>NW_027223753.1:118210629-123010629 GCF_028538775.1 Myotis yumanensis
TGTTTGACAGTCAATTCAATGCTTTTCTGTCTCTGGATCTATTTTTGTTCATTGGTTTATGTTGATCACTATATTCCACAAATGAGTGTTTTCATGTGATATTTCTCTTTCTCTGACTGGCTTATTATGCTTAGCATGATGCTTTCCAGGTCCATCCATCTCTTGCAAATTATAAGAGTTCTGTCTTTTTGTTTTTTACACCAACGTAGTATTCCATTGTGTAGATGTACCACAGTTTTTTAATCCACACATCTGCTGATGGGCACTGAGGCTGTTTCCAAATCTTAGCTATGGTAAATTTTGCTGCTATGAACATAGGGGTGCATATATCCTTTCTGATTGGTGTTTCTGATTTCTTGGGGTATATTCCTAGAAGTGGGATCACTGGGTCAAATGGGAGTTTCATTTTGATTTTGAGGAAACTCCATACTGTTCTCCACAGTGCATTCCATCTGCATTCCCACCAGCAGTGCAAGAGGGTTCCTTTTTCTCCGCATCCTCTCCAGCACTTGTCCTTTGTTGATTTGTTGATGATGGCCATTCTGACAGGTGTGAGATGGTACCTCATTGTCATTTTGATTGCATCTCTTCGATGATTAGTGACTTTGAGCATGTTTTCATATGTCTCTTGGCCTTCCGTATGTCCTCTTTTGGTAAGTGTCTATTTACGTCCTTTGCCCATTTTTTTTTAAGTTGATCAATATGTTGTTTTATTATAGCATATTTCATTGTTAGGGTAAAATATTCAATTTTAAAGAACAATTTGACATTTCCATTAAAAAAACAACACCATTTAATAGTTGTTTAATTTGAGATGTTAAAAAAAAGGTGATGACTAAGGTTTCATGCAGACTTGGATTTATCTGAGTACCAGATTGTCATCTTTCCTGGAGTTCCCTCTATGCTAGACTCACCTGTGAGATCAGTTTCTTTCCCTAAATAGTCTTTCTGTTCCCAATTTCCCATAAACTTCAGTGTTATAGTTCCTTATAATATTTTATTTTTTTTTTGCCCAGTTTTTAATTGGGTTGTTTGTCTTCCTTTTGTTAAGTTGTATGAGTTCCCTATAAATGTTGGAGACTAAACTCTTATCAGAGATAACATTGGCAAATATGTTCTCCCATGCAGTGGGCTTTCTTGGTTTTTTTTATGGTTTCTTTTGTTGTGCAGAAGCTTTTTCTTTTGATGTAATCCCATTTGTTTATTTTCTCCTTAATTTCCATTGCTCTAGGGGCTGTATTGGTAAAGATATTGCTACGACATATGTCTGTGGTTTGTTCTAAGGTTTTTATGGTTTCCCATCTTATGTTTAAGTCCTTTATTCATTTTGAGATTATTTTTGTTTATGGTGTAAATTGGTGGTCAAGTTTCATTTTTTTGCATGTATCTGTCCAATTTTCCCAACACCATTTATTGAAGAGACTGTCTTGACTCCATTGTATGCCTCCTTTGTCAAATATTAATTGAGCATACTAACTTGGGTCAATTTAAGGGTTCTCTGTTCCATTCTATTGGTCTATATGTCTGTACTTGTACCAGTACCAGGCAATTTTGAAGACAATGGCTTTGTAGTATAGCTTGATATTTGATATTGAGATCCTTCCTATTTTGTTCTTCTTCCTCAGGATAGCTGTGGCTATTCAGGGTCTTTTTTTTTCATTCCAGATGAATTTTTGGAGAGTTTGTTCTAGGTTTGTGAAGTATGCCATTGGTATTTTAATGGGGATTGCATTGGATCTATAGATTGGTTTGGATAGTATGGACATTTTAATGATGTTGATTCTTCCAATCCATGAGTACAGTATATTCTTCCATTTGTTTATGTCTTCCTGTATCTCTTTTTCCAATGTCCTGTAGTTTTCCAACTAGTCTTTTACCTCCTTAGTTAAGTTTATTCCTATGTATCTTAATTTTTTTGTTGCAATGTTAAATGTGATTATTTTTTAATTTCTCTTTATGTAAGTTCATTATTGGTGTATAAAAAAGCCATAGATTTCTGAGTGTTAATTTCGTATCCTGCTACATTGCCAAATTCATTTATCAAGTCTAGGAGTTTTTTGATGGAGTCTTTGGGGTTTTCTGTGTACAATATCATGTCATCTGTGAAAAATGACAGTTTTACTTCTTCTTTTCCAATTTGGATGCTTTTTTTCTTCTTCCTGTCTAATTGCTATGGCTAGCACTTCAGTACTATGTTGAACAGGAGTGGTGATAGTGGGAAACCTTGTCTTGTTCCTGTTCTTAGGGGAAATAGTTTTGGTTTTGGCCATTGAGTATGATTTTGGCTGTAGGTTTGTCATATAAGGCTTTTATTATGTTGAGGTATGATCCCTCTATTCCCACTTTGCTAAGGGCTTTTATCAAGAAAGGATGTTGGATTTTGTCAAATGCTTTTTCTGCATCAATTGATATGAGTATGTGATTTTTCTCTCTCAGTTTATTGATTTGTGGATATTGTATGATCCTTGCATCCCTGGGATAAATCCCACTTGGTCATGGTGTATGTTCTTTCTAATGTAATGCTGGATCTGATTTGCCAGGACTTTGTAGAGGATTTTAGCATCTATGTTCATCAGAGGAAAGGAGAGGGAGTAAGAGAGAGAAATATGGGTCAGCTGCCTCTTGAACGCCCCCTACTGAGGGTTTGTTCCAGCTGGCAACTGGGGAATTGAACTGGCAACCTCTTGGTGTTCAGGAAGATGATCAATCAACTGAGCTACACCAGCCAGTTGGGATGTGAAATCTTTTTTGTTTTGTTTTGTTTTGTTTTGTTTTGTTTTAATTTTTTTCTTTATTGATTAAGGTATTACATATGTGTCCTAATAGAAGTGAATGGGAGATTAGACATAGAAAAGAAAACTTTAGTCAACCCATTCATGAAATTTGATTTTGAAAGGGAGAATAAATGGGTGGAAAAGGGAGAATAAATTTTATTTTAAAATGGCGAATAAATGGGCGGTAGAAGTCAAGGCCAGAAAAAGGTGAGGTTTCTTTGTGAACTGAAGACGCCCAAAAATTATCTGGTTTTTACTAAAGTTCCATGAAAGAGAAAGGAGAGTAAGCATAGTAGGATACCTAAGGTTGTGAAGAGAGATAAAATTTTGCCCATATCTGAAGAATTGTCCTTAAGTAGTGGTCCATGTCTCCAATCCTAAATTTAAGGGAAAGTGAAATGAATAGTGGTAAATGCAGGTAAGTTTGTAGATTTGACCCCATAGTGAGGAAGGTACCATCAAATTGCTTTCATGTTCTCTGTAAAACTTAAGGTAAATATTAGCAAGTTGAAAGGGACAGGAGGATGAAATAGACAGTCACTGAGGAAAGCAGAAGAGAGAGCCAATGAGGAAAACATAGAACTGCCAAGAACCAGTCCAAGCCCAGCTCAGCTGGGAGCCCCCTGAGGTGTGGTGCCACTAGTGTTCACTGTTACATTTTCTCCAGGAGCTCTCAGCAGCCAGCATGTCCTTTAGCAAAGCAGATAGATGACATTGCCAGATGAATGGGATAGAAAGACAACTCTGGGAAAGAAAGTCATAGCTATTTGCATGAAAGCACCTGGATTTAAAATGAATAGAAATGCAATAGAGACAAAGGTGGGTCAATAGTGAGAGCAGGAGTAAATGGACATGATACACTTGAAAACAGGAAAAGAGGAGTAGCCAAGTAAGAGAAACTGAGCGAGACATAGAAGTTGATGACTAGATGATTAAATGTTTTGTATTCAAATTTTATAAGCAGAGCATTTCTGAGTGATGAGTAAGGAAGAGAAGGGTAGAAGTGAGTGGAAGTAAATCCAGAGTAAGATGTGGACTTACTCTGTTTATTTAACGACACACACTCATGAACACACATGCATACTAATATGTTACTTGGGGCTGCTAATGTATATTTTCCCATTCCCTGACTTACTTATTCTCAGCTTATTCAAAATTGATCGAAGGGCATTAGGACACCGTGATGCATATGTCCTTAGCAATGACTGCCCTACATGGCTCTCTTCGATTGCATGTGCTCTGCATCAGGGGCCATTTCCACCACCGTATTCTTGCTTCCTGGCATTTATTATGAATTCTGGTCAATAGTTTTGACCTTTAATGTGTAAAAAATTTGTGCAACTGATAGTGCTGGAAACCATAGAGGTGAGGGAAGGGGAAGAATATCATGCTGGATGTAAAAATGACAGATCTAATGTGGAAGTGCTATAATGAAATAGTCAAGAAAATAGATGATGATGAACAGACAAAGGAGGATTGGTGGATGTACTTTGAATTTTTAAGCTTACAAGCTAAGTAAAAATTGCAAAGCAGAGTTCCAGAAATAGCCTATGGCTGCAAATAATATGGCCTGAGTCCTTATAATTTCAGGAGGTATGAATAAAATAGAAGAGCAATTCCTAATGGTGATGTCAGAATAGCATTCCGATGGACAGACTGCCAGTCCACTAAAAGAAGGAAATGTGTTATCAAATGTCATGCGCATAGTCAATAATCATTATTAAACAATACATTTTGCTGCCCTTCATAAATTATCATTGATATTTGTTCTAGTTGTTGTTTAATTGTTACAATTATGTTATTTTTTTGCAAAGTAATAGGACTTTAAGGCTATCTTTTTTAAATGAGCAGGGATCCTTTTCAGATTTTTTCTAAGAATCTAGCCTTTGGGTGAATATTTTTGCATGATTATCTTAATCAGTACCTCTCCTCTAGTTTCAGACACTGCAAGCCCAACTTTAAATGTGAATATTTCCCTTTTATCTTAGAATTTTCAGGTTTAAATATATGGATACTATTGGGAAAAGGTAGCTGCAATATTTATCTTAATTTTAGAGTTTATTACTAGTTTTAATTATGGTATTTTAAATAGATGTTTCCCCCCTCGGTTTATGTTTATGATATAAAATAAGAAACTAGGCCATGTTTCTGCTTCAGTAGTCTACGTCTATTCAGCAGTGAATACTAAAATATAGAACTTATAAGTTCCATCTGCTCAAATACCTGGTCTCTCTCTTTTCACAGGTTCTGAACATCTTTATAATGAATCTATCACATAAAAACAGTTGTTAAAAGACAAAATTGTTTGGCCCTGTAGATTCCTTGGAAAAAAATGGGGGGCAGGGGGAGATGGAATCATTACATTGCATATTTTCATATTGTAGAAAAAATTATTGGGAAAAATGAATTAAAGAGAAGTGATGAGATTTTAAATTATAAAAATAAAATTTTATACCATGTAGGGTAGTTGTATAAAACACAAGTAACATAGTAAATCTGAGAGTCTCATATTTATGACTACACTTTGTTATCATTAATGCCTATGAATTAAGGGCAAAATAAAATGATGCAGCCCTGGCCGGTTTAGCTCAGTGGTTAAAGCTTTGGCTGAGGACTGCAGGGTCTAGGGTTTGATTCCTGGTCAAGGGCACATACTTTGGTTGCAGGCTGGATCCCAGTTGGGCACACTGGGAGACAACCAATTGTCTCTCTCATATCAATGTTTCTCTCTCTCTGTCTCTCTCTCTCTCTCTCCCACTTTCTCTCCCTCTCTCTCTCTCTCTCCTCATCCTCCCTATCTTCCACTCTCTCTAAAAAAATCAGTGGAAAAAATATCCTCAGGTGAGAATTAAAAACATAATTAAAAATGATAATAATAGCCCTAACTGGTTTGGCTCAGTGGATAGAGCGTCGGCCTGCAGACTGAAGGGTCCCGGGTTTGATTCCGGTCAAGGGCATGTACCTTGGTTGCGGGCACATCCCCAGTGGGAGGTGTGCAGGAGGCAGCTGATCGATGTTTCTCTCTCATAGATGTTTCTGACTCTCTATCTCTCTCCCTTCCTTTCTGTAAAAAAATCAATAAAATATAATTAATAATAATAATAATAATAATAATAGCCCTAGCCAGTTTGGCTCAATGGATAGAGCCTCGGTCTGCAGACCGAAGGGTCCTAGGTTTGATTCTGGTTGCAGGCTCCTGCCCGGCCTGGGCCTTGGTTGGGGAGCATGCAGGAGGCAACCAATCAATGTGTTTCTCTCACATTGATGTTTCGCTCTGTCTTTCCCTCTCTCTTCCATTCTCTCTCTCTCTCAAAAAAAAAAATCAGTGGAAAAATATCCCTGGTGAGGATTAAAAATATAATAATAAAAAAATAAAAAAATAATATTATGATGCAGTATTCCCATGATAGTCTTGAATATAAACATGTAGAAACATTAGCCTGAGATTTTTAATAAAATAAAACATATCAGTTAATGAAAAGGAACATTGTTAAAAACAAATTAATATTGTGTGACACCAGAATGATAAATAAGGATATAAAGAAGTAAGAGGGTTGGGAGCTGGCTTGATCCAAATAAAGGAAGTTTTCTTTTGTTTGTTTGGTTTTAAGTATCAATACCATGTGAATGTGTTCCTGAATTGATTCTTATATTAATGAAAGAGGAATATAAATGCATTTAATTTTGCATAAAAATGTTAGTTTTTGATACTTAGGGACTTTGAAAGGTCAGGTGGTAGAGACAACAATCCGTATAAGAACTATAGCAATTACTTCTAGGCATAGGTTTTAGAGGTTTATTGCTTAGGATCATTAGAATCCTGTCTACAAGAAAAGTCTATAAGTGGTGTGACAGAATGGTAATCATCAAGGTTGAGTGTGTTATTCATGCTGTACAGAGTTTAGTCTTCCACAAGTTGTGTATTGACATACCTACAGCTACAAGGATTTTTGTTTAGACAAGGTGAGAGGAATGGTCTAGATTTGTATAAATAATACAAAAACTCTCCTAATATTCAAATAGAAATGACATGCTAGGAAAATATGTGGTTTGAACAGCAAGATTTAGATGATTTTATAAGTATGATCTTTTGAAAACAGATGAAATCAGGTTTAAGAATGTTGTACTAGCTCCAGAGATTCATGGGCTCGAAGATATTTACATGGGATGAAGGCATTAGCAGGGAATATTGGTTTTTTTTTCTTAAACTGTATTCAAAGCAGATTTTCTGAGAGTATTAATTATATTTTGATACATGACAAAGTACTCCACAAAACCTAGTGGCTTAAAACAGCAAACATTTTCTCACACAATTTCTGAGAGTTAGCCATCTCAGATTGCCTTATGTACTCATCAAAGTTTCTCTTGAGGTTACAGCTAAGATGTTGGCCAGGACTGCCATCATCTCAAAGCTTAATTGGGGCTGGAGTGTCTGTTTCCAAGGTAGCTCACTCACATGGCTATGATAGGAGACCTCAGTTTCTCACTGGATGTTGGGAGGAGACCCTAGTTCTCCAACATGTATACTTCTCACAACATGGCAGCTGGCTTCCCCCAGAATGAGTGATCAAGAGACTGAGGCAGAAGCAACAATGTCTTTTAGAATTTTTCATTGGAAGCAACTAATCATCATGGTTGTTGTATTCTATTAGTCACACTGACAAACTTAATTCAATGTGGAAGGAATGTACACAAATACCAGAAAACATGGCATTGAGATTAGGGACCATCTTTGAGGTCAGCTATCATAGTGAGAGTAAAAAGAAGGAAGGAAGGAACGAAAGAACTAAGGAAGGCAGGAAGGAAGGCAGGAAGGCAGGAAAGTAGGGAGGAAGGGAGGGAAGGAGGGAGGGAGGGAGAGAGAGAGGGAGGGAGAAAACAAGGGGCAAAAAAGAATTTTGGCAATTATTTTTATACATTTTTGAAATTATTACTGCCATCTGAAAAAGAAATTATTATTTAAGGTTTGCTAAAAGCATTATTTTTTTTTTCAATTAGTCAGATAGTTTCAACCTACTAGGATTCTCACATTTAGCAGTTAATTGATCAGATTGTTTTATCTTTTATTGGACTGTATTAAAAATAAGAGTGTCTTCCAAAAGAGAATGTAAAATTGTATGGTACTTACATGGTAATTATAAGTTTAAAATATTACTACTAAATGATATCTTTAGATGATGGTTGCCAGATTTTACAAATACAAATGTAAGCTGTTCAGTTGAATATGAATTTAAGATAAACATCAAATACTATTTAGTGTAAGTATCTATATATATAAAAGCCTAGGCAACCATTCGACCAGTAACTGTGATGCACACTGACCACCAGGGGGCAGACGCTCCAACCGGTAGGTTTGCTTGCTTCTGGGGTCTGGCCAATAGGGACTAGGCGAGACCAGCTGGACATGCCCTGGATGAATCCATGCACTAGGCCGATTTCAGCTAATCCCTGCAGGCTGAGGGACCCCACCGGTGTACGATCAGGGCAGGGAGGGACCACAGGAGGGCTCCAGGATGTGTCTGGCCTGGCTCGCCCAGTCCTAATCTGGGATGATTGGGGCCAGCAGGCCAGGGAGGGACCCCACTGGTGCATGAGTCCATGCACCGGGCCTCTAGTATTTTATATAATAAGCAACATTTATGTATTTGAAATTTAAATGTAACTGGGTGGTCAGTATTTTATCTGGCAATGTTATCTTAAATAGCTCTGTAGCTATCTTTTTTTCAAACAAAATTTCAGGTGGTATAAATTATTTTCTTTTATGTGTTATGTTTGCCACATAAACCTCTATTTAAATCAATATAAGTATATCCAGGAAAAACAGATCATATCTATAGTTGTGATTAAATGTATAAGTGCATGTGTGCATGTTGGTGTGTGTGTGGTGGGAGGGGTAGTATATCTCCAAAACATGAGCAGAAAGCCAAGCTGAATTCAGGAAAATAATCATATAGTGCAGCGGTTCTCAACCTGTGGGTCGAGACCCCTTTGGCGGTCGAACGACCCTTTCACAGGGGTCACCTAAGACCATTCTGCATATCAGATATTTACATTACTATTCATAACAGTAGCAACATTACAGTTATGAAATAGCAACGAAAATAATTTTATGGTTGGGTCACAACATGAGGAACTGTATTTAAAGGGCCAGAAGGTTGAGAACCACTAGATAGTGTCATCCATGAAAGTGTTCTGCCCAGTGACTTTTATGTAATGTACATTTAACCAACCTGGACGGTGCTTTTAGCTTGACCATCCCTTTCTACAGAGGTCACATGTGGGATGTTGTGACCCACAGAGGCAAGATGTGGAATCACCGATTTTAAATTGCATGGTCAATTTATTTTCCTTTGTACACCAATCTACCAATACACTCTCAAACCACAAATATATATATATATGTAAAATGCTATCACAGTTAACATTTAAATATTCAACAGCTGTATTTTCTTAATGTACAATTCAGAACTGAGTTTGTGCGAGAGAATTATCTGATCTTTAAAAAGACTGTATGTATATCTGTGTTTTAATGTTTGGATATAAGAGATGCTAATACAATGGAGCTTTTGAAATATTACTCAAAGCCAAATTTTTCTGTTAATAAGTAATTTGATGTAGAATCATACAAAAAAATAGAGCTGGAATTTAGTATTCCAAGGAAAAATAGTTCTTAATGGCATTAAGAATGAATAATGATAAAGAAGATAAATGAAAAGACAGTAGTATACTGCTTTCTAATCAAAGTTGGATTTCATACAACTGGAAAAAAAAAACAATGTCAATCTTTCAAGTACTAGTAAGCAGGGAAATTGATATTTAAAGAGAAAGCACTCAACAGATGGCATAGAAGGAATTTTTCAAAATAATTTTAAACACTATCCCTAATCCTGCCAATGGTTTGGGAACTATTTTCAATTCCTTTTATTAGAATGTCACATGTGGATTTTAAAGCACACTAAAAAATATTAGTGTTTTTCTGAATTGTGAACAAATGGGCAGATGGTTTAATAAAAATTGAAAAATCAGGATGGCTTTAAAATTTTTATACATACTTATGGATTAAAATTTCAGAAATTTCCTCCTGTAAACAAAGAGGAAGCTTTTGTGATGTATCACTTTTGTTTGTGCTCCATACACAAATGGATAGTGAAAAAGAAACAAAATATAATGTTGCTTCCAAAATATTGCCTTCTATTGCTGAGTATTTTCCCTTTTTAATATCATTATCAGTTGTTTAATAATGCCATCAACACCCCTGCCTGATGGCTAGCTAATGATGCCAGCTAGCTTTTTCTGCTTCTTCAAACATACAAAACATAGTCGGGGTACAGCTGCATGCTAAAATACAAGTGTGTTCTCCAGTGAGCTAATGATTCTCAAGGACATAAAGACCCACCAAAAAAGGTTAAGCATATACAGCCCCAGCACTAGAGTGACAAATTGTATGTCTACTAGGAACCTAAAACTTTGTTGGATTTGCAAGTTTTTGTGCAAGCCGCAGCATTTATAAGACAGGCAATATTCTTTCTTGAGAAATAATTTATATTCTCTGGCCAATACTGAGCAGAGGTTTATTAGGGAAGCCTATCCATTGAAAATTGTGTAAATATTTGCTACTTATATTTCATTTACAATGTTATCTTTCATTGGTATTATAGTAATAAAGTGCTATAGATATTCTGTGTAGAGTGAGAATATTCTAACTTGTGCCATATTTAAACAATTATACTGGAATATATGTATGCTATATATCAATTGATATGTAGCCTACATTTAGGGGTATCTTGACTTTTAAAATATTAAATGTAATCAATTGACAAATATATAATTTGATGGTAATACACATTTTATATTGAGTAAACCTTAAAAAAGACTCTGTCCATCTCTTTAACTAATATGCCTAATTTCCCAATCATAGACTAGGCAAGTTAAACAAGTCAAATATTATTTTAACCAGAGAACAACTCAGAAGTAGGAATCTGTTTGAAAAGGTTAAATGCCATATTGTGTCCCTGGGATTAATTGCATTTTTCAGTGTATATTTAATAGGAATAATTGGATGTTAAATTATTAACTTTCAAGTTAAAAACAGAATCATCTTATACCATTTCTTTTGCAGTTTTTAGTTAAATGATCAACTATGACATTTAAATGTATACATTCACTGAATCAACAGATATTTAGAATCTATCTCAAACATATGCAATATAGAGATAAAGGACCTAAGTCTTGAATTCAAGACACTGGGCTCACAGGAGAAAAATAAACAAAGAGATTCTCAGATAGTCATTAAAAGTGTGTTGTATGAGTTTTTTTTTTTTTTTTAATTATGATGACTTCTGGATTATTGCTGTTTTTACATTCCTTGACTATTGTGTTGTGGTTATATTATATGTTGCTGCGGCGGCCGGGGGCGGGGGGGGGGGGGGGATGTGCAATTGAGAAAGGATGAGTTTTTTAAGGTGTATTTCCAGAAAATAACTGTAAAAGAATATGTAACTAGCTGGACCCACCATTTAATCACGAATTCATTCAGTAAATGTTTATTGAAGGCTGACTGTGTCTCAGGTGCTATGCTAGATGCTGGGAAATGGTGACTCAAAAGACATAAGGGTTCCTATTCTCATGGAATTCTGAACTAGTGGGGAGACTCAAACAAAAGTGAAAAAGAAATGTGATTCTGCTAAAGGTTACAAGGAAAAGGTACAAAGAGCTCTGAATCTTGGAGATATGTCCCTAAAGAAGTGACACAGATAAGGAAAGATAGAAGGTAACAATGACTCAAAGAGCCAAGTGATACCCAGGCAGAGAGAACAGCATGTATAAAGCTATTCTAGCCACAAGGATCATGCCAAGCATTAAAAGATGATCAAAATAATGATATTGCTCATGCTTATTGAGGACAAGTACTCCCATAGTGCCTGGCACATGTGAGGTGCTCCACAGTTCCTTATAGAATAAAGGAATTAAAGAAAAAAAATTAGAGTGCTGTAGATGATTATCCTTAGCCTATTTTTAACATCTGCCTGTCAATGAGTGATGGAAGAGTTAGTCAAATTATGTGCTAACTATTAGACATGCCTCCTACCCTTTTTCTAATGCTGTTGACTTGCAGTAAGTATTCGCATATATCCACTGTGGGTAGTTCATCATATTGATGAATTCAAGGAACCTTGTCTTTGGATATCAATGTGTTTGTGTTGTGTGCTCTCCTTATACTTGGGCAGGTTCTATGGATTTCTTTAAATAGAATGTGGCAGGAGTGACAATATTTCAGTTCCAGGACTTAGCCTTAAGAAGTGACAGTTTCTACATTTGCATTCTTTGGAACCCTCAACTGTTTTAACTTAAAAGGCCAAAGTGAGATGAAACAAGCATTTGTTTGAGATCCAAAAGAGTAGCTATCTAGAAAGCACTAATTCAGGCAGCAATCCCAATAGTATTTTTATTAGGAGGCAAAAGCAAGAGAAAAGGAAAGGGAAGAATTGCATCAACAGAAGAAAGGAATTTCTACAGCTGAAGATAAGCTAACGTGGTGACGCTAATTCTAAACAATGCTTTAAATTTTCAGTCCAGTAGTCATAATATCTGCTTCCTTGTTATCTTTGCAAACAGTCTCTTTTGGCCCAGTGCAAAAGTTGTCTCGCCCTGTTTTAGCATTCCAAAGGTTAGAGGTATAAGATCTTCCTCTGGATGGCAGTTCCTCTGGGATGGCAACTCTGATTTCAATTTTAAGTGGCTTCATCTATATTATTTTTTACAAGGGCCATGGGAGATACCTGTCTTGTTAGTGACTGTGTGGTGAGGAATAAGATGTGAGATTACATGGAGAAGAACTGATAATTCAGCAAGGGCTGAGACCCCAGATACATCATCCCAATCAAGTCCAAAACCAGGTGAATATAGGTGCACTCCAGGATGCAGCCAAGGGAATAAAGAAATAGAAAAAGAAAGAGAAGAAATCTATAAAGGTGTACTTTATTGAGCTGACTACCACTGAGGGCCACTGAGGCACAACTCTTCTGAAAAGTCTGGGAGGCAGAGTAAGACACATCTAAGTTACCCCCTTTAAGTGCTGAAATGGGTGCTGTATTCACCAAATCTCCATCATTACTGGAGGAAGATGATCCCAGAGGCACTCATTCTCTGGCACTTCCTGCTTACCTTGAACAGGGTCAAGTTTGCCCCCAGGACAGCACAACACCTGAGGGCAAAGAGTCACAAGGCGTTCAAAGTAAACAACCTTTGGGCTCTAGAAGTGCTACCTGAGTGGCCCCTTTACTTAAAGATGTTAAACTATTAAAAAAGTAATAAAAGAAAAACAAAAAGACCAAAAAAAAGATGTTAAACTTTGCAGGTATATAGCAATGTTGTTTCAGCCCCTTGGTACATTTCTAACCTAACATCTAGCACATACAACAGAGATATACTGGACATTAAATTTTGGATTTGATTTTTGTGAAAGGCTTTGTGTTGTATTCAGTGGAGTTGGTAAGTGTTAAGTGCTGGAAAATAGTGTGATAGAAATGTTCATTCTGCCCCGAGGAAACCAGTCCAGATGCTTTATCTTGACAGAACTAAAAATTATATTATGCCGATCATTTTTTTTTAAACCAGTGCTGGGATATTTTGTACAACTTCACAATATATTTTTAATTACTTGAGTTGATAAAGAGTACAGTAAAGTTTCTAAGAAATCCAGGATATTGGTAGTGCCGTCCCCCTTTGCAGAAGCCCTCCTAGGAAGCCTCAATGAGTAAGGTTTGTCAATACTTAAGCAACTTGAATGGAAGTTGCAGAAATTAAAAAAAAAAAAAAACATTCCCTAGTCTAATTTAGATCTTTTACAAAGGAACTGTTGGTCAAAAGAATCTTAGGTATTTGGAAGAAGAAAATAATCATTCATTTTTTAAAACTTGTATATTAAAAACTAGAGGGCAAAAGTATAGTTTTCAGCAGAAGCAGATTGACAACCCAAGAATGGAACACTTGCAGAACAAGGTACTATTCAGCAGAGAGCTATTAAGTTTTTTCATCATTACCTTATTTTTTCATGTATAAAACGCTATTTTTTTTTTCTAAAATTGTTAGACTGATAATCCAGGGGTGTCTCATACATGGAAGTCAGTGGAGGAGAGAGCTGCACGGGTGCGGGTGTGTAGCTGCCCATACCTTGTCAAACAGGCTTCCTCCAATCATGAGCTTTATTGTTACTGAATGTAACCAGCTGTGGAAAAGAGCATGCAAATAGAGCTGCAGAGAGACAGTTTGGACCTCTGCCCACTGAGTGTATGATCAGACAGTGGAGAAAACAGAAAGAACAACTCCTTAAGATGCCACAAAAGAAAAAGGCCTTAAGAGGAAACCAGCAAAATATTTAAAATATTGATTTCTTAATTTTAGGTTGGAAAAGTGGGGGGCGTCGTATACATGGAAAAATGAGATATATTCAATATGTCCATGTTCCTCCTATCAGCATTAAAAAAATTTGTTAGTACTGTTCTTTCACACCTGAAGGTGTACACCTTCAAGTTTAAAAGCAAGGGAGATGGTTTGTTTCTGGACACAAGTCTTTTCTTACCTCTTGTAACTAGATTAAGAAATGTGGCAAATTCAATGTCAAGGTGATTTTCGTGTTAAAAATAAGAAAATAGCTTGAAACTTCTTGCTCTAAGCTGGATTGCCTAGTGTCTACTCACAGCTGTTAAACTGTTTGGTCTCAGAGAGTGAAACTTTCAATTCTAAACTGAAAACTCAAATTGTGTTGTGTTCTGGCTTTAGTGTAGCAAAGGTACTGCATTTAAAAGGACAGAGAGCCCTAGAAGGTTTGGCTCAATAGCTAAAGTGTTGACCTGGGGACTAAAGTGTCCTGGGTCTGATTCTGGTCAAGGGCACATTCCCGAGTTGTGGGTTCTATCCCCAGTGGGGGGCGTGCAAGAGGCAGCTGATCAATGATTCTCTCTCATCATTGATGTTTCTATCTCTCTCTCCCTCTTTCTTCCTCTCTGAAATCAATAAAAATATATTTTAAAAAAATGAAAGGACAGAGAAAGAAAGAGAAACAGAAGAGAAGAAAAAGAAAGAAATTGGGGCATTTGGAAGTTGCCTTGAAATGTCCACTCCTACTTGCCTTTCAGAAGAAATGAAGTGAATGAATTGGCCAAGGACCATTTTCTAAGTGGGCAGAGGAAAAGCAAGTGAGGGTTCTGGATAATCCACAAACTGAGGAATTGAACTACAAGCACTTTCAGAAAGCAGCACAGAGAACACCTTAGAACTTGATTCTATTTTTCAGCTGAGCTATAAGTTTTTGAGAATTACTAGAGAAATGAAAAGACTTAGGAATATACTGTGTTCATCTTTGTGTCAAAAACTACTCTAGTAACTTATCTGGGCATCTCATAATGTAGCCAGGATGCTCTCTTATAATCTCTCCTAAGACCTCTTTAGCCTTTGCTAACTTTCCCCAGTGCAGAGCTGAGAACCATCTACTGGACATTATTGTTTCTATTATTTTTATTGAGTTGGCTTTTTATGTGTGGTTTGGGGCAGTAACCTTTGCAGAGTGAGTGCCATGGAAGTATCAGCTGCTGTCACTACTAATGCCGCCGCTGCTGCTGCTGCTACTATTAAAGGTTGTCTGGGTATATTTAGAGCTTCAGATGAAACTTCTCAGGTCAGCATGTTTCTCCCTGTAAAAATGCCTCTTTCTACACACAGTGAGGACTACCATGTAAAGGAGAGTCAGTGGAAAAAGGCAAAGCGCATTTTGAGTGTCAGCTTCAGTCCAGGTTTTTGTGTTGTTTTTTTTTTAACTGCAGCTGAATCAGAACCATGTGAAGTACTCTTTAGGAATGCAGCTCATTGGCAGCCATGTCAGACTAACTTAATCTGAATCTCTGGGAACTGGGGTTTAGGAATCTTCATTTTAGATTAATTCTCCAAGTATCTCTTATACCTGAGAAAATTTGAGAACTTCTGATAGATTTTTTATTAAGAACTAGCCAAATGAATTTTACCTTCCTTAGTAGAACTTTTTGTAGAGTGCATATATACAATGTGGCCAAACATTCTTCTAAAATATGTTTTATATTATTATTATCATTATTTTAAGATGATTACATTTATATTTTTAAATTGGTAAAAAAAAATCTAGACACAAAGGTAACTCGACCTTCTAAATATTTTCTCAAAGGTTTATTTACATCTTTTCCACAGAAATGGGTCAGAATTATCCTATAGTTTTTTTTTTGCTCCTCTTTTTACTCAAAATATATAGTAAATATTTTTGATGTAATTAAATGTTTTTGTACACTTACATCATTTTTTAAAGTTTTGTGTCATTTTATCAAAATTATACACAGGCATTTTATCAATGCTACTAGAGGCCTAGTGCACAAATTCATGCACAGGTGGGGTCCCTTGGCCTGGCCAGCAATCAAGGCCTATAGGGCAGGGGGGCGGCCGGCTGTGGAAGGGGCTGTGGGAGGTTGGCCAGCAGGGAGGAGAGGCTGCAGGAGGTTGGCTGGCCAGGGGGAGGGGGCATGGGAGGTCATCTGGCCGGCCCCCCAATAGGGGCCAATTGGGGGGTGTCTGCCAGAAAGGAGGGGACGCAGAAGGTTGGCATTGAGCATCTTCCCCCTGGTGGTCAGTACGTGTCATAGCAACTGGTCAATCGGTTGTTCCGGTCATTCGGTCATAATGGTTGCTTAGGCTTATATATATATAGATGGTTAGTTTGGTTATTTCCAGGGTTTTTGAAAATATTAAAATGCTGAGTTAATGTCTTTATCATATCCGTTTACTTTATTTAAAACCATGAAAATATCATGATATACTCTTCACTATTCCATGATGTTATAGCAGATTTTAGTTTATTAGCAAAAGAAGGTGTAGATATTTCCTAAGTAGTTTATGAATAAAATTAATACATTTATTACATGGTACAAGTTTATTACATAAACCATATTTTAAAATTAACTCCCTTAAAGTCTAATAGGCCTATGCAGTGAACATTAACAATCAATTTCCCAAGCTGAAATTCTCTGTGCATGAATATGTGTGGCAGCAAATTTAAATGAACAAGAATGTTTAATGTATGTATGCTCACTGAGTTTGTGTTGAGGGAGCAGGTGTCTATACTTCAAATATAGAAAACTGAGATCTCTGGCAACTGCTAATAAGTTTTAATACAAGGAAATAACCAAAATATCCTCAGTGTGCTGTCGATTTCTTGTGAAAAGAGTGCATGTATGAGCAATGAGCACCAAGGACAGTCCACCAACGGCAAAGTCATCATGTTAGTCCTTCCTGATTAAGGGAGGAGACTGCTGATTAACACCAGGTTGTTGTCTTACCAAAATTTTATCATTCGCTCCATCTATTATGAGTTCTAGAACTATTACTAAACTGGTTTATAGCTAATTCCTTTGTTCTTAAAATTTTGATTTAAAGAATCCTTTCAAATAGCTTTAGAGAAGTACCAAGAATTGTTAGAACCAATAGAAACTTTCTTTTAGCTCAAGTTTCTTCAACACTTACTTTGAACCAGACTTTACATATTAATTCATGTATTCCTCAAAATAACTTTAAAAAATAAACTTAATTATCCCAATTTTTAGATGAAAAATCAACTTCAGAATACATTAAGTAACCAGGATTTGCAGATAATAAGCAGTTGTATCACTAATGAAATGCAAGTCTAAACCAATATGTTCCTATTTATCATTACTAATCTGGCTCCCAAAGTAAACAAGAGCTTTCATAGAATAGGTCCCATAAAAGGAATTTATTTTTACAAAAGCATTTTATAAACTGTAAAGAACAATGGAACTATAAATTTTAATCAAAGCATATCACAATGATTTTTCATTCATAAATAATAAAGAGGATATATTTACTTCATGTAATACCACAGTGATTTCAAAACTTACGGACCATGTCCCCTTGTCAATAAAATGTTTTGACCTTGCCAAGTATATGTATTTAGAACTATGTATAAATAATATATATTATAATGAATTACATTTATTACACATTATATCAAAATGCATATTTAAAGGGCTCAAATATATGACTCAAATTGTTCTTTATTTCTTTTCCCTCCCCAAAATCATTTTGCATGCCCTACTTTGTGCATTTCTTAGCATTTACAACAAATCTTTCAGCAAGAAAGACATACTAATCATGGGTGGATGTAAAGAAATAGTTCACTTCTACAATTTGCTGTCTGTTTGTAAATCTGGAGACTAACTTCTGGAGAAGGGAGTTGCTTCTATGTGTGTATATAAGGTGGACTTTTAGCAAATAGATAGCCAGGTATTTCGCCAGCAAAAGGGATTATCCCAATTGGGAACAACAACAAATATGCAATTTGGGGCATATAGTCCAACTGTGAACCAGGCACAAGTTTAGAGAAATAAAGGAGAGGAACTTTTTTAAGAACTTGGGAGAGGTTGTTGTAAATGAAGAATCCACTAGAGCAGCGGTTCTCAACCTGTGGGTCGCGACCCCTTTGGGGGTCAAACGACCCTTTCACAGGGGTCGCCTAAGACCATCAGAAAACACATATATAATTACATATTATTTTTGTGATTAATCACTATGCTTTAATTATGTTCAGTTTGTAACAATGAAATTGAGGGTCACCACAGCATGAGAAACTATATTAAAGGGTCAGGGCTTTAGGAAGGTTGAGAACCACTGCACTAGAGGAACCCAAAGGATCAGAGTATAGTGACTTCTCATTGGCTGAGTTATGGTCTCCCACTGGATGGGCTGTTACTGTTCAAGGAGAAATCTTTTCAGTTATGCAGAAGCACTTCCTGTTAGAGATGCAAGGTGTGTTTCTTCCTGTTTGGAGTCAGTAGATGCCCTTGAGTGACAGATACATGCTGGAGAGTCCTTACTTCTTTCCTCTTGACTTCACTTTACATAGGTCTTCTGTTTATTAATTTTTACACTCTTATAAAATGTCTGTTAACTGGATTTAAATTAACTGATTTTCTATATTTCTGGAGCTGGTTAATGCTCTTGGTTGGTTGGAAACTCTTTAGATACAATATTTGCAATTTAAATTGTATACATAGCAAAAGTCAGTTCTGTTTGTTTCCCCCAAAATATAGTTTAGTATTTGTGCATTGTGCTGTGATATGATCTTTAGATTTTTACTTCTGGATAAGTGAAATTGAAACCAAAATGTGGGGTGTTTGAATCCAAGTTCATTGTCTTGTAAAACCAAAGAATGGATTACAGACAAAATCAGTAAACAGAGGCAAAATTTATTGAGAGAAGCCAGTCCTGGAAAAGGTGCAGCTGGGGGTCCATGTTGCAATTGTGTGTAGTTCAGCATCCAAGTGAATTAAAGTCTACCAGTCCAGTGTGGAGTCCCATATGGCCATAAGCCATATGGGTGCAGGGGAGCATGTCTCCTGCCACCAACCCGAGAATCTAGCATGCTGAGGAGAGAGGAAGCACATGCTTTTTAATCTAGGGGCAGATACAGGCGTTGCTAGTTCCTGGTTGATCCTTTCAAAGAATTCTGCCCAAATAATATTTTTGAGGTTGGTTATATGCCTCACTGTCTTGTGATTGGTTATCTGCAAGCTGCCTGTCTTAGCAACATTCTCATTTTAAAGCTCATGTTTCCCACATGTGCGCTTCCTTCCCCACCCGGTTGGGTTGCCTTAGTAACTCCACCTAGTTAGGTTGCTGGTTCTACTTCTTTTCCCTTCCTCCATGGTCCCTATTCCTGACTACCTAGCTTCCTTCTGTCTCCTCAAAACAACATTACCCAGAACCTGATAGAGTTCTCCAAAGAGAGTTTTAAATGCTTGTTCAGCATTATTAGCTTGCTCACAAAGGAATCACTAATAAACACTTTAGAAATATTTGACAACCCAAGAATGGAACATCTGCAGAACAAGGTACAATTCAGTAGAGAGCTATTAAATTTTTTCATCATTATTCTATTTTTCCATGTATAAGGCTCTATTTTTTTTTTTCTAAATTCGTTAGACTGAAAATTTAGGGCGTTTTATACCTGAAAGTCAGCCGAGGAGGGAGCCCCGCAGGTGCCTAGCTGCCCATACCTTGTCAAACAGGCTTTCTCCAATCACAAGGCTTATTGTTTCTGATGCCATAATTGGAGGTGGAGGTGGAGAGTGCGCAGATGCAACAGAACTGGAGCATTCTGAGCCCATAAAGATGACAAAAAAATAAAAAGATAAATACTGGTAAGCAATTGTCTTACTGTGCAAAATCAAACTGAATTTTGAATTTTAGAAATATTGCATAAATTGGATATTCAGAGCATAGTAAATATTTGACCAGCTCACATTGTTACAAATGTAGAGATGATAAAATGTTTCTGACCCAGGAATAAAGAAGCAAGAAACAGTTTTTAAACTAACTACCAAAGTGGAGTGAGGAGTCTGATAATTGGAAAAGTCATCTATTGAAATAATTTTCAACATTATGAATGCCAAATAACAGAAACACCGAACATATCACAATGTTTAGGAAAAACATCCTTTTTTGTATACTTTTAGTTCTGTGTTTTGTTTTTTTTTCATGATAATAGAGGTGAAGCTTGAATAATCAATATTAAGTAGGTTTTAGAATAAAGAATTATCTGAGAAAGTAGATATTTAAAATAAAGTTTAAATGACTGAGTATGATGTTTCACACAATTCACACTTTTAATTTAGTTTTATATTATTTTTAAGTGAATGATATTTCAACTTTAGGTTCTATAATTTATTTTAAGTAATAAAATCAACCCAAACTTTTAATTAGAACTAATTTTTATTCTTAACATTTCATCTGAAATTTTGAGAGTAGATATTTAAAATCTGACAGTAAAAAATTATGAAAATTTGAACAAATAACTTTTTGATGAGGTTATTTAAACTTTAAAGATTACTGAAATTTGATGGTTGTATTTCTTTTTTTAAAAAAAATATATTTTATTAATTTTTTACAGAGAGGAAGGGAGAGAGATAGAGAGTCAGAAAGATCGATGAGAGAGAAACATTGATCAGCTGCCTCCTGCACATCTCCTACTGGGGATGTGCCCGCATGGTTGTATTTCTTATATTTAATGTTAATGAAGGTTTTTAAAAATCATAAAACAACAATTAAATCTTTATAAAATACTTAACTTTAAAGATATTTTATTACCAGTGTTTTATTTTTTAATTTTTATTTTACATTTTTAAATTTTATTTTTCAATTACAGTTTGCATCCAATATTAGTTTGTATTAGTTTCAGGTGTACAGCACACTGGTTAGACAATCATATACTTTACAAAGTGTCCCCCCCCATATTTCCAGTACCAAACTGGCACCATACACAGTTATTACAATATTATTAATTCTACTAGAGGGGCCTGGTGCACAAAATCATGCACTGGGAGGGAGGGCCCCTCAGCCCGGCTTGCGCCCTCTCGCAGTTCAGGAGCCCTGCGATTGCCCCACAGAGGGAGGCACAGGCCACCGGCTGCAGCACCACCGGCTGGGTAGCCTGGGCCTCCCTCTTTGGGGCAATTGCAGAGCCCCCCAATTGTTCTCCCCGCTGGCCGGTGGCCTGGGCCTTCCTCTGCAGGACGATCATGGGGTGATGGCAAGGCCCCTGACCAATTGCATCGCACCCACCTTGGCTGGCCTGGCGCCAGTGGGTATCATAGTGTGGTCGTCCAGATGGTTGTTCCACTGTTCAGCTGTTTGGTCCATTTGCATATTATGCTTTTATTATTATAGATTCTCTATGCTGTAGTTTATATCCCTGTGACAATATTATGACTACCAATTTGCAGGTCTTAATCCCTTCACCTTTTTTACCCATTCCCCAGTCACCCCCCCTTCTGGCAACCATCAGACTATTCTCTGTGTCTTTGAGTCTGTTTCAATTTTTGTTTGTTCATTAATTTTTTCTTTAAATTACACACATAAGTGAAATGATTTGGTATTTGTCTTTATCTGACTGACTTGACTTAGCTTAATATCCTCTAGATTCATCCATGCTGTCCCAAATGGTAAGAGTTCACTACTTTTTATGGCCAAGTAATAGTTTATTGTGCAGGGTGAGACAAAAGTAGGTTTTCAGTTGTGAGTATGTGAAACAGAGTTTATCCTTATATTACTGGTATATTTTTATATTTATTATATTCGTATATATATACATATATATATATATTATACATTTATATATATAAATGCCTACAAAAAAAATTGAGGCATAGGCATGAATATATTATATTCATATATATTAGTATATACATATTATACTAATAAAAGAGAAACATGGTAATTAGCGTACGACCGCTACCCTTCCCATTGGCTAATCAGCATATCCTTATGCAAATTAACTGTCAGCCAAGATGGCAGCCGGCAGCCAGGCAGCTGGAAGCGAACATGAGGCTTGCTTGCTCCAGTGACTGCAGACTCCAGCGTTCCCCGCCTGACTTGCCCGCCTCTGAGCTACAACTCTAAGAAACTATGTTGCAAATATAGAAGCTAAACAAAATCCCAGAAATCAGCTTTCAGCCAGCCGGGATCTCAGAGCTAGAGTTATACATTGTTTCGATTATAGCAGTGGAAGCCTCAGAGCTAGAGCCAGAGCTAAAGCTGGCCCAGAATAAAAAAAAAAAAGAAAAAAAAGAAAAAAGGAGTGGTTGGGAGCTTCAGTCAATTGCCAGCCTGAAAGCAGCCCTCAGCCCCTCACCCAGACTGGCCAGGCACCCCAGTGGGGACCCCCATCTTGATCCGGGACACCCTTCAGGGCAAACCAGCCAGCCCCCCAGACCTCTATCCTATATAGTAAAAGGGTAATATGCCTCCCAGCACCGGGATCAGCAGCGCTGCGAGGCTCCCGGCACCGGGATCAGTGTGACAGGGTGCAGCACCCAAACCCCCTGATCGCCTTGCGGCTCTGTGTGTGACAGGGTGCGGTGCCCCAACCCCACCCCCCCACCCCCCCACACACACAGGCCCTGCTCTGTGTGTGACAGGGTAGAGCCATAACCTCCCCATCGGCCCTGCTCTGAGTGTGAGAGTGGCGGCGCCCCAACCCCCTGATCGGCCCTGCTCTGTGGGTGATAGAGGGCAGCACCCCAACCCCCCCCCACACACACACACACAGGCCCTGCTCTGTGTGTGATGGGATAGAACCATAATCTCCCCATCGGCCCTGACCTGAATGTGATAGTGGTGGCGCCCCAACCCCCTGATCCGCCCTGCTGTGTGTGTGACAGGGGGCAGTGCCCTTACTCCCCTATCGGCCCTACTCTGTGAGTGACAGGGGGGAGCTCCTCAACCCCCTGATGGGCCCTGCTCTGTGAGTGACAGGGGGGAGCTCCTCAACCCCCTGATGGGCCCTGCTCTGTGAATGACAGGGGGTAGCGCCCCAACCCCCTGATTGGCCCTGCAGAGTACAGAGCCCCAACCACCCTGATGGGCCTTGCTCTGTGCATGACAGGGGGCGGCGCCCCAACTCCCCAATCGGCCCTGCTCTGAGCCTGACCAGGGGCTGCACCTAGGGATTGGGCATGCCCTCTGTCACCCGGGAGCAGGCCTAAGCCAGCAGGTCATTATCTCCCGAGGGGTCCCAGACTGCGAGAGGGCACAGGCTGGGCTGAGGGAACCCCCCGCCCCAAGTGCACAAATTTTTGTGCACCGGGCCTCTAGTATATATATATTCTTATATTTATTAGTTATTGTATTCTTTTCCATAGGAACAACTATGAAATTACTTTGGACTCACCCTGTATAGAGTATGTACAATTTTTTAAAAAATATATTTTTATTGATTTCAGAGAGAAAAGGAGAGGGAAAGAGAGACAGAAGCATCAATGATGAAAGAGAATCATTGATTGGCTGCCTTTTGCATGCCCTCCACTGGGGCATATGCCCTTGACTGGAATCAAACCCACAATCCTTCAGTCTGCAGACTGACTCTATCCACTGAGACAAACCAGGCTAGGGCTGTACCACAACTTTTTTGTCCACTTGTCTATTGATCGGCAAATGGGTTTCTTCCATATCTTATATTGCCAGTATTTTTAAAAAGCATTTAGATAAAGACATTTCCAAAAAATATTAGAGCATTTTTGTTAGAAATGAGTTTTCCAAAATTTTTAAATGCTGGATATATCATTTATAATGGGATAAGGTTGTGCTGTGGTAATAATCAACTACAAAATTTGTGTTACTTAAGACAACAAAGGCTAATTTACCCCTTATGCAAAGTGCACAGTGGCCCCAGATTCCTTTCTAGGGAGACTGTTCTTCACATTGTCACTTAGGGGTCCAGGCTGTGTCAGCAGAATGTGTAACATTGGGCACAACAAGGCAAGAGCACAAAGCTTGTCAGTGCCTCAGCCTCAAATTGACTTGTGGAACCTCCCCACACGGCTAATGGATCTGTCATGTGGACTAGTCACATGGCCTCTTCAGTGGCAAAGGGGAATGAGAAATGGGGTCTCCTTGTTTCCACAAAGGGGAAAAAAGCAGAATATTGATGAATAATAGTGAGTCGACTCATGTACACACAAGCATGGCAGTATTTGTCTGTTCAAATAATTATTTAACAAATTATTCAATATTTCAGAAACCATCTTATGACCTTATCTTCAGACACTAGAAAATAAGTTTTCTGAGAATTTTTCAGACATTTATCTTGGACAAAAATGTATTAAACAATAGTAATATGGTAGGATGTTAACAATTGGTATGGAAACAAGTTTTATGATCAAATATTCAAGGGAAACCTAAAGAATTAAAATTCAAAACTTTTCTTACTGAATGACTTATCACAACCTATAAGAAAGAGAGAAGATATGCAATATTTCATAAATTTATTTTACTTTCGAATGTTTTAATTGTGGACTGACTTATGTAATTTTGTTTCTTAATACTTTGGAAAATTATGCCATAGATATTTAATCTTATCCAGCCTAGTCATGTTCCAAAATTGGAAACTAGAACTTTTCTGGCACTGAGCTAGGTGCTTGATAGATTTCATTGTATTCAATTCAGATATAGCACTAGGCAGTACCCACCTTCCTTCTGAAATTTGTCAGTCTGTTCCGTATTTCTATGTCTCTGGATCTATTTTGTTCATCAGTTTATTTTGTTCATTAGATTCCATATATGAGTAAGATCATATGATACTTGTCTTTCTCTGATTGGATTATTTTGCTAGCATAATACCCTCCATGCTATCTCAAAGGCTAAGAGTTTTTTTTATTTTTTATTTTATTTTTTACAGCTGCATAGTATAACACAGATAATAGTGTGATGAAGACCTGGGGTTGGGGAAGGGCTAGATGGGGTCAATGGAGAAAAAAAGGGGATATATGTAATACTTTCAACAATAAAGATTTTTAAAAAAATAGGTAAAAAAAACTATTTAAAAAACATCATTAGAAATCCATTTGAGAGAAAAGCCTACAACAACACATTTTATCTTTAATATTTTAAGTATTAACATGATGTTATACTAGAAAATCCTATATAATAAAAGCCTAATATGCTAAGTGTCCTGTCGTCAGGTCGTCAATCAAAGCGTAATATGCTAATGATATGCTAAGGGTGCTCAACCACTCCCTATGACGTGCATTGACCACCAGAAGGCAGATGCTCAATGCAAGAGCTGCACTTGGTGGTCAGTGCACTCCCACAGCGAACCTCCCACCACTGGCCAACCTCCATGGTCCCTCACCCCCAGCCATCCCCAATCGGCCCTGATCGGGACTGGGTGAGATGGCCCCAATTGGCTCCAATCACCGGCCAGGCTGAGAGACCCCACCTGTGCATGAATTCGTACACCAGGCCTCCAGTAGAACAATAAATAATAATTCAGAAAAACTGATGAAAAAGAAAATAGAGGATTCCTGCATCACACCACATATAAAAATATCTAGTGAATTAAAGATTTAAAAGTTAAAAAAAATAAAGCTTTATAATATTCAGGAAACAAAAAATATCTTTATAGGTTTGGGATAAGGAAGAAATTATTACACAAAATGATATTTCTAAAAAAAGTATTATTTAAATTAAGCTTTAAAATTATCTTAAATTATTTTAGAATAATTTCCTTTCAAATTATTCAAAACTATGGTAAATAGTATTATAGCCTGATACTGAAATTTACCAGCTATTCTTAGAGAAACAGGATGGACTAGATATAGAGGAAAAGTAAAAAATTTAAAATTGTGTCATAAATACTAAGCCATTATTTTTTTAAAAAATTATATTTTATTGATTTTCTACAGAGAGGAAGGGAGAGGGAGAGAGAGTTAGAAACATTGATGAGAGAGAAACATCGATTCAGCTGCTTCCTGCACACCCCCTACTGGGAGGTGCCTGCAACCAAGGTACATGCCCCTTGACCAGAATCTAACCCGGGACTCCTCAGTCTGCAGGCTGACGCTCCATCCACTGAGCCAAACCGGTCAGGGCAGCCATTATTATTATTATTTTTAATGTTTTTCCAATCTCTGTGGTATGTTGGTGCCATTCTAGTTGTTTATTATCTTTCTGTTTAAAAAATAACAAATAGAATAAGAAGAAAAAACTCTTGAGCAAGCATTAAAAAGAAACAGACTTAATCCTTTCAGATTTTTCACTTCTTTATTTAATCTTCTTCCACTCAGCCTCCACCAACAACTTCAATACACTTGTAGAATCCTAAGTACAGATACCATATCTGTCCTTTTTTTATTAGTATACCAGTATATGAGACCAAACAGGTCTTTTTTCATTTTCTCCATTTAGCTGAAGTCACTTGGAATGTCCCAAAGTGACTTTATCAATATTTCAGCAATATTAGGAGAAATCAATAATAGGTAATTGATTTGCAGATAAGGAAAATGAGGCCCAGAGAAATGAGGACATTTTTATGTGGAGTTGCAGAGGACAATCCCAAAACATAATAATAACAATTTGCAAAATATTGATTTTTTTAAAATTCTAAGATGGTTAAATGTTAGGCTCTAGTGTATAGTCACAGCTTCAGGCTTACTGAGTTGAATTACTTCCTCTCAATTCCTAATCTGAGGTGGAACAGTATAGAGCAGGACATTCATCCTATTTTATTTTTTTTTACATTTTACATTACATCAAAACTCAGTATACACTGTCAACATACATATATACATATATACCTATACATAGATATACATACATAATGTTGAGCCATTACAAGTAATGCAATTAGATTTTTGTGTGTGTCCTAATCAAAGCCTACTAAATTTACTTCATTATAAAATTATGGACCACAATGATCAGTAATTTTATTTTAAATGAAATAGGATTAACTAAAATAGGAAGGAAAATACCTGAGTGAATCACAGTTAGTAAGAGTAATTATTGTGTTTTTTTTTCAGTTGTAGTTCATACATAATTTAATATCTAAGTGTGTCTGCATGTGTTATGTATTTACACTACAGTGTGATATAAGTTGTATTTACTACTGTCAGTCATAGTCATAAAAGTTGAAAGCTACTAACTAAATTTCCCTCCAAAGACCCTTCACCATTTCTCTAATTTTATGGATATTTTCTATAACCCCATTCTTTGCCCCTCCTCTCTTTTCTCTTTGGATCAAGATTGCATTACTTAGCCCAAGAAAATTGGCTAATTGGCAGTGTTGTTATTCAACTTCAACATCTGCAGGTCTAATCTGGCCAGTGCATAGGTACACCCACCCGCCAGTCATCACTGCACATGGGTCTCCTATACTGTGACAGTAAAAAATAGATTTATTATCATGGGGATGGCATGGCCCATTGCCAGGCTGCTACAGCTGGGTAATCAATGATAGCAGTTGAGACTCAAGGTTATTGGTAGGGCTGTGTGGTTTGGAGTGATATATTATCTGGGTAGGATAATGTCCACCTCATTCATTCAAATCTACTAGCATCCTTTTATGGTATTTGAATCTTGTACAAGGACAAGATACCCTCACTTCCTTGAAAGGAGAGGAAATTTTTGGATTTGTAAAACAAGCTACAGTTTTTATGATGCTGCTAATTCTAGATTTTTAATACCCATTCATTATCTTTCATCTTCATTATCCATTCCAGACTTCCCAGTCTTATGCTAGAATGTCTAGTGATCTGGGTCCCACACCTTAAGGCAGGGATTGGCTCTGTGATCTAGACTTTATTCCTGAGAAGTTTGAGCCCTTAGTTGCCTTTTTCTTGTTTGGCTGTGGTGACTGCCATTGCTCATTTCATGTTATCACTGTTCACAAAAGCACTAAGCGTTTTCCCAGTGAATGGCCTGGGTCCTAGACATACTCCTCCATACCACCATTATGAAGAGGCAGTGAGAGTTCTTCATTCAGTATAGCAACTCTTTTCTTTCTTGGTCATCCAGTTTTATTAAGATGTGATTGACACACAACATCATTTAAGGTGTGCAGCATGACTTGCTGTATATATATATATTTTGCAAAATTATTAACATAATAAGTTTAGTTAATATCTATTACCTCATATAGTTACAATTTGTTTTCCTTTTGATAATAACTTTTAGAATCTACTCTATTAGAAACTTTCAAAGAAAGTAACTCCTTTCATTTTTCACAATTTACTGGTATGAGGAGCCCAATGTGACTAGGTAGAACCCTTACTATGACCCTTAGTGGAAACGACCTTCAGTGCCTGTGCCATCGCCCTCTGTTAGTTAAGTCACTGAAAAGCATGGTTGTTATTCGCGCTTTAGCAGTGATTAAATGGGATGTAAGTGTTTGAGAGAGGATCAGGGAGAGAGAGAAGCTTAGAAAGAAAGAAGGAAAAGAATGGGAGCTAGAAGGAGAAAGAGACATTAACGGAAGAAGGGCAAATGGGTCTTGTTCATATTTCAAATGCATTTCATAGTCTGGGGCCTCTCACATGTCCCAATCTGATTACAAAGTACAGATTCAGATTTGGGATTGTCCCAAGTTTGAATAAGAATACTTCCTTAAAGGAAGGCTAAAAGATCTAGAGGTTACTGATGTCAATCATGTGAGTATTAGGTGAGTAGTGTATAGAGTCTAAGAAAAATCAGAAGGGAATACCTCACTCCCAAAGATACAAAATTGATCTGAAAAGATAGGTTTTTTGTTTTAGCATTTCTAAGGAACAACAACAAAAAAACAATACTCTAAGGACTGGGCCCCCCACTGACAAATCCATGGACCTACCTCTTTTTATTAATTCTGCTCTCGAGAATCACAGCTACTCTATCTCTAGGAATAGCCTTCAACACATACTAAAAAATGTTCTTATTCAGTTTCTTTTTAACCTCGCTAGGGGTCAGTGGTACATTCAAATAATTTCAAAAAAGAACTTAGGATTTAAGAATTGTATATAATATGCCCTAACTGGTTTGGCTCAGTGGATAGGGCATTGGCCTGTGGACTGAAGGGTCCTGGGTTCGATTCCAGTCAGGGGCATATGCCTGGGTTGTGGGCTCGATCCCCAGTAGGGGGACATGCAGGAGGCAGCCGATCAATGATATTCTCTCATCATTGATGTTTCTCTTCCTCTCTCTCCCTCACTGAAATCAATAAAAATATATTTAAAAAGTAATTTTAAATAATAAAAAATAAACTACTTTTCCCTTCCCCTGGTAGAAATGAACTAACCATTAGAAACACAATTACCCTATCATCTCTTGGAAGTAAGATAACATTTATTTTCCAAAGATAGATCAAATAGACATTCTAGTTTAAGCAGAAGAATGAGTATACAACCACGCAAACACAAATGTACTCATACACATTTTTCTATAATCTGCTTCAAGGCCTTTCTCTGTTTAGAATATTCTTAACAGGACTCTTTCATGATTTTGTTCTTTAAATTCTTTAAGCCTTCCAGATATTAATTCTTGGGACATAATTATTTAACTTCCGTAGATATATCATTTCTTCCAAATACATATAATCCCTATGAATATCTAAACTTCATTCATTCATTTATTCATTTAATAAATACATAATATATGGATCATATATATATATTAATATATTTTTATTGATTTCAGAGAGGAAGGGAGAGGGAGAGAGAGATAGAAACATCAATGATGAGAGGGAATCATTGATTGGCTGCCTCCTGCACACCCTCTACTGGGGATCCAGGCTGCAACCTTGGCATGTGCCCTTGACTAGAATCAAACCCAGGACCCTTCAGTCCAAGGCCGACATTTCATCCACTGAGCCAAACCAGCTAGGGTAGATCATATTTTTTATAGTTTTTATTGAAGCATGAGAACAAAGGGTATTGAGGATATAGGCCATCTAAAGGGGTGAGTCCCCTTTTTATCCAGATAACTTAAAACATGCCATCCAGATATCTTTTAAAATGTATTTCTATAGGAAGGATTTATTTTAGTCAAAAGTATAGGTGGACTCATATGCAAATATTATTACGCTAAAAAGTGCATTTGACATTACATTATTTGACCAGTTATAGAAGAAATATTGTGAATATTACAAAATATTTGGTAATAAAAGTAGTTCACAATGGGATTTGAAATCAATTTTAGGGCCAAGGATGAGGCACTTACACCAGTTTACACCATACCCCATTTTATTTTGCTTTATTGAGTTTTTTATTTATTACTGCAATGTTGGATGATTGTTTCAGAAAACTGCTGGAAGAAAGGAAGAAATTCTTTGAAAATATAAAATTGCAGCAGATAATCCACAGAGTGGATAATCTAAATGTAGATAATTAAGAATTGGCTGAAAATGAATGTTTCTAATTTTAACAATGTCTTTGAGAAAGTAACACTCATGATATTCATCAGATTGAAAGACCTTCATTTTAATATAATTCCTATATGCTATCATATTTTTCCAATCCATTTCACAAGAAAAGTGTGTATTGTTATAAATATGTATTATTTTCTTGGATATATCCATCACTGTCATACTATTAACCTTCAAGTATAATGAAAACCATTTCCAGTCTAAAAGAGATTGAGTCAAAACATTTTAATTGTTCTTATTACTTTTGGCATGTGAGTTAGGTAAGGTGCTTTTGGTTTGACAAGCAAAGAAAAAACACTTGTTCTTTTCTATTACACATTTTCTCCTTTCCTCCCTATCTTCTCTTCCCTCCCACACTACTAAAATACCCTTGATTTTTTTTTAAGTAGAGAATATACTCCCCAAATTATATTGGAACTAGGTACATAGGTTACATGTATAATAATGATATTGAACCATTGAATTGCTCTTAGAATACCAAACTGTGTAAGTGCACAACATCTGATATCTTTATCTTTAGCCTGGTAGGAAATTATATTCTGACCTAGCGTTATAATATTAATTCACATTTGTTGTCAGGATGAAGTACCAATGCCTGGTCTTGTTGATTTCTATCACATTTTAATAAACCACATTAATTATTATTTAAGTCCTGGCAATATCTATATTAATATTATTGCAGTGGTATATGCTACTTTAAGAATCAAGTGTATTATCAATCAGAATGAGCAGGCTTTCAGGAAGATAAAACACACAACTAATTGTTTCATTCAATAGAAAAATGATATGCTATACTGTATTTTTTTTTCCATTACATGGAACTGTTTTCCAGGAGGAAAGAGAAAATGTGAATGAATAACAGTTCCCCTCCCCAAAAAAGTGTTGGCTATAATTATTATAATTTTACAAGAGGCCCGGTGCACAAAAATTTGTGCACTCGGGGGGGGGGGGGGTCCCCCAGCCCGGCCTGTGCCCTCTCGCAGTCTGGGACCCCTTGGGAGATAACGACCTGCTGGCTTAGGCCTGCTCCCAGGTGGCAGAGGGCAGGCCCAATCCCTAGGTGCAGCCCCTGGTCAGGCTCAGAGCAGGGCCGATTGAGGAGTTGGGGCGCCGCCCCGTCATGCACAGAGCAGGGCGGATTGAGAGATTGCTATGCCACCCTCAGCCACACTCAGGGTAGGGCCGATTGGGGGGATGGGGCACTGCCCCCTGTCACACTCAAGGCAGGGTTGATGGGGAGGTTGCAGCGCCAGCCCCTGTCACGCACAGAGCAGGGCCAATCAGGGGGTTGGGGCACTGCCCCCTGTCACTCACAGAGCAGGGCCGATCAGGGGGTTGGGGCGCTGCCCCTTGTCACTCACAGAGCAGGGCCGATCAGGGGGTTGGGGCGCTGCCCCCTGTCACTCACAGAGCAGGGCCCATCAGGGGGGTTGGGGCGCCACCCCCTGTCATGCACAGAGCAGGGTCGATCAGGGGTTTGGGGAGCTCCCCCCTGTCACACACAGAGCAGGGCCAATCAGGGGGTTGAGGAGCTCCCTCCTGTCACTCACAGAGTAGGGCCGATAGGGGAGTTAGGGCACCGCCCCCTGTCACACAGAGAGCAGGGCAGATCAAGGAGTTGGGGCACTGCACCCTGTCACACTCAGGGCAGGGCCAATGGGGAGGTTATGGCTCTACCCTGTCACACACAGAGCAAGGCCTGTGGAGGGGGGTTGGGGTGCCACCCTCTATCACCCACAGAGCAGGGCCAATCAGGGGGTTGGGGCTCCGCCACTGTCACACTTGGGGCAGGGCCGATGGAGAGGTTATGGCTCTACCTGTCACACACAGAGCAGGGCCCGTGGGGGGGAGAGGTTGGGGCGCTGCACCCTGTCACACACAGAGCCACAGGGCAATCAGGGGATTGGGGAGCTCCTCCCTATCAGGCACAGAGCAGGGCTGATCAGGGGGTTGGGGCGCCTTCCCCTGTCACTAACAGAGCAGGGCGCATAGGGAGATTGTGGCCCCGCCCCCTGTCACACACAGAGCCGCAGGGCAATCAGGGGGTTTGGGCGCTGCCCCCTGTCACTCTGATCCTGGTGCTGGGAACCTCACTGCTCTGCTGATCTCGGTGCCAGGAGGCATATTACCCTTTTACTATATAGGATAGAGGCCTGGTGCATGGGTAGGGGCTGGCTGGTTTGCCCTGAAGGGTGTCCTGGATCAGGGTGGGGGTCCCCACTGGGGTGCCTGGCCAGGCTGGCTGAGGGGCTGAGGGCTGTTTTCCGGCTGGTAGGTGACTAAAAGCTCCCAACAGCTCCTTGTTTTCTTTTTTTTTTTTTTTTATTCTGGGCCAGCTTTAGCTCTGAGGCCTCGCTGCTGAAAACATCGATACAATGTTGCGGTCCAAGGCTGACTGAAAGCCGGTTTCTGGGGTTTTGTTTAGCTTCTTATTTGCAACATAGTACATAGTTGCTTAGAGTTGCAGCTGAGAGGCCGGCAAGTTAGGTGGGGAACGTTGGAGTCTGCAGTCCCTGGAGCAAGCAAGCCTCATGTTCACTTCCAGCTGCCTGGCTGCCAGCCGCCATCTTGGCTGACAGTTAATTTGCATAAGGATATGCTGATTAGCCAATGGGGAGGGTAGCGTTCGTACGCCAATTACCATGTTTCTCTTTTATTAGTGTAGATGAATATTTTGTCTATATTACTTTATGATATTTTTAATATAAGATTTACACACTATTCTTTCATGTCCTATCATTTACTATGGGAAAGTTCAGGCTGACTTTCAACATGCTCTATTTCTTTACTGTGAGTGGTTAGATATGCAAGTCATATTTCTAACACTGAATCTTATACATTCAAAGCATTGAAGACTCTGTGTCGTAACTAATCTTTAGATATGTGAAATATATGAGGACCTTTTTCACTGCTCCATCAGATATTAAATTCACAACACTGCACTCATATCACCATTCACTATCATGAAATAAAATTTGCTTTAAAACTAAGCTGATATGTACAGCAATGAATTTGTTTCTATTGAGAAAATAAATAAACCATTATGCTGAGATTCCATGATAGCATTTTAAAAGTTAGAAGGAAAAGTAACTATGAAAAGTTTCAGGATACTGAAAAACAATGTAATACCTATAAAGCTATATGCAATAAAAATAACTGAAAAGAGGAAATAAATTATTATCATCTTCAGTAAGATATAAATATCAAGAGACAACTTGTGCTAGATATGCAAAATCCTCATAACCATTTGTTCAATCAGGCCATTGGAAGGTGGGTCAAAATAAAGATGCACTTGGCTTGTCCCTTACTTTTTTTAAAGTAAGTTAATGAGGTAGCCATTATGGATTTGGTTTCCAAATATGTTATATAACAACTACAGGTGATTATTATTTAAACACACACACACACACACACACACACACACGCACGCACACGTGTGTCTAAAGGAAATCTCAGAATTATCTTGTCCCCAATAGGACTCATCATATATTCACCCACCTTTTATCCTGTTGCATATACTTACAACCCAGGAGTCATTTTTTATTCATTTCTCAGTATCCTCCTACCCCATAGTCAAACCAGCCTTATTTATTTATATTATCACAAAATGTATCTTGAATATGTCTATTCACAATCTCCATCAACCTAGTTGGAGATAACAATGGCAATGACAATACCAATAATGATAATAATGACTGCTAATATTTATTGACTTACTGAGTACTCAGTATATGCCAGGTACTGAAAGGCTTGTACTGTGATAATCTCCTTGCAGGTCCTCTCATGCACTCTAGTTCTTCTTCAACTCATTCTCCACACTAACATCAGAATTACGTAATTGAGATAAAATGCTAGTATCACAATGCTTCTCAAACCCACCTAATGAGTTCCAAATGCTATTAGAATAAATACAAAGATTATTATAGCTGGCAAGGCCTGTAAGATTTTACCCTTACCTACCTCTCTTGAGCCTTGACTTATATTGGTCACCCCCTCTCATCTCTTTCCAATATGCTCTGTCTCTCAGCTTCATTTAATTCACTGACTATGTAATTTATCCTGTGTTTACTGTTTATTCTTTGTGAACATAGAATGGCTGTTCCTTCTGACTCAACTGAATCAATTATCTTTGAAATATCTCTAATTAGTCATCTGTCAAACTCCTACTTTCCTTGAGTAGATGTGGTTCCGTATGCTTCTAATGGCTTCCATTAATCTACACTAGAGGCCTGATGCACAGAATTTGTGCAAGGGGCTCGGCCCTCACAGCCCCAGCTTTGCCCCGAAGGTCATCTGGAAGGACGTCTGGCTGTCCGGTCTAATTAGCATATTATGCTTTTATTATTATAGATGAGTTATTTTAGTGGTTTGATGAGAATATGTGATTAATTTTTTCTTCTCTCACTAGATTTTAAGATTCATGAGACCAGGGAGCTTGGCTCTTTCTGCTCACCTTTACCACAGATATCAGGGTTCAATGTACATCTGCTGGATGAATGAATAAAGTAAAATATATTCTCTTGCAAAGTCAACCCAGACTTCTCACTTCTGCTTACCACTCCTTCTGCACCAAATCCAGTGAAATGCCAAGGCATCAGGTCCTGTATATTATATTCCTTAGGTCTTCTTTATTCCATTGTCTTAATTCCAAGCCCTCATCATGTTCATTCGAATTTCTGCAATAACTAGTATTGATGCTGCTCAGGTTTTACTTTGTTTTAGCATTCATATTAAAACTAGAATGATTTCCCTAAAACATGATCCAGATTTAAAATCTTTAAATGAACCCTATTTCAGAAATGATGCTATATCAGTTATTTAATGCTATATAACAAGCCTTCCCCAAACTTAATGACTAAAGATTTATTATTACCTCTCATGATCCTTGTAGGTTGACAAGGCTCAGCTGGTTAATTCTTGCTTGGGGTCTCTTATAATGCTGCAATTAGATGTTGGTCAGAATTAGTCATCTGAAGTCTCCAGTAGGTTGGACAACCCAAAATTGGTCACCATGTGATTCACTACTGTGGCTGGGAGCTCAGCTTGAGCTGTTGACTGGATCATTTACAGTGGCTTTTCCATGTGGCTTCTCACACCATAGCTGCTGGGTTCCAAGAAGGAGCATGCCAAGAGCTAGCTGCCCAAGAAACCTAGGTAGAAGTCAGTCTTAGAAGGAACATGGTATCACTTTCCCCATATTGTTTTGGTTGAAGTGAGTCACACCAGGTTAGCTCATATAAACAGAAAGAATATGAATACTGGGAAGGATGGTTCTTTTGAGGTCCATCTTTGAGGACTGCTACAATCTCCAAAGCTTCCCATAATATATATCAATGGCTTCATAATCTTGTTCTTGCCTATACCTCGTCTTACCCTTTACCCCATCCCAATCCCATTTGCTTATACATATGCTTCACTGAATGAATTTATTTCTCTGAATATAGTAAGCATGCAATTTTATGCCACCTTTCCTTCTTACTTTCCTATATGTTCTTCTCCAAGATGTTTTATACTTGCTTTTTATTTGCTAGTTTTATCTAACTTTGACTCTTTAGAATACAAATAAAAAAATTCTACCCCTTATAAGTAGCCTCTCTGACACCCCTCCAGATGTTTTATATTCTTATTGCAACCTGTGAATACTTATATCCTCACATACTGCAATTATTTAAAGTTACTTAAGGGCATCAGTCATTTATTAATCAAGTTTATATGAAGAGGTCATAGCAGATAGTAGGGTAATCGATAAATTCTTGTGGAATGACTGCATAAATAGAAGCACTTATTTTGCTCCTAGGCTATGTACATTTTAAAAGATACTTATGGTGGATTTACTTTTCAGTCTTTCCAAGTATATGTACCACTTCACTATATGAGCATATTTCTCTTCCAAATGGCTTAAGAATAAGTTTTGAATTATACATAAATGCAAGGGAAGCCTGATAACTATCAGTTACTGCACATACTGCACTGGTTGCTTGACAGGAAGGTTATTTTGTGAAATTTCAATAAAAATGTTCATAACTAAAACTGAGATTATTTTTTACATGCTTTTATGAAATTCCATGCCATTGTATACAAATGAAAGTTTTGGATATTTTTTTTAAACTTAAAGTAAATAATTTTAATTCACCTGACAACTCTCATCACATTAATAATATAACATATCTAAAAGTATAACATTTCTCTGTGATTTGATATGTGTGTCTGTGCTTCCATGATTGTGTTTGTATGTGTGTTGCTTCTCCCATAAAACTGCCACATTTCCCATCATCAATTAAGTGATAGAAAAAAATATATATTTTACATAATCAGCAGAATTGGCAGTGATTACTTCCTCTTTTATTCTTATTGAAATAGGGCAATAAGTAACATATCCTGTATTGAAATAAATACTTTAAAGATGCCTGTTTTATCCTAAATTCAGTAGTTTATAAGAGTTCTTAGTATAATTTCATTTGTATAATTGTTTAGTAGATTTAACTATAATAATATTATGCTAAGAAGTAGATGTGAAGATTTATGAGAAATCTGTTATAAAAAAGTATAACTAATACAATTCTCATCCTATTATTTATACATGTTATATTAATAAATAAAATTGTGCTTGTGCATTTCTCTATCACTACATTTATTCTAAAAATTGTTCTCGAGTAGCCTAAGTCCATTGCTTTAATAACTATATTATTGAAATAATTTTTATTATTTTTAAATAAATATTTTATTTTTTTAACTTTTTGAGAGAAATGTTCATTTTAAATGCTCAAATATGACTTTGAAATGTTTCAATTTAATTGGTCTTATATGGAAAAGCAAAGAATCTTGAAAAGCATCAGATTAAAGTTACAGGTCATTGTTTAAGCAAAATAGAGCTGGGCTACCAAATGATTTCCTGTCATTAAGCTGATAAATCACAGCGCTGTTGATAAGTGGGACAGTATGTCAGTCTCATGAAAGAAAAAAAAAATGCTGAGGTGACTGTCAGAGTCTAAAAATGAAAAATTTTAAAATGTCAAAAGAAGCGTTGAGAAGACTACCAGTGGTGTTTACATATCCAAAAATGCAGCTCCCATGTAATTTAACTTAAAAGAAGGCCTTCTATGTCTTCACAATGAACAAAGCTGATAAGTTTTCAAAATGAATGCACCTCGTTTTAAAAGAGCACCCATCAGCACTCCACATCTATGGACTGACTCACCCGGGCAACCAAACTCTGCTCCAGACCCAAAACTTTTTTGAGTTGTTATTTTCTTCTCCATGTAATTTGGCTAGTTGTGGAATCCTAATAGGATATTTATGCCCACCCTCTGGGCCCTTTTCAAATTCTGCCTCTTTTGAGGTTTAACCTGAGTGTGCCAACTCAACATAAGCTCTACTTTGAGCCAATAAAATAGTTTATTTAATATGATTTCTTCTACTCTATATAGAGCTCATGATTCACAGCTAAATGATTATCTAACTAATCCTTTCTACTTTCAATAAATGTTTTCTAAATCCCTACATTTTAGACTAGTGATAAACAAATAGGAAAGAACTTCTGTCTTTAAAGGTTTTATATTCTAGAGAATAATTTATTCAATCTGGGAGTCAACATTTTGTTTTGAAAATCTAACTAGAATAATGGCCAGAAACAATGCCTTTCTCCCAAAAAAAATATATTCACATAATATTTAGAGCAGAAATTTAGAGGATACAACCATAAAGATCATGAAGGTGAGAGTATGCTTTCTAAGTAATATTTTTTTTATTGAATCTATTGGGGTGACATTGGTTAATAAAATTATACAGGTTTCAGGTACACAATTCTATAATACATAATCTGAGTATTGTATTTTTTCCACCCCACCCAACTCAGGTCTTCTCTGGTCACCATTTATCCCCCCTTACTCTCTTCTACCTCCCCCATACCTCCTTCCCTCTGGTAATCACCATACTATGTCTATCCATGAGTCTTTTTTGTTTTTCTTAATCCCTTCTAGCTTCTCACCCAGCCCAACAACCTCTTCCCTTCTGACAGCTATTAATCTGTTCTCTGTATCCATGAGTCTATATCCAATTTTATTTTCTTCATTAGATTCCACATATAAATTAAATCATATGGTACTTGTCTTTCTATGACTGGCTTATTTCTCTCAGCATAATAATCTCCAGGTCCATACATTCCATTGCAAAGAGTAATATTTGCTTCCTTTTTATGACTGAGTAGTATGCCATTGTATAAAACTGTCACAGCATTTTTATTCACTCATCGGCTGATGGACAATTGGGTTTCTTCCAAATCTTGGCTATTGTAAGTAACACTGCAATGAACATACAGATGAATATATACTTTTAAATTAGTTTATTTGGTTTCTTCACATTTAGTCCTAGAAGTGGAATCACAGGGTCATAAGGCAATTCCATTTTTAATTTTTTGAGGTAACTCCATACTGCTTTCCAGAGTGGATGCACCAATCTGCATTCCCACCAATAGTGCACGAGGGTTCCCTTTTCTCCACATACTTGACATCAACAAAATGAAAAGACAACCCACTAAATGTGAGAACATAGTATTTCCTGACATATCTGATAAAGGCTTAATACTTAAAATTTATAAGAAACTTATAAAAACTCAACACCAAAAACAAATAATCTAATTAAGAATAGAACAAAGGACCTGAGTAGAAACTTCTCCAAAGAGTACATACTGATGACCAGTAGACATAGGAAAAGATGCTCATAATGACTAGTCATCAGAGAAATACAAATTAAACCACAATGAGATGTCACCTTATACCTGTCGGAATGGCTATCATCAATAAATCAACAAATGTTGGCTGGGTAACACTTTTAATTATTTTGTAAAAGTAATAAACTCTTTCCAACTGAAGAAGTGTTGTGTTGTTATCTAGGAAGACATAACAAATAGCACAGGCAAAAAGAAGAGGTGTAAAGAAAAAAGAAAGAACATTTAGAAAACATGAAGATTTCTTCATGAGCAGGAGAGTGGTATGAACTTAGGTGCTGATATATGCTGGATTAAGCTGCAGAGGGTCATATTTGCTTGCTTATATGTCTACCCTGTTGGGAGCAGGTATTTCATCTTCTAAACCCTAAAGACTTTACCATGTTGTTTCATACCTTTCACTAACTCTAATTACCTGCTGTAGAGCTCTGCAAATACTAAATCATCATCTGATAGCTGACTAAGAAAGAATGGGAGGCAAGGACAGGAGAAGATTGTAGAGTTAGTTGATTGGCAGAGCTCTGAAAAGGATAAGAAAAGAGATAATTGAATTATAAAATATATTACATTAGGCCAATTATGCATACAGATAGTTTATTTTAATAGGATGATTAAAATAAAGATGATTAGTTTCATGTCATTTTATAGGAAATGCTGTCAGTGAAAATATTTTTCTTGTAACAAAAGTTTTGTTTTGTTGATGCCACTGGAGGTAAAATTACAAATATAAGTTTGGGGCTCTAAATTAATTCTACTTAAATGATATAATATTGTATGTAAGTAAATATAAATATACATATTTTAAAATATTTAGTTTATAATTTCCATGAAAGCATAAAATACATTTCTTTTAAAAAATGTGTCTCCTTTGTTCCTGTGCATTTCAGATATTTGCAATAACATATAGTAGAGAATTTCACAATATTTATTGAGAGACAACTGAATTCCAACTTCCATTCTTGGTGGTGAGAGGATAGCAATAAACAGAATAAATCTCTCTTCTAAGAAGTATATATTATGGAAGATGCACATTACAATAAGCAAGTAAAGAATTAAATGTATAATATGTGTGATAATAAATGTACTATAAAATTTAGAATGTATCAGTTAGACGTCACAAAAATACTATATTGAGAATCACTAAAATCTCATCAGTGCCCTACAGCAATAAACATTTATTTGCCTCAACTGTCCAGATTCTGCTGGAGATCAGCTGAGCTTTGCAGGTGGCTGAGCAGATTTCAGCTGGGCTCACTCATCATGGGCCTGCACTGGAGTGTGGTTTAAGTAGGCTGGACTTGACTAAGAAGGTTGGGCTTGGAGGACCAGGCTCCACATTTCTCTCACCCAACTCTTGGAATCCACAGGCTATGGGACATGTGCTTCACATGGCAATCTCAGAAGTGCAAGAGATCAAGGTGAACCATGCCGTCTATTGAAAATTCAACTTATATCATTTTAACCTAAATGAGTAAAAAAGCCCAGGAATGGGGAATACAGTTTTCCCAGTATGATGGAAAAGTGAATATTAATCTACAAACTAGCATAAGGGAATACAGAGTTATGAGGGGGAGTGTTAGTTTAAATAGGGTAGCCAGGACCATATCACTGATTAGGTAACTGAGCAGAGAAACAGTGAAATAGTAAGACATAAAAATAACTGAGGGGAAGAGGTTTAAAGCAGAGAGAACTGTCATTTCAAAGGCTTTAAAGTAGGAGCATGTGTGTCTGGTCAAGTACAGCAGGAAATACAGCCAAATTTGAATGAGTGTGAAGGAGGGCGGACACTGAGGCCAAGGAGAGAAACTGACCCTATCATGTGCAGCTACGTGAAGATGTTGAATTCTTTTCTGAGTGGGATAGGACACAGCAGGCACTTTGAAAAAAGGTGGACATTACTGACTTAGAGAAGATCAGTCTAGCAATGATTTTAGACTCACTTCCATTAAACATATTATGCTATTTTACCATTTAAAAATCTAGGAAGTAAATTTGTGTAGGGACAGATGGACTGTGTGTTACATACATTTGGAACTTCACTATCTTTAAAGTGTTACCTTAATAAATATTTGTTCATGTAGTTCATTTGTTCATGTAGTTTTCTCTGATCTTGTTCTAAGAACATGTAGAATAACCTATTAAGAAAACAATTCAAAAGAAGTTTCACTTAAATGTTAGAGATACTAGAGCACCACTTTCAGGTCAATTACTAGATCTGAATTAATCCCTTCAGAGGGCAAAAAAAACCCCAAAACTATTCCCACTTTATTATTTAGTCAGCTTTGCTTTTTCCTGGGCTCCTTTTAAAAATACATTTATTGTGAATTCTTCAAGTCTTTCAAAGCTATTTCTTGATTTTGAGCATAGAAACAATTGCTTGAAGCTTAGTGAATAATTCAGCTGCATTTGAACTGATTCTCTACCCTTTTTGAGTTTTGATGGATTTCCCATTGAAAGCTGAGGGGCATGTTACTTATATGAAGAAATGTCTTAGCAATAATATTTAGCTATTGCTATGTTCCTTCAGCGTTTCACTCTTTAACCCGGAGTGTTGGGAGATGGTGTGGCATTTTCTGTCACTAATGACAGAAGTTTGCAATCACAGGTTTCAAGAGTCTACTTCCACATGGACAGAGGGCTAAGAGTAAGGTTGAGCTACCATCAGGTAAACCTTGGAAATGACCTGATATATCTAAGAGCTAGGTTCCCTTGGTGTACTTATCAACATAGATTTTATCACAATAAAATGAGTGTTCTTGGGGGAAAATGGTTTTATATAACATTTCAGGAGGTATCAAAATTTCAGAGAAATTTTATTGCAGCTAATGCAAATGAATGGTGTTCACTGGTTGTGTACTGTGGCAGTCCAAATGATATGATCAAAGGAACATGGAATTTGCAGTTAGGCAGTACTGAGTTCAAATTCTGGCCGCAAAACTTACTACCCATATGATCTTAGTCAAGCTGCCAATCTTAGCTCTAAAATGCAAATAATCATGTCTATTTCCTGGGGGTGTTTGTGAGAATAAACTATAATAATTACGTGCAATGCCTATTCTCTTATCTATTATAAAATAAATCCAAAAAAAAAAATAAATTGTTTTACTGCTGATTCTTTATCACAAATATTAACTATGACTCTGCGTTTTTAAAAGATGTAGTCCCATTTGTTTATTTTCTCCTTAGTTTCCATTGACCTAGGAGCTGTGTCAGTAAAGATATTTCTATGACGTATGTCTGATATTTTGCTGCCTATGGAGGCTTCTAAGATTTTTATGGTTTCCCATCTTATGTCTAATTCTTTTATCCATTTTGAGTTTATTTTTGTGTATTGTGTGAGTTGATGGTCTTAGGACCTGGAGAGCATTATGCCAAGTGAAATAAGCCAGTCAGAGAAAGATAAATACCACATGTTCTGACTCATTTGTGGAATATAATGAACAACATAAACTGATGAATAAAAATAGATCCAGAGACAGAGAAACACCAAACAGACAGTCCAATTTCAGAGGGAAGGCAGAGGAGGGTGAAGGTGAGGGGGTCAGAGGTCAACCAAAGGACTTGTATGCATGCATATTAGCATAACCAATAGACATGCACACTGAGGCAGTGGGGGCTTGTCCTGAGGGGTGGGCATGGCCATGGAGGGGTCAATTCGGGGGAAAAAGGAGGCATATGTAATACAGTAAACAATAAAAAAAAAAAAGATAATTGATAACTTTTAAGATTCTTTGATATTCAGTTGGGCCGGAAGTTAAAAGATGGAGAAAAATTGTATTTTTCTTATTAATTGGTCACTTAGTGGTAAAAAGCACCACTCATTCTAAATTATTAAATGTGGTTGTGATAAGTCTTTTGGTAAATATGTAGCAACCTGTCTACATATAACTTATGAAACATTGATCAATGTATTAGAACTAGAGGCCTGGTGCATGAAAATCATGCACTGGAGGGAGGGGTCCCTTAGCCCGGCCTGCCCCCCATCACAGTCCAGGAGCTCTCAGGGGCAGGAAGCAACCCGGCGATCAGGGGAAGGTGACACCCCCATCACATGTCTGCTACTGCCACTGCCAGCAACACAAGCCTTGGCTGGCCCTGGTTACCTGAGCCATGGGTGGCCCTGGGTGGCTGGGCAGCCAACATCTGAGGCTTGCCTGTACCTCAGGTTGGCCCTGGGCAGCTGGGGGGCTGAGGGGACTGGGGGTCTCCAGAGGCAGGCATGCAGCAAGGTCCAGCCTGCCTGGGGGTGGGCCGAGCCTTGCTGCATGCCTGCCACCCCGGCGGGGCTGAGGGGACTGGGCACTGCCATCTTGTGGCTTTGGGCACCGCCATCTTTGAGGTCATGGCAGTCAATTAACATATTCCCCCCTTATTGGCTGTGGGCGCTGCCATCTTTGTGACAGTGTGAGGGTCAATTAGCATATTCCCTCTTTATTAGATAGGATATGGCAGTTGCAATGCTATAAATATAAAGTTTTATTGTAAAATATGTTGATCTGTATATGAAACCAAATTCTATATAAAATTATTGAATTAATATTTCTATTATTGAAAACTATCAGAATTCTTTATAATTCTAGTATCTCTGACAAATCAATTTATTAAAAGTTACCTTAATAACATAATTGTTTTTTACTTAACTTTTGAGAAAATAAGAATCAAGGAATGTTAACTTTTATTTTAAAATTTGTACCTTTTGCCACTCAAACTTACATACAGTCTTCAAAGGTCATAAGCCCCAATTCCCTTCCTTTCTGGTTTCTGGTTGCATTAAATTTAATCGAACATCCCTGTTGCTGCTGTTTCTTATGTCCAACTACTGAAGAAAATCTTCAAAGACTTTCAGACTTATCCTCTGAAATCTTCATCCCATTCCTTACTATTTGGCAAAAACATGAAGAGGTAATACACAAATATATTAGGTATCACAACTCAGAAGTTTTACTCTCCAATAAATGTGTTTTCTCCATTGAAAAGACTTCTCATTCTCTTACTAAGTTTATTTCCACAATAAAATAAGTAGTTGTTCGATCCACATGGACTAGCAATTTGTAGTAAATGTTTCCTTAGCAATAATCATATAGGATTAGGTGCTTATTGGCTAAATGTGCATTAAAAGGTTATATTCTAGCCCTGGCTTAGTATGGCTCAGTTGATTGGAGGATCCTCCCATACACTGGAAGGTCACAGGTTCCATTCCAGGTCAAAGCACATACCCAGGTTTCTGGTCAGGGCACATGAGGGTAGGGAGGTGGGTGGTCAGCCAATTGATATTTCACTCTCACATGTATGCCTTTTTTTTTAATCTCTCCCCTTCTCCTTTCCTTTCTAAAAAAAAAAAAAAAAAAAACAATCTATAGAAGCATGTCCTCAGGGAAGGATACACACACACACACACACACACACACTGAGTGGCCAGATTATTACCACCACCTGACGTTTGTAGGCAAATTAGCTATAATTTTGCACTGAAGTTGCTAGAGGGCCAGATCATTATAAATGTCTGAATAGCACAACATACCTAAGTTTCATTGCTGATTAAGTTCATTCTATCATGTTGATGGCGTATCCCAATGGAGATGGCTTCTTCCAACAAGACAATGCGCCATGCCATGGTGCTTGTATTGTGCAGGAGTGGTTTCAAGAACATGAGGGAGACTTTACTTTGCTTAGGTGGCCCCCACAATCACCAGATCTCAATCCAATTGAGCATATGTGAGTCAAAGTTCAAAGAGCCATCAGGCAGCTGCTTCCACAACCATCAAATCTCATAGAACTGGACAGTGCTATTCATCAGGCATGGTGTCAGATTCCTCACATCACCTTTCAACATCTCGTGGAGTCAATGCCAAGAAGAATCGCTACAGTAATGAAGGCAAAAGGTGGCCCAATGAAGTACTGATGGGGTGGGTGGTCATAATAATCTGGCCACTCAGTGTATATGCTCTAATATAAACTGAGATTTATCTTACTTTACACATTTTAGTTACAAATTCCTTTAAAACGGAAATATAATAACTTCAATATCATGGTGTTTTCCCAGCATGGAAAAATGTCCTTGGCACGCATCACACTGACCTGGTGCTCACCTGCCATTGTGTGCATTAGCAATCCTTTCACATCTTAAGAAATTCTTTTTAAGTTCACTATATAGCATTTCACGTAAAAATACCATGTGGAAAAACAGCAGAGCTTCTTTAATGCTATTCATGAAGCTGAATTTTAGTAGATGCTGGGAATTCTATAATGTTACAAAATAGTTCATAAAACATTGCCATCTGCTATCCCAAGTAACAGTTCATTTTTACTGGTTTTAAAATGGATGTGCTTTTATGTGTTTGGATTTTTGCCTAAGCTTCAAATTCCCTCTGAAAGTTGTTTCTGACCTCTGCCTGAGCAAATGTGAACATCTGCCTTTCCTATCTTGTTTTATAAGCTTCAGTGAGAGAATGTAAATGGACTGAGTACATTGTGTGAGATTTTTACCAGAAAAAGCTCTTACATACTGCCTGCATGGCTGGTTCTGTTTACAACATTTCCAGTTTATACTGGAGTATCCAATTGTAAAAATAAAATAAAATAAAAGGCCCAAAATGCTAGTGCTGGGAAAACAACAATAAAAACAACATTTATAGAATACTGCAGTCATCACAAGATAAAAACTTTAATTATAACTGAGGAAAATATTTTGCAAATATATATATGGGATAGAAAATATGCGAGGCATCACAACTCAGCAGTTTTACTCTCACAATAAATGTTATGTCATTTCTCCATTGAAAATACTTCTCATTCTCTCCCTAAGTTTACTCCCCCAATAAAATAAGTAGTTGTTGCACGGCCAATGTGGCTCAGTTGTTGAGTGTTGACCTGTGAACCAGGAGGTCATAGTTCGATTCCCAGTCAGGGCACGTGCCCAGTTGCAGGCTCGGTCCCCATTTAGGGGTGTATGGGAGACAGCCAATCAATGATTCTCGCTCACTGATGTTTCTCTCTCTCTTTCTTCTCCCTTCCTTTGTGAAATCAATAAAAATAAGTAGTTGTTAGTTCTACATGGACTAGCAATTTGTAGTAAAAAGTGCCCTTAGAAATAATCATATAGAATTAGAAAATGTAGAAAATAAGCTTTTGGGCTGGAAATTATTTAACTCAACTATTTGCTAAGGGATGAAAGTAAGACCCAGAGGAGTCCTCAGTGTCTTGCCCAGGGTTTTACCTTTAGGGACAGACAGTAACCTATTTTGTGTGTAAATCATATTATAAAGGAATTTGTCATAAAGTAAAATTTTGACTAAATGTACAGTTATTTTCAATTGTTTATGTTAGCTGAAACCATCAAATCAGCAAATAAAGTTGGTAATTGATGAATACATAGATTTCAGGGGGCAGAGTCAAAATAAAGAACAACCAAATTAAAAACAAATTTAAGAAGATGAAGAGAGTGAGAAGGAAGAGATTAAAGATAATAAAGAGAAGTAAAAAAGGAAATACAGGAGGAAGAATCAACAAGGCGGCCTCGGCAACAACAGCTCAGAAGTCCATGATTCATAATTATGAATTCCTCCAGATTGTCGCCACCATCATTCAACACAATTTCCAACTCCTTTGCCCTTCTATTCCTTAGTACCTTTTTAATTGCTTACATATTTTCCTCCCTTCCTTGCTGCAGTAGGCCAATGTTGTCTTTCTCATATTAGTCCTCAGACTAGCAATGATTTTAGAATCACTTCTATTAAATATATTATGCTATTTTACCATTTAAAAATCTAGGAAGTAAATTTGTATAGGAGAGATGGACTCATTATACCTCTGATGGGAAAACTATCATGCAATTACCAGAACCGTGGACTTCTATGGCCATGTAATGGATAATAGTTTCACCTTATAAAAACAGAAATATCTTATTGGAACATTGCCAATAAGAACAGATGTTTAGGTAGAGTTATTGGTTATCACAAAAGTTTTATAACTTTTCAATGTTTGATTGAAGGAATATGCAGACACACTATTTAAAACAGAAATTGTATTTGGTTTCTACAAAGTTACTAAATATTTCAAGTAGCTCCAAACCAATTCATCTTGCCCAGAGCTCTGTATCTAGATGAATCATTTGCAGTGCTAACTAGGTGGGTGCAAAGATAGGAGATATGAGGGAAAAAACACATCATAGCTACATGACAATTTTCACTTCATATTGTCATGGATTTTGAAGTTGATGCTATCTCAAAGGCATCTTTTTAAAACGTGAACATTCACACCAAGTCTCAAGTATTAGCATGTATTAGTTTAAGTACATTGCATTCTTCATGCCACACAAATGAGATCACCTGCATAAAGCAAATGGAAATTATATGAAAGCAATTAAGAATTGGGTAAAGGAACAATTTTAAAGTTGTGTTTCCTCCAAGGATTAGATGATCTGGAGAGAGGAATCACTGTGTTGGAATTTAGAGCAGCAGGAAGGCATGGGGCAATTGGAAAGAAGAAGAGCATAAGATCTGTTGTTATTTAATGTTCCTTACAGAGTGCATGGTTCTAGACATTTATTGTAAATACTAGTGGCCCGGTGCACAAAATTCATGCACATTAAAAGGGAATTATTTAGAAGAAATATTTTAATATTTCTATTTGCCCCTTTCTCTATAATAGAAGTGTCAGAGATGAAAGAATATTAGTAAAATGTATATGAAAATCTTCCTCCTTCCTCAGAGTCTGGGGCACGTCGCAGGACCCAAAGTCAAGTCCCTGCCCACCCACGTGTGCCTCGAAATGGCGTAAGACCCAGACCCGCCCGTCCCAACCCCCATCAAGCCCCACCAGGTGGGGGGTGCAGCCTCCTGTCCCCCGGCCTGGAGCCAGGTGGAGGTCACAGCCTCAGGTCCCCCAGCCCCGGCGTGAGGGAACGAGGGCACAAGTACATGAGGATGTGACAACTATTTGCATATTAGCTCTTTATTATATAGATATCTATATTTTATATAATTTAATGGATAATATATTAAAAAATAACTGGGGACTATATGAATGAATCAAAAGCTACTTCAGGTTAGCCACGGAAGAACAATGGCTCTCAAAGTTTGCATTAGTATCACCTGGGAGCTCATTAGAAATGTAAATTCTTGAACTAATACTCTGTGATGAGGCCCAGCAATCTATACTTCAACAAGCCCTGCAGATGATTCCCATGTGGGTTCAAGTCAGAACCACTGAGAAAGATAAGTCAAGAGCAAGGAAGTTACTGGCCTGAGGGTGCAGGAAACTAGGCATAGTTAGATGACGTGATTCAAGCAGCCTGAAGGTCCCCAAAAAGGTGAATCATTTTCCATTTAACATAATGCAAATGATTTCTGTTCTCATCAAAGATACCTTCAGTACCCCTGTCTGGGAGACTATCTGGGTGCCTCAGGATGTCCAAACATGATAGTATCAAATCCTCTGTATATATAAGGCCAACACTGTTTGGGAATTGGACTCTTATTGAATTTAGAAAGGCCTATGTGAGCTGGGCTCCCCAGTCATCTAAACATATGTATCAAAAAGATAATCAGATGAATACATTTCTAACATGGCAGTAACCAAAATTTAAACTGATTACATCAATCAGATTTATATTTAAGGCCCACCAACTTTAGCTAAATTTAGTGACTAAAGAAAAGAAGTGTCATTATGCAGTTGTATTTGAGTAGGAAGTTCCAAATCTCAGAAGTTGCTCAGAACTGCTTTCAAGTTTCCCTGAGTGTGACCTTAATTAATAGCCAACATAGAATCACTCTATGTAATTAAGCTTTTATTTCCTGTCATCTTATCAAAACAAAATAAGTGTTTTGCCTTATGAAAAAAATTAAATATTTCCATTTCAGAAAAAGCTGATTGATACTACCAATTATTTGAATCTTACAATGGCCCTCTGAGGACTTGTTCTACCATAAATGTTAGAGTGCTTTAGGGCCATACAGAACAGCCATCATGAGTATGAGTTAGGTACCTTATTTTATGCAAATAACCATAAAGTGCCTTTTTCTAAACTCTCATTTCTTCAACAAGGCAGGGTTTCAATTTATTATTAGACAGAAAATGTGTCCCCTATAATTTTACTGTATATCATAATTGCACATTTTAAGGCAATTTTCTTTCAATGATCACACCCATAAATTTTCCAAAAGGTTAGGTAACTGACTAATTTGATGCCAAGTATCTTATCTCTAGAGACTTAGGTTAAGAAATGTCACTTTTATTATCTCCATGGCAAGCCATGACATATATGAACAACTCTATCTCACTGTCTAATTTGACCCAATTTTCCATATTGCTTAATACGCACATTACAGTGAATCACCGATCTATTATCCAAGGAATTATGAAGCTTATGGGTTATCTTCCATTGCACCTGCTTTAATCAGCATATTGCCTTGGGTATTATGGCCACTTTATTCTTTAATAAAAGAATTGTTAATATCTTCATCTGCAATTTCAAGCAATTTGAAAAATTAGGTTAGCTGGATTTTATGTAGAATTTATCATAAACTCAATTACTTAACATGATGTTTTCAGAAATAATTCATATATTTCCAACATCCTCAAATTCATATTTTTATTCAACAAATTATCAGTATTGAAAATGGTAAATTTCATTTAATAAAATAGATGCAAATGTATCTTTGTAAAGTTACTTCCACGCTATATCTGATGCAACTTTATTGCTGTTCAAAGATGATTTTTTTTAAATATATTTTTATTGATTTTTTACAGAGAGGAAGGGAGAGAGATAGAGAGCTAGAAACATCGATGAGAGAGAAACATCGATCAGCTGCCTCCTGCACATCTCCTATTGGGGATGTGCCTGCAACCCAGGTACATGCCCTTGACTGGAATCGAACCTGGGACCTTTCAGTCCGCGGGCCGACGCTCTATCCACTGAGCCAAACCGGTTTCGGCAAAGATGATTTTATAACAGCTAATACTAATAGGCACTATTGTGTTTATGACCCTGCATAGTTAAAGATATTTTAAATTTTTTTTTAGAAACAGTTTGCTAAAATATATTATGCTATAATGTTATTGAGTTATATAGAATAATTTCTTTGTTTTTGGACATTTTGTTTTCTACCAGTAAATATGTTACTCTCATTGTTTAAAAAAATCATTATAACTTATTTGTACACGTTATATGTGCTATCAATAAATAGGCTGGATATGGAACTACCATATTCAGGCTCCATATCATCTCTCCCAGAAAGTCAAAGTTTACATCACACATTTGAATTTATTCTCATTGAAAATACCTATTGAAGTATCTTCTGTGTGTCAGTAACAGGTACCTGTATTACATGGTAGGAGCATTCAGCCCTTACTTTCAATGAGCTCAGTCAAGCAGGGAGTCTATATTGTAGCTCAGAAAGCTGGAGAGAGAAGCAGTAATCAACAACTAAAAACCAAGCATTCCCTTTTCCTCAGGAAGTTGTAATTAGTGAATATTAGTTTTCTAGAGGTATAGTTTAAATTTTCTAAAATTTCCAAAGTAAAACTCCTGCAGTGCAGAGGAATTAGATATCTTGATTAGATTATCTAATTTATATCTATGATCACTTATTATATCCAATATATGAATGTTTCTAGCTTATCATTTCAAGTATTAAATAGTTCTTTATTTGTTACTAGAGGCACCAGTGGTCTGCAGGATCGGGCTGAAACTGGCTCTCCGACATCCCCTGAGGGGTTCCAGATTGCAAGAGGGTGCAGGCCAGGCCGAGGGACCCCACTAGTACATGATCCGGGTGGGGAGGAATGCAGGAGGTTGGCCAGCCAGGGAGGGACAGGGAGGGACCACGGAGGGCTCCAGGGCATGTCCAGCCTGTCTCACTCAGTCCCGATTGGCCTGACCCCAGCAGAAAGCTAACCTACCAGTTGGAGCATCTGCCCCCTGGAGATGCTCCAACTAGTAGACTGGTCGACTGTCTGCCCCCTGAAAATCAATGCACGTCATGGGGAGCAGTTGAGCGGCTTTAGCATATCATTAGCATATTATGCTTTGATTGGTTGAATGGACAACTGGACACTTAGCATATTAGGCTTTTATTATATAGGATATCCCTATAGTCCAGTGGTTCTCAACCTGTGGGTCGCGACCCCTTTGGGGGTTGAACAACCCTTTCACAGGGGTCGCCTAAGACCATCCTGCATATCAGATATTTACATTACGATTCATAACAGTAGCAACATTACAGTTATGAAGTAGCAACAAAAATAATTTTATGGTTGGGTCACAACATGAGGAACTATATTTAAAGGGCCAGAAGATTGAGAACCACTGCTATAGTCTATCAAGAATTTTTTTAAAAATATATATTTTATTGATTTTCTACAGAAAGGAAGGGAGAGGGAGAGAGAGTTAGAAACATCGATAAGAGAGAAACATCGATCAGCTGCCTCCTGCACACCCTCCTGCACATCCCAACCAAGGTACATGCCCTTGACCGGAATCGAACTTGGGACCCTTCAGTCTGCAGGCCGATGCTCTATCCACTGAGCCAAACCAGTTAGGGCAAGAATTTTTTTTTTAACTTAGTGACAATAAAAATAATGAAAAACAAGGTAAAAGAAAAATATTTATATTCTAAGGAGAATTTTACTAAAATATTGATTATAAAAATCCTATTAACTAGGTATATTTTTCCCCATATGTCTTTTGACAGGGTCCTCTTTGATCAGCTATCCATTCTCTTTGATCAACATATTTTATTCCCTAATCATTCTTTCATAAGGAAACAATATGCCAGCAGTCCCTCCAAGAATCATGTGAAGATCTTCACCAGTTATGTTGCTTTAACTGTTTTCATGAGTCTTTTGAGTCTGCTTTGAAAAATGGGTATCACCTATTTTTCTTATCAAAAGTTAAATATCTCTGTCTTTTTCTAAAATGCTTTTTAAAGTTGAGGTTGATGTCTCAATGGAAGTAAAACTGTCTAGAATTCAGGTGCCACACAAAATTCCACTTTTGTACTGGTTTGTCATACACAGTTCCATATACTTTCACCAGGCTAAAATATGAAAAGTGGAAAGAATATAAGATGGCTCTTGTAAGATTTGGTTTAAGTCTTAACTCTTTCACTCTACAGCTACATAATTTGGGGCAAGTCATTGTCTCATTTCATCTTCTGACTGTTAATTATAAAGTTGCAAAGTAAGTCCTGTGTATGTTATCACTAGGGCTGAAGGGAGCATCAAGTGGTATAATACACGTGAGCCAGGTCTGTAAACTTCAAAAAGTGTTATATAAATAATTTCAGTTTTTACTGCAAAGGACTTTGCAGCCTTGGGGGAATTATCAAATAAGTAGATAATGTTAGAGCTTTTCCCAGTAATTTATTTCCAGTAGAAAAATAAATACACAGATTCTAGACCTTATGTGTGTAGTTCTTTCAGAATCATTAATTTGGTATAGTGTTATGAACCTTTCCAGGCTAATGATTTGTGTTTATGTGGAGAGATTTATTCCTTTATAAATAAAACTGAGGTAACCTGAGTTATGACAATTTTGATTTACATTGGTGGCTTAGATGGAATACACATCCTTTATGTAAGAGTAGTTAGGCCTTTGAATATTTTTGTATGGATTGTCTAACAAGTATTTTTCAAAAAAATATTTATTCAGAAAAATCCCTGGTTATATGATAATGAAAACTCATATATCTTTGAAATGTCCTATGATGACATTTGGCAAGGATCAGTGAGAATCTTCTCAAATATTAGAAAATTCAAAATAAATATGTGTGGGCAAATTCTAAAGGATATTTTATTTTCCTGTTATTTTGTAGTGTTCTGAATCTCAAAATGATACTTACTAGTACTACTTATTATGCTTAGAAATAAAATATATAATATTATTATTTTTTCATGCTATTGTATTTCACTTTTGACAGCAAATATATTTATCTTCTGAACAGCATATATGGGATCTATTTGGTGTATGATCCATGCCTTAAAGTTTTTTATCTTCAAATTATAATGATTGCACAATACTAATTAAGTGCATTCATTTTATTTCAAACTATGGGGAAAACTTATAGAAACATTATTAAGTCTAGTGCATTAGAATTTTCCCATATTTTAATGATTAACTCAAAGAAATGAGTACAAGTAAATTATTGGCACAGAATAGTGTCATACAAAACTTCAGACATAAGAAACAATATAAATATAAAATTTATCAAGAAATTTTGACAAATCGCAAGCATGGAAGCAAAATGCTGATATTGACAATTTTAATAGATTATCATGTGCATAATTAAAGGTCAGGAGGAGGAGAGACTAGAAGCAGAAGGAAATTAGGAGGATGACAAGTGGTTCACAAGGGGTGGAAAAGATAACATATGAAAGAAATTTACAGGAGGTTAAGTGCACAAAGCGATTGAATATTAGGCTGAAGGAATGAAAGGTGCCAAGATGCTGTCAGCAATGCTAGATTTCCCAGAAAATAATTGGATATATAAGTCTGTGGTAAGAAATAAATTTATAAGGAATAAGAATATCTTAGAAATAGAATCTTGAGACTATATAAACATATAAAATAAAAATGTAAAGGATGGGAAGAGGTAAATACCTAAATTCTAACCAGAGGAAAGAATCCCACAAAAAAGATGGAGAATTTCAGGCAGAGAAGATATAACAACCAGAGAGAAAGGATAGAATAAATGTCAAATGTTGCTATTGGATCAAAGAAGATAGACCAATAAATTTCCATGGAATAAAATAATGGAGAGATTTTTGGTAACCTTGGAAAAAATATATTTCTGGTGTGATATAAGTAGAAAAAAATGATGTATTGAAAAGTGAGTAATAGGTGGGCAAAAAAAAAATACTAGAACAGAGAGCAGATGGGGGAGTGATAGAGAGGTTTGGAAGGAAACAAGATGATATTTGGGGTTGGGAAAATTTGGGTTTTATTCATTGTTGATATTTGGATTTAATTTGATTTTTTTGAGATCCTTAGAGGGAGAGAGAAAGGGGGAGAGGAGGGAATTAGGGCTGCAGTGATTGAAAGAGCAAATTGCTACAGAGTCAGAAAGGGTTGAGTTAAGAGCACAGACCTTAATCTCGGGAGGATGAATATATTTTTTGTAAAAATAGAGAGGAAGAGAAGTAGGAAGAAAGGAAAGTGTTCCACTTGATATTTTCAGTATTCAACTGGCCCCATAGATAGTCATTAGAATATTAACTAAATTTCCTATGCTGTACTTTACATCCCCATGACTGTTTTGTAACCAATATTCTATACTTCTCAATCCCTTTACCTTTCCACACCATATAAACAAACAAACAAACAAACAAACAAAAAACAACCAGAAACATACTCATAGATACCTAGAACAAACTGATGGTTTCCATGAGGAGTGGGGTTGGTGGACTGAGTGAAAAAGGTGATTGATATTATTTAAAGATCACTGGAGATGCTATGGGAAGACTAGAATTTAGGTCAAAGAAGAAAGAATAGACAACTGGGTTGAATGAGATGATGATGGTATTGGCTAGGGTGGTAGAGATGGAAAGAAGTTGACATATTTGGGGTATACTTAACAGTAGATTCAGTGAGACTTGTTGATGGATTGACAAGAGAGAAGTCATGGATAATATTTTGATTTTGGCTTGATGACAGGGCCACTTACTGAGATAGAAAATCCCAGGGTAGGAAGGGAATCTCAAATTCTGTTTAACTATAAATAGTTTGAAATATCAATTAAGCATTATGTGGCGATATTAAGTAGGGGTTGGACTGATAAGTCTGAAATTCCAGGGAGAGTTAATCTCTATTGCTATCTCCTTACTATGCTTTTCATTTCTCAGTAGCACTTACCACAATCTTACATACTATGTACTTACACTTTATTTATTTACTAGAGGCCCGGTGCACAAAAATTTGTGCACTCGGGGGGCAGAGGGAGGGGGGTCCCCCAGCCCGGCCTGTGCCCTCTCGCAATCTGGGACCCCTCAGGAGATAACGACCTGCTGGCTTAGGCCTGCTCCCAGGGGGCAGAGGGCAGGCCCAATCCCTAAGTGCAGCCCTTGGTCAGGTTCAGAGCAGGGCCAATTGGGGAGTTGGGGCGCCGCACCATCATGCACAGAGCAGGGCGGATTGGGAGGTTTCCATGCCACCCTCAGTCACGCTCATGGTAGGGCTGATTGGGGGGTTGGGGCACCGCCCCCTGTCACACTCAAGGCAGGGTCGATGGGGAGGTTGCGGCACCACCCCCTGTCATGCACAGAGCAGGGCCGATCAGGGGGTTGGGGCGCTGCCCCCTGTCACACACAGAGCAGGGCCCATCAGGGGGTTGAGGAGCTCCCCCCTGTCACTCACAGAGTAGGGCCGATAGGGGAGTTGGGGCACCACCATCTGTCACACACAGAGCAGGGCGGATCAGGGGGTTGGGGCGCTGCACCCTGTCACACTCAGGGCAGGGCCAATGGGGAGGTTATGGCTCTACCCTGTCACACACAAAGCAGGGCCCGTTCCGGGGGGTGGGGGGATTGGGGCACCACACCCTGTCACACACAGAGCAGGGCTGATCAGGGGGTTGGTGCGCCGCACCCTGTCAAACACAGAGTCGCAGGGCGATCAGGGGATTGTGGAGCTCCCCGCTATCAGGCACAGAGCAGGGCTGATCAGGGGGTTGGGGCGCCTTCCCCTGTCACGAACAGAGCAGGGTGGATAGGGAGGTTGTGCCCCGCCCCCTGTCACACACAGAGCCGCAGGGCTATCAGGGGGTTTGGGCGATGCCCCCTGTCACGCTGATCCCGGTGCCAGGAGCCTCGCTGCTCCGCTGATCCCGGTACTGGGAGGCATATTACCCTTTTACTATATAGGATAGAGGCCTGGTGCACGTGTGGGGGCTGGCTGGTTTTTCCTGAAGGGTGTCCTGGATCAGGGTGGGGGTCCCCACTGGGGGGCCTGGCCAGTCTGGCTGAGGGGCTGACGGCTGTTTTCCCGAAGCGAGTGACTGAAGCTTCCAACCGCTCCTTGTTTTCTTTTTTTTTTTTATTCTGGGCCAGCTTTAGCTCTGAGTCCTCACTGCTGAAAACATCGATACAATGTTGCTAAAGCCCAGCTGAATGAAAGCCAGTTTCTGGTGTTTTGTTTATCTCCTTATTTGCAACATAGTACATAGTTTCTTAGAATTGTAGCTCAGAGGCCCGCTAGTGAGGCGGGGAACGTTGGAGTCTGCAGCAAGCAAGCCTCATGTTCGCTTCCAGCTGCCTGGCTGCAGGCCGCCATCTTGGCTGACAGTTAATTTGCATATACTCACTGATTAGCCAATGAAAAGGGTAGCGGTTGTACGCCAATTACCATGTTTCTCTTTTATTAGTGTAGATTAACTGCCTTACAGACACAAACATACACATACACACACACACACACACACACACCCACACACACATACACACACATGACTGGGAGCTTCATAAAGACAAGAACTTAATTTTATCTGCTATGTCCTTAACTATTAGTACTGCACTTAACACTAATAGATTCTTACTATTTTTTGAAAAATAAATATACTCTAGGATGTCCTGCCTTTCACTTAGGGTGTTTATATATTTTGAGGTCTTTTATAATGCCAAAGTGAAGAAATGGTTTTGATCTCAATTGAATTCATGATGCTGATGTCCTCTCCCCTGATTCTTACAGCACTGAAACTCTCTAGGTTGCTTCTATGTAATAGCAAGAGACAGAACAGCATTTCTGCAACTTCAAAAGCATGTGAGAACATGTTATTGTCTTCAAGGCTGCCTAAAGACCATAAGCCAATACACATTATGCACCCATTTAAACGCTGGTATCCTACCTCCTGCCCAGCAATAACCTAGGAGAGAGGACAAGGACCATTGTGTCCCTTTGCTTCTATCTACCCTCCCTCTCTCAGACCTGTAGGTTGTTTCTTTCAGCCCTGTAATGAATGGGCCAGGGAACAATATACAACTGAGAAAAATGCAGTTTCCTTTCTCTACACCTTCCCTGTGTTTTCATGATGTCTTTTCTAAGTAATTGTTATGCCTTAAACCTTCTAAATACTTCAAGAGAAGGAAGCTTTTGTGACACCCCAGCCAAACACATATTTTTTTGCTTTCTATTTCACCACATCCTTTTGTATTGTAATGGATCTCAGTAAAATGATCTATGTGCTTGAAAGGGGAAAAGAGAAATGTGAAAATGGCAAGAAAGACAAAAAGAACATAGGTTAACAACTTTTAAAATATTATTCTGTTATGCATATATAAATGTCCCTATTTCAGTAACAGATGAATTTCATTACACTTTTATAAAACTTTCAAGAGTTTTTAAAATAAGCCTAGTGGTCCAGAAAGTAATTCTCATGAAACACGAGCAGTTGTCATATTTCGGATTCATGTCATTGGGGCAGAAGTTCAGGCACAGCGTACTTAGGTACTCTGCTTAGGATCTCAGAAGCCTGAAACCCCAGTGCCAGTTGGAGCTATAGTCTCCATCATAGTCACAACTGGTAAAGCTTCCCGAGGTTGTTGGTAGAATCCATCTCTTTGCACTTTCAGGGCCAATATTTGCAAAATGGGGATGCCAGGAAGAGAAGAGAGAGAGCAAGAAATTGAAAACCTATTTGAAAAAATAATGACAGAAAACTTCCCTAACCTGGTAAAGAAAATAGACCTACACCTACAAGTCTAGGAAATGCTGAGTCCCAGAAAAGATGAACACAAAAATGCCAACACCAAGACACATCAAAATTAAAATGCAAACATTTAAACACAAAGGGAATCATAAAAGCAACAAGACAAAAGCTGTTAGTTACCTACAAGGGAGCACTCATAAGACTGTCAGCAGAAACATTTCAGGCCAGAAGGAAGTGGCAAGAAATATTCAAAGTGATGAAAAGCAAGGACCTATACCCAAGATTAATCTACCCAGCAAAGCTATCATTTAATTCAAAGGAATGATAAAGACTTTCCCAGATAAGTAAAGGTTAAAGGAGTTCATAACCACCAAAACAGTTATTATAAGAAAACTTAAAGGGTATTCTTTAAGGAGAAAAGGGGGAAAAAAAGATCAAAAGTGTGAACAATAAAATGGCAATAAATGTATATGTATCAACAATTGAATCTAAAAATCAAAATAATTAAACCAGCATTGCAGAAAGATACACACACACACACACACACACACACAAATAAAAGAGAAAGACACAAATTGACCATACCATTGCGACACCCACCAGCCAATCTGGAGTGAGTATGCAAATTAACTCAACAAAGATGGTGGGTTAATTTGCATATGCAGGTCCCGTGCGGTGGGGGCAGGGTGGGATGCAGGCATTCTGCACTGCCCAAGCTGCTCCGGGACTCTGGGCAGTGGGGAAGGCGGAAAGGCAGCTCCGGGCCGGAACAAAGGCAGAAAGGTGGCTCTGGGCCAGAGTGAAGGCAGTGCCGGCAGCCAGGGGAAGGAAGGCCCATTCTTGCATGAATCTTCATGCATCGGGCCTCTAGTATATAGAAAGATAGATAGATAGATAGATAGATAGATAGATAGATAGATAGATAGACAGAGAACATTTTGACAGTTGCCAGATGAGAGGGGTTTGTTGGGTTAGGTGAAAAAGGTGATGAAAGGATTAGAACAGCCATGGGCAAACTACGGCCCGTGGGCGGGATCCGGCCCTTTTGAAATGAATAAAACTAAAAAAAAAAAGACCGTACCCTTTTATGTAATGATGTTTACTTTGAATTTATATTAGTTCACACAAACACTCCATCCATGCTTTTGTTCTGGCCCTCCGGTCCAGTTTAAGAACCCATTGTGGCCCTCAAGTCAAAAAGTTTGCCCACCCCTGGATTAGAAGTACAAATTGGTAGTTACAGAATAATCATGTGGGATGTAAAGTACTGCATAGGAAATATAGCCAGTAATATTCTAAAAACTATGTATGGTGTCAGATGGGTATGAGATTTATCAGGATGATCACTTAGAAGTTATATAATGTCTAATCCCTGGGTGTACAACTACAACTAATACAATATTGTATGTTATCTGTATTGAAAACATTTTTAAATGTTTAAAAGTGGTTGATTTTATGTTATGTGATTTCACTTCATATTTTTAAAAAGGGGAAAAATACTCCTACATATGTGTTTGGGGTCAACATTTGTAAATAGATAAAGGCAAATGAAATAATCATCTACATAATTTTCTCTTTAGTAGTGCCCTTAATCTGCCTTTATTTAATAGTACTTTGAATTACTCTTCATTCCTTATTTCCCACATCTGATTCCAAAGTTTAAGGCACAGAAAGAATGTAATAGCCTTCAGTTGCTCTGGGTTATGTTTTATTGTTTAATTAATACCTGATTTAAGTGCTTGGAGATATTTGAGTTTGCTGAGTTGTGTGTTAATGGAATACTAAAACAAGCCTTGTCGTATCTTAGTGCCTTCAAACAGCCTCACATTCAATAAGTGAAAACTAATTAAAACTTAAATGTCTTACCACTAAAATACTTATTAACTTAGGTGTGATTAAGTGATTAATCATTTGTTCACTGACATCATAAATGTTTTCATCCTGGTGCTAGGTATTATATATTATTTTTAGGTCACTTAGGCTGTAGATCATCTTTTACTTCCCTTAGATGTATGTGTTCTGTTTATTTTAAACTATCATCAAACTTATGGAAGAAACATATCGTCAACAGTTATGTTATAAAAGTCTTTGAAAATTGGGTGAAAATGTTCAAATAATGGGGTTATGGAGCTGGTCTCTTACATAGCCTTTAAAAAAGAACATCAATGTTTCAGATTACAAAATATGAAATTCATGTCTAAAATAATACTAGTGCCTGTCTGATTCTCACTTTTATATCAAAAATGTAGAAAAGCTATGGATATTGATTGCTCAATTATCTATGGTTTCATGTTTTTATGAAAGTAGAGTGTTTCATGAAATATATGCCTATTAATATTTCATAATTCATATAGAATATTTCATATAGTTAACAGCCATACTATAAAGTCCTTGAGGTCAGCAGTGTAACATTGTACAACGGAAGTGCTTCCAAAATTATCTTTGGAGTCTGCATTTATAGTTCAGACAAAATATTGTGGACATTAAGCAAACTGCTTTTCTTTACCTGTAAAATAGGGATAATTTCCAAATACATGATTGTTGAAGAGTTATACAAATTAATATAAGAATGTGTCTAACATTCTGCCCATTCTCCCCTATTTCTCCATCCTCACCTGACAAATCACACTGCTCATTCTTTAAGTTCCAGTTTAAATATGATCACATTTTAGGGGAAAATAATTTCAGTTCTTAGATGATTCCATCCATTACAAATGTCTTTTTACCTCTATATTTTCCATGACTGCCAAATTCACCTCTGCTGTTCCCAAGACTCTTTTTATATCCAACTACCTACTTGATTTCTCAATGTGGATATCTCCTAGGCATCTTAAAGTTACCATGTTCCAAGCTGAAATCTTGACTCCATAGACTCCTTTTCAGTGTCCCCCATCTCAGTAAGTGGCAAAACCATTTATTTCATTGCTAAGGATAAATTTTTAGAAACATTTTTTATTTATCTAACTAGAGGCCCAGTGTACGAATTCATGCACCAGTGGGGTCCCTCGGCCTAGCCTGTGGGATTGGGCCAAAACCGGCTCTCCAATATCCCCTGAGGGGTCCCAGATTGAGAGAGGGTGCAGGCCGGGCCAAGGGACACCACTGGTGTACAATCGGGGCCAGGGAGGGATACAAGAGGTTGGCCAGCTGGGAAGGGACTGCGGTAGCGCTCCAGGGTGTGTCCAGCCTGTCTTGCTCAGTCCTGATCGGCCAGACCCCAGCAGCAAGCTAACCTACTGGTCAGAGCATCTGCCCTCTGGTGGTCAGTGCATGTCATAGCTAGTGGTTGATGTGCCTTAGCATATCATTAGAATATTACACTTTGATTGGTTGAACGGATGACCAGATGACCGACACTTAGCATATTAGGCTTTTATTATGTAGGATTCTTTTACAACCCTTACCCAAAATATCAGCAAATCTGTTGCTACTTTCTAAATATGTCCAGAATTTAACCATTTCTCATCAACCACACTGTCACCATGGCATCCCAATCCACAATTATGATATTCAATATATTTCCAGCTTACCCTTTTGCCTCCTAGTAGTCTATTCCTCACATAACAGCCAAAATGAACTTCTTTATTCTTGAGTCACATCATGCAGTTGATTGTTCAAAACTCTACAGGTTTTCCCTTGTGCTTAAAAGAAACAGCAAAGTTCTTAAAAGACCAAACAGCCCCTTACTGCTCCTTGATCTTATATTCTCTCTCCCTGGCTCACTGCACTCAAGCCATAGTAGAAATCCTCTGGGTTGTTCTTTGACACTGCCTGCTACTCCTGCCTCAGGGCCTCTGTACAGACTTTTTCCTTTGCTGGGAAGCTTCTTCCAGGTATTCTGAAGGCTCACTTTCTTCACTTCTTTCATGTCTTCTTTTAAATGCCCTGTCCTTTAAGGGGAATATCCCTTGTCTCTTGTTGTGATTGTCAATTTTATGTGTCAACCTCACTAGGCTCTCCGTTCAGTTGCTTAGTCAAAAATGGGTTTAGATGTTTTGAGGAAGTATTTTAAGATATGATTAACATTTAAATCTGTAGACTTTGAGTAACATACAGTGCCCTCTGTAATGTGTGTGAGTTTCATCTGTAACCTGAAAGCTCTAAGAGAAAAAAGTAAGTCTCCAAAGAGGAAAGAATTCTTCCTCTCACCTTCAAAGTCAAGTTGGCGTTTTCACCTCCTGCCAAAATCCCCAGCTTGATAGCCTTCCTTGCAGATTTTACACTTGTTAGTCCCACAATCATATGAACTAATTCCTTAAAATATATATCTCTCTCAGATAGATACAGACAGACATATATACACACATATGTATGTGTATGTTTTTGGCTAACATGCATACATACATATATATCCTATTGATTATATTTCTCTGGAGAACCCTGACTGATATCTTTTTATCTTCTTAAACTCTTTTTTTTCTTTTTTTCATGTCTCTAATCACTTCCTCACATTACATTTTATATTTCTTTGTTTACTCCTTTATTATTTGACTCCTCTATTTGAAGATAAGCTCAAGAAGGAATAAATTTTCAATGTTATTTTCACTATTGTCATTCTAGAAATTTGGAAAAATCCTTAGCATGTATTTTCCAAAAGAATATATTTCAAACATATTTTTAATTAATCAATGACTAAGCACAAAAGTGAGAAAATATTGTAAGTTGTAATTACTTGAAACAACTCTTTTACTACCAGGTATTAAAATGCATTTGTTACAAATGTCAGGATTTCTTTTTTCTATGTCTAAATAATAGAATAATAGATACATGAAAATATATCACATTATCTCTATTCTGCCTTTTTCAACAATATGGATAAAATTGGAGAACATTATGCTAAGTGAAATAAGCCAGAGAGAGAAAGGCAAATTTTGTATGATCTCATTCATATATGGAATCTTAAAACAAACAAACAAACAAACAAACAAAAAAACAAATAAAAAAACGTTGAACACATAGAAATAGTAGAATAGTGGTTCAAAGAGCTGGGGAGTGTGGGAAATGGAGAACTGTCTGTCAAAAGGTACAAACTTTCAGTTATAATATGAACTAGTGGCCCGGTGCACAAAATCCGTGCATGGGGGAGGGGGTGTTCCTCAGCCAGGCCTGCACCCTCTCCAATCTGGGACCCCTCAAAGGATGTCCTACTGCTGGTTTACAGGGATCGGGCCTAAACTGGCAGTCAGACATCCCTCTTGCAATCCAGGTCTGCTGGCTCCTAACTGCTCACCTACCTGCCTGCCTGCCTGATTGCCCCTAACCACTCTGCCTGCAGGCCTGCTTGCCCCCTCACCAGCCTGATCACCCCCTGCTGTCCTGCTCACTCCAAACTGTCCCCCCACTGTCCTGATCACCTCCAACTGACCCCCACTGATGACCTGCTTGCCCCCAAATGGCCCCCCTGCTGGTCTGCTTACCCTCAATGGCCCCATCCTCCAATAGCCTCATTACCCACAACTGCCCTCCCCTCTTGGCCTCTAACTGCCTCTACCTCGGCCCCGCCATTATGGCTTTGTCCAAAAGAACATCCAGAAGGTCTCCTGGAAGGTCTCCTAGTCTAATTAGCATATTACCTTTTTATTAGTATAGATAGAAGCCTGGTGCACAGGTAGGGGCTGGCTGTTTTGCACTGAAGGTGTCCTGGACCAGGGTGGGGGTTCCCTTGGGGCGTGGGGCAACCTGGGTGAGGGACCTGTGGTGGTTAGCAGGCTGCCCACGCCCCCTTCAGAATGGGGAGTCCCTCTGGGGTGCCTGACCAGCCTTGGTGAGGGGCTGATGGCTGTTTGCAGGCTTGCCACACCCCCTTAAGGTGGGGGTCCCCACTGGGGTGCATGACCAGCCTGGGTGAGGGGCTGATGGCTGCTTGCAGGCTGGCCAAGCCCCTCAGTAAGGACCCTCACCCCATGGGGGTATGGCCAGCCTGAGTGAGGGGCTGAAGTCCATTTTTAGGCTGGCCACACCCCCTTCAGGGGCTGGGTGAGGGGCTGATGGCTTTTTGCTGGTTGGCCATGGCCCCGGGCAACCCAGGCTCCCAGACCCTCCTTGAGCGGAGGCCACAGCAGCTGGAAGCAGGTATCTGGGATTTATTTATCTTCTATAACTGAAACTTTGTAGCCTTGAGCATAGCCCACAGTTGGCCAGGGCAGGTGGGAAGCTTGGCTTCCTCCATTGCCAGGGGCAACATAAGCCTCCTGTTCGCTCCAGCTCTGTGGCCGCCGCCATCTTGGTTGGGTTTATTTGCATAGTTGCTCCTGATTGGCTGGTGGGCATGGCTTATGGGTGTGGTTTGTGCGTGTAGCAGACGTATGGTCAATTTGCATGTTTCTCTTTTATTAGATAAGGTGGTTCTAGGAATCTATGTACAGCATGGTAATTATAGTTAATAATACCTTATTGTATACTTGAAGTCTGCTAAGAGAGTAGATCTTGCATATTCTTGCCACAACACAAAAATGATAGACTTGTGATGTGATGAATATGTTAATTTCCTTGATTGAGGTAATCATCTCACAATGTATACATGATATATCATCACATTGTACACTTTAAATCTGTACAGTTTTAGTTGTCAATTATACTTCAAGAAAGTTGAAAAATAAAAATAGTAATCAATAAAATGCATTTGTAAGCAAGTTTATATCCACTTACACTTCCAGGTGCTGGTATAATTAGAAAATACAGATTCATATCTATGCATGGGTCTGTATGCACCCCATTCGCTTCTAGTTATCCAGTTTGTTTGGCTACTCATAGGTCTAACTCAGCTTGACTTTATTTCTGACCAACACCTGGGACTCCAAAATTAATTATTTCCTTGGCCTTATTAGAGGGCTTATGCTTAGAAGGCCACACAAGCTTATACTTCCCTTTCCCTCAAATTCCCTCCAACATAAGGTTTTGTGTGAATGGTTTTACTGAAAAGTGGGAGAAAATAAGCAAGAAAAATAGGAGAAAATAAAAATAAATCCTTCATAAGAGTTCCCTTATTGAAAGGTCTTAGTTCTAAGTTTTGCTTCCCCATCCCAATGCCCAAGCTTCCATCTCCTTCCACTCACAAGGAGAGTCCTTGACTTTCTGCAGTAATTTCTCATGTCCTAAGTCATTCATTCTAGGCAATCATTATCTAGGAGACATCAACTGTAAATTTTAAACATCACAATTTATCTCCTTTAAGATCTTTTTCTAGTTTTAAATGAGTTTACACCTTTTCATTCTCCCTACAGTCATTTTCTTTTGGGTAACTATTAGACAAAACACTAAATGAAAGGAAATATAGATAACAAATATTTCTGTGTGCATACACATTCAACACTCATTTCAAAGAGTATACATTCAAACTATATTGATGAAAAGAAACAATTTTCAAAAGTCAACATCATCTACAATTATCACCCCTCAGATCCACAATGAAGACAGAATTTTACATTGCTTTGTGGATTGTGAATTCTCCTTCATTTACTGTGGCTTCTAGCCCAGCGCAGGTGTCTACCAATATAAAATTAAATAAGATTTATTGCTAAACTTTATTTAAAAAATGAACACAATGTTTTTATTGAAGAACAAAGACAAACTTATCTACTCAAGGAGCTGGACAAAGGGTTGGAAACTCAGTTTTGTTGTCATTTTTTCCCTTTTAATCAAAGAATGAGAATCAAACACCTCATATACTGGGGGAAATTGATTTTTACTAGTAAAAAAAGAAAAAAAAAGAAAGATAGAATAGAAAAGAAAAGAAAATAGTTTTGGAGAAAAATAAGTAAGGCATCATATGGCTATATAAGGACAGTGAAGTATCTAATTAGCCTAAAGCCAATGGGGGTGACACTATGAAACAAAGTGAGCACCAAGGCCTTGCTTTCCTGTAATGTATAAACTCCTCCACAGCAGAGGGAGATGGGGAGGTTACATTCGTTTTGTCCTTGACAATGGCGGTCACATTAGTTTTATGTGAGAGAGTGACAGCTCTGAAAAGCTCTGTGCCTGACTCAAAAATCCATGTGATAAAAGGTAATTTTTACTTTATTAAAGTCAGTTCTGGAAGATAAAGTTGAGAGTTGGATATGTTCCACATTCTAAAATTACATGGTTCAAAATGTTGAGTCCCTCCTCCTTCTTTTTGAATAAGGAACAAATAAAAACAGTATAATTTTTTAATAAAATGGTAGCTATTCAGAATAGCTTTCCTTAAAAGAAATGTTATTTTGTGGGGCTGTGACTTGTCCCATAGTCAGTAGCTTCCAGCTGAGTCAGGACTCTAAGCAGACCTAGTGGGACACTGCAGGGGGGCCTGCTATCATATATATCATGAGTCTGATAACTTATCCTGCTAAATATCAGCAAGACTAGCAATGAGGGTACAAATAAAAGCTGTTATTTTACTTATTTGTAAATTGTTCACTCTACTTTTTGAACAATTGTTTAGTTTTTATTTTAAACTATATTTTATCAATGTAAAACATAAGTTTAGTTTGGAAAGAGATGCCACCTCTGTCTCTTAAGTTCTTTCGATGTTTGAGGGAACTATTAAGTTTGCATTTTAGAGAAAGATGTCTATTGTTAGATTGTCCCTTTTAAAATGGGTAGTCACATACTCTGCTATCCTATATAATAAAAGCATAGTATGCAAATTGTCTCCACGACCAGAGTTCTTCCAGGAGTTCGACTAGGGGCCAGGTCAGCTGGGGGAAAGGAGGGAGTACCAGGCCGGCAGTCGGCAGTCACTAAGAACCTTACCAGTGCAAGAATTTTGTGCACTGGGCCTCTAGTATATAATAATTGAACCCAAATACTCCAATGAAAAACTTCAGTACATATATTGTTCTAGCTGCTATTGTGGAAAATATAGGAGATATGAAGAATCAAAGTTGGAGAAGACTATAATACACAGTACTTTACAGATGTCATTCTAAATGTCTTCCTAGGGCTAATCATTCATTCATTTTTCCACCCAGCAGGTAGTATCATGAGTCCAATGTGTGTCAGGCACTACTCTTAGAACTTGGGATAGTTGTGGACGAAGTAGCCCCAAAGCTAACATTTACAGTCTTTTTATTCTGAATCGGGTCACTTGGCAGATAAGTGAAAGAGCCAGAATTGGCACCCAAGTCTGTCTAGAATTTGGGGCTGGTATATTACTTTTTTCCTCATCTCAATCTGTATTTCCTTTTAAATAGTGGAAAATCCTATCTAAGAAAAGAGTACTATGCAAATTAACTGTCACTCCCTCACTCCATCACTCCCTCACTCCATCACAAAGATGGTGGCAGCCACGGAGCTGGAGTGAGCAGAAGGCTTGGGTTAACCCGGCGATGGAGGAAGCATATTGTCAGGGGCAACTGAGGCTTCCAGCTGGACCAAGGTTACAAAGTTTCAATTATAGAAGTTAAATAAATCCCAGATACCTGCTTCCAGCCAGTGGGCATGGCCAGCCTGAAAACAGCCAGAAGCCCCTCCCTCAGGCTAGCCAGGCACCCAAGAAGGACCCCACCCCACCCTGAAGGGGCTGTGGCCAGCCTGCAAACAGCCCTCAGCCCTTCACCCAGGCTGGCCACACCCCCATGGGGTGAGAGTCCCCATTGGGGGGCTTGACCAGCCTGCAAACAGCCATCAGCCCCTCACCCAGGCTGGCCAGGCACCCCAGTGGGACCCCCACCCTAATCCAGGAAACCCTTCAGGGCAAACCAGCCGGCCCCCACCTGTGTACCAGAACTCTATCCTATATAATAAAAGGTTAATATGCAAATTGACCCTAACAGCAGAACAACTGAGAATGACTGGTCACTATGACACACACTGACCACCAGGGAGCTGACGCTCAATGCAGGAGCTGCCCCCTGGTGGTCAATGTGCTCCCACTGGGGGTGCTCTGCTCAGCCACAAGCCAGGCTGACGGCTGCCAGCACTGTGGTGGTGGTGGGAGACTCTCCGCCTCCTCAGCAGCGCTAAGGATATCCGACTGCAGCTTAGGTCTGCTCCCCACTGGCAAGTGGACATCTCCCGAGGGCTCCTGGGCTGCCAGAGGGATGTCTGACTGCCATCTTAGGCCCAATCCCCTGGGGAGCGGGCCTAAACCAGCAGGTGGACATCCCCTGAGGGGTCCCAGACTGCGAGCGGGCTCAGGCTGGGCTGAGGAACCCCCCTACCCCCAAGTGCACAAATTTTTGTGCACCGGGCCTCTAGTGTTTAATTATAAAGGCTCACATCTTTGAACTATAATATTTTATGTGAACAGGACACAGAAGAGTAATGTAGAGATATGCGTACTCAGGTAACTGAGAGTGGCTTATGTCTATGACATTTACCCTGTTTTTTACAATATCATTTTTATAAAAATACTAGAGACCCAGTGCACAAAATTCATGCATGGCTGGGGTCCCTAGGCCTGGCTGGAGATCAAAGTATGAGCATCTGGCATGGAAGGACAGGTCCCAGTTGAGCTCTGGGCCCTGGGAAGCACCTGGGCCATCGGGCCCCCCACACGCCCACCTCCACCAGAGTCACAGGGCCCCAATCCCCATGCAGAGATGCAATGAGCATGGCTGGATGTCATGGGCTGGGGCGCTATGTGGGCCTCTGGGCCCCCCAGTAGTGCCATGCAAAAGCCTTCTGGGCAGCGCGCTCTTTCCTGACTGGCCTCGCAGACCAGCTCTCGTGCGGCAAGTGGCAGAGATGTCCCTGCATCCTGGGCCCATGCCCATTACCCTCCATGGCATTTATCCAGAAGAAGCAGCAGGAAAAGCAGCTGCAGTTCTACTCCAAGGAGCGATGAGCACAGGGATGGGTGGCTGGAGAGGGGCTGTGGGTGGAGAGCAAGGGACCCAGCATGGCAACCAGTCTGAGGCCATGGCCATGAGCACATTTGGTGCCCAGGCAAGGCCCTCAGCTGGAGCCCAGGATCAGGGCAGAGGCCAAGCCTGATCGGGGCTGAGACCACCAGGGCAGGAGCCGGGCTGACTGGAACCCACAGGGAGCCCAACTGGCCCCTGCGGTCCCAGCAGTTGCAGTCTGGCTCACCTGGAAGAGGCCACACAGGTACAGGGCAGGCTCCTCTTGGGCTCCTGGCACCTAAGCACAAGGCATGAAACCTGGTGTCCAGAGAGAGGTTAGCATGGGGAGTGAGAGCAAGCTCAGCAGATACCCCGCATTCTTACCACACCTCTGTCCAGTCACTCTCACTCCCAGGTAGCCAGCGAGAGGTCACAGCTCCCTGCCTAGGTGCAGCAGGAGGTTGGTCACAGTCACCCACCCCCAGTTCCCCATCCTAGATGGGGCCCAGCCCTGATTGGGTGATCAGGGGCTTCAGGTAATCAGGGCCTGCTGGCCAGGGGGAGGACCAACCGCCATCACAGCAGGTGGGTGATGGGCCAATTAGGGCCTGCCAGCTGTGGGGAGGGACCCAGGAGGTTGGCTGTCAGCCCCAAGGAGGGAGCTGGCACTCAGCCCCCCTAGGAAAGGGGCCACGTCCACCACCACCCACCCTCAGTTTCCTATCTCAGTTGGGGGCCTGGCCTCGAACAGGTGATGGGGGCCTGCCAGCCAGGGAGAGGGACTAGGAGGTTGGCCAGCAAACCCTGATCAGGCAATGGGGGCCTGCCAGCCAGGGGGAGGGACCGCAGGAGGTTGGCCAGCAGGCCACATCCGGCAATTAAGGCCTGCGGGCCGGGGGCAGCTCCTGTGTTGACTGTCTGCCCCCTTGTGGTCAGTGCGCATCATAGCAACCAGTTGTTCTGGTCATTCCATCCTAACAGTTGCTTAAGCTTTTACATATATAGACTAGAGGCCCGGTGCACGAAATTTGTACATTGGGGGTGGGGGTCCCTCAGCCCAGCCTGCCCCTCTCACAGTCTGGGAGTCCTCAGGGGATGTCCTACTGACAGCTTAGGCCTGCTCCCCTTGTGTGTGCCCTGTGTGTGTGTCCACTGGGGGTCTGCCCCCAGCTTCGCCGTAGAGGCTCAGAGCAGGTGCCCTGTGTGTGTGTGTATGTGTGTGTGTGTGTGTGTGTGTGTGTGTGTCTACTGGGGGCCTGCCCCCAGCTGCGCTATTGAGGCTCAGAGCAGGCATCCTGTGTGTGTGTGTGTGTGTCCACTGGGGCCCTGCCCCCAGCCGTGCCACAAAGGTTCAGAGCAGGTGCCCCTCTGTGTTGATCTCTCAGGCTCAGTTCCTGCCTGAGTGTTGTTCTCTCAGGCTCAGAGCCAAGCCCGGCCCCTCCTCCTGAGCTGGTCATGACCGTGATGGAGTCTCAACCTCATCTGCATATTACATATATATATATATATATATATATATATATATATATATATATATTCTGAATGATGTACACTATTTGACTTATCATTTTTTTTCTCGTATAACTAATTTCTGGGAAGAGACTGGAAAGTTCAACTACTACATAACTAATTAGAAAGTTCATCGTCAAAATGACTTATTTTGCCATTGACAATATTTATTTATTTTTTTATTATTTTTTAAAAAAATATATTTTATTGATTTTTTACAGAGAGGAAGGGAGAGAGATAGAGAGTTAGAAACACTGATGAGAGAGAAACATCGATCAGCCGCCTCCTGCACATCTCCCACTGGGGATGTGCCCGCAACCCAGGTACATGCCCTTGACCGGAATCGAACCCCGGACCCCCCAGTCAGCAGGCCGACGCTCTAGCCACTGAGCCAAACCGGTTTCGGCGCCATTGACAATATTTAAAGTGTACTTTCATGAACTTCAGTATCATTCAGAATAAGTATTTGAACATTTATAATAATAAATACAGTGTTTCTTAAAAGCATATATTATACAGTGATCATTTTAAAATGCTTATGACATCAATTATGTTTACCACAATGAAATATAAATACATCAGGCTTTGTTAGAACAGTGCAGAGAGATAGCTCAGAATCAAGAAGGTGGAAGTGAAGATAATTTCCTTTTGCCTTAATAGCTTTAATTGCAGAATACAGTAGAATACAGCTGCTCCTTTCTTCAAAGTTCCCTTTCATAGTCTGTCTATAAGCTGTCATATCATGCCTGCTGCCTGACTGTCATGTCATCCTATCCTGTTCCACCTGAACAGATTTGTGGTGATATGGGCTGAGTGCTCTTTGCTTTAAAATATAAATTCTCCGTGCACTGCTGAATTAGAAATAGTTTAGCCTTATGTGTGAAAACTTATTTACTCTGATAAAGGTAATAGGTGCTCTACCTGTGTAAATGAAATAAAATCTAATGTTTAGAATTGACATTTTACTTAGGAAAAAATGAGGATATGCTTTATATATTTCAAAAATAGAAGTATTATGATTTGAATAAGATAACAGATTTCATATACAGATAACTACAAAGAAAAGCAAAACCTTTATTTGAAAGGTATATGACACTTCTATACAATGACAACAAACTCAATAAAACCAACTACTGGAAAAAAATTTCATAAATATAGATGCTTAATTGCATTATATTCTCTAACAGTCTCCTTAAAAAATTAGTTTTTAAATAATTCACTTAACACATGTAGTTTTTGTCTCACCTTTTTAATCCAAATGCATCACACAATTATTAATATCAATAAATGAAACTCAAATTTACTGTTTCTTGTATAAAATGAGTGATTATTATTTGCCATAATGTGTAAATAGAACAGTGCTATGTTTTCATATTGTTCTCTCTCTTCGTCTGCTCATCTGGCAAAGGACAATGGTTCAAATTACTATTAGAATAGTAACTAATGAAAATGTACATAGCATATTTACTTTGCTTTACAATGGTTCATCACTGAGAACACTTAAAAATGTATAAGACAATATTTGAGAGTGTTTCCAGTGTTCACTATACAGTTGTAAGAGTGCACTACTTTCATCGCAGAAAAGTAAACTTTGACTTGATAAGAGACATAAATAAGAATTTGTTTAGAATCTGAGAGACAGACAGTGATACAGAAAGTAATAGCTGGCACCTAATGACTGTGAAGAACTATGAGACCCATCAGATCAATCCATTATCAGTTGAAAGTGACAGTTCTGGAACACTGTAATTAGGTAGGCATAACTTATCATCACTTCTAATTATTTCCTTCACTAAATGTCCATCAGTAAATTTAGAATATACATTTTACATTGTAAAACAGTTTATTTAGTGCAAGCTAGCTTCTAATATGACTATTGATGGTAGCCTTTATTTTAGGCTGCCAGGTGCAATATTGTTTTATCTTTCATCATTAACTGGGAAGATGTAAAACCAAACATATTTATTATATTTGCAGGTGATACTGAGCTTAACTTTGTGAGTGGTAAATGAGAAGGAATGGGGAAACAGGATAAATAATGATTCAGAAGTAGGAAAAGAGGAAATTGGAAATAAGAATCATATTTTAAAAAATAGAATGATGATGTGCATTAGAAAGATGGCTGAGGAAGAGCAAAAAAAAAAAAAGATCCCTTTGGTTCCAGAAAATCTCCAACAAAAGAGGAAGGCTTATCATGCCCTCAAAGCCACCAGGCTAAGCAAGCACTTTTGGAAAAGAAGGAGCAGAGGAAAGAAAAAGATATCAGATTTAAGCGACTGGAATGGTTCCTACATGATGCCCATTGATTGCAAGGCTTCACCTGAAGAAGATTTTCAGTGGTGTTTTTGTCAAAGTGACCCCCCCAGACCATAAAAACGCTGTGTACAATGGAACCTTATGTGACCTCTAATGGACTTCCAAATCTGAAGTCTGTCCAGGAGCTCATTTTCAAACGTGGGCAAGCCAAGGTCAAGATCATCCCTTTGACAGGCAACACAGTGATTGAGGAGCATCTGGGGAAGTTTGGTGTCATTTGCTTGGAAGACCTCATTCATGAAATTACCTTCCCAAGGAAGAATTTCCGGGTGATCTCAGGATTCTTATGCCCTTTCCATCTCTCAGTGGCCTGTCATGCTCCCAAGAATAGAGTGGGCTTCCTCAAGGAGGTGGGCTCCCTGGTTATCGAGGTGAACGCATCAATCAGCTCATCCAGCAGCGGAATTAAACCCAGAATATCTGAACACACACTGCTTTGGAAGCATGTGTTTATGTTTTTTGGAATTATCCAGTTTCTTCAAAGTAGATTACTTTCTTCTATATGTTAAGAAACTGGAGGGGAAAAGTCATGGAAAAGATGGTGATGTCCCACTTCCAAAGGAAAAGTCCAGTGTGTTTTCCATGTTGGCCACTGCTGCCACCTCTGGAATCAACCAAGGACAGATGCCCTGGAGGAGGGGGTCCTGCGTCACAGATAGGAGATGTCCTTCTTCATATCTTCTATACCGAGGCATGAATGCAATTGGACCCAGACCAGAGGCATACCTGAACTTTGGGGTTTCTAACGCCTTGTTTTGGAAAGAACTTGAAATATATTTAGAAGAGCACACACATACACACAACAAAATAGTATGATGAAATAATTGAGAATTATTTTTTTATAAATGAAACCAGTGATCCTTTTCTTATCAATGACTGCCACAAGCAATCTTATATCTATATCAATCCTATATAATAAAAGGCTAATATACAAATATACCAAACAGCGGAACAGTCAATAGCTATGACATGCACTGACCACCAGGGGGAAAATGCTCAATGCAGGAGCTGCCTCCTAGTGGTCAGTGTGTTCCCACAGGGGGAGCACCGCTCAGCAAGAAGCCAGGCTCACAGGTGGTGAGTACAGCGGTGGTGGTGGGATCCTCTCCCACCTCCATGGCAGCACTAAGGATATCTGACTGACAGCTTAGGCCTACTCGTGGGGGAGTGGGCCTAAGCCATCAGTTGGACATCCCCCGAGGGCTCCTGGACTGCAAGAGGGCACAGGCCAGGCTGAGGGACCCCCCCTGGCCTCCACCCCAATGCACGGATTTTGTGCACCAGGTCTCTTAGTTAATAAATAAGAGAACAAGTGGGTGATTTAATCTTTGGGCCAAATGCAGAATGCAGCACATGAGTTTGATTTTCTGAAAGAATCTAAAAAAAAATAATTTGCTCTTTGCTGGAGGTAGAGCTCCAGGTTCCATGGCCACACTAACCACCAACTTTGTGAAGAAAGGAGCTCTTAATTGTTCCAAGGGAGATGATGGCATGCTCACAGTAACACCAGAGGGAAAATTAAGGGCAATGGGTGGAAAGTAGAACAAGAAACATTCAGCCTCATACAAAAGGAAGTACTTTCTAACAATTGCTATTCTTCATGAAGTTGTGAGAACCCCAACACAAAATTATTCTAGCAAAGCCCAGGTAGCTATCTATTATGAATACTTGTGTTTGGATCTCATAATTCATTTTCAGCATATTTTTAATCAATGTCTAATATTGCCTATCTTTGTTCTAAGAGCTCAGGTTACATACAAAAACAAAGTGAAATAATGTTACCATAAATACACAGCCTATATGAAGAATAATATAACCAATAAATACAAAAATACACAATTTAATATAAGGATAATGCCACAAAGAAAAATAAAGCCTGACGAAGTTGTTGAGTGTAATGGAAAGGATGCTTAAGGAAAGCCTCTGACAATTTGAGCAGTAACCAGGGGTAGATTGTGAGTCCTTGTAAGCCATCATAACCATGAATTATTTTTTAAAATTTTTATTGAATTTATTGGGGTAACATTGGTTAATAAACTTATATCAGTTTGAGGTGTACAATTCTATAATACATCATCTGTATATTGTATTGTGTGTTCACAACCCCAAGTCAAATCTCCTTCCATCACCTAAAGTACACAGTTACATTTTCACAGTGGAATACTACTTGGCCAAAGAAAAGAAGGAAATCTTACTTTTTGTGACAACATGGATGGACCTGAAGAACAATGAATTTTATACTAAGTAGAACTGGAACCATATAGACAGGGAGAGGTAGATTCCATGGTTTTAACTTCTCTGTGAACTCTGCACAACTTTCCCGTTTCCCTCCTCAAGCAGTGCCCTCCTCAAAATTTTGTAAATAATTAAACATGGTGAAACTAAAAAAATTAAACATCAAATATCTAAATATAATTTTACATGTCATGGAGTGAATTGCTTCATTATTTAATTTTATCTTTAGAGCTCTCACTGACTTTCCAATTTTTTTTAACTTGAAAATTTTGAATTGTAAAATAAAGTAGGGAGATTAATGTAATGAACTCCATATACACATTACTCAGCTTGAACAACTATCAAACTGTGAAAATCTTATTTTATCTGCAAACCTACCCACTTTACCGCCAATTTCATAGAATGCTAAAATAATTCCCAGATATCATACTATTCTAAGCTTAAATATTTGAGAATGTAAGAACTTTTTAAACATAACCATTAATATTATTAACACTCCCGCAATTATTAAGAAATATTTCTTAATGTCACGAAGTACTTAGTGTTTAAATGTAATTGTCTTACAAATAATTTATCATAATTGATTTATTTGAATTAATATCTAAGATTTACTCATTATATATTCTTGATAAATCCCATGGCTCTTTTTAAATTTCTTTTTTAATTTCAATTTATTTGTTGATAAAATTGTGTCATTTTTCTTGTTATTTCCCATATGCAAAATTTCGATTATTTCATCCCCATGGTATCATTTAACATGCTCCTGTGTCCTATATTTTTTATAACCTGGGTTTAAATGTAAAAGTTTGGTCAGGTGTGATTCAAGATTCTCTTCCAGTTTACCAGGCATTCAGGCAAAGTTAAGACACTCCCTTGTGTAGAATAGAGAGCCCAGAAATAAAACTAGGCCTATATGGTCAGATAATATTTGACAAAGGAGCCAAAAACATACAATAGGGTAAAGACAGTCTGTTTAATAAATGGTGTTTGGAAAATTGGATACATACATTAAAAAATTAAACTACATCATCATCTTTCACCATATACAAGAAAAAACTCAAAAGGGATTAAAGACTTAAGACCATGGATTAAAACTCAAAACTATAAAATTCATAGAAGAAAATGGCCATAAAATCTCTGATACTTCTCTTAGCAATATTTTCTCTGCTATATCTCCTTGGGCAAGGAAAACAAAAGAAAGAATCAAGAAATGAATCTACATCAAACTAAAATGTTTTTGTACAGCAAAGGAAACCATAAAAAAATGAAAAAAACAACTTACTGAATGGGGGAAATTATTTGTCAATGATACATGTGAAAGGTAGTTAATATCCAAAAATTATAAATAACTCAGACAACTCAACAGTAGAAAAAGAAAAACCACAAATAAAAATGGAAAGAAGACCTGACTACACACTTCAAAGAAGACATACAGGTGGTCAATACACATATGGAATGATGGTTAACATTATTAATCATAAGAGAAATTAAAATAAAAACCACAATGAGATATCAACTCATACCTGTCAGAATGGCTATTATTAATAAATTCACAAACAAGTGTTGACGAGGATGTGGAGAAAAGGGGACCTTAATGCATTGTGGATGGGAATGCAGACTGGAGTAGCTGCTATGGAAGACAGTATGGAAGCTCCTCAAAAAATTAAGAATAGAGCTACCATATGACCCAGCAACTCCTCTTTGATATATTTACCCCCAAAATTTGAAATATTTATTAGCAAGGATATATGCACCATATGTTCATTGCAGCATTATGCATGGTGGCCAAGACATGGAACAACAGAAGTGGATGATGATAGATGATTGGATAAAGAAGATTCAGTACATAAATAAAATGGAATACTACTCAGCCATAAGAAAAAATGAAATACTGCCATTTGCAAAACAGGGATGACTCTTGAGAATATCGTGCTAAGCAAAATAAGCCAGACAGAAAAAGTCAGGAATTATATGATTTCACTCATATGCGGGATATAAAATCAAAAGCAACAAAGGAACAAGTAAGAAAAACTAACAAGCAAAAACTCATACACACAGACAACAGTATGGTGGTTAACAGAGAGAATGGGAGGTAGTAAAGAGTAAAGAGGGCCAAATATATGGTGACAGAAAAATATTTCACTTATGGTGGTGGGCACACAATACAGTATACAGATCACATGTCAGAGACTTGGACACCTGTGTGGTCTTATTAACCAATGTCTCCACAATAAGTTAAATTTAACTATATATATATACTAGAGGCCCAATGCACAATATTTGTGCAAGGGGCTCTGCCCTCGCAGTCCCAGCTTCATCCAGAAGGTTGTCTGGAAGGACATCTGGAAGGACATCTGGAAGGTCGTTCAGCTGTCTGATCTAATTAGCATATTATGCTTTTATTTTATATATATATAAACAGTGGATAAAAAAAGCAGTGGATAAAAAAAGCTATGGAAACCCTGGTCAGGTGGTGCAGTTGGATGGAGCATGATCCCATAAACCAAAAGGTTGAGGGTTTGATTCTTTGTCAGAGTACATAGCTGGGTTTCAGGACAGATTCCTAGTCAGGGAGTTTATGGGACCCAACCATTTCTCTCTCTCTCTCTCTCTCTCTCTCTCTCTCTCTCTCTCTCTCACCAATAAACATATTGTATGTGAGGAAAAAAATAAAATAAAAATGGTGTGAAATATTTCTCAGCCATAGAAAATAATAACCCAATAAATTCAATAAAAAAGAAAATAAACAAAAGAATGAAATCTTACCCTTTGTGACAGCATGGATGGACCTGAACAGCATTATGCTGAGTGAAATATAACAGTGCAAGAAAAATACCATGTTATTTCACTTTTATGAGGATTCTAAAGAACAACAATAAATAACATTGAAACAGACTCATAGACACACACAATGAACTAATGTTTGCCAGGGGGAGAGGTATTGGGAAGCTGGGTGAAAAAGGTGAAAGGATTAAAAACTACAAATTGATGGTTATAAAATAGTCACAGAGATGTAAAGTGCAGCTGAGGGAATATAGTGAGTAATATTGCACTAATGAAGTATGAAGCCAGATGGATTCTGGAAATATTGGGGGATACTTTGTAAAGTATATGTTTATCTAACCACTATGCTGTATTTATGAAATGAATACAAAATAATGTTAATGTAAACTGAAATTGAAAAATAGTGTTTAAAGAAAAGACTCTTGGAGATTCCAAAATGGCAGCAAATAAGTGGAAGTTACACTGACACTTTTCCAGGACCAAACTGGAAATACAAGTAAAATACAAAAAACAAAACAAAACAAAAAACAACAACAAACACCCTGAAAAATCAATTGAAGACTAGCTGGAGAGATCCCTGATAACCCAGAACAGAAAATGGAGACCATATAGAGACTGGTAGGAAGTACAGAGGCACAAAAGGGCAGGCGAGGCTACCATGGACAGCAGCTGAAATTCCAGAGGGATATCTCAGCTGTGGGGGTTTCCCAGTTAGAACTCGGGGGTCTAAACCCCAAACTGGGCTCCCCTGTCCAGAGGACCAGAACTGAGAAAGGTGCCAACATAACATCTGGCTGTGAAAAGCAGCAGGGTTGCAGTCTGCCAGGGAGAGATGGCTGGAAATACAGGAACCCTCTTAAAGGGCCAAAGCACAAAATTTCGTGGGCAGACACTCATCTTGTGCTCTGGCAGAAGGAGGGCAGAGAAGACTGAAGCTGTGTGAACAGAAGCCTGGATTGGGGACTCTGGGGTTAGAGCTTGAAGGGCAACCACACTGGTATCCTGCACTCAGTCATTCCCTCACACTATGGAGGATATCTTTCTCTAGCATACCTTTGCTATCCAGGCAGTTTTTGACTAAGGGGAAATCAGTTTCCCCACCCCATGGAAAGACCTCTCACCCTATCCTGTGGTCTATAACCTGAGGCTAATCAAGTCTGAGTGTCAATAGGATTGCAGGCAGAGATGGGTCTCTGGAGATTTAGAATCTTTGCCTGATCTAATCCCTGTCCCGGGGCAAAGTAAAGTAAGTAAAGCAGACTCTGGTACACACATTGGTTCTTTCCAAAGGCACCCAGCCCCAGCAGAGGGAGACACAAGCTATGGATTACTGATAGCTCCAAACTGTTCTCAGGGACAGTCACAAACAGTGTCTGACATTGTCTTACACTAGAAAATGGGAGTTGTTGCAGATCTACATTATACATAGACACAAAACCAAACAGGCAAAAAAAATGGGGAGAGAAAAAAAAAACAAGCCCAAAAAGAAAGAAAAAGAATTCTCCAGAAGAAGACCTAAATGAAATGTAGATAAAACTTATCTGATATAAAGTTCAGAATGATGATGGAAAAGATACTCAACAGCAGGAGAAAAGATATAGTAACAATGAGAAATGACATAGCATACTAAAGAACACAGTGGAAGAAATACACAACAGATTAGGGGAAGCCAAGGATTAAATCAATGAGTTAGAAGACAGGGTAGAAAAATTCAATCAGAGAACCAAAAAGAAAAATCAATTAAAAAACAGGAGGATAGTTTAAGGGAGCTATGGGACTACAAGAAATGTAACAATATTTACATAATAGGAGTTCCAGAAAAGTAAGAAAGCGAGCAAAGTATGGAGAAAATGTTTGAAGAAATAATGGCAGAAAACTTTCTTAAACTCATGAAGAAAAAAGTCACACAAATTCAGGAAGCAGAGAGTCTCAAGCAAGAAGAACCCAATGAGGCCCACGCTCAGACACAACATAATTAAAATGCCAAAAATTAAATGCAAAAAAGAATCTTTAAGGCAGTAAGAGAAAAGCAATTGGTTACCTACAAAGGAGCTCCCATAAGGCTAGCTGATTTCTCATCAGAAACTCTACAGGCCAGAAGGGAATGGCAAGAAATATTTAATGAAAAGCAAGGAATTGAATCCAAGATTACTATATCCAGCATTGCTATCATTCAAAAGAGATGATGAAATAAAGAGCTTCCCAGCCCAAAAAACATTAAAGGACTTTATCACCACCAAACCAGCACTGCAAGAAATGCTAAAGGGACTTCTGTAATGAGAAGAAAGAGAGAGAGAGAGAGAGAGAGAGAGAGAGAGAGAGAAACATAGGCATGCAGAATTAAAATTGCAATAAATAAGTACCTATCAATAATAACTTTAAATGCAAATGGATTAAATGCAGCAATCAAAAGACATAGGGTAGCTGAATGGATAGAAACCATGATCCAATTATATGATGTCTACAAGAGACCCACATCAGAATAAAAGATTCACAAAGGATGAGAGTGAAGGGATGTAAAAAAATGTCCCATGCCTTTGGAAATGGAAAAGAAAAGAAAAAAGCTCAGGTAGAAAAACTCATAGCTGACATAATAGACTTCAAAATGCAGATCATCACAAGACACAATACAGGTCACAACATAATACTAAAGGGATTGATCCAAAAAGAGGATAAAATGCTGGAAAACCTATATGCACCCAATATAGGAGCACATAAATATATAAAAAAATTTCTGGAGAATTTTAAGGGAGAGATCAGCAGCAATACAGTCATAATAGGGGACTTTAACACCCTATTGACTTCACAGGATAGATGTTCCAGACAAAAATTAATAAGGAAAGAGTGACTCTAAATGACACACTGGATCAGATGAATTTAATTGACATCTATAGAACATTTCACCCAAAGCTGCAGAATATACACTTTTCTCAAGTGCATATGGGTCATCCTCAAAGATAGACCACATGTTAGGACACAAAACAAGTCACAACAAGTTTGAGAACATTGAATAATATCAAGCATTTTCTCAGATTATAATAGAATGAAATTAGAAATCAACCACAGTATAAACACTAAAAAACATGTAAACACTTGAAGGCTAAATAGCATGTTATTAAACAACCAGAGGCCCAGTGCATGGATTTGTGCACCGGTGGGGTCCCTCGGTGTGGCCTGCAGGGATCAGGCTGAAACCAGCATCCAACATCCCCCAAGAGATGTAGTAGTGCAGGAAGTGGCAGGAGGCCAGGGAGGAGCTGCTCCCGCTCTTCCCCGGTCAGCTGAACGTCTGTCCCTGTCTTCCACAGCTGCCCCTTGCATCTCCTGGTCTGGCGCATTCAGCTATGGAGAAGTGGCTCCCTAGGGCCGAGTTCCCATGGCCTCGCTAAGGGTGCAGACTAAGGCTCAGAGAAATGGGGTGAGTGCCTGAGAGGCGCCTGGGGCAGACCAGAGAGTCGCTGTAGCTGCACGGCAAGGCCGCCACTTCACAAGCCGTCCTTCAAGTCCTGGGGTGGCTCTGGTCTGATAGGAGGAGGCGGGCGCTAGACAGAGATTGTGGTCTCTTTTTTCCCTCCCTCCGTCACTCGGTCCCAGCTGGCCAGGGAGAATGCAGCCGGAAGGGTTGATGGGGGTCAGGGGTGCTGCCGGAGTGGGAGCGGTGTAATTTGGGCAGATAACCTGGCCTCCCAATGCGAACTGTAGCTCAGGCTCACCTGCTTGCGATTTTTCATAGACTCAATCGCCTGTTTCTTTTTTCATCTGTCCAAGTTGACTGCCCCCTGGTGGTCAGTGTGCATCATAGTGACTGGTCGACCAGTCACTTAAGCTTTTATATATAGAGATTATATATATATAGATGAATGGGTTACAAATAAGATCAAGCAAGAAATAAAAACCTTACTGGAAACAAATGAAAATGAACATAAAAAAACCCCAAATCTATTGGACACAGAGAAAACAATCCTGAGAAGGAAGTTCATAGTTTTACAGGCCTACCTAAAAAAACAAGAAGAGTTAATAATAAACAATTTAACCCTACAAATTAAAGAATTAGAAAGAGAACAAGAAAAGCCCAGAGTAAGTAGAAGGAAGGAAATAATAAATATTACAGCAGAAATAAATGATATAGAAACAAAAAAAGCAATATTTAAGATCTATGAAACCAAGAGCTGGTTCTTTAAAAAGTTAAACAAGAATGATGGACCATTAGCTCAACTCATCAAGAAACAAAGAGAGAGGACCCAAATAAATAAAATCATAAACAAAGTGGTAAAGTAACAACTGACACCAGAGAAATACAAAGGATTTTAAGAAAATACTATGAACAACTATATGCCAACATGCTGGACAATGCAGATGAAATGGACAAATTCCCAGAAAAAGACAGTCTTCCAAAACTGAATAAGGCAGAATTAGAAAACCTGAATAGACCAATAACAATTGATGGCATAGAAGCAGTAATTAAAAAACAAGCAAACAAACAAACAAACAAAAAACCTGCCAGCAAACAAAAGCCCTGGTTCAGACTGCTTCACAGGGGAGTTTTACCAAACATTCAAAGAAGAACTAACACCTATACTCCTCAGATTATTCAAAAAAATCCAAAAGGAAGGAACACTTTCAAGCTCTTTTTATGTGGCCAGCATTATCCTAATTCCAAAACCAGATAAAGACACTAAAAAGAAAGAGAATTACAGGCCAATGTCCCTGATGAACAAAGATGCTAAAATCCCCCATAAAATGTTAGCAAATCACATCCAGCAATATATTAAAAAGATCATACACCATGACCAAGTGGGATTTATTCCAGGGATACAAGATTGGTACAATTTCACAAATCAATAAACGTGATACATCACATATACAAATTGAAAGACAAAAGTCACATAATCATATCAATTGATGCAGAAAAAACATTTGACAAAATCCAACACCCATTTTTTATAAAAACTCTCAACAATGTGGAAATATAGGGATCATATCTCAACGTAATAAAGGCCATATATGACAAACCTACAACCAATATTATACTCAATGGGCAAAAACTAAAACCATTTCCCCTAAGAACAGGAACAAGACAGGGATGTCCGCTTTCACCACTCTTATTCAACATCTTACTGGAATTCCTAGCCACAGCGATCAGACAAGAAGAATAAATAAAAGGCATCCAAATTGGAAAGGAGAAAGTAAAACTTTTATTATTCACAGATGGCACACTATTGTACATAGAAAACCCTAAAAACTCCATCAAAAACTACTAAATTTAATAAATGAATTTTGCAATGTAGCAGGGAACAAATTTAACACCCAGAAATAAATAGCATTTTTATACACCAATAATGAATTCTCAGAAAGAGAAATTAAACAAACAATTCCTTTTACCATTGCAACAAAAAATTAAGATACTTAGGAATAAACTTTACCCTGGATGTAAAAGACTTGTACTCAGAAAACTATAGGACATTGTTAAAAGAAATACAAGATATAAACAAGTGGATGAATATACCGTGTTCATGGATTGGTAGAATCACCGTCATTAAAATGTCCATACTACCCATAGCAATCTACAGACTTAATGCAATTCCTATTAAAATACCAAGGGCATATTCCACAGATCTATAACAAATACTCCAAAAATTTATATGGAACCAAAAAAGACCCCAAATAGCTGCACCAGCCTTGAGAAAGAAGAACAAAGTTGGAGGGATCACAATACTAAATATAACGTTATACTTCAAAGCCACTGCAATCAAAGCAGCCTGGTACTGGCACAACAACAGGCATATAGATCAATGGAACAGAACAGAGACCCCAGAAATTAACCCAAGCCATTATGATCAATTAATATTTGACAAATGAGGCAAGAACATACAATGAGTCAAAATAGTACCTTCGATAAATGGTGTTAGGAAAATTAGTTACATGCAAAAATGAAACTAGACTACCAACTTACACCATGCACAGGAGTAAACTCAAAATGGATAAAAGATTTAAATGTAAGTCATGAAACCATAAAAATTCTAGAAGAAGCCATAGGTAGCAAAATCTCAGGCATCTCTCATAGTAATATGTTTAAGGATACATCTCCTGCGTCAAAGGAAACTAAGAAAATAAAGAAATGGGACTACATGAAAATAAAAAGCTTTTGCACAGCAAAAGAAACCATCAACAAAATGAAAGGGGAGTGCACTCTTTGCCAATGATACATCCAATAAGAGGTTAATTTCCAAAATATATAAGGAACTCATACAACTTAACAACAGGAAGATAAGCAATTCAATTTAAAAAATGGGCAAAGGACCTAAATAGACACTTCTCAAAGCAGACATACACAGGATACATATGAAAAAATGCTCAAAGTCACTGGTCATCAGAGAGATGCAAATTAATGAACCAAATAAATTGAGAAACAAAATAGATGCAGAGATATAGAAGCATGTAACAGACTGTGGAATCTCAGAGGAAAGGCAGGGGTGGGGAGGTGGGTGGGAAGAGATCAATCAAAGAGCTTTTATGCATGTATGTATAACCCATGGACACAAACAATAGGCTGGTGATGGCCTGAGGAGATTTGTGGGGGCAGGCAAGAAGGGGTTAATGGTGGGGAAAAGGGTACATATGTAATACTTTCAACAATAAAGATTTAATTTAAAAGAAAAGAAGAAAAGACTTTTTCCTGTAGCCCACCCTTGCTTAAAGCTCTTTTCTCACTTCCTCAACCTCAAACTTTGCCTAAAGTGCAATCTCTTGCCTGAGAGAAACCTGGTAACATTCATAGAAGCAGCTGAGAATTGTCCTTCATTCAGCTGGCTCTGCAGAAAAGTCCATAATTGTGTTCTATTAGTGGGTAAAATAGTCTTCATTATCCTAACCAATAACCATTTGGAAAATATTTTTTGTGAAAATGGTAGTAATTTAGATATCAAATATATTGTTTAAATATGTTATTGGCCTTTTAATCTCTATTATTAAAAAATCATGAGTACTTGTTGTTGATACCTTTGGAGGGTTCATTTTATCCTTTTAAGTCTTTTTTAAATTTTATTTTTAACCTCACATAAAGCTCTTCTGAATGTCAGTTTCCCCTGTGATTTTTCCTCTAACTCTGTTTCTCCAGCGAGCAGATTTACTTATGGATTAGATTCTCCTCCATTAAGTGAATGTTATAAATTTTTGTTTGTTTGTTTATTACTAAGAAAACCTAGAGGACAGTAACAATGGGAATGGTCTATTAACTTTCCTTCTTTCTTTTCTTTTCCTCAGTGTTCTTCAGTAGCAACTACTGACTGATATCAGCAGATCAGCCTTTGGTTTGAGACACACCCAAGTTAGAGGTGGTGTTAATACTTTTCATTTTTTTGCCTAAGAAAGTGATAGGGTTAAAAGCACCTAAATTTAAAACTAAATGCAGCCTTTTCTCTCTCTTCTCATGACTTATTTCTAACTTACAGCAAAATTACCTTTCCTCTGTTCTATTCCTCTCTCCCTGAACTTCTGTTCTGCAAACACTTTTCATAGCTAGTCTACATTCTATGATATTGACTATTTCTAATCTGGAATGCTCAAATAGTGGTTTTTGTTGATTTGTGTCTTGTTACAGTTCTCTCAATCCAATTTTCAATTTGGTGTCTTCATACCTTCACTTTACCCCCCTGGGCCTTTCATTGCTAAGCGATCTTTGTAATTCCACGAAATATTTAAATGAAAGGGAAAAGTTAATTTAATTTGTTTGATAGTTTGGGGGCTACTTTGACTTTAAGAAATTGGTATGTTTATTACTTTATTCCCAAATACATTCCCTTTGTTTCCAAGCTATCACCAAACAAAAATAAAAATGAACAAAATAAAACCTGGAATACTTTTTTTTTCACAACAAAACTAGATTTGGGGATTTTTAAATTTATCCAACCAAATGCATACATATTTTTGCCTCTCTGTTGTTTATATTTGCACATAAAACCTAAGCTTGACTTTGCTCCTTTACATAACAACCTCTAAAATCATTTTTTATACATGTCTTCTGTGTCAGACACTGTGTTATGTTTTAGGAATATAGTGAGAAACAAGTTTTGTCTTTACCAACATTGAACTCTACAAAGAGTTAACAACTGAATGAGTAACCCTTGTCCCTGTCAAGCATTCATTCCCTTCTCTTTTGCAATTAGAAAAATTTGTTCCAACTGTCACTAGTAGAAACTCTAAAATGTCTTCAAAGGAACATGTGCAGTTTCTTGATTTTTCATTTATATCAATTTCCTGTCAGTTCCAATTACAGGTTTTATATTGGTTGGTAGCATGTGGTACCAAGAGCCCTGAAGCATTTAAGCAAGCAGAAAGTAAAAAACACATAAAGCTGCTATGAGAAGGTCAAAAGTGAAAAGTTAGATTTAGACAGCTAATAGATATAGGTTTATTTGGAATTTGTCCCTGCAATATGTTTGCAACTTTAACAGGATTCCATATCTGTGAATTAGAATTGTATTCTGTGCAATTTGTATAAAGTGAGGAGTGGATATTTTACTATGTACTTCATGGGGGGATATGTAACTGGGACCCCATAAGCAATGGGGAGCTGTGAGAAGGCTCTCTCTCCACTCTACCAGATGCCTCAATGTGGTTCCTTCCTCCCATTCTACTTCCATGCCCACATCCAGGGTTTCTCACACCAGGAATGAATCTATATAGGTGCAGAGTGAGTATCTCCTTTTTTATGACCTTCCCACAGCTTTCAGAAACTTTTATAAAAATTGCATTAGCGAATTGGAAGTTCAAAATATGATCCAAAACACATTCTCAGAGCCAATTGTAGATTTCCTTTCATTACTGCAAAGGCAGTAACAATGTGCTATGAGATTTTTTCTCAATGTGTTGGTGGATTGAGAACATGGCTCTCTCTGCAGTTTTAAATTTACCAGTATTCTCTTCTGCACTCTCCTTTCTTTTTTCTTTTTTTTCCCCTCTCTGCCAACCATTTTTAATGAAACAAATCTCCAGAAAATCATAAAATTACAGAAAATTATAACTAGGTAAGACCTGAGAGATCATATATTCCATCTTATTTGTTTTAGTGATGGAATTGAGATTCATTTTTTAATAATTTGACAGATATTGTGATCTAAAAAACAGTATTCTAAGAAACATAAATGTTAGAAGGAGAGCTTCCCAGACAGAATGATATTTTGAAAGAGTAATATTTTGGATAGTCTGCAAGTTCCTGCAGGTAATTAGACAGATGATTCCTTGATTAATCTCTGTCAGTTCAGGTTTCCTCTCTTTAAAAGGGGGTGTAACTCAGCCAGAAGAAAAGATGAAATACTGCCATTTGCAACAACATGAATGGATCCTCAGACTATCATGCTAAGCGAAATAAGTCATACAGAAAAAGTAAAGGACCTTATGATTTCACTCATATGTGGGATATAAAGCTGAAAACAACAAATGAGCAAATAAAAAAAAACCTCATAGACATAGACAACAGTATGGCGGCTACTAGAGGGAACAGGGGTGGTGATAGTTAAAGGTAATGGCAGTCAAATACAAGATTTGACTTTGGGTGGTATGCACACAATGCAATATACAGAACATGTACCATAGAATTGTACACTTGAAACCTATGTAATTGTATTACCCAGTATCACCCCAATAAATTTAATTTTTAAAATTAAGGAGAACATAAAGGGATGGGGAGATTTTGTACACAGTTAAAAAACATAGAAGAGAAATATAGAATCCCTTTTCAATAAGATTGTGTTTAACTTTTATCTATTAGATGAGAGATTGTTTACATGATGTCATATATATTATATATATAATATATTACATTATCTGTAATAATATATCTACACAGTGTGATTGTCAAGTGCAGTGTTTGTTGATTATACGTGTAAATAATACATTTAAATGTTTTTATGGGTGTATATACATATGTGTTAATTTGTAAAAAAAATGCATTTACCTATTACGTGAATTCCATCTCATTCTAACTACATTTGCCTATTTAGAGGTTTAGATGGGGGGAAATATGATTATCAATAACTAAAAGGAAAAGAGGAAGTAAAGGGAAGACAAAATGTTATGCGCTAACCATGGGCCAGGCACTGAACCAGTGGCTTTAGATATATCTTAATTAATCTCTAAAATAGCATCAATAAGTTGGTATTTCTTCATCTTAGAGATAAAAAACTTAAGGTTTCAGAGAAGTGAAGTGTCTTCTTCTGGATCACATAGATGGCAAGTGGCAGATTATGGGTCACTGCTAAAGTACAATTGGGGGTAAAGAAAAAAAAACTAGCTAAAAGTAAAAGTGTTTACTATTCCTAAGTATTTTTCCTACATTAATCCATTTTATCATCACAAAGCCCAATGGGGTTAATGTTGTTATCACTGTGTTATAGATAGGAAAACTGAAGCCACTAGGAACTTCCATAACTTGCTGAAGTACACACAGGTGGGTAGCAACACATCAAGGATGCAAAGCCAGGTGGACTCTGTACGTGCTGTCATTTATCTAATGCTCTCCAAAGTAGGAACCCTTTATTCCTCACCATGGTCAACCTTCTGAAAAATAGATTGGAGCATAAATATTGCTAAATTTTCAATCACATATAGTGCTAATATCCAGACCCAATAATCAAACAGACTGATGCTTAAATGGCTTACAACAATATGTACTGGTATTTTCTTCTCCTACCATTACAAATATCCTAAATGTTTGCCTGAAATGAGAAGTAGTTTTATGAGAGAGATAGGAAAGAATCATGTTCATAGTTTGCATCTCATTTTAGGTGAAAATAATCCTAAATGTTATCCTATCTAATAATAGACAAACATGGTAATTGACCGTACCTTTGCTACACCTCCCATGGGCTAATCAGTGAGATATGCAAATTAACCACCAACAAAGATGGTGGTTAATTTGCATACATAGGCGTGAAGCGGTGGAGTGAAGACTGAAGGTGGCTCTGGTCGGAGCAAAGGCCTGGGTCCTGGGTGCCGGAGGAAAACCGGTGCCAGCAGCCAGGGGAAGGGAAGGCCTATTGCAAGAATCTTTTCATGCAACAGGCTTCTAGTATTTTATAAATAATTACTGACTTGTTTTGGAAAGGCCTGATGTTTATCGTTTCTGATGTTTATCTTCTTTCTCATTTTTAAAATATTTTTATCACTCAATGGGTTTTAATTTATTTCTATATTGGCAAAGATACATTGGCATAAGGTTTAGAATACAGAGAAATTACTTAATGTTAAATGGAATATATTACACTGTATTAGTTGTATATTAACAGACAGGTTTCTGCAATAGAAACCAGAAACAACAATGTTACATAAAAGAATTTTGGAGAAGGCAGTCCACAAGGGGCACAGAAGTTCCAACATGAACCCAGGTATAGTCTGTATTTCCACTCCAAGATGTCCACTTGGGACTGACTCATGACTTTCACATTCCAGAAAAAATAATAAAGGAAGATAGGAAAGGGAAGAGGGATGCTCCTTTCACCTGGATTAAGTCTCTTAAGGAAGCCTTCCTGGAAGTTCCACACAATATTTTTCATTTATATATTATTTAAAAAACTTTTTTCTTAAATCTTTGCTGTTGAAAGTATTACATATGTCCCCTTTTTTTCACCATTGACCCTCCTAGCCCACCTCCGCCCCCCGCCCCAGCCATCAACTGTGTCTGTGGATTATGCATATATGCATACATATTCTTTGGTTGATCTACTCCCACCCACCCTATTATTGCCTAGAAATTAGTCACCTGGCAAAACCTAGCTGTAAAAGGAGTGGTGAAGTAGTCTTTTATTTAAGGTTTTATGATGGTTTGACATCTTCAGATTTTATATTTGTTAAAAAAAGCAAATATAGGGTGTCCCAAAAAATGTTTACATACTTTGAATAATTATAAACCAGTGTTTATTAAAATATATTTCATTTTCAAAATTGAGCTATCAGCTGTTAAAGTATGTATGCAATTTTTGTGTGTGTGGGAGACACCCTGCATATTCTATGGTTATGGCATCAATCCACCTCTTAGCTAAATATTATGTTTTTTAAATTAAACAAACATAATACTTACGTTATCATGTTTTCTGAAATTCAAAAAGATCAATTGTCTTATAAAGTAAAAAAAATAATGAACTTAATTTCCCTAGTGCATATTGTTGAATAAGCACTTATTGAATTTTTAATTACAAGCTAAAGTCGGTCCTTGTCCTTGTTCATAGGGATCAAAGAGGAATAACAGTTTATCCTTCTCTCAAAAACTTACAATTTGATGAAGAACAAACACATAAAATTGTCATATTGCACAATGTGAAATATATGTGAGAAGTTACAGCTCTACAAAGAAGGAATAACAGAGTTGAAATTAAGGATGGACATGAGAAGGGATTGGGAAAGCTCCCTAGAGATGAAATTTGATCTGGACTCAGAAAGTTGAGCAGGATTCCACTGTAAATCAAGAAAAGAACAACCCAGACAGAAGTAATAGGTTTCCAAAACCATATTGCATATGTATTTATGTTCAACATATAATGATAGTTTGATGCTTGAAAAGATGAGTTAAATGTATGGCCAGAAATCAAAGGATCTAAATCAAGGTCATCAAACTACAACCCATTGCTAAATCTGACCTGTGCCATGGTTTTGGTAAATGAAGTCTTACTGGCACACAGCCACAATCCTTGTTTATATATCTACTAGAGGTTAGGTGGACAAAATTTGTGCACTCATGGGGGGGGTCCCCTCAGCCAGGCTGTGCCCTCTCACAGTCTGGGAGCCCCACAAACAATTGCCCCACAGAAGGAAGCCCCTCCTACCCAGCTGGGGCTCCACCATGGATCACCCACACAGAGCAAGGCCCCGCCCACCAGCCGCAGCCTGCTGGTCAGTGGCCTGGGCCTCCCTCTTTGTGGCAATTGTGGAGCTCTCCAATTGATCACCCTGCTGGCCGGTGGCCTGAACCTCCCTCTGCGGGGTGATCATGGAGTGATGGCAGGGCCCCCGACCAATTGCATTGCACCTGCCTTGGCTGGCCTGGCGCCAGTGGGTGTCATAGCATGGTTATCCAGATGGTCATTACGCTGTTCAGCCATTCGGTTGATTTGCATATCACGCTTTTATTATCATAGACTAGAAGTCTGGTGCACAAAAATTTGTGTACTGGCGGGGGAGGGGGGGGGTCCCTTAGCCCAACCTGTGCCTCTCACAGTCTGGGATCCCTCAGGAGATAACCACCTGCTTGCTTAAGCCCACTCTCCTGGTGACAGATGGCACGCCCAATCCCATGGTGTCTGCCCCATCTCCCCCGGTTGCAGATGGCAGGCCCAGATCCCGAGCTGGGTTGGGCAGCCGCTCAGATAGTGCTGCCATCCGCCCCGCCCGCCCCGCCCCCCACATGACAGGCCCGGATCCGGGGCTGGGGTGGGCAGAGGCTCAGGATCTCGCTGCCGCCCTCCCTGGGCCGCACACAGCAGGCCAGGATCTTGCGCTGGGGCGGCCAGTGGCTAGGGATCGCGCTGCCACCAGCCCCAGGCTGGGAGGTTCGGCGGGATTTGCCTGCAGTATGCAAATTAGCCGCCATCTTTGTTGGCGATTAATTTGCATATCACGCTGATTAGCCAATGGGAGGCATAGCAGAGGTACGGTCAATTACCATGTTTGTCTACTATTAGATAGGATGGCTGCTTGTACACTATAACAGCTGATTTAAGTAATTGAAGCAGAGACTGTATGTCATCCATAAAGATGACAATAGTTACTACTGGCTCTTTATATAAAAAGTTTGCTGACCCTGATCTACATTAAAGACATTTGCACAGGTATAAATTATGATCTGATTATTTTAGGAATAAAATAAATGTAGGATGCCAGACATTCTCAAATTCCCTGGCTGCAACCACAAAGCAAAATAAGATGGTAAATTAAATATGGATAAATACAATACAGTCAGAGAATAAATATAATAGAACAACTTGACATCTCAAAAGAAACAACCACCACTGTAGCCTCTATGAAAATGGCAAATGTCCCATATTTTACTCTTTTTTTTTCACTTTTTTGTACCAGGGAAGCTGCATGTTATGATATTAGTAACTGCCATAATGGCAAATATGGATTTAATTCACTTATTAGAAAATTATAGGACAGAAATAAAAATAGAGAGAGAAACAATGTAAAGGAAGCAAGTTGTAAATATGTGTTTCCATTCAAGACTCTTTTCTCCTTGTGGTTTAATACCTTTGACCTGGATCAATCCTTCCATTTTCATAGGGTTCTGATACATTGATGCACTTGACAGGATCAATAAAATTGAATGGAGGAGGGAAAAATCAAGAAACTTATATCCCTCAAATAAGTAGGTCAGCCCAAAAGCATAAGAACAGACTCAGAGGATTGATTCAAATAGGGGTCCTTTATCCCTTGTAATCACAATATAAATATATCTTTAGCCCCTTTCCATGTCAGGTGACAACAGAGAAACTGAACATGATTGCTTCTCTGTCTCTTTATATGTTTGTTCTGATCAGGTCTTGATGAACTGAATCACTGATCAGCACGTCTGAAGGATTTATGGTAATATAATAAATAGATTGGGGTAATACAAAAAAAATTTGAATTGAGAATCAGGGTGCTTATGTTAACCGAGTTTTATCACTGAAAAGAATCTTGAAAGTCATTGAGTTCGACATCACATTGTTCTGCAGGAAACCCAGGTCCAAAAAGATAGCTTGCTCTAGTGTTAGTCAAGGCCTAATTGGACCTTGGTGACGTCAATTCTCTTCAACAGCTGCTTTTTTTTAAAAAATATATTTTATTGATTTTTTACAGAGAGGAAGGGAGAGGGATAGAGAGTTAGAAGCATCAATGAGAGAGAAACATCGATCAGCTGCCTCCTGCACACCCCCCACTGGGGATGTGCCCACAACCAAGGTACATGCCCTTGACCAGAATCGAACCCAGGACCCCTCAGTCCGCAGGCCGACGCTCTATCCACTGAGCCAAACCAGTTAGGGCTCAACAGCTGCTTTTTAAAGTAAAGCTGACATAAATCAAAAAATGCTAAGAAAATTCTACATTACAGAATGCTAGCAGCCCACATCTTTTAAAATAAATAAATGAATCCTATTAAATTTAAAAAAAGGGTCTTTTTTATTTTTGGCTTCATGGTTCAGAATGTGACTTTCAGATTTGGACTGCTCTATGGCTTTGGATGAGTGAGTCCCACTATACTAGACAAAACATTGCATTCTGTCTTTTCCTTTTGTCTTCTGATTTTAAGGGGACACAAATGGGGAAAGCCAGGTTTTAAAAACAGACATATCCTAGTCCAAATTAGAAAGCTTTCACTTACCAACTCAATATCCTGTTTAAGATACATTTCTCACGTGCTCGCTTCGGTAGCACATATACTAAAATTGTAATGATACAGAGAAGAATAACATGGCCCCTGCGCAAGGATGACACGCAAACTCGTGAAGCATTCCATATTTTAAAGGAAAAAAAAAGATAAATTTCTCAAACTCTGCCAGCCTCCATTTCCTCTTTGGGAACACAGCAATAATATACCTACATATTTGGGAATTGTTTTGAGTGTTTTAGTAAACTGCCTATAGACAATCACTATGCTCAATACACAATAAATGCTAGAGAGATGGAAGCTTAATTTATATTTTTCCATTGTCTTCTTTGTCTGCATTTCCTCTTTGACAGTGAACTTTAAAAATATCCAGTCTTTCTATATAATCATCACTTTATATAGAGTTATTACAAATATGGCACACGTCATTTTTAATTATTTATAAAGTAGGAAAACATGATCAATTCTTATAAGACACTTGGTACTATAACTTTTACTTTCACTATATCTGCATTTGAAGTTAGGTATTTTGACTGAAGTGATCAGTTTAGTATGTACCGGTAAAAAGTTCCAACTTGATTTTCCTTTTAAAGAATTTTGTTTAATTTCTCATATGAACTACAGAAATTGACCAGTTTTGTCATGATTCAGACACAGCTCTAAGGAAGGCATTTTACCCTGTGGATTGCATATTAAAAATGTTTTCCCTCAGTATCCAGTATGGTTATAGGTCCCTCCTTACCTCCAACAGTTGGTGTGTACCCAGGGTGTGTAAAGTCATTTCAGTATTGGCTCAATTACAACAGAGAGTAATTAGATTAGTAAATCTATTCTCTCCAACTCATTGTGTGTATTCAGGAGACAAATGGAATTTTTCTTATAATTACCCAACGTTTGGGGATTATTCACACCACTGCTTATTTTCTACTCCAGCTGGTGGTCCATGAGTCTATTGCTCTCTTTCTATTTAGTGAAATATGGATCAGAAGGCATAATCAAGGCAATATTTGTAAAAATTAAATTAATTTTGGAAAGTGAAATTTCAAGTTTAAAAATATAATCAGATAAGATCTTTCCTTGTCCATAAAAGAAATCTAAAAATATGGAGAGTTATACAGTCTTTTCAAGTGCAGAAGTAACAAGCAAAAAGTCACCAGGATACCAATAACCCTAAAGAAACTATGTTTCAACAGATGATTTACCTTTGTGGTATATTGAACTAAGATTGTAGTGAGTGCCCTATCTCCATTTAGCTGGGGCAATTAATTTACCTATGCTACGTTCACTTTACTAATTATTAATATACTAGTGGCTCAGTGCACAAAATTCATGCATGGGGGGGGTGTCCCTCAGCCCGGCCTGCACCCTCTCCAATCTGGGACCCCTCGGGGGATGTCCGACTGCCAGTTTAGGCCCAATATGGGATGGGGCCTAAACTGGCAGTCGGACATCCCTCTTGCAATCTGGGACCGCTGGCTCCTAACTACTCACCTGCCTGCCAGTCTGATTGCTCTTAACAACTCTGCCTGCCAGCCTAATCAACCCCAACTGCACCCCCCCCCGCCCCCGGCAGCCTGATCACCCCTAACTGCCCACCTCTGCCTGCCTGCTCACCCCCAATTGCCCTCCCCTGCTGGCCTGATCTCCCCTAACCACCTCTGCCTCAGCCCCACCACCATGGTTTTGTCTGGAAGAATGTCCAGAAGGTCTCCCGGAAGGTCTCCTGGTCTAATTAGCATATTAACCTTTTATTAGTATAGATGTAAAGCTAGTGAATTGCAATAATTGGTTACCCAGTGATGTCTTTCTCTTGCCATTAATGTCTGTCTCCTCTTTTTATTCTGATACAAGCTAAATTAAATAATTTCCAATGAAAACTAGAGGTCAGATCCCCATTACTTTTCTCTCTCAGATGACAGAAGTAAATCTAAGGGGCCAATTCCTAGAGTTTGTGTCTCTATCTTCATTTCTCTTATGTAATTATCAATTTATCCTTCTACCTTTATCTCTTTTTTTCTCTCTTTCTCACTCTCTCTTTCTCTCTGCCTTTCTTTCTCTCTTCTCTCTCTCTTATTCTGGATCTAGCCTACAGCTAGTATTACTAATGTAATAATATAGTCTCCCTCTATTTTATAAAGGACCAACTTCAAGCACCCAAAATTTTTTTAGCCTCTACATAACTCCAGTAGATAATACACTATATTCTACCATAATTGCATCCTGGTGTGTGTTTTTTTTTTTTTTTTTTTTTTTGTGTGTGTGTGTGTGTGTGTGTGTGTGAGATATCTCTCTAAAGGAGAAAACTGAATGCTTAATTATTTTATTTCTATAGGTGATTCTGGATGATTACCAATTTCTTTTTTTTTTTTTTGCTTGATTTGATTAATGATTTTTTAATCTTTCTTGTTGAAGATATTACATATGTCTCCCTTGTCCCCCATTGATCCCTTCTAGCCCGCCCCCTCCCCCAGGACTTCACCACCTTATTGTCTGTGTCCATGGGTTTTGCATATATGCATACAAGTTCTTTGGTTGACCTCTTCCTATCCACCTCCCCACCCCTGCCTTTCCTCTTAGATTAGACAGTCTGTTCTATGCTTCTATGTCTCTGGATCTATTTTGTTCCTCAATTTATTTTGTTCATTAGATTCCACATATGAATGAAGTCAAGTGATACTTGTCTTTCTATAACTGTCTTAATTTGCTTAACATGATATTTTCCAGCTCTTTCTGCGCTGTTTCAAAGAGTAAGAGATCCTTCTTTTTTACTGCTACATAGTTTTCCATGATATAAATGTACCACAGCTTTTTGATCCACTCATCTACTGATGGGCACTTGGGCTCTTTCCAGATCTTAGCTATTGTAAATTGTGCTACTATGAACATAGGGGTGCATACATTCTTTCTGATTGGTGTTTCAGGTTTCTTAGGATATATTCCTAGAAGTGGGATCACTGAGTTAAATGGCAGTTTCATACTTAATTTTTTGAGGAAACTCCATACTGTGTTTCATAATGGTGATACCTGTCAATCTCTTAAAGCCAGTGTTTAAATTATTTTCTCACTTTTTTCCATTTTTTTCTCTTTTTCCCAATCTTTTGAAAATTGAGCTCTCCTTAAATTGTCTGCCTTTTTCCTATGTTCCTTCTGGGAATATCCTCCAAGGGTACTGAACTCATTGTTTTAGACATGAAGAAACAATACTAGAGAAATTCAGTGGCTTGCCTGAAGTCACACAGAGAGTTTGTGTCAGCCACCTGTCCTCTCTACGGGTGCATCTTAGGCTTCTGTGGTCTAGCCATTGCCTCTCCTCTATAGAGACCCATTGCCATCATTTTCCACTCTCCAGCACATTATCCATTCCTGTGTTTTCCACATTCTCTCATCATCTTACCTGTTTTTCTGTCTTTGATGCTTTCAATAGGTTGTTTATTTCTAAATCTATTTTTCTGGTGAAAGGAAGATTGTTTCTGTATAGTAACCATCTGATAAAGGAATAAATAACCTTAATAAGAAATGATGGCAATGCTAAGTAGAAAATGCTATGGTTATCAGTAAAGAGGCTAAAAATACTAGTATATGATGGGTGATTACAATGATGACATTTAGTATGGGGGAAAATAGGCAAATAGCAAAGAAATAGAATCAGATGCAGCGTTGTTTACCAGTAAGGGAACATCTGAAAAACACTGACTGCAAGCCTATGAATGAAAATGGGGAGAACATTTTTAGTGAATATGGTGCGTGTGTGTGTGTTCACCTGGCAAAAGAAAATCTCAGAAAAATATGAAGAAAATATAAAAACCATGACCAGGTTTAAAAAGTCTTGCTAATAGAATTTAGTTTTTAAAAATATAAAAAACACAAAGAAATTTCAGAAATTTATTACAAGGAATGCCAATGGAACCTTTGGATTCATGTATAAACCCTCTTAGCGTTGAGTTTGACGTGGCCACAGGAGACAATGGGGATCTGCATATATTTAAAAAACATAAGGTGCAAAGTGCCCTGCATTTGAAAACATATACTTAGGAACAGTGATACAATTATTTTTTCAAGGGAACACGGATTAAATGTCATGGAAACTACCCTACTGCTGTAAAACTGATGTTGCTGAAATGACAAATAACCTTCCAAGGCTGGCATTTGACATATGCCCTATGGGTCACTTGAAACTAGACATATAGACAGATTAGAAAGTCTGTGATAGATAATACATGATTTCAGGTGATTTGTAAAGTATCTAGGTATTTGCCATAACTATCTGGGTTAACGTACAAATACCTATAATTTAGAGATTATGGGACACTTTTCAGTGGAATTAAATTATCTCAATCTGTTTAGGACTGTTATTCTATATAATAAAATCCTAATATGCAAATCGACTGAATGGTGGAAGGACCAGCTGCTATGATGCACACTGACCACCAGGGGGCAGACACTCAACACCGGAGCTTCCCCCTGGTGATCAGTGCCCTCCCACAGGGGGAGCACCACTCAAACAGAAGTCGGGCTCACAGCTTGTGAGCGCCATGGCGATGGCAGGAGCCTCTCCTGCCTCCAATGCAGGCAGGTGATAAGGAGTGAGGGGTCCTGGACTGCAAGAGGGCATAGGCTGGGTTGAGGGACTCCCCCTCAGTGCACGAAATTTCATGCACCAGGCCTCTAGTTAATTTAAAAATGAGTGGATTTCTCTTGTCCTCTTGATATTTTACTTAGTTTATGATATGTTAAAACAATGTGCATATTGAAAATTGAACGCTGTCACCCAATTATTTTCATTATTGATGAGATGTCATTTGCCTCAGTTTTCAAAATGTAGCACTTCAAAATTTCCAGGCTGTCTAGCTGATGGTTTTCATGCAATCCTATGACCTTCTTATTTCTAACAAATTATTAAAATTGGATAAGTCAATCACTTAATTTCTACTATTCCAGTTTAGTTCAGTCAGGTATCCATGTAAACCAACTTATAATGAGAAAAGCAACAGAATTTGGAGAAAAAAGGGAAAAATGAGCTGGAAGGCAGAGAGAAAAAAATATTTCTCTTATAACAGATGCTAAGGTGTAAACATGAACTGTTATTTTGTTTTTACAAGTCTGTCTCTGCTAGACTATAAACTCCTTAAAGGCAGTAAGATTAACCATTTTATTTTAACATCTAGTACTAGCAGTTAGAAGGCATTCAATAAATGAGTGAAGGAAAAAGATGAGAGTCAGGAATAGATATTTCTGAAAGAAACAAAAATATTTGATATGGCCTTTAATTTTTTTTAAACCATGATTTTAAGGTGAAGGAGAGTTTTCATGGTTTTATTTTTAAAATTTATTTATTCTAAATGGTTCATAAAATAAGTCTAAAAAGACACTGGAGGTGTCTGAAATTTGTGTCTGAAAATTTAATGAATAATCCCTTTAAAAAATGGGTTACCTTAGGCTTAGAGACAAGAAAGTTAGCTCTGTTTTAATATGCATTTACTATGTAAATAATCCACTGTTTTTCTTTTCTCTTTTAAAATGAAAAAATCTTTTATTTCAGAATCCCACTTTTCTGTGTCACAATGTTTGCTCAACCCATGTGGGCAAATAGTGATGTTATATTAAGGAAGCGGTGCAAAGGGGGTGCTTAATTTCTCTTATCATTTCCAGACAGACGGTAATTAGAATTAGCCAGGGTTTTACTTAATTTTGAAGGAGTTCTTGTGAACAGCTTTCATATCCTTAGTATAATTAACATTGGATCACTCCCATTAGTGTTTTTAAGCACTTAAATTGTGCCATAATGGTCACAGCTAAAGTTTCCATTAAAGGGCAATTGCTATTTATTATGCTCATAAAGTAGACACTTTAAATATGTATACAGAAAGGTTCCGTTTAGAGAGCAGGGATAGACAGTGCATTAGTTGTGGCACCTTTAGGCTGAAAGGGCTGTCTTAAAGTGATCCCTTTCTTGTTCTGTTCAGCAGGCAGTGGGGAAGTAAAAAAAATTGGAGACAAATCATTGTGGGGGTTTTTAATCAGAGTTTTTGATTAGCTTTCTTTATAGACTCATAAAATGTTGGTGCTAGGACAAACCTACAAAATTGTGGAATCCTGCCTTCTCATTTTACACATGAAAGACACTGAGACAGGAGTGTAGGTGTCAATCTCAAGGTTATGGAAGCATTAGTGAATTTAGGACTAGAAGTCAGATCATAAGACTGGCAGTTCTCATGCCATTTCACCAGACATTACTGAATTAATTTACCATTAGATTTCCTTTTCTTTTGTTCCTGGCTAATGATTGACACTCTAATTAGATTTAGCTTTGTTGACTAGCAAGATGTATTGAGTTTCATTTACAAGATACTCTAGCTGATTTCAGAGTCAACTGTCTCATGTAGATGTTAAAGAGGGTTTGTTTATAGATATTTGCTGATTATACATGGTTTTGCTGTAGTTTTTTTTCATTTTTTTTCTCAAGATTTTTTTTAGTAGAGCCTACAGAAGTATCCTTTGTACCATTGGTCTTTGTCATTAAACAGAGAAGAACTCTACTAAATTTTAGTTTTTCTACAAGTCATATTACACATTCAGTTTGTTATTTCATAGGTTAATTTTCTTTCCCATTCCAGAGTGAGTAGGAGATATATTTTATTCAGTAGGATTGTTGGAACTCAAACCATTTATAAGAGTAAACAATTATCACTGAAATGAGAACAATTTAGTGGTCTTGCATGATTAATGTCCTACATGAATTCTTTATGACATTGGATTGAAAGATGATATTATGAATGCATAATAGAAGTTAACAGAATGTGTCACCTTTTGATTAGTTTATGAGACAAACCTTGCAATCTGTGATTTTGTAATGATCAAGACCTATGAAACTAACACATGTGTTTCTTGTAAACTAAAATTTGGAAGCCATGGTGATGTATGTTCTTAGACCAGCTGGGGCAGGGTGCCTGGAAGAGGAGATTGGCTTATATTTTTTTTCTGATAAATTTCAGCTGTGTATGTGTGTGGAGTTGTATTTTTCTCTTTCATATCATCATTAGTTTGGAAAACCTATAATAAAAATTTATAAATGTTTCTTTAGTAATTGTTTATGTTAGGGGAAAATGTAAAAAATGCTATGTTTATACTTGGGGGGAGACTTTTTAAAAATGCTATATTTCATGTAATCCTGACAAAAGCCAGGCTAATACAGATACATAAGCACTTAAATAGTTATAAATTTCTATTTTCTGAAATGGGACAAGAGAATGGAGTATAAAATCTGTCATTAAAAAAAAAATCAGAGATGCAAAGGATCTTATATTACACTTAGAGGCCCGATGCACAAAATTTATGCAAGGGGCTCGGCCCTCGCAGCCCCAGCTTCATCTGGAAGGTGGTCCAGAAGGACATCCAGTCTAATTAGTGTATTACACTTTTATTATTATAAATATTACTCAACTTGTTCTTATAGATGAAACATTGAAATTGCTTTTTTAAAAGGATGTATAAAAAGTATTTAAAGATGATATAGTTCATTAGTAGCAACTTTAGGAGTAATATCTAAGTGCATTTATTTTTATTTTATCTCATAGAGTTCCTAATATTCTTTTCCATTCTTTGTTCCTTGGTGAACCAAACCAGACCTTCTTCCTATCATTAATTGATTCACTTATCATATCCATGCATGCTTTTTGAATGCCTATGATAGACCAAGTAACACTGTTTCAGTTAGGAGAAAAGGAGTGAATAAATGAGATGAAAATAACCACTATCCTACACTTACGTTCTCTGTGTGTGTGAGGGGGGGTGTAAATTATTAAAAAGTTAAAATATATAGCATATTATATACTTTTTAAAAATATGTTTTTATTCATATTTTTACAGAGAGGAAGGGAGAGGGAGAGAGAGATAGAAACATCAGTGATGACAGAGAATCATTGATGGGCTGCCTCCTGCATGCCCCCTGCTTGGTATTGAGCCAACTGTAATGTGAGCATGTGCCCTGACTGAGAATCAAACCATGATCTCCTGGTTCATGGGTTGACATTCAACCACTGAGCCACACCAGCTGAACATATTTTATAATTTTAAATAGGATGTAGAATATATAGCTGAACAGAGGGATGTGTAAATATTATAATTTTAAATAAGATGGTCAGGGAAGAATTTACAAAGCCTTTAGCAGACAGAGACTGGAAAGTCACACAGGTATCTTGTGGAAGAACATTTCAGGCAGAAGAAATGGACAGACTTAGAGTCCTGAGGCAATAGTGTGCCTGCTAAGTTTGTGAAATACTCTAGCCAGAAGGAGGGAGAAAGTAAGAGGTTAGAGATTAAATAGGGTTTGAGGAAAAGAACTTTAAAACTCATAGCCAACCAAAAAGTCCTTAGCTTTTACTTCCAATGAGAAGAAATGTATTTATTTTTCTTAACTCATCCAACAAATATTTAGTGACTTCTTACAGGTCACTGGTGAGGCATTAGTAAACATAAGACTTCAGCTTTGACTCTGAGATCAATAGGATACCATTTGAGAGTTTTGAGCAGATGAGTAACCTAATGTGGCTTACCTTTACAGAAGCCTGATCAGTGATATTCTTCATGGGGTGTGTACTAACAGTGTAGGGGTGTAGTTTGAGGGTACTAATAGAAGGTTATCTTAGGGAGAATTGCAATAAATTAGACAAGGATGATAATGGCTTAGACCAGGTAGGTAGAATTGAATACTGTGAATGTAGAGATAATAGACTCTTCTGATGATTACCTGAAAAATACTCTGTCATTTAGATTTCACTCATGCCACTTCTGGGCCACAGATAACTAAAAATATCATTCAAGGGCCCTCTTTCTGCCTGAAAATGCTACACCCAATATATATCTTACATTGGTCAACGTGGGTACTCCCCTATGTCGTGTCCTGATTTTCCCCCCCATTTCCCCATCATAATTTACACTATAGTCAGTCTCCATAGAGTTTGGATCAGAAAATCTCATTTCCTCTCAAGGACTTGGCTCTTGATCATGCAAGTGAGCCTTAGTTTGGGTGCAGGCAAAAGCTTAGTTTAAAAAATGGAGCTCACTTTATATTTTTTAGGCTCTATCCACCTTGCCTCCAATGAAATGAATACACAAGCTTCAAATGGTGGAAGGATTGGAAAATGATAGTTATTAAGAAATAAAATATACAGCAGATACTGTTTCAAAAAATATATTCTCCTGCTGCATGAGTAAAGATAGTAACAGGGCGGGCCTATGCTGTTATGGTAGCAATAAGCTTTAGGCTCACTGTCCTTCCAACCAGAAGAATCCCTAACCCTCTTGCTTATATCCCCCACATAAATGCTCTCTTTTCCTTCATGTTAAGAGGTCATAAATTCAGTTATAGTAAGACATACGTAAGTATTAAAGTATAAAGTTTTACTTTCCAATAGCATTTGGGTCTTTGCCGAAAATAAAGTCATGAAACTTAGGAATTCTAATGAACATGAGACAGATTGTTTATTTTTTTCCCCTGCCTTGGGAAAAAAGAATTAGGTATGTATCAAGAATATTCTTGAATTTGAGATATTGTAAGAAATGATAAAATAATTTATCTAGAATAAATGAAAGTTTATTCTAAAATTAAAACTATACATGTTTACCATTCATACCCAGCATAGGCTGGATATTTTACAGTAAGCTTCTGATAATAATTTTTCACTTCACCTCATTCAGGATTTAGTGATAACAGACTTTGTTCTGGTTTGAATTTCTCTTCTTTTGGGTTCAGTGGATACCTTTTGGTGTCCTCTGCTATTATCATAATCTTAACAAGACACAAATATTAAAATATTATTTTTTCTCAGTATATTTTAATTTTAATGCACAAACTTATAATATGACTTTATTTTAAAATATGACATAAAATTGCACCATGAAAAGATAAAATAACTTCTCTATAGCTACTCTCATGTTCTCTTCTTTTGTTTTGTTTTGTTTGTGATGTTTCTTTTTTGGTATCCTAGGCACATGCTTATTCTATCAACTGGGTAATTCAACAGAGCTCCTGTAAAGTTGTTGCATATTGTTTCAGACTTTTTAGTGATATCTGTTGAAAAAGTAGAAAAACAAACAAACACTATTTGAAAACTCTGGACTATCCAAGTGCTCAAGCTTTATTTCAATAATAAACATTAAAGCTTTAAGCTATCATTCACTAAATGCATATTACACAATGATCTATGTGGAACATTTACTGCATTATCATATCTAATTTTCCCAATTCCTAAGACAGGTTTATCATAATTTTCATTTTGAAGATGAGGAAATTGAGAATCAAAGAAGTGAAGTACTTTGCCCAAGGTCATATAGCTAGTAAGGGTCTGAGCAGGAGTTATATCCATTTCTCTGAATACTAAAACCTAAGCTCTTGGAAAATAATTACTATTGTTTCCTACTAGTACACTGCCTCTCCTGACTTCATGGCTTTGTCTGATTATGTTGCCCTGTCCCACCACCTTCCTTTGCTCAAGTATGTCTTTTATTCTCTTCTCTTCTACTTATCAGCCAGTTTCTCTGCAGAATGCTGACTTCATAATCTCCTCTTTTTGTGAAGATTCATTACCTGACTTCCAAATTAGTTGAAAACAAGTGATCACAAAGCACAACACTGACCCAGTTTAATGGGGATGTGTCTCCCCAGAAGGCTTAGGAACGCTGAGTCCTGGCTGCACATGCTTCTGTGGGCAGCTGTGATCATCAGCGATTTCAACATATGAATGAGGGTGCGGCACAAACATTCAGTCCATAACAGTTAGCTGTGCAAGCAGGTTGACTATCATCATCTAAGAGTGGGAAACCAGCAGTTATTTTAAAAATGCATCATAGAATTGTATACTTGAAACCTATATAATTTTATTAGGCAATGTCACCCCAATAAAATTAATTTAAAAAAAAAAAAGAAAATGTGGTTTTGATTGTCTATGTCTTTAACTCAACTTTGGTGTGATCAAAATAATAAGGATTTGTCATTAAAGTTTTTTAAGTGATTGGTTAACTCCCTGCCATTGATAGACAATTTGCCTTATAAGTAAAACCTGCGATCATGACTTTACCACTTTGTATTCAGTCAGTAGTGACAGGTGATTTTCTACTCTTCAAATTAGGCAGCTATCCTAGCAACTCAAAGTAATTTTTGTGACATGACTGACATCTGAAAAAGTGATATATCTCTTTCATTAAAAATATGCATCTTGCCGAAACCGGTTTGGCTCAGTGGATAGAGCATCGGCCTGCGGACCGAGGGGTCCCAGGTTCGATTCCGGTCAAGGGCATGTACCTGGGTTGCGGGCATATCCCCAGTGGGAGATGTGCAGGAGGCAGCTGATCGATGTTTCTCTCTCGTAGATGTTTCTAACTCTCTATCTTTCTCCCTTCCTCTCTGTAAAAAAATCAATAAAATATATTTTAAAAAAATGCATCTTATGAGCAAGGAGGACCCTGTAGCCTGATAAAACTAAAGGAAAATACTTCTAATTTGATAACCCTGAGAAAGAAAGTTGATAAAGATGATTCTCATTACATCCTCATTAACATTATTATAAATTGTAAGAATAGTAGGGTCATTTTAAATTAGGTCTTCAGAACAAAGACATAATCAAAGTAATTTTTAAATGCAACATATATTTGAGAAACTAAGAAGCTATTAAAAATGTTAGATATGGGTTGAAAGAAAATAATTAATCCTATTCTTCTGAAAGATATTCAGTCCCTTTCATTTTGTTTTATATTAAACTAGAAGCCTGGTGCACGAATTCGTGCACCAGTGTGGTCTCTCAGCCTGGCCTGTGGGATAGGGCTGAAACCCACTCTCTGACATCCCCTGAGGGGTCCTGGATTGTGAGAGGGCACAGGCCAGGCCAAGGGACCCCACTGGTGCCCAATAGAGGCCAGGGAGGGACGCCACGGGAGGGCTCCAGGGCATGTCCCACCCATCTCACTCACTCCCGATTGGCCAGACCCCAGCAGCAAGCTAACCTACTAGTTGGGCGTTTGCCCCCTGGTGGTCAGTGCACATCATAGTGAGTGTTTGAGCGGCCTTAGAATATTATTAACATATTACGCTTTGATTGGTTGAATAGCCGACCAGATGACTGGACACTTAGCATATTATGCTATTTTATAGAGGATAATGTTTTAAAGAAATATTCAAAATCTGAAAGAGGATTTCAGCAGAAGGAAGAGTATTAAATAATCAGTTCCCATGCTTTTAATTTATGCACACCTTTAAATGAAATAATTTTGAGGCCTAAATCTGTTTATCCCATGCAGGTGCCACAAAATTTAGACATGGGTATAGAGACATGCCAAGGTTTTGGGGCATGAAGTTAAATACCCTGCATGCCAGACAATGTGACTTAAAGAGGGTGTGTGTTTTCTTCTATTTTACTTCTGTGAAGATAACTTCCCAATTCAGAATACATATGGTAAATAAGTATTTTACAATAGGCTAAAATTCATTATTCTTTGTTCTTATGAAGTGCCTTCCTTTTGAGGACCTTCAACGGGTATTTAATTCTAGGACTAAAAGGTGCTCACAATTTCCTCAAGAAAGATGCTCATCATGTTAATATTTTACTTCATACTTAATGCATAAAAGATACAGACGCATGTTATCCAGACATAAGAAAAACTAAACCAAAGCAGAGACACATGCAGGTGAGTGTATATATGTAGAAAAAGAGAAGATTCTGGCTCACTGTGTACAAGCTCACAGAGGAACAATTTCCAGTGCTTATTTTTATTCTTCCTTTTATTTTGCATGAAAGGGATTTCTACAGTGCCCAATAAGTTTGTAACTTCTACAACAAAGCTGTCTTTAAATTTTTTATTATCTTTATTTCCTTTTCTAAATTAACAATATTAATCAGCTGTACCACTCATCTAGGTCTTAATTCAATACAATTTTAAAGCAGGCATCCATTATCATCACATACCACTGTTTAACTGTTATGACTTACCTTCTGAGGTAAGATCTGTGTCACCCATGTAACTATTAGCTCCTTGGTATGAAAAACCAGTATTTTACCATTTAATATCCTTGTAGAGTACCAGGGTGCTCTTAATTAAAATACTACATTGTGTTTTATTCATGAATAGGGGGCCACCAAATTCAAGACTAAATACATCAAGTTGCATTTATACAAATTTTTTTTTCTCCTGACACAAAAATGTTTGTTGTGTTATCCATACATCTAAGTAGTAAAGTATAAAAGTTTAGATATGTAAACCCATAAGAACCTAGAATTATCTGTTTTTGTTCCCTTTCAAATAATGTGAGGTAAAAGAATTCTACTAAAAATAGTTTATTTAAAAAAGGTCAAAACATAAAGACAGATGAGTAGGTCAGACAGCAACAGGATTTGCTTATTCTCATTCTTCTTTTTAAGCCTTTTCTACTTTCATATGTCAGAAAGCTTATAGCATTAACATTTAAGCAACAAAAGTTTCCTGGCAGAGCTTCTGTTATGAGGCCAATGGTCTAGAAAAGGATAAGAGAATGCTGTGTCTCAGTGAGAAAAAGGAGCATTTGGTGTAAGGCAGTCAAGCAAACGGCCAACTATAATGAAAGGCATAAAAAAAATCGAATACCCCTGAGATCCGTACCCAGTTATGGGATCCTGCTGGGGAGCAGCTAACCTTGCATTTTAGCCAAGATTTTTAATATAGATATTTCCCTTTTAAACGACATTCTAAGAATTCAGCATAAGCTTTAAAGGTATTATTCACCTGAAATGATATTCGGTAACAGACAGCAGTATGCATAATTAACAAAAAAAAGTTTTTTTTTTGAAAGAGGTGGGCTCAAGTGGTATCTCAGAGACCTTGAAGGACGGGAAGAATATGGATTTAAAAAGGCCAAGAGAAATGGGTTTTGGATGTGGCAATTACAGGGGCTAATGGGGGTTTCGGGTGTACCTGGGGCAAAGATGTGCCTTGTGAATGCATAAGAGACAGGATTAGATAGTCAAGGTGGAGCTGGACTGAAGTAGAGTTTAAACTGATGCACTGGGTGAAGGGTATCATTTATTTTTTTATAAACTCAGCATTGGTATGTTTTAACTGCACTTACTTTATTCCAGCCTCCTTTTAATTTATAAATATTGAACTACTTTTTACTATCAAACTACTCCCACTACAGAAAAACTAGTACATATAGAAAAGCAAATTTGGAAAATTAAGAGGTCTATAAACTTACCACCCAGGGAGTGAGCCACTTTTAATTCTTAAGATATCTCCTTCATACATGAAACTTCCTTTCAAGAAAAGGTTATATTAAGTTGGGGGCTCAAAGCAAGTCCTTGAAATGAACACTATGCTTCTCTTGTCATTTTCCTGTTTTTTGTGTTTTGTTTTGTTTTTGTTGTTGTTTTTAAATTCTGAAATGCAAAGAAGAATCATGGAATCTGCCATAATAAATAAAAAATAGGAAAATTTACTTATTTAAATATTTTTATTTAACTTTCCATTTAGTTTAACCTAAAATGATATTAATTGTCAACCATATTCCTGGAAGTGATGTTGATTTAAGTCTTGGGATTCATTTCTCCAACAAATAACTATTGAATAACTACCTAGTATGTGTTAGGCCAGATAAATTAAGACATCTTGTCTTCAAAGAGCTCAAAGTCTAATACTCTTCAAATTAGTTTCCATTTAAGATCTTTGTCAAAAGTATATGGAGATTTATGGCACTCCAAATAAAATAAACATTCTCAAATCTTCTAATTCCCAGGCCAAGTTTATTCTCAGTACTAATGCTGCTACTTCTATAAAAGACATTAAATACTTTAAGTTGTTGAAGAATGAGTGTTTTATTTATTTATTTATTTGGTTATTTTCTCCTATTTGTGCCATGACCTGTCTTACGCCATGATGGGAGAGGCCAGACAAGGCAGAGTCTGGTTCAGGGGAGCTCACCACCTTCAGAAGAAAACAGGAAGGAGTTAATCTAGTGAATCTACATTTTTGTTGGATCCCTCCTATGATGTGGAGCATGGAGAAGAGGAACAGCCTCTCTAGTGGAGGTGATTTCAGACCTGGGTGCCAGTAGCTTGAAAGGTGTTAAGAGATTGACACAGAATTGGAAATAAGGGGTTCTCACTATTTCTTTTTTTCTCTTTAGTTTTATTTATTTACTAGAGGCCTGGCCTGCCCCTCTCACAGTCCAGGAGCCCTTGGGGGATGTCCTACCAAAGGCTTAGGCCCCCGTGGGGAGTGGGCCTAAGCCACAGTCTGGCCTCCCTCTGCAGGAGGTGACCAGGCTGATCAGGGGGAGGCACCACTCCCATCACCCAGCTGCTGTTGCCACTGCCGGCCAGGGAGGCTGCGAGGCCTGAGCCCCCGGTCTTGCAGCCATTGTGGCTTTGTCTGCATGGACGTCTGGAAGACATCTGCCCTAATTAGCATATTACCCTTTAATTAGTATAGATTTTAAATCTTTATTGTTGAAAGTAATTCCCCCCACTCACCTCTTCTAGCCCACCCCCACCCTCTGCCCCAGGCCTTCACAACCTCATTGTCTATGTCATAGGTTATGAATATATGCATAAAGGTTTTTTGATTGATCTCTTCCCACCCACCTACCCTCCCCTGCCTTCCCTCTGAGATTCTCACTATTTCTTTATATTAGCATGGTTTTGGTTTTCACTGTGTTTCTCATTATTTTCCTACTTTGCTCATTTTTAAAGCTTTGTCCCAAATAATCTCTAGTGCATTTGAGCCAGATCACTTATTACACACTGAGCCCATATGAGGGATTATTTTGCACCTCTTTCTTGAGAAATTAAAGACTAGAGACATACCATTTCCAAATTCTTTTTCTTTAACTCAGTATTTACCTTCACCAACTGCTCCATCTCTTCCCTCCCCTCTTCACCTCAGTGTCAAATCTCATTTCCATCCATCTTTTTAAGGACTTCAGTGAGGATTATTCTTTCTCTCTTCTCTACTTCAATCTCTTTTGCTCTACCAGATTTTCTTTTCATTCTATAAACATGTTTAAGACACTTCTATTCTAAAAATTTAAAAGTTAAATAAAACAAATCTTTTGCTTGCATGCTAGACCAATTTCTTATAGGGCTCAATGACGCAGGAATGTATAATGGTGATGAGCACTTACTTCATATATACAGAGGTGGACCTCACTGTGTGGGCTTTCCCCTCCACAAACCCACCCCATAGCACCCTTCTCAGTCATAACCTGTAAAAACAGTGAATCTTGGCCCTAGAGTCCTCTAATTTGGCATGTTCTTTATACTAAGAATTGAGACCATCATAGGGAGAAGCATTTATTCAATGGAATATATATCTATTTGCATCACTGTATCTTTTTATATATATTTGCATTGCTGGATCTTTTCACCATTATATATATATATATAATATTTGCATCACTGGATCACCAATTGGCCTTGAGGTTAATTCCTCCCAGTGATGCCAACAGCAATCAACAATCAACTACTACAGGACTGTGCACACAGCCCACACAGGGCTGCACCTAGAGTTCCCGGCTCAGGTGAATGGGGAGGCTAAGCCACTAGGCCCTACAGAACACCTACTATACAAGGCCATTCTACAATTCCAGGAGATATAACATCTCTACCTAATACTTGGAAACAAACAGGGAAGCAATCAAAATGAGGAGACAAAGAAACATGTCACAAATCAAAGAAATGGAAGCAAGCAAACTACTGGGTACAAAGCTCAAAATAATGGTTATAATGTTACTCAAAGATCTTTTTGAGAGCTTCCAGGGACTTAATGAGAGCTTTAAGGGACTTAGTCAGACTTTCAAGGATCTTCAAAGACATGAGAATTTCAAAGATGAAAAAGGACCAGTCACAAATTAAGCATATACTAACTGAAATAAAGAATAATTTACGGGGATTCAATAGTAGAGTAGAGGAGTCTAATAATCTAATCAACCATGTGGAATATGAGGAAGCAAAAAACACCCAATCAGAAGAGCCAAAAAAAAAAGGAAAAGAAAAAGCATCCAAAAACATGAAGAAAGTGTAAAGAGCCTCTGGAACAACTTCAAGGGTACTAACATTCATATTATGGGGGTGCCAGGAGAAGACAGAGAGCAAGATATTGAAAACCTGTTTGAAGAAATAATGACAGGAACCTTCCCCTACCTGGTGAAAGAAATAGACTTACAAGTCCAGGAAGCACAGACAGTCCCAAACAGGGGTATCCCAAAGAGGCCCAAATCATGACACATCATGATTAATATGTCAAGGGTTAAAGACAAAGAGAGAATCTAAAAAGGCAGCAAGAGAAAAGCAGTTAGTTACCTACAAGGAATTGCTCATAAGATTGTCAGCTGATTTCTCAACAGAAACTTTGCACGCCAGAAGGGAGTGGCAAGAAATATTCAAAGTGATGAATAGCTAGGACATACAATAAATCCTACTCTATCCAGCAAAGCTATCATTTAGAATTGAAGATCAGATAAAGAGCTTCACAGACAAGAAAAAGCTAAAGGAGTTCATCACCAACAAACCAGTATTACATGAAATGTTTTAGAGTATTCTTGAAGGAGGAGGAGGAGGAGAAGGAGGAGGGGAAATATGAACAATAAAATGGCAATAAATACATATCTATCAACAATTGAATATAAAAATCAAAATAAACTGACAAGAAATCTAATGAACAAAATAAACTGATGAATAAAATAGAATCAGAGGCATAGAACAGACTGACAAATCTCAGAGGGAATGGGGGGGAGGTCAGGAAGATATTAACCAAAGAACGTATATGCATATATGCATTATCTATTGACACTGACAATATGTTGGTGAAGGCTTGGGGTAGGGCAGAGAGGGACAATGGGGGGGGGAACATCTGTAATACTCTCAATAATAAAGATTTTTTAATGTAATCTAGGGCTGAATTCTAGCCTTAATCTTTTTCAAAATGAGCTGAGAAGAACTTTCACGGGCTAAATCAGCTCATGAATCCACCAAGTTGTTTACTGTCTTTCTCTTTCTTTTCACTCCCAAAGGTCTTGAAAGGACAGTCCACACTTACTGGGTCCACTTCCTTGACTCCTGTTTACTATTCTACTCAATACTGGATCCTTTATTTTCATACTGTGTCAAATAATAGCATTAATTAGTTATACATCTGCTTGTTTTGTTCAGTATTGCTGTTGCAGAAGTTTCTGGCAGAGTGGCACAATTTAAGTGGATACTTTGATCATATTTAGGGCATCTGGTCTTATGAAATAATTGAACAACATGTGTATAGTTTACATTTGAAATGCATATCGTTCATTGAAAAGTAAAATAAAATTTAAGGTATATTATTGTCTATGTAGGATAAATGAAATCCAGATTTGGATGTGATTAGAGAAGATCTTAATACTGTATACCTGTCAATGAAATCATCACCTAAAATTTTTAGAAGAGTTTTTCATGTTTTTGTTAAAGTGATAAGCATTTTCCTTTGAAAATGTGAAAGTTTTCTTAAGATAAGGTTTATAAGTAACTAGAGCCCTTGTGCACGAAATTCGTGCATGGGGTGTGGGGTCCCCTCAGCCCAGTCTGCACCCTCTCCAATCTGGGACCCCTCGGAGGATGTACGACTGCAGGTTTAGGCCCAGGATCGGGCCTAAACCGGCAGTCATACATCCCTCTCACAATCCTGGACTGCTGAATCCTAATCGCTCAACCTGCCTGCCTAGTTGCCCCTAACTGCACCCCCCTGCAGGGTTGCCTTTTACTGCACCCCATGCCAGCCTGTTCTTCCTCAACTGCCTCCCCCCCCCCCCGCCCCCCGCTTGCCTGGTCACCCCTCACAGCCCCACTGCCAGCCCAGTTGCCCCATGCAGTATGCTTGTTCAGTCATTTGATCATCCCTTACTAACCCCCTGCCAGCCTGGTTGTAGGCAACCATCTTGTGAGGGTGTGAGGGTTAATTTGCATATTATCTCTTTATTATATAGGATTACTGATGAAACTGAAATGATTCTCCTTGAGCTATAAAAATTATGTGTGCTGTCTTCAATAGCCTTCCCATTAATGATTTTATCATTATTAATTTTTGTAATATTGTTCTAATCCTATTCAGTTAAAGCCTTAACTTTGACTCTAGTGGAATATATTCCTACAAAATATTTTTTATTTTTATAAATTGAAATTCATACTAGATAATTTTTTCCAATTATCCAAAGTTATTCTGATCTTTCTTCTTGAGTATATTTTGTGCTTTATAACGCATCCTATTATTCTTCTTCAAAAAGTATAGTTTTACTCTAAATTTGTTTATTCTTCCTAATGAATGCCTAGTTTCACCTACTAACATATTAGTGATATCTGTGCATATGCTTAATTAATTGTTATCCAACTTAAATTATTTGGGTTAAGGTAAGATTCACTTTATTATGAAAGCACTATCTTTTCATGTTCTGAAAGGGACTTAAGGAAACTTTAAAGTACATATAGCAGAGAAGGTTCTTTTTACTGTTGTTCCTCACTTTTTACAAAGTAAAATGAGTGTCATTGGCTAAGTATTCATCTGGAGTTTTATTTCAAAGACAATATTATGGTCCAACTGACTGTATCTAGATGTTTCATGGTAAAATGCTTCCAAAATCTCAACTAGACATATTTTTTAGAGTTTCCCATCTACAAAGTTATATGTAAATAGCATAAATCTGAACATATTTCTTTCTTTCATCAGAAATTTAAATAGTTATTAAACATTAATTAGAATTATCCAAATTTAAGTCAATATAATTTTACAAAGGAACTTAGTATGATGGAAAATAATTGTATTGTTTCCTGTCATTTAGTAAAAAAAATGACAATGAATTCTTCAGGCTTACCCAGTGATTTGTAGCAATTACACCTGTAGTAAGCAGGTGGTGCCCAAAAATATCTATGTCCTAGTCCTCAGTACCTGTCAACAAATTAGATGACAAAGCAAGTGAAAATTAAGGTTGCGGATAGGTTAAGGTTGCTAAGCACCTGGCCTCAAATTAGGGAAATTAGACTGGATTACCCATGTGGGTCCAATATAATCCAAGAGGCCCTTGACCAGGGGAAAAGAGGCAGAAGAGAGCCAGGAAGATAGCAGAATGAAAAGGACAACTCCTGTGTTGCTGGTTTAGAAGATGGAGGAATTAAGTCATGAGTCAAGGGCATTGATGGAGGTGAGGGGCTAGAAAAGACATATGAAAGGATTCTCCTGGAGCCTCCAGAAGGAATGCAGTACTGCTGACATCTTGATTTTAGTCAGTGAGACCCATTTGGAATTCTGACTGTCAGAACTATAAGTTAATATGTTTTTGTTGTTTTAAGCTTCTACATTTTTTTGTAATTTGTTATAGCAACAATAGAAAATTAATAGACTACCAAAGCTTATACCAACACTATCCTGTATAATAAAGAGCTAATATGCAAAAAGTCATCATGCCCTCATGCTGTCAAGACGTAATGGCTCTAAACACTGGGGAGAGAAGAATGGGAACCAGCCAGGCACAAATGAGCTCACAAGACAGGAATGGGGACCAGGAAGGCACAAAGGAGCATGCAAGAGATGAATGGGGACCAGCCAGGCTTCAGCCCTGGAGAGGGACAAGCTGCCCACCCCGTGGTCCCAGGCACCTGTGGCTGTGGCCCGGGCAAAACCACCCGCCCTTCAGAACTGGCCAGCCTGGGTGAAACTGGTGTGGGTTCTGGGTGCCTGCGGCCAGCCAGAGAAGGGAATCCTGGGTCCCGGGTGCAGGGCGAGGCAGAGGCAGTTAGGAGTTATCAGGCCAGCAGGGGAACAGTTAGGGATGATCAGGCAGGCAGGCAGAGGTGGTTAGGGGTGGTCAGGCAGGCAGGCAGGTGAGCAGTTAGGAGCCAGTGGTCCTGGATTGCAAGAGGCAGTCAAACATCCTCTGAGGGGTCCCGGATTGGAGAGGGTGCAGGCCGGGCTAAGGGATCCCCCCTCCCCGTGCACAAATTTCATGCACCAGGCCTCTAGTCTTTAATGTTTGTCAGTGAATATTTTTATTTTTCCACAAGGAATTCTGAACAACTTGATTTTATTTCACACACAATTTCACAACTCCACCTTGATGTCTTTGGTATATTGATCTGGGCCAAATCCAAGCTACCAAAAAGGTGATATTTCCACCTCAAGTGCTGATCCCTTGTGCCAAGCAGCACTTGGGTTTGCAATTTTTAAAATTAACTACCCCATATTTAAGCAATCCAGTTCATAAGCAAAATCTAATTACTTAATTACTCTAGGGAATTTTCAAAATTCAATGCGCAGGAGCAGTTATATTTACTTTCAGAAAATACTCTTCCATTTTAATTTAGTTGCTACAGTTCAACTACACACAACTTGAGTTCTGATTTTATTTTTATTAAAATATGTACACTTAAAATATATTTTAAAATAAATATGATATTTAATAGGAAATTCCATAATTTACTTTTACTAAAATTAAATGGTCTTCCATTTAGGCATTTTCCAAAATCTTATAGCATATTTATTTTACTCTTATGTATAAACTTCTAAATATACTCAATTTTAATGTTCAACAAGCATTTATTGAATATCCTCAGTGTGTCAGGCATGCCATATACACATAGAGGCAAAATTCTTTTCTTGACTTCGCCTATCATGGCTGTTTTTTCCTGTCTATTTGGTTTTAGACTCTTAAGTTTATCACCATGATACCAAATTGCTTATGTTAGGAAAGGGATGGACAATACAGCTTGTTTTTTATTTAGGTATAGCTTATTTCAAAATGACAGCTGCAAACACATAAACTTTTTGTCATGCTGAATCTTTTCCCCAGGGTAAAATTTACCAATTTACCAATTTTCTGGATAATTTGATTAAATGAAACAGGGCCTCTCAAAATGCCCTGCTTGGGCTTGAATTATTAGGTCAATAAAGATGACATTTCATGATACCTTATACCTGAACCAAATAAACTCTTAATTATTACATTTAAAGCACTTTCTTAATTCCCTGGACTGATGGTGAAAATGTATGACTGTGCCGGAAAGCCCATGTGTTTTCATTTGTACAATACTGCATGCTTTACAAAACAGGTTCTTTTTTTTAAGTCATAGATTTATGTCTATGTGGCTAAAGTTTGTGATTTATGTCTAAGGGGGTAAAGTTTGTTTTTATGTTCTGCTGACCCTAGAAAATATCCCCACTAAAAAAAGAGAGCACTAAACTCATACTAAATTTAAAGTTAAAAATGTAAAATTATCATTAACTTGTGTTTTTTTTATTATAAATTACTCAAAATACCTCTCCTTGAACTAGGCTGGGTTACAAAAGGGCAATCATCAATAAGGCAGCTCATTATCTGTGATACCTCTAATTACCCCTGTGCTAGCACTGAGGCTGTGGTTTAACCAATGCATAATAAGAAAATTTGCTAATAGGATCTTGTTATCCTAATTTTTGCTGTGGAGTTTTATTAGAAAATTATGTTACTCATTTGAACTGCCACAACAACAGCTTTATCCCTAGAGTTTTCTTTTCTTTTTTTTTTCATATCAAGGTTAATTTAAAGTGATTAGCATAAGTATTACAGATGTTGCTATGAGGATAAGAACCCTACATCTACTATGATGGACATCATATGATTGCTGTTACAGTCCTGGTAAGATTGGATTATTTGTTTCAATGTCATGCCAAGCAAGTCACATGATAGAGATCAGTATCTTTTTAATAGCATTCCATATTCCTAAATCAATCACCTTTTCATTCAGAACAGTGTGTGTATAAAAATCACTACTTTATTATAGTCCTTAGAAAATTTATCATGTTGTATTTGTATGTTCAGAATATTTATTTTAATTGGTATTGATTCTTCCATCTCCCAGGAGGAGAGAAACGGTAGTTAAAAGGAGAGTGTTTATTTACATTCAGTTTATTCAACGAACACTCACTGAGCTTACTGTGAGTTTGGCACTTTCTCTACACTGACAAAAAAAGTTTGTAGTCAATATTTATTATGTGTTTTTTTCCTAATTGAATATGAACATTCATGGCTTGCAGCCCTGTAAATAAAGTAAAATTGGAGGAGGGCTGAGAGGCGGAGATTAGGAGTTGGAATACAGAGCAGGTTGCACTCTGTCTTGGAGAGTTGGTAAGCGAACACTAAAAAATAGAGATGACAGAGAATCTCAGATGGGACAATGGCAGTGTTAAATAGTAGACATTTCAAAAGCACAGATTAAGAAACACATATTGAGATATTGAGAATTAAATAGAAAAATGTTTTATCATCTATAATTTTTATTATAGATGGGAACTAGAGGGAGACTTTTATAAAAGTGAGAGAGAACATCAAGGAGAAATCAGCAAAGTTCGAGGAAGATGGGACTGTAATAGTTATTTCTCATCATAGCCAAGATTTTGGTTCCTGTGCACATTGAGAAATTGGGGGTAAGGGGTAGGGGTGGGCAGGACATCAATCACAAAGGAAAGATGAGTAAAGTGTTTCAATAAGAATATTCAGTTGCTAGAAAATTATCAAGGAAGCACTGTCTACTCCCATGGATTTAAGTACAGATTGTGGGGGAATATCCACAGTTTGTGTGATTCTCAAATTCTTAATACCTAAAAAGACTAGTATTGATATAAGATGGTATATCATGAGAGAATTAAAATTTTTCTGAAAAATTTTACAGATGTTTATGCATCATTGATCACTACTCTGTCAAAATGTTTCTTAGTAAAATTTGTATTTTTCAATCTCACAATATTATTGGGGTTGAGGTATAAGAAAAATGTTACAAATAGAAATTTAATACTTAAAATAGGATATTAATAATCCCAAATTATCTATAAGATTATATTTTTCATTGTAAGTTTTTAAAATTATTCACAAAATGCAAATTTCCTTCAACTCTTAAATTTCATATGAGCAAATGTACCAAGTTCTTGAACTCTTTGCTTTCAAAGTCCTTAACAAAGTTCTACATCATTTTCTATAATCTTGGCCCCAAAGAGTAGGCCACAGTAACTGTGGTATAAATTTTACTGCCTCTAGATGTAATTATTAGAAATGCATCACAATCTCCTAGCCTCTATAGAGATATTCCATGAGACAATGCTGTGTAACAGCAGGGGGGAAACCATCAAGTAACCTCTGAGACAGCTCTTTGTTTCCAGAATTTTTAAATTAAATCACTTACAGATTGTAATCAAGTTGACATTTCAATATAACAAGTAGAGCAGGACATATCCTTATACCTCAGAATAACCCATCAATATACACTTTCCTATAGCTCAGCCTATTTCCTTTGCATCGGTCTTGATCAGTGGCCATCAATAATGTACTGAAGCATTTTTAGTGATAGTGGATTCCTCCATCAGAAGCCTATTTCATTTTAAAACAGATTTATTTAATAGAAAATTATTCCTTAGGTTCAATCGGCATTTGCCTTCTTAAAATGTTCCTCCATTAGTCCTAGATATGGTCTATCTCTCACTCTGACAGTTTTCAAGTATTTAAAATCACCAAGTCCCACCATCACTTCAAACTATATACGTAAAAGTAAATTCATTTCCTATTACTCTAAAGCGGGTTCTCTCTTTTTTCTTTTTATAGTTCCCTGCCATCAAGCAGCTGACAATCTAACTGGATTCTTAAACGTCACATATAAATAAGATAATAAACATATGACTGTAATTATAAAGTTCTTGATTGTATTATTGTTGCTTTTGTGTTTTAGTTTTACTTTCTTTGTATCTCAAAATTTTTCTTTATCATAGTAGTTGATAAATGTTTATCATCTTTCTTCTTTACAAAATGACCTTTGGAGTGTTTCTTCAAATGCTAGTTCCCTTTCATGTGTCACATGTTTAAGGCCGAGTTTTTCAATACTTCATTCACAGATATAGGGGGGAAACTTAAATTGTGAGCAATAACATTTTTCTGAGAATATTTTCTAAATATTTTAAGTTAGCATGTGATAAATAAATAAATAAATAAATAAATAAATAACCAGCAATCTGGATTTGAAGTGTATTAGCTAGAATTTACTTTATAACAATGTTTATTCTGATGTTTAAACTAGTAGTACTACACATATGAAATGACAAATTTCATATGTATAGTACCAGCTTAGAGGAAGTAGCCAAGGACTGCCAGAAAGAAAGGGAAGGAAGTTTTAGCTTCAACTTTTTTTTCCATATAATTAACTCAGTACTAATCATTGAATGAGTTATTTGTGCTTCATGCCACAATAGAGAGTAAAAATCAAAAACAAGAAAATGATAAGCCTTTCATAGACTTAATCTACTGCGAGACAAAAAAGAATCCTCTTGAGCAAGCAATTATAATGCAGTATGGTAACTATCATATCAATAAGATCTTTTATAAATCTAATGAATATATTACTAACATTTGAGTGGATCTGAAGGCTGTGATATCCCAAATTAACCTAAAGGATCAGACACTGCAGGGACATTTAAGGTATTAAAAGTAGTTCCATTTGTTTCTATCTGGTTAGTTCTATTGTTCAGAGTTTCAGTACTGGGAAGATGAGATATTAATCTGGAAACAGATCATGACAAGTCTTTTAAAGCATATGAAGTAACTTTGGACTTTAAGAGCAATAGGAAGCCATTGAAAGATGCTTGTTAAATAAGATTTGGTTTGAAAAATATTCTGGATTCCCAGAAATATTCTGATTAGCAAGTTTGATGGATGGTTGGGTAAGCATGTGGTGAAGTAGAGAGTTCAGTAGGGAAGTTTGGATGTGAAAATGGATAAGAGCTCATTATAATCAAGGTCTTGAGAGATAACTTGAATAAAGATATAAATTTGAGTCATCAACATATAAATATAGATGAAGGACTGAAAGATTGCTTAATTAGTAATGAAAGGGTCAAATACAGAGCATTGAGGAGCTGCAAGATACTATAGATGAACAAAAAAGAGGCATCTAACTGGGATTCCAAATGAAACAACAAGGGCAGCAAGAGAAAAACCAACAATGTGTAACAAGGAAGCCAAGAGCAAATGACTGTCCAGCAGAGAGTGGACCATAGTGTCGCATTCTATCCACGTATTTAAAAACACTCATGTAATCTCTTGATATATCACTGTTAAAAAGTACTCCAGAAAAGTTGCAGGCATTCATAATCCTATTTTACTTTTCTCTCCTTCAAATTGTTTGCATAACTCCTGGAATAGACCAGGCATTTCCTATCATTTCAATTAAGTTTACTTTATTTCATAGAAAATTTCCTAGTAGTGACCTTGATTTATTTATTGTTCATTCTGGGTACAGATTTTTTACAAAAACATTTTATGCTTTTAAATATAGTTCATATTTGCTGGTGACAAAATTATATTTGAACCACCTGCTTATTGTGTGCAAGCATCAACTCAAATTCACTGGTTTTAATAAGAGTATAAAAGAGACATATGGATTTAATGACAAAAAAGTCATTGTGAACTTGGATCTTCAGTGGACTGTCAGGAGTCAGAAGCAAGGTATCTCTGATAAGAGACATGGGATATTAAATTCTACTTTACTAATTAGTTCTTTGATATTGGCCATGGTCCTGAAAACTGTAAGTCTTATTACCCATGTAAAATAATGTTAAAAATCTTCCATCACTGGATCTTCATACATTTAAAATTATCAGAATAAATCTGGGACCTCCATAAATTAGTCTGTACATTTCTTAAGAACTTCCTGCTTCAGTGTAGATTAGATGAAGGTGATTGTATTAAATCTTGCTATTTTTTTAAATTTAAATTATTTATTGTTTAAAGTATTACATAAGTCTCCTTTTCCCCCCATTGACCTCTCCCAGAAAAACCCCACCCCCCAACACATGCCCTCACCACCCCCCTGTCTTGTCCATTGGTTATGCTCATATGCATGCATACAAATCCTTTGATTGTTCTCTTACCCCATCACCCCCCACCTTCCATCATAGGTTGGACAGGCTCTTCTTTGTCTCTGGTTCTATTTTTGTTCATCAGTTTATGTTGTTCATTATATTCAACAAATGAGTGAGAACATGTGATATTTATCTTTCTCTGACAGGCTTATTTCATTTAGCATAATGCTCTCCAGTTCCATCCATGCTGTTGCAAATGGTAAGAATTACTTCTTATTTATAACAGTGTAGTATTCCATTGTGTAGATGTACCACAGTTTTCTAATCCACTTATCTGCTGATGGGCACTTAGGCTGTTTCCAAATCTTAGCTATGGTGAATTGTGCTGCTATGAACATATGGGTGCATATATCCTTTCTGATTGGTGTTTCTTGGGATATAGTCCTAGAAGTGGGATCACTGGGTCAAAAGGGAGTTCCATTTTTAACTTTTTGAGGAAATACCATACTGTTCTCTACAGTGGCTTTGGTTGATCTCTTACCCCTTCTGCATTCCCACCAGCAGTGCAAGAGGCTTCCTTTCCTCCACATCCTCTCCAGCACTTGTCGTTTGTTTATTTGTTGATGATGGCCATTCTGACAGGTGTGAGGTGGTACCGCATTGTCGTTTTGATTTGCATCTCCCTGATGATTACTAACTTTGAGCATGTTTTCATATGTCTCTTGGCTTTCTGAATGTCCTCTTTCAAAAAGTGTCTATTTAGGTCCTTTGTCCATGTTTTGATCAGGTTGTTTATATTTCTTTTGTTAAGTTGTGTGAGTACCCTATAAATTTTGGAGAATAAATCTTTATCATAGATAACATTGGGCTTTCTTGTTCTTTTGTTGATGGTTTCTTTTGCTGTGCAGAAGCTTTTTATTTTGATGTAGTCCCATTTATTTATTTTCTCCTTAGTTTCCATTGCCCTAGGAAAATTAATGTAAAGATATTGCTAGGACAAATGTCTGTTATTTTGTTGCCGATGGCTTCTCTTATTTTTATTGTTTCTCGTCTTACGCTTAGGTCCTTTATCCATTTTGAGTTTGTTTTTGTGTATGGTGTAAGTTGGTGGTCTAATTTCATTTTTTTTTTTTTTGCATGTATCTGTCCAATTTTCCCAACACCATTTATTGAAGAGACTGTCTTGACTCAATTGTATGCTCTTGCCTCCTTTTTCCAAATATTAATTGAGCATAGTGGTTTGGGTCAATTTCAGGGTTCTCTGTTCTGTTCCATTGGTGTATATGTCTGTTCTTGTGTCAGTACCAGGCAGTTTTGAGAATAGTGGCTTTGTCATATAGCTTGATGTCTGGCATTGTGATCCGTCTAACTTTGTTTTTCTTTCTCAAGATGGCTGCACCTATTCAGGATTTTTTTTGTTGTTGTTGTTCCAGATGAAGTTTTGGAGAGTTTGTTCTAGGTCTTTAAAATATGCCTTTGGTATTTTAATGGGGATTGCATTGAATCTATAGATTGCCTTGGGTAGTATGGACATTTTAATGATGTTGATTCTACCAATCCATGAACACAGTGTGTTCTTCCATTTGTTTATGTCTTTCTCTATTTCTTTTTCAATGTCCTATAATTTTCTGAGTATAGGTCCTTTACCTCCTTAGTTAAATTTATTGCTAGGTATCTTGATTTTTTTGTTGCAATGTTAAATGGAATTTATTTATTTATTTATTTTTAGTTTCTCTTCCTGAAAATTCATTATTAGTGTATAAAAAAACCCCATAGATTTTTGGGTGTTAGTTTTGTATCCTGCTATATTTCCAAATTCATTTATTAATTCTAATAGTTTTTTTATGGAGTCTTTGGGGTTTTCTATGTACAATATCATGTCATCTGTGAATAATGACAATTTTACTTCTTTTCCAATTTAGATGCCTTTTACTTCTTCTTGTCTTATTGCTAGGACTTGCACTTCCAGTACTATGTCGAACAGGAGTGGTGAAAGTGGGCATCCCTGTCTTGTTCCTGTTTTTAGGGGAAACGGTTTTAATTTTTGCCCATTGAGTATGATGTTGGCTGTAGGTTTGTCATATAAGGCTTTTATTTATGTTGAGGTATGATCCCTCAATTCCCACTTTGCTGAGAGTTTTTATCAGAAAAAGGGTATCGGATTTGGTCAAAAGTCTTTTCTGCATTAATTGATATGAGTATGTGAGTTTTGTCTCTCAGTTTGTTTTTGTGATATATCACATTTATTGATTTGTACCAGGCTTGCATCCCTGGAATAAATCCCACTTGGTCATGGTGTTTGATCTTTCTAATGTATTGCTGGATCTGATTTGCTAGAATTTTGTTGAGGAATTTAGTATCTATGTTCATCAGGGGTATTGGCCTGTAATTCTCTTTCTTTGTAGTGTCCTTATCTGGTTTTGGGAATAGGGTAATGCTGGCTTTATAAAAAAAACTTGGAAGTGTGCCTTCCTGTTGAATTTTTTGGAATAGTCTGAGAAGGATAAGTTTTAGTTCTTTGAATGATTGGTAAAACTCCCCTGCGAAGCCATCTTGCCTGGCTTTTGTTTGCTGGCAGTGTTTTCATGACTACATCAATCCTCCTTAGTTATTGGCCTGGTGAGATTTTTTGATTCTTCTTTGTTGAGTTTTGGAAGGTCATATTTTTTCTAGGAATATGTCCATTTCCTCTGGTTGTTAAGTTGGTTGGAATAGAGTTGTTCATAGTATTTTTTAAAAATCCTTTGTATTTCTTGAGGTTTGTTGTTATTTCACCTCTTTATTTCTGCTTTTATTTATTTGGGTCCTCTATCTTTGTTTCTTGGTGAGCCTGGCTAGAGGTTTATCAATCTTGTTTATCCTTTCAAATAACCAGCTCTTGGTTTCATTGATCTTTTGTATTTTTTTTGTTTTTTTGGTCTCTATGTCATTTTTCTTCTGCTCTGATCTTTATTATTCCCTTCCTTCTGCTCACTCTAGTCTTTTCTTGTTGCTCTCTTTCTAATTATTTAAGTTATTGAGTTAGATCATTTCTTACCTTTTCTTTCTTTCTTTCTTTCTTTCTTTCTTTCTTTCTTTCTTTCTTTCTTCCTTCCTTCCTTCCTTCCTTCCTTCCTTCCTTCCTTCCTTCCTTCCTTTCTTTCTTTCTTTCTTTCTTTCTTTCTTTCTTTCTTTCTTTCTTTCTTTCTTTCTTTTTTTTGAGGTAGGCCTGTAGAGCTATGAATTTCCCTCTCAGGACTGCTTTCACTGTGTCCCATAGGTTTTGAATTGTTGTGTTTTAATTGTCATTCCTTTTCAGGATGTTTTTAATTTCTTCTTTGATCTCTTTGGTAACCCAATCATTGTTTAATAGCATGCTATTCAGCCTCCAAGTGTTTGATTTTTTATAATTGTTTTTATTGTAGTTGATTCTAATATGATGCCATTGTGGTCTGAAAAGATGCTTGATATGATTTCAATCTTCTTGAACTTAGAGAGACTTTGCCTGTGCCCAATATTTGGTCTATCTTTGAAAATGTCCCATGTGCACTTGAGAAGAATGTACTATATTCTGTTAGCTTTGCAGTGAAATGTTCTCAAGATGTCAATTAAGTCCATCTGATCTAGTGAGTCATTTAAGTCCATCTGATCTAGTGAGTCATTTAGGATTGCTGTTTTTTTTGCTGATATTTTTGTCTAGAGGATTTATCCAGTGATGGCAGTGGGGTATTAAATTCCCCTACTATAATCATATTGCTGTCAATCTCTCCCTTGATATCTTACAGAAGGTTTTTGTTTTTGTTTTGTATTTGGGTGCTCCTGGATTGGGTGCATGTAAGTTTACTAGAGTTATAATCTCTTGTTGTATTGATTCCTTTAGTATTATGAAGTGGCCTTTCTTATCTCTTTTTATGTCTTCACTTTGAAGTCTACTTTGTCAGATATAAGTATTGCTACCCCAGCTTTTTTTTTTTTTTCATTTCCATTTGCCTGAAAGATATTTTTTCCTTCCCTTCACTTTCAGTCTATGTGAGTCTCTTGCAGCCCTTAAGATTCTCTCTTTGTCATTAACATTTGCCATTGTACTTATGCTATGTTTTAGGGTGGGTCTTTTGGGGTTCAACTTGTTTGGGACTCTGTGCTTGTGAGTTTTTTCTTCCCCATATCAGGGAAGTTTTTTATCATTATTTTTTCAAATAGGTTCTCTAATCCTTGCTGCTCTTCTTGTCCTTCTGGCCCCCTTAATATACATATGTTACTTTGTTTCATGTTGTTCCAGAGCTCCCTTAGGCTCTCCTCCTGCTATCTCATTTTTTTCTCCAGTCAGATTGGGCTTGTTTCTCTATCCTATCTTCTAGCTCACTAATTCAGTCCTCCGCTTCTCTTAGTCTACCATTGAAACTTTCCATCATGTGTTTTATTGTACCTATATCACATTTGATTTCTTCTTGATTCTTACATAGGTTATTGATTTTCTTGTTCATCAGGTTTATGAACTATTATGTCCATTATTCTGAATTCTTTTTCTGACATATTGCATGCCTCTGTTTCATTTAGTTCTTGTGTGTGTGTGTGTGTGTGTGTGTGTGAGAGAGAGAGAGAGAGAGAGAGAGAGAGAGGGAGAGATTCCTCATTTTCTTTCCTTTGGGGGTTGCTTTTTTGTCTCCCCATTTTTGCTGTCACTGAAGGGTCCAGTTACCAAGTTGCGAGGGGTCTGAGCTGTGGCAGTGGGCTTGGCATGAGTGCAGCACACCCCAACAGTCAAAGGCAAGCTTGGGGTATTGGGAGGTGCATCTGCCACAGGTTGGAGGGAGCCCCACAGACGCCAACAGTCAGGGGATGACTGGGGTATCCGTGAGATGCAGCTCACTGGAGCCGCATGCACCAACAGTCATGGGCCAGCTCAGGTGCCTCGGAGGTGCAGCTGGCAAGAGCTGTGCGTGTGCACACACGCAGAAAGTCAGGGGCCAGCTTGGGTGCCCGGGAGATGCAGCTGGTGGAAACCATGCATGCAGAGAGTAAGGGGCCAGCTTGTGTGCCCAGGAGACACGTGGCTGCCACAGTCTGGCAGGAGTCTTGTGTGACAGTTAGGAGCCAGCTGAGGGGCCTGAGTGGCGCAGCCGGCAGTAGCCGTGTGAACTGATAGTCAGGGGTGGCTTGGGATGCGTGGGACCTATGTTGCCATGGCAGGTAGGGGGGAGGAGAACTCCCTTCGGGACTCACAGGAACCTGAGGCCAGGATGGCTTGAGTCTCAGTGTCCCTGTGTCTGCAGCTGTGGTAGCAGGTCTTTGTCCGTAGTGGCTGTAGGGTCTGAGGCCAGTTGGGGTGGTGGTGAGGGTGGGTTCCTAGTCACAGCGGCTCTGCCCTTCAAGATGGTGTGGTTTCTGTGCCAGCACCACTGCCAGGCAGTGTGGCAGCAATAGTAGGGGCTCCCTGTCTATGAGAGCCCGGTCACCAGCCCCAGAAAGTCTTGCAGGATCTAACTGTCCCTCGCTCACACGCACACAACACACATGTCCACACACTCCCCTTTCGCTTCCTCACTCTCTTATACTCTCTTCCTCATGGCCATCCTGCTGGCTTCCATCTTACTGTCTATAAATTTTTTGAATATATGAAAAGTTGTATATTTTTTCCTATTCAACTGAGCAATGAAATACTATATCAAGCTGGTGGGTATTAAAATGTTTGATAATGCTAATTATCATCATGATGTGGGAAGCATGCATTGGAGTGCAATGGGGTGGTTGAGCCTTCTTAGTGCAAGAACTTGGGTGAATTCAGCTACGTTTAAAATATGCATACCAAGAGACCTAGAAATTTTACTACAAAAATTTTAACTTATAGAAAAATATGAAAACACACTATGTTTTAGAGTGGGTTGCAATTACACACACACACACACACACACACACACACACACAAATAAAATTAGCTAGACCTATACAATGAAATGTTTTATAACTTTTTAAAAAAAAAATCAGTTAAATCCATGACATAATATGGAGAATGGAGAAATGTTTTGTTTTTCTGATTCTTAGGAACACTGTTTTTTTTGTTTGTTTGTTTTTCTGTTTTTTTGTTTTGGTTTTTTTTTTTAGAGAGAGAGTGAAAGAGAGGGGGAGAGACAGAGAGAGAGAAATATCAATGTGGATGTGAGAGAGACACATCCATTGGTTGCCTCACACACACACCCTGAACAGGGCCAGGGATGGAGCCTGCAACTGAGGCACATGCCTTGACTGGAATTAAACCAGGGACTCTTCAGTTCCAGGCCAATGCTCTATCCACTGAGCCAAACTAGCTAGGGCATGGAGAAAGGAAAATTTTTTTAAAAGGGTGAAGAGCATGAGTAGCTTTTTCCCACTTAAAAGAAACATTACATACACACATTTCAGCAAATGACAGGAAGGAAACCATTAATAGTAATTATCTCCTGGAGTAGCTAGGAGGATGTAGGTTACAGTGGGGGATTTGGATTATAATTCAGGACTTTTTTTTTCTTTTTGTACTTTTATCACATGAGTATGTGTTACTTTTGTGATAAAAAATAAAGATAGACACAAAAGTTATATGTTTCACAACCTATGCTTTTATTTAAACCCTAATCATTTCTCACTGACTCCTGCTCCATATCCTACTTTGCTGCCCTAGATTGCATTTGTGTGTCTAAAGGCAGACAGCACTGTGTAACTGCTTAAATGTTGCCTCCTTATCTCCTCTACTTTACAGTATGCCCCACTTTCCTTAAGCTCCATCCTTCAGTATTCACCGGATGAAATAAGATTGACAACTGTGTAGGGAAACTTCTTTTATGTAATGATATGCTTTGAGTATTTAATTTTATTTTAAAATGAACAGGGCCTTGATCTTATGTATGTGTTTATATCAAAGGCACATTTCTAAGTGTCTGTTCTGAGTGGTTTAGCGGCTCCCTTGAGTTACAATTCTGTAGTGGGGACTCAGGGTGAAATCACATTACTGAAAAAGGCATGTGTCTGGCACGTTCCCAAGGCATGAGTATTTATGGCATGATGAACTGTGAATTTGATGATGATGCTTGCACACAACAAGCAGGTTGTTCAAATCTAATTTTGTCACCAGCAAATATGAACTATATTTAAAAGCATAAAATCTTTTTATAGAAAATCTGCACCCAGAATGAACAATAAATAAATCAAGGTCACTATTAGTAATTTTTCTATGAAATAGAATAAACTTAATTGAAATGATAGGAAATGCCTAGTCTATTCCAAGAGTTATGCAAACAATTTGAAGGAGATGAAAATAAAATAAGATTATGAATGCCTGCAATTTTTCCAGAGTACTTTTTAATAGTAATATATCAAGGATTATATGAGTTTTCTAAAGTTAGGTTATGAAAAAGATTATGGAGAGGTACCCAAAATAAATAAATAAAATAGATCTCTCTCATCTTCAGGTGTAAGTGGCAAGAAACAAGATCATAGTGTATGAAGAGTGCTTGATGTCAATTCATGTCCCTCCAAAGCTTCAGGTGCTTTTTGAAAAGACAACCTATAAAAACAATAAAGTTCATGAAGATGGCTCTGTAAATTTCTCATTACTTAAATTTAAAAAATTATATAAAATTTAAAAAATTAATTATATATATATTTGCCCCTAAGATGCTATTAATTTTTGTATAAGTCATTACTATATCAGTTGGATCAAGGCAGCTAGTAGTTTGTGAATGGTTTCCAAGTTAGAAGTATTAAAGAAGAAACTCACCTTCCATTTGTTTTCCCCCTTGGACATGAAGAAATTGGAGGGCAGATCAATACGCAACCTTGTAATTCTCAGCCCTCAGTAAGGAAAGGGGGTTGTGTATATTTATCCAGTCATAGAAATGAAGAAAAAATTAAATCAGTTAGTTTATCTTTATAAAAAGAAGGTGAATGTTCTGGTTAAATTTGAAAGGAAGAAAGCCAAATGTAATTTAGAATACTAGATTCAGTGAACATATCTGTATCGTGACAATAGATAGACATGTGTATCATAAGTTGTCAGTAATGAGAATGGCTGATGCTTGATTTGTGTTTTAGTTATTTCATTAAGCATTTTAGTACACCAATCTTTTTGTGAATTTAGTTATTTGCATTACTGATATTATGATCCTAAATAACTAAAAAAATTGTGTCCATTATTTTCAAAAGCTTAAGTCATTTCAAAAGAAAATAATACAAATAGTGGTGTTGGTTGTGTTGAATACACATGTATGTTATAGATCTATATTGTGTACTAATTTACATTTTTATTAAATTTATTGGCGTGACATTGGTTAATAACATCATGTAATTTTCAAGTGTACATTTTTCTAATACATTATCTGTATATCTCATTGTGTGCCACCATCCAGAGTCAAATCATTTTCCGTCACCATATATTTGGCCCTCTTTACCCTTTACTATCCCCACCACAACCACCTATCTACTGGTAACCACTACACTATTGTCTGTGCCTATTATTTTCAGTTTTATATCCTACATATGGGTACAATCACAATGTTCTTAGCCTTTTCTGATTGACTTATTTCATTTAACATAATATTCTCAAGCTCCATCCATGTTGTTGGAATTGGCAGTTTTGTCTTTTCTTATAGCTAAGTAGTATTCCACAGTATATATATACCACATCTTTATCCAATCCTCTGTTGAAGGACACTTTGGTTATTATATATAATTTTTCTTTTCATAAAGTAAATCATAGCTTGACCTAATCCTCTATCATCCTTCCCAGTAGAAAACAGTTTTTCGCCTTTTTTTAATTTTTGTTTTTCTCATAGTTATCTCCATAATTCTAAAGAATATGTTATGCTTTTAATACTCAATTTATCTTGAGACTCATTTCTTGTGTTAAAAGATGATCATTTAGCTTATTTACACTTCCTCTTTTCATTTGCTGCCTGGTTTGCATATTTATGTCACTATTTTTAATCCTTCCATTGGTTATTATATAACTTTAAACAAAGACTATACGTTTTTGTCTCCTGAGTTTTAAGTTGTGTCTGAAACGTCACACTAGTTAGGATGACGTTATTAGCATCCTATCATTCTGTCTGTCACAAAATCTGTCACTTTCTAACTTTTGTAGTGTTCCCTTATTTTTATATTGTCAAGGTTGATAACATCCTATAGCAGAGGTGGGCAAACTTTTTGACTCGAGGGCCACAATGGGTTCTTAAACTGGACCGGAGGGCCGGAACAAAAGCATGGATGGAGTGTTTGTGTGAACTAATATAAATTCAAAGTAAACATCATTACATAAAAGGGTACGGTCTTTTTTTTTTTTTAGTTTTATTCATTGCAAACGGGCCGGATCCGGCCTGCGGGCCATAGTTTTCCCACGGCTGTCCTATAGTGTACTAGAGGCCCGGTACATGAATTCATGCACAGGTGGAGTCCCTCGGGGTGGCCTGCAGAGATCAGGGCCCAGCTTGTACCCCCAGTCTCGAAGCCCTGCAGCCCCTCGTGGTACCCCACCTTGGCCTGAAGCCGCTCCCTCACCTGCTCCACCATCTCGCCTGCAGGGTGATCGATCAGGGCCAGGATCCCTTCCCTGCGCTATCAGTGCCTGGGAGCCGGGCAGCAGCCCACCCCCCACCAACACTACTGGTCCTATCTGCGGGGCGATCAATGGGGCAATTGGGCCCCGGCTTGCACCTGCTTTGGCCTGGAGCTGCCCGCTCACCTGCTCCACAAACGCATCATGGTCCTCTCTCATCGGGGCCCACTGGGGCTGACAGCACCTCCACTGCCGCCTGCTACCAGAGCCATGTCTCCGACACCTGGCCTGTCCCGCACTTCCCCCTGGTGGTCAGCACACATCATAGCAAGCAGTCTAACTCCTGGTCTCCCAGTAGAATTACAGCTCAAAAGACCGCCCCAGGGGACAATTTGCATATTAGTCTTTTATTATACAGGATAGTAGCCATAATTAAGCTTGCCTTGATTGACTTAAAGTTTAAAACTAAAAATTGGAATATATCAAAAAGCCTCCAGAGAGTTATAGCCATTTAAATATTGCCTCTGGCTCAGCGATTGAGTATTGACCTATGAACCAAGAGATCACAGTTTGATTCCTAGTCAGGGCACATGCCCTCGATCCCCAATAGGGGGCATGCAGGAGGCAGCTGGTCCATATTTCCCTCTCACATTGATGTTTCTACCCAGCCAACTCAGAGACACCAGCCAGGGCTATGCCTTACTTATTACTGATTTTCAGCTTTATTTTTCTGGGTAGTTTTTAATCTACTATTTTACTTTGGTTAAACATAGTGATTGAGCTTCAAAACTCAAAATAGTTGGTACATTGATAACGATATGGTAGACACTATTTGGACTAAATCCTGTCAGATTTGATAACGATTGCCTTAAAAACACCAAAAATGTAAAGGAATATGTCCTCTTTTGCTGTTTAAGATAACATGCCAAAGATAAATCCAGCGAAAATCAACTCACTCTGTTGTGATAGTTGCATTTTCTGGAATTCATATTCCCATATGAACTGGAGATGAAAAAATGTTAATAGTTTCCCTAGGGTTTCTTCTCTTCTGACACTTCTCAATGATTTTATTATATTTAGGAATAAATGAACATAATTTATTCCAAGAAGCATGAAAATCTTCAAGTACTATTTAGGGAGTTTCAAAATTACTTAAGTTAAAAGAAAAATACATATTTTGCCTTTGTTGAGAGGGGGAAAAAATGTCATAATGAACTTATAACTGCTTTAAGCTTATTGTAATAGCAATTTTGAAATATTTTATAATGTTATAATACCACCATGAACCATCAGGATAATGATGCCTCTTCTTTAAAAACAATCTTACAAGTAATGTGACCCATTTACCTTCTTCTAAATTACTATTATTTTATATGAATAAAAAAGTTAGACTTATAATTTTAAATTTGCACTTCAATTCTCCTTCCAAAAAAACCCGTACTGTTTGAATAATGTGGTAAAAAATGGAGTGCATCTCTTCCAACCATTATAGAACTAATGTAATAAAGTTTCTTTACTTCAGACAAGCAATAACAGCAAGATGACAGTAAGATATATTAAAACAGTTTTGAAACACTGAATAATCATGAATATTATAAGGACAGCCAGATTGGTTAATGGAATACATAAAAATTTCTTTGGAAGAAATAAATAAATTCTGAGAACTTTTCCTGCCAAAGATAGCAAGATTTTGTTTAAACACTTAAAGAAATGAGTTGATCTCAGCAAGCATGCATTATGATATCAAGCATCTTTGATATCCCAAATTCTAGAATATTGTTAAAACATACAAAGCACACAGAGCAGGGTCCATGATTTTAAAAGCTGTGAATCCAAGATAGTACCCTTAACACTTGTATTTTTAAATTAAATTTATTAGAACCAAGATGGCAGCATAGGTAATGCCAGTACTCACTACCTCCCATAACCACATCCAAATTATAACTAAAGTACAGAACAACCTTCAGAACTGCTTGAAATCTGGCTGAATGGAAGTCCTACAACTAGAGTAATAAAGAAGAAAGCACACTGAGACTGGTAGGAGGGGTGGAAGTGCTGAATGGGCTAGACCGTTTTTTAATCTGGAGGGAGATCATCTCTGTGGAGGTGCCCGTGAGAAGCAAGGGGTCCCAGACCCACACCAGACCCCAAGCCCAGGCTCTCAGACTGGGAAAAGTAATCTCTGTAATGAGTAACCAAGGGCTGGAAAAACCAGCGGGGATTGGGGCTCAGCGATACAGAGGCCGCTAAAGATCCTGCTCTTCCTCTTAAAGGGCTGGCACATGAACTGAATTTACAAGGTCCCACTTCCTCTGAGCCCCAGAACCAGGTGAGGCTCTCAGGGATGCAGACACATATGAAGAGGAACTGGATTGTCTGGCATCAGGGCAGAAACTTGGGGGCAGCTTTCTTCCAGACTGAGGTGCTTGCAGGGGTCATTGTTCCTGTGCTAGGACCTCCCCAGTGGGTCACAAGGCTGACTGGCAGCCATAACAGTTTGTTCTGCCCTGGTGATTTCCTGAGACCATGCCCCATCCAATTTTCAGCTCCACCCAACCTGTGTGCAGTGGCTTTTGCATATGAATGGCCTGTAAGGCTCAGGCTTTGGACTCTGCTAAAATCTCTCAAACAAGTTGCAGCTGGGTTAGCGTGCACCAAATCTATCAATAAAAGGCCCAAAACCCAGCTCTAGCACCAGCCTGCCTTGCTTCATAGCTGTGCCTTGCTTGGGCACCTCTAAGCCTAATATAAATAGCAGGGTGGCTCAAGAGAGTGGCTGATTTTGAACCTCCCTGAATGCCCCAGAGCTAGTGCACCCAATGGACAGCTTCAGACCATAGCAGATTACAACTCTTCACATCCATGAGCTACACATTCAAGGGGCAGACTCATGGAGCACCAAAGCCCCACTGAAGCAAGTCCCGATCCATAAGGGTGTTTCCCGAACAGCAGCTCTCCCATTCTAGCCACAGCTGGTTTTCACAACCAATTGGCCTGGAGGTCATTTCCTCCCAGTGACACCAACAGCATTCAAGACTCAACTACAAGACTGTGTACATAGTCCACACAGGGATGCACTGAGAGCGTCCAGCTCAGGTGACTGGGAGGCTGAGCCACTGGACCCTACAGGAACATACTACACAAGACCACTCTACCAATTTAAGAGACATAGCAGCTCTACCTAATACATAGAAACAAATACAAGGAAGCAACCAAAATGGGGAGACAAAGAAACATGTCACAAATGAAAGAAATGGAATCAAGCAAACTTTTGGATACAGAGTTCAGAGCCATGGTTATAAAGATCTCCATGAGACTTTCAAGGATCTTAGTGAGAAAGTCAAAGACATTAAAAAAGACCAGTAAGAAATCAACCATACACTAACTAAAATAAAGAATACTTTACAGGGATTCAACAGTAGCGTAGAGGAGTCTGAGAATTAAATCAACTATGTGGAATATGAGGAAGCAAAAAACGCCCAATTAGAAGAGCAAAAAGGAAAAGCATCTAAAAATATGAATATAGTATAAGAAGCCTCTGGGACAACTTCAAGCATACCGACATTCACATTATGGGGGTGCCAGAAGGAGATAAGAGAGAGCAAGATATTGAAAACCTATTTGAAGAAATAATGTCAGGAAACTTCCCCTACATGGTGAAAGAAATAGACTTACATGTCCCAGAAGCACAAATAGTCCCAAACAAGAGGAACCCAAAGAGAGCCACACCAAGACACATCATAATTAAAATTCCAAGGTCTAAAGACAAAAAGAGAATCTTAAAAGCAGCAAAAGAAAAGCAGTTAGTTACCTATAGGGGATTGCCCATATGACTGTCAGCTGATTTCTCAACAGAAACTTTGCAGGCCAGAAGGGAGTGACAAAAAATATTCAAAGTGATGGATAGCAAGGACCTATAATCAGTATTACTCTACCCAGCAAAGCTCTCATTTAAAATTGAAGGTCAAATAAAGAGCTCCACAGATAAGAAAAAGCTAAAGAAGTTCATCACCACCAAACCAGCAGTACATGAAATGTTGAAGAGTATAGAAGAAGAAGAAGAAGAAGAAGAAGAAGAAGAAGAAGAAGAAGAAAAAGAAAGAAGAAAGAAGAAAGAAGAAAGAAGAAAGAAGAAAGAAGAAAGAAGAAAGAAGAAAGGAGAAAGAAAGGAGAAAGAAGAAAGAAAGGAGAAAGAAGAAAGAAGAAAGAAGGAAGAAGAAAGAAGAGGAGGAGGAGGAGAAGGAGAAGGAGAAGGAGAAGGAGAAGGAGAAGGAGAAGGAGAAGGAGAAGGAGAAATAAAAGATATGAAACAAAAAACAGCAACAAATACATATCTATCAACAATTAGATCTAAAAATAAAGCTAAACAAATAAGAAATCTGACTAACAAAATAAACTGGTGAATAAAATAGAATCAGAGGCATGGAAGCATAGAACAAACTGATGAATCTTAGAGGGAAGGGTGCAGGGAGGAGAGGTGCTGGAAGAAATTAACCAAAGATCTTACCTAAGGACACATAAGGACACAGACAATAGGATGGTTAAGGCCTGGGGCAGGTTGGGAACCAGGTGGATGGGGGCAATAGGGGCAAAGGAGGACATCTGTAATAATCTTAATAAAGATATTTTAAAAATAAAGAAATAACACTAAAAAAATTTAAAAATAAGTTAAAATTATTGGTGTGACATTGGTTAATAAGGTTATATAGGTTTCAGGTGTACAATTCTATGGTACATCGTCAGTATAATGCATTGTGTGCTCAACACCCAAAGTTAAATCTTCTTCCATTACTATATTTTGACCCTCTTTACATTTTATTGCCACTGCACCCACTTCCCTCTAGTAACCACCATACTGTTGGTCTGTGTCTAATGAGGTTTTTTTTTTCTTTGTTGTTCATTTGTTGCTTTCAGTATTATATCCCACATATGAGTGAAATGATATGGTTCTTGACTTTTTCCGTCTGACTTACTTTGCTTAACATAGTATTCCATGTTGTCACAAATGGCAGCGTTTCATCTTTTCTTATGGCTGAGTGGTATCTCATTGTAATATGTACCACATCTTCATTATCTAATCATTTTTGTAAAGATACGTGCATCCCTATGTTCATTGCAGCATTATTCACAGCTATTTCTAAACACAACACCCAAGTAGACAATATTTACATTCAGGGCACTCTCATAGACACATGCAGTTTTTAACCATTCTTTTCTGCCCATAAATGCAAGGCACAGGAATTTAAAGCCACTCAAAATGGTTGATTTTGCTGCATGGTGTGTACATTTTTATGTCAGTGAGTGATCGACGCATAGTGTTTAAGGATAATAATACTTCTGTAAATTTTTCCCTTTTTAAATAAATTATTTACAAACATTTTAAAATAAAAAAAACATTTGGCTGTTTTAGAATGTTTTTATGTCATGTTCTGCTATCCCCAACACTTGGTCAAAACCTGCTGGATGCCAGAAAGGGTGGGAGGAGCAGTAAAAGCAGACCGCAATAACTCCTGCTGTTCTGGGCCCACTGGTACTGGGCACTAGTGCATCTGTGGTTCCTGAGATTGCCTCCTACGAATGTAAACCAGGAGAACAAGTTATTCAGTATGGATAAGCAACTCTGAATTTATTATCTCTACATTGGCATTGGTCTGACCATTTTTATAGAGTATTTTTGTATAAAATTTCAAACTTCTTTGTGTCTTCATTTCATTGCCATGGCACAAACTATTTTTCAACTTCTCTCTAAATTTTTACTGAAGATCAAGCTTGAGCTTGCCTCTAATTTACTGTTTATTTCAATTTCTTTTCTCATTGTAATGCTATTGCCCAGGGGTGCTCTCCTTGCAAGAGCACCTAGGAATGGATTGTGTGTAGTTATCCAAGATAATTCTACATTTTAAATTTCTGAGGAGGAATTTGATGCAGTCATTAGGTTAGATTGTATTATCTCCATTAGGCCTTTTCTCCTCTCTACAAAAGTTACATAGACTCTCCTGAAACTACTAATTGTCTTTTTCTTTTATTCATCTAAGCTAAAATGTTTATTTTTCCCTCTTCTAATACTTCTAATCTTTTTTTTTTAATTTCCCACCTGATCAATACTGCCCACCCAGTAGACATGGCAATTGATCACAATGCACAACTGTCATGCAACATATGATCTGAATTACTTCTCTAGACACAAAACCATTTATTTTCAATACATAGCGGTTATCAGAATATCCCTTATATGGAACCCAGATCTCTCTGCACTTAATACTTTGCATCAAAACTACACATTTACATGATTAGCCTTCAACTATAATTTTTAAAAAGCTATCATGGATTCTCTTAATTACACTTCTAAATGCCACAAAACTTGGTTTTCAGGCACTTTCATCATTCTGCCACTTTACTTGAAAACACACCAATTCAACAATGTCCATACACTTTAGTACTAAAGGAGATCCTGTAGTTGCAGCTAATAGCAAAGAGCTTAAAGGAGCTACAGATTCCTTGGTTGTGAATACTGTAATAGGTTTTTGAACCAGATGAACCTGGGTAAAAATCCCAGTTTTGACGTTACTACCTGTGTGATCATGATTGACTACTCAAGTCACCTCTCTCAGCTTCAATTTACCCTTTGGAGAAGCAGGTACTATTACCTATCTCATATCTTATTATAATCAAATGAGATGTAATGAGCTCAGCACAGGGCCTGGCACAGAGCAAGCACTCAGTAATAGTAGCTATTGTTATTATAGTCATCATTGTTGATTATCATTATCACTAGAGGCCGGGTGCACGAAATTCATGCACTGGGGGTGGGGGTGGGGTCCCTCAGCCAGCCAGTGCCCTCTCACAGTCCGGGACCCCTCGCTTCTACTGCCCGCCTGCCTGCTGCTCCCTACCACTCGGCTTGCTGCTCCTTAGTGCTGCTGCAGAGGCTCCTGCCAGCGCTGCTACACTCACCAGCTGTGAGCCTGGCTTCTGGATGAGCAGCGCTCCCCCTGGGGGAGCACACTGACCACCAGGGGGCAGCTCCTATATTGAGCGTCTGCCCCCTGGTGGTCAGTTCATAGCGACCAGTCATTCCACCATTTGGTCAATTTGCATATTAGGGTTTTATTATATAGGATACTCTTACTGATACTCCGAATATATATATATATATTTTACTAAAAATGTCATATTATCAACTCCCTTTAAACTTAGAGTCAAAAATAACCCCCATTTTCTCTCCCACATATGTTACTGCTTCATTCTAAGGCCTCTCTTTAAATGACTAGGAAGGTGCTGCCATTGCAATCAATATGGTAGCTTATTATTTTAAAACTAGATCAAACTATTCACTGGCACATGCACCAAACAAATTGTTTGACTCACTCCATTTCTAACTAGTTATCCCTTCTTTATTTTCTTAAGTCATCATTGTTCACCTTCCATGACATGTTGATAAAAACTAGGAGGGGGATATAATCTATATATATAAAAGCCTAAGCGACCGTTCGACCAGTAGCTATGATGTATACTGACCACCAGGGGACAGACACTCAACACACAGGCATGGAAACATGGAACAGACTAATGAATTGAAGAGGGAAGGGGAGAGGAAAGGGTGAGATTAACCAAAGGTCTTATATGCATACTAGAGGACCGTTGCATGAATTCGTGCACCAGTGGGGTCCCTCAGCCTGGCCTGTGGGGATTGGGCTGAAACTGGTAGTCCAACATCCCCCAAGGGGTCCTGGATTATGAGAGGACACAGGCCAGGCCGAATTACCCCACCAGTGCACGAATCTGTGCACTGGGCCTCTAGTAATACATATACTAATACAAAGAATTGGTTCATTTCTAAAGTAAATTCATTTAGTCCATGGGGGTTAAAGAGACAAGGAAGGGAGAAGGTAATCAACCTCTCCTTGTCTTAGAAACACAGAATTAGGAAATATTATCAATGTAGGTAGTATTCTCATATTCAAATAAAGCAATGTTCCTACCCACCTTTCACAATAATTGGTCAAGCCTTTCCATTATGCTGTTCATCCTCCTGAAGTTCTAATCTGCTCATCCTCACTTCCTTGCACTTTCTTATACCTTCTCCATAATTTAGAACATCATACATTCCTTTCAGGAAACTTTTCTTATAGAGGTCTGCTGGCTTCCCCTTTCAAATATCTTGTGAGCTGGCAACATCTGTGCTAGTTGTTTACAACTATTAGAGTGTCAGTCTCTTGAGATTTAGTGACATGTCTTATTTATCTCTTGAGCCCAGCATCTGACTATCTGGGGCATGCAGTCACAGAACAAAGGCTGACAAATACATATCAATTGGAGGCAGACAGACCACACTTCCAATCCTAGATTCGCCTCTTTTTGGCTTTTGTTTGGATAAAATATTCTACTTCCCTGAGGGTTAGTTTCTCTCTATAAAATAAGTATAATTCTATCTTCATTATAGGATTCTTAATAAAATTTAAAATAATAGGTATGAAATATTGCTAACAATACCAAGTTGATAGCAGATACTCATTAATTGATAGAGATTGATATTATGATTAGAATAAATATATTTTCTGTTGTTAGTCACAAATGTTTTATGATTGCTTTGTATCTTTCAAAATTCCTGCTCATATATCTTATGAAGCACAGAATTTTGAAATCTTTTCATTCTCTTCCTTGTGTCTGTTACCAAGATCAGCACAGTGTGAACTATCTCTAGTCATACTCCTTTTTCAGTCTCAGATGCCCTTTCTATTCAACTGTTCTTACTCCAATCTTATAAAACCACAATTGGAGAATAAATGTCATCATCCTCCAACAGTTCTGATTAAGCAGATTTCTTTTGTCCTGTGGACTATATCTTTCTGAATATCACACCTGAAATAATATTTGTCATGTTTTCCTTTATGCTCTTTACAAAGAATAATGTTTTTAACTAAAATGCCATCTTCTAATTCCACTTATATCTCTGTGGTGAAATGAATATTTTCAATGAAAATCTTCAAGTCAAAGAATGAATGAAATATATTATTATTGGGGGAGCTGATTAACACTGCAAGCATCCTTCTCTTTTTTCTTTTTTCTGTATTTCTCCATCCCTCAAATGCTTATTTACTTTTCTTTTCAGACTTGAACCAATGGTTTCTTGGATAGATGACAGAAAGGGAAGGAATAGGAAAACTTTGCAAGATCTTTAAAATTTGCCTACCCTTCCTCTATCTAAAAGATCTTTCATTTTTTTTTATTAAGCTGTGTGAAATACTTTGAAAAATTTAGAGAAGCTTCAATTAATGACTTAATTTTCATATTTCTCTATTAGAAAACACAATAACTATTTAATTTCTGTCATCAGACACTCTGCCCATCACTTATTTTATGAGTGATATTTTCCTAACTAATTTTTGTTAATAGTACTGCTATATATTTTAATGAATTCTAAGGAGGCAGTAACTATAAACATGTTGAGGTCGCTAACCTGTCATAGTTGTCCATGTTAAGTAACATAAAACATCTATTGATGCTTGTTCAGAACTTTTAAAATGCTTCTTTCAATTTTTTATAAGAATCAAGTAAGGTTTTATAAATTATTAGAGGCCTGATGCATGAAATTAGTCCAAGAGTAGGCCTTCCTTCCATGGCTGCCGGCACCGGTTTCCCTCTGGCACCCAGGACCTGGGCTTCCCTTGCTGCAGCCTACTGGCCAGTGGCCTGAGCCTCCCTCTTTGGGACAATCATGGGGCAATGGCCGGGCCCCCGACCAATTGCATCACACCCGCCTTGGCTCGTCTGGCGCCAGTGGGTGTCATAGTGTGGTCCCAGAAGGTCATCTGGACAGTGATTCTGCTGTTTGGCCATCCGGTCTAATTAGCATGTTATGTTTTTATTATTATAGTTTATTATTATTATTGCTCATTACTGGAAAATGCTTATTAAATGCTAAATTGCATTACTGGTGGGCTAATTTTGATTTAGGAATTCAAACTTATCATTTCTGCATATCTTTATTTGCTTCTTAGTTGTCAATTTTTTGTCAGATGTTGATGGTATAAGAAGTTTGTGGTGACATCAATTACCTTAGGTCTCAAATAAGTTGACTATAGATCAGGTGAAACTTTTGAACACAGTGCATCCCTAAGAGACAGTATTATCATTTTTTTCACATGACATAATATATGTTACATAATAAAGTAAATGGTGTGTGTGTACACTATTAATTGCCATATTTCAAGCAATATATTTTAACTTAAATATGCCCTAATAATGATATACATCCATAGAGATGTTTAAGTCCAGGTTATAATCAATTAGTTCTCTGTTTTTAAAGATTTTTTTAAATGAAAATATTATCTAAAAGAATGCTATTATATTAATACCCGGTGCATGCATTCTTGCACCAGTAGAGTCCCTCAGCCTGGTCTGTGCCCTCTCACAATCTGGGACCCCTCGGGGGATGTTGGACTGCCAGTTTTGGCCACTCCCCAATGGCCTGCAGGGATTGGGCCAAAACTGGCAGTCCAACATCCCCCGAGGAATGTAGTAGTGCACCAAGTGGCAGGCAGTGAGGAAGGAGCCCGAGCCCAGGCTGGGCGCCACACTGCTCCTGCTCATCCTGGTGCTGCTGTGCCTTCCACTGCTGCTGCTCAGCCTGGATGGGGGAGGGGTACACAGGGAGAGTGTCAGTGGGAGAGGCTTGCACTGCGGCAGCTGCGCTGACCATGAGCCCGGTGTCTGGCACCTGTTGGTTACCTGAGCAGTGCTTCTGCTGTGGGAGCTCACTGACCACCAGGGGGCAGCCCCTGAATTGAACGTCTGCCCTCTTGTGGTCAGTGTGAGTGATACCCATCAGTCACTTAAGGTTTTATGTAGATAGGTTATGATACTCTTATATTTCCAATTCCCACATTTTTACATAGAAAATCCTGTGTTTACTTTGTATTTAAAATATATATTAAGTGCTTCAATGAACCAAAGAAAAATCATGGATACTAATAAAGGGAGAGCATCTTATTTGCAATGGATAGTTGAATTCCACTTATGCACACTTGATGACAGAAATCCACCAGCCCTCTCTTAGCCTGCAATGACCCTATGCTAACATAAAAAAAAAAAAAAATTAACAAGTAGTAAATCTCATGTCCATCAAAAGAACTTTGCCCCCACATTTTTTTTCAAATTGTATTTATTTGACCCACATGTCAGTCAATTAGAGAGCAAGAAGTTAATTGTTCTGATTTTGAAAGCATGCTAATCTGTTCAGGCTCCGTGATGCCATGGCTTTTTGAGTGTACCAAAACGGAACCTTCGTGGCCTGGAACTATTAATTCTTTTCCCAAGAGCAAAGAGGTGGGGGCACATTGGATTTAGGCTTCGTAGTTCACATTTCTTTGCAAGAGTTGTCATTTTTACTATGAGCTCTAAGTAGACCAAATCAATAATGAATTAAAGCACAGTGAAAAACACAGAAAATTGATAACCTCTATCTTCACAACACTAATGTATCTATTTAACAGATTTTTTTTGTTGTTTTTAAATGCAATATTGGCAGTATTTTGTTTTTTACTCAGAGATTTAATATTTGTCTTACAACTTCTTGTATATTTACTGAGTAAAAAAGGGTCACATATATAAGGTGACTATATATTTTATTGTTCAAATTGGAGGATTTTGAGAATGAAAGGAGAGAGGGGCTGCTAAAAATTAAGTCAGGACCAAGGTGTAAGTCACGACTATCCCAGGCAAGCTGAGTCGCCTACTGACCTTTTGCTTGTAACAATCAGCCACCTGAATTGAAGTAGATGCAGAATTATCCAAACGGGTAAAGGTAGCTCCACTCTACACTACTCCTTACTCATCCTCTTTACTCTACAAGATTTCAATGCCTTAAGATGTCTGAGAGTAGGTAATGCACAGGAAAATTTCACATTGGTTTCTGATATATTTCATGTGATTTAATATGTTTATGAAATCAATTGCTTTTCTATTTTTATGCAATCATAACCTAACCTCAATAGAAATAATATATTGATATGTAAAAACATTTAATACTAAATCAAAAATAAAATATACAAGTGTTTAGTCATTGGCAAACAATAACCATAGAATCCTGAAAAATTCTCATAAATATTTATCCACTGTAAAGATAGTAGCTCTGAAATTCCGTGATTCTTGGATTCCAGTTACACAGCATCGAGTTTGAAAAAGTATAGTGTTATTAAAGCACACAAATGTCAATTTCTCCCCATTTTGGAGTACATAAACAAAAAAAAATCTTGTGGATTTGCACTTTAAAATTTCATATATTGGAGATAAAAGGCCTCACGTACTATTACTATTATTACATTGGAGGTTCAGATCTCAACATATGCATTTTGGGGGATGCAAGCATTCAGTCCATACCACTGGATCTTAAGGAAAAAATGAAGTTGTTGCTTTTGTTGTTGTTTGTTCCTGGTTAATAAACAATAAATGAGATATTTTGATTGGCCACACACTGGTGACACGTATTTGGTATCCCCTAAGTTCTACCAAGTGTAGCCAAATACAGTAGTGCAGGAGAGTTAACTATAATCTCAGGTCATCCCATAAATAAATGCGTGTTTTATAGTAACACATCACTTTCCTATCTTGCCTATCACCTGTTCCTGTGACATTATCAACAATCTGAGAAAATTTAATTGCCAACCACACTGATCACTGAGTCCTCTATCACTGTGAGCAATTTACAGAGAAATCAGTTTCAATAATATGTAAGTCACCCTAGCCATATTTGCTCAGTGATTACAGTGCCAGCCCTCAGACTGAAGGGTCATGGGTTCCATTCGAGTCAAGGGTTTGTACTGCAGTTGTAGAGTCATCCCCAGCTCCTGTGGGGGCACCTGTGGGAGTTAACCAATAAATGTACCAATCACACATTGATGTTTCTCTGTCTCTCCCCCTTCTTTCCACTATCTCTTAAAAAAAAAAAAGATATCCTCAGATGAGGATTAACAACAACAACAAAAAATAACATACATACAAACGAAAAATATGTGGGTTATTTTGTCCACAAAGTTTCTACTGAATTACAGAAATGGTAGTAAGCTGCTTGTATGAAGGGGCCCTGGGGCCTTTGCCTTGCCTTGTAAGTGTAGAATTTGTATTAAAGGCAACCAAAGCGAACTCTCAAACTAGTAGACACAGTAGGGGGTTGGATACCAAGGGACTTTGCAAAAGAGTAAGGCAAAAAGGTCTATCATTACACAGTTTTATCAGGAATCTTCCTCATCATATGTGCAGGGAATGCCTATTACTTAACACATAAGTGTAACAAACAGGGTTTCTAAAATTGGAATCAGTTGAGCTGCAGTGAGAGCACAGGGGGAGAAGCAGCATGAAGCACAGTTCAGAGCCCTTATCACACCCTAAAGCGTCACTCAGTTCTGAGTACCTGCTGCCTGGGCCCCAGACACCCTCCGACCACTTGCTCCTCAGGCCTGGGAGAGTGCCTAGAATCTTTGATTTCTGTTTTTCTTTCTTTTTTTTTTTTTAATATGTTTTATTGATTTTCTACAGAGAGGAAGGGAGAGGGATAGAGAGTTAGAAACATCGATGAGAGAGAAACACCGATCAGCCGCCTCCTGCACGCCCCGCACTGAGGATGTGCCTGCAACCAAGGTACATGCCCTTGACCGGAATCGAACCTGGGACCCTTAAGTCCGCAGGCCGAAGCTCTATCTACTGAGCCAAACCGGTTCTGGCTGATTTCTGTTTTTCTATTGCTCAAAACACTTCATTTTGAGAAACTTCCAAGTCAGCCTCATCAGAAATATATTTCACTAAAGAATGCAGATCAGTTTTAAAAAGTCATATGATCTTTATTGAGTATAATTCTATTATAAAAGAAAAGATTAACAACAAGAAAAGATGGATACAAGTGGTTTTACTCCTAATGTGGTATTCTCATTATTAATGTTTTCAAAATACATCCAACAGCATTCCGAATACCAATGAAATACAGGGAGGGAGAGAAGGAACACAGAGAAGACAAAGAAGGAGAAAGGGAGGGAGAGTGAAGGGGAGAGAGGAATAGAAGAGGATAAAAAAAGCTCTGCTTGACTTTAGTATACCTATCAGATGAAACAACAGGCCAACTCTTCAGGCATCTTTCAAAATATTTCACTGTGAAGCAGTGAGATTCCTCAGCAGGAAATAAGTCACAGAGGCACTAAAACTCAACTACCTTAAAATAAATATATTCAACCATTTATATCTCTATCCGTAGGAAAGGAAATGTCTCAATCAGTTACCTTTAGGGAAATGTACTAAACTAATTTGTTTTAACACCAACACAGCAGGGAAAACCAAAATAAAGCTGTGACTAGCAAATAAACCATTTCCACAGTGGGGAAAGAAGAAAGTGAGACAAGGAAAAGACAAAAGCAGCCTATCATTTAAAGAATGAAGAAGAAGAAAAGTAGTGATAACCTTGGAATAACTACATTTTTATGTTTCATGAAATTACATGATTGTGCTTTAAGAAGGAAATATTTATTCAGCGTGCTAGTTTACTTTCAGTCTATTCTGTATTTGTGATTTTGAACTCATATTCATAAATTTCCTTTAATAAGCCATTCTTTTCATGCCATTTCATACCTTGCCAGTGCTATACTTATCTTATTTTGGAAATACATATATCTTGGTATAATATCTGTTATTATAATGAAAGTATCTAGACATATTTATTTTTTCTTTACATAGCAATTGACACTATGAATTCAGGGTTGCTTTTAAGGCTAACATTGAAAATTTCTGAGAAGGAAAGGGACTCTTATGGATCAAGAAGAAAAAAATATATATGGGTGTACATACTAGGCTGCTTTAATAGCATGTCAAAAATAATTGGTATACTATATTTTAAACTTCTTAGAAAAAAAATTTCCTAGAGTCTAAACTGGTCACTTTCATTTTCAGAAATAGAAAACCAATCCATGTCCTTAAATACAGTCTTTATATTTCTGTAGTGTTTCTGTTGTTCTATCAAATCATTAGTACAGAACCAATATCATTTTTAAAATCCATTAGATATGTTGTAAATCATGTTATTATCAGTCCTCTCTCAATGATTATTATGAATCATTTTCTCCTTGATTTGTTACCTGTTATCTAACAGATTTTGTGTTGTTTAATGATATGTGGGCCCTTCACACTCTGTGTTCTATCTACTAAATGATGTAATTATAGACCAGATTTGATAGGAAAAATCTGCAACTAAATAGGTTGTCATTATCCCTTGAAAAAGTAGTCTCTATGATTAGCAAGAAGGCACAGTGGCTTCACATTACACTGTTATAATGCTTAGATCATTTAGATGTCAATTATCAAGTGGCTTGACGTGGATGTAGATTCCTGCACCTTTCATGTCCTGTGTCTTAGTTCAGGCTGCTATGACATAAAGTACCACAGTTGTGTTGGTCATCAACGACAGAAATGTATTTCTCACCGTTTCTGATCAGGTTGCTAAGGTGTTCAGGTTCAGGGAGGGCTAAGTTGTAGGCTGCTGATTACTCTTGTATCCTCATATGGCGGAAAGCAGAGAGGGGAAGCAAACTCTCTCTTGACTCTTATAAGGGCACTTACTAGTATAAGGTCATACTCATGACCTCATCTAATCCTAATTATTTCCCAAAGGCCCATTTCCTAATACCATCACACTGGGGGAGATAGAATGGGGGTGAGGATTTCAAAGAACAAATTTGGAGGAGACCCAAAGATTCAATCCATAACAGCCTACCTAATGATGGATTATTGATCAGATCTTTTCTGCATGATAGGTGCCAATATATACTTCTGAATGTCATAAATTAAACACAATCATAACATAGACTGAAAACGGTTTGGAGACAGGTATAGGGCCATAGGCTGCAATCCCTCATCTAAAATTCTTGCAACTAAATGTTTTAGAGTTCAAAAATTTCCAGAGTCTACAACAATACTGGGATGTCTATACTAGATAGTACATAAAATCCACATGGGGTTTTGGGTGAGCCTCTGGTAATCAAACATGTTAGTGTTCAGTAAAATGATGATGTAACTAAAATGTAAAATACAGTGATTATATGTAACTTCATATTAATTGAGGTCATACCCTGTTGATGAATTGGTTTGGAACAGGCTATGCTCGGCCACAAAGTGAATTATATGAAAAATAATATCACTTTTTAAAAAATTTTAGATTTTGAAAATATGAATAATGAGTTATGTACACTTACTAGCTCTGGTGTATGTACATGGAATACAAGACTATTTATTGAAAACTTGTGATTTAGTAATAGTTTAAGAAAATTACCTTCATTATATCATATATTCTTCAAATCAAGCCTGAGATGTATGAGCCTTCATGTATGAATAAGTTATTCATCTTAGAAGGAGAAGCCCCCTGACCCCTTGAGCCCAGGCATGTGCCCTGACAGGGAATTGAACCAATGACCTCTTGGTTCCTAGGTCAATGCTCAACCACTGAGCCCTTTCCTCCAGCATTACAGCTTTCTCAGGCTGCTGAGAACACCTTCACTTGATGAATTCCTTTTATGTCTATTAGAGTACCAAGAACAGCACTAAGATTTCAATAAACACTTGGGGAATATCAACTATTCATCAACCAGCTACAGTCTTTGGATAGTTCTGAGATTTTAGGAAACTATGTTTATTCCAGTCCACTTTTATTTAGACCTACAGAGTTAATGACTCAAACTTTAGCAAAATAAAGTTCTTGGTGACTTAATAGTATAAGTTTTCACAAACTTTTAATCCAACTGTAGCATGCATAAATGGGGAGTATGTCATATAAAAGAATCTAGACCAGATATGTTTAAGTAAATTTATACATAAACTTAATGGGATGTAAATGAAATAATAAATGACTTTTTTATGTCTAGAACCTAAAATAAGACAAATTTTAAAGATTTTAAAAATAAGGAAAACTTACTAACCCTCTAAAGGAGTTTAAAGGGCATGTGATTTTTACAATACAATTTATTTATTTTTTCCTCAAGAATTTTTAGTATTTTTTACTTAAAAACTTGTATCAGTTATAACTTTTCACTTATTTACTAAGTTCTTTTAGAGCTCCCTCTACTGTTCAAATATGAACATGCTCATTGAAATTTACTAATGAAAATAATCTGGTGTGAGAATATGGCAAGAATAGTATCTTTAGTAAAAAAAAAAAGTGAATTTCCCTCTGTGTACATTTAAACTTACATATATTTGGTTTTATGTATTCATGCTCCTCAAATAAAAATCTATTTTTAATGCAGTAAATGGATACAGAAATATGCTCATTTCAAAATTCTATCTGTCCTCTCTTTATTTTTTTAATCTTTACATGTATGACAAGCTACCTTATAGGTAATATAATAAGAAACATCCCAAAGTTAACATAGTGGAAATTAAAGAAGGCTTGCAATATGATGTGCTTCATAACTCCAGGGGTGAGCAATATACCATGTTTGCATCACGACATGAAATTATGTAAGGTCTTTTCATCTTTAGAATACTAGAAGATTCACAACTCCTGAGTTAAATAAGTGTTAAATACTATCCAGGATTATGAAAGAGAAACCTAGGCATACTCAAATAGTATTAATCTTCAGAAAAAAATATTTCACAAAGGCAATTGTGTGCTCTTGGCCAAGTTAGATGTTATGAAACAGAGTTTTCCTTATCAGAATTAATATAACGGGTGAGAAAGTTTCCCTTTACTGAGGCAATGTATACATTTCATATTGTTCCTGACTTAAAACGAGATATAGAATTATCCCAACTGTGATTAAATCACAAGCATTAAAATATGAAAAGTCATAAATATATTTTCAGTTAAGCACCAAGAGTACCTATGTAATTGGAGATTTTTGTACCAAGATACTGAGAAGCAAAATGGTAATTAATTCTATGAGAGAGAATTATCAAGGTATAAAGCCATAATTAAGATAATGGTAGAATTTATTAATTCAATTCGATGAATTAATTTTAAAAGATAAAGTACAATAAGATAAAGTGTAGCAGTTAAGAATATACATTAGCTACATATTTCTCTAATGAATTCACATTTAACATTACATAATTAATCATTCAGGAAATACCAGAAAGTTTAAGTGAAATTATATTAGCCCATGGAGGAAAAACATAACTTATAGGTGATATCTCCATTTTAGGAATATAAAAAACAACAACTTAGTTTCCCCAGATTACAAAAGGTTGATGTTTTGTTAAGTCATCAGAGAGTGTCATTTGTGAATCCTGAAGACTTTTTTTTGATATGTTTTTATTGAGTTTTAGAGAGAGAGGAGGGGAGAGGGATAGAGAGATAGAAACACCAATGAGAGAGGAACATCACTGACCAACTTCCTCCTGTATACCCTCTTCTGGAGATCGAGCCCCCACAACCCAGGCCTGTGCCTTGACAGAATCGAACCAGTGACCTCTTGGTTCAGGGACCAATGCTCAGCCGCTGAGCCACACTGGCGGGGACAATCCTGAAGACTTCTGAAGGCACAGAAATGGAGTTATAGTCTCCAAAATGCAGTTGTAGAAGTGTTATGACTTTCACCAGTGATATTGCAGATTCTGAGTATATGATAGACATGTTTTCTATATATTTTAAGCAAATGAAAATGGAAAAAAATTGTGGGGTGTGCACACTTACTTAGCAAATTGCTTTTATACACTTATTATATGCTAAATACTCCTTTAAACACTGTAAATATAAATGAAAACGTATTGAAACCTCATCACAGGTAAGTCCTATCATTATGTTTCTTTCACAAATAAGAATATTGAAACAGACAAGTTTGAAAAACTCACGTCTAGATATTAGAGAACTTGATGTTCAAATCCGGGCATCTAGCTTCAGAGCTTCTGCCTTTAGAACCCTCTTGTGCTCATACTTTTCTACTCCTGCCAGGGATGAGGTGTGAGGTTTGTTTGTTTTGTTTGTTTTAATGAAATCGTGGCTGTAATTGGATCAATCTGAACTAGAAGATTTGGTTTCGGTGCTAACTGGGGGAAGACAAGAATTACATTATTTTCCATCATCCCTATTTTAGTTAAAACCTCATTTACTTATTAAATGGTGTGCTTAAACGATGCATAGGTAGGTTAATCCAATGTCTATAAAGCTTCTAGGAGTCTTCACTGCCCACCTATTGGTATTTTTATATAGAAGTAAAATCTTAGTGTCTTAAAAAATGTATAGGCCTTGAAAGATGGAGTATAAAATGTTGTGAAAGTACAGAAATGCACATTTCAGAATGACGTCGTAACTTTCCTCTGAATAATACCTGGTATATGATCCAAAAGTGATTAAGAACCACAAAAAACAAATTCTAGCTCTTTAAGGCAAGACTGCGAGTAGCATCTCCATCCACACTTACCTGATACCATAGCTTTGGTCTGCCCTGTCCTCGGGACACCAGAGTGTGTTATACACTGAACACACTGTACAATCTGAGAATTCTGGGTCCAGCTCTTTTCCCAGATCTTTCCCCTCTGACTGCACCACCCTCCCTTCCTCCTCTTGCTCTTGGAAGTCAGTCAGCCTCTTAATTTGTGCAGCAGGAATCCAACAACCTTATGGCTTCGGGGTGAGGTGGGTGTTTATTTTGTTTAAAGTGTTGAATTTAATCAGTTTATCACTTAGATGTTGCCTGGGACAGGATCAGGATAAACTTTACCTTTTGTGTAGTTCAAGGGCTATGGCTTTGAAATCAAACAATCTGGATTAAGGTCTTAGTATTTTGTTTGTTTGTTTGTCTTTAAGAGCTCAGTCCTTTCCTCTATTATCTATGTGCTTTGAATAATTTCAGTATATCCCTAAGCCCTAAGACTCAGTTTCCTCTACAAGCTGGGTGAGATAATAGCTAGTTAAGGGGGTGGTGTTGACAAATCAATTTAAAAATTAGCATCTAGGAATGCCCTTTGGAGTTCTGTCTGAGCATTATCAAACAGTCAACCTAAGAGTTAGCTGGTGTCCAAGAGAGTCCTAACTGGTTTACTATTGATTAGGGCCAGACTGTAATGTTAGATGTTAACTTTTAGGAGATTGATAAGTAACATATGATTTCTGTCCACTGGAAAAGATAACCTCAAAGGTTACATTTCTATTGCCCTATAGCAGTGGCTCTCAACCTTCCTAATGCCACGACCCTTTAATACAGTTCCTCATGTTGTGGTGACCCCCAACCATAAAATTATTTTTATTCCTACTTCATAACTGTAATTTTGCTACTGTTATGAATCATAATATAAATATCTGATATGCAGGATGTATTTTCATTGTTACAAATTGAACATAATTAAAGCATAGTGATTAATCACAAAAACAATATGTAATTATATATGTGTTTTCTGATAGTCTTAGGTGACCCCTGTGAAAGGGTCGTTCTACCCCCAAAGGGGTCACGACCCAGAGGTTGAGAACCGCTGCCCTATAGGATGTTAACCAATTATCCCTGAGATTTTTCCCTACAGTTCAATTTTTGTATTTCAATAGGAAGGGATATGTTTTAATTTTATAGACAGAAAAAAAATAGTGTGTATAAGAGATGCAATTTACCACATATTACAGTCAGGAAAGATAAATTTGTTGATGTGCTATCAATATTAAAATGTTTTCTTCACATTTTTTTATAAAAATTAAAAATTATTTAAATTTTTTAAAAGTATATTTTATTGCCCTAGCCAGTTTGGCTCACTGGATAGAGTGTCGGCCTGGGGACTGAAGGGTCCCAGGTTCGATTCCGGTCAAGGGCATTTACCTTGGTTGCGGGCACATCCCCAGTAGGGGGTGTGCGGGAGGCAGCTGATGGATGCTTCTCTCTCATCGATGTTTCTAGCTCTCTATCCCTGTCCCTTCCTCTCTGTAAAAAAGCAATAAAATATATTTTTTAAAAAATATACATATATTTTATTTATTTTCAATAAAATATATTTTAAAAAATATATACATATATTTTATTTATTTTCAATAAAATATATTTTTAAAAAAATATACATATATTTTATTTATTTTCTACAGAGAGGAAGGGAGAGGGATAGAGAGTTAGAAACATTGATGAGAGAGAAACATCGATCAGCTGCCTCCCACACACCTCCTACTGAGGATGTGCCCGCAACCAAGGTACATGCCCCTGACTGGAATCGAACCTGGGACCCTTCAGTCCGAAGGCTGATGCTCTATCCACTGGGCCAAACTGGTTAGGGCAGTGGTGGCTTTTATTTTAAGCAGCCTATTTTATCCTCCTTTGAACTGCCTTTATCATCTTGCTACTTCACTCATTAAACTGTTTTGTTTTTTAAAATCAACTAAAGAAGCTTATTACATATATTTTTGCAAGTCATAATTTTAACGTTGTATACTTTAATACAAGTAGGTAAGTGCTTGAAAGTTATTTGGTTACTTCATCCCCTGGGCAGTTTTTGAAACAATCCATCATATGGAGATAGACTCTTGCTTTCTGCACACTCAAAATGCCTTTTACAAGATTTTCTTCTTGTTATTATCCCAACCATCCTCCTGGGTCTACTTTTAAATGCTTTCTCCTTCAGGAAGTCTTAACTAATTCTACAAATCAGAAGTGACTGCTCTCTGTATTCCCATAGCATTTTTGTTTTGTCATGGAAATTAATCATGGTTATTTGTGTATATGCCTTAACTCTCCTGATGAACTGGAGTATATTTGAGAGCAGAGATTATATCTTATTTATCATTTAATACACATCATTCCCCACATTGTGCTTTGTCCTAGCAAGTATAGAATAATAAATATTGTTAGCATTAGGCATGCAAAGCAATGGAATGAATCAATTAAACTTATTAAAATAGCAAAATTATTCAGATTGGGGATGGTATAATAAAATCAGGAAATTAGTCAACAGTAAAATATAGACAGTAAAAAGTACAGAGGTTTTTTATTATTATGCAATCACATAGAATTATAAATCTCTAATTAGTGACAGTTAAAATAAAAAGAAAAATAACACACAAAGTAAACTCATTCTGGAGACTCTTCTTTATACATCATACAACTTCCAATTGCACCAAAACTCAAGGACATTAGCAAGAGTCTGCTTTTATTACTTAAAATGTTATTTCTTTTATAGCTTCAAATCATAGAACGATGTGAAGAAAACATTTTAATATTGATAGCACATCAACAAATTTATCTTTCCTGACTGTAATATGTGGTAAATTGCATCTCTTATACACACTATTTTTTTCTGTCTATAAAATTAAAACATACCCCTTCCTATTGAAATACAAAAATTGAACTGGAACACACATGGTGTTCCTCTGGGCAGGGTAATTCCCGGGTCCTTGTCCAGGTGGAGTGGAAGAATGAAACCACGAACAAAAGGTGGTATAGGAAGGGAAAGATGGGAATCTATTGAGAAACAAGCACAGACTCCCATGTGGGGAGGCGGGGAGGCAGGGCGGCAGGGGGAGTCCCACTAAGTCCCTCTTTTCTATGGCTTAAAAAGGCTGCAGTTCTTTGTATTTTGAATCCCCTCTGATTGGTCACTGTAGCAGCTTCTGAGCTCAAACCTCACGTGAGGTTCCCCTCTTCTTCTCCCTTATTGTTTTTCTATTCCCTTTGGCCTTCCTCTTCCCTCTCTGAAGGAGGGGTTTCCTTCCCTTTATTCTTTAAATGTGTACCTTCTGCAGCTCCCAGCTCCCTTATCCTATGGAAATGTGTACCTTCTGGCAGCTCCCAGCTTTGCAACCCTGTGGTTTTCCCATGGACCCCTTAATTCCTAAAATTTCCTAAACCTGCCTATTTTACCCCTAAAAACTCCTTTCACTATGATAGAAAAACATTATAAATATGAGCTATGATAAATCTCCTTGAGCTTTAAGGATGAATGACCTATATGAAACTGTGGAATAAAATATGCCTTCTCAAAATTTAATATGTGTACAGTTCTCCAGGGAGTATGGGGGCCATGCAGGTTCTAACTTAGTTTGTCTAGAGCAGTGATGGCGAACCTATGACACGCGTGTCAGAGGTGACACACGAACTCATTTTTTTGGTTGATTTTTCTTTGTTAAATGGCATTTAAATATATAAAATAAATATAAAAAATATAAATCTTTGTTTTACTATGGTTGCAAATATCAAAAAATCTCTATATGTGACACTGCACCAGAGTTAAGTTAGGGTTTTTCAAAATGCTGACACGCCAAGCTCAAAAGGTTCGCTATCACTGGTCTAGAGCAACACCAAGAGATTCTGTGTTTCTCATAATCTTTCAGGTGCTGCCAGTGCTGCTGGACCAAGGACTACACTTTGAGGACTATAGGATAGAAAATCTATTTAAAAACGCACTCTCTTCCTGGATGTTGGTTTTCTCCTAACACACCTTTCAAGTTTTGGCATTATTCTTCTATAAAATTGACAGGAGGTAGAAAAATATTTTTCTAGCTCTTGCTCAGTGAAAATGGAAGAAAATGAAAACTTATCTTAAAGATATTAGTCTTGTTCCTGATATTAAAAATGCCTTGAAAAATTCAACATTTTAAAATCTATCTACCTTTAATAATTTTTATTTTCCCTTTGTGGTACAACTTTAATATGCACTGTGATACAGAAGTTCACTTAAGAAATGAAAAATTCTTTGAGGTAAACCTTACATTTGCTCCTTTTATCCTATATAATAAGAGAGAAACATGTAAGTTGACTGTCCCTCCGCTACACTCACCAGCCAATCAGGAGTGAGTATGCAAATTAACCCAACAAAGATGGCGGTTTAATTTGCATACATAGGTGCTGGGTGGAGAGCAGAGCAGGAGAGCTGGCGGAGAGTGGAGCTGCTTGGGGAAATTGGCTCCCCAAGCCACCAGATGGAGAACAGAGAAGGAGAGCTGGTGGCTTGGAGGACTTGGCAGAGTGGGAGGCCATGGGACGGAGACAGAGCAGGAAGGGAAAACCAAGATCGTGGGGAGCACCAGGAATGCTGGGAATCGTAGTTCTGGTGGCAGTCAGATCTCTTAGACACTAGAGCAGGGGTCCTCAAACTACGGCCCGTGGGCCACATGCAAATACAAATATTATATTTGTTCCCATTTTGTTTTTTTACTTCAAAATAAGATATGTGCAGTGTGCATAGAAATTTGTTCATAGTTTTTTTTAAACTATAGTCCAGCCCTCCAACGGTCTGAGGGACAGTGAACTGGCCCCCTGTTTAAAAAGTTTGACAACCCCTGCACTAGAGCAAAGTGAGCCTGGAGCAAGCTACTGTTGCGGTGGGGGATGGAGGGAAAGCAAAGGTGAGAGACATAAGTAAAATCAGAGTGTCTAGGAAAAATTAAAGGGGAGATATTCTAAAACTTCCAGGAAATCTCCACCAATGAAGCAAAGAAAAAAAAAGCCTCTATTATTCTGTGAGGAACAAACCAAACTGAGTTTGGGTCTCAGACAATTCGCTCATATGATTGCAAAGACAGACAGAAACTCCCGGATTGGAGAGGGCTCCCCTGAGGGCTCCCAGATTGGAGAGGGTGCAGGTTGGGCTGAGGGACCCTCATACCCCCCCAGTGCATGAATGTCATGCACCGGGACTCTAGTAATTCTATAAAACAATTCTTTGTTATCACTAAAATTTCTAGTTAGCAAACAACTCTATTTTTCAGCACTCAAAATAATGTGTATATGTTTAATAATAATATTAAAATAACTGTCTTTATATTTTCATGATACCCAGTAATTACCATGGTAATTATCTAATTTTTTTAAATGTTGCAGTTGTACAGCAGAAAATTATAAAGTGACATTTTACTTGTCACAGGTAGATCTTTGTCTCTGGGACTAAATGAAGTCTAAAAGGCAAGAAGTTTGAGAGAGCTCTTCCACCACCCATGGAACCAACAAATATGTTATCCTATGGAGAGAAAATTAACTTTTATTTTAAATGACTTTTTATGATTTTTAGAGAGAGAGAGAGGGAGAGGGAGAGAAACATTAATGTGAGAGAGAAACATTGATCAGTTTCCTCCTGCACACCCCTTACCAGTGCTTGAGCCCAAAACCCAAGCATGTGCCCTGACCAGGAATGGAACTAGCAACCTTCTCATGCATGAGGCAACACCCAACCAACTGAGCCACACTGGCCAGGGCAAGAGAGAATTCACTTTTTATCTTTTGTTTTCAAAGGTTATATAGGATCATAGCAGCAAAATTTACAATAGCTAATATTTGGAAACAGCCTAGGTGCCCATCAGCAGATAAGTAGATTAGAAAACTGTGGAACATCTACACAATAGAATACTACACTGCTATAAAAAGGAAGGAACTCTTACCATTCACAACAGTGTGGATGGACCTGGAGAACATTGTGCTAAGTGAAATAAGCCAGTGCTTTTTTTTCTTTTTCAACTCAATTTGCTTATTTGTTTGTTTGCTTTTAAATCTTTATTGGTGAAAATATTACATATGTCTCCTTATACTGTTATTTTTAATGCATGTATAGATTCTGTTTGAGTGGAGGAATTATTGTATTTGAAAAGTACCTGTCATGTCAGGCTGTGGCCTACATATGAATTCCCTTTTGAGTTACTAAGTAACACAAAACTAGCATGTAAGTAGTATTCACTCACCTGCATTAGCAGCTTCATGTGCTGAAATGAACTCTTAGAGGCTATGAGCTGCAGAAGCCTCAGCCCAGTCACATCACTCACGCACTTCTTCACGTGGAGGATTGATTTGTGGATGCTATCATACTCTCACTTCTGGGAATTCTAGAATGCAAGATTCTTAAAACTCTGACCCTATATAATCTTTAAATCTAATTAGTTTGTTCTGTTTTACTCTGATTTTCTAGCTCTGCAAAGCATTCCATTTGTCAGTGGACCACATATCATTGGTGTGCTATTGACAGAATAACAAATAGGAAAGGCTTCGTTTTACTGAGGTCTTAAAAGCTTCGAAAAGCAGATTGAGGATATGAGTTTATTTTTGAGTCTCATTAAAAATATTTATAATTTTTAATCTTTTGTATATTGGTTCTGTTCTTCTTTTTACAGTTCACCTAAATCACTTTCATTTATTAGCTTAATATTTACTGGCTAGTTACTATATACTATGGACTTTGCTAGTTAGTGGTTGTATAATGAGGAGTAAGATGGACACCAGAATGTTATTAGATGGGTCACAATCTAGGGGGTCTCACAGACCAGGACACAAGCAAACACAATAAATGGAGTGCCTTATAAAGCAGGAGCTTAAAATGTGAGCATGCTATGGGACACCTCAGGTACTTGGAGGGAGGAGGACATGAGAGGCTTTCGAAGAAGAGGTTTCTAAGCAGTACGTTGAAAAGAATAATGGGGGTTAGTGAGGAAAGAAATGGCAGGTGGGGGCAGGATTATTCCAAGCAGAGGAAGCAGCCAGTGCAGAGGCCAGAAGCAAGAGAGAGTAAGGTAGTGTTGGGGGAGAGGAAGAGTGAAGAGGGAACAAGTGAGATGCTAAACAGGAAGTAGGTTTATCTGAGGAGCAATAGGAAACCATTACAGAAGCCTTGGTCAGGGAAGAGGCATGGTCAGGTTGGCATTTAGAAGGATCACTGGCTGAAGAATGGTGGGGGCGGGTGGCAGGAAGGAGCCTGCAACCAGGAGAAGCGATATTCCGGGGCTCAGAGAGACACAACCGACCAGAGCAGGTTAACATTTCACGAGCTGTTTATTGGTTTTCTAGATCATTTCCTTTTCTCTATAACTGGTTTTATTTTCCCTCAGTGAGACCCTCTGCTTTCATTTCACCTACTGATGGTTTTCTGAGCTTGTTTTCCTTTTAAGGAACTCCACTGTCCCCCTGCCTTCATTCCCTCCCGCCTCCCTCCCTTTTCCCTATGCTTGTGTGCACACACACTCGCACAATATTAGGGTTAGAAAAATCATTTACACTTACTGAATTTGGCTTTTTCATGCTAAATGAAAAAGCCAAATTGGGTTTGAATGTTCATCTGTCAAATTACGGAATGAAATACTTTTCAAAAATGTAGCATCAGCAGAAAGCTCACCCTGTGTAGAGCGTTATCCTGGGAGTGAGACACATTTTCTTTCCCACCGATTTCTATCTTGGTCCACAGTGGGATCTAGAATAGTATATGACATTAGTTATATTTTGTTTGGTCAGAGTTAATAACCTACATAAAACATCTGTAAATTAAAATATTTACGAGACATGAGCGATCAAAACACTAAATTAGATTTTACAATAGTTCATATGATCTCAAGCAAGACACTCTACCTTTTATCTACAGAGGTCTAACACAAAGGAGAATCAGTTTTGTAGAGTAAAAAGAGGAAACTCAGAGAGTCTGACTAGCAGGTGTTCCATTAAGGCAGAAAGTTTGGAACCAGAGGTGGGTGGGGGACTCGTTAACTGATCTTCAGATACATTTGACAGCTTCGGTGGCTGCAAAGAAGGCAAGCCAGCAATTTGGGAACATTTCCAAAGAAGAATAATTCTTCAATGTTCAGTTTCCTAGAACAGGTGGGGATCAGTAGAGGGCTGCTCTGTGGTTAAACAGTATTTATTGCAGAAAGGTTGTCTTGGCAGAAAAATTCTCACAGAAATGTGATCAAGTTATTTACTCCTAGTTTTTTAGAAAAGTTTTTATTCTTTAGGTTTGATCAAATTCTCTGTTATTTCTGGTTTGTTTTTATCATGTTGAATCTACCAAGTTTTCCTGCTTCCTTCCATTTTATTTCTTATGGCCTAATATTATTAATATTTTTATGAATGGATATTTTCAAAATATCCATTGATTAGCAATTGCCACATTTTTAGCACACATTTCTGTTCTTTATTATCAATTAAATAGTAACATTAGAATACAAAGATATCAAGAATTTTCATATTTTTTTATTTATAACTTAGGCAATAATAGATTATGCTGGGCATATTGCCATCTATTTTAATGCCCCAAGAGAAGCTATGGAAACCTAACTTTGAAAATAAATTCCCAATTAGATATTTTTGGATCATATTATATAGAAAACTAGAATAATTATTCTTTTCTCTTTAAGATTCTAAAGCAATTCTTTGATAATTATTCTTTGAGGGTAATTAGGAGTAAATCAGGAAATCTCTCACATCTGGGAGATATTACACCTTGTAAATCTGCAATAATTGTGCTTGGAAAATGGAGGAGAAGAAGGAAAAGGGAGGAGGGTAGGTAGGAGAGAAGGAAATTAAACATGATTTCTTTTCATCCATCCTAGGAAAATGGAAGCAGTCTATTGCTATACTATCTAACAAAACAGTATAATTCTCTCCTGAATGGATTAACTCTTAGGGACTTCATTCCTAATCAGAGAAGAGTATCATTAGTAAACAGACTTCATGTATATTATATATCTCTATATATTACTGCATAGCATCTTTTTTAACCTAAAATATTTATAACTTTTAAAGAAATAGCTTAGTGATTTTAAGAAAGATTTTTTTAAAATGTTTTAATTGATTTTTTTAGAGAGAGAAGAATGAAGAGGGAGGGATGGGGAGGGGAAAGAGAGAGAGAGAGAGAGAGAGAGAGAGAGAGAGATGAGAGAGAAAAACATGAATTGGTTGCCTCCCCCATGTATGTGTTCTGACCAGGAATTGAACTGGCGACCCTTTGGTGCACAGGATGACACTCAACCGAGTCACACAGGCCAGGGCTTATGAAAGATTTGATTACTTCAAATCTTCATTAAAATTCTGTCAGTATATAAAGATTTTTCTTTTTTTAAATTTCCTTCCTCCTTCATATCCATATTCTCCTTAAGTTAGTAGCTATAATAATTTCATAGACCTCCAGAAGAATTTTGTTTCTGCATGTCAGGAGATTACATGGCTTCACTTTAGAAACCAACAAATTCTGCTGATACAAGTTTTCAAAATTCAGCTTTTTGGTACATTTCATTGTTTACATCATCTTAGCAGGAACCCTCCAAATCAAAGAGCCAAGCATATTATTGTCTTTAATTAACACTGTTGAGTGTTAGCGTATCCAAAAGCACTTTATATGTGCTTCAACCACACCTGACTTGTAGCCAGCAACACCACATAATCACTTTTGTCCTTCAAAATTAGAAGCAATTTAACACTTACCAGGGGTACTAGGGAAGACATCTGGACTGAAGGTTTCAATTTCTAAAGTATACTGCTTGGATGCTGGAAGTTAAAATCATGAGCACTTGTTTAGAGAGTAAGTTGTAATCTGTATATTTTTTCTCAAGAGGAAGGATTACCATCATTATTAATATCTGAAGATTCACTGAGTCACAGTTGATGAGATATAATAAACAAGCCCTGGTTCCTTATGACACTTCAAAATCTAACATGTATTTTTTATTCTCTCTCTCCTGCCTTCACATGGACTTCATCCATTGTTTTCTCTCCTAAACTTGCAACTTGCCCTCTCTGTTGGAGAAACTAATATATTGTAAGATATCAATAGGTAAAACCAGAGTGAGACTGCTTAAATCCTGATTCTGTCACTTACCAACTTGGGACCTTGGACAAGTTCAACTTTCTGTGCCACAATTTCCATGTCTATAAATGTAAAAGAGTAGCAACGATCCCATAGGATTGTCAAGAGTGTTAAATAAGTCTATGTTGTTTAACATCTAGAATAATTCCGGGCACATAGGACACACTGGGACATTAGCTGCTGTTACTTTATAAGTACTGAATCCTTCCCATTAGCATTCAAATATACGCTGTAGAATATATAATTAAATCACACCACAGTTTTATTGCTCTTCTATGTGCCTATTCCTCCCGATCACGCTTCCTTAAAAAGTTGTCTGCACTGTCTGGCTTTACTTCTCACCTCCCATTCATGGTTCCCCCTCTCTCCCTACTCCCAATGCCATTCCACTGAAATTGCTCTTATCAACATTAACGTCATTTATAACCTCTTTGTTGTCATGGTAAACGCGAACTGTTCAATCACCGTCTTCTGAGAGCTTGAAGCTGCACTGCACACAGCCCATGTTCTGTCTTTCTGCGCCCCACAGCACCATCTCCCTACTCCTTTCTACTGTCTCTTCGCCCATCCCTTTCCTCCCTGCTCAAACCATCTACTTAGCTATCTTTCCTTATGCTCTTATTTTATTAATTATCTTTCTTCTTAAAATGTAAGTAACATTTAGCCAGAGAACATTTTTTCTACTAAATCTGTATTGTTACTAGTTCAATAAATAAATCTTGAAGGGATGATTATCGAAAGAAGCTTCCACAACTATTCCCACAGTAAACACTATCCAGTATGCCATACTGCAAATATCAACAGTAATAGAATGGAATTTTATCTTCATTGTTTGTAAATACTTTACTTCAACTTTTGGTTCATGTGTTTGAAGGGAAATTTTGTGTGTAATTTGTCTACCTATAAAAACCATATGGAGGTCAGCTGGAGCCATATGTATGAACTTTGGAAGCTGATAAAATAGAACATAATTTTTATTTCTCCTTCCAAGAAATGGCATGATTTTGGCTAAATTACAAAACAAACACAAATATACATATAAAACAAACTATGAGTCTGTTTTCTGAAACAGAAAATAAACATAATACCACCTACCTTAATCACTAGTATGAAGATGAAATGATACGTGGCATAGACATGTCAGTAAGCACTCACAAACAAACTTCATTACCATTTCTGCCGGGCCCTCCTCTCAGGCATTAGGCACCTTGCTTTAGTCTTCATCCTTGAGCTCACTCCCCAGGGTCACCTGCAGAGGCCCTCAGCCTGGGAGAAGGAGAGCTGAGCAGGCTGGCTTGAGTGTCACTCAGTTCTTCCCACCCCTGCTCCTGAGTTAGGACATTCAGATGAGATTTCTTTTTGATGCTGTTATTCTATCATCTTTGTCTTTGTTTGTTTGTTTGTTTGTTTGTTTATTTCAAACTTCTTATCAAAGTCATCACTCAGATTATTATGCTGTTAACTTTATATACGTTCATTTAAATTAGCATGATTGATGTTTCTTTTGCTGTTGTTCTTATTGTATTTTCAATTCTACATTTATTTTATTTCTTGCTACTTGTTCTGTTAGCTTACTATCTGTGCCATTAAATCCATCTGCTGAGCTTTATCAGCTCAGATAACTCACTTTAAGTATTTTAGTCTCTTTTGCAGAGACTGCTGTTAAAAGGATCTTACCTGTAAGAGCTCAGCAATAAAGAAACATTTGGGAGAATAATTAAATTACTTTTTCCCTCCTATTGGCCTTATAACCTCCCTTTTAGCCTTCAATAGTAAATTGTCATTATCAGAAAAATAGAAACCCTTTATTTTAAAATAACAAGTACTTCTCAACTTTTTATACTTAGACCCACATTTGAAAAGCATGTTTCTTTTACCACAACTACCTTTTTTTCTTTGAGGTTTTAGGTTTATTCTCTTCCTCCAATACTCCCATTAGAATCATTAAGCGACACAAAACATTGAACTCCGGCTGAACACCTGAAATTTTTCTAGTTGGTGAGAGTATAATAAAAACAAGAAGTGACACTGATCCACAGCAGTTGCCCCAAAGTCTTAGGAGTTCTGAAAGTAAAACATGGGAGTTCTTGGGCTAGTTTCAGTGTTTCTGCAAGTTCAATAGTTAAAGTATCATGAGTTTTTCCTTGAGACCAGTGTAATATCAACAGAATAGTAATTCTGAGTATCTAATGCAAAAAACAAACTAGTCATTTGATTAGTGAGTGTAGTTGGTTAGACAAAGCTTTCAAAATATGTAGTTTGTAAGTAAAATAACAAATAAAGCACTTCACCATGGCAATGTTTAAAGTCACTGGCCTTGCAGTACTCACAAGGTCCAGTACTTGAGAACATAGCAAAAATGCATGAGAGAGAAAGAAAATCATATCTAATACAATATAGACTTGAGTGCTAATTTGCATGGTATAGATTCATATTTAAGCAAAGATAAAACATGTCATAGGCTGGGATTAGACAAGGAGACATCACTTGCAATACGTTTAATTTTTTTTAAGTATAAGAAATGGTTTGGAGTGTAAATTAAAAGGGGAGAATTTCCATACGTTGTGAATGTGCAAAATGGTCACCCAGACAGTGAAAGGGAAAGGTTCAGGGAAGTATAAGAATAATCTGACTGAAGTAGGGAATTAGCTTTGGGGAGTAATGGAGAAGAAAAAAAAATTGTTGGGCAGGATAAAAGAAGTTAGCATATTGTGTTACATATTAGGCGCTCAAGTTTAAATTTAGTTCATGCACAATTCAGAGTCATTATACTATTCAGCTGATCAACTAGAAGAAAATGAAGAAAAATCAGTTAAGAAAATATATTAACTTTGCAAAGTTTCATAATATCTGCTGTGATTTTTAAGATGTATTATGAAATTTGCCATTAATCTTAATTCAGGTGAAAATTATTGTTGTAATTGAGGCATAAAATGGGTATGACCTGAACTGGACTGAGATAACAGAAATGAGTCATGTGAAGAAAACAACATTCTAGTTGGTAATTGACAGGACATGAGAGATCAAAGATGACTCCCAGGTTTTTGGCCAAAGTTACCAGAAAAATGGTGGAGCTATTAACCATTCTGAACATAAAATTAGCCTGGCTTTTATCCTTAACCTTTAATTAAATTAGTTGGGTTTCTTTAACATGAGAAATAGTTTGTACCATAAATCAAAAGTTGCTCCTCTCCTTTAAAAATAATTTTTCTCCAGTTACTCTATGTCACTCACCCCTCAAGTCAGGCATCCGAGTGTGTGGTTTATTTATAGAAATGACATTTAAATGTCAGCTTTTTGGTCTGTTAGTAATATTTATGAGCAGATGTATATTCAAAGGTACTCTGCTAGGTTACACAAGAAAATCCAATTTTTAAAAAACCTCTTTGTGAAACATAAAATTGTGATACAATGTATTTTTAATTGAAACCTTTGACCGTAATTGTACACATGGTCTGTGATATCTTTTGTGAATTTTTCAAAATTCCCCCTCCACCAAAGAAAAAGAAAAAAATAGAAAAGAGAAAAAAATCTGACCAGAATAGTTTGCTGGTATTCATTTCACTCACTTTAGTACTTATAAATAAATTCAAGAGGGTAATTTTCAATTCAAGAGTCCTTATATTTCTAGTTTTCTCTTTGAAATAGTAGTGGTAGAGATAATTATGATTGAAATCACAATTATGACAGCAGTAATGACAGTGCATAGATTAACTGGGAAATAGTGTGTTCAAAATCTTTCAGCCACTTTAGGTAACACAAACAAAAATTAGAAACTTTCCCTAACACTTGAACCTGTTTTGAAATTTGGTAGCCTGTAGATTTCTATTTTATAACAACTCTATTTCTATCCATTTCTTCAATACAGAGAGGAACAAATAATTCCTAAAATGTCAGGAAGTATCACAATAATCTGTTATAAAATTTTAGTTTGGGATAGATTTCAGAAAATGCCTTACTTGCTTGCTAGAGCATAGAACTCAGCTTTAGGTAAAGAAAACATCAGAGTGCCAGGAAGCAATAAATGAGAACTATATACAACCCTCCATTGTCAAAATCATAGGAATCTGAGAGCTCCCTGAGGATATAAGCTATAAAATTTTAACCGTGTATTTTCAGATTTTATCTCTGTCTCTGGCTCATGATATATGCTTATTAAATATTTGGTTGAGCAAATGAATTAGCAAAGGAGGTTGACAGCTCTGTGCTGCAGTAGAATATAGACTAAAAATTGAGATAAACTCTTCCCCAGAACATTATGTAGTTCTAACATGTCACACACACACACACACACACACACACACACACACACACACACACTTGCACAGGCATCTTCTAGAATATTCTATATTGGTGTCTTTAGAGTTCAGAGTGTTCCCTTTTAAGGCTGTAAAGTACCTGCCATTTCACAGCATTTAAACATCTTAACTCTACTTTCCTGGACTCTCCTTTCCTTTTTGGGTTTTCACAATGTAATTTTTTAGCCAGCCTCTTCTCACTAACTTCTTTGGCTTTTACAGTCTCCTCTATAGCTGCTCATTAGATGTTAATGGCTTCAATGTCTCCTGCTAAATCTAATTCCCCACTTCCTCTAAATTTCTACTGAGTGTGCTTATTTATGCCCATGGTTTTGATACCTTCCCTGTGCTAACTTGATGTTCCCAGCCCCCAGTCTCATCTAACCCACTGGTCTTTGTTTCTAACAAGAGGCCTGGTGCACGAAATTCATGCACGAGCTGGGGGGTGTGCCTCAGCCCAGCCTGCACCCTCTCCAATCTAGGACCCTTCGAGGGATGTCCGACTGCCTGTTTAGGCCCGATCCTACTAGGATCGGGCCTAAACAGGCAGTCGGACATCCCTCTCACAATCCAGGACTGCTGGCTCCCAAATGCTTGCCTGCTTGCCTGCCTGCCTGATTGCCGCCAACCGCTTCTGCCTGCCAGCCTGATCACCTCCTAACCACTCCCCTGCCAGCCTGATTGATGCCTAACTGCTCCCCTGACGGCCTGATTGCCCCTAACTGCCCACCCCTGCTGGCCTAGTCACCTCTAACTGCGCTCCCCTGTAGGCCTGGTCCCTCCCAACTGCCCTCCCCTGCTGGCCTGATTGTCCAAAACTGCCCTCCTCTGCTGGTCATCTTGTGTCCACATGGGGGCGGCCATCTTTAACCACATGGGGGCGGCATCTTGTGTGTTGGAGTGATGGTCAATTTGCATATTACCTCTTTATTATATAGGATTGATGCTGGATCTGAATTCTATTCCATACCTAATTTCATAAATACTTTACTTAATCATGCCTTTTCTCTAATATCATCAACACATAATTATGAGCCCAACTAAAATCCTAGTGGTTATTTTTAAATGACTTACTGCTCTTTTTTCTTAAACAAGAACAACAAAAACAACTGAACACATTTCTTCATATGACATAGCTCTTGAATTCCTGACTGAGTTCTTCAAACTCTCCTCCTCTCTTATATTCAAGCAGCCTTTTGAAGTGGCTGTTGACTCCAGCCATTGACTATCCCATTTTCCTCCCATTCCAGTCCTTCTTGCCTGTGGCTCCCAGAAAGCACATTATATCATTCCCCTCCTTAAAATCCTCCAATAATGCATTTTCATAATCAGAAAAAAGGTACAAATGTGACATTGTTTAGAACAGTGGTTCTCAACCTTCCTAATGCCACGACCCTTTAATACAGTTCCTCATGTTGTGGTGACTCTCAACCATAAAATTATTTTCGTTGCTACTTTATAACTGTAATTTTGCTACTGTTGTGAATCGTAATGTAAATATCTGATATGCAGGATGTATTTTCATTGCTACAAATTGAACATAATTAAAGCATAGTGATTAATCACAAAAGTAATATGTAATTATATGTGTTTTCCGATGGTCTTAGGCGACCCCTGTGAAAAGGTCGTTCGACCCCCAAAGGGGTCGCGACCCACAGGTTGAGAACCGCTGGTATAGAAGATACTGTATAATCTCAAAGCAATCTATTTTATACACTAATCCCTTACCATTTCTGTCATGGATTGCATTGTGTCCCCATCCTAAATTCATCTGTTAAAGTACTAAACCCCAGTACCTCAGAATGGAGATATTTGGAGATAGGGTCTTTGGAGAAGTAATAAAGTTAAAATGAGGTATTTAGGGTAAACACTAATCCAATATGACTGGTGTACTTATAAAAAAGGTAACTTTGGATGCAGAAACAAGTGTAGAGGGAAGACAATGTAAAACGATGCAGGGGGAAGATAGTCAGCTACAAACCAAGGAGAGGGGCCTGGAATAGATGTTTTCCTTACAGGTCTTGGAATGAACCAACCCTACAGACATCTTGATTTTGGACTTCTAGCTTCTAAAATTGTGAGACAATAAATATCTATTATTTAAGCCAATTAGCCAGATATACTTTATTATTATTATTCTTAGGAAACCAAGACAACTCCCTTTTTACCACGCTCACATACACACATGTGCACACTGTTAACCATCTTGCCTCACTAATAATGTGTCTGTATAGGAACCACTTTTCTCTTCTACAATTCAAATGGGACCTCAGGGAAAATTTTCAAGATGTCCTCTTGCAAAATTTTAATCTTCAGTATTCTCAGAGTCTAGTGCTTAACCCATTGGTAGACACATTTCACACTGTATCATAGAAATAAGCATACTTCATCATAAGACTTTTTTTCTCATTCAACAGCACTTTGTTTTTCACTTTGTGAATGTCCTTTAGGAATTGGCTATTAGCAAAGAAAACAAAAACAACAATGAAAATAATAATAGTAGCTAACAATTATATGATGCTTAATATGTGCCATGCACTGTTCCAAGCATAAATAGAATTGCTGGCCTTGCTATCTTTTTATTCATGGACTTAGACAATACCTCTTCTGAGCAAGGATGAAAATTATAAAGAAATTGAGGGAGATTTTTTTTCTGCAATGTGTTTATTTTCTTGGGAGAAAAATTAGTACAACAATGTTTTTCAGGCATATTGTGAATTTTTATTGTGAATTTCAATACCATATTAAACTTATAAATGCTGGTTTTATTTTAGCTCACTAAAATTTTATTAGACAATTTATCACACTCTGAAGTTTTTCTCTAATCCAGTGGTTCCCAAAATTTGCAAACTTTATCAAAAAAAAATCATCCTGAATCATTTTTTAAAAACAGTATCCCGAATCTCACCCAGAATGCCTGATTTGGTGCCAGGGCAGCGTGGGCTGCTGACGTGCTTGTTTAGGGAGTTTTCAGATGATGTTAGTACTGCTGATCCAGGGATCACAATTTGAGAGCTATTGGTTAAATCCATTATTATTTACTAAAAAAATCTCATACCTCAAAAATTCTCCAAAAGCATGCCATTATTTCCAAGGGGAGGAAATAAAAGAGAATATGTGTCAGATTTTAAATGTTTAATCAGTTGTTATATTTAGAAAAAAACACAGAGCAGTTTGCTAGTAGTGTTCTCTATACATGTGGTTATTTTTATTTCAGGCATATTTGGCAAAATTGATCATTTATTGGGAAAATGTGCATGTGCCCTGTGTTTACATTGTTATACACATTTGTGTGTGTGTGTGTGTGTGTGTGTGTGTGTGTGTGGTGTGTGTGTGTGTATCACAAAATAATTCTTAACATTAATCTTATGAATAAATTCATGGGTCTCATGGAGCATTCTTATTTTTTAAATAAATTATTTTAGTTTAGAAAAAAATAAACAGCATAATGTGTTAAATTGTCCTCATGTTAACAGAGACATGATTTTTTCAAAACTTTGTTATTCTCTGAGGCTCCTTTAGTGTCCTTTACTGAATACAAACAGATTAATACAGCTATACTTGGATTTTATGTATTCAACAATGATTTAGAAGGATCTCAAAAGGTTCGAAATATTGCTTTAAGATACTCCTTGCCAGATTAACATTTTTAAGTGTGCAGGATAACTGCAAAATAAGAGTGGTCCTTAGAAAGCAAAAATGTACAGCTCAACTGCTTTTGGCAATAAGTACATGCAAATAGCCATTAAGGAATTCATGCACGTTACAGTTTATGGATGACATGAGTCAGCCATAGTTATACATATAATTCACAATACTGTCAATAGAACAGTGCCAATTTCTTTAATTTTTTTTAAAATATAGTTTATTGATTTTTTTACAGAGAAGAAGGGGGAGGGATAGAGAGTTAGAAACATCGATGAGAGAGAAACATCGACCAGCTGCCTCCTGCACACCTCCTACTGAGGATGTGCCCGCAACCAAGGTACATGCCCTTGACCGGAATCGAACCTGGGACCTTTCAGTCTGCAGGCCGACGCTCTACCCACTGAGCCAAACCGGTTTGGCAATTTTTTTAATTTTTAAGTGGCTAGAGGAATACCTGTTGTTGGAATTATTTTTCTGGGTTTAGAGCCATTCATTAGAGATTAGGCCTAATTCTCAGTCTTTGAGTCTCTTCCCTCTAGACCAGAATTGTAATGAGTCATATACATAACTAAATATTTTTGTAGTCATATTTTAAAGAGTGGAAACAAGTAAATTAAATGATTTTATTTAACCCAATGTTTTCAAAGTCTTAAAACTATACTAGTATTGTGGCAGTACATCTTAGTTCGACAAGCCACAGTCCAAGTGCTCAGTGGCCAAGGAGCTACCCTGTTGGGGAGCACAGTGTCAGGGCATACCATTTCCTCTTATGCATTTGCTTGAGAGGAAAATTGTAAGCATTTGTCATGGACTATGAGGAGATTTTTTACTTTTAGCTAAAAGTACACTTATTAAAATAGGAGCACCATTTACAGATGCAAAGAAATGATCCCAGATTGTAGAAGCTTGACACACTGATGTTGTCTCCAGAGAACAGACAAGAATGTGAACTGAGAGGCTAGTGCTCAAAAGGTGGAGGGAGATGCATGCTGACAAGCCTCAGCCTGTGGCTCTGACAGTCTTCACTGGAGTCAGATTTAAGGTTTTGTAGAGCCAAAACCGGTTTGGCTCAGTGGATAGAGCATCATCTTGCGGACTGAAAGGTCCCAGGTTCGATTCCGGTCAAGGGCATGTACCCGGGTTGCGGGCACATCCCCAGTGGGAGATGTGCAGGAGGCAGCTGATCGATGTTTCTCTCTCATCGATGTTTCTAACTCTCTATCTCTCTCCCTTCCTCTCTGTAAAAAATCAATAAAATATATTTAAAAAAAAAAAAAGGTTTTGTAGAACTGTAAGTCTGCTAATTTTTAACTTGCTGAGTCCAAATACATGATACAATTGTTTCTACATTTGCCACTAAGCAAGGAAGGATGGTGGATGGACTTCTATAAGTTTGTATCATTACTATGCTAATTTTTCCTGTCTAAAATGGCTTCCTTGAGCCCATTTCATACCCATTACCATATTTTTTTTCTCTTTATACATTTGTTTTTCCACTTAATGTAAGCCTCATGAGATTAGGGACTTTCCTTGACTGTTCAATTTACTGCTGTATTTCTAATACATGTGCAAATTTGTAAGTACCCAAGTGAATAAATAATTTATTTTCACCCTTAATGAGTTCTTTATATGTCAGAAAGTATTTTTTTTCTCTAGGTCATCCATTTAGAACAGTTTTTATACTACACAGTCATTGCACATTTTTTCTTTCCATATTTCTTCTGGCATTGTGTGGTTGTCGGAGTGTAGGGCTCATAGTGTAGATGGTCCTCCCTTTCCTATTCACTTGCCCTGGGAAATTACATATAACTCTATGTCTGAGACAATTTAGTTATTGAATGGAGATGAATGACTTTATTTCATAGAGTTGTTGGAATGATTACTTGTCATATTATAATTTATAAAATTACAAATGTTTCAAAATACTAAATAGGTATATGTGTGTCTCATGCATGGATATTGAGTAAAAAAGACTTTTCCTTCTTCTTTTAAAGTTACTGATCTTCAAGGGCCACCCTGCTTCCAGATTACATTTGCTCTTTCTCTTCTCATGAGCCTGTATAGCTTTCTATCTCTATCACTCTTTTGGAAACTTAACTGTATGCAAGTTTGCCAGAGTATGTGACTGTGTCATATATAAGTGTAATTGCCAACTTGACAGAAAATCCCTAATGGGCAAAATTCAGAGCCTTGATTAAGGAGAGAATCTAAAAAATTCCCCTTTAATAGATTTGTTTCTGTATTTCAAAAGTCTTCTAACTTGTTCAGTGGAATTCAGAATTTTTATGTTCCAATCGCCAACTTACTTAGTCTTGTAGAGCACATAGGCAATAATAATTTTCACAGCTGATTCTACAACTTTTATTTTAAAATTAAACATATGTATAAAAGTTCATTGTTAAATATAAGACAAAAAGAATATCATGTTTAACAGAGAATTTTAAATAGTGATTTTCTGATTAAAATTACTTTGGAAAATATTACATATTATATTATTTAAGACTAGTGGCCTGGTGCATGGATTCATGCACATTGAAAAGAAATTAATTAGAAGAAATATTTTAATATCAGTATTCACCCTTCCTCTATTTTAGAAGTGTCAGAGCTGAAAGAAAATTAGTACAATGCTTCTATTTGTATGTATATTAAAATAATATATAAATTGATTAATAAATAAACAACACAATATAACAACAACAAAGACATGATATAAAAACAACATTGATAAAAACAGTGACTGATAAATTGATTAAACTTATTCTAATATCTCTCTGTATAACACATTAAGAGTAAAAACACTTTCAGAGTGCTTGACTAATTTCCCTTGTGATAAAGTATTTACAACTTTAACATCACATGCTCTTCAAACTCAAGAGAAAGCAACATATAACTGACCATATCCAAAAATGGGTTCAGGTAGGAATATTCCTACTCTGTCTAGAGTTTGTCCTTGTGATTTATTAATAGTCACCACAAATGCTGGCATCACAGGAAATTGTCTTCAAATTAATTTAAATGGGAGGCCAGTGTCAGATGGGGACAAATCAATTCTTGGAATCAGAACAACCTCTCCTTCTGAAGATCCTGTTAATACTTGAGCTTCAATAATGTTAGCTTGTAATCTTTTGATAATAAATCTAGTATCATCACAAAGACCCTATTTACTATTAAGATTTCTCAGTAGCATGATGATTGCACCTACTTTCAATTTTAATTTATGGCATGGCATTCCTGAAGGAGTAATACTATTAGGAAATTCAGTGGGAAAATTTTCCTTTTTGGCATCATCCATTGAATCGATGGAATCATCACTCAAATAGGTTTGAAAATCTCCATTAGGTAGATCCAAAATTTCTTCATTTAATTTATGAACGTGCTCATTTTGGGGACAAAGAATTTCACATTTAGATATATTTTTAATATTATCTATAGATATATTATTTCCAAAGGTAGCTTCAATAGTAGATTCATTTCAAATCATTTCACAGGGGGTTTCAATAATATCCATCTCAAGAGCTTTGTATGCATTGCACATGCAAGAGTCAACGTCTATTTTAAATATATTTTATTGATTTTTTACAGATAGGAAGGAAGAGGGATAGAGAGTTAGAAACATTGATGATAGAGAAACATCAATCAGCTGCCTCCTGCACACCTCCTACTGGGGATGTGCCCACAACAGGCCGTTAGGGCTCAACGTCTATTTTAAATTGCTAGTGTGCATCATATGTACCAGCTGGTTGGTTGAACAGTTGGATGGATGGCCGGTTGGTCACTTAGCCATATATATATATATATATATATATATATATATATATATATATATAGACTAGAGGCCCAGTGCACAAATTTGCGCACAGGTGGGGTCTGGTGGGCCCAGCAGGGGGAAGAGGGGGAAGGGGATGCGGGAGGTTGGCTGGCCAGCTCCACCCCCAATTGGGGTAGGGGAGCCGATCAGAGGTGGGGCTGGTTGGAAGGAGGGGCTGTGGGCAGTTGGCAGGGGCCAACTGGGCCAGTTGGCCACTGCAGTGTGCATCATAGCAACCAGTCTTTCAGTTGTTCTGATCTCTGAGCTTTTATATATATAGATTAAATTATCTTGCATAAAGTCATTTTCTGTGAAAAATATATATTTTTGAGTTGAAGGTATACTTGGCATTCTGTAAGTATCAATCAAATGGGTTAAAATTGGTAATAACATATCATTACTAAGTCATCTAATTTGAAGTGAATTTTATTTTACCCAAGTGAATATATAATGTCTCTTTGAATGTAAAATATATTCATCAGAATGAATGAGTGAAACTAACAGATATTGGAGTTTCAAATGATCTGAAGTCAGTTCCTAACATTTAGTAAATACATATTTTAAAAACATTAAAATACTCTCTCATAAACAGATAACGTAACAGCCATCTAGGAATCTTGTTCTACATACTTTGAAGCACTACAATGCATGAGTCGAGATGCACATAGTAGTCAATATCCCCTACACACTCTCAAATGGGAGAAGAATATTAAAATGGAAGAATTTATTGTTTTCCTAGATAGAGCTGAATTACCATACTACCTAAATTCTTTGAGTCTTTCTCTTCAACTGTTTAGTGATGAAAATACTACAGTGATCTTTAAGAATATTCTATTAATATAACTTTTCAGGATTAAATCCAAATCACTATTAAATACAAAAGCCAACCAATAAAACTTATCCACCCAGGGTTATAGTTCAAAAACAGAAACACATGATTCACTACTAATCACAATGATGTCCTACATTCAGAAATTTCTTTAAAAATGTGCTTACGATATATTTGGGGGAAACTTTTATCTAGCTAAATAATACTCACATGCAAAAACTAAAACCATTTTCCCTAAGAACAGGAACAAGACAGGGATGTCCACTTTCACCGCCCTTGTTCATTATAGTACTGGAAGTCCTAGCCATAGCAATCAAACAAGAAAAATAAAATAAAAGGCATCCAAATAGGAAAGGAGGAAGTAAAAGCCATTATTAACAGATGACATGATATTGTACATAGAAAAACTCCACAAAAAAATTACTGGATTTAATAAATGAATTTGGCCATGCAGCAGAATACAAAATTAACACCCCAAAATCGATGGCATTTTTATACACCAATAATGAACTCTCAGAAAGGGAATTAAAAAATTCCATTTACCATAGCAACAACAACAACAAAATTAAGATACCTAGAAATAAACTTAACCAAGGAGGTAAAGGACCTGTATTCAGAAAACTACAGGACATTGTAAAAAGAGATAGAGAAAGGTATAAACAAGTGGAAGAATATGTTGTGTTCATGGATTGGTAGAATTAACATCATTAAAATGTCCATACCACCCAAACCAATCTATAGATTCAATGCAATCCCAGTTAAAATACAAATAGCATATTTCACAGATCTAGAACAAACACTACAAAAATTTACATGGAACCAAAAAATACCCCGAATAGCTGCAACAATCTTGAGAAAGAAGAACAAAGTTGGAGGAATCACAATACCAAAGCAACTGTTCATTAGAGATTCTGTACAGAGTAAGAATGCTCTAATGAGATCACTTAATTTCTGAAAAATCACTTAATGCTCTAATGAAATCACTTAATTTCTGAAAACCAATAGTAATCTTACATGCTAATCATTAGCTCTTGCCATATATAATTTGCATGTTAGGCTTATCTATTTCATATATATATATATATATATATATATATATATATATTCATATATATATCCATTCCTATATATAGGCTTATACATTTCTTAATTTGCTCCTTTCACAAACTACAAAGCAACTGTTTACAAAACAACCTGGGACTGGCACAACAACAGGCATATAGATCAATGGAACAGAACAGAGAACCCAGAAATCAATCCAAGCCATTATGCTCAATTAATATTTGACAGAAGAGTCAAATGCATACAATGGAGTAAAGACAGTCTCTTCAGCAAATGGTGTTGGAGAAATTAGATAGGAACATGAAAAAAAAATGAAACTAGACCACCAACTTATACCATACACAAGAAAAACTCAAAATGTAAGGCATGAAACCATAAAAATCTTAGAAGAAACCATAGGAAGAAAAATCTCAGGCATCTATCATAGCAACATGTTTACCGATACATCTCCTAGGCCATGGTCGGCAAACCACGGCTCACGAGCCACATGCGGCTCTTTGGCCCCTTGAGTGTGGCTCTTTCACAAAATACCACATACGGGCACGCACATACAGTGCGATTGAAACTTCGTGGCCCATGAGCAGAAGTCGGTATTTTGTGGAAGAGCCGGTATTTTGTGGAAGAGCCACACTCAAGGGGCCAAAGAGCAGCATGTGGCTCGCGAGCCGCGGTTTGCCGAGCCACAGTTTGCCGACCACTGTAGGGCAAAGAAAACTAAGGAGAAAATAAAGAAATGGGACTACATCAAAATAAAAAGCTCTGCACAGCTAAAGAAACCATTAACAAAATGAAAAGAGAGCCCACTGCATAGGAGAACATATCTGCCAATGATGCATCTGATAAGGGATTAATTTCCAAAATATATAAGGAACTCATATAACTTAACAAAAGGAGGACAAACAATCCAATCAAAAAGGGCAAAGGACCTAAATAGACACTTCTACAAAGTAGTCATGAAGAAGACCAAGAGACATATGAAAACATGCTCAAAGTCACTGGTCATCAGAGAGATGCATATTAAAACTACAATGAGGTATCACCTTACACCTGTCAGACTGGTTATCATCAACAAATCAACAGACAACAAGTGCTGGTGAGGATGTGGAGAAAAGGAAACCCTAGTTCACTGCTGGTGGGAATGCAGACTGGTACAACCACTGTGGAAGATAGTATGGAGTTTCCTCAAAAAATTAAAAACGAAGCTCCCATTTCACCCAGTGATCCCACTTCTAGAAATATATTCTAAGAAACCAGAAACACTGATCAGAAGTATGTATGCACCCCTATATTCATAGCAGCACAATTTACAATAGCTAAGATTTGGAAACATCCCAAGTACCTATCAGCAGATGAGTGGATAAAAAAAAGCTGTGGTACATCTACACAATGGAATACTATGCAGCTATAAAAAAGAAAGAACTCTTACCATTTGCAACAGCATGGATGGACCTGGAGAGTATTATGCTGAGTGAAATATGCCAGGCAGAGAAATATAAGTATCACAGGATCTCACTCATATATAGAATCTAATGAACAAAATAAACTGGTGAACAAAATAGATCCAGAGACATAGAAGCATGGAACAGACTGACAAATTTCAGAGGGAAGTCGGGAGTATGGGGTTAGTGGAGATTATTAACCCAAGAACTTATATGTATAGCCCATGGACACAGACAATAGAGTGGTGAAGGCCTGGAAGGGACAGGTGCAGGGTGGAGTGGTTCAATGGGAAAAACAAACTAACAAAGGGGACATCTGTAATGCTTTCAACAATAAAGATAAACTAAAAAAAAAAAAAGAATTATCCAGTGTATTATAAGTGGCTCATTTTTAACTTCTATATACCGTTAAACAATAGAAGTAACCAAAAATCTAGAGTGTACATTCTTACTCAAACTTCAAATATAAGTAAAAAAAACAAAAATTGTCAGACAAATGTATGCTAATTTTATTTTAACAAGTCATTGAATTTGAAATCAGTCTTCCAACCAAAGGGCATTAAATACTGAATCTTAATACACTTTGTTGACACTAAATGCTGACATTTAGTATAGGTGCAGATTTTGACAAGACTAATAATACTATTTATACGTGTAATTATTGAAATTACCCATACTGCCTCAGTTTAATTGTGTTCACTAAATTGGCATGCATAATTTATGACATCAATGCTGTCAACCATCAATCAATATTTTAGACAGCAACACATCAACTAAATGACAGGGTAAAATGTTTGAGTTTATTCTGAAAAGAACTTCAACTTTAGAGAATGGACGTTTGTATCATATTTATCTGCCAAAGGGGAATATATTTTTGGGAATTTTTGTAGAAATCTCCTTAAGACTCCATCAAACATACCATAATTATAATAATCCAAGGGGGGATTGAATAAGGAGTGCTATTTTTTATTGAAATATGATGGACACATAGCATTAAATTAGTTTCAAGGATACATCATGATTCAATATTTTTATAAAAATATTGTGAAATTATTACCACAATAATTATAGTTAACACCTATTGCCATAGTTACAAATTTATTTTCTTGTGATGAGAACTTTTAAAATCTACCCTCTGAGCAACTTTCAAATATACAATACAGTATTATTAACTACAGTCACTTTGCTGTACATTACATTCACAGGACTTATTTATTTTATGACTGAAAGTGTGTACCTTCCGACCCTCTTTACCCATTATACGGGCTCCTCCCCATCCCCCACTTCTGGTAACTATCTATCTGTTTTCTGTATCTGTGAGTTCAGAGTTCTATTTTTGTTTTAGATTCCACATATAAGTGAGATCATATGGTATTTGTTTTTCTTTGCTTGACTTATTTTACTTAGGATAATGCCTTCAAGGTCCATCCATAGCGTCACAAATGACAAGGTTTTCTTTTTTTTACAGCTGAATAATATTCCATTGCATATGTATATGTGATCACATTTTCTCAATCCATTTATCTGTTGATGACACTCAGGTTGTTTCTATGTCTTGGTTATTGTAAATAATGCTTCAGTGAATATGGCAGGGGACATGGCATATATCTTTTCAAGTTAGTGTTGTTTTTTTTTCTTCGGATAAACACTCAAGGAGTTTAATATTTCTTTGTTTGGGACATCAACCACTTTGGAAATCCTGTACAGCTTATAAACACACTATAAAAATAGTGTTTTAAAATATATATAATAAAATACCTTCAAAGTATATTGAAATATTTATCAAATTATTATGTGATTAAACATGTGGTATCATAGATATGAAATTTGTTATCAAAACATTAAATGACAAGATCTCATTTCAGGATGAATAACCAACAAAGTTTCAAAATAATGATCATCATAAAATATATGTGGAGATACCTCCAATGATTGTAATATAATAAAATTATTGTGATGTCTAAGCCAGGTATACCCCTAATAGTTATGTAACTTGTTTTCCACTTTTTACAGAAGTTATTGAAAATAAATATATTTTTCTTGTCCAATAGCACAAACCCCCTATTGTCTATCTGCAAACTTCTTTTTTTTTTTCTGTACATCAGATTATTTATTCACTTGATTCTTAGATTCACTTGTTGATAGATGCATGTTTGTTGTTCACAATTTGTATCTTTACCTTTTTCTTCTTCCTCTTCTTAAAGGATACCTTTCAGTATTTCGTATAATACTGGTTTAGTGGTGATGAACTCCTTTAGCTTTTCCTTATCTGTGAAGCTCTTTATCTGACCTTCAATTCTGAATGATAGCTTTGCTGAATAAAGTAATCTTGGTTGTAGGTTCTTGGTATTCATCACTTTGAATATTTCTTGCCATTCCCTTCTGGCCTGCAAAGTTTCTGTTGAGAAATCAGCTGACAGTCGTATGGGTATTCCCTTGTAGGTAATTGAGTCTCTTTCTCTTGCTGCTTTTAAGATTCTCTCTTTGTCTTTTGCTCTTGGCATTTTAATGATGATGTGTCTTGGTGTGGTCCTCTTTGGATTCCTTTTGTTTGGGGTTCTCTGTGCTTCTTGGACCTGTAAGTCCATTTCTTTCACCAGGTGGGGGAAGTTTTCTGCCATTATTTCTTCAAATAGGTTTTCAATATCTTGCTGTCTCTCATCTTCTGGCACCCCTATAATTCTGATGTTTGTATGCTTGAAGCTGTCCCAGAGGCTCCTTACACTATCTTCACACTTTCGGATTCTTTTTTCATTTTGCTTTTCCAGTTAGGTGTTTTTTGCTTCTTCGAATTTCAAATCTTTGGTTTGATTCTTGTGCTCCTCTGGTCTGCTATTGGGTATAATATTCTTTATTTCAGTCCGTGTATGCTTACTTTCTAGTTTCTTTATCATAGCATCGAGGGTCTCATTAGTTTTCGTGAGGCTCTGCTCAAGTTTATTGCAAGCCCTCAAAATCGCGATTTTTAGCTCCATATCCTCCATTTCTGTCATGCTTTTTTGTCTCCGCATCTTTTATGCTTTCTTGGTGCACCCCCTTGTGGTCTTTGTGCGCAGTCTTGTTCTAGTTAAGCCTTAATTGTTGTAGTTAATACTAGAGGGATTTTCTATCTGCAAACTTCTTAGGTATCTGTGGACCTGAGGTTAACAGCTCTTGCCATAGAGTAAACCTTGTGTGTCAAACAATGTTTTACTTTTTGTTTGAGACACAAGCTATCAATTTATTTCAGAAATAAAATAACTATTGTGCATTTTTCAGCATAGAGAAGTCAAAATAGGAATATTTTTCCTATTCAAATAATGTAGACAAATGTTTAAGAACTATATTTTAATGTAATTTTCTTTTAAATTTATTTTTACTGTTTTGGCGATATACCTGTGACTCTTCAGAGACAGCAAGAGCCCTGCCCAAGCACTGCTCAGCACCGCGGCTCTGAGTTGCTCTGAGTCCATATGTTCTAAATTCTCCCCAACTACGCCAGGGCATGTTCCTTCTGGAACCCTGCCCACTGTACTAACTGTTGGAAACTTAGTCCAAGTTCCTCCTTTATCCTCTGCTCACTAAGTACAGGTGCCTGGTCCAAGCCCCGCTGCCTGGGGCTGGACCTCCTTGAACCCGGGTCTTAGACGGAGAAGCTATGAGAAGTTGTGGGTATCTAAGAATGAGTCTTTATTGCTGAAGCCAGTGGCCACACAGCCAACACACAAGACAGTCCTTCACAGCAATCACATATAGGCTGGTAAGTACATATCTTTCCTACACAGTAGTAGCAGTCTCTACCCACAGCTATTATCTGAGCAGCTGCACGCTGCCCCTAGACTCACCACCCCACATCACAGCGGCATCTCAGCTCTCAGCCTTAGCAGCTTCTCCTGTCTCCCCTGCCCAGCACACTGGCTGGTCTCTGTAGCTAACACCTCTGAGCTTCTCTCTCAGTTCCATCTTCTTCACACACTTCCGCAGACTAGCTGGTAAGTATCATATATTACTCGAGAGACAAAGAAGGCTACTTACCGATAGTTACATCGTTTTAGCTACAGAAGGGCACAGTGTACTGTATGTCCTTGCACCTGCTTATGGTATCTCAGCCTAGGCACACAGTGGCCTTGGACAGTCCAGTGTATTGACAACAAGGCCTCTGTGCTTGAATTGGCCTCTGGCGTGGTTCCCACACTGCATGAGCATGATATCAACACTGAAAGTGTTCTGGAATTCAATGTATTAATCAAAACACCAGTCCATACAATATAAGGATTTAGCCATCAAGTCATATTACACAGATCCTGGTACTCTGCTATATTGGTATTCTCACATTTATACACGGAAAATGCAGTAAACTATCTTAGGGCATACTATACACATTTCTTACAAGAAGATGTCACATTTTTAAGGACTATATTAAAATAAAATATTATAATCCTTTAAAAACAATGAGAAAAATCTGAAAGTACATGTATACATAAAATATTTTTCCTTCCCTTACTTCTAGATTAAATTAAAACCTGCTTTACAAGATGAAATAAGCATTGAATAAGATGTGAGGACACCAGTTTAGGGTTGTTTTTCTTTCACAGCTAATTTGCACTTTTAAACCAGTTCCCCAATGAGAGTCAAGAGAGTATATTTTTAGAAAGAATGACAAAAATATTTCATTCATATTTATTAGCTATCCTGTTCATACTGAAGATTTGTTAAAGGCAATTTTAACATGATTTTAAAGATCAAATGTAATTCTCAGATAATAGATTTGAGATATAAACAATATCAACATTACATTAAAAAATTATCAAAATACTTCTACAGCCATTTAGACCTTATGCAATCACTGTGTAACAAATTATCAAAAAATTAAGGGCTTAAAATAGCATGGATTTGTTATCTCACAGTTCCGTAGGTCAGAAGTCCAAGTGCAGATTCACACTCAAAATGTGTGCCAGGCAGATTTATTCTGGAGACTGGAGAAGACTTCACTTCCAAAGTCATTCAGGTAGTTGTCAGAATTTAATTCCTTGTAGTTATAGGATTGAGATCTTCATTTTCTTCTTTGCTCTCATCCTAGAGGGGAAAAACGGTGTTGAAACTATTTTATTTGCACTTATTAACTGTGTCAACAAATAGTTATTGTATTGTGGTTGTTGTATAATGCCTTATACAACATTATTCCTAGCTGTAAATGTACTAGCAATCCCACAGTGATTGCTTTGAAAGAGTCTAGTTTACAAATATATCACAATTACAATAAGCAATAAACTCAACTAATAAAACCCCTGACCATAGTTCAAAACATATTTATTATGAAGTACCATGTGCCTGCCATTCACTGCTAGATGCCGAAAATACACATGAATAATACAGTTCCTCACTTTTTATAAAAGAGAGCTGTGAATAATTTACAACAGCTCATCATCAAACCGAAAAATATCTTTTACTTTTGATGTGTGACATCATGACTATTCTTAATTCCAGGTTTCTTTCCAAAGCCAATGCTGTAATCATTGGTAGACTGAGATTGGCTAATGACCTGGAGGACAGAATATTCCAAGCATGCCTAAAAAATGAGATCATCCATTCACATCCTAGAGCATTTCTGAAAAAACTTAATTTAAGGTGCCAGGATCTTGATGGTTTATCCAGGAAATTGGAAGATAATTTTTTCATATTAACTAATCTGATCAGATAATTTAATTTACTGTTAATCACTTTGAAATGGATAAGCCTAACATGCAAATTATATATGGCAAGAGCTAATGATTAGCATGTAAGCTTACTATTGGTTTTCAGAAATTAAGTGATTTCATAAAAATTTTTCAGAATTAAAATAATTATTTACATACTATAATGAGTTAATGTGCTTAATTGATACTCTTTTGAAAACAATATTAAAAAGAAATATTTAAAGAAGAAAATATGAATTAGAGAACTTAAAAGTATAGTGAGTCACTCTCTTTAACTATTCTTGTATTTATGCAGCTTAATGTTTACTTTCCACATTTTTTGGAGATATTTTACCAGATATTACTTTTAAAAGCAAACATGGTGGCTTCTAGTATAATTTTTAAAATGTATATGAATAAGAATAATTGAATTTGGATATTAAACTGCCTCATTTTTTTGTAAAAATAAACATATTTTAGAAAGTAAACAATGGGAAGAGAAGGAATAATATAAATATTGATAAGAAAGTAGCATACTATCATTAAATAAACAGTGATATAAACATTTGATCAGAAGTCTTTTTTTTTATAAATATTGCCTGTTTTTAATATATTTTATTGATTTTTTACAGAGAAAAAGGGAGAGGGATAGAGAGTTAGAAACATTGATGAAAGAGATCAATCAGTTGCCTCCTGCACGCCCCCCAGTGGAGATGTGCCCGCAACCAAGATACATGCCCTTGACCGGAATCGAACCTGGGACCCTTCAGTCCGCAGGCCAACGCTCTATCCACCGAGCCAAACCTGTTCGGCTTGATCAGAAATCTTATAGTGCAGCATAGTTTCATCCTATTGAATCATTTTAGCTTAGAGTGGGGAGACTAAAGAACATCTAGTGAAAGAATACTTAGGAACCTCTCGTTCTTTCTCAGAAAAATAAGCTGAGATATTGAGACTCTTTTTCAACCATTGCAGAGGGAGTTGAGAGCATCAAATCATACTCTGATTTCTCTCTATCTAGTACTTTGCTCTTACTCTAAAAAGTATGAATTTGAACCAAATCACAGGAGATAGTTTAGGATGGATGGTGAAGTTGTGTTATTCTATAGATTTAAAACCTCATCATCATTCTGGGTTATCAGGAAGAAAAAAGAAAAAGAAAAAGAAGATGGGAAGAAATTAGTACTAATGAAGTAACAAATATGTGCTTGGCCCTGTTCCTAAATTCTTACATTCCTATATTTAATACAATTTTTAAAGGGCCCTATCCAAAATATTATCATCAACCATTCCCCTGATCGCTCCCCCCCCCCATCATCTTTAATGGCCTTATTTTGTATCGCTTTCATTCATAGTTATTAATTGGCTTATTTTGGTGATTTTTTCCTACCCCCTATACCCCTATAGAATATTAAACTGAAGAGAGAACATAAGAATTCAATGAATGAATGCATAAATAAATGTTAGTTACTTGTTGAGTGAATAAATGATATTCCCAACTTTGCTTTGATATAGACATTGTTCACTCGCATTTTCAAATAAAAAACCTTGAGAGCCTGGGGTACTTATATAGTATAAAGGTAAAAAGTTGTCTGAGCTGGTTTTCAATTAAAAAATAGTCACAGAGTAATAATAATTATACACCTGTGTGAAGACAATTTATAGTTATATCTCTATATACAAATGGAAAAAGTTCTGGGAGTTACATACAAACTGAGAGAAGATTTAGAATGCATTGTGTGCATATAAATAGGAATTGTTTATCATCGACATAATTACATTTTCTTGTGTACAAGTATAACATTTTCACAGAAGTATATTTGAGTCTTATAATTTATAAAAATGATAGTGTCCATTGCAAGATTAACGTTCATACCTGCAGGGCGCTCATCTCTGTGGGCTTTCTAGTAGTGAGGGAACTGAGAATGGTAAAGAACAAATCATTCAATGACAATGTGTAATGAGAATATAAAATTATGTAATATTTTTGTAACAAAAAGTGCCACAAAATAAATAAACTTAAGAAACATTTACAGATTACACATAAATTGATAAGCACGTTAAGTTAAATAAAATTCATATATCATATATAAAGGCCAAGATCACTGATATATGGTTCCTTATAAAATTATTTTTGCCTCTTATGAGTTCAAGAATTCCAATGGGAGTCAGGAATTGTTGTAGGTCTTGGCCATTATCAGCATAAAGGTGCCCAAAGAAACACATTACATATGTATCTTGGCACATCATGTCCTCCAATTTTGGAGAATCCATTTGAAATTCAACAATTCAGTATTAACCCTTCTGTCATAGATCTCTGAGCCACATATTCCATTCATCTTTGAATGTTTAATACATAAAACCATAAAGGCACTAACTGTCCTACAATTATGAGGCTGCAGCTCAGGTTGGTGATGAGCATTAACATCCTGGCTGCTGTAATGCTTGCCTCCAGAGTCAAAGCATAGGCTCTGGCACAGAATGTTTAGTTGCTGAAAATGTGTTAAGAATAAAAGACTTTAAGATTAAAAGAAGAACAAAATGGCCCTGTGACAACGGCTATTTATATAGAGAAGACTACTACAAACATGAGAATAAGTGCAAAATCCCGCATTTGCTACTAATTGTTCTCCTTTAGAGTCAGAATTTTGATATCTATAAGGGATATTCCATTATCAATAATCTAAGGAAAAATAAGTTAAAATGGGACAATGCTTAGACTGTTACTGTGCAGTTGCATTCAATGGCACCAGTATTCTCATTAGCAATAAGAAAATACGCTAAAGAATGTAGTTAGACTAGTGACAAAGAGCAAAACATCTAGAAATTAGGAAGACAATTAAAACTCAATGAGAGGCTCTCTGAGCACTAAAAAGATTGTAGGAATTTGGCAGCAGGTAGAATTTGCTCTGACATTTACGAACCAAACAAATATAGATCGCTGGTTCCTTTAACTTTCTGAGCCTTGGCTTCATCATTTGTAAGATGCAGGTGAAGATCACAAGCTGAGAAAACACAGATGGTCCTCAAGACAAGATTTCCCCTCACTTTCATTGGAACTTGACCTAAACTAGAGGCAATCAACAGCATTCTGCGCTTTGACGACAGAGTTCTGGTGTCCCTTAGCAGTCCTGGATTAAATGCTCTGCTTTCCCAAAAGGAAGATACAATCTGTTTGCCTATTCACTGCAATGGCCCATTAATAAAGATAACAGAGTAGACATCAATTTTAACAGCTGCCTTTACAGTGCCAAATACTGTATAATAGCAATACTCTGTTTATGGTTCAATTGACATAACATATGAAAAGGATTGCTCTGAATAAAAATGTTACAAAAGTATTTAAAACTTCTTATCAATTTGGTATTGACTTTATTAGTACTATCATATCAGTGGGATAAAGATACTAAAATTTATATTGAAACATATTAGCCATTCAACAATTTTCCATAGGAAAAAAATATCTGACCTAAATTTCACAACTTATACAGGGCGTCCCAAAAAACGGATATACACTTTGAATAATTATTGATTCCGATGGGTTAAATCTGAAAAGAAAGAAACATAAATTGAGCTATTAGCTGTTAAAGTGTGTATATATTTTTTGGGCCACCCTGTATATACAGTTAGTCAAAATGGACCAAAGATTTATGTAAAAATGTAAAATTATTAAACTTTTAGAAAAAAAGGAGACCATTTTCAAGGTCTAGGTTAAGCAAGAGTTCTTTAGAATTAAAACAAAAAATAATTCATAAAAGGAAAAAATATAATAAATCGAATCATGTTTAAACTCAATGTAACTTTTGCTCTGTAGAAGACCATGTGAAAAGAATGAAAAGAAAAGCTAAAGTTTGGGAGAATATATTTGCAATGTATCCAACAAAGGGCTATCTAGAATAAATATAAACTCTCTAAACTCAACAGTAAAAAAATCCAATTATAAAAAGGTAAAATAAATGATATTCAACATCCTAAATCATCAGAGATGAGCAAATTAAAACCATAATGAGATATCATCATACAAGTATCACTACAGCTAAAATTAAAAATAGAGAATACTACTAAATGTTTCAAAGATTGCAGAGAAACTAGGTCACACGTGCCTTACTGTTGAGAATATAAAAATGGTACAGCTACTCTGCAAAACAAATAAATTTAAATATGCAATTATCATATGATTAAACTATATTTTGCTCTTGAGCACTTATTCTGATAAATAAAAACTTATATTCACATGAAAACTTGGATATAAAAATTTATAGTAACTCTATAATTGCCAAAGGTAGCCCAGATACCCTTCAATGGGTGAATGAATGGTTAAGTTGTTATACCTATCTACCATGGAATGTTACTTAGCAATAAAAAGGACCAGCATATTTATAGATTCAGTGACTTAAATGAATTTTCTAGGAATTATATTAAGTGAAAAAAGCCAATCTTAAAAGTTTGCATACTGTATAATTCCACTTATATAACATATTTCAAATGTCAACATTTTTGAAATAGGGACCAGATTAATGGTTGCCAGTGATTAGGGAGAGGAGGCCGAGAAAAGCAGGAGTGGTTATGATGAACAATTCAAGGGACCCTTGGGAAGATGGAACAGTTGCATGTGGTGGTGGGTTAACATGTGATAATGTCACCCCAATAAGTTCAATAAAAAAGAATACAATTGTAAAACAAAACAAACAAATTGTATATAACTAAATATACATACATGAATACAGGTAAAACTGGGGAACTCTGAATCAGATAAGTGGATTGAATAAATATAAATATCCTGGTTGTGGTTTCAGACAACAGTTTTATAAATTGTTACCACTGGGGGAATCTGGGTAAAGGGTACACAGTATCTCTCTGTATTATTTCTTACAACTGCATGTGGATCTATAGTTATATCTATAAAATTTTTTAATTAAAAAAGCAATCATTTGAGTTTTCAAAGTAATTTGTGAAGTTTTGTTTGTATTGATAGTTCTTGATAGTAAAATTGAAGGGATCTAATAATAGCCAATGGGAAAAATAGTGGGACAAACTGGGAATCACCATCCTATATAATAAAGAAGTGATATGCAAATTAACCCTCATGCCCTCACAAGATGGTTGCCTACAACCAGGCTGGCAGGGAGATTAGTGAGGGACTACCAAACAACTGAACAAGCAGGCTGCGTGGGGTGACCAGGTCAGCGGTGGGGGGCAGTTGGGGGTGACCAGGCCAGCAGGGGGGTAGTAAGAGGCAACCAGGCTGGCGGGGGGGTGGGCAGTAAGGGGTGACCAGGCCAGCAGGAGGGGCAGTTGGAGGAGACCAGGATGGCAGGGGGGCAGTTAGGGTGATTAGGCTGGCAGGGGGGCCAGTGAAGGGCGACTAGGCCAGCAGGGGGGCAGTTAGGGGCAACCAGGCCAGCAGAGGGGGACGGTTGGGGGCAACCAGGCTGGCAGGGGGGGCAGTAAGGGGTGACCAGGCCAGCGAGGGGGGGCAGTTAAGAGCGACCAGGCCAGCAGGGAGGGGGCAGTTGGGGGCAACCAGGCTGGCGAGGGGGGGCAGTGAAGGGTGATCAGGCCGGCAGGGGGGGCAGTTAGGGGCGACCAGGCAGGCAGGCAGGTGAGTGATTAGGAGCCAGTGGTCCAGGATTGTGAGAGGGATGTCTGACTGCCGGTTTAGGCCCAATCTTAAACTGGCAGTCGGACATCCCCCGAGGGGTCCCGGATTGGAGAGGGTGCAGGCTGGGCTATAGGGACAACCCTCCCATGCATGAATTGCATGCACTGGGCCTCTAGTGTCTAAAATAAAATGGCAATGCAATAATTTCTAATTCTTCAAAACTTCTTTTGTCAATTAATATTTCATAATATTTCAAAATACTTTATACCCTATGACCAACAACAATCAAGAAAGTCTGAAGCTCTTTGAAATGCAACAGATAAAAATTATGTCTAATTCCATTATTCTATATTTAAATTTCCCTGAACATTTTAAAGGCAACCAAAAGTGACTCCCAATCTTGAATTACTCTTTACATGTAAAACCTACCCATTTGATCTATGTAAATAAAAAAAATCTATTTTAAGAAAACCTATATTAATTTTAAATGATTTATCAAAACATGGTAAATTTCATAGTACTACATTTTTAATCTTTCCCAAAACAAGAACATATGGCTAATATTACAAGTTAAAGGGAGATGTTTTACACCTCTTCCTCTTCTATTTTCTGCATAATTTAATCTTTAAATACTCTATCTTACCCAAGTAAATGTTTTATTCATTATCAGAAAATTATCCATTCTGCCCTGACCGGTTTGGCTCAGTAGATAGAGCGTCGGCCTGTGGAGTGAAGGGTCCCAGGTTTGATTCCAGTTAAAGGCATGTACCTTGGTTGCAGGCACATCCCCAGTGGGGGGTGTGCAGGAGGCAGCTGATCGATGTTTCTCTCTCATTGATGTTTCTAACTCTCTATCTCTCTCCCTTCCTCTCTGTAAAAAATCAATAAAATATATTAAAAAAAAAAGAAAATTATCCATTCTGTTAATAATATAAGTGCAAAATTATGTCAATTTCTTCTTTTTATTTTATTTTATTTTTTTACTTTATTGCATTTATTGGGATGATATTGGTCAGAAAAACCATACAGGGTTCCGGTGCACAACTTAATAAAACATCATCTGCATACTGCATGGTGCACCCACCACCCAAAGTCCCAAGTCTCTCTCCATTCCCATTTATCTTCCCCTTACCCACTTCTACCTCCACCCACCCGCCTTCCCTCTGGCTATCACTATACTGTTGTCTGTGCCTATGTGTCATATATATATAAATATTCTCAATTTCTTCTTTTTAATGATATAAGTATTTGCCCAATTGTTGAAGAATTTAAAAAGATAATTAAGGAAAAATAAAAATAAAATATTTTAGGTCAATAGACATATACCTATTAAAGTCTAAAATAAAAGTTACATTGAACTATAATGATTAAATGAGGTAAAAAAATGCTCTTCAGTTTATTTCTTAAATAAACCCTCTAGAAGTGTTTTTTAATGTTGGCTATGAACACTGTAGAGTCTCAATCTGCTCCTTGAATGAGTCCAGTTGCTGTATTTGCAGCGGCACTTGCTTCATAACATGTCTTCTTCTCTAGTTGCCTGGAGCTGCATGTAGAGAAGAGTAGGAGCCCCATCAGCCTCACTCTGCTATAGGTAGCCACTGCCACACCTAGCATGTAGTTTTTCATAAAGGAGAAGAGGAAGAATGGAGACTTTGCATAAAGAGGATCATTGTTTTCAAGGGTGCGGTAGACAGAATCTCATTATTTGGAGACAGGATAGACTAGATATCTCTTAAGATTCCTTATAACACTATCATTTATTCACTAGGATATATTGTACATATGGTATACATTGTGTGCCTTGTAGAAGAATATAAGTGTTTCTGGGAAAGAAGTGTATTCATTCTATTAGGGAAATAAAAGGATTTCTTGTATTTCATTTTAGAAAAAGGATGATCTTTTTTCACCTGTCCATAAGCTGTGTTAGCTTCATTGTGTTGTGTAACCTAATTTTGATCTAACTCTGTAGAACTACTACATCCCTGAACACTGTGGTTCAGTTAGAAAATACAGTTCAAACAGTAAACATGCTGTAATATAATCGCCAGAACTATGATCAAAGCAGAACAAAACACTCCAAAGATTAATAGAGAAACATTTTTATGGTGTGTATTTTATCCAACATACTTGCCATAAAACATCCAAGATTCCACTGAAGGTTTGTAAGCTCTGTGAAATAGAAACACATTGATAGCATCTTCAGCCTCTTGATAAAAAAAGGGCAACCCAAATGTAATTATTTCAAAAGTCTCTAGGGACCAGAGAGATATGTCTCATATGGCACATTATCTAAAATAAAGTCTGGCATACCTTGGTGAAAGCAATATTGACTCCTTTTATTGTTTCTCATTTTTGTCTCTGCATCTGTCTTGATGTCTCTCCTACTTTACTTGTTTCTTTTTTAAACTAAATATAAAATTATAAAAATAGATAGAGACAGGGAAAAAAGGGAGGGAAGAAGAAAGCAATCAGGAAGTTAAGCAGTGATTAATCTCACATTGCATATTATAATATTTGCTACTTTGAAGAAGGTCCTATTTTGTTATACTGGACTCATCTACACTAATAATATACAAGTATGTAAATTGACCGTACCCCCACGACACCCCACAGCCAATCAGGAGGGAATATGCAAATTAGTGAGACAAAGATGGTGGCGACCACAGAGCCAGTCGAAGCTGGCGGGAGGCTTGGGTCGCCCCCAGTGATGGAGGACGCCAAGCTTCCTGCCTTCCTGGGCTGGCCGCTGAAGGAGGGACCTGTGGGCGGTGGCCATGGAGCTGGCCAGAGTGAGTGGAAGGCTTGGGTCGCCCAGGCTGGCCGTCGAGGGAGGGGCCTGCAAACAGCCCTCAACCCCTCACCCAGGCTGGCCATGCCACCATGGGGTGAGGATCCTCACTGGGGGGTGTGGCCAGCCTGAAAACAACCCTCAGCCCCTCACCCAGGCTGGCCACACACCCCCAGCAGGGACCCGCACCCCATGGGGGCGTGGCTGGCATGCAAACTGCCCCAGCCCCTTGCCCAGGCTGGGGACGGAGGCATGGCTGGCCTGCAAACCACCAAACGCCTCTTGCCCAGGCTGCCTCACCCCCCAAGGGAACCCCTACCCTGATCTGGGACACCCTTCAGGGCAAACCAGCCAGTCCCCACCCATGCACCAGGCCTCTATCTATACTAATAAACAGTAATATGCTATTTAGACTGGGAGACCTTCCAGACATTCTTCTGGACAAAGCCATGGTGGTGGGGCTGAGGTAGAGGTGGTATGGGGCCAAGAGAAGACGGCAGTTGTGGGTGGTCAGGCCGGTGGGGGGGGCAGTTGGGAGTGAGAAGTTGAGGGGGCCAGTTGGTGGCAAGCAGGCCATCAATGGGGGTCTGTTGGGGGCAAGTAGGCTGGAAGGGAGGGCAGATGGGGGTGAGCAGGCTGGCGGGGGGGCATTTGGGAGTGAGTAGGCCAGCAGGGGGGGCAGTTGGGGGTGAGCAGGCTGGCAAGGGGGGCAGTTGGGGGCAAGAGGTCCAGCAGGCAGTGGTTAGGGACAATCAGGCAGGCAGGCAGGTGAGTGGTTAGGAGCCAGAAGTCCAACCTGCAGTCAGACATCTCCCGATGGGTCCCAGATTGGAGAGGGTGCAAGCTGGGCTGAGGGACAGTCCCCCACCCAGTGCATAAATTTCATGCACCGGGCCACTAGTTTATATATTAAAGGTAATATATATAGTAATTATATATAAAATAAATAATAATTTTTGATCGAAAAGTATTTTCATAGATGTGCATTATTCCTTCAAAGAAGGAATGACCCACTAAATGTTTCTCTTTATTATTCACACTTTGTCTCATGTAGTACCTAATTGGATAATCTATGTTACCTCAATTTCTGTCTGCCATATTATAGAGTTTTTAACATTCATATTACTTATTTTCCAGAACTTGAGTATGATATCACTAATCACCAAGTAAGGTTGAAAGTTATCTTCACATCTTCCTCTTCCTCACCACATATAAAAGATTTGTGATGAACAAATATTAATGCTATCTCTCAAAATATTTTAAATCTCATTTCATCCATACAGGGCTATTCAACTCCAACCCTAAACATTTCTCACTAAGATTATAAACCTATTATTCTAATTGGTTTTCTTACTTCCAGCTATTTCCTCTTCGACTTGGACAATGCTGGTTTGTGTTTCTTGAGAGGCATTCCATTCTGTCAACCTTCCCATACCTTGAGTAAGGAGAGAAGAAGAGGATTGTGGAGAATTAGGTTTTAGCAAAAAGCTTCAGATTGAATATGGAAGGACAAACTGGCAATAAGGTCTGGTGGAAGAGCCACCTTTGCTAATCTCTGTAGCCTCCTGTTATCCTATTCTCAAACCCCTTACATGTAGACCAGGTTGTCAGTTGGCATGGTTTTACCTCCCAAGGAACAGTGCATGGAGTCATCTTTGTCACAATTTGGGTATGAGTTTGCCACAGGCATATAGTGGGTAGAGGTCAGGGATGCTGCTCAACATCCTGTAATGGATAGGACAGGACAAGCCCCATGTCCCCCATACCACCCCCCACATCACATACACACACACATACACATGCACCCCCCCCCCCCACAGACACACACACCAAAGAATTATCCAGTCTGAACTATTAATAGTGCCAAGTTAGAGACCCCCTCTTACAGACACTAAGAATTAAAAATCATTATATTTTAACTAGAGGCCTGATGCATGAAGATTCGTGCAAGAATAGGCCTTCCTTCCCCTGGCTGCTGGCACCACTTTCACTCCAGCAGGAGCTGCCTTTCTGACTTCTCTCTGGCCCAGAGCCACCTTTCCACCTTCACGTGCTGCCCAGAGGCCTGGAGCAGCTGGGGCAGGGCAGAACACCTGCATCATCACCATGGCGACAATGCAAACACCCCTGCCTGGCCGCTGCCATCTTTGTCATGTTAATTTGCATATTCCCTCCTAATTGGCTGTGGGCACTGCCATCTTTGTCATGAAGAGATGGTCAATTTGCATATCCCGTCTTTATTAGATAGGATACCTAGAACATGGCACACGTCCTCTTTGTCTCAGATTGCTTTGTTGCAATGCTCTTATGTGCATCTGAAACTCTCCCTTTATCTCCACTTTCAGGTGGTTTACATGGCTACATATTATTTATTCTGATTATTTTGGGTTAAATATTGCCTTCTTTAGGATGTCTATTCTAAAGTGCTTTTAGAATAAGTTCCCATAGCGATCTCTTCCTCCTAAATACACATTGGTTATAAATATTCTTTTAATTAGATGCCTGTTTAAGTGTCCGTTTTCATAATGTAAGAGCAAGCTTTCTAAGGACAGAGACCAAGTCTGTAATGTTTACTATCTCCTATGCCCAAATATTACCTGTCTTCCAGTAGGAGCATGATATGCACTTGTAGAAAGGGAGGGAGGGAGAAAGAATTTGGTAAAGTGCCTAATCATATAAGTTATTAATAAAAATGTATCTCTTTAAAGGATTTGCTCTGCTTAAGAAGTATGCTTTATAAAAGTTGAGGAAAAAGAGAAAATTAATACTTAAATCTCACTTTCTACAATGGTGGTCATGTTTCTATCTAAAATATATGTATTAATTGGAATTTTTGAAAAATGGTGAAACTATTAATGGTTTATTGAATTCTTTACAGTACTCTTAAAAGTTCTTTAATGGAAAGTTCCATTGGGGTATAGTGTGGAGAAGATAGATGTAGGGGTGTAAACACTAAGTATATAGAATAGTTTGTGAGAATGCTAGCCACTTTAAAATTTAATTTATCCTGTAGTATCAGATCTGGGCAGATTGTCATAGATGGTCTTAAAGCCATCTCAACAAGTACTTCTCACTAAAATGCAGGATCAAGGTCAAATTTAGAGCCATGAATAAGCTTATCAGCATGAATTTAATAAGTTTACATATAACAAATATTTTACTTCATAAGTGATCAAAAATGTTAAGTTTGGGTCCCTTCTTTGATAATTCATCTAAATATCTGTATCTCAGGCCATTCCTCTTATTCCAGGAAATGCACACCTTAGAAATAATATCAAATTGAGCACTGGAAAGCCCTTTCCACATGATTAAAGATGTTAAAATTGTGTTTTCCAATAAAGAAACAAAATAAGAGAACTTATTAGTATTGCTGATAATATTGTTACCATTAAAAGTTACTTGTGCCAGTACCATGTGCCCAGCACTAAATAGAAGATGAAACCATTGTTCTTTGTGAGATATATATATATTTTAATTTTTATGAAATACAGGCATAGAAATCAAATTATCATGTTTGCCCACTCTTTCTGTACTGGAAGTTAGGCATATTTATTAGCTACAAAACAGCATTTCAAGCTGGCATTTGGATAATTTCAATAACTAATGTTTGTTTTATCAACAATGGTTTAATTTGACATGCTGCATAATGCATGTGCAATAACAGTGCCTTGTTTGATGGATAAATGCCTAGGAAAAAAAATTCAAATTGGCTAATAAATAAAATTGAATTTCAAGAACCCATTTTTTAAGGAAACTTGTCATGGATTATTAACTGTACTAAATAATGATTGTTTATGCCTGTGCATAAATAATTTGAAGTAAATTGGGGTGACATAGAAACTATCAGACTTCACTTACTCCTGAGCTCCTTGCCACCAGACTTGGTACTTTTCAAAAACAATTTCTTGTGAACAAGATTATGATCATGATTCAACTGAATTTTTATAATTTAACATACATCTAGTTAAATATTCAAAATTTTAACCAATAGGAAGTTAAACTAAAATTTGGACTTTAGATCAAGGGTTCTTTGATTTGTACACAGTTATCTGGGAGATTTATTTTCCTTTTTTTAAAATGCAGGTGCTTTGTTTCTCATTCCTAGAGATCTGATCAGTTGGCCTGAAATGATTTTTTGCTTTTTTAAAAAAATCAGTTGAGTTGTTTTATTTGGTGTTGTTATTTTTACCCACCTCCTAAGCAATCCTATAAAATAAAGAGGTAATATGCAAATTGACCATCACACCCTCACACAAGATGGCTACACCCATGTGGTCAAAGATGACCACCCCATGTGGTCACAAGATGGCCACCACAAGATGGCTGACAGGGGAGGGCAGTTGTGGGTGATCAGGATAGCAGGGGAGGGCATTTGAGAGGGACCAGGCTGGCAGGGGAGGGCAGTTGGGGGTGACCAGACCTACAGGGGATGCAGTTTGGGGGGACCAGGCCAGCAGGGGAGGGCAGTGAGGGGCAATCAGGTTGGCAGGGGAGGGTAGTTGGGGGGACCAGGCTGGCAGGGAAGGGCAGTTGGGGGCAATCGGGCCAGCAGGGAGCAGTTAGGCATTGATCAGGCTGGCCGGAAGTGGTTAGGGGTTGAACAGGCTGGCAGGCAGAAGCAGTTAGGGGCAATCAGGCAGGCAGGCAGGCAGGCAAGCATTTGGGAGCCAGCAATCCTGGATTGTGAGAGGGATGTCCAACTGCCTGTTTAGGCCTGATCCCACCAGGCAGTCGGACATCCCTCAAAGGGTCCCAAATTGGAGAGGGTGCAGCCTGGGCTGAGGGACACCACACCCCCCACACACACACACACACGAATTTCGTGCACTGGGCCTCTAGTCATAAATAAAAGGCAGGGTTGAGAATTCCTGCTCTAATAACACTACTGTACATTTAATTTATTGGTCTCACTTGGACAGGGATATCAAATTGTTTAATAATAGTAATTGCTCTATTTAATATAGAGTTTCCTTCTTAAGGAATTTATATACAGGAACACAAATGAGAATATTGAAAAGAAAAATAAGATAATTGTCACAAGAAAATGTGTTAACAAATGTTATGTGAGATTATATCTAGAGGTGGGCAAGAACCAAGACAGATTTTTTTGGACTAGGAAGATTTAATCAGCCTTGTCAATAAGTGTGGGTGCATGCTTTAGTCTTGTTAGTGCCTTCATACCTCATAATCTCACAATAGTCTGCTTCAGTAAACAAACCAAGTGTTTTACTTTATTAACTGAAAGCAATAAAAGTGTATATTTTCATTTTGCTTTGCAAAGTGGAGGTGGGTTTACATAATTTATGGGATATACAATTTAGTATCCCTATTTTTGAATGAGAAACCTGAGGGTCATAGTGTAAATGAATTAACTAATTTACAAAACTAGCCAATAGCAGAGTTGGGACTGAGATGAATCCTCCTGAGTCCTAAATAGTTCAGACCATTTTTATCACCCCAATTTGAAGCTAAGAAGTTGCTGAGCATGGGCTAGCAACTGGGTCTCTAACTAGTAAAACTGAATTACTCTCTTAAGATATGCTATACCATATAAATACTTAATATGCCATATTTTCAATATATATAAATGTATATAAATTATATCTGTATGTCAGTATATATCAAGTATAGCTTGATGTCTCTTACAAATTAACTTTTCAAAAGAGAATTAGAAATTGATACTCTAATTTTTTGAAGACACAGTACTAACAAATTCACTGTCTTACTACTTTTCCCCAAATAGAACTTTTCTTCTTTCTCTGCATGCACTTTGCAATTGTACTTTATACTTGGACCTTGGGAAGCTTCCAAAGCTGAGCAAGTTCAGAAGTCATAAATACCCAGGGTATCGAAAGAGTTGAGGTCAGCTCTCCATATCTGCCTTCGGACAGTTTAGTTGGCCCAGCAGGTAGGGGGCTCTTGCTTTACCAGGAGCCATCGTGCATGGTCTGAAGCTCTTCACTCTGTGGTTCCCTAATTTATTAGCAGCATTTTTGCTGGGTGCCCAGGACCATCTTCTAGTTTGACAATTTAGTAGAACTCACAGAACTCAGGAAAGCTATTATACTTGCAGCTACAGTTTATTACAGTTACATACAGCTTAAAGTCAGCAGAGACAAAAAGCACACAGAGTGGAATCTAGGAGTTTGAGAAACAATGCTTAATTTTCTAAGCAAGAACGGGTTAAGACACGCATGAAGTATTGCCAACCAGGGAAGCTCCCTTGAGCCTTGAGTCCAGAGTCTCTATGAGGGTCAGTAGTATACTAGTAGGCATGGATCGTTTGTGTGACTGACCTTAGCTACTCAGTTTCCAGCCCCCACCCACCCCCTGAAGTCTAATCAGTACAGTGTGACCCAAGGTTTCAGGTGAAAAAAACAAAACAAAAAACCTGAAACTAAAAAAGCAATAATTCAATATACATCACATTGTTTGCATAAGCTACCTGATGTGACCCCAAGCCCCAAGTGTACAAAGACACTGTTATCAGCCAGAATATTCCAAAGGCTTAGAGGCTGTCCCCTAGGAGCCCATCAAGGACCCATCCTTTCATGAAATGTGCAGGGTTTCAACACCCCAAGCCTGCTGAATTAACCCTTCACAGAATAGCATCTAAACATTTTTTCTTGCAGTTGGTTGACCCTCCATTAAAGTTTACTTTCATTTAGAATTTATTTTTTTATTTTAATTAATTTTGTAATCTAGATAAAGACTTCTGCCTGACCTCTTGTAAAGATCATATCTAGGTCTTATGTTTTCTATGGATTGGTTTAATTGCTTTTATTGCTACAGTGTTATTAAAAGAGAGTTCAATATATCTCATAAAATACCTTTATTCTTCCTTTATTTTTCACATAATAATGAATAGACATTGGCAATGGAAAGGATGACTATGAAGATAGCCACTGCGTGGACTAGTCAAGGAAGCTAGAGAGCTTGCTTGGTTTTAGTCAGCCCTTCTATTCCAAGGCATTGACTTTGAATTTGTATGTAAGTAAAGAGTGACAGATCTACAGACCACTTCACTTCCAAGAAGCATGGCAAAATGAGCCTCAAAGTCAACTTACAAAACTTACTGGAGAGATGATTTTACCTTGTCTCCATTCATAATTACGACTCATAATCCAGAGACAGGCAAGATCAGCTATTTCATTTATTATCCATTTGAATTTAGGTTGATATTAACTTTAGAAATAAGGAAAAGTATTTCTATTATAAGATTATTTTTTAAGAATTCAGCCTGGCTGGTGTTGCTCAGTGGAGTGAGCATTGTCCCATGGATCCAAGAGGCCTTGGGGTTCCATTCCCAGTCAGGGCACATGCCCAGGTTGCGGGCTTAATCCTGTGCAAGAGAAAGCCCATCAATGTGATTCTCTTATTGATGTTCCCATCTCTCTCTCTCCCTTCCTTGCTAACTAAACATCAATAAAAACATTAAAAAAAGAATTCAATAAGATAATAAGTGTAAAAACACTACTCTATTCTTGGTATGTTTTATTTTATTTATTTATTTGTTCTCAGTACATTTTATTTTATTTTATTTTTTGTTTCTCTTGGTACATTTTAAATACTCAGTGGGTAGCAGTTGCTATTATTTTTACTATTACTACTTGTTATACTAAAGTTTGATTGTTTATAGGGGTTTCACAAACACTGTTTTATTAATTGTAGTATTGTGACAACTTTACACACAAAAATAAAACTGGAAAAGTCAGGGCATAAAGGACTTAGATAGATTTATATAAAGTAACTACCTCACTCTCCTTACCTTATAAAATATATATGGCTGTTCACAATTTTTTTAATCCTGACCCAAGGATACTTCTTCCATTGATTTTTCAGAGACAGTGCAAGGAGGTGAGTGGTGAGGGGAGAGAAAGAGAGAAAGAGAGAGAGAGAGAGAGAGAGAGAGAGAGAGAGAGAGAGAGAGAAACATCCATGTGAGAGAGATATGTGGACTGGTTGCCTCCTGCAGGTGGAGATCAAACCTGTAACCCAAGTGCATGCACTTGACCAGGAACTGAACCCGTGACCCTTAGGTGTATGGGCTGATGCTCAAACCACTGAACCATGCTGGCCAGGGCTGGCTGTTAGCATTTTTGACAACTTTTAGTATTTTAGTATCTGATTCTTCATATTTACCTGAGGACTCCTATGCCATAATGCTCCAATGGGAATAAATAGGTATTCCGCTTTCTCACTTGTTGTTCTTTTAAAATCAGGGAGCATTCTTGCTTATGTGTTCTGACTGACCTTAATAAGAAGTAAAGATGTGGATGCTTTCATTAAATGACTTTCCCAATGTAAATAAAGTTCTAAGTACTTTGGCATAAAGTATCATACATTTGTTTACACTTTTACTTTTACTCTGGGCTATGCTAGTTGAATAGAATGATGGGAGAATCTACAGAAAAACTACAGCATGTTCACCCCCAGGAGGGATTCAGCCAGGTGGTTCCTTAACATCCTTTCCACTAAAAGGGAATCATGTTCAAAGGGCACTTGGAGACGAAGTAAATATAAACCCCTGAGCGTCTATGTTAACAGACAGTGAAAGAAAAAAAAAAACCTGCCTCTAGTTCTTCGAAATACTGTGTATCCTAATGAATTACCATGGGGCGATTTCTCTTCTTGCCTGGAAAATTTAAAATGAGATATGTTTAAAAAAATAAATAAAATAAAATGAGATATGTTTCTTCTCCATTTTATTCACTTTCTGTTTTCCAATTTGAGAGAGCCACTAGTTAGGGTCATTCAAGAGTGCTGTAATATCTGGAGTATATTCTGCTCAGTAGAGAAGGAATGTTAACGTTATTGTCTCGCTCTCACATATTATCATTATAAAGTAACACACACCATTAGAGAGAAACTCAGGGAAGGACATTATCATTATGTATTAGCACACACCATTAGACAGGAGTTTCAACTGCAGAGCCTGCTGAGGAGGATAGATTCATAACATCACAGCCCTCCTGGGTGATATAACTCAAAATTGCTAAATCATTCAGCTGAGGTGAACTCAGACACCAAGATTGGCACCTAACATCACTTTGAGCTCTCCAAGGTTATTTATTCTGAGAGAAAACAATTATTGTTTTTCTGATTCAGATGGAAGTCCTAATGAGGCTCCTAAGGAATTGTATCTTACTTCAACCGAGGCAAAACTCATACAAATTAAATAATAATAAAAAAAAGTATTAGCAGTGGTGCTCAGCTTAAGGCTTGCAAACATAAAACATTTCAGTTAAGGAAGTTGAACATTTAAATACTTTTGTGCATAAAATTGGAATCAGTGTGTGGGGGGATTTTAAGTGATGCTGAGTGAACTTATCTAAATGAAACAACAACAAAAAAAGAACAACACCATGTTTTATTTTAAAATCTTAGCCAAGGGTAATGTCAAAGTCATGTTTCTTTGTCCCCACAAATGTCAGAATTATTTGTATGTGATATGATGAAATGTCATTTCTCCATAAGGATTCCTTTAATATGCTATTTATTCTCATGAAACATTAATGTATGTTATGGGTATTTGCCTGTGAAAAGGAAGAGCAACACATCTTGCACTTCTCAAATAAAATTAATCTTGAATGAGTTCACTTGCATCATTTGCATTTTCTATAGATAATGAAAACCCATTTGTAAATAAAAGGTTTATTGCAAAGCAAAAGAGTATGTTTGAGGATGCTGCATTTGTGTTTGATGCATTTACATGAGGATATTTCAGCCTCTCATTCAGCACAGGAATATAAAAGTAAGAGTAAAGATGATAAAAATGTATCACCTAATTATCTAAAACTAATTTTTACTTGTTTAACACTTGTGTAGTTTAAATGGCTCAGTAATCAGTAGGTATAAAATTATGAAATAAAATATATTTATTTTCTATGTACATATTTAATAAATATTTGTTTACCTATGACTAGTGGCAAAATTTACAGCTTTTTAGTTAGAAAATAAATGCCAAAGCATAGTGACCAGCTCTAATCTTATTTTATACATAGAAAATAACAAAATACTGATACTAGATATGTACTGAATAAAAATAAAATAGTCACTCTCTATCTTAACCATTGGTATAGTATATATGTTCTACAGAAGCAAATGCAAAACCAAAATGTGTTCATTTTTTGTTTTTAACTTTAGATGCATGCAGAAAAGCCCTAGCACTTGAGACACTGTGTGAGAGTGAACATGGTGAAGTCACCTGTGCTCTCAGGTGGATCTGTTGTCATTTGAGGCCTTGAATGTTCGCTGGTGAGAAAGGAGGACATGTGAGAGCAGTCATTGTGCCAGGAGCAGTTCTGCCACCACCCTCCACCACCCCCCCCCCCCACACACACACATATCCTTTTTAGTTTATTCATTAGGCAAAAAAAAATCATTTAGGCTGATCCTTTTGTTTTTTGTTTGTTTTTTCCATTTCTTATGTATTTATATGTGTTAGATATTTTTATAACATGTCATTTGATTGCCTTATTTATACTGCTTTGTGCATGTATTGTATGTAATAAGTGCTGCTACATGTACGTTTATAGCCCTCTTCTCAGAAGCTAGATATCCCTTACACTCTGACAGGATCTCACAAAACTGAATGTTCAGTGAATAATTGCATTCTACTTTGCATTACATGCTAAAAATGGTCTTACCCAAATTCTTGCAAGCAAAGCATAATAAGAGGGTGATAGAACCAAGGTGGTTACAAGTTATTATGGGCATTTTTTTCATCCTATTACATAATTTATTAAGCACAAGCTAATGGTTAAGAACTAGTGAATAGAATTACCTAAGCTCAAATCATAACCTCACCACCTACTAGTATGAAACTTTGGACAAATTCTTAACCTCTCTAAGATTATCTGGAAAATGAAAATAATAACAGTCACCATCATGTGGGTTACTATGAGGTTTAAGTGAATTAATATTTGTAAAGCATTTAGAACAATAGTGCCAAAAAATAGGTGCTATAATTTGTTACTGTCACTAGTTTTACTCAAAAGGATTTTAAAGTAAAATTATTGTAAGTCTACCTTATAAAATTTTTGTGTGTTTTTTTCAAGTCTGGACATATATAAAGAAATCACAATGTGGCAGTGATGTGTACTAAAATGCCAAACAAAAATGTTTATTATGCTGAAATGCCTGCCTACTGATTAATCATACAAACATGCCAGTTGACACCATCAATGACTGTATATTCCACACAGTTTCTGGTATGATCCCTCTCTCATTTCTTCTTTACTATTCCACTCATTCAACTCCTCAAAAGGAGACATCCTGACCTACACTGACCATTCCCTTTATCCTCTGAACTTGCATCCTTCTCCACAGAGGAAAGGGAGATCCTAAGGTGAGATCTAGTCACAACCCTATCCCCTATCACCCATCACATTATCCACACATACTCAATAAGCCAAGGAGCCAGAGAGCTTGGCAGGCAAGATTCTTCAATATCTAGCTCCAGTCTATCTTTCCAGTTTCATTTCCCATCATTTCCCTAATGTCCTCTGGGCTCCAACCAGTGACCACGAACAGTTTCCCAAATGAGTCATTCTCTTTCAAACCTCTGAGAATTGTGCACACATTGTTCCTTTGCCTAGACTCTTTTTGTCTTGCCCACCGGCCAAGCTTCTATGTATACTTCATGACCTAGCTTGTGATATGGTTTCTATTCCCAAAATACACTGCTGGAAGGCTTCATGTATTCCAGACACCTGTCAGTAAAGAAAACCCTACCACTGATGCCCAGGCAGGGGCTAAGCCCTGCTGCCCTGACAGGCTCCTCTGGTCTGAGAGCCTGCCCTCAGTTCGCCCGCACTGTGCATTCCTGCCGTGCTTCACAGATCCTTGAAACCTCACCTTTTCTCTCTCAGTCCTCTGGTAGGGTTCACTCTTCACTGAAAAGCCAGTGATGGATGAATCCATCTACTGTCTGAAATCCTTCAGACATAAAACGGAGTTAGAGCCTTTTCTACCATGATCCTCTACACTCGAAACAATAATAAACATTCAGGCTAACATACTTTTTCAATATGTGCTCTGATTAGAACATTTTATACACACATTTGAGTACATTAAGGGATGCAAATTGCAAAGAAACACCACAGAGACATCTTACTTGAAGGTAAGTGAAAACAGAAGAGCTATCTCACCAATGTGCCCAATTTTAATTTTGTCTACTACGGCGTTGGTGCACTAGATGGGTTTTGAATTTTAATGAGTCTCATTGGTTCTAATTAGAGTAACCTTGGTGGAAAAAATAGATATTATTACTCTGCAAATCATGACTAAATTGGTGTTAAATAATTTGCATTCTGTTACATGGTTTATGTCCTAATACAGACAAAAACATTTAGGTCCAAGTTCTTAAGTATTTGTTAATGCACACCAGCAATTTTGGACCCACGTAAGGATTCACAGCTACCTGACAAATTTTGTCCAATCTATGTGAGATCTGCAAGGTAATTAGATATGACATACTCTGCAGACAGGACTTTGCTTGTAACTCCAGAATATAGGTTATTTGGAAATCTCTAAGTTTGTAGGCACTAGTTACCACTTGACGTGAGTACTTATTAGGTATCAGTTGCTTTAAAATTCATTGGCTGCTTTAATTATCTCAGTCCTGCAAATAAGCACCATGATCCCTATTTTACTAAAGAGGAAAGTGAAGCAAAAGGCAGTTAAGAAAACTTTCAAGGTTATGCCCTAGGGCTGGATGACTCTGAAATTCTTGCCCTTCTTATGATGATAGGGCCTCCAAGTTCTTAATATCTAATGAGTACATTTATAAAGTATATTATAATTACAATATAATATACTTTATTAATCAATTATCTATTGAGCATCTATGCACCCAGGACTGTTAAAGGGCTGTTGATTATATAATAAATCATGATATAGGCTTTCTCCATTAAAGAAAAAATGTGATTGTTTTCTCACCCGAGACAGATTTTAGATCTCATTGTACAAGAAAGTTGCAAATTTATTCATTTCAACCATTACATGAAACTATTTTAAAGTTTTTATTGTACATGATATAAACTATAATGAGCAATTTAAGATAGAGGGACTGCTACATTTAACATGCATTTTTTAACTTAGTCTTGGGCTAAGAACAGAACCTGACAAGTGGTGCTTGTTTGTGCTTAACTTGCTCCCTTCTAGGTAAAAGTCATATATGGGCAAATCTGATTTGTGGCACCAAGTCAAGTGACTGCCTCCAAGGTATCTGTGGAGCCAAGTTTTCTGCTTTCTATCTCGACTAATAAAGTTGGAAATTTCCCAATCATTGGAAGGGCATTAAAAAATTCTGACTGCTGATAAAGTATGGAAAATATCCACAAGAATGCCTTTATAAGAAAACTGTAGGGTCTAGAAAGTGAATTTTTATAAAATACTTGTTCTGTAGTCTAACCACCAAGACAAATAAATAGTAAATAGTAAAATGGATAATTTTTCAAGTTTGCCAATGCAGTAGTAAATAATTTCTAACTATAACTTCTAATCACAAATTTATGTTTATCTTATTTCATCATAATCTATTTAATGAGTTGCCTTAATCCATCTCCTTGCCTCATCTCTTTTCTAGTACAATTACATAAGTTCATCTATTAATTTTGGAGATCCTAATTTGTCCACATGATAGCAGAGCAGCTGGTTGTAAAGCACTAATTTAAATTAAACTCCTTATCATGTAATAGAGTTTGATATTTATTAAAAGAAACAATAAATGTGTTAAACCAGCTGTGTGCAGAAACCACTGCTTTCCTTAATTTATACTTATTTTTTATACTACCTTCCCTTTTTGAAATCTGTATTGTGAAACATATAAATTAAAAAGCATACAAAAGGTACTCATCTGGTAGCTTGTTAAGGTGTTATATGAGGTTCTGTTCTAAGCATCAGAGTTACTGCATTAAATACAGCTAGAAATCCTTCTTCTCATGGAGCATACATTGAGTGTGGGAAACAAGAAATCTTATCTAATAAAGAGGGAATATGCAAATTGACCATCATGCCATAATGGTCAAGATGGCTGCGCCCACAACAGAGGCAGGGATTCCATAACACAAGATGGGTGTGCCCAAAGCAGAGGCCAAGTTCCCATAATGAGCCTTAACGAGCAATCAGCAGGCACCTGAGGTTGTGTGGAGCTGGGCCAGGCAGGGGACCTGAGTCTGCGCCCCTCTCCCAGTGGGGTTTGACAGGGGACCTAAGGCCATGCCCCCACCCCGGTGCCTGGCTGGAGGACCTGAGGCCATGTTCCCCACCATGCAGGGCTCGATGGGGGACCTCAGGCCACACTCCCCACCCAGCAGGGCTTAATGGGGGACCTCAGGCTGTGCCCCCTGCCCTAGCACCTGCCTGGAGGACCTGAGCCTATGCCCCCTGCCCCAACGCCAGGCTGGGGGACCTGAGGCCACACCCCTGCCATGTGGGGCTTGATGGCGAACCTCAGGCCATAGCCCCCACCCACAGGGCTTGACAGGGAACCTCAAGGCACTACCCAACCTCTGCCCAGGCCGGGAGACCTGAGGCTGTGCCCCCACCCGGCAGGGCTTGACGGGGACCTCAAGGCATGCCCACTGCCCCGGCCCAGGCCAGGGAACCTCAGGCCATGCACCCCACCCAGGGCCAGGGGACCTGAGGCTGCGCCCCCTGTCTGACGGGGCTTGAAAGGGACCTCATGCCTTGTCCCCTGTCCCAGGCCAGGGGACCTCAAGGTGCCGGGGGACCTCAGGCTGTGCCCCGCACCCAGGGGGGGTTAATGGGGGTGGGGCCGGCCTGGTCTGGGTCTCGCACAATTTTGAGACACACTTGGGTGGGTGGGAACTTAACTCTGGTTCCCATGGAGCACCCCAGACTCTGACAGGAGGAAGATTTTCATATACATTTTACTAATTTTCTTTCATCTCTGATACTTCTATTTTAGATAAAGGGCAAATAGCAATATTAAAATATTTCCTCCAATTAATTCCCTTTTAATGTGCACAAATTTTATGCACTGGTCACTAGTAAATAATAATCAAGGAAATGCATTGAGTCAGATGGTATTAAGTGCAATGGAGAAAAAAAATATGTATACAGAAACAGTGAAACAGAGGAGGAGTTTTAGATAGAGTGGTTAAGGAAGGCCTCATTGAGAAGGCCACATTTGAGCAGAAGCTGAATGGGGTTAAGAGAGGGAGTTGTGTGGATAGTTATAGCAGGAAAGCATTCCTGGCAGAGTCAAGGCTCTGGGGTATCAATATGCTTGATATGTTTGAAAAGCAGCAAGGAAGTCATTCTGAGTGGAAAAGAATATGGGGGATATTAGCAGGAACTCTGCTGTTGTGGAAAGGAAGGGGATCAGGTAATATAGGACTTTGTAAATCGTTCTAAAAACTTTGATTCTCACTCAGAGTGAGATTGGAAGCCATGGGAAGGTTTTGAGCACAGAAGAAAAAAATGAGTCTTTTGGAAGGACCTATTTGCCTTTTGTATTTTGCAAAGACTGAGTGGAAAGAACAAAGGTCAAGGCAGGCAATTGATCCAGTAAAATGATCCAGGGGAAAGTTGGATTATTTCAAAAATTCAGTGTAGGCGTAATGAAGATGGTGGCAAGTACTTCAGGTCAGCATGTATTTTCAGATATAGCCAACACAGCTTGATGCTAAATCAAGGAGTAGAAGAGGACTTTAAGAATGGGATAATTCCAAGGTATCTGTTCTGAGCTACTAAAGAGACAGGATCCCCATTTATTGAAAAGGAGAACACTGTCATAAGAGTATTTTTGAGAGAGAAGTCATGAGTTGGTGTTATATGTGTTAAATTTGATGTACCCACTAGATGTACACTTGAACATGTGAGCAGAAAGTTGTATATAAAAATGCGGAACTCTGGGGAGAGATCTGGGCTAGAGTTATAAGTGGGGCATCTCCAGTATAAGGAGCAAATCTAGAGTGTGATTCAGGGTGAGACACCCTAATGAGGGTAGATAGCAAAGCAAAGTCTGAGAGATGGGTTCTGGGTTAGGAAAGTAAATGGTATTATTAAGTAAGACTGCCAAAAAAAAAAAAAAAAAAAAAAAAAAAAAGATCAAAAATTACCAAGGAAGCCAGGAAAAAGAAGAAAGTATTTTATGGAGGAAGTGATCAAATAAATCCAATGCTGTTACAAAGTCAAATGGCAAAAATATATAGCATGTATAGTTTAAATAATAAAAACTAAAACCAACACATCTACCGATCACCCGCCTTCAGGCATAGTGCCTTCTCTTTCATAACTTACTTTCATTTAGACTCTTAAGGAGCAATATGTTTCTATTTCAAACAGCTGAAAGGTCTCTATTCACTTCTAGAGGTAAAGTATTTCCTGAAATACCCATGTTATCAGTGTAGGGTTCTCTTTTTTTCAACTTTAAAAATACTTAAGCACAATTTGGTTGTTACTTTCTTCATCATTCGTTTGCATTCTCTTTTGAATTAACCAACTCACTTATAGGGTTTTATTTGAGCCCCACTACCCTGTAACCTAACCCTCTACATTTACATGTCAGTTATTGAAGCATGAAATCTTCATCTGAGCTTTGCTGTTCACCTCAAAGAGCAAATCTAAGTGGATTGTGTCTAACAGTTCCAGAGAGAGCGAAAGTGTCCCACATATTCATGAAGTACGGGATAAAGATAAATGCTTAGCCATGCCCCCAGATGGGCATATTATTCATGGGTAAAAGCAACTGGCTTCAGTAGGCTTCTCAGGAATTTCTCACATCTACTGCAGCAGTTCAAATTTATAAGAAGATGAAACAACTCTCTAATCCCTTAAACTGTTAATACATAGCTAAGAACCCTTGTGCACAACTAATAAAATTTGCATATTCTAAGCTTCAATTTCCTTGAAGGATTGTTTTATTTGACTTTCCAAAACTTGATAAGAAAAATATTAAGGTATAGAACTGAATGGCTGTATTTGGAAGGGAAGGGAACTGTAATAGGAGTTCAGTGTATAAATGAAGCACAGCTCAGGGGATGCTCACTTATTTGCCTGTATTAATTATGTCTGCAGTGGGAGTGTAGCAAACGGTGTCTCTGAACATGTAATTAATCCTTGTGTGGTTTAAGGGATATTTGACCTTGTTTAATATTCTTTTCCGATGTGTGTGAATTTTGGCTATAATCCTAAAACTAAGTCTCAAAACATAGATACCATAAAATGGCAGGAATGACTGATGAATATAAATTAGTTACTTTGAATATATTATGACGGTGCTTGTTTGAAGTCCTTTGGGACACAAATTTAAAATGTGATTTAACATAAGTTAGAAGAAATAAAGCTTTTTGTTTTAGCACTCAGCCTAAAATGATTTCCAAACTTGAATGAGACCAAGTAGAATAAAGGTACCTCCTCCTTGATATATAATCCTTTTATTTACTGGGGACATAGTTTGTGCTTTTTCAGTTCCCAGCTAGTCTTTGTCAACTATTAAGATTCATTTCTTTTTCCAATTCAATTTCCAAGAAAAAAAGCAGATTTTACCAACTATGTTATTCCATGTATCTTTGAAAAGAAAACATTTTTTTGCTTGATCTAAATGTTATTCTATTTTGTCTAAGATTTTTTAAACATTTAAATACATGTGAAATTCTAGTTAAAAGTGATTTTTTTCTTCCAGCTGAAATGTTAAAAATTTATTTGCTCACATCTAGAAATATCTAATACTTCACGCTTTTTTGTTGTTTTCCAATTTGTAATTTACAGGACTCCCTTTACAAAAAAAAAGCAGTGCAATGTCCTTTTTAGGTGTTTTTGAAATACAGTTAATGACAGTTCAACAAATCTAATATAAGGTGAGTAGAAGAAAATTTTATTGTAGAACGTATATGAGTTACTCATCACTCCCAATGTGTTGAACACACAAAAAGCTGACATAATGTAGAGTGACTTTTGCAGAAGTGGTTATGTAATTGCATTGACTATACATCACCCATCTGAAGTCCCTTGAAACCAACATCACACTTTTAAAAAAGATCTAGAACTATGAGAAACTACCTAGTTTCCTGTAAATGACATGTCTGGTTATGACCCATGACATAGATGATTCCAAAAAATCACTTGGATGGAGTACAGGGTAAGGAAAAGTCCACCCCAAATCCATATATTGTTCTTTTTCAGAGGCACTGGCGTATAGTATGGTAACAATTTGTTTTATTATGCACGGCTGATTTTCTTTTCAGTCTTTGGGAGAATGTGATTAGATACATCTTTCCAGAATAAATATAATACCACCAGACTTGAACACTGATCTAATCTAAATAAAATAGAATGTTTATAACTATGAAAATATGCCTTCAAGACGAATTATCCAGTACTCTCTTCTAAGCAGATTACTGGCCTTGTCTGAAAATTCTGGTGGTTGACATTGTCATGATAACATATTTAATGTTCCTTCTTTTTGTCTTTACCCTCTTTCTCTTAACTGTTGTTGACCAATGCCCTGAGCACCTAAGCAGTGTTTCTGCTGCTGCCTCCTCCTTTAACTGACTTTACATTGTATCCTTCACTTCCTTTGGTACCACGGAGAAATGTTGACCCAAGCCACCTGAGTGGTCAATGAAGAAATTGACAAAGTCTAGAAAGTTTGAGTTGCTGATTCAAAAGTACTTCTTTATGTGTAAGATACATATCTTCTTAAAAAAAAAAAAGATATCTATATATATAAAAGCCAAGCGACCAGAATGACCAGTAGCTATGACGTGCACTGTGGCAGCCAACCGACCCGATAGGGGCCCCCAATCGGCCCCCCAACCTCCCGTGGCCCCTCTCCCCAGTAGGCCTGGCCCCTGATTGCCCCCCCCCCCACCCAATCGGGGGCAGGGCCAGCTGGCCAACTGCATGTGATCCCTCCAGCCAGCCAGCCCTGCCCCCAACACCCCTGATCGGGGGCAGAGCCAGCTGGCCAACCTCTCGTGGTCCATTCCTCAGGCTAGCCTGGCCCCAGATCACTCCTCATTGGGGTGGGCTGGCTGGACCCCACCCATGCACGAATTCATGCACCGGGCCTTTAGTCTATATATATATGCCAGTGACTGTTATGGTGGAATGACCAGAATGACCAGTGGCTATGACGCACACTGTGGCAGCTAACCAGCCTGATCCAAGCCCTGATTGCCCCCCGCCAAGCCCAGTCCCCAATCAGCCCCCAACACCTTTGTTGTGAGCCTTTTTGTGATCCAAATTAACAAATGCCCACTGATTCAATTAGTGAGTCAACATTCAAGTTGAGTCACCTACTGACTCAGTAAACCTGGCTGGAGGAAAGTGGCGGGTGGGGGCTGGGGGGGGGAGGAAGAGGTGGGGAGAGGAGGCGGTAACCAACACAGCAACTCAAAGACAGGAGCCCTAAATGTCCAAGTGAGATTACCACACACAAATCAAAAGCACACGAATGAAGTTAAGGAGTGGCAGGAAAACCCAGGTTCAGTCTCAGAAAGTAGAGGTCAATTAAGAGAATCATACCAACCACAGAGGGAGCTGCTCTCCCCCTGGCCAGCTCCACCCTGATTGGCCCCTGACCCCAATCAGGGGTGAGGCAGGCCAGCCAACCACCTGCGACACCACCACCCCCGCCTCTGCTGACCTGGCCAATGTGCACTAGCCTCTAGTATGTTTATAAAAGCACAGATAATCTGAGTTCAATTAGAATATCTGTGGCTAAATCTACCTCTAGTACAGGATTCTTAAGCTATGTTTATCCTAAAACTTAATCCTAAAATTAAATTTAGTGACTGTTTCTTACCTCAAGTGCCCCAACCAGAGATCCAATCAATAACCTGGTCATGTGCCCCCAACTGAGAATTGAAGCTGCCACCTTTTGTCATATGGAATGACACTCCAACCAACTGAGCCACACTGGCCAGGTCTTAATTCTGAATTTAAATTAAGAAACTACAATCCAGAAAGAGGGAGAGAAAGAGAGCTAGAATGAGAAAAAACTTAGCTGGATCCTTAAGAAAAATTAGTGTTTTTTCCCCCTGACTTAATATCTAAACTTTTTAAAAATTTGTTTCCAGAATTACTGACAAATAAGGTAAAATAAATATAATTGAGAAAAAATATATTCTATAATACATTCCACTATTTTTGAGGGAACTAAAATCTACTTATATCTAATTTCAATTCTATCAATGGAATAATATTAATTATCTTTCAGAATTCAAATAGTGAAACAGTGGTTTACATAACAATGCTCAGCCTTGGATAGAAACAAGCCACAAATTTTAGGAAAACCCATTTTGTTACATGTATTACCATTAAAATGCACAAGCCTCTGGTCAAGATTCTCTTGCTAGGACAATAGCAACAGAGTTCTCCTTCTCCAGCTCATGGGGAATGAGTTGGGGGAAGAGCACGTATTTTGAGTCCCAAGGGCAAAGGGCAGGACAGGGATTGGATGTTTGACCTGGATCCAAATGGAAGTTATCCAAGCTCTGAATGTTATAATAGAAAAGCTGGAAATAACTTTTTACTGTAAAAATAAGACAAGAAAACAATCCTGACACCTTTGATATCAGGAGTTTTGAAAAGAGTGTAAAGAAAACAGGAAAATCAGTCCTGTGCATGGATTTGGAGCATGGCCAGGGTGTCAGCTGCCTCTTCCTATTGTTTTCCAGCTACATGGCATTGGTGAAAACCTGATTATTGTTAAACCTGGATTCTCAGACAGTTGGTGCCATGGACTGAATATCTGTGCCCCCCCCCCAACATTCATATGTTGAAATCTAATGCCCAATGTGGTGGTACAGCATTAGGAAAGTGGGGTCTTTGGGAGAAGCTTAGGTCATGTGGGTGGAGCCTGCATGAATGGGATTAGAGCTGCTGTAAAAGAGTCCCCACAGAGCTCCCAGACCCGTCTGCCCTGTGATGCTACAGCAAAAAGATGCCTAGGCAGGAGGCGGGGCCTCGCCAGACACTGAATCTGCATACTCCATGATCTACATACTCCAACCTCCCAAACTGTGAGAATTAAATATTTGTTGTGTATAAGACCCCAGTGTATGGTATTTTTGATACAGCAGTCCAAATGGACTAAGATAGTTGATAAGTCACCCCACCTCCCTCATCTCCCCAGAGAGAGCAAAGGAGTAACTCTAATTACTAGGAGATCATGAGTAATATGTCCTTCTTTCTAGTTCTCTGTGTATGTGTTTGTGTAAAGTTGTTACAGCTGAGAAATAACTGTTGGCCAATCAGCCACATTCATAAAGGATTTTCACACTCTGCTCTACTAAGAGAGTTTGGGTTAAAATAAGGGATTGCTTAAGCAAATACCAACTTATATAGTTATCTGCAGATGGTTTAACAAACCACTTAATAAAAAAATTCTGTCATGTATTCCTTCATTGATGTATTTGCCACATTTTAATTGTTTACTTTTCTGTGAGATGTGAACATACTGTCTGCCATAGAATCATTTGGCAAGGTTAGCGAAGAATTGCAAAGTGGGATTGTGGGCTATAAACATGAATTGTCTGTAACTAACCTGCAGCCTAGCACTGGAGTAGTCACTAACTTCAGTAAAATTCAATAACATCCTCATCTGTAAACGAGGCTGTCCATAAGTCCTGGGCAAGCACTTGGGAAATAGACCTTGGGAAATAAATGACAGATTTGGTTTCTTTGTCACCGCCAAGCTTTCACATATTGAGCTGGCTTTTGTGCATTAGTTTGTTCAGGTACATCTATGAAGTGCCTCCAGCCTTGCCTGTTGATTCGTTCCTCTGGCATTTGGGCTCCCTGAGTTTAATGAATGTTGTCTAAAGACATTGGCATCATTGTGAGATAAGTTAGAGCGGAATCCTTACCAAATGTCATAGAACCGAGAAAATAAAATGTGGAGATTCATTCCAAATCTTCAAAATATATGAAAACTAGAAGCTGGAAATAATATACCAGAAAAAGAGACTCATTGTCACATGAGAAGCATCGCTAACTACAGGATTCAGATAATTTAGAGAGCATTTTAACTTATGTAATACACAAACTAGAAACACAATCACAAGAGTGGATTTTTCATGGAATAAATCTCAAAAATAACCGTGTGATATGTGCTAAAAATGTATTCCATAAACTCATATACATATGGTTGTTGAATTTTTGTAGGTAAAAACTAACTGACATGTTTGAATGGCCCATCCCTTCATCTGTTATGCTAAATTGCTGTAAGAGCCATTGCTGTCATGATAACAATATAGTGAAAAATGTGTTAATCAAATCTCTAGTTGAATAGGCTGTGGGAAATACATTTTTAATTCAGCTTGCTGAAAGGACAAAGAATAATGGATAGTAGCATTGTAACTTCCAGGTGAATATTACTTGCTTAGCCTACAGGAAATGATGTCATAATGCATCTATAGGATTTTTGGAATTTAAATCAAACCCACACTCTCAAAGGTACAAATTGCAATGGAGATATAGCTTAAAACTAATCAAAACAAAGTATTTTGAATGTGTTGATACCAGTTAATGTTTTTAATGCAAATACTGTATCAAAATGCAAAAAAAAAGATGACTTATAGAACAGGTTATAAGATGCGTAGCAATAAAAACAAATATTTTCCTATTTGTTTATTTATCACCTGCTTCTGTGCATGAAACCAGACATGCAAGGGCTTCAGCAACTTTACCTACTAGTTTTAGAATATCCTCAGTTGGTGATATTTTTGTGAATAAATTGTGAGTTAGTGCAAAAAGAATCACTTTGGGTTTGGGGTAAAATGTAGAGAGGAAATAAAATGGTCACTTCCTCCTCATTCACACACACACACACACACACACACACACACACACGACCATGCCAAATTTGTGTTCTTTTTTTTATTGTCTAAAGTTTTACATGAGACCATGACAAGTTTAAAGAAAAAAGAGAAAAAGGAAGAGGAAGTGTAAATGCTTAGAATTTTGAAGGATCTCATTTAGGAACCACTAACCAAATGGCAATTGTGACATGGGAACGTGGCCTGCTTGGATTGACTGCACTGCTGAAAATGCTTTTCCAATCACATTCTCCCTGCCCCTGAAGGATGTACCTAGAAAAAACAGTCTAGACCAGGCTCCATCCTAAGTGCTTTACATAGATTAATCTGTACAACTTCATGAGTTGCATGCAATTATTATCCCCTTTGCCAATAGAGAATGATGCAGGGAATGGTTAAAAATATTGACCAAAGCAAACCAGCAAAGACATGTCAGAGCTGGGATTAGTGCTTTCCATGCCCATGCCTCCACTCTAACTCACTATGCTACATCGGCCCCAGGTAAGCATTAATGAGTCAGAGTCAACTGGATGCCTACAAGTAGATGCATTTATGTAGAATATTGGCCTTAAAATTATTTTTAAATAAGATTCATTAATTAAAGAAATAATGTTATGGAAAGAACACTGTATAATAAAATATTACAGACTGGCTTCAACAACAGAAATTTGTTTTCTCACAGTTCTGCTGGCTAGAAGTCCAAGATCAGATGTTGACAGATTAGAGTTCTGCTGAGGCCTCTCCTCTTGGCTTTCAGATAGCACCTTCTCACTGTGTCCTCGAATGGGCTTTCCTCTGTGCACTTCCATCCCTGGTGTCTCTGTGTCTAAATCTTCTCTTCCTATAAAAACACCAGCAAGATTGGATTTGAGCTCACCTTAATGGCTTCATTTAAACTTAGCCACTTCTTCTTCTTTTTTTTTTTTCGCTTTTTTTTTTAATTGTTGACACTATTACAGATACCCCCCATTTCCCCCTCCCTCATTTGCTTTCCTTTACCCAGTACCTCCCCACACCTTCACCACATTGTTGTCTGTATCCATGGGCTATGCATATATGTACGTATGTTCTTTAGCTAATCTCTCCAGTCCCCCCTACCACTTCCCCTCTGAGATTGTCTGTCTGTTCCATGTATCCATGCCTCTCTAGACCTACTTTGTCAGTTTATTTTGTTTATTAGCTACCACATACAAGTGAGATCATATGATATTTGTCTTAATTACTTATTTAAGCGTCCTACCTCCAAATGCAGTCATATTCTGATGTACATGGGGTTAGGCTCCCAACAAATAAAAGACAGTTCAGTTCATAATAAATGCTAAACTTACAGTTATGATGGGAGTGCTTAGCTGGTTTGGCTACTGTGTGACTTTGGCTAAGTCTTTTCCTTTCAGTTGGAGGGCACCTGCCACCTAAATACTGCAGCTGCCTGGTTCTTAACTTTCTGAGTTGTCTTTAACTTCTCTAATTCTGTAAACCAACCTGTCATCTTCATAGATACATATGTTTTTCTGTTTGTTTTCCCTAAGTTAGCTGGAGCTTTTGGTGACTACAACTCAAGACTTCTAAATAGAACATTAACTTTCCTTCACAGTGTTGCTGGGCCTTTGATATGTCAATGAGTATGTCTAGTCTATTAAACTGTAAAATGAAGTTAATAATGTCTAAATTAAGAAGCTGCTATGAGAACTGAATGGCACGGTGTGTGTAAAGGACCAGGCATGGTGTCTGTGAAGTGGAAGTTACTCAGCGAATGTTCATCTTTTCTTTACTGTCCAAGCCCCATAGCTTCCATTGTCTTTGACCTTCCCACCTCTGTGTCAGTGTTTATCTCATTTATATTTGATCAATCATTATAAAGCCACACATATTGATATCTGTATTCAGTAAGACTGTAGCTTTTAAAAATTCAGATGGTATGGAGACATTTCCTCAAGTTCATAATCAAAGAGACACACAATTCAACTTGGCTTCCAACATATTAAAATTGTAAGATTTAACAAAATTGTATTTGTGTCAGGCTTCCAAGCTTGCCTAGCCCACTGACTGGCTTGAAACAATTCTCTAGAACAGAGCTGCAAAAGCAAAGCCTCAGGGTCACTCTGGGTCACAGAAAGAGGGAAATGTGAAGGACTATCAGCTCTGCCTGCTAATCTGGTCCTGCTAACAACCAACAGGGACTTTGCACATTATCTTTCTATGTTGATGACTTAGAGGAGATATGTTTGAGACTTAATTATCCACTTAATTATTTGAACATCTAGAATATAAAAGTGTAATATGCTAATTAGACCAGATGTCCTTCCAGACGTCCTTCCAGATGAAGCCAGGTCTGTGAGGGAAGCCTGGGTCCTGAGTGCCAGAGGGAAGCTGGTGCCGGCAGCTGGAGGAAGGGGGGCCTACTCTTGCATGAATTTCGTGCGTCAGGCCTCTAGTATTTTATAAAATAACTAGAGGCCCGGTGCACAAAATTTGTGCAGTCGGGGGGGGGGGGGGGAAGGGAAGGGTCCCTCAGCCCGGCCTGTGCCCTCTCGCAGTCTGGGACCCCTCGGGAGATAACAACCTGCTGGCTTAGGCCTGTTCCTGGGTGGCAGAGGGCAGGCCTAATCCCTAGGTGCAGCCCCTGGTCGGGCTCAGAGCAGGGCCGATTGGGGGGTTGGGGCACCGCCCCTGTCACACTCAAGGCAGGGTCGATGGGGAGGTTGCGGCGCCACCCCTGTCATGCACAGAGCAGGGTCGATCAGGGGGTTGGGGAGCTCCCCTCTGTCATGTACAAAGCAGGGCCAATCAGGGGATTGAGGAGCTCCCCCCTGTCATTCACAGAGTAGGGCCAATAGGGGAGTTAGGGCACCGCCCCCTGTCACACACAGAGCAGGGCCGATCAGGGGGTTGGGGCGCCGCCACTGTCACACTCAGGGCAGGGCCAATGGGGAGGTTATGGCTCTACCCCATCACACACAGAGCAGGGCCCGTCGGGGGGGGGGGGGGGGTACCGCCCTCTATCACCCATAGAGCAGGGCCGATCAGGGGGTTGGAGCGCCGCCACTGTCACACTCAGGGCAAGGCCGATGGGGAGGTTATGGCTCTACCCTGTCACAGACAGAGCAGGGCCTGTTGGGGGGGGGGGGGGGGGTTGGGGCGCCGCACCCTGTCACACACAGAGCAGGGCCGATCAGGGGTTTGGGACGCCGCACCCTGTCACACACAGAGTCGCAGGGCGATCAGGGGGTTTGGACGCTGCCCCCTGTCACGCTGATCCGGTGCCAGGAGGCCTCGTGGCTCCGCTGATCCAGGTGCTGGGAGGCATATTACCCTTTTACTATATAGGATAGAGGCCTGGTGCACGGGTGGGGGCCGGCTGTTTTGCCCTGAAGGGTGTCCTGGATCAGGGTGGGGGTCCCCACTGGGGTGCCTGGTCAGTCTGGGTGAGGGGCTGAGGGCTGCCTTCAGGCTGGCAATTGACTGAAGCTCCCTACCGCTCCTTTTTTTCTTTTTCTTTTTTTATTCTGGGCCAGCTTTAGCTCTGGCTCTAGCTCTGAGGCCTCGGCTGCTGAAAGCTGGTATCTGGTTTGTTTGCGTTCTATAATCGAAACAATGTATAACTCCAGCTCTGAGATCCCGGTGGCTGAAAACTGGTTTCTGGGGTTTTGTTTAGCTTCTATATTTGTTACAAAGTTTCAAACTGCCAGCTCAGAGGCCGGCAAGGCAGGCGGGGAACGTTGGAGTCCTCCTTCACTGAAGCAAGCAAGCCTCATTTTCCGCTTCCAGCTGCCTGGCTGCCATCTTGGCTGACAGTTAATTTGCATATACTCACTGATTAGCCAATGAAAAGGGTAGCGGTCGTACGCTAATTACCATGTTTCTCTTTTATTAGTGTAGATAGTCATACAGCACGTGTTATAGAAAATTACTGCCCAGCCAATGTGGCTCAGTGGTTGAGCATGGACCTATGAACCAGGAGGTCACGGTTTGATTCCAGTGAGGGCACATGCTTGGGTTGTGGGCTCAATCCCCAGTGTGGGGCATGCAGGAGGCAGCTGATCAATGATTCTCTCTCATCATTGATATTTCTATCTCTCTCTCCTTCTTCCTTCCTCTCTGATATCAATAACAAATATTTTAAAATATTACTGTACATAATTTCATGTATTTACTTGTATCATTCATCCTCATTTTCTCATACTGAAAATTAGAAATACTGTGTTAATCCCAAAGGAGTAATGATACTGACATAGAAGGAAAACGTATAGGTATTGATCCCAGATATAAGAGGCAAATAGCTTGAGTTATACTTTTTGGTATAAAAGCAGTGATAAAAATGTTATTTAATCACATTTTGGTGAATACAGTTGGCATCTGCTGTCATATCTAGTTGTGAAGGCCACCAGTAGAGACTTTGCAATTAATGATAAGGGACAGTGTTATGGGCCAGATCGTTCCCCAAACTGAAAGGCACTTATTCAAAGGTGCTGGCAGAACCATAGCACGGAAACAGGACTCTTCCAGGGAGAGGGCTTCTGGTGGCCACCAGGAGCATGTCATTGTGAGCCAGCAGCCTCCATTGTGACTTCAGGCAATGATCTAAATTAGACTGAATTCATAAATCCACATCCAAAGACAAGCAGGGGCCAAGGAAACTGGGGAGATGATATGAGCAAAGCTTGGAAGCAGTCTGAGTCAAGCAGGGTGCTGGGAAATTTCTCATTAGTCTCTGACCAAAGTTTGACCTATCCACCAAGCGGCTGTCAGGCAGCCACTGCAGCTCCTGGGGCACTAGGGTGACCTCAGAGTCATGCTGTCACTGTGTGAATTACGGAGGACAAACCATGCTGAGACCAGGGAAGACTTGAGAGTGGTGAGCTTGTATGGCCAGGACATAGTCAACATGCCTGTGCAATAATATGAAATGAAGGGAGCAGCAGGTGTGCATGGTATTCAGCTCCAAGGCCATTTTGGAACCAGGAAGGGGGTCTATGTGCTGTTTTTACTGCAGCTGCAGTGCTGGGAGGAGCCCAGCGAGGCTGCAGGACAGGAGATGACCAGCAGGAGGAAGCCTCCAGCAGGAGATGAGCCCTGTGGACTTAGGAGCTTCAGGAGTTTCAAACTGCAGCTGAGTTGACCTGGGCTCAAAGGACAGAAGGGAATTTGATGCGTACACTCTATGAAAATGGAACCCTTTCAAATGCTTTGTGCACCTGCATTCCTTTTATCTTTCTAGTACCCTAGAAATGAAACCTGAAAAAAAGACATTTGGGGATAGACCTGCTTATACCACACCAGGGGACTGGAACAGGAAGGATGGCATATGGGAGGACAGTCTGCAGGGCGGGGATGGTGAGGAGAAGCAGGGGGATAGTTTTTCCTTAAAGTTCGCAATTTCAGGTCAGTTTTTCCCACATACATGTATTTATTTTATTATTATTATTTTAATTTGAAAGCTAACAGTCTGCTCTTCTATGTACACACACTATCTTTTATAGGGTAGGGCAAAAGTAGGTTTATAGTTGTGAGAACATGAAGCAGAGTATGTTTTTGTATTATTATTTACTAGTTATTGTTTTACTTTACATAAGAACAACTGTAAACCTACTTTTGCCTCACCCTGTATAACTCAATGGAATATGAATCTTTCAAAAACTAAAGAAAAGCCATTGAATGATAATAGAAAATATTGGCTATTATATAAACCATGCTACATATTAACATGGTTTCAAAAAGCTTTCTGTATTATCTTCTACCATGAGACTAACCTAGGAAATGCTAAGCTTTTATCCTGATAAAATCAATGCTGCCAAAATTCACAGAACATGTGATTTGAGATCAAACAGATTTATACAGAATCTATAACAGGATTTGTTGATGAGCTGTAGAGTATTTGTTATAATTTTATAGAGGTATAATGATTAATTATAAAAGATATAATTTAATTGCAGAGAACTGACAGTTTATAACTTCTTAGAGTATTAAGTGGTAGAACCAGATTATTTTTTGTTTAAACATTTATTTTTGTTTAAGGAGTGTTTGAAAGCATGAAGAAATTGTCATGTAGACTTGATTCAGTCTTAGATTTTCACCTTTGTTCAGTAAATTCTGCCTAAATAACCTCCTGACGTTTTTATCCAGTTATGGGAGACCTCCACGTAAACGCATTTGCATGCTTTTGCAACTATGTGAAATGAATCACTGATGATTCATGAAAGAGACAGTCTTATCATCAGCCTTGATATGATGGTAATTTGATTATCTGATGGATCTGTTGCTCATTCCATTTTTGAACATGAATATTTAAAATATTGAAAGGGCAAAATAATTTTAAAGGAAAAAAATCGGTCAATATTTCAAAAGAACATAGTACTTCACAATTCTTATTAACTCTAACTCCAGAACACCAAATTATGCTCTTATTTAGCACAGTAAGAAAAGTAATGGAAAATACTTACCTTTGAATAAAAATATTTAGATCAGGTTTGTGTCCATTTTATGTCCAATTATAAGATAAAATTCTTACTTATTAAAATAATTTAAATCATTCATTGAAAAGTGTTTGTCAGCATGTTTTCCAGAAAATAGCAGTGTCTAGAATCAATCATAAAAGGTGTAGTGTTGCTATCTTCAAGTAAATTCAAAATGATAGAGATCAGCTCTTCTTTAGTTTATTATCAACCTGAAGTGATTTTCTGCCTGTTATCATCTTTCAACATGTATTAGGCTTGCAATTTATCCTGAGAATATTAAAAAACAAACAAACTAAAAACAGAAAACTTGTGACTAGTTTGTTTTTGTATTTCAGACTCAGGATATGATTAACTCTTGGTTTCCTTTCTTTAGACTTAAAATTAGATATTAACCCACACTGTTATTGCCCACAATCATTCCCCAAGTTATAAAGTACTCCAGAATGGTATCAATAATATACTGTACTAGGTCCCTCCATTTTCTTCTTTTCTCCATTTTTAATATATTCCAAGGTATATATTATTTTGTCAACTTTGAGGGGAAACAAAGCTCATGGGGAATCTGGCTTGGGAGGGCAGAGGAAGAAAAATATTAAAGCCATAAGTCTAGCTCGAATCCACAGAGCTCTCTCGCTAACACTCAAACTGAAACCAACAGGTTTAGAGAGAGTTTTTGTCCACCATCATATCACCTAAATTAAACAGAAGAACATTTTTCTGGCACATTTAAAATGTTCTAGGAAAATAAATTCACAAAATTACATATATATATTGAAAAGCTATCCTGACTAATTTTGAAAAGCAGTATATTGACTGGATACTATACAGGTAAAGACTAAAGGAAAATATATAAAGCAAAACTAAGATATCAACCATGAAATAACTGTCCAATCTCATCAAAAGGGCCAAAACCATACCCAGCCAGCATGGCTCAGTGGTTGAGTGCTGACCTATGAAACAGGAAGTCCCCATTCGATTCCGGTCTGGGCACATGCCCGGATTGTGGGCTCGATCCCCAGTGTAGCATGTGCAGGAGGCAGCCAATCATTGATTCTCTCTCATCATTGATATTTCTATCTCTCTCTCACTCTCTCTTCCTCTATGCAAAATATATATATTTCAAAAACCATGAAATGCCAGGAAGACTTGAGGAACTACTTCAAATTGGAAGAATACTGAAAAGACATAATAACATGCAATGTAGAATACTGGATTTAATTCTGAAATAGAAAAAATATATACATTTGAAGGAATCTATGTGACCATCTAATAAGGTCTCAGGTTCAGTTAATAGTATTGCAGCAATTTTAACTTCCTGGCTTTCAGGATTATACTATGCTAATTTACATTGTTAGCATTATAGGACACTAACATAGGGTTATATGAACTTTCTCTCCTATTTTTGTAACTTTCTCTAAGTCTAAAATTATTTCCAAATTAAAAGTTTAAAAAAATTGTTTCAGTGCTCTGACTATGAGAAAGGTAGTATAATTATCTTCATTTTTCAGGAAAAAAATATTGAAGAACAGAAAGATTAATAAACTTCCCAAGATCCCTCAGTTAGAAAATGGCAGAACCAGATTTCAAGTTCAAGACCTTAGCCACTATGATTTTGTGTGGTCTTAGGCCCTGCTAATCCAGAAATGTTTATATTTGCTCTTAATCCTGCTTTGACATGTGTTAGGGTACTACACCATGATATAAAATATACCTCTAAGAAAAAAATGCTATTTTACAATGTTCGATGCTAAGTGATGTAAGAAAACTTTATTCTCCTGCAGTAATTTTTAACCAAATGTCAAAACATGAACTATTAAGTAGGATCTTACAAAATAACTAAATGATAATATTTGTATTCAAACATGAAAATGCACCCAAAGGGCTTTTATGCTTCATTACTTTCTGAAAAAAATCATTAATAATAAGATATAACGACAGGCAGTTACTAATGCAATAAAGTTGCTAAAATGAGATGAAAAATTACAAATAATGTATTTTGTTACATTCAAAGAAGGCTTTAGATGGCTGTACTCTGGTTCTGAATTTGTTATAGAGAATTAGTAGGTTTAGCCTCTAATAAAAAAATAGGTCATTTTTATCAATGGAAATAGATTTTTAAGGTGCTAATTCTTTTGAGGAATTCAGGAATCTTAAATACTTTACTCACATATGATCAACAATCAGAAGCAACCTAAGTGGAGGAAAAAATGTATTCCACAATTGATTTCTTCTGTTCAATATCATTTGTGATTAGAATGTGAATGTGATAATATATATTATTTCAGACAAAGAAGCATAACTATTAAATTATAAAGTAGATGAACATGATTAAATTATAAAATAGATGAATTGTGATAATTTAAAAAATAAGATGGGATTTAATTTGAGAGAGTAATATATTATATATTGCAAATATTTAAACTAGAATAAAATAATTTTCTCCTAGATGGAATAACATCTAAACAATTAAAGTCAGTACCGATCTGGAGGCATCTATTTAATAAATGCATTAAATTCTGTGATGCTTACAAACCTAATACTTGAAAAATACTGAAGTAAAAAAAGGTGTTACTTAATATATATGTATTACTATATATGTATTATATACTATATATAAAGGATAGTATGCAAAAAGATTCTTGTGCTATTACTTTGTTTTCTTATAGTTTAATACATAAGTTATGGCTGCCACTACTTTCTGCTCTTAAAACATGATGGGAAAATGCTTTCTGTACATGGTTAAGGCTTCCTGAAAAGTACTTGTAACAAAGGTCTTTCCATGCAATGGTTAAAAAAAAAAAAAAAGAGGTAAATAGAATTTATGTCTGTCCTGGGCCCAATTAAACTTCCATTCAAACTTGCCCTGACCAGAAAATAAATTGCCTATGGAATATGAATAAGGATTTTTACACACTTGGAGGGGAAAAAAGTACATCTGTGGAGAACGATGATTTATGAAAGTATTGATTTCTTTGTTAAATAATGAATTAGATGTCCTACCACAATATTATTTATCAAACTTTTTTGTCATATAATTAAATTGTCACATAATGGATTGTACCCATATAGATTCATTAAATATTAAAAACTACATGTGACACTACTCACCTTATCTTTGGCTAACAACACACTTCCTCTGTTCTTTTCCATTAAGGTCAATAATGGTAGCCAATGTCCTTACTTGTTAGAGCTAATAGCCCATGCTTACCAAGGCTGTGGAGGCCAGGAGCACACCCGCTTAGTTATATGGAAACCCTGCTGCATGTGACTGAAGCTATCCACATATCAGAAGCAAGTGACATGCAAGCCTTTCCATTCAAGACACCCTGGCAACTGAGGACACAGGACAAACTGCCTATAAACAAAGTAACTTAGACATATTAAAATTAGATTTGCATTTGACCAGCCCACTCACCTTGACTACCCTTGATTATTTCCTGAAAACTCCGCTGCAGACCTGTGTTGCCTTGGGTCCTCTGGGTTTTTCTGCGTCTGGCCCTCCATACATTATAGTAACTACTGCCACCCACAGAGTGTCACCAGCAGCATAAATGTATGTCTGCCTTCCCTTGATCACTAACCTTTATTCCCACTTGCACTGACCTTCCCCCAGGACTAATATGAAGTCTTCACCATAATTAATACTTTTGAGAGCCACATAATCCATCTCCAACCCCTCCTACCTCACAGATATAATGGATTTTTATTTTTCTACACTTTCCATTCAAGAGCTGACATTGTTTTGAAACCAAATTCCAATATCTTAACCACATTCAAAGCTGTGTTGGGGAGCTTTGCATGGACTAGAAGATGTTGAGGCAGTTAATATTAATAGTTTACATTAATTATGTGCTTACTATATGGAAGACATTATGCTAAACCTTTTATATGCATCATCTTAATTAATCATTATGACAACCCAATGAAATGAGTACTTGGTATTTTCTTGTTTTATTTACAAAGAATCGGCAGATTAAAATGGTTTAGTAATATTCCAACATCACAGTCCCAAGAAATGGCAGCAACAATTCAAAAATCAAATATGCCTGACTTCAGAACCCATGTCTCCAGGGTCCAAGTTCCATTGCTTCTCAGGAACAGGTGAAAATAAAAACTAAAGACCATAGGGAAGTCTTAGTCTGAAATATTTGTAATTAGTCGGTAATTTAATTTTAAACTTAATAGTTTTAAAATTATGAAATACTGCTGCTATTTTAAAATTTAAAATCTTCTTCTTTCATGAAAGCATGCAGGGAATTGCAAAAAGTTCATAATCCCATAATACTTTCTTTTAGATTCCTAACCTTTTTATTATAGGTGAGATAACAAAGGATGTCTACATTTCTTTAAAGACTCCTTGTGGAATTAACACGAGTGAGACAGTACTTACCTTTAGGAATTTTTTTTTTACCCAACGTCAAAATAGATATAAGTGCCATAAGGAAAGCGATATAAGAAATCTGAGGAGAGAGAGATTGGTGCCAGGAGGGAGGAGGAGAGAGAGAGGGCAGTCTGTGACCTGGGGTTTCAGGATTGGCTTCATTGAAGAAGCACTAGAGAATTAGAGACCATTATTGAAGAATGAGACTAGTTACAGGCTTTCAATAAATTTGTGGATTAAATGAATGGGTAAAAAAAATGAGGAAATTTGACTTTATAGATCAGAAGAGAGCAATTTATGGAAATAGAAAAAGCATGACAACTTCATTTAGTAATGACTACAGTATTGGTTTTCATTCATTCTTGCCTTTATTCACAAATCATGTACTGCACATCCAGAACTGTACTTGGTATAGGGAAGAACAGAATAGGACCCCGTGCCCTGGGTGTGTTCACAATGGTTTGATGTGAAGAGTACTCAGTGCTTGGGAGGGGAAAAGGTAAGTTGGGCCTGGGTCAGTCACAAAGGTTCTGAAATGCTTGGCTAAGGGCTTTGGACTTGATTCCTCTGATAACTGAGATCCTTTTAATACCTTAAGGAGGAGAATAAATTATTAGAGTCAAGTTGTGTAGATTTGTGTGTGAGATTAGAGAGGAGCTCTAGGACAGGACGTTTCCATTGATATGGAGTCCTGAGGAAGCCTGAGTTTCTGAGCCATAAACAAAAATACTAAATAAACAGGATCACTTATCTGTGAAACAGTGACCAGGCAGGAGGCCAATACTGATGGAGAGAGAAGGTTACTGAGGGTTTACTTGTAGAAATTTCAGAGTTTCTGATATTACAGTACAGATGGTCTGCTCTTTGGTAAGGCTTGTGGCTAAAGCACGGGCATTGGAGTCAGACAGCCAGGGCACTAATCTCGATGCCTCCACTTACCTGCTTCAGGACTGAAAACCAATGATCTACTTGTTTGAGCCTCCATTCTCCCACTTGTACAATGTGAATATTATCATCTACCTCTTGGTGCTAGTGCAAGGATTAAACATGAGTATGCAAGTAAAGCATTTAGCACAATACCTGGACACAGTAAATGCTGAGTAAATGCTAACAGCATTCAATGGTTTGCATGCAGACACATCAACCTGAGCTCAGTAGCTTTGTGGACTCTTTGTTACTGCTGAGGAGCCACTCTGAAAGTGATGGATGGACTATAAACAACAGTTGCATAAGTCAGGATCCAATCAGGACACAATAGCAGCAGCAAATGATTGAACAGAGAGATTTTAATATAAATAATTGTTAAGTAGGTGTAAAGTTATTGACTGAGTAACTGATAAGATATGAAAAAATGCAAGGTTATTACCGTTAGCAATTCAGCAAGTCATTACCACCCTAGCTGGAGGAACTCAGAGAAGAGGTCAGAATAGTTAAAACTTAGAACCTTGGGAAAGCTGGAACTCAGACCTCAGAGAAGGGGTGTTGGTTGCCTTGTCTGGTGACTCTGAGGTCAGAGTAGAGGTTCCAGGGGGCTGGGCCCCAGGCCTCTGTGGAAGGTGAACTACAGGCTAGTGACAGTGTCTGGGTCAGAAAGTATGATGTAGCGAGCTCTGCAAGTGTAGAGGGAAAATAAAGGCTGCTGCTATGCCAAAGAATTGCTGCTGCTCATGTGAAGAATCTCCCAGGAATTGTAAGGAACAAGGTGCTGCTTCCTCCTCCAGTTTTCCAGGCTCCCACTAGGTCCCCTACTGGCAGAACCTATCAGAGAACAGTGGGCAGAGATGTGGCTAGCAGAGTTGCAGTTGCAGCATCACAAAGCAGAGTACACAAAGGTGAGTCTGGAGCTGAGAGACAGCAGCTTACACACTGAAATAAAAGAATAATTTAAAAATGGGTAAAACTTTAAAAAATATCAAAAGCAGCTTCCAACTATGTACATGATTGGAGAGGAATGTTGGTATGAGTAAGGCTCATACCAGAGCCTTGGTAGTATTTTTGTTTTATGAGTGATACGTGAGTGAACAAGATTTTTGGAATCAGGTATGTGGGAGGAGAGGAGAGGAGAGGAGAGGAGAGGAGAGGAGAGGAGAGGAACATTGTCTTGGGAAGAATGAGACAGAGACACTAGGGAGCTATCTGGCAAGTGTCATAGGGTGAGAAATTTGGGGAAATAAGATTAAGGCAAAAGTTATATAAAAATGTTTCTATGGGTTGTGATATGTATGAAGTAAAAAACAATTGTTTTCAGAAATATTTTCAGGATAGGTTTGAGAGTATGTTTTTATTTACTTACTTATGACACTAACACCAAGGAGGAATCTGTGTTACAGCAAAGTCAGCCACAAAAGACACAGTTACACTTCGGTTAAATACAGATATTAAAAGCATATCTGAGTGCAGCCACTTTGGAAACAGTATGGCAGTTCCTCAAAAAATAAGAATATAATTATCATACGACCCAGCAACCCCTCTTCTGGTTATCTACATGAAAAACTTGAAAACATTTATTCGCAAAGATATATCACCCCTATGTTCCTTGCAGCATTATTCATGGTGGCCGAGACATGGAGACAACACTTTAGTCCTTCAATAGAAGATTAGATAAAGTAGACGTGGTACATATATACTATGAAATGCTACTCAGCCATAAGAAAAAAAATGAAATATGGCCATTTGGGACAACATGGGTAGATCTTGAGAATATTATGCTAAGAGAAATAAGTTAAAGCTAAGAACCATAGATTTCACTCATATGTGGAATATAAAACTGAAACTCATAGATAACAAACAACAGAATGGGAATAACCACGGGGAAGGGGATGGGAGGGGAGTAAAGGGTAAAGAGAGCCAAATATATGGTGACAGAAGATGAGTTGACTTTGAGTGGTGGGCACACAATGCCATGATACAGATCATGTATCATAGAAATGTACATTTGATCCTGTTAACCAATGTCACCCCAATAATTTTTTTTAGAAAGGAAAGAAAACGTTTTTACCAACTTCAAGAAAATAGTCCATAATAGTCCTTAAATTGTATACAACACCATGTAAAAAACAAAAAACAAAAAACAATCAGAACAAAACAAAACAAAATCATATCTGAGGTTAATGGATTTTGAAAATACTGTGATAGTATAATATTTTATATTCGTGTAATTGATTGCTTATTTCTGTAAGTCATTGTTATCTATTTAAATAAATGACCATTTTTACTAAAAATTGATATTAAATCAATGATCTATGCTTCAAAATTATTTTTGAAACATGTATGTAAAAAATAGGTGGAGAGTGAATAGCTCTCAGAGTTAGGAGCCTCATTTTTTTTTAAGTGGGAAGAGAAAGAGGACAAATAAAAATAAAAAGAGAGCCCTGGTTGGTGTGGCTCAGTTAGTTAGGCTTCATCCCATGCACTGAAAGTTACTGGTTTGAGTCCCAGTCATGGCACATGCCCGGGTTGCTGGCTAGATACCCAGTAGGGGGCATGCAAGAAGCAGCAATCTGTGTTTCCCTTTCTCTCTCTCTAAAAATCAGTAAACTATTTTAAAAAAATAAAAATAGAGAAGATATTGTTCCTATAATACCACATTAACAAACTGGTTAAAATCCATTAGAAATAATAACACAAGGAATTAAAACAAATTGAAGCTTACTAATTATCGGGTCATATGTTATTTATTCCCTTTTAAGAACTTATTTAAAATATTAATATTTCCTTGAGCAAAAAACAAACAAACAAAAAAACAACACAACTTATTTAAGTGGCTAAGTTCTATTTTATCTAATATGCAAACATTCATTATCTGTTATATTTTAATCTCCCCACCCCATTCATCCTTTCTAGAAAAACATAAACATATTCAAAAAAAATTAAATTTTATTTTTAAAGGCATGCTAGGGAAACAAAGATAAAACAAGAATACAAAAAGCAATGTAAAACTGAAACTACAAAATCCTATTAAAAGACATATTAGATATAAAGTTTACTAATGCAATGACCACCTGACTGGTCTGTGTCTCACCTGGTTTAAAGATAAAATGTTGGATCAACTTAGATGCCACCTGTGTGGTTCTTCCCAACCCATTTCCTTTCCTCTCAGAGCTAGCTACTTTACTAATTTCTGTTTATCATTCTTTCTCTATAGTTTTACCGCATGCATTTGTAATAGTACAAACTCAGTTTTCAGTTTTGTTTTTATTTTTTAAATAATGAGGGCTTACCAGGAACCGAGTACCGAGTTCTCTCTCCTCTCTCTCTCTCTCTCTCTCTCTCTCTCTCTCTCCCTCTCTTCTGTCTCTTTCTCCCCCTCCCACCTCCCCAGTCTCTCTCTCACACTAAGGGAAGATGTTTCTATTCCTAGTGAAGCCATTCCAAGCTCTGGTTGGTGATAATTAACAGGTTGAAGTACTTGACAGTTTTGCAACACGAAGGTACAGGCAGGTAGCAGTTATTTCCAAGCCATCACATTTTGTTCGCAAAAATTCTATTTTTATCACAAACATACAGGCATGGAGCTTAGAGTGGTGGCTTCACACTGTGTCTAAGCAGAATTCTGGAATAGAAATACCCACTAAAATTGCAAGCATTTTTCAAGTTCTGCAACTGCTCAGATAAAGCCTAAGAAGTAGCATAGCATGATCAATTGGAGTAATATTGTTTTAGGAGCACTTAGATTATTTTGAATTTCAACAAAATACAGGAAAGTATTAAACCCTGAGACTTTAATGATGGCTAAAGTGTAGTAAAAACATGCACATTAACTTCAACATAAATTTAGCTGTTAAAGGGCTTTTGTTAAACAAAATTAATTTGTGGTTGTCTGTATATTTCCACCCGTACAGGTTCTAAATCAATTTTATTAGTCAGAAACCTTACATTGCTTGTAAAAGTCAGCAACCCATCTCAAATGCTTAAGTGTTTAAGGAAGAGGAGGTGTTGGATGATAATCTAAAAGTATGATGGTTTCAGCCATCAATGCAAACTCAGGCACAAAACATCAGGAATCTGTATCCCTGCAACTCTCAGCTCACCTTCTGTGTCATCTACAAAAAGGATTTTCCCACATGGTGGCAACAATAACCCTAGAATCTCTAAGGTTCCAGTTTTAATTCCTGAAGGAAAAGAGTGAATCCAATATTTCTGCAAAAGATCAAGAGAAGGATCTCTTTGCATGGAATGCCCATCATTGAACCATTGTACTCTCAATGAGGTGCTCAGGTTGGCCCAGGGGGCTCATATGCCCACTTCCTAGGAGACTATATGTCACAGGAGAAGAGGCATTCAGTCTTATATGTTTTTGTATCCTCACAGGTTAATATAAATAAAAATTATGTAATATACATTTGTTGAGTGCACTGCTCAATTTATTTAGGTCTTAATTTCCTCTGCATTAAATGAGAGCTCTGACTAGTAAATCAAAATATATTTAAAGAGTGGTCTTCAGGTGTTAATGATGAGCTATTACTATCTGAATTAGACAGGCTTTTTAAGCATTGAAAAATTGCAAGAAGAAAGTGAGAAATTGTTTGCATAATTAAAGGTAAAGTTAGTTACACTTGAAAAAATATGCATGGTAATGTTTTTCTTTAGAACTCTTTATTAATCTAAACCCTTCTGCCTCCCCCTCTTAAGGTCATTGATACATGAGAAGGACTTCCCTTCCTTTTTGTGTGGCCTCTAGCTCCTCTGAGACCATCTACAAATGTACTGGTTCCTGTTTTTTCCAGTTCTCAGCTTTTCATTTCCCTCACTCTTGTACCTCATTCTCGTAAACTATTGTCTGATCTCAACCAACACCTCCCTCTTCCTGCCAAGTGCAGTTCCTCCGACTTTTCCTTAGGAAACATTTCTACTACCTTTGTTACCGGAGGCATAGGCTCCTGACTGTGATGTCACAGTAAAAGAATTTCAGGGACACTCACATAGGAGGAGTTTTAAGTGATAGTGGCAAGATTTATTAAAGGAAAAGTGACAGGTGACAGTACGCTCGAGGAGAGGCGGAGAGCAGAGTGGGCAGGCTCTAGTATAGTGGTTGCCCTGAGGTCCTTGCTAAGCTTTTATGTACTGCCTTGGGTTTGGAAAAGAGGAGGCTTTCTTTCAAACTATCCAATCTCTTTCCTGGCTTTTCCCAGCCCATGCACGTGCCCTTCCCTTACCCAATCCATTTATTTCCTGGATTTTCTGAAGGTTCTGCCCTTCTCCAATCTGATCTTCTTCCAAGACTTTCTCAGGGTAGTGCCCTCCCCCTTTTATGGTTGTCATTTTGGCTCCTACTATGCATGCTTCATAATTCCACATCATCATTTGGCTTCTACTGTGCATGCACTTAGTAAAAGGAAGTCCCTCACTGTATTCTCCCTCCCCGTTAATCCGGCTCAGTGATGCTGGTTATCTACCTGGGTGACTGCCAGGCTGTCTTTCCTGCCCAGTTGACTAGGCAGGATGGTGGCCAGAACGATGCAGGTTACTACCCCGAGAAACTGTGAAGCTGCCGTTTCCTAATCGGGCTCAACCAGAACACTTTTTTCGTCCATTAATAGCTAACTAACTGCCTACTCTGACACCTTTGTCTTACCAAGGAGAGGATGATGTTTTCTGTGGGATTTCTCATAGCCCAGCAGCACGAAAATTTATACAGCAATGAAAAAAATGTGAGCCTGGATGGAACTTCAAAAGCAGCTTTATTTCCAACAAATTGGCTATTAGTAAAAGACTATGCTCTCATTAGGAGACCACAGGCTAACTCAGAATTACCAGCCTGTCATGATTTTATCTTTCTCTAACCAATTTCAGTCACTTCTATCAGGTGTAGTGGTTGTACCCACAAATGAGGTGGATAATTAAAATTATATTATGTACTATTATCTAAAGGTTATTATGTACATATATTAGGCATATTACTAAGGACTGTATTTTCATTGTTAAATTTCCATGACAAGATGGTTAGTAGGCATTACCAACCCCACCGTACAGACACAGGAGCTGTGTTAGGATGTTGCCCAATCTACCTGAGAAGAGAGCTGACATGTGACCCAGCTCTCTGAACACCAGGTCCCAGGCCCTTTCTCTTTGTGTTGTACTGTGTACTTTACATTCAGATGATATTTTCTTCCGGATGAACATTTTTAACATAATATTTATTAGATACAAAAGAATACATTAAATGCAATTTAATAGTATAAGACATATATGCCTAAATTTATATTTTTATGTTTAAACCTTCATATTTTAGTTCTTTTTTGTGCTTTTTGTAACCCAACTTTGCTGCAAGCATTGAGATTTAGAGGTATGAAGTCTCAGATAATGAGCTGTGTCAGCATCCTGGGAAATACAGTTGAAAATCATGGGTTTGGTGGAAAAAGATGCCCTGGGCATCAAATTACTACTAGAAAGCTCAATGATGCTTATAAAATAAAAAGTCCATTACAAAGATAGTGAGGGGCTCTGGCTTTTTGTTTCTTTTCATTCTAGCCCCGTTCTTCCTGGTTCTCAGTATTCTTCTGCTTTTGAGACCTGTGAAGTAGTTCCATTGTAACTATCACGCTGTTTGGGAGGGGATTCAGGACATCTACACGCTGCTACAAATTTTGGGAGGATCCTTGAGAGACTTCATTCCAGAACCCAATAGCCAAAATAAACTCGGATTCTAATGACATTTGTTTTATTTGTTTGTTTATTTTACATAAAACACCAGTAACACCAAACTTATAAACACACTTAACCTACTCCTATTTCTTAGAACATTATTTTAGAAATACCACTTATCTGTATTACCTGGAATTAGTTAATTTATAAATTCCATATATTCTATTATCTTAGTAAAATACTGTTACAGGAATTCTCACCTGCTTATAACTAAATAATAAATCACATTGTTACATTAGTTTACATTTTTTTCTTTTTTTTGCTGAATTTTCTAAAGCATACTCTATAGATATTTTTTTATCATCACCTGAGGATATTTTTCATTAATTTTTAGAAAAAGTGGAAAAGAGAGTGACAAGAGAAGGAGAGAATAAGAGGGAGAGAGAGAGAAACACTGATGTAAGAGACACACATCATTTGGTTGCCTATCACACATCCCGACTGGGACCAAGGATCGATCCTGCAACCCAGGTACATGCCCTTGGCTAAGAATCGAACCCATCACCCATTTGGACTGAGATTCTATCCACTGAGCACACTGGCCAGGGCACTATACACATTTTTAAAATTTTTATTGTAATATATAGACATGAGAATTATGGAGGTCTTCAAATGTTTACATAATTCTGCCATTTACCAAGTTTCTTAAATTACTTAAGAGAGAGTCAAAGTAAATTTGCCATTAAAAAATTGTATTTCCTAAAATAAAATGGTGGAAACTTACTTCCTGATTCTCAGATCTAATTATGCTTTATTATTATTATTATTATTATACACAGACTTCATTGGTAAAACTGAAGGTCTTATAACTAAATGTAAAAATTGAGGCGTTCACACAGATATGCTAATAACCCCTCTAAACTTCTCCCTTTATATGTAAATTAGAGCCCAGATGTTGCATCATTTGCAAATCTTGCAATTAAAGCATTTTATAACTTCAGTTATGCAAAGGGGCAACAGACTGGAAAATGGGTAAAATTGCTTGGCTAGGACATTACCATAGCAACATACTGACCTCCATTCAATTAGTTACCACTGAAGATTCAGCTATTAATTATAGTGGTCAAAAGTGAATATCGTCCGGTTCTCCTCTTACCTTTTAATATGGACATTTTTCACTCACCATAAATCTTTGACTTTCAGAGGCAAGGCTCCCAAACTGTAGCATTAAAATTGAAACAAGGGTCAGGAAAAGAATCCCATATATCAGCCATATTCGGGATAGTGTTTCAACTTTCCATAATCTAAGCACTCTGTCAAGCAAACTTCAAAGTGAACATTTATTACTGTTCATTTTTCTCACAGAGCCCCTTGCATTGTGTGTGTCAGCAATTCCCTCTCACTATAGAAAGCCAATGTTAATTAAGGCCATAATCATCACCAGAAGGCCTCTGAAATAGATAGATGCTCCACTTTTGGCTGAATTTTACATTTTCCAGCCAAAAACGTTATTATTTTTTTTGGCAGAATATAAAAGAAGTGTTGTGAGTTAATTATGGAGGTACTTAATAAATAATGAAAAAAATTCTATTTGAATTTTAGCATACTTGAACATAAGAATACTGTATTTGATGATTGTAGAATCCTGTATTTGATCAAGTTAGAATATACTAGTACTGTATTGATGAAGTTAGAATCCTATATTTGATAAAGTTAGAATATACTGTTATTACAGAACATGTTTTAAACACTGTGTCCACATTCCTAAAATAGTAAATACTCTTCAGCCACACAGAAGTGTGGAGAACATCAAGCCACTGTAATACATCCACACTACACTGGTCATAGCGTCTTCATTCAACAAATATCTACTGACCATCTATTGTGTGCAAGGCACTGTTCAGTGTTGATGATACAGTGGTGTTCAGGTGTGCAAAGATAGAAAATCATCAAATACAAGGAAAATATTAATAGGAAGTCTATGCCAAGGAATCAAACACAGCTAAAGGGTTACCAGGTACACATTTTGTACATTTTGTATAGTGGTAATGTTATTGGGGAAATTGGGGTGTCCTCTTCCCAACTGGATGCTGGGTTGGGGTCCTTATGATATCTCTAGAAAAAGAATTGTCTGAGACTTGCATGGGAGGATAAGTGTTTTTTGTTTTGTTTTTTTTAAAATATATTTTATTGATTTTTTACAGAGAGGAAGGGAGAGAGATAGAGAGTTAGAAACATCGATCAGCTGCCTCCTGCACACCTCCCACTGGGGATGTGCCCGCAACCCAGGCACATGCCCCCGACCTGAATCCAACCCGGGACCCCCCAGTCTGCAGGCCGACGCTCTATCCACTGAGCCAAACCGGTTCCGGCTGGATAAATGGTTTTTATTTGTATGAAATTACATCCCTGGTTCCCAAAGTCCCATTCCAGTCATAGACGTGTAGCGAGGGTTTCAGTAGAGCTAGAAGCAGAGCCAGTGACCAGACTTTCCCTTCAATGTTGCATCCAGTTCCAGTTCGGCATCAGGCTAGCAGCAGTCCATTAGTCCATTGTGTCTACATGGCCCACAGCCAGGAAGCAGCAAGGAGAGAGCCTCGCAAACCAGGAGTCAAGCACAACACACAAGAGAGTGAACTCCTTTTTTGAGATTAAATACCCCAATTTCATGCCCTTGCAGTGGCCACACCCATTCTGGCCAATAACCTGTTCTCAGCTTTGACTGACAAGCAAGTACCTTTCTGACATCACCCCAACTTACTGCTCATGAGCCCATCTTCCTCCTGTCCTGTCCCTTCCTCCAGTGATCTGATCTGCAGGAGAATAAACTGGTGGCACCCTGGGGGGTGTAAAGCTTTAGCTTCCTGGCCAATCTGCCCAAATGATATGTCTATAATATTTGGCCTTCCCTTTGCTTCTTTCCTGATGTCAGTAACTTGATTAATTACAATGGTATTGGTAATAATAGTGTTAGTAATGTAGGTGAAGATAAGTGAATACATTCAGAAAAAATTTCCTTGAATATAGTTAGTTTTATCCAAAAATTAATGTTAAAATAATAATAAAGATACTTAATATTCAATTGATTTCACAACAGACACCTGCATGAGAATGTTAGACAGTTGTGGTAAATAAATTTCTTGGATTAAAGTTCTAAACCAGGATTTCTGACCTTTTCTTTTTTTTGCTGTTATTTATAGCATAGTTGTAAACATTTTTGCTATACATGCACAAGAATGTATCCTGTTAATATTCCTAGGGGTGAAATGCTGGGTTTTGCCATTAGAGAATACTCAGCCTTTCAACAGGAGAGTGAAGAGATCAGCTATAGGCTAGTGCACAGTGAAATATTATACATATATGAACTACAACTAACTATAAGCAATAAATGATAATCTTAATACAAAGTTGATTTAAAAAATCAGTTCCTACAAAACTACATGCTAGTTGTTACTAAAATAAATTTCTTTTTAGAAAATAATAGAATGTTTTGGAATAAATACATATATGTAGTATATGTTGATTTTTCTTTAAGGAAAGAATAATGAAAAATTGAGAATATTAGTTATTTCATTGGTAGAAGCAAACAAGGGGTAGGGAAAGAACACATAGATCCATATAAGTTTTGGTAATCTAATTTTTGAGTTTGAGTTCATTGTTATTCACTATTTTTAAAAAAATGATGAAAGAAAGAAACAAAAAGAGAGCAAGAAGAAGGAAGGAAGGAAGGAAGGAAGGAAGGAAGGAAGGAAGGAAGGAAGGAAGGAAGGAAGGAAGGAAGGAAAGAAGGGAGTCATGGACTGATGTTGATAATGTGTCATGAACTAAAGATTATGATTAATATAATTATTTTAAGATAAATTTCTTTAAAAATAAGTTTTTATTGTATGACATTATTATAGTTTTTCTAAAAAAGATTTGCTTTAAATATAAACAACAATTTCTTAGAACTTTTAGGTTAATGATGACATATTCTTCTTGCTTTTGATATAATAATTGTTGGTGCATCTGTCTAAATACATGTTGATTTGTTATTAAGCAGCTCAATTTTAAGTATACTATCAAAAGCAGCAAAGAGCAAACAATAAAACATAGTAAAATGGGTACAATAAACTAATGATGGCAAGTAAAAAAAAAATTATTGTGACTAAAAGTACAAATTCTGGCCTTGTTGCTTTGTGCTTAGTGTCCCATTGCTTGTAGAAGCCAAAATAGCACAGTAGCTGTCAGTAGCTAAAAGTTCTATGTTTATATGTAAGGTCAAAGTTGCTTAAAATTGGCATAACAATATCTTCTATATTGTGTTCCTATTAAAACATTATTATATACTTTGTTCCAGGAAATACAGTCAGTACCCTTAGCTTTTACATTTCTAAACAAACAAACAAGAAAAAACAAACAAAAAAACACTCTCAAAAATACCACACATAGCCCTCTTAATCACGTCACTCACCACACATTACCTTCACATATTTTGAAGGTCTTACTTATAAAGATCAGTTAAAATTGCCCAAAAAATGAGGCCATCTTTCAAAAAAAAAAGGTAATGAGCAATTGTAGAGCTCATTTCCTTTTATTTATTTTTCTAAGTTTTTAGAGACTTCAAGCTTTGACTAAATGCTCATCATTTGTCTTTTCACTCACTGGAAATGTCATACCTCTGAGACATTCTGGCAGTTTTGAACTAGTGTACAGAGCACTTGTGCCTGAGGGTATTAGGAACTCAGTGAAGTTCCAGTAAAATGTGTATTATCATTCAAAAGGCTTCTTTATCATTTTAAAGAATAATGTGACTCTCATTTAAAAATTAGCAGCATTATGGTAGCTCTGGTTCTGACCTGGCTTTCTCTTTGGGCAAACCACAATTCAAATGATAACTAAGTCTCATGCACTACATTGCTTAATATTTTTTTTTCTTCTCTATGGGTTTCCTATCTCGGGTTTCTCTTCTTTTTACTGTGTTTTTCACTGGTCACTTTACTTCTTTATATCTTTTTTCCCCTCTTTTATGAACTTTTAAAAAATTTTCTGATTGCAAAATGAAAAAATATTAATTAGTCATTTATTATAGAAATACTTCTAAAAGTGCACATTTTCTGTCATCTGAGTACCCTGACATAGCCACTATGAACTTTTTACATGTTTTCTTACAAATTTTTTTCACCTATATCTATATTAAGAGGTTAGATTTCTACTATCATTATACATAATTTTAATCACACTTTAATTATGTTGAAATTTGCCTTTCAACTTAACATTGTATCTTGAAACATATATTTACAAGTCAGGATACAAAAACCTATCTTTTTCATTTAAAAGTTGAATAATATCCCATTGAATAGCTGTAGATTTATTTAATTAATCTTTTACCAGTAGTTATTATGCTTCCATAAAAAAAGATGAACTGTCTATGAATTTCCATAAGATAAATTGCTAAAGTGAGGCAATCTGACAGGTTTCATTAGAAAAAGTGGGGCTCAAGGAGCCAGTCAGGAGTTCAATTTTGGGCTTCCAGTCAAGATGGCAGTGTAGGTAAATGTAGTATTAAAATTCTCCTACAACCACATAAAAAATACAAATAATCTACAAAACAACCATAATTCAGAACCACCTGAAATCTAGCTGAATGGAAGTCCTACAACTATGGTATTAAAGAAGACTATTAGGAGGTGCAGTGGTGCAGAACAGGCTGATACAACACCCATGTGTGGTGTATTTTAATCAGGAGAGATATTATGTCTGTGGGATCCCCCCAGAGAAGGGAGGGGTCCCAGCCCCACACCAGACTTCTCAGCCCAGGGTTCTGTGGCCCAGAAGAAAAGTACCCATAACTTTGGGCTATAAAAACCAGTGGGAATTGAGGCTGAGAAAGACAGAGGCTGCTAGAGTATCAGGCAGTTCCTCTTAAAGGGCTTATGCATGGATTTACTCAGACTCACTCCCTCTGAGCTCCAGTATTGGAGCAGAAACTTGAAAGGAACCAGGGGCATACAGAGAGGAGCTGAAATGTCTGGCACCAGGGCAAGAGCTGGGGGAGTCAGCTTTATTCCAGATAATAGTGCTGGCAGAAGCCATTGTTCCTGTGCTGAGCTCTTCCAACCACAATACCAAAAGGCAGGCACCATATCTCAGTCTCTATCAATCTGGCTCACACTGTTCACTCCACCCTAGTGATTCTCTGCAGTCCCATCCCACTCAGCTGCACCTCACCCAAGCCATTTCCAGTGGCTTTTACATAAAACTGGTCTCACTTGCCTCATGCTTCGGACTTTCCTAAATTATCTCAAAAAAGTGGCAGCTGGCCTCAGTGTCTCTGTACTTCTCACTAAGTAGCCCCAGGCCTGGCACTAGCAGCAGCTTGCCTTGGTTCACAGCTTGGCCTTTCCTGGCACCTCCAAGCCCATCCTATCTAATAAAAGAGAAACATGGTAATTAGCCATACGGCCTCTACCTTTCCCATTGGCTAATAAGTGAGATATGCAAATTAACTACTAACCAAGATGGAGGCCGGCAGCCAGGCAGCTGACCCGAACAGGGAGGCTTGCTTGCTTCAGCGATGGAGGAAGCCAAGCTTCCCCACCTGCCTTGCCGGCCTCTCAGCTGCACTCTAAGCAACATTGTAACAAATATAGAAGCTAAACAAAACCCTGGGCTTCAGCCAGCAGGACCGCAACATTGTTTCAAATACAGAAGGTAAACAAAGGCCAGAAACCTGCTTTCAGCAGCGGGGGTCTCATAGCTGGAGCCGAGCCTCAGAGCTAAAGCTGGCCCAGAATTTTAAAAAAAGGAAAAAAGGACAGGTTGGGAGCTTCAGTCACCCACCAGCCTGAAAACGGCCCTCAGCCCCTCACCCAGGCTGGCCAGGCACCCCAGTGGGGACCCCCACCCTGAAGGGGGTGTGACCAGATGCAAACAGCCATCATCCCCTCACCCAGGCTGGCAAGGCACCCAAGTGGGACCCCCACCCTGATCCAGGACACCCTTCAGGGAAAACCAGCCGGACCCCACCCATACACCAGGCTTCTATCCTATATAGTAAAAGGGTAATATGCCTCCCAGCACCGGGATCAGCGGAGCCGTGAGGCCTCCCGGCACCGGGATCAGCGTGACAGGGGGCAGCGACCAAACCCCCTGATCACCCTGCGGCTCTGTGTGTGACAGGGGGCGGGGCCATAACCTCCCTATCCACCCTGCTCTGTTCTTGACAGGGGGGAGCTCCTCAACCCCCTGATCGGCCCTGATCTGTGCGTGACAGGGGGGAGCTCCCCAACCCCCTGATTGCCCTGCGGCTCTGTGTGTGACAGGGTGTGGCTCCCCAACCCCCCCCCCCATCGGCCCTGCCCTGTGACAGTGGTGGTGTCCCAACCCCCTGATCCGCCCTGCTCTGTGTGTGACAGGGGGCAGTGCCCCAACTCCCCTATCGGCCCTGCTCTGTGCGTGACAGGGGGGAGCTCCTCAACCCCCTGATCGGCCCTGCTCTGTGCGTGACAGGGGGTGGCGCTGCAACCTCCCTATCGACCCTGCCTTGAGTGTGACAAGGGGCGGTGCACCAACCCCCCAATTGGCCCTACCCTGAGCGTGACTAGGAGTGGCATCGCAACCTCCCAATCCGCCCTGCTCTGTGCATGACAGGGGGCGGCACCCCAACTCCCCAATCGGCACTGCTCTGAGCCCGACCAGGGGCTGCACCTAGGGATTGGGCCTGCCCTCTGCCACCCGGGAGCAGGCCTAAGCCAGCAGGTCGTTATCTCTCGAGCGGTCCCAGACTGCGAGAGGGCACAGGCGGGGCTGAGAGACTCCCTCTCCCCCCTGAGTGCACAAATTTTTGTGCACCAGGCCTCCAGTTACAAATAGCCATCTGCAGATTGCTCAGTAGCTTGTGCCGAGTGGCCCCAGGCAGGGGACAGTCAGTAGCTGACTTTACTTCTCCTGGGAGGCCCCAGAGACAGGGCACTTGGTAGACAGCTTTAGACCACAACAGATTACAACCCTACCACCTCCACATGAGCCAGTGCACCAAAGCCCCACTGCAGCAAGTCCTGCTCCATAAGTAAGAGCATCACCTGCACAGCAGCTCTTTTGCTGTAGTTGAAGCTGGTCCTCACAGCCCATTGGCCTGGGGGTCAATACTTTATAATGATGCCAACAGCAATCAAGGCTCAACAGGGCAGTGCACACAGCCCACATAGGGGCATACCTGGGGTGCCCAGTTGAGGTGATTGAGGAGGTTGTACCCCTGGGCTTTACAGGACACCTATTACACAAGACCAGTCTACCAAGTCTGGGAGACATGGAAGCTCTACGTAAAATATAGAAACAAACCCAGAGAAGAAGCCAAAATGTGGAGACAAAGAAACATGTCACAAATGAAAGAACAGGAGAAATCTCCAGAAAAAGTACTAACTGATGTGGAAGCAAGAAAACTACCAGATACAGAGTTCAAAACTATGGTTATACAATTTCTCAAGGAATTTAGTGAGAATTTCAAGGAATTTAGTGAGAACTACAACAAAAAAAAGGTAGGAGCCATTAAAGAAAAAGTCAGAAGTGAAGGATATACTAACCGAAGTCAAGAATAATTTAGAGGGAATCAATAGTAGAGTAGACGACACCTAAAATTAAATCAGTGATTTAGAATATGAAGAAGCATAAAACACCAAATCAGAAGAGCAAAAAGAAAAAAAGAATTAAAAAAAAACATGAAGATAGTGTAAGGAGACTCTGGGAAAACTCCAAGCATACCAACAATAACATGATGGGGGTGCAGCAAGAAGAAGATAGGGACCAAGAAATTGAAAACCTATTTGAAAAATTAATGACAGTAAACTTCCCTTACCTGATGAAAAAATAGTCATACAAGTGCAGGAAGCACAGAGAGTCTCAAACAAGTGGAATCTAAAGAGGTCCACACCAAGACACATCTTAATTAAAATTCCAAAAGTCAACGATAAAGAATTTTGAAAGCTGCAAGAGAAAAGCAGTTAGTTACTTATAAGGGAGCACCCATAAGACTATCAGGTGATTTCTCAACAGAAACTTTGAAGGCCAGAAGAGAGGGGCAAGAAATATTCAAAGTAATGAAAAACAAAAGCCTACAACTAAGAATACTCTACCCAGCAGAGCTATCTTTAGAGTTGAAGATCAAACAAAGAGCTTCCCAGATAAGAAAAAGCTAAAGAAGTTCATCACCACCAAACCAGTATGTTGAAAGGTCTTCTTTAAGAAAAAGAAGAGGAACCAAGATGGCGGCATAGGGAGCGGACCTGTGTGTGCTGCTCTCTCACAGCATCATTGAAACTATCAACTATGAAGTAAACAACCGCCACTCAGAACCATGGGGAAGTTGGCCCAGTGGGAGATCTACAACTGGAGGAAAAGAAAGAAGCGCAGTGAGACTGAGTGGGAGCTACGGAGGCATCAAAACCAGAGGTACGCAGTCACACGCCACGCGGGCTGCAAATGGATTCTCGGATTTTTACGAACCCTCGAATCCTCTGGGCTTGCTCCGGGCGGGTCTCTGAGGCCCCAGATCCCACAGGGAGAGGCGGCCACGGCCTTGCTGTGGTCGGAGAGCGAGGGAAGCTCTGATACGCGGCTGCTCGCCGGCACCGAGGGACAAGAAGTCCTGGTGTCCCGGGGAGGCGAGGGGCGCGGAGACGCCGCCATCGCTATTTCATCCATGCTGGTGACTCCCTGTGACCCCGCCCTACCCTCAGGGCTGTGCCAGAGGCACAAGAGGGAATGACTGTGCTTTTACAAACTCTCAAATCCACTGAGCTGGTTCGGGCGGGTCTCTGAGGCCCCAGGCCCCAAGGCGAGAGACGGCACGGCCTTCCAGCGGTCAGGAAGCGAGGGAGGCTCTGGCGCTCGGCTGCTCGCCGGCACTGGGGGACGCAAAGTCCTGGTGTCCTGGATAGGCAAGGGGCCACTGAGTCTCCGCCCCGGCGACTCCCTGTGATCCCGCCCTACGCAATTTACATTCCCATCTGGGCTGTGCCAGACCCACAAGTAGAAGCGCCTTTTCTTCTGCAAACTTTCAAATCCACTGAGCTGGTTCAGGCGGGATCATGAAGCACCAGACCCTACGGGGAGAGGCAGCACGGCCTTGCAGCCATCAGAAAGCGAGGGAGACTCTGTTGCACAGCTGCTCGCCGGCACTGGGGGACACAAAGCCCTGGCAGAGAGTCAAGGGGCCGCGGAGACTCAGCCAGTGCTATTTGCTCCGCCATGGCGACTCCCTGAGTCTCAGCCTTAATCAATTTACATCCCCATCCAAGCTGTGCCAGGTGCACAAAAAGACCCACCTGCGCTTTTGCAGCCTATCCCAACAAATTGCAGACTTCAACTGCTCGCAGCCATGAGAGACACACTCAAGAAGCAGACCCAGGAGAACCAGGATGGCGGCATAAGGAAGAGACCTGTGCGTGCTACCTCGCACAACAACATCGAAACTACCAAATATCAGACAAACACCTATCATACAGAACCATGGGAAACTTGGCCCAGTGGAAGCTCTACAACTGGAAGGAGAGAAAGAACATTGAGACTGAGTAGGATGTGACACCAAGTACAGAGCCCAACCCAACAAACTGCAGATTTCAACCCCTCGCATAGAAAGAAGCGCATAGAGACTGAGTAGGATGTGCTGAAGCACCAAGTACTGAGCCCATCCCAGCAGGCTGCAGATTTCAGCTCCTTGCATCTGGGAGGGACGCAATCGGGGGGCAGAGTCGGGTCCGGGGCCGGCCAGGGCTGGGCCTGACTCGGCCGGCACTGTGGAACTGCTGTACCAGCAAGCGCACAAACATGCCCACTGGTCCCAGTCTCTGGTGGGGCGCTGCGGGACAGCAGACAGGCAGTCTGTGCACTTGGTGGAGGGCAGGAGCGCTGGATGTGCAACCACCAGGAATGCCTGGAGATTTTGTCTAGTGGGGAGCCGCCGGCAGGGGACAGAGGGCCAAACTTCCTGTTTCCCCGGTAAGGCTGGGATGGCCCCGGTGAGGTTGAAACGGTCCCGGTGTGGTAGGGACGACCCCGGTCAGGTCGAAACGGCCCCGGTGTGGTAGGGACGACCCCGGCGAGGTTGAAACAGCCCCCGTGAGGTAGGGACGACCCCAGTCAGGTCGAAACAGCCCCGGTGTGGTAGGGACAACCCCGGTGAGGTTGAAACGGCCCCCGTGAGGTAGGGACGACCCCAGTCAGGTCGAAACGGCCCCGGTGTGGTAGGGACGACCCCGGTGAGGTTGAAACAGCCCCCGTGAGGTAGGGACGACCCCAGTCAGGTCGAAACAGCCCCGGTGTGGTAGGGACGACCCCAGTGAGGTTGAAACAGCCCCCGTGAGGTAGGGACGACCCCAGTCAGGTCGAAACGGCCCCGGCGTGGTAGGGACAACCCCAGTCAGGTTGAAACGGCCCCCGTGAGGTAGGGACGACCCCAGTCAGGTCGAAACGGCCCCGGCGTGGTAGGGACAACCCCGGTCAGGTTGAAACAGCCCCGGTGTGGTAGGGACAACCCCGGTGAGGTTGAAACGGCCCCCGTGAGGTAGGGACGACCCCAGTCAGGTCGAAACGGCCCCGGCGTGGTAGGGACAACACCGGTCAGGTTGAAACGGCCCCCGTGAGGTAGGGACGACCCCGGTGAGGTTGAAACAGCCCCCGTGAGGTAGGGACGACCCCAGTCAGGTCGAAACGGCCCCGGCGTGGTAGGGACAACCCCAGTCAGGTTGAAACGGCCCCCGTGAGGTAGGGACGACCCCGGTGAGGTTGAAACAGCCCCCGTGAGGTAGGGACGACCCCAGTCAGGTCGAAACGGCCCCGGCGTGGTAGGGACAACCCCGGTCAGGTTGAAACAGCCCCGGTGTGGTAGGGACAACCCCGGTGAGGTTGAAACGGCCCCCGTGAGGTAGGGACGACCCCAGTCAGGTCGAAACGGCCCCGGCGTGGTAGGGACAACCCCGGTCAGGTTGAAACGGCCCCCGTGAGGTAGGGACGACCCCGGTGAGGTTGAAACAGCCCCCGTGAGGTAGGGACGACCCCAGTCAGGTCGAAACGGCCCCGGCGTGGTAGGGACAACCCCGGTCAGGTTGAAACAGCCCCGGTGTGGTAGGGACAACCCCGGTGAGGTTGAAACGGCCCCCGTGAGGTAGGGACGACCCCGGTGAGGTTGAAACAGCCCCCGTGAGGTAGGGACGACCCCAGTCAGGTCGAAACGGCCCCGGCATGGTAGGGACAACCCCAGTCAGGTTGAAACGGCCCCCGTGAGGTAGGGACGACCCCGGTGAGGTTGAAACAGCCCCCGTGAGGTAGGGACGACCCCAGTCAGGTCGAAACGGCCCCGGCGTGGTAGGGACAACCCCGGTCAGGTTGAAACAGCCCCGGTGTGGTAGGGACAACCCCGGTGAGGTTGAAACGGCCCCCGTGAGGTAGGGACGACCCCAGTCAGGTCGAAACGGCCCCGGCGTGGTAGGGACAACCCCGGTCAGGTTGAAACGGCCCCCGTGAGGTAGGGACGACCCCGGTGAGGTTGAAACAGCCCCCGTGAGGTAGGGACGACCCCAGTCAGGTCGAAACGGCCCCGGCGTGGTAGGGACAACCCCGGTCAGGTTGAAACGGCCCCGGTGTGGTAGGGACAACCCCGGTCAGGTTGAAACAGCCCCGGTGTGGTAGGGACAACCCTGGTGAGGTTGAAACGGCCCCCGTGAGGTAGGGACGACCCCAGTCAGGTCGAAACGGCCCCGGTGTGGTAGGGACGACCCCGGTGAGGTTGAAACAGCCCCCGTGAGGTAGGGACGACCCCAGTCAGGTCGAAACGGCCCCGGTGTGGTAGGGACGACCCCGGTGAGGTTGAAACAGCCCCCGTGAGGTAGGGACGACCCCAGTCAGGTCGAAACGGCCCCGGCGTGGTAGGGACAACCCTGGTCAGGTTGAAACGGCCCCCGTGAGGTAGGGACGACCCCGGTGAGGTTGAAACGGCCCCCGTGAGGTAGGGACGACCCCAGTCAGGTCGAAACGGCCCCGGTGTGGTAGGGACGACCCCGGTGAGATTGAAACAGCCCCCGTGAGGTAGGGACGACCCCAGTCAGGTCGAAACGGCCCCGGCGTGGTAGGGACAACACCGGTCAGGTTGAAACGGCCCCCGTGAGGTAGGGACGACCCCGGTGAGGTTGAAACAGCCCCCGCGAGGTAGGGACGACCCCAGTCAGGTCGAAACGGCCCCGGCGTGGTAGGGACAACCCCGGTCAGGTTGAAACGGCCCCCGTGAGGTAGGGACGACCCCAGTCAGGTCGAAACAGCCCCGGTGTGGTAGGGACAACTCCGGTCAGGTTGAAACAGCCCCGGTGTGGTAGGGACAACCCCGGTGAGGTTGAAACGGCCCCCGTGAGGTAGGGACGACCCCAGTCAGGTCGAAACGGCCCCCGTGAGGTAGGGACGACCCCGGTGAGGTTGAAACGGCCCTGGTGAGGCTCAGACGGCCCTGGTGAGGTTGAGACTACTCCAGTGAGGTTGGGACAAATAAAGGGGACCAGTATGGACTGATGAACAGGTGTAGATACAGAAGCAGAGCAACATTGAACAGAATGTTAAACTACAATGGGGAGCCTGGGGAGGGTTGGGGGGGGGGATTAAGAGACCAACTGAAGGACTTATATGCATGCATATAAGATTAACCAATGGACACAAGACACGGGGCGGGGGGGGGGCGGGGGGTAGGGGCCGGGGGAATGTCATGGGGGGGAAAAAGGAGACATATGTAATACTCTTTGTAATACTTTAAGAAATAAAAATTATTAAAAAAAAAAAAAAAAAAAAAAAAAGAAAAAGAAGAAAAAAATATCAAAAATATGAACAATAAAATGGCAATAAGTACATACCTATCAACAACTGAATCTAAAAATCAAAATAGCCAAAACCGGTTTGGCTCGGTGGATAGAGCGTCGGCCTGCGGACTGAAAGGTCCCAGGTTCGATTCCGGTCAAGGGCATGTACCTTAGTTGCGGGCACATCCCCAGTGAGGGGTGTGCAGGAGGCAGCTGGTCGGTGTTTCTCACTCATCGATGTTTCTAACTCTCTATCCCTCTCCCTTCCTCTCTGTTAAAAATCAATAAAATATATTAAAAATAAATAAATAAATAAATAAATAAATAAAAATCAAAATAAACAAACAAGCAGAACAGAAATAGACTCATAGATACAGAAAACATATTACCAGATTGGAGGGGGGTTGGTGGAATGAGTGAAAAATGTGAAGAGATTTAGAAGTACAAATGAGTAGTTATAGTATGGTCATGGGGGTGTAAAGTATAGTATATGGGATATAGTCAATAATATTCTAATAACTAGGTATGGTGTCAGGTGGGTATGAATATTTTGGAATGATCACTTAGTAAGTTTTATAATGTCTAATCCCTGGGGTATACACCTGAAATTAACATAATATTGTATGTCAACTGTAATTGAAAAATAAAAAATAATCTTAAAAAAATGAACTCAATTTTGGACACTTTGATATTTCAGCTCCTTTAAAAAATCTAAGGGAGTCATTGAGTATAGAATTACACTTGACTATTCGAGTTTGGAGTTCAGAGAAATGTTCTAAATTTAAGATATACATTTGACATAATCTATGCTCTAATGGTTTATTATAATATTATTTGTTTCTGATGTATTTTCTGAGAAGGGGGGTTGTTAGGAACTTGTATGTGAATGCATGTTTGTATATATTTATACATATAAATATTTTTACACATAAATATAAATCTACATAGACATATAATTCATATATAAAGCATGTAACTTATATAATCCATTACAGAGCTTTGCATAATTACTTATATATCCACATATATATGAGTTAGGTCAGCATTTTGCTCTGTACACTGTTGGCCAGTGAGAACTGGCTGACCCTGTATTGTGATTTCTTCAGCTAATGGGCACTTGGTAGCATTGTCTTGAGCTGTACTTTTTGAGTATGTTTTTAACTCAGGTGTATCTCCTCTTCCTGCCATTGCCTTTGCGCTGTGGTTCCCGGTTTCCCCACATAATAGTTAGTGTACCAGGATAGACAAGTCCTAGAGCAACACAGGTTTGAAAACAAAGCCTAATATTTAGGTGTTGAAATGCAAATGTAAGAAGTTTCAGAAAATGCTTTTGTTAAATAATTTGCTGAGGAAACAAAAAACTTGTTTGGGTTGAAGGAAGTACTTTGACATTAAGTGAGCAGAGTTAGTAAGTAAATAAAAAACACTGTCACTCCTGAGTTTTAATCAACAATTGTTAGAGTGGGAGCTAGAAAAAACATGGCCAGGTTATAGCACTTTGCCAGTTATTTAATATTTATGAAATCAATAAATGCAATTTAAAAATTTGATGTGTAGTTTGTCTTTGTATTTTTTTTGTTTTTGAGCAATTCATTTTCAGAATATTTGACAAAAATATAATCTGTAAGGAATTTGAAATGTTTAAAAAGAAAGTGACTAGTCCTTTACCACTGAATGTTTCAGATGTGCTAAGGATAACCCAGAGGAAGCATGCATAAAGTATAATGAATTAAAAGGTTAAGATTAAAACTACAATTCCCAAGTGAACACTCAGTTTTCAAGGATGAAGACCAAAATTCCTTCTTACACTCGGTATGAAATTGTGTATGAACAGATGTATGAAAGGGTGCTCCTGAAGTTTGGGCTATACCCTCATGTAAGCCACTATGCTTTCCAGGGGAACTGCTATAATTGCTACACCAAATTGAAACATTAATTGGATGTTTTAAAGCAAGACCTATACAAACTGTTACCCACTCAAATGTACTGTCTATAAATCATTTTTATTTAGCTCTTTCTAGCAATTACATGGAAATCATTTCTAGTGTTGTAGTCAATTTTAGAACATTAAGTGCTTAGTTGTTTTATTCCCCCTGAATATTACCAAGCGCCATTACATTATGGGCTAATGATTTGGCAAATTTAATTATGGAAATCAAAGCTATTTTGACATTTAGACATTCAAAAAGAATCTATAGCTATTGAATATTTATGGTCTTATTCATTTTAATTTTTTTATCAATTAAAGTTTTCTCTTGTGTAGATATATTTGTGATGAATGAAGATATGCAACTTTTTTCTTAAAAATACTAAAATATGAAAAGAATAATGGAGCTTTTTGTAGGATTTAAGATACAGAAAATTTCCCAATTCAACTAATAAGAAGTGAATGTCTGAGTAGCCATGAAAACAATAAATTTTAAATGGGAAACTAGACTCCTTTTAACTATAATACCCTTGTTATTCATATTATCAATTTTGTTTACATGTTAATTGAACCTGTCTGGTTAGAATAAACTGACTAAGAGAAAATTCTCTGAAGTAGTTTCAATGCTTCATCTAGTTTCTGGAAGTTCTTGGTTTTGAATGGGCCAGTTTAGGGTGTTAGAATGTGATATTATAGGGCACCTGAAGAATCTACTGTAGACAAACAAGAATAAGTAGTTCAAATTCACTAGCTAGTTCAAATCAAAGTGTAAGGTCCATGAAATGCACATTTGGACAGCTCTTATTTGAGGCCAGAGTAAATTTTCTAACAAGCCAGCTGACCATGTCACCATAGAACAAATAAATTCAAACATAGCTGGATATGTTCCCCATCATAAATAAACTCAGTTTGTTTGTTATTTATTTTGTTGTTGTTTTTTTTATGGAAGATAAACATAATCAAAAGGGAAAGAGGGTCAGACCATTATAAATAAGGAAGCGGGTTGTTTACCACGACAGCAGAAGTGATTTTTTCTGAAGATATGGGTAAACAATGCGATTTAACATCCTAAAATAAAATAAAATAAAACTTTCCACTAAAATAAAACTTTCTTAAGGTTCAAGACCGACTCTCATATATCTTTAAACACATCCTCCCAGACTTCCATGCATCGCTCAGTGCTTGCACATCAATAAGTTCAATGAATGTTCAGTTAGTTGAGCTGAATAAAATAAAATAAAATTTAATTAAACGTGGCCAAGAACAAAATATTTGGGGGAAAAGTGGTGACATTTAGAAGGCAATTAAAGAACTCAGAGCCAGCATGGGACCCAGGTGAAGTCAGATGGAAAGAATCAGGAGGAGTACTAGAAACAAAGATTGTCAACAGTCGAGTGCTGCAGCTATAAGTTGAGTGAGGCAGAGGCATTGTATGGGATTTGTTGATTAGGAGGTCACAGATTATGTGATAGAACCATTTTTTTCAGTGTGCTGACAGGAACTGAAGCTAGATCATACCTGATTCTTTCTTCTCAGATTCTGTATTCTTACCTCCATTTCTCATTGTAATCACTAGCTGCCTAAGTTTTCAGTCCTAATAACAACAGCACACCTTCAAATAACACTTTGTATATATTACTAGTGGCCCGATGCATAAAATTTGTGCTGTGGGCTCGGCCTCCCCCGAGGCGGTTGCTGCCTCTACCTTGGCCCCCGCTACCACGGCTTGGTCAAGGAGGTTGTCCAGACGGACGTCCTGTCTAATTAGCATACTATGCTTTTATTATTATAGATTTTTATTCTCACAACAACACAGCAAACTAGATGCTATTGTACAATTTTGCAGATAAAAAACAAAAAAAACAAAAAACAAACCCTGAAGTTTAAAGAAGTTAAATTATATACCCAAGGTTACATAGCAAGAAACTGACCTAATATTCTAATTATGTCTGATGCCCAATGTCGTGCTCAGGCTGTAATATCGCTGCCTTCCCTCTAGTATATCCTCTAAACCAGCGGTTCTCAACCTGGGGGTCGAATGACCCTTTCACAGGGGTTGCCTAAGACCATCGGAAAACACATATATAATTACATATTGTTTTTGTGATTAATCACTATGCTTTAATTATGTTCAATTTGTAACTATGAAATTGAGGGTCACCACAACATGAGGAACTGTATTAAAGCATCCCGGCATTAAGAAGGTTGAGAACCACTGCGCTAAACTAATTCTCATGTCCTGGACCATTGACACCTCTCTTTCATGTCCCCAGATAATGTCTTATTCTACCCAAATTCCAACAGTATGGATGTTTTTAAATAATAGTGAGACAATGCAGGTAAATATGTTCAGTGTAAAATATTTTCACAGTTTAAGAGTAAGGCTCCTTTATCTCCATATCCAGCATTTCAAGTGAAGTCACAGCCTTTGGCTCTTGATATTATCAATGGCCAAGATTCTGAGCTTAAGCCATAAAATTATTTTTATATCATATCAGTCTGTGAAAAAATTTGTAATTCATCTTTATACCTAAATTCCAAGACAACTTAGTAGTGCTCTTAAAACCTAACTATATTTCATTTATCCAGTATGTTTGTGTTTGTGTGTGTGTATTCTCCACCCAATTGAACTATTTTGTTTTCCTTTCCAACATTTGTAAATATAGCACTGGTAGATATTTTTCAAACTGTTAAGAAGATAAATATTAATATTTCACTCTATGATATACAATGTATAATATAATTCTGAAGTATCTGTGGTGAATTTTTAATTTTTTATATGCTTAGCATAGAACAGGTACAATGTTTAAATACATTTACCTCAGCTGGTTGTGGAATTGGACTATGAGCTGAAGTTCTCAGTGATGACCAAATTTTAATCAGGCAATTTAACCATTATTATTAGGTGGGGTTAGTTCACTGTGACACAAATGTCCTGGCTGATGATAATTATTTCAAGTGAATGGGATTCATTGATTAGGATTTGTTGCAAAACATTTTCAAAGTAACTTAATATTGTTCCATCTATAATGGCACAATAAAAACATTAGTGAACTTGGCTTATCTGAGTAGAATCATGAACTTTCCATTATGTAACAGGAGGTCCTGAGTTCAAGTCAAATGAAATATTGTAAATTAATTCTGATCTTCGATTTCCCAGGGCTCAAATAGTTTATTGAAAAGTGGGGAAAAATCAGTAAAACTGATTATTTTATATTTAAAAACTCTTTCTACCATTGAAACCAAACTGGCTCCTAAACTTTTTTCAATTATTATTTTTCAACTCCAAAAAATTAATTATATCGGTTTACTTCTGGTTTGCTTTATTATCTGCACATAAGCATACTTTTCTAAAATTAATTCTATTATTGATCCTTTTTTGAATCTTGTTGAAGTGTTCAAAAAAATAACTAATAATGATTTAGAAAGTCTTTATCCTCAGCAGTGACAGAATTTCATCAATAGTTTATTGATTTGTTCTCTAATAATATTTATATTTATGGACATGGCATATATAACATTTCAGAATGCATTTAACTGAGAGGAAATGACACATTTTCATTTGCATATGTTGGACTGAGCAATTACTCAATGAGAATATTTATTAGCATTACACACTTTTGTTGAGAAACTGACAAAGGTGTTGAAAAGTATGTTTTTTGTAGCATAAAATGTCCCAGGGGAGCAGTTACAGGTGAGGGCAGTTAGATTTTAGAGTGCTGTGAAGAGGACAACTCTAACTGAAAATGACTTTTTAGACTAGTTACTGATAGATGACTGTGGAAGCCCTAAGAACTGATGACAAGTTGTCAATCTACTTAGAATACAATTTAACTGAAATATTAAACACATGTAATACAAACAAGATTCCCAAGAGCAATCATCTGCTTTTCTATTACTGTAAAAGCAGTTGTTGAAAGATAAATCCAAATTTAATAGTGTTTCCCAAACACTGTTAGAAGGAGTTTGAGCTTTCTCATTGGTTTCTGTGCCCCAGCCTCTGATTCTCTTACTCACTGCATAAGCAGTAGAGATCAAAAAGACTATCACGTTAGTTAGTAACAGACTTGAAACTCAAATTAAAAATAAGGAGGTTAATGTTTAAACCACACAAAGCATAATTACTTGGATACATTTTAATTGAACATGCAATCATTAGTGTACTTCCAAATAATCAAAAATAAATAAGCTTTTTTTGTTAATATTTATGTACTATTATTTTTTTATTGTTTTAGGATAATTTTTTGCTGTGGGCTAACTATTTGTGCTCATATATCCTCTATACAGTTTGTTAAATTATCTTCACTTCATTATATAATATATAAATTAATTTATCATGTATGATAATAAAATAGAAAATACCACATATTTCATGAGATGAAATAAAAAGGACAATAATTATAATAAATATTGTATGACATGATTTGATAAAAATAGGCTTTTATACATTACTGCACAAGGCACAGCAGGTCTAAAAATATATATAAAATTTTTAATCCATGGACTTTTTCCCAACATAAAATTTTGCAATCTCAAAAATTTTGTAATCTTCTTGAGCATTTATTTCTATTAAAAGTTAATAAAAATGAATTTAAAAAATAAATTGTGCTAACTTCACTACTTTGGCAGTTATGGATTTGAAAAAGCCTGACATAGGCCAAAACACTCCTCTTTCTTTCCCAATGATGGTACCTTATTAGTAGTCAATATGGTAATTGCAAACTTAAATACCTTTAGAACTAAGCAGATAACTTATACATGTGAAGGTCCTGGTGGAAAACAACCTGACCCGTAGAACCTGAGAGGTCTGGAGAATTTAGGCCCCAACTAAAGACATTCAGTTTAAAAATGAAAAACCTGGAGGCAGGCCAAGCAAAACCCTGTGCAACTGGCCAAGCACAAAGCTGCTATTCTGTGACTTGGTCCAGGAAACACTCAGTCTAGCCCCTAATACTCCATTTCTACAAAGTTTGATGAAAGATTTATTTGATTTACCAAGGAAAATCTCCTAGGAAGACTGGACATAGATTTTAGCACACTCCCACGAATAAGATGGGGTTTGCTTTTTAAAACAAATTGAATTCTAACTAGCTTGGAGCTTCCAAAATCAGAGAAAAAAATCAGTAAGCTGTCAATCTGGGCATGGTTGGCCACCTATGGTTTATTTCTGAGGACTTTAAAGTGTAGCTGGAGAACAAAGTGAAAAAGCAGATGACTGAGGTTGAATGGTTTTCTTCCTTTCTTCTCTGGAGGTAGAGGATGGCTGGGAAGAAGAGATCTAGAAATCGTCCTCATGGGAAATAGAATACAAGGCACTTTAGGTGGCAAATTGACAGGTGATGGTGTTCTTTTAAGAAAAACACAAAAAAAGAAAGGGGAACGGGGAAAGCGCCTCCCTCAGGAACACACTGTGCTCCTAAAGTTAGTATTCTAGATCATGATGTTAAAAAATATGAAAGCAGTCCTTAAGTGGTGTCTTTTCATTCCACTTTATTGTCATTTCTGTTTCTAAAGGGAATCCCACTGGGTTATATTAAAACCGAGGAAAGGACAGCACATTTTGGATGTTTCAGGGAAGATAAAATGCTTCTCCTAACATTGCTCTGACTCAAATGTATTTATGAAACATTTTTATAACCCCCAAAATTTCATAAAAAGGTAAAAGTAGAACACATTTCCCCCTTTAACATTGCAAAAAAAAAAAACTTTCATTTAGGCAAAGAACACAAGAATAAATCCACAGTAGGGAGTCCTTGGGTGGGCTGACCTGCTCTGAGGCAGAGGGAGAGGGACCTTAAAGGGATGCTGGGAGGAGAAAGCCAGGAGAAAGGATCTGTTGGACACAAGTCTGGTCAGGTTAGTTCCACTGCTGCCCTGCTAGTACCATGCCCAACCCTTACAAGATAAGTCCTGGAAACTTTATTTGCTAAAGTATAGTTTTAGCTTGCTTTTAGTAAGTTGATGGTCTGTCAGCAGGGGACAGTTCTCTTCTGGATTATGTAAGAGCGATGGGATGCATGTGGAAAGCTATAACCACCGCAGCTCAGAGCTGTTACCATTTCTATTGCTGTTCACAATTTATGAATTTATTTATGAATTTAATTAAATCTTTATTTTTATCAATATGTTAACTTCTCAAGGTTTCTTCTCAGCACACATTTTTATTGTTTTATCTTATGGATCCTAATTTGAATTAGAATCTTTAATTAAAAGAGATTGTCTCTCACACACTACTCAATATATAATAATAATTTCTAAAACTTGCCTCTTATAATCATATTTTTCCAATGATCATGCGCATACTCATTTTTATTGATAGAATTAAGGTTGCAGATGATAAACTAGAGGTCTGCATTGAGCATCTGCCCCTTGGTGGTCAGTGCGCATCATAGTGACCGGTCATTCCACCTTCGGTCGATTTTCATATTAGCCTTTTATTATATAGAACAGATATACACACACACATACATATATATATATATATATATATATATATATATATATATATATACTAGAGGCCCGGTGCACGAAATTCGTGCACTGGGGGTGGGGGGAATCTCTCAGCCCGGCCGGTGCCCTCTCTCAGTCGGGGACCCCTCACTCCTTACCGCCCGCCTGCTTGTTGCTCCCTACCACTCGGCTCACTGCTCCTCAGTGTTGCCGTGGAGGTTCCTGCCACCTCTGCTGCACTCACCAGCCATGAGCCCGGCTTCTGGATGAGCAGCATCCCCCCTGAGGGAACTCATTGTAGATCCAGGCCCTGGTTGGTGTGGATCAGTAGTTAGAGTGTCCTCCCATGCAACAAAGGGTCATGAGTTCGATTCCAGGTGAGGGTACATACACAGGTTGTGAGTTGCTTGGGCAACTGATCAATGTTTCTCTTTTTTTTTTTCCCTCTCCCTTCCTCTCTCTCTAGAATCAATGAAAAGAACATATCCTTAGAGGAGGACTTGAAAAAAAAAATGCTGGTTTTGTTCAGTGGATAGTGCTTCTGCAGGCAGACTGAAGGGTACCAGGTTGGATTCCAATTGAAGGCATACACCTGGGTTGCCGGCTTAATCCAGGGCCCTGGTCGGGGATTCAGCAACAGACAACCATTTGATATCTCTCATATTAGTTTCTGTCTTTCTCCCTCCTTCCCACTCTCTGTAAAAAAATAAATAAATAAACAAAAAAAAATCAATGCAAAAATGTCCTCAGGTGAGGATTAACCAAAACAAACAAACAAACACCCATTCCCAGTGTGATTATTGAAGGAGCATATGAAGTATTTGTTGAATGAAGGGGAAGGGATGAGACTTTGCTTTCTAACTGTTTTAGCAACTCTGCAAGCTAGAGGATTTATTTTTATTTTTTAAAAAATATATTTTATTGATTTTTACAGAGAGGAAGGTAGAGGGATGGAGAGTGAGAAACATCGATGAGAGAGAAACATCGATCAACTGCCTCCTGCACACCCTCTACTGGGGATGTGCCCACAACAAAGGTATATGCCCTTCACCAGAATTGAACCCGGGACCCCTCAGTCCACAGGCCGATGCTCTATCCACTGAGCCAAACTGGTTAGGGCCAGAAGGTTTATTTTTTATTTTCATTTTTATTGATTGATTATTTTAGATAGAGGAAGGGAGCGAGAGAAACATCAGTGTGTTGTTCCACTTACTATGCTCTCTTTGGTTGCTTCTTGTCTGTGCCCTGACCAGGGATCCAACCTGCAACCTTGCTGTATCAGGAGGAGGTTCTAACCCACTGCACAGAGTGCTGCCTGTCAGGGCCCCTCAACAAAATCCCTCTGGTGTGCCCTGGCCCCTGCTGTGGGTCAGAGCTCCTCTGCCACAGCAAAGGTTGGGGTTCCATTCTGTCAGGTTTTGGGTTTGATTCCTGGTCCAGGCTGACTGCTGCTCAGCAAGTGACCTAGGACCATTGAAGTCCATGTGCTCTAGTCATTTGGCGGGGACCCGGGGTTCCATGGCTGACTTGGCCGACTCTGATCCCTGCTACCCCCAGTCCTCCATTCAGGGCGACTTCAACTATAAAAGTTGTGTGGCCTCCAGGTAGGTCGCCCTCTCCATCGCTTGCCAGGCTTGGTTTCTCCACAGTTGCCCTGGGAGGCTGATTTCCAGGTTACCAGGGAGAGCGCCCTCCACTCCGGACTCCCAAGGAGAGCCGGTTGGGAGCATGAGTGCTGGCTGACCTCTGCGGTTGCCCCACCAGCCCCATCTCCCCTGTCTGCGTCCCTGCCCCTCCCTTCATGATCACATATCCGGGGTCACAGGCATGGCTGCACCCGATGCCCTGGGTGCCACCATGCTTGTGGCCCGCCCCTCCCTTCACGATAGCAGATCAGAGGGCTGCAGGCATGGTTGCACCCAGGGCCTGCACCCGGTGCCCTGGATGCTGCCATGCCTGCTAACCCTCCCCTCCCTTCTCCATGCAGATTGGGGGCTGCAGGCTCAGCTGCACCCGATGCCCTGGGTGCTGCCATGCTTGTGGCCCCGCCCCTCCCTTCGTGATAGCATATCCAGGCGCCAGGCAGGGCTGCACCTGGTACCCCAGGTGCAGCCGTGCCTGCGGCCCCACCTCTCTCTTCAAGATTGCAGATCAGGGGACTGCAGGCTAGTTGGCATCCCTGGCCCATGTGGTACTGCACCCTGGCTCTCTCTTCCTCCGATTGCCATGGCGATCACCAGCACCCCTGACAGTGATGTTGCCTGGCCTGCTGGGCTTTCTGATGGCGATCACTGGCTGGGGGGCGGGCAAAGGCAGGCTGCCTTTGCCCGCCCCCCAGCTCTGCCCTGCCACCATTCTTCCATCTTTCCCCTTTTGCCTCCCATCATTGCGCCTATGTATGCAAATTAGCCGCCATCTTTGTTGGCGGTTAACCGCCATCTTTCCTGACAGCTAATTTGCATATACTCACTGATTAGCCAATGAAAAGAGTAGCGGTCGTACGCTAATTACCATGTTTCTCTTTTATTAGTATATATATATATATATATATATATATATATATATATACTAGAGGCACAAAATTCATGCACTCCGGAGGGGGGGTCCCTCAGCCCAGATTGCAAGAGGGCACAGGCCAGGCCGAGGGACCCCACTGGTACACGATCAGGTCCAGGGAGGGACATGGGAGATTGGCTAGCCAGGGAGGGACTGTGGGAGGGCTCCAGGGTGTGTCTGGCCTGTCTTGCTCAGTCCCAATTAGCAGGACCCCAGCAGCAAGCTAACCTACCAGTTGGAGCATCTGCCCCCTGGTGGTCAGTGCATGTCATAACAACTGGTCAATCTATCAACTGTCTGCCCTCTTGTGGTCAGTGCACATCATAGCAACTGGTCCACCAGTCAACTGCCCCATGGTGGTCAGTGCATGTCATAGCAAACAGTTGAGTGGCCTTAGCATATCATTAGCATATTAAGCTTTGATTGATTGAACTTGAACGGATGACCAGACAACCGGACACTTAGCATATTAGGCTTTTATTATATAGGACTAGAGGCCCGGTGCACAAAAATTGTGCACTCAGGGGTGAGAGGGGGGTCTCTTAGCCCGGCCTGTGCCCTCTCGCAGTCTGGGACCTCTCAGGAGACAATGACCTGCTGGCTTAGGCCTGCTCCTGGGTAGCAGAGGGCAGGCCAATCCCTAGGTGCAGCCCTGGGTCGGGCTCAGAGCAGGGCCAATTGGGGAGTTGGGGCGCCGCCCCCTGTCATGCACAGAGCAGGGTGGATCAGGAGGTTGCGAGGCCACCCCTAGTCACGCTCAGGGTACGGCTGATTAGGGGGTTGGGGCACCGCTCCGTCACACTCAAGGCAGGGTCGATGGGGAGGTTGGGGCGCCACCCCCTGTCACGCACAGAGCAGGGCCCATCAGGGGGCTGGGGAGCTCCCCCCTGTCACAAACAGAGCAGGGTGGATAGGGAGGTTGTGGCCCCGCCCCTTGTCACACAAAGAGCCACAGGACAATCAGGGGGTTGGGGAGCTCCCCCCTGTCTCACACAGAGCAGGGCCCATCAAGGGGTTGGGGCGCCGCACCCTGTCACACACAGAGCTGCAGGGCGATCAGGAGGTTGGGGAGCTCCCCCCGTCACGCACAGAGCAGGGCCGATCAGGGGGTTGAAGAGCTCCCCCCTTTCAAGAATAGTGCAGGGCGGATAGGGAGGTTGTGGCCCCACCCCCTGTCACACACAGAGCCGCAGGGTGATCAGGGGTTTGGTCGCTGCCCCCTGTCACGCTGATCCCGGTGCCGGGAGGCCTCGCGGCTCCGCTGATCCTGGTGCTGGGAAGCATATTACCCTTTTACTATATAGGATAGAGGCCTAGTGCATGGGTGGGGGCTGGCTGGTTTGCCTTGAAGGGTGTCCTGGATCAGGGTGGGGGTCCTGCTTGGGTGCCTGGCCAGCCTGGGTGAGGAGATGATGGTTGTTTGCATCTGGTCACACCCCCTTTAGGATGGGGGTCCCCACTGGGGTGCCTGGCCAGCCTGGGTGAGGGGCTGAGGGCCGTTTTCAGGCTGGCGGGGGACTGATGCTCCCAACCTGTCCTTTTTTCCGTTTTTTTTTTATTCTGGTCCAGCTTTAGCTCTGAGGCTCGGCTCCAGCTATGGACCTCCGCTGCTGAAAGCAGGTTTCTGGCCTTTGTTTACCTTCTGTATTTGAAACAATGTTGCGGTCCTGCTGGCTGAAGCCCAGGGTTTTGTTTAGCTTCTATATTTGTTACAATGTTGCTTAGAGTGCAGCTGAGAGGCCGGCAAGGCAGGTGGGGAAGCTTGGCTTCCTCCATCGCTGAAGCAAGCAAGCCTCCCTGTTTGCATCAGCTGCCTGGCTGCCGGCTGCCATCTTGGTTGGCAGTTAATTTGCCTATCTCACTTATTAGCCAATGGGAAGGGTAGTGGCCATACGGCTAATTACCATGTTTCTCTTTTATTAGATAGGATATTTATATACACATACCTAAGGAAATGGTTATACTTTCATAAAACTTGTATGCAAGTTAGTTTTAATGTTTTCATTTAAATGCACAATGCACTATGTATTTTAGCTTTCATACATTTCATAAATTCCGTGTTTATAATAACTTTTTACTTAATGAGCCAGATGAATCCTGTAGGAGCTTTTTTTTTTTTTTAATAGTTTTTTTAAGTTGTGTTTCTAGGCTAGTTTTGCCAAGCAAAGGCCTTCTTTATCCTATGTGTTTGTGAAGAATGGGTGATCAAATAGCTTCTGGTAAGGCTTTCAGATATGTCCCCAATATTTAATGTACTACATAATAGTCAACAGGTGTCAAAGCAGGGATTTAGCCTCAAATCTCTCTAGCTCTATTCACTAGGCTTTCTATCCCCTGGGTAAATCTGCATCCTTAATTCATATTAATGTATTTTATACTGAAAGGGGCATGAAGGAGTGGCTGTTGCTATCTTGCCCACCACTATATAACCAGAGCCTTTCATGGTGTCACAATGATTGAATAAAAGTATTTCACAATAAAGAGGACAGTACTTAGAAAAATAGTTGTTTTACACTTCTACTTGTAAATTCATGTCATTCTACCATTGTATTTAGTCTGCAGTGATGATTCATTGTTGTTATTGTTGTGCTGATGTTAAAAATTGTGAATTTTATATGTTTGACTATGAATGCCAAAATCAAATGATTTGTTTTAGATGAACTAAATTTTTTTTAATCTACTGTTTGGTTCTATTCTATATGCTATGAGTCATTCATGGGGAACGTATCTTTTTTGTCCTCAGACAGTTTATACACTTGTGGAAATATTTAAAAATAAATAAATAAAAACTTAAGTCATAAAGTATTAAACAATTAACTAAGTGACATATCTTTTTTTAAATAGGCAAAGCAAAAATACTTAATTGAAAGATATAATTGAGGATCTTTTGATACAATGTACATAAGATTACTCCTGAAAAATAAATGGAATATGTTACTTTGGGCATATATTCATTTAGGGCTTTTTTTTTCTCCTTACACCATCTAAAATATCTAATATCAGGTGTTTGCCTTCTCCCCTGTGGAAACTCACCTCTTATTTGATATTGGAGTATTATACCTGTTGATTTAAAAAGCAATTCACTTCACTTGAATGTGTTCTAACATTTATATTGTCATTTGAACAGCATGCATGCACAATACTACTCAGGAAATCAACTTTGTGATTTCAAAGCATGAATCTGAAAATTCCAGGCATTTAATCTCATAAATTGCTGTTTTATAATTTTGAAATAACGTGGGTACTGGAAATATTAAGAGAACACTTTGTAAAGTATATGATTTTCTAACCACTATGCTGTACAACTGAAACTAATATAAAATTATATTGAATGTAAAGTGCAATTTAAAAATAAAATAAAATAAAGCAATACAAAAAAAATTTATTTCAAGAAATAAAAGCAATGGAGGCTCCATAAACTCATTAAGCCAGTGATTCTGATCTATGCTGGTTTGGGTTCTAACTCCCCAACTGTCAGCATCTATGGGTGATCGTTCTAAGTGATGGTTCAGATTCTCTCAGAAGAATCTTCTAATCTCCTGCCCAAGAGCTTGAAACTTGGATATTAGCCTGGAATGCTACCTTGAAGGGTAATCCCACAGCCCATCTCACCCCCTGAGATGTTTCACATCTATACCCTCCCGGATGAAGTTTTGGCAGGGAAGATATTGCAGGTCTCCTATGATACTAGAAGAGGTTAAGGATGGGCACCAGAGGTTCTAATTGTTTTTTAGAATATATATATTTTTAATTGTATCTATTTTTATCTTCCCTCCTATCTTTGCTTTGGGGCATCAAATTGTTGAGAATTTCTAAGATCTATCGGGCAAGCCAGCTTGCTTCTTTGCAATATTCTTTCTTCTCTAGATCCTGAGATTTCCCCCTCTTCTTTTATGTGAAGTTATTCATCATTGTTCTCAGTCTTTCTTTCCATATAATTTTGTTCATAACAGCAAAACCTCCTAATTTCTGTTCTTGGGTTCTTTGTTTTGTGGGATGTTTTCAAAACAGAAAGAAGAAATGTCTTTATTTCTATAATTCTTAATGTTTATCAATTGCTTTCAGAAGACATGACATGTTTCAAACAACATTAATCACATGATTATTTAACTTTTCAGGTTTTATAGAGATATGCTATTAAATATCCTAAGATCCCTGTCTCCTGAGACACAGTTTTCTTATTATTTTTCAATTGATTTTTTAGTTTTATTTTTTCTTGAATTTTATTTTCTATCTATTTGTTTTGCTTTCATTTAATAAAACCTGTAGAAAATGTGAAAGAACATGTTCATTCTTGATTGAAACTCTTGAACCTTATTAAGATCACAAGTGAAATTTATGTGCTTAGCAATAAAATATTGAGATGTAGAAGAGGAAATTCTAAAGTAAAATTAAAAATCATACAATATTTATAAGAATCTGATGTTTATTAGACATCAGTATATAAATATTTCATTTAGAAATAGATATTTTGGAAAATATTAAAAATAAAACACAAAATTTTATGTAGGTATTAAAAAACATATACATATACTAGTATTTTGAAAATAATTTTCAGTGAACTATGAACACCAAATAGAACAACATTTTTGTATAATTCAAATTTTCTAAAAATTTTAAGCTTTAATTGAGATTTTATTATAAAGACAAATTTAGAAGTATCTAGTAAAGATAATGTTTTAAAAAGCTTTAATGTAGGGTTACCAGATTTAACAAATAAAAATTCAAGATTCTCAGTCAAATTAAAAATTAAGGTAAGGAAGATTAAAAATGGTGGCAGAGTAGGAGGATGCTGCACGTACATGCTCCCAGGAGCAAGCTGGAATTACAACTGAAATACAGAAAGGCTTCCTGAATAATCAATAGAAAACTCACAGGAGGGAACCCTGATATCCAAGAATTGAAGGTGGAGACTGCATAGAGACTGGTAGGAGGGGTGGATGTGTGAAAGGGCTGGCCGGGCACCCACAGACAGCAACTGAAGTCCAAGAGAGATATCTCAGCTGTGGGGAGAGCCACTGAGAACTCTGGGATCTAATCCCCAAGCTGGGCTCCCCAGCAGAGAGCACCAAACTGAGGAGGGTACCCACATAACATCTAGCTGTGAAAAGCAGTGGGGTGCTATCTGCCAGGGAGTGGCAGCTGAAAGTTCAGGCACCCTCATAAAGGACCACTGCACAAAAATTCCCTGTGGAGCCACCCACCTTGTGCTCTGGCAGAGAGAGGGTGAAGTGGACTGGAGCTGTGAGAGCAGAACCCAGGACTGGGGTCTCAGGGGATAGAGCTCAGAAGGCAGACACCCCAAGTTTCCTGGGCTGAGTCATTCCCTCACCCAGCAGAGGACACCTTTTTCACATAGACATCTGCCTTGCCTGGGGGGAAGAAAGTTGACACACCCTATTGGAAAAAACTTTGCCCTGAGGCCACTTTAAGAGATTAAAAATAACAATTAGCCTTAAGGCAGAAGCAACTGCCCCACCCTGTTGAAAAAACTCTTGTCACACCTGAGGATGATTGCCTGGGGGCAATTCAAGTAGACATCCTATTACTCTGTAGATAAAGGCAGTCTCTGGAGGCTTTGAGTCTTAGCCTGATCCAATTAGTCAGAAACAACCTTTAACACTGTTCTGCACTAGAGATTGAGAGGTATATAGGATCTACCTAAAACATAGTCACAAATCCAAAAAGACAACCAAAATGAGGAAACAAAGAAACAACCCCCAAATGAAAGAACTAGTGAATTCTCCAGAAGAAGAGATAAATGAAGCAGAGATAAGAAATTTATCTGAAATAGAGTTCAGAGTAATATTAAAAATGCTCAACAGTGCCCTAACCCAGGGATCCTCAAACTACGGCCCGCAGGCCACATGCAAATACAAATATTGTATTTGTTCCCTTTTTTTTTTTTACTTCAAAATAAGATATGTGCAGTGTGCATAGGAATTTGTTCAAAATTTCTTTTTTAAACTATAGTCCGGCCCTCCAATGGTCTGAGGGACAGTGAACTGACCCCCTGTTTAAAAAGTTTGACGACCCCTGCCCTAACCAGTTTGGCTCAGTGGATGGAGTGTCGGCCTGTGGACTCAAGGCCCCCAGGTTCCATTCCGGTCAAGGGCATGTGCCTTGGTTGCGGGCACATCCCCAGTGGGGGGTGTGCAGGAGGCAGCTGATCAATGTTTCTCTCTCGTCGATGTTTCTGGCTCTCTGTCCCTCTCCCTTCTCTGTGGAAAATCAATAAAATATATTTTTTTAAAAATGCTTAACAGTATGAAAAAAGATATAGTAACTATGAAAAAAGAACAGTCTGAGATAAAGAATGACATAACAAAAATAAAGAATACATTGGAAGGAATACATAGCAGATTAGGGGAAGCTGAGGGTCCAATCAGTGAATTATAAGACAGAGTTGAAAAAATCACTCAATTAGAGAACCAAAAAGGAAAAAAAAAAACTGTTAAAAAACAGGAGGACAATTTCAGGGAGCTGTGGGACAATGTGAAACATAACAATATTAGAATAGTAGGTGTGCCAGAAGAGGCAGAAAGGGAGAAAGGAATAGAAAAGGTGTTTGAAGAAATAATGGTAGAAAACTTCCCTAATCTCGTAAAGGAAAAAGTCACACAAGCTCAGGAGGTGCAGAGAACCCCAAACAAGAAGAACCCAAACAGACCCACACCCAGACACATCATAATTAAAATGCCAAATACTAAAGACAAAGAGAGAATCTTAAAGGCAGCAAGAGAAAAGAAAACTGTTACCTACAAAGGAGTTCCCATAAGGCTGACACCTGATTTCTCATCAGAAACTCTACAGGCCAGAAGGGACTGGCATGAAGTACTCAGGTAATGGAAATCAAGGTTCTGAGACCAAAATTACTATATTCATCAAGGCTATCATTCAAAATAGTCAAATAAAGAACTTCTCAACCAAAAAAAGGCTAAAGGAGTTCATCACCACCAAGCCAGCATTACAAGAAATGCTAAAGGACTTGCTGTAAGAGATTGCTGAGAAGAAGAAACAGAGAGAGAAACCTAGCCAGACAGAATTAAAATGGTTATAAATAAGTACCTCTCAATAATAACCCTAAATGTAAAAGGAGTAAATGCTCCAATCAAAAGGCATAGGGTAGCTGAATGGATACAAAACCATGACTCAACTATATGCTGTCTACAAGAGACCCACCTCAAAACAAAAGACACACACAGGGTGAAAGTGAAGAGATGAACAAAAATTTCCCATGCAAGGAAAAGAAAAAAAAAATGCTGGAGTAGCATTACTCACATCTGACAAAATAGACTTTAAAAGCATCATGCTAAGTGAAATAACCCAGTCAGAGAAAGATAAATATCATATGATCTCACTCTTTTGTGGAATATAATGAACAACATAAACTGATGAACAAAAATAGAGCCAGAGGGGAAAAAATATGCTAGAATATAATAGAAGTATTCGTGTTATTGACAGATTTTTAATAGTTCCTACAACTTTTGTGATATCATACTATGTTAGTACAGTTTTGCTATTGTTATACTTAAAATCTTTTTATTCTTGAAATATTAATGTTTATTGCATGTAATATCCTATATAATAAAAGCCTACCATGCTAAGTGTCAGGTCTTCGGGTTGTCCGTTTAACCAATCAAAGCGTAATATGCTAATTATATGCTAAGGTCACTCAACTGATTGCTATGATGTGCACTGACCACCAGGGGGCAGACGTTCCAACAGGTAGGTTAGCTTGCTGCTGGGGTCCAGCTGATAGGGACTGAGCAAGACTAGCTGGACATGCCCTGGAGCCCTCCCGCAGCCCCTCCGCAGCTGGCCAATCTCCCGTGTCCCTCCCAGGCCCCGATTGTGCACTGGTGGGGTCCCTCAGCCTGACCTGCACCCTCTCACAATCAAGGACCCCTCGAGGGATATCGGAGAGCTGGATTCGGCCCTATCCCACAGGCCAGGCCGAGGGACCCTACTGGTACACAAATTCATGCACTAGGCCTCTAGTTATTATATGTAAGAAGATCATTTTTCTTGAGTAATTGGTGTTTATTGCATGAAACATTATCATGTTGAAAATTGTTTTTCATGAGATATTAAAGTTTATTGCATGTAACATTATTATATTTAAAATAGTTTTTCTTGGAATAAAAAAACTGAAAAAAAAGAAATATTCTCTCTAAATCTTGATATTAAAATGACTTTTAAAAATTAAAAAAAATTAAGCTAAGTAATGAATCATTTTTAGTGTAAGTATGTTAATGTTCTAATGCATTTTTATTTGACAACCTAATTTAAGGATATTTCAGAAATCTATTATGGTTTATAAAAACTGATTTTTGCAGTATATTTTTATGTAATATGTACTAAAGACAAAAGTGAATAAACTATAGTTTCTGCCCTCAAGTAGTTCACAAAAATAGATTTTATATCAGTTTTATTAGGATTGTTTATGAATAAGTGACCCTAAACTTATTACTTCTATTTAGAAAGAAGTCTATTTCTTTTTCAAATAAGTATCCAGATGTAGAAAACTCAGTGCTTCTTATTCAGCTTGTAGCTTTCTGCTTTGCCATCTCTGGAGAGTGGCATTCTTCTTCGTAGACTAAGATAATTCCAGACCCCACACTTACTTTCCAGGAACTGGAATGGAAAACAAAGGCAATAGGTTGATATCAACATATTTTACAAAATATTTCCCCAAACTACCACACAATACTTTACTTTCCATTGGCCAGGTGTCATAAGTGTCATGGTGACACTTAGCATTACGGGATGCTAGACAATATTTTCATTCTGGGAGAACATGTGTCCAGTTGAAAGAAAATTAGATTCTACTTACATTGTAAGAAAGAGAAATAGATTTTAAGGATTCCTACCATAGACATGTAAATGAAACTATTTATACTGAAAAGATCTATGCTGGTGTACCCATAGGGTATATAAGAGGCACATAAGTAAAAATATCCAAGAATGTACAATTGAGGAAGGAAGACAGGATATACAACAATACATTTTATACAGAGACATTTGCTTCTCTTGGATTATTTTGTTAGGTATATCCATGGAGATGGAATTATTGAAGCAAACACAATGACCATAATTGACTTTTCATACTTTTTGTTATTTAGTCATCATAAAAGAGTATGCCAATTTTAATGGCCAACAGCAGTATGCAGACTATGCTCCTTTCTTCACAAGTTCACAAATATTGGGTGTTATACTTATTTATTTATTTTTTTAAAGAAATGGCTACTTTTATGTATAAATTGAAAAGTATTGCAAATTTATTAATATACAATTTTTATTTTCAGAAGTTTTAAACCTTTCCAATTTGTTTATCATATATGTTTCTCCCTGTATAAATTTTATCCGTTCTCTTGGATTGCAAACTCTGTGCTCTTTCCTTTCACTACACATGTGCCTCAAATGAAAAAATAATTTTTAAAAAAGCATATGAAGCCTGACCGGCATGGCTCAGGGACTGAGCATCAAGCTATGAACCAGAGGTCACTGTTCGATTCCCAGTCAGAGCGTATGCCCACCTTGCGGCTCGATCCACAGTAGGGGGCATCCAGGAGGCAGCCAAATGATGATTCTTTCTCATTGATGTTTCTATCTCTCTCTCCCTCTCCCTTCCTCTCTGAAATCAATAAAAATATATTTTTAAAACAGCACATGAAGTGGTTTCATTGGGGAAAAAACAGCAACTAATAGCCTACAGTTTTTCCTAAATATACTTGTCCTAATATTCTCTCCGGTCTCCTTCTCAATTGCATTTACTAAAATAGTAATGTGTTCTTGACACCTCTTCATCTCCAGTATTCTCCTTTTCATTCCTTAATCAATGTAATGTGGTCACGGTCCTTACCTTCCCAGTGAACAATTCTTAGGAGCTCTACCTTGAGCAGGGGTTCTCACACTCCATTGTGCATCAGGAACACCAGGAGAGCTTGTTAAACCAGAGGACTGAGCTCCAGCCCAAATTTCTGGAGCAGGGCCTAAAAGTTTGCCTTTCTAAAGAGTTAGCAATACATTAACTAGTTCATCTGCACAGGAGTCGTATGGCCATTTTATAAGCAAAAAAAAATTTTTTTTCTTTATGGATTAAGGTATCACATATGTGTCCTTATCCCCCCATTGCCCCAACCCCCACCCCCACTCATGCCCTCACCCCCATGGTGTCTGTGTCCATTGGTTAGGCTTATATGCATGCATACAAGTCCTTTGGTTGATCTCTCACCCTTACTCCACCCTCCCCTACCTTCCCTCTGAGGTTTGATGGTCTGATTAATGCTTCTCTGTCTCTGGATCTGTTTTTGTTCATCAGTTTATGTTGTTCATTATATTCTACAAATGAGTGAGATCATGTGATATTTATCTTTCTCTGACTGTCTTATTTCATGGGCCCAGCTGGAATGGCTCAGTTGGTTGAACCAGCATCCCTTGTCTTAAAGAAGGTTGCAATCTGGATTCTGGTCAGAGCAGAGCACATACAAAAGACAATCAATGTTTCTCTCTCTCTCTCTCTCTCTCTCTCTCTCTCTCTCTCTCATTTTAAAAATGTTAGGTGCAAAATTTAAAGAATCTTCAACCTCCATTCACATATGATAAAGTGCTTGAAATGTAGTTAAGTAAAAATCAAGAAATGTTAACTTTAAAAAATACTCAACAGAATTACATGGCAACTATCATTGGCCTCATTTTCTGGGGAAAAATATAAGATTACAGATCGACATATTTGCTTTCACTGTTATAACTTTTTAGAACCCAATAGGATAGTTTCTAGAGCAACACAAAATTGGAAGTAGGCAAGAAATACAAAGATTTGTTTGTGCAACTTGAGAATACATAACCAGGTTGCCTGCAAATAGTTCCTTTTAACTTCAGATTTTTATCATGAATAATATATTCCTTTAATTACCAGAAAACAAATTATCTATTTATTATTCTTTATCCACACAATGTGACCTATAAAATAGAATAGAAAGGAATGGATGATTAAAAATATTTTATCATAATATAGAAAATGTTTAATAGCTAGGTTCAATGCCATCTTACAGACATTCTGAATCAGAACTACCCTTTGAAAACTGGCTTTGAATATTAAATTTTATAGAGATATTTTATGTAGTTTAGCCAGTTATAAATTTCAATCAGTGATTATTCTTAGCATTTTCCAGAAATTTACATTTTAATTAGAGTTCTACAAGCCAAAAAGACAATGGTTGTACACTAAAAACCAAAGCCACAGCCTTATCATTATGTCTTTCAAAAGGTGAAATGAAAAAATTAAAATCCTAAAGAAACAACATTTAGAGAGCCCGTGCCTTCTTTAAGATGACAAGGCAATGCCCTGGCCAGTGTTGCTCAGTGGGTTGGGTGTCATCCTATTCACTGAAAAGTTGTCAGTTCAATTATTGGTTAGGGCACATGCCCAGGTGGAGGGGGGTGCAGAAGGTAGTTGGTTGATATTCCTATCTCACATTGATCTCTCTCTCTCTCTCTCTCTCTCTCTCTGAAAATCAATAAAAATATTGTTTAAAAAACTACAGGGCAACCCAAGAGACACTGATAATCTTAAAAGGGCACTTATGGGGGCAGGGCTAGGTGGAGACACTTCTAGTGCTGGGTACCAGGATGCTGCAAGTGTGCCCATGTCCCAGGTTTATTAGGAACTTCACAACTCTTAGTCATTGGCTATCATCCTTTACCTAAGGGAATCCAGATGGATCCTCAATTCCAGTTGACAACAGTCACTGAAGACTTTAAAATAAAATGTCAAAGTTTTACAAAGATAAAGTGAGAAAATTCTGTAAAGATGGATGATGTCTCCCAACCTTGTTCCACCTCCCCAACACACACACACACACACACACACACACACACACACACACACCAATAGAAAATGAAATTATACAGCATAAATAATGCTTCTCAAACTTTAATGTTCATGCAGATCACCTAATGATCTTGTTAAGAATACAGATTCTGATTTAGCAATACTGGGATGGGACCTGAGACTGTGCATTTTAATGTTTCCAGGAACTGCTTCAGGCTGGGGAACCCACTCCAAGTAGCAAGACCTTAACACACAGACTGTTTTTAAGGAAGTCCAGGCATTTCTTTTAAATCAAAATCCACTATGTGTTGAGGTTTAAATATTCTATTTAGAGATTGAGTGTAAATAAAATTAAAAAAACTTTCCATTGTTTAAAGTAAAGCTTGATAGCTTCATTGAGAGTGCCATCAAATATTTATTGTATTTATTTCAAGTAGAAAAGGGCTAAAAAGGCCCCGGAGCCTCAGACTATTGTTCATAATATAAGGGCACAGCATAACCATCTGTAGTCACAGTCTCAAGATTAGTTCTCATTCCATCGGAAATGAGAGTTTCATACTACCTGGCAAAGGTCCCTGAGTTTCCTCTGGTGGACAATTTTTCTGAAGGATATGAAGGATGACTAAAACCTTTCCATCTGATCTAACAAAGATGAGCCTGGGAGGCAGAGTCTCTAAGATTTGTAATCTCCTTGCTGTAATTCCCAAGTAGAAATCAGAGATACCTGAGGCAATCAATATACTATAGAATAGACCTCCTTACCTTTTTCTTAGGGTATGACTCCCTTTAAGAACAATAATTTCTCCTTATAAAAATTCACATGTACAAACATAGAGCATTTTATATTTACTGTATGTGGTTCATGAAGGCACTGAAGTCCAGATCTTACATGGACACCCAAATTAATCTTAGTTTAGAGTCTTCTGTACTTGAAGCCCTCCTAGGCTGGAGCTTTGCATTGACAGACTTGGACAGGACTCAGTTGTATAGTGTGCCCTACAGGAGTTTGGATCAACTTCTGCGTTCATTCAGACCTTGCTCTACAGAAATGCTGAGAACAAAGGCTTTTAAAATATACAGTCTAACTTTAAGCAAAAAACAAAAACAAAATTAAAAAAACACTTATTTTTCTTTTGCCTAAGTCTCAGAATTTAAAAACCTCTGGAGGATTTTTTTTCTTAATATTCCAAACATACAAAAGTCTTGGGGGATATATAAATTCATGCTTGTTTCTGCATTTACTGGAGGCAATTTTCCATGGTGCTGGTTGAAAGAGTCATAAGTTCATTAACTTATGGCTGGAAAGTATGGTAAGGTTTCTTTTTAGTTGTTTCAAAATTAATTATTTAAAAGGCATCCTTGCCTTAAGTGGATGTAGTAAATTTATTTACACATTAACATGTTTGCAACATGTACTATATTGTTAAGTTTTTAAAGGGGAAATTTAAAAAGCAAAACTGTATATTGGTTGGATAAAAAGAAACAAAGTCTGAACAAAGTCTCCACAGGGAGAGTTGCAGGTATCTTTTCTGTTTCTTGTGGTTTTCCTGTATGTGTGCATGTGTGTGTGCATGTGCGTGTGCATGTGTGTGCATGTGTGTGTGCGTGTGTGTGTGTGTGTGTGTGTGTGCATGTGTTTTTCTAAAATGAACTAAAGTGACCTAGATATCCCCATACTGTGCAGATTCCCACCTTAGTCGTTACCCAGTATCCCGACTGCTCACTTCATGCTCCAAGTGTTAGGCTTCCTTTGCATCTTTGGAAATCTCTGAAGATGGCTGACATGTTGCATAAACCCTTTATGTGGTCTTGTTTCCCTTGAAGGGGAGCAGAATTTGCCACCCCAAAATATGCCTCTTTGAAATAGATTATTTTAAGCTGGTTATTTTTAAGAAACAAGAGACTCAGGAGGAGCCTTAGCCTTCCTCCTAATTGCCTAAAGGGACTTAGATAGAGGAGCTGCTCCAGGAAGGGAGCTATCATCATAGATAACTATAGTTAATGTAAACTAGTGAGGAACCTACCAAAGCCCCTCTGATCAAACTGCTCTGTGTGTCCCATTGTAAAGGGCAGCCCAGCAAACCTTTATTTAGCAAACATTTACTTTTCCATTTCCATGTAAATTGCCTTCTTCCCCTTTGAAGTTTCAAACCACTACCCCCTTTCTCTTTATATGAAGGTGGAATATAAACCTCAATTGCCCAATTTATCCTCAGGCTCCACATTTTTATGGAACACCCATATGTATACCATATGTACACACGTAATTAAATCTGATTATTTTCTCCTGTTAATATGTCTTACGTCATTTACATTATTAGAACAGCCAGAAAAACTAAGAGGGAAAAGGAAATTTTCTCCTTTCCCACACACCTCAGCCAACTTTTGGCTCAAGGCCACATCAAACTTCCTCTGGGTCATTGTGTTGTCATTTGGGCTTTCTTCTTTGGGTTTGTAGTGACGCCAGCGTCCTCACTGGGAGGCCAAGAGAGGCCTCAACCCAATGGCTGTGTCCAAGTACTTGTCCTATTGCATGAGAAAAAGTTCAAGAATGAAACCGAGAGATTCAGCAAAACACAGCAGATTTATTAAGGTGACAGTACACACTGACAAAGAAAGGGAGTGCAGAGAACTAAGAAAATGAGTTGCACCTAGGGGGTCTGGGTTGAGGCTTTTACCAGCTATGAGCAAGGGCAGGGAATGGGAGTGGGTCATAGTCTCTGGTTGTTGGTACAGCTCATTTCAGTCGCTCCTCCCAGGATGGTAGTTCTTTTTTTAGGATAGAATGACTTCAAAGACACAATGTAGATCAACATGGCTGTCAACTCTGGCTGACACCAGTTTTTATTTGTCTCAACTATGTTTTTGACTCCAGGGAATTGGGATGGGGTCAGATGTCTAGCCACTAGTCACATCTGTAGTGTTCTAACCTAGAAGGGGAATTGAGGAGTAGATCCTAGACCTGTTTTCTGTGCTAACTATCATGCCTCAGTACCCACACCAGGTTGGCACCACTGTACCTCAGGCTAGATAGAGCCCTGTCAAAGCTTCACCACAGATTTTACTGTATCATTTAATAAAACGTTGATGCCCTGAAGTAGCAGAAAAAAATTATACTTTTGAAAAGAAAACACTACTCTGAGAATTATTAGATCCCCTTCTAGAGTTTATCTCTCTTGTGTTTATAGGATACCAGAGGCCCAATGCACGAATTTGTGCACCAGTGGGCTTCCTCGGCCTGGCCTGAGGGATCAGGCTGAAATTGGTTCTTTGACATCCCCCAAGGAGTCCCAGATTGCATGAAGGCACAGGCCAAGCCGAGGGATCCGACTGGTGCATGATCGGGGCTGGGGAGGGATGCGAGAGGTTGCCTAGCCAGAGAGGGACTGTGGGGCGGGGGGGGGGGGGGGGGGGGGGGGGGAGGGGCGCTCCAGGGCGTGTCTGGCCCATCTCGCTCAGTCCCGATTGGCCAGACCCCAGCAGCATGCTAACCTACCAGTCAGAACATCTGCCCCCTGGTGTTCAGTGCACGTCATAGCAAGCAGTTGAGTGGCCTTAGCATATCATTAGCATATTACACTTTGATTGGTTGAAAGGCTGACTGGTCTACTGGACACTTAGCATGCTAGGGTTTTATTATCCTACTAGAGGCCCAGTGTACAAAAATTTGTGCACTCAGGGGGGAGGGGGGTCCCTCAGCCTGGCCTGTGCCCTCTTGCAGTCTGGGACCCCTCGGGAGATAACGACCTGCTGGCTTAGGCCTGCTCCCGGGTGGCAGAGGGCAGGCCCAATCCCTAGGTGCAGCCCCTGGTCGGGCTCAGAGCAGGGTCGATTGGGGAGTTGGGGCGCCGCCCCCTGTCATGCACAGAGCAGGATGGATCGGGAGGTTGCGATGCCACCCTCAGTCACGCTCAGGGTAAGGCCGATTGGGGGGTTGGGGCACCACCCCCTGTCACACTCAAGACAGGGTCGATGGGGAGGTTGCAGCGCCACCCCCTGTCATGCACAGAGCAGGGCCCATCAGGGGAGTTGGGGCTCCGTACCCTGTCATGCACAGAGCAGGGCCCATCAGGGGAGTTGGGGCTCCATACCCTGTCACGCACAGAGCAGGGTCGATCAGGGGGTTGGAGAGCTCCCCCCTGTCACTCACAGAGTAGGGCCGATAGGGGAGTTGGGGCACCAACCCTTGTCACACACAGAGCAGGGCGGATCAGGGGGTTGGGGCCCCGCACCCTGTCACACTCAGGGCAGGGCCGATGGGGAGGTTATGGCTCTACCCCGTCACATACAGAGCAGGGCCCGTGGGGGGGGGGGGAGTTGGGGCGTGGCACCCTGTCACACACAGAGCAGGGCCGATCAGGGGGTTGGGGCACTGCACCCTGTCACACACAGAGTTGCAGGGCAATCAGGAGGTTGGGAAGCTCCCCCCTATCAGGCACAGAGCAGGGCTGATCAGGGGGTTGGGGTGCCTTCCCCTGTCACGAATAGAGCAGGGCGGATAGGGAGGTTGTGGCCCCACCCCCTGTCACACACAGAGCCGCAGGGCGATCAGGGGGTTTGGGCGCTCCCCCCTGTCACGCTGATCCCTGTGCTGGGAGGCCTCGCGGCTCCGCTGATCCCAGTGCTGGGAGGCATATTACCCTTTTACTATATAGGATAGAGGCCTGGTGCACAGGTGGTTTGCCCTGAAAGGTGTCCTGGATCAGGGTGGGGGTCCCCACTGGGGTGCCTGGCCAGCCTGGATGAGGGGATGATGGTAGTTTGCAGCTGGTCACACCCCCTTCAGGGTGGGGGTCCCCACTGGGGTGCCTGACCAGTCTGGGTGAGGGGCTGAGGGCTGTTTTCAGGCTGGCAGGTGACTGAAGCTCCCAACCGTTCCTTTTTTTCTTTTTTTTTTTTAATTCTGGGCCAGCTTTAGCTCTGAGGCTTGGCTCCAACTCTTAGGCCTTGGATGCTGAAAGCAGGTATCTGGTTTGTTTGGGTTCTATAATCAAAACACTGTTTCAACTCCAGCTCTGAGATCCTGGCTGACTGAAAGCAGGTTTCTGGGCTTTTGTTTAGCTTCTATATTTGTAACAATGTTTCAAACTGCAAGCTCAGAGGCCGGCAAGGCAGGCGGGGAACGTTGGAGTCCTCCTTCACTGAAGCAAGCAAGCCTCATGTTCGTTTCAAGCTGCCTGGCTGCCTGCCACCATCTTGGCTGGCAGTTAATTTGCATATCGCCCTGATTAGCCAATGGGAAGGATAGTGGTGTGACACCAATTTGCATGTTTCTCTTTTATTAGTGTAGACTAGAGGCCCGGTGCACAAAATTCGTGCACTGTGGAGTGGGGTTTCCCTCAGCCCAGCCTGCCCCTCTCACAGTCTGGGAGCCCTCAGTGGATGACCTACTGATGGCCATAGTCTGGCAGCAGAGGCTCGGAGCAGGTGTCCCGTGTGTGTGTGTGTGTGTGTGTGTGTGTGTGTGTATGTGTGTGTGTGTGTGTCTGCTGGGGCCTGCCCCCAGCCGCGCCACATAGTCTTAAAGCAGTTGCCGTGTGTGTGTGTGTGTGTGTGTGTGTGTGTCCCCACTGGGGGTCTACCCCCAGCCACATTGGAGGCTCAGAGCAGACACTGTGTGTGTGTGTGTGTGTGTGTGTGTGTGTGTGTGTGTCTGCTGGGGGCCTGCCCCCAGTCACACCATGGAGGCTTGGAGCAGGAGCCCCTCTGTGTTTGTCTCTCAGGCTCCTGGCCTCCACTGCATATTGTACTCTCCCTTGAGCTATGGCTAGGATGAGGGTGCTGCTTGCAAGCCGGGCTTTCCTGCTCCAGGATCGCCATGGCAACTGGGGAGCAGGCCCAGCTGGGGGCTGCCCACAGGCAGGGCCTTCCCGCTTCCAGGTCTCCATGGCAACCGGGGAGCAGGTGCAGCTTGGAGCTGCCGGCAGGCTGGGCTTGCTCTCCTTCTCCCGGATCCCCATGGTGACCGGGGAGCAGGCCCAGCTGGGGGCTGCCTGCAGGCTGGGCTTTCCTGCTCCTGGGTCAGGCGCAGCTTGGGGCTGCCCTCAGGTCTGGCTTTCCTGCTCCCTGATCTGGCACAGCTGGGGGCTGCCTACAGGCTGCACTTTTCTACTTACTGATGGCTGGATCACCACAGCAACCCAGGGCCCAGCGGAACTTTCCTGCTCTCCAATAGTCATAGGGTTCTGGCTGGGGGCGGGGGGTTAGCAGTGTGGGGCTTAGGCGGCACAGGGGTCCCGGCTGGGGGCTCAGGTGGCACATAGGGGTCCCGGCTGGGGCGGGGCTTATGCCCCACTGCCCAGGACTGCACATGGGGCCCAGATGGCAGCTCGTGCTGTCCCGCCCTGCCTGTAGTATAGGACAGAGGCCTGGTGCACGGGTGGGGGCTGGCTGGTTTGCCCTGAAGGGTGTCCCGGATCAGAGTGGGGGTCCCGCTTGGGTGCCTGGCGCCACCCCCTGTCACCCGTAGAGCAGGGCCAATCAGGGGGTTGGGGCACTCCCCCCTGGCTGATGGGCTGATGGTTGTTTTTAGGCTGCCCGCACCCCCTTTAGGGTTGGGGTTCCCACTGGGGTGCCTGGCCAGCTTGGATGAGGGGCTGAGGGCTGTTTTCAGGCTGGCTGGTGATTGAAGCTCCCAGCCTCTCCTTTCTTTCTTTCTTTTTTTTTTTTTATTCTGGAATTTATTTACTTTCTATGGCTGTCACTGGAGCTGAGAGCTGGCTTTAGCTCTGAGGCTGACTCCAGCTTGAGGCCTCGGCTGCTGAAAGCAGATATCTGGGCTTTGTTTAGCTTCTATAATTGCAACATTGTTGCATCTGGAGCTCAGAGCTGGGCTGCTGCAGTCCGGGAACCTTGGCTTCCTCCGTCACTGGAGCAAGCAAGCCTCCTGCTCACTTCAGCTGCCTGGCTGCCGGCCGCCATCTTGGTTGGCAGTTAATTTGCATATCCTGCTGATTAACCAATGGGAAGCATTCCGGGGTATGGTCAATTTGCATGTTTCTCTTTTATTAGATAGGACTAGAGGCCCAGTGCACAAAAATTTGTGCACTGGTGGGGGAGGATGTCCCTCAGCCCCACTTGTGCCCTCTCACAGTCTGGGATCCCTCGGGAGATAACGACCTGCTGGCTTAAGCCCGCTCCCGGGTGGCAGAGGGCAGGCCCAATCCCTAGGTGCAGCCCCTAGTCCGGCTCAGAACAGGGCCGATTGAGGAGTTGGGGTGCCGCCCCCTGTCATGCACTGAGCAGGGCAGATCGGGAGGTTGTGATGCCACCTCCAGTCACACTCAGGATAGGGCCGATTGGGGAGTTGGGGTGCCACCCCCTGTCACTCTCAAGGTAGGGTCAATGGGGAGGTTGTGGCGCCACCCCCTGTCACGCACAGAGCAGGGCCCATCAGGGGGGTTGGGGCTCCGTACCCTGTCACACACAGAGCAGGGCTGATCAGGGGCTTGGGGAGCTCCCCCCTGTCATGCACAGAGCAGGGCCGATAGGGGAGCTGGGGCACCAGCCCCCATCAGACACAGAGTAGGGAGGATCAGGGGGTTGGGGCGCCACGCCCTGTCACCCATAGAGCAGGGCCAATCAGGGGGTTGGGGCACTCCCCCCTGTCACTCTTAGGGCAGGGCCCATGGGGGGTTGGGGCGCCACACCCTGTCACACACAGAGCAGGGCTGATCAGGGGTTTGGGGTGCCTTCCCCTTCATGAACAGAGCAGGGTGGATAGGGAGGTTGTGGCCCCACCCCCTGTCACACACAAAGCCGCAGGGCAATCAGGGGTTTTGGGCGCTGCCCCCTGTCATGCTGCTCCAGAGGCCAGGAGGACTCATGGCTCTGCTGATCCCAGTGCTGGGAGGCCTCGTGGCTCTGCTTGACACCGGGACAGTGAGGCCTCGCTGCTCAACTGATCCCGGTGCTAGGAGGCCTTGCTGCTCCGCTGATCCCGGTGTTGGGAAGCCTCCCTGCTCTGCTGATCCCAGTGCTAGGAAGCATTTTACACTTTTACTATATAGGATAGAGGCCTGGTGCACAGGTGGGGGCCAGCTGGTTTGCCCTGAAGGGTGTCTGGATCAGGGTGCCTGGCCAGCCTGGATGAGGGGATGATGGCTGTTTGCAGCTGGTCACATCTCCTTCAGGGTGGGAGTCCCCACTGGGGTGCCTGGCCAGTCTGGGTGAGGGGCTGAGGGCCGTTTTTGGGCTGGCGGGTGACTGAAGCTCCCAACCTCTCCTTTTTTTCTATTTTTTTTTTTTTATTCTGAGATTTATTTACCTTCTATGGCTGTCACTGGAGCTGAGAGCCGGCTTTAGCTCTGAGGCTCGGCTCCAGCTCTGAGACCTCGACTGCTGAAAGCAGGTTTCTGGGCTTTGTTTGGGATTTATAATTGAAACTCTGTTGCAACTCCAGCTCTGCCAGCTGGCTGAAAGCATGGGCTTTGTTTAGCTTCTATAATTGCAACAGTGTTTCTTAGAGTGCAAGCTCAGAGCCCAGCAGTGGCAGGCGGGGAACCTTGGCTTCCTCCTTCACTGGAGCAAGCAAGCCTCCTGTTCGCTTCAGCTGCCTGGCCGGCTGCCATCTTGGTTGGCAGTTAATTTGCATATCACCCTGATTAGCCAATGGGAACCGTGTCGGAGGTACAGTTAATTACCATATTTGTCTATTATAGATAGGATATAATAAAAGAGAAACATGCAAATTGATCATCCTTCCACTAGGCTCAAGCCAGGCCCACAAGCCACGCCCACAAGCCAATCAAGAGCGAGTATGCAAATTAACCCAACTAAGATAGCAGCCATGGACCTGGAGTAAGCAGGAGGCTTGGGTTGCCCCTGGCGATGGAGGAAGCCAAGCTTCCTGCCTTTCCTGGCCAGCCTTGGGCTCCACTCAAGGTTACAAAGTTTCAATTATAGAAGATATATAGCCGAAACCGGTTTGGCTCAGTGGATAGAGCGTCGGCCTGCGGACTGAAAGGTCCCAGGTTCGATTCCGGTTAAGGGCATGTACGTTGGTTGCGGGCACACCCCCAGTAGGAGATGTGCAGGAGGCAGCTGGTCGATGATTCTCTCTCATCGATGTTTCTAACTCTCTATCCCTCTCTCTTCCTCTCTGTAAAAAATCAATAAAATATATTAAAAAAAAAAAAAAAAAGAAGATATATAAATCCCAGAAGAAAAAAAAAAAAAAAAAGGAGATGCTGGGAGCTTGGGTCACTGGGGGGGCGTGGCCAGCTTGAAAACAGACCTCATCCCCTCACCCTGGCTGGCCACAACCCCATGGGATGAGAGTCTTCGCTGTGGGGCTTGACCAGCCTGCAAACAGCCATAAGCCCCTCACCCAGGCTGGCCAGGCAGCCCAGTGGAACCCCCACCCTGACCTAGGACACCCTTCAGGGCAAACCAGCCAGCCCCCACCTGTGCACTGGGCCTCTATCCTATATAATAAAAGGGTAATGTGCAAATTGACCCTAACAGCAGAACGACTGGGAATGACTGGTCACTATGACACACACTGACCACCAGGGAGCAGACGCTCAATGCAGGAACTGCCCCCTGGTGGTCAGTGTGCTCCCACAGGGGGAGCTCTGCTCAGCCTCAAGCCAGGCTGATGGCTGCCAGCACAGAGGTGGTGGCGGGAGCCTATCCCGCCTCCTCAGCAGCACTAAGGATGTCCGACTGCAGCTTAGGCCTGCTCCCCGCTGGCAAGTGGACATCCCTTGAGGGCTCCCGGGCTTCCAGGAGGATGTCTGACCAGCTTAGACCCAATCCTCTGGGGAGCAGGCCAAAGTCAGCAGGTGGACATCCCCGAGGGGTCCCAAACTGTGAGAGGGCACAGGCCGGGCTAAGGGACCCCCCCATCCGAGTGCACAAGTTTTGTGCACTGAGCCTCTAGTTCCTTAATAAAAATGTCATTGATCATGTACCCAGGCAGTGTACCCAGGGAAAGTCCAAACCCCTGATGTTCTCTTAGTTTCATAGAATGGAGAAGAAACAGAAGGAAGGGGAAAAAGTGGAAAAGGAAGAGTGGGAAGACAGGAAATTGAAGAAGCAAACAAGAATCCATTACACTTAGTTTAAGGCAATGGTCCCTAACTATAGTACAAAAGAGAATCTCCTGAGAATGTTTTAAAAATTGTAAAGTCACTGGCCTATCTTAATAAAAATAAATAAAATTTGTCAATTGAGGCCCTTGGACTAGGCATTCCTTTAGACTTGTGATTCTAAGTGTTGCCAAGATTGAGAACCATTGGTCTAAATTCTACCTCTCCGTTAAAAAATAATCTGCAGAGAAACAATCTTATTCTCAAAGAGGACAAAATGTGGCAATATTGGTGTTTGGTAACACAATTTATCTACATAGTGTTCATTCCAGGATTGTTCAGTAGCTCACCATCTCCCCAGTCTATAATGAAAGCTTTCGTAGATCAAAAACGAACTAAAACCTCAACTATAGTCCTACAGAAAACAATTAATAATTTAAAATATTTCCAAACCTTAATGATTTTTAAGATTTTAGGACCAAGTTCAAATTTCTTCAGATTATACTTAGCAGCCCCCATAGGAGCAAATTTTTGCTAGGCATGTGGCCCTAGAGTGGGAGGCAGCAAAGATTCATTATTTCTTCACAGAGCACACAAGAGTTATTCATATAGACTTTTGTAATAACAAAGGGGAATATTATTTCATATATATATATGTTTGAATTATGGGAAATGATTTTGTGAGACTTAAAAATAAGTTGTGCCTGTTAGCTTCTAGAACATTCCCAAATTTGGGACCCTGCTGACTTCTCTGTAACCATCATTTGTTCCTGACCTTTCATTGCTAACCTATAGTTAGAGGAAGAAACCATGCTCTTAATCTGTGGAATTTAATTTCTCTTTATTTATTTGAAGTATAGTCAAGGTACCTGGTCTACCCTCTTCTGGGTTCTTTTTATAATAAGGTTGGAATTAATGGAATAGGATCAGAATTGGTATAAGGGAAAATTTTATTATAATCCACAGTGTAGTGCTTGGCACACAGGGCAGAGAGGAAATATATTGATAATCATGTTTCAAATTCTTCACTAAAAAGACAAATGAGTTCTGTGAACTCAAAGTTACGCATCTTTTAAATTCAAACATTGCTGGATCTCTAATTTTGTTTTTGTTTCTACGACTCCACTTTTTCTGAAAAAGTATTTTCTGTATTTTTATATGGATAGGTGCATATTGTATATATTTATTTGACATTTATTTACTCAATATCATGTGCAGTGCTTAAAGGAGGAGATCTGGAGGCAGGCACTTAGGTTGGAATTCTTACTTGGCCACTAATATAGGTATGAAGTTGGGCAAGTCCTTAATTTCTCAGTGAGTCGATTTTCATATTTGTAAAATGAGAATAATAAGTGGTTATTTGGGAAAATTTATATAACTTTTCAATGGAATAATTTATGAATGCCCTTAAAATAATACTGGGCATAGAGTAAATCCTGATTATGCGTTATTGACTTTTATTTGCAAGAATGATTATTGCTATTATTATAAGCAGGCTAGCTCTAGTCATGTCTTGTAGACTTACTGCAACAACTCTACTTATGAAGTATAATTAAGTCTGTTTGGCAGATGGGACAGGATGGCCAGTGGTCACCAATATTGCCAATTATGATTCAAAACTTTAACATAGGCCTTTTTGACTCCAAAACCTCCCGATACTTTCAGGTTTATTTACCCTTTATTTTCTTAAATAGTCTAAATCATTTGGATCTTTACGTTTTGCTTCTAGAAATGTTGGTCAATTAAATATCTGTTAAAAAATAAAGAAAAATGTTTTAAATTATCTGCAATAAACAAAACCTTGTTAAAATTTCATAGGGTATTTATTTTATTTCATAATATCTTATGCATACCTTAGTGTCTTTATTTTTATAGTCAATTCTCCTTTTTAAATCTCTAGTTTTAATTACACTGAACTATTGTATATACTAAAATCAAAAGCTATAGGGAAAGGTATGTGTGTAGTTACATATATTTAAAACTGTATATAGGAAAGCTTTATGCAACTTACTTCACAATTCAGTGCTAAAATCTATAAGTTAAATTTGGAAGAAAACAGTATTTTCCCCCCTATGGAAATTTATTCTACTTCTTCAGCCTACAACTTGGATACTTTATTGTGAAAGCTGTTAACAAAAAATAACACTATTGGTCCACTTGGTATAGACATTGAAATCAGATAAAGATTTTGCTATGCTAGGTACAATATAATTGTGTGGTGAAATTCTTGTCTTTAATTTTATCCTAACTTGTGCCTTAAAATTAACAATTCCACATAAGAAAGTTGTAGTAATTATTTTCTTAAAATTGTCAGAATGTGTACTAATCTGGGGATAGTTATCTTTATTCCTTCTTTGGCTTATTACAGATTTAAATTAAGCTGAGGTTTCTTTAGTGTTATTTCCCCAGAGCCATTGGGATTAGAGATGATGGATGGATTTTGTGGTGCTCTGAGTATAGTTAAGCTCTTGTCAACATAACTATAAAAATTATTCCTGTGTGTGGTTGGTATGTTTTCTAAAGTAATTAAAGCTAAACACTGCAGAGAAAGATGATTAGAAATCCTCAATTCACAAAGGAATCTAACCTCTATTCTTCACATTAAAAAATCTATTTAGACTAAAGAACTTATAGAAAACTCTTGGTGATACTTTCAAAATAAACCAAAATACTGAAAATTATTATTTTCTATGAAGTATATGATCCTTACTTCTGAAAGCCAAGCACTATCTGAATATGTTAGAAACATTTTTCTTTTTTCTTATTTTCAAGTTAGTTATTAAATGGTCTCATATACTTTTTGCTATGAATATATTTTAAAAAATAAACAGAGAATTAAGTCAGACTTAATTGCCTGTTTATTATTATTTTTCCTTCTAAAGCTGCTGATTTAAAATTTACTTTTTCCCTGCTCTTGATATTGCCAATATCACAGTACTATAAGGAATGCAGATGTTGATAAATCCAAGAAAAGATAAATTAATTTCAAAGCTAACATACTTAACATAAGCAGGTGATTTAGGTTGTTGCTAGCTTCTCCTTTGTATCTTTCCACATAAAATATTCACAGTATCTTCTGTAACATATGTTTTTTTCAAAATTTTCTTAGTACTTTTGTTTTAAAATCCTAAGGAGAATGTTAGAAATCTAGTTTTGGTCAATATAATAAGTGTAATTTGGGGAAAGTAATCATTATGGTACGTACCCTGAGCAGCATTTAATAGGAAATATAGTATGTTTTAAATAAATTGGATTATTATTATCTATAACTCTCCAAGTGAATAAAACTGGTACCAGAAAAGATAACCTAAAATCAAAATTTAACAAGAGGTGTTTTGATGTTTGAGAGGAATAGGGAGAGAAAATCTGAAATCCAAATACTGTAAACCCAATGCTGTTGGTTGAGTATATTTGAGAAAAAAGAAAATTTAAACTTGTTAATAAGAGATTAAAAGAAGCAAGATAATTTCTGAAAGCTCACCACATAGCAGCGACTATATTCTAGCACTTTGTACACATTAATCACTTAGCGTCTCAACAACCTAATGAAGTGTACACACACTGTCATTAATTTATTAATTTTTAGATAAAAATATTGAGCCTCAGAGAAGTTTTTAAAATTTCCCAATGTTAAATTATAACCCTGTTTTAATTGAATTATAACCCTGTTTTGGGTTAGGTGATCAATGGAGGCGTTTTTTTCCAGAGTGAACATTTAAACTGAGACCTAAAGGTCACGAGGGTACTGGTCACATAAAGGATGACGCGAATGGAAGAGCATCCAGGAGAGAAAACAGTTGTGCAAACATGCTAAAGCCACCAGAGTGTGAAGGTTTGAGTGATAAAAGGAGGGTCCTGCAGCTGGAAAGATGTGAGTTTGGGCTGGAGTGTACATGAGGAGGTTAGAGAGGTAGGCAAAAACATGTAGTCCTTGGAAAGAGATTGATTAAAAAATATTTTTTAAACATTTTAATTACAGTTGAAACTTAACTTTATATTAGTTTCAGATAAACAGCATAGTTGTTAGGTATTCATGTAATTTACAAAGTGATGCCCCCAATAATTCTAGTACTCACCTGGCACCATACAACATGATTACAATATTATTGACTATACTAGAGGCCTGGTGAACAAAAATTTGTGCACTCAGGGGGGTCCTTCAGCCCAGCCTGTGCCCTCTGGCAGTTTGGGACCCTTAGGGGGATGTCCACCTGCTGGCTTACGCCTGCTCCCCGGGGGATTGGGCCTAAGCTGGCAGTCAGACACCCTTCTGGCAGCCCGGGAGCCTTCAGGGGATGTCCATTTGCCAGCGGGGAGCAGGCCTAAGCTGCAGTCGGGCATCCTTAGCACTGCTGAGGAGGCGGGAGAGGCTCCCGCCACCAACGCTGTGCTGGCAGCTTGTGGCTGAGCAGAGCTCCCCCTGTGGGAGCACACTGACCACCAGGGGGCAGTTCCTGCATTGAGCGTCTGCCCCCTGGTGATCAGTGTATGTCATAGTGACCAGTCATTCCCAGTTGTTCTGCTGTTAGGGTCAATTTGAATATTTACCCTTTTATTATATAGGATTCTTATGCTGTAATTCACATCCCCATGACTATTTTGTGACTTCGAATTTGTACTTCTTAATCCCTTCAACTTTTTCACTTAAGCCCCCCAAACCTTCCTCTAATTGGCTAATAAACAGTCTGTTTTCTGGATCTATGAATTTGTTTCTGTTTTATTTGTTTATCTTGCTCTTTAGATTCTATATATAAGTAAAATCATATGGTATTTGTCTTTTTCTCTCTGACTTATCTCATTAGCATAATATCCTCTAGGTCAATCCATGTTGCAAATGATAAGATTGCATTCTTTTTTATGGCCCAGTAATATTTCATTGTATATATGTACCACTACACTTTTATCTACTCATCTGTTAGTGGGCACTTGGGGTGCTTCCATATCTTGGCTATTGCAAATAGTGTTGCAATGAACATAGGGGTACATATATTCTTTCAAATTAGTGATTTGGGTTTCTTAAGATATATCTGAATTGCTGGATCATAAGACAGTTCCATTTTTAATGTTTTGAAGAACCTCCATACTGTTTTTCATATTGGTTGCTCCAATCTGTATTCCAGCCAAAGTGAACAAGGGTTCCCTTTTCTCCACATCTTTGCCAACACCTGTTTGTGGATTTATTGATGATAGCTATTCTGAGAGGTATGAGGTGATATCTCACTGTGGTTTAATTTGCACTTCTATGATCATTAGTGACATTGCACATCTTTTCATATGTGTATTAGCCAACTGTGTGTCCTCCTTAGAAAAGTGTCTAATGAAGTCCTTTGCCTATTTATTAATTGTATTGTTTTGAGGTTTTGGTGTTAAGTTGTATGAGTTCTTTATAAATTTTGGATATTAACCTCTCATTGAATGTATCATTGGCAGATATCTTGAAAGAGATTGAATTTTATATGTGGCACAATCAAAAGTCATCCAGCCATAAGTGAACTGATTTGGTTGCTACTTAGAGTATACATTTTTTGATGGTAGGGTGTGTACCAGAAAGAGTGAAGTTGGAAAGGCATTTTGGAGCCTAGTATTCTATTTCAGATGTGATGTGAGAGGCAGTATGGGTAAAAAGGATAAATTCAGAAAATATTTTTGTAGGTGAAATCCATGTAGATTAATTTGAACTAGGGATGGAGGTGAAGGAGAAAAGGAATAGATCTACAACAACACTTAATTATATATTTGTCAAAATCTATAGAATGGAAAACACTAAGAGGGAACCCTAATGTAAACTGAGGAGTTGATAATGATGTGTCAGTGTAGATTTATCAATTGTAACAAATGTGCTGCTCTGGTGGGGGGTGTTGCTAAGAAGGGAGGCATGTAGAGCAGGGGTTTATAGGAAACCTGTAGCTTCCACTCAATTTTCCCATAAACCTAAAACTTCTCTAAAAAATAAACTCTATGAATTTTTTTTAAAAGAATGAAACTCGTTTTGGCTTGAGTAACTCAGTGGAAGGAGATGCTATTAGCTGACATGAGGAAGGCTGGAATGGTTAGCGTTGTGACAGTAGAAATTGAGTGTACCATTATTTATTGGCACCTTAGTTTGGAGATGTCTGCAGAACAAACAGGAGGACACGTCAAGAAAGCAATTGCATAAGTTGATTGGAATTCAGAAAAATGGTCTTTTTTACTGAGGATCTAAATTTGAAAATTGCTAACATAAAAAAAAGGAATTTAAATGAAATTTTATGAGATTAGTGAGGCAGAGAAATTTGATAGAGAAAAGAGGAAGGCACAGATCTGAGCCTTAAAGAACCCCCTACTTAGATAAATGATCAAAACAAATATTTCATAAAAATTAGATTGAGCTTTATATATTTTATAAGGAAAATGAACAACAGAGTGACTCTGGCAGCCTGAGCATATTTAAGAATTTTAAACCAGAAAACATGATTACCAAGGACAATGAAATTAGAGTACAGTAATATTTCTGTTATTTAATCAGTTTAAAAATAACCTAAGACACATATTGAGAAATTGGAACCAACCCATACTTGATCAAAAAAAAAAAACAGTTAAGTTTAATATTACACATTGCTCCTTGGTTTTGAGAGCTTGCTGACTTTTTTATAGATGACAAACTGTTTAAAATTCTAGTTGCGTCAGTATAATATAATTCTGCTTAATATAGACTTAGATGATAAAATTATTTTTAAACTGTAACCCCCCCCCCCCAAAAAAAAAAACTGGAAAACACACATGCATATGTCATCTGGTGTCTATCAAGCATTAGGTTACTATTATTTCTTCAAATTCTTACATTGTGGTTCTCCAGTTGATTATGAATGTTTTATTTATTTACATCTATAATTTCATGTGACTGGGATTTCTGAAACGTATTTTTGAGGTAGTTCTCAAACCCTTATACATTTATTTGGACTTGAAATAAACAAGGAAATAAAGATTCGATTTGGGCAAACATCTCTAATGGATATGAGAGCCTCTTTTCTAGAATATTCCAGGATTTTATCTATTTCCTTAGCTACTTTATTAAATAGGAAAATTACATACCTTAAACAAAGAGCTGGGCAATACCAAAATCAAGTTGAGTCCCCATTTGAAAAAAAAATTAAATGTGTATTTTTTCATTTAAAAAATCATATTTAATTCTACTTGTTTCAATAATATATGTTCTAAAAGACTTAGCAAATCTGACTAGGGTTCATTTTCTAGAGGCTGCTGAGAACTTAGATGCCTATTTGAAGTGATTGGAAAGGAATGTGTATTAGGACATCACTAGATCTGGCTCTGGAAAGAGAAGACTTGTAGTTAGGAGAAGAAAGAATGACTCTGACCATTAAAACAAGCATGATATTGTGGAGTTTCATGCATAACAATGCCCAGCCCATTTCCTCCCTTTCTTCTACTTTCCTCCTTTGTTTCTCTGTATTCCCTGGTTTAGAAGTTATGCAACCTGGTCAGAGTTCAAGAAAAGCGTTTAGATTAAGAAAATGCTTCTATGGGCTTTTGATAAGAAAACAGCTTGAGTTTTCAAAGTTATGAGTAATGTATAGGAAAACTTAGTCATATGTATAGAGTATTTTAATTCTACTCAAAGCCCTCGGGGAGGAAGAGATGTTGAAAGGAGAAAGAGGAGAATAAAACTGAGTTTAGTAATTGGTATTAGTTGGCGGGGAGGGGGGGGGGGGGGGGGTTGTTGTCCATTACTTAGTTCCTTAGTTTCCTTGAATTTTGCTTTAATTCTATACTAATTTCACATTACAGCAAGGGTTTATATAGACAATATATAAAGATTCTGTCATGAATCAAAGAACAGAAGAACTATATTCTAGTTCCCAGATTGTCATTGACTAACAGTGTACATATTCCACTATGATACTACCAAAAACTAAATAAAAGTGTTTTCTTCAAGCAGTACCTCAGGCTGGCAAAACTGATGGGGTCAAAAATATGTTTCTTGTTCTTTTAAAATCTTGTCACTTTTAATCAGTGTCACACAAATGTATCTTTCTTTACTTTTTGCCATGTTTTCAGGTAAAGAAAATCACTTGTATGTGTATTTATTTTCGATATCACTTGATTAAAGTAAAATTGAAAACTCCAGGCAAAATTTTATGATAGTATTTTAAATAAATTGTAACATTTGCACTATAAATGCAGTCTTTCCACCCACACAAGGAAAGGAAAAAAGTTTCCACACCCCCAGAAGGAAAAGTCTCCACATAGGACATTTTTTCCAATAAAATTTATGCAGAACAATCAAAGGAGTTAATTTGTAAAACCACAACTAATTCTTGAAATCATAGACCACCCAGTCTCAAAACTATTTATGGGTTTTATTTTTCTTTTTGCCAGTGATTTTAGCTTAATGAGTACAAAAAAATATCTGGGACAAAGGAAGACAAATCCCAAAGAGGTTTGAACAGAGTGGATACTGAAGAAAAAGGAAATGCTACAACATAGCCTGTTTCACAATTTTGACATAATGCTTCAAATTATGCTAAGTTCAAGGTATAACGGGGGAAAAAAACACATTTGTAGTAAAGCACAAAGTTTTAAAGTTGTTGGAAATTTTCTCTCTAATAAAATTGGAGAAACTTTTAAAAGTATGCAAAATAAGAAAAAAATAGAGTAGTGAATTATACTTCAGATTTTAGGCACACATTATTGATTTTGATGATTTTTTTATATAACCCTTTTTTAGTTTAACTTTGTGAATGTTGTGTTTTCCCCTGTCCCTTAAAAACTCTTTTAAATTGAATTTTTGGGATCCATTTGGCAACAAAATTTTGGTAAATGAAACTAGTCCATTATTATAAAAAAAAATCACTCAGGTTTATCTTAGAAATAGAAGGTTCATTCTAAGTTTAAATTTGTAACTGGAGCCTAAATAGTTCCTTTACAATATCCTTGGAGAAGGTAAATGAATACTAATATATAGCAATATGAAATAATGAAGTATTATTTTATTTAAGTAGTTTAGATAGATATAATTTGTAATTTAACATTTGTCTTTCCTGGATTACAAGTTTTAGCAGGAAATATCCATCCTTTTGTGGTCTTGTTTAACTTTGAGTGCAAGGTAGACAAATGGCCTTGAGAGAGTAAGCTAAAGGTTAATGAGAAACTGGGGCTACAAAGAACATCCCGCGCCTCCAAAAGGAAGTCTGGGCTTTCATTTCCTTATCTCTGGAAGCTCGTGATAACAGTCTAAGTCGGGGGGGGGGGGGGGGGGGGGGGGGGGACCATTCCTTTGATCTTTACTCTAGTGAGGAGATATAGTCAGAACCTATTTGACATAAAAGTTTCCTATTAGCTTTTTGGTTGAATCAGTCAGTTTAGAAGAGAAAAGAAATTAACAAAGAGTTAGGTTCTTACAATAACTTTACAACCCACTAATACTTAAGTATATTTTTCTAATAAAATAATATTCAACTGTACATTTAGAGGGCTAATCATTTGGTGTTAATCCTCAAATCTCGAGTCTACTCTTTCAATAAATAAAGTAACCTTGCTTGCCAGATACATTTCATCAGAAAATATTTTACTTACAAAGAATCCATCAAAGAATAAAATACAGTAAAACTAAAGTTCTATAGACCAATGATTCTAACATTTTCCTGGTCAGAGATCTGGCTGAGTCTCTTACATAAGCCACATTGCCTCTCCATCAAAAAAGCAAGAATACTAAAATGGGCTTACAATTTCATGGTTTTCATAAATTCCATAACATCTATAAAAAGATTTGCAAAACCCTATTTGTTCTAGAAATCATACTGATATCCAAATACTAATTGTTTGACAAGGAAAGAAATTTCCAAACCAAACACTATTTTACAATAAACATTGTAATATAAAAGCTACAGCTTTGTCATACCACCAAGGTATTATTAGGAATAAGATAAACTACCCCTCAAGTGATTATCTAAGAGAACAGTACAATTAACTAGTATGTAATTGAAAATGTATAATTTGGAGTAGTAGATTTTTCAAGTTAGTTTGCACTCAACTTTGTGCTTTTCTCGGGGTGGCCTTAAGAATCCATGCCTTGGTATTATCGTCCTTTTCCTCAACTTTAAGTCACATGGGTTAGCCTAAAAGCATTCTAGCTATTCAGGTTAATCTGAAAAAACTTAAAAAATTTTCTTTTAATTTTGATTTCTAGCTCTTTGTAGATTTAACCAAAGTAATTGAAGAGTAAGAAGTTTGTAAATCTTATAATTGCTAGTACACTTTACAAGAAAATTATAGTTCTTAAAATATAAGCATATTTGAGGAAAGTGTATAAAATAGAATTACTTTTCCTGAGAATAGAGAGAAATCTTTAACTTTATAATACAAAATGTTAACCATAGTTATTGCTGGAATAGGATAGATCCTTCTGCTGGACTCATTTCTGTTTCACCCATTAGATTATTGGTTCTATGAGGGCAGGAAAATGTCTGCATTACTCCCACATTATTTCAAGCTTCCTGATATATCCTAGCTACACTGTAAATATGAGTTAAATCATTGCATCTTGGTTTTAACTCTCTTCTTTTTACACATCCTTTGACTTCTAAAATTTTAATATACCTCTTATTTATTACACACATTCATAATATAGTTTAAAATTTTAATACCTTTTCACCTAGGCATCATAGTACAAAGGATAAAACCACAGACTCTGAAGTCAGACCAACTAGGGTCAAATTCCTACTAGTCTTACGATAGTGGGCAAGTAATTTAACCTCTCTCTTCCTCCATTTCATTATATATAAAATGTACATAACTTTTTGTGAGGAATAAATGAGTTAATATACATAGAGAGCTTATACACAGTTTACATTACACAATTCTGTATCATTATTATGCCTTGGCAGCCTCAGCATCAGTAAAAACATAAGTATTCCTCAAGCTTTACAAGATGACAGTTAAGCATCAAAAGCAAAGGTTTACAAATTAACAAAATGGACATTTAAAAAAATGTAAGAAACAGACAAACTAAGGAAAATAGCCCTAATGGCCTCGATAACCTCTAAGGGTATTAATCTTTAACATAATCTATACTAATAATAGAGTAATATGCAAATTGACCAGGACACCATCACAGTAATAGTAATGACCGAACAGCAGGCTGTGTGGGGCGACCAGGCCAGCAGGGGGGTTAGTGAGGGATGACCAAATGACTGAACAGCAGGCTGTGTGGGGTGACCAGGCTGTTGGGGGTGGGGGCAGTTGGGGGTGACCAAGCTGGCAGGGGGGAGAGTTGGGGGCAACCAAGCCAGTGGGGGGGGGCAGTGAGGGGTGATCAGGCAGGCAGGCAGGTGAGCAGTTAGGAGACAGCAGTCTTGGATTGTGAGAGGGATATACAACTGCCAGTTTAGGCCTGGTCCCAAATTGGAGAGGGTGCAGGCTGGGCTGAAGGGCTCCCGCCCCCATAGTGCACGAATTTCATGCACCACGCCTCTAGTGTAACAATAATATGTTCACAATAAGACTGATTTATTAAAAATGTGTTGAGTTTCATTCCTTGTGATCCACTTTAAAAGGCAAGAAATTAAAAGAGAAGACAATTTAGGCAACATTACTAGTGATTTTTTTTTTCAAATTGGTCATTTTAAAAAGTTTTAGTTTTCTAAAAAAAATCCATGAAATGCCAAAAATGTCAAATTAATGCCAGATAGGAAAGAGCCTCTGTGTTCTTCACCAGTATTAAGAGCAAAGGAGAGCCATGTGTCCTTTAAAATGGAATATTCTCCATTTCCTTAAACACTAGTTTTAAAAGGGGAACTTAAACTATGGGCTTTTACATATTTTTGACTTATTCAACCTTCTATGAAGACATTTATTTATATCTCTACTAAATAGATGAAATGTTCAAAGTTAAGATTATAGTTCTTTTTCTCCTTTTTAGCTTTTAAACACTTCATGAAGAAGGTTATAGGAGATCTATATCAATGACTGAAAATCAAATAGCCCTGCCAAAAAAGTATAAATCATATAAAGGAAACACCTTGCATAACATTTTATTGTGCATACACATTTTCACATTCATTATGTTGACTTGGCAAACAAGGGTCTGCCACAGTACCCATTAAAGAAAAGGCAAGGCATGCTTCAGGAAATGGTAAAAAAAAGTTCATTGTGACAGAATTATTGGAGATAATAAATTTCAAATGCAATTATGGCTGAGACCATCTATATATATAAAACCCTAACATGCAAATAGACCAAACGGCAGAATGGTGGAACAAGTGAACAACCAAACAATGTGTGCTGACCACATGGGGCACGTGCGGAACATGGAGGGCGTAGGCAGCAGGCAGCAGAGTGTGGAACATGGTGGGCAGTGGCCACGGCGGGATGGTGGAGCAGGTGAGCGGGGGCGCAAGACCAACATGGGTCATTGGTCATTGTGATTGGGGCGAGCCTCTGGTGGTTACTGAAAATTCTTTGCTCCTGCATGTCACTGTCTCACCTGGTGCTCATACCCACTGCCAGTGCCCGGTGCCAGCCCTGAGGGCTTTTTTACCTCCCCCTGCTCCTGAGGGGTGAACAGAGCAGCAGCTGCAGCTCACACCCACTGACGGCACTGGCTCCGCTCTCACCCGCTGCTGGCACAGGCCCTAATTGCTCTGCACCATCAGTGGGTGTGAGCGGGGCAGGCGCTGTCAGCGCTTGGGAGAGCGGCGGTGGAAGCAGGGCTACCAGCAGACAAGGGACCAAGGGCCATGGCAGGAGAAGCAGGGCAGGGGTGCAGAGGATGGGCTGAGACCCACCCCTGTGCCCATGACAGCCTCGTGGTCCACAGTTCCTTTCAAGGTGCATGAATTTGTACACTAGGCCCCTAGTCCTATATAATAAATGCCCAGCAACCAAAAGGCAGAACGACTGGTTGACCAGTCACTATGACATGCACTGACCACCAGGGGACAGATGTGTAATGTAGGAGCTGCCCCCTGGTGGGCAGTGCACTCCCACAGTGAGAACGCTGCTTGGATGACCAGGATGAGAGGCGCTCCAACAGCAGGAGCAGCCACTCAGAGAGTGGGTCCATAGCCACTCAGCTGACCAGGATGAACTGTACTCCACAGCGGGCCAATCCCCGCAGGCCACGCCCCCCAGTGCATGAATTCCATGCACTGAGCCTCTAATCCTATATAATAAAAGCCTAATATGCTAAGTGTGGGTCATCTGGTGTCCGTTCAACCAATCAAAACATAATATGCTAATGACATTCTAAGGCCACTAAACCACTTACTATGACGTGCACTGACCACCAGGGAGCAGACGCTCCAACCAGTAGGTTAGGTTGCTGATGGGGTTTGGTTGAGCAAGATGGGCTGGACATGTCCTAGAGCCATCACACGGTCCCTCCCCAGCTGGCCAACCTCCTACATCCCTCCCTGGCCATGTTAGTGCACCCATGGGGTCCCTTGGCCTGGCCTGTGCCCTCTCACAATCCAGGACCCCTTAGGGGATGGTCGGAGAGCCAGTTCCTACAGGCCAGACTGAGGGACCCATGCACCAGGCCTGTAGTTCTGAGATAAGATTTTGCTAAGTCACACAAGCCATGAAAATGAGTTCAGAACTGAATCAGGTGATGGTAAAGAATTAAAAGACTAAGCAAGGAAGCAAGGTGTTGTATTTATTGTTTAGAAAGAAAGGTTCTGGGCTATTTTCTCTCAAGGGAAATCAAGTCAAATATTGAAAATCCTATCTAATAAAAGAGTAATATGCAAATTAACCATCACTCCATCACTCCATCAAAAAGATGGAGGCGGTCACGGAGCTGGAGCAAGCAGGAGGCTTGGGTTGCCCCTGGTGATGGAGGAAGCCAAGCTTCCCGCCTGCCCTAGTTGGCCCTTGGCTCCACTCAAGGCTACAAAGTTTTAATTATAAAGGGTAAATAAATCCCAGATATCTGCTTCCAGCCAGCCTGGTCTCCGCTCAAGGAGGGGCTGGGAGCCTGGGCTCTTCTCAAGGCTATGAAGTTTCAATTATAAAAGATAAATAGTCAAACCGGTTTGGCTCAGTGGATGGAGCATCGGCCTGCGGACTGAAAGGTCCCAGGTTCGATTCCGGTCAAGGGCATGTACCTGGGTTGTGGGCACATCCCCAGTGGGAGGTGTGCAGGAGGCAGCTGGTCGATGTTTCTCTCTCATCGATATTTCTAACTCTCTATCCCTCTCCCTTCCTCTCTGTAAAAAATCAATAAAATATATTTTTAAAAAAAGATAAATAAATCTCAGGAAAAAAAAAAGAAAAGAAAAGAAAAGGAGAGTCTGGGAGCTTGGGTCGCTGGGGCATGTGGCCAGCCTGAAAACAGCCATCAGCCCCTCACCCGGCTGGCCAGGCACCTCAGTGGGACCCCCACCCTGATCCAGGACACCCTTCAAGGCAAACCAGCCGGCCCCCACCTGTGCACCAGGCCTCTATCCTATATAATGAAAGGGTAATTTGCAAATTGACCCTAACAGCAGAACAACTGGGAATGACTGGTCACTATGACACACACTGACCACCAGGGGGCAGACACTCAATGCAGGAGCTGCCCACCGGTGGTTAGTGTGCTCCCACAGGGGGAGCTCTGCTCAGCCACAAGCCAGGCTGATGGCTGCCAGCACAGTGGTGGTGGAGGGAGCCTCTCCCGCCTCCTCAGCAGCGCTAAAGATGTCCAACTGCAGTTTAAGCCTGCTCCCCACTGGCAAGTGAACATCCCGGGTTGCCAGAGGGATGTCTCACTACCAGCTTAGGCCTGATCCCCTGGGGAGCGTGCCTAAGCTAGCAGGTGGATATCCCCCAAGGGGTCCCAGACTGCAAGAGGGCACAGGCCGGGCTGAGGGATCCCCCCGAATGCACAAATTTTTGTGCACCGGGCCTCTAGTATTTAATAGCATTACAATTTGAAATAACTAATCATTATTTTATAAGAAAAAACAGGAAGATGAGAAAGGCAATAGTCTCTGTTGTAGACGAAAAGGTGAGCTTTAACTGGTGCATGTGTTTGTTTGTGTGTCTGTGTTTGTGTCCCCATGTGCACACATGTGTATAAAAGAAGCCAAGAATCAGGCAGTCCTAATCCTTTGAAGTTATTTCTTAAATAAAATAATTATGAAAATAAAACTAAGTCATTAGTTTCCTACTAATGACCTATTTTACTTCTTGTAAACATCTTTTCAATTATTTTTTAATAACTTCGTATGCCTTTCATACAATTTGAAATTGTCAATAGTTTTGTATTCTCTATCTCTCCAATATCTAATCTCTCTTTCTCATTCTTCCCCCATCCCCTTTTAAAAATATGATGCCAAAATAAATCAATCTATTGACTACAACTTTTGTTTAAATTAAAATTTATTTTTATTTATTTTAGAAAGGAAGGGAGAGGGAGAGAGAGATAAAAACATCAATCATGAGAGAGAATCATTGATTGGCTGCCTCCTGCATGCCCCCAGTGGGGACCAAGCCCACAACCTGGTCATGTGCCCTGACCGGGAATCGAACCTCAACCTCCTGGTTCATAGGTCAAAGCTTAAACACTGAACCACACAGGCCATGCTATTGACTATAATTTTTTGTCAATTATGCACACACATAATCATATAAACATTAAAAAGTGATAAAATATAATTTGTCTTGGTTTTAATATAATCCAAGGGTAGACTTTTCATAATCAAATCAAATAATTGTAAATAATATGTAATTTTAAATGTTTGTTTGTTTTCTTTTGTTTTTTAATTATTTATTGTTCAAAGTATTACATATGTCTCCTTTTTCCCCCACTGACCTCTCCCAACCTGCTCCCACCCCCAGCACAGGCCCTCAACCCCTATTGTCTGTTGTCCATTGGTTATGCTTAAATGTTTGTATTTCTTCCTAAAGGAGAATTAAAATTAGTTGCAATTACTGTACTCCTACTAGCTATTATACAACTTTGAATTGCTAGCCTCTGGTATCTTCTTGAAAAATTCAATTATGTCATAATATATAACATATTCATTCCATACATTTATTCATTAATTTTTAGATTTACTTACTAAACATTTTTTTTGATCACTTGCTCTATAATAGGCACTGTACTAACCAAGCTAATTATGAGTTCTGCTTACATGGAACTTAAAATTTATTGGGGGAAACTGACAGTTAAACTAACAATTGCAGTGCAATGTACTAAGCACCAAATAATGAAAATGTAGCTCACCTTCCTCCAACCTGTGTCTGCACATAAATGTCTCCCCCTCCCATTCTCCCAAAATGAAAATGTATGAAACATTATTTAACTTACCAGAGGCTTTAAGAAACAGATAAAGAGCAATTATATAGATATCATACAGAAAGCTTCCCTGTAGTTCTGTCTAGGCATCACTCCTTTTCTCTAAATTCTCTCATTGGGAGCAGGTATTAAATTTCTCTTATCTTTTTGGTATAGCCAGTCTCCCCCTCTGTGTGCGTGTAGTCAGTCCTCTGTCTGCCACATTCTTTTTCAATTTCTAAACTTTCTTTACTTTTTATCATGTTTTTCAACATGTAAAATAACTTTCCTTTGGAAATGTAGTTTATTTTCCATTTTACTGCCTGTCTCTTGAAATTAACCAGTGCCATATGAATACATTATGGCACCTACCTGGAACTGGAAGAAGACCAAACAGATAAATAGGGATTATCCAGAACATTTTCTAAGCAAAAAGATCCCCCTGTAAAAACAACAAAGAAAGAGAACATGCCTCCATATGAACATAAAGTGGTGAGTAGGTGCTCCATTGTAGAGTACCTATTGAGCCATATTAACAAGTTTGCCCTTAACATATTTGCATTTTAATATTTGTTTGTGTTGTTATTTAATCAATGCTTCTATTCCCCTCTAGATGGAAAGAGCTATGCAGTAGAGCCTGCAAATGATTTGTTCTCTATTGTATCCTTAGTGTCTAATCAGTATGTAGAACCTAGAATTAATAAAAAATATATTATTTTGGTAAACAATAAATTTATAGCATATTTAAGCCCTAGATATAGTTGTAAAAACAGTAGACTTATCCAGTATTGAGACTTCCCTGATAGATATGAGAGTGGGACAAGGAAGTTTAGTGCACATGAGAAAATAGATGAAATAATTTATGAGGTAACATATTAGAAAAGGATCAAGGATTGATGAAGGCTGAAAGGGAAAAATAAAAGGCAAAGAAACTAAAGATATCACTGGTTTTTGAGAAGAGAGGAGCAGTAGAGCTAGAGGAAGAGACTTCTATGAGAGGATGGATGAATGTAAGAACAATGATTCAAATGTGAAACAGTTCTTTGATGATGTTGATAAAACCCAGAATTTGGACCTAAGAAGGAATGGCTAACACAAAGTGAACATCTTGGGATATCATTAGATCAATGAACAGGGAGAACACCATGACATCAGGTCGATAGCATATTCTGACGTGGAGACAGCTGTGAATAATGCATCAAAGAGGTGCTGACCAACTTCCAAATCTGAAGTGTATGGATTCTGATGATAAACAGCCACCAGTAGAGAAGACCATAAATGTAATATTTTTCAGGGAGTTACTTGCAAGTTGAGAAAATGATGAAGGAGTTTAGAGAAGTAGCTGAGTTGCAGGAAAGATTGATATGCTTTGTCCCAGAAGATACAATTAAAAGTAGGGCAAGAAGGAAAAATTAATAATTGGGAGAAGAAAAATAGAGAGAGAGAATAACAGTGAAGAAGAGACTAGGATCAGTGGTTGGCAAACCCATTAGTCAACAGAGCCAAATATCAACAGTACAATGATTGAAATTTCTTTTGAGAGACAAATTTTTTTAACTTAAACTATATAGGTAGGTACATTGTTATTAACTTAATAAGGGTACTCCTAAGGCTTAGGAAGAGCCACACTCAAGGAACCAAAGAGCTGCATGTGGCTCGCGAGCCGCAGTTTGCCAACCACGGGACTAGGTGATTTTAACCTTGACCAAAAATAATGGGGTTGAGAAACATGGAGTTAGCTGGCCAATGCCATCGGATAACCAGGGAAGAAAGGGAAGCACTTTAGATCTCACAATGTTTGCTAGCCTGTCATTGTCACTTCCAAGAAAATTTCTAGGTTACTACTCGAAGAGACTCTGGTTCCTCTGGAAGGAGTCAAATTTGGGTGGATCAGGTGAACTCTACACTTGAAACCCTAGCACACAAGTTCCCCAGTGCTGGTCACAAGCCTGGTGTGTGTACACTGAATCTAGTGACAAAAGGCACTGACTGTCTCCAGCAAAAGCAGGACATAAACCAATCCAGCTTCTAAAGAATCATATTTCCATTCATCATGAGTACCCCTGGTGTTTGCCAGTTCTCCCATGTGAGACAGTGGTTTGACACAACAATTTTTACAATTACAGACTTCTGAGCTGGTCAGTTCACTAATTTTTACTTATAAATACATGGACCTGGCAGCTTAGACATCTGAGTGAGCTTGACAGGGGGCCTCTCCTCCTATAGTCGACATATTTGGGAATCCATGTTTTCAAGAGGAAGCATGCTAAACCAAGGCTTCAGATTTTGAGAAAAAGCAAGTGGAATTTTCTGGAATCTATCATTTGAGTCATTTGGGGGAATATATATAATATATGTACTAGGGGCCCAGTGCACGAATTCGTGCACCTTGAAAGAAACTGTGGGCCACAAGGCTGTGGTGGGCACAGGGGTGGGTCTTGCCCCTCCTCTGCACCCCTGCCCAGCCCCTCCTGCTGCAGCCCCGGATCCCCTGTCTGCCAGCAGCCCCGCTCCATCTGTCACCACTCATTGCTGGCCCCTCTTGCACCCGCTGATGGCGCGGAGCAATTGTGACCAGTGCCAGTAGCAGGTGCAAGCAGGACTGGTGCTGTCAGTGGGTGCAAGTGCTGCTGCTGCCCCAATTGCCCCTCAGGAACAGGGGGAGATGGAGAAGCCCTCAGGGGTGATTGGGGCTGGCAGCCGTCATTCACACCCGCTAACAGCACCAAGGCATTGGGACCGGCGCTAGGCACCAGCAACGGGTGCAAGCAGCAGCTCCAGTGCCAGCTGCAGGTGTGAGTGGGGCCAGCACTGGCAGTTGGTGCTAGCAGCAGGTCCGGCACTGGTAGCGGGTGCAAGCAGGGCCATCACCAGCAGCAGATGCGAAAGGTGGCTGCTGGCCCCAATTGCCCCTCAGGAGCAGGGGGAGGTGGAGAAGCCCTGAGAGGCAATTGGGGCCAGCAGCCACCTCTTGCACCCACCGATGGCACTAACTGATGGGGGCCAGTGCTGGGTGCCAGCAGTGGGTGCGAGCTGCAGCTCCAGCATTGGCAATGGGTCAAGTGGGGCCAGTGCTGGCAGCAGGTGTGAGTGAGTGGCGGGACGGTGGCGTGCGGAGGGAGCAAAGAATTTTCAGTAACCACCAGAGGCTCACTTCAATGACAGTGACTGGTGCCCTGCCTTGGTCTGGCGCCACTGCTCACCTGCTCCACCATCCTACCGTGACCTATGCCCATCTTGTTCTGCGCTCTGCCGCTTGCTGCCAACGCATGCACGCCCCCTAGTGGTCATTACACTCATAGCGAATGGTTGTTCTGTTGTTCAGGTGTTTCGAAGTTAGGTCTATTTGCCTATTAGGGTGATTATATATATATAATCTGTAATAGAGTAGAATTATAAAGGGCTCTCAACTTGCCAACATTTTCCATATGCCAATGTAATTTGTCTAAATATAAAAATTTCCAAAATATTTATCTGAAGAGAAAGGCTTAGTGCCTGGACAACAGCATACAGTAGCTTGCCTCTATGTCTCATTTACATAGATCATGCATCGCTGTCTCCTCACTTTGCTTGCACAACACTGAGTGTTACTATGATAAATTTAATGAGCGTTTTTCTTTTTTCTAAATTAGTGTCAGAGAAAAAAAAAAGCTGCTAAAAGTCCTTTCCATAAGAATGCCTCCAAGAAAAGGATGAGTTATAGTTATTCTTGCCAAGAGATGCCTTCTGTTATACTCTATGACTTTCTAGGATCCAATCACTTGAAATTGTGCCAAGCTAATTAGCTAGTTCAGTGACTGTTATATTAAGAGCCCACATAAGCTAAAAGAGGTCATTCTCTTAGTACTCAAATGCAGCTTTATGACTTTTCTCACCAATCATAAAGCGCGTACAAAGTCTCTCAGCGACTAAACCCAATATATTATCTTTGTGTAGACAACTCACAGTGTTTTTTTAAAGAATTTTTGTCATTTGTTTACTAATAACTCAGGAACAAAGTAAGTAAAGTATTCCAACCCTGTAAAGAAAAACACATTTGTTAGCTATTTCATTTTCAAATTTTCTTCTATAAACTCAGCAAATATAAGTGAGCTTCTAATCTATGCAAGGCATACAATGTTAAAGGGAATAACCCTTCATGAAGCAGTGTAATTAATGATTCCCTCCTTCCTTATTATGAGCATTGCCAGGTTGGCCTTTTATAATTAACTAGAGGCCTGATGCATGAAGATCGTGCATGGGTAGGGTCCCAAGGCCTGGCCAGCGATCAGGGCCTATTTTTGGGGTGACCCGCTGGCACTTGGCTTGGCCAGCCTGGCACTGCCTGCTAGCTGGCCCCAACCCCCACCACCGCTGCTGGTCACCTCCCTCTGCAGGGCAATCAGCGGCCTATCGGGCGGGGGGAGGGTCCTCTGGCACCTGCCTTGGCTGGCCTGGGGCCTGGGGCTGGGGGCAGCTCCTGCATTGAACGTCTGCCCCCTGGTGGTCAGTGTGCATCATAGAGACCAGTCATTCCGCCGTTCAGTTGAATTGCATATTAGGCTTTTATTAAATAGGATACTTGGCTTCTTTAGTTTTATCAATACTTATTTTTCAAATATAGATGAGTCTAATGCAGGGGTGGGCAAACTTTTTGACTCGAGGGCCACAATGGGTTCTTAAACTGGACCGGAGGGCCGGAACAAAAGCATGGATGGAGTGTTTGTGTGAACTAATATAAATTCAAAGTAAACATCATTACATAAAAGGGTACGGTCTTTTTTTTTTAGTTTTATTCATTTCAAACGGGCCGGATCCAGCCTGCAGGCCGTAGTTTGCCCACTGCTGGTCTAATGTATCAAGATCCTAAGCCCTGAATTTTTGTTTGTACACAAGTTAACAACCCCAAACCTCCACAGTGATGAGTTATCCATTCATCTCTTTGGAGACCCCAGTATTCTGGAATCAGTGGGGAGATAGTATATAGAGAAGGTGAGTGATGCTAAGACCCAGAGACCTAAGAGGTTTTTGTTGTTGTTGTTTTATATGCTTATCTGGCATCTCTGCCACAGAACTAAAGGGTTGTTTGCTTGTTCATTTGTTTTTTGGTAGGTCATTTTTTGTTGTTGTTAATCCTCACCGAGGATCTTATTTTTGTTGTTGATTTTTAGAGAGACTGGAAGGAAGGGGGGAAACAGAGAGAAACATTGATGTGAGAGAGACACATTGATTGGTTATCTCCTGCATGCACCCCGACCTGGGGCCAGGGATCAAGCCTGCTACCGAGGTACATGCCCTCGACAGGAATGGAACCTGGGGTCCTTCAGTCTGTGACGTGATGCTCTAACCATTGACCAACTGGCTAGGGTTAGTAGGCCATTTTTAAAATTAATTGTACTTACTTTTAAAATTCTCAGGCTCATTTCTTCTTATTTAGAAAAAAATAATATGAACTTCTTGAAAATGGTTTTACTACAAGTATTTGCTGATAAGGAAGATGCATAATGAAAAAGGGCTACTATAAATATAATAATGCTTTTAAATTAGTTTGTATTCTGTTGTATTTTATAACTGCTAATTTTCCTGAGTATATACTAATGGTAGACATTTGTATAGTATTTGCTATGTACCAAGTACTATTCCAAAATCTTTAGCTTAAACTCATTTAGTTTTCATAAAAATTCTGGGGGAGTTTCTACTCATTTCCTCATTTTATATAGAATTGAGTCTCAGGAGTTTATATAACTTGGGCAAGTCACATGGCTAGGAAGTGGAATTTGAACTCAGTTAGTCTGGGTTTAGTCCATATGCCTATCCACTATGCTACAGCCTCTCTATGTGAGACATAGATTTCCACACAGTAGTGTATGTTGCTTTGCTGATCTATTGAAAGAATTGTAATTTCATTCTTTCTACATACTTAAAACTCTACATCCTAGGTCAGTGGTAGGCAAACCATGGCTCGCGAGCCACATGCGGCTCTTTGGCCTCTTGAGTGTGGCTCTTCCACAAAATACCACCTACGGGTGCTCACGTACAGTGAGATTGAAACTTCGTGGCCCATGAGCAGAAGTCTGTTTTCTGTCTGGGCGAGTCTATTTTGAAAAAGTGGCGTTAGAAGAAGTGGGAGGTGCCGGTCAGTCGGGCTACGGGAGACTCGCAGGCGGACTGGGGGATACGCAGCGCGGGGGAGGCAGCGCGATTCATGCATGAGTTGAGTGAGCCAGTCAGTCAGCAGTCTCATTGTGCAGTGGTTAGTGCTAGTCGTGTCTGCAAATCGCACACAGGTGACAAAAGTACCTACTCGAAGTATAAAGTTACCTGTATTTTTCCAACCAGCTGCAAATCCTACAGGTATTTTTGTCATCAATTTAAGAATTGTAATTCTTTTGTGTTGGTGGCTTTATTATTATAAAATGAAACATTTTTTTAGGTGCCCTGTTTGACATGGCTACAAAGAAGAAGCAAAGAAAAACAGAAGACGAAAACCGGGAATTTAAATTTGAATTTAAAGTTGAATGTACCTACCTATATAGTTTAAGTTTAAAAAATTTGGCTCTCAAAAGAAATTCCAATCGTTGTACTGTTGATATTTGGCTCTGTTGACTAATGAGTTTGCCAACCACTGTCCTAGGTGGTCCACAGTCCAGTTTGGGAACCATGGTTACATAATTCACTAACAGCTAAATTGTGTTTTCCCCTTTCTTTTCCCTTATGATATCTTATCAAATTGCTTTCCTCTAGTTTTTTGAATTTTTAATTATGATATTTAATTCTGAATTTGCCCTGTGACCTAGGTATTAATGGGTTGAATGGAGAAATATTAACCAATGTAGCTTTCCTGAAATTGTAGTGAAGACATTTTTTTCTAGACATACTGTATTATATAGATTTTTAACTACTAATCAATGAAGAGGCAATATTTGCTTATTCCTGCCTTTCCCTTTGTTCATCCTAGTTAGTCCTAGACATTTTCTGTCAAACTAAACACAGTTTTACATGGGTCCCTATCTTTAATGAACCGTTAGAAATCATTAACACCTGCCCTGACTGGGTCAGTGCACTGAACCCCCTTCTTGGAGGTCTCAGATAAAGTGACAATTTATATCCTGTTTGTCTTGGTTGAACTTGTTGCCCTTTATCTCTGCTCTGATACAAAGTGACAGAATAAAATGCCTTCTTGTTTGTGTGTCTCAAATCTAAAGTCAGAGCTAGGATAGGGATCTTCCAATTTAAGTCAACATTACCTATTGCAGTTTACACCTATTGATATGTTAACAGCTAATTCAAAATCATTGCTTGTCAATTTCCACTTTAGGCCATGTTTTCTATTGTCACAAGGGAGAAATCATGATTCTTAATTGCCTTTCCTCTGTTACATGTTCTTCCACAGGGCTGCTACTCATTTTACATTTATAAATGTTAAATAATTTTTACTGTTTGTTTGCTTCTAGGTATCCTGTTCCTCTTTTTCTTTACTTTGATAAAGTAAAGGTAGCAGAAAAAGTAGATAGATAGTATCGATAGTAAAGAATAACCTACCAATTATATAAATTTTTACTAATTTGTAGAACAGTAATGCTTGATTGGGATATTGTCATTAGGACCAAGATAAAGTCTCTTTATAGATATGATAATTCCAAGAATATAAATTAAATTATATTATTAAAATGTCTCATGTACACATTTTCATATAGACTAAGTTATAGCTAGACTTTCATGGCATTTATGAAGGGCTGAGTGTTTACTAGACAGAATAAATACACTTACCCATATGAATGCCCTGGACAGATTGTATTATTGGCATTGTCATAACCAGACCTGTCAAATGTGTTCAAATGCATAAGAAAGCAATTGAAAACAGTAAATCATTGTTTTATTTTTATCTGAAATATGAGTTCTTAAACTGTTCTTTGTTTAATAATATCTTTTTTAATTCTTATTCACTTAATTAAAATTTTATGAATACTCAGATGTGAGCTATTTATCCCAATAGAGAGTTAAATGATGAATAAGACATGGCTACAACTCTCAAAGACCTTACATTATAATGGAGAACAAAAACATGAAACAATTAAATTTATTAGATTAAACTATATAAAACTGATGATATTCAAATCATTTTACTTAATGGTATTTTCTATTATTCCATTTGGTATTATGAACCAGAATGAGATGACCATCGCAATGGAAATAAAAACCACCTACAAAGAGCGAAGAGGAAAAAACAACTTAAAGGACTGAATCAGTCTACATTGCGAAGGTAGAATTTGAATGGTGTTTTGAAAAATTTGAAAGAATTAGATGTAGAGTGCCTGTAGAAGCTCTGCTATCTTATCCCTCTGCTGGGCTTTCCCACCAGTGCAAATCTGCCTGTGGTTCGGCATCTTGGCAGGGAGTCAGTTCTGTGGACGGGCGGGTGAGAATGGAGGCAGGTAGCTCTGAGGACTGCAGTTCTGGGCTATGGGCAGAAAAATAAAATCAGCATTGACCATTGACTAATGTCTTATTGACAAGTTCCCTGGCAAAGTGTTAATGACTTACTGTGAAGTGACACTGTTCAGATAGATGACAAAAGTCAGAGTGAGGAGAGTGACAGTGGCATGTTGGTAAATGTTTAATAACTGGCTCCGAAAGTGGGGGAAGCCATGATTTGTAGCTTTTGCCAATTCCCAAGGCCAATTTCAAACTACCAACCTTGTCAATGTAAGAAACGTCCAAATCTGTAAAGAATTTTTATGAGTTTCCTTGAGCCCAAACTGATGATGACCATTGCCAGGAAGAAAGATCTCAAATACTCTGAAGAATGACAGTTTTGCAGCTTATGATTTTTATGCGTTTGGAACTAAGAGTGAATGAAGTAAGGGAGATTACATGAAAGTGGGAGAAAGCAAGGCGGGATTGGATTACAGGATAGCTAACAAGACGATGTGTTCTCTTGAGGGTGGTGATGTTTATTCAGAAGGTGGGCTTGCTTAAGACAAAGATTAAACTTTTACTGGAAAAGTTATATGTCTGGGGTGCAACTACCCACCAGTAGGAATCTATGATCAGATTAGTCTGAGAGGTAACTTTCCATGAAACCCCTTCCCTTGTGCACAACCCGATGGCCCCGTGGTGGGACTGGGAAAGGCCTGCAGTCAGCTCCCAGGAGCCAAGCCCGTGTGAGCTGGCTCCCGCACACCTGTAGTGGCAGGTATTTTTCCTCAAAATGAAGTGGCCGTTATGAAGCCCGGTTGAGAGCGGTATGTTCAAGTGCACTGACATCATCAAATCTGCCCCAGAAGCCCTGGCAGATTTGCAATGTTTCCAAGGTCCCTCTGGTATACTTGTGTGGAGACCACTCCAGAATCATTTTTAACCATGAGAGGAAACCATTTATTTATCTCTCCATATGCTACAGAATTTATATCTCTTCCCTTCACCCCCCCTCCCCATAAAGGTAAAAAAAAAAACAAAAAAAAACACCACTACTCTTTTTTTGGTTATTAATGGATGCATTTAAAAAATAGTTTATATTTTATACTCATAATGAAAATATATTCTAGATTCCATAACTGTTTTGATGTCCAGTGCTTGCTCTCTTCTAGAAAGTAATTATTAACTTTCCCCAAAGTGTCAAGTTTTTATCTTTTTAGTGACAATTAAAGGAATAAAATCCCTACAGATATCAGTCCAGCTCTTACATGACACAAATGACATCTACAGAAATTTAAATACAAATAAATCATAACAAATTTGGTAAGCACTCACTTTCTAGGCTGTCAATTTGAGCCACTCAGAAAAAAAGAATAAAGACGGTAACAGTTGCTGTTATCAGGTGCCAGCTTCATCTCAGCTATTGTACTGAGGTCTTTTCAAACCCTTGGCAGGGGCAGCCATGGTGCTTCCTTTACCGATCAGATATGCTGCTTGCCCAGGGCTTCTTGAATAAACCAGCTTTCCGGGACAAGCTTTCTTCATCTGAGAAAAGTGCTTTATTCTTCAGTTATCTCTTGCTTGGAGGTTAGTTTATGAGAAGGGAAGTTCCCTGAACTTATACCAGACTTCTCCCAGCCTTCACCACACCCAGAGTTTCTTCTCTTTTATTTAGACGTCCTGATAAACAGATTCCTTTGGTCCCTGTGAAGTCAGACCTGTGTGTCTATACAAAAGATCACATAAGATATTAAATCTCCTCCTAACCCCTGCCTTTTCTTTTTTTAGATCTATGCCCAGCAACAGCAGTGCAATCCCCATAATGCAGTTTTATTTTTTGTCCCATCTTCTCATGTTTAAATATGCTTCCAGGTTTCATTTAAAACACACAGCCATTAACACAACACACATCATTTTCTAGCCCTGAACCGCTGGCGCCTTTTAAAGGCGGGACTTTGCAAGGTGCTGATCACTTCCTAACGCGGGTACTCACTTTCCATAACTGCGTAGCTAGCTCCCACCTTCTTTTCTCTCTTTCCCTTTCCATCGCTCTGTATGTAATTCTGTGCTTGAAGATGTGCTGAGCTCGGCCTTGGATTTCTCCACACCAAAGCCAAGGCTACAAGATGAACAACACTATGGATATTGCTGCTCCAGGGACTCGGGGCCAGTTGACCCAACAGATGCCAGTTTGGCATATTGATTATTTTGAATTAAAGTTTCTTGGAAAAAGAGTCGGTGCAAGAATACTCTGACCCTCCTTCGTTGCCCACCCCCAAAGCAGGAAATAAATCTCCCATGTAAAGATATCCCCCTTATGCCACCAGGAGCAAAGGTATCCTTATCACCAGAGATGGGGAATGCAAGGCAAGGAAGCTGCATAAACAAACTTTGTTACTTCTTTATTAATTTGCTACCCAAAGCAAAACCCCCTTGTTTTGTCAAATATTCACAAATAGTTGTTTCTTTGTTCAAAAGATATATAAACAGCTTGCTTTGTTCATTTCTGGGATCCCATACCGATGGGGCCTCCATATGTATAAAATTAACTTTGTTTTTCTCCTCTTAACCTGCCTCATGTTTAATCATTAGAGTAGCCAAGAGAATGTAGAAGGGTAGAGAATGTTTTCCCTCCCAGACATGGCTAAACTAATGCCCCCTCTTGAGGCACAGAGCTTGGTTAATGTAACTTCTGACCTCAGGTCCCTTAAAGTGTGTCATATTCTGGAAGAATAAGAAAAGGAAGAAAAGCAAAGGGAAAATGACCTCGGGCACTACTTGATTTTAAAGCTGGGTGCTCTGGAAGTGCTTTCAAAGAAGGGATTATTTTCCTTCCCAACACTGTCGTTCTATTTGGCTACCAAAAACTTCCTTTCCCTCCTATTCTTTTTATCATTTTACTTTTGTCTTTTACACATCCTTTTATGTTGCTTATCTTCTTTCATATTTTTTCTGGCTTAATTTACACTGTGGACTCTATTTGACAGTGCTGTAGCTTTATAATCTCATTTCAAATTATTCAAATGAAGAAAGTTGGCTGATTAGACATTTGTTGTTTAACTCACCTCTTTATCCTTTCTCCCTTCATTTAGAATCTTTGACCACAGATATCCTTTCTTTTGTTAAAACTCCATGAGAAATGCCAGCTGAAAAATTGTTCCAATATTTACAAATATAAGTGTATTTGTTGGGAAAGAAAAATTTTAGCTGAGTTCCATCTTTGTGTGTGTGTGTGTGTGTGTGTGTGTGTGTGTGTGTTTTGTTTTGTTTTGTTTTTCTTAATCCCCGAAGGCAGGCTGGGCTCCAACAGCCTTGATGAGCTCCTTTTGGCAGTGTGCAGACATGCACTGTAGCATCCACTAAGATACCTGTCTCTTCCTAGAATCCATATTGGAAACTGCTTCCTTTGAGGGCATCTTGACCATCTTCTTGAATGAAATCTTGTTTTCGGATAATGTGATGTAATGAAGCCTCAGATCTATGTATAGCTCCTATAATAGTTGCAAAGAAAAAAAATTCTCCTCTTAAAGAGGAATTAAAAATAACCCTTCTTGAAGGCCAATTGTATCTCTATAGAGACAGGCCCACAATTTTAGACTGTGCCATATCTGTAATATTATCCTTTTATAATCATTAATTCACTCAATAAGTATCATTGTACTGGACATTTACATTTGAAAGAATACTGAGTCATGATTCCTCTCAATTATTATACACAGGAAATTATTTCACAGTGTAATAAGGCCTGTGTTATAAATTGCTAAGGGGACCCCTAAGAAAGACACCTAGAGGCCAGATGGAAAATAATAGGATCCAATTGAAGGAAAATTCTATTTCGGTCTTACATGCCTGCATGGAATGAAAAATGCCTGCTTTTTGCAAAAGAAATGCCATTGAAAGGGATACACCATATTAATGCTGATGCTTGAAAATATCTTTAGGTTTGAGATATTTTTGAATGGGTGAGTGCAACCTATTATTTTAATTGTTCCATTTAGTTTAAGAGCATAATCAAAAGTAATTTTGTCCTCTGCCTCATCCTGAGAATTCAACAAGCATTTATTTCGAGTATGCATTGGTATGTTAGTGGCTTTTCAGAGTTGAGTATATAAAATGTTACAGTCAGATTTGTGTTTTGACTCTGGGTAAAGGAGTCAAAGGCAATCTAATTTGATTATTAGCATTGTGGGTCAGGTAGATTGGATGTCACTAGTTCAGAAGAGAGAAATTAAGTTGATTTGACAGCCCTCCAATTTTGCTTTTACTGTTATTGATTCATTGAATCCTGGCATTTTATTCAAGGCTTGCTCTTCAAAAAAGGCTATGATGGGCACATGTAGCCTAATCACATTTTTTTGTCCATTTTCTGCAGGTAATGATAAATTTCTCTACCCAGATCAATTTTGGTCCAATTTTCTCTAATAGAATACAACCTAAAGAAGATCTTATATTAAAGGCAGTTTCTTCTACAAGGTATATTAAAAGGACAAAATTAACTAGAAGCATTTTATTTTATAATTTTGGTTTAGATTCATTTGAGGTACAGATACCCTTTCTTTTGTTAAAACTCCATGCTGAAAAATTGTCCAAAAAAGCCAGTGTGTGAGAGTTGAGGGGAAAATATTTGCATGATTAATTATAGAAGTTGTTCAGAGAACCATATGTATTTGGAAATGGAAGAGATTTTAGATGCTATTAAAGTTTGACTTTTCATTCTTCAGACAAAAAGAAGCTCAAAGTTACATACACCAGAGTATGAAATGCAAGTTGTTCTAAGCCAATTTCTATATATTTTGTCAATTTATCATACAGTGCCCCTCCTCCTTAAAATTGCACTAGCAAACAAATGGTGTATTTTCTCCAGAATATGACCACATATCATAACATTTTAATGGAATTTATAGTTAGTATTTCAACATTTATATTTTTTATGTCTTTCTCCTTTCAATTAACAAATTAGAAACATAATTGTTTGCCAAGATGCATAGTGAATTATTTTGAAATTAATACTGTGCATGTTCCCAGAAACCAATTATGTTTATAGGATTTGGAGACTGTGATGAACTGAACTCTGATGTATGCAATTAAGAACTTTTTAACCTGTGTATCAGGAGACTTTTTAAGTATTGAAGAGTTAATGCTGGGAAAGGAGTTTTATTTAATGTGCATAACTTCAGTGCTATGAAAACATAGGAGGAAAAATAAACTGAGGGTTATGTACAAGGAAAAACACTTATTCTGAGATGTTATTTATTTTGTTGATTTCTGTGTGTGAGAGAGAAAGAGAGCAGAATTGGAAATTATTAAAAACTAGAGGTCTGGTGCACGAAATTTGTGCACAGAAAGGGTCCCTAGGCCTGGCCGGCGAGCAGGGCCGATCGGAGCCTTCCTTCCCCAGCTGCTGGCTGCCCGCTGGGGCCCTCCTCCATTCTGTGCCGCCCCCTGGTGGTGAGTGCATGTCATAGCGAGCAGTTGAACTGGTCAAACTCCCAAGAGGACAATTTGCATATTAGCCTTTTATTATATAGGACTAGAGGCCCAGTGCACGAAATTCGTGCACGGGTAGGTCCCTAGTTGCTACTGGCTGCTGGCTGGGGCCTTCCTTCATTCTCTGCTGCCTCCTGGTGGTCAGCACATGTCATAACAAGTGATCGAACTCCTGGTTGGTCGAACTCCCGAGGGGACACTTTGCATATTAGGCTTTTGTATGTATAGATTCTGAATAGAGGTATCATGTGATGATAGATGTTGAATCAAAGTTTGCCAAATAATAGAATACATGTTAATTTTTTAAAAATAAAAATATGGATCCATTCCAAGGCTAGTTAGTGGAAAAGAGTCAAGGGAAGGAAGGAGGAAAGAAAGAAAGAGGAAAGAAAAATAAGACATGTGGGTAAGGAAATGAGAAAAGTCAGACTCCAAGACACGTTAGAGCTCAGAAGGTGAAGTGAAGCTTCAGATACCAGGGTTCCAGCCATTTGAACCCTGAGCTTTAGAATGAGATGATAATTAGCTTATTTAATCCTTTAGAGCCCACCTCCTGCTATTTTACTTTTAAACCTCACTATGCCTCTAAAATGGATAATATCTATGACAGAGCACAGAGAAGTTAAAGGTCATCTGAAAATCAACCGAAGGATTGACTGTAGTAAGAGGTTCTCCTCAACTCTTTCTACCTCCCAAATAATATATAATGCAGTATTTGTGTTGAAAATTCTTACAGCATTTAGTCAGTAAAATTTACTGAAACTAACACAGGCATTCTTTACCTTGAAAGATCATACCTGACTGTAAAATGGCCATGGAAGCTGAAATTGTGTAAAAATCTTAATGAGAAAAATTATGATTGTCTCACGACCCTTAAAAGTTTTAGTCAAAATATTAAAAAATCTCTGTCTGTCATAAATGAACCTGGAAATTAAAATTATAGCAAAACTAATATTCATTTAGCACATCTTGTAATTTAAAACATCAGAAACACGGAGAATTAAAGTGCTTTATTACTTTATGAAAAATGATCAGGTAGTTTAAACAGTTATGCCTTTTTCTTGTTATACAAGTTATGCTACAGAGCAGGCATCTTTATATGCCTTTGTAAATTGTCATATTCTTTCCAAATTCAGATCAGCTTCTAACAATTTATTCTTTGTGCTTTCAATGTAATGAAATATCTGTGAGAGTTCCTTTAATGGGAAGTATTTTGCCAGCATCACTTCCTCTGGGACATCTTCATCACTTTCTTCACAATCACTCTCCTCATTATGTCAGCAGGTTTGCCTTCACTAAAATACCTCTGGCTGCATGTATAGAGTCTCCGGAAGAGAGGCAGTGTCGACATTTGCACAGACAGATATTGCTTCTCAAACTCCATTTATGTTCAATTTGAATTTCACTTCCAGCATCGTCACTTTCCAATTTGTTACTGAACTTTGACTTTTAAATTTTACTATTGTGGTAAAAACACTTAACATGAGATATATTATCTTAACATATTTTTAGTGTATAATAATACATTATTGTAAACTGTTGTACAGATCTCTAGAGCTTATTCATTTTATATAACTGAAACTTCATACTCATTGCACAACAATCCCCCATTTCCCCTCTCCTCAACCCCTGACAACCACCATACTATTCTTTGCTTCTATGAATTTAATTATTTTAGGTACCTCACATGAGTAGAATCATACAGCATTTGTCTTTCTGTGACTGGCTTATTACACTTAGCCATAATGTCCTTAAGATTTATAGATGTTGCAAATGGCAGAATTTCCTTCATTTTTTTAAGATTTGATAGTATTCCATGTTATATATATGCCATATTTTCTTTATCCATTCATCTGTCAATTAACATTTAGATTTTTCCACCTTTTGGCTATTGTGAATAATGTTCCAATGAACATGGGAATGCTAATGTCTGCTGCTAGCATTCCCATTTATATCCTGATTTCAACTTTTTTGAATATGTACCAGGAGGTGAGATTGTTGTATCATTATTTTTAACTTTTTGAGGAATCTCCAATCTGTTTTCCATAATGGTTGCATCATTTTGTATTCCCACCAATAGTGTAAATGGTTCTAATCTCTTCATCCTTGTCAACATTTATTGTCTTTTGTTTTCTTGATAATAGCAGTACTGACTGGTATGGATCATTTTTTTGTTGATCAAAATCCTCTATCAAGAATTTATTGGAAAGGAACAATTCAGGCTCTAGTTACAAGTTTCAACTTAGTATAAGCCTTCTATTTTTAGGGTAAACTTAAATGACATTCTTATAATAACGAACTAGATTTATAAAAGACTCTTGGATTTATTAGCGGGAGATCAGGAGTCAACACAACTACAAGCTTGCTGTCTGTGTATGATCTGAATAACAGATGCACAGTGACCAATCAGACAGACTTGGAAGAAGTGACCTAAATCATCATTAATTATGATGCACTTCTTTTTTTCATGACTTATGGGCTGAAGAGCTAGCAGTGAAGTTTGCATTTTATGAATTTACTCATAACTACTATACCATGGTAACTGAGATATTGACCATTTTGTTGGGAGACAGGAGTTATTTAACTAAGCCATGATAACTCAAAGCTGTGCATTCCAGAACTATGCATATTAAAGACTACTCATACATTGAATACCACTTTAAATACAGAATTCTAGTAAAGCTCTTCATCTTTAGAGACTCAAAATAGGATTATTAAATGGCTATGACTTGAGCTACTGTGAAAAGATTGACTAAAGTATGGTAACAATTATTTGTTGATAATGTCAATTAAGAAATTATATAACAAGCTTCAGAGAATAGTGAATCTACAGATTAGATCACTAATGAAAGTCTTCTATCAATCATGAAATGTCATAGCTTGAAAGGACCTTTGAAATAACCTCATTTCATTTAACAGCTTAGTAAGTCTCTTTCTTGTAGGTTCTAAATATTGTCCATGGTCATAAGCTAGTTAGATGTATAACTGAAATATATCCTTTTACATCTCCATTCTATTATTTTTCATGTTTGAATGTTAATTCTTGATGAAAAGTCTTCAAATATATTTTCAGGAATAAAAAGAATATAGTTCCATAGGATGAAAGGAATTATTGAATTAGATTATTTAAAAAATACTGTTTCTGCCAGTCTTCTATAGATACAGATATTTTTGTTTTATAACCTCAAGTCAAAGAAATCTCAAATGATTAATTAACATAAATTAATATGTTTATTAAAATGTGTTAAAATTATGTATACATGAACAGAAAGCTAGATATCAGTATGAAATCAAGGTCTCTTAAAATATTTAATGGGGTTTTACTTATGTACCATAGAAATTCTACCTAAAAATATTATTTTGTTGAATAACATGAACAATTTAATTTTCACAAAGAAAGGTCATATGAGGACATAGTGAGAAGGCAAGTTGACTACAAGCCAGGAAGAGTACCCTCACCAAGAACCTAATCTGTTGGCACCTTGATCTTGTACTTCCTGACTTCCAGAACTAGGAGAAATAAATGCCTGTTGTTTGTTGCCTAAGCTTACTAAGACAAATATGAATATGCTAAGCTTTTCTTTGGTTATTTAAATTTTTTCTGATATTCTTTCTTATGACGTGCACCATGCAAGAGTCTGCTATCAGTTTCCTTGGTGTCAGGGGAAGTCCCTTTTGGTTATAAGAGAGACAAACCCACTTAGACTGGCCCAAATAATGGATGGATATGGGAGAGTTGGTTATTATAAGGATAATAGAGGTATAATGGAATTCAAGAAGAAATTAGGGGCAACAAGTCTTGCAGAAACTTCATTTAGCAAGGTTTCTAGCATTCTTTTCCTTTGGAATAAAGTAGATCAACTTACTCACAACATGCAGACTCTCAAACAGAGACTGATGTACTAGAAAAGGCACTTTCCCCACATGGAGCCCCACCTGCTTGTGTGTACTCTTGAAACCAGAACAGTAGATGAAATGACATGACATCTTGGAGAATCCTTGTAGGTAACCAGTTACACTGGGCCCACAGATTTAGTCTTGAGGGAAGATGCCAAAATGAAAGTCATATCTAAAAAGGCATCTCTAATGCCCAGCTTGCATGGCTCAGTGGTTGAGCATCAACCTATGAACCAGGAGGTAACAGTTCAATTCCTGGTCAGGGAACATGCCTGGTTCCGGGGTTGTGGGCTTGATCCCCAGTGTGGGGTATACAGGAAGTAGCGAATCAATGATTCTCTCTCATCAATGATGTTTCTATCGCTTTCTCCCCCTCCTTTCCTTTCTCTGAAATCAATAAAAATATATTTTAAAAAAATAGACATCTTTAGAAAAATCTTATGACTACAATTAGTCCCACATCAACTTCTCATCTTAACATAAAGCTTTCAATAGAGACACCTTTTCTTTTTATTAAAAAAAAAAAAAGATTGATAGTTCCCTTTTCAGTTCACTTAATTAATTCTTTAAACTATGGGGTCTGTCAACTTTTTTTTTACCTAAAGGTAGAGAGTAAATATTTCAGACTTTGCCTGATATATGATCTTTATGGCAATTGCTCAAGTTTTCCTTTGTAGCAAAAAAGCAGCCAATAGATAATATGTAACTGAATGGGCTTGACTATCCTATATAATAAAGAGGTAATATGCAATTGACCATCACACCCTCACAAGATGGCCACCCCCATGTGGTCACGTGATGGCTGCCCCCATGTGGTCACAAGATGGCCATGCCCATGTTGTCACAAGATGGCTGCCACAGGATGGATGGCAGGGGAAGGCAGTTGTGAGCAATCAGGCCTGCAGAGAAGGGCAGTTAGGAGCAAACAGGCTTGCAGGCGAGGGCACTTGGAGGTGACTGGGCCTGCAGGGGATGGCAGTTAGAGGTGATCGGGCCAGCAGGAGAGGGCAGTTGGGGGGCAATCGGGCAAGCGGGGAAGAGCAGTTGGGGGCAATCGGGCCAGCAGGGGAGCAGTTAGGTGTCGATTAGGCTGGCAGGCAGAAGACATTAGGGGCAATTAGGCAGGTAGGCAGGCAAGTGGTTGGGAGCCAGCATTCCTGGATTGTGAGAGGGATGTCCGACTGCCGGTTTAGGCCCGATCAGAATGTGATCGGGCCTAAACCGGCAATCGGACATCCCCCAAGGGGTCTCAGATTGGAGAGGGTGAAGGCTGAGCTGAGGAACACCCACCTCCAATGCACGAATTTCGTGCACCTGGCCTCTAGTCTACTTATATAAAAACCCTGGGTGTAACAGCATGTCCAGAAGCTCAACCAAGCGGAAGGAAGTCAGTCCTGCAGGGGTTGTCTTGGAAACGGCTGTGCCCTTCCCCAGCTGTTTCCCTGGAGGGCGAGGTTTCAGGCAGGAACCCGCCCTCAGAGCAGAGCGTGGAAGTACTGAGTCCGGCCTTCAAACCAGACCCTGACAGTAGGGAGGAGGCAGCCCCATTCCTCACAGAATCTGCTGTTGGATAGCTTACTGTCAGTGGCCTGCCAGCCAGGAACCCCATTCACCTGAACTCTGGACCCTGACAGGAGGAAGGAGGGAGGAGGGAGCCCCATTCCTCACGGAATCCACAGGTGGCCAGTTTGCTGTCAGGGGCCTGCCAGCTAAGAATCCTATTCACCTGCATATCTGTATAAAGTTTTAATACATTATATTAGAGGTTGTGGTGGTACTGTTTTACCCACAGAGTCTACAGGGATTGCTGCAAATTTACTTCTTGGTGGAAGCACCTTTCATTCCCAATATAAATTACCGATTCCATTAAATGAAACTTCAATTTCTAGACTCAATATAAAGAGTGAAGTTGCTAAAACTATTAAAGAGGCCCAACTTCTCATTATTGATGAATGCACCACGGCATCCAGTCATGCTATAAACGCCATAGACAGATTACTAAGAGAAATTTGAATGTTGTATTTGGTGGGAAAGTTCTTCTTGAAGGAGATTTTCGACAATGTCTCAGTATTGTACCACATGCTATGTGATCGGCCATAGTACAAATGAGTTTAAAGTACTGCAATGTTTGGGGATGTTTCAGAAAGTTGTCTCTTACAACAAAGAGTGGATGGTTACTAAAACTTTGAGATGGCAAACTTGATAGCAGTTTTCATTTAGGAATGGATATTATTGAAATCCCCTGTGAAATGATTTTTAATGGATCTATTATTGAAGCTACCTTTGGAAATACTATATCTATAGATAATATTAAAAATATATCTAAACTGGCAATTCTTTGTCCAAAAAATGAGCATGTTCAAAAATTAAATGAAGAAATTTTGGATATACTCGATGGAGATTTTCACACATATTTGAGTGATGATTCCATTGATTCCACAGATGATGCTGAAAAGGAAAATTTTCCCATCAAATTTCTTAATAGTATTACTCCTTTGGGAATTCCATGTCATAAATTAAAATTGAAAGTGGGTGCAATCATTATGCTATTGAGAAATCTCAATAGTAAATGGGGTCTTTGTAATGGTACTAGATTTATTATCAAAAGATTATGACCTAACATTATCAAAGCTGAAGTATTAACAGGATCTGCAGAGGGAGAGGTTGTTCTGATTCCAAGAATTAATTTGTCCCCATCTGACACTGGCCTCACATTTAAATTGATTCGATGATGGTTTCCCATGATGCCAGCATTTGTGATGACTATTAATAAATCACAAGGACAAACTCTAGACAGAGTAGGCATATTCCTACCTTAACCCGTTTTCGCACATGGTCAGTTATATGTTGCTTTCTCTCCATATGATGTTACAGTTAAAGTTCTAAATACTTCATCACAAGGGAAATTAGTCAAGCACTCTGAAAGTGTTTTTACTCTTAATGTGGTGTACAGGGAGATATTATAATAAGTTTAATCACTTAATCAGTCATTGTTTGCATCACTGTTGTTTTTATATCATGTTTTTGTTGTTTTCATATCATGTTTTTGTTGTTTTTATATCATGCCTCTGTTGTTATATCCTTTAGTTACTCTTTATTTATTAATAAGTTTATATATTATTTTTATACACATTTTGCTAATTTCCTTTCATCTCTCACACTTCTATTATAGAGAAAGGGCAAATAGAAATATTAAAATATCTCTGTTAATTAATTCCCTTTTAATGTGCATGAATTTCGTGCACCAGGCTACTAGTGTTCAAATAAAACTTTAGTTACAAAAAAAGGCAGTAGACTGGATTTGGGCCATAGACATACTAGTAGTTTGCCAACCTCAGATTTAACGAATTACCTCTATGTATGTTTCTCTTTTAGTTTTGTTATAAATCCTATATAATTATTCATTTGAAAATGAGATATCCCGAATGCCTGAATAATACAATTACTAATTAACTTTTCATGAACTCTACCTTGTTTATGCTTATATTTACTGCTAAAAAAGATTCCAAAAGGACAAAAATAGAACACTCAGTGAAGAAAATGCAGAGGGTACACAGACTTAAATTCACTTTATTCTGTGACAGAGAGGGGACATGAGTGGTATGAAATGATGCAGTAATGTCAAAAAAGATGAGCCAAAAATAGATCATTGGATTTAGTAATTAGGGGATTATTGGTGACCTTCAAGAAAGTGGTTTCAATGGAATCATTGAGGCAAAAACTGAAATGCAAAGTACTTAGGCCTGATAATAAGCTATTGCAGAATTTCTTATATGAAACATAGGTTAATTTAAAATGCACTCAAACAAAATATTATCTTCACTTAAACACCTTTACAGAATAATTTTCAGCCAGTTTAAGTAACTATATTACTAAAATAGTTTTGCCTGTAGCGTTTCTTTTCTGTGTGCACACATTTATTGATTAAATTCCCTGTGTCACACTTGAATTTAAAGCTGTGACCTGTGATCTCAAATTGACTTCCATGTCAATAATGATTAGGCTATTGGGTCAGCAGCACAAATTTACTGATAATCTTTCTGTAGTAAAGTCAATGACTTTCTCCCAAAGAGAGAATCCAGTTATTTAAAAGAAGGTGGGGGAGTCTTTAATTGACATAATTTCTTAATCCACTTCATTTTCTAGTCACAGATATAAATATATGTTAACTTTTTGCAATAATCCATAAAGTAATAATAATATTTATATTTATTACTTTGTCATGACAGTTGTATTTTATTTCAAGTATAACAAAAACTATCTCAAGACAGAATTAAAAAGTCTACTCTGATTTCTACTCTGTAAAAAAACAAAATGGAATTTTTAATTTAAATATTAGAATATAAACAAGCGTAAAGAAATCAATATTTCTCATGGTTTTACATGGTTTATAATTCCTTTGTTTCAGTGATTATTTGATATTATTGAAATTGGTTTAATCTTTCTACTTCTGTGACCCAAAATTCAAAAATGTCACCCTATTTTGACACTTTTGAGTGGGTGGGAATTGTTATTTTTCTGCCTCTTCCTGCTCATCTTGACTCTTCTCCAGCTCCCAACCCTCTGTCCATTTTAGTTCAGTGCTATAGAATGTCACTTGGTTGATGGATTCCTTTTTTTCCCACGTTTCACAAAGATATTTAACATAAATTCAATATAAGCTTCAGTTATAAATTTATTATAAATTTAATATAAAATTTGGTTTTCGATGTGAAAATATGATAGGCTATGAAGCTATATGATGACAATTTTATTTTTATTTGGAAGCATTGTAGTATATTCCCAAGGAATTAAATTATACCTAAATATTTGTTATTTGTATAATTTTATTATTCAATTATTTATTATTTCCAATGAAATAAGATACATGCAAGTAACTTGTGACTCAAAAATAAATAGATGACAGCTTCTATTATCTTGTAACTAACATTTACATGGTAACGTATATTTAAAAAATATATATTGATAGTCCTAGCCAGTTTGGCTCACTGAATAGAGTGACAACCTGCAGACTAAAGGGTCTCGGGTTCGATTCCAGTCAAGGGCTTGTATCTCAGTTTCAGGCTCTATCCCACATACATGCAGGAGGTAACCAATCAATGTGTCTCTCTCACATAGATGTTTCTCTCTCTGTCTCTCCTCTTTCCTTCCATTCTCTCTAAAAATCAATGGAAAAAAATATCCTCAGGTGAGAATTAACAAAAATATATATGAATATATTGATAAACCAATGTGTGAAGTTCATTATTAGAAGTATGAATAAGTGCTTATGAGAGAACAGAGTAGAAGGCTTTAATTTTCTCAATTTGATAAATTTCTAATATTTATATTTATCTCTATTATCCTCAAAGTAAACATACAGTTTCCAGTTCAAAAAAGCATATTTCCACCCTGGCTTAGGTGGCTCAGTTGGTTGGAGCATTGTCCCGTACACCAAAAGGTTGCAGGCTGGATTCCCAGTCAGGGCACATATCTAGGTTATGTTATGGTTTCCATTCCCAATGAGGGCATGTACAGGAGTCTCTCTCTCTTTCTCTCCCCCTCTCTCTCTCTCTTCCCTTCCTCTCATTAAAATCAATATATATATTAGAGGCCCATTGCACAAAGAGATTCGTGCAATAGGCCTTCCCTTCCCCTGGCTGCTGGCACCAGTTTTCCTCTGGCACCCAGGACCCAGGCCTTCACTCCAGCCTTCGCTGCTCCGGACGGAGCCTTCAGCCTTCATTTGGCCGCTTTGCCCCTATGTATGCAAATTAACTGCCATCTTTGTTGGGTTAATGTGCATACTCTCCTGATTGGCTGGTGAGCGTAGCAGAAGGATGGTTAATTTACATGTTTGTCTATTATTAGGTTTGTCTATTATCAGACTATTTCCCTAAACTCACCCCATCCCCATCTAAGACAAAGAGATGAGAGCCTGTTGGTTATGCCTGTGTGTACAAAGAGAGTTATACCACAGGAGAGAAACTCCATAATTATGAATCTTAAGGTTTATATGGGCCCTGCTATAAAGCAGCTACCATCCTCTCTTTCAAGAGGGTGAGAAACCTTACATTGCAAATGTTTTATTATTTAGAAATGTAATGTAAACTTGAATTTGAAATATAAGTGGATGTCTCTCAGATTTCATTTCTCCTTAAAAATAGAAGCCTATGTATAGCTCTGAGAAGATAAATCTCTATCGCTAAAGATTGCTATTTATCCATCCATCCTTTTACATTCAAGACATATCCTTTAACCCAGTTTTCAGTTTTCTTTGCCTAGACTAGCCTAAGCCTAGAGACACATGAGGATATTTTCCCTACAGTTTCACACAGTTGAGGAAATAAACTCTTGAATAAATGACCTTAGAGCCTGGACTATTAGATCCATATGTTCACTAACAAAAGGGGAAAGCCATTCTCAGCAGAAGAAACAGAAACATAGCAATGAGGAGGGAAGATCAAACATGATGGGATCTACATTCAGTGTTTGATAGAGATTATTTCTTGGAAATGGAATGTTAAGAGGAATTGAGAGTTTAAGAATATCTTTCTAATTTTACTCTATTTTAATACATTTATATATTATTTGCATAATAAATGTAAAGTAAAAACAGAACAGCAGACTGTCAGCCAGAAATCATGTCATTTTCATCCAGTGTTAGCTAAAGATGTAGCAGAACAGAAAGCCCATCACAGATCATGGGAATTTGTATGCATACCGGGCAATTTTGACTTTATTTTATAGGTACAGAAATTTCCTGAAAGTTTACAAGGAGGAAAGTGGTGGGATTATATCCAAGTTTTAGAAAAATCACTCTGATAAAACAGGTATGAGTGGTGAAAATGAGGGGATTGGAAATAAGAGGACAAAGTGGCAGTTTGATGTTCAACCAAAGGATTTTAGTGACAGCAGAAGGGGTAGGAGAAGGGCAAGCATCTAAGTGATATTGGCTGGATCAAAGCAGCAAGCCTTAGGGAATGATGGGATGTGTGAATTACAGGGACAGTGGCAATCAGGGTGACTCCTGGCTTTCTCATTTGAGCAGTTGTGTAAATGATGGTACCATTAACTCAAAAGGAAAATATGGACATTTTGTTTTTAATTTTGAGCAGGTGAAGATAATAATTCTATATTTATGCCTAAATTTCAGATTTCTGTGAAAGAGCTTGATAGAAATATCTATTGGCATTTTGAAAAGATGGGAATAAAAGAGTCATTGAAAATTAGATATGCATTCACCCAGAGAGAACTAGACGGGGAGGAAATTAAGATGCCTAAGCACACAACTAGATGCCATATAAAACTTAAGATCTGGAAGTTTGTGGCTGCTGGCAGCTCAACAATGTCAGCAGCTCAACAATGTCAGGTTCTACATCTCTATGATTTTGTAGATTATTCCCTCATAGTTGCCACTTCATGGTCATAAAATGGCAGTTGGAGCTCCAGATATCACACCCACTTTCACAGCAGGAAGAAAGAGCAGGGAGGTTTACCAGCCTCAACTGTTCCTTTTTGTCAGGAAAGGAAAAGCTTCTTCAGAATTCCCCCAGCTTTCCCTTTGTGTCTCCTGGACAGAACGTGGGCAAACAAGATTTCAACTGGCCAAATTACTGTTCCAACAAAATAAGGATTAGAACTGCATAAAGAGGGGGTGAAGAGGTATTTCATGGTAACCTCAGTGTCGGACATTAAGAAGGACGGTGAGTTCAGCAATACTATGCTTGTAGTGTTCATTACATCAATTCCAAATTTTCCAGAGACAGAATAATTAATTTTCAGATTAATTGTTTTTAAAATAAAGTATACTTGTGAAGATAAATTAATTATTAATTAGTAAAAACATCTCCATACCTACCCAAAAGGACCAGCTATTTGAAATGACATGGTAACAAGCAGAAGCCACACTGTCTACTGTAATGTGAGGATGCCTGTCACCAAGCCAACGAGAAGGACAGCCAGACCAGAAATATCCCTTCCTTCTGAAACAGCACTTCTGAGGACACGGATTAGGAAAGCCAAAAGGGAGGGCTTTGGCTATGGATTTCAGCACAATTCTACAGGCAGGATTATGATGGTAAAGAAAATTGTAAGGTGGCAACATAAATTGAAGCAAATAGATGAGGCTCTGCTTAATCAGATTAAATCAGGATAGTTCTAAGTGATAGGTTTTGAACTGTGAATTTTTAAAGTAAAAAATTTAAGACTTCAGAAAAATATAGAAAACTATACTTTAGAAAAAATATACAGAAAACTGTATAATTAGTATATTAGAAAACAGGGTACTCTCCTTAAAGGAATGAAGTCTTTTAATAATCACAAGTTTGCTTTTGTTTTGTTTTATATCATGGAAAAAATTATCTTGTTTAGAAATTTGCAATATGCCTTCAAATTAGAAAGGAAACTTTTGCCTCTACACTGTTTATGCCTTTTCCTTTTAGCAACTACATCAAGTTTTAAAATAATAAGTGGTGCTTCTGCTTATGTTCATTGGGAGGAAATAGATGAAGTCTTTGCTGTAGAAGGTAATTGTTCAAAGGGTATGGAAAATAGACTTAATCACAGTTCAGATATGGAAGGATGGTTCTGTGTCTAAAAGTAACATTATTAAAAAATGGTTCAAACCCATTGAAAAACTAGCAACTTTGATACTATCTAGAACTGAAGAGGAAAGTTAAAAAAAAATTCATTTTGAGAGAGGAAATTCTGAGAACATGTGCCCAAGAAAGCCAACCAAGTCATACATTAGTGTCCAGAGAATGTCATGTATCCAGCCAGTAGCAGAAATCTTAATGGCCAATCACAGGGTAGCGCAGTACTGTCAGTTGCTGGAGACCAATATCTCAGAGTTTAGACAGCAGTTTCTGCTATAGCCACACAGTGCAGTTTTCCAAAGTTAACACTGGACTGCAGTAGAATATACATATGCATTCAAATAATACCCGATTCTCTTGACAATGGCACTGACTTTGAGAACTTTTTAATAAATATTTTTCTTGCAATAAGCCAGCATCTGAGCTGAAATATGGATATTTATGGTTATGCCAAAGAGTCTGTTAGCTCTTTTTTCAAGACTATGGCATAGTCTTTGTAGTCCACAAAGTGTGTGTTAGGCAAAAAATATGAGAGCTTTAACTCCTCATCTAGTAGACCTTATTTTGCAATAGGTGATACCCAAGCTCTTAAACACTATTTCTTTCTTCTGTTACCAGCCCTGAAACATTTTAAGCTTTTGATCTGTTTATTTAGTAATTATTTTCTTTATTGTTGAAAGTATTACAAATGTCCTCTTTATTTGTTTTTTGTTTTTTTCCCATTGACCCTTCCATCCTGCACCCACCCCTCCCAGGTCTTCACCACTCATCCTGTGTCCATATCTATACTAATAAAAGGGTAATATGCCAATTAGACTAGACATCTTCTGGACATCCATCATGACGTCCTTCCGGACAAAGCTATGGTGATGGGGGCCAAAACATAGGTGGTTAGGGGTGACCAGGCTGGCAGGGGAGGGCAGTTAGGGGTGACCAGTCCAGCAAGGGAGGGCAGTTAGGGGCAACCAGGCCAGCAGGTGAGGGCAGTTAGGGGCAACCAGGCCAGCAGGAAGAGGCAGTTAGGGGTGACCAGGTAGGCAGGGGAGCAGTTAGGGATGATCAGGCCAGCAGGGGAGCAGTTAGGGGCTATCAGGCAGGCAGGCAGAGGCAATTAGGGGTAATCAGGCAGGCAGGGGAGCAGTTAGGGGCTATCAGGCAGGCTGGCAGAGTGGTTGGGAGTGATCAGGTAGGCAGGCAGGCAGGCAGGTGAGTGGTTAGGAGCCAGCGGTCCCGGATTGCAATCCCCTGCGGGATCAGGCCTAAACTGGCCATCGGACATCTTCCGAGGGGTTCGGGATTGAAGAGGGTGCAGGCTGGGCTGAGAGACCCACCCACATGCACGAATTTCATGCACCAGGCCTCTTGTATGCATATAAGTTCCTAGTTATTGGTTAATTACTCCCCACCCACCCACTCCCATCTTCCCTCTGAAATTCCTCAGTCTGTTCTATGCTTCTATGTTTCTGAAACTATTTTGTTCATCTGTTTATTTTGTTCATTACATTCCTCAAATGAGTGAGATAATGTGATACTTATCTTTCTCTGACTGGCTTATTTTGCTTAGCATAATATTCGCCAGGTCCATCCATGCTGTTGCAAATGATGAGTTCTTTCTTTTTTACAACTGCATAATATTCCATTGTATAAATGTACTACCACTTTTTAATCCACTCACGATGCATGGAGTGCTGTGAAATGTAGTCCCATCTGGGAAGCCACCTCCCCATGACAACCCACACTGTGGAAGTGGGAGAGTGAACGTTTGGCACAGGTATATAACTCTGCCCCAGCCCCAACATGAGTCCCGGGTTTAGTGCAGTTGTTGTCTCAGGTGCTGTCTCTTGCATTCACTCAGCATGGGTACCACCCAGATGCATGTACCTGCTCTCATGGCAGAGGCCTTGAGGGCCTCTCAAAGATGCAGACTTTGCCTTTGCAAAGGTTTTGTCTTCTGTGAACTCCTTGCGGAGATTTTGAGTCCCCCTTGCTGTGTGGGGGCCCCCACTACTTGCTCAGAAGCAACTGGGTTGGGAGAACTAGTGGCACTTGGCTGTTTCCAAATCTTAGTTTTTATAAATTATGCTGCTATGAACATAAGGGTGCATATATTCTTTCTGATTGGTGTTTCTTATTTCTTAGGATATATTCCTAGAAGTGGGATCACTGGATCAAATGGGAGTTCCATTTTTAATTTTTTGAGGAACCTCCATACTCCTTTCCACTGTGGCTGCACCAGTCTGCATCCCCACCAGCAGTGCACTAAGGTTCCCTTTCCTACATATCCTCACCAACACTTGTCATTTGTTGATTTGTTGATGATAGCCATTCTGATAGGTGTGAGGTGATAACTCATTATCATTTTAAATTTGCATCTTTCTGATGATTAGTGACATTGGGCATTTTTTCATATGTCTCTTGACCAATTTGGAGAAATGTCTATTCAGGTCTGCCCATTTTTTAATTGGATTGTTTGTCTTCTTTTGTTGAGTTGTACAAGTACTTTATATACTTTGGATATTAACCCTTTATCAAATGTATCATTGGCAAATATGTTCTCCCATCCAGTGGGTTCCCTTTTCATTGTAATGGTGGTTTCTTTTGCTGTGCAGAAGCTTTTTATTTTGATGCAGTCCCATTTGTTTATTTTCACCTTAGTTTCCTTTGCCCTAAGAGATGTATGGGTAAAATAGTGCTATGAGAGATGTCTGAAACTTTGCTGCCTATGGCTTTTTCTAAGATTTTTATGGTTTCATGCCTTATTTTTAAGTCCTTTATCCATTTTGAGTTTATACTTGTGTGTGGTGTAAGTTGGTTGTCTAGTTTCATTTTTTCTCATGTACCTGTCCAATTTTCCCAACACCTTTCATTGAAGAGACTGTCTTGACTTCATTGTATGCTCTTGTCTCCTTTGTCAAATATCAATTGAGCATAATGGCTTGGATTGATTTCTGGGTTCTCTGTTCTGTTCCATTGATCTATATGCCTGTTGTTGTGCCAGTGCCATGCTGTTGTAAGTACACTGGTTTTGTAGTATAACTTGATATCTGGTATTATAACCCCCCCAATTTTGTTCTTCTTTCTCCTGATTTAAATTATATGATAAAATGCCACTTTGTATTTGTACAAAAATTAATGATATAATATATTTTTCAAAAGTATGATTAAACACAAAGAAAGAAAAGGTCCTTTCTTCCATGTCTAATAAATGACTAGAGACTCAGACCCAGATTATTAAGTTTTTCCATATGATATAATTTGAATCTGACAACTTTGTTGAAATTCTAGGTCAGGTAGCTGATGCTATACTTTTGTTGAAAACAATACCACCACTACCAACAACAACAAAAAAACTTGTATGCCTACAAGAAAAATGCACATTTAAGAGAGACCCAACATAGTGGCATAAGTAAATACAGGTACTCACCACCTCCCACAACCACAAGAAAATTACAACTAAAACAGAACAACCATCATTCAGAACCACCTGAAAATTAGCTGAATATAAGTCCTACAACTAGAGGAGTAAAGAAGAAAGTACACTGAGACTGATAGGAGGGGCAAAGGCCTGGAAAGGGCTAGTCAGACACCCACATGTGGCATTTTTTTAAATGGGGAGTGATATCTTGGCTGTGGAGGCCTCCTATGAGGCCTATGAGGAGCAAGGTGTCCCAGCCCCTCACCAGACCTCCAGCCCAGGGTTCCAAAGCTGGGAAGAGAACTTTGGGCTGTAAAAACCAGTAGGGATTGTGGTTGAGTGACACAGAGATTGCTGGGGTCCCACACAGTTCCTCTTAAAGGGCCAGCACACACACTTACATGGTTCCACTTTCTCTGAGCTCTGGCACTGGGACAACAGTTTGGGGGAGTCAGGGACATATGGGGAGGAACTGGATTGTCTGATAGTGGGTCAGGAACACCGAGGCAGCTTTCTCTAAGATGGGGGTGCTCGCAAGGGTTATTGTTCCTGTGCTGGGACCTTCCCCATTTCAAAGCTAACTGGTAGCCATATCTGAGTTTCCATCATCCTGGAGCACACTGTTCACTCAGTGCTGGTGATTTCCTGAGACCCTGCCCCGTCCAACTCATAGCTCCACCCAAACTATTTGAAGCAGTTTTTCCATATGAATGTCCTGTCCTGGCTCAGGCTTCAGACTCTCCTAAAAATCTCTCTAACAAGCATCAGGTGGCATCAATGCACCCCATACCTATCAATAAAAGGCTTAAGACCCAGCATTAGTACCAGCCTGCCTTGCTCCACAACTTGGCCTTGCCTGGGCACTTCCAAAACCAATAAAAGTAGCAGCCATTTGCTGATTACTCTGTACTAGGTAGCTCCTGCTGGGTGGCCCCAGGCAGTGGCTGACTTTTCATCTCTTGGGAGGTCCCAGAGCCAGTATACCTGGTGAATAGCTTTAGACAATACCAGATTACAGCTCTATACATCCATGAGCAACACATTCAAGGGGCAGGCCTAGTGAGCACCAAAGCCCCACTGAAGCAAGTCCTGCTCCGTAAGGGTGCCTCCTGCACATCAGTTCTTCCACAATAGTCACAGCTTGACCTCACAGCCAATGGGCCTGGAGGTCAACTCCTCCCAGTGATGCCAACAGCAATCAAGGCTCAACTATAGGAAGACTGTACACACAGCCCACACAGGGGCACACCTAGAGTGCCCAGGTCAGGTGACTGGGGAGGCTGAGCCACTGGACCCTACAGAACAACTACCACCCAAGCTCATTCTACAAATTCCAGGAGACATAGCATACTACCTAATACATAGAAACAAACACTGGGAAGCCGCCAACATGTGGAAACCAAGAAACATGTCACAAATGAAAGAACAAAAGAAATCTCCAGGAAAAAAAATGAATGGAAGCAAGCATACTATTGGATACAGAGTTCAAAACAATGGTTATAAGGTTGCTCAAGGATACAGTAGGTCCTCGGGTTACGTCGGAGATCCGTTCCTACAGCACGACATAACGCGATTTTCGCCATAAGTCGGAACGCACCTACATAAGCATTTATGTCACTCACATGGAGCACATACACAGCAGTAATGAAGTGAAACAGTAAAAAAAAAAAATTAAAAGAAAGATCATTCCTGACCTTTACTTGTGGTAAATAATAAAAAAACATAAAGCACATACGTACATACGTCAAAATGACGGAACTTTTTTTATATAAATAAATGGGAGATGGCGGCAAGTCCGATGTAACCTGAGGACTGCCTGTATTAATGAGAGCTTCAAGGGACTCAATGAGAGCTCCAAGGGACCTAGTGAGACTATCAAGGATCTTAGAATTTAACAGACATGAAAAAGGACCAGTCAGAAATTAAGCATACACTAAACTGAAATAACAAATAATTTACAGGGATTCAATAGTAGAATAGAGGATTCCAAGAAGCAAATCAATGATTTGGAATATGAGTACACAAAGAAATCCAATCAGAAGAGCAAAAAGAAAAAATAATCCAAAAATATGATGATAATGTAAGGAACCTTTGGGACAACTTCAACTGTACCAATATTCACATTATGGGGGTGAAAGGAGAAGAGAAAAAGCAAGATATTAAAAACTTATTTGAAGAACGAATAACAGAAAACTTTCCATACCTGGTGAAAAAAATAAACTTACAAGTCCGGGAAGCCCAGAGAGTCCCAAAACAAGTGGAACCCAAAGAGGCCCACAATAAGGCACATCATAATTAAATTGATAAGTGTTAAAGACAAAGAGAGAATCTTAAAAGCAGAAAGAGAAAAGCACTTAGTTACTTAAAAGGGAGCATCCATACAACTGTCAACAATTTCTCAACAGAAACATTTGCTGGCCAGGAGAAAGTGGCAAGAAATATTCAAAGTGATGAATAGCAAGGACCTACAACCAAGCTACCCAACAAAGCTATCATTAAGATTCACAGACAAGAACAAGCTGGAGTTCATCACCACTCCATTTCAGTATTACATGAAATGTTGGAGGGTATTCTTTAAGAAGAGGAAGAGAAAGAAGAAAAGATAAAAAATGTGAATGTGAACAATAAAATGGCAATAAATACATATCTATCAATAAAAAGCAAAATAAAAGAACAAGGAATCTAAATGAACAAAATAAACTGGTAAATTAAATATAAACAGAGACATGGAAACATGAACCAGGCTGACAAATCTCAGAGGGAAGGAAAGTGGGGGCAGGAAGAGATTAACCAAAGACCTGATAGGTATATATGCATTTCCTATGGACTCAGACAATAGGGTGGTGAAGGCTTGAGGTGGGGTGGGAACCAGGTGGAGGGGGACAATGGGGGGAAAAGGCAGATATCTGTAATACTCTCAACAATAAAGATTTTTTTAAAATGCACATTCAATAACGATTGACTCTACGGTCAACTTCAAAATTGTAGGACATGTGAAAATGGAAGTTTTAAAGGCTGGCTTCTTTCAAGTGCAGCATGGGCAATGTAATATTTGACAACTCTCATGTTTCGTATGGTTCTCATTGCATCACTTAAATTTCACTTAAATTTAATTGAATAAGAACCAGAATCTTGCCCCATGGTCTATAGTGTGAGGATGATACATGTGTGTCATGTGGAAAGTATCTGATTCTGCATTGTGCCTAGTAATAAGCTACTAAAGATTAGAGCCATCAAAACCAATGAAACCAAAATCTATAATTTTTGGCATTTGTGGGAATTGTTCTAAGAACATTTAGCCATTTTACTCTAATTTTCCTTCTTTATGGTCCTTAATGAAAGGGGAATATACAGCCCCCTTTTATTCTCTGTTATTGAGGAATATAAGCCAGATCTATGGCTGACCTCATATATCAATCTTATTCAATCTACAACAAAGGAGACAGGTATACGCCATGAATTTTTGTCAGATCAGATTCTGTCTTTAAAAGAGATTTAAGGTTGGCTTTGGCTGCGAAATAACTTATGTGGACTTTTGGTTAGAAACTTTAAGAGGTTTATCACAATTACGTTCTTACAGAGGGCTACGCTGTAAATAATAATTCTAATGACAGAATTTGTCATACTCAAATTATGTATTTTTTTGGAATTACATTATTCTGGTTTTACCACAATTTTACATATGAGATATGACCATAAACAAATGCATTTGTTTATTTTATTGACATCTGTGTATTGTCAAATAGACACATTGATGGTGAATTCATTTAGCCAGTTGTGTCTTAGAGCCTGCTTTAATGTCTCTTTCTTAGAAATTGTTATTAAAGCTAGTTTATTAACTATAGGAAATCTGGCAATTGAGCTTTACCCCCCAAAAAGAGGAATACAAATTATATCTCAGCTTACTTGTTTGTTTGTTTACTTATTTATAAATATTCTTAAATAGATATGATTCCAGGCATGATTTGACTTATTAAGAAGAAAACAAAATTGGAGATAGTCTACAGTGAGCTTATTCAACAAAGTAAAAGATGCTGCAGATTCTAAAGAAAATTTGCAGTTTAAGTGAGTTTAGATTAAAGTTATGTATATCAGAAAACAAATAAATACAACCTAGTGTGCCAAAACAGGAAAAAAAAACTAACAAATGATTACATTATCCCTTCAAACAACAAATTGGTTGTTTACCTGGAAGATTGAGCCTTGTCTACAGGCTATTGATGACTATTATAAAAGTGAAAGAGTTTAGCTATCAAGTGGAATATGTCTTCATTTCTGACTTCCATGCCTGAGCTCAGATGTTATGTGTGCCTAAATTTGCCTGTGGGGAATCTTTGAATCGCTTAATGTGATGGCCAATGGCAAGCTCTGCCCCATATTGACTGACCATAGCAAATCCTCTGAGTAACTAACATCCTCCAGTAGTAATTTACATCTATTCTCATGAAAATGTACCAACATCACATTGTACTTTATTTTAAGGATATTATACATTAAAATCACTGCCACATTTAGAATTGTGTCCATCCATTTTATATATGCATTTTCACTTTTTTAAATGATTATTATGCTCAGTGAAATAAGCCAGTCAGAGAAAGACAAGTACCATATGATTTCACTTATATGTGTAATCTAATGAACCAAATAAACAAAGTGGAAACAAATTAATGAGAACAGACTGACAGCTGTCAGAGGAGAGGGTGTTGGGGGATGGGTGAAAAGAGTGAAGGAATTAAGCAAAGGGAAAAAAAGAAAGACTCATGAACATATATAATAGTATGGTGATTACCAGAGTGAAAGGTGGGTGGGGGAAGGTAGAAGAGGATAAAGAGGGGATAAATGATGATGGAAAGAAACTTGACTTGGGGTGGTGAACACACAATATAAGATACAGATGATGTGCTGTAGAACTGTATACCTTAAACCTATATAATTTTATTAACCAATATCACCCTAATAAATTCAATAAAAATAAATTAATTGTGGGTTTAAAGCCATTCATCTTTGTTGATGTAAAGGTAATGTGTAAAGTAAGGGTTATAGCCACAGAAGAGACTGATAAGCATGATAATGTTATATATTTATTTGGTTTTCATTTATAACCCTATAAATCTTCCACAAAGACCCTCTCCACACACACAAAAAAAAGACCCTCTCCACAATTTCTTCAGGTGGCCTAAATCCTGCACTGCCGACTAACAAGAGTGAATAGTGGCACATGACTATTACATATTTGCATTATGGAGCATCAGCTGAATTTGGTGCACTAAATAGGTTATTAAACTAGATACATCAACTTTATTTAAAAACTTAAATGTGATAAAAAGGTATGATCTTTGATAGTCTTTTAGTAGAGGAATCAAAAGCAAAACCTTCTTCTGATATAAAGAGCTTTCCTGGCTATGTACATTTTATTTGGTGACAATAGTCTTTTAAAGTAACACAGGATTATAAAACTACTCTTAATGCCCCCAAACTTTTGAAATAGAAACTTCTTAGAAAATAAATGTTAATAAAATATTTGGTAGCTCCTATACCTATTAATTTTTGACCACCAAGATTTAAATTTCAACTGAAGTAAGAATAAAATCCACTAGGTAGAATGGTTGTAATCTTGGCCTATTAGTTTTACTAGAATTATATAATCTGCCCAAACTAAATAGTAGTTCACCATTCCCTAAAGAAGAGAGACTGGCTCATGTGGCTTAGTGGATTGAGCATCATCCCATGGACCAATGTCCCCAGTTCAATTCCCATTCAGGGTACATGCCCGGGTTATGGGCTCAATCCCCAGGAGGGGCATACAGGATACAGCTGATTGATGTTTCTCTCTCATTGATGTTTCTATATCTCTCCCTCTCCCTGCCTCTCTCTGAAATAAATTATTAAAAAAAAGTGAGTGAATGAATGTTTGTAAGTGTCAATGACAGACAGGATTATCTCTATAACTGTTCTATATAATAAAAGCCTAATATGCTAAGTGTCTGACCATCCATTCCACCGTTTGACCAGTAGCTATGACGCACACTGACCATGAGGGGGCAAATGCTCTGACCAGTAAGTTAGCTTGCTGCTGGGGTCCAGTGGATTGGGACTGGGTGAGACAGGCCGGACATGCCCTGGAGCCCTCTCAAGATCCTCCCCAGCCCTGATCATGCACCGGTGGAGTCCCTCAGCCTGGCCTGCACCCTCTCACAATTTAGGACCCCTCGGGGGATGTTGAAAAGCTGCAGGCAAGGCCCAGGGACACCACCAGTGCACGAATCCATGCACCCAGCCTCTAGTTTTATATAAAAACATTAATTGACAACTGGTCTCTACTAAGGGTTCTTATGACATCCATCTCACTGTCACAGAAGATCCGATACAAGTTGCAGTTTAACAGTTTAGCATTGGAAATTATAATGCAGATTATATAATGCCAATACAACTAATAGTATAGGATTACTACCTTCCTGCCTAATGAAGGTAGTATGGTGGCCAGGATATCCAAAGCTTAATGAAATTTTATTCCTTTTACCAATGTTATTTTAATTCTCAAAATAACTGTAATCACCCTTCCCTAGTTGAAAGGTAGACGGTGTTTTTTTGGACTTTTCATCTTGGAACAATTTAATAAGGGAAAACCTACCATGAATAGGCTTAAAAATCTTAGTAACTTAACCATAAAGATCATTAAATTAATAAAGCCTCTATGATTACAAATAGTTTCAGGGCATTAGAGATGTAAGGCTGAAGAGCTCTCATCATTTCAGGAAGTGTGACATGAATATTTCCTCTGAGGCTCTGATTTGTGAGCAATTCTGTTTCATGGATGGAGGTATTGAGCTTTTACTAGTACATGTACTGTTAAAGAACTGTGGATTGAAGACAACTTCCAATACAAAAGTCACATAATAAGAGCTTTATTCATCTGACAACTCAAAACCACAGCTTGGAACATTTTAGTCACTTTTATTAATAAACATTTTATTGACTGTTTCCATGAACACAAATGTTGTTTTAAATGACACAAAATAAAATATTTAACTCAATACAGACATCCAATAAAGCATGAACAGATTTTCCAGCTTTTGCATCTTTTTGTTTCATAACACTATCTCTCATTTCTTTAATTATACTTTTTAATCACTGTGCATTCTCTACATGCAAAACACAGGAAATTTTAGTGTGGCCATACTTTGTTAATTTTAGAGATGTAACATTAAAGTTACATTTTATTTTTATATAGGTTACTAACATTTTGCTTAGCTTATATTATGTGTACTTACAATAAAACTGTGTACCTGAAACTTAATAGAAAATGCTAACCCATTGCTAACATAGATAACTGACAGAAGGAATAATTTTTTTGAACGTATAGACTTGGCTATTTTTTCAATTGCCCAGACATGATAGTGATATTTCTACTGCTTCAGAAGAGAATTTTAAAATATTATTTAAGTGGAGTGTTTTATATGCATTTTAATTTTAACTAATTTATTTCTTCAAGTTTTCACTGACTTTATTGTAATGGTCATTCTTGCTTTCTAATAAATACTGATTTTAGAGAGAGGAAGGGAGAGGGAGAGAGAAATAGAAACAACAGTGATGAGTGAAAAGCATAGATCAGCTGGCTCCTGCCTACTGGGGATTTTCTTAACATGAAAGTTGATTATTCATTTCCTTTTGTTCACTATGTCACAAAAATATTATAAGTTTTGTGTCAAAAATCTTTAAAATATATATATATATTTATATATATATATAGTAAAACCCAGGATTTTCAAAACTCTGGCATAAATCATAAAATAGTTTGAGTCCCTCAACATGAATCAAGTTGCTTATTTATAATTAAACAGGACAGCTCACATCTTCCATTTAGTACAAATTATCATCTTTCAAAAAATAATCAACCCAGATTTTCAACTTGATATCTGATATAAAAAAATATCTCATATTTTATCAGAAAAGTTAAAGTAACATTTTTATAAAGTTTCCCAACTTTTGCATAAAACATTATTCTTCACTTTTGAAGAATTCATATTTTATATATAACCCAGGTTTCTGTGATAAAAGAAATAAACACATTTCAATTTGCTTTAATCTATTATTTCTCATTAATTATCAAGTACCATATTTCTGATGAGTCTTTTGACTGTTAAATTTTACTGTCTTCATAACATATTGCAAGGAACTATCATTATGACATATTTCTCCCCAGAAATGGTTTTCAGTTTATTAAGTTGATGTCACAATTCTCTGAATCTAATTACTTCCTGCATTATTTACTTGGTTATTTCATCTTCCTTGGGCCAACTTTAGTCTGCTGTGCTACTTTTCATCTTTCATCTTCAAAGCCCCATTTCTGCATCGTATGCGACTGTCTAAATTTAGTTGCTGAGAGAAACTTCAAATGCAAAACTTTAGTTTTAAAAAAATCCAGCTGAAGTTTATCATTCCTGAAAATGTACAGCTGTGTTCTACATTTATTCTTTCTATCATCAGGATCATAAGACTAAAAGCTAGAAGCAGGCTGTTTTGATTTCAATCATGCTAACAATTCAGGGAAATCAGACTTTGATCTTTGGGAAGAAGATTTGGGACACTCACTGTATTATAATTGGTTTTGGAGGTTTATTTTATAAGGAACTTGCAATTGTGTTCCAGAATGTGTGTTATATTCATTACCAAGGGAAATAGAAGGGATAGGATGTCATTCCACTGTCAGTCATGAAGAAATGAAATAATGGGAAAAGTAAAATCTAAGTGACAGGTATGCAAGTTGAATGGAGTAGATCTTGTTACCAGCAGTGCTTCTGGAAATGTTCATAGAAATTCAAGACAGGAAAGAGTAGGCCAATTTGAAGTGAGAGAGCAGAAGGGATCAGATAGGAGGAAATATGTTGGAAACCTTTATATAGGATTGACCACAGGTTATCGTGGAGGGAGAACTTAGACAGAAAGCTTTTTATTTTTTAAAGTTTTATTGAGAAAAAGTTAACATACCATATAGTAAGCCAGTTTAAAGTGTGCAATTCAATGGTTTTGATCAACTAATTTTAGAATATCACCCCTCTCCCCCCAAGTCACCTTGTATCCATTAGCATTCGCTACCTATTTCCTTTTGCTACAGCCTCGGAGTAGTGCCTGGCCCCTGGCAACTGCTAATCTACTTTCTGCCTTTATAGATTTTCCTTCTGGACATTTCCTAAAAAAATGGAATCATAAAATATGTGGAATTTGGTGAATGGCTTCTTTCTCTTAGCAAAATATTTTCAAGATTTATCCATATTACAACATATAAATCAGTATTTTATTCCTTTTTTTTTTTTTTTTTACTGAATAGTATTCCGTTGTATAAATATACCACATTTTGGTTATCTATTTATTAATTAATAGACATTTGTTGCGGGGGTCCAACCCCAGCGGGTCCAGGGGTCCCCAAAGGTGTGGACGGAGTCGGCGAAGAAGGAATGACACAAAGACAGCCTTCAGTTGATCAGCAGCCTAGTCAGGACCTCTAGCCAGGATCTCCAGCCAAAGTTCTGGTCGGAGCTCTGGTTAGGAACTGATGAGGATCTGATGAGGATCTGATGTTTATTGTCTTGTTACATCCGTATTTATACCAGCCGATTTTAATCCTGTCAATTTCTATTACAAAGGTTAGGGCGTTTCTTATCTCCATTCCAGGGAGTAAAGATTATGTAGCTTAACTACCTGCCTGACACTTAATTAAGGGGTTGTATCCCCTCCCTAACCTCAGGGAAAAATCCCCACCTGGGGAAACAACCTTTCTCAGAGAGGTGACCTTGGTTAAAACACATGGCACTAAGGAGAGCAAACATATTAAGAACAATATGCTATATATGCCAGGTCCCTTGAAACATATGCTGTGCAGATGTTTCTTTCCTGCAGCGACTGTGTCAAGCAGCAAGGATGGACCGGCTTCCGGCAATTTGTATTGCTTTTACCTTTTGCATAATATTAGTAATGCTGCCATAGGCATTAGACAGAATGCTTTTAAAATTTGAACTAAATATTTTGCTCATGTATATTATTCCTATTGTTTTTTATGACTGAAATGTGGGAAAAATATAGACATATTTTATTAGAGAAGTACATCACATCAATTATATCTCAATAAAACAAAAAATACATAAGTTTAAAAATTTTTATTACTTCTGATTATATACACTAAATTTGGAATATTATTAGTTTTGAAGGTAGAAGTTTATAAATATAGGTGTATGACAATATATTATTTCTTGTATTATAAACTTTTGCTATTTGATTGAAAAAAACAAATAATGTTTTATTATCAGAATTATTTCTTTAAAAGTATGTATTATAAAATGTGCATTTATATAATACTGTTTTTAATGAAATATACCATTAAAATAAGTTTTGACCCACCAATTTAGTGCCACATTTGAAGATAAAGAAAAAATAAATATTATTTTTAAAATAGTTAGTGAGGTGTTTTTTTCTATGTGCAAAAAGTGAGAGATAAACTATGAATGACATTATGTTTGGGGAATGGATCCATATACATAAGTGTGCCGAGCCAGCTCAGCCAAGGGTTCGAAAGCCTGAGTGAGGGCGGCGAAAGGATGAAGAAATGACAGACAAAGAGAATAAGCTGGGTCTAGGTGGATCTTCCTGTGTCTGGCTGAGGCCACAGAGAGATCCAGAGGCAAGCTAAGCCTTTATTTTATAGCCAGAGGTAAATAAGGTAGTGGTCACCATAGTTACAATGTTCTTCTGAGTTTCACTTGTTTTGGCAGCACTTGCTGCACCTCCCATAGTGCATTAACTACCTAGGAAGGATCTAGGGAGCGTCATAAGGTCAAGCCTAATTATGCTAAGAGGACTGTGCCCTCTAAGCTGGGACTTGTTTGTGGCTTTGCCAACAGGTCAGTCCGAGGCTTAAACCTATAGCCACACCCTACAATAAGTGACAAGATTATTCCTTTATTTTATTTGAACCTTGACTCTTTCTTGAAGACAAAATTTCTTTTAAAAGACCATTTTGTCCTTTTTGTCAATGTCACTGAATACTTTTTAGCCCTATTGCTATTTATTTTATTGTTTACTGACTTTTTATCACTCCCCTCCCTTGATGACTACTTGACATACTTTTTACTCTCTCATCCAAAATCTTGTTTTCATGCTACTATCAACAATCTTTATGTTAAGTTATAATTCTAACCATTTAGTGGTCATTTTCAGTGTTATATGCCTGCACTTGCATTCAAATGGTCTTGGTTAAAGAGAAAATTTAAGGGTTCCACATCAGACCTATAGGATAGAAATTGTCAAAAGTAGAATCAGGGAATCTGCATTTTTTACAAGCTCTCCAGATAATGCTTAGACACATTAGAGTTCGAGAATGACTACCCACTCACTTTCTTACTCTATGCAACAATAATATTCAACACCCAGACTCTCTAATCACCCATTACCATGTAGACACTATTATCAATTATTCTACCTTTAAAGAATAAATCTCTTTATTATTTTAAAAATAAACTTTGATCTCTTCACTCATATTAATTCTATTATTAACTTTTTTCTCAAATGTTTCAGCATTCTCCTGACTTCATCCAACTGAACTCCCATTACCCAAGACTTTAACAGCTTTAACCAACACTCCTGACCCCCTTGTTTACTAGTTTTTTTTTTCCAGTGGCATATGCTCAACAAACTCCAGTAGCTTATTATTCCAACTACTTGTCATCTTGATTCCTACATCCAGCCATCCAAGGATGCCTGGAAAAACATTTCTTCAATTTATTGTATTATTGTCACCACCATATTTGCTACTGTCTTTCTCCTCTATTCAGAAGACTGTGCAGCAACTGCTTGGGTCTCTGCTCCATTCTCCCCAACCGCTACTTTAGAAATTTAGAATGCCAAGAATCTAGTTTTACCAGCATTATCTTCTCTCAACAAATGACCCTGCTTTCTATCTCATACCTGCAGACTCCGATTTTATAGTCATTTAAAACTAATGTCTGGCCCAGCCAATGTAACTCAATGTTTGAGCATCAACCCATGAACCAGGAGGTCACAGTTCAATTCCAAATCAGGGCACATGCCTCGGTTGCTGGCTTGATCCTCTGTAGGGGGCATGCAGGACGCAGACTATCAATAATTATCTCTCATCATTGATATTTCTCCATTTCCCTTCCTCTCTCTGAAATCAATAAAGACATATAAAAATAACCTCTAAAATTAATATCGGTAGTAGGCTAAATAATGGACTCAAAGATTATTAGATTCTAATCTCTAGAACCTGGATCTTGAGATGGGAGGATTATCTTGAATTATCTAAATGTCCTGACATTAGTGAGGTAGAGGAAGATTTGATAGACACAGAAGAGAAGGCAATGTGACCATGGAGGAATGGTTTAGTTGCAAGTCAAGGAATATCAGCCGGGTTTTCCCTAAAGCCTCTGGGAGGTGGGCAACCTTGCTGAAACCTGATATCAGCCCAGTGCTACTCATTTCAAACTTCTAGCTCCAGGATTGTGAGAGAATGAATTTCTGTGTTGTTTGTAACCACCAAGTTGGTGGTAATTTATTACAGCACCCACAGAAAGGTAGTAATGCAATACAATGCTCCCCCAAGGCCTTTCTTTTAAAATATATTTTCCTCCCTTGTTAAAGTAATTGATAGAAACTTTTCACTTTTTAAAATGTGCATACGCAGTGTCTGTCATCAAGTTCTGCTGATTCTATTTAATATATCTCTTTTTTAAATCATTTCTTCTTCTATGGACCCATTGCCATTATCTTTGCTAAGACATAAATGATGTTTGATCTGGCCTTCTAGAATAGCCTCTGTTGCAAATTGTCCTAAATTTTTGTTATTTCAGGAATTATCACATTCTTTGGTAAATACTGGTGACTTTTTGTGACTAGGGGGTAAAGAAATGGCTCTTATTCTTATCTCTAAAAACTCCCCCTTGTTGCTACAATGAACACAGGTACCAGACCAAAATCTGCTATGCACAGTTATTAGTAAACAAGAACAAAATCCACACATGGTCCTGAAAACTCGGCAAGCTCCTCTTCTCTCTCCCGAGGCACTTTTATGAGAACCACCCCCTTCACCAAGGCAGTGATACTATGACTTCAGGAGCAGCCAATGTTCTCTCAAACAACGGGACTCTTCCTCCAGGGAGCGGAGAGCAAGCCTCAGTGGGGTTTGAGGCCTGGGGCACTGCTCTAAAGGTTCTTGGACTTGTCAGTTTCTCAAACAGTATGCAAAGGAGCAAAGAGCTGGTGCAATCTTGCCAGCCAGCCATGTATGTGGAATATTACACATTCTCATTCCCTCCAATGGAGATCTTCTCAGTCCTCCAAGTTAATATCTCAGTCCTTTGTGCTAGTCAGTTAAACTTCTGCTAAAAATTAGGGGATATATGAAGTATATCTGGAGTATGTGTTCCAGATTGGGTTCCTACAAATACTAATGCACCATCCTTAGGGTGTCAATGAAAGTTAATATCAGACACAAATATCAATGTGATCTACCTGAATTAATTAAAATAAATTACCTCACAGAAAATTTAAATACTTAGTTCTCTTTCCTTTATATTCTTCTCCACACTGTCCCCAGGCTGATCTTTTAATCAAGACACCTGTTACGCATTGTCTTGGTCTCTTCTGGCCTCCGGGGAAGGTGTTAATCTCTTTTACAGTCCAGACGTTTTCACTCACCATACCATTCATATATCTGAAATATTTAATTAGTAGTAATTCTCAAAAATTTTAAAAATACAGCTTGTAATCTTTCTAGGTATCATATTATCTCTTTGCTCTCTCTAACTTGCTTACTGCAATGCTTCCCCTCATTCTTCAGATTTGTGTTAAAAAAATAAATTCTTTGTGGAGCTACCATATTCTTCTGTGTACCTTAGGTTACCCTTTCACCTATCTCCTTTTTTTTGAATTTATAGACTTATGTTATGACTTTGTTAAATTAACTTTAAGTGGATAGCAGGGTATTAGATGGTGAGCCAGTTCTACAACAGACAACCAGAGAAATTGAAATAGAGAAGTTTATTCCTTGTCAGGGCCAGCCTGATAGGTTGAGCTGGGCTGAGGTAGGGAGGTGGGAACTGAGAAAAGAAAGAAAGACAGGAGAGCGGGATCGGGAGGACTGCAGCTCAATCGAGGAACTGCAGCAAGTTTATTAACCACACAATGCTATTTATACACAAGACACTGAATAGGAGGTCTGTCAAGAGGAATCTATTCTTTGTTCCTCTTAATCTCTAAGGGAGGACAGAGCAGAAGGACAAGTTCTTGGTACAGCAAATCTCAGTAAATAGTTACAGACTTCTTGGTAAGCCATGAAAGGCTGTTCTCATTCTACAAAGGTTGCTCTCATTCTACTGATAACCGCCATCCAAACAAGTCCGGGGAAACTGTGTGGGTAAGGGTCCCAGCCTTGCTAGCCCCTTCAGGTGCAGGGACCATGTCAGCTTACACCTGGTCTCCAACAATTCCTCACAATTCATAGGTCCTGAAAGAGGTACAGGACACAGCTCCGAGGCCACTTGGGGAGGTCAAGACAGTGCAGGCAGAGAAAAAGGAAGGACCCAGGGCATATGCCTTTCTCAGGGTCTATGGATGGAGTGCTTTGCAGTTCCCAGACTAAGGCAGGAGTGGTCAGTTCAAACCTAAAGAGGAGGGTTTCTTTTAGCCCCATGTGGAATCTCACCTAAGGGGTACATAAGGCATACAGGTGCTGGGAGGCAGGAAGAACTATTGATCACAAAGGTTGTTGGAGAATCTTGACAAGAACTTACATTTGCCTCTGACTCTGTGCTGTTATCTAGGGCATGAGCTTGCATAAGGGGCAAGTGTCAGTTTAAGGTCCCTGCAGGCCTTTTGATTTTTTTAAAAAAATGGATGCTGTGTTAACAATACCATGGAATAGCTTAGCTAAACTAATGATGCATTATATTTTTGCTGACACTGAATTTTAGATAATTTTATGAGCCCTTCCATTTCCACCAAGTTTGTAAACTTCCCAAGAGTGGTTTCCATGCCTTTTTCATATGCAAGAGACTCATTCTTATCACAGGAAATAATTGGCTCTCCATGAATATCTGACAAAGAGTGAATGAATGAATGAATGAATGAAATCCTAAGCCAAAGACAATTCTTTATTAATTCAGAAGCAAAGGATGTCTCTTGCAGCTGCTTTTTGTTTTTGAAGGTAAAGGTGCTCAGATGCGGCTTATTATAAAATGTATTATTTATGACTGGCATGTGTAACTTGAACAAATACAGTATATTCTCAATGATTGAGTCATTTCATTCTTTGAGCATGTCTTTGGTATATGTAATTTTAAAAGTAAAATAATGTCAAAATTAGATATTTTTTGACATTGCATATACCACATATTCATAGTCTGAAAGAATGTAAAATGCCAGTATTTTTAATGTACTGTATGTTTCTATATCCATGATATTTTAGATGCTAGACTCTATGAATAAAGTTATTGAAATTGGAAGAACTGGGGTCATGTCTGGGTAGTTTTAGACTATGATGTAATACTAAAAATGACATTAAGAAAATATAAGGGACACAAAAAGGGAGGGACAAAGGTAAGACAAAAGCATCATAATGGTAATATTGCCCCAGCTTGCTCTGCTCAATGGTTAGAGCGTCGGCCTGCAGACCACAGGGTCATGGATTGGATTCCCAGTCAAAGGCATGTACTTGGGTTGCAAGTTCTTTCCCTGCTCCAGTCGGGGTGCATGTGGGAGGCAAGCTATCGATGTGTCTCTCCCATATCAATGTTTGTCTCTCTCTCTTCTACCTTCCCTTCCACTCTCTCTAAAAATCAATGGAAAAATATCCTCCGGTGAGGATTAACACACAAAAAAGGAAATATAGAGTACTGATTTCTGACTTGCTACTCTGAATTACTATTTTCATCTTTATTTGGCTGATTTCTTCTAATCAGTGTACTTACATTTGTTTTTAAACCATTCAATAAGTTTTTATTGATCCCTATTATTTATTGGACTGTAATGAGCTAAAAATAAAAATTGAAGGACACATGGTGATTGCTGGAAACAGTCACTAATAGAAATCTGCCTAATTGTAGGCATGGCCCTTACTACCCAGGATATATTAAAAATTAATCAGTTTTATGTAAATATTTTTCTTTCTTTTTTTCTAATAGCATAGTAAGTGTCTGTGTCTTCTATTACTGTGCCAAAAATAAGTGTTCCCCAGGATTGATACATTTCATGTTTTGGAAATTAAACAAGACTTGGTTTATGATTAATTTAAAAATTAAAATAAGTGTATTAAATTTCCTGAACATTGATTTATATCCTTTCCTAAAGTTAATTCTTATTATATTGAATACAGTTGCAAATTGTGTCTTGTCAAGTCTTGCTTATTTATTTGTTTTTAAATATTACCAAATCAAAAAATTGAGGTTTCTTTTGCTGTTGGTGTATCTTTTCTTTTAACATGTTTTTATTGATTCTAGAGAGGGAGGGGGGATAGAAACATCAATGATGAGAGAGATCATTGATCAGTTGCCACCTGCATGCCCTGCACTGGGGATCGAGCCCCGGCATGTGCCCAGACCCGGAATGGAACCATGACCTCCCAGTTCATAGGTGATGCTCAACCACTGAGCCATGCCAGCCAGGCTGTCGGTGTATCTTTTATTTCGTTCTGTCAGTTCTATAAAGTACCCTTTTCACTGAAAAACACGATGCTAGAAATGCATATATTTCCATTATGTCCCCCTAGAGGCCAGTAAATATTGGAAAAACAGTTAATGGCTTTAAGGTAAACCTTTGTCTATATACGTTCATCCCTGACACCTACAATTCTTTCATACTCTCTCTAAATTGTAAATGGAAAGATGAAATGGTAACTCAACAGTATAATATGCTTATGCACAATTCATTATTTACTTATGAAACGGGCCAAAAGGCATTTGTTAAAAACATTTTCCCTTTCATTTAAAAAATAATAATTTTGGTTTGCAGAGTAGCATTGTTAAAAGTATTATATTCAATACAAAATAACATTTTTTTTCCTCCTTCTTTATTTTTGTCCCTCTTTTCTCTCTCTTCTCCCTTTCTTTTTCTTTTTTGGTACTTAGACACTTTTTAAAAATCATTATTTGTAAATGTTGACTCTTCTAACGATTCAGTGATGTTTTCTGTCTTGCTCATCAGTATTGACCTTCCTCTACTAAAATCATAGCATTTCCTAGAGATTTGCAAATTACTTTGCCCATTATCCAGAAGGGTTTTCATTTCCTAATAAACAGATTGAACTCTGTAAGTGGATTCTGATTATAATATAAGAGTAACTGTCTCTTTTACCACAAAAAAAGCAAAATAATTATCAACATTTTCTGATTATTTTTAAACATAGCCAAATTCTAGGCTATAGTAATAAAAATTATCTTAGAAATTGACTCTGAAAGCAATATGGGAGTACTCTCTCCTCTTTCATGGCACCTCATTTCTGTAATATTTATAGTTTATTAAAACAAAATCATCCTGACAATCTATGCCAGTGGAGGTATAATACAGCCATAATTGTGTGACTATCGTAAGCTTAAGCCACAAAATAAAGCAGTGGAAAGAACAAGTATGTTTGGTGTATTTTGAGGCTTATTTTTCATGTTAATACTCATGTTTAGACATTCTAAATGGGCTAATTTTTTTCTGAGGACATAAGTATTTCTAAAACATTTCCATTATTATAATCTTGAGAGGTGTATTACCTGGTATCTGACTTATTTTCATAGTCTGGTTTGAAAAGATCAAAGTTTGTCTTCAATAAAGATAAAAAGGGTTAAATGTGGAAAAATCAAAATATGAATAAAATATGTTGGTTACAATATTCATTAATATGACTTAATGAAATAATCTGCATTTTCTTAGATTGTTTTTCTATTTTAATGAAAATTAAGGTAGCCTTGAGGAAAACAATGTGGTGTTAGTTTCCTAAACATGGATAAGTGGCAGGAGGAGGGAATGGAATGGGAGGTGGAATACATAGGGAAGGAGAGTAAGGAAATAAGAGGAGATGCTGCAAAGGGAGTGATCTGAGCAAGTAGACAGCGATCCACACCTGCCCTGGAGGCCACCGAATCCTCAACATTGAGCTACAGTTATCATATTACTACAAAATTTGGGGTTCAATGTCTAGTTTATTGAAAGCTAACTGCATTAATACCAATGGAAAGGTACTATATTCCAGGTAATTCCTTTTTATTGATGTTGCAAGAGTCTAAGAATTCCTAAAAGACTACAGATATTATGCTTTTTAACTTGAAAATCACGATGAGTATATTATTGCGACCTTACCCTGCTTTTCTACTTCAAACCCTCAGTTCTGGACCATGGCATGATTTTGTTAAAATTCTTTCTCAATGGTAACTCAAAGGAATACAGTGTTAGTTAATATAACTTTTCTCTGTTGCCTGGCATTGAATACTTAGGTTGGGGGAATGTTCCTATTAGACATGACTTCATTACTCTATTTGAGTCCTACTCCCATTGGGCTTGTAAACCCAGGAGTATAGGAAGAAGAGCTCTGAAATGTAGTCTTACTCCACTGTTGACTAGGCTTGCAAAGACACCACTTTCTGATATTCATATAAATTTATCTAATTCTTTGTGAACAACTCTTAGGAAAGAAGAATGAGTGATGTTGTATGAGTTCATGGAGATTTTGTATCAAAAAGGAGCAACCAAAGGACTTGTATGCATGCATATTAGCATAACCAATGGACACAGACACTAGGGGGGTGAGGGCACGAGCAGGAGGGTGGGAGGCAATGGGGGGATAAGGACACATATGTAATACCTTAATCAATAAAGAAAAAAAAAGGTAAAAAAAAAAAAAAAGGAGGAGCAGATGTAACATATGGCTGATGTTTGAAGTTTGAGTACAATTCATTAACTTATTTGACATGTATTATTGATCATCTACTATCTGTCCATATTGCAACAGAAATGAAGAAATTCAACAATTTCCCCACAGCAAGGCATGATTCTTAGTTTTTCAGCATCCTATCTATTAGAGTTTATATCACTCAGAAATTATAATGTTGTTTTAATTAACATAATGAAAACATGTGCTGTCAGTGAAAAATAGGAATAAAGAATGATTTATTGTGGCTGGCCAGTGTTGCTCAGTAATCAGAGCATTGGCCCACACACCAAAGGGCCTTAGGTTCGATTCCTGATCAAGGGGACATACCTGGGTTGCAGGTTTGACCCCTGGCCCCATTTGCATGTGGGAGGCAACCAATTGATGTGTCTCACATCAATGTTTCTCTCTCTCTCTCTCTCTCTCTCTCTCTCTCTCTCTCTCTCTCTCTTCCTCCCCCTCCCTCACACCCTTCTACTCTCTCTAAAAATCAATGGAAAAAGAATCCTCAAGTGAGGATTAAAAAACAAACAAAAAATCATTTGAAGACCTTCTCTTGTAGCTTCATTGCCAAAAGATATGACTTAATCTATTTTATTTGAATTTGAAAGATATAATTTGTGTAGTGAATCCATAAAAATTTTTTATAAAGTCTAAGGTAAAACCATTACTTCTTACTACTATTCTCAGTAAGAATTTAAAATTTACTGTTAATTCCTTTCTATGTTGTTGACAGTTCATGGTAATATAAAATATGTGAAGCAGAAAGGAATAATAATATTTCATTGTTACAACCTACCACATTCTGCTTTTATGGGCATTCCCAGATGTGCATATGTGAATGCTTTCTAAGGAGCTGGTTCTGAATGGTTATTGAAAATTACAGATAATGAAGCTAATATAGATTTAAAATTTGGATGTATGAATTGGAATTTTTTTACATACAATAATTATTGTCATTTTATATATTAGCAACTTCTTTCTCTTTGAAATATACAGGGGGCAAAAGGAGGTTTACAGTTGTAATGTAAATTAATAGAGTAATTAATAAATAATAATAAAAGAATAGACTCTATTTCTTGTACTCACAACTGTAAACCTACCTTTGTCCTACCCTGTAATTAATTCACTTCTTTGAGATGAAATTTACATATGAGAAGTTTTATTGATATTGGTATTATTTTGTATTAAGAAGGAAATTAACATCATTTTTATCATCTAGAACAGTGTGCATCAATGTTGACTTTGTCATTATTCATTCAGTGATTTCTTTTTCTGGTTATTCTTATTGTGGTTTCTATGATAGATATTTCTCAATGTTCAAATGACTGGTTTTCTCAATTTCATTTGGAAGTGTTTTTGTTGTTGTTTTTTGAGTCTTATAATCCATGTCCTCATAGGAAACAAAAATCAAGTCAAAATGTTGAATGACAGTTGAGATTCTTGATGAGCTCAAAAAGGCTTATTTAACTAAAGTGCTACAATACCTACAATGTTCATAAATATTAATAACAGATGAGAACCCAAGTTTCCCTGAGCTCTGGTGAGGAGAGGGATGTTGTGGGGAGTGGGGGAGTGTTCATAAAAGAAAATAAAAGAGAGAAAACTCATGGACATGAGCAACAGTGTGGTGATTGTTGGGTGGGGAGATGGATGCAGGTGGAAGAGGATATCGAGGGGATAAATGGTAAAGGGGAAAAATTAGAACTACATTGGAAATTGTCACAGATAAGTCACAAGAAGGATCCAAGTTTGTGAAAAGATTTGGTGGAATTGGAGGTATGTTGAGGTATCCAGTAGATTTCTAAGGAAGGGAATGCCAAGGGGAAGATGATGAATTTTTTACCTTGATGACCATGAGGTAGTCAACATGGCTTCGGCAAAATGTGCCTCACCCTCCAGAATTCAATCCAAGGAGCATACCCATGATGGAATTTTAACAGACCCCTACCCATAGCCATCAAATGGCTATCTTTCAGCAAGATCACATTCTGAAAAAAGACAAGGGTAGGCTGTGGATGCAATAAAAGTTCAACTTTATTGACTTTGTGTTTGCTGCTTCATCTCTGAGCTCTGTCCATTAGTCATTGTTCTTTGATGAGTAGGAGACAAAATTGTCCCCAATAAGAACTGAGCTAGGTGAAGAGAGAAAAGTGATCTTTAAATATAGTAAAATACAGATCATTAATGACCTTGTTAAACTCAGTTTGAATTGGAATGCTGACAATGAATACTACAATGATGTAGGTGAGTGAATGAGAGGTGAAGGGATGCAGATGACTCTCTAGAGAAGGATTGTGTATGAAGGAGAAGAAATAAGTGGTGCAAAAGCTAGATTTGGACATGGCATCAAATGGGTATTTTTCAGCAAGATCACGTTCTGCAAAAGTCATGGGTAGGCTGTGGATGTAATAACAGTGTTGCAGAAGACCAAAGAAAAACCAAGCAACGCTCTAGAGAAATGAGTGACACTGTTTATTTATGGCAGTGGACTCAGGGAATAACTTTCCAAATCAGAGTAAAGTAACATGCAGGGGGCTTCTCCTTTATATCTCCCTGTGGTCTTTGTCCCACAAATATGGATTATGCTTCCAGTCCTTTTCATGGGCCTTGCAAGTTGGCCCCCAGGTGTTGGGGGTCTCCAGGCCATATCTGATGGTTTGGCCTGGCGCCAGTGCTAATAACCCTCCCTCCGGGGCAGTGCACTGTTCACAGTTTTATGGCCTCTGTAACAGGTTCTGCAAGACCAGTTTCTGGGAAGGAGGTAGTGACTTAATTATAAGTTATCAAGAATGTACAATGAGCTTGCTGGCAAGGATTCCAATTTCTAGCCCCCCAAATATTAGGGTTACATTGAAATTAGCCCTTTTTAGACTTCTCAACAGTTCAACTTTATTGTCTTCGTGTTCACTGCTAAAAAAAATAGATAGAATCCAGAAGTTCTTTCTCAAACCCTCTGACATTGATCTTGAAATAATACCTTAAATAAAGCATGCTCCTAATTCTAAGTCTTATTGCTAGAACAATACACTTTATGTAAAACTGAATAAAATTCCCATTTTAATTTTTTTTCCTACCAAAATAATTTTTATTAGTAAGGCCCTTGTTAGCACATAAGGAAAATACAATTTAAGTCTTCCATTTCAAAATTAAAAATCAAAACAAACATTGTTGTGGATCTTTTTACCTATCCAAAATTGCATTCCAAACAATAGCAATAGCATAAGGAAGATTATTGTTGAGGAGCAACTTTATAATTAAATCAATGCAGTCTCTGACTTGAAGTCAGTTTGCTTGGAGTTTTGTGTGGCTTTATTGATTTGAATCATAAAAAATGCAAAAGAAGATACATTGGGCAAATTCAATAACATAAAAGGGAGAAAACGTACTCAATGAGAAAAATCTCAAATTATAACTCAGAGTGTTGATGAGTGCAAGAATTTGGAAACAAAGTAAAATTATTGCCTTTTCTATCATATATGGAAAGAAATTTGTAGTCTATCTGTTATGTGTCCTTACCCTCTCTTCTGACATAAATATTATCTGAAAGATATAACTCACACTCCAGAGACTTCAATAAAATTGAGGAAATGTTCACTTTGACCTTTGTTTTAAGAGCTTGACCAATGCTTTGAATTCACTTATCCTGATTTAATCTTTAGTTGCTTTATTTCCTGACCTGGAAGAGTGAAACATATTTACATTTATAAAGAGCTTTGACCTTCATGACTAATGGCTGTTAATTGCTATGACAGTGACACTTTTATCTTACTTATATTTCTAGGTTACCTTTTATAGGAAAATCTTTGAGAACTAAATTATCAGGGCTTTTAGAAAAACTAAAATATACTGCTTTCTAAAAATACCAACTTATTGCAAACATTAAGTTTAATATCAATCACATGAGATTCCAAGACTGTTTTATAAATTTTTTGAATTACATTTTACTTTAATAATTCCAAATTTTTAAAAAAGGTAACTTGGTAACTGTATAGACAAAAAGGATTATTCTGTTTTGGATGTTTATAGAACCTATATTTTATCAACATTCTTGCCTTATCTTATCCTAGTCATTCTGAGGATGTAATGACCCTTTGAACACTCAAACAGTTGAAAAACCAATGGATTCATTCTAATATTTTATAAATGCTTGGGTATTTGTTATAATAATTTCTAGCTGGTTCTATTTAGCCAGTTCTTCTCTGTAGGACATTCCTAATCTTCGATTGAGATTTAGTTTATAAGCTAAAACAATTAAGGAAATATCTGAAATGCACTTTGGTACAATACCTTTTTTACTGTTTCCAAATGCATTTAATAACTCAAATTCAGAGAGAAATTTTCAATTTTTAAAGTTATTAAGAGAAACTAAAATAAATTAAACATGTTTAACTGAATGATTAAGTCATAATTAATGAAAAGCAGCTCATAGGACTTCCAAACATTTTAATTGTACATGCCCAGATTTCAAATATTTATGTCCCTAATAAACTCTATACGTTTTTGAGCATAAGGAAAAATTCTCTTGCCAGAAATTGTGCCTGATATTGACTACAATAGAACTGATCAGGTATTATATTTTTATTTACTTATAAGAGCATAAACTTTTCTCTAGTTTTAAATTTTTTGTTCATAGTATGACTGCTTAGGCATCAAGACTAAATAACAACTTTATAAGAAACAATGATTTATGGAGGAAGAAGTTTGGAATTTAAGGATTACAGGTTAGAATAACATGTTTCTTAGAGTGATGTGCTACTTAATGATGGGGGTACATTCTGAGAAATGTGACATTAGGCAATTTTATTGTTGTCCGAACATAATAGCGCATATTGACATAAACCTGGTGGTATACCTACTACACACCTAGGCAATATGGTACAGCAAGGTCATATATGTGGACTGCCCTTGGTCAAAATATCATTTTGCAACTCCTGATTGTATTTTGTTTTTTTGAATGTCCACATTTTATTTTTCAGGGTGCTGAGAGATTGTTGAGACAATGCAAATGACATTCTTTTTATGACTCCATATAACATTATAAGGCCCACAGGTATCGGGCCTAACTGGCAGTCGGACATCCCCCGAGGGGTCCCAGATGGTGAGAGGGTGCAAGGCAGGCTGAGGGACACCCCCTCCCCCCATGCATGAATTTCATGCACCAGGCTTCTAGTTCTTTTATATATATGACAGCAATTATTAAATTTCCGTCAGTCTTCCCTGCATTTTCTGCATATTCCCATACCACCTCTGAGGAACTCAAATATTTGTTGGGTCCTGCTTAAAATATTTGCTTGTTTTTATCTAGGAATATATGTAAAAACCAACACCTGCTCATTTATTTGAGCAATGGAATAATTTGCAGAATTGCATAAGGAATAATTTTATATTATAGTATTAGTGACACTGAGGAAACTTATGAGAAGTTTCTTTTTTTTTTACTGTTTTCTTTGATATTTTATTTTATTTATTTATTTTTTATTGCTTAAAGTATTACAAAGGGTATTACATATGTCTCCTTTTTTCCCCCACCCTTGACAATCCCCTGGCCTCCCTTACCCCCCAGTGTCTTATGTCCATTGGTTATGCTTATATGCATGCATACAAGTCCTTTGGTTGATCTCTTACCCCCCCTTCTGCCCCCCTACCCTCCCCGGCCTTCCCGCTGCATTTTGACAGTCTGTTTGAGGCAGCACTGCCTCTGTATCTATTTTTGTTCATAAGTTTATAATGGTCTTTATTATCCATGAATGAGTGAGATCATGTGGTATTTTTCCTTCATTAACTGGCTTATTTCACTTAGCATAATGCTCTCCAGTTCCATCCATGCCGTTGCAAATGGTAAGAGTTCCTTCTTTTTTACAGCAGCGTAGTATTCCATCGTGTAGATGTACCAAAATTTTCTAATCCATTCATCTACCGATGGGCACTTAGGCTGTTTCCAGATCTTAGCTATGGTGAATTGTGCTGCTATGAACATAGGGGTGCATATATCCTTTCTGATTGGTGTTTCTGGTTTCTTGGGATATATTCCTAGAAGTGGGATCACAGGGTCAAATGGGAGTTCCATTTTTAGTTTTTTGAGGAAACTCCATACTGTCTTCCATAGTGACTGCACCAGTCTGCATTCCCACCAGCAGTGTACACGTGTTCCTTTTTCTCCACATCCTCTCCAGCACTTGTCGTTTGTTGATTTGTTGATGATAGCCAGTCTGACAGGTGTTAGATGGTACCTCATTGTTGTTTTGATTTGCATTTCTCAGATGATTAGTGACTTTCAGCATGTTTTCATATGTCTCTTGGCTTTCTGAATGTCCTCTTTTGAAAGGTGTCTATTTAGATCCTTTGCCCATTTTTTGATTGGATTGTTTATCTTCCTTTTGTTAAGTTGTATGAGTTCCCTATAAATTTTGGAGATTAGGCCCTTATCAGATATGACATTGGCAAATATGTTTTCCCACGCAGTGGGCTTTCTTGTTGTTTTGTTGATGATTTCTTTTGCTGTACAGAAGCTTTTTATTTTGATGAAGTCCCATTTGTTCATTTTCTCTTTAGTTTCAAGTGCCTTAGGAGCTGTATTGGTGAAGAAATTGCTTCGGCATATGTCTGAGATTTTGTTGCCTTTGGATTCTTCTAGCATTTGTATGGTTCCCGTCATACATTTAAGTCCTTTATCCATTTTGAGTTTATTTTTGTGTATGGTGTAAGTTGGTGGTCTAGTTTCATTTTTCTGCACGTATCTGTCCAATTTTCCCAACACCATTTATTGGAGAGACTATCTTGACTCCATTGTATGTTCTTGCCTCCTTTGTCAAATATTAATTGAGCATATTGGTTCGGGCCGATTTCTGGGTTCTCTATTCTATTCCATTGATCTATATGTCTGTTCTTGTGCCAGTACCAGGCAGTTTTGAGAACAGTGGCTTTGTAATACAGCTTGATATCTGGTATTGAGATCCCACCTACTTTCTTCTTTCTCAGGATCGCTGCAGCTATTCGGGGTCTTTTTTTATTCCAGAAGAATTTTTGGAGAGTTCGTTCTAGATCTGTGAAATATGCCGTTGGTATTTTAATAGGAAGTGCGTTGAATTTATAGATTGCTTTGGGTAGTATGGACATTTTGATGATGTTGATTCTACCAATCCATGAACACGGTATGTTCTTCCATCTGTTTATGTCTTCCTCTACCTCTTTTTTCAACGTCCTGTAGTTTTCTCAATAGAGGTCTTTTACCTCTTTAGTTAAGTTTATTCCTAGGTAGCTTAATTTTTTTTTGGTGCGATGATAAATGGGATTGTTTCTTTAGTCTCTTTCTGGAAGTTCACTATTGGTGTATGAGAAGTTTCTTGAAGGTTTATTTTTCTTAAATATGGCACTGTTTGAGCATGTATTTTTTTCTTACTCATATCTATATCTACCTTTCATAACATTTTAAAAGTATGTTTTTAATTGTAACATACTAAAACACAGTTATGGCAAAAGAAAATGGAATATGTGTTAATATTATGACTTAGAGAAAACTACTTCTACATCTTTTCATGAATAGGTGAATTGGAATTGCTAATGATTACATACAAAATTTAAATGTTGTTAAAAATTTTAAATAAAAAGGATCACAGATTTTATTTCTTTGAATATTGCCCTTTATAATTAATCTCTGCTATTATAGTTTTACTACCAAAGAGAATTTCTAAAATATAATTAAAACTTAGCAACTTTAAGTATTACAGAAAATATAATTTCAGTTCTAGACAATATCTTGTATAAATAGCATATCAATGTTCATTTTAAAAATATGTGTATGCAATTGGAATACTCAAATACCTTTATATGTAGTTTAAATAAATTAAACATATATTTTCCCCTTTGAAAGTAGTTTCCAGGTTTTAATTTAACCAAGGTGTCAATTCAATTTAATTGATTTTTGGATGGGAGAATGAAAAGCATTCTATAGATTTAGGGGGTTGATTAGGAAACTCCATTCCATTTGAAAACAGGAGAGAATTAATGATCACAACAAGATGTCTTAAACTGTTTACATAGGCTGCTAAGAGGTATAGCATCTTGACTGATATTTAGCCACATTTTAAATTTTTGAAACCTGGGATACCCTTCAATCTATATAAATTTAATATGGAAACATATTTACTCTAAAGTTTATTAGTAAAATAAGAGAAGTTCTTAAAATAAAAGGTCAAGATATTGACTTTTTGTCTCTTTCTCACTCCAGTGGCTTTATTGCTAAGTAATATGTATTAAAAATTATTTGTATAAAAATAAAGAATCCAAAATAGTAGATAAAAATATAGATGATGATTAAGATTGATGTTGATCAAGTTATTTCTTTTTTTTTCATTTTTTTAAATATTTATTGTTCAGATTATTACAGTTGTTCCTCTTTTTTCCCCCCATAGCTCCCCTCCACCAGGTTCCCATTCCAACCTCTGCCCTTACCCCCCTCATACTGTCCTCATCCATAGGTGTACAATTTTTGTCCAGTCTCTTCCCACACCCCTACACCCCCACACCCCTTTCCCCCCGAGAATTGTCAGTCCACTCCCTTTCTATGCCCCTGATTCTATTGTATTCACCAATTTATTCTGTTCATCGGATTTTTTATTCACTTGATTTTTAGATTCATTGTTGATAGATGTGTATTTGTTGTTCATAATTTGTATCTTTACCTTTTTCTTCTTCTTCTTCCTCTTCTTAAAGGAAGAGGAAGAATATAATACTGGTTTGGTGGTGATGAACTCCTTTAGCATTTTCTTATCTTTGAAGCTCTTTATCTGACCTTCAATTCTGAATGATAGCTTTGCTGGGTAAAGTAATCTAGGTTGTAGGTTCTTGCTATTCATCACTTTGAATGTTTCTTGCCACTCCCTTCTGGCCTGCATAGTTTCTGTTGAGAAATCAGCTGACAATCATATGGGTACTCCCTTGTAGGTAAATAACTGTTTTTCTCTTGCTACTTTTAAGATTCTCTCTTTGTCTTTTGCTCTTGGCACTTTAATTATGATGTGTCTTGGTGTGGTCCTCTTTGGATTCCTTTTGTTTGGGGTTCTCTGAGCTTCCTGGTCTGGTAAGTCTATTTCTTTCACCAGGTAGGGGAAGTTTTCTGTCATTATTTATTCAAATAGGTTTTCAATATCTTGCTCTCTCTCTCTTCTTCTGGCATCCCCATAATTCAGTTGTTGGTACGCTTGAAGTTGTCCCAGAGGTTCCTTACACTATCTTCATATTTTTGGATTCTTTTTTCTTTTCCGGTTGAGTGTTTTTTACTTCTTCATACTTCAAATCTTTGACTTGATTCTTGCAATCCTCTAGTCTGCCATTGGATCTCTGTATAATATTCTTTATTTCAGTCAGTGTATGCTTAATTTCTAGTTGGTCCTTTTTCATATGCTCGAGGGTCTCACTAGACTTATTGAGGGTCTTACTAAATTTGTCAGCGGTTTCTAAAACATTCTTGAAAAACCTTATAACCATGGTTTTGAACTCTATATCCAGTAGTTTGCTTTCCTCCATTTCGGTCATTTGTGACCTGTTTCTTTGTCTCTGCATTTTTTATGCTTTCCTGTGTTGATAAAGTGGCTTTCTGTGCTAGGTGTCCTATAGGGCCCAGTGGCTCAACCTCCCCAATTACCTGAGGTGGACACTCCTGGTGCACCCCTTTGTGGGCTGTGTACACAGTCTTGTTGTAATTAAGCCTTGATTGTAGTTGGTATCACTGGGAGGAATTGATCTCCAGGCTAATTGGCTGTTAGAATCAGCTGTGTCTACAGTGGGAGAACTTCTGTGATGGAGACACCCTTCTGGGGCAAGACTTGCTTCAGTGGGGCTTTGGTGATCTCTGAGTCTGCCCTCTGAGTGTGTCCCTTATGGATCTAAGGAGTTGTAATCTGGATGGTCCCACTCTGACCACTGGGTACACTGGCACTTGGATATCTAAGGAGGTGCTAATTTAGCCTCTGCCTGAGGCTGCCCAGCAGGAGCTATGGAGAGATCTGCAGATTCCTCTTCTTTGTTTGGGATTTGGAGGTGCCCAGATGAGGCCCAGCTGTGAAGCAATGCAAGCTGCTGTGGGGCCTTGGGCCTTCTTTTGGATGTTCTGGGTCTCTCTGACCCAGCTGCAGTTTGTTAGGTAATTTTAGATTGCAAAAGGCCAGGTCATTTATATGCAAAAGCCTCTGCGCACAGCTTGGGTGGGGTGGGGTCTCAGGGAATCAACAGGGTGGAGCAAACAGCTATGGCTGATCCTCAGTCCTGCCCTAAGAGGCCCCAGGTCTCAGTGTCCCGAGGTAATTGCTGCAAGCACCTCTGAGAAAAGCCGCCCTCGAGTTCCGTTCGCTGCCAGACAGTGCAGTTTCTCCCCATATGAGTCTGGGTCCCCAGAGACTTGCCCGGAACTTGAGTCAGGGCCGTTGGGAGCTTGTGTCTTTCTCCCAATTGAAAAAGACAACCACATCCTCATTTGCCAGCCCTTTCCGTGTGCGCCTCTGTACCTCTGCACTTTACTTCCGCACCTCCTCTGAGTCTCAGTGTGCTTTTCTCTTTCCTTCTAGTTGTAGAATTTCCACTCAGCCAGCCTTCCTGTGGTTCTGGATGATGTCCGTTTTGTCTTTTAGTTGTATTTTTGAAGTGGTTGTGAGAGGCAGCAATTTCCAGTGTTTACCTATGCCGCCATCTTGGTTTCTCCTCTGATCAAGTTATTCCTAAGCATAAAACTAAACTTAAAAATCACAAAGGAAAATATTACTTGTTTTACCTTCTGCATAAAAATAAAAAATGCATTTTTAATAAGATTATGTATTTATTTTTAACATATAACATGCTTATCTTATAAAATGTTTTAAAGTCAATAAAAATATGGTTACAACATTAAAAGTAGGTGCAACATGCATTCCAGTCAAGATGGTGACATAGATAAACATAGTACTTGTATCCTCCCTCACCACATCAAAATTACAACTAAACTACAAAACAACCACTCAGGACCACCTGAAGTGTAGATGATCAGAAGTCCTACAACTAAGATTACAAAGAAGAAGCCACATCAAGACTTGTAGGAGGGGCAAAGACACTGAATGGTGTGGTTCTACACCTACATGTGTCTGATGAAAATCAGGAGGGATAGCTCAGCTGTGGATATCCCCCCTGAGGAGCCAGTAGTCCCAGGCCACACAGGCTCTCCAATCCAGTATTCCAGGGCCCGCAAGAGAAGTCCTCATAACTTGTGGCTGTGAAAACAGAAGGAATTGTGACTGAGTGAGATAAAGGGCTTCTGCAGTCCCAGTCATTCCTCTTAAAGGGCCAATGCATGGATTGACTCAGACTCACTGGCTCTGAGCTTCAGTGCTGTGGCAGCAGATGTAAAGGCACCAAGGACATATGGGGAGGAAATAAATTGTTCGACATAAGGACAAGGCCTGGAGGGACAGTTTTCTCCCAGAGAGAGAAGTGCTGGTGGAGGCAATTGTTTCTTTGTTGAGCTATCCCCCACAAAGCCAGCAGGGAGGTGCCATATCTGAGACTCCACCAAACTGGCTCATACTGTTCATCCCACCCTGAGATCCCCACTCACCCAACTTGTGAGCCCATCCAAACTGTTTCCAGTGGCTTTTCCACACAAATGACCTCTCTTGGCTCATGCTAAAGACTTTCCTAAAATCCCTCTAACAATCAATATCTGCATAGCCCATTGTTCTTGCTAAGTGGCCACAGATCTGATACTAGGGGCAGCCAGCATTGGCTTGAAGCTTGGCCTCTTCTGGGTACCTCTAAGCCTAGCACAAATAGCAGCCATCTGCAGATCACTCTATAGCTTATGCCATGTAGCCCCAGGGAGGTGGCTGGCCTTGCACCTCCTGGGATCCAGTGCACACAGGGGACAACTTCATACCATGCTGGGTTACAACCCAAACACCTCCACTCAGGGGGAAGACTGTGGACACCAAAGCCCAATCAAAATGAGTCCTGCTCTGTGGTGGTAACACCTACACAACAGCTCCTTGTCTGTAGTTGCAGCCAGTTGTCAATTATGTTAAAAACATAATTGAAAAATAATGACAGAATCTTCCCTAACCTGATTAAGGAAATAGATACAAAAGTCTGTGAAGCTCAGAGATCCCCAAACAAGATCAACTCAAAGAGACTAACACCAAGACACATCATAATTCAAATGTCAAAAGGTAAAGACAAAGACAGTATCTTAAAACCAGCAAAAGAAAAGCAGTTAGTTACCTATAACAGAGTTCCCCCATAACACTGTTAGCTGATTTCTCACCAGAAACTTTGCAGGCCAGTTGAACCGGGAGTCAATACTTTCCATTGATGTGCCAACACAGCCCACACAGGGAACACACCAGGAGCTCCAAGCTTGGGTGACCAGGTAAGGCTGGCCACAGGGCCCTACAGGACACCTACTATATAAGGACACTCTACTATATCCTGGAGATATAGCAGCTCTACCTAATACATAGAAACAAGCAAAAGGAAGCAGCCAAAATGAGAAGACAAAGAAACACATCCCAAATGAAACAACAGGAAGGATCTCCAGAAAAAGAACTAAATGAAATGGAGGCAAGCAAACAACCAGATACAGAGTTCAAAACAATGGTTATATGGATGCTCAAGGAACGTAGTGATGTAGTGAGAACTTCAACAGGATAAAAGAGGACATGGAAACCAAAAACAAAGTCAGAAATGAAGGATTCACTAACTTAATAGAGAATAAATTACAGGGAATCAACAGTAAAGTAGAGGAAGTAGATGATAAAATCAGTGATTTGGAATATAAGGAAGCAAAAAAACAACAATCAGGACAGCAAACATTTTTTTTAAAGTAAAAATATAAATGAGTATAGTGTAAGGAACCTCCTGGATAGTTTCAAGTGTACTAACATTCACATCATGGAGGTGCTGGAAGGAGTAGGCAGATAGAGAGAGCAAGAAATTAAAAACATAATTGAAAAATAATGACAGAATCTTCCCTAACCTGGTTAAGGAAATAGATACAAAAGTCTGTGAAGCTCAGAGAATCCCAAACAAGATGAACTCAAAGAGACTAACACCAAGACACATCATAATTCAAATGTCAAAAGGTAAAGACAAAGACAGTATCTTAAAACCAGCAAAAGAAAAGCAGTTAGTTACCTATAACAGAGTTCCCCCATAACACTGTTAGCTGATTTCTCACCAGAAACTTTGCAGGCCAGAAGGAATTGGCACAAAATATTCAAAGTGATGAACAATAAAGACCTACAACCAAGAATACTCTACCCTCAAAGCTATCATTTAGAATTCAAGGATAGATAAACAGCTTTCCAGATAAGAGAAAGCTAAAGGAGTTAATCAGCACTAAACCAGCATTATAAGAAATATGAAAATGCATTCAAGAAGCAGAAGCAGAAGGAGAAGGAGGAGGAGGAGGAGGAGGAAGAGGAGGAGCAGAAGAAGAGATAAAAATACTACTAATAAAATGGTATTAAATACATTTCTATCAACGATTACTCTAAATGCAAACAGATTAAATCCTCCAATCCAAAGGCATCAGTTATTTAATGGATAATAAAACAAGACCCTTACATTTGCTGACTGAAAGAGACTCACACATATTGAAAGACACAATCAGACTAAAAGCAAAGAGATGGAAATGATATTTCATGAAAATGGAAACAAAACAAAACAAAACAAAAACACTGGAGCAGCAATACTTATACCAGACAAAATAGACTTTTTAAAAAAAAGGCTATAACAAGAGATAAAGAATGTCCCAGAAACTCCACTTTGGGTACTTATCTGAAGAAACCCAAAACACTAAATCAAGAAGACATATGTATCCATATACTTATTGCAGCAATATTTACAATAGCCAAGATATGGAAAAAACCTAAGTGTCCATCAGTAGATGAATATATTAAGAAGAATGGTGCATATATAAGATGGAATATAAAAAAGAATGAAATCTTTTATCTGCAACAACATGGTGAACCTAGAGAATATTGTGCTGAGTGAAATAAATCAGACAAAGAAAGATAAATGTCATACAATTGCATTAATATGTGGAATCTAAAAAACAAAATAAACAAGCGTAACAGAAATAGACTAACAGAGAGAACATTTTGACAGTTTCTAGATGGGAAAGAAGTTGGGGATATGGGTAAAAGAAGTAAAGGGATTTAGAAGTACAAATTGGATGTTACAGAATAGTCATGGGGGTATAAAGTACAGTATAGAGAATATAGTTAATAATATTGTAATAACTATATATGGTGTCAGATGGGCACTAGATTTTTAAAAATTAATCTTTATTGTTGAGATTATTACAAATGTCCCTCTTCCCCCCCCCCCCATAGCTCCCCTCCACCCAGTTCCCACCCCACCCCAGGACCTCACCACCCTATTGTCTGTGTCCATAAGTAATGCACACATGCATATAAGATCTTTGTCTAATCTCTTCTCGCATCCCACCCCCTTTCCTCTGAGAATCGTCAGTCTGTTCCATTTCCATGCCCCTGATCCTATTCCATTCACCAGTTTATTCTGTTCATCAGATTTTTTATTCATTTGATTTTTAGATTCAATTGTTGATAGCTATGTATTTGTTGCTACTTTGTTGTTCATATTTTTTATCTTTACCTTTTTCTTCTTATTCCTCTTAAAGAATACCCTTCAGCATTTCATATAATGTTGGTTTGGTGGTCATGAACTCCTTTAGCTTTTTGTTGTCTTTGAAGCTCTTTATCTGACCTTCAATTCTAAATGATAGCTTTGCTGGATAGAGTAATCTGGTTGTAGGTTCTTGCTATTCATCACTTTGAATATTTCTTGCCACTCCCTTCTGGCCTGCATAATTTCTGTTGAGAAATCAGCTTACAGTCGTATGGGCACTCCCTTATAGGTAACTAAGTGTTTTTCTCTTGCTGCTTTTAAGATTCTCTCCTTGTCTTTTGCCCTTGGCATTTTAATTATATGTGTCTTGGTGTGGTCTTCTTTGGGTTCTTCTTGTTTGGCATGCTCTGTGCTTCCTGTACTTGTAAGTCTAATTCTTTTACCAGGTAGGGGAAGTTTTCTGTCATTATTTCTTCAAATAGGTTTTCAGTATCTTGCTCTCTCTCTTCTTCTAGCACCCCCATAATTCAGATGTTGGTAAGCTTGAAGTTGTTCCAGAGGTTCCTTACTATCTTCATATTTTTGGTTTCTTTTTTCTTTTTGCTATTCTGGTTGGGTGTTTTTTGCTTCCTCGTATTTCAAATCATTAATTTGATTCTCAGGATCCTCTAGTCTATTGTTGAAACCCTGTATATTATTATTTATTCAGTCAGCGTATGCTTAATTTCTGACTGATCCTTTTTTTTTTTTTTTTGGCTTTCTCACTAAGATCCTTGAAGGTCTCACTAAGTTCCTTGGAGGTTTCTAGAAGATTCTTGAGTAACCTTCTAACTGTTGATTTGAACTCTATATCCAGTAGTTTGCTCTCTTCCATTTGTGACATGTTTATTTGTCTTCTCATTTTGGCTGTTTCCCTATGTTTCTTTCTATGTATTGGGTAGCTGCTAAGTCTTCTTGAGCTGATAGAGTGTCCTGTGTAGTAGGTGTCCTATAGGGCCCAGTGGCTCAGACTCCCCAATCACCTGAGGTGGACACTCGTGGTTCACTCCTTTGTGGGCTGTGTGCACAGTCTTGTTGTAGTTGAGCCTTGACTGCTGTTGGTGTCACTGGGAGAAATTGACCTCCAAGCCAATTGGCTGTGGGGACCAGCTGCAACTACAGTGGGAGAGGTGCTGTCTAGGATACACCCTTCTGGAGCAAGACTTGCTTCAGTGGGGCTTTGGTGTTCACTGAACCTACCTCTTAAGTGTGTTGCTTATGGATGTGAAGAGTTGTAATCTGGTATGGTCTCACATTGACCACTGAGTATACTGGCTCTTGAGTCTCCAGGGAGGTACAAAGTCAGTCACTGCCTGGGGCCATACAACAGGAGCTATAGAGAGATCTGCAGATTCCTCCTCTTTGTATCAGGTTTAGAAGTGCCCAGATGAGGCCCAGCTGTGAAGCAAAGCAGGCTGGTGCTGATGCTGGATCTTGGGCCTTTTATTGATAGGTTTGGGGCTCCCTGACTCAGCTGCAGCTTGTTTGACAGGTTTTTAGCCTGAGAAAGGACAGGCCATTCATATGCAAAAGCCGCTGTGCACAGCTTGGGTGGAGTTGTAAATTGGGTGGGGCAGGGTCTCAGGGAATCACCAGGGCAGAGCAAACAGAAGTGGCTGCTAGTCAGCCCTGCACCAGGGAGATCCCAGCACAGGAACAATGGGAGCACCTCTGTCTGGAAGAAAGCCATCCCCGAGTTCCTGCCCCAATTCCAGACAGTCTAGTTTCTCCCCATATGTGTCTAGGTCCCCCAGAGCCTCACCCTGCACTGGAGCTTAGAGCCAGCAGGAGTTTGTAAGTTCAGTTCATAGTGCTGGCCTTTAAGAGGAGCAGTTGGGTCTCCAGCAGCCTGTGTGTCACTCAGCCCCATCCCCAGTGGGGATGTGGCCGGCCTGCAAACCACCACAGGCCCCTCGCCCAGGCTGCCCCGCTACCAAGGGAACCCCCACCCTGCTCCAGGTCACCCTTCAGGGCAAACCAGCCAGCCCCCACCCATTCACCAGGCTTCTATCTATACTAATAAAAGGGTAATATGCTAATTAGACTGGGAGACCTCCCAGGAGACCTTTCGGACATTCTTCTGGAAAAAGCCATGGTGGTGGGGCCAAGGTAGAGGTGGTTAGGAGCCAAGAGGGGAGGGAAGTTGTGGGTGATCAGGCCAGTGGGGGGAACAGTTGTGGGGAGCTGGCCAGCAGGGGAGGCCAGTTGGGGGCGAGCAGGCCATCAGTGGGGGTCAATTGGGGGTATTAAGGCCAGGGGGGACAGTTGGGGGGAAGCAGGCTGGTGGGGAGGGCAGGTGCGGGTGAGCAGGCTGGCAGGGGAGGCACTTGGGGGCAAGCAGGCAAGCAGGGGGGGCAATTGGGAGTAAGCAGGCTGGCAGGCAGAGTGATTAGGGGCAATCAGGCAGGCAGGCAAGCAGGTGAGCAGTTAGGAACCAGCAGTCCCGGATTGCAAGAGGGATGTCTGACTGCCAGTTTAGGCCCAATCCCTGTGGGTTCCAGATTGGAGAGGGTGCAGGCCAGGCTGAGGAACAACCCCCCATGCACAAATTTCATGCACCGGGCCACTAGTCCTATATAATAAAGAAGTAATGTGCAAATTGACCATCACTCCAACACACAAGATGGCCGCCCCCATGTGGACACAAGATGGCCAGCAGGGGAGGGCAGTTGGGAGGGACCAGGTCTGTAGGGGAGGGCAGTTGGGGGCAACCAGGCTGCAAGGGAGAGCAGTTAGGGGTGACCAGGCTGGCAAGGAAGGGCAGTTGGGGGTGACCATGTCTGCATGGGAGGGTACATGGGGGAAATCAGACTGGCTGGGAAGCAGATATGCATCGATCAGGCTGGTAGGGGAGTGGTTAGGGTGTGAACAGGCTGGCAGGCAGAAGAGGTTAAGGGCAATCAGGCAGGCAGGTAAGTAGTTGTGAGCTAGCAATCCTGGATTGTGAGAGGGATGTCCGAATGCCTATTTAGGCTCAATCCCTGTGGGTCCCAGATTAGAGAGGGTACAGGCTGGGCTGAGGGACACACGCCCTCCCCCACCCCCCTGCTGCCATGCACGAATTTCATGCACTGGGCCTCTAGTATCTTTATAAAAACAAAAAAAGATAGTGAAACTACTCTGTATGATACTATAATGGTGGACAAATGTCCTAACTCACAGTTTAAATAGATGAGACTCAATGTTATTATCCTTAAACTTCAATTTGCAACTTACTAATGTGTCATAAGTTTATTTTGAAACAAAATTGTATAGACTAAGAGAGAATACAAAGAAGATATCAGAACATACCTTTTGCTGTCCCTGCCCTCAGTTGTTCATAGCATAGTGGATGAGATAAACATACCTTCACAAATTCTGACTTGAGTAGAATTTATCCATAAGGGAAGTAGAGGATGGGTATTTCAGGCAGAAGGCCCAGAATGAACAAGGAGATGGAAATAAATGTGTTACTAAAATTCCATCTTTCTGTGTAACCACTTAGGCTTCTTACTTGTTTAAAATTTAAATTAATAAAGCAGAATTCAAAACAAACAAAAAAAGAATATATATTACTAGGTGTACAAGTATTGATGGCTGTGTGTAGGCCAAACTACGTGCCGTGGAAAGATGATTGGACTTATCTTGTAGACAAAGGTGGAGCATTAAAAAGCTAATATTGAGGCTGTGGGTGATTGGCAGTCACTGGATAGGGGCTTGGCCCTGGGGATGTGGCCAGGACAGTTAGCAGTGATACATGTTTTCCCGGGATCAATCTTGAATGTCCTAAGGTGTCTAAGGATGAGGAGCTGTTATGTCAAGACTGCAATTAAGGGACACTTAGTAGCCCACTTTAGAGACTTAGAATCATTTTATGCAAAGTGTGTTCCCCAGAGAGATGTTCTGCAGCATCTTGCTAGGTTTGATGTGAAAACAGGGCTCCTTGTCACTAAGAAAACCTGATGAAACCTAGATTAAAGGAAGTTAAACATGTTTCTCTACTAAACAGTATAAAAAAGAGTTTAATATACTGATTTGTATTCTGAGTCTTTAAGATAACATAGTGTGCAGGCTTTTTAAAAACTTCTAAGGAATAAGGGACTTTGTGGTTATTTGTTTTTCAGCAATATCCTATAGGACTTAGATTCACAGATCAGACTTTGCAAAACGTTTAGAGGCAAAGACAATGAAAGTTTGAAAATCCAGTATTGGTAAATAATGAATTCATAATGGCATTAAATTAAACAAGTACACTAATGTTATGGTTTGATTATTAATTCAAAAGAGTTTTGCAAAACATCTATGATTTTTAAGAGATAGATGTAACATATATACACACAAATAATTTTATATTTGTATTAAATACACAGCCAAGGGATTACATAAGCAGAGAACTACAGTGCTGGAGTTAGTTCAACCTATTTGGGAGAATAAATCAAGGGAGGAGAGAAAAAATAAAAAGCACAGAATTATTTCAGTCTCTTATAATTCATTTTTTTATTATTTTCCCTTTACCTCTAAGAAAAGGTGGTGGTGAGAGCAAGAAGGAATATAATTCTTAAGTTATTTAAATCAATGTTTGTTTATGTCCTGTTTCACTTATAGAGCCATAATTGGAAGCTTATATGCTACTGGAGGCCTGATGCACGAAATTTGTGCAAGGGACTTGGCCCCCTGCCATCGCCACGGCTGCCTCAGCTCCCACAGCTACTGCAGCCGCCTTGGCCCTTGCAGCAGTGGCTTCATCTGGAAGGTCACCTGGAAGGACGTCCAGAAGGACATCTGGTCTAATTAGCATATTACACTTTTATTATTATAGATTTTGTTATTTTTAATATGCCTCTATTTGGCATTTAAATAATAATGATCTAATAATGTATGATTCAATAAAGTTTTACTTTTTTGTTGTTAATCCTCACTGCAGAATATTTTTTCCATTGATTTTTAGAGAGAGTGGAAAGTTGGGAGGGAGAGGGAGAGGGAGAGAGAGACACATCCACATGGATTGGTTGTCTCCCGCACGGGCCCCAAACAGGCCTCAGAGGAAACCAGCAACTCAGATATGTGCCCTTGATGGGTAATTGAACCCAAGACCCTTCTGTGCACAGGTTGACATTATAACCACGGAGCCACATTGGCTAGGGCCCATATATTTTTTCCCTTTTAAATATGTTTTTCACTGATTTCAGAGAGAGGAAGGGAGATGGAGAGAGATAGAAACATCAATGAAAGAGAAATATTAATCAGCTGCCTCCTGCACACCCCCTACTGGGGATCGAGCCTACAACCCTGGAATGTACTCTGGGAATTTAACCTGGTGCATGGGATGATGTTCAACCAGCTGGGCACTAACATTGTACTTTTAATTCAAACTATAAATCTATACCCACAATAATGCTTCCTTAGTATTCCCCTTATAACCAATGAGTTTTTTTGTTGTTGTTGTTGTTTTTTGTTTGTTTGTTTGTTTGTTTTGGGGGGGGGCTGATTTGAGCTATCTTTCTGTCAAGTGAGTGGTTGAGTTATTTTTTTAAATGATTACTTCAAAGAAACGAAACTTCAAGATTCAGATAGAACTTTATATGTGATTGTGGCAAACACTTTAGGTAACAAGTTGAAAAGGTGTCAAAGGAGATAGCATGCATTATTGAAAAAGAAAGAACTCTCTAGTACATTCTGCTCTATTATTTCAACATTTTTCATTAAAATTTACCTTTCATAAAATTATATGATAGTAACCAGCAGGGGCTGCTCTTAGCATTTCAGGCAAACTAAATTTCTCTGTAGTGGAATTATTTTCTGTCCTCATTCTGAACATAGCTGAGACATTTAGCTTGATGAACATTTTGCAGTAAAAATTATTGGAGTTTTTCCTCCAGTCAAAAAAAATGTGTTTTTTTTTTGGTTTGCTATTTGTTTTTTGGGGGGGTGCCTTTAACTTTAAGCCTCAATATATAAGGCCCATATAAATTAATAAAAAATGGTATCACTTCTTACAAACCTGTTGTGTAAAAATTTTTATTGTTATAGGTAAAATAAAGGTAAGACAAATTAGGGATTGTATGTACAAAAGATAAATAGTTCATCTTTTAGCTAGAAAGAGAAAGAAAATGTTCTTTCATTAATAGCTGTGATTTCAAACAGAAGATGGCTTTTCTTAAGGCAGTTCACAATAATACACAAAACACAGTTCTCTCTCTAGGTCACCAGAGAAATTCGAATAAAAGATGAGTTCCCTCAAAAGGCTTTTGAGAGTGTCCTTGGGAAGATATGGAAATGACCTGCATAGAATCAGTGTTACTTGTCAAAGTGTAACTGCACCGAATGCATTAGAGCTGCTATATTCAAGGTGGGGGAAATGTAACCCCTTCCCAGTTCCTATAGTATACTGTGATTTCTCCAGTCTTGCTGTTCTTTTTTTTGTTTGTTTTATTTATGGTCTAGCTCTTCTGGAGAAGCTCCAAATAGTTGAATAAATCATCTGTCTTAAGATACTTAAGTATCATAACTAGAAAGCCTGATGACTTGTGATAATGCTGCTTTTTTACTAATTTCAATTAAGAAACACACTGCTGATCAGATATTATGACTTTCCAAGTGCCCAAATCATAGTTTTGGATGAGACCTCCCTTTTAATAACACACTCATTGACACCTCAAGGTTATTGCTAATAAGATGTTTGAAATAGTACAAATTGAAACGCAGCACTAATTAGGAAGTTTGGTACCTTTTCATTACATAAATGCATTTGGATATTAGTTTGTGGCTATACTGTGTAAGAGGTGAGGCGAGTGGGGGAGGAATTGCAGAGGAAGTTCAGGAATTTTGAAATCTAATGAAGAAAATCTTAAGCATGGATGTATCCAGAGTATTACCTTTAAATGAAAAAAAAATGCAAATGCTATTCAAGTATTTTATATTACTTAAAATTTATCTCTAGTGTCTCTGTACACTATATACTTTTTCTATACCCTTATCAAATTCACACATGAAGTAATTAAATAAATTTTATGATTAGTTAAGTTAATTTTCTGTTTCTTGGAAATAAATATTCAGATTATTAATGAAATTAGTTTAGCAATAACATCAATTTTAAGAATTATCAAAATCTATTTATTTTGGTTCCTACTGTTTATTCATTTGTCTACTGAACATTTATAGAACAGTTTTCACAGGACAGACGTTTTCTAGGTTCTAAAAATGGTCATTCAAATAAAACTCATTCTTCACCTTTGAGGAGTTTATTAGTCCTTGTGTTAGTCTGGAACCATAAGTATTGTAACAGAAGTACCCATCAAGAGTTATGAGAGTCTAGCCAAGAAACAACTACTTTAGAGTAAGAGTAAGTACCTAGGTCCAAAGATTTGCTTTCTCATGAACTTAGATGGATGAGTTTTTTTTTGTTGTTGTTTTGTTTTTAATATATTTTATTGATTTTTTACAGAGAGGAAGGGAAGGGATAGAGAGTTAGAAACATCGATGAGAGAGAAACATCGATCAGCTGCCTCCTGCACACTCCCCACTGGGGATGTGCCCGCAACCAAGGCACATGCCCTTGACCGGAATCGAACCCGGGACCCTTGAGTCTGCAGGCTGACGCTCGATCCACTGAGCCAAACCGGTTAGGGCTAGATGGATGAGTTTTTAATGTTCCTTCAAAGAGAGATGATTACTTTCTAAGCCAAGGAGACATTACACTCAGCAGTGGTGACGAGGCAAGAATACAGCATAGAAATTGAGTTACCATTATCTCTAGGCTCTTATCAGCTTTTTTCTTAGTAAGGCTTTAGAAACAAAATTGTCTCCAAAAGACACAATTTGTAAAGGAAGAATAATAAGTTGCCCCTAAAGGAGAACCAGAATTATAGAAGCAAGCAGAATTAGAGAAGAATGGTCTCTCTTAAATCTTCTTTCTCTTTGCCCATTTAGCCTCTGCCCCACTTACTTTTCCCTATCACCTAGTCACTAGACTAGACTAGTTCACTAGACTCATCTGACACTATTACCCAAGCTGGACCCAATGGTAGATTGAGCTATTTCTGTCCAACTTAATTGTATTCTACTTCTCTGTCTGCCTCTTGTAAGTTTTCTAGAGGGCATTGTGTTCCCAGCATTTTGCATACTGTCTGGCTCAGATTAATTGGTAAATAGATGATTGTTAAAATAATAAATAAAGAGATACTTTAATATTTTGTTAAAAGCAGACTAGAAAAGGAGACTTCAACATAACTTGATACAAAAGCACATAAACAGCTTCTTAAAGCATCTATTGTGAAGGCACCTACATTGATCTTGATAAAGAAAATTGCATAAATAATATTATTTCAATGAGAAAAATAATATGTAATTCTATAGCACTCTAAACATTGAGTACCTCTGTTCCAAAGTTATTATAAGGAATCTCTCCTAATGAATAAAGATATAGGCAGGCGACCCTCAGGACTAGATAAGCAAGTCTTGCCTGTCCTGAAACAGGAATTTTCCTCAGGGTTAAGGATGCTGACTAGTCAGGTGAGGGTTCTGGCTCCATTCAGCTTCATGGACATGGCATGAGGCCTACAGAAGTATTCTTCAGGTTTTATCCTTGACCACCATATCAGCTCTCTTTAGGCAAGTGCCTTTGCAATCTCTAGTACTTTGAGAGATCAAGGAATACCCTTGATCCTATAGAAATTTCCTAAATAGCTGAAACTTTACAACCTAGTTCTTGAGGATTGCAACAGCCCATTACCTTCTCATTAGTTCCAACCTCTCTGTTGGAAAAATGAAATGTCCATGGTCAAAGCTGATATACAGACATTTGATTGACATAAGCCTAAAAACAATATACCATCATGCCTGCTGGCAACAGATGTCTGGTTTCCATTATTAAGAAATGAAGATCACACATTAAGGAATTAAAGTGATAAAGGCTTTGATGATATGAATGCATGTTCTTTGTTTCTATAGGGATATATATATCGTATGCTCCTCCTACCACACATACAACACAGGACTTCTGCTCCTGCATTTTGTTATGTGTACTAAGGACAAAGCACACATATTGTTTTAAAATTCATGTAAACTGGGTGTCAAAACAGCTCAGTATCTTGTGAGCTATCATTTGTGTAAGGCAACTATTGATTATCAGGGGTGGGGAACCTTTTTATGCCAAGAGCCATTGGATATTTATAACATAATTTGCCAGCCATACAAAATTATCAGTTTAAAAATTACACTGCTATATTTGGTCAAACATCTAATTAGCTCACCCCTAATGATTGGCAGGGCCAAACCAAATGATTCCTTGAGCCTTATATGGTCCACGGGCCGGACATAACCCCACCCCCTGGATTAAATAGATCATGGCTTGAAATTATATTTACTTTTTTAAATCTCAATCATGTTACAACTAGAAGCAATATTAAGTGATGAGTCACATTTTCTCATGCTGTAGACAAAGGAAGCACAGAGAGGCCAAGTGGTTTGTAACAGTCAAAGCCAGTAAATAGAAAAGTTAAAATTAAGAGTTATGTTCTAATATTTAGTTCTGCGTTGGGTTTTTTTCTAATGATGATTTTTTTTCCCCTTCAGTCTATACTAAACATTATCCAGTCCCTAAATTCTAATCAAGTGTATAGCTCTTATGTTTGGTGACATGATTTGATTAAATGTCAGAATTTAACAATGAAGGACCCAAATCTTTTTTTATAGAAATTTTAGTGCATTTTCCCTTATACCACTACTTCTCTTTAATAATGAGTTACTGTTGTGATGTGGAATTTTTGATGCATGCTATTAAAATTTAAGAGTGCTAGACATAAGCATACATTAATGCATATTTGTGTTTGACAATCCAATAGGTGATAAAAGTGATAAGTGCAATAGTGGGTTAGGGTTATCTATAAAACTTTAAAGTGTATAAGAGTGCCTAGCACATGGTTGGAGCTCTGCAAAAGTCCATCACATAAATATATTCATTAAATGGATGCAGAAACCTAAGAAGCAATCATGTATTATACCAAACCATAAGTAGTAAAGGAAGTTTCTAACGTGTCTACCTCCTGCGACCAAGGATTTCTACGGGATGCTTTTGTGTTTGGGCCTGTGTATATGAGACATAACATGGGGCACTGGAACATGATTACTTGATCTGAGAGTATGGAAACTTGGTCTACCTTTATTGTAACTACCTAGAAAGGTTACCTCTCTTTCTGGGGCCATAACTTCATAAACAGTAAAATAAAGACTAGAATCAATGTTGTGAAAAGCAATTTATTATCTTTATTCTTTGTATTAATTAGCTATAGTGTTGCTATTCTTTTGTATGAGTTTTGCTATAGGGTTGCCATAATAAAGTACCATACCTTAGTTTCTGCTCTGCCACTTTCAAGCTGTGTGATTTTTTTTCTTTTTGAGAGACAGAGGGGAATGGGGAGAGAAAGGGAGGGAAAGAGAGAGAGAGAGAGAGAGAGAGAGAGAGAGAGAGAGAATGATTTCTTGTTCCACTTACTACTATTTATGCATTCATTGGTTGATTCTTGTATGTGCCCTATCTGTGGATGGAACTCACAACCTTGGTGTATAGGGAAGACACCCTATCCAACTGATCTACCCAGCCAGGGCAAGCTGCGTGATTTGAAAAAGCCACTTCCCCTGATGGACATCAAAATCTCATCTATAAAGTGATGAAGTTGAACCAGATTTTTAAAAAATCCATTCCAACTCTGACATGTGGAAAGAAGAAAATAAATAAATACAGTTTCCAAGGAAGCGGTAGATGAAGAAAGAGTGGGGAAGACACAAAGGGATAAAGAGTGAAGCTATCCGTGGTACTCATACCGAGATACCAATGATTCCATGTAATATGATTCTAATAATAAAATAGTATTGAAAACTGTAAGTTTCAGGTGAATCTTTTAAAATTTTTATTACATTTATGAGTATACCAAAATAGACTGTTTCCAAATTACTGAAAATATAATCCTCTCTCTTTCCCCTTGTAAAATAGTTTCCTATTACCTGCAGGCAAACTTAGCCTCTGAATTGTTTTTTTTTAAATAGGCACACCATGACTAAAAATAATATCTGGCTTTACAAGAAGGTGGTTTTTAAAGGAAAGTACAACAAAATGTCAAGAATACTTCTATAGCCAACTTCATGCTTTGCCTGTTTCAGGAAAAGGCTAGTAGGAAACAGGTGTCACTAATCACAATGCAATCTGCCATCTCCAGTTGGAGGGGGAGAGAACCTCAACCAGCTGCTTTCTCCTCTGATTAAAAATTCCTTCATATTAAACGCCTAACCTTTTGCTCTTCTACTCACATACATTTTGTACCTTTTCTGGGGGGTGGGGATTGGACTTGTGGAAATGAATGGATTAACAGCATCTTACCGCCGAGTCAGTAAGTTAATTATAGAGTGTGTATATAAAATGGAATAATGAATTATTTAGCTGATAACAAACATGATATAAAATTCCATTTATTTGATAGTAAACTCAATTTTATTAGCTTTAGAGTTATGTAAATTATTTTAACACAATGCAAAAATATTTAGTATTTGCAAATTTATTTTTCATATGGTATGTTTGTTGTTCTACAGCCATATTTTTTGTACTTTATGGAATGTTTTAAATATCTGATTGAAGAACAGTGTAGTCTGATTGAGGAAAGACATATATGGTGGAATAATTCCTTCCATTTCTTTTCTAATGTGGGACAGTTTGTAACCAGTTTAGGAGGGGTTTTTTTGTTTTTTGTTTTCAAAATTAATTTATTATGTAAGATCATTCTAACAAGGGACCAATTTGTTAAACACAAATAGCATTGGAAAAACTTTTCTAACCCTCATTTTGCATACCTCTTGCAGATGGAAAAATTCTATAAGGTATGCACCATTACTTCATTTAAGCCTTAGAGAAAAAGCACAAAGAGTTTAGGTTAGTCTCAGCTCTGTTTCTCTCATTCACCAATTCGACTTTATGTGCACAGGATGGTCACACATTCCCACTTACCAGGACAGTCTCAGTCTCAGCATGCAGTCCCTCCATCTGCCTGGTGATTATTCCCTTTCACTTGCAAAAACGTACTGTTTTGGAAAATGTTATATGGTCCCTTTACCAACATGCATATGCCCTATGACCATTCCACAAATTGGTTGCCCTTGCTAACCTTAAAATGAGAAAATTTTTTACCATTTCTTTCAAATGTATATATTACATACTAAACTTTCTTTCTGAACTAGAGTTTGTTATTTATTTGTATAACTATTGTGTAATACTGTGTTGTTATTTCTCCTTACTTAATAGAATATTTTTACGTGGTTTTCAGAAATGCAAAGCTGTGATTTTCTAAAAAGGCAAATGCCATGGTGTTGAAGTTGTGAGTTTTATAATGCAGTAAGCAGTCAGCAAGGCATGGTAGGAAGAACACAGAATATAGCCTGCTGAGCTGTGACCCTGGGCAAATGTAACTTCTTTAAGCCTCCATTTCCATTTCTATAATTTGAGGATAATAACATTTTTGAATGACATTTGTAAGAATTGAGGTATTATATATAAAGTGTCCAGGACAGGGGCTGGTGTATCACCAGTATATAAAATATGGTAGGTAGCAATTATAATTATTATTTTTATAGAATAAGATTATTGAACACTTATAGGCATTAATGGAGTAAAATGGTTGCTTTACATATCCAGAGAAAACTCTATAAACCAAGTAGAACTTTATAATGTGGTTGAGTCTGTTTTTTTTAAAATAAACTTTTTACTATTGATAATATTACAGACATCTTCCCTTCTCCCCCCTTCCTTTACCCCCATCTTCCCAGGCCCTACCCACCCACCCATGTCTTCATTATCCTGTTGCCCATGTCTATGAACTATACATATATGTATATAAGTTCTTCGATTTATCTCTTCTTGTCCCCCCAACCCCACATTGATGTATGTCAATCTGTTCCATGCCTCCATGCATCTGGCCTTATTTTGTAGGTCAATTCATTCTGCTCATTAGGTTCCACAAATAAGTGAGATCATGTTATATTTTTTCAGGTTGGCTTATTTAACTTAGCATAATATTTTCCAGGTCCATCCGTGATGTCCCAAAGGTTAAGATATCCCTCATTTTTTTACAGCTGCATAGTATTCTATTGTGTAAATGTCCCACAGGTTTTTTATCCATTTATTTACTGATGGACACTTGGGTTGTTTCCAAATCTCAGTTATTCTAAACAATACTGCTATGAATATAGTGGTGTGCAGATTCTTTCTGATTGGAATATTGGGGTTTTTAGGATATATTCCCAGAAGTGGGATCGCTGGGTCAAAAGGAAGTTCCAGTTTTAATTTTTTGAGGAAACTCCATACTGTTTTCCATAGTGACTACACCAATCTGCATTCCCAGCAGCAGTGAACTAGTGTTCCCTTTTTCCCACATACACCCCAGCATTTGTTGTTTGTTGATTTGTTGATGATAGGTATTCTGACAGGTGTGAGATGATATCCCATTGTGGTTTTAATTGTCATTTCTCTGATGATAAGTGACTCTGAGCATTTTTTTCATGTATCTCTTGGCCATTTGTATGCCTTTATGGAGAAATGTCTATTCAGATCTTCTGGCCATTTTATAGATTTTTTTTGTCTTCCTTTTGTTGAGTTGTATGAGTACTTTATATATTTTGGAAATTAACCCCTTATCAGATGCATTCCTATGCAGTGGGCTCTCTTTTCATTTTGTTGATGGTTTCTTTAGCTGTGCAGAAGCTTTTTATTTTGAGGTAGTCCCATTTGTTTATTTTCTCCTAAGTTCCTTTGTCTTCCCTAGGAGATGTATCTGTAAACAGACTGCTACATGAGATGTCTGAGATTTTATTGCCTTGTTCTCCTCTAAGACTTTTATGGTTTCATGCCTTACATTTAAGTTTTTTATCCATCTTGAGTTTATTCTTGTGTATGATGTAAGTTGGTAGTCTAGTTTCAGCTTTTTGCATGTGTCTGTCCACTTCACCCAACACCATTTGTTGAAGAGGCTGTCTTGACTCCATTGTATATTCTTGCCTCCAAATATTAATTGATTGTAATGGTGTGAGTCAATTTATGGGCTCTCTGTTCTGATCCATTGGTCTATATGCCCGTTCTTGTGCCAGTACCAAGCTGTTTTGGTTACAATGGCTTTGTAATATAGTTTGATATCTGGTATTGTGATCCCTCCTACTTCATTCTTCTTTCTGAAGATTGCTGCAGCTATTTAGGGTCTTTTATAGTTCCATATAAATTTTAGGAGTATTTGTTCTTGCTCTGTGAAGTATGTCTCTGGTGTTTTAATAGAGATTGCATTGAATCTCTAGATTGCTTTGAGTAGTATAGACATTTTAATATGTTAATTCTTCCAATTCATGAACATGGTATACTTTTCCATTTGTTTATATCTTCCCCTATTTCTTTTTTTAATGTTCTATAGTTTTCCAAGTATAGGTCTTTTTACCTCCTTGGTTAAGTTTATTCCTAGGTATCTTATTTTTTGTTGTTATTACAATGGTAATTTTTTTTAGTTTCTCTTTCTAGGTGTTCATTATTGGTGTACAAAAATGCTATCAGTTTGTGGATATTGATTTTGTATCCTGCTACCTTGCGGGATTCATTTATTAAATCTAGTAGTTTCTTGGTGGAGTTTTTATGGTTTTCTATGTACAATATCATGTCATCTGCAAATAATGACAATTTTACTTCCTGCTTTCCAGTTTGAATGCCTTGTATCTCTTCTCTTGTCTGATTGCTGAGGCTAGGTCTTCCAGTGCTATGTTGAAAAAGAGTGGTGAAAGTGAGCATCCTTGTCTTTTTCCTGTGCTTAAGGGAATTGCTTTTAGTTTTTGCCCATTGGGTACTATGTTGGATGTAGGGTTCTCATTTAGGGCCTTTATTATGTTGAGGTATGATCTCTCTATTCCCACTTTACTGAAAGTTTTTATTTAAAAAGGTGTTGCATCACCCTAGCCGGATTGGCTCAGTGGATAGAGCATCTGCCTGTGGACTGAAGGGTCATGGGTTCAATTCCGGTCAAGGGTATTGTGGGTTCGGTCCCCAGTGCGGGGTGTGCAGGAGGCAGCCAATTAATGATTCTCTCTCATCATTGATGTTTCTATCTCCCTCTCCCTCTCCCTTCCTTTCTGAAATCAATAAACATATATTTTAAAAAAATAAAAAGATGCTGCATTTTGTTGAATGTTTTTTCTACATCTATTGACATGATCATGGGGTTTTTATCTTTCAACTAGAGGCCAGATGCATGAAATTCGTGCAAGGGGTTCAGCCCTCGCAGCCATGGTGGCTTGCTTCAGCCCTCACAGCCCTGGCTTTCGGACGTCGGGAGGTCGTTCAACTGTCCGGTTTAATTAGCATATTATGCTTTTATTATTATAGATTTGTTTAGGTGATATACCACATTTATTGATTGGCAAATTGTACCAGCTTTGCATCCCTGAAATAAATCCCACTTGATTTTGGTGTATGATCTTTTTAATATATTGCTGGATCTGATTTGCTAACATTTTGAGGGGAATCTTAGCATCTGTGTTCATCAGAGATATTATCCTGTAGTTTTCTTTCTGTGTAGTGCCTTTATCTGGTTTTGTAATTAGAATCAGACTGGCTTTGTAAAAAGAGCTTGAAATTGTTCCTTCCTCTTGAATTTTTTGGAATAATTTAAGGAGGTAGTTGTTAGATCTTCTAGAATGTTTGGTAAAATTCTTCTGTAAATCCATCTGTTCCAGGACTTTTGTTTGCTGGAAGTTTTTTAATTACTGATTAAATGTCATCAGTTGCTATCAGCCTACTCAGGTTTTCTGATTCTTCCTGATTGAGTTTTGGAAGATTGTATGTTTCTAGGAATTTGTCCATTTTGTCCAGGTTGTCCAGTTTGTTGGCCTATAGTTGTTCGTAGTATCCTATATGCTAAGGCTGCTCAACTGCTTGCTCTAACGTGCACTGACCACCAGGGGGCAGACAGTCTACCGGTTGACCAGTTGCTATGACATGCATTGACCACCTGGGGCAAATGTTCCAACTGGTAGGTTAGCTTACTGCTGGGGTCTGGCCAATTGGGACTGAGAGAGATGGCCTGGACATGCCCTGGAGCCCTCCGTGGTCCCTCCCAGGCTGGCCAACCTCCCATGTCCTTCCCCACCCCCGATCATGCACCAGTGGGATCCCTTGGCCTGGCCTGCACCCTCTCAGTCCAGGACCCCTCGGGGGATGTTGGAGAGCTGGTTTCGGCCCTATCCCACAGACCAGGCTGAGGGACCCCACTGGTGCACAATTTTGTGCACTAGGCCTCTAGTTGCTTATAATCTTTTGTATTTTTGTGGTGTCCATTGTTATATTACCTCTTTCATTTCTGATTGTATTTATTTGGGTCCTCTCTCTTTCCATCTTGATGAGTCTGACTAGTCGTTCATCAGTCTTTTTACCTTTTCAAAGAACCAGCTCTTAGATTTACTGATCTTTTGTACTGTTTTTTAGACTCTATGTCATTTATTTCTGCTCTGATCTTTATTATTTTCTTCTTTCTACTTCCCTTGGGCTTTTTTTGCTGTTGTCTTTCTAATTCATTTAGTTGTAGGGTTGGGTATTTTATTAGTCCTTTTTTTTTTTTTCTTTCTTGTGGTAGAACTGTAGTGCTATGAACTTCCCTCTCAGGACTGCTTTTCACCATGTCCCATAGGTTTTGAGTGGCTGTGTATTCATTTTCATTTGTTTCCAAGACATTTTTTATTTCTTGCTTGATCTCAATGGCAACCCATTCACTGTTTAATAACATGCTACTTAGCCTCATGTATTTGAGTGTTTTTGAATTGTTTTATTGTAGTTGATTTCTAACTTCATGCCATTGTGATCCAAGAAGCTGGTTGGTATTGTATCAGTCTTCTTGAATTTGTATAGATTTGTTTTGTGCCATAACATGTGTTTATCTTGAGAATGTTCCATGTGCACTTGAGAAGAATGTATATTCTGTTGCTTTGTGGTGAAATGTTCTGTAAATATCCTAGTTAGTTCCATCTGATCTCCTGTGTCATTTAACACCTCTGTTTCCTTGTTAATTTTTTGTCTGGGAGATCTATTCAGTTATGTTAGTGGGATGTTAAATTCTCCCCCCATGACTGTACTGTATGTATGTAGGTTCTTTTATATTGGGTGCATATATATTTACAAGGGTTATATTTTCTTTTTGAATCATTCCCTTTAGTATTATGAAGTGGTCTTCTTTGTCTCTTGTTATGGCCTTTGTTTTGAACTCTATTTTGTCTGATTTGAGTATTACTACCCCAGCTTTATTTCCCTTTCCATTTTCATGGAATATATTTTTCCATCCCTTCACTCTCAGTCTGTCTGTATCTTTTGTTCTGAGGTGGGTCTCTTGTAGACAGCATATATATATATAAACAATCTTTTCTTATCCATTCAGTCACCCTAGGTCTTTTGACTGGAGCATTTAATATATTTACGTTTAACGTTATTATTGAAGGTATTTACTTAGTACCATTTTTATTTTTTTATTCCTCTTGATCCTCTCTCTCTCTCCTTTTCTTCTTCTTAGAGCAGTCCCTTTAACATTTCTTGCATTGCTGTTGGTAATGTACTCCTTTAACCCTTTTTGTCTGGAAAGCTTTTTATTTCAACTTCAATTTTAAATGATAGCTTCACTGGATACAGTAGTTTTGGATTTAGGCCCTTCCTCATCATTTCTTTGAGTACTTCATGCCACTCCCTTCTGACTTGAAGTGTTTGTATTGAGAAGTCAGCTGAAATTCTAATAGTAACTCCTTTGTAGGTAATTTTCTGTCTCTCTCTTGCTGCCTTTAATATTCTTTCTTTGTCTTTAATATTTGCCACTTTAATTATGATTTGTCTAGGTGTGGGTCTTCTTGGGTTCATCTTGATTGGGACTCTCTTTGCTTCCTGAACTTGTGTTACATTTTCCTTCACCAGGTTTCTGTCATTATTTCTTTAAATAGTTTCTCTGTTCCTTGCTCATCCTCTGACCCTTCTGGTATTCCTGTAATGTGGATGTTGTTACATTTCATGTTGTCCCATAGCTCTCTTAAGCTATCTTCCTGCTTTTTATTTTTTCCCCCATTTTCTATTCTAATTGGGTATTTCTACCTTGTCTTCGAAATCACTGATTCACTCCTCTGCTCCATCCATTCTACTTTTAATATCTTCCAGTGTGTTCTTGATGTCAGATACATTGTTCTTCATTTCTGTCTGGTTTTTGTTTATTGCCTCTATTTCCCTTTTCATGCAGTTGTAATTTGCACTAAGTTCCTTAAGCATCTTTATAATCATTGCTGTGAACTCTATGTCTGATAGGTTGCTTGCCTCCATTTCATTTAGTTCTTTTTCTGGAGATTCCTTCTCTTCTCTCATTTGGGGGTTGCTTCTTTGTCTCCCCATTTTAGCTGTCTCTTGTATTTGCTTCTATGTATTAGATCAGCGGTTCTCAACCTGTGGGTCGTGACCCCTTTGGGTGTCAAACGACCCTTTCACAGGGGTCGCCTAAGACCATCGGAAAACACATATATAACTACATATTGTTTTTGTGATTAATCACTATGCTTTAATTATGTTCAATTTGTAACAATGAAAATACATCCTGCATATCAGATATTTACATTATGATTCATAACAGTAGCAAAAGTACAGTTATGAAGTAGCAATGAAAATAATTTTATGGTTGGAGTCACCATAACATGAGGAATTGTATTAAAGGGTCTCGGTATTAGGAAGGTTGAGAACCACTGTATTAGATAGAACTACTATGCCTCCCAGTCTTTGTGGGCTAGCCTTATGTAGAAAGTGTCTTGAGGGGTCCAGTGGTGCAGTCTCTTTGTTCACTTGAGGTGGATGTTCTAGGAATACCCCTTATGTGCATTATTTGGGTGATCCAGTTGTAATTGGGACTTGATTGTTGATGTCCAATTTGTAGAAAGAATCTCCCCTCCAACTTGCTGCCAGTGAGTTTGGGTCTTGCTGGATTTTTCTCTGATGTTGTTGAATCTGGTCCATTGGTGTATCTATCCTTTGTCTCCTTAAAGCTGCTTTATTGCAAGTGAATGTGAGTCACTGTTCCTCTCTGGCCTCTTGAGGTCCAAGAGGTTGAAGCCCCTAGAAGTCATGTAGTCAGGGACTCCTTAGCCCAGAGGCTGGGTCTGCCTTAAGTCTCATACTTTATTGTCTCTGTTCTGAGTTGTACTCCCTTCCCCCACAGAGCTGGTCCCACAGGTGTCAGCTGCAGGCACTTGGGTTCAGTGAGGGCACATGCACAGGCCCCCTGGCACTCCACGCACTGCACAGTCCCTGAACCTGCTGCAGGGTCGCACATGAGGTCCCTCTAGTGTGCAACATCCTGACAATTCCCAGAGCCTGCTGTGGGGTTTCATGCGGAGTCCCACTTGCTTGACACTCACTGAGCATGTCTGGAGTAGTATCCAATGCTAGTTTGGGTGGCTGTGAGGCTGTGCTCCTAGCCCATGCCTATATCCGCTCCATGCCTATATCCCCTCCACTGTTTCAGAGCCAGAGCTGCACCTGCCTGGAAATGTGCCTGTGGCAGTAATAGGGGCTCTTTGTCCAGGAGAGCCTGCTCTACCAGCCCCCAAGACTCCTGAGAGATCTAACTGTCTCTCACTCATTCACATACACGCCATACATGTCCACACACTCTCCTCTCACTCCCTTACTCACACTCTCCCTCACTTCTGTCCTGCCGCTGCCATGTTCCCTTTCTGGTTGACTTTATTTGATTCCAGGGATTAAGTATCCAGTTCAGATGGTAAACAAATATGGATTGTTAAGCCTTTAGGCAATTAGAACTAATGATAGAACAAAAAAACCTAAATTATCTTTTAATGTGATGTTATATATGTGCTTTTGCTTATATAGTAAATTTGAACACACTCATAATGAACAATAGTATATAGGAAGAATGAGACTATGAATTATATAAAAACATTCTTTGATTTGTCAAATAACAAATTTCTGTCCTCAAGAATAGAAAAACACAAATCCCAATAGCTTAATAAAAAATTGTTCATTTAATGAAAATATAATCAAATATACCTTTTTATAAGTCAAACATTTATACAATTAAGTAAAGCAATCATATGTTCTTTAATTACTTTTGTTCTTTCTCTACAATGAGAATTCCAGCTTTTATATGCTCCTTTAATAGGAGCAAGCTGTTTTGAGAGGCAAGTTATGTTGAAAATATGTTCCAGATTTACATAGGTGGTCAGTACCAACTGCAAACAACCATCTTTTGGTCGAATCACACAATGCACACTGTGACCCAAATTTGGGATTAAAACTGAGGTTCACCACTGTGGAACATTTTCTCAATTTTTAGTCAGAAAGTGTGACTTCAAATCCTGGTCTCACCTGTAATATTTAAAATTGCTACCACTTCAACATTCTTAGTACCCTGTTTTTATGCCTCTACTGTTAAAGCACACACTTCTACAAGGAGGTTGTATGGGACTTAAGCAGCTAAATGCTCTGCTTTAAAGAGAGTCATCTATGGCATCAGGTTATTTTCATTTCAATAACAAAACAGTGGTGGGTCTCCAACCAATGTCCCTCACAGATTTTCAATTGCATTTTTCATAATGCCTGTTGAAATCCTTGAAGTTACAAGGTAGGGTAATGTGGTACATTAATTAAACTGAATAAATTCACTATCCAAAGTTAGTTAGCATGTATATAGCAGTTAACACTACTAGCCATTCTTAAACAAAGGCAGTCACATGCAAAAATTATGCCCCTTCGAGGACAATTGAAGATGCTATCTTTAATGAATGAATTTTCTTAGCATCAATCATGCACTAAAAGGTTTTGTCCACCTGTTGAGGTTAAGTTATTACAAAGAAGACAAGTTGAAAGCATTTGTCTAATGATACCAACTACATATTCTACCTATTTCATGGTGATGTTGAGAGACTCAAAGTGAAATAATTTCATGAAAAATTATTTCATGTGATAAAGTGATATATGTAAAGCTTAGTCACTCAGTTAATATTGATATCTAATGTCTACCATGTGCCAGCCACTGCCTCAGGCATTTAATAGCACACTATGGCTATTTCTAACTGTCCATTACTTATTTCAACTCTTCCTATGTATATATAAAGGAATAATATAGAATTTCTGCCCCTTCCTAATTACTTGTTTAAACCCACACACACAATGGGTTTTGAATTTTTTCTCATTTTTTTTTTTTACTTCTTTATGTGTTTTTCTTTCCCTCTAGTTCAGTGGTTCTCAACCTTCTGGCCCTTTAAATACAGTTCCTCATGTTGTGACCCATCCATAAAATTATTTTCGTTGCTACTTCATAACTGTAATGTTGCTACTGTTATGAATCATAATGTAAATATCTGATATGCAGGATGGTCTTAGGCGACCCCTGTGAAAGGGTCGTTCAACCACCAAAGGGGTCGCGACCCACAGGTTGAGAACCGCTGTACTAGTTCCTCATTCATGTTCTTTAAACAAACTCATGAAAACAAATGCAAAGGCCTCCACTAGAGCTTTCAAGGATATCCTAATCCTGCAGTGTCTTGTACCCATTATCTGTCCTTCTTAGATTTTAATGTTCATAGGATTCACCTAGGAATCTGCTTAAAAGGTGGGTTGTGATTTGGTGGCCCTGAGATTTAGCAGCTCTTGCTGGTTCCCAACTGATGCCCATGCCAATGCTCTGCAGATACTTTAGGGAGCAAGGCTCCATTGTATTGATCCCCACTTGCTCCTATTAAATTTATGCCATTTATTTTCAAGAGACATTCTTCTTATAAATAATTAAATCTTTGAGCTGTAAATAGCATCCTGTATATTTATCTTAACTTTACCACATTTCATGTGCAGAAAATTTTAACAACAAAGATCTTTGTTCTATACCTGATCTAGGAAACTCTTTCACTCTAATTAGCCAGATCACATGCAGTAAAATCACAGCAACCAACTGATGTGAGCCCCATGTGTTTCACCCCTTGAGAATTAAAATGGAAAATCTATTCTTCCTGTTGCTGCTCTGTCTTGATTACTATGTAAATGCAAATACTGAATGATGTGAACATAACACAACCCATGCCATGGCGAAGTTTAATTAAGTCAACATCTGATTTTAATCCAGCTTCATTTATGTTTCATATAGTCTTTGAATTAAGTATCCCTGGTTTGTTTAAATCTGCTTCCTCTCTGCTTCAAATTGTATTGTAACATTATGTAGTTTGACTACTTTGAAATATTTTAATTAAACTGTTTCCTGTATTCTAAAGTATAACACAGAAATCCTGTAATACCAACTTCTGCTTTTCAATTGTTTGAGTTACACCATTAAGATTAAATGACATATATTAAAAAATATTTGTATCGATTTCAGAGAGAAAGGGAGAGAGAAAGAGAGATAGAAACATCAATAGTGAGAATCATTGATTGGCTGCCTCTTGCACTCACCCCTGGGGGTCGAACCTGCAACCTAGACATGTGCCCTGAACAGGGAATTGAGCTGTTACCTCCTGGTTCATAGGTCAAAGCTCAACCATTGAGCCATGCTGGATGGGCATGACCATATATGTTTTAACATAGAAACTCCTGACCGTGGTAGAAGAGACTTTAATTTCTGACTCGCAGTTAATTTTCCAGACTCATTTTTATTACCACATCTATATCTTATACCATATCCTTATCAGATTTAACTCAAACATTTTGTTCATGTCTTTCGCCTTCTCAAATGTATGTGTGTTTGGAATGTCATATCAGGGAAAGATTTGGCCACTTTTCTGGTCATATTCCCTCCAGATGCCTCTCTAACCTCAATCCTCGGCAGCCATTTCTTCAGCCTCCTGTTTCATAACCTCTTCCACAGCTGACTCTGTGATTACTTCTGTCATAGCAACTTAACATTATTTTTAATTTCATGTGGCCTTCTCTGCCTTTCCTGCTAGAGTTGAGGGCCACTTTTTTCTTTAGTAGTTGCATTTCCAGTTGGGGTTCTCACAAACAGTAGTCAGTGACATATTGTTGATTTTTTATTGAATAATATATAGCTAAATTTTAAACATTGAATATGTAACACTTTTCTTGTTTCTAAGTCCATTGAAGTTTCAGCATGAGAACTATATTTCTGACTATGCAGAGGGACAGGGCAAATAATAATTTTTCATAAATTTTTTTAGTAGGAGTAAAACAGTCTAACCGGGTATATCATTCTCAACCTACAGCACGGGGTGTTTCTTAAATGGTTGCTAAGTCTTTGACACTCTAACCATTGAGATGTGGGGTTTATGTTGCCTCCCTTTGAATCTGGGATGGATTGTGAATGCTTTGACCAATAATGTATGGTGGCAATGTTACTGGATGCTTCTAAGACTAGTTCATACAAAGCCATATAGCTTCCATCTGGTTCAATTGACACACTCATTCCAGCCGAAACTATACATTATGTCAAAACTCTAACTACCCTGAGACCTGCACGTTGGAGAGGCCATTTGTACATTTTCCAGTCTAGAGCCCCAGGTGAGCTCCTAGCCAGGAGCCAGCATCACCTGCTGGCCAGATTGTGGGCTATCTCAGATGTCCAGTTCAAGCAAAATTTCAGATGACTGCAGCATCTGACGCCCAGCTGACATCTGGTTACAATTGCATAAGAGATTCCACATGAAAACTACCCAACTAAGCTCTTTTCCAATTCCTGAGCCACAAAATAGAAAAATAAAATTGTTTTTAGTCAGTCAGTTTGGGTAATTTGTTACACCGCAAAAGTAACTGGAACCAATTAGAGTCATGACCAGACTCTGGTCTCAACTCTATGTGTACATTTCCAGGAGAGTAATTCTTCCTTTTAGGTCCAATTAATCTCTTGGTAGCTATCAGTTGCAATAACTTTTATCTGCATTGTCATGTTTCAAAAATCACAGATAGAATGACTATCGTTATTATCTCTACAACTGTGGCCTGAAGTTTTAGAGGTAAGCTTTTGCCACATAAGAACTTGAACCCAAGCTTTACTCCATTTTCTCTGTAAGCCATCAGAAACTCTGAGCTACATATTTGCATACACCCCTAACTCTGATCCACTCTAGCAACAATTGAGAATTACCGATTCGATAGATGCCCTCTAACATCTGATCTAGCTCGATGTTTCCAAGATTATATTACCTAATAATAAACTCTTTCTATTTTAACCTATGAACTCAGAGGAGAAAGTAACAATGTGAGCATGAAGGCTAGCAGCCTTTAACATGGAGTGTTGCTGTAAAGCATGGGGAAGAAAATTTAAAAAAACTTAAGTAATAACTTGATATAAAGATAAGCAATGATTCAAATGGGAGCACCATTAGAAAGGTGAGCAAGGCAAAGCTGTAACATTTTCCCTGTTGTCATTTTCATAATGGAAAATATGACACACATACCTCTGCTTGGGGTAATGCGCTTTCCAAAACTCCCGAATCCTCATGATTTTGCTGATATCCTCAATTAATCTTTTCCTTAAAAACAAAGTGGAGATGGAGGTGTAGTAAGTTCTAAATAGGGAAAGATCTGAATGGAATAAATGAATAAGGGAACAATAGCTAATGATTTGCCATAAATCACTGTTAATATTTGTCATTGCTCTCCAGTGGGTAATTGAAGGCATACCCAGGACTGGGGAACTAGAGACATTGTGTGTTGACTCTAATGTAAATTTGCTGAATGACAATAGGTGAGCAACTGAGCCTACATAGCTTGAGAAATGGAAGGATTCCTACAAAGTGAGACTATTCACATTTCATATTGTTTGTAAAATTTATAAGATTAATGAATCAATATGAAAAAAGATGAGTTACCTGTTTGATAAATATAGAAAAATAAATTGCATTAATGAAACCTCAAGACAAAAGTGCTTTAAGAAGCCAGAAATACTTGGCATCATTAGACATTCGCTATCAGCTTATCTTCTTTGTATTAATTCTTATCAATCAACAAGCATGACAAAAACCTTTTAGTAAATGATTAAAGTTCAGAATATTCATGCATTAAAGGTATTTTCAATTATCTCCTAAGAATGAATGACTTTACACTTTATTGCCTTTGTTAGTTTTTGAAAACCTGAAATATATAACTTCTACATAAATAATTATTGAAGTTTATAGATTAGTGAGGCTAGCCAGTCAGAATGCATAAAATAATTAGGAAATAACTAACTTACTTAACCAAACATCTGTTGTTTTAAGAACAATTTAAAGTAGGCATCATGAACACTATAATTTAAAATATGAGTAACAGATTAACAAGATATTAAACATTATATTTAAAGATATACAAATGGAAATAAAATTTTGCTTTAAGTGACACAAAAAATAAACATATCCTATATCTGTCTTCTATGTATCACTTTAGACCATTTTAGTCCAGAAAAATCTCTATAAAGAAAAATATATACGAAGTTGACTTAAAAAAATACTTTTCAAGGTAAAATGCTGTAGGTTTTTATTAAATTAAACTTCTTGTTCTTCCAAATTGAAGCAATGCATCATATTGGCATGTACATATGATGTGTATAGAGAAGCACATCACATTATATTTTAGCTTTCACTTTGATATGTACATATGTACAATTATATATACAGAATGCAATTGAAGTGTTTAAACTATCAAATATTAAATTTTAATTCTAATCACTATTTTGTGCTTATTAACTTTTGATCAATGTGGAATCTATTTTTTTTTTTTTAGATTTTCACTGAAGTTAGGGAAAATGATGATATTTTGAGGATAGAAAATAAATATCTGTTTTAATTAGTACACTAATACAACATTAAATTTTATCCCAAAAGAAACTAATATAATAGGCACTAATAACTTCTTATAACAACCCAAAAAGTGTGCTATAAAAATCAGTATGTTATACAATAAAATAGAAAATAACACATTAATTAAACAGATTTGAAAAATGCTGATAAAATGTTAGTTACATGTGTATTTATTTTTAATTAGAGACCTTCTCAAAAGTTTAATATACTAATTTTAATTTTACTCCCTCAGAGTACCCCAAAGTTACTTTGCCACTGATAACTTCTTATAACAATCCAAAAAGTGTAAAGTGCACACTTTTTCAGACCTTGGTGAGGTCAGAGTTCTGCAGAACACAATTTGAAATAATTTGCCCTGTGCAGTATTTTTATGCAAACAATCTCATTCTCCCATTCTGTCACTGACATTTGAATCCTGCTATCTTTTTTTATTCATTTGTTGCTTTCAGTTTCTAGAATTTCACTGTCTTGTTTGTTTTTTCTTGATTTAAATAAAGTTGCAGATGAATTTTGAATATTTCCTTTGTTCTAGAAGTATTTATTAGATAAAAAGTAATCTGGAATTTAAGCACATATGTTTGTAAATGATAGAGAAATATATTACAAAACTATAGACAACATAGTATATAGTAAAAATCACTTTCTATTTGAGATGAAAGTTTTGTAAATAAATGCCTTGCCAAGATTTAATATAATAAAAATTTAGTTGAAATTAATAATTGTATTAAATTATAACTAACAGGATCATACCTTATAAATCTTAGGAAGTTATCCTACACAATAAAGAGGTAATATGCAAATTGACCCTCACTCTGTCACAATATCACAAGATGGTTACACCCACAGTGGAGGTGGAGTTCCCATAACACAAGATGGCTGCGCCCAGAGCAGAGATGGGGTTCCCATAAAGAGCCATAAGGAGTGATCTGCAGGGACCTGAGGCTGCGTGGCACCGGGTCAGGGCAGGGGACCTGAGGCTGTGCCCCCCGCCTGGTGGGGCTTGACAGGGGACCTCAGGCCATATCCCCTACTCTGGGGTGGCAGACCTGAGGGTGCCCCAGAGGACCTGAGGTTGCACCCCCCACCCAGCACCAGGCCGGAAGACCTGAGGCTGTGCCCCCCACCCAGCGGGGCTTGACAGGCGACCTTTGGCTGCGTCCCCCACCTGGCAGGGCTTGATGGGGGTGGGGCTGGCCAGGTCTGGATCTTGCCCAATGGGAGTAGGGCTAGCTGGGTCTGGGTTTTACATGATTTTGAGGTGCACGTGGGTAGGCAGGGACTTGACTCTGGGTCCCACAGTGTGCCCCAGACTCTGATAGGAGGAAGATTTTCATATACATTTTACTAATTTTCTTTCATCTCTGACACTTCTATTATAGAGAAAGGGAAAATAGCAATATTAAAATATTTTCTCTAATTAATTCCCTTTTAATGTGCACGAATTTTGTGCACCAGGCCACTAGTTTTAAATATAATAATATTTATTTTCCTTTTTAAAAAAGCATCTGTCAAACTATTTCAGTATTTAACAACACAGACACAGTCATTTTTTTATGGCTAAATAATTCATATGTCTTGATCAGATAAAATTTTCTATATGAACCCTTTATGTTCTTATTAAATAAAAATAAAATTTGCTAATTTAAATCTTTATCATATTACTTATTTCAAAATTCTGTGGATTAAGGAAAAATATATCAGCAAAGACATATTGAGATTAAAAGCACATCATAGTTTCTTCCTGACCCGCCAATATATGACTTCCTACGATGGCCATATGGACTGCTACATGACAACACTCAACAACCATAAAAGTTTTGTTGACAGACATAATTGTACATCTAACTTTGGTACATGTGATGATCAACATATAGCTAGATTTGGTTACACTTGGTGAAATGCATGTAAAAACCCAATGTACAAAGAACATCACTTCTTAGCATTTAATACACATTCAGATCATTTATAAATCTTGTTAAATTCAGATCCTGATTCAGTAGGACTGAATCTGGAGTAAGACCTTGTATCTGCAATTCTAACTAACTCCAAGATGATGATGACAATGATGATGATGATACCATGTACTTCATGGACCACTCTTCGGGTAGTGAGAACATATGTGTCTGTTGATTGATCTAGTTTGTCTGCTGTACAACTTGGGCTCTATCAATAATCAACAGTGGCCTATTCTGTAAATATGATATAGATTTTTATCTTTAAACAAGAGGCCCAGTGCACAGAAAATTGTGCACTTTTGGGGGAAGGGGTCCCTTAGCCCAGCCTGTGCCCTCTGGCAGCCCGGGACCCTTCAAGGGATGTCCACCTCCCAGTTTAGGCCCACTCTCCAGGGAATTGAGACTAAGCTGCAGTCGGACGTCCTTAGTACTGCCGAGGAGATGGGAGAGGCTCCCACCACCGCTGCTGCACTCGCAGGCTTCCGCCCCGCTTGTGGTTGAGTGGAGTTCCCCCTGTGGGAGCATACTGACCACCAGGGGGCAGCTCCTACATTAAGCGTCTGCCCACTTGTGGTCAGTGCACTTCATAGGGATCAGTAGTTCCACCATTAGGGTCAATTTTCATATTACCCCTTTATTATACTAGAGGCCCGGTGCACAAAAATTTGTGCACTCGGGGGGGAGGGGGGGTCCCTCAGCCAGGCCTGTGCCCTCTCGCAGTCTGGGACCCCTCAGGAGATAACGGCCTGCGGGCTTAGGCCCACTCCCGGGTGGCAGAGGGCAGGCCCAATCCCTAGGTGCAGCCCCTGGTTGGGCTCAGAGCAGGGCCGATTGGGGAGTTAGGGCGCCGCCCCCTGTCATGCACAGAGCAGGGCAGATCAGGAGGTTGCGATGCCACCCTCAGTCACGCTCAGGGTAGGGCCGATTGGGGTGTTGGGGCACCTCACCCTGTCACACTCAAGGCAGGGTCGATGGGGAGGTTGCGGCGCCACCCCCTGTCATGCACAGAGCAGGGCCAATCAGGGGGTTGGGGTGCTGCCCCCTGTCACTCACAGAGCAGGGCCCATCAGGGGGGTTGGGGCTCCGTACCCTGTCACGCACAGAGCCGGGCCCATCAGGGGTTTGGGGAGCTCCCCACTGTCATGCAAAGAGCAGGGCCAATCAGGGGGTTGAGAAGCTCCCCCCATCACTCACAGAGTAGGGCCGATAGGGGAGTTGGGACGCCGCCCCCTGTCACACACAGAACAGGGCAGATCAGGGGGTTGGGGCGCCGCACCCTGTCACACTCAGGGCAGGGCCAATGGGGAGGTTATGGCTCTACCCCATCACACACAGAGCAGGGCCCGTAGGGGGGGCGGGGGGTTGGGGCGCCGCACCCTGTCACACACAGAGCAGGGCCGATCAGGGGGTTGGGGCGCCGCACCCTGTCACACACAGAGCCGCAGGGTGATCAGGGGGTTGGGGAGCTCACCCCTTTCAGGCACAGAACAGGGCTGATCAGGGGGTTGGGGCGCCTTTCCCTGTCACGAACAGAGCAGGGCGGATAGGGAGGTTGTGGCCCCGCCCCCTGTCACACACAGAGCCGCAGGGCAATCAGGGGGTTTGGGTGCTGCCCCCTGTCATGCTGATCCCGGTGCTGGATATATAGGATAAAGGCCTTTTTACTATATAGGATAGAGGCCTGGTGCACGGGTGGGGGCCGGCTGGTTTTCCCTGAAAGGTGTCCTGGATCAGGGTGCCTGGCCAGCCTGGATGAGGGGATAATGGCTGTTTGCAGCTGGTCACACACCCTTCAGGGTGGGGGTCCCCACTGGGGTGCCTGGCCAGTCTGGGTGAGGGGCTGAGGGCTGTTTTCAGGCTGGTGGGTGACTGAAGCTCCCAACTGCTCCTTTTTTTCTTTTTTATTCTGGGCCAGCTTTAGGTCTGAGGCTTGGCTCTAGCTCTTAGGCCTCGGCTGCTGAAAGCAGGTATCTGGTTTGTTTGGGTTCTATAATTGAAACACTGTTTCAACTCCAGCTCTGAGATCCTGGCTGGCTAAAAGCAGGTTTCTGGGGTTTTGTTTAGCTTCTATATTTGTAACAATGTTTCAAACTGCAAGCTCAGAAGCCGGCAGCGGCAGGTGGGGAACGTTGGCTTCCTCCATCACTGAAGCAAGCAAGCTTCCTGTTCGCTTCAAGCTGCCTGGCTGCCGGCCGCCATCTTGGCTGGCAGTTAATTTGCATATCGCCCTGATTAGCCAATGGGAAGGGTAGCGGAGTGACACCAATTTGCATGTTTCTCTTTTATTAGTGTAGATAGGATCATAATTTAAAAGAGGCCAAAAATACAGTGTAAGACAAAAAGACAATGGTCATTTCTTGTTATTTTTTATTGCTATGCTTGAAATCTACTTTTAATATTTTTTTTTTTTTCAGAATGTAGCCTTCACAATGAGCTCTCTATCTGTAATTCCTTTGTTGTTGCTTACCATATAGTTCAGACTCTGTTAAAATTCACCTCTTATGTAAATGATTCTCTCCTGATGTCCGTTGCAGATACATATTGTTTGTGGTGTGTTTTTTGTTTTGTTTTGTTTTGTTTGTGTGTTTTTTTAAGTGATCTGGCTTTAAAAAACATCTACTTGGTAATTTATTATGTTTTTCTGCCTTTTTATAAAATTTATTGAGTGATATTGGTTAGTAAGATTACAAAGGTTTCAAGTACCCATTTCTATGATACATGATCTGTATATTGCATTGTGTGCCCACCACCCAAAGTCAAATCAGTACCTTTTACTACTCTCCACTCCCTTCCCTCTAGTAACCACCATACTGTTGTCTGTGTCTATGAGTTTTTGTTTGTCTTATTCATTCATTTGTTGCTTTCAGTTTAATATCCCACATATGAGTAAAATCATCTGGCTCTTCACTTTTTTGTCCGGCTTATTTCGCTGAGCATTATATTCTTAATGTCCATCTATGTTAATGCAAATGGCAGCATTTCATCTTTTCTTAAGGCCAAGTAGTATTCCATTGTGTACGTGTACCACATCTTTTTTATCCAATCACCTATCAAAGGGCACTTTGGTTGTGTCCATGTCTTGGCCACTGTCAATAATGGTGCAATGAATACAAGGGTGCATATATATTTGCAAATAAATGTCTTCACATTTTTCAGGTAGATACCCAGAAAAGGGGTTGCTGGGTCATAAGGAAACTTTATTTTTAATTTTTTGAGTAACCTCCATACTGTTTTCCATAGTGGTTGTACCATTTTACATTCCCTCCAACAGTAAATGAGGGTTCCTTTTTCTCTGAAACCTCTGCAACACTTGTTATTACTTGTCTTGTTGATAATAGTCATTCTCACAGGTGTGAGGTGGTATCTCATTGTAGTTTGGATTTGCATTTCTATAATAGCCAGTGAAGTTGAGCATCTTTTCATATATTGGTTGGCCATTTTATGTCTTCATAGAAATGTCTGTTCAGATCCTCTGCCCATTTTTTAATGAAATTGTTGTTGTTGTTGTTGTTGTTGAATTGTATGAGTTCTTTATATATTTTGGATATTAACCCATAGTCAAAGCTGTTGTTTTCAAATTTCTTCTCCAATTTGGTTAGGTGCCTTTTTGTTTTGTTGCCAGTTTCTTTGGATTTTCAGAAACTTTTTATTTTGATATCATCCCAATAATTTATTTTTGCCTTTTCTTCCCTTGCCTTTGAGGTCAAATTCATAAAATTTTCCTGTGGGGAGCCGATATAGGGTTAAGCCTCGGACTGACCTGTTGGCAAAGTCACAAACAGGTCTTCCGAGTCTTAAACAACCCAATCCTAGAGGTGGCCGCTGATTTACACTTGCTATCATTTAAAAAATAAAAAAAGGGGGAATTTGCCGGAAGCTGGTCCATCCTTGCTGCTTGACACAGTCGCTGCAGGGAAGAAACATCTGCACAGCATATGTTTCAAGGGACCTGGCGTATATGGCATACTGTTCTTAGTATGTTTGCTCCCCTTCTTAGTGCTATGTGTTTTAACCAAGGTCACCTCTCTGAGAAAGGTTGTTTCCCCAAGTAGGGATTTTTTCCTGGAGTTAGGGATTAACAGGACTAAGGAAGGGAATAAAACCCCTTAACTAAGTGCCAGGTGGGTAAATAATCACTTCAACTACAAACAATCACGCTTAAGCTACATAATCTTTAGTTAGGATAATCTCCTTCAGTTACTTCCTTGTAGCCTAACAGAACAATAGAGTAGTGACCATGGAATGGAGATAACAAATGCCCTAACCTTTGGAATAGAATGGATAGGATTAAAATCAACTGGTATAAATACAGATGTAATAGGAGAATAAAAAGAGAACCTAGCAAGAACCTATGCTGATCAACTGAACGCTGTCTCCGTGTCATTCCTTCTTCGCCAACTCCGTCCACACCTTTGGGAACCCCTGGACCTGCTTGGGCTGGACCCCAACCTTTTCCCATTTTGTGTTATTTTTTTTATATGAAGATAAAATGTAGTCTAGTTTTATTCTTTTGCATGTGGCTTTCACATTTTCTCAGCACCATTTATTGAAGAGGCCTTCTTTTCTCCATTGTATAATTTTGACTTCTTTGCTAAAAATTGTTTGTCCATATAGATCAGTGATGGCGAACCTATGACATGCGTGTCAGAGGTGACACGCAAACTCATTTTTTTAGTTGATTTTTCTTTGTTAAATGGCATTTAAATATATAAAATAAATATCAAAAATATAAGTCTTTGTTTTACTATGGTTGCAAATATCAAAAAATTTCTATATGTGACAAGGCACCAGAGTTAAGTTAGGGTTTTTCAAAATGCTGACATACCGCGCTCAAAAGGTTCGCCATCACTGATATAGATGTTGGTTTGTTTCTGGGGTAGCAATTTTGTTCTATTTGTCTTTGTGTCTGTTTTACTATCAATACTATGCTGTTTTGATTATCATATCTCTGTAGTATAATTTGAAGTCAGGGAGTGTGATACTTCCAGCTTCATTCTTGTTTCTCAGGATTGCTTTGGGTATTGAGAGTCTTTTGTGGTTTGATACAAATCTGATAATTTTTTGTTTTATTTCTTTAAAAAATGTCATTGGTGATACCTCCGGATTTGTTCTTTTTTCTCAGGATTGCTTTGGTTCTTCAGGGACTTTTGTGGTTCCATACAAATCTGAAAAATCTTGTGTTATTTCTATAAAAAAAAAATGTCATTGGGATTTTGATGGGGATTGCATTAAATCTGTATATTACTTTAAGTAATATTGCCATTTTAATTATGTTGATTCTTCCAATCCATGAACACGGGATATCTTTTCATTTCATTATGTCTTTTTCAATATCATTTAAAAGTGCTTTGTAATTTCCTATATTTAGGTTCTTCACATCCTTTGTTAAGTTTATTCCTAGGCATTTTATTGTTTTTTCTTGCAATTGCAAAAGGAATTGTTCTTTTCATTTCTTTTTTTGAAATGTATTTGTTAGTATATAGGAATGCAGTGGATTTTTGTAAATTGATTTCATATCCTGCAATTTTGCTGTATTTGTTTATCATTTCTAATGGTTTTATTTGTTTGTCTCTTTAATGGTTTAGGTTAGTGTCTCAATAGCTTTATTTTTCTCTCCATTTCTCCCATCTCCCTTAAATGACAATTTTTCATTTTTTAACACTGGAAGCTTCTAATAAAGAATATTGCCATTTACAAAATTAGTTTGTACTTAGTATCAACTCTCTATTTTATTGACAAATAATTTAAATAAATAATATTATCTGATATTATTATCCAAGTATAGCAGGTTTCTTTTAGAAATGACAATCATGCAATGCTTTACTTCATTCCTTTACCATGAATATTATTCTGAAAAATAACTAAATCAGGCATAATACTCACAGATTTTATTAATTAACAAGGTTTTACACAATAGATGTAAAATTTAAATGGTTTGGGGCTTTTAAATGATGAATTTATAAATCCACTTGTCTAATTTTGTGCTCATATTTTCTCTCTTCCTCTCCCTCCTTATATTTTTATCATTTCTCACTCAAAATATTCTATTTAATGTACAGATAGAAAAGACAGACTTTCATTATGGTGTTACTCTTTTTTCCTAGATGATGATAGTTAATCAATTACAATTTATGAAAAAGAAACACCTGGCACACTTCCATAAACAAATAGGTTTCCTGTGGTTCTAAGAAGAGCTGAGGGTATTTCTAAGGGTCGGGGCCTCTGAGAGTAAAGCTCTCTACACAGTGTGACTTCCCCACATGCCTGTGTCTCAAAATTATGCACCCTTACACCCAACATTTACTTATTTATTTAGCAAGCACGTGTTGCAAAGGCTACAGGGGAACAAAGAATGTAAGAGAGAAAAGGATTAACTTTAAAACACATGAGTATTTTATTCCTAATAATCATAAGTTTAAATCAAACAAAATAAAAACAGAAGTTATATAAGTTAGAACTTTGCAGCTCAATGCCTCCAATTGATGTGATTTTGTCTTACAAGTTAATGGCAACATTTGGTGTTGGATACGAGGCACCAATGAAAGTGGCATGCTCCGCTACTTCCTTCAGCAGCTCTTCCAGACTTATTTTGTTGCCCTTGATCACATGTCTGTTCCATAAATGCAGATTTTTAAAATAAAAGGTAGAGTTCAAGAGGATTGCCACCCAGTTTTTTAAGACTGTATGTTTAGGATAGTAGCTACTACTCACATGCCCAAATTGAGATGTGCTCTTAGTGTAAAGATTAGAATGCAAAGAAGATTGGAAAATATGTGATTGATAATTTTTTAGATTGATATGTTGAAATGATAATATTTTGGATATATTAGTTTAAGTAAGATATAGTGTTAAAATTTATTTTATCTGTGTTTTCTTGTTTTGTTTTGCTTTTTCATATGACTACCAGAAAAATTTAAATGACATTGTGTGACTCATGTTATATTTCTTTAGGATAGCACTGCTATAAAGTGTGTTTTTTCCATTTCTTTTATTCTGTAATGCACAATATTGTTTTATTCTTTTAATATCTCTATTCCCAATGAATACATCTTAAAATAACTCCTCAAACATGGAGCATCATAAAACCTTAAGATAATGATAATTTGCCCCAAACTATATATTTAAGTTAAATTCTAAGTTCACATCTACTTTTTAAAAAATCTATTTAAGCCGAAACTGGTTTGGCTCAGTGGATAGAGCGTCAGCCTGCAGACTGGGGGGTCCCAGGTTCGATTCTGGTCAAGGGCATGTACCTGGGTTGCAGGCACATCCCCAGTGGGGAATGTGCAGGAGGCAGCTGATCGATGTTTCTCTCTCATCGATGTTTCTGGCTCTCTATCTCTCTCCCTTCCTCTCTATAAAGAATCAATAAAATATATTTTTTAAAAAATCTATTTAAGTATGGCAAAGTGTTCAAATTTGGAAAAGTGATTTTTGTCATTCTTGACCTTAAACAGTAATGAACAAAATTGAGCAAAATAAATATATAATTTTTCTAATATTTTAAAAGTTTGTTTGAATATAAGTTTAGAATTGAGGAGAAAAGTATCATAAAAATAAAATATATTAAAGATGGGAAATTTGCTATTTTTAAAGTTTAAGACATTTTCCTATTTCTTATTATTACTAGAGACCCAGTGCACGAAATTTGTGCACAGGGGGGGTGTGTCCCTCAGCCCAGCCTACACACTCTCCAACCTGGGACCCCTCGAGGGATGTCCGACTGCCTTTTTAGGTCCAATCCCACCGGGCAGTCAGACATCCCTCTCACAATCCAGGACTGCTGGCTCCCAACCGTTCACCTGCCTGCCTGCTTCATTGCCCCTAACCGCTTCTGCCTGCCAGCCTGATCACACCCTAACCACTCCCCTACCAGCCTGATTGATGCTGAACTGCTCCCTTGCCGGCCTGATTGCCCTCCCCTGCCGGCCTGGTCCCCCCCAACTGGCCTCCCCTGCAGGCCTTGTCCCCCACAACTGCCCTCCCCTGCTGACCATCTTGTGGTGGCCATCTTGTGTCCACATGGGGGTGGCCATCTTGTATGTTGGAGTGATGGTCAATTTGCATATTACCTCTTTATTAGATAGGATTAGTAGTAGTAGTTTCTTTTTTGGATCAGGAAGGCAAATTTACTTCTATGCAGAAGGGTGCATGCCAGCTGGAAATCATGGGCAAAGCACACCAAATGGGAAGTCTGTTTGAGTTTATTTACTGATGTGGGTCTGCCCTGCCCCTCACTCTGAACTCTGACTTGATTGGTCAAGGCTCAGAGCTCGGGTTCCCATTATTGCTCCATTGGCTAATTTAGAGGGAGGGGAGGGGTAAGACAGAGCCTAATATGGCAGCCCCTTGAAAATCTGAAGGTTGTATCAAAAATGGCAGGACCAAGGATGGTTGCGAGCTCCTTTCTTTGACAGAAAAGATCGCTGGTTCACTCTCACAATTCCTCTCTTTTTTTTATTTGACTCTTTTCTTCAAATTCGGCTAGCAGTCTTTGACTTTCATGTTCTGCAGTATCTAGGACAGTGGTTCTCAATCTTCCTAATGCTGCGACCCTTTAATACAGTTCCTCATGTTGTGGTGACCCCCAATTTCATTGTTACAAAGTGAACATAATTAAAGCATAGTGATTAATCACAAAAACAATATGTAATTATATATGTGTTTTCCGATGGTCTTAGGTGACCCCTATGAAAGGGTCATTCGACCCCCAAAGGTTTTGCAACCCAGAGGTTGAGAACCGCTGGTCTAGGAGAAGGAGATTATTCTGCTGATATGTTACTGGGGTTTGTTTGGTTAACGCAGTCTCTGTTAACCTTTGGATAAGGCCTCTCACACATGGAATAATGCAAAATTATATATATAAGCATTTTCTTATTGCCTATATAAAATACTTAATATAACACTAATTCTTACTTTGAAATAATTTTGTTCCTGGTTTTAAAATTACAGTATGGAAATGTTGAAGATATTTACAACCATTACAGATTGCCACCAGCATATGAATACATACCCTGATCCTCATAGTAGAACAAAGGGCTTTTCCAATGTATTTAGTAACAACAGAAATCAGCATCAGGCAGCCTGTTCCCAGCACTCTCTGAGCATGTTGTGTGTTGGAGACAGCAAATGTGCCTCATATAATATGGTCTTTGTTATAAGGAAGTAATATTTAGTGATTTCAAATTATATTTTAAGAGTTCTTTGTATTTAACTTAAAATATTGTTCTCCAGAATCCATGATAGTTTTATTTAATGAGGTATGTACTTTGAGAAGGGCAGGATTCTTTCTCAAGATTATTTTTTTATTAATCACTAAACAATCATGAACAGTAAGAAAATGATGTATTTATATACATTTATACTCACATGTGAGTGCACACACGTATATATTTAAAAACACCTATTAGGTAAATTTTTCTGTGATTAGTGTAGGCCCCCCACCCCTGACATTACAACTTGTAATTTTTACAGTTATATTTGGAGATCCATGTTAAGGAAATAGAATTTGATTTTCCTTTTTTAAAAATATATTTGTATTGAATTCAGAGAGGAAAGGAGAGGGAGAGAGAGATAGAACATCAATGATGAGAGAGAATCATTGATCAGCTGCCTCCTGCATGCTCCCTACTAGGGATCGAGCCCAAAACCTGGGCATGTGCCCTTTACTGGAATTGAACCCGGGACCCTTCAGTTCCCAGGCAGATGCACTATCCACTGAACAAAACTGGCTAGGGCTGATTTTTCTATGTACTCTAATTTTTGTTAAGATTTATCCTAAGTTTACCTTATTGAGCAGAGAAGTAAAATGAGCACACAGTGGTCAGTGCATTGCAGTTTACTACATTTTAAGTGACACTATAATCATCACATCATGGTGATTCACCAGAGTGGACTATTAGTGAATCATGTGAATGATCTGTACCAGTTCCATAGAATTTAATTGGTTTCCATTTTCATTAGTGGGAATCTATGTCCTTAACAGTCAATGATTTATACCAGTGGTTGGCAAACTCATTAGTCAACAGAACCAAATATAAACAGTACAACGACTGAAATTTCTTTTGAGAGACAAATTTTTTAAACTTAAACTATATAGGTAGGTACATTGTTGTTAACTTAATTAGAGTACTCCTAAGGCTTAGGAAGAGCCACACTCAAGGGGCCAAAGAGCCGCATGTGGCTCGTGAGCAGCAGTTTGCCCACCACAGATTTATACCTATAGCAACAACTGACAAAAAAGAAATTTGAATTAATGTAGTACTGGGATGAGGTTGAAATTTCTCTGTGTGCACACTGTTTCATAATAGTTTTTTTTTAATCTTTGTGATAGGAAGAAATTCTGTGGTGATGACAGCCTGCAATTCTGATAGCAATAATAATAAATACTATAAACATCATAAGTTAAGGCAAAAAGAGATTTCAAAGAAAACAGAAATGTGAGAAACCACAAATATTCTTATAAATGTGCATTGTTTTCATGTAATGAGCAATGGAATCTGATTAATGAAATGTCATGGTCAAACTGTTTTAATCAATAATAAAATGCAATATTATTCACATCATGATTATATCTGTCTTGAGGGTTTTTTTTATTTTGAGGGAAGCTTTTATTCTTTTCTTAGAATTCGTAAGTCTGGTTAGATTATTAAACTATCTTACCTAATAATAGACAAACATGTAAATTGACGGTACCTTTGCTATGCTAACCAGCCAATCAGGAGAGTATGCAAATTAACCTAACAAAGATGGTGGTTAATTTGCACATGTAGGCTCCAAGCAGTGGAGTGAAACCTGATGGCCCCAGGACCAGTGGAGCAGCGATAGCCTCACGGCCATGGGGCCATGGGGCCAGCTCCGGCTGGAGCCCGGCCAGAGCGAAGGCCTGGTTGCCAGGTGCCGGAGTAAAACTGGTGCCAGCAGCCAGAGGAAAGGAAGGCCTATTTCATGAATCTCTTCGTGCAACAGGCCTCTAATTAATTATATTTGAATATTTTAAAAATAATTTATAATTTTATGAAGAATTTTGTTTGTTAAAAACTACATACATTAGACCAAACAATCATATTAAAAAGATACATTTTATTCTTTCTTCACATACATTAGCTTTTATCTGGACTGAATGTCAAGATTTCTGTATGTCTGACTTTTTCTCATTGGTCTGTACTGTTTTTTCATTAACATATGCCATTCTTGAGTCATTATTTGGTTTTTATCATCTGTGAAGTCTTAGAATTTGAGAATTTTTTCAAGATTAATGGTTATTTAAATCTTGTAGCACAGTGAACTTTCATCTATGAACTAAATATTGCCATATACACATATGTATATCTATATCTATTTGTAGAGTCTTTCTCTATAGAGAGGGTCGTATTCTCATGTGTATATCATATTTAGCCTTAGTTTAGATATTTGTAGAATGAGATAACATTTAGAACCTTTGGTTAAAAAGAGATATTTTAAGAATAATCAAAAAAGAATGGGGAATATAACACTGTTTTTACAAAACAACCTTGAGGAGGATACAAAGATACTGGATTTGTTTTGTCTTAAAACAAGTCAAAGATGAGAAGCATGGTGATAAAAGTTATGAATTACCAATTAAGGCAGTGAAGCTGTGAAATTTGTTCCATTGGATGTTTTTATGGAATATACTAGAGGCCCGGTGCAGAAAATTCATACACTCAGGGGGGGAATCTCTCAGCCCAACCTGTGCCCTCTCACAGTCCAGGAGCCCTCAGGGGATGTCCAACTGTCAGCTTAGGCCCATTCCCTGCCTGCAGTTGGACATCCTTACCACTGCCAGGAGAGGGTCCCACCACCGCAGCTGTGCTTGCCAGCTGTGAGCCAGCTTCTGGCTGAGCAGGGGCAGAGGGGGAGAGCTCTGCTCAACCAGAAGCCAGGTAGCTGCTCCTTAGTGCTGTCCCCTCCCCCTGTCCACTGGTGTGTGTGTGGGGGGCAATCAGAGGCTGGGCTGGCTAGGGGAGGGGCCATGGGAGGTTGAGGCACCACGGTTGTGCTCCATCCCACCTCTGTGAAGGCGCTGGGAGTGGGGCCCTCACCACCGCTTCTCCTGCCACCTCTGTGGAAGGGAGGGTGCCAGGATTGCCACAGCTGGCCTGGCTACATAGGCTCACTGGCCCCACCCCCCACCCACTGGTCGTTCTGGAAGGTCGTTCCGCCGTCTGCTCTAATTAGCATATTAGCCCTCTATCATATAGAATGGACAAATATTTTTTTCTAGGCTTGTACAAATGTACTCTTTTCTAGAGAAAAATTGTCTATGTACTTATTCTTTCAGTGGGACTTCTGAATAGTAAGTGGGACTTAAATAATTGCAAAAGTATAAATATGTCCAGATGCTAAAACATAAGTATAATTAAGATTATTATATCTTCTTTGAAATGAATAAGCCTTCACCTAGTGGATATGTTATGTAGCTCGTTTTGTAATTCTGAAATTCACGAGTCAACTTTGTATTTCAAAGGTATTTGTGAACAATGAATTAAAAATAGTAAGTTAACTCTAATGCTCTAATTTGCAAAATTTGATTCCCTAGTCCTGCCCTAACAGCTAAATTATTGTTTTCTGCTTTCTAATTGCAAACAAGATTTGGGAATCCTAGAAATCAGTGTTGGAGAAAGAGTCCATCAGATAACCTTGCTTATTGGTTTAAAAGAAAGGTTACTCTTTAGAGAAATTATTTCATATCTTTGTTTAATTCATGGTATATCTTAGCTTAAATCTTCTATCTGCTGCTAAGTCACATTTTTAAAAGATAAGATTAACAAAAACCAGGATTTTTATTAACTCTTTTAAATTGGTATATATAGCCCCTCTAACAGTCAGGCTGCAAAACTGCCAGACGCCTTTAGTTAGTAGAAATAAGGGAAAAGAGAAGGAAGATTAAGACCAGAAGTGGATAGAAAGTAGGTTTATTTCCAGTTATGAAGTAAGGGTACAATTATTTTGATTTGAAAAACTCTTATATTCTTGACAGTATTTTGAGCAGCTGCTTGAATTTCATACTTTTTACATTAAATGAGAAATCAAAAGAGATTGGGATTAACAATATTTTTCTATGAAAGGTAGTAATTATGAAAATAAATACTTTATTAATAGTTAAAAATAATAAAGTAATTAAAATATGTTATAATGTAAAGCTGGCCTGGAGACTCAATGCAAGAAATCATATAATCCATCTGAAGGAATTTTGTGATATATCGGATTCATTTTGGTCTTGTTGCTCTATCAAGATCAAATTATGGAACAAATGGAATTGGCATAAAAATATCTGGAAGAAAACTACAAAAGGATCCAAAGTATTCTAAAACTATCTTATATAAAGTGAAAAAAAACAACACCTTAAATCTTATTATGCTTATTACATTAGGAAAACATTTCCTCATTTCTGCATATAGCCATGTATATAATTCTATATGATACTACTACTTAATTACATATATAAAAATAGAATAGGTTTTATTATTTTATCCAAGTTTATTACTGTTTGCATGTGGAAGGAATACATAAGTATCTGTTCATAAAGACTGCAAGAAAAAACATTATTTATTTTTAAACTCTTCAAGAAAATTTCGCTTAATTTATAGACAATGATACATAAATTATAAATAAACATGCAGCTTTGAATTTTGAAGAAGGTATTATATATTACATTTATTTTATAAAAGAGTTAAGTAATTGACAAAAAATGGTGGACAGATGAAAACTTGAAGAAATTTTTTAAAATTAATATTTATGTATTTCAGTTCCTTGATTTTATTGGAAACTTATTATACTTAGCAATGAATAGTTTTTTATCACAGTTGCACAAAAAATACTAAATATAGAACTTATTAATATTGTAGGTTTTCTCTTTAGAATCAGTTGAGCTTAATTCCATCCATAGTATTAACACCTTTTCAGAAAGAGGTATTGATGAAAATATTGATCTTTTGACAAAGTCCATTTCATGGAGAACATTGATGCTACTTAATTATTCAGTCATACTAACTAGGCCTTCAAATACATTTTTATAGCTTAAGAATCTAAACCTTAGAGAAAAGTAAAATTAGAATGGGATTTTGGTGATGATTATGCTGCATTAAATGGAAAAATACATTTATCTCCTAAATACCCAGAAAATTGAGGTATAGGATGTATTACCTATAATAATAAAAGTGTAATATGCTAGTTAGACCAGACAGCTGAATGACCTTCCGGACATCATTCCAGATGTCCTTCTGGATGAAGCCACTGCAGCAAGGGATGAGACAGAGGTGGTTAGCGGGAGTCAGGCAGGCAGGCAGAGTGGTTAGGGGCGATCAGGCAGGCAGGCAGGTGAGTAGATAGGAGCCAGTGGTCCCAGATTGAGAGAGTGATGTCCTGGATTGCTAGAGGGTGCAGGCAGGGCTGAGGGACACCCCCACCCCATGCAAGAATTTCATGCACCGGGCCTCTAGTCTATTTATAAGTTGAAGCAAGCCTTATAATACAGCTCTTCTCAACACTCTCAATGCAAAGTATCAATGACTGTTCTGAACTTTTGCCCTCTGTCTCTGTATAATTCATATAATTCAACTTAATATTTAGTGCAAACTCTTTTTATATAATCTTTTCTCTCTATCTAGAAGAATTTTCTCAACCTTAATAGAACATATTTTTCAAGTTTCTGAGCTAAGCTATGGATCATGTCCTTAAAAGAAAAATATGCACATTTATACACATGTGCAAAATTTTGGACTCTCTACAATTATAAATTATATGAATAAACTCATGATTGAAGCCATAATAATTTCATACTAGTGTTAGTCCCAACTACTAATATAAGGTCTTACTCAATAGTAGGTTTTCCTATAATGCTTAATGATTATGAACTATTAATCAATAAAAAATAAACCTGTGGCATAAAACATACATGTGAAGCCTTTGCATCAATGATTTTTATTTAAAATTTTCTTATGTAAGAACTAACATTTAGTTATAAATTATAATTCTGATTATCTTATATAAATAAGTATTGCTTTTTATCATCAGGCCAAGTAAAAGGAAGATTGGTACTGATCACACATAGAAAAACATTAAACTAGACAAAGGAAACAGTTTTGGTTGCTTCACCCCCTCTCGGAGCAGATGAAGATACGCCATTTCACATTTTCATGGCTCATTCCCCATGTGAATAAATGATCTATTTATCGTCACGTAGTGGTGATGCTTTATAGGAAGTGGGCATACAATAAGGGCTGTGAAATGACATGATAAAGTATTAGTACATGGCATATTTAAAGGAGCATATAACAGAAGCAGAAATCTCGAGGAGGATAATAATATTAAAGTTGGCTATACTGTTCTTTCCAACATTTTCAAAGACTGTAGTGAAACTTTCATTTTCAATGGCAGATTATACAATTACCATAAAATTACAACACATAGGGCAGACTCCTAATTGCTTTTTCCCAATGGACTTAAGTATTCTGTTGATGTATTACAAGGTAACTGTTTTGCACTTAACTCATGTTCTAAATATCCTGTTAAAAGTGAGGAACTTAGTCAATGCTGAAGAGCCACATTAGCATTCCTTTAGTTCTGCAATATAATCCTTAATTTGAAATGAAGTTTGGTTATTTTAACTAGAAAACATAAAGGAGCCGGCACTACATCAAGACCTTTAATGAGAACTAATGGAATTTCTGGCATAAAATAGTAGAATTAATTAGATCCAGCAACACTGATTTTAAGTCGTGCATACTTAACAAAAGACATTGGGTTGATTGCACAAAGGAATTGAACACTTTTTTCACATTTACTGTGTAAGTTATTATCCACTGTGAAAAGATTATTGACTTTTTTAAAGGAGATATTATGGAGAGAAATGATTGCTACCAGGATGACTGGTAGAATTATGTGTAAGTAATAACTCTAATTTCTCATCTGCTGAATAAATGCCTTTAATTTTAAAATACTAGTTAGTGCATATGAGATTTCTGCTGAATTGAGCAGAATTATCAAAGCTGGTTTTGAAATGTAATGGACACTGAAAGTGAAGCATAAAACAAAACCTTTCATGGTTTAAACCTCTACCCATTTAATAGTTATATATCCTAGATTGTTAGTCATGTCTCTTGTATTTCTTCTTAGAAGTTGATCTGAAAAAAAAAAAAGAAAGAAACAAAAACCTACAAGTATGAGCCTTACCCTGGATTTATACAAATAGGGTGTAGAAAATGCCCATGCCTCTGGTTCTTATATAAAGGTCAATCATCCCTACTGAGCGTAGATGACAGTTTAGTTGGTCAGGAGGAAAAGTTCGATTGCATCCATATACATGTAAGTTAAGAGTCTTGACGATTCTTGTGTTTTCTCTCTGGTATTTTCCTCTTTATTGAGATTTTCTGGACTACTGTGCCCCAACCTTGCCTGATCACTGTAAATAGCTGAAAAACTTGTTATAAAATAGAGACTTCCAGGTTCCTCTGATGGACCTTCGATCCAAGCAAATTTGGGATCTACCATTCTACTGTGTCTGTTTTTCCCTCCATGTACCTGCCTCCACTGTACTTAGTAACTTCAGTAACTGGTTCTGGCCAAGGGACTGAGAAGAGGTGATCTGTGTTCTGTCAGGATGACACAATTGAGAGATATACTGATGTTGTATTATAGAATTGTACACTTGAAACATATATAATCTTATTCACCAATGTCACCTCTATAAGTTTAATTTTAAAAAATTTTAAGTAGTGAGGCTCTGCCATCCCTTGCTTTCCCTGTAAAAACCATGGAGGCCATATGCTTCTGATGTGTATCTATAAGGTGTAGGGGGCTGAGGGAGGGAGGGAAGTTACTTCACATAAATGTAGTTGTCAATGCTGTTTGCCAAGTGCTTCCTACCCTTATTCTTCCTGAGCACTTGGTTTATATAAAAGATGATTTCTACTTCTAGGAGCCATGAGACTAGTTCCAGTATCTGAGCCATGAGCAGAGGTTATGTGTTTTAGTTCTGGATGAGAGCATTTAATTCTAGATGTGAGACACTTTTTGGTCCTTTGTCAGATGATAGATATCTGTTAGCTTGGATCCCTGAGTAATTTAAAGAGAAGACATGATGCATATATAATAGGAGCAGAAATAAACATTGTTGTTTTAAAATTCTGAGTAGGATTATTTATTATGGAAATATAATTTGTCCTATATTGGATGATACAGTAATGATAATTATTATTATAATTATTATTAAGCTGTTGAAATTTGGCCATTTTTTTGGTTTTGTCTACTATTCTTAATTATCCAAATTATTATAGATTTCTCTCTTTGCATAGTTCTGCTATGCACAATTTTCAGCTACCATAAATAACATCAGTCTCAATATCACTGTTCAAATTTCTGTCACCATTAACTGAATAATTGCATAAATTACAAAGTTTGCTTCTAGCTCTTCAGTGTACAAATCACTCTCACTATATCAATAACAGATGCACATCGTGATCAGTGACAAAGTAATCTCTTTCAAAGCTTGTAAGTAGTCACCATATGCCTGTTATTCATTATGTGCACAGACAGCAATAACAATGCATGCATTTGTGAAGACATTTTTGTTGTTTGTTTGAAGACCTGTTTTGCTTTTTTTTCTCTTAAGTTTTACATATGTCTTCTTTTTCCCCAGTTGAACCACACCCCCACAACCATTCCCACCCCGGAAAGCCCCCACTGCCTCAGTGTCTGTGTCCATTGGTTATGCCAATATGCCAATATGCTTTGGTTGTTCTCTAGCCCCCCTCCCCCCTCCCCCACCACCACCACCACCTCCCCTGCCATTTGTCTCTGGACCTATTTTTGATCATCAAATTCTGTTGATCATTATATCCCAAATATGAGTGAGATCATGTGATATTTATTTTTTCTCCTACTGGCGTATTTCGCTTAACAGTAGTCGGCAAACTCATTAGTCAACAGAGCCAAATATCAACAGTACAACGATTGAAATTTCTTTTGAGAGCCAGATGTTTTAAACTTAAACTATCTAGGTAGGTACATTGTTATTAACTTAATTGGGGTACTCCTAAGGCTTAGGAAGAGCCACACTCAAGGGGCCAAAAAGTCGCATGTGGCTCGCTAGCCGCAGTTTGCCGACCACGGGCTTACCATAATGCTCTCAAGTTCCATTCATGCTGTTGCAAATGATAAAAGTTCCTTCTTTTTTTAATTTTTTTTTTATTGCTTAAAATATTACAAAGAGTAGTACATTTGTCTCCTTTTTTTTTCCCCCTTGACCTTCCCCCAACCTCCCCTACCCGCCAGTGACTTGTGTCCATTGGTTATGCTTATACGCATGCATACAAGTCCTTCGGTTGATCTCTTACCCCTCTCCTAACCCTCCCCAGCCTTCCTGCTGTAGTTTGACAGTCTGTTTAATGCTGCTCTGCCTCTGTATCTATTTTTGTTCATCAGTTTATGATGGTCTTTATTATCCATAAATGAGTGAGATCATGTGTATTTTTCTTTCACTGACTGGCTTATTTCACTTAGCATAATGCTCTCCAGTTCCATCCATGCTGTTGCAAATGGTAAGAATTCCTTCTTTCTTACAGCAGCATAGTACTCCATTGTGTAGATGTACCACAGTTTTTTAATACATTCATCTGTTGATGGGCACTTAGGCTGTTTCCAAATCTTAGCTATAGTAAATTGTGCTGCTATAAATATAGGGATGCATATATCCTTTCTGATTGGTGTTTCTGGTTTCTTGGGATCTATTCCTAGAAGTGGGATCACTGGGTCAAATGGGAGTTCCATTTTTAACTTTTTGAGGAAACTCCATACTGTCTTCCATAGTGGCTGCACCAGTCTGCATTCCCACCAGGAGTGAACGAGTGTTCCCTTTTCTCCACATTCTCTCCAGCACTTGTTGTTTGTTGATTTATTGATGATAGCCATTCTGACAGGTGTGAGATGGTACCTCATTGTTTTTTTGATTTGCATTTCTCAGATGATTAGTGACTTGGAGCATGTTTTCATATGTCTCTTGGCTTTCTGAATGTCCTCTTTTGAAAAGTGTCTATTTAGGTCCTTTGCCCATTTTTTGATTGGATTGTTTATCTTCCTTTTGTTAAGTTGTATGAGTTCCCTATAAATGTTGGAGATTAAACCCTTATCGGTGATGACATTGGCAAATGTATTCTCCCATGCAGTGGGCTTCCTTGTTGTTTTGTTGATGGTTTCTTTTGCTATGCAGAAGCTTTTTATTTTGATGTAGTCCCATTTGTTTATTTTCTCTTTAGTTTCCAATGCCCTAGGAGATGTATTGGTGAAGAAATTGCTTCGGCATATGTCTGAGATTTTGTTGCCTTTGGATTCCTTTAGTATTTTTATGGTTTCCCATCTTACATTTAAGTCCTTTATCCATTTTGAGTTTATTTTTGTGTATGGTGTAAGTTGGTGGTCTGGTTTCATTTTCTTGCATGTATCTGTCCAATTTTCCCAGCTCCAGTTATTGAAGAGACTGTCTTGACTCCATTGTATGTTCTTGCCTCCTTTGTCAGATATTAATTGAGCATATTGGTTCGGGTCAATTTCTGGGCTCTCTATTCTATTTCATTGATCTATATGTCTGTTCTTGTGCCAGTACCAGGCAGTTTTGAGAACAGTGGCTTTGTAATACAGCTTGATATCTGGTATTGAGATCCCACCTACTTTGTTCTTCTTTCTCAGGATCGGTGCAGCTATTCGGGGTCTTTTTTTATTCCAGATGAATTTTTGGAGAGTTCGATCTAGGTCTGTGAAATATGTCGTTTGTATTTTAATGGGGAGTGCATTGAATTTATAAATTGCTTTGGATAGTATGGACATTTTAATTATGTTGATTCTACGAATCCATGAACATGGTATGTTCTTCCATCTGTTTATGTCTTCCTCTATCTCTTTTTTCAATGTCCTATAGTTTTCTGAGTAAAGGTCTTTTACCTCTTTAGTTAAGTTTATTCCTAGGTATTTTAATTGTTTTGGTGTGATGGTAAATGGGATTGCTTTTTTAGTTTCTCTTTCTGTGACTTCATTATTAGTGTATAAAAAGGCCATAGATTTCTGGGTGTTAATTTTATATCCTGCTACATTGCCACATTCATTTATTAGATGTAGTAGTTTCTTGATGGAGTCCTTGGGGTTTTCTATGTTCAGTATCATGTCATCTGCGAATAAGGACAGTTTTACTTCTTCTTTTCCAATCTGGATGCCTTTTATTTCTTCTTCTTGTCTGGTTGCTATGGCTAGCACTTCCAGTACTACATAAAACAGAAGTGGTGACAGTGGGCATCCCTGTCTTTTTCCTTTTCTTTGGGTAAATGGTTTTAGTTTTTGCCCATTGAGTATGATGTTGGCTGTGGGTTTGTCATATATGGCTTTTATTATGTTGAGGTATGATCCTTCTATTCCCACCTTGCTGAGAGTTTTTATCAAAAATGGGTGTTGGATTTTGTCAAACGTTTTCTCTGCATCAATTGATATGACTATGTGGTTTTTATCTCTCAATTTTTTTATGTGATGTATCACATTTATTGATTTGCAGATATTGTACCATCCTTGCATCCCAGAATAAATCCCACTTGGTCATGGTGCATGATCTTTCTAATGTGATGCTCGGTCCAATTTGCTAGAATTTTGTTAAGGTTTTTAGCATCTATGTTTATCAAGGATATTGGCCTGTAGTTCTCTTACTTTGTGGTGTCTTTATTTGGTTTTGGAATTAGTGTAATGCTGGCTTCATAGAAAGAACTTGGAAGTGTGCCTTCCTCTTGAATTTTTTGGAATAGTCTGAGGAGGATAGGTTTTAGTTCTTCTTTGAATGCTTGGTAGAACTCCCCTGTAAAACCATCTAGACCAGATATTTTGTTTGCTAAAAGATTTTTGATTACTGCTTCAATTTCTTCAGTGGTTATTGGCCTATTCAGGTGTTTTTATTTTTCCTGACTGAGTTTTATAGGCTTGTGTATTTCTAAAAACATGTCCATTGCATCTAGGTTGTCCATTTTGTTGGAATAGTGTTGTTCATAGTATTTTTTTTTTATAATCCTTTGTATTTCTGTGGGATCGGCTGTTACTTCACCTCTTTCATTTCTGATTTTGTTTATTTGGGTCCTCTCTGTTTGCTTCTTGGTGAACCTGGCTAGAGGTGTATCAATCTTGTTTATCCTTTCAAAGAACCAGCTCTTGGTTCCGTTGATCTTTTGTATTGTTTTTTCTTTGTCTTTATGCTGTTTATCTCCTCTCTGATCTTTATTATTTCCTTCCTTCTGCTTACTCTGGCCTTTTCCTGTTGCTCTCTTTCTAACTCTTTGAGTTGTAGGGTTAGATAATTTATTTTCATTTTTTCTTGTTTTTTGAGGTAGGCCTGTAGAGCTACAAACTTCCCTCTCAAGACTGCTTTCACTGTGTCCCATAGATTTTGGATTGTTGTGTTTTCATTGTCATTTGTTGCCATGATGATTTTTATTTCTTCTTTGATCTCTTTGGTAACCCAATCATTGTTCAATAGCATGCTATTTAGCCTCCAGGTGTTTGAATTTTTTTCATTGTTTTTATTATAGTTGATTTCTAATTTTATGCCATTGTGATCTAAGAAGATGCTTGATATGATTTCAGTCTTCTTGAATTTGAAGAGACTTTGCCTGTGCCCCAATATGTGGTCTATCTTTGAAAATGTCCCATGTGCACTTGAGAAGAACATATATTCCGTGGATTTGGGGTGAAATGTTCTGAAAATGTCAGTTAATTTTATCTGATCTAGTGAATCATTTAGGATTGATGTATCTTTGCTGATCTTTTTGTTTAGAGGATTTGTCCAGTGGTGTTAGTGGGGTATTAAAGTCCCCTACTATGATTGTATTGCTGTCAATCTCTCCCTTGATCTTTTCTATAAGTTTTCTTATGTATTTGGGTGCTCCTATATTGGTTGAGTGTATGTTTACTAGAGTTATTTCTTCTTATTGGATTGCTCCCTTTAGTACTATGAAGTGGCCTTCCTTATCTCTTATTATGGCCTTCACCTTGAGGTCTAATTTGTCAGATATAAGCACTGTTACACCAGCTTTTTTTTTCATTTCCATTTGCCTGAAAAATATTTTTCCATCCCTTCACCATCAGTCTGTGTGATACCTTTGATCTGAGGAGGATCTCCTGTAGACAGCAGATATATAGGTAATGGTTTCTTATCCATTTAGCTACTCTATGTCATTTGATTGGGGCATTTAATCCATTTACATTTAAAGGTATTATTAATATGGACTTGTTTGTAACCATTTTTATTCTTTATGCCTGTGTTCCTTCTTCCCTTCCTAATTCTTCTTTTTACAGTAGACCCTTTAGCATATCTTGCATTGCTGATATTAAATATATGTATATTTAATATATATATATTGCTGATATTAAATATATAAATATATTTATTAAAAATGAATATAAAAGAAAATTTATATATATAAAACTCTTTCCCTTTCTTTATTCTATTTATCTATGTATTTATCTATTTTTGGAAAAGGAGTATAGAGAGTAGATAGGCCTGAGTTGGTTATTGAAAGTAATTAAGGTATTAGTAGAAGAAGAGAACAAGCAAGACGAGGAAAAACAGAAGCAAAAACAAAAAAACACAAAAACAAAAAAAACTAACAAATAACAACATCAAGACAGAAAGAAAGAAAAGGGAAAAAGAAAAAAAAGAAAAAAAATTTGGCTAGTGAAGAAAGAGAAGAGAGAAGTGTGCATGGACTTGGAGCAGGGGAGAGGAAATTATATATATGAGTAAGATCAATTTTTAACAGGGAGTCAAAAGAAAGAATAGTTATAAACTAAAGCAGGAAAGGGTAAGAGAAACAGGACAAAAAAGGGGAAAAGTGAGGAAGAGAGTGTTGGCATAAAGGAAAAATTGAGACAGAGTAAAATAATGCTAAAATAAAAATAAAAATAGAATGTAGACCACTAATCCAAAAATAAAATTAAATAAAGAAAAAAATAAAATAAAATTTTTAAAAAGGTAAAATAATAGTAATACAAAATATATAAATATAATAATAAAAAAGTAAAGTAAAATGAGAAAAAAGAAAAAAATTTATTAGTTTTCTAAGTAAAAGATAAAAAGTAAAAAAGTAATGAAGGTCGTTCACTTCAGCAGGGCTTCAGTGACCCACAGGAGCTGTTTTAAGACCCCTCTCCACTGTTCGGCCTGGCACGTCTGTTTCCTGTCAGGTAGTCAGCACAGTGTTGAAGTTACCTGCGATCCACTGCTCCTCTGTGTCACAAGCCACAACCTTGTTTTCAAGCAGGCAGGATCTCTCTGCTCACTTTGTTTCTCTGCCTGCCTTCAGCTGTTTTTACACAAGAGTCAATTTCTGACACAACCCCTGGGTGGCGTTGTTTCTGGATTAGTTTCTGCGACCAAATCCAAATGGCCCTCGACCCAGTGTTTAGACTCTTCTTTCCCTGTCGCACTTAATACTGGATTGGAGGGGACGACTGACCCAGAGCTGGTTTCCTGCTCTTCTCTCCTTATTCGGATCCTCAGTTTCCACAAAAACAACTTTCCCCTGCAGTCTCAGTGAGTGTTTTTAATTGGAAGATCCTATGTATTGGGTTTAGCAAGCAAGGAAGTAAAAAAGACAAAGGAACCCCGCTGACTCATGTCCTTCCCCCTCCCGGCACTATATAGCAAGTATAGAACTTCAGGCTGCCTTTCTTGGCACAGTCTCCCACAGCTGTGGACTTAGATATAGGGTTCCCCTCTGCCAGCAGCCCTGTGGACCCCCTTCCACATTCAAGGGTTACACTGACCCCAAGGGCCATGGATTTGGTGGGGCACAGTCTCCCTCTGAGACTCTGGTCCCCTCTACCTGCATTTCTCCCTCCAGCCTGGACCCCAGATCTCATCTCTCTCCAGGCGATCTCTGACCTTTCCATCCACGGATTGCCTCACCAGCTGTGTTTAATTCACCTATTCTGGGTTCTTGTTATTCGATTCAGCTGTTCCTTCTATCTGCTGTGTGAGAAGGCGCAGGACCTGACCACGTATTCATCTACCACCTTGTCTCCCCCTGGACAAACTTTTTAGGTGCCCATGGCCAGGGAGGCTGGAGTCTGGGTGTTCATGGGTTCACAGCTGTGGCATCTGGTCCCTGGGTGTTGTGGTTGTAGGGTTCTGGGAGGTACCTGAGGTCTCCCCAGTTGAAGATAAGGTTGGGCTTCTGATCACTGCTGCTCTCCCCTTCAAGATGGCGTGTCTGGGAGAGATTTCAGCAGCAGTAGGGGAGCCTGGTCCGCCAGTCCCCAGTAGTCCTGTGGAATATAGCTGTCCCTCACTCACAAATACAGACACTCCCCGCACGTCCATATGCTCTCCTTTCATTCTCTCACTCACACACTATCTTGCAGCCTGCTGTCCAGTCAGCTGCCATCTTTGAAGCTGTGTTGCCTTTTATCTCCTAGTGATAACCTGTGGCATTTGCAAAAATAGATCATTAAAAGAGGCAATTGACCAACAAAAATTAAAGTGCAGTAGAGAAATGAAAAGTGATAACTCCAGGAATGAAACAAATTAAATGTAAGTAGAGTTACATAAAAGATAGCTCACCCTGGAAATGGTGACACCTTTGCTATTCAAGGGATTCCAGATATGAAGCTAGAACAACTTCAAAAGTGAACTTATCAACATAAATTAGGGATATGGTTGTGACAAAAAGGATGAAGATATCCCAGAGGAGGCTCTCTGACACAGTACTTGACTTTAAAGAAATTAGTAGATATATTTTATGACTTTGAAAGTGTAAAGGATAAAATGTTAGAAGCTGATGCAAACTTAGAAAGGAGTATGACAATTCACCAAGGTATAGCAAAGTTGCTCACTCCATATCAAGTTATGTGATGAGAAGAAGGCATCCAATGGTCAAACTACTTTGATATGTGTTTTTGATAAGTGTTTTTGTTATTTTTTTTTACAAAGAGATAGATAGTACACTTAAATTTTCAATGTTTCTAATATTTTAAATAAAACATTACTGCTACTATTTTTATTTTTCTCTAAATTTATAGCTGAGAGGAAGAGAGTTTTTAATGTTTGGACCAAAATTTTAAACACAGAAATAGAATGTTTCCCATTGGTTTTAAAATTGCTTTGCAACTTGCATGGTCATTTTTTAAAAAAATTTTATTATTGAAAATATACATATGTCTCCTTCCCCCCCATTGACCTCTCCCTGCCCACTCCCACCTCCCAGCAAGGCTCTCATCCCCCTACTGTCTGTGTCCATTTGTTATGCTTATATGAATGCATACAAGTTCTTAGGTTGATCTGGCATCCTCCCTTCCCACCCTCTCCTTCCCTTCCTCTGAGGTTTGGTGGTCTGTTCAATGCTTCTATGTCTCTGGATCTATTTTTGTTCATCAGTTTATGTTGATCCTTATATTCCACACATGAGTGAGCTCATGTGATACCTATCTTTCTTAGACTAGCTTATTTCACTTAGCATAATGCTCTCCAGTTCCATTCATACTGTTGCAAATGTAAGAGTTCTTTCTTTTTTACAGCAGAGTAGTATTCCATTGTGTAGATGTACCACAGTTTCTTAATCCACTCATCTGCTGATGGGCATTTAGGCTGTTTCCAAATCTTAGCTATTGTAAATTGTGCTGCTATGAACATAGGGGTGCATATATCCTTTCTGATTGGTGTTTCTGATTTCTTGGGATATATTCCTAGAAGTGGGATCACTGGGTCAAATGGGAGTTCCATTTTTAACTTTTTGAGGAAACTCCATACTGTCTTCCATAGTGGCTGCACTAGTCTGCATTCCCACCAGCAGTGCAGGAGGGTTCCTTTTTCTCTGAATCCTCGCCAGCACTTGTTGTTTGTTGATTTGTTGATGATAGCCATTCTGACAGGTGTGAGGTAATATCTTATTGTTGTTTTGATTTGCATCTCTAGGGTGATTAGTGACCTTGAGCATTTTTTCAATGTCACTTGACTTTCTGTATGTCCACTTTGGAAAAGTGTCTATTTAAGTCCTTTGCCCCTTTTTTAATTGAATTGTTTGTCTTCCTTTTGTTAAGTTGTATGGGTTCCCTATATATTTTGGAGATTAAACCCTTATTGGATGTAACATTGACAAATATGTTCTCCCATGCCATGGGCTCTCTTGTTATTTTGTTGGTGGTTTCTTTTGCTGCGCAGAAGCTTTTCAGTTTGATGTAGCCCCATTTGTTTATTTTCTCCTTAGATTCCATTGTCCTAAGAGATGTATTGGTAAAGGTATTGCTATGAGATATGTCTGATATTTTGATGCCTATGGATTCTTTTAATATTTGTATGGTTTCCCATCTTATGTTTAAGTCTTTTATCCATTTTGAGTTTATTTTTGTGTATGGTGTAATTTGGTGTTCTAGTTTCATTTTTTTGCATGTATCTGTCCAATTTTCCCATGGCCCTGCACTCTCATGCAAAGCAAAGTTTGCCTACATCTGATTAGGAATAGTTCATTAACTAAATATCTAGGAGAGAATTTTGTTAGTAGTACCTTTAAGGACTTTTCAAATCATGCGTTAGTCAATCGTCTACTCCAAATTTAGGCTAGCATCCTAAAAAGATAAACATGCCTCTTGTTCACCTGCTTCACATTATAGTATTTCTCTGCTCTAGTCATAATGCCCTCTTTTCATTTCCTCACAGTAATCATGTACCTTTTCAACCCATAATCTTCTCTATGCTTTTGTTTCTCTGCCTCTTTTTACCTACTGAATCCTCTTTACCTTCAGATAGCTGAGGTTTCATCCTTCTGGATGTTCCTCTTTCAACCCTTTCTCTTTTACAGCCTCACATATGATTTTTTATTTGCATATTCATTAGTTTACTAAATCCTGTCTTGGCCACTCTGTTGTAAGTTTCTTTATGGCAAACTTCATATCCTATGTTCAAAGTAGGCATTCACTAAATATCTGTTGATTTTAAAGGGTAAATTAATATAAAGGCAATGTTGCCTTCTCTACAAAATGTATTTTTTAATCTTAAGTAACTAATAATTCTAAGAGTTATATACTTTTGGCTTGAAAAGATACCTTATGAGTCATGCTGTCCAAATGTCCATGTTATACAGGAATTACTTCTACCCAATTAATGGTCATTATTCTTTTGGTAAGAATTGAAAAATATATATTACTAATCAAAGTTTTTCCTTTTATCTCTGTTAATGGCTGGATTTAGGTAATAAAGAGAAAGGGCGATTTGGAGTATGAATATAGAAATGTTAGTGAATAGGAGAGTTTGACTAAAAATGCAGAGAACCTACATATAAAAGGCAAGATATTAGTCTTTGTTGTTTCTCCTATTCTCTAGAACTGCACTTGAAACTTCAAACATTATTTTCTTAGCATTTATCCTGCTAGGTAGGTATTTTTCCCAATGTACTTTTGCAGAAAAGGGGGTTTAAAGAGTTTAACTAATTTGCTCAAGGGTATAGGGTTAGTAGGTGCTTTATAAAGGATTTGGACCCAGGTCTCTGTGCCTTTCCTACCATTCCAGGCTGAGTATAAAACAAAAGATACCAGGGAGCCCAGTGTTAGTCTGTGGCAACATAGGTAAAGTTTCTTTATTAGCACATATTCTTTTTTTTTATCCTCTTTATTCTTGGCTGATTTTAGTTTCAATCCCTTTTAAAGCTCCCAGCTCTTGCTTTGATTTTCTATTACTCTTTTAGTCTCAAGAGGAAATTAAACTGAGCTTAACGTTTGGCATGGCATGGTATAATAAGTAGCCTATATTTTCATTGTTTATATGCTGGGAATTCTCAGGATCTGAGAACCAATCAACTAGAGGCTTCACTAAAGTCAGACTGACTTGTTAAGCTGTTAGGAAAGCGTAGCCCAAGTTCACCTGTGAACATGTCCTAAAGCACAGTATCATGCTAATAGCATCTATCTGTTTAATCCTAAATGCCTGGTGTTCTTCTCATAGTTGATATGACAATGGAGAGTTTGATAGTGCTTTTTAAAAAGAAATACAAATAAAATTAAACTAACATCAACTCAATACTTATTTCATATTGCATATCACTCTAAAAATTGGAGTAAAACTAGACATGGAGCCAAATGTTAGAAAGAGAAGGAAGAATTATGTGTTGGTAGTCTATCAGCACATGACATTACACATACTCTTATAAACTACACTCCTCCCTCTGCCACCATCAGAAACCATCAGAAATGTGCTAGAGTGCCAACTAACCCAGCCCTACTTGCCTAATGATTAAGAGTAGAGAAGAATATTTCATCAAAACATTCCCTTCCACACATGCACAAAAATTCCTGTACTTTAGATACTGTCCAGAGATCAATAAAATTTGTAACCTTTTCTTAGCAATAATAATACCATTAGTTCCTGCTTAATAGGATTGTTGCAATGCTTAATGAAAATGATGTATATAAAGAGCTGAGCACAGTCTAGAACTACAGAAGTGCTTAGTAAAGATTAGTATTATTAAGCTCAGTTTTATTTCCTCTTGAGACTAAAAGAATAATAAAAGATAAAAGCAAGAGCTGGGAGCTTTAAAAGGGATTGAAACTAAAAGCAGTCAAGAATAAAGAGGATAAAGAAAATAATATGTGCTAATGAAGAAACATTAGTTATTTATTAAGATGATGCTGTTTTCTTTCTCTTGGGTCTTTCCTCACATTTACACTACACGTCTACCTCATTGTTTCTAGATGTCTCCTGTTACTATGAACAATTGGTTTTAATGGAAACAGGCCGCCAAGATGGCTGCAAAGTGGATATCTCAAGATGATGAAACTTAAGTGCTTGGGTGTCAGGACATATAGTCCACTGGGCGGAATCTTCTGGTGATGCACAATTATACTTTTGCTTCTCAGTGACCACCTATAGACCAGTACTACATATTGATGAAAGTTATATGTGGAGGCATGATGCCTTTTGTTAAAAAGATGTTGGTCTTAATATACATATTAATATGGATATATTACAAGTAGCTTCATAAATAATATTTAAATTTTGTTCTAAGTTTCTACTTCCATAAGAGTCAGGTTTAGAGAGGGTATGGAGAATTCTTTAACAAGATTTTTGTGAATCTTCATGCAGAAATCTTCCACTGTGGTCCTAGAGTAAGGCAGCACCCCTAGGGATTTGTAATCTGGCAACTGGCCTTTGGGTTTGGTGTAAATCCTCACAAGTTTCAGATAATCCCAGATCTTTTCCAACAGGTCATCAAAATTCCAGGGGTGATGGGCAGGTGATTTGCAATCAGTGAGTCCTTACCTTTTTAAACCTGTGTGTGTGCGTGTGTATGTGTGTGTGTGTGTGAGTGAGAGAGAGAGAAAGAGAGAGAGAGAGAGAACTGGGAAATCCATATATCTTATAGGTAAACCTTAACTCTGTCCATTTATTTTTTCATAATTTTCCAGGAAACAAAGCTTTCAAGATTTTAATCTCCTGTATTCTCATATCTAATGTACATTTTTCCGGTTTATCTCTCTAATCAATGTATACATAATGACTGAGTTATATTCTACTTTTATTTGACAAAAGACAATGCTAAATTGTCTTAAAGTATTAAATGATGTCTTCGTCCAGGAATAAGTTTGGCATGGCTTTGTAAAATAAGTAGGCTATGTTTTCATTGTTTATATGCTGGGAATTCTCAGGATCTGAAAACCAATCAACTAGAGCAGTGGTTCTCAACCTTGGCTGCACATTAGAATCACCTGGGAATCTTTTGAAAATCCTGATTTCTGGGCCTCATCCTCTGGAAATTCTGTTTCTTTGTTATGGGGTGGGGCCACAACATTAGTAACAAAGAAACAGAATTTCCGGAGGATGAGGCCCAGAAATCAGGATTTTCAAAAGATTCCCAGGTGATTCTAATGTGCAGCCAAGGTTGAGAACCACTGTCCTAAAACACAGTGTAATGCTAATAGCACCTATCTATTAAATCTTACATGCCTAGCGTTCTGTAAAGGACTATGCTGTAATTATTTAGGCTTTGTGGACCATGGGGGTCTCTTCACAATTACTCAACTCTACCATTATTGCATAAAATCAACCACAGTCAACATGTAAATAAACAGATATAGGAGTGTCATAATAAAGTTTTACTTATGGACACTAAAATTTGAATTTTGCATAATTTTCACATGTCACAAAACGGCAGCTTTTGTTTGGATTTTTCAATCATTTTAAAGGTAAAAAAGCATTATTAGCTTGTGGGTGATATGAAACAGATGGCTGACTGAAATTGGCCTATGGGCTATAGTTGGCCAAACTCACCATAATATTCTTAGTTCTTTTCAACAGAGGGTAAGGTTTAAATTTGTTTAAATTTGTTTTGAACTGCAGAAACCTCATAGAAAGAAATACCACACAATCCCCAAATTATAAAAGGCATAATGATCTCTGAAATATAATTATAAATTTCTCTTTTAATATTGAAAAATTCTCTAAATGAATTTTATATATATTCAAAAGAGTAAAGGGGATGCCCTGGCTGGGTGGCTCAGTTGGTTGGCACATTGTCCCATACACAAAAAGGTTGCAGATTTGATTGCCATTCAGGGCATATAGCTAGGTTCTAGGTTCGATCCTGGAATAGGCCTTGTAAGGGAAGCAATCAATTGATGTTTCTCTCTCACACGGATGTATCTCTCTCTCTCTCTCCCCTCTCTCTCAAATCAATAAAATCGTATCCTTGGATAAGGATTAAAAAATAAGGTTAATGGGATACACATTTACTCTCTTTCAGAAGCAATAAATCTGGTGACTCACCTACTAGTCAATGGTGATTACACCATATATTTAGCTAATATATGATATAAAAATATTTTAAAAGTCCAAAAATGTCCGAAACACTAGTGTATTTAGGTCTATGACAAATGTTAGATAATAAGAATAATTAACTTATATTTTGTTGTTTATATTGTTAGCAAAATATTTTTACTAATGACATCTCATGTGTTTTTTATGAAAACATATCATCATATTAGTATTGCATATATATATATGTAGATTTACAGTTGTGAGTATATGAAACACAGAGTTAATGAACCTATTGCAATAATCATAACCTGTGTGTCTTTCCATACAAACTATAAACCTACTTTTGCCAACCCCTGTGTGTGCATGTATATTGTAACTATGATCCTATATATATTATAACTGTGTACCCAGAGAGTCACTCTGAATTGCAATAAAAAAGGTAAAAAATAAATCTAATGTTAACAACTTAGAAAAAACTTGAGAAATGGATTATCAGACTTTTGTTTTAAATCTGTCCAAATAGAGGAAAGAATTAAAGGAACAGTATTTTCTTTCATCTCACCAATCCTCTTCCCTCCTTACTTCCAAAAGATTACAATTATCTATATTTATAAAAGCCTAAATGACCGAATGACCGGTCCACCAGTCTCTATGATGTGCACTGACCACCAGGGGACAGACATTCAATGCACAGGATCAGGCTCCCTCCTGTTTGGATCGGGCCTGTGGGGATCAGACCTGTGGGGATCAGGCTGGACCCGAGGGGTCCCAGATTGTGAGAGGGTGCAGGCCAGGCCGAGGGACCCCACCAGTGCACGAATCTGTGCACTGGGCCTCTAGTATTATTAATAAAACAGAAGGCAAAGGATAAAAAAAAGAAAGTTTTGGTAAAAATGGAGCCCGTGTCTATGGAGTGCCTAGATTATGCCAAGAAAATATTATAACAAACATAGATGGGACAAAATATTTGAGAAAAAAATGGATCATTTTCAGCATCTACTTCCACTTGACATTGCTCATAATCTTATAAATTCCACCCATCCCTGTTTCAACCTGAGGTGGTGTAGAGTGCAACCTGAGGCTGCCCTGCTTACTCTTACTATAACTAGTGTATGGTTTCAAATGCTTTTTATCTCTCTTAACAAAGCAATTATAACTATGTACCAGGTGGGGGAAACTGATACTCAGAGACATTAACTTGTCTAATTAATGTATCTAATAAAGATTTAGTGACAGGACTTGGACTAGAACAAATTTTACTGCCACCTAATGCAGATATCACTAATTTAGTATTAATTTTATGACAAGAAATTAAACTATGGAATTACTTTATAGCAGTTTGACATGAGAGTTATTTCTTTATATTATGTCCATTTTATGTATAATTTTATAATAACTACTAGAGGCCTGGTGCACAAATATTTGTGCATGGTGGGGGGGGTCTCTCAGCCCGGCCTGTGCCCTCTCGAAGTCTGGGACCCCTCGGGGGATGACCACCTGCTGGCTTAGGCCTGCTCCCCAGGGGATTGGGCCTAAGATGGCAGTCAGACATCCCTCTGGCAGCCCGGCAGCCCTTGGGGGATGTCCACTTGCCAGCGGGGAGCAGGCCTAAGCTGCAGTCGGACATCCTTAGCGCTGCTGAGGAGGCAGGAGAGGCTCCCACCACCACCGCTGTATTGGCAGCCATCAGCCTGGCTTGTGGCTGAGCAGAGCTCCCCCATGTGGGAGCGCACTGACCACCAGAGGGCATCTCTTGCATTGAGCCTCTTCCCCCTGGTGGTCAGTGTGTGTCATAATGAACAGTCATTCCCAGTCTTTCTGCTGTTGACCAGTCATTCCCAGTCTTTCTGCTGTTAGGGTCAGTTTGCATATTACCCTTTTACTATATAGGATAGAGGCCTGGTGCATGAGTGGGGGCCGGCTGGTTTGCCCTGAATGGTGCCCCGTATCAGGGTGGGGGTCCCGCTTGGGTGCCTGGCCAGCCTGGGTGAGGGGCTGATGGCTGTTTTCAGACTGGCCACACCCCCTTCAGGGTGGGATCCCCACTGGGGTGCCTGGCCAGCCTGGGTGAGGGGCTGATGGCTGTTTTCAGGCTGGCCACACCCCCTTCAGGGTGGGGGTCCCCACTGGGGTGCCTGGACAGTCTGGGTGAGGGGCTGAGAGCCGTTTTCAGGCTGACCAGCGGCTGAAGCTCCCAGCCTCTCCTTTTTTTCTTTTTTCTTTTATTCTGGGATTTATTTACCTTCTATAATTGAAACTTTGTTGCTGACACTGACGGTCCCAGCTCTGAGGCCGCGGCTGGCTGAAAGCAGGTATCTGGGGTTTTTTTAGCTTCTATAATTGAAACTTTGTTGCTTTCGGAGATTAGAGCAGGCCGCGGCAGGCAGGGAACCTTGGCTTCCTCCATCACTGGAGCAAGCAATCCTCCTGCTCGCTTCAGCTTCTTGGCTGCCGGCTGCCATCTTTGTTGGCAATTAATTTGCATATCTCCCTGATTAGCCAATGGGAAGCGTAGCAGAAGTATGGTTAATTACCCTTTTTGTCTTTATTAGATAGGATAGAAATTATATAGCTCATCTATACAGTGAAATATTTTTATCTGAACTTTTTAAGAAGAAAAACATCTTTTATTGGGAACACAAAAAGGTCCACTAATATTTCAATAATAGGACCTTTGATATAGCACAGTTCAGTATGTGTTTTTCATCTAGCAAGCTTGGGGACCTAAGAGAAACCTTAGCAGTGATAATCAAAAGAACATGAGATTGGAACACTGATCCCATTATAGAAAATGATTAGTACAGGTGGACCTTTCTCCATGTTCAGTGACTGTTGGTAATCCTTAAATAGTCAGGCAGCTGCTAGAGAGCAAGAAAATGTCAAGTCAAGCACCTGGGTGTTAAACATTTATACATGCTTGTAGGCCACTTTTGATTTATCTGCCCAACATGCCAAATGTCAGTGGCTTCACAGAGGTTAGCAGAAAAGCACCTCATTAGAGCATGGCTAAAGATTGCTTAGTGTCAAATACACAAAGAATCTTGTACCCTTAGATGCAAGGTGGTTATTTCCCTGTGCATTGAACTTATCATTATTTTTGAGTAGGCCAGATCCTATATATATATATATATTACTCTTTTATTTTCTCTTTAAAAAACACACACATTATAATGGCTTTTCCCCCCAAGCAAAACATTAAAAATTACTGTTTAATGGGCTAAGATGCCATTATATGAAGGAGCAGCCTGCAGAGGCAGCATCAAATTACACTTGGAGTTCTCTGAGGAGTTAATGACTGGTGCCTGCCTACACAGTGTATACAGAGGTAATCAGGACAAGATAGGGCAGCATCCTGGCTCACAAGACGTTGTGCAAGCAGAAGCATGCTGTCTGATTGCCTTCCCTAACCTCTGTTCAGTTCTGTCCCCTTGCTATTGTACTGCTGTTGCAGTAATTAGTTTGCTAAGGGCTTGGGGACAATGGGCTCATGAACAAAATCATTTTCTTTTTTTCAAAGAAGCTGCCCAAGTTCATAAGCTGTGGTGAGTATCTTACTGAAATCAATGTAGAGTTTATAAGTGGAAAAGGACAAAGAGCATGGCAAAATGAAAGGAGTTTTCTATCCAATTTAGAGAACAGCAAATTTGATTTAAGAAATAGAATGTCAAGAAAAAGGACTGCATTGTATTAATCAAGAGCTCACAAGAAAATAGCAAGTCCGTAAGGAACCTTTTGATTTTACATAGTTCCCCATACTATACAACTTTCCTAGCTACATAAATTGAAAAGGTAATTTAGAACACAGTTTTCTAATTGTAAATAGATCCTTATTTGGCCACATACAAACTATTGATAATTCTCTATCTTATATGATTATAATAAACTTCAAACTGGAATTGAATTTCAGTATACATGTTCAGCCAGAATTCAGGATTGGCCTCAAACTGCTGAATCAAAATATCACTAATTCTGAAGATAGCTTGGTCAAAGAGGAAGATGGCTTCTAAAAAGGTAGCTTCCCTTAAGCCTCCTCAGTATCCTGGGGCTATTCTTAGTAACTTGAATTTCCAAATGAGGTGGGAAATTATAGCCAATCCTGAGCCTTTAGGAGAATTACAGGAATATGCCACCAAAACAAAGGATTCGAGGAGGATGCTGCAAGGTACATTTTTAGAGTCTTAATGGTGTGCAGTGCAGTTCCAAACACTACTACTGCCATGGCATTGCCTACTAGTGTTTCTAATTGAACTACATTTATTCCTAACATTTGAATAGCATGTCTCCCAAAGCAGTCATAAAATCAATTTCCAATAAATTCCTCCTCGCTTTTTCCTACTCTGAATCCTTTTGTCCTTACTACACTTGGGATTACAAATTTTGATGGAATCATCTTTGACCACAACATGAGTTAAGAGTGTTGGGCCTTGATAAACTGACTCATATATTTCATTTATTTAGAAAGGACTCCTTCATCAGCATTTTCTCTAGACAGTCTGGTTATCTTGTGTAGATAAACTAAAATCCAGTCATTGATGGTGAATTTCTAATTGGAAGTTAGGGTGATATTTGGTTTACTGGATCTGACCTATGTAGATGTAGTCATAAACTCTTATTAGCTAACTAGCAAAAGTGGAAGGTGGTGCTCACTTGGCATTCTGAAACAACTGCATTTGCATAAGAAGATATAGTTGGTCAGCAACTAAACGTTTATAAACTGTGAACCTGAATTACTGATATGAACAGAAGATAAATATTAACAACGTATTGTAGAAAGATAATTATCATAGCTATTTTTAAAAAAAGGAATATACAATAGAAAATAAATTGAGTCAAAGGTTACTGTCTAAATAAGATATAGAGAAATACTCTCTTTTTAATTATATGTCAAATTTAAATAAAATCAAATTTCCAAATGCCCTATTGTGCCTTTCTTTATATATTCATTTGTTATAAAGCTATAAGCACAATTAAGTCTTTCAAACTAAAGCTATTATATTTATTTTATTTTAAGCTGAAAATATTATACCTCTGCATGTCCTAAATTAAACATATATCACTATTTTTAAAAGAATATAAAATAGTTGATAAATAATAACACACTCAAATAATAAAAGCAAAAGAAATAAGGTTTGTTATTGATTTGAAGCTATGTCTTAACTACAACTTTAAAGAAAAGATTAAAATGTATAACATTCATTAAGAGTATGTGCTCTCATAACAAACCATTATGAGTTCTTTCTAGTTGTGTCATTTACTACTTGAATGACCTTGGAAAAGTTATGTTTCTTTTTTAGTTAAATGGGAATAATAATGGTAGCTCCTACCTAACAGAGTTGTTGTAGGGTTACTTGAGAAGAAAAAACTATAAAAAGTTCAGAAGAGGCTCATCATATGTTAGTTTCTGATATGATCACCATAATCCCTATTAATCATTATTATTATTTTATGACCAAAGGGGACAAAAGCCCACATTTTCACAGTGTGATGAAGAAAAACTTTCCAGAAATGTATTTTATGTACCTTGCAGAGTAATTTGAATAATGTGAGATGTGAATTACATAAGAAATAACTACAAGTAGAGTAGAACATTGCAAAACTTGGTGAAAGTAAAAAAATAAATAAATGGACAAGTAAAATATCTTTGTAAAAAATGTGGTAGCCAGCCTCAATATATCTCCCAATTATTATTTCTGCATCCCCCAATATAACACTCATATAAATCCTCTTCCACATTGTACCAAAGTTGGTCTATGAGACCAATAGAATATGGCAAAAGTGATGGGATATCCTTTCTGAAATTAGATTTTAGAACACATTGCTCTCTCTCCCTTTCTCTCTTTCTTCCCCTCTTTCACTCTTTTTAAAAATCAATGGTCTAAAAATCAATGGAAAAAATATCCTCAGGTGAGGATTAACAAAAAATAAATTAATTAATAACATGAGACTCAATAGTAAAAGTAAATGCACAGAATGTAAATGTAAATGCACAAAACTCTCATGTGTCATAGTCATTTAAAATATTAAAAGGATATTACATATAAATATTTTGAGAATGTATACTTAACTATTTAAATTTTCTTAAATTTTATTCTTTCTAATATTTTTTATTTTAACATCAAAGCTACAAAAGTCTTAATTGTAGAGAGACAATATAATATTAAGTAAGTGTATATAGACAACATCATAATTCCATCTTCCTAGCTCTCAAATTTCTGATGTATATTCATTTCTGTCCAAATTTATCCAGTATGTAGAGATTTATATTTATACTAGAGGCCCAGTGCACAAAAATTTGTGCACTCGGAGGGGGGGAGGGGGTCCCCCAGCCCGGCCTGTGCCCTCTCGCAGTCTGGGACCCCTCGGGAGATAACAACCTGCTGGCTTAGGCCTGCTCCAGGGTGGCAGAGGGCAGGCCCAATCCCTAAGTGCAGCCCCTGGTCAGGATCAGAGCAGGGCCAATTGGGGAGTTGGGGCGCCGCCCCGTCATGCACAGAGCAGGGCAGATCGGGAGGTTGCAATGCCACCCTCAGTCATACTCAGGGTAGGGCTGATTGGAGGGTTGGGGCACCGCTCCCTGTCACACTCAAGGCAGGGTCGATGGGGAGGTTGTGGCGCCACTCCCTGTCACGCACAGAGCAGGGCCAATCAGGGGGTTGGGGCGCTGCCCCCTGTCACTCACAGAGCAGGGCCAATCAGGGGTTTGGGACGCTGCCCCCTGTCACTCACAGAGCAGGGCCGTTCGGGGGTTGGGGCGCTGCCCCCTGTCACTCACAGAGCAGGGCCTATCAGGGGGGTTGGGGCTCCGTACCCTGTCACTCACAGAGTAGGGCTGATAGGGGAGTTGGGGCACCGCCCCCTGTCACACTCAGGGCAGGGCCAATGGGGAGGTTATGGCTCTACCCTGTCACAGACAGAGCAAGGCCCGTGGAGGGGGGTTGGGGCGCCACCCTCTATCACCCACAGAGCAGAGCCGATCAGGGGGTTGTGCGCCGCACTCTGTCAAACACAGAGCCGCAGGGCAATCAGGGGATTGGGGAGCTCCCCCCTATCAGGCACAGAGCAGGGCTGATCAGGGGGTTGGGGCGCCTTCCCCTGTCAGGAACAGAGCAGGGCAGATAGGGAGGTTGTGGCCCCGCCCCCTGTCACACACAGAGCTGCAGGGCGATCAGGGGGTTTGGGCGCTGCCCCCGTCACGCTGATCCTGGTGCCAGAAGCCTCGCTGCTCCGCTGATCCCGGTGCTGGGAGGCATATTACCTTTTTACTATATAGGATACAGGCCTGGTGCAGAGGTGGGGGCCAGCTGGTTTTCCCTGAAGGGTGTCCTGGATCAGGGTGGGGGTCCCCACTGGGGTGCCTCGCCAGTGAGGGTGAGGGACTGAGGGCTGTTTTCCAGGTGGCGAGTGACTGGAGCTCCCAACCGCTCCTTGTTTTCTTTTTTTTTTTTTTATTCTGGGCCAGCTTTAGCTCTGAGGCCTCGCTGCTGAAAACATCAATACAATGTTGTGGCCGGCTGGCTGAACCTGGCTGTCTGACAGCCGGTTTCTGGGGTTTTGTTTAGCTTCTTATTTGCAACATAGAACATAGTAGCTTAGAGTTGCAGCTGAGAGGCCGGCAAGTGAGGCAGGGAACGTTGGAGTCCGCAGTCACCGAAGCAAGCAAGCCTCCCTGCTCACTTCAGTGCATGGCTGCTGGCTGCCATCTTGGCTGTCAGTTAATTTGCATAAGGATATGCTGATTAGCCAATGGGAAGGGTAGCGGTTGTACGCTAATTACCATATTTCTCTTTTATTAGTGTGGATTAGTTTATATTTATAATATTTAGTCTGATTTTAAGTTTTAAAATTTTTTAATAAGAAATACATAGAAGGTAATTTAAAGAAACAAAATCTATATAAATAAAACTCAACTATAACTGTTACTAATAATTTGTTAACTACCCTTTTTATCATTCTATGCTTGTCATCTATATGTGGGGATAGGGAATACCCAAAGCCAAGATCTATATTTCCATTAGAGAGAACCTGAATAACATTAGCTCGGGTCACATGGTCACCTGTTAGGTATGGGATTTGGAGGGGAAGAGATAGAAAATAGTTGAGAAAACCTTGAGAAAATTCTTACTATGACTATAGGGAATGTGGAAGGAACTACTCCCAAATGAAAACATTCTAAGAAGTCAAAAATATAGCAGGTGTCAAATGCAATAAGTGTTCTGTAGGCATAAAATCATGATAGTAAATTCTCAACAACTCCTTCATTCTACCAAACCCTCTAAGTTCCACCACATCATTCTTTTTCACTTTTGCCACCAAATCTCGCTTTTAGTTTTTCATCCTTTATTCTTTCTAATCTACATTTCTCTTTCAAGAATCCATAGAAACAGCCCAAGAAATGCATAATATCCAAATTCTGTCCAATGGTGCTGTAACAATATAATATTTTGGGTTTTTCAATCTTTCTCACATTTGATCTCTTTGCAGAGTTTGATATCGTTATCCATCTCTTCTTATCTTTCTCCAAAGTCTGCTTTTCATTTGCTTTCATGATGCTCCTCTCTTGTGGTTCCATCTGTCCCTGCATCTGGACTTATTTAGTTCTAATGACATAATTTTCTGAAATTGTATAATGGTGTTTAAACATGATGAAGTTTTAAAAGAAAACATTTTTGTTAAAATGTACTATAGAGAAATATGCATAAATCACACTTGTACAGCTTGGTAATTTTTTAGAAAATGAACACACTGTATAATTAGCACAAAGATCAAGAAATAGAATATTACCTGTATTCTTTTTTAAAAATATTTATTGTTGAAATTATTACATTGGTCCTCCTTTTCCCCCCATTAACCTCTTCCAGCCTGCTTTCACTGCCCCCCTTCCCCCCCAGGCCATCACTACCCCATTGTCTGTGACTACGGGTTATGCATACTAGTATATACATACAAGTTCATTGGTTGATCTCTTCCCACCCACCCTCCACTGCCTTCCCTCTGAGGTTCAATAATCTGTTCATGTTTCTATGATTCTGGGTCTATTTTTGATCATCAGTTTATTTGGTTTATTAGATTCCACATATGAGTGAGATCATGTGATACTTATCTTTCTCTAGTTTATTTCACTCAGCATAATACTCTCCAGTTCCATCCATGCTGTTGCAAATGGTAAGACTTCTTACTTTTCTATTGCTGTTTAGTATTCCATTCTGTAAATATAACATAGGTTTTTTATCCACTCATCTGCTGATGGACACTTGGGCTGTTTCCAAGTTTAAGTTATTATAAATTGCACTGCTATGAATATAGGGGTGATATATTCTTTCTGATTGATGTTTTGGGCTTCTTAGGATATATTCCTAGAAGTGGGATCACTGGTCAAGTGGGAGTTTCATTTTTAATTTTTTGAGGAAACTCCATACTGTTTTCCACAGTAGCTGCACCCTGACTAGAAATCAAACTGTGACCTCCTGTCCTGGTTCATAGGTTGACATTCAACCACTGAGCCACACCAGCTGGGAAGCCCTTCAGTTAGATTTGTAAGTGGAAATAATAAAGACTATTGAATTTTCAGAGAAGTCCTAACTTTAAGGAAAAATCCTATAAATATGCTGCATGTAGAGAGAATATTCAAGTGCTTTGAATTTGGGATAAAGCAATAGATGGGTTATTGTCATTAAAATGGTTTTCTATATACGAACAATCTATATTATTCATTTCTATGTATCATGTTCAGATTGTATTTTAAGCCATTTTGACACTACAACAAATGGGTTTCATTAAAATTTATTACAGCTTTATTAAATATGGTTAGCAATATACAATATAGCCAAACTAAATAATTTGCAGCAGTTCCTGTGCCAATCTATTTAAAATAAAAATAACACCCTTATGCTAACTTACTAGATCTTCAAGTGAAAGTACTTTCACTAGCATTCTATTCTGGCTATCTAATAACTTTTGGGTAAGGTAATCATTCTTTTGAAGACACAATTTTCTTATTTGTAAAATAGAAATAACAACTACCTCCCAGGGTTATTTATAAGCATTTTTTTTCAATACAAATATATTGTAGAAAACAATTATTCTGATTTTACAGTATTTTAATTGTCTTACCAATATACTTATTAAAACTATTATTCTTAATATCTGGCCTCCAGCATATTGAAGATCCTGGGGGTGGATTTAAGAAATCACCTTCAGAAAGTTTCTCTTGACAAAAAAAAGAAAAAAAAAAGGTTCTTTGGGATGATGAGTGCTGTTGGTAAAGCAAATACGCTTAATAGTAATGTGTACACTATCTTATCTTAGCCTAATACATATTTAGCCATATGCCATATGGGTGAAGGACAAGGACAAATGATATATGAGGCAAGTAGAGAAACAGAATGTGGAAGTCTGTGATATACAGAAAATTATCTGGATAGCTGTTTGCTTTATTGTCTGTAGAAAATAAACTTGAAGATCATGAATGAATACTCAAATTTGGACAGAACAGAAACAAGGACATAGAGTATCTTACTAAGATGATTTTGATAAAATCTTGAAAAATAGAACTAACAATAGTCAATATTAGTGATAATTATATAATTGCCCCCTATTTGATAACAGAGGAGTAATAATTAGGTTAGTCACTTTTCTGCTTTTTTTAAGGAATTCAGTTTAGCTTTCATCTGATAAAACTGACCACACTTTCTGAAACAAAGGAGATTCCCCCAGATAGTAAAATATCCCTTCTTCCCTTTCTTTCTACCTAATCAAAAAGGACAAGGATGCAAAGAAGGAAAGAGGAAAGGAGAGTGAGAGGGAGAAGAAATCACACAAAACAAAACTTTATCTTTCTCTATTTTTCATAAATTATTATAACATTTTTGCTTAGTATTCTAGGTTTACTTAATTGTTAAAATTTTGTGTGTTTCCAAATAAATTGTATATTTGGTCAGGATCATATATTATATTTTTTTAATAGGCTTCACTCCTATCTGGACACCTAAAACAAATTTTGTAAGAACTTGTACAGCCTGCAGGAAAAGTTAGAATGACTGGAAGGATTATGGTAAGCAGAGAAAGTGGAGTCACTTTCAGCTACGTCATTTGAGTATGATCCTTGATAAACGTAAATGACATATTTAAGAGAGCTAAAATATGAAGCTGTAAGAAAGTTATGTATTTACTAGAAATGGCAGATTTTTCTGTTCAAAGTTATACATGTGGGCAAGCAGAGGGATGATCTAACATTTATGGGAAGCATTCTCAGAAATGTCCTTGTCATTTTATTCATTCAACAAAGGTTTGCTGAGCTCCTATGTTGTGCGAATACAGACATGAACAAAAGCGGTGGTCACATTCTCTTAAGGAGACAGCAAAATAAACAAATGTGAGAGCGATGAGGATTGAGAGCTGTTCTGGCTATTGAGAAGGGGTCAACAGGAGGTGAGTCTGTGTGGCACTAGATGGGGTGCTGAAGGGAAGCCTCTCTGAGGGGACAATGTGAGTTTAGATGTAAATCTCCTAATTTCAGGAGGGAGTCAGTTATGTGAAGAGCTGAAGGAGAAAAGCAATCTTGGCAGAGGGAAGTGCAAGTGCAAAGACTTTTAGGCAGAATTGAACCTCTGTTTATGGTACAGAAAGAAGCCCAGTGGTTTATAGTGGTCTGTTATCTAACAATGATAGGGGCAGAGACTGAGAAATGACGTCACAAGTATCTAAACAGGATCCTTATATTAATAGTAGTAATAGTGATATTTATTGAGGACTTTACTCTGTGCCTCAAAGTCAAACTTTTGCATAGATTATGTTGAAAAACAACTATAGTATGTAGTTAAAGTTCTGGTTTTGAGGGCAGACAACACTTGGATTTGAATCATAGTTCTACCAATAATTAGCTTTGCAATTACTATTTAAATCTATTTAAATTCCTTTATATCTCTCTTCAACTTTTCTTCTCTTTCTTTAAAAAGGGGTAATTATAGTGCCTATCTCTTGTGTTTGTTCTGAGAATTACCTAACATACTAATAGCTAACATTTACTGAGTACATGCTAAAAGCCAGTGCTTTAATATGTTTGTTTAACCCTGCCAGGATTGAACCGAATTAGTACAACATCAGGGCATATGCTCATTTTAATAAGAACACTATAAAACATTTGTATGAATTCTTTATATGTGTTCACTAGGAAAGTGCAATAGAGAAAACATTGTAACAGTATAAGACCTAATTCACTCTAATAAAGATCAATGATGATAAATATTGCATTATAATTATTGTCTTTCTTGAGATAATTCCAAAATATTGTGAGCATTTGAGAGTTGGAACTGTGGTTTATTCATTTCAAAACTCCATATCAGTGATTTTTAATTGTTTTATCTCATGATAGAACTAAACTAATGACTAAAATTCTGCAGCACATCAAAAAATATATTTTTGCCAATCTGACAAAAAAATTGAAATAATTTTGATTCATTCACACCTGACAGCTATTGTGGTGTTGGCTGCTGTCATTTTTTTTATTTGACAATTTAAGGGGAAAGAGGTCAATGCCCCTGACTAAACAGTCGGATAGTGCGTGTTTTAAAGTCTTGCAGCACACCAGTGTACCACAGCACAATGGTTGAAAATCGCTGCTCCGTGTCATAATGTCTGGCACATGGTAGGGTCATAATAAATTATTGCTGAATGAGTAAACTTTAGAGTTTCCTTATTTTAAGCTGACATATCTTATTTTCTCCTCTTGACTCTGTCAGTATAAACGCTTCCCTTTGCTCTTTTATTTTTGCTGTTTCTGCTCCACTTCACATTTTTTTTTCCAACTACAGTACATGATCCACTGAATACTTCTACAGCTGGAGATATCTTCTTTTCTCTTTAAAGCTCTTGGTCTTACTCCTTCCCTTGAGTGCTTTCTTTATATCATTGTAAATGTATCCTGCCACCAGGATATTTTGAAAAGAGAGCTAAGCATTTTTTCTTTGGACCATTGCCTTTACTTTGATTTATCTTTGTTCATATATATATATATATATATATATATATATACACAGATATAGATATAGTTCAAGACTTTTGAGATATTAATTTTTGCTGTTCTTGTAGCATGGACCAGGAAAGCAGTAATATTTAAAGCTCTATTATTTCTTGCTCATAAAGCTTCTTAATTCTACTGGCCTACTTTCATATTTCTGTATATTTGTGTATGTGTGTGTGTGTGAAATGTATTTCAAACTGTTGGCTTTTATATCTTCTTATAGACTGAAACTAAATATTTGGCCTGTGTGTCATTTTCTGTTCTCTGCAATACTCTCTTTGTTTCCTAAGTCACACTGAAAGTCTGCCCTAACATACACATATGCTGAAATGCTGTAAGAAGGTTAAATCATTTTTCTACCACATATTTCTTTAGTGGTGGTGAGTGTTACACATGCAAAAATCTAATATTTTCTGAGTTTACTTCTTGGTCAAACATCTTCCAACTTTCATCTTGTATATCTCCAAACATGGTCATTGGTGTCCTAAATTAAAGTGCCCTCTATATTTGTTTTCCATTTACAGACCAAAGAAAGAGCTCCAGTTCTTCCCTTGATGTGAAATCAATTTCCTTCTTTGTATTGAGGCTTGTTTCTCTTGTACTAAGATTACATCTAGTCTTCTTCCTCTAGCTGTCTGTGTTCTTAATGCATTACATGGTTCTGCTTGAAGGTCTGCTTTCTCCATATCTAGGTGGTTTTAATTAGTCTTTTGAAGTTTCTTTTGAAATCCATTTTCTGTTTCCCTTTTGAATATTTAATGTCTACAATTTCCCTTATCTCAGTCTCTAGTTAAATTCTTTTCTATATTATTATTTTTCCTGGAATTTTAATTCCAGTTATCAGGATATTGGTCTGCTTATTTTCTCATGTGTGTATGTGTACATACACTCATGTGTGTAGGCACACATATGCAAAAATATATAATTTAAAAATTTTTGTCACCTTTCTTTTGAACACCAAGTGAAACAGAAATGAGCCCTGATTCTTATACTAGGACTCAAGATATCTAGATGAGTAAACAAATGTTTTCCAAACAATGAAGTAAATTTGGTGACATAGAGGTCTATAAAAGAAGTATATTTTTAAATTAATTGTTTTATTATTAAATTTATTGAAATGACATCTATAATAATAAAAGAGTAATATGCTAATTAGACCAGATGTCCTTCTTGACGACCTTCCAGATGAAGCTGGGGCTGCAAGGGAAGCCTGGGTCCCAGGTACCAGAAGGAAGCCGGTGCCAGCAGCCGGGGGAAAGAAGGCCTACTCTTGTACAAATTTCATGCATCGGACCTCTAGTTGGTTAATAAAATTATATAGGTTTCAAGTGTAGAATTTTATAATACAGCATTTGTATATTGAATTATGTGTTCAATGCCCAAAGTCAAATCTCCTTCTATCACCATATAAGAGTTTATATATCTTTACAAATAAATGTTTTCTCATTTTTCAGTTAATTACACAAAAGAGGGGTTGCCGGGTCACATGGCAACTCTATTCTTAATTTTTTGAGGAACTTCCATAGAGTTTTCCATAGAGAGAACCTTAACAGACATTTGTCCCAAGAAGACATACAAATAGCCAACAGATATATGAAAAGATGTTCAACTTTACTAGCTCTAAGGGAAATGCAAATCAAAACCACAATGAGATACCTCCTCACACTGGTTAGAATGGTGATTATCAATCAGACAAATAACAAGTGCTGAAAACTTAGTGGAGAGAAAGGAACCCTCCTTCACTGCTGATGGAAATGTAAACAAAGTATATTTTAGCAGTCTTTTTAGTCAATTTTTAAAAAGATGTTTCCTTGGATTTTGCTTTAAAAGTTGAATAAGAGTTTACCAGAAACCATGAATGAAAGTCAAACATTTCAGAAATCATAACTTCAAAAGTAGCTGAATTTTCTGAAAGAAAGTACCTCAGATTTTCAGAGATGCCACCCAAATTAGTTGGCACATTCAACATTTAAAATTACAAAGTAGGAAAAAATCGACAAATAAAAAACTGAGATTTTCTGACAGCATTTCGTCGGAAAGAACTTTAGTCTACATCTAATGAATAAAATGAATTGACCAACAAAATAGGACCTAAAGCATGGAGGCATGAAATAAACTGACATACCTTGATATGGGGTTGAGGGGAGAAGAGATAAACCAAAGAATTTACATACTTATATGCATAGCCCATAGACACCAGCAATAAGGTAGTGAAGACCTGAGACAGTGGGAAGGGGCCAAGTGAAGGGGATTTAAGGGTGTGTGTGTGGGCGGGAGGGAAATAGGAGATATCTGTAATACTATTAACAATAAACAATGTATAAAAAATTAGTAAACAGAAAGTTGTGGTTAAGGTACCACATCTTGTACTCAAATTATAACTTTTGTATGGGGCTTACCTCTCTAAGTTCATTATATATAAAACATTTGCCCAACCTACTATAGTTATTATATCTTTTATATATTTACATATAATTTATATAACATAATTATATAATTACCTACTTCACATTGTAAATTTGTGATTTGTACATAAGATGAGAAAACATATCATTATCTCTCCTACCTCAGTGTCTCCCTTTGGACTCAAATTGTGAGCTGACACATAATTGAATAGTTACTGACTTGTAATTTATGGATGAGTTTTCAGATGGATTCATTAGTAATTAAAATCAATATATTTAAACTACACCTCTGTAAAATAAAAATTGGGGAAGAAAGCTTTTAAGCTTCTGGTTACAAAGTAATTACAAGGATTTATTTTTTAATTATTGCAGTTTTAAATGTTAGTCTTGTAGATGATGTATGTGAAATAGCTGTATATGCTGTCATTCAGATTTATTTTAGAATGATACATACAAGTTCTTTGGAAATGGTTATTTATTAAGTTATTTTTATTAGGATGTCAGGAATGGAATCCTTTATATCAAACTGTGCTAGCAAAGTTTTGCTTGTAATTGAAGCTACAGTTGAGGTCTTGAAACAAATTAGTTCTCAGGTTTAGTATTTTTTATTTCCTACTGTGTTGATTTCTGAAAATAATCCATATAAACATCCTTTTTTAAATGCCTATTTTTCATCTCTTCATTTATTGACAGACCATGATGTCGCAGACTCCCTACAGATATGCTCATTGATAAAAACACCCACTATTGGGTTTTATTAGCCACCTACTTTGAAACTTATTAACTAATTAAAAATTGAAAATCCCTTTATCATCTTTTAGGTTCTAACTCTATAGCTCCTGGGAGGTAGAGTTAGTTCTCTCTGTGTTCATGCTCTTTCAATGAATATCACAATGAGGAATGTTAACCCATTGTACTCCATAAGTGTCTGTAGACACAAGCAGCAGACCTTCCCCTCATGCCACGTGCATCTATTAAAAAAAAATGTTTTCCCTAAGTGGTAGCCCTGACCAACTTTAAAATCATTTTTCGTGAGAATTTTCAGCTGAAAATATTCAAGAACACCCGAATTGTGGTAATATATTTATTTGTATAATATTCATTGCAAATTGATTTTTTAAATTAAATTCAAAGTATCCTGGCGTGTGGGGATAGTTTCCATTTTGGACGTGTGGCAGTTAACTGGTTAACAACAAACAAGTAATGTGCCTTAAATCCTAGTGCAAAGAAGTGTGCATGATATTTTTTAAAATCTCTGATTAGGTTTAGAATAATATAAGTAAAAATTATGTGCATCCTGAAGAGGTGTTGCCTCTTTAAAATAATAATCCAATATGTAAGACATATCCAAATAATTGGGCAGATAAGTTATGATGAGGTTGTGATCAGTAAAAAACACTTTTATTTCAACATATTCACTTACAAAAATTTAAGACAATTGATGCCTAAATTATATGATCATTATTTTTCAGATGATTTACCATTACCTTATAAAAATCTATATGGTTAAGTTATTAAAGTAAAAATGTTAAAATTTCCTTATAAACAATAAAATGCATTATATTTAAAATATAATCAGAATCATCAAAAATATAATTTATTTGAATGGAACCTTGCAGGATATGCTGAATGAATGACACTACTTATAATACCTAAGCACAATGACCAGCTTTTTTCTTCTTTTCAGTCAAAATATTTTTGTTGTATTACTTAAGGTATGATGTGCTAACCTCATTCTGGGAATGCCCTGTAATAAACACAGAATTCAGCCCTCCTTCCAGTTGAAGAAATAATGTGTACAACCATAACTTAAATTGTAATAGGCTCTCATATGAGATTAGATATGGCTTTATAGTCTCAATACTAAATAGGTGATATTGACAATATGTTGTGAGTTTATTCAGCAAATATGTTTTGAGCACCCCACTATGCAAAGCACTACTCTAGGTGCCTGGGTCACACCAGTGAACTAAACATAACCACCTCTGTCATTCATAGACTTATAAGGAGAAGACAAATAATAAAAGGTAAGTATATAAAATATATAGTACATTTGATGGTGAGGTGTATTACTAACATACTGAAAAAAGATAGCTGAGTTTTAAACTTATTCCAAGAATTATCAGCATTATAAAGAATGGGAAGAATCATTCTAATAATAATGATTAAGAATGTCTATGGGGTACAATGAAAGGTGGTTTGAATATGCACATTAGAATTGTATATGCAGAAGACAGTAAATAGATGATTACGATGAGAGACATTGTATTTGAAAGGAATGAGTAATGAGTCTGGGCATAAATGTTAGAACTAAAGTAGCCAGGTATGGTCATATTGCCTGTGACTAGGGGATGAACAAATTAGTGATGAGTGCAGTGGGCAGATTAGTGAGGAAGTGATGGTACAGGAAAGCTGCTGTGTTTGGAACAGGGAAATAATCTCAGTCACATTTACCAGGTGGATCCTGGTTCTCCCAATTATCACCTTGTGAGAGTAGAGTAGACGCTAATCTCTCCAAAGAACAATTTGTTTACAGAAAGTAAAATATGTGTTCAGTGAAGTAAGACATAAATTGAATGCTTTATTAGTTTCCCATGGTGCTTAATAAATGGTCACATACTTAGCAACTTAAATCATCTATTTATTATTTCAAACATCATTTGTGACCCTTTTTTATGATTCCAATTTTACTTATTCTGTCTACCTTTTAAAAACTTGGGGAAGTGGTGTTCTTTTCACATCAAATTATATCCTTTTTGGACAAGGTAATGAGACAGAAAAGAATTAAGAAAATTTGGGAAAAACTAATTAAGGATAGGAAAGAAATAGGAGAATAAAACAAAGGCCAGTGAAAAGTTAGGATAAATTTAATATTAGAGGGGAAGTAATAAAAACCTAGATCATGGAGGATCCATTTAAATAGGAAGGAAGGGATGCATTCCAGGGATATTATTAGACAAGAATCAAAATAAAGTGTGAACTGCCAAAACATTTGACTGGCAGGATTTAAAGTTCAAAATATCAGAAGATTTTTAAGATGACTCCAAGAGCCTGGATTAATAAAAAATGAGGATATAAGTCATATAAATGGAAAATTCATGAAGAGTAGAAAGGGCAGAAGAAAAGATAACTATTTAGTTTTAGTCATTAAAAAATATATTGGAGAGTAGAGGAATATACAAAGTTCTATTCTAATATCCTTGTTTAGATATTAGGAAGGCATTCAATGACAAAGCAAAGGACACACAATCAATTAGGGCACACTCAGGATCAAAATCCAGCTTTTATGATTATTTGTAGTTTAGCAAGGCTTTTGCTAACCTAATAAATATGATGTATTTTAAGATAATGAAAATCCTCTTGAAGATAATTTATGTGCACTTATTAGTCATGAGACACTACTGAAACCAAAATGTGGGGTATTGAGTCTGAGTTCGTAGTCTTGCAGAATCAAAGAATGAAGTTGTGAACAATAACGGTAAATGGAAACAAAGTTTATTGAGAGAAACCAGTACTGGAAAAGGTGCAGCTGGGGTTCCAGGAGCAGGACAATCTCCAGAGCTTCCTTTCCATGTTACAGTCAGGTGCTAAAGTCTGTAAGTCCACATGTAGAGTCTCATATGGCCATAAGCCATGTGGGCACAAGAAAGCATGTCTCCTGACGTCAACCCAAGAATCTAGCTGCTGGGGAGAAGGAAGAGAGGAAGAATGAGCTTTTTAATCTAGGGGCAGATACATGCCTTGCTAGCTCCTGGTTGGTCCTTTCAAAGAATTTTGCCTTAATAACGTTCTTGAGATTGGTTAGTTAAATGTTTCACTGCCTTGAGATTGGTTATCTGCAAGCTGCCTGTCTTAGCAACATCCATACATTTTAAAGTTCATACCTCTCGTGCATGCCCTTCCTTCACCACCCAGTTGGGGTGCCTTAGTAACCTCACCTCGCTGGGTTCCTTGGTTTTACTTCCTCCCTCTCCCCATGGTCCCCATCTCTGTCTATCTAGCTTCCCTCTGTCTCCATATTCCACCCTCTGATTTGGAGACCCCAACTGCTGTTGGGAATAGGGGCAATGACCGCTCTGGTTACTTCCAGCTGAAGAAGGACATTGTATGAAATGTTAGGGCTCCATTGGAAGCATAGGATCTAAGGAACCATGGAAGATGGGAGATGTCATTTGGGGTTCCATTTTCATGACCATCTGTAGTTTGATGGATTCTAGATGAGAGAAGATGAATTGAGTTAGATCATTGAGTATATAAGGGCCAAACATAATGCTAGGAATATGCTGGGGTCCAACCCCAGCAGGTCCAGGGGTCCCCAAAGGTGTGGACGGAGTCGGCAAAGAAGGAATGACACGGAGACGGTCTTCAGTTGATCAGCAGCCTAGCCAGGATCTCTAGCCAAGTTCTCCAGCCAAGTTCTGGCCAGGTTCTTCAGCCAGGTTCTGTCCAGGTCCTCCTGCCATGTTCTGTCTAGGTTCCCCAGCCAGGTTCTGTAGCCAGGTTCTGTCCAGGATTTTTGCCATGTTCTCTTGCTAGGTTCTGTTTAGGATCTCCAGCCAAGTCCTGTCTCTAGGTTCTTCAGGATCTTTTGCCATGTTCTCTCTCTAGGTTCTCTCTCTAGGTTCTGTCTCTAGGTTCTGTCTCCTGTTGTCTTGTTACATCTGTATTTATACCAGTTGATTTTAATCCTGTCAATTTCTATTCCAAAGGTTAGGGCGTTTCTTATCTCCATTCTAGGGAGTAAAGATTATGTAGTTTAAGAGTGATTGTTCTTAGTTAAAGTGATTAACTACCCGCCTGGCACTTAGTTAAGGGGTTTTATTCCCTCCCTAACTTCAGGGAAAAATTCCTACCTGGGGAAACAACCTTTCTTGGAGAGGTGACCTTGGTTAAAACACATAGCGCCAAGAAGGGGAGCAAACATACTAAGAACAGTATGCCATATACGCCAGGTCCCTTGAAACATGCTGTGTAGATGTTTCTTCCCTGCAGCGACTGTGTCAAGTAGCAAGGATGGACCTGCTCCCGGCAAATTCCCCCTTTTTTATTTTTTAAATGATAGTGCATGTAAATCAACGGCCACCTCTCGGATTGGGTTATTTAAGACTCGGAAGAAGACTGACAAGCAAAGATAGTGAGCATAGCTATAAACATAGTGGATGGAGTGCACAAGGAGTCTTGTTTCTGTAGAAGGTTGCTGGTCTCTTCAGTCAAGGGATTTCAGCTGTCCTCAAGTCGGTGGTTTGGTTGTCCTTGTTGATCTGGCTAGCGTGCGGCGTCATTGGAGACCGGCTTCCCAGAGTGTCAGTGTGTTGAAGGGCTGGATCATGAGTCCACAAGGGCTGTGCTTGATGGTGGTGTCGGTACCTGGGGAGGAGTCAGCTGTGCCCTCTGGGTCGGCTGATATAGATGATACCGGGAAGGTGGAGGATGAGGATGAGGAGGAGACGGGGGGTGGTGTGACATAAGGTCGGAATTGATGGTCTGGAATCCATACAGGTGAGTCTGCATCCTGTGGAAATATACAAGTATCTCCTCTCCCCCAGGTTAAAAGTACATCAGGTTCCTTCCAGGCTCCTGTAAGTCTTTCCATTTGACAAAATAAGTGAGTTTCTGCTAAATGAAAGTTTCTTTTGCTGATTTACTCAGAGTCCTTGGACTTGGCTAAGAGAGTAGCTTCCACTTCTTGCTTTTCTACCATCTGTTGGGCCTTAGTTGTTAACTTCTTCAGCTGACCCCATATTGGCACCTCAGTCCCTTGCATAGCCTTTCTTTTCTTCTTTTTTCTGTTTTTCTGTCATCAGGGCAACTCTAAGTCTTTGGAACGATGGGACAAGGAGCTTCTCTGGGTCCATTGTGGTGACACACGTAATGCATTTACTCAATCCAAGGCAGGCATTAAAAAGAAAAACCCCAAATGCTCTCTTGTATCCATTTTAAGAGTAGGATTGGCGCTTTCCGCTATTACCTGAGTCCTGACCTATCACCCCAGGGAGAGCTTTCCAATCCTGCACTTTTCCAGGGTGGAAAGGCTGCAGTGGGGTTAAGGATAAGGCTCCTTGGGCCTACCTTCTCCCATGCTTTTACATTTACCTTTCCTTCCTCAGAAAAGCAAGGACATACTTCTTGTATAAAACGTTCTGTCTGACTGGAGTAACCTTAACTCCTCTGCTAGCAAGCATATGTGTTAAAAGATCAATACAGAGTCTTTTTTCTTGACTCAGTATGGCACATCTTCTTAATCTAAAGATCAATACAGAGTCTTCTTTCTTTGGACTCAGTATGGCACATCTTCTCAATCTAAGTTCTGTACTATCCACCTTCTTACCCTACTTATCCTCTATAGGGGGGTCTGTAGCACCCTGGTGGAGTCCTATCCGTACCGAGTGTGGGGGTTCTCAATGGGGGGGGATTACCTAGGGGAATCCTGTTCCAGGGGTTCCCAGAGGTGTGGACGGAGTCGGGGAAGACTATCCACCCTCTTCCTACGGTGGAGTCCTCTCTGTCCCAAGTGCGGGGCGCTTACCTAGGGGTCCCTGTCCGGGCACCATCTGTTGGGGTCTAGCCCCAGCAGGTCCAGGGGTTCCCCAAGGTGTGGACGGAGTCGGCGAAGAAGGAATGACACGGAGACAGCCTTCAGTTGATCAGCAGCCTAGCCAGGATCTCTAACCAAGTTCTCCAGCCAAGTTCTGTCTAGGATCTCCAGTGAAGTTCTGGTCAGGACCTCCAGTGAAGTTCTGGCCAGGACCTCCAGCGAAGTTCTGGCCAGGATCTCCAGCAAAGTTCTGGTTAGGTTCTCCAGATTCTCCATAGGTTTAGGCCTAAATTTTAGGAGATAGAATGTGATATTTGCTCCCTTAACTACATAGTCTGTTTAAGAATATAGTTTTTATATCGTGTTGTTGACATACATACAGTGGGAAGGACCATTCTATGATCTAGAACAGCCGTGGGCAAACTACGGCCCACAGGCCGGATCCGGCCCGTTTGAAATGAATAAAAAAAAAAAAAAAAAAAAGACCGTACCCTTTTATGTAATGATGTTTACTTTGAATTTATATTAGTTCACACAAACACTCCATCCATGCTTTTGTTCAGGCCCTCCGGTCCAGTTTAAGAACCCATTGTGGCCCTCGAGTCAAAAAGTTTGCCCACCCCTGATCTAGAACCATGTAAGCCAGTGAATCTAGTGACTTTTGTGTACTTTGGTCTTCAGATGGTTAAATTGACATAAATCCTGAGTTAAGGCCTGACCAAAGAAATGCGGACTATTTCTAAAGTTTTGGGGTAAAGACAGTCCAGTCTTACCACAGGGGACCCCACTGGCATTTGCTGAGAAATATTTGTCCCCAAACTGTTGAGTTGTATCTAGGACTACTTCTCTGATTCTGAAAGTGTCTGACCTAAAAAATGCATTACATTCTTCCATAAAGGATAAGATAAAATAAAGGTTTGTGTCAGTCCCTGAAAGACATTTATGTACCAGTCTTGATTGCAGGGGTCCAACCCCAGCGGGTCCAGGGGTCCCCAAAGGTGTGGACAGAGTTGGCGAAGAAGGAATGACACGAAGACAGCCTTCAGTTGATCAGCAGCCTAGTCAGGACATCTAGCCAGGATCTCCAGCCAGAGTTCTGGTTAGGAACTGATGAGGATCTGATGTTTATTGTCTTGTTACATGCGTATTTATACCAGCCGATTTTAATCCTGTCAATTTCTATTACAAAGGTTAGGGCGTTTCTTATCTCCATTTCAGGGAGTAAAGATTATGTAGCTTAAGTGTGATTGTTTGTAGTTAAAGTGATTAACTACCCGCCTGGCACGTAGTTAAGGGGTTTTATCCCCTCCCTAACTTCAGGGAAAAATTCCTACCTGGGGAAACAACCTTTCTTGGAGAGGTGACCTTGGTTAAAACACATAGCGCCAAGAAGGGGAGCAAACATATTAAGAACAGTATGCTATATATGCCAGGTCCCTTGAAACATATGCTGTGCAGATGTTTCTTTCCTGCAGTGACTGTGTCAAGCAGCAAGGATGGGCCGGCTTCCAGCACTCGATCATCTGCGAACTTTTCTAAATCCATCTTAATTTGTATTAAGTACTGTATGGAAAACAATACCTGGATCCGGGTGGGTCTGGACTTTCCCCCTGACACTGCCTGGAAGGGCAAAGGGCAGTGGGGGGACAGCCAAGAACCTCTGGGTCTTTGCAGGACTTTCCCTTCTGGGGGTCCTGGATAAGGAGGGACAAGATGGCTTAGGTGCACTTGGTGGACCAATAGTCCCAGACATTTTCTTAGGGCCTCTGACTCTCTGGTATTGCTTTGGGTCAATGCTGCCAGGAGTCAAGGGTCAATTTTGCACTGCTGACACAATTATTGATTGTCTCTTAGCATAAAGAAGGCCTAGACATATGGAACCTCAGACCACTTCCCTTCCCTCCTACAGAAAAGATTTAATTGTAAGATGGTAATACTTTCCTTTGGGGCCATGTCTCTTCATTTGCAAGCGTATATTGTGGCCATACTTGAGTAAGCTTTCTCTTCAGGGTTTGTGGATTAAACAAATCCCAGTTTCTCAGTATATACGATCGGGGGTGCTGACCTTGGTGGCAGATGAAGAGTTCCCCATATGAAAAGACAAAACAAAGAAGCAACCAGTACTGTCTTGTTAGGGCCTTCCACAGAACGTCTCCTGTGAAGGGCAACAAAGATTGCCTGTTAGTGTGCATCCACTAACAGAACTAACCTACTGGACTGTACGTACTTACTGTCTTGGTTCTATTTGATTTAACTCCCTATTGGTTGTGCTTGCTAGTGTGACCATATGTAAGTGCCTGTCAGACTAGTCACACTTACTGATGAGACTTCCTGTGCTGCCTGGGTGACTCTCCCTCAATGGGAGAGGAACAAACCCTGGTCTGATGGAGAGAGTGACCTCAATGACGGCAATGTTTCTGTAGGGCAAATGGGGCCTATTGGAATGACCTAAAGCCAATTCTAGGTCAATAAAAGTTGTTGTTGTTTTTTTTTTAATTCAAGCCCTGGGAAGGTTGTCAAGCCTATTTGATGAAAAGATCATACATAAAAGACACAATTGCCTTTTTAACAGACTGGTAAAGGACTAAAAAACTGTTATAGAACTTGGTACTATTGGGGTAAAAGCTAGAACAACAAGAATTATGACAAATGGTTCAGTAGAAGAAAAAGCACTTTAGTACTCAATGATTCCAAGTTAAAGATTTGCGAAAATTAAGCAATAGTTTGAAGTGGTATAGCTGAATATTTAAGAAAACTAGATAAACTAGTTCAATTCATAGGTAAAATATAAAACTTTGAAACAATTAATTGGAGTCTATTCACAATTGTGTATTATGGAGTCTGCTGAAACATAATTTCTTTCTCTAAAATCACTCTCATTTTTATTAAAGCATTATATCTAGTTGCAATTTGGCCTCATTGTTTGCATGAACCCAATAATAATAGCATTTGATTGTGTAGGTTTTTAAAATTTGCTTTTCTAGAATCTCGGGGCAGAGAAGCCAAGCCATCTAGTTGCCATCAGGCTTTCTTGAAATACCTGTATATTTGGGTGAATTCCTCACATTTCTGAGGTTCCCAAAATGTCTTGAGGTTCTTTCCTTGCGATAGCTCAGGAAAGCAGCCTTCATTCCTTACCTAGGAAGGCTGCCATGAACCATGTGACCAAGCAAGGTACCAGGCTTTCACAAAGACACTCTTATTGGCTTCATGTTTTCTGGTGACATCCAGAGTCCAGGCATGTCTCTCTCATATATGACACTCCCGTTAAAGTCTTGGTCAATAAATTGGAAACTGGTCTTATTGAATTCATGCAAAGAAACGTATCACCATGATTCACTCATTAAGAATCGCCAACTTCTGGCCATAGCCAGTTTTGCTCAGTGGATAGAGCATCAGCCTGCAGACTGAAGGGTCCTGGGTTCAAATCCAGTCAAGAGCACATGCCCAGGTTGTGGGCTTGATCCCCAGTGTGGGGCATGCAGGAGGCAGCCAATCAATGATTCTCTCTCATCATTGATGTTTCTATCTCTCTCTCCTACTCCCTTCCTCTCTGAAATCAATAAAAATATATTAAAACAAACTGCCAAATTCTGGAGGGATAAGGTAGGGTAAAAATATATATAATTTACTAAATTACTTTAAGAAAAGAAGCAAGTTTCCTAATGTCTAGAAAAAAAATCAGTAATACTTTCAACAAAAATTATAAAAACTATAATTATTTTCAATTAATTAAGTCCCATAATCATAATTTTTTGTTTCTCTTGATTTTTCTTGTCAGTACTTTTATAAATGTAAATACTCTATAGAGTTCTAATAATTTTCATTCACTTCAAAGGGGATGATCTGAAAACGACAGAGTACTTTCCATAGATCTATCAGATGTAACAGTTTTTCAAATGCATTATAATAAAATAGTGACTGTCTCTAACTGATAAGATTGTATTTAAAATGACACAGTTATGAGTTTGAGTATAATACAAATGACACGGAATCTTGTCTTTTCTGCAAAACACAATATTCCAGAATAACAATTAGAGTTATAAATGAAAGCATAATATAGTATTATTTCTTTATTTGACAAAGCTTCCCCATGTACCTTAAGCAGAAAATTTTCCTTCATGAGAGAAAATAAATCCTTGAGGCATTCCAGGGCCTTCATTTTGAGAAGTTTTAAAGACGGGCATTTAGGGGAGGATCTCACTAGAATTCAGCTTCATTCTGATATAGAAAAATGAGGTTCATTCTCTTTACTTCACCTGTCCTTGGGTGTGGTCAGTAAATGGCACTAATTGAATTTCTGTTATCTGTCTCTTTGAGTAGATTGATTTAAGCTTTTTAACCTCTGGCTAGGGAGGAATAATGCAAATTATTTACTCTTAAGTGTCCTTGTTTTAGGGAAGATAGGATTTTCTAGATGGCTGCAAACTGCTGAACATTATAGGCTGTCCCCAATCTTGATCCTTGTCTTCTTGTATAAATGAATCTATATGAGAGATCCTGATTGTGTTGTAAAATGTATGAAAGCAATTAAAGTATGCAACTTTACTAAAAAAAAAGCAAGCAAGTAAACCTATACATCTGACTTATGAAGTACAGATGGGTCCCCAGCCAATCCAAAGAGCAGGCTGGGCGGTGGTCTGAGGCATTATATATTCTCCTGTTCATAGGTCTTAAAATTTCTTTGCTGAATATTCTGGTACAGATTAATTCGCAAGGTCCCCTTTTACCTTTTTTGTGGCCTTCCCAGAAATCATGAGAAATACCTGGTAACTTTATCTTGCCAATCTTTGAGACTGCTGGCTTTTCTGCTTAGGAAGTGAAACCACCATTTTTTCCTTTCCTTTTCCCCTCCCCATCTTCCTTTTTGTATTCTTTTGTTAGGGAGATTTTTTAACTATCTGCTCTTGTGTCTTTCCACCTCCCTTTCTGCATTCTTTTGTTAGGGAGTTTTGTTTTGTTTTTAATTATCTGCTCTTGTGTCCTAGGATGGAGAAGATAATGGCTTGTTAGTTACAAGATGGCTGTAAATTTCCCACATTGTTTGGCCTTTGTTTTAACTTCTTGTCTTAGTTTCCCTATTCTGCTTAACCTGGCTTACTGGCTTGTGTTATTATATAACTTCCTTTTAACATTTTTTCTTATAAACCTATAACTTTCACAAATGTTTTACAACTTTTAGGAATAACTAGTTTTCAAAATGCATTTCTATGCCTCCTGCCTTCAATTACCAAAACCATACAATTTCCAATTAATAACTTAGAAGCCTCAATTTCCAATTTCTTTACAGACTTTTAGTGATATAGACAAAAACAGGAGAACTCAAGATTTATCTAGCAATCGATGGTTTAATAGCTGAAATTAGTTAAGTTGATCTGCTCATATTGAAATGGAATTTTTGGACTGGAACCCAGATTCTTTTGTTGTAATGTACCCCCAGAGTGACACACAGGACACAAGATCAAATCAATGAGTCATTTAATCAAAAAAGCCGGCAACTGCGAGGGAGATGTGGCTCCAAATCTCGCAGTGCCCCCTTGGCCAAAACATCAGACTTATATAGGCAAATATCACAAAGGTATTGATTACATCTAGAGGTTTGGAATGAGGAACCTGGTTTCCAAAAAGCAGTTTGTTACAGAAGCTTAGATCGAGCAAGTTAGTTATCTACAAAGATTAATTATAGTTTCAGGTCTTGGGACCAGTGAGTCAAAGGAAACACATTATCTGGAACCACTGAGGCAATTTAAAGTAATTGTGGTGTCCTGGTCTCCAGGTGCAGAGGAATGTGTTTCAAAAGACCAGTAAGATCACAATCAATGGGGTATTCAAACCACAATCAATGGAGTATTCAATCAAATGGGATAACTTATATAAGTTTAGAAAATCAAAAGAACTTTTCTATTATTTTAGCAAGCAAATAATTATAGAAGCCAAATCAGCAGGGTTAAAATATTAAACAGCAATTTTTACCCAAGCATGGTTGCTACCATGTTTCACTTTGTCCATCAGAGTTGAAGAATGAATACATGGACAGAGGGTAATATAGCAAAGATGGAGATTTATTGAAGAACAAGTACAGACTCCCGGGGGGAGGGGGGAAAAGGTCCCACAGACTTCCTGTTTCCATGGTTTATAAAGGCTGCAGTACCTGAGTCCTGATATCCCCTCTGATTGGTCAATATTCCCTTTGAATTGGTTACTATAGTGATTCCTGAGGTCCTCCCTCATAGTCCTTCCATTCCTTCTGGGCTTTCTTCCTCCTTCTTTATTTTGTAAATATAGACCTTTTTTGGCTACTTCCAGTTCCCTTGTCATGGAAATGTAGCTGCACCTGGCTTCCTTGTGTTACCTTCTCCCAGTCTGTAGCCCTGTGCTTTCCCATGAACCCCAATTCTAAAAGTTCCCTAAGCCTACCTATATTCCCCTAAAGTTCCTGTTTCAATAAGGCTAAGTTTTTCCCAGAAACTTGCACTTTAAAGATGGCCCTGACAAGAATTCTTGACCAGGTACTTGTATTTCAAAGATCCTAGGACTTTGGTTTCATAAAACCAATGATCTGTAAGTGAAAGAAGTTTTTAAAGGTGAAATAGGCAGGTTTAGGAAATTTTAGGAGTTAAGGGGTCCATGGAAAAAGCACAGGGCTACAGAGCTACAAAAGGTATATTTCCATTAAGATAAGGGAGCTTAGAGCGGCAAAAAGGTACACATTTACAGAATAAAAGGAAGGAAGTCCTCCATTCAGAGAGGGAATCAGAAAGCCCAGAGGGAATAGGGAAACAATAAGGAGGAAGAAGGAAGGCACCTCAAGTACTTCACATGAGGTTTGAGCTCTGGAGTTGCTATAGTAATCAATCTAAGGGGGATAGTGACCAATCAGAAGGGATATCTAGGCACAAAGATATGCAGCCTTTGTAAGCCAAAGGAAAAGGGACTCAGTGGGACTCCTTCGCCCTCTCCACGTGGGAGTCTGTGCTTGTTTCTCAATAAATTTTCACCTTTTACTATACCACCTTTCGTCCATGGTTTCAATCTTTGACTCCACCAGACAAAGAACCTGGGAACCATCCTTCCCAGAGGAATACCATGCATTCCAGTCCAATTTTCCCATATTATAAATATTTTGAACCAAACAGGGGAGGTTTTGAGAAGGTAAAAGGATTGATGCCATCCTACAGCCGGTGGACTGTCTAGCACAAACTTCCGTGACTGATCCATCCTGCCACAGGCAATAGCCCACCTGTAGAAGGGCCTAAATCCTGACCTTCAAGGGAAAAAAGGAATGCCTGATAAAGGGCCCACTTATCTGAGCTCAAAAGGACATTGGTCTTCTGCCCAGAAGCCTTGTTCCCAGCAAGCCACATCCCCCTCAAAGGCCAAGCAGCACCAGATCATGGTTAGAGCACAGGGCCACAACGAAGGAGGAGACTTAGGAAAACACAGCCAGGAAGAGCTGGCCTCTGCATGGTGGTGGCTCCCCCCCCATGCAAGATAGCCAGCGCTCTGGCACCGCTGTCCCACTGCCTCCCGGCCTCTGGGCAGAGAACATAGTACCTACCTGGAATCTGTGGGATCTGCTGGAGCTCTCCATTCTGTTGAAATCTCAGTGTATCTTGGTGGGACCTCCAAAGATGAAACAAAATTGTGGGGTGTTGGGTCTGAGCTCTGTAGTCTCACTAAATCAAAGATTGAAGTCTCAGATAAAAATGGTTAATAGAGGCAAAGTTTAGTGAGAGAAGCTGTGGGGAAGCACGGGACTTGGTTGGAATGTCTGTAAGGAGGATTCTTCGAAAGGTCGGAGGCCTGAGTGACCTTGCCAAAGGCAGCAGTCCCTGTCTTGACTTTTCCAAACAAGATTGACCCACCCCGCCTCCCCCTCCGGGCATTTTACTATAATCTTTATGTTTAGACTTCAAAGAATCCTTGCTTAAAGGACACATGTGTTTTCTCAAGGATGCTTACCCTGTTGATAGTATCTAAAAGTTAATTTTAGTTCAAGCTGTTGTTACAATAAAAGTGAAAGGAAGAAGACAAACAGGGCTACTTGATGACAACAGCCAAGTAGTCCCTTAGCTTCTCTTTCACAGAAATATATGTTGGAATAATCATTCATCTGTCTTCAGGGTCTGCCACTTAGCCCCAGAAAGAAGCCAGTACTGGAAAAGCTGCAGCTAGTGTTCCAGGAGCAGGCCAGTGTTCAAAGCTTCCTTTCTACGTTATAGTTGGGTGTTGACGTCTATAAGTCCACATATAGAGTCCCACATGGCCATAAGCCACATGGGCTCAGAGAAGCATGTCTCCTGCCATCAACCCAAGAATCTAGTATGCAGGAGAGAGAGAGGGTGAGAGGAAGTGCACAATTTTTAATCTAGAGATTGGATACTGTCTTGCTAACTCTTGATTGGTCTTTTCAAAGAATTCTGCCTTAATGACATTCTTGGGATTGGTTTTACATCTCACTGCTGTGTGATTGTTATCTCCAAGCTGCCTGTCTTAGCAACATCCATATATTTTATAATTAGGAGCCAAGATCCCTGAGGGGATGTGGTAGGCAGTTAGACAGACATGAGTAGAGCAAGGATGATGGGCCAACTGGAGGAAATGAAAGGTGCTTCTCACCACTCCTTTTGCTCTGAAGACAGCAATGGAGGAACCTGTGCAGACTCTCTCCTGTTATGCCCAGATTTCAGGATCCCCAAGAAACCACACCAGGAAGCCAGCCATGTCCGATGCAAAAGCATAAGAGTCTTTATTCAAGCCCGGGCTTGGCTCCCCCAGCCTCCTTACCGACGCAGCGGTGAGACAAGAGAGAGAGAGAAAGAGAGAGAGAGAGAGAGACAGCCCTGTGGGGAGAGGGGTTTTATAGGGGGGTTGAAGTAAGGGGAGGAGAGAGGACTGTGGGCCCTGCCGATTGGCCAGGCGCAAGTCGGTGTCTTGTTACACAGGATGTGGTCGTATCTATGGTGTTCACTTCCCTTGATTATCATTGGTTAGTTTAAAGAAATCCTAGGTGTGGATAGCAGAGGTTTGGGCTTCTGGGAAGAAGCTCCTTGCTGAGCACATGGCTGCTGCCCAAAATGGAGGATTCAGGGCATAGCCCTCACCCTGGGGCAAGATGGAGAGCGTAGCCCTCACACTTTCATCTCCCTCTCCCTTTCTCTAAGAAAGCCAACAGGTTTTAGAACAGCTAATGAAGATAGGATCAATTAGTGTAAAAAAAAAAAAAAAGAGGAGGGAATTTATAGGAAATGGACCTCTATGATCTATTTCTAGCATGGTTGGCTTTTGATGGAATTTACTGAATTTCCCCCAGGACAAACAGAATGTAGGGAGGAGGGAAGAAGAACATAGAACTGTACATGTAGGCCAGCATCATGTTGGAAACCCCCGAAGCATCTGCCTCAGCTAGACAAGGGAGGTAGAGGTAGCTAAAAAGGCCTCAGACCAATTTTTTAATGGCCCAATGAGAGACAGCAAAACCTAGGCAATGGATGAGGAAACAGGTGACCCCATAGTACTCAGCCAATGAGGGACCAAAGGAGGGACTAAATAAATAGGCTATGCTTGCTGCACCAGGCATGCCTGCAGCAAAGGACACCCACTCTTGAGACCATATCATTAAAAGTCTCATTTTTGCCATAAATAATCCTATATAATAAAAGGGTAATATGCAAATTGACCAATTAGGAGCAGGACCAGAGGGCATATTGCCCACAACCCCTCACCCTAGCTGGCCTGCTCCCAATGGCCTCTATCAGGCAGGCTGGCTGGACCCCTCCAGTGCATGAATTCGTGTACCAGGCCTCTAGTAAGAATAATTATAAAGTTCATGTCTCTCACACATGCCCTTCCTTCCCAGCTCAGTTCAGGTGCCTTGTGTCCCTGGCTTTACTTCATGTCCCACCCCATGGTCCCTCTCCCTGTCTATCTAGTTTCCCTCTGTCTCCTCACTATGAGTTATTTCCCAATATTTAATTTTGGCTGAAAGAAAAATAGCTAACAAATATAGTAAATGATAAACAGAGAGAGAACACAAACAGAGATCATATTTGGAAAGATAAGTGCATTAGAAAAAAAGATTTCAGTGTTACTGAATGGAGAAAAAACATTTATTAGATAAGATCTCCAAGAGAATAGTAAAGACAGAAAGATAACCAATTTAAGATGTATCTTAGTCACCGTCTAACCACTATACTGTACACCTGGAACTAAAACAAAATAATCCTATATAATAAAGAGGTAATATACAAATTGAACATCATGCCCTCTCACAAGATGGCTGCCCCCATGTGGTCACAAGATGGCCACCACAAGATGGCCAGCAGGAGAGGGCAATTGTGGGTGATCAGGACAGCAGGGGAGGGAAGTTAGGGGAGACCAAGCCAGCAGGGGAGGGCAGTTGGGGGTGACTGGACCTGCAGGGGAGGGCAGTTGGGGGTGACCAAGCTGGCAGAGGAGGGCATTTGGGGGCAATTGGGCTGGCAGGGGAGGGCAGTTGGGGGCAATCAGGCCAGCAGGTAAGCAGTTAGGCATTGATCAGGCTGGCATGCAGAAGCGATTAGGGGCAATGAGGCAGGCAGGCAGGCAAGCGGTTGGGAGCCAGCAGTTCCGGATTGTGAGGGTGCAGGCTGGGCTGAGGGACACCCTCCCCCGGCCCCCAGTGCATGAATTTCGTGCACCGGGCCTCTAGTATTGAATATAAACTGAAATTAAAAAATACAATTTTAAAAATGAAGCTTAGGCAACATTCATATTTTGGAGGTGGAGGAAGAAGAATGAATACCATAAGAGACAAAATTTAATGTGATTAAAGACTATTGGATATTATCATTTATGTGAGAATTTATTATGCAGATTTTAGGGACAATGTTATATGCAGCTTTACCCAATAATGATGAAAAATTCATTTGAGGATAAAAATAATCTATTTTGTCTTTTAAAATTCCACTTTGTAAGTGTACTAAGACACTAGCATTCTGAAATTAAGAGAGACATTAAGAAATAAATCATTACTATTTGGAGAAGACAGAAAAATTCCTTCTAATACTAAAGTATTTAATAACAAACAGTTTGTGAAATACAGATAATTTGGTTGTTTATTAATAAGATGCAAGTTACTTCCCTAATGAACCATTTTAATCAGTGATCTACCAGTTAATCAGTGTTAATCAGTGTTTCATTACTAAATAAAGATTTCATGATGAGGTGGACAAACTCATAGTGTTGCATGACTAATAAGTTGACATCAATTATTTTCAAAAGGATTTTCATTATTTTAAAGTCTATAATATTCAAAGTATGGAAAAAGACTGCCTTTAGGTTAGCAGATTCTAGTGGCATCATGAGAAGAATTAAGCATTTGTGAGCAGATATTTCTGAGGTGTACATAGTCATTGGAAAATGTGAAGCCACCCCAAGTATAAGAACATGGTAAAAAATGGCGGTACTGCTTATTTTAGGTGAAAAAGAAAGAACAGTCTCAGTATTTTTGCCTTTTGTATTCTTTCATGCTCCATTTTCTTATTAATAAAATGATATTATTGTGTATGTAAGATCTTAAAAACAATGTTTTTTTTAGAATGTTGAGCTAAAATCAAAGTGCTCTTGTAATATAGTCCTTCAACCCTTCTCTGTTTCTCAGAGCATGTCTGAAACACTGGATTTGTTTTTGAGCATTATGTTCATCATGTTGTAAATGTTTGTTAGTTTACATCTTACCTAAATTCCTTCTGACCTACCTATAGATACTTTCAATTCCAGGTTGTGGGCTCCTTAGACCTGGAAAACCATATATCAATCCTTGTCACATCAAGATGGAATCAAGAGGCAGGTAGATCTATAATTTAAAGACTTCTCTATATCTGTTCTCCAGACTACTCACCTGGCTTTTTGGATAGTTACTTGTGCTTTACTTTTTTGCTCAGGAATCCTGACACAATTCCAGATAGTATTCAGAGCATCCCTAAACTATCTAATTTATTTTATGTTAAGTGACTTACAAGATTATTTCTTATGCTGAAACAAACAAATATATTACAAACTAATTTTTAAAAATCATATTAATCTAAAGCTAAAATATCTTCAAATAAATAATATGCTTACAGTAGGTCATTTCATGCCCCAAAATCATGAGTAGTTGAGCATTTTAGTCCTTAGTTAATAGACAGATTTCTAAATCTGAAATAGAATTTGGGGGAATTAGAGTAAAGGAGAAGGCTTTGCCTAAATTTATAAAAAGAAAACTTGAAATAAAAAAATAGCAAAAAATAACTAATAATATCTAGCCTTTTTCTACCTTTATATGGTAATAACTTGTTTATAATAAAATGATTTTTTTCCTCTCTCTCAGAAAATATTCAATTGCCCATACAAACAAAACATTAGTTCTAAAATGACAATATTTATAATTAAAATAAACAGTAGAATTTTCTAAAAGATATTTATGTAATAGTAGTGGTACCCAGTCAATACTTTTTAAGCATAAGAAATCTAACTGTAAAACATGTACAACAAAATTAGTAAGGGAAGAAAGCATCCCACAATATTACTAGTGGCATCATAATGATCAGGAATTAAATGAAATATTATCTTTTGTCCACAGTGAAAGGGTTCTAGTATCAAAATATACTTTTTCTAATACCATATATTACACAAATCAAAAAGGCACTTGCTTAGAAGACTCTTCAAAGATGAAAATAAATAAATATATCTCATTGTTTGTATTGGCACTCTTACTGGGTGAATTTTAGAACTTGGAGGAATATTAAAACAATTCCTATCAGGAAATTTGAATTAGCATAACAAAGAGACTCTTTTAAGCATAGTCATAGCTCATTAAGAAAATTGTGCCTGCAGCTCCTCTCTCCAAGTACATATGTATATATATATGCAAGACTAAAATAATTATATTTTAAGATATTTCTGTTTAAATAACATTACTTTTTTGTAACTTTGACTTATCTTTAGCCAAAAAAAACTCTGAAATTAAAGTACCACAAAAATATACTAACCTTTAGATAATATAAACCTGAGACATATTTCTTTGTTTGTATTGGGTCTCTTAAATTGAAATGTTTGATAATTTTTATGTCATTGCTTTCTTCATCTGTTTTTGTCAAAACATTTTTTAAACTTTATTTAAAAATAATTTTGTTTACAAACAAAAATAATTTCCTCTACTATTAAAATATATTATATTTTTGCTTTAAGAAAACTTAAAAAGTTTGGATAGTGACAAATGATGCCTTATTTTATAATTCATTTGTACTTGATAAGTGATATTGTGAGGTAACCATTTACAAACTTGTGAGATTAAGATAAGAAAAAGCATGTAAATATTCCAAATAATTCCTATTAAATGCTACAATAATAGTGTTCAGTGTTCGTTGTGGCCGATCTGGTAACTCTCAGGAAAAATTCATCATTATACATATAAATGTATTTCTTAGACTCCTTATTTTTGGCATTTTCTATACTGAAAATAATTGAAGATGAAAATTAGGGAATGTGTTCTTTTCAAGGAAAATCAGATTGTACTGATTTAAGAACAATAAAATGTAACATGGCCCTGACCGGTTTGGCTCAGTGGATAGAGCGTCGGCCTGCAGACTGAAGGGTCCCGGGTTCGATTCTGGTCAAGGGCATGTGCCTTGGTTGCGGGCACATCCCTAGTAGGAGGTGTGCAGGAGGCAGCTGATCAATGTTTCTCTCTCATCGATGTTTCTAACTCTCTATCCCTCTCCATTTCTCTCTGTAAAAAATCAATAAAATATATTTAAAAATAAAATAAAATAAAATGTAACATGAACATATTTAAAAATAAAAGAGAACTAGAAAATTACAATTTATTAATCTTCCCAATAAATCAATTTCAATTTCAGCAATGTGAGCAAAGTATAAGAAATTCATTTGCAAAAGAAATGCAAATGTTTGGTAAACAAAAATAATATTCAATCTCATTGGTAATCAGAAAATAAACATACTAGTAAAATAATATATTTTCCAAACTAGATTGGCAAATTAAAATAACGTACCAGCCTAGTTAGTACATTCAAAAATGAGCATTTTTATGCAATGCTGATAAGAGTATAAACTCATTTAAACAAAAGGATTGTTTCAACTCTGGGCAACATATATGCTAATACAAAGACTAAATGACTATGATGATAAAGTTATGAATTTTGTTTGTGTCCAGAGATAGTGTAGAGTAAGTGTGGTAGAAGTGGGAGGAAGATTTAAATGAAACTAGGAGTTTAAAGACTCTATTCTTTCCTCCTCTTACTTCTTTCTTGTCTCCACACCACCACTCCCCCCAAACAAACAAACAAACAAACAAACAAAAAAAACATGTTGTGCAAGGTCTGATGCCATTGTGAAGAGTAAATATAGTACATGTCAATTTCATTGTATTGGAAATACCCATTACTGTGATGAGTGAAAATTAACCTCTTTGATTAATAGGAAGACACTAAAGTTAGTTTGGGCAAAATAAAGATTTTCTTTTAGTTAAATTAGCTAAAACAATAGAATACATAAAATGATAACTTATTTTCCCCATCAATTAATTAAATATTTATTGTGCAAAATATGCATTCATCATGTCTTCATATAATTTAGAATAAAGTTCCCAATAAAAGGTCGGTCTGCAAATCATGTGCAGTAGGCACCTTTGTCGGCAAGTTCACTTCCTGCAGTTTCAGTTACCCATGGTCAACTGCAGTCTGAAAATATTAAATTCCACATCATTTCCTCTCAACACACAGGCATTGTATCATCTCACATCATCACATGAAGATGTGTGAGTAGAGTACAAGATGTTTTGACAGAGAGAGACCATATTCACATAAATTTGTTTAATATATTTTCTTATAAATTATATTTTTCTAGAAGACTGGTGCATGACATTCATGCCCTGGGGCGGCGGGGGAGGGGTGTCCCTCAGCCCAGCCTGCACCCTTTTGCAGTCTGGGAGCCCTCAGGGGATGTCCAACGGATGACATAGGCCTGCCCCCTGCAAGGCGCCTAAGCTGGAGCCTAAGCCGCAGTTGGACATCCTTAGTGCTGCTGGAGGCAGGCTGCTGTGCTCGCCAGCCATCAGCCCAGCTTGTGGCTGAGCAGTGCTCCCCCTGTGGGAGTACACTAACCACCAGGAGGCAGCTCCTGCGTTGAGCATCTGCCCCCTGGTGGTCAGTGCACATCATAGCAACCTGTCCTTCCACTGTTCAGTCATTTGCATATTAACCTTTTATTATATCCTATCTAATAAAAGACAAATAGGGTAATTAACTGTACCTCCAATATGCTTCCCATTGGCTAATCAGCGAGATATGCAAATTAACTGCCAACCAAGATGGTGGCCGGCAGCCATGCAGCTGAAGCGAATGGGGGCTTGCTTGCTCCAGTGACGGAGGAAGCCAAGGTTCCCCACCTGCCACAGCCCGGCTCTGAGCCTGAAAGCAACAACTCCGAAAGAAACTATGTTTCAATTATAGAAGCTAAACAAACCCCAGATACCTGCTTTCAGCCAGCCAAGGTCTCAGAGCTGGAGCTGCAACAGTGTTTCAATTATAGAAGCCAAACAAACACCAGATACCTGCTTTTAGCAGCCAAGGCCTCAAGCTGGAGCCGGGCCTCAGAGCCGGAGCTGGCTCTCAGCTCCAGTGACAGCCATAGAAGGTAAATAAATCCAAGAATAAAAAAAAAAAAAAAAAAGGAGAGGTTGGGAGCTTCAGTCACCCACCAGCCTGAAAACAGTCCTCAGCCTCTCACCCAGACTGGCCAGGCACCCCAGTGGGGACCCCCACCCTGAAGGGGGTGTGGCCAGCCTGAAAACAGCCATCAGCCCCTAATCCAGGCTGGCCAGGCACCCCAGTGGGGACTCCCACCCTGAAGGGGGTGTGAGCAGCCTGCAAACACCCACCAGCCCCTCATCCAGGCTGGCCAAGCACCCAAGCAGGACCTCCCGTGCACCAGGCCTCTATCCTATATAGTAAAAGGGTAATATGCAAACTGACCCTAACAGCAGAAAGACTGGGAATGACTGGTCATTATGACACACACTGACCACCAGGGGGCAGACGCTCAATGTAGGAGCTGCCCTCTGGTGGTCAGGGCGCTCTCACATGGGGAGCTCTGCTCAGCCACAAGCCAGGCTGACGGCTGCCAGTACAGCGGTGGTGATGGGAGTCTCTTCTGCCTCCTCAGCAGTGCTAAGGATGTCCGACTGCAGTTTAGGCCTGCTCCCCGCTGGCAAGTAGACATCCCCCGAGGGCTGCCGGGCTGCCAGAGGGATGTCTGATTGCCATCTTAGGCCGAATCCCCTGGGGAGCAGGCCTAAGCCAGCAAGTGGTCATCCCCCGAGGGGTCCCAGACTACGAGAGGGCACAGGCGGGGCTGAGGGAAGCCCCCCCCCCCCCCCGCAGTGCACAAATTTTTGTGCACTGGGCCTCTAGTAGGATCATATTAAGTTATATATTAAAATTTATCATAGTTATGCATGTGTAGGAAAAAACACAATAGATATAGATTTGATACTATCCATGGTTTCAGGCATCCACTGAGATCTTAGAATGTAGTCCCGCGTGGATACTATCATTTGAGAAGTAAAGAAGGTGCTTTGCATATTTCAGCTGGTAGCTATCCTCACAGTAGACTTATTTAACATGGTTCAAACATGAATTACAGATAGAAGTGACAAGGAAAATTTTCTACAAAAAGCATAAGAACTTTGTAATAATGAAGTTTACTATTTTCTGAACCAGACCACTAAGCAAAAATGACAAACAAAATCCTCATTTGCTGAGAGTCTGCTAGTACTGAAGGATTCAGAGAGGAGAACACTCAATACCTGCACTTAAGTTTATTGTCCTGCTTTTTCTTCACTTATGATTTTCACACATGAGCTGTAGGTCATGTGGCTTAAAAATTAGGACAGAAAAATGGGCCGCTTATTAAATTCTATTCACTTGATAGTGTAATAAAGCTGCTGATCCTATTGTGTAACAATAATTTTTATGCTGAAGAACTTTTGTGCTAAAAAAATTTTGTATCTAATTTTTTATAAAGGATCAGACAGAAATTGCTTTTTAATATCCAATGTATTAAAAGTCAGTCAACAAAGAATCAGTTAGCAAATATTCCCTCTTCTCTAGTAGACAACTTGAAAGTCATCAACACTTATCTCTGTTGAATTTATATAAGTATGGCAGAGATTTGTTGAGCTCATTAAGTAGAACTATTTTAAACTTAAATTTGCGTAAATTTTAAATGTTTGTATCTTCTTCCTAGTCAATAGCAATAGACAGTGACCAATAAAATTGAAAAAAAGTGTTAATGAAATCAATAATTAAAAATCAACTATTAAAAAAAATTAGAGCCTTGACCAGTGTGGCTCAGTTGGTTGGACATAATTCCCTGCACTGAAAGGTTGCTGGTTCCAATCCAGGACAGGGCATGTGCTCCGGTTGCCAGCTCCATTCCCTGTAGGGGGCATGCAGAGGCAGATAATCTCACACTGATGTTTCTCTCTCCCCTTCTCCTTTCTTCTTTCTCTAAAAATCAATTTAAAAAATCTTAAAAAAAAATTAGAGGTGATTCATGATAGTTCAAATTATAAATATTTGTTTTCAACCATTTTCTGTAAATTTCTAAAATTGTAGTCCTCTTCTTTTTCCTTCTTTTTTTCTTCCTTTTTTTTTTTTTTTTTTTTTTTAAACAGAATCATTTTGTAAGGGCTAAAGAAAATGGACTATTTTCTGGGCAGTTAAATTACATGTCAAACATTTCAGAGTTTAGAAAGCAGCTAATGAAGATTTAATATTTTAATGTCAGATACATACATGCCATTTTCTTCCTCTTCCTGACTCTGAAGCCTCTGGTAATAACTATAATGATCTGTTTAGGCTTCAGCTCTTTGTTCCCTTTCCTCACTCATATTTAGTAACTGCTTTCTCCTCAAGGTTGCACTTTTCTTGAAGAAAGTAAATTTTCAAAGCGGTGTTCAATTTTTAATTTAATCCTCTTATATGACAGAAAAGACACATTATGGGAATGCATTAGCCAGCTTATAGTTTTTCCAATTTAATTCCAGCCATACAAAATATTCAAGTATATTTTCTGGGTTAGAGAGGGTTTCTCCTCCAAAGCTCTCTGACTGACTGCCTATGGATAACAGCGGAGAAGATTGCAACTTGCCTGATATGCATTAATCTCTTTGCTATTCAAACAGGGAGTGGAAAGGGAAAATGGAAAGATGCAAGCGGATGCTGAGTAATTAAAAACAAAGTCCCTAATGCAATGAGACGGCATTGATATTTGAAGACCAAAGGTGGACTGGGAATTTTGTTATCAGTTGCACTCTAAACAGAATGTAATATGTTTACAAAAACACATTCTTTCCAATTCTAGTTTATATTCAAAGTGAATTTACATGAGAAATGTTAGTGTCATTCAGAATTCAGTAGAATTAGCACAGAATCATCATCAGGAAATGCTCCATGAATAACTGTCATCATTGAGTCAAAGCATGTGATTCAGACTCTAACAGTGACTGTCATTGCTTTGCTATTGTTTGTAAGCACAATGTTAGTCTGTATGAAATAGTTATGACATTACCAACACTCTTGAAATGATCTTTGTCATGCTCAAATACGAGTGCTTTGTTCTAATGTCAACCGCCAGACTGTTAGAAACAATTCAGAGTGACTGTCAACACTTGGAATCTCTAAGCACATAAACAAAGAATAGGTAGAAGATTCAAATGGCTGCTCTCTGGTCCATGATTAAGCTGAGGAAAATAATTAGTGGCATTGTAGATTGTATTCTATAAAGTTAAGTGTGTTTGTGTTTCTTAAGGCATCATTGGAGTCATTGTCTTCTTTATGCTAAAACCAATTAAGCACTATGACTTCAAACCAGAGGAAGAAAGGTATTAAGAAGTGATATAGAAATCTGGTCCAGTATTGACTCAAACTGTTCATCTTGGATTTTCTCCCTGGAAGCCCAGGATAATATGTAACTGCCTTTACTGATCTTGCTTACTCATTCATTCTTTAACAAATATTTTTGAGTGTCTCCGATGGGCAAGGCACTGGAGATTTAGGGTGAAATTATATAAACACAGCTCTATAAATAAACAAGTAACAGTGATCACACAAAGCAGAAGTGGAGAGTCCTATGAGTGTACTACAAGGCACTTAACTTAGGGGGATCAGGGAGAACTCTGTTCAAATGATATTTAACTTGAGATCTGAAGAATGAGTAAGAGTGAGTGAACACTCACTAGTGGGGTTAGGGGTAGATAAGTAAACTGTGACTGATTCCCTTTTCTCCTCCCCTTATCTCCTGGAATCCCCTCTTGTAGGCAAATATTGTCTTTCTGATCCCTGGTTGAGTTGAATCTTCTGTTAAGCTACTGGGCTTTTCCTGGAAGTTGTACTTTTTGATATCGGTACTCTCCTATAGGGTTTCAGACTCCCTGGGAAACTTCTTCCTTGTCCCAAAGCCCTGAAACATTATTTAAAAAAAAAAGTGTAGCTTGAAGAAGAAAGTGGAGAGCATTGTAATGATCTCTAGGAAACCATCAAGGAAGAAAGCATAGTCTTTTGTGGAGAGCCATTTATGCTGGTATTTGTGAGATTCTTTCTTTTCTTTTTTTTGGTTTTTGTTTTTGTTTTGTTTTGTTTTGTTAATCCTCACCTGAGGATATTTTTCCATTGATTTCTTTAGAAAGAATGGAAGGAGGAAGGGGGAGAGACACAGAGAGAGAAACATTGATGTGAGAGAGACACAACAATTAGATGCCTCCTGCACATGCCCGGAGGCCTGCAACTAAGGTACATGACTTTAACTGGAATTGAACCCTTTAGTCCATAGGCCAACACTCTAACCACTGAGAAAACGTGCCAGGGCTGTGTGATTCTTTCTGGACCTCTAGGCTAGTAGATTAAATTCTGTCCTAGAGGAAATGGTAATATAGATTACTTAACTGATCATTAATTTTATGAATAAGCATCTAGTATACAAAAACGGCAAATTGGTATAATTCAATATGCTCGTTTTCTTGCAATTTAAAATATATTTACAGCAAAAACAAATGCTTGGCTATTACTTTTATACTGCAGCTTCAACTGGGACCTGTGTCATGTGAGCTTACTTTGGGAGAAAAAGGATAAATACTGGCTTTGGATCAATAGAAGTTTTTAAATAAGTCAACCTCTATTCTGTCTGTCTGATCACTCTATTTTTCTTTACGTTCTAATAAAAGATATAGCTCACCTTCACTCAAGCAAAATGCTCTGCCCAGTAAATCATGAGTAACAGCCTGACGTGAGCTCAATCCTGGTTCAATGTTGCACTGCTAATATGTCAGCTATTAGAGAGGGCCTATTGATCTATTGGTTTCATGTACATATTATTTTGATCCACAATGATATTAAGCATCGGAATTTCAAATTCAATTATATCCCAACTCAATCAACACCTCTAGCATTCTCAATCACCCACTCTTTTTCCATTGCCACAAATGTGGAAATGCATGTTCTTTATCATAAGACAGTACTTTACTTATAAAACTTTCCTTGGCATACATTAGTTTCAACAGAAAATAATGTCTACATCTGAATCAATATAAAATATAATGTCCTTTTACATCCATAAATGTCCATATAGAGAAGTGGAAATCTGCTCTTTTCTCTTATAGTTTGAATTAAGTAATTAAAATATAACACAATCTTATTTTCTTATGATTATAGTTAATTTATGGCCATTATGATAAGGCCATGATAAATAGGAAGGATAGTGTTGATACATATTCAGTTTGCCTTTAAAAATCAAAAAGTGGGAAATTTAGCCATGACCAAATGATAATTGTTTGACCTGAACTAGTTTATATCAGGAAATTCCAATGAGTAGTAGACATAATTCACAGTATTAATGTACTTTGAAAGTAGGGTTCATTGAATTGATAAAAGTATGAGAGTGTGAAAATATGCAGTTATTGTTTACAATGTGTAGCATAGTGTGGATTTTTGTGTTTCTGTTCCTGTATGAATCATTACCATCAACTAGATCTGTTGGAAATTATGCAATAAACTTTCCTACTATCTAAGAATGTTTTTTTAATTAACACTATAATAAATATGGTGATAGAGATATGTAAAGAGTAAATTATCTGCAAGAAGAAACATCTGGAAACAGATGAAAATGTTAAGAAATTAAACTCATAGAAATCAAACTGAAATAACTTGTTTATTAGAAGGTGTAATCATATTAACATAGTCTTCTATTATTTTTTAACTCAGGAAATATCCTTCTGTGTGTTATCAAAACAACCCAAATAACAAACACTATTAGATAGTTAAGTGTAATATGCTGTCTAGGTATTGGTATTACTTTGTTTTGTTCTTACATATGGGGCGGAAATTACACCAGAATAGAAGTGTTTCTTTTCAATGATTTAGTTTTAAAAAAATGCCTTTTATCATTTCATTGAGTCTATGGACTTTATATTTTCTTTACATAGCTCAGCAATGCAAATATTGGGTTTGTAGATAAAAATTCAATTAACATTTCAAAGAGGTCCAATTAATTCCCACTCAGACAGCAGCTGTTATTTCAGTCTACAAAGTAAAACTCAATTCCATAGTACAAAATAATTGTAAAATCTTACCAATAATTTTCTTCATAGAAAAATAACACTCATTCTTTTTAACTTGGTAGTTTTTGAACTAAAATCCTTAATTTAAAAATATATATTTTTATCTTCTTTAAAAGGTTGCCATAAGGGATTTTGGATCTAACATTTGTGAAAGACTTGGAACCATGCCTGGTGTATAACAAATACTCTATAAACATAATAAGAGGCAGTAAAATACCCAAATTCAATGAATCATCATTGTGAATAATATTATTGCTTTCGTCATTCTGCAATCAGTGCAGGAAGTTGGTTTCATGACAAGGGGTTCGGATAGTAGGAGTATTCTTCTCTGCTGCCTTGATATTGGGAGGTCGACAGGGAATTTTAAAACAGTAGTAAAACTGACTAATATAAACAGGCAATTCTAAACAATGTCAGTGATCAAATACTCCCCTCTGTAGGGGTCAACCACTTGCATAGTCTTATCCCCTTTGGTATGCAACTACAGAAAATAACAATACAGAGGCAAGTCTTTTTTGAATTATAAAATAGTAAAACTCTGATTTTAAGTTTCCAATTTAGACAACAAATGCACTTATTCAATGTTTGGTGACATTTATCAGATACATTATTTCCTAGACATGTTTAAAGACTTTATGGCTAGTATCATAAAGGTATTTATCAATAAATTAGAATTAATAATGCAGCATTAATTGGATAGCCACTGGGTGTTCTTTTTCAAAAAAACCCCTTCTAATTATTTATTTTATATGTCTTTCTCATAGACTGTAAGATCCACAAGTTCCGCTTTATTTAATAAAATTGTGATTCCTGGCACATGGTGTACATTCAATAAATTGTTAAATGATAGAGCTAATTACTAGTGAAGTTAAAAACAAACTTCTTTTCATTTAGTCCTACAGTAGGCATAAACTTTCATTTTTTTAATATAACACTGAGAGTACTTCGGAGTACTTTAGTTCATGTCCTGTTGACAAATGGAACACAAAATAGGAGTTAATAACAACAACAACAACAATGATATTTCACACTTGTTGAGTACTTCATATTTCTTGGCAGTATTTTTTCCCTTTACATTTCTAAACTAATTTAATCTTTATACCTACTATCCCCAATTTACAGAAAAGCGATTTTTTAAAAATATATTTTATTGATTTTTTACAGAGAGGAAGGGAGAGAGATAGAGAGTCAGAAACATCGATGAGAGAGAAACATCGATCAGCCGCCTCCTGCACATCCCCCACTGGGGATGTGCCCGCAACCCAGGTACATGCCCTTGACCGGAATCGAACCTGGGACCTTTCAGTCCGCAGGCCGACGCTCTATCCACTGAGCCAAACCGGTTTCGGCAGAAAAGCAATTTTTAATGGGTGATCATTTTTACTGATGAACTATAACAAATAATATAATAGAAAAATAGAACAATATCAATATAAAGGTAAAAAATGTAGTAGAATATGGGTTAAAGTGAAAAAGAAATGAGTAGGGGTTGAAAGGTCAAAGAAGGAACCTATGCAAATATTCATAGGCTCTTAAAGACTAAGAAGATAGGATGTCAATTTTCTTTATAACTTCAGTTCTTCTTTACTTCTTTCATTTTTATATTTCTTTGTATTTTCTTTATTTTCCCACTAAGTAACAGTGATATTATTTCTTAGAACAAATAGAGGTAAATTAAGTCTCTGCACTTATTCTATAAAACTATGGAGAATGGTGTTTAAATGGGAACTTACAAACTTCAAGACTCTGGACAAGATACCTACTTCTTCTATGCCTATCTCAACTTTTTCTTTGACTCGGAGAGGGGGGTAGGGGTGGGGGCCTGGGGGTAGAATAAGCATATTATATGTGTACATCTATCCATTGTAAATCATTATGCTTATTGATGTTTAAATTGTCCCATTTTTAGTTCCTGAGAGCTTCTTCAGGTTAATTTGTTTTGACATATTGCTAGTCATATTTGATGGCTTCCTTGCTTTCTGGTATGGTAAGTTCTAGGTTCATCCTTTATGTTTCTTGACCCACATAATAAATGCATTTCTTCACTGAAACCTGTTTCCTGTTAGTAGAGAATAGAAGTTAAAACAGTAAGCTTTTCACTATTTCCTTTTTTCAGGCCATTCAGTTGGACTTTGTAAGTTACAAAGTTCCTCTGTTTTAAAATAATTTACAATCTACCTGATGAGATTAAAATTAAATACAAAAAAGATTCTATTATAAAACAATTGCATATTTTAATTGTTCTAGACAGCGGGGGAATCAATACCTGGCCTTGTGAGTTGTTTAGAAAATAATTATAGTCATAGTTTGAAAAAGTAGATGTTACTTCAAATTAGACTGGTCACAAAGAGATATGGTTGAGATGAGATAGTTCTCAAAGTCTGGGAGGTATTAGAAATGGAAGCAAAAGAAAGTGTATAAATACTCCAGGCTTATAGAATGGCAGAAAAGACCAAAACCATGTTCTAGAGATAGGAATTAATTTTATTTTGGTCTGAATAGTCATTTGGATATGGAATTAAGGGCATAATACTTTAATATGTATTAACAAGACTAAATAATAACATCTAGTTTGAAGAGCATCATTAGAGGGGAAATAATGATCTTTCCTGATTGTCAGTTATAGTAAAACTAAGCTGCTATAACAAAGAAACCTCAAATTATAGTGGCTTAATGAAAGTTTGCTTCTTCTTTTAGAGGTGAGTTGTCCAGGTTTCTGGGGCACCTTTGCTCCTCACAGTCATTTAGGAACCAGGTTTCTTCTAAGTTGTTCTCCACCATCCTGTAGGACAAAGTTATCATCTGCATGGTTAGAGCTGATCACTCCACATCTGGGTTCTAATCAGAAAGGAGGAAAGGAATGTAGTGGAGACATTCATGATCGCTCATGTTCCAGAGAAGCATATGGCATGTGTCACTTCAACTCATATCACACTCTGTTGGTGGGAATGTGGTCGTGATCATACACAACTGCAAGGCAGCAGGTAAATATAGTCCAGCTTAGCAGTCACATGCCTGGCTATAATTCTATGTTAAAGTTAATAACAGGATATTATGTAATAGCAGGATATGAACTGCTAAGGAGTAAAGAGAACTACAAAGAATTCAGAAATCACAAATATAGAGAGCAGTTACAAATTCTAGAATTGAGATAGAGTATGCAAGGAAGACACAAACTTGGAAGAGCCCCATAACCTACCTCCTACCTTGTCACCCAGTGCTGAGGTTGGGGAGAGTATGGCAGTGACCACTGGATGGTATCGTGTGCTGAGGTGAGACATGGGTAGCTAGCATGCAACCATCTGTTGGACTCCTGCTGAGACTCACTGGGAAGGTGCCTGCCCAGGAGCTCACAGAACTCACTAGGCAGGTTCCCTCCGGGGCACTGGTGAAGCTTGCTGGAATGTGAGTACCACTGGAGGTCCTCCACAACAGTGGTAGTTGTGCCCTAGGAGAAAGATTATCAATTGCCCCATAAACAAGAGAAGAACCTGTTCCTCCTATGAGGTCGCCAATACCCTCTACTAAAAAGATATAACCTCCTGCCAGCTGGCAAAGGAGATATATTTATATGCTCCAGCTCCAGTATCATGAAACAGGGCAGAGAAATGTGGATTTCAGGTGAAGTGCAAAACCGATTGGTGACTGGCACAGCAGGCACGCCATGGGATTGTTGCATCATGTGCTTGTTTTCTTATCCCAATGAGGTGCCTCATTTTAAAAGGAGATGAAAGTGTCAGTTTTTCCTCTCAATATAAACAACACCCTCTCCTAATAAAGTTGTTTTTAATTCATGGATCATCTTCATTTTTACCTGTGTTTTAAAATCCCTCAACAAGTTTCTCACCCCTACCATGAAGGAAAACTTTGTCAATTGACTAAACATTACTGAAAGTCAATCTTTGTACAATCTTAGTTAAAAGAAGAAGTTCATTTTTTTCCTATGTTCACACAAGACAGTGTCTGTTTCATAGGACTGTTTGTGACCATCTCATCAATGACCCTGTCATTATCAATGCGAGTAGCGAGAAAAAGAAAACCAAAGCTGCAGGTGTGCTTCCAGAACCATCTGGCTCCTTTGGAAGGTAATTAGTTACCAAAAATAATCCCATGGGTAGGGACTCCCCCTTCCCAACTCTAACATATTCCTAAAACTGTTAACATCCATTCCATTGGATACAAAAAAAGTACTTCTCCTGTGCATACTGTTCTTTTGTTGATATTCATATGTGGTATTTGAAGAAAAGAAGCAACTCTCACATATCGTAGGAATCAGGAAAAATCTGCTGATGAGATTTTTTTTTAAAACAAAAATGTTCTTTTAGCCACAATCAGTGAGTTTGTGTTTTTTCTTTTAAGTAGCTGTAAGAGTATCACATTTTGAAGTAGCAATTTAGAATTTGATTCCAAACTAATTCTTTATACACAGAGTTCTGAAAGTTAAATTTCTAATAGGCTATGATTATCTTTGAAAATTTCTGCCTGTGCATAAGTCTTGTCAGCACTGAAAATTTGAATTCTTCGAGCATGGCATTACAATTGCCATGTAGATCCAATAATGAAAGGCACATCCTATACGTCATCCTTTTGTTGTTAGGTTGAATGAAAATAAAGACAGTTTAACATTGTGAGTGCAGGGCTGTCCACTGCTTAAGTGATATGATTGGAGTAGCTATACCATCTGACATTTCCTCTGGTCATGAGAAGATCAGTTAATTCATTATTATAACATTTATGCTATGAAAAGCTGATGGGAAATGCTCAGGTAATGCCAAGGAACATCACCTGAGTGGTCTTCAGCTAATGGTGGTGTGAGTAGCATGGCCCCATGATTATATAAGCATGCTTCATAGGGCTAGCAGTGGTTCTCAACCTTGGCTGCACATTAGAATCACCTGGGAATCTTTTGAAAATTCTGATTTCTGGGCCTCATCCTCTGGAAATTCTGTTTCTTTGTTATGGGGTGGGGCCACAACATTATAGTAACAAAGAAATAGAATTTCCGGAGGATGAGGCCCAGGAATCAGGATTTTCAAAAGATTCCCAGGTGATTCTAATATGCAGCCAAGGTTGAGAACCGCTGGGCTAGAGGGATGTAAGACCACCCATGGGTAAGGTTCTATTGTTGTATAGGCTCATTTTTGAATCCCCTAAGAATGAAGATGTATGACACATTAAATACCTAGCACATTACCTGTATTCCGAAATATAAGCTAGCTCTGTTAGTAAAATTGGTTTAAAAAAGATACTATTGATTTTATTCCAGTTTCCATAATTTTACCTGACATACTCCTACCCTAAATTATAAACATGATGTTCTTTTACATTTTTAACTTGTCAAAGTGTTTTCAAATAGCCTAGAAGTAAGAGCAAACTGGAGAAACAGCTGTCCCTTGTTATTCTGTTTCCTGAATACAAATAGTCTTAAATTGCTGTAATGGAAAGGTTGGAATGAATTCAAACACTGCTTGTTTAAATATGCTCAGCCTGATGTTTGTGTGTTGAAACCTTTGGAGAGGGCAGCATTAGAAAATGCTACACATTAACTTGTCCCACATGACAATATACGGTCATGGCTTCTCATTTGTTTGTTAGGTAAAATTGCTTTGGTATCATTAAAAAAAAAAGTGACAGTAAATCACATGAGATTTGAACTAAGATATCTGAACAGAAGCATTAACTGGTTAGGCATTGAGTGTGGTTTTTATTTTAAAATCTCTTAAGAAAATAAAACCCTTTGGGACTTACATAGTTAACAGAATTCCAGAAGGTATTTCAGATTTTTATAATATGTCAGAAAAGGAATGAATGAATACATCTCATCTTTGCTCCTTCCTTCTGGCTTCTGATCACTGCCATTTGAAAAGTTAATTTACATGTAAAGGCCAAAAGAAGTAATTCATTTCTTATATACAACTTTATCCTACAGCTTTTTTGACTATGTGGAATCTGGAAAGTTGATTAATGACTCTTTCTTCCACATTTAAAGAAAGAGTAGCACAGAATGTTTTAGAAACTTGACCAGGGCCACATGTAATGTTACAGTCATGAATAAATTCTTGGTCAGACTGCTAGGCCAGTAGTTTCATCATAAAGTCATTTTCACAACTCAGTTAAAGGAGACTGCCTAGTTAGGGTACTCCTCTACAGAGTAAGAGTAATGTACTTCCTCTACAGAGTAAGTCCTGCAGCGACTTCCTTCAAGTTCATTATTGCACTATTGTATAATGTTGCAGATTATTTTTCTGTTGGCCTCACCAACAAACTCGCTGCCTAGAGCATAATGTTGGAGCTTAAGAAAAAACTTATGCTCAACCTTTTGACTACCTCACATATTACTTAAAGATGATATAGTGGAAATACCAATCAAGCAAAAGGGAAGTAAATGGCTGAGGACCATTAAGAAATTAGACTTATTTATTGGAGAAAATAATAATAAACTGTGAGTTAAAGGTCTTAAAGAGTTTTGGGCAGGAGATAAGAATTAGCTATTGAATACTCCCACCATAGATCTAGACTAGGAAGTAAACTAAAATTATGTCATTAGACATGGTCACAGCTTATATTTAAAGCAACACACTGCACACAATATTCAGAGATTTGAGTTCATGTCTTGGCCTTGTTTGGAGCCTTTAGATAAATTGGTGAACTTTTCTGTGAGTCTCAGTTTCTACTTTACTGTGTGGCTATGAAGATTAAATAAAATGATATGTAAAGTCCATATCTACAAAAGGCTGGCACATGGTAGATGCTCAATAAATGATTAATAATTTTGTTTTATTTCACTTATATAATATAATTTACAGTGTATATTATAACCTAAAATAAATAAATACTGAGTTAATATAATATTTTAATTAATTTAATAATTTTAATTAAATTATTCTCCCAACAAGACATTATACAGGGTGGGGCAAAGATAAGTTTACAGTTGTTCCCATGGAAAATAATAATTAACTAGAGGCCCGGTGCACAAAAATTTGTGCACTCGGGGGGGAGGGGTCCCCCAGCCCGGCCTGTGCCCTCTCGCAGTCTGGGACCCCTCGGGAGATAACGACCTGCTGGCTTAGGCCTGTTCCCGGGTGGCAGAGGGCACGCCCAATCCCTAGGTGCAGCCCCTGGTCAGGCTCAGAGCAGGGCCGATTGGGGAGTTGGGGCGCCACCCCCTGTCATGCACAGAGCAGGGCGGATCGGGAGGTTGCAATGCAACCATCAGTCATGCTCAGGGTAGGGCCGATTGGGGGGTTGGGGCACCGCCCCCTGTCACACTCAAGGCAGGGTCGATGGGGAGGTTGCGGCGCCACCCCCTGTCACACACAGAGCAGGGCCGATCAGGGGGTTGAGGCGCTGCCCCCTGTCATGCACAGAGCATGGCCCATCAGGGGTGTTGGGGCTCCGTACCCTGTCTCGCACAGAGCAGGGCCGATCAGGGGGTTGAGGAGCTCCCCGCTGTCACTCACAGAGAAGGGCCGATAGGGGAGTTGGGGCACCGCCCCCTGTCACACACAGAGCAGGGCAGATCAGGGGGTTGGGGCGCTGCACCCTGTCATACTCAGGGCAGGGCCAATGGGGAGGTTATGGCTCTACCCTGTCACACACAGAGCAAGGCCCGTGGAGGGGGGTTGGGACGCCACCCTCTATTACCCACAGAGCAGGGCCGATCAGGGGATTGGGGCGCCGCCACTGTCACACTCGGGGCAGGGCCAATGGAGAGGTTATGGCTCTACCCTGTCACACACAGAGCAGGGCCTGTCGGGGCGGGGGGGTTGGGGCACTGCACCCTGTCACACACAGAGCAGGGTCGATCAGGGGGTTGGTGCGCTGCACCCTGTCAAACACAGAGCCGCAGGGCAATCAGGGGATTGGGGACCTCCCCCCTATCAGGCACAGAGCAGGGCAGATAGGGAAGTTGTGGCCCCGCCCCCTGTCACACACAGAGCTGCAGGGTAATCAGGGGGTTTGGGTGCTGCCCCCTGTCACGCTGATCCTGGTGCCGGGAGCCTCGCTGCTCCGCTGAGCCCGGTGCTGGGAGGCATATTACCCTTTTACTATATAGGATAGAGGCCTGGTGCATGGGTGGGGGCTGGCTGGTTTGCCCTGAAGGGTGTCCTGGATCAGGGTGGGGGTCCCCACTGGGGTGCCTGGCCAGTCTGGGTGAGGGGCTGAAGGCTGTTTTCCAGAAGCGAGTGACTGAAGCTTCCAACCGCTCCTTGTTTTCTTTTCTTTTTTTTTTTATTCTGGGCCAGCTTTAGCTCTGAGGCCTCGCCGCTGAAAACATCGATACAATGTTGCTAAAGCCCGGCTGAATGAAAGCCGGTTTCTGGGGTTTTGTTTAGCTTCTTATTTGCAACATAGTACATAATTGCTTAGAGTTGCAACTGAGAGGCCGGCAAGTGAGGCGGGGAACGTTGGAGTCTGTAGTCACTGAAGCAAGCAAGCCTCATGTTTGCTTCCAGCTGCCTGGCTGCTGGCCGCCATCTTGGCTGACAGTTAATTTGTATATACTCACTGATTAGCCAATGAAAAGGATAGCGGTCGTACGCTAATTACCATGTTTCTCTTTTATTAGTGTAGATGGTATTAGAGTAAGTGGAAACTATACTGACATGCTCCCAAGACCAAACAGGAATTATAAGTAAAATACAGAAAAACCAACCTGAAAAATCAACTAAGACTAGTTGGAGAGAAACCTAAAACCAAGGAAGAAAAGTGGAGACTTCATAGAGACTGGTAGTAAGTGCAAAGGCATGAAAGGGCTGGCTAGGTTCCCATACACAGCAGCTAAATTCCTAAAAAGATACCTCAGCTGTGGGGGGTTGCCACTGAGAATTCTGGGGTCTAAACCCCAAGTGGGGCTCCCCAGCCCAGAGCACCAGAACTGAAAAAGGTACCCACATAAGACCTAGCTGTGAAAATCAGGAGGGTAGCAGTCTGCCAGCCAGAGATGGCTAGAAAAGCAGGTACCCTCCTAAAGGGCCAATGCACCAAATTTTTAGTGCAGCCACTCACCTTGGACTCCAGCAGAGGGAGGCCAGAGTGGACTGGATCTGTGTGATGATAGTCTAGTATCAGGGGCTCTGAGTGTGCAGCCACCCTCGTTTCCTGCAGTGAGTCATTTCCTCACACTGTGAAGGACATCTTTCTCTTATGGACCTTTGCTATCCAGACAGTTTTGCCTGGGGGTAAGGCAGCTGCCCCACTGTATTGAAAAACCCCTTATCCCACCCTGTGGAGTTTCTGAAGCCCATTAAGAAACTGAGAATAGCAATCAGCCTGCAGGCAGATTGGAAAACCCTGTTGGAAAACCTCTCCCCTCATCCTGTGGTCAATCACCTAAGGCTAATCAAGACTGAATACAATAAAACTTCAGGCATAGGTGGGTCTCTGGAGGCTTTGAGTCTTTGCCTGATATAATTCAGGGTCTGGGGCTAGAAAAAGGAGACTTTGATGCACATCTTGGTCCTTTCCAAAGGCACCCACCCCCAACAGAGAGAGCCACAAACTGTGGATTACGGATGGCTCCAAACAGGGTACTCAGGGTCAGTCACAAATAGCATTTGACATCATACTACATTAGAGATTGGGAGTCATAGCAGATCTGCCTAATACATAAACACAAACAGGCAGTCAAAATGGGAAACAAACAAACAAACAAAAAAACACAATAAGCCCCAAATGAAAGAACAAGAGTATTCTACAGATAAAGAGATAAATAAAATGGAGATAAGAAATTTTTCTGATATAGAGTTCAGAATAATGACAAAGAAGCTCAACAGCATGAGAATCACCAACTCTGAAGAATGACATAGCTATAATAAAGAACACAGTAGAAGGAATACACAGCAGATTAGGGGAAGCTGAGGATCAGATCAGTGAATTAGAAGACAGGGTAGAAAAATAACTTAATCAGAAAAAAAATAAAAAACAGGACAGCTTAAGGGACTACTGGCACAACATGAAGCATAACAATAGTCACATCATAGGAGTACCAGAAGGTGAAGAAAGCAAGCTAGGTGTAGAGAATGTGTTTGAAGAAATAAGGACAGAAAACTTCCCTAACCTGATGAAGGAAGAAGTCACAGAAGTTCAGGAGGCACAGAGAATCCCAAGCAAGATGAACCCAAACAGGCCCACACCCAGACACATCATAATTAAAATGCCAAAAATTAAAGCCAAAGGGAGAATCTTAAAGCAGCAAGAGAAAAGCAAACTGTTACCTACAAAGGAGCTCCCATAAGGCTGTCAGCTTACTTCTCATCAGAAACTCTACACGCCAGAAGGGAATGGCATGAAGTATTCAAGGTAATGAAAAGCAGGGATCTGAACCAACATTACTATATATCCAGCAAGACTATCGTTCAAAATAGATGGTGAAACAAAGAGCTTCCTAGACAAACAAAGCTACAGGAGTTTACTACCACCAAACCATCACTGCAAGAAATGCTAAAGGGACTGCTGTAATGAGAAGAAATATATAGAAAGGGAAACATAGTCATACAGAATTAAAATGGCAATAAATAAGCACCTATCAATAATAACCTTAAATGTAAATGGTTTAAAATGCTCCAATCAAAAGACACAGGGTAGCTGAATGGATACAAAAATAAGACCCACTTATCTTGCTATCTACAAGAGACCTACCTCAGAACAAAATACTAAGGATGAAAGTGAGGGGATGGAAAAATATTTCCAACTAAATGAAAAAAAAAAAAAAAAGCTGGGGTAGCAATACTCATATCTGACAAAATATACTTTAAAATGAAGGCAATTATAAGAGACAATAAAAGTCACTATATAATGCTAAAGGGATCAATCCAACAAGAGGATATAACCCTGGTAAACATATATGTATCCAATATAGCAGCACCTACATATATAAAATAATGTCTAGAGGACTTTAAGGAGAGATCAACAGCAATACAGTCATAGTAGGAGACTTTAACACCTTGTTGACTTCAATGGATAGATCTTCCAGATAAAATATTAACAGTGAAAGAGTGAATCTAAATGACGTACTGGATCAAATGGATCTATTTGACATTTATAGAACATTTCACCCCAAACCTGCAGAATATACAGTCTTCTCATGTTCACATGGGTCATTCGCAGAGATAGATCATATGTTAGGATACAAAAGTCTCCACAAGATCAAGAAGATTGAAATTATATCAAGCATCTTCTCATATCATAATGGAATGAAATTAGAAATCGACAACAGTAAAAACACCCAGAAAGATTAAAAAACATGGAGGTTAAATAAAATGTTATTAAACAATGAATGGATTACCAATGAGATCAATAAAGAAGTAAAAAAACTTTCTGGAAACGAATAAAAATGAACACATTACAACCCCAATCTCTGGGACACAGCAAATGCAGTCTGAGAGGGAAGTTCATAGCACTGCAGGCCTATGTAAAAAAATATGAAAATTTTATAATAAACTCTTTAACCCTACAACTTAAATAATTAAGAAGAGAACAGCAAGAAAATCCCAGAGTAAGTAGAAGGAAGGAAATAATAAAGATTAGAGCAGCAATGACATAGAGATAAAAAGAAATACAAACATCAATGAAACCTAGAGTTGTTACTTTGAAAAGATAAACAAGATTGATGAACCCTTAGCCATACTCATCAAGAAACAAAGAGGGAGGACCCCAATAAATAAAATCTGAAGTGAAAGGGGAGAAGTAACAACTGACATCATATATATACAAAGAATTATAAGAAAATACTATGAGCAACTATATGCCATCAAGCTGGACAATGTGGATGAAATGGACAAATTCCTAGAAAAATAAAATTTCCCAAAATGTAATCAGGAAGAATTAAAAAACCTGAATAAGCCAATGACAATTGATGAAATTGAAGCAGAAAAACAAAACAAAACAAAACAAAAAAACTCCCAGCAAACAAAAGCCTTAGTCCAGACAGCTTCACAGGCAAATTTTACCAAACATTTAAAGAATTTACACTTATACTTCTCAAAACTATTCCAAAAAATCTAAGAGGAAGAAACACTTCCAAGCTCTTTTTATGAGGCCAGCATTATCCTAATTTCAAAACCAGATAAAGACACTACAAGGAAAGAGAATTACAGGCCAATGTCCCTGACGAACATATATGCTAAAATACTCAATAAAATGTTAGCAAATTGGATCCAGAAATATATTAAAAATATCATACACTGTGACCAAGTGGGATTTATTCCAGGGATGCAAGTCTGGTACAATATTCACAAATCAATAAACGTGACACATCACATAAACAAATTGGAAGACAAAAATCACACAATTATAGCAATAGATGTAGAAAAAGCATTTGGCAAAACCAAACACCAATTTTTGATAAAAACTCTTAGCAAAATGGGAATAGAGGGATCATAACTCAACATAATAAAGGACATATATGACAAACCTACAGTGAACATAATACTCAATGGGCAAAAACTAAAACCATTTTTCCTAAGAACAAAAACAAGACAGAGATGTCCACTTTCACCACTCTTATTCAACACCATACTGGATCAGACAAGAAGATGCCACAGTGATCAGACAAGAAGAAATAAAAGGCATTCAAATTGGAAAGAAGGAGGTAACTCTCATTATTCACAGATGACATGATATTGTACATAGAAAACCCTAAAGATTCCACTGAAAGATTACTAGATTTAATAAATGAATTCGATGATGTAGTAGGATACAAAATTAACACCCAGAAAGAAATGGCATTTTTATACACCAATAATGAACTTCAGAAAGATAAACTAAACAAGCAACCCCACTTACCATTGCAACAAAAACATTTAAGATACCTAGGAATAAACTTAACCAAGGAGGTAAAAGTGTTGTACTCAGAAAACTACAGGATGTTAAAAAGGAGAAAGAGGAAGATATAAACAAGTGGAAGAATATACTATGTTCATGGATTGGTAGAATTAATATTATTAAAATGTCCATACTACCTAAAGCATCTATAGACTCAATGAAATTTCTATTAAAATACAATGGCATATTTCACACATCTAGAACAAATACTCCAAAAATTTATATGGAACCAGAAAAGGATCCCAAATAGCTACAGCAATCTGGAGAAAGAAGAACAAATTTGGAGGAATCACAATACCAGATATCAAGTTATACTGCAAAACCACTGTAACCAAAACAGCCAGATAGTAGCACAAGAACAGACATATAGATCAATGGAACAGAACAGAGAACCCAGAAATTGATCCAAGAAATTGATCCTCATTCTGCCGGCAGCCCCGCTATCACCACTGCTGCTCCCATGCACTGAGTATTATGTTCATTGTAGGTTTGTGCTCAATTAATTAATATTTGACAAAGGAGGCAAGAACTTAAAATGGAGTAAAAATAGTCTCTTCAATAAGTTGAGAAGTAGGAGAAGTCAACAGTGATCATTTAAGCCTGGATTGTTGTTCTATGGATATTTATAATGAAGATCTCAACTATACTTTGACATGGGAATATACCAGAATTGAACTCACAAGGAAATGTATGTATTCCACAACTGCACGTAAACACTTCCAAACACTCATTTGCTGTCCTCTTTCCTCATTCCTCATCCATTTCTTTCCTTCTCCCTGTGTTTCCTCCTCCTCCCTGCTTTCCTTCCTTTTAGCCCTTTTAGGGGTGAATTCTTTCTCTTAACTGCTCATTACTTTTAAACTGTGTGTTAATTTGGTAGTTTGCTTGAGTTTTAAAATTTTTTAAACTTTTAGGATGGAGAAACAATTGATATTTTAAAATAGCTCTATTTTTAAACTTATTTGTTTCTATGTTGTTTTCATTTTTATTTACTTCACACATGTTGGAATTTCCCTTAGAGTGTCTAAAAACTTTAGATTTCCCCTTTGACTTTATTTGACTCATTTGTTGCTTAGAAGTGTATTACTTAAGTTCCAATCTTTTATTGATTTCAAATTTAATTCCATTTTGGTCAGAAAACAAAATATTTTGGAACTCTTGAATCCTTTTCAATTTATTTATATATGCTTTATAAACCAGAGAATGATCTTTCTTAATAAATATTTCTTCTACACTTGCATGAATATTCATTCTGCTTTGGGTTTAAATGTTCTACACATATCAATTAGATCAACTTGGTTGATGGTGTTATTCAAATCATGTATCCTTAGAAATTTTCTGTCAACATTCTCTAGCAATTGTTAAGAGCAGAATGTTGACATATCTGACTATAATTATGGAATTATTTATTATATTATACTAGAGGCCCGGTGCACAAAAATTTGTGCACTCGGGGGGGGGGGGGAGGGGGGTCCCCCAGCCCGGCCTGTGCCCTCTCGCAGTCTGGGACCCCTCGGGAGATAACGACCTGCTGGCTTAGGCCTGCTCCCGGGTGGCAGAGGGCAGGCCCAATCCCTAGGTGCAGCCCCTGGTCGGGCTCAGAGCAGGGCTGATTGGGGGAGTTGGGGCACCGCCCGCTGTCATGCACAGAGCAGGGAGGATTGGGAGGTTGTGATGCCACCCTCAGTCACGCTCAGGATAGGGCCAATTGGGGGGTTGGGGCACCGCCCCCTGTCACACTCAAGGCAGGGTCAATGGGGAGGTTGCGGCACCAACCCCTGTGATGCACAGAGCAGGGCCAATCAGGGGGTTGGGGCACCGCCCCCCCCCCCCCCCCCCGTCACGCACAGAGCAGGGCCCATCAGGGGGTTGGGGAGCTCCCCCGTCATGCACAGAGTAGGGCCGATAGGGGAGTTAGGGCACCGCCCCCTGTCACACACAGAGCAGGGCGGATCAGGGGGTTGGGGCGCCACCACTGTCACACTCAGGGCAGGGCCGATGGGGAGGTTATGGCTCTACCCCGTCACAGACAGAGCAGAGCCGATCAGGGGGTTGGGATGCCACACCCTGTCACACACAGAGCCGCAGGGCGATCAGGGGGTTTGGGCGCTGCACCCTGTCATGCTGATCTGGTGCCAGGAGACCTCTCGGCTCCGCTGATCCCGGTGCTGGGAGGCATATTACCCTTTTACTATATAGGATAGAGGCCTGGGGGCCGGCTGGTTTGCCCTGAAGGGTGTCCTGGATCAGGGTGGGGGTCCCCACTGGGGTGCCTGGCCAGCCTGAATGAGGGGATGATGGCTGTTTGCAGCTGGTCACACACCCTTCAGGGTGGGAGTCCCCACTGGGGTGCCTGGCCAGTCTGGGTGAGGGGCTGAGGGCTGCTTTAAGGCTGGCGGTTTTGACTGATGCTCCCAACCGCTCCTTTTTTTCTTTTTTTTTTCTTCTGGGCCAGCTTTAGCTCTGGCTCTAGCTCTGAGGCTTCCGATGCTGGTTTGTTTCGGTTCTATAATCGAAACAATGTGTAACTTCAGCTCTGAGATCCCGGCCTATATTTGTTAGAATGTTTCAAACTGCCAGCTGAGAGGCCTGCAAGGCAGGCAGGGAACGTTGGAGTCTGCAGTCCCTGGAGGAAGCAAGCCTCCCGTTCGCTTCAGTGCATGGCTGCCGGCTGCCATCTTGGCTGACAGTTAATTTGCATAAGGATACGCTGATTAGCCAATGGGAAGGGTAGCGGTTGTACGCCAATTACCATGTTTCTCTTTTATTAGTGTAGACTAGGGGCCCAGTGCACGAATTCCTGCACCTTGAAAGGATCTGTGGGCCACGAGGCTGTGGTGGGCACAGGGGGGGGGTTCAGCCCATCCTCCACACCCCCTCCTGACCCCTCCCGCGGTGGACCCCAATCCTCATTCTGCCGGCAGCCCTGCTATCACCACCGCTGCTCCCATGCACTGAGGGCTCCAGCCCCACTCACACCTGCTGATGGCGGGAAGCAATTGGGGCTGGTGCCAGCAGCAGGTGCGAGCGGGGCCAGCACCGGCAGCAGGTTCAAGTGCCAGGCTGGACCATAGCACACAGGAGCAAAGAATTTTCAGGAACCATCAGAGGCTTGCCCTGATGACAGAGACCGGTGCCCTGCCTTGGTCTGGCACCTGCCATGTTCTGCACTCTGCCATCATCCTGAAGCCATCATCCTGAAACCACACATTTTGAGAAGGAAAGTGTCATCATGCACAGTTTCTGAGTTGTATGATCCGGAGTTCTTTAATTAAAGTCATACTAAAATAAGCAACAGAAAATATTGTGATTATAGTCAGAGTTAAAAGTGCCAAGCAAACTTAGGAGACAAAGGAACAGTATTTGGGCAGCCCAAGATAAAACAGGGGTAGAAATTATAGGGGAGTACTCATAACAGATATGTTCTTTGGGCCCCTCCTTTCGTTGTGGGTCTCTATAATTAAGAAAACAAATTCTAACTATTTCCTCTAACTTTATCACACTTCCTCAAGATTCTAAGTCGCTGAAGGGAATGGGCTAAATATAATTCATATGTCTACTTCCTGGCTACATGTGAGTGGTGAGTAATAAGCTCTAATCCTTTCTGGTACAGTAGTAAAAGGAAGACACCTAAATTTCCATAGTATCATTACTGCACACTGTGAAGCAAAGAAAAGTCACCAAACAGAAATAGGAGTGTGGTTAGGAGCTGAGGAGGGGTAATGTAATGTACACTTGGTGGCCAAAATAAATAATAATAATAATGTCTACAACATAACACAAACAACATTTTAGAGAACTAAAATCTTATAGTAGTGTGCAAGAGCCATTGGAACAGAGGAAAACCAGATAGAAACAATTACAAACCCTTACTATCCCAGATGTGTGGTGATAACATTCTGGACTCATGTGGACACATGTGGACCCAACTGACTGACAGAGCTTCTGATTTCAATACACAGAGTTCTAACACTCCATTGTGCACCTGAACAGATTTCCCCTGCATTTTTAAATGTCCTTAAAATGTGGCCTTTGTCATTCATATAAGCTAACATGACAAATTCAAAACAGGAAGCAAAATGGAAGATATGTAGCACAAAGTTGTAGAAACACAGTGCACTAATCTGGCCAGTGTTTATGTACTTTGTTTGGGTGAGGGCTGGTAAATTGCTTTTCTTCATTTTGAGAGATAGAACATTAACAATTCTGCCATCCCTGTCTTCTCCCTATACTCTACATGTAATAAATCCAAGTTAATCAACCTTAAAATTGCTAATGAAAGATAAATGGCAGCTTTATGAAAGACACCACTATTAGTAACATATACCAAAAAGAGCCATTGTTATTTTCATATGTCACCTAATTCAGTGCATATGAGAAAAGGAAGAATTTATTAGACATTTGTAAATACTCAAGAAGGAAGGACGTATTTCATACATGAATCTAAAAATATTTTGTTAAGGAGAATTAAAAGTAAAATTTAATAAAAATTTTGTATGGCAGCTAGCTGAAACAGAAGTTGTCTATTTGCTGCAGCTGATGCCTATCAGACTCCAAGGCACAGTATGTACCAGCTGAAGTCTGTCAACAGGGTTACCAGCATAAGGGCAATGTGATAGTCAAAACAGGATGAAACCACAGTCTAAACAAGATGACATGAGCATTTGTGCAATTAACAGCATCAGCAAGAGGAAAGTCGTGTTTGGAATATTCTGCCAGGAATCCAAAAAAGGCAGAATGCTTATTTTTGCCATAATAATGTTATGTTGTATCTGACTAAATAGGACCAATGGCATGATGGGAAATACTGCATAGACCATTGTTAGAGGACAGAACAGAAGCTGATGCCAATGCCATAAGAGTGAAAACCTTACTGTGGCTATTGCTATTGCAGGCAGAGCCCACCTCAGACCTATAGTCTATTCCATTACTGGTCTGTGACTGCATGCAGAGGCTGTATCAACTGCTAACTTTGTGCAAGTCATCTGACTGGCTTTTCAATATGCATTATTTGTTTTAATTTTTAAATCAAGTATGTATGGTCTACATTATTTTATTTTATTTTTTGTTAAAACTCATCCGAGGATATTTTTCCATTTATTTTTAGAGAGAGTGGAAGAGAGGGGGAGACACAAAGAGAGAGAAACATCAATGTAAGAGAGACACATGGTTTGTTGCCTCCCGCATGGGCCTAACCAGGCTGGGATGGAGCCTGCAACTGAGGTACGTGCCCTTCACTGGAATCAAACTCAGGACCCTTCAGTCTGGGGCCGATGCTCTATCCACCAAGCCAAACTGGCTCGGGCTGGTCTACATTATTAATCCTAGTTCACCGATGACAAAACCACAAGAAACAGTTTTGAACATCAGTATAGTGGAATGTCAACAACTGTGAGGTTAAAGAAATCTATGTTGAAATACTGCTGTTCTGCACTTCATATACTCGGGACTGTGGGAAAACACTTCATTTTTCTGGACTTGGTTATTCTTTAATACAATATAAATTTTGGACATGTATGAGGATATAAGATGATTATTGATTTCACACAATACTTGACATAAAGTAGGTATTCAATAAATGGTGGGATTAATATTATTGTTATTAAGGTTAACATGGTTAAAAAGGTGCTTTGTAAATATTTTCTCATTTCTGTAATTTTCACAGAAACTCAGATTATTAAAAGTAATAATAATTTAAGCTAGTAATTGTAGGTTGGTAACCACTGGCAGACAGCGCTAAGGATCTCCCGTGCATCACCTCGATCCTTTGTCCCAGCTCCACATCCGTGTAACTCCTCAAAGCACAGAGGCTCAGAGAGGTTTTGATTGCACAGGTCATTCTTTTGCTTCAGAACTTCTAATTCTTCAATGCAGTGTCTATTGTACCAGTTCATCCTTTCCATAGGTTTAAAAATATCAGAAGTAAACAGCATAGTTAACCACTAATCCAATTAGCCAGAATGTGAATCATTCTTTATGGCATTTCCATTTGAGCCATATAGAAGTATCTTCTAATTAGTTGTATTTCTTTTTCTTTTTTTTTTATTGCTTAAAGTATTGCAAAGGGTTTTACGTATGTGTCCTTCCCACACCCCCCTTGACAATCCCCTGACCTCCCCTACCCCCTAGTGTCTTATGTCCATTGGTTATGCTTATATGCATGCATACAAGTCCTTCGGTTGATCTCTTACCCCCCTCCCTCCTGCCCCCCAACCCTCCCCGGCCTTCCCGCTGCAGTTTGACAATCTGTTTGATGCAGCTCTGCCTCTGTATCTATTATTGTTCAAAAGTTTATAATGGTCTCTATTATCCATGAATGTGTGAGATCATGTGGTATTTTTCCTTCATTGACTGGCTCATTTCACTTAGTATAATGCTCTCCAGTTCCATCCATGCCATTGCAAATCGTAAGAGTTCCTTCTTTCTTACAGCAGCATAGTATTCCCTAGTGTAGATGTACCAAAGTTTTCTAATCCATTCATCTACTGATGGGCACTTAGGCTGTTTCCAGATCTTAGCTATGGTGAATTGTGCAGCTATGAACATACAGATGCATATATCCTTTCTGATTGGTGTTTCTGGTTTCTTGGGATATATTCCTAGAAGTGGGATCACTGGGTCAAATGGGAGTTCCATTTTTTGTTTTTTGAGGAAACTCCATACTGTCTTCCATAGTGGCTGCACCAGTCTGCATTCCCACCAGTAGTGCACGAGTGTTCCTTTTTCTCCACATCCTCTCCAGCACTTGTCGTTTGTTGATTTGTTGATGATAGCCAGTCTGACAGGTATAAGATGGTACCTCATTGTTGTTTTGATTTGCATTTCTCAGATGATTAGTGACTTTGAGCATGTTTTCATATGTCTCTTGGCTTTCTGAATGTCCTCTTTTGAAAGGTGTCTATTTAGGTCCTTTGCCCATTTTTTGATTGGATTGTTTATCTTCCTTTTGTTAAGTTGTATGAGTTCCCTATAAATTTTGGAGATTAGGCCCTTATCAGATATGACACTGACAAATATGTTTTCCCACGCAGTGGGTTTTCTCATTGTTTTGTTGATGGTTTCTTTTGCTGTGCAGAAGCTTTTTATTTTGATGTAGTCCCATTTGTTCAATTTCTCTTTAGTTTCAAGTGCCCTAGGAGCTGTATCAGTGAAGAAATTGCTTCGGCATATGTCTGAGATTTTGTTGCCTTTGAATTCTTCTAGAATTTTTATGGTTTCCTGTCGTACATTTAAGTCCTTTATCCATTTTGAGTTTATTTTTGTGTATGGTGTAAGTTGGTGGTCTAGCTTCATTTTCTTGCATATATCTGCCCAATTTTCCCAACACCACTTATTGAAGAGACTATCTTGGCTCCATTGAATGTTCTTTCCTCCTTTGTCAAATATTAAATGAGCATATTGGTTCGGGCCGATTTCTGGGTTCTCTATACTATTCCATTGATCTATATGCCTGTTCTTGTGCCAGTACCAGGCAGTTTTGAGAACAGTGGCTTTGTAATACAGCTTGATATCTGGTATTGAGATCCCACCTACTTTGTTCTTTCTCAGGATCGCTGCAGCTATTCGGGGTCTTTTTTTTATTAGAGATGAATTTTTGGAGAGTTTGTTCTAGATCTGTGAAGTATGCTGTTGGTATTTTAATGGGAAGTGCGTTGAATTTATAGGTTGCTTTGGGTAGTATAGACATTTTGATGATGTTGCTTCTACCAATCCATGAACACGGTATGTTCTTCCATCTGTTTATGTCTTCCTCTATCTCTTTTTTCAACGTCCTGTAGTTTTCTGAGTAGAGGTCTTTTACCTCTTTAGTTAAGTTTATTCCTAGGTAGCTTAATTTTTTTGGTGTGATGGTAAATGGGATTGTTTTTCTAATCTCTCTTTCTGAAAGTTCACTATTGGTGTATAGAAATGCCTCAGATTTCTTGGGGTTAATTTTGTATCCTGCTACATTGCCAAATTCATGTATTAAGTCTAGTAGCTTTTTGATGGAGTCTCTAGGGTTTTGTATGTATAATATCATGTCGTCTGCAAATAAGGACAGTTTTACTTCCTCTTTTCCAATTTGGATGCCTTTTATTTCTTCTTCTTGCCTAATTGCAATGGTTAATATTTCCAGTACTATGTTGAACAGGAGTGGTGAGAGTGGGCATCCTTGTCTTGTTCCTGTTCTTAGGGGAAATGGTGTTAGTTTTTGTCCATTGAGTATGATGTTGGCTGTGGGCCTGTCATATATGGCTTTTATTATGTTGAGGTATGATCCTTCTACTCCCACCATGCTGAGAGTTTTTATCAAAAATGGGTGTTGGATTTTGTCGAATGCTTTTTCTGCATCAATTGATAGGACCATGTGGTTTTTTTCTTTCAATTTGTTTATGTGATGTATCATGTTTATTGATTTGCGGATATTGTACCATCCTTGCATCCCTGGAATAAATCCTACTTGGTCATGGTTTATGCTCTCTCTGATGTACTGCTGGATCCGATTTGCTAAGATTTTTTTGAGGATTTTGGCATCTATGTTTATGAGGGATATTGGTCTGTAATTCTCTTTCATTGTGTTGTCTTTATCTGGTTTTGGTATTAGGGTGATGATGGCTTCAAAGAATGAGCTTGGAAGTGTTCCTTCCTCTTGAATTTTTTGTAGTAGTCTGAGGAGGGTAAGTTTTAGTTCTTCCTTTAATGTTTGGTAAAACTCCCCTGTGAAGCCTTCTGGCCCTGGGCTTTTGTTTGCTGGAAGCTTTTTGATGACTGCTTCAATTTCTTCCATAGTTATTGGCCTATTGAGATTTTTAGATTCTTCCTGATTGAGTTTTGGAATGTTGTATTTTTCTAGGAATTTGTCCATTTCCTCCAGGTTGTCTAGTTTTTGGAGTAGAGCTTTCCATAGTATTTTTTAACAATCATTTGTATTTCTGTGGGGTCTGTTGTTATTTCGCCTCTATTGTTTCTGATTTTGTTTATTTGGGTCCTCTCTCTTTGCTTCTTGGTGAGCCTGGCTAGAGGTTTGTCAATCTTGTTTATCCTTTCAAAGAACCAGCTCTTGGTTTCATTGATTTTCTGTATTGTTTTTTTGGTCTCTATGTCATTTATTTCTGCTCTAATCTTTATTATCTCCTTCCTTCTGCTCCCTCTGGGGTTTTCTTGTTGCTCTCTTTCTAATTCTTTGAGTTGTAGAGTTAGATGATTTACTACCATTTTTTCTTGTTTTTTGAGGTAGGCTTCCCTCTCAGGACTGCTTTCATTGCATCCCATAGGTTTTGGATTGTTGTGTTTTCATTGTCATTAGTTTCCAGGATGTTTTTAATTTCTTCTTTGATCTCATTGGTAACCCAATCAATATTTAATAACATGCTATTCAGCTTCCAAGTGTTTGAGTATTTTGGGTTGTTTTTATTGTAGTTTATTTCTAATATTATGCCATCGTGGTCTGAGAAAATGCTTTTTATGATTTCAATCTTCTTGAATTTGGGAAGACTTTGCTTGTGACCCAATATGTGGTCTATTTTTGAATCTGTCCCATGAGCACTTGAGTAGAATGTATATTCTGTGGCTTTGGGGTGAAGTGTTCTGAAGATGTCTATTAAGTCCATCTGATCTAGTGAGTCATTTAGGATTGCTGTTTCTTTGCTGATTGTTTGTCTAGAGGACTTATCCAGTGATGTCAGTGGTGTATTAAAGTCCCCTACTATGATTGTATTGTAGTCGATCTCTCCTTTGATATCTTCCAGGAGTTTTTTCATGTATTTGGGTGCCCTTGCATTGGGTGCATATATGTTTATCAGGGTTATATCTTCTTGTTGTATTGATCCCTTTAGTATTATGAAGTGGCCTTCCTTATCTCTTGTTATGGCCTTCACTTTGAGGTCTATTTTGTCTGATATAAATATTGCTACCCCAGCTTTCTTTTCCTTTCCATTTGCCTGGAAGATATTTTTCCATCCCTTCACTTTCAGTCTGTGTGAGTCCCTTCTAATGAGGTGGGTCTCTTGTAGACAGCAGATGTATGGGTCATGTTTTTTTATCCATTCAGCCACTCGGTGTCTTTTGGTTGGAGCATTTAGTCCGTTTACGTTTAAAGTTATTATTGAAAGGTACTTGTTTGTAGCCATTTCTTTTTTTGTGTGGCTGTTTTCTTTCTGTGCTTTTTATTTCTTTTTACACCAGTCCTTTTAGCATTTCTTGCATTGCTGGCTTGGTGGTGATAAACTCCCTTAGCTTTTTTTTGTCTATGAAGCTTCTTATTTCCCCTTCAATTTTGAATGATAGCCTTGCTGGATAGAGTATTCTTGGATTCAGTCCTTTGCTTTGCATCACTTTGTAAATTTCTGTCCATTCTTTTCTGGCCTGATGTGTTTCTGTTGAGAAATCATTTGATAATCTAATGGGAGATCCCTTGTATGTAACTTTCAGTCTCTCTCTTGCAGCCTGTAAGATTCTCTCTTTGTCCTGAACACTTGCCATGGTAATTATGATGTGTCTCGGTGTGGGTCTTTTCGGGTTCACCTTGTTTGGGACTCTCTGTGCTTGTGTGACTTTTTTCTTCCCCACCTCAGGGAAGTTTTCTGATATTATTTCTTTGAGTAGGTTTTCTAACCCTTGTTCTTCTTTCTGTTGTTCTGGCACCCCTATTATTCATATGTTGTTTCGTTTCATGTTGTCCCAAAGCTCCCTTAGGCTCTCCTCCTGTCTTTTATTTTTTTTCTCCAATTGCAGTACAGTTTGGGTGTGTTTTGCTTCCTTGTCTTCTAATTCACTAATTCGGTCCTCCGCTTCTCCTAGTCTACTGTTGATGCTTTCAATGGTGTTTTTTATTGCAGCTATATCGCTCTTCATTTCTTCTTGGGTCTTGCATAAGTTATTGATTTTTTCATCTGTTTCTTCTTGCTTCTTGCATAAGTAGTTGATTTTTTCCTCCATCCGGTTTATGCACACTAGGACCCTTATTCTGAATTCTTTTTCTGTCATGTTGCATGCCTCTGTCTTACTTAGCTGCTTTTCTGGAGAGTCCTCCTTTTCTTTTCTTTGGGGATTTCTTTGCCTACCCATGTTTGATCTCACAGACATATCTAGATGTTGAGTCGTTCAGTGGCTGCTCCCTGGGTGGCAGTGGCTCCTTGTGCTGTGGTTGCTCCTTGGGCGGTAGTGGTATCAGCTGCTCCTCAGTTGGCAGCAGCTCCTCTGGTGGGTGCTGTTCACAGCTGTGGTGGCTCTTCTGGCTGGTGGGGAGAGGCTTCACATAAGCTGCTGTTCCTCAGACAGAGGGTGTGGTGATCAGGAGGCTGCTGTTGCTTGGATCTGCAGCACTACATGATCTGGTCAGCTCCTCAGGCTGCCCCCTTTAGGCTCAGTCCTCCGTAGTCACAGAATCCAAATCTCAAATACCCCGGCACCAGGAATCCTGCAGAACTCCTTTCCCCAGTCAGGGGCTGGGTCTGTCCCAAGAGACGCGGCTGTCTGCCACGCGGTCTCCCTCCAACCCTCTGGGCTCAGAGGTCTGGCAAACTTTCCTGTCCAGATCCCTGGTTTTTTACCTTTCCAGGGGAGCTCTGCCCTTCCCGCCTGCAAACTGTCTCACCAGCTGAGTCTGTATTTATTTTTAAATGCCATCAACCACAACCTTTGATTAAAATTTTGGCTTTAGTGATGATTTGTTAACAACTATATTTTTTAAAATATAAAGTATTTAATGAAATTAGTTGCTATTTAAAATCTGAATTCAGAAGAAGCTTTGAGAGGTTCCATAGGATTCAGAATACCAGAGCCTCTATAGTGCACTACATTGTTGGTGAATATTTATGAATCTTGATGAGAAAGTTAAAGCATTAGCACCTCTTGACAGGAATACAGGGATACTGGCTACATCTTGAGGACACAGTAATAATTCCCACCACATTATATCCGTATTCTTATTGAGCTATTCAGATTTGCAATATTTTTATAGGGGAATTTTGTGATAGTTTAAAGGTTTAGTAAACTCTTCCTCCTCTATAGATTCCAGCTGGAATATTCCAGCTGTTTTTAGGGTTGACTTTATAAGAACATTCTCATATGGATCACAATGAAGTCATCTTTCTTTTTTTCACACTTTCATACCAGTGATTCCATAGCCTGCCAGAACCTAATAACCTTAGCTTGAAATAAGAGTTAAGTCTCTATCCGTGGTCGGCAAACTGCGGCTCTCGAGCCACATGCAGCTCTTTGGCCCATTGAGTGTGGCTCTTCCTAAGCCTTAGGAGTACCCTAATTAAGTTAATAACAATTTACCTACCTATATAGTTTAAGTTTAAAAAATTTGTCTCTCAAAAGAAATTTCAATCGTTGTACTGTTGATATTTGACTCTGTTGACTAATGAGTTTGCCGACCACTGGATAGGTAACAAAATATAACTTTGGATTAATTAGACATTTAAAAATATTTTTTTTCTCGTGTGTGTTCTAAAAATATTAATATTATTACTTTTGGGTTATTTTTAAAAGTTAAAATGCAATTTAACATCTAATAGAGTATGATATCTATGTTCTTAAAAATTTCACTCTCCAAAAATTCTATAAAATCTGAATAAACTATGTGTAATTTGAGAGACTATTGCTTTTATAAAAATTATTTTTAATAATTAACATTAGTGTAGTGATTTAAAATTCACTATGTATTTTTACAGAAATTATACCATTTTAAAATTTTAATTGAACAAGATACTGATAACATCACCTTACAGTGAGATTCAGAGATTTGGCCTGGATTAGCCCAAGGGCAAAAAGTTAGTAAGTGTGAAACTGGGATTCAACTCTGGTCTTCAGTTCCCAGTCCTTTGTCCATAGCACCATACTCTTATTACCTCATTTGGGTAAGTACATTTGTACCCAGGTTTGGCTTTTTAATCACTTTCTCTAAGGTGTTTTGAACTTTCTTTAATCATGTTTATGTATAGACAGCTTTTCCTCACTTTTATATTCCTTAATTTTTTTTCAATCAGTACAGTATCCTTTAATTGTTCCTTTTGAATTTTATCACAATTAATTCTGAAAACTTGTGGAATGTCCTAAGGTTATTTTCTATCCTCATTATTTTCTTCTGCAGTGCTTAGAGATGTCACTCTCCACAACTTATCTGCAAAATTAATGGTCATGTTCACAATTCAATCATCAAAGTCACTGATTAAAATGCTCAGCAATAGGTCTGAAACCAATCACTACAGAACATTACTTATGTCACCTGAACTTGGCAATGGTCCATTGAATACAACTCATTGACTATAATCCTGTAGCTCAGTGCTGTGACCTAATGGTGGTTGAAACAAGACAATATATCTCGATTTATTGATGACTTTTGGCATGAGGTACAGATCTAAAACCTTTATGAAATAAAATTGTATTGATCTATTGCTTTCCTCCAATTGAACACATTTGTCATTCTATCATAGATGCAATCAATCTTTCTTTTTTTTTAAAATATATTTTATTGATTTTTTTACAGAGAGGAAGGGAGAGAGATAGAGAGTTAGAAACATCAATGAGAGAGAAACATCGACCAGCTGCCTCCTGCACATCTCCCACTGGGGATGTGCCGGCAACCCAGGTACATGCCCTTGACCGGAATCGAACCTGGGACCCTTCAGTCCGCAGGCCAACGCTCCATCCACTGAGCCAAACTGGTTTCGGCAATGCAATCAATCTTAAAGGACATAGTATATACACCTTATTGGGAATTTGGGAATTAACAAAATAGCTATTCTTCTGCACTGGTAATTAAAAGAATATTCTTTTTGCACATTGCTAGCCCTTGAAACAAATATTTTACATTGATTCTTTATAGCTTATTGCAATAAATATCATATTCTGCCCAGATGTCACTATGCAGTCATTCTTACCAATTGTACTAACTGAATTATGTTTATAATGTTCATAAGGTAAGCATCTTAACATACTTAGAAATCTAAAAACCTGAAAGAGGAACAGATTTTCTGTGTTTCCTATGTATCACTTTTGTATCTCTAAATAACAGTTTGAAGAGTCAATTCTTTGATTTACTCTTAATACTGATACCTTGTTATCCTCAATACTCAATACTTGCAGCACCCTGTGTTACTCATGTTTGGGCCAGGAGTGGTTTTGGAAAAACTTTTCTCTTTATATGTACACCTATTCACTGGTTCTTCTGAGATCATACAAGTGGAAATATCCTACATGCTTAAACTCACTAAACTATTCCTGGTGCCTTTTTTAAAAATTTTAATTCAAAAGTTCAAAATGAGTTTTCTATATTTTCACTTGTCAATACACTAGCTGAGAAAGAGAATAAATCTATATCCTCTCTCAGTGATCACTGAAGTGGGCTTCTGGACCGATACTAGCCTGTTTCTATAAATCAGTTCAGATGCTGGCTGACCTTGTGATTCACATCTTTTCTAGAACTTAATTAGATAATTGAACAATAGTCAACTTATTGACCCTCAGTGACCCCTCTAGCTGGAAATGTCAATATTAATTCTTCTTTACAGAAGCAAATTCAGGGTTAATTTAGAGCTATTAGTCTGCTGTGTTAAATATGCCAAATGCACATTTGGTTGTGCCTCCTTGGTTGATTTGTTAATGTACAAGGTTTGTTTGTTTGTATTTTTGTTTTCTCATATATCATCTGTTGATGAGAAGAGTTTACATAACACACAGGGCTCCTTTTACATTTTCCAAAGTAAAAAAAATAACATTTAAATACATCGGTAATAATTTTCTAGAAGTAATTACATAAGGAATAATTATATCTAATCTCTGGTGAATATAAGTCAACATTCTTAAAATAGATTGAAATAATAGTTATCATAGTTTGAAGGGCACAATATTGACCCCGGGGTGTGCCAGACCAGTTATCAGAACAAGTTGATCAGGGCAGGCTTGAATCAGTTTACTTTGCCACTAGGTACAGTCTTCATTTTGCTCATTCGGAAACTGCATATTATCAATAACCTAAAATTATCAAGCTCAGTGAGATGTACAGGAGACTAATCGATAAATCAGAGTGACAGACTATTAATTTTAATGAGAGAGAACTGGTAAGGAGACCACAAACTTGTGTTTGGAGATCAACACATTTCTATGTAGAAAAGTAACAATGAAAATTTTTTTCTAAAGAATCTACATATATGAGCAAAGACAAGAAAGCCAGGGATTTAGATAATCTGAAAAGTCATCTTCAGATAAAAGAGCTACAGACACTGTCTGGCCTTTCCCATTCTGTCTAGCAACCTCAGTGGTTTGTTCAAAGCTGGATATTATCTTTTTTTCAGAATATTCTTCTTAGATCTGATGACTTCTTCATTAAGAAAAATTGACACAATTATATGTGCAGGGGTACTAAGTGCCCTGTCCATGTGTGCCAAAGATTTATTTGATACATAGTAAGATGGTGGTATAAGAACACATTTTTTTCTTTCCTAGAAATAATTGAACTTTACTCTGAGATTGACTTTTTTAAAACTTTTAAAATATTAAATATTCTTTCAGTCATAAAATTAAGATGAAAAGATATGGCAAGAAATTTTTATTAATTTCATTAACAAAAATTTGAAAGACTTTCAATAGTCCCAGAATTAAAGAAAAACATTTTAATTGCAATAAAAAATCTCAGGCTAGAGACTACCACTAGTCTACACTATTATTTTCCCACTAGAGGCCGATGCATGAAAATCATGCAAGAGTAGGCCCTCGCAGCCCCCAGCTGCCTCAAGGCCCTGCGCCCCCCTCCCCCAGCCACTGGTTGTTCTGGAAGGTCGTTCACCATTCAGTCTAATCAGCATATTATTAGCTCTTTATTATATAGGATGCTATAGAGCCATTCATTCTTTAAAACAGGGCCTTATCTCTTTTATTTTTAAAATATATTTTTTATTAATTTCATAGAGGAAGGAAGAGGGAGAGAGAATAGAAACATCAATGATGAGTGAGAATCATTGATCAGCTTCCCTGCATGCTCCATACCAGGCCAAAACCACCTGGGTGAAAAAAGTCTATAGGAGAAAGATTGTTCTCCAGAGCACGAGGGAATGACCCAGCACAGGAAACCAGGGTGGCTGCCCTCCGAGCTTCAACCCAGAGCCCCCAATCCTGGACTCTCCTCAAACAACTCCAGTACAGTCTATCCTCCCTCTGCCAGAGTCCAGTGTGAATGGCTGCACTAAAATATTTGTCTTGGCCCTTTAAGAGGATGCCTGCATTTCCAGCCATCTCTGTCTGGCAGACAGCAACCCTGCTGCTTTTCATAGCCAGGTGTTATGTAGACCCCTTTGCCAGTTCTGGTGCTCTGGGCTGGGGAGCCCAGATTGGGGTTAGACCCCAGAGTTCTCAGTGGGAACCCATAGCTGAGATATCTCTCTGGAACTCTAATTGCTCTGTGGGAACCTGCCCCCCGCCTTAGCATCTCTGCACTTCCTACCAGTCTCTATGTGGTCTCCACTTTCCATCCTTGGTTATCAGGGTTCTCTTCAGATAGTCTTCAGTTAATTTTTCAGGGTGGTCTTTCTGTATTTTAGTTGTATTTCCAGTTTGCTCCTGGGAGAGTGTCAATGTAGATTCCACTTATTCTGCTGCCATTTGTGGACCTGACAAGTTCAGGGAAGGCCTGCATGGCAGTCCTGCAAACTCAGAGACCTAAAGTAACCACAAAGGATGATCTGAAATTAAACTTTAACTAAAAGCAGTTATGGTGGATAGTTACATCCTAGGCTGGTATCTTCACTGACAAGGTCAACCTTTACCTTAACTGAGCCTATCTGTCTTCTTGCATCAATAATAACAATAGAGGCCTGGTGCATGAACTCATGCATGGGTGGGGTCCGGCCAGCCTGCCCCGATTGGGGCTGATAGGGCTGGGCCAGCCAGGGGGAGGGGCTGCAGGCAGATGGCTGGCTGGCCCCACCCTCTGGTCAAAATACTGGATGAACTCCCGGTCGAGGGGACAATTTGCATATTAGCTTTTTATTATATAGGATACCCTTGAAATGTCTGGGTAACTTGTAACTTTCCTTTTCCTGACCCCTTGGGGCACAACCTAATGTGCCTGGGAGCCAGGACAAATACCACAAATTCCTTCATTGTTATCATGTTAATTGTTCCTGCACCCACCTAAGTATGTGTCCATCATTTTACTTTTTATCCATTCCCAGGGGTTTCCCCACTTTGCTTTCTCCAGCCTCTCTGGTCTATCATATATGGATTTCATTATAAATATAGATGTAACCTGCCATTCTCCAGAGCATTATCTCAATTTGTTGAGGTCCTGCTTCCTGGCAATTGACAGTTTGGCTCAAATAAACCCACAAAAATTCTTTACAGGTTTGAATGTTTTTATGTTAACACGTTTTAAATCTCCCATTCAGCACAATTTATTAAACATCTGCTCTGCATACAGTACTGTAGATTTATATTGCCTAATAGGCAGCCAGTAGCCACGTGTGACTAACTTTAAAGTTGAATTAATTAAAATTAAATGAAAGTAAAAAATCAATTGTTTAGTCCCTCTAGCAACATTGCAAGTTCTCAACAATAGCCATATGTGTCTAGTGGCTATAATACTGGATGTTACAATTATAGAATATTCCTATCATTGCATAAAGTTATATTGAATAGAGCTTCTCTGATTGGTAAAAAAAATTAAATTAGACAACTATCCTTCAAAAATAATATCTAAAAAAATTATTAAAGTGTCAGTAAGTGATTGGATATTATTATATCAAGTGGATATTTTCAACTACATACTTTAAAGTCATTTAGGTGTATGTTCTTAGGGAAGACTTTAGGGTAGATAGAGAATCTGAAGTTTAGAAGAGTAGATTGTTACAGCAATATAAGCTTAGAATAGAAACAGGTTAGGGAAGTTCAGAACATTTGTCAGACTTATCTTAAATTAACAGAAAGAAAGAGAAAAACTATATACATAGGGTAAAGTTACAGAACAAACAAATAACTCACTTTAAAATATATCCTTACAAAACTATATTTAAATCTCTTTATATATAGTGGTTATAAAACATATAGATGTGAATTACAGAAACAGTTGAAAGTTTGACATATTAATTTTTCTATTTAATGAAAATTATTTAGAATAAGAAAGTAAATCATTTTTTAAATACTTATCTTTGTATTAAGCTCCATATTGTTTGTCATCCATACCTTTCTTATTTTCATCCATCATACCTATCAGTAACTAACAAATACTTGATAAGTGAATTCATAGCTAATCATCATTTTGAAATCTTTATTTTGAAAAAAAAGTGATTTAAAACCTTTCTTTAATGTCCGATGCAGTTTAGTAATGTTTACACGGGTCACTTTCCTTGGTTAGAATTCAAGATGCCCTCTCAGTTCTGTGACCTTGAGCAAAATAAGTGAATCCCTCTTCACCTCAACTTCCTCATCTGTAAATGAATTAATAATCTTATCTATATCATGAGATGGTTGTAGTAAATGAACTTAATAATCCAAAAATACTTAGAAGAGTGCGTGGCACATATTAAACTCTCTGTAAGGGTTTGCGAATAACGTTGCTGTTCCTATTGTTTTCAGATACTCAGTAGGGCATCTGAGATCCACTAAAAATGAAACAAGAGTTAACATATCCTACAATATGATTAGATGAGTCAGCAAAACTATTACTGATAATGAGTGAATACATCTTTGTCCCACCAAATAAGACATATTAAAAGTGCTTTGTTTTACTTATTAGCTAACTTCTTTCCTGTAGAAAAACTAAAAACACATTTTAGTAAATGCTTTGATATTCTAAATAGATGTTATAGAATATTCTTCCCCATCCCATTCTATGAATATGAATTTGACAGCTTCATCTTTCTGCATTTATTAATTAAAGGTAAAGTGTATTTGTCACCCAGATATTAAGTAAAGCACTGAATCTGAGACTCTGAGCCACTTAAACCTAAATCCTGACCTTAATAACAAACACCCTCCTACTTTGTCCAACAAGGATCTCTGCATGTTCTAGCTGTGTGGTCATTATGTTAATTTGCTTATGACTGTTGTTGAGATCATGATGTCATTTCAAGAGTAATGGGTGCTTGAGAGTTGTTGAATACTTAATTTGTCAGAAGAGGTCAAGGAAACTTGCTATGCTACTTTTCAAGTATTTTAAGATAGATAAGATGAGAAGTTCAAACAAAGCCATAAAAATAACTGCTAGAAACCTCCAAATACACAACCCTAATCTGAAAGAACAGTGATATCATTCTGATATAAGAACATATTTATGAGGTAGTTAAATATATTTCATTATTTTGTAGTAATTACAAAATTCACATTAACAAATACATATTCTGTGTATTTTGCCTGTGTATTTAGCAGTTAGTGTTGTATCTCCAATTATTTTAAAATAGTGTTATGATTATCCTATCTAATAAAAGAGAAACATGGTAATTAGCGTACCACTGCTACCTTTCCCATTGGCTAATCAGGGCGATATGCAAATTAACTGCCAGCCAAGATGGCGGTTAACCAACAAAGATGGCGGCTAATTTGCATATGTAGGCACAATGCTGAGAGGCAAAAGGGAAAGGACGGAAGAAGCCCCCTGCCACTGACGGTGATCAGAAACCCAGGGGGGAGCTAAGAGCCGGGGGCAGGGCAAAGGGGGCCCTGGGGGCCGCCTTTGCCCTGCCCCCCAGCTGTGATCAGAGAATCAGGCGCCTTTGCCGCCCCGGCCAGTGATAGTGGGAAGCAGGGGTGGAGCCAGTAATGGGAGCTGGGCAGGGACGGAGCCGGCAGTCCGGGGAACTAGGGATCCCTTGCCCAGGCCTAAAGCCTTGGCCAAAGACGTTAGGCCTGGGCAGGGGTGAAGCCTGCAATCGTGGGGAGCTAGGGGTCCCCTACACAGACCTAACGCCTTGGCCAGAGACGTTAGGCCTGGGCAGGGGCGGAACCAGCCATCGCAGGGAGCAGGGGCAGAGTCAGCAATCCTGGGAAGCTGGGGGTCCCCTGCCCAGGCCTAATGCCTTGGCCAGAGGTGTTAGGTCTAGGCAGGGGCAGAGCCTGCAACCACGGGGAGCTGAGTGTCCCCTGCCCAGGCCTAATGCCTTGGCCAGAGGCATTAGGTCTAGGCAGGGGCAGAGCGGGAGATCGCGGGGAGCTGGGGGTCTCCTGCCCAGGACTAATGCCTCCACCAGAGGCCTTAGGTCTTGGCAGGGGTGGTGCCAGAGATCGTGGGTAGCAGGGGCGGAGCTGGGAATGGTGGGAGCTGGGGGTCCCCTGCCCAGGCCTGACACCTCTGCCGGAGGCCTCAGGCCTGGGCAAGGGGCCGATCTGGTGATCAGCGATCAGAGGGTGATGAGGGTCAACTCCTCTGGCCGAGGCATCAGGCCTGGGCAGGGGGCGGAGCCAGCAATCGGAGGGGCCTGGGTGGGCGGCGGAGCCGGTGATTGGGGGGATATGAGGGTCCCCTTGCCCAGGCCTGAAGCCTGGGTCAGAGGCGTCAGGCTTGGGCGGAGGGTGGAGCAAGTGATCAGAGGGAGAAGGGGGTCCCCTGCCCAGGCATGATTCCTGGGCCAGAGGCATAAGACCTGGGCAGGGGTCAGAGCCAGTGATCGGGGGGAGATGGGGGTCCCCTGTCCAAGCCTGACACCTCTGGCGGAGGCGTCAGGCCTGGGCATGGGGCTGATCAGGCGATCGAAGGGTGATGCGGGTCGATGCCTCTGGCTGAGGCATCAGACCTGGGCGAGGGCGGAGCCGGTGATTGCTGGGAGAGGGGGTGCCCTGCCCAGGCCTGGATCCTGGGCCAGAGGCATCAGTCCTGGGCCAGAGGTGGAGCCAGCAATTGGAGGGGTCTGGGGGTCCCCTGCCCAGGCCTGATGCCTGGGCCAGAGGCCTCAGGCCTGGGCGGGGGGCAGAACCAGTGATCGGGGGGAAATGAGGGTCCCCTGCCCAGGCCTGACTCCTCTGGCAGAGGCATCAGGCCTGGGCAAGGGGCCGATCCTGAGATTGGAGGGTGATGGGGGTCAACGCCTGAGGGCTCCCAGTATGTGAGAGGGGGCAGGCTGGGCTGAGGGACACTCCCCCGCCACCCACCCAGTGCACGAATTTCATGCACCGGGCCCCTAGTTATAAATAAAACACTAAAAGAAAATCTATATACATATCCATAAATGCATTGTTAGGTGTTTCCTGGGAAATATATACATAGTTACTTAAACAACTTAGAGTAATTATTAAGGAATTGTGTGCATTGAAAGAGGTAGTATATTAGTGACTACTTTTTTAGGCAATATTTTTTTTTAATTGATGCCTGTATTAAAATTTATATCTTAAATAGCCTCAGATCTCATCATAGCCTTGAAACAGTATCAATTAATTTATTTTTAAACACATAACCCCCTATTATTACTCATTAACTCTTGGAACATAATATATTTTGTTTTACGTTTTTCCCCCTTAGACTAATATTTTGCAATATTTTCCATGATATTGAAAATGTTGCAAAGCTTAAACAAATGACTAAAGAAGAGTTGATAAGATGTCCACATGGGACTCTAAATGCATTGCTTTTTTTTTTAATTTAAATACTTTATTGTTTAAAGTATTACATATGTCTTCCTTTTCCTCCATTGACCTCTCCCCTAGCACGTGCCCTCACCCACCTACTGTCTGTGTCCATTTGTTATATGTATGCATACAAGTCTTTTGGTTGATCTCTAACCACCTTCTACCCCCACCCCCGCCACACACACACACACACACACACACACACACCCTCCCCTGCCTTCCCTCTGAGGTTTGATGGTCTGTTCAATGCTTCTATGTCTCTGGATCTATTTTTGTTCATCAGTTTATATTGTTCTTTATATTCCACAAATGAGTGAGATCATGTGATATTTATCTTTCTCTGACTGGCTTATATCTTTCATTTCTTCTCAAGAGTTACTTGGGCTTATATTAAAACTAGAGGCCTGGTGCACAAAATTCGTGCATGGGGGGGGGAGGGTGTCTCTCAGCCTGGCCTGCACCCTCTCCAATCCAGGACCCCTAGGTTGATGTCCAACTGCTGGTTTAGGCCCGATCCCAAAGGGATCACCTGCCTGCCTGCCTCATTGCCCCTAACTGTCTCTGTTTGCTGGCCTGGTCGCCCCCTAACTGTCCCATCCCCACTGGCCTAGCCACCCCCTAACTGTCCCCCTGCTAGCCTGATCTCCCCTAACCACCTTTGCCTCTGCTCTTGTCATCGTGGCTTTGTCTAGAACAGCCGTGGGCAAACTACGGCCCGTGGGCTGGATCCGGCCAGTTTGAAATGAATAAAACTAAAAAAAAAAAAAAAAAAAAAAAAAGACTGTACCCTTTTATGTAATGATGTTTACTTTGAATTTATATTAGTTCACACAAACACTCCATCCATGCTTTTGTTCCGGCCCTCCGGTCCAGTTTAAGAACCCATTGTGGCCCTCGAGTCAAAAAGTTTGCCCACCCCTGGTCTAGAAGGATGTCCATCCAGAAGATGTCTGTTGTAATTAGCATATTACCTTTTTATTAGTATAGATCATAAAGTTCAATCTAACATGTATTTATGTTTAAAGTCTTGTTCAAAGTGATTATTAGAATATTTATTTGTGAATTATTTGAGAATGAGAATGCCCAGTATTTAATTTCTACAGTTATGTAATTACTAGTGGCCCGGTGCACGAAATTCGTGCACTCAGGGGTTGGGGGTCCCCTAGCCTGGCCTGTGCCCTGTCACAGTGCAGGAGCCCCGTGATCCATCACAACAAAGAGGTAGGCCCTGCCCACCTATCCAGGGCTCCTAGATCGATTTCCCCAAAGAAGTAGGCCGGAGCCGGGGGTCCCACCTCCACGCTGTGCGGAGCTGCAGGACCCCCAGGCCTCACCGTGCAGAGCCAAGGGACTCCCAGGCCTCGCCACGCGGAGGCCTCCTCCAGGCCCATCCTCTGGGCCGGTCCGTGCAGAGGCCTCCAGACCCCTGGCAGAGCCATGCAGAGGCCTCCGCTGTGCCCCAGGCCTCTTGGTGATGGACTGTGACAGCATGACACAAGTTCCCAACGCTGCAAGTCCCTGCCCACTCATGCCTGCTGCGCACGCAGCCTCCTGCTGATCGGTCGTTACACATGAGGGCGTCCCAACCATTTGCATATTACCCTTTTATTAGTATAGATTCAAATAAGGGGTTGCTATCCCAAGATTCATGGAGCATTAGGGGATCCATGGATAGCCTGGGAGTGAATGCAATAAATAAGTCCCCTGGATTTGTGGGTGTGTGCACATGTGCTATTTTGTGAGGAGAGGGACTATCACACTAGTCAAATTTAAAAAGTATAGCATTGGCCACAAAATTTTAAGATATGCATAAAGTGTAGCCGATTGGCTAAAAATCTAAATAATCAAAGGCCACTGAAGGAAAATTCCCTGACTGAGCCTAGTGCATAACAAGCTAACTTTCAGGATGTGGTCATTTATTCTATATCTGTATTAACTCATACTTTTCATAATGTGACATAGTTTTGGAAATGAATTATTTGCAATTAAAATTTTATTTAAATTTATTTACTTGATATATTCACATGATAAATGTCTTTTTAAAAATAGTTGACACTATTACAAATGTTCCCCATTTTTCCCTCTTTGCCCCCTCTACCTGGCTCCACCCCCATCTTCACCACAATGTTGTCTATGCCCATTTATTAAATAAAGTACATATATGTTCTTTGACTAATCTTTTCTAGTATCCCCCACTCCCTCCCCTCTGAGATCTGTCAGTCTGTTCCACGTATCCATGCCTCTGCTCCTATTATATCTGTCAGTTTAAATGTCTTTTTTAGAATGCAAAAAGATTTAGAATGAAAAGGATGGTATTCCCATCCAGTCACCAAGAAGGCAGTCACTGATTTGAGTTCCTGAGTGTCCTTTTCTCTTTCTCATTAAAATTTTAACATATTATAGACACAAAAAATGTGCCTTGCTTTTTAAATTTAGAAATATGCTTTAAATCTCAGTCCACATCAGTACATATAGAACTAACCTCTGCCTTTTAAGGTCTGCAAGTAATCCATTGCAGGTGTGGAACATGGTTATTTAACCTGTGCAGTTTTAACAGTCACTTAGATTGCTTTCAACCATTTGCTGCTGCAAGGGATGATGCAAAGAATACATTTGAACATGGTAAACTTATAGGTTCAATGCCTTGAAATGGAATTGCTGCTTTAAATGGTGCATACATATTTAATTTTCATATGTTAGAAGAATTATCCTCTATAGCAAATTATCCTCTATAGGCAACATTAACTTACACTTCATATGAGTATAACAATGCAAACTTTTGGGACTCAGCACCAGCTACCATTTACTTTGGTTTTATCAAACAAACCCAGTGGTTTGTGTTACATGCAGCTGAAACTTCTAGTGAACTTCTTGGTGTAGTTGAAGAACTGAGGGCTTCCTGTTTCAGATCTCTGCAAGTCCCTTCAAATGCCTTATACTTTAGAAAATTCTATGGTTGTTGTGCCAAATATTTCATTGAAATCTTATGATTGTTGGGTACAATACAATCTAATTCTTCTTAGCCTAATAGTTCTATTACTATTTTAATCGTTTAATTACTAAAAATGTCCATTGATGGCCCTGGCTGGTTTTGCTCAGTGGTTAGACTGTCAGCCCATGGACTGAAGGGTTGCAGGTTCATTCCTGGTCAAGGGCAGGTACCTTGGTTGCAGGCTTGATCCCCAGCCCCAGACTGTGGTGCTTGCAAGAGACAAGCAATTGATGTGTCTCTTTCACATTGATCTTTTTCTCTTTCTCTCTCTTCCTCCACCCTCCCCTCCACTGTCTCTAAAAACCAAATATGTATTTATTTAAACTATAAACTAAAAGGGAAACATCTCTATAGCTATTTAAAAAAATTTTAAAGATAATAGCCATTTGGAGTTTTAAAGTTAAGCTAAAAATATCTGAAATGAATAAGAACCAAATTGTGTATGAGAAAAGAATCAAATATTTTTATAGCTTCAGTGTGTTCTTTATTTGCCTATAAATGAAAGTGCCAAACTAATCCAGAAAATGTTGTGTTTTTGCAGAATTCCAACCCTGGTCCTAATCAGGAAGCACTAATAATGCTCATGAAAATTATATTCCACAAATTAACTGAAATTCACACATGGTTAAATAAGTAATCTAACATGCCTAAGCAAACATTTTATACGGTTTTGCATTATCAAACCTTCCAGACAAATTCATTGAAGTAGTTTGTTATCACCCACCGAAGTGATAGTCCTTGGTAAACCACAAGAGAGGAGCTACCAGTGGACACTGAGCTCATAGACCTTTGCAATCGGCATGTATAAATCAAATGTTTTCACAATATAAAAGAAATAGGCCTCTTTTGACAAGAATGCATAATTGCAAGATCAGCATCCATCTGTGTATATATTTTTTCTTTTAGCTTATGTTAATAGCTTTATTTGGCAACTTAATGTTTTCCTTTTTCCTCCTAACAGCAGGTGAAAGAATTCATAAATCTGCTATGAACAGTTGCCAATGAATATTCATATCTAGGATGTCTGATTGTAGCAGTTTGACATTTTTATTTTATTTCCATCAAGAAAAAGAAATGCTTTGTTTTTTAATACATAATGCATTCTAATTGGTCCCTGCACATTATACCACTGGTTAAGTCATTGTAATTGTCAATATCAAACAACTAACTTATAAAATAAGACTATTTAATACGATCCAGAAAAGTGACTAAAAATTAATCTCACAAACTCATCTGTTTTTTTTTTTATAAATTATTTTTTAAAAAATCATCCATACTGAGTGCCTTCATTTGCTAATCCAGAATGTATGTTCCATGGTAGAGCTGATATCTCCTACTGGATGAGCTGACCAGGTCTCTATTACATAGGAGCCCTATAAGCTAATAACATAAACTTAATGGTATATATTTTCTAAAAAATCATTGTTATGTGAATAAAAAGACATAATTGGTTCAACCAGAGCCAATATAGGTTTGATACAATTTTAGCAGATATTTGTGGTTATTTGCCAAAATCAACACATTCACAGCAGCAAGATGATTTTTTTAATTAATTGAAATGTACCTTTAGATAGTTCTGTCTTTAGATTGATTCTTTACCCCAATCCTCCTTAAGTTAAGGTTACCCAAGAACTATCTGGAAAGCTTGCTAAAATATAGGTTCCTAAGCCATATCCCTAGTGATTCTTATTCAGTATATTTGGGGTGTTGCCTAATAATTTTTATTTTTATTTTTAAAATATATATATATATATATTTTTTAAATATATTTTATTGATTTTTCACAGAGAGGAAGGGAGAGAGACAGAGAGCCAGAAACATTGATGAGAAAGAAACATCGATCAGCTGCCCCCTGCACACCCCCCACTGGGGATGTGCCCGCAACCCAGGCACATGCCCTTGACCGGAATCGAACCCGGGACCCCTGAGTCCGCAGGCCGACGCTCCATCCACTGAGCCAAACTGGTTTCGGCTAAAATATATTTTTATTGATTTCAGAGAGGAAGGGAGAGGGAGAGAGAGATATAGAAACATCAATGATGAGAGAGAATCATTGATCAGCTGCCTCTTTCATGCCCCTTACTGTGGATTGAGTCCACAACCCGGGCATGTGCCCTTGACTGGAATCGAACCATATAAATGATAATGGTTCGATTCCAGTCAAGTGCTGATGCTCTGCAGGCTGATGCCCTATCCACTGAACAAAAGTTTTAACAACTTTTTAGGCAGTTCTGACACTCCTCTACCACACTATTTTTAAGTATTTTATAGTGTTCGCTATCTATTGGTCATCTATAAAATATGCATATTCTTCCAGATGAAAACAGTGCAGCAAATCATTAAGAAGCCTGTACTGGCAGACAGATTGCAGGAATTGTATGGGGTGGAGGGGTCAGAACAACATACACATTCAATAAGCCAACAGAGCAAGTGTTTTCTCCAACCATGGTTCTGCATAGTTGGCATATGGTATATATTATATGCAAGGAGTTGAAAACTAAGCAAGAATTTATGCTTTTTAATCCTCTTATGAAGTAGAATCTGCATTCCCCAGCTCTACTTTCCTATTGAAAAACTAAGCATAATATAACAGTAAATTAATGCATAACTATTCTTAATTATCTTGAAATAAAATACAAGTGGAAAGTATATAACAGAGTAGAAGAGAAAACCATGGAAATTAGAGGACATTTACCTAGTCTGCTATTGAACTCAAAGGATTTATTTTCACTTGCATTTTGTGAAATGCGGATCTCCGTGTTTTGTAAAGAGGGCACATATTTTATGAAAAATTTTTTTTATGTTAATGCATCTTCACTATCAAAAACAATTATGTTGGCCTTTTGGGTTTCAGCGTTGAAAGTGAACAAAAGTTTCAATTTTTTGTGTGGTATTTTTTTAAAGCAGTAATTGTTTTCCCAAGACTTTGTGAAAGATCCCAATTCCTAACATGTTTTCTCTACTTCATTCCCATTCCCTTCAAGACATTTTCAACTTTGCTGCCAGGTCTCTTTTTAAAACACAAAATGATCATACAACTCATTATATTAATTAAAATCTTTTGACAGCTTCCCATTGCTTTCAGCATAAAATGAACATTCCTCAGCCTTGTTTAAAAGCCCCTCATAATCTGACCCAGCCTACCTCTTTAGTTTTATAATTTAACCTTCCATTCTAGCCATAAAAAATAACTTACAAATTCTTTAAAACACCACATGTTCTTAATCTAATGATCCCTGTGCCTAAAACCTCTTCATCCCTTATCTTTCCCACTTAATTCTTATTCAACTTTTTAAATAATTATTTTATTTTTCAATTACAGTTGATGTACAATATTATATTAGTTTCAGGTGTACAGCCTTCTATTTGTCTTTTAACACTCAGTTCATTCTTCTACTCCTTTTGGAAATTTTCATTTGTGGCCCCGTTCTCTAAATTCTTGTTGTCAAGATCCCCACGATGCGCCTCATATACTTCTAGCACAGCACTAGCTGCACTGTTCATCTGCCTCACTGTAAGTCTTAAGTTCCTGAAGAAAGGACTGTGCTGTTCATATTAATGTTTATCATGGTGCCAACATATAACAGCAATTCAATAAATGGATTTTTAATCACGAGTAATAAGAAGTAAGATTTGATATTTAAGGCCAAATTATAGAGGGCCTTCTAAGAACTATTACAGTGTTTTGAATGGGAAATTGACACAGTACAAACAATGATTTAGAAAAATGAAGAGACTCTATTTAAGCTGTTTCAATAGTACAGATGTGGGATGAGAAAAATCCACATATGTGTTGTTAGGATTGATGAAGCAGTGAGATATGTTGAATGCAGGGTTTAATAATACCAAGATTTCTGTCTTGGAAGATAAATCATGATAGCAGTGTTATTGGAAATAATGAGAAGGAAAGCCATGTGTTTCATAGAAGATAATGTGATTTTTAGAAATATCATATTTAGCTAGAGGTCAATAAAAAGTAAGGAAAATTTATAAGCAATGACAAATAAGAATCATTGATGTAAATGAGGTTCTGAGGCTGCATTTTGAATATTGGTATCAGTTGCAAAACATTGGTGGGATTGACTCCATGAGCACTAAGCATCTATCTACTTTGTCAGATGGAGAGCAAAAGGAGAAGTCAGAGGGTGAAGGACTGTGTTAGAGAATCGAGAAAGAAGAGATGTTGACCAAAAGGTGTATGACTTTCAAAAGAGGAAGTCCAATATTACCAAGACAGAATATCCAAAACTTTTATCTTTGTGTGCAATACATTTTTAGTCATGTATGTTAGAAATTTTAAGTACATGCAAGTGTGAAATTTCATTGTGAATAGCTCTCATGGGTGTTCTTGGATGTGGGGGTTCTGAATGATTTTTCTACTGTACTGCTGTGGGTTTAACCCAGGTGTCCTTGTCCAAGTAGAGTATGGGAAGCATCACCCTCTGATACTTCTTGCCTGTCTAGAAGGCTTTTCTCCCTCCTATCTCAACCTCTTCTGCTTGCTTCAGATCTCTTCATTTTCCATCTCCATTGTGTCTGCCTTCCTGCCCTGGCATGTTATTTTACTTGTCTCCAGAGTGTTCCACCATGGGGGTCCTTGAGGATGTGGTGAGACCACATGGGGAAATAAAAAAATATGTATTTCCCAGAACTGAACTGAAACTTCCTCAGCCACAACCTCCAGTGATCTTTCCCCCCCTGCCAGTGGTGGCCATGCATCGTCTTGATATTCTGCTGGGTAGCATATGACATATAACTGTACAGCAGAGACATGATCCACTAGACCACTTCCTTGGTTCACAGTACTGCCTTGCAGTTTAAAATTAAATGTGACTCATCAGAAAACTAAGGAAACCAGATGTGACATTTGTGGTAAGTCTACCTCTCACTACCCCTGAGATAGTTGAACATGATTGATATTCATTATTTCATAGGCTATTTTTATTTTCTGTTACAAATGATATTTCATGATTCCCAAAATAATTGCTTGCCCTTGTGTAGTGATATATATTATAAAGTGATTTCATATAAATTATTTACTCCAATCAGTAAAGAAGTCTTTGAGCTAAGGATAATCATCCTCATTTTAAAAAGGAAGTGATTGAGTTTCAATGTTTGAATAATTTGCTTGAAGTGACACCCCGTAAGCATGGCAGAGTTGACCTGTGGTGTGACTGGTGCTATTCCCAGTACACAACCTGATGGCTTTCTCCAATAATGATAAATGCATGGAGCATATTCTTTCCTCAAAGTCTTTTCTTTTATTTTTGAAAAGAACATGGTTTCAGTTGTTCCATTTTACAATTCAGAAAATTAAGCTGACATAATTTTAAAGAAGATGAGTTCTTTCAATGAATTTGGGGTAGAGCTAATTCTAGAGAAAGGAGCCAGGCTTCATGATAATTATCCCCATACTCTTTTTATGGTGGATGTTGTCTGCTGGGTCTTTTTTTGGTTTTGTTTCTTTTCTTTGGTCTCAGAAGATACTTAAGAATGAATTATTTTCAGGCTTTCTTTATTTTGCACTAACTTCTATACAACACGAGGAAATTTACATTCATCTGCTCAATACTAATTGTGTTACATGGCCTATTCATGTCACTGTCAGCCACCTTTTCTTGCAACTTGGCCTATTCGTTTTCCATCTTTCTCCTGCATTTTTAAGCAATCTGCTGACCTCTTCACTACATGTGATAAACTATATGTCAGTCTCTACGGTCTAACAACAAACTGAAAACTCCTTTGTCCCTAGTTTCTCCTCATATTCTCTCACCTTTAATTCACAAATGAATGATATGCCCTTCTCTCTATTTCCTTATCCATCCTTTAGTTTTTAAAAACTGCACTGTGTGTGTGTGTGTGTGTGTGTGTAAGATATAAGGAAGGCATGCATTTTCTCTTTAGCCCATCCATATCAAACTTTGACCCACATTCCACAAAGGGGGCTCTCAGCAATGTCGTTGGTGATCTCTAAAATGTCAACTCTAGTCACCTCTACTTGGCCCTCTTCTAACTTCTCTGCAGTTAGTAATAGCCAACAACTTCATCATTTTTAAATCCTCACATTTTCTATTCCATTATAACATTCTGAGTTTCTTCATAACCTTTTCAATGTCACTACCTATTTTGAGGAAAAAGGGAGGCATAGTGAAGAGCAAGGACACTGGAGCCAGGCTACTGGGCACCACCACTAAAGGAATAATATTGGGCAACTTACTTAACTTCTTTGTGCCTGTTTCCTTTAAAATGAGAATAATAATAATAGTCTCTATCTTATGAATTAGGTACTAACTTATAGGGCTGTTTTAAGGATTAAAAATGTTAATACTTTCATGCACTTATGGCAATGCATGGCATATAGTAATTGCTTAGTAAATTATTCTATCACTACTTTTATTGCTACTGTCACCACCACGAACAACAACACCATGACTTTTTTTTCCTCTTGCTCCTCCTCTCTTCTTGCACCCACAGTTTGGATATTGATGATCCCTACAGTCCTTTTCTCAGCTCTCTTATCTTCTCTGAGTGCTATCCTTGGGCCATCATATCTATTATCAAGTCTTCACATATGCACATATATATATTTTAAATATATTTTATTGATTTTTTACAGAGAGGGAGAAGGATAGAGAGTTAGAAACATCGATGAGAGAGAAACTTAGATCAGCTGCCTCTTGCACACTCCCTACTGGGGATGTGCCCACAACCAAGGCACATGCCCTTGACCGGAATCGAACCTGGGACCCTTCAGTCCGCAGGCCGACACTCTATCCACTGAGCCAAACCGGTTAGGGCTATGCACATATATTTTTATGCCTCTAAAATTTCTATACCAAGTGTTCCAGACTAGCAAATATAACCACCTACTGGACTATATCTTTTTGATGTCACTCTAGTATGTTAAAGTCAAAATATCTAAATGTTAGCGTCTAGTGATAGTATTTTTTCTTAAAACTTTATTTAAAATTTTCTTTTTATTAAGGTCGGCAATATCCAAACCAGAAATCTCAACTTGATTTTTCCCTTGCTTCCACTTCTAATTGCTGTATTGTTAGAAAGAGATTTTACTGTAAGTAGCAGAGACCTCAAGTAGAAATGGCTCAAATGTGATCATTTATTTTGTTTTATTTACATTCTCTGAGACTTGGTTCTTGTAATGCACTGCTCTTCATCTCGAAAATGGAGACTTCAAGAAAGCAGATGGTTGTTCAGCAATCACACCTGTACTCTGGCAGCAATTAAAAGGAAGAAAAAAGAATTTTATTTTTTAAAAGAACATCCTTCATGTTGTAGGTAGGAATTGTTTCCTAAAGTTGCTACATAGTATAATTTCTCTTACCTCCCATTACCCAGGAGTTAGTCACATGGTACATGTAACTGCATACAAAGCCAGGAAATGGCATCTTTATACTTGATGGCAGCTCTCATGTAAAAATCAATATATATATATATATATGTATATATATATATATATATGATAAGAAGATAAAGAATTATATTTTAAAATTTTAGCTATGTTGAAGTATAATTGACATAAAAATTATATATTTTAAGTGTACATTATGTGGATTGATATATATATACTAGAGGCCTGGTGCACGAATTCGTCCATGGGTGGGGTCCCTCGGGGTGACCTGGGGGGATTGGGCCCCAGTTTGTGCCACCATGGCTTGGCACTGCCCACTCACCTGCTCCACCATCCCTCCTGAGGGGCGATTAATCAGGGCCAGGTCCCCCACCGGGCTCCCTCAGCACCTGGGAGACGGGTGGCAGCCCTGCCCCCTGCTGCCACCGCTGGTCCCCATTTGTGGGGTTATTGGGCCCCCGCTCACACCCACCTTGGCCTGGCGCCACCAGCTCACCTGCTCCACCACCCCACTGCGGTCCTGCTGTCATTGGGGCCCATCAGGGCTGGCAGTGCCTCCACTGCTGCCTGTTGCAGGTGCTGTGTCGCCAACGCCCACCATGTTCCACACCACCCCCTGGTGGTCAGCGCACATCATAGCAAGTGGTCGAACTCCTGGTAGAACAATTTGCATATTAGGCTTTTATTATATAGGATATTGTGAAAAGATTCCCCTCACCTAATTAATTGATTAATTAATTAATTAATTCATCACCTCAACTATTTATCTTTTCTGTGATTTAATGAGTGGTCTCTAATAACTGTTATCTTGTAAGTAATAACTTTAATAATTTCTCGTATTCTTTCTCTTCTCCATTGCTATTATTTAGTTTAATGTCATCATTCCAAAAATATAAATGCTATGAAACTTGGTCTCTACGTTGCCAATGAAGTCAACTTTCTAGAACATACATATTATTAGCTCAAAATTATTTCTTAACTGTTTCATATTATAACATCTAATTTTTTGTTAGAAAAGGTAAAAATTATATTCTGTAATGCAGATTAACCTAATTACATAATCTTTGCTCCAAACATTCAGACACATCAAATTATTTGCAACCTCTTGCTGTTCATTTATTTCTCTTTGTGGGTGTGTACATGCTGTTTCTTTTGTGTGAAACATTTCTCTTTCCTTTCAGTCTTGTGAATGTCAATGTATCCTTCAAGATCAGTTCTGACATTACTCTCTTACAAAGTTTGTTTTTCTTAAATTAGGATGAGTTGCCCACTTGTACTTTCACACCCCGATAGAACACTGTTAATTATATGCATCATGCATTTTAGTAGACAACTTATTCTCTTGTATGGTAAGTAGAATCCTATATAATAAAAGGGTAATATGCAAATCAACCTAATGGCTGAACAACAGGTCATTATGACATGCACTGACCACCAGGGGGCTGACACTCAATGCAGGAGCTGCCCCTGGTGGTCAGTGCACTCCCACAGGGGGAGCACCACTCAGCCAGAAGCCCAGAAGCCAGGCATATGGTTGGCGAGTGCAGTGGCGGTGGCAGGAGCCTATCCAGCCTCCACAGCAGTGCTAAGGATGTCCGACTGCCGGCTTAGGCCCCCTCTCCCAAAACTCGCATCTTATTGCCCTTGAAGTCAGCTCCTGGAGCATATTATTGTAAACCAAGAGCTGTTGCAGTAGAATTGCTGTTGCCCTCTGTGAATGATCCCCAGGAGGGGTGCTTGGGGTGAACCCCCACAGAAGTCAAGGGTCGCCATTTTAGTGAAGGCAAAGTAAACCCATCCCCAAACAGAGTGGTTGTACTGCCTCATGGAAGCCACAGAAGTTCAATACAGGGGAGGTCCCAGAGGAAAAAAATATTGTGATTCACCACCATCTACTGGAAAATAGTAGAAAGTCCTCTTCAGAAATAAATGTGAAAACAGGAGGACAGCAAATACCATGAAGAATCACAGTAACAAAGATGACCAGAAAGAAAATGAAAAATCCCCAGAAAGCAGGCTGGAACACATAGAAATATGTTACATAATGACAGAGATCTCAAGATTACAGTTCTGAAACTACTCAATGAGATGTGAGAAAATACTGACAGGCAATTCTGTACACTCAGAAAACAAATCAATGAACAAAATGAGTATTTCTCCAAGGAAATTAAAACTCTAAAAAAGAATCAATCAGAAATTCTGGAAATGAAGCATGCAATTACTGGTAGGGAGAATAAGAGTAAACTTCTGAGCATAGAAAACAGAACCAATCAGTTAGAAGAAAGAACTAGCAATATTGAATATCAGAATCAATAAATGATGTAGAGGGAAAAAGAGAGGGACTTGAGAATAAAGAAAAATGAAAGAACTCTATAAGACCTATCTGACTCCATCAGAAAAAGCCATATTAGAATTATAAACATTGTGGAAGAGGAAGAGAGGGAGAGTCTATTAAAACAAATAGTGGATGAGAATTTCCCAAATCTATGGGAAGCACTAGATCCTCAAACTCAAAAAGCAAACAGAATATCTAGTTACCTCAATCCAAAGAAGCCCTCTCCAAGGCACTTGGTATTGAAGTTGTCAAAAATTAACGACAAAGAAAAAATTCTCAAAGCAGCCAGGGAAAAGAAGGAAGTGACCTACAAAGTAAAACCCATCAGGATTTCATTCAACTTCTCAGCAGAAACAACAAGCCAAAAGAGAGTGGAACCAAATATTCAATTGTCTGAAACAGAGAAATTACCAGCCACAAATAATATATCCAGCAAAATTATCCTTTAAATATGAAGGAGAAATAAAAATATTCCAAGACATACAAAAGCTGAGGGGTTTTATTACCAGAAAACCTCCATTGTAGGAAATACTCAAGGGAGTAATTCTACTTGAAACAAAGAACATAGAAACATCAAACAGACTGTCAAACATCAGAGGGAAGGCAAAGTAGAGTGGAGGAGGAGGGGGGAAGAGATCAATCAATGAACTCATATGTGTATATGCATAACTCATAGATATAGACAATAAGGTGGTAAAGGCTTGGGTGGGGGGAGGGAGAGGATAATGGGGTGAAAAGGAGACAGATGTAATACTTTCAACAATAAATATTTATTTAAAAAAAGAACATAAGGTCATAACACTACAAATATGACCACCAAAAAATTTACAGCATAAGCAGGGATTATTTGTGACAACAAAGCATACAAAGGGAGTATGGGGAAAGGTCTGAACTGGAAAAGGAAGTTGAAGATGCACTCAAAAAGGAAAAAATATACAGCATAAATGCAACTTCGGTTTTTATAAACCTAATGGTAACCATACACAAAAATCCTCAAACAAGAATATATAGCTTCAAAAAAGAGGAAACAGAGAAAAAATGTATGGAACCACCAAACAAAAACAACAGACATAAACATAGAGGAAAAGAACCAATGGAGGCAGAGAGCTACCAGAAAACAAAAGATAAAATGGCTATAAGAAATCCTCATACATCAATAATCACCCTAAATGTAAAGGGTCTGAATTAATCAGTAAAGAGACAGAGTAGCAGAGTGAATCAAAAAACAAAACCCAGCCATATGCTGCTTACAAAAGACATATCAAAGCTACAAAGACAAAGGTAGTAAAAGGGGAGAAATTATTCTGCAAGCAAATAATATCCACAAAAAAGCAGTTGTAGCCATACTTATATCTGACAAAATAGATTTCAAGATAGTAAGAGACAAAGATGGACACTTTATAAAGATAAAGGGAACACTACATCAAGAAAACATAACACTTCTTAATTTAAGTGCACCCAACCAGGGAGCACCAAAATATATAAAACAACTACTCACAAAACTAAAGGGAGAAACAGATCAAAACACAATAAAAAAGTTGGAACACTTAATACTCCATTGATAAGTCTAGACCAGGGGTGGGCAAACTTTTTGACTCGAGGGCCACAATGGGTTCTTAAACTGTACCGGAGGGCCAGAACAAAAGCATGGATGGAGTGTTTGTGTGAACTAATATAAATTCAAAGTAAACATCATTACATAAAAGGGTATGGTCTTTTTTTTTTTTTTTAGTTTTATTCATTTCAAACGGGCTGGATCCAGCCTGTGGGCCGTAGTTTGCCCACGGCTGGTTTAGACAGATCAAATAAACAAAAAATCAATAAAGAAATATCAGCCTTAGATGGAACACTAGATGAAATGGACATACTTGATCTATAATAATAAAAGCATAATAAGCTAATTAGACTGGATGAGCTTCTGGACAAAGCCGGGCCTGCAAGGGAAGCCCAGGTCCCGGGCACCTGCCAGTGGCTGGAGGGAAGCCCGGGTCCTGGGTGCCAGAGGGAAGCCGGTGCTGGCAGCTGGGGGAAGGAAGGCCTACTCTTATACAAATTTCTTGCATCAGGCCTCTAGTTTTACATAACATTTCATCCCAGAACATCAGATTATACATACTTTTGTATGATTCAATAAAAATGAATTACTAGAAAAATAAAATAAAAAGACAAAGTCATAGGAGTTAAATTCACCAATTCTTAAAACTATTATTAGTTTCAACAGCATCAAGTAGCTGTGAAATTGCCATCAGTGCTTATTCTTAAATTCTGTACTTGTATACAGACTGGGAACAGGTAGTTTGTGGACCAGGACTGACCTATGGACCACAATTGGAGTAGCACTGCCTTACCTAGAACACAAACTCTCCAGCACACACTTACTCTGAGTTAGTTAGTTATGTTCTAGCACAGTCTAGGGTAGTTTAAGAGTGAGGATCCAATCTCGAAGACCATACTTAGATTTGTTACACTGACCTTACCATGTTATTCCAGACTAGAGCCCCAGTGCACAAAATTTGTGCACAGGTAGAGTCCCTAGGCCTGGCCGGCTATCAGGGCTGATCTGTGGGGTGACCAGCGGGGTGATCAGGGGCCCCCACTCGCAACCACCTTGGACTGGCATCACCTGCTTGCCAGACCCACCCCCTGCTGCTGCCGCTGATTGCCTCCCTCTGCAGGGTGACAAGCAGGGAAATTGGGGGCCCCTACTCACATCTGCCTTGGCTGGCCTGGTGCCACCCACTCGCCAGCCCCGACCCCCACCACTGCCACCGCTGGTTGGAATCGGTGGGCTGGGGGCAGCTCCTGCATTGAGCATCTGCCCCCTGGTGGTTAGTGCATGTCATAATGACTGGTTGTTCTGCTGTTCAGTTGATTTGCATATTAGAGTTTTATATAAATAGATTACCAAATAAGAGTACCAATATTTTTGTTACTAATATTGGTTGGACTTGGCCCATCAGAAGGAAAGAAAATTTTGTTTAATTACAGGGATTAAATGAAAATTTTAAAACTATAAGAAATATCCTGCTATACCCACGAGATTATTTCAAATGGGGCTGATCTAATTCATTCCTTGTAGAAATGCTATTTACATTTTGAATTAAGAAGCATATTTTTTCCTGAAGGTAGAATTTTTGGATTAATTAGAGCTACCTTGTATTTTACTAGTTACTTCAGCATGATTATATTAATTTAAACATAAAAATCGGGCTACTTATGCAGGAGTTGAAGCATGAAAGATCTTCTCAATAGGCTCCTTATTTTAAGCCTTGCCAGACAAATTATGGTGTGATTGCTTTTATTTGATCTTTTCCTATCTTGAGGATGCATGTTTCACTCCATTTAATTTGATCAAAGAAAGCAAAGTCCATGAGTTTTCTATAGAACTTTCAGATTCAAAGAGGTAAAGAATATTTTGCATAATTTTACTACTCCATATGGAAAAATAATTTAAACTTTTGTTTAAGGAAGAAAGAAAAGAAACAAAATGGATGCACATATTACTTAGCTTTGCAATAAAGTTATAAAACTTCACTAGAGGCCCAGTGCATGGATTCATGCACTAGTGGAGGGTGTGGCCTGAGGGGTTGGCCTGCTGTGGGAGCGCTGCTCATCCTGGTCAGCCAAGTGGTTGTGAACCCACCCTCTGAGTGGCTCCTGAATGAGGAAATTAGTCTGAGCTGATATTTCGGGGTAATGTCTTGGGTAAAGGCATGTTTTGTGTCCTAGAGGAACCTGGCAGAGAGCTTTGCACCCCAAAGCCACTCAGTGAATGTCCTTGATGTGTGATGCCAGGTCAGTGACACCATCAGGGATGTTCAGGGCAGCCATGCTCCAGAATCCTCAGCCATCAGGACAGCCTTCCCAGGGGTTCCACAGTCACATCCCCTCTTGCCATCCACCTATGCCAGCTCCCCGCGCTCTTTCTAGAACATACCTTAGAGGGCCTGCATCAGCTGGTGGGGTCAGGCCAGAGTCTGGGTTGTCTCAGGTATTTGATAGGTGCAGAGACTTGGCCTCACCCTGGGCCTGCTAGTGCCTGCTCCCACTGTGGAAGCACAGTGACCACCAGGGGGAACCTCCTGTGTTGAGGGTCTGCCCCCTGGTGGTCAGTGTGCATCATAGCAACTGGTAGACTGGTTGTTCTGGTCCTTCTGCCTTTCGGTCTCTGGGCTTTTATATATATAGATATTTTGAACAAACACTAGTTTATTTTTACTATGTGTAATATCGTTATTATTATAAAACATAGTTGTCAAACATTAATGACATGCTAAAAAGTTGGTTCTATTAATTTACATTAAGATAAAATTAAGCTATTTTGGAGCTAATAATAATAAATTTAGCACCATCCAAAACTCCAAGTTGAAGAAATATTGGTGAATCTGTTAGTTAATCATTTTAAGTATCTCACCTCTGTTTCTTCTTTGCATTTAATTCTCAAATTGTTTTTAAGTGTTTAAAACCTCAAACCAGCATTTGTGCTATAAATCTTTTCTGCTATAAATCTGGCAGTTATTTTATTTTATTTAGTATTTTATTTTTGGCAAGTAAAAAACAAATGAAAAATGAGATAATTGTTTACACTTAATCAGATTAAATAAGAGAAAAGTAGGATAATTTTCACAATCCACACTAGTGATAAGTAGATGCACCTGCATATCTCAACAGCTCCTTCCCAGGACCCTGGGGTCTTCTCAAGGGTGTGATCTTACTCATTTAATGAGCCATATGTTAATTGTTGAGCCATTTCTAGTGACTTACCGGGTTGATGTCACCAAGTGACTGGGAATATATAGTAGACTGTCTCATAGCTAGATAGTGGCTACATTTTAACTGAAATTGGTGACTACACTTATTTTTAAGCAAGGAAAGGGGAAGGGCATTGGTTCAATTCAACAGACATTTATTAAGTGTTCACAAATTGAAGAGGATTAACACTAGCCTAGATTATTGTTATTTTGTAAGACAAGAAAAAATGGAATATAATGGACTATCAGCTTGACCTTTGTTCTCCAGGGAAGTCTAACTCAGTGAAAAACTTGTAATTGGACTGTCATAAGGCTTCCACTTCTTATTTTAGTAAGGAATGTAGGTTAATCGGTCATCTACCCACTAGATGCACGAGTCTCACTCTAGTGCTCTGAGGCATACATGCTCAGAGATCATCTTCCATAGGAAACCATTTTCTAAGAAATTCATGTACAGTAGGATGTAGTGGATTATTTTTGCTTTCTTTCTTTTAATTTTAGCTTGGATTTAAGAAAACCTTAGACTGTAGAAATGTGAACTTTAAAAGGCCACACTATTCCTGAAGCTCAGTTGTGGAGGCACTTTTATTTAATGCTGCTCCCAGGATAGAAAAGCAACAGGGATAAACTTGAGCATCTATTTTCTTTATAATAGAAAATGTTGGCATCAGTTTCCAATGGGATGTATTAGCAGCTTCATTGTTCACTGAAACTGCTTCAAATTAGAAGGGATTTCTAAAAATAATGAAAATATTTATTTAGGGGAAAACACTTGTGAATTCTGTCCTCAAAAATGTTTGGGCTGGGGGATTTAACTCATTGCATGAGAAAAGTAAAAGTAAAAGTGCTTCCAAACAGAAGGAACATTGTGTTCTCCATAGAGTTTTAGACAACGAGGGCTGCCAGCAATACTTGAAGCACACGATCAGAGTATCAGGTATGTATTTCATGCAAGGGACTCTGCTGCATACACTCTGCCCTCCCAGGTACCACCCAAAGGTGTATGTTTCTCATGGTACAAGAGGCATGACTGTATCATCCCCTCCTCTCACCATACAAACTATCATTCTTATTAAATGTATTTTATTGATTTTTTACAGAGAGGAAGGGAGAGAGATAGTTAGAAACATCGATCAGCTGCCTCCTGCACACCCCAGACCGGGGATGTGCCCGCAACCAAGGTACATGCCCTTGACCAGAATCGAACCTGGGACCCTTGAGTCCACAGGCTGATGCTCCATCCACTGGGCCAAACCGGTCAGGGCACAAACTATCCTTCTTCATTGTAAATCAGATAATATACATTCAAACCCATTTTAGGAGTGTCCTATGCAAATATAGTATACATTGTTATAGGCCATGTGTGTAAATGTAGATTCAATCAATTTTCACATAAAAAATAAACACATATTTCTACTTTATAAGTTACAATTATTTTACTCAATATGCATTCTTTTTTAAATGGAGCAACATCATTTTTAAATGTTTTTATTGATTTTTACAGAGAAAGGAAGGGAGAGGGCGAGATAGAAACATCTATTAGAGAGAGAAAAGCATTGATAGGATACCTCCTGCATGCCCCGCCCCTCCCCCCCACACACACTGGGGATCAATCCTAAAACCCGGGCATATGCCCTGACTGGGAATCGAACCTGTGACCTATTGGTGCATGGGCCCATGCTCAACCAACTGAGCACACCAGCTGGGATCAATATGCATCCTTTTTTGGCAACCTCTCTAATTTCTGACCTTTGTTTCCCCTAAACATCTATGGTTCTTCTTGGGTTTCATACCACAAATTTATAATCTGTCAACCCAAGGACTATGCTCTTCTAAATAATTTTTCTTTTCTTCTTATCTTCCACTTTGTTCTTTATACCGCATGTTTGTTTAGATTCACTGCTTAGTGAACAAGACAAATTGCATTGTTTCTGATAGCATCTTATCAAACTTTATCCAGGTAGTTATTAGATGATACTCCAAGTTGCCACTGTTGTTAAAATCACTAAGTAAATTGAATATAAAAACCTCAGCTAAAATCTCAATAAGAAATCACTAGAATCAGATTATGTTTTATAACATAAATGGATAAACAATGATGACAATACAGAAATAAAGAAAAAATGTTCAAATACTATATAAATGTCATATTATGCTTATGAAACATTTATAATCACCCTTTGCTTTGGCAACATAAAGTAGTAGAAACTAAAAAATCATTTGTTAGATGAAGAGCATGTATGTGCTAATGTATATTTTCTCTCTTAGTTGTATCACTAACTAAATTTAGGAATAATCGCCTCTATCAGTAATATTTTACTATGTGAAAACTTTAAATTCTAACCAGAATATTTTAGTTCAGCATAGATAGATAGATATGCCCCCAAAAAGAAGTCACAGAAAAAAGATACTAACACTTAATAAGCACTTATTCTGTACAAGGGGTTTTCCTGGCTCAGTTCTTTACATTCTTTAACTTACTTAATCCTCTCTAAGCCTTAAGAAACAGAAATCATTATACTGTTTTTATAGATGAAGAAACCGAGGCATAGAGAGCTCACATACCTTGCTGAAAGTGACATTAGGAATGAAAACCACACACTTAACCACTGGGTACACTGAATCTCCATTAATGGGACTGTGCATTAATGGAGATTGATAGCATTTGCATTGCTAGTAATTTAAACAACATTTTTTGTAACAAATGAATGTTTATAACATTTGGGGAATATTTTGTGTGACTAGTAGATATCGACCATTTCTAATATCATGGATTTTATCATTGAAACTGAGAATATCAGAGTTAGAAGAATCATGAAAAATAATTTATTCTACTCCCTTCATGTGTATTAAAAAACTAGGGCTGTTTCATAGCCAAATTTGCCTCTTGCTAGGGCTATTTACTAGTATATCTTCTGTCTATATGCTGGGAGCAAAGAAGTGCAATGAAATTACCTGGGATTGGTTTTATTTCAGTTGGGTCTAATTTAGATGTGTTCTTTAACAAGTTTTATTCTATTCCTCCCACTCAGTCTTCATGCCCAATGCCAAATAATTGAGTCACATTAATGATTTCCTCCTAACTAACTCATTAAACTCTTAAAGGCATTAAAACACACACACACACACACACACACACACACAACACAACACAACACAACAAAACAAAACAAAACAAAACAAAACAAAACAAAACAAAACAAAACAAAACAAAACAAAAAAACCTTCAAATATCACACAACCGACTGAATCTCTGAGGACCTCTTGGATTAGAGCAAACCTGGAAGGGATTTAGGACTACTTAGGTTAGGATGTTAGTCTCATGATCCTAGGCTGGAGCATTGGGATGAGGGCCCCCAACATCCCCAGGCAACATGGGTTTCTACTAGAATTTGCAAATTGCTGCAGCATCAACAGGTATTTGGCTTGTTGTAATGTTCTGACAGGTGACTTTGGCCTTCTAGTACCAAAAGATTAGGTGCAAAAATGTTCCTAAAGTGTACCAATAAGCTGTTATCTACCAAAAAAAATCCAATTTGTTTAAGTTTTTTAGATACATTTAGAGAGACATATGTGTTTAAAAACATTATCAAGTATGCATTCATGAGTATATGTAGCAACAAAAATATTTTGTTTAGGGTTTTACTGAAGAATGACAGGTACTAATAAATATAATTATGAAAAAGAAGGTATTAATTTTTAATGGACACAAAATGATAATTTTAATGATGTTTTGATTGAAATTCTTTGTAACTGAACAAATGCATCAAACTTGTGCTGGCTAAGCAGTGAGCAGTATTTGAAATCGATTATGCCACTAAACTGAAGGCAAAGGAAAACACAACTTTCCCATCCTACCTCATACAGAAACTTGTGTCTGATGTATAAAAGATGATAGAAGACAATAAATAAAACTTCATTTGCATACACAGCAAGACATAGTAGAGAAACAAACAAAAACTAAACATAGTCCTTAAATACCATAATAATCCTTATGAAAAATCTAAAATATGCATCAATTTTGCATCATTAGGATAACAGGAATTCCAAAATTATTCAGAAGAATAATATTTATTCTGATAATATCTATTTCTTCTCTTTTATGCATCATTGAATAATATTAAGAATAATTTTCTATATCAGCAATATTACAACTGTGTGAAAACAGCAATAATAGCTGTGAGGCCTTGGGGAAATTACTGACCTCTTTGGATATACCCCCCAAAAGGAAGATTTTGAATCTTGCAGTCATTCACAAACCTGACTTTCATCAGAATCAAATGGGGGCATTTTTTAAAATTATAAATTAATACCACACCTCTAGAGTGATGTAATAGACATGATGTGGTCCTCAGAGATCTCTACTTTTTTTTTTTTTTTAATCCTCACAGAGGATATTTTTCCATTGATTTTTAGAAAGAGTGGAAGAGATAGGGAAAGACGGAGAGAAATATTGATGTAAGAGAAATACATCGATTGGTTGCCTCCTGCACACACCCCAGGGGAGGAATCTGTAATTGAGGTACATGCCCTTGACTGGAATCAAACCCAGGACCCCTCGATCCACAGGCCTACACTCTATCCACTGAGCTAAACTGGCTAGGGAGAGATCTCTACTTATATAAGTTACCCAGATGATTCTCCTACAGCCAATCAATAGACACCTATTTAGAGCCATGTGTTCAGATGATCTTCCAGTTTTTAGGAAACCCAAGTTTGAATAAAGTGTGTGAGTTTACCTCTAAAGGTGAGCTTATCACGTTGCAAATCCAGGGGAGTTCTCTGCACTAGACTACAGTTTCTCACTAGACTATGAACTACTAGAGAACACATGTCATTCATCCACGTCACCCAGGGTCTAGGATAGTGTCTGGCATTCAGTAAATATTAATCTAATAAATATATCAATGTATCAATATAACTTCTTATATTAGGTAAAGTGTTCTCACTCCATATTCCCAAATTAAAGGAAATGGATAAGTAAAATGCTTTAAGTAGCAGAAAATGACTCCTGCCTAGTTTCTAAAATGTCAGTTATCTAAATGATAAGGCAAAATAACATACATACATGAGATCTTTTTTAAAATATATTTTTATTGATTTCAGAGGGGAAATAAGAGGGAGAGAGAGGTAGAATCAATGATGAGAACCATTGATTGGTTGCCTCCTGCATGCCCCCCACTGGGGATCGACCCCGCAACCTAGGCATATGCCCTTAACCGGAATTGAACCTGGGACCCTTCAGTCCACAGGTCGATGCTCTATCCACCTAGCCAAACTGGCTAGGGCCATACATGAGGTCTTAAGTGTCCATACACTGAGTCAAAACCTTTAGCTTAGTTATATAACCCAATTTTCCTTCCGCTACTTCTTGTCACATCCTCCCATCATCTGCCTTTTAAATTGCTGTTTCTTTTTTTCCTATTTTAGAGACATAATATAAGAAATACATTTATTTGCCATTTTAATAATGAAGTATTAAAGGAACTCTGCTAATTGCTCTCTCACCCACCATACAAAGAAGTAAAATTGGACTATGAAATGTATTTAGTTATTTATAGTTTTCATTTTATTAAGTACAGGAATTATGAAATTAACTAAGGGAAAGTTTCTAGAGTAGAACAGAATATATAGACATCTCTAAATAACAAACTGACATCCTCAAACTATGTAGCCTTATACCCATGAATACAAGCAGTAATGATGAAGGCATTAAGCTCATTCAACTGTTTGGGTTTGAAATGATATGTGACTTGGTGACTCTATTTTAAGTGATAACATACTCTTCTCAGGAGCTGGGAACGTTTTCTCTAACATCTTTGGTCCTCACCCACTATTTTTTAAAAAATCTCTAAATAACTATACACTTTAGTTTTGTTTTTAATTCTTCTGTACTTTGTGGAGTTCTATCTTATTTCAGGATTTCATCTTTAAAAAAATATTTACTTAGCTGTGAAGATACAATACATTTTTCATGGAAATGGACAAAATTGGGAGCTAAACAACGTATCCAGGATTATACCCTGTTATCAGCAGATTGGAAAGAGACCTGCTTTTGGTTACATTACAACTAAGCTGATATTGGGTGGAATTAGCATTGAAGGGCAGTGGCTGCAGATGGCTATAAGGGTGTAAACCCGGCAGAAGTAATGGCAGGGCTGCACCTCAGCAGCAAGTCTTCATAATTCTTTTTTTTAATTTTCTTTCATCCTTTTTTAAATGAAAGCTCTAAACTTGGAAAATTGTTACAATGGCAGATTTGTCATAAATGTCACTGAAATATTAATTGAAGTACTGACAGAGAATAACAACTTTTGATTTTCTTGTATTGTGCAAAGATCTTAGCTCTTAAATTTTAGCAACAAAATCCAAAAATGATATTGATAAATTAAGCAATAAATTCTATGCAACTAAAGTGTTCCTGTGATGTTTTTCTGATTTATCTTGCAAACCAAAAGCTAATGTGTGCTTAGTGGAAACACAGAAAATATGATTCAAATAGGATGTTTGTATAACTCAAAAATTTAATTACAAAATCAATTCAGACTTGTTATAGAAAACTAAAAATACAGATGAAACTGAAAACAGTGAAACTAAAAATTATTCAAAACTCTAACACTCAGAAAAAAGCTGGTTCTTTGCAGTTACAAGTTAAAACCCTTTTAATTTTCATTTTGGTCTTTAGAAATTAAGGAATTCCACATATTAGAAAGAGATATGCAAACCAACCAAGACCAATACTTTTTAAATTCTTACAATATTTTCAAATTATTTATTGAATTCTAAGAAGATAATTCAATAGTCAAACTCTTTCTGTGTTTATAAAAACTTGACATCAATAAGACCACAATCTGTGTAAGCTTTAGTGAGAAATAAATCCTATGACATTGGAAAACATTTTCCATATGTTTCCTATAAGTTTGAAATTAGAACTGAGGTCCTTTCTGGGTAGCTTATCATCCCGATAAGCCACGGTTTCAGGTTGGATCTCCATTCAGGGCACATACAAGAATCAATCAATGAATGCATAAATAAGTAGAACAACAAATTGATTTCTCTCTCTCTCTCTCTCTCAAATCAATAAATAAAAATTAAAAGCAAAAAAAAAATTAGAACCAAGTGCATCTTTAACACCAAGTTTGGTTATGTAACAATATCCATATTTGTATATTTAAGGCAGCAGTTTTCAACCTTTTCCATCTCATGACATACATAAACCTATTACTTAAATTCTTGGGCACACCAAAAAATTATATTTTTTTCCATCTGACACAAAAATAGATATATTTTTGATTAACTCACACCAGACAGCTATTGTGTTAGCTATTGTCATTTTTTTTTCTTATTTGACAATCTAAGGGTCAATACCCCTAACTAAATAATCAGGTATTGCATGTTTCAAAAATTCTTGTAGCACACCAGTAAAAAATCATTGATCTAAGTTTGGGAATATATTTCTGCTTTTATAAAATAAATAAATTTACTATTAAGTCTTTCTGCATGATTTCTTCTGTTACCTTCCTTTGCATCTGTCAAGTATTTTATGTATTTACTAGAGGCCCAGTGCACGGATTTGTGCACATTGAAAGTAAATTAATTAGAAGGTGGCCAGCAGGGAGGGACTGGGTAAGATAGCCCAGACATGCCCTGGAGCCAACCTCCCGCAGTCCTAGTCCCTCCCGGGCCAGCAGCAACAGGGGCGGCGCCCAGGCTTGAAGGGTGTCTGTGGAGTGAGCGGGGTCCCTCCAGCAAATGGGGTCCCTCAGCCTGGCCTGCAGGGATTGGGCCAAAACTGGCAGTCTGACATCCCCTGAGGGTTCCTATAGTGCAAGAGGGCACTCTGCAAAGTTGCTGTCTCTCGGCAGGTTCTGCATTGAGTGTCTGCCCCCTAGTGGTCAGTGCTTGGTCTGCTGGATATATATATATATATATATATATATATATATATATATATATCTACACTAATAAAAGAGAAACATGGTAATTAGCGTACGACTGCTACCCTTTTCATTGGCTAATCAGTGAATATATGCAAATTAACTGTCAGCCAAGATGGCGGCCGGCAGCCAGGCAGCTGGAAGCGAACATGAGGCTTGCTTGCTTCAGTGAAGGAGGACTCCAACTTTCCCCGGCTGCCTTGCCGGCCTCTGAGCTGGCAGTTTGAAACTTTGTAACAAATATAGAAGCTAAATAAAACCCCAGAAACCAGCTTTCAGCCCCTGGGATCTCAGAGCTGGAGTTATACATTGTTTCGATTATAGAACGCAAACAAACCAGATACCAGCTTTCAGCAGCCGAGGCCTCAGAGCTAGAGCCAGAGCTAAAGCTGGCCCAGAATAAAAAAAGAAAAAGAAAAAAAGGAGCGGTTGGGAGTTTCAGTCAATCACCAGCCTGAAGGCAGCCCTCAGCTCCTCACCCAGACTGGCCAGGCACCCCAGTGGGGACCCCCCACCCTGAAGGGTGTGGGACCAGCTGCAAACAGCCATCATCCCCTCATCCAGGCTGGCCAGACACCCCAGTGGGGACCCCCACCCTGATCCAGGACACCCTTCAGGGCAAACCAGCCTGCCCCCAGGCCTCTATCCTATATAGTAAAAGGGTAATATGCCTCCCAGCACCGGGCTCAGCGGAGCCGCGAGGCCTCCTGGCACCGGATCAGCATGACAGGGGGCAGCGCCCAAACCCCCTGATGGCCCTGCGACTCTGTGTGTGACAGGGTGTGGCGTCCCAACCCCCTGATCGGCCCTGCTCTGTGTGTGACAGGGTGCAGCACCCCAACCCCCGCCCCCCCGCCACAGGCCCTGTTCTGTGTGTGACAGGGTAGAGCCATAACCTCCCCATTGGCTCTGCCCTGAGTGTGACAGTGGCAGCGCCCCAACCCCCTGATCGGCCCTGCTCTGTGGGTGATAAAGGGCGGCACCCCAACCCCCTGATCCACCCTGCTCTGTGTGTGACAGGGGGCGGTGCCCTAACTCCCCTATCGGCCCTACTCTGTGAGTGACAGGGGGGAGCTCCTCAACCCCCTGATCGGCCCTGCTCTGTGTGTGACAGGGGGGAGCTCCCAACTCCCTGATGGGCCCTGCTCTGTGCATGACAGGGGGCAGCGCCCAACCCCCTGATTGGCACTGCTCTATGCGTGACAGGGTACAGAGCCCCAACCCCCCTGATGGGCCCTGCTCTGTGCATGACAGGGGGCAGCACTCCAACCCCCTGCTTGGCCCTGCTCTGTGCGTGACAGGGTACAGAGCCCCAACCCCCCTGATGGGCCCTGCTCTGTGCATGACAGGGGGCAGCACTCCAACCCCCTGCTTGGCCCTGCTCTGTGCGTGACAGGGTACAGAGCCCCAACCCCCCGATGGGCCCTGCTCTGTGAGTGACGAGGGCAGTGCCCCAACCCCCTGATTGGCCTTGCTCTGTGCATCACAGGGGGTGGCGCCGCAACCTCCCCATTGACCCTGCCTTGAGTGTGACAAGGGGCGGTGCCCTAACCCCCCAATCGGCCCTACCCTGAGCGTGACTGAGAGTGGCATCGCAACCTCCCAATCCGCCCTGCTCTGTGCATGACAGAGGGCAGTGCCCCAACTCCCCAATGGGCCCTGCTCTGAGCCCGACCAGAGGCTGCACCTAGGGATTGGGCCTGCCCTCTGCCACCCGGGAGCAGGCCTAAGCCAGCAGGTCGTTATCTCCCGAGGGGTCCCAGACTGCGAGAGGGCACAGGCCGGGCTGAGGGACTCCCCCTTCCCCCCCCGAGTGCACAAATTTTTGTGCACTGAGCCTCTAGTGTATATATATATATATATATATATATATATATATATATATGTAGGCCAGAGTCATCAATGTGGCTGGGTTGCAAAATAATTCATTATATCAAAGTGAGCAATAGCAGTATGAAAGTCCTAAATATTCTTAGATGGTAACAATTTCAAGAATGTAATATGTAAGCAGTGTTCTGTTCTGTCCATTCAAAGAATGAACATAAATTTTGATATTTTTTACAAGATAAACAAGTCTTGTGTGTATATATATATATATATATATATATATAATTGATTTTTTAAAGAGAGGAAGGGAGAGGGATAGAGTTAGAAACATCGATGAGAGAGGAACATTGATCAGCTGCCTCCTGCACACTCCCTACTGGGTATGTGCCCGCAACCAAGGTACATGTCTTTGACTGGAATTGAACCTGGGACCCTTGAGTCCGCACGCTGACGCTCTATCCACTGTGCCAAACCGGTTAGGGCAAGTCTTGTATTTTTAACTCGTACTTTACTAAAAAATACCCAGAAACTTCTTATTCTTCAGAAGAGTAATGTTAAACTGAGATTACTTTTATTGCACATTAAACATTACAAAGTTTAATAAATGTCACATTACCATGAATCAGTCAATATTTAAACCTCTTCTAAGGCAAAGTTCATGTGTTCTATGGCAAGGAAAAAACTTCATACATATTTTAATTATTTCAGAACTGGAATAAGGGTGTATTGAATGGCTTGTGACCATACAAATTACTTTATTTTTCATGTAGTGTCTGGAGTTAATACTGACTCCTGAGGACATTCAGCATTTTAGAAACAGCAAATCGTCTATAATCAGGAAAAACAACTTTGTTACCAATTTATTTTATAAAATGTTCTTCGAATTAGGGGATAACTTGAACAATTTGCTTTCTGGAAACTTGTGGCATTTCTCACTTCTGTAGATTGCCTTGTGCTGAAGCAACAGTGGCAGCAGCAAACACTTTGAAAACACACTTAGTTCTGAAAGCTTTCTCACAGCATTTCTCATCTGCCGAAGAGCTGCCAATGCAAGAAGAGTTTATCTTTCCACTCCTTCTTTCCAATTGCTAGAGGCAGACAGGGTATTCTGAAGTTTACTACCCAGAAACACAAGGCTTAGGTCTCCTCCTAATTTGATTATTGACCCTGGTGGCCTTGAAATAGAGAATGGCACTAGTTAAGATAAATAGAATGGAGAAAGAACCAAACAGAAGCCTGACAGAAGTAAGCTAAAGAATGTCAATTTCCCTGAGACCCCAAATTAGAGAGGAGAGCAGGTTAGTGGTCCAGCCAAGGTTGATTGACTGAGGAGATAAGTCACCCTGGGAATTTGAAAAAAGGAATTTAAGTGCCATTAGGTTAAACAAAGGCTTTAAGTTAAACACTTCGTGTAAATTGGTTGTTGGTTTTCAGACCAATAAAAAAAAAGTGTCTGACTTCCAAGAGACATTAACTCTGTTTTTGTCAGCTCATGCATACTTTAACCCATTATGAATCTTTAAAAGCCCAACTGGAAACAAGTCATTTCACCTTCAAGCTGCCATCAAGTTTTTCAACGCATTTCCCCATTTAATTAATTATTCATTTAGTTAATTTAATGAATTAATTATTCCATTTTGGTTTATTATTCTTGTCCAGAAATCTGCTCAAGAAATTCATAAGGTGCTCCTTATTTATTCTCAAACAGTTTGAGGATGGGTTGGTATGATTTTGTTTTCAATTAGATTTTCTAAGCCAGAAGGGTCCTCATGATACGATTCTCATGAGGCCATGGTGCCTCCACTTCCACCACAGCCCATCACAGAAGTTCATTATCAAAGGCTCAGGGTGGGGAGAAAATGATGGTTATTTGAAAAGACATCATTAAAGTGCTTATTTTATCCATAATTCAAGCAACTGAAATTAAAGTTCATTAAAATCTACATAGAAGATGAATGGGAAAATCCTTGAAAGGGTCATGGAATTAGTAAAGAAAATCTGACATGATGATGTTGTTTAATTTCTTCACATTGATGCAAGAAGAGGCATGTGGTCCAGACAGGTGAAGAGACTTCCTAAAATAACCCAGTTAGTCGTGACAGAGCTAAGATAAGAGCACTGATAACATAGCCCAGTGGAAATCCTTGATGGAGATGCTGCATATGTAAGAGAATTCAATCTCTGTGATTTGTTTAATGATTTAACATGAGAATCCTTTCCTTACTATGTGTAGTGTGATAGGTTCCGATTGCTGCTATAACAAATTATTAAAATGTTGGTGGTTTAAAACAACAGACATTTAGTATATTACCATTATGGAGTTCCAAAGTCCAAAACTGGTTTTAAAGTGCTAAAATCAAGTTATCAGCAAAGCTGCATTCCTTCTAGAAACTCTAAGTAGAAGGTCCATTACTTGCTTTTCTTTCAGTGTCTAGACGTTGCCCGCATTTTTGACTTATGGCCATCTCACTCTCAACTCTGCAAAAATAAATGCCCAAGTGTTCAATGGAATAAGACCCTAACCAGAATCATTTCTTGTAAGAAGTAAAATTCATGAAACTCTTGCTACTTCACTACAATTAGAAGCTGCTAACATTTGCTTTCAGAGCACTATATTTGGCAGCCAAAGTACAAATAGTTGCTGTTTGCATCCTAAAATGTAAACAAATGGATTTCTACCAGATACTATCCTTTTTAAAACATTCAAATTTAGAAAAAAAATAATCCAAATTCTATGAAGATATTCTATATTTTCCATAAAATTAAAAAACACTGAATATTTTCATGTTTTCTAAGACTATCAATTTTAGACATAAACATGTAATGTAATTTAGAATTACTTTATCAGTTGAAAGTTAGAATTTCTAACTTTTTTTAAAATTTAAATTATTTATTGTTGAAAGTATTACATATGTCTCTTTTTTCTTCCATTGAACTCTCCCCAGTCGCTCCTGCCCCCCAGCACATGCCCTCGTCCCCTAGTGTCTGTGTCCATTGATTATGCTTACATGCATGCATATACGTCCTTTGGTTAATCACCTATACTCCCCGCCCCCCGCCCCCAATCCCACCCTCTCCTGCCTTCCCTCTGATATTGAACATTCTGTTTGATGCTTCTCTGTCTCTGAATCTACTTATGTTCATCAGATTTTCTTGTTCATTATAACCCACAAATGAGTGAGATCACGTGATATTTATCTTTCTCCGACTGGCTTATTTCACTTAGCATAGTGCTCTCTAGGTTGCAAATGGTAAGAACTCCTTTTTTTTTACAGCAGCATAGTATTCCATAGTGTAAATGTACTACTGCTTTTTAATCCACACATCTGCTGATGGGCACTTAGGCTGTTTCCAAATCTTACCTATTGTAAACTGTGCTGCTATGAACATAGGTGTGCATATATTTTTTCTGATTAGTGTTTCTGATTTCTTGGGATATATTTCTAGAAGTGGGATTACTGGGTCAAATGGGAAGTCCATTTTTAATTTTTTGAGGAAAATCCATACTCTTTTCCACAGTGGCTACACCAGTCTGCATTAGCAGTATATGTGGGTATCTTTTCCTCCACATCCTCTCTAGCACTTGTCATTTGTTGATGTTAGCCATTCTGACCAGTGTTGAGATGATACCTCCTTGTTGTTTTGATATGCATCTCTTGGATGATTAGTGACTCTGAGCATTTTTTCATATGCCCCTTGGCTTGCTGTATATATACACTTTTGAAAAGTGTCTATTTAAGTCCTTTGCCTATTTTTTTATTGGATTGTTCATCTTCTTTTTGTTAAATTATAAAAGTTACCTATAAATTTTGGAGATTAAACCCTTATTGGATGTCACATTGACAAATATGTTCTCCCATGCAGTGGGCTCTCTTGTTCTTTTATTGGTGGTTTCTTTTGCTGTGCAGAAGCTTTTTAGTTTCATGTAGTCACATTTGTTTATTTCCTCCTTAGTTTCCATTGTCCTAGCAGAAGTATCAGTAAAGATATTGCTATGACATATGTCTGATATTATTCTGTCTATGGATTCTTCTAAGATTTTTATGGTTTCCCATCTTACATTTCAGTCCTTTATCCATTTTGAGATTATTTTTGTTTATGGAGTAAGTTGGTGGTCTAGTATCATTTTTCACATGCATCTCTCCAATTTTCCCAACACCATTCATTGAAGAGACTATCTTGACTCCATTGTATGCTCTTGCCTCCTTTGTCAAATATTAATTGAGCATAATGGCTTCCGGCGATTTCTGGGTTCTCTGTTCTGTTCCATTGACTTATATGTCTGTTCTTGTGCCATTACCAGGCATTTTTGAAAACAGTGGCTTTGTAATACAGCTTGATATCTGGTATTGAGATCCCTCCTACTTTGTTCTTCTTTCTCAGGATTGCTGCAGCTATTTGGGGTCTCTTTTTATTCCATATGAATTTTTGGAGAGTTTGTTCTACGTCTATGAAGCATGCCATTGGTATTTTAATGGGGAGTGCATTGAATCTATAGATTGCTTTGGGTAGTATGGACATCCAGATGGTGTTGATTCTACCAATCCATGAACACGGTATGTTCTTCCATCTGTTTATGTCTTCCTCTATCTCTTTTTTCAGTGTCCTGTAGTTTTCTGAGTATGTCTTTTACCTCCTTAGTTAAGTTTATTCCTAAGTATGTTAATTTTTTTTGGTGCGATGGTAAATGGGATTGTTTTTTTAGTCTCTCTTTCTGTAAGTTCACTATTGGTGTATAGAAATGCCATAGATTTCTTGGTGTTAATTTTGTATCCTGCTACATTGCCAAATTCATTTATTAAGTCTAATAATTTTTTTATGGAGTCTTTATGGTTTTCTATGTACAGTATCATGTCATCTGCCAATGACAGTTTTACAACTTCTTTTCCCATTTGCATACCTTTTATTTCTTCTTCTTGTCTAATTGCTAGTGCTAGCATTTCCAGAACGATGTCTAACAGGAAATGGTGAAAGTGGGCATCCCTGTCTCTATCCTGTTCTTACGTGAAATGATTTTAGTTTTTGAGTATGATGTTGGTGAAGTTTTGTCATATAATGCTGGGGTCCAACCCCAGTGGTGCCAGGGGTCCCCAAAGGTGTGGATGGAGTCTGCGATGAAGGAATGACACGGAGACAGTGTTCAGTTGATCAGCAGCCTAGCCAGGATCTTCAGTGAAGTTCTGGCTCTAGGTTCTCTTGCCAAGTTCTGTAGTCAGGTTCTATTCAGGTTCTCCAGCCAGGTTCTGTGTCCATGTTCTCTGGCTAGGTTCTCCAGCCAGGTTCTATGTCCATGTTCTCTGGCTAGGTTCTCCGGCCAGGTTCTAGCCCGGATCTCCAGTCAGGTTCTGTCGCCAGGTTCTAGTCAGGTTCTCTTGCCATGTTTTCTTGCTAGGTTCTCCAGCCAAGTTCTGTCTAGGTTCCCCAGGCAAGTTCTGTAGCTAGGTTCTGTCCAGGATCTTTTGCCATGTTCTCTCAATAGGTTCTGTCTCTAGGTTCTGTCTCTAGGTTCTGTCTCTAGGTTCTCTGTTCTGTTGTCTTGTTACATCTGTATTTATACCAGTTGATTTTAATCCTGTCAATTTCTATTCCAAAGGTTAGGGCATTTCTTATCTCCATTCCAGGGAGTAAAGATTATGTAGCTTAAGCGTGATTGTTCTTAGTTAAAGTGATTAACTACCCACCTGGCACTTAGTTAAGGGGTTTTATTCCCTCCCTAACTTCAGGGAAAAATTCCTACCTGGGCAAGCCTTTCTCGGAGAGGTGACCTTGGTTAAAACACATAGCGCCAAGAAGGGGAGCAAACATATTAAGAACAGTATGCCATATATGCCAGGTCCCTTGAAACATATGCTGTGCAGATGTTTCTTCTCTGCAGCGACTGTGTCAAGCAGCAAGGATGGACTGGCTCCCGGCAATATAAGACTTTTATTATGTTGAGGTATGATCACTCTATTCCCATTTTGCTGAGGGTTTTTATTAAGAAAGCGTGTTGGAATTTGCCAAATGCTTTTTCTGCATCAATTGATATGATTGTGATTTTTATCTCTCAATTTGTTTATGTGATGTATCACATTTATTAACTTGCGGATATTTTACCATCCTTGCATCCCCAAAATAAATCCTACTTGGTCGTGGTATATCATCTTTCTGATGTAATGCTGGATCCAATTTGCTAGAATTTTTTGAGGATTTTGGCACTCATGTTTATGAGGTATATTGGCCTGTAATTCTCTTTCATTGTGTTGTCATTGTCTGGTTTTGGAATTAGGGTAATTCTGACTACATAGAATGAGCTTGGAAGTGTTCCTTCCTCTTGAATTTTTTGGAATAGTCTGAGGAGGATAGGTTTAAGTTCTTCCTTGAATGTTTGTTAAAACTCCCCTGTGAAGCCATCTGGCCCTGGGCTTTTGTTTGCTGGAAGCTTTTTGATGACTGCTTCAATTTCTTCCATAGTTATCGGCCTATTGAGATTTTTAGAATCTTCCTAATTGATTTCTGGAATGTTGTATTTTTCTAGGAATATGTCCCATTTCCTCCAGATTGTCTAATTTGTTGAAATAGTATTTTTTAACAATCTTTTTTTGTTGTTGTTTCTGGGGTCTGTTGTTATTTCTCCTCTTTCATTTCTGATTTTGTTTATTTGGGCCCTCTCTCTTTTCTTCTTGGTGAGCCTGGCTAGAGGTTCATCAATCTTGTTTATCCTTTCAAAGAACCAGTTCTTAGTTTCGTTGATCTTATGTATTGTTTTGTTTTGTTTTTTGTCTCTATATTATTTATTTCTGCTCTGATCTTTATTATCTCCTTCCTTCTGCTCACTCTGGGCTTTTCTTGTTGCTCTCTTTCTAACTCTTTGAGTTGTAGAGTTAGATGATTTATTACCATTTTTTTTTTTTTTTTTTGAGGTAGGCCTGTAGTGCTACAAACTTCCTTCTCAGGACTGTTTTCATTGTGTCCCATAGATTTTGAATTGTTGTATTTTCATTGTCATTCATTTCCAGGATATTTTTAATTTCTTCTTTTACCTCTTTGGTTACCCAATCATTGTTTAATAGCATGCTATTCAGCCTCCAAGTGTTTGGATTTTTTATTGTTTTTATAGTTTATTTCTTTTTTTTTTTTTTTATTGCACCACCCACTTCTTTATTTGTGCTTATAGGCCACTGACATTAAGCCATTCCATCAATAGAGTGAAAAAAATGACTGGTGTGAACATGCAAACTTTTGATTTTTCTTTGTCATAGCCTTGTTCTGAAAAACAAAACAAAAATAATAATGCCAAAACAATGGCAAAAATGAACTTAAGATTCTCTACCTGAAACAGAGAACTAAAATATAACAGCAAATTTCAAGCTACTATGTAAGGTAGAAAATCTCCCTTAGATTATTGTGAAGTGAAAAATACTTAGTCATATGGACATAGATGCAGCACATTTTTATTCCAAAATAAAGAGTTGCCCAGCTTGTACTTTTTAACCTTAGAAGTAGGAAGGTAATAATTATAAAGATAATAGAACATAAAACTCTGTGCTGGTTAGATTCTACATCATAATTTATGTGTTAGCTTGTAAGCAATTATTCTTTTTCTTTAATTATTTTTTTTTTTATTGCTTAAAGCATTACAAAGGTTATTACATATGTGTCCTTTTTTTTTCCCACCCTTGACAATACCCCGGCTTCCCCTACCCCCCAGTGTCTTATGTTCATTGGTTATGCTCATATGCATGCATACAAGTCCTTCAGTTGATCTCTTACCCCCCTCCCTCCGGCCCCCCAACCCGCCCCGGCCTTCCCGCTGCAGTTTGACAATCTGTGTGAGGCAGCTCTGCCTCTGTAACTATTATTGTTCAAAAGTTTATAATGGTCTCTATTATCCATGAATGAGTGAGATCATGTGGTATTTTTCTTTCGTTGACTGGCTTATTTCACTTAGCATAATGCTCTCCAGCTCCATCCATGCCATTGCAAATTGTAAGAGTTCCTTCTTTCTTACAGCAGCATAGTATTCCATCGTGTAGATGTACCACAGTTTTCTAATCCATTCATCTACTTATGGGCATTTAGGCTGTTTCAAGATCTTAGCTATGGTGAATTGTGCTGCTATGAACATATGGGTGCATATATCCTTTCTTATTGGTGTTTCTGGTTTCTTGGGATATATTCCTAGAAGCGGGATCACAGGGTCAAAGGGGACTTCCATTTCCAGTTTTTTGAGGAAACTCCATACTGTCTTCCATAGTGACTGCACCAGTCTGCATTCCCACCAGCAGTGCACGAGTGTTCCTTTTTCTCCACATCCTCTCCAGCACTTGTCGTTTGTTGATTTGTTGATGATAGCCAGTCTGACAGGTGTGAGATGGTACCTCATTGTTGTTTTGATTTGCATCTCTTGGATGATTAGTGACTTTGAGCATGTTTTCATATGTCTCTTGGCTTTCTGAATGTCCTCTTTTGAAAGGTGTCTATTTAGGTCCTTTGCCCATTTTTTGATTGGATTGTTTATCTTCCTTTTGTTAAGTTGTATGAGTTCCCTATAAATTTTGGAGATTAGGCCCTTATCAGATATGACGTTGGCAAATATGTTTTCCCACGCAGTGGGTTTTCTTGTTGTTTTGTTGATGGTTTCTTTTGCTGTGCAGAAGCTTTTTATTTTGATGTAGTCCCATTTGTTCATTTTCTCTTTAGTTTCAACTGCTCTAGGAGCTGTATCAGTGAAGAAATTGCTTCGGCATATGTCTGAGATTTTGTTGCCCTTGGATTCTTCTAGAATTTTTATGGTTTCCTGTCGTACATTTAAGTCCTTTATCCATTTTGAGTTTATTTTTGTGTATGGTGTAAGTTGGTGGTCTAGTTTCATTTTCTTGCATATATCTGTGCAATTTTCCCAACACCATTTATTGAAGAGACTATCTTGGCTCCATTGTATGTTCTTGCCTCCTTTGTCAAATATTAATTGAGCATATTGGTTCGGGCCGATTTCTGGGCTCTCTATTCTATTCCATTGATCTATATGTCTGTTCTTGTGCCAGTACCAGGCAGTTTTGAGAACAGTGGCTTTGTAATACAGCTTGATATCTGGTATTGAGATCCCACCTACTTTGCTCTTTCTCAGGATCGGTGCAGCTATTCGGGGTCTTTTTTTATTCCAGATGAATTTTTGGAGAGTTCGTTCTAGATCTGTGAAGTATGCCATTGGTATTTTAATGGGAAGTGCATTGAATTTATAGATTGCTGTGGGTAGTATGGGCATTTTAATGATGTTGATTCTACCAATCCATGAACATGGTATGTTCTTCCATCTGTTTATGTCTTCCTCTATCTCTTTTTTCAATGTCCTGTAGTTTTCTGAGTAGAGGTCTTTTACCTCTTTAGTTAAGTTTATTCCTAGGTAGCTTAATTTTTTTGGTGCGATGGTAAATGGGATTGTTTTTCTAATCTCTCTTTCTGCAAGTTCACTATTGGTGTATAGAAATGCCTCAGATTTCTTGGCATTAATTTTGTATCCTGCTACATTGCCAAATTCATGTATTAAGTCTAGTAGCTTTTTGATGGAGTCTCTAGGGTTTTGTATGTATAATATCATGTCGTCTGCAAATAAGGACAGTTTTACTTCCTCTTTTCCAATTTGGATGCTTTTTATTTCTTCTTCTTGCCTAATTGCAATGGCTAATATTTCCAGGACTATGTTGAACAGGAGTGGTGAGAGTGGCATCCTTGTCTTGTTCCTGTTCTTAGGGGAAATGGTGTTAGTTTTTGTCCATTGAGTATGATGTTGGCTGTGGGCCTGTCATATATGGCTTTTATTATGTTGAGGTATAATCCTTCTACTCCCACCATGCTGAGAGTTTTTATCAAAAATGGGTGTTGGATTTTGTCAAATGCTTTTTCTGCATCAATTGATATGACCATGTGTTTTTTTTCTTTCAATTTGTTTATGTGATGTATCACGTTTATTGATTTGCGGATATTGTACCATCCTTGCATCCCTGGGATAAATCCTACTTGGTCATGGTGTATGATCTTTCTGATGTACTGCTGGATCCGATTTGCAAAGATTTTGTTGAGGATTTTGGCATCTATGTTCATGAGGGATATTGGCCTGTAATTCTCTTTCATTGTGTTGTCTTTATCTGGTTTTGGTATTAGGGTGATGCTGGCTTCATAGAATGAGCTTGGAAGTGTTCCTTCCTCTTGAATTTTTTGTAGTAGTCTGAGGAGGATAGGTTTTAGTTCTTCCTTGAATGTTTGGTAAAACTCCCCTGTGAAGCGGTCTGGCCGGGGCTTTTGTTTGCTGGAAGCTTTTTGATAACTGCTTCAATTTCTTCCATAGTTATTGGCCTATTGAGATTTTTAGATTCTTCCTGATTGAGTTTTGGAATGTTGTATTTTTCTAGGAATTTGTCCATTTCCTCCAGGTTGTCTAGTTTGTTGGAGTAGAGCTGTCCATAGTATTTTTTAACAATCATTTGTATTTCTGTGGGGTCTGTTGTTATTTCGCCTCTATCATTTCTGATTTTGTTTATTTGGGTTCTCTCTCTTTGCTTCTTGGTGAGCCTGGCTAGAGGTTTGTCAATCTTGTTTATCCTTTCAAAGAACCAGCTCTTAGTTTCATTGATTTTCTGTATTATCTTTTTGGTCTCTATGTCATTTATTTCTGCTCTAATCTTTATTATCTCCTTCCTTCTGCTCACTCTGGGGTTTTCTTGTTGCTCTCTTTCTAATTCTTTGAGTTGAAGAGTTAGATGATTTACTACCATTTTTTCTTGCTTTTTGAGATAGGCCTGTAGAGCTATAAACTTCCCTCTCAGGACTGCTTTCATTGCGTCCCAATGGTTTTTGATTGTTGTGTTTTCATTGTCATTAGTTTCCAGGATGCTTTTAATTTCTTCTTTGATCTCATTGGTAACCCAATCAATATTTAATAACATGCTATTCAGCTTCCAAGTGTTTGAGTAATTTGGGTTTTTTTTTTTTGTAGATCATTTCTAATATTATGCCATCGTGATCTGAGAAGATGCTTGGTATGATTTCAATCTTCTTGAATTTGGTGAGACTTTGTTTGTGACCCAATATGTGGTCTATTTTTGAATGTGTCTTATGAGCCCTTGAGTAGAATGTATATTCCGTGGCTTTGGGGTGAAGTGTTCTGAAGATGTCAATTAAGTCCATCTGATCAAGTGAGTCATTTAGGGTTGCTGTTTCTTTGCTGATTGTTTGTCTAGAGGATTTATCCAGAGATGTCAGTGGTGTATTAAAGTCCCCTACTATGATTGTATTGTTGTCGATCTCTCCTTTGATATCTTCCAGGAGTTTTTTTATGTATTTGGATGCTCCTGCATTGGGTGCATAAATGTTTACCAGGGTTATATCTTCTTGTTGTATTGATCCCTTTAGTATTATGAAGTGGCCTTCCTTATCTCTGGTTATGGCCTTCACTTTGAGGTCTATTTTGTCCGATATATGTATTGCTACCCCAGCTTTCTTTTCCTTTCCATTTGCCTGGAAGATATTTTTCCTGTAGTTTATTTCTAATATTATGTCATTGTGGTCTGAGAAGATGTTTGATATGATTTCAATCTTCTTGAATTTGGAGAGACTTTTCCTGTGACTCAATATGTGGTCTATCTTTAAAAATGTCCCTTGTGCACTTGAGGCAAACGTATATTCCATGGCTTTTGGGTGCAATATTTTGAAGATGTCAATTAAGTCAATCTAATCTAGTGAGTCATTTAGGATTGATGTTTCTTTGCTGATTTTTTTGTCTAGATGATTTATCCAGTGATGTCAGTGGGGTATTATAGTCCCTACTATGATTGTATTGTTGTCGATCTCTCCCTTGGTATCTTCCAGGAGTTTTTTATGTATTTGGGTGCTCCTGCATTGGGTGCATATATGTTTATCAGGGTTATATCCTCTTGTGGTATCGATCCTTTTAGTATTATGAAGTGGCCTTCCTTATCTCTTGTTATGGCCTTCACTTTGAGGTCTATTTTGTCAGATATAAGTATTGCTACCCCAGCTTTGTTTTTCATTTCCATTTGCCTAAAAGATATTTTTCCATCCCTTTACTTTCATTCTGTGTGAGTACCTTATTCTGGGATGGGTCTCTTATAGACAGCATATACTGGTATATGGGTCTTGTTTGTTTTTTTTATCCATTTAGCCACTCAATGTATTTGCTTGGAGTGTTTGGTCCATTTACGTTTAAAGTTATTATTGATAGGTACTTGTTTGTAGCCATTTTTATTCTTTATGCCTGTGTTCCTTGTTCCCTTTCTATTTCTTCTTTTTATAGCAGTCTCTTTAGTATTTCTGCATTGCTGGCTTAGTTGTATGCTGGAAGCCGGTTCATCCTTGCTGCTTGACACAGTTGCTGCAGGGAAGAAACATCTGCACAGCTTATGTTTCAAGGTACCTGACGTATATGGCATATGGTTTGCTCCCCCTCTTAGCACTATGTGTTTTAAACAGGACCACCTCACCAAGAAAGGTTGTTTCCCCAGGTGGGGATTTTTCCCTGGAGTTAGGGAGGGAATAAAACCCCTTAACTAAGTGCCAGGAGGGTAATTAATCACTTTAACTATGAACAATCATGCTTAAGCTACATAATCTTTACTTAGGATAATCTCCTTCAGTTACTTCCTTGTAGCTTAATAGAACAATAGAGTAACCTTGGAATAGAGATAAGAAACACCCTAACCTTTAGAATAGAATGGATAGGATTAAAATCAACTGGTATAAATACAGATGTAGCAGGACAATAAACACAGAACCTGGCTAGAGAACCTCGCTATGCTGATCAACTAAACGCTGTCTCCGTGTCCTTCATTCTTTGCCGACTCTGTCCACACCTTTGGGAACCCCTGGACCTGCTGGGGTTGGACCCCAACAGTTGTAATAACCCCCTTAGCCTTTTTTTTTTTGTCTGTAAATCTCCTTATTTCACTTTCAATTTGAATGATAGCCTCGCTGGATAGAGTATTCTTGGATTCAGTCTCTTGCTTTGAATCACTTTATATGTTTTATAACATTCCTGGTCTGATGTGTTTCTGATGAGAAATCAGTTGATAGTCTAATGGGAGATCCCTTGTAGATAACTTTCTGTCTCTCTCTGGCAGCCTTTAAGATTCTTACTTTGTCATTGATGTTTGCCAATTTAGTTACAATGTGTGTTGCTGTTGGTCTTTTGGGGTTTATCTTGTTTGGGAATCTGTGTGCTTCCGGACTTGTATCACCTTTTTATTCCCCAAATCAAGACATTTTTCTCTCGTTATTGCTTTAAACAAGTTTTCGATTCCTTGCCCAGTTTCCTCTCCTGGCACCCCTATAATGTGGATGTTGCTTCATTTCATGTTGTCCTAAAGTTCCCTTAGACTCTCCTCTTGCTTTTTCAGTTTTTTTTTTTCCAGTTGCTTCTCTGCATGGGTATTTTTCTACTTTATCTTCTAACTATCTGATTTAGTCTTCAGCTTCTTGTCTACTGTGGAAACCTTCCATTGTGTTCTTTATTGCACCTATGTCATTCTTCATTTCCTCTTGATTCTTACACATGTTGGTGAATTTCTTGTTCTGCCTCTGAGAGATTGCTTTCCTCCATTTCATTTATTTCCTTTTCTGGTGATTCCTCCTTTTCTTTCATATGGGGGTTGTTTCTTTGTCTTCCCATTTTTGTTATTCCTTTGTGATTGTTTCTATGTATTAAAACACACTGCTATGCCATCCAGATTTATTGAATTTGTCTTATGCAATAGATGTTTTCTGGGGTCCAATAGTACACACTCTCAGGTATTCAAGGGATGCCACCTACTTGAGTTATTTGGGTTCTCTTGATATAGCTGTGTCTTGAATGTTATTGTCCCATTTGTGGATGGAGTTTCCTCTCAGGGTGTCTGGTTATGTGGCTCGCTCTCTACCACATCATCCCAACTGTTGTTGAGGTGCTGACCAAACAGCACAAAATAAAACACAGCAAGACATGACACAAAAGAAACAGAACACGAATGTACACAAGACACCTGTAACCCCAGTAAAAGTGACTACCAGAGAATAGAATTAGTAGAGAGAAAAGATAGCAAAGAAATTATCAAGAAAAAAGAAAAGGAAAGAAGTAAAAAGAAAAATCAAAAGGAAAAGAAAAAGAAAGAAAAAATATGGGAAGAAAACACCACAAAACGAACAAATAAATCAAAAAGTGAAAACAAAAAACACCCAGAAAAGGAGCAGGGGGGGTATAATCTGTAGAGGCTGAGCTTAAATACAGAAACTAAGGTTAAGGAATTATATGAGTAGGGGAAGGACCATAGTTTAGTGAAGAGGAGGTAGAAAGAGAATGAATGGATAAGAAGGGAAAAATCAAACAAACTGAAAATTTCAAAACTTATTTATTTATTTATTTATTTATTTACTTTTTAAAAGAGAATCGATGTGAGATCAGATAAGCTTGAATTTAGGAAGTGAAAATTAATTTAAAAATTAGGAGGAGAAATGAGCAAGAGAGGAAGGGGCAAAATAATTGACTAGCGATAAAAGAGAACAGGAGATGGAGTGGGAGCAGGGAAGAGAAAATTAGATATATGAATAAGTCAACAGAGACTACAATAATAATACATCAATATGGCAGATAAAGATCAACTTTTAACAAGGGGTAAAAAGAAAATAAAGAAAAAAACTAAAGCAGGGACAGAAGAAAAAAACAGGATGAAAAAGGGAGACACGAGAAAGAAAAATGTGAAAATAAGAAGAAAATAAGGTAAAATAAAAATAAAAATCTATATATATATATATAAGAGCCAGGGGCCATCACAACCGAACGGACAACCAAAGAGGCTGAGTGGGGCGTCAAGACTGACAGGGGGGTTAGTGAGGGATGACCAAACAACTAAGCACCAGGCCAGCAGGGGGGTTAGTGAGGGACAACCAAGCAACTGAACAAGAAGGCTGCGTGGGGTGACCAGGCCGACAGGGGGGTTAGTGAGGGATGCCCAAATGATTAAATAGCAGGCTGTGTAGGGCAACCAGGCCAACAGGGGGATTAGTGAAGGACAACCAAACAACTGAACAGCAGGCTGCATGGGGTGACCAGGCTGGCAGGGGGGTTAGTGAGGGATGACCAAACAACTGAACAACAGGCTGTGTGGGGCAAACAGGCCAGCAGAGGAAGTTAGTGAGGGACGACCAGGCCAGCAGGGGGCACAGTTGGAGGCAACCAGGCTGGCAGAAGGGGGCTGTTGGGGGTGACCAGGCCTGTGGGGGGTCAGTAAGTGGTGCGGGGGGAAGTTAGGGGTGACCAGGCTGGTGGCGGGGGGGGGCAGCTGGGGGTGACCAGGTTGGCAGCGGGGGGCAGTTGGGGGATACCAAGCTGGCAGACAGAGGTGGTCAGGGGTGATCAGGCTGGCAGGGGGGCCAGTAGGGGCAATCAGGCAGGCAGGCAGGTGAGCAGTTAGGAGACAGCGGTCCTAGAGTGTGAGAGGAATGTCCGAGGGGTCCAGGATTGGAGAGGGTGCAGGCTGGGATGAGGGGACCCCCCCTCCCTCGTGCACAAATTTCATGCACTGAGCCTCTAGTAAAAATAGAATAAAGAAAAAATAACACTATATTTTTAATAATTAAATAAATTTTAAAAAGTGAAGTGCCGTTCACTTTAGCTGAGTTTTAATGCCACATGGTGACTGGTTTCATATCCTTCTCTTCTGTTCTGTCTGTCAATTCTGGGCTTCCTGTAGGTAGTTAGGTGCTGACCACTGTCGGGAACTGTCTTCGGTGGTTAGCACCAAATGATCCACTGCTCCTCTGTTTGTGTCTGTCTCTACAGGCCTTGGCTGCAAGCAGGCAGGACCAATCAGCCCACTTTGCCTGTCTGCTAGCTATCAATCTTAATCATTTATGTGTCTGTTTCCCACAGGACTTTAAGTGGGGGTGGTGCTGTTTTGCTTACAGGGAATCAGATAGATATTTCTTCCCTGATCCTGAGTTACTCTTCTGCCAGTGGCCCAGAATATTACTCTGTTCTTAATTGCTTAGAGATCCTTGTATTGAGACCAGTGGTGTTGGCTGGCAACCTGGAGTTTCTAATCAGTCTGGGTCCCAGATATTGGGGCTGAACTGTCCCCCTTCCAACCCAGCCACTTAGAGCTCTCTGGGGCTATTCAGAGCCTTTGTTCCCTTTGTGTAGCTCAAAATGGAGGCAGGGTGTGGCAGGCTGTATTACCTACCTTGAGGCTACTGGGAGGGGCTGGCTCTTCAGGAGAAAAATGGCTGCTTGGGTTTAGGAATGTCCCAATGCCAGATTCCTGGTCACATCTCCCTGCCCTGTTTCCCTCCACAGCCTCTCCACAGGCTCCACAAATCTGTGCCTCTACCTACACCACAGCCTCAGGTGATTGTTTGCAACTGAAAGGTCCTACAAACTGAGTTTAGAGAATAAAAGCAAAGACAAAACAAAGGCAAAACAACCACGAAACTGCAGGTTTCTCTCCCACCAGCACCATGCTGCTTGGGTCACTTTTCAGGCCACCTTTCTGGATGCAGCCTTGCACAGCTGTAGTCTTAGATCTAGATTCCCCAGCTGCCAACTGCCCTGTGACTTTTCCAAAGTGACGCAGCTTTGGTGCAGTTCAGCTTCCTCCTCACCCTCTTGGCCCAGTAGTTGTGTGTCCCTCTCCAGCCCAGATCCCCTCTCCTACTCTTTTCCAGGTGTCCTCTGCCCTTCCTGGTTGTGAACTGTCTCCTCAGCTGTGTCTAATGTGTTAATTCTGGGTGGATGATCTCTGATTTAGTTGTTTTTCCAGTCTGGCCCAGGAGTAGGTACATGACATATCTATCTATTTTTTATTTTCCTAAAATTGGAAGTTCTAATAGCAGTATCACTGAATAGGAAATGTGATAATAAACTTTCTCTGTACAAACTAGTTTAATGTTAGGTTAAAGGTGTCTTTTGAAATACTGTGGTTCTGGTCAAATGATGCTATTCTGAATCATATGCAAAGAATAGACACCTGAACTCAATTTTCTTTCAGTATGATATGCTGTCAGGCCAGAAATCAAGCCTAATTAATTCTACATTCTGTGCTTTAAGGTCATGTAGTTCTGGAATACTAACCAGTCAAGGGGGAAAAGAAAACCATGTTTTAGTACTGTGAGGTGGGGACGAAGGGGAGATGGTGGAGAAGGCTGACAAATAGATACCTAGTATAGTTAATACACAATTCTATAGAGCATTTTTACTTATGATTTTTTTAATAACATTTTGTTTTCTATATCTTACTGTATGGTAAGAATGCAATATATACTACATATAACATAAAAATGTGCCAGTCAACTGTTTATGTTATTGGTAAAGCTTCTGGTCTACAGCAGGGTATTAGCAGTTAACTATGAAGCAAGTTAGGAGGCAGGTTTGTTTCTTGTTTTGTTTTTAACCACTTTTTTCTACTTTGTATTCTTAAAAGTTCTATGACACAGAAGACATTCTATAAATATCATCTGCCTTAGTCAGCTCCAGCTGCCATAACAAAATACCATAACTTGTTTGGCTTTAATAACAGAATTTATTTCATTATGGTTCTGGAGGCTCAAGTCTGAGATCAGAGTGTCAGCATGATGATGTTCTGGTGAGATCTCTCTTCCTAATTTCTCTTTCTCTTTCTCTCTCTCTCTTTCCCTTTCTCTCTTTCTTTCTCTTCTTATAAGGACAACTAGAGGCCCGGTGCACAAAAATTTGTGCACTTGGGAGGATCCCTCAGCCCAGCCTGTGCCCTCTCGCAGTCTAGGACCCCTCGGGGAATGACCACCTGCTGGCTTAGGCCCACTCCCTGGGGGAACAGGCCTAACCTGGCAGTCAGACATCCCTTTGGCAGCCCGGGAGCCCTTGGGGGATGTCCACTTGCCAGCAGGGAGCAGGCCTAAGCTGCAGTCGGACATCCTTAGCCCTGCTGAGGAGGCAGGAGAGGCTCCCACCACCATCACTGCGCTGGCAGCCATCAGCCTGGCTTGTGACTGATCAGAGCTTCCCCTGTGGGAGCACACTGACCACCAAAGGGGCAGCTCCTGCATTGAGCATCTTCCCCCTGGTGATCAGTGTGTGTCATAGTGACCAGTCATTCCCAGTTGTTCTGCTGTTAGGGTCAATTTGCATATTACCCTTTTATTATATAGACTAGACTCTTTATCCATTGATAGCCCAATCATACTGTTGGTACTTTCTTCACAACATGCTTTCTCATTTTGTTGACAGAAAACATTACTGATAACATAAGCAGTCAATTAACACATTTTAATCTTATCTATATATATATAAAACCCTAATATGCAAATAGACCAAACAGCAGAACAATCAAACTACCAAACAACCTGTTGCTATGATGTACGCTGGCCACCAGAGGGCATGTGCAAAACATGGTGGGCATCAGCAGCAGGCAGCAGAGCAAAGAACATGGCAGGCATCAGCCACAGCAGGATGGTGGAGCAGGTAAGCGGGGCCATCAGACCAAAGGCAGGTTGCTGTCATCTGAGCAAGCCTCTGGTGGCTACTGAAAATTCTTTGCTCCCATGCACTGTGGCCCCACTGGTGCTTGCACCTGCTGCTGGCACTGGCCACACTCGCACCTGCTGCCAGCACCAGAGCCACTGCTCACACCTTAGGGCTCCTCCACCTCCCCCTGCTCCTGAGGGGCGATCAAGGCCAGCAGCTGCCTCTCGCACCCACCAGCCCCAATCGCTGCATGCTGTCAGCAGATGTGAGTGGGGCTGGCGCCATCAGCACATGGGAGCAGTGGCAGTGGGAGCGGACTGCTGGCAGACAGGGGATCGGGGACTGCGGTGGGAGGGGCTGGGTTGGGGCATGGAGGATGGGCTGAGACCTGCCCCTGTGCCCACCGCAGCCTCACAGCCCACATTTCCTTCCAAGGTGCACGAATTCATGCACTGGGCCCTAGTATGTATTATATTTTATTTTTATTGTAAGGTAATTTATAGAAAATAAAATGTTATTAAGAAATACCTAAGGAAGAGAAATACATTTATAATATTTATTAAGAAAAATCCATGTATAAGTGGATTGGCACAGTTCAATCCTGTGTTGTTCAAGAGTCAACTATTCATTTTTAAACCAGCATCTATTTGGTGGTTTCTGCATTGCTTTTAAAGCTTTAATGTGCATATGGATCACCTGGGATCTTGTTCAAGTAAAACTTCTGATTCAGCAGTTCCAGGGTGGAAGTTTAAGAATCTGCATTTTTAACAAGCATATAGGTAAGGTGCATAGGCATCACTTTTGAGTATCAGAGTGCTAGAAAACAAGTAACAGTGGGAAATCTGAACAAACGCAGTAAGCATACATCTTTCATGAAAAAAGTAAGAAGAGGAAAAATAATAAAATTTAAAGGACAATAGAAAGACATAGCAATAGCCTTAACCAGTCTTGCCCAGTGGATAGAGTGCTGGCCCGTGGACTGAAAAGTACTGGGTTCGATTCCCAGTCAAGGGCACATGCCTGGGTTCAGACTCGATCCCCAGTAGGGAGCATGCAGGAGGCAGCCAATCAATGAGCCTCTCTCATCATTGATGTTTCTATCTCTTTCTCCTCCCTTCCTCTCTGAGATCAATAAAATTATATTTTAAAAAAGACATATCAATGAAATAAACTCAACGAAAAGAATGTATCTTTATAAGCTCTAAGGTTATTTCAACTCTAGAAGACCATGGCTAACAAATAAGATCAATAAGCCGGAGCTAGAGTAACAGAACAAACCTAATAAAAGCTGTATCTGAAGTGAAATGTTCTGAAGCATTCATTTAATAATAATGATAATACGATAATAACAATAAAACCAATACTTTATTGCACCTTTTTTGTCTTGGATTATAATTATCAAAAAATCTGAACTGTTCAACATATGTCCTTATGAACAAGGTATACTATAAAGAAGAAGAAAGCAAAAATAAATTGGAAATAGGATATAATATATTTCATATTTGATCAAGTCAATTTTTATTTAGAATATAAATGCATTGGGATTCTGATGCAAATTATTCATTATAATACAGAGAAAAATAATAGAAGTAGTTCTCAAAGTAATGATTTAGAGCTTGAATTTTACATGTTTACCAAGGGCCTTTATGACTATAAATAATTCATGAATCTGTATTTCTGTAATGTTTGAGATTTCCCCCACCATTAAAAGTGTCTTTTAATGATTAGGTCACATGGCCAGAGCAGTTCTTTAATGTCTCTCTTTTTCCTGGTTTATCATTTTTCCATTTTGCTTAGGAATACATTAGCCTTTGCTACATACCCTCAAAACATTTACTTTTGCAATCAGCTTGGAACAGAAAATGAGCAGTGGGACCTAATTGAATATTATGTATTTAAGATGGCTAAAATGGATATAATTTTGAAATGAGAAATGCATATACATACACACAATAAAGATTAAAAGATGATCAGCACAAAATAGCAGATTGCATGCCAGCTGAACATATTTCAGTGTGTAGCCAAAAGGACTCATTGACTATAAAAAATAATGCTGTCCTGAAATGATGGCAAGGTTTCTACATGAAAACCAAAGCAGTTTCACTATTTAATAATCAGAACATTTTCACTTATAAATAGTTCATCAGGCATGCTAGAATGGTTTTATTAGGAAAAGTGGGGTTTGGAGGCCTTTTTAAAAAAAATTCTAGAAATGTAGACATAAATGTAATGTTGGTGATCTTTGTTTTACCTAGAAAATCATTACTTCTGTTTCCCATACAGCTACAAATTGTTTGATACTACTTGGGAAATAGAGAAAAACAATCCTTTCTGATTACAAAGAATGAAAACATTTAGGAGTACAGTTAATTTTTAAAAATATGCTACAGAACAAACTAAATATGGGTATATTAATGCATCCTTAAGAGTTTGGACTCAGTGACACTTCATTAACACAGACTTTTAAAAATAGGACTTTTGAAAGAATCTTATTTAGTTTCTTGCTCAGCTTTTCCTCTCCTGGGAGTTTTCCTCTATTAATTGCTTCTGTGCTCAGATGCTTCTAATTATTAACCTGCAGGTGTCTCTAATCACTGTGTCTTCCAGCAGAGTTTTATTGGAGGGCCATTAGATGTGATGCTTAATTGCAACACACTGTACCTAGTTTTGTGTATGTTTGATCTTTCAGATGGCTTCCCAGACCTCGGAAAATAGTCATTGGCAATCACTTTCTACAATTAACCACAATTCCTATATCTTTCTCTATTGTTAAATTGGATCAGAGTGTATAGAATTATACATGCGCTAAGCCTTAAAACTAGATATTGGTTCTAATGATGTTTAGATTCTAGAATATTCAAAGCAAAGAATGTAGATTTATTCCTATATTTTAAAATCTGAAATATGTATAAAAATATATAAAGTCACTGAATCTTAAAGTGTGCAGGGTCCTGAGAAATACATGAGTTATTGCATTTTAAAATGAGAGAAGCATGGCTGCCATAGACTTCAGCATAAGACTTTATTTCTGAGTCTCATATGCTACGTTGCACTGTTTGACCAATTCATTTCCCACACCATTTTCAAAAGTTTCAGTTATATGTCAAGTTGGAATAATTCAAATAATGTCAATATAAGGACATAGCCCTGCTGCAAAATTATTCTAGAACTACAAACTATGTATCTTCTGTTTCACATCCGAATAAATTACATGTTGAATAAAAATTGAACATGCAAATAAAGATGACCATAGGTCAATAGTTTCCTTCTACTCAGAGTACATATTTGGATCTCTGAATATGTCTTTTGACCCAGACATGTCATCTAAGTGGGGCACTGTGATTATGGCCCTGATTTTAGCAGAAAGCATGGAGGCAGGGCCTGATGTGTGATCAAACATAGCTCTGCCTAATGTTTCCATGTTCACCCTCATAATAACTGTTTGGTTGGATTCGGCAGGATCACCAGGGAATTTTTTCATGGTAGATTGGTTTTCTTTGTGGGTTTATGGTTGTTGTTTTTTTCATTTTTGATTTGTTGGTTGTAGGTTTAAGTTTTGTTGCTTTTGTTGTTGGAATTGTGATTTCAACAATACAAATTCTTATAGAGGTGAAGCCAGCATGCTATCAGTCTGTTATAGTCACTTTAAAATTAGAAATATTTAATATGTTACATGCTTAATTCAGTAGCCTGGGTCTCACCTCTGGATATAAAGTGAATCGTCAGCATATTTGAAAATACAATGTCATCACTTCTCTCTATAAATAATTCAATTTTCCCTCTGTCCCATTTTTTCCTCTGAAATCTGGAATAATTTTAGAGCATCAAAATAGATTTTAAAAACACTTTGTATTTTTTTTTTTTTTCATGAAAATAGCATAAGTATTTTTGGCACTTTCAGCATCTGTTACCTGTGGCATGCTAAGCAAAAAGTACTTCCATGTAACAAAAAATAAAATTAGCAAAAACACAGTTTTGATATAAATAAAAAAAATTTAGAATATGATTATATTATTTTCAAAATCTATCAAGCTCTTTCTTGGAAAAGAAGGTAGTTATATTTATTTATTTATAGTTATTTTTTGTATTTGTTTACTGTTCACTTTTTCTGCCCATGTATGAAATTGAAAGAAACTTATTCTTGTGCTTCTATTATACTGGAAACTCAAGATATTTATAGAAACTCTAAGTTGCTCTGTCTGTAATGAAGAATTTTGAGGATTAATAACTCTTAAACATGATACTTGAAATGGTGTTGGGTTCATAGTCTTAATTAGTTTCCATTATCAATTTGTTATGTCCCTGTTAGGAACACTCATATCTGTAAAAGGACATTAACCTGGCATTCTGCTCACAGGAAGGAGAATGGCCTTCTCTGCTTACATGATCCCAAACAAAAATATTATCATCATCCATTAGATTACTTATTTCATAAAGCATTTATCAGCCATATTAGAACTAGTTAAATGGAAACTTAATTGCTTTTCCCCGAAATAATTGCCTAGAACCATGAAAGATTACCACACATATAATTTGCTCCATAATACATGTAAGCATAAATGGCTGAATTAAAATCTTCATTAAAATTTCTTATATATTTTCCTTTTACTCTAATTCCATAGTCTACCACATCAAATTTATTACTTCGTGAGCTCACAAGAGGAAAAGCATGTAAGAAATCTTAAAATATTATTGAAACATATTCCTATTCACTTAACACTACTATCATGTTCACAGTTTGTGACTTATATAAATGATTCTAAACTCTGCAGTCATTAGCAAAGCCATCTAATATTCTGGGAAAACAATCTACAGACCTGTTATCTCAGTTCTTTAGTCTAATCTTCCTGAATAATGAGGCGACTTCAGTATATTAATAGTGTCATTTTCTGGTTTTTATCCTCAACAGAGGCATATGATGGAAATCATTTATCTCAAACCAATTAAGCACCACACTGTGGAAGACAGTAAATGGAAGAAGTCTTGTAGCATGATTTATTTCATGCCATATGATCTAAGGTTGCTAACTATCCATTTTATCTGGTATACAATACAAGATTGCCTAATTAAGTTCTGATGTCCAAGGAGAAGCTTTTATTAAGCCAATGTTTTCCCAAGATTGTTAAAAATAGTTAGTGTAGAATTTGTGCTGGAACATGTTGTTCAACAATGTTCTCTTTCAAGATTTCATTAGAAAATTTTCATAAGAGAATCCTCAATTTAATTACTCAAGTTGAAGCTATATTGTGGCTACAGAACAAGGCAATGAGAAAAATTCAATTCTTGAACTAGACACTGGCTGACTTTAAATGACCCATTATGTATTGTCTGTGTTCTCTATAGCACATCCATAATAATTAATAAACATTTATCAAGCCTCTGTGTGAGCACACTAGGGGGTTTAATTATGTCTTCTTGCTTAGCATGAGTATAAACAATATTATGAATCATTTAAGTGGCACAACTTCACTGTGTTTTCATGACAGACAAAAACCTTCTTATTAGAAATGAAGTTTAAATTCAGAATAATTCTGTTTTATAATATTACAAATATGAAATAAGCACAAATAATCCTGTTGCCAGTTAATGGAGTTTAATCTTACATATTTTGAAATAATTGTAAGAATTGATAAGATTTCATGTAGAAACATGCATAACTTAAAAGTTGTTTGTCATCATGTCTTTAAACATTTATTGAGGACTATTATCCACTAAGTTGTGCTGGACATTGGATATGAATATGAGAGAGACCCTGTTCCCATGGAGCTCACCCCCTAGTGTTGGGACCATAGAGAAACATGGCGGAGGAGCCTTTTGAGGATGGCCAGTTTGTCAAATCAGGTCTCACCACGCAGGGCTCCCCTACCACCATGACCACTGTTTAAGGTCTAGGAACAAACATTTGTCAGCAACTGAAAGGTCAAATCAAGGAAACAGACTTTTACTTAGCAAATTACAAAAAAAACCTCTTTCATTTATTTATTGTTTATTTCATGCCATTGTTCCTAATACCATCCTATTAGGTTATATTTTAATTTCTATTTTTAGTTATAATGCTTGTGCCTCTCTAAAGGGACAAAGCATATATCCAAGTGGGAGACAGCTTTAGGGAATGCCTCAGTGTCACATCTCCCCAAACGGAAATGACAAATATGAAAAACTGCCTGACAATATCATAAAGAGGGTGAAGTCAAAGGGCACAGGAGAGTTGGTTAATCTTTTTTAGAAGCTCAGTCAAGGTGAGCCACATACCTAATTAAATTCTATTAATTAAAAAATAATAATTGCTCAACAAACAACAAGTGTTGGAGAGGATGGGGAGAAAAAGGAACCCTTCTGCACTGCTGGTGGGAATGCAGACTGGTGCAGCCACTGTGGAGAACAGTATGGAGTTTCCTCAAAAAACTAAAAATGGAACTCCCATTCGACCCAGTGATCCCACTTCTAGGAATATATCCCAAGAAGCCAGAAACACCAATCAGAAAGGATATATGCACCCCTATGATCATAGCAGCTCAATTCACCACAGCTAAGATTTGGAAACAGCCTACGTGCCTATCAGCAGATGAGTGGATTAAAAGACTGTGGTACATCTACACAATGGAATACTATGCTGCGGTAAAAAAGAAGGAACTCTTGCCATTTGCAACAGCATGGATGGAACTGGAGAGCATTATGCTAAGTGAAATAAGCCAGTCAGAGAAAGATAAATATCACATGATCTCACTCATTTGTGGAATATAAAGAACAACATAGACTGATGAACAGGGACAGATCCAAAGACAGAGAAACAGCGATCAGACTATCAATCCCCAGAAGGAAAGTAGGGGAGGGTGGGGGTAAGGGGAAGAGATCAACTAAAGGACTTGTATGCATGCATATAAGCGAAACCAATGGACACGGACAACAGGGGGATGAGAGCATGAGTTGGGGGGGGAAGTTGGGGGTTAATGGGGGATGAGGACACATTTGTAATACCTTAACCAATAAAGAAATTAAAGATTTAAAAAAAGAAAAAATAACAATAATTGCAAGTAAGCAAGAAAGTTAAGAGAAAAATTGACCAAATAAATGGGCAAATTATTTTAAGGCTTTCTTAAATTTGGAACCACATAGGAAATGCTGACAAGCCAAAAGTTAGAGGATTTTATATAGGTTTGTATAAACAAACTATGTATATGTAAAATTATTTCTAGGGGGTGATATAAATTAACTTCATAGGTAATTTTGACTGTCCTCAATGTTTGCCCTGCAAAGGGACTCAATAACTTAAACTTGAGTAAGAGGCAACTATACAATACCATTTTTTTAAAAAAAGGTGACTTTTAAAATGAGACTTGAGGATACATAAAATCTTGTTGAATGGAAAAGGCAATAGGACATTTCAGATTAATGGAATGCAAGTTATCTAACAAATATAAAAAAAGTGTTCTTTAGAGAGTATAAGATTTCAAGAGCAAGCTGTCAAAAATAAAGTTTGTATTAAAATCATCATAATTCTTTAATATTAGAGTTATTAGGTAAGTCAGAACAGTATTCATACTCAAACTATCACAGGATGTGGATTATCTAAAAGAGATCATTACTTGTACATTCACTATCCATAATTACCCCATTGCAAAAATAGAACTAAAATTACAGGCCATTTGTAAACCACCCTTGAGTGCTAAAGTCAGAGAAGACAGAAGGAATTGGATGGTACTTGTGTACTATATCAGATGCCTCCTAGTGACATCCAGGGACCTCTTGGTGGGATCTCTCTCTCTGAGGCCATTGGACACTATCTCATTCCATATACATCAACTATGGACTTGGTGTGGGTCAACTTGACTGCATCTCACTTTATACCAACATGTGCACTTCCCCTTCCTCTTTAATATTTTCTTATTGTTTCTGAGACATGAGATATCATGGACACATTAGGACTTGCTAGTTTGTAACCTGGAAGTGTGTATGTTTTGGGGTGGGGTGAATGCCTATTTAAATGGTAATGAAGCAAACCTGTGACAATAGAAATGGGAGATGACAAATACATTTTTCTCCTTTCCTTACCCCAAAATAGACTGCCAGGCAGTAGTCCATGCTACCTCTTAAAGATGGCAAAATTGTGCTTGAAAGAAAGTGTATGCAGGTTGGTAATGCACTTCCATGTTTGCTTTCTAATTTTTTTTTTTTTACTGTAGTGAGAAAGTGACTGAACTAGATTCCAGTCCAAAAATTGCCCATGTCATATTAAGGAAGTCAGCTGATTCATTGTTTCTCTGTGTGTGTTTTTTTGTTATATATTTTTTGTTTTTTACTTTTAAATAAGGACGTCAAATTCCCATGCCTACTTGTTCCAAAATTTAGGTAATAAAAAATAAAAAACAAAATAGATAAATTTAAAATAAGTTGGAACTTTTTAAAGTGTCTTTGAACCATAAGGTGCAGGGGGGCTGTGGAAGGCAGCTCAGTGGAATAGGGGGTTGGAAGGGAGTGTGATGGTCTGTACCCTTTGCCTTCTCCATCTATCTTCACACTTTAATAAAAGCAGTCAAGTTATTACACTGAGATTCCTACTGTTGCTTCATTAAAAAATGTTTTGCTACCAAAACGGCTAAATTTTTTTCTCTCTAAAGTCTTTTCTGAGATTCTCTAGTTCAGTGAAACCTGGATTGCAGCACCAGTAATCTCCAGTCATCACATTATTTGGGACTCAAGTTCATGTTTTCTATGATATACATTTATTTGTCAAACCTCAGGAGTCCATTTGAGGTATATAATTATAGGCTGAGAGTCCTGTCATAAACCCCTTTGATTACTATCTGCATAAAATGCAACTAGGGAATGGTTTGAAGGATAATATTTATTACCTAAGGGTAAGAACAAACCCTGAGTGTGGGGAGTACTAATATATAACTACCTCTAAATATTTGTAACTAAAGATTTATCTTCATCTAACATTAAGGATTTGAAATATTTGGTGACTTTACTTATGTTTAAGTTAAAACAGCATTGTTAATTAATACAAAATGAATTGACTTAACTATTGTGGTTAGGCGCATCAGTAGAAAGAGAGTTAGTAATTTCCTAACATGCATAATACAGATAATCAGAAAATGGGTATGAGAATCCAATTAAAATAATTATAACTATAAATTAGATAAATTGTATAACAACTCCAGCCAATTTAATAGGTGTTCTCCATCAGGAAAAACAATTAAAGCGATATATGGGAAGAATCGTGTTATCTAGGTTTTGTTTCCCATATGACACCATAGTCTTTACCACGTATAAATTACTATATGCACATTACTCTAAAAACCACCTTTGATTATCTCAATGCACTGGAAGATTTTGGTTCTAGTTGTAATCAGGGCCAGCAAGAGGTAAGGAAACTGCTTTATTGGCTCATTTTCTGGTGTGAATGTCCACTCATGTATAATGTTTTACTAGTAAATCCTGAACTCTCCATGGAGCCTCTCTAGTTCAGGCTTTCTTCAGAAAATGTTATCTGGTGAGGACTAATAACTTTTAACATAAAGCCAATTTTTTTCTGGATCTTGTAATTTTTCCAAAAGTTGACAGATCATTTTGGTCAGAATTTTGAAAAAATTCTTCATCATTTTTACTTATTTTCCATGCTATTTATACACCACAATGTCTCCTCTGTTGGAGCCAGGCCTACACAACTTTCTATGCTCTCCAAATCATAGCTGTGCCCTGAGGCTTGACTGATGATAGGTGTTGAGAATCTGGTACATACTCCCAGCGATAGAGACAAACCCTTTATCAAACCCAAATGCTGACTGAGATGGGCTGGCTCGCTTGCTCAGTGTAGGTACTGAGGCTGATTTTGTAGTCTAGGCATTTGAATCTCAGTAACTCATGGGAAAGAGATTTGAAATATAGGCATAGTTTAAAAAATATTTTGACTTGTTAAAGTATAGAATATTAAAGAAATGAATATCAAGAAATGCTTAGGGGGGATCTACTGGGATATTTGATAGTTCAGGGTAATCAAGGATCATCACATCTAGAAGGTAGTTTTTCTATGCTAGAAATTAAAAGGAGGAAAATATAAAGTCACCATAAAAATATGCCAATAAAACATGACATCTTTTAATATTTAAGAGTTGGAATATTAATAGATAGAAATAAATTCAATAGGCTCATTTCTTAGTGGTAATATTTGGATAATAATTATAGTCATGCAACAAATATTCAGTGAATATATATGCTATTCCAGGTAGACACTCTCCTAAGTACTGGGAAGAGGACAGAGGAAAATGAATGAACATCCCTGTCCCAATTTAGATTAGCCTTTATTAAGAAAGGCAATAATAGATACTTATGTAAAATACTAGAGGCCCGGTGCACGAAATTTGTGCACTCCGGGTGGAGGGGGGCGCCATCAGTTCAGATTGCAAGAGGGCGCAGGCCAGGCCAAGGGACCTCACGGGTGCATGATCGGGGCTGGGGAGGGACGATGGAGGTTGGCCAGCTGGGGAGGGACTGCGGGAGGACTCTAGGGCATGTCCAGCCCGTCTTGCTCAATCCCGATCTGCCATACCCCAGCAGCAAGCTAACCTACTGGTTGGAGCATCTACCCCCTGGTGGTCAGTGCATGTCATAACAACTGGTCAACTGGTCTACTGTCTGTCCCCTGGTGGTCAGTGCACATCATAGTGAGCAGTTGAGTGGCCTTAGCATGTCATTAGCACATTATGCTTTGATTGGTTGAATGGATGAGTGGACGGCCAAACACTTAGCATATTAGGCCTTTATTATATAGGATCATGCCTATTACATAGTGCCACGACAAAACAATTTTTGAAGAAAATGGGAATTTAGAGTGCTCAGGGTAAGGGTTTTGTAATGTGATTTTCAATTTTAGATCAGATAATCAATGCGGGTTTTTGCAAAAAGATGACATTTGAACAAATAGATGAAGGAGGTAAGGTAGTGAATTTAGAGCAGAGAGCCACAAGCAGAGGAACACAAACTCAAGTTTCCTGAGAGAGAAGTAGGATGGAATAGTACAAGAGAGGAAGCACGGGACCAAATTGTAAAAGGTCATTTACCAGTGGTTGGCAAACTGAGGCTCGTGAGCCACATGTGGCTCTTTGGCCCCTTTCGTGTGGCTCTTCCACAAAATACCATGTGTGGGCGTGCATGTACAGTGTGATTGAAACTTCGTGGCCCATGTGCAGAAGTTGGTATCTTGTGGAAGAGCCACACTCAAGGGGCCAAGGAGCCACATGTGGCTCGCGAGCCGCAGTTTGCCGACCACTGATTTAGGCCGTAGTAAGGGTTTTGCTTTCACTCTGCATGTAATAGGAAAGAATTGAAGGATTCTGAGCCAAATATTGTTTTCTGATTTAATTTTTAACGGGATCACTTTGCATTAAGCAATAAACTAAAGAGAGCCAAGAGGAGCAATAGAGAGAACAGTTAGAAAGATACTGTACTACTCTGTGAGAAATAAAAATGCTTCTGGAATTCTGAAAAATTACTTTGCACCAGATGTTGCACTAAGAAATTTATTTGTCACATCTCACTCTATTCTAACAATAGTATAATACAGATAGATATTCTTATCATTATTTTTGTTAAGAATTGAGATTGTGTAACAGGAGAGTGAAATTAATAAACCTGCCTGGTATATTGTACAGTCAGGATTTGGACACTGTTCATATGTTTCCAGAGTCCACATGATTCACCACTATACCTCATTAGCTAAAATCAAGTGAAAGCCACTACTAGACAAAGTAGTTTTAAAGTGGGAATATCAAGGATGTTCTGCCCGAACCTCAAGTACCTCTACTTAAGGACTTGCCCTTACTCTGTTTAGACTAGCCTCTCCCAAGATTTTGATAGAGGGCTTAAAAATTCTTAGGTTGATTTATAAGTATTTCATATATTTTTTTATTCCTAGGATAAATTGAATATTTTCTCTAATATTTTATTTTATTGATCATTTATAATATTACTGTTTCTATGTAGATCTTATAACTCTGCCACTTACTGACACTCCAACCAGTTTTAATAAAATAATACTTGCATTTAATTATTTTTTCTTATCTAAGCAGGAACTATCATTAAATAATTCCAATTTGTGTCTATTTTTCCCCCACTAGTCACTCTTATTTATCCTTCTTGCCTATTGCACTGTTAAGTCAGGGATAATGGCATTCTTATCTCATTGCTCACCTGAGTGGTATTGTTTCTAATACTTCACCATGATGTCTGTTGAAGGTTTCTGGGAGATGCTTTTTATCAAGTCAAGAGAACACTTTATTCTCCAAGCTTGCTAAACAATTTAAAAACTCTGGAATGTTTTTTGAATGTTATCAAATGCTTTTTCAATGTCAGTCAAAGTCTCATGTTTTATTCTTTCACTTTTTATTCAATATTATTGCTGACATTTATGTAATTCCTAATATTTAACCACCTCTGTATATATATTTTTTATATTTTTGGAGTGTATTTGCCTGTGTTGTTTAGAATTTTATACTTATAATTTACATGAATTATCTTCATGATATTGAATAATAGTTTTAATTCACACTATTATTATCCAGCTTGGGTATTAAAAGTATACTACTGTGACAGATTTCTATATTTTTCTAACTCTGGATAGGTTTGACTAACTTTAGGAATTGTTAGTTTTGATTTTTATTAAAAATCAATATAAAACCATTAAAACTTGATGACTTTTAGGAGTGGATACCTGACTACTTTTCCAGTGTTTTCTGTGGGTTTCTTGTTTCTCCCACTTCTTTTTTGGTTGATATGGATATTGAAATGCAGAAATTTTGACAGGAGTGGTGTTGGAGGGAAAGAGAGAGTTTGGGGGCAAGTGCCAGTTGATAATATTCCAAGACAAAAAAGAGAATGACAGAAAAGTCCCATAATTTCCAAAACAAGAACTATTGGTAGATGGTTGGATTGAATGGCATAAGTTTCATAAAAATGAAAAAAATTGGGGGAGAGAGGGGAAGAAATAATGGTCTAGATCTCAATGAGGAGGAAGGAAGACATCTAAACCACCTGAGCTCAAGGAAGAAGGTTGTAGGAGAAGAAAATTTTTCTGCTTAGCAAAAGATCAGCAGAAGCAATATTTTCACCATAAAAAAGTATTTTAGTTCCCTAACAGTCAGAGAAGAAGATGATGGCCCTAGAGGATTTTGGTGATGGGGTGGCATGAGTTCCAGAGATTGCAGTAGAAGGATGTGGGGGTCAGGAGAGGAGAAAGATTAGGTGAATTTAGGGAGTGTGCATATGAGGACGAAAATCTCTGTGTTGACAGATGGCCTGGCAGTTGAGTTTCTGGTGGGGATTAATGTAATAAAGAAATATAGAACATTGATGACATTGACCTGATGCAATTTTAGGAAGACTGTGACAGTACAACTATGAATATTGGCATTTTTCCAGAGATGGGAAGGTGGGAAATGAATTGCAGGACCAGGCGGCATTCTGTTGCAGTTTCTGGTTCAGTTCCCCAGTCCCTGTGTGGCGACCTCACAAGAAAGGAGTATCACAAAAACCTATACTCCTAAGCAACTTCATCATGAGCACTAAGGGTGTTTTAAATCTCTGTGACTATGATATCCACCAGCACAATACATCCAGCACTGTAGCATTCTGGTTTCTTGGGCTCCGACTCCAGTTATTTTTACCTTTCATCTCTTCTGCCCAGTCTTTTTAGGTAATCTCAAATCAAGCATTCCACTCTTATCTTTCATTTCCTATTTGTCCTGTTCAACTTATTAGGTGACCAGATGCCATCAATTCCAAACCTTTCAGATTTCTAATTCAGACTCATTGTCTGACACTCTCACACGACCTTTAATTCTCTCCTTACTTGACTAAAATTTTCTGATGCAACATAATAATCACTCCCTCAAATACATCCTGCCCTAGTTTGCCACATTTCATTTAATCTGTTCTACTCATGTGGCCAAGATGCAGCTCTTGTTAAATTCTTCACTTGCATATTGAAGAGAAACACACAACCAAACTGGCTTTATTCATTTTAAATTATGACGAATGCCCTCCAATGGAGCCAAGAATTCCTTCATTTTTTTAGTCAATTCATTTCTCTCTTCCCAAGATGAATATTTCACACCTTTTACACTCTTCTTGAATCTATAAGGTCCTCTCTACTCTGTTTCTAAGCATATTATATTGCTTCTTATTTCATTAAGGAAATAGAAGCAAAGGAAATTTCTATATGATCCAACAGAGCTTTTACCTGTACTTCCCCATTTACCTGTATTTTGTAATCAACCTCCTACCTCAAAAGATAAATAACTATTCTGGTTTCTGCCTGAGGCCAACTCCTTGACTCAAATACTGAATTCTATCCCATCCCCAGGTATATCTGACATTTTCATATTAGAATTTCAATGGTCTTTTTGAAAATACTAATAAAAACTATTTTTTGAGTTATTTTTGCAATATTATTATCATCCCTTCACCCTTGACAAGTAACTTGCATGCAGGAATTCATTTAATAATTTCTATATCATTTGAGAGGAGCAGGATAGTCAAGGTTAACTGTGGGGATGGGAAAAAAGAAATCCTTCAAAATCATAATATCTAATTGAACATACTGATTGTTTTCTCCCGACCTAGTTCATTTTTATTTTTTATAAAGCAAAAATTAAATATTTATTCCAGTATATAAAGCTTACAAGTTGACAAAAAGTTCTAACTAATATAGAAGTTTAATTTTTTTATAGTGAGAATAAATACAGAATTAACTTGTGCAGTGCTATTTCTTTTAGAGATCTTGGTCTATATTTAAGTTTTTAGGTAGTAGTGCCCATTATCTCTAGAATGAAAAAAAAATCTCTTTTTCTTGTTTCACTAACTCTATTACTATTACTTGCATAACAACTTGTTAATTCAATGCATTTTAGATTCCATGAGGTTTTTGTATAAAATTATGACTTAGTGAATGTTTTTATCTTTTAAAATTTCATTTCTGTAGATCAAAAGTATGATAACTGAATTACCTATCTACTAATATTGCTGTGGATCAGGCTGTTGACTTCTAAAATTGGTAAATAAATGCCCATTTCTAATTCCTATGATTTTGTATATTTTACTATCTTGAATTGGTATGTCAAAATATGTAAGAATGACATTGCTTTGATGTATTTTTATAGGTAAAATATCTTCAGTTATTATATTCCATTAAAGAATGATATAAGCATTTGAAAAACAGATCTATTTACTCTTGCCTGCCATTAGCAGTGTTGTCTTATGAAAGAGATCGCTGAGAACAAAATATCTTATGACTTATGCTAAAGTAGTCACAGTAAATTATCATGGTTCTCATTGAAATCGTTCTAGGCTTCTGAATTGCTTCCTAACTAAAATGAACTTCTAGTCAATTTAATCTTGCTCAGACACATGAAAACATATTTTCTCTGTACATCAGAGTCCGAGTTCCTGGAGAACACGATTGTGTAACTCTAGTAATTTTATTTTTCTCTGAATCATTTCCCCAGTTTGACTTAGTTAAACTATATTAACTAAAAAAAAAAAACCTTCCTTTTTTATTTTTTTATTTCAACTGAAACAAATGGAATTGTATTTATAGGGAAGAACTGGGATAGTTTTCTTTTAGATAACTTAGTTTTAGATTTTGCCCTTTAGAACTATATGAAAAATTATTGTGTTAATTCTTCCATAGACAGCATGTTAGTAAAAATTAAAACTCTAAAAGCAAAATATAGAATTTTAGCTTTGAGTTGCAGTGTTTCTGCCATGGAAAAATATTTTTATTGTTTCTCCTTCTGTTCTTTTCTTCTACTTCCTACTCTTTATCATATTTATCTTCCTTCTCTTTTCTACATTCTCTTCTTGAAGTATCTTGGTGAGCAATTAAACTTTCTAATGTTTTGATTCTAATACTATCTGGTTTTAAAAAGTAAACAACAAAATAAATTTACCAAATAATTATCTCAAGTCAAATGAATATGTGCTATTGGTAGTATGCAAAGAATCCATTTGATATTTTCTGTACTCGAAATGTATTGTGCCCAAATCATTATAATTTTTCAAGTAATTTGAAATTTCTAATAGCTCAAACAGAGGCCAGAGCATCACAGGTTTGGTGCCATAAACATATAATTCTATTTTACTTACAATTATAAAATTAAATTACCATATATTCTTTATTTATTAACATTTATATCAATATATTTATAACACAGTGCTATATAATTTTTTAGTGATTCTTGGGTAAAATCTATCTAATTGGGACCAATTCCATGTTCTTATATCTTTTTAATAGCTTTGAGAATAGTAGTAGGAAACTCCACTTTGAATTCATTAGTAGGAGAGCTGAGTTCTTGGGAGTCTGTAATAGTAAGCTCAGAATAGCTAAATAACTTCAAAATATGGATGCTTACATCGTAGAGCAACTAAAGAAAATGTTTCATGTGTCTGTTTAAGAAGTTTAATTTACTTGAGCTTGGTTATTTTATGGTTATTTTATTTTCTGATTTGGAATAAGACATTTTTAAGTAATTTCATTTTGGCATCTCAATTTCTCCCAACATTTCCTTAGGTATTGCTTCACTTTGGCCAAAGTTCTCTTCTTGTTTACTTCACCTTTTGCACTTGGGAAGGAGGGGAACCTTTCCTTTTGCTTTGTGGACGGCTTGGCATGCCTTCTAACCGCCCTGACCGCTGAGGGGGGCTTCAGCACTGCTTGGAATCCTGTCCCTGCCCTGCCCCGGGGGCTCAGTGTTTTAATTGCCGTGTCACTGCCAATTTGGTGTATTTAGATAGTGAACTGCCTCCTCTATCTCTAGTAGATAGAAAGCCCCATTCCTAACCTTTTCCTTCAGACAAACTTCTTATTCCTACAATTAACATCAATATCTGAGGGTGAGACATCAAAATTTCTGTCTAGAGAATGAGGTTATGTTCTTTAGTATTAAGTCAATCTTTAAATATAAAGAATTAAACTACTGTATCTCCTTGCAAAACTGAATAAACAATCTTTTCAGTCAAAATAGTAAAAGCAACCATAAACTTTGAGTTTTTTATTGTACTACTTGATTTTAGAATTTTAGAACTTTTTGTTTATTGAAATTTTGAGGGTATATTAATCAACTGAATTTAACATTGCTTGTAAAAATATACAAATATTCACAAGACAAAAATAATAAAAAGAGAAATTTTTATATTTTAAATAAATGTTATAGGTGAATAGATTTGCTGTAGATAATGATGCTCCTTTATGTATTTAAATTTTTTCTTTATATTAAATTTATTGGGGTGACACTGGTTAACCAGCATTATACAGGTTTCAGGAGCACAAATTCTACAACACATCATCTGTACACTGTATTGTGTGTTTACCACCCAAAGTCAAGTCTCCATCCATCACCATTTATCCCCCCCATACCTTCCTTCAACTCCATCCACCCTCCTGCCCCCCAGCAATCACCACACTGCTTTCAGTGTCCATGAGCTTTTTCTCTTTTGTTCAATCCCTCATCTCCCTCCTCACTCACCCCCTAACAGATCAGTCTGCTCTCTATGAATTTGTCACTATTTTGCTTGTTAGTTCAGTTTGTTCATTAGAATCCACATATAAGTGAGATCATATGATACTTATCTTTCTCTGACTGGCTTATTTCACTAAGCATATTATATAGGTTCATTCATGCTGTTGCAAAGGGTAAGATTTCCTTCTTTTTTTACAGCCACATAGTATTCCATTGTGTAAGTGTACCAGAGCTTTTTTATCCGCTTATCTATTGATGGACACTTGGACTGCTTCCAAATCTTGGCTATTATAAATAATACCACTATGAACATAGGGGTGCACCTATTCTTTTGTATTAATGTTTTAGGTTTCTTCCGACAAGTTTCCAGAAGTAGAATTGCTAGGTTCATGTATATAAATTTAAATACTTTTATTTTTAATTCTTAAATCTTAGAATACCTCCTATTTAGTTGATATAATTAGTAATTAGAATTTTATCAAGTCTATGAATTAAAATTATAATGTTGAAATTATGGTTTTATATAACTTGGTATAGTTTTTTTTATTCTGATAATATTGTTGATCGGGACTTTTTCATATCTCCATTAAACCATCTTAACTGTTAAGATTTAAATTTTTGGGGGGCTTGAGCCCAATGATTTTGATGACAAATAATTGAGAACTTTCAGGAGAATTTTTAGACTTTTGGGGAATTTATGGGTTCTTTAAAAATACGATTTTTAAGCTTTAAAATTTGGAATATACAGAAATCAAATCTTGACCACTCTTGCTGTAAATTCCTGTATCATTGGTGATTGAGGCAAGGGATGCTAAATTACACTTAGGATTTAGTCCATAGTGTAGAAAGCTGTCACTACTGTGTGTGATAAGTAAGCATTTTACCCTTACAATCCTTTCAGATCTTTTAGTTATAGGTGGATCTAAAAATATGATGGACTATGTGTCCAAAATATGAATACCTAGTTTGCATATGGTACATAAGCAATATGCAAAGCTGTTTTTACTTCCATTTCATATTTATGATGGATCTATCAGTAGTTGGAATAGGATTGAAATTTAGATACACATTAAAAATGCTAATTATATTCTTGCGTAACTGCATAACATCAGAAAACAGCTGCCTTTGCAAAAAGTGCTGGCTTTAACTTACATTAAAGAGAGTTTCAGCAGTTTTGTAAAACTTTGGAACATCTATCACATTTTTTGATGAGTTGTATGAGGCTTGGAAATTCTATACATGAAATTGTCTAAGACACAGGAGACACATCTTCTTAAAAAAGAAAAACAGAGGGTATGATACTGACATCAATACCAAGCACACTGAAAAATCACACCCCGCTATAAGTGCAGATGTTCATCTAAAGTGCAGACACAGTAAACCAACGTACATGACTTGAGTCTAAACAGACAAGTGCCAGGAAAATAAAAATATCAGTTAGAGCCAAAGGACCTGAAGATCAAATCAATCTTGTGCACAGTTGTCCTAGTTTCCTGGTTACACTGAAAGGCCTTTAAGAACAGAGTAGTCACTCATTTTTCTTTTTCTTTTTAAGAGTTGAATTTGAAATACTGAGTTAAAATATTGTTGAGCAAATCAATAAATAACATGGAATCTTTCACTTCAATTGATGTCCAATAGAAATATCCACTATTGACAACAGGTTGTCATATTTTATCTACAGTTAATTAAACAATGATGATAAACAACAAAAACTACTCATAACTGACTCACTATAAAATTTTTCAGTATAGTTTTTATACCTTTGTAGTTATTTTATCTAGGCTTCTTTTCTGAGATGTCACATCAGCACGCTCCTGATAGTGAGATGACTACTTCACCATGAAAGAGTGAGTAGAATTGTGTGCATTGTCTCCCTAAAAGGACATGAGGGCTCATTCATCTCTCCCATGGAATAACGGCAGCAGGTATCACATATTGCTGGGTATTTTGATATACTTTATTATTTAATTTAAATTATTTTATCTCATGGAGAAAACATGGGATAAAACACCTATAAAATAAATATATATTATAAAAATTACGTGAATGTCTTACTTATATAAAGGATATGTTTTAAATGCATTATTTTATCATTTGAGCTGTTCTTACACTTTTAGTAGAACTTTAACACCATTAAATCACATAAGTCATCCCAAATAATAAGACAAATGAACAATGCCAACAGGTCTAATTCAATAAATTAATATAAAAATAAGTACTAAATTATAATTCTAAAGCACCTATACTTAAGAAGATACATAGAATTTATAGGTAAGGAACATAGTGAAAAAATTAATACACATAAAGTCTAATTCATTATATAAATGTCAATTGCTATGTTCTGAAAAAATCATTGTGAAATAATAATGATTTACATGCTAAGACCCTATATTTAGTGATTTTGTGATTTTTACTAATGAACATTAACAATTTTACATTTAAGTTTAGAAAAAAAAAAATATATATATATATATATATACATACGAATCAACAGATACCCCCACATAATTTAGTTCTAGGGGGAGTTTTAGTTAGTCTTGATCAATTTAGTTATTCTCTTACATTTGTTTGAGAACAGCATGTTTTATTCCCGCTGTACATATGGTGGTGTGAAGAACCATTAATTTAAATTTCTCTGTTAGAAATAAGGTTACCTAAGTTCTTTAGTAATATAAATATTTCTTAGAAATATTTACTCTAGCCGTAACCGGTTTGGCTCAGTGGATAGAGTGTCGGCCTGCGGACTGAAAGGTCCCAGGTTCGATTCCGGTCAAGGGCATGTACCTTGGTTGCGGGCACATCCCCAGTGGGGGGTGTGCAAGAGGCAGTTGATCGATGTTTCTCTGTCATCGATGTTTCTAGCTCTCTATCTCTCTCCCTTCCTCTCTGTAAAAAATCAATAAAATATATATTTAAAAAAAAGAAAGAAATATGTACTCTACTATATACAGTTTAGAAAGGTAGAGAGTTTTTCTAGCTGGCATTGATTCTATTCCAATGATGGAGGGGTGGGGCAGATTCCATGCTAGGAGCAGCGGGCATTTAAGAACAGAGCCCTCTCTTCCATGTGTTTGAGAGAGAAGAATGGATTAACTGGCAACCCTATGATGTGGAAGAAGGGGAAGTGGACACCCATAATATGTGTTTCCAAAATCACCGATGCCAAATTCGAGATGTGTGCAACCATTCCTCTGATTTACTCAAAAGGAAAATCTTTTTTATAGCCAATCTAATGTAGCACTATAAATGAAACCAGATTATTTTCAGGGCAGGAGTGGAGAACTTTTGATAGAGCTCTTGATCCATCATTTATAAGTCTGTACACAACTTTTTTCTCCATTGTTATCTGTTAAAAAAAATTAGGAGGCATGAAGAAAGCAACACCTAATCTAATTATTATGTCAAAACATGTAAGCTCATATATGTGAAGATGCTTGTTGAGTAAATGAAGACAAACTCAAAGCATAATAACAACACCAATGTAAAATGATTTTCCATTTAAATACCTCCTGCTTAGGATCTAGAAATTAAATTATTTCTTAGACTTATGCCTTATTTCACAAGCATTTGATGATGCACTAAATTATGTTTTTTAAATTATTCAATTTGGTTGATAATCATTTTTTCCATAGAAAAGATGATCATTTAAATCATGAGGGCATGACCCTGACATCTACATAGATTTATTTGACTGGGCAGTGAAAGGGCGAGGGCTAGGCCCTCCACCTTGCCCCAGGGTAAGTGCTCCATCTTACCTTGGCCACGTGCTTGGCAAGGAGCTTCTTCCCGGAAGTCTAAGCCTCTGCTAGCCACACCCAGGAACAAGACACCGACTTGTGCCTGGCCAATCGGCAGAGCACAGTCCTTTCTCCTCCCCTTACTCCAACTCCCCCTATATAACCCGTCTCCACACAGAGTTATCTCTCTCTGCTTCCTGCCGCTGCGTCGGCAAGATGGGGGAGCCGAGCTAGCTCAAATAAAGACTCTTATGCTTTTGCATCGGACATGGCTGGCTCCCTGATGTGGTTTCTTGGGGATCCTGAAATCTGGGCATAACAGGCAGGTACTGGTTTTTATCTATTAGTCAAGCTTTTACTGCACATCTCTTGAGTGTGAAGCTTTGTTCAAAGTGAACTACTTGGAAAAGCCGCCACCCTCCTCCAGCTTGCATTCTCTTCCTTTCTCTGGGGTGTGATTAATTTCACATCTTTTCATTTTATAGTCGTACATAATTACTTAGAATTGGATAACTGTTAATTATTATAATTATTACTAAATTTTATGCAATAATACATATTTTTGAAGCGTAAGGGAAGATTTATTCCTCTGGAACTATATTAATAGCAGATTGTATGAATCTCTAAATGGAAATTTTCCCTAAGTCTGTCTGACTAACTTTCAGTTGATTAGTTGGAGGAGGTTCTTCTGTCATTTTTCACTAGAAGGTATATCACTTCAGATGGTGTCATAATGTGACAATGTGCATCATAAGGAAGTTGGGCCAAATCATTAAAATTATTATCGATGTAAATAAATCCTGGATTGTCATAATTTTCTCAAGACTCTTGAAGATTATTTTTTTCATAGCCCTTGACAAGAGTTAGAGAGATAATTAACATTGGTAATTTTAAAATTCCCATAGAGAAAGTGACCTGAGGCTAGGACTGGAATTTGGACCAATACTGCTGGCCCATATGTAAAACAAAACAGCCCATGACAAGAGATTCTGCTGCTGATTATTAGGAAATAAACATTCCTGTGGTTCATTTGAAGGCAAATCTGCGGTCGTCAGCAGAGGACACATGTGACTACATCTGAGGCCTGGAAATTTCCAGTTTCTGTGCGCACGGAGAAACGCCCGCATGGCGATCAGATGGTGGGGCCGAGCTGTTGTTTCCCTTCCATCTGGTGTTTTACAGAAGCCACGCTCACATGTGCTCTTAAAGGAAAATAGAATGAAGAAAAATACATGTGCAGTTTTGTGTTGCTTAGACTGAATACTTTATGCCACAGTATTGCTTAAGAATAAATTAATATTGAATCAAACAGGGTCCAAACATAAGTAAGATACACTAGAGGCAAACTTCTTACTGTATGAACTCCTGAGCTAATTTGACTTGCCCGGGAGCAACAAGCTAATGATACCAGTCTTAAATATGAGCAGTAACACGCATTTTGCCTTTTTCGCCCTGTATTAAATTGCAGTACCCCTATTCTCTACCACTTTCCCTAATTTATTTTTATCTGTAAAATGTATCCCTAGATAACATATTATGTGTCTTACTTTTTTTTTATTTTTGTTTATATTCTTCTCTCTGGCACTGGAATATAAGATTCACAAGGGCAAAGACTTTGAAATGTTTTCTTCCATTTTAAATCCTTGTATTATAGTAAACACTCAACATTTATCTGATAAAGTAATACCAGATAAATATAACATAGGGCTATGATACAATGTACAGTGCAAAAAATTTTTATTCCAGATATATTCTAGATAAAGAAGACCCTTTCAAGGACTAAAAGAGGGTTGTTAATTACCCTTTTTTAAAATCCAAGTGCTTGAGATATGATTGTATCCTTTTAAGACACTTTTTAATACAATTTGACTCCTTAATAAAATGTTCAGATATGTAACTTACATATTTGCATACATTTGATCACATGTAAATTTCTAGTACAGATTTTTTTTTCCTTTTTTCCTATTTCACTTGGTTCAACCCTAAACTTTTCTTCCTCATCCCACCTAAGGACACCATAAATTTTATCTTTTCTATAGAGAAGAATCGTGTACTTTTTGTTATATTTTAAGATTTTTTAAGGGTTAGCTTCTAAATGACCTTGCTGAAAAAAACTTTATTTCACTCTAAAAGATATATGCATAGTTATGCTAGGCGCAGTGATGGCGAACCTTTTGAGCTCGGCGTTTCAGCATTTTGAAAAACCCTAACTTAACTCTGGTGCTGTGTCACATATAGAAATTTTTTGATATTTGCAACCATAGTAAAACAAAGATTTATATTTTTGATATTTATTTTATTTTATATATTTAAATGCCATTTTACAAAGAAAAATCAACCAAAAAAATGAGTTCGCGTGTCACCTCTGGTACGCGTGTCATAGGTACGCCATCACTGTGCTAGGGTAAAGATATGATCCAGCTCTAGCAGGTTTGGCTAATTGGATAGAGCATCGACCTGAGGACTGAAGGGTTCCAGGTTTGATTCTGGTCAAAGGCACATGCCCGGGTTGCGGGCTGCATCTCCAATTGGGGGCGTGCAAGAGGCAGCCGATCAGTGATTCTCTCTCATCATTGATGTTTCTATCTCTCTGAAATCAACAAAAATATATTTTTAAAAAAATATATGATCTAATAATGAAATTACAGAAATTTCTCATCACATAGAGACTGCAGCAAAATGTGTGGGCTATGAAAAAAACTATTCTCCAAATTTGTTTCAATGCATTTTCTCATATTAATATTGCTAAATATAGCTATTAGATTTCTAGGTAAGCTGGCAAAATCTATTAACCAAGGTATAATTGAGATATTTTCTCATCTAATAATGTTTAATACTAAAAATCTAGCTAAAGGAATGATTTTATAAAATATCCCCCCCAACCCACCCACCCACCACCACCACCACAGTTATGGTTTGTACCTATCTCTTTAGTCATAAAACCTGACAATTCCAAGCTTTTCTCACTGCCTCCACCTGCTGGCAAAAAAGGTTGCAATTCTCCATCCCTTAGCTCATAGAGTCTAGGATTTAAGAACTCACTCTTGTAATCCATTTAGGCTAAGGATGCATCTTAGTTTGGTCCTGAATCTTTGATCTGCCTGATCTTTTATCTGCATTTTCTCATAAGCATGAGCCTTCAAGGTTATCAAAAATCTTATCTTTTGTATCACCAGAACATATTGTTGCTCAGTGTGTTTGTGACTGAATTTTTTATTGCCTTTCTGCTGCCACCAGCTGTTATTTCTGCCTTTTATTTCCCCTGCCCATGACTAGCCCTGGTAAAGGTGCCCTTATAACTTTTTATTTTTTTCTCCCAAGTAGATATTTCTTTAAGAGTTTTTAAATATATCCTCTCTAAGTAATGAAAAATATTTCTTTAAAAAACATACAAACTACTTCCAAAGATTTTTTATTCTTTTTTTATTAGATAAATAAAAACTAAATATCAGAGTTTTACTTAATTTCAGCCTATCCTGGACAATAATTTACAAAGGTTTGGGTATGATAAATGGAGTGGGAATGTATTGAAGAAATCAATGATGCAGCCAGCACTGTGTAGAGGACAATAGAGCAGGAAGCCATGATTTTTCGCTTTGTTCTTTAGTTGTTCCTACACACCAGAAAAAGAAGGCATTATAGTTGGGATAATGAGGGTAATGAGAAGAAAAAGGGCAGGGCAGCTATGTATTGGGGCACATGAAAGAGAAGGCATAGGAAAATGCCAGTTAAGACTGTATTCTCTCTCATCTCTCTATGGATATCTCTCAGTTTGACTGCAAGTGTATTAAATGATTAATTTTAGATTTTTAAGCCTATTTGGTTAAGATTCTGTTAGACTTCAGAGTAATTTTGATTTTATTAAAAAGTTAGTATTTAAGTGAATTCCATGCCTTTCCTACATGAAGACAATAGTTTCCCTCAATAAAACAAATATTTTAGATTGTTACTGTATAATAAATTTACAGCCCTGACCTGTTTGGCTCAGTGGATAGAGCGTTGGCCTGCGGACTGAAAGGTCCCAGGTTCGATTCCAGTCAAGGGCATGTACCTTGGTTGTGGGCACATCCCCAGTGGGGGGTGTGCAGGAGGCAGCTGATCGATGTTTCTCTCTCATCAATGTTTCTAGCTCTCCCTCTCACTTCCTCTCTGTAAAAAAAAATCAATAAAATATATATAAAAAAATAAATTTACATTTCTGAATTTTTTTTACTTCTTTTATCTTTTGTCCTTCCTCTCTCTTTTTCAGTGTTTCATTTTCTAGCCAATAACAGATAAATTTAACCAAGTTAATGAGTGTAAGAGATGTAGTCTTCCACCATAGATAGACAATATAGACAAAATTAAAATTTTGACTTCTCAAAGATTCATTTAATACTTTAATAATATTATTGAATGGCTACTATGTGCTGAGGAATCTATTAGATACTGAAGCTAGAATAAGGAGCAGAAATTCACATAATTACCATTGTAATGGAGCAGTCTAATGGAGGACAAAGTCATTAATTAAATTATTAAAGAAAATGACCCTCACAGATACATAGCCTTCACATTTTTTAAAAATATTTTTTTATTGGTTTCAGAGAGGAAGGAAGAAGGAGAGAGATATAGAAACATCAGTGATGACAGAGAGTCATTGATTGGCTGCCTCCTGCATGCCCCACACTGGGAATCGGGCCTGTAACCTGGGCATGTGGCCTGACCTGGAATCAAACTGTGACCTCCTGGTTCATAGGCTGATGCTCAATCACTGAGCCATACCCAGTGGGGCTGGCCTTCACATTTTAATACCATGTTTCAAATAATTTAAAAGTCATAGATAAGTTGTCAACCGTAAATTTTTAAAAATATGTCTCTAATACTTTCTTTTGTAACATTAATTTGTTTCTTTTGGACAATGTTTTATGGGTAAAATTAGCATTGAAATTTTAATATGTAGCTACAACTTGGCAACCCAAACATTTTGGTACTATTCCAACTTTAATTCTTGACTAAATTAAAGCAGCATTCTTAGCATAGACCCAGATATATCAGTCATTGGTGTTACAGCATCTTATCGGAAAAGAACTAGATGATCAGTTTGACTAAATGTCAGAGTAGAATGATTACCAAAACCACAGACCTGCCAAGTTTGTCAACTTATACTCAAGTGGTACATTAAGCAATTTACTTAGATTATGTTTTTATGTGTAGCTTCGACTCAAGAAGCACATAGAAATCGATACTAGAGGTGAAGATTAATTTTGGAAAAAGAATTAGATAAATTATAAATATATGTGAAAGGTATAATTAAACTTTCTTCTTAGGGATTTTAGTCATTCTCCTCTTCTTATTTCATATATACTTGTTTATGAGGAACCTGTTTACAGGGAAAGTTGAAGGGAGTCATACCTTTCAGCAGAGGAGTCAATGTTCAAATAAAGGATTTGGTAAATAAAATCAAGATAACTGATTTATCTCTTCCCCTGGGTAAAGTGAAATTATATCTTATTAATTTTCAAAATTGTATGACTTTTATTCTTTAAATCATTAAAGTCTTATTAATATTTAATTTTTTCTATTTAATTAAAATAATTTTTGAACTTATAACTTTTGAGTATTGACCTACTATAGCCCTACCTAAGCAAATAGAAAGGATTCCAACAAGATTTTTATTTATTGAAATACACACACACACAGTGACAATAATATGCTGGGACAATGGAAATGAGGGTATAAAAACCAATGGAATGTGACCTCAACTAAATTTGGTCTCATTGTAATGCCCTTCCCTATTCAGTAATTCCTTATAGCATTTTTTAAATTGACATTTTTAAATTAACATCTTTTGAAACCCTTTTAATACTTGGGTCTTTTAGTTCAAAATTATAGTCTCATAAATCTAGATTATTAAACTCAAAATTTAAGGCAAATTTTACCTTACATAAAATGTTCATTTAGTCTTTGAAAGAGACAAGATGTAAAGATTCAAGGAGAAATAAAATGCATTTTTACACTTTCTTCTTATTGTCAGACAATTTACCTGGAAACTCTGGACTTGAAATTGTGTGTGTGTGGCGGGGGCGGGGGAATTCCTAGATTTTTCTCTCAAGAGCTGTGTACACTTCAGCAAGTTACTTAATTTCTCCAAGCTCTCTTTTCTTCCTACTAGTTTTGTGAAGAGCTAAAGTCATTATGGAATCAAGTTATTGAACACCAGTACAAAACTAATACATGACTATTAATATTAATAGTATAATATATGTAAGAATAGGTCCAAGTGGTCATAAACTTTCCTCATCACATGTACTCATTGGTCACATTAGAAAGGCATTTTTTCAGTGCCCTCTTCAAGGTGTTTTGATAATCTGGTTGGAACAATGTTCTAAAAGTCTGTAGCACTTATTAACCCATTAGCTGCTATAAAAATCATTAAATGTAAAGAAACTGATACAATCTGAACAACCTGTGGATGAGTCTGTTGAACATTAATAAACATGAGTCTATTTTTTCTTTATACACTTATGAAATGATAGAAAACAGAAAAACTTTGGTTTGGCTAAGAAAAAGGGAGCTTTTAGAAATCATACACATTGCCGAAACCGGTTTGGCTCAGTGGATAGAGCGTCGGCCTGTGGACTGAGAGGTCCCAGGTTCGATTCCGGTCAAGGGCATGTATCTTGGTTTCGGGCACATCCCCAGTGGGAGATGTGCAGGAGGCAGCTGATTGATGTTTCTCTCTCATCAATGTTTCTAACTCTCTATCTCTCTCCCTTCCTCTCTGTAAAAAATCAATAAAATATATTTTAAAAAAAAAAAGAAATCATACACATTGTTACAATAAATGAATATACATATCATAGAGCATTTATAATTAAAAAATGTTTTCATAGCATTTCCTCTAAAGAAGGGACAAGTATCATGTACTTATTTCAAAAAGGGGTCCTTGGAGTACACGTTTGTCATTGATGGTTATTGCTTCCTAGTTTTTTAAGTAGTATACTTAAATGTGCTTCACAAGATTGTCCCCTAAATGATCCCAAAAAAAATGCATGGTTTTTAATAACGTGTGTGTGTTGGCAGGCATTTGGAAAGGACATATAAATACCACCTGCACTCCTAAGATAAACAAGTAAGAGAAAGTAGTTTAGCAACTAAGATGGAACTTACTTTAAGAAATGAAAATGTGTAGTGCTTGCTTGTAATTTCATTTTCTAGATCAAAAACACCGTTGTGACAGACAACAAGGTCCTTTTTGAGGAAATGGAAATTAATGTCAACAAGTAGTATACTATCTATTGCTAACACAAGTCATGTAAACTTCTCTTTTTATCTTGTAATAATGTGTTTGCATCTTTGTGAAATTCATTGCCACTTTGTATTTGCAAGGAGTACTGAAAACTCTTTCCGGAATATATATATTACTCCCTTTAGATCATAGGGAAAACATGGCAGTGAATTTCAAATTTGAACCAAAACACACCAAAAAGTTAGAGTTGAATCTATTTAAAGAATAACAAACTGGTGAGAAGTGACTCAAGCAAACCTAACTATGATTAAGTGATGAAAACACAAGGTGAATCAGCCACGTGAGGAAAATTGTTATCCTATATAATAAAGAGGTACTATGCAAATTAATCCTCATGCCCTCACAAGATGGCTGCCTACTACCAGGCTGGCAGGGGGGTTAGTGAGGGATGACCAGGCCAGTAGAGGGGGACAGTTGGGGGTGACCAGGCAAGCATGCAGGTGAGTGATTAGGAGCCAGCGGTCCAGGATTGTGAGAGGGATGTCTGACTGCCAGTTTAGGCCCAGTCCCAGAGATTGGGCCTAAACTGGCAGTCAGACATCCCCCAAGGGGTCCCGGATTGGAGAGGGAGCAGTCTGGGCTGAGGGATCTCCCCCCTACCCCACATGCACGAATTTTGTGCACCAGGCCTCTAGTTTTATATAAGGGTTACTTTTTTACATTTTGTAAAATAAAGCTTTACCATGAGTTGTACCCAATTATGCAACTCAATGGAGTGACCAGTGCCTGTCACTATAGATGTGTTTTTTGCCAAAAATGGTGGTTCTTCCATATCCTCAAATTATGTGCTATTACATTTTCCAAATTTTAAATTTTTTAAATTTTTTTCGTGAATATTTAAATAGAAAATATTTTAACCAGGTACATATACAATGTATATGTTAGAATATTGTATAAGTTTTTCATAAAGACAATAAAGAACTAAACACTCTTCTAATTAATCTTTAAGAAGATTTCCCAAGCACAGATAAAATATCATGCACATTTTCTGATTATTATACCACTAGTCAATTCTGAATTTATAGAGAATAAGACAGTGAACACTAGACATAAGACTCAAGTTTCTTATGTTTATTGAGTTAAGAACTCTGTGACTTGACCAGATTACTTCTCTGTATTTGTTTTCTTCTCTGGGATGAAAAATAACAGAATTAGATGATCCCCCAAATTGCATCAATTATTAAATAACTCCTATCCCAAAATCATAACTGAGAGACTTTTAGTTCTGCTGATACAATAAGGCTTATATTTAGACATAAGAAAGATATAGACAGATAAGAAAACTATATTAATTTCCTTTCAGAAGTAATGATCTTCTTTCTTGTAAATTTAAAAAATAATAAAAATCACTGGAAAAAACAACAACATAAGTTGCCCAAGAATATCTATCAAGAAACATAAGTTGTTTAGAAGACAAAAATTTAATTTGGTAGATAAAATAATTAACAAACCTGTCTACTTTATCAGCACAAGAAAACAGTAGTCAATTAACTTCCTAGCTGTTCTTGTAGTTCTCAATCAATAACATCTAATTGCTCTACTTTCCAATTAATAATTCTCCAATTAATTATCCAAATAAAACTTCAAAAATAAACAGAAGTAAAATTATATTAAAAACAACCTCATAATTATTTTATTAAAGGATACTTTATAGATAAAACTTATGTTTGACTGAACTAAAGTTAATTAGGCAGTCTATATTCAACCTTAGGTAATAAAGCCTTTTAAACAAGAAGTGTATTTTTTCGGTTTTTATTCTGAACTGGAAGGAGAAGAATATTATGATGAATTACTTTCACTCTTTACTCTGAGATTTCTCAGTGAAAGAGAGAAATACAATGATATAGTCCAGAATCCAGTCAGTTAAGGTTACATTCTTTGTACAGAGGGAGTTTAAAAAAATAGGTCCTATATGTCCAAAGGATACACAGATAACTTCTGAGTAACTCAAATATAAACAGGAAAGAAATTTGATAGAAAACCTTGGTGGTGGTCCAGAGCAGGTCTAATTACTACTGCTCCTTGTGCAGAATTTTGCATTAATAGGGTAGGAGTGCAAAGGGAAAGTGAAACATGTGAGCCTTTCAACTTTATAATCTGAAACCTTGACCCTCTTTCAGAATGGGCCTCTCCTCATGAAACTGCCTGAGTTGATGTATGAATGAGTATTTTATGTGGTGGGAGATGTCTTAAAGAGATATTCCTCTGATCATTTTACCTGTGTTGAAGAGCATCATTATATACACAGCCAGGCTCCCCCTACTCATGGAAAGCATGCAGGGTTCTAAGGGCATAGCTTTCAATCACTCACAGGTGCTAATTTAAGTGAAAAATTATTTGTGTCTGTTTAGCATCAATTAAATACATGTTTCTACCTACATTCTGTATATTTTATATTCTTTATGTATGCAGATTTCTTAAAACATTATTTCTACGTATTTTCAGTGATATAATATAGCCAAGAAATCTGTTATTAAACATTTTAAGATAATTTTTATTACAGAGACTAGAGGCCTGGTGCACAAAATTCATGCAGGGGAAGGGGGTGTCCCTCAGCCCAGCCTGCACTCTCTCCAATCTGGGACCCCTTGAGGGATGTCTGACTGCCTATTTAGGCCTGATCCCACCAGGATCAGGCCTAAATGGGCAGTCGGATATCCCTCTCACAATCCAGGACTGCTGGCTCTCAACCACTTGCCTGCCTGATTTCCCCTAACCACTCCCCTGCCAGCCTGATCAACGCCTAACTGCCCTCCCCTGCAGGCCTTGTCCCTCCCAACTGCCCTCCTCTGGTGGCCCGGTCATCCCTAACTGCCCTCCCTTGCCAGCCTGGTTGCCCCTAACTGCCCTCCCCTGCCAGCCTGGTTGCCCCTAACTGCCCTCCCCTGCAGGCCTGATCACCCACAACTGCCCTCTCCTGCAGGCATCTTGTGTGTTGGAGCGATGGTCAATTTGCATACCACTCTTTTATTAGATAGGATAATTAAACTCTCTAATAAGATTTTTAAGCTATTCAATCTGGTGAATAAACAAATCAACGCATTGTATACATTTAAAAGATTTATTTTATTCTGCCCAGAAATACTATGGCAATTATTTCAAATCAGCAATTCGTTTCTTGGGCCGCTACAACCTCCAGCTGGTGAATAGTTCCCCTTGAGATTAGTAAGTATAAAACAAATTGAAATTCAATTGGGTTCCTCATGTAATTTTATGGATTAAAGTAACTTAAAAGTCATAACTTTTACCAAAGCATTTTATGTCGGGAGTTGGTGACAATTACATTCAAATAGTACATATCAGCCAGCATCACACAGATTCCCCTGCTAAGAGCCTCCTGAATTTACCATCAAGAGTAAAGTCTTTCCATGTTGACTAACCTTTTGGAATTAAAATGCAAACATAAGACATAATCTCAGAACTTCCCTGCTTACATATACGTAAGAGACTTTCTCTACTTAGCAGAGAAAGAGGAAAACTTTGCCTCTGTTTAATATATTAACATTTATTAGTACTTTATCTTATTATTAGTATTGTGAGTAACTGTTACTTACGTGTACTATGAGTAAATGTTCATTTTTCTGAAGAACCACAAAGAGAAATAATTTTTAAATCTTGGTGCTAAGAAAATCTGTTACACTTCTCAATAGTTAATATAGGGTGTCCCCCCAAAAATGTATGCACACACTTTGAATAATTATAAAGGCAGTGTCTATTAAAATACATTTCATTTTCAAAATTGATCTATCAGCTGTTAAAGTGTGTATACATTTTTGTGGGCCACCCTGTATGTTTGGTACTCAATTTTTGGTTAATATTGTGTCTTTCTCTTTTAGAATTGCTAGGTTAAGGGCCTCAATTGGGGCAAGGTTATACAATGGTGCAGTGCATTTTGGTATATATTTCAGTATATACTAGTAAACTGATATTACATTGACCACATCAAGTTCAAGGAAAATAATCATACATGTAGTTTAGTAAGCTTTCTCAATTTGGTTATAGAACAAGGTAAAAAGTGCATGTGTTGGAAAAAAAGAAAGCAAAGAGTAAGAATTTCAATAAATGAAAAACAGGAGAGTTATATTTCACAGTTTGCACTTCATTTTTGTTTATTTCTTGTTGGTCTCTCTCAACTACTGGACAGTAGGGTCCATGACAGCAGGGATGATGCTTGCTTCACTCGCCACTTTATTCCAGTGCTCAGCCATGACTAGAAGTAATTAGACATACTAGTATATGTGTTAAATACATGAATGCTGTGTCTTGTGTGTACTGAGAAACCCATTATGAAAACATAAGGACAGAATATGAAATCATTCTAGTTGTAGTACTGTTATGGGCAAGGGCATTAAGAATGAAGAGAAGGCCCGGCCGGTGTGGCTTAGTTGGTTCGATTCCTGGTCAGGGCACATGCCATTGTCGCTGCTCAATCCCCAGTAGGGAGTGTGCAGGAAGCAGCCAACCAGTATTTCTATCTCTCACCCTTCTCCCTTCCTCTCGTTCTGAAATCAATTAAGAAAACATTTTTAAAAAAGAAAGAAAAGAAAGAATCTGGAGGCAGCTCTGTGACTTCCTTGTCCTTTCCTGATTAGAGCAAAGTTACTACTGTCTTAGTCATTGTGGGCTGTTTTAGCAAAAGACGATAGACTGGGTTGTTTAAACAACAGACATTTATTCCTGACAGTACTAGCGGATGGAAAGTTTAAGATTAAGATGCCAGTTAGCTTGTGTCTGGAAAGGATTCTCTTTCCAGCTCGCAGACAGCTATTGTCTCATATCCTCACGTGGCAGAGAACAAAGACAGAGAACAACTCTCTCATGTCTTCACATCAGGGCACTAATCCCATTCATGAGAGTTCCATTCTCATGTCCTAATTACTGCCCAATAGCTCCTAATACCATCACATGGAAGGTTAGAATTTTAACACATGAGTTTTGAGGGGACACAAACATTTAGTGCATACCAGGTATGGGAAAGGTTGTAAAATATAACAGTGGCTGGTAGTTCTTTTGAATAAAAACTGGGTTGCTTTAATAGAGTCATCTTTTACTTGACCTTTTGATATGAATTATACAGATACTTTCACCTTAATGAGGCATGTGTCTGCAGCAATCTTTACTTTGGTGAACAAAATCTGATCAAAGCAAGTAAAATTATTAGAAAATGGAAATAAAAGAGATTTTATAGACAGATCCATTTTTGTACATTAAATACAATTTTGTAAGATTGATTACATTAAAAAGTATATATGTGCAGTAGTAGTAGCCAGAATGATTTTTAATAGACATTTGAAATTAAATAAAAATAGCAAATTATCTAGTATCATAACATTTCTTTCTAGTGATGGTTCAAAAGGAAAATAAAGAAGAATAAATCCAAAGGAATTATGTGTGTTAACATAGGAGTGTGAGAGCAAGAGGTCTTGACTCTCACTGTTATTTTGAGCCACTATCTAAATTATTTTAAATTAATAGGGGTTTATAATAAAATCTTATATATTTGAAAAATAGAGAGATTCTAGATTTTTTTTATTAACTTTGTAGTTAATTGTCAGGGCATCCTTTTCCAAAACAACATATTGGCTAGAAAAGCAGATATGAGTGATCTCAAAGAGGGACACTTACATTTTAGTGGCTGTTAAAGGCAGACATTCGTAATGATAGCTGACAAAGTAAGGCTGAGGTCCATGGACACTATGGTACCCATACCTAGAGGACAAAGCTCTGCAGCTTTGCATCAGTGCTGTAATGTTTCTGCTTCATTTTTATGTCCTACCAATGGTAATCAAGAGTGCCATTAAAGTAAAGAATGAAGTCTGGTAGTCTGTTGCTTATTATACACTGGATCATTGCTATTTGTCTTTTCCACAATGGTGATTTCTTTGCTGTCAAGACTTGTAGACTTTTCCAAGGAAATTCTTACCTTGAGAGGATTCAAAAATTGCAGTACCTTCAGGCAACACTTAACATGGATACAAAAGAAATGAGGTTCTTACTGACAAGAGAAATGATTGATAAGTGTCTGTTGAGAAAACCGTGAAAACATTAGGAAACACAAGAAAACTATTCAGTGGAATCAGCTATATGTAAATGATATCAAAATTTGCATATTTCCTTTTCCTGCTTCATACATTAAGAGGCCCCAGGTGGTGCTGAAAGAGGAGTGCAGTTTGCTTTAGGATTCTGTAACAATTTCTTTTGCTCATTCACCAGCTGTGTCAAATATGGTGAATGATGACTCATTAGGACCTTCTCAATGAGGGGAAAAAGAGAGTTATTTTAAAAATCTGCTCAGGACAGTCATGTAAGTGGATAATATCTGGTGAGCTGGGAAACCATGACTTAGATCTTAAACCTAGGGTTCTATTCTTTTAAAAAAAAAGAAAGAAAGAAATTGGCCCAGCCAGCTTGGCTCAGTAGTTGAGTATCCACCTATGAACCAGGAGGTCAGGGCACATGCCCCTATTTGAAATTGGCTCTCTTATCTCTGGAAAATAGTAGCAGGTATGAAGAAAGTTATATAATTAAGGGGAACAAAGGCAGTGGAAAAACAGAGAGAGATAGCACAATAAGGAAACAGCACTATATTATCCTTTCTAAATATTAAGATGAATACAAATGAAAGCACCACAGTTACCTGTTTATTTTAATTAAGAACTCTGGGCATAAAAGAATGATTGGGGAAGGTTACATAATTTGTAGAATACGATGCAAAATGAGAATATGGAGAACCTTGTTCAAAAAACAGGAAAAAAAAGTACACTTAAAGGTACAAAGATATGAATCGATTTTAAAAAATATTTTATCACTTATAAAACATGACGGGGTAATATGAGTGAACTTAGAAATTGCAAAAAATGATACTTTGGTGTCAAAATTTTATGATACACTAACCCTTTGTTAATATATCTTGATTCATCATGATTTTTTGGCTAATTTTTCTATAAATTTATTTGTCATCAACATTTATACTTTTAACAATTCCATTTTGAATCAACATTATTGAAAGTAATGTCAGTTACTCTAGGCAAATGTTTGATATAAATTTTTGATAATATTCATTTTAAAACTATGATTCTGAAGATACAATTGTTAAGAACATTTTATAGACTGCAGTATTGGGATAAGTTTCTGATACATTATTTCAAAGTGAAAGTTTTGGTACATATGGAACTGTTGATTTTTATGGATAATCTTTTCTAAAAAGATTTATCTCTTTATACATCAAATTCACATTCGTTGGAATTTAATTTTAAATGTAAATTTATATAATGCATTTTTTCAAACTATTCTTTTTTTATATATATAATGCATTTTTTTTATGTTTCCTCTGACATTTTCTGTAACTTGTAGAGGTCATACAAGAAACCAAAAATGGATTCATGATTTGTATGTAATTCATAGTCTATCCACTATATCTCAAATTGCAAGGAAAACAAATTAATTATCATCTCCCTTAATAACTTTTCATTCAAAATTCATAGTGATAATACTGTTATTCTTTATAATTCTTAAATCTTTCAATTTAATCTATAGTTTTAAGCCTATGGCTATTCCCCTTGCATGGTTGCAGCAGCTTGCAGAACCAGAGATTCTAAAGTCTCTGAAGAATTCTAAATCGTGTACTCCAAGGCAGACTTCAGTGCAGTGTCACATGTGTACTTCTATTTTGTATTAATTTACTGGCAAAGTTTACTTTCAAATATTAAGATGAATAAAAGATAACTTCCCATTAACCTGTTTTTTCTAATTAAGAAAATTGAACACACAGACTTTTATTAGAGAAGGCTACGTTATTCATTAAACCTAGAACAAAACAAAAATGTATTCAAAAAGCAGGATAAAATAGTGCAGAAATCCAAAATCCAGTAAATCCAGGGAACTCTTGCCAAGGAATCCATCATTTAGTTTTCAGTATTTCATTTTTCCCCCTGTGATTTAAGAATACTTTTTCTTCTTGAGAAGACATAAAACAGCTTAGCCAAAACTCTTAATATTGTAATAGAAAATACAGATCTCCAGAATTTATCCATCTAGCATTATAAAAACAGCAAATTTATACTCATTGAACAACAATTTCCAATTCCCTTTGTGCTACACCCCCTGCCAATCACCATTCTATTCACTGTTTCTATGAGTTCTACTATTTTATTTTTATTTTTTTAATTGAATTTCGTGATCTCACTTATATGTGGAATCTAATGAACAACATAAGTTAACAAACAAAATAGAAACAGAGGGATGGTTACATGGAGTTCTTTGATACTCCATACAAGTGAAATCATGTTGTGTTTACTGCACTGTGAGTGGATTATTTCACTTAACATAATGTCCTCTAGGTTCATCCATGTTGTCTCAATGGCAGGATTTTTTTCTTCTTTTTTTAACCCTTACTCAATGACATGTTTTTACTGATTTTAGAGAGAGAGGAATTAAGAGGGAGATAGAGATATGAGAAACATTGATCGGCAGCCTCCCATATGGGTCCTGAACAGGAATCAAACCTGCAACCTATGTATGTGCCCTAACCAGGAATCAAACCCACAATCTTTTTGGTGTACAGGATGATGTTCCAACTGAGCCACACCAGCCAGTGCAGAATTTTATTCTTTTTGAATGCTCAATAATATTCCATTGTATGTATATGCCACATTTTCTTTACCCAGCAATCTGATGATGGACATTTGAATTGTTTCCACATCTTGTCTGTGTATTAGTACCTATAGTATCGATAGTTAACAATACAGTAATATGCACTTTAAAATATATTAAAAGAATAGAACTCATGTTAAGTGTCTTTAAAACACACACACACACACACACACACACACACACGCCAAAGGACACAGGACACAAGTACATTTGGGAGGTAATAGTATGGGGATGTTTAGTACTCTGATTGTGATTATGGTATCATCAATGCATGTATATGTCCAAACTTATCAAGATATATATCAATATATATTAAATATGTGTAATTTTTATTATCAATTATACCTCAATAAAGCTTAAAATGAGAAAAATGATAACATTTATTAGAAAGTGACATTTAGAGATATCAAAATTCACTTCTTTTAGCTTATTTATAAAACATCCTCAAATGGAGAGAGTTTAGAAACAATATTATTAATAAGTATGCTACCATCAACTATATCATATTTCATCTAAGAAGAAATTTGGGGGTAATTTTTCTACAATTTGTGGTCTATAGAAACAAAAAAGTTTTTATTATATACAGAAATGGAGTTTAAAATTTTGCCTGTCCTAGTCTCAGTTTGAACTTTTATTGTTTTTAATATTTTATAAACCAGAAAATCTTAGGTTCATAATATATAGTAACCTAAAAATTTGTTCATTTGGTGCTGTGGCTACTGAGCCAACCTAATAATTTTGAAACTTAAATCAGAGTCTGAAGTGCTTTGTCAATTAAAGCTCTATCTTACTTACAAACATTGCAAGTTACAGCAACATGATCTTCGACACCAATGTGAATTCTGTTTTTAAAGATTACATATTACATATGTTCAACATCAGTATGAATTAATTAAACTAATTTGGTTCAAACCCTTTAAAAAGAAGAAGCATTCTCACTACGTTTTGATTTAAAAAATGGACAAATTTTTATAAAATAAATTTTAAATAAAAATGCAGTAGATGTTTGACAAAATCCAACACCCTTTCTTGATAAAAAACCCTCATCAAAGAGGGAATAGAGGGATCATACCTCAACATAATAAAAGCCTTATATGACAAACCTACAGCCAACATCATACTCAATGGGCAAAAACTAAAACCATTTCACCTAAGAACAGGATAAGACAGGGATGCACACTTTCAAAACTCCTGTTCGACATAGTACTGAAAGTACTAGCCATAGGAATTAGACAAGAAGAAATAAAAGGTATCCAAATTGGAAAAGAAGATGTAAAACTGTCATTATTTGCAGATGACATGATACTGTACAAAGAAAACCCTAAAGACTCCATAAAAAATTATTAGACTTAATAAATGAATTTGGCAATGTAACAGGGCACAAAATACACACCCAGAAATCTATGGCATTTTTATATACCAATAGCGAACTTATAGAAAGAGATTTAAAAAAAAATCCCATTTACCATTGCACACAAAAAAAAAATTAAGCTACCTAGGAATAAACTTAACTAAAGAGGTAAAAGACCTGTACTCAGAAAATGACAGAACACTGAAAAAAGAGATAGAGGAAGACATAAACAGATGGAAGAACATACCGTGTTCATGGATTGGTAGAATCAACATCATTAAAATGTCCATACCCAAAGCAATCTATAGATTCAATTCACTCCCCATTAAAATACCAACGGCAGCCCTGACCAGTTTGGCTCAGTGGATAGAGTGTCAGCCTGCAGAATGAAGGGTCCCAGGTTCGATTCTGGTCAAGGGCATGTACCTTGGTTGTGGGCACATTCCCAGCAGGAGGTGTGCAGGAGGCAGCTGATTGATGTTTATCTCTCATTGATGTTTCTATCTCTCTATCCCTCTCCCTTCCTCTCTGTAAAAAATCAATGAAATATATTTTTAAAAAATTAAAAAATAAAATACCAACGGCATACTTCACAGACCTAGAATGAACTCTCCAAAAATTTATCTGGAATAAAAAAAGAACCCGAATAGCCACAGCAATTCTGAGAAAGAAGAACAAAGTAGGAGGGATCTCAATACCAGATATCAAGCTGTATTACAAAGCCACTGTTCTCAAAACTGCCTGGTACTGGCACAAGAATGGACATATAGACCAATGAAATAGAATAGAGAACCCAGAAATTGACCCAAACCACTATGCTCAATTAATACTTGACAAAAGAGGCAAGACCATACAATTGAGTCAAGACAGTCTCTTCAATAAATGGTGTTGGGAAAATTGGACAGATACATGCAAAAAAATGAAAGTCAACAACCAAATTATACCATACACAAAAATAAACTCAAAATGGATAAAGGACTTAAAACTAAGACAGGAAACCATAGAAATCTTAGAGGAATCCACAGGCAGCAAAATCTCAGACATATACCAAAGCAAAATCTTCACTGATACAGCTCCTAGGGCAATGGAAACTAAAGAGAAAATAAACAAATAAGACTACATCAAAATAAAAAGCTTCTGCACAGCAAAAGAAACCATCTACAAAACAACAAGAAAGCCCACTGCATGGGAGGCTTTAGCATTATGCTAAGCGAAATAAGTCAATCAGATAAAGATAAATATCACATGATCTCACTCATATGTGGAATATAATGAACAACATAAACTGATGAACAACCAAGCCCACTGCATGGGAGAACATATTTGTCAATGTTATTTTTGATAAGGGTTTAATCTCCAACATTTACAGGGAACTCATGCAACTTAACAAAAGGAAGATAAACAACCCAATCAAAAAATGGGCAATGGACCTAAACAGACACTTTTCGAAAGAGGACATACAGAAAGCCAAGAGACATATGAAAACAAGCTCAAAGTCACTAATCATCTCAGAGATGCAAATCAAAATGACAATGAGGTACTATCTCACACCTGTCAGAATGGCTATCATCAACAAATCAACAAAGGACAAGTGCTGGCGAGGATGCGGAGAAAAAGGAACCCTCATGCACTGCTGGTGGGAATGCAGACTGGTGCAGCCACTGTGGAGAACAGTATGGAGTTTCCTCAAAAAACTAAAAATGGAATTCCCATTTGACCCAGTGATTCCACTTCTAGGGATATATCCCAAGAAACTAGAAACACCAGTCAGAAAAGATATATGCACCCCTATGTTCATAGCGGCACAATTTACCGTAACTAAGATTTGGAGAGAACCTAAGTGCCCATCAGCAGATGAGTGCATTGAAAAACTATGGTACATCTACACAGTGGAATACTACGCTGCTGTACAAAGGAAGGAACTCCTACCATTTACAACAGCATGGATGGACCTGGAGAGCATTATGCTAAGCGAAATAAGTCAATCAGATAAAGATAAATATCACATGATCTCACTCATATGTGGAATATAATGAATAACATAAACTGATGAACAAAAATAGATCCAGAGACAGAGAAGCATCGATCAGACCATCAAACCTCAGAAGGAAGGTAGGGAGGGTGGGGGTAAGGGGGAGAGATCAACCAAAGGACTTGTATGCATGCATATAAGCATAACCAATGGACACAGACACCAGGAGGGTGAGAGCATGAGTGGGGGGCCGGGGAGCAATGAGAGGATAAGGACACATATGTTATACCTTAATCAGTAAAGAAAAAAATTAATTAATTTTTAAAAATGCAGTAGATGAAATGAAAGCTAAAACACAGCAATGGTTTTAATAAAGGCTCATTAAAAACTGTAATTCTTGGCAAGCATCACCTTTACTACGTTAAACTGTAAAATCTACATGTTCAGAGGGCAAACAGTATTCTCTTTGTTGAGCCAGAGAAAGGGGAAAAAACTATTTTAAGCTACGCTAATAAATTTTTTGTGAGTCTTTTCAGGTATGTTGCCAAAACATTAGACTGGTTTAGGGGAATGCTTGGCTGCAAATGGATCCATAATAAATTGATTGATGTCATCACTTGAATATATGTTTCTATGGTTGGTGATGTAAGATATATTACAGTTGGATATGTATTTGACCTGTCAAGAATTTTTCTTGTGAATTTACTTAAAATACAAAGAGTAAATAAAGAACATTGTAAACGATAAATATCCATAATAAGAATACCCAATTTTGCTATGTTCAACCTCAAATATTTGTAGTGATAATTTTTAATGTTTTTTTAGTTGATTTTAGAGAGAGAAAGGGAGAGGGAGAGAGAGAAACATCAATGATGAGATGTGTAGGATCTGCCTCCTACACATCCCCTAAAGGGGATGGAGCCCACAACCCAGGCATGTGCCCTGACAGGGAATCAAACCATGACTTCCTGATTCATAGTTCGATGCTCAACCGCTGGGTTTGTAGTGATAATTTTTTAAAGCATTGAGTGGTGTTTGTGTATCAAGCACCGTTTGGGTCACTTGAAATACTCCAGTGAACAAAAGTAGACCATAAGTCAATCTTGAGATAGTCATATTGTTGCTGTAGTTCTAAAAGAAAATGAGAGTTATAATAGAATTATTACAATCATATCTCACTTTGGGGGATCATGTGAGTATGGGTAAATATCCAATTGTTTTTGTTTTAAATTGTGTTGATATTTGAGCATACATACTAGGTGAACCAGATAATCTTGTGGTTTCCTAAAAAACAGACTAAAATAAAGATCAAAATACTTTTATATGAACAAATAAAAATATAAATAGGACAGAGTCACAACAAATTATTTAACTATCAGAGGCCTGGTGCACAAAATTTGTGCATGGCGGAGGGGGGGTGGTCTTCAGCCCTGTTTGTACCCTCTCATAATCCAGGACGTTTGCCTGCCAGCCTTCCTGATTGCCCCTAACCACTCTGCCTGCCTGATTTCCCCAACTGCTCACCTGCCTGCCTGATCACCCATAACTGCCTCTGCCTGCCTGCCTGATTGCTCCTAACTGCCTCTGCCTCGGCCCCACCACCACAGCTTCATCTGGAAGGACGTTTGGAATGATGTCCAGAAGGTCGTTTGGCTATCCAGTCTAATTAGCATATTACACTTTTATTATTATAGATAGTTGCCTTGCTCCAAGCTGTAAGGACCTGCTTGTCATATAGAAAAGTTTTAATTTTTACTCTTGGTTATGGCAATTAACTAGCACAGATGGTCACCAAAAAGGTGACTTACCAGAGGGTGTAAAGCAAACGGTGCTGTTAAGTCCTCTTCTGCAAAAACGTGCATGGCGTGCATTGTATCTGCCTGGCTACATAAAAGAGTGAAGTTTCTGTCTGTCTTGGCAATCATAGGAGCGAATTGTCTGAGACCAAAGCCCGGTCTGGTTTGGTGCTCACAGAATAATAGAGGTCTTTTTTTTTTCTTTGCTCCATTGGTAGAGATTTCCTAGAAGTTGCAGGATATCTTCCTTTTAATTTTTCCTTGACACTCTGACTTTACTTATGTCTCTCACCTTTGCTTTCCCTCCATCCCCCACCCACAACAGTAACTTGCTCCAGGCTCGCTTTGCTCCAGTGTCTAAGAGATCACACAATGCGTCTGCCACCAGAACTGCAATTCCCAGCACTCCTAGTGCTCCCCGTGCTCTTGGTTTCCACTTCTAGTCCAGGGGTTGCAGAAACCAAAAGGACTGGGAACTCCAGCTGCATTCTGTCCACTGGGTTTCTGTCCATTGGGCTGGGGGTGAGCCCCGAGCTGCACAGCAGTGGCTCAGAGCATACCCACAGCCCAGCAGCCTTGTGTTGTGTCCGCAGCCCTCCCTTCCTCCTTGGGCGGGGCACTATGGGCACCACCATCTTTGTTGCGGAGTGATGGTTAATTTGCATATTGCTTTTTATTAGATTAGATTACCGAAATTGTGCCATGAAGTTATTCTGATGAAACTAGAAAATATAAAGCTGAAAGAGACACGCCTGCATTTAGGTAGTTGAAAACCCATTCCTCTATTAACCAAATGCCTAAAAAAGACAAGGAGATGATGATAATTGTAGCTTTAGGCACTATCTTGGCATAAGTCGTAAAGCTCAGGCCTGGTACAACGCATTCAACAGAAACAACTTCCCACCTTTGTTCTTGAAGTATGAGAAGAGTGAGGAGAAGGCATTTTTTTGAGATGAGAGATGCCATATTTCAAGGCATTTGGCCAGGAAAGCCTTCCTTGAAAAGAAAAGTAAAAATGTATGTTGTCCTTTAGAGCTTGCTGGATCTGAAGGTTTCCTCTTGTCAGCATCACACAGACTTTGAGAGTTAGAAGCTAGAGCTTAGTCCTCATTACTTCTCTCATCACCAGATTTCAATGGACAAGCTTTTGGACAGTAGACTTCCAGAGACCCATGACTCAACATAGAGCTTTTGGTTCCACTGCAGCCATGTTGAGTCAACACTGCACATTGAGCTGTTATTATTTCATCTGGTCACTGACACTAGGCTTTCCAGATTTCCTGTCAGAGTACAAAACTAACATGTCTTCAGTCTTCTCATAATCAGGAACTCATTTTTGTCCTCTTGATGAAAGAAAGCTTGTTCCTGAAAAACACAGTTATGGTGGGGATGTTTATATGTATTTCTGTTTCTGGCTGTTGCATGGTTGCTTCTGGATCACAGGGCAGATTATATGGGCTCCATTCCTTCTGGTGTCCCAGGATTTACATCTTCATCTGATATAACATGGTTGCTATGACAGAGACAAAGCTTAACTCATTCAGAGCTATCAAAACTATGAATCACTGCTGGAAGCTCAGAGGGAGCTGCTCCCTGCCATTTAGTTTCTGAATGCCATTATTGTCCTTTCAGAAAATAGTGGGTAATTTTCCCTCATAAAATTCTACGTTGGAAAGTCAATCTTTCTGTTTTAAATTTTATATGATTTACTCTAAAAGATATACATGTATGCAAACAGACATGTATTGTAACTACAAGTATAGTATAGTTAAAATGGCATATGAATATATATATATATATGTATATATATATATATATACATATATATATATTATTATGATGATTATTAGCAATAATATAGTCCCTATTTCATCAAATGGGCTCCATTCAAGCTCAGTGAACTGAAGGAAATGACCATACTGAGAAAAGTAAAATGCTAATGGATTTTGCCCCTTTTTGGTTTTCAATCACAGTTCTTCTGGCTCATTGGCTGAACTCATTGGCCAGGAATGAGAAAAAAAGAGCTAGTAACTACTGGTAATCATTATGTTCCACCAAGTATTATTGGTACATCAGAAAGATTAATTGCAGAAACATTATGTCCTGCCTACTACTGTGCCGACAGCCTGAAACTAAGCAGTCATGCTACTGAATCACACTGAAAGGGTTTCTGGCAGCCTGACCTTTCCTCCTGTGCTTCTCCCCAGTTCAGAGCTAAAAGATGAATGAGAAAATACAATGGCATGAAGAACTGAAAAATGTGAACATGAGTTTGTGTGACCTGGAAGTGGATCATTTCTTCTTAATATATTCTCCAGAAACCAAAACTGAGATAAACTAGAAACTAGAATATTATAGATTACAATTGTATTTGACTTTGGATAACCATTTATAGCTCTATTTTAGGTTCAATCTTCTTTTTCCATTTCTCAATGGACAAAACATTTAAGAAATTGTACAAAGGTATGAAGACTTTCAAGTTATAATTTCACCTACACAGGATTTTATAAAATCTACTAGAGGCCCGGTGCATGAAAATTCATGCACTCTTGGGGGGAGGGGGAGCTCAGCTCGGCCTGCACCCTCTCACAGTCTGAGACCCCTCAGGGGATGTCCACCTGCCAGCTTAGGCCAGCTCCCTGGGGGATCGGGCCTAAACTGGCAGTCAGACATCCCTCTGGCAGCCTGGGAGCCTTCAGGGGATGTCCGACTGACAGCTTAGGCCAGCACCCCATAGGGAGCGGGCCTAAGCTGTCAATTAGACATCCTTAAGGAGCGGGCCTAAGTCATCAGTCGGACATCCTTAGTGATGCTGAAGAGGTGGAAGAGGTTCCCGCCACCGCCGCTGCGCTCACAGCCATCAGCCCGCTTGTGGCTGAGCAGAGCTCTCCCTGTGGAAGTGCACTAACCACCAGGGGGCAGCTCCTGTGTTGAGCATCTACCCCCTGGTGGTCAGTGTGCGTCATAGCTACTGCTTGCTCCCGGTCGTTCCACTGTTGGGGTCAATTTGCATATTACCCTTTTATTATATAGGATGATAGATTTATATCTATTTTGTTTCATAACATTCTTCTTTGTATTGCTATATATTTATGTATACATCTACATTATCACTTTTATAAACTAAAAGCTAATTAAGCCAGAATCCACTTTGGATTTATATATCCATAATGCATACACTCCTGTGCTTTGCACAAACTTGGTACATAAGATTGAGGCATCATTGTAGTACTTACATTCAATAAGTTTACCTTTTAGAATGCCATAAATTGGAATACCTTTGACAGTTGAGTCCCATCTGACACTTAGAGTCTCAGAGCTTTGTTTCTTCACCTGCAAAATAGGGATGATAAGTCAAACCCAGAATTATTAAAATTATGAAGTGAGTTTACATGTGTGAAATGCAAAATATAGTGATACACACACATACACACAATTCTAGTTCACTTTTTGCCCAAGCATCAGTTAATACTTGTTGGTTAGATAAATAAATGAAAGACTATAAAGACCCTACAGATTCTGATTTGTCTTTTGGTTGCTTTTTATACTTGCCTAATAATAGTTATTCATGAATGTTGAAACTTTGGAAGACATTGTTCCAAATTTTACATTTGAATATATGAAAAGTTAAAAATATTTTTAAAATCAGTTTCACTAAAACACCAGTATTTAAATGTCTTCCATATCAAAATGTTAATCATACTAAAATATTAAAATTAGCTCACATGTATTTTTTTAAAAGATTCCTAAACAACATAGTAGACATCTCTTTAATTGACTAAAAGGCACAGAATCACATCTGCTATTAAATGCATAATTTGTGGGAGGGAACAAAGATGGCAAGGGAGGGGCCTTCTGGAAGTGCTACTTGAGCTAGAGCAAATCCAACCCCAGAATATTGAATCACCTAGGAAAGAGAGCTATCTGAAATGACAAAGATCTCATGACTGAGACATGTATCAACAAGTCATAATGAATTCATTCATTTATCAAAAAGAAAATTTGAATAAGTGACAATTATGTTTCTTATGTAAAGGCAGATCAGAAAAAAAGAGAGTATAATCCTCTGACAAAGGAAAGATCAATTTGTCCTTCATAAGTGGGGTCAGTGGAATGACTGGTCTGTCTTAAATGGCTATACATTCCTCTTCTATAATGCTATCTTAAAAACTTCCATGCTGCCAACTGATCGCAAGACAGTATCTTTTGATTTCTTTTTTAAGTAAATCTAGTTACTGAAGTTCTACGTCTGAGAATATCACATTTTCCAGTTTGATTCAAATTGATTTCCTTTTTCTAGAGATTCAAAGTTGCTGTCTCATAGAAGTGTGACAGTGTCTAAATGATATGAAATTCACAATCAATTGTGGCTGCATTTCTTGGACTCCAGTTTTGAATTTCCTTTGGTTGTATTAACATTTTAGCTTCTTGTTGGGAATGAAGATATTTAACCCCTACAGTGCCGGGGAGCGCAATCGCGATCCTCCTGTCTTTTGCCAGGAGCGCTATCAAAGCTTCGAAATGGCGTCCAGTTCTAAGTCTGCTTTTATTAGTGATGATGATATTGCTAAATATGTCAATGTAGTAAAGGTTTCCTTAAGTTTTTGAATATGTAACTTCATTTACTTGCGATTCATATTTTTTTCCCTAAACTGCTATAAAATCAGCAAACATGCCTTGGCAATTTTAGCATAGTTCCTAGGATATTGGTTGGCATTCAAAGGGTTAAGCAAAGGGGTTAACACAAAGGGTGATGGAATTTCAATGCTCTGTGAAGAATCAGAGGAAACTTACTCTAGTAGCTAATTATGGAAATGTCTCCTCAGGGTCCTTCACTGGACAGAAGCCACTGGACTCTTCTATAAGTCTCTGGGTTTCCTTGGAGAATGTTTATCTTTGTGTTAAGTTTTCTTTAGAAATGTCATTAGAATAATGCATTTGAAATATCTTAAAAGTATATTGTCACTAGCAGCTTCACTACGTATTTTATAGAGCTCAGTTTCTTCTTTCTCATATCCATAAATAAATCCCTTCACTGAAGTGGCTGTGTACGTAATAGTCCTAATGAGAGAGAATTAGAGTAGTTTCTTGAAGAAACAAGGTTAAATCCTGAAAGTTTGATTAGTTTGAAATTGTCAACAGTATGAACTGAGCTAAATCTAGAAGGGAGCTAAATAATAAACTCATCAATAAAAACTACCACAAATAATCAATTGTTGAGGACAGTCTAGTTCAAAGAAATGCTGTTAGCTAACTCATTTTTATTTAAACACCGAAGGAGATAAATCATTTTTTAAAACATTTAAAATCCAGCTGAAAATAATTAAAATTATTATTGTATCCTAAATAATTTGCTATAGTAAAATTTGTTGGCCTCTTCTTGCACTGAATCTTTGCATAACTTAAATTACTGAGAATGCAGCAGCATTTTGGGGGGCATTGCTGGGCTCTGGATTGTTATTTCTTTTTTATTTTTCTTATTCTTCTCCCATGGTATAGAACACTTAAGAGATGACTAAGAAATCATAATTGGATGTAAGTAGACAGACCTCATATCTTTACAGAATTACATTATTAAATGCATCTCCATAATGTTTGTTAGAAAACTGTCCTCTCCCAAACAACAACAATAAAAATATCCTTGGCCTAGATTTTTCCCAGTAAGTTCTTCCAAATTTCTAAGCAATGTTTAAGATAACTTCCATAACATACAAAGTATGCTAAATTATATATGGTTCTCTTCCAGTTTTTCATTATTACAAACAACACAGCAATGGACTTATTTATATATAAACGAGGGGTCCAGTGCACAAATTCATGCACCTTGAAAGGAACTGTGGGCCGCGAGGCTGCAGTAGGCACAAGGGCGGGTCTCAGCCCATCCTCCACGCCCCTGGCTGGCCCCTTCTGCTGCAGCCCATGTCCCCTGTCTGCCAGCAGCCTCATTCCCACTGCCCCTGCTCCTATGCGCTGATGGCGCCGGCCCCACTTGCATCCGCTGTCAACACAGAGCAATTGGAGCTGGCACCAGCAGCAGGTGAAGGCAGGTCTGGCATCATCAGTGGGTGCCAGTAGTGGCTGCTGCCCTGATCACCCCTCAGGATCAAGGGAATGTTGAGAAGCCCTCAGGGGTGATCAGGGCTAGCAACCACCATTTGCCCCCCGATGGCGCCAAGCAATTGGTGCCAGCACCAGGCACCAGCACCTGCAGTGGGTGCGAGCAGCAGCTCCAGCACCAGCTGAGGGTGTGAGCGGGGCCAGCGCTGGCAGCAGGTGTGAGTGCTGGGTGGAACTGTGGTAAGCAGGAGCAAAGAATTTTCAGTAACCACCATAGGCTCACCCTGATGATGATGACCGGTGCCCCCCCTTGGGCTGGCACCCCCACTCACCCGCTCCACCATCCTGCCGTGGCCAATGCCTACCATGTTCGATGCATGCCTCCTGGTGGTCAGCACAAGTCATAGTGACTGGTTGTTCAGTTGTTCGGTTGTTCTGCTGTTTGGTCTATTTGCATATTAGCCTTTTATTATATAGGATCATTGATATCTCTATTATTTTCTATGAATAGATTCCTAGAAGTGGGATGATTAGGATAATGACTAAATAATATTTACTGTTTTTGCTACATATTAAGTTATTGTACATAAGGGAAATACCATCTTCTATAATAATAAAAGCATAATATGCTAATTAGACTGGACAACCTCCAGACGAAGCCAGGGCTGTGAGGGAAGCCCGGTCCCAGATACCAGAGGGAAGCCAGTGCCGGCAGCTGGGGAAGGAAGACCTATCGTGCACAAATTTCATGCATCGGGCCTCTAGTTTTATATATAATATATTTAGAAATACTTTTTCATCTAAATATCTTTGACTTTGCCAATATAAAGAGTATAACTTGTTTTTTAAAATATACATTTTTTTCAAAAATAGAGAAAAGTAATAAAGCCAAAAAATGAAAAATTTTCAGTGATCATCTTTGCATTATGGAATTGCATAAACTTTATTTTTCTATTTTTGAATCTTTGAAGGGAGCAAACTCATTATATACTTCATCCTCCTCCTCCATAATCACTTCATTTCCCCCTGACAGCACCCGCAACTATTCTCCTGTTTCCAAAATTGCTCCTTCCTCCTTCAAACAACAGTTGAGATAACCCCTCAAAAATGAACTCACAATGTGAAGCACTGTTCAGAACACAGCAGTGGCTTCAACTCTCACATAGAGTAGAAGTTAAAATGCTTATAGTGGTCTCCATAGGTTTGTGAGTTTACCTCTTACTGTTCTTTTTCTCACTTGCTATACACAGGCCTGTTTGCTGTTCTTTAAACATGTCAGACACATGTCAGAGAATATTTATGTCTGGACTACTCTTCACCCCTCCTTGTGCATGGTTCTCTCTCTCAATAACCTCAAACCTCTTCTCAAATGTTGATTGTGAAGTTTTAGCTGACACCATATCCAAATGTACAACTACTGTCACTCCAGACACTTCCTACCCACCCTCCTTGCTAATTATTTATCACTGTCTAACACCAGACATTTTGCTTAATTATCAAGATATCATCTTGTTTTTTTTCCACTAAAATGTAAGCTCTGTGAGTGTTGGGATTTTTGTCTGTTTTCACTGTTGTATCCCTGGTCTTGCCAACAGGGCCTGGCAAAAAAGTAAGAGCTTAATGAATGAATGATTAAAAGCAGGGGCAAGGGCAACAAAGGGACGAAAGCTTTCTATTAGTATCTTGCAAAGCTCAGAGATTTCTAGTTTTGAACCTGTATATGATCCTTTGTTTTATTTAAGGTTAAAATGATTTTTACAATTTAAACTCACTGATGTATTCATGGGTTAAAGGTTTAAAAGAACTGTAAGTCAATTAAGGAAAAAAAATTGAGATTAGTGAAATAAATAAGCAAAACTAAATCAAGTTGTATTTTATATGAAGAAATACGTTGTCATTTTAGTTTTTATTTTATTTTACTTCAGGAAATAAAATAGTGAAAGCTATTGGGTTTCATTTAATTTCCATTCAACATAAGTTTACTGCGGGTCAAGAAAACACATACAGCTTTTGATTCTTTTAAGTAATATAATTTACCTAAATATTTCTATTGCATTTAAAAATGTAATACCACCATGTCTTTGTATGCTTTATAAAAGAGACACACACATAAGAGCTTTTAGCATTAAGCTTATTATATTGTCAGTGTCATCAGCAATATTTTCAAATATATTTTATTAGCTTAGTACTGTATTCACAAGGATGTTAAACACATATTTTAAGCTACGTATAAATGCCAAGATCTCCATTGAGAATCATCATGCAAAAGCTTTAAAGTGGTTTATATGGTTGTAACAACTCTCAACATGAAGTTGTTTTTCAACTTTTCTCAGGACTTCTAAACATAGAACACAAATGAAAACTTTATTGGTTGTAAAAATATGAAGTCAGGTAGCACTCTTGCTTTGGAATTAGTATTCTACTAGAAGACATAAAAAGGAATATAAAATTTTATAAGAAAATACAAAAAACTGAAAAAGATATCATACATTCATTTAATACGTTTAATAGCTCAGTATCTTCATATTAATTTAAAATAAACATTTAGTCTATGCCATAAAAATTTCAAAGGTTAAATAGAAATAATATCCTATAACCACAAAGAGGAAATGATCCTATCTCCTATGTTTTTATGCACATGTTTAGAAACACAAACACATACCCTGAAAAGAAATGTAAATCACAAGTTCATGTTGCAACTGTAATTCCCAGTGTATCATGGGATATCTCTATTCTTCACTCTACATTTGTTATAGCTATTTTTTTCCTCTTCACTTGCACTACAAAGAATCTTCTGGCCCAAAAAACCTCCAGCAATTTATTTCTGATTATTGCCAAGAAGTGAACTACAAAAATATCAATTTCAAAGAAAACAGTCCTTCATTCTAATATTTCATATTTATTTAAGAAGACTACCTAAGCAAAAATTGCTAAACTGTCAAGAAAGTCAGGGCTTATATGTCATAGCGTGAAGAAGACATGGAAAAATTAATCTTTCACATTTCACTTTCTAAGTAAAATTGTAACCTAGGTATATCCCTGAAAGCAATTTTTCAAGTTCTCTAAGTTTTGAATCTTATCTACTCTCATGTTCACAGGAAGTGGGCACAGGGGTAAAGGTAATGAGTTCAACCCCCTGAACAATCTATTATCCTCAGTATTCAAGGCTGAATTGAGGGATCCTAGACAAACAGATTTTGTGTTTCTAATTAAACTCATTTTGATAGGATGGGGATATTCTTTTTTAAAGCTCTGCAACTGAAACTAGATTTGAGGAAGTGAATAGGAAATGAAACAAAATAATATTCATAAAAATTAAAAATGCTAAATAGCCAAAATAATGTCATGGTATTAACATAATCACCAAGTGTGTTATAATCCTTCAACTCTCATTAATTTTTCTATATTCATTTTCCATATAGCCCTCAAAAGTATTAACATAAAGTGGGAAATATTTAGTTCCACTTAACTCACTGTGTGTGTGTGTTTTTTATTTACTACCACAGCAAACCTACTACTTATCCTGTCATCCCAAGTAATGAGTTGTGTTTCTTAAATGAACTACTCCCAATGACTTCAGCACATTGTTAGGATTTAATTGTTTGTCTTTTGAGAAAGCAATGCTCTATGAAAAATTTCAGTAACTTCATAGAGTTATCTATATAATTTGCTGGTTTCAATTGCTTTAATGATGAATATTAGATTCTAAATATTAATGAAACATCTCTGTTCAAAATAAAAATATGAGCAATGCTGAAATTGATTGATAGTCATTTGTGATCATGGCTTGCTTTGGATTAAATTTCAGAAGTCAGCTTGTAGCAATGATTTCACACTTGGCTAAAAAGACTTCCCCCTCTAAGTTTGGATTGTTGAACTCATACATTATGTATTATCTTTAATGACCCACATAGCCAAGGGATGGCACTTTAAATTGATGAGGGTTGTATATTCATATGTAGAACAAATTCGGTTAGGGACAAATGAAGAATAGATGTGCAGTTGAGCTGGCATGAACTGTTACAATTACAGTGATTATTATAACCACAGTCTAATACCTTCCAGACATTAGCTATCATTATGTTGTCTCTATCATAAAGACACAATCCTATCTCTCCTAAAATCATATTACAGGAATAGTATTTATATAAAATAGTTTGATGCTACCAGTATTTCATGTCAATCCACTACTTTCAGGAGTTTAATATTCGGTAGCATAAAATTTGCTTTAAGGCATATTTAGGATAACAATTTATCCATTTGAAAGCTTTTGCTGTCCTTTGAATTAGAAACTTTGTTTTGAGAATGATTCTTAAACATAATAATTTCACTTTAGTCAACATAAATTACTACCTCACCACCATGTTTTCATATACTTAGCAATTGACTCATATATGACAAAAATGTCAGATGTCTACTGCACATGTGCCAGATTTGTGGAACATAATTCTACATATTAACGTAAATGTTATGAGAAAAGTTATGCAAGAAAGTGAAAACACCCCCAAAAAATCCCTAATCTGCCACCATAAAAATTTACTAAAGTCATATCAGAATATATACTTCTAGTTTTTAACTTTTGAAAAAAATCGTAGGTACAATCATAGTCTATTCACTCTATTGTATTCTGTTCTTGACTTTGACTTATAAGTATATTTTCTTTTTCTTGCTTAGTTTATTATTCTGATTAGAAAATAATGCATACTTCATTTGGATAATTTAAAAATAAAGAAAAGCCAGTGAAATAAAATAATAACCTCTAATTCCATCAAACAAAACCACCTTTACATATTTGATATCAAAATAAATATATGATTGTATATTTTTAGCCTTTAGCTTAAACTCAATGCATGTATGCAAAATGAGTTTGTAATACTAAGTGTTATTGCTGTAACAGTATTTATCCTGGCTTCAATTCTTCAATATTATGCATAAGGCTCTATGGCCAACTTTGTACATACTTTGTTGTCCTAACTACCCATGAATACACATTTGGGAATATTTAGTTAACACCATTTCTTGGTCTATTTGAAAAACCAAATTCAAACTAGCTCAAGTAAAAGTCAGGGTGAAACTGGATGCTCTTGGTCAATAGGTGGATAAAGAAAATATCATGGAACCTATAAGTGTTAAGCACAAACAGAACTCATACAATGGGCATCTGAAAACTAGTCAGCTATCAAGGTAGCTTTTTTACCTTGAGGCAACACACTATTTTCTTCACTGTATTTCTTTACTCCTTTATGGATCTGCTTCCCTTCTTAACAGACTCTGCTTCTTTTCTTAGGTTATGAACCTAAATGGTCCACCAGCCTTCACTAGTCTCCTCTCAGCTGATTCCTCATGTTTGAACTTTTACAGCTCTAGAAATGGGTAGATGGCCAGCTCATATGAATGAGACCGTATGTACCACAGGTGGCTCACCAACTAATCCTCCATTCTTCTTGAGGACTGTTGGCCACAAGGAAATCAACCAATAGTCATCCCTGTGCACACACAGACACAGCAACAACAACAACAAACAGGCTTGTAAGGTTTTTTTCTGAATAGAAAGCAATGTACAGAACTGTTTAAGTCAGAAGGAGAAGCGGCTAAGGCAGAAAACTGAAAGATGGGATCTGTGATTGATTTGGTATAATGAGTTAAAGGTGCATGACTCTGTTTTAGATATTTTATGATGATAAGTACATAGAAGAAGAGAAAAGAATTGCCCTATACTTAGCACTAATTAGGTTTTCAAAATATGTTTATTTTCCACTAACTTTTCTTAAGGTTTTAGAGATTTCTTGATAAATCTTCATGGTAACATATATGTGAAAATAGATTTGTTTATTCTGTGATTTGGTGGAATGAATTTTCAAAATTCTAGTTTTTCTAATTTGGTAAAGCTTAGAATGAGTAAAAACATTTAATAAATAAAGAACCAATGCCAATGATGAGCCATACGATTTCTTTCATGTAATATATTTTCTCCAAAATCTAAACACTTGGGAACATATGGCAGAGTGTTCAATACCCTCATTTTCTCACCATTATGCATAATAAGTCACACCTCAACTAGTTCTGTAGTTGACTGAATCTTTTATAGGGACTAATTTTAACACTGTATGTTTCTAGACCAATTTGTGTATCAGCATTTTATTTTTATTTCATTTATTTTTTTATTTTTCTGCTTTCATAACTTGAATTTATTTTTGAATATCAAATGACAGTATACAAGTGAGTCTATTTCTGAGCTCCTCACTCCCTAGTTCCATTAGAGTATTTGTCAATCTTTATGCCAATAACTCACTGTCTGTATAGTCTAGCTTTATAATAATTCTGAAAGTCAAATAGCCAAAGTCCTCCAACTTTGTTCTTCTGTTTTCAAAATTCTCTTAAATTTTCTAGGTTCTTTACCATTCTATATAAATTATAGAATATACTTGTCAATTTCTACATAAAAACCTGGTAGTATTATGATAGGGATCGTGTCAAATCTATACAGTTTGGGGAAAATTCACATCTAAACAATATTGGACCTTTTAATCCATGAATATGAGTCATTTCTCCTTTCATTTATTTTTATTATTTATTTTTTCAGCATTTTATTTAGGGGAAGGGGTGACACATGAGGAATTCTGAAACTGCCAAATATAACTGCAGATTTTAAAGGGCTCTTTATTTAGCAAAATGGAAGATTGAATGGCTTTTATCAAGTTAATGTAAGTGTTGTTCCCAAACATTTTCTCAATACAGGGCCAACAATAATTTGGTCAGGTTAGGGCAGCTATTATAATTATCTATAAAACAAAACTTAATTTATCTGTTTGTTTCATGAACGTGTTACACTAAATCTTGTTTTCTTTGATGGTATTCAGTATAGTAGAATGACCCTTTCTGTGTCATTCACACTGACTCTACTTTATCCCCAGATTACTACAATAGCCATCAATCTACAGAGTTCTTGCTACTCAGATTTGAAAGGAGATTGAATACACTTAGTAACATTTAAACAAAATAGGCATCAATCTTAGATATAGCAGATCTCACTAACTAGGTTCTGATTTCCCTTTTCACTCTCTCTCAGGTGAGCCCACCATTCCAATGGCTTTAAGTCCATTTATAGATTTCTTCCAAATCCCTTTTCTGAGTTTCAGTGTTGTATATCCAACTGCCTGCTTGTCCCTTAATTTCCCCCCAAAATATTTCCTATCCTTAATTTCTTTTACTTTTCAGGAAATGATTCCTTCAATCATGCTTTTCCTGAAGGATAAAGTTTAGGAGTCACTCCAGTATGTCCTTCAGCCCCATCATTAAATGTTGTCAATTTAATTCTCCAAACTGTCTCAGCTGAGTGCACTCTTCTTAATCTATTTTACCACCATCTTTTTCAAGTCAAAGTTACAGTATAATTTGGGTCCTTGCTTTCACTTTTACCTTCCTTTACTACTTTCTCTTCACAACTCATGAAGGGAGAATTTTTAAAATAATTAAGTCATTCTATATAATTTTAAATTTTTATGTTACTAGTTTATAGTAAATATTTAGAATGTACCCTGTTGTAATATTAATTCTTCATCTAGACTCACAAGGCTATTTATAATCTGACCTTTGCCTTCCTTTCCAGGGCAATATTATGCCAGGATCTCCCTAACTCTCCAAGCTTCAAGTACATGGCCATTTTTTAAAGCCTGGATTAAGCTGAGTTCTTGTAAAGCTGAGTCCTCACACAGGCTGCTCTCTCCACTTGGAAGCTTCCTTTTTTACTTGGCTAATTCTTGAATTGTGCTATAATCTATAGTTATGTAAATAATAATCTCTTAGATCCAGTAACCTTCCCTTCATAGAACTTAACTCTTTGTGATTATCTCTCTTCCTCACTTGTCTATAATTTTTGAGAGGGCATTGCTAGAGCGCTGGAGCTGATCTCTGCTGTACTATTGGAGCTTAACATGATGTTTGATCCATAATAATTGGCTAACAAACTTCTTTTGATTGATCAAGAAAATTTTAAAATACATGATACTTTAAAAATGGAGAATAGTATCTCGTCCACTTTAGGAAAGGGACTATCTCTCTTAGAATATAATCTGTAGGTTATTAATAAGTTTTAAATGAATGATATTATTACTAAAAGTTATCTAAAAGGAAACATATTTCCTTGACTTATTTATAATAAATGTTGTGGTTCAATTTTGTAGAAAGATCCTGCTACCTACTTTATCTCTGAAAGTTATACTAAATCATTGTGGTATGAAAGAAACACATGCATATGAAGAATTATTTAAATTATAATATAAAAAATATAATTATTTAGAAATCAAAGATTTAAACGATTTAGTAGTTCCTACTTTAAACTTTTTCCTGTTGGAACTCAGTGATTTGTTTTCCTTCTCATCTTTCAACCCAGCAGCTCTAAGTTTGACACTTTTATCACCCCAGTGGAATGCCTGGTTTTCATTTGCAAAGCACACCTCATTTTTACAAGTGAAACGTTTCACTTTTACAAGTGAAACATCATGGCCTAAGAAGCACAAGCAAATCTAACAACCAGCTCTGCTTTATTGCTCTGCTCTCTGTTAACACAGACCCAAATTTCTCATAAGATAAGATTGTGTTACAGAAGCAAAATACTTTCCAATTTGGAAACGGAAGGCTTTCCACTGAACTTGCTTCTGTATCTTTTCATGGGAAGCGCCACTGGTTTTAGAGTGTCCACCTCACTTATCTCCATGCTGATGATAGCTGCTTGTGAAGGGCAGAAGCTCATGTGTGCCTTAGTATGTTTTCTACACTCAATTTTATTGGCTATACAAACCCATTTCCCTGGCTCCAGGGGACAGACAAAATAGAAACACATCAATTGGCTCAGAGAAAACACGGCCACTGGGAGACCAGAAGTCTAGTTTTAAGTTCTAATTCCAACTCCAATGTCCTCTTTGACACTGAGCAGTTCTATTAATTCTCCATTTCAGTCTCTAATCTATAAAATATGGAATTGGTTGGATGGACTCAGTCTTTTAACTCTCACTTTCTGTTACTTTATTTTTCCATCTCTAAACTGAAAACACAATAACTTTATTGAAATACTAACCTTTATTTTCTTAACTTTTGTTGAACACCAAACTGTGGCAAGGTCATAGTCCTCTTCATTTAAACTCCTAAGGTGCATACTTTTATTATCTTATACAGGGTGTCCCCCAAAAATGTATACGCACTTCAACAGCTGATAGCTCAATTTTGAAAATTAAATGCAGATTAATAAAAGTGCTTTTATAATTATTCAAAGGGTGTGTATATGTTTTGGGGGGACACCCTATATATTTTTGTGACATTATTTTCTTTTTATCTATCAAAAATATTTTGTGGAGACTTAGACTTTAAGGCAATGCTCCTCTTTCAATGTCTACCTAACCTCAGATGAGTATTTCAGCTGCGTATGGAGAAGTAGAGGATATATTTGAACATAGTAACAAAATGTGCTTTCAAATTTATGTTATCATTTCTTCAGTAGATTGGCTTTGAGTTTTTCCTTTCCCAGAAATCCATATCATGGCTTACTGAAGGGGCTACCTCAGAGGGCTGGCATTTGTGTTTGGGAAATTCCCTTCCATGTCCTCTGACCTCCTTTATCTGGAGCTTCACATACCACTCATTGCTCTTTGTTAGTTGCTTTGTTAGTCTGCAGACCTGGGAAGAACCCTTAATTATAGCTAATGTTGTCATTCAACTATAATGGTTTTTCTCCTATTTCCTTAATGATGCCAAACTTGCCATGGGATGGAATTTTGTATTAGATTTTTAAGGAGGTCAGAAAAATGTATAGTAAGTTTCTGTAAAACATATTGGAGGATACCATTTAAAGTTACTGCTTCTTTATAGTTGAAGTCAATTACTACACTAAAAGTAATGGCTATATTTTATAACTCGGTTTTGCACAATGAATTTTGATAACTAAAATACATATTTACAGCTAAATACAGTTATCACATCATTAAAAAGAGACAGAACACTTTTTGTTTCACTGTTTTTTCTACTGGTTCCTTAAAATTTGGGAAAGTTTTCTAACATTTAGGCTACTTTTTCTTTCACTTATCTTTACAGAATTTATTGTCTTACCTTGTGCTGAATACCATTAGTTTATGTCTATACTGTGTCATTTGATCCTCAAAGGAAAACAGGGGACGGGCAGTGTAGTTCCCACTTTATAAACAAAGAGAAAACTGAAGCTATGATAACACAGCTAATAAACTGGGAGACAATAATTCAAACTGGGCTTAGTTGTCTAACACAAAGTTGTTTATTTTTTGTTTTAAAATAGTAGTTTGACTAATTGAAGAAAAACTTTGGTAAATTTATAGAAAGTCAAAAGTATTTTTAAACTCTTAGTTTTAAAGTTTCAAATAAATACAATTAGAATGAACACAGCAGTTAAAGAACTTTCCCAATAAAAAGGTCTGTTTATGTTAAACTCCCATTTGTCTCATTATAAATACTTACTTCTACAGTCAGTGAGTCATTGAAAACATAATACTCTTGGAGGCACTTTGTGTACATACTGCAGATTCCTATTTTGCTTTATTGAGCAATTATAGTTTATAGATGGTAAAAAGATAAATGCTAGAATTACCCTGAATAAATTACCACAAATTTTAAAAGTCAAAATTAACAAAGTTAACTGCAGGTTAATTACAGTCCAAACAAAATTAAATAAATTGTATTTTCTTTATCAACAAAGAGAAATATTTGGTATTTTAAAAAATAAACTTTTCTTAAACAATAGTGTGGGGGCCCAAGTCTTCAGAAATCATAAATTTCTTACATATAACAAGCATTAATTAAAATTGATTATTAATTTTTCTTAATGTTATCATTATCTACATCAAAATGAAGAAAAACTAAAGATTGAGCTTTTCATCTTTCTGATGCTTCTTATAAAATTAAAGCTGAAACCTGGATTATGTTATTACAAATTATTGCATTTATTTGCCTGTGAATACATGCTTAGGGTACTTTGAGCTCCTTGGTTCTGTGAATTTTTAGTTTTCATCAAATTTGAAAAAAAAAAATTGGTAATTTTCCCTTTAAATATGTATTTTGCCCCACCCAAACATATCTCCTTTTTTTGAGAGACAATTACACGCAAATCAGCTATGGAAGTTTCTCCATAGCGCAAATGCTTTGTTAGTCATTCTTTAGTCTTTTCCCCTTCTGTGCTTCATTTTGAAGACTTTTTATTGTTATGTCTTCAAAAGCATTAATCTTTTTTTCTAAAATGTCATATTGGCTATTATTCCCATATCACACATTTTATTTTCACCTCTACAAGTTCAATGTGATCTATTTATTTTATATCTTTTATATTTATACTTAATGTATTCAGTCTTTCCTCAGCCTTTGAACATGCGGAATACTATATAATAAAAGGGTAACATGCAAATTGACCCTAACAGCTGAATGACCGGGAACAACTGGGAACAACTAGTCGCTATGATGTGCACTGACCACCAGGGAGCAGACGCTCAATGCAGGAGCTGCCCCCTGGTGATGAGTGTGCTCCCACAGGGTGACTTCCACTCAGCCACAAGCTGAGCTGATGGCTACGAGCGCAGCGGCGGTGGCGGGAGCCTCTCCCACCTCCTCGGCAGTGCTAAGGATGTCCGACTTCGGCTTAGGCCCGCTCCATATGGGGAGTGGAACTAAGCCGCTGTCGGACATCCCCCAAGGGGTTCTTGACTACGAGAGGGCACAGGCTGGGCTGAGGGACCCCTCTGAGTGCATGAATATTTGTGCACCAGGCCTCTAGTCTATATAATAAAAGCCTAAGCAACCGTTATGGTGGAATAACCAGAGCAACCAGTCATTATGATGCACACTGACCATCAGGGGCAGATGCACAATGCAGGAACTGCCCCCTGGTGGTCAGTGCACTCCCACAGGCCAGATGCCAGGCTCACAGTTGGTGAGCACAGTGGCGGTGGCAGGAGCCTCTCCCACCTCTGTGGCAGCGCTAAGGAGCAGTGAACCAAGCAGTAAGGAGTGAGCTGAGGGGTAAGGAGCGAGCAGGCGGGTGATAAGGAGCAAGGGATCCCTGATTGTGAGAGGGATGTCTGACTGCTGGGGGGATCGGGCCTAAGCCAACAGTCAGACATCTCCTGAGGGGTCTTGGACTGCGAGAGGGCTCAGGCTTGGCTGAGGGACTCCCCTCCAGTGCACAAATTTTGTGCACTGGACCTCTAGTACTTATTATAACTGCTTTAATATCATTATCGACTAAGTCTAACATCAATATAATTTCTGAGTTGGTGTTAGTGGTTGATGTTTTTGTTTGTTTTATACATTATGAGTTGTATTCTCTTTCTTCTTTGCATGCCTGGTAATTTTCTTATTGGATGTCAGATATTGAGAATTTTACCATTTTAGGTGCTAGGTATTTTTATATTCCTATAAATATTCTTTTTTTTTTCCAATGACATATGGGGAAGGGGGGACCTGTGTGATCTAGCCCCCATTACTCCTCTGACCACATCTCCTCCTCCTACTTTTTTTTTTTTAGTAAGAAGAGTGGCATTTTATTCTTTTATTCTTTATTGTTGAAAATATTACACATATCCTCTATTTTCTTTTTTTTATTAAATCTTTATTGTTCAGATTATTACATTGGTTCCTCTTTTTTCCCACCATAACTCCCCTCCACCGAGTTCCTACCCCACCCTTCGCCCTCACTCCCCACCCAGTGTCCTCATCCATAGGTGCACGATTATTGTCCAATCTCTTCCCACACCCCTTTCCCTCCCAAGAATAGTTAGTTCATTCCCTTTCTATGTCCCTGATCCTATTATAATCACCAGTTCATACTGTTCATCAGATTATTTATTCACTTGATTTTTAGATTCACTTGTTGATAGATGTGTATTTGTTGTTCATAATTTGTATCTTTACCTTTTTCTTCTTCTTCCTCTTCTTAAAGGATACCTTTCAGCATTTCATATAATACTGGTTTGGTGGTGATGAACTCCTTTAGCTGTTTCTTATCTGTGAAGCTCTTTATCTGACCTTCACTTCTGAACGATAGCTTTGCTGGATAAAGTAATCTTGGTTGTAGGTTCTTGGCATTCATCACTTTGAATATTTCTTGCCACTCCCTTCTGGCCTGCAAAGTTTCTGTTGAGAAATCAGCTGACAGTCGTATGGGTATTCCCTTGTAGGTAACTGACTTTCTTTCTCTTGCTGCTTTTAGGATACTCTCTTTGTCTTTTGCTCTTGGCATTTTAATTATGATGTGTCTTGGTGTGGTCCTCTTTGGGTTCCTTTTGTTTGGGGTTCTATGCGCTTCCTGGACTTGTAAGTCTATTTCTTTCACCAGGTAGGGGAAGTTTTCTGTCATTATTTCTTCAAATAGGTTTTCAATATCTTGCTCTCTCTCTTCTTCTGGCACCCCTATAATTCTGATGTTGGTAGGCTTGAAGCTGTCCCAGAGGCTCCTTACACTATCTTCGTATTTTTGGATTCTTTTTTCATTTTGCTTTTCCGGTTGGGTGTTTTTGCTTCTTTGTATTTCAAATCTTTGACTTGATTCTTGCGATCCTCTGGTCTGCTCTTGGGAGTCTGTATAATATTCTTTATTTCAGTCAGTGTATGCTTAATTTCTAGTTGGTCTTTTATCACAACATTGAGGGTCTCACTAGATTTCTTGAGGATCTCACTACATTTATTGGCGGTCTCACCAGTCTTTTTGAGGGTCTTACTAAATTTATTGGTGGCTTCTAGACAGTTCTTGAGAGACCTTAAAAGTTTGGTTTTGAACTCTATATCCAGCAGTTTGCTTTCCTCCATTTCTGTCATTTGTGTCCTGTTTCTTTGTCTCGGCATTTTTTGTGCTTCGCTGTGTCGATAGAGTGGCTTTCTGTGTTAAGTGTCCCAATTACCTGAGGTAGACACTCTTGGTGCACCCCCTTGTGGTCTTTGTGCACAGTCTTGTTGTAGTTAAGCCTTGATTGTTGTATGTAAAGCTGGGAGGATTTGACCTGCAGGCCAATTGGCTGTGAGAATCAGCTGTGTCTACGGTGGGAGAACTTCTGTGCTGAAGACACCCTTATGGGGCAAGACTTGCTTCAGTGGGGCTTTGGTGCTCACTGAGTCTGCCCCCTGAGTGTGTCCCTTATAGATCTGAGTAGTTGTAATTGGATGGTCCCACTCTGACCACTGGGTACACTGGCTCTTGGATCTAAGGAGGTGCTAATCTAGCCTTTGCCTAAGGCTACCCAGCAGAAGCCAGCTGTAAAGCAATGCAAATTGCCCTGGGACCTTGGGGCAGCTGCAGTTTGTTAAGTTATTTTCAGATTACAAAGGGCCGGGCCTTTCATATGCAAAAGTCTCCTTGCACAGCTTGGGCGGGGCGGGGCGGGGCCCCAGGGGATCAACAGGGCTGGCCAAGCAAGCCAGCAGTATGGCTGTTCTCAGTCCTGCCTTCAGAGGTCCTAGCAATCGCCGAGAGTGCCTCCGAGAGAAAGCTGCCCTCGAGTTCCGACCAATGCCAGACAGTCCCGTTTCTCCCGTGTGAGTCTGGGTCTCCTAAGACTTGCCCGGAACTGGAGCTCAGAGCCTGAGACTTCCTCCCGATTGAAAAAGACAATCGTGACCTCAGCCTCCAGCCCTCTCCGCATGAACTTCCGCACCTTTGTATTTACTTCAGCACCACACCTCCTCTGAGTCTCGGTATGCTTTTCTCTTTCCTTCTAGTTGTAGAAATTCCACTCAGCCAGCCTTCCTGTGGTTCTGGATGATGTCCATTATGTCTTTTAGTTGTATTTTTGAAGTGTTTACCTATGCCGCCATCTTGGTTTCTCCCCTATCCTCTATTTTCTTAATCTGTTCTGAGATGTGCTAAGTCACTTGATCCTATGTGATAGCGGTTTTAAGCTTTGTTAGGCAGGACCAGAGCAGTGTTTAGTCTAGGGCTAATTATTTCTGTAGTGAAGCAAAACCTTCTGAGTACTCTACAAACTATCTTTTTATTTATAAGGTTTTCTACTCAGGCTGGCTATATCAAAAACTATTCCTAACCCTTTGTGATCATCAAGAACTTTTTCCTCTAAATTTTTTGAAGGTTTTTTGTCTAATGGTGGGAATTTGCTCATATACATACACTGATTACTACTCAACTGAGTGCTTGAAGAGGGCCCACTCCAGACCTCCCAAATTCTCTGTGCAGCTCTTTTTCTCTGGAACCTTTTCCTATGAACATTAGCCCCAAGCCTCCCTAAGCTCCCAGTCCATCTCCTCATCTTAGAAGACTGCTAGTTTCTAACCAGATTCCCCTTCCTGTACCTGCCTACGAATTCTCTCCAGTTTTAAAGTGGGACAAATATAGAGATAATTTTATTTTTTCCCCACTACTCAGGAATTAATGTCTTTATTTGCCTGATGTTAAATGTCTTGAAAATAATTGTTTCATATATTTAGTATGATGTTTTAATAGTTTCAGATGGAAAAGATACATAAAGTTTCTATTATTCCATCTTGCTATGAAGTAGAATTTGAAAGCTATTATTCTCATCATTCAAAAATCACTGCATAATAACATTTTCTTATATTTTATAAGTTTATTGGTATATTTAACTCCTTTATCATAAATCAAGAAAAAATAATATATTATAATCATTGACTCAGATAGTATTTTTCAGAAGAAATATTATACTATACCTAACTTATCCATTTAGTAGCTAAATGCTTTTGATGAGAAAACATATAAACAGCCATCCAACCTACACATTATACCTGTAGAGGCCAGAAAATTATTTTTTAAGATGAAGTCCATTCTCTTTTAGAATAATAGGCTTGATAGAACAATATGTTTTCTTTGCATTTTTTGTGTGAAATCTGTACTTCATTGTTCGTTGATCTACTCCTACTGGGATTTAAAATAAAATATAAGTGGTCCAGTACATGACAACATTTAAAATTATTTATAGTATATTTCATTTTCTCAAAGTTGTGTCTTTTCTTGGATAACAGTTTCAAGTTGCTTAAATCAATTGCATATGATACTGCTTTTTGCTCAGTCATCATTCTCATCTGTAAACAATACTTTTTACTTCAATTCATCTCATTGTGTTGTTTTACTAGGGTTTTTAACCAACTAAAATTAGAAAATATTGTATTGTTTCATAATCAATGCTGGTTTTTATTTTCCTACATGTTTTTTAATATCCATAATCATCACTACTGCATCTCATAGAATATTTTTATTTTGTTTTTGAGAAAAAAATCATTAGAATTTCTTTTCTTCAAAGATTATGGATGGTCAATTCTCAGTGTAAAATTATCTGATAGCTTCTTTATCCGTCATTCTCAAATGATTGTTTAACAAAACATAAAAATTTTAGTTGACACCTAACTTTATTCATGTTGAAAAGTGAATAAACAGTATAATTTTCATTCTTGATAGATAATCTATTTTTTCTATCTGCTTACAAAGCCGTTCTGCAGTTTGACTTTGTTGTTTGTAGGTTTAGATTTGTTTTTACTTTTTCTTCTTGTAATTTTTTTTTGTTTTATAAATCAGAAGATTTATTACTTCCATCAACACTGGAACTTCTCTAATATAGTTTCCTTCATTAGTTTTTTCTGAAATTATAATAAAGTATATATTAAAACTTTTTCCCTATTTTTATCTTAGCTATTCATACGTTATAATCTTCATCTTTCAGTGCTACATTCTGATCCTTTAAATCATCTAAATCATGATCTATCTTTCCATTTTTATTTTTCTATTTTTTGAGTTCTTCATTGACAATTTTATGATTATAACTTAAATTTTTATTTCTCCATATTTACTTTTGACTTTATTGAGAACATTTTTTTAGTTTTCTTTGTTTTTAATTTTTATTGTTGAGGTTATTACAGATGTCCCTCTTTTTTCCCCCCATAGCTCCCCTCCACCCAGTACCCACCCCACCCCAGGCCCTTGCCACCCTATTGTCTGTGTTCATAGGTACTACATACATGCATATAAGATCTTTGTCTAATCTTTTCCCACACCCCCCACACCCCCTTCCCTCCGAGTATTGTCAGTCTGTTCCATTTCCATGCCCCTGGTTCTAGTCCATTCACCAGTTTATTCTGTTTATCAGATTTTTTATTCATTTGATTTTTAGATTCACTTGTTGATAGATATGTATTTGTTGTCACTTTGTTGTTCATAATTTTTTATCTTTAGCTTTTTCTTCTTCTTCCTTGTCTTAGAGAATACCCTTCAGCATTTCATATAATACTGGTTTGGTGGTGATGAACTCCTTTAGATTTTCTTGTCTGTGAAGCTCTTTATCTGACCTTCAATTCTAAATGATAGCTTTGCTCGGTAGAGTAATCTTGGTTGTAGGTTCTTGCTATTCATCACTTTGAATATTTCTTGCCACTCCCTTCTGGCCTGCATTATTTCTATTGAGAAATCAGCTGACAGTTGTGTGGGTACTCCCTTGTAGGTTACAGTTTTGGGTTTTTTTTTTTCTTGCTGCTTTTAAGATTCTCTCTTTGTCTTTTGCCCTTGGCATTTTAATTATGATGTGTCTTGGTATGGTCCTCTTTGGATTCCTCTTGTTTGGGGTTCTCTGTGCTTCCTGGACTTGGAAGTCTATTTCTTTTACCAGGTAGGGAAAGTTTTCTGTCATTATTTCTTCAAATAGGTTTTTAATATCTTGCTCTCTCTCTTCTTCTGGCACCCCCATAATTCGGATGTTGGTACGTTTGAAGTTGTCCTAGAGGCTCCTTACACTATCTTCATATTTTTGGATTATTTTTTCTTTTTGTTCTCCTGGTTGGGTGTTTTTTGCTTCCTCATATTTCAAATCATTGATTTGATTTTTGGGATCCTCTAGTCTACTGTTGAATCCCTGTATATTATTCTTTATTTCAGTCAGTGTATGCTTAATTTCTGACTGGTCCTTTTCCATTTTTTTTTTTTTTTTTTTTTTTTGGCATTCTCACTAAGATCCTTGAAGGTCTCACTAAGTTCCTCAGAGATTTCTAGAAGATTCTTGAGTAACCTTATAACTGTGGTTTTGAATTCTATATCCAGTAGTTTGCTTTCTTCCATTTCTTTCATTTGTGACATGTTTCTTTGTCTCTGCATTTTGGCTGCTTCCCTGTGTTTGTTTCTATGTATTGGGTAGCTGCTAAGTCTCCTTGAGTTGATAGAGTGGCCTTGTGTAGTAGCTGTCCTATAGGGCCCAGTGGCTCAGCCTCCCCAGTCACCTGAGATGGATTCTCTTGGTGCACCCCTTTGTGAGCTGTGTGCACAGTCTTGTTATAGTTGAGCCTTGATTGCTGTTGGTATCACTGGAAGGAATTGACCTCCAGGCCAATTGACTGTGGGGACCAGCTGTGACTACAGTGGAAAAGCTCCTGCACAGGAGACTCCCTTATGGGGCAGGACTTGATTCAGTGGGGCTTTCGTGCTCACTGAGTCTGCCCCTGGAGTGTATCACTTATGGATGTGAAGAATTTTAATCTGGTATGGTTTCACACTGACCACTGGGTACACTGGCCCTTGGATCTCCAAGGAATTGCAAAGTCAGCCACTTCCTTGGTCCATCCAGCAGGAGCTACAGAGAGATCTTCATATTCCTCCTTTTTGTATTGGGTTTGGAAGTGCCCAGACAAGGCCCAGCTGTGAAGCAAGGCAGGCTGGTGCTGGTGCCAGCTGTGGGCCTTTTATTGATAGCTTTGGGGCTCCCTGACCCAGGTTCAGCTTTTTCAACAGGTTTTAGGGTGAGAAAGAACAGGCCATTCATATGCAAAAGCTGCTGTGCTCAGCTTGGGTAGGGTTGTAAATTGGGTGGGGAAGTGTCTTAGGGACTCTCCAGAGAAGGGCGAACAGAAATGTCTGCCAGTCAGCCCTGCACCAGGAGATCCCGGCATGGGAACAATGACCACTGAGAGCACCTCTGTCTGTAAGAAAGCCATCCCCGAGTTCCTGCCCCAATGCTAGACAGTCCAGTTTCTTCCAGTATCTGTTTGGGTCCCCCAGTGCCTCACCCTGCACTGGAGCTAAGAGTAAGCAGGAACTTGGAAATTCATTTCATGGTGCTGGCCTCATAAGAGGAGCAGCTGAGTCTCTAGCAGCCTGTGTGTCACTCAGCCCCAATCCACACTGGTTTTCACAGTCCATAGTTCTTACTGCCCGTAGATACTTCTTTCCCCAGCTCTGGAACCCTGGGCTGGGGGTCCGGTGTGGGGCTGGGACTCCTTGCTCCTTCAGGTGGCCTCCAAAGAAGCAATCTTCCTCCCGATTAAAAAAGCAGCACACCTCGGTGCCGGATCAGCCTGTTCCGTGCCTCCGCACCTCATACCAGTCTCAATGTGCTTTCTTCTTTACCTCTCTAGTTGTAGTACTGCCACTCAGCCAGCTTTCCTGCGGTTCTGGGTGATAGTTGTTCTGTATTTTAGTTGTAATCTTGTACAGGCTGTACAGGCGTTTACCTATGCCATCATCTTAGTTCTTCTTTCAAGAGCAATTTTTTCTTGTTTCATTTTTTTAAAACCTTCTGTATTCCTCTAAATACAGGTATCTCTTGCTTTCTGAAAGTTTGCATTCTGCCACTTTACTTTTACAAAATATCTACATCAGTTTGATAACATTTTTTTTTTTGGTAAAACCAATAATTCTGTTCAGATTTCTTTCAGTTAATGAAAACAGTACTAGTGTAGGTCTTTCATAAAAGTGAAGTGACGAAATGTTAACTTTCAGAAAATGAGATACTCTTCACTTTATGCCATTTTGAATTATGAAAGTTCTCATAAGAATGCTCTACTCTCACATAATGGGGGAAACTTGTATTATAAATAAACATAATTTATGGTCCTATCAGATAATTTCAAAACCTAAAGTCCTTGAGGAACCAATCCTTCTTTTGATGTAGTTGCTTGTACTCATATTGGTTTTTGTCTCCTAATGAGTTTTGCAATATTGAATAAACCATGTTTTGTTTCATCAGAATCCTGCAAGTTCTACTTTGATAATGAGTTGTTCCAGAGAATTCAATTTGTTTTTCATCTAGCCCCACATTATCCCCTACTCAGTGTTAATAGTGAGTAAAACTTTTAGATAATTTATTGATTCAAAGTTTTTTGGATGAAGCAGAAAGAATACATTTAAACTCCAAACTAAAGGAAAGGTAGGAATACAATTATGAATTCTCAGAAAGCCTTTTTTTTTTCCATTCCAGAGGTTAGGTGGAGTCTGGCAGGCTTCCCATCTGTTTCTAATTCTTAGTAGATGGATATTGCTTTTGAGTACATTTACTTTTCACTGAGTGTATAGTCCTTCAAGGACCCTGAATTTAATGGAACCAGATTGTTTACCTTGTGGGGCCCAGCATATTGCCTCTTGTCCTAAAGATGGTCCTTAAAACATGACACGTTAGGGTGTTGAGATTGTTAAACATTCACAGGGCAGCTGTAGTTCTCATGAAGAGATTTTTAATCAGCTTTTTTGCTGCTACTTTTTTTGATTATTGAGGATTCCCTTTATTATCTTACAAGTATTTTAAAATCTTGATTATATTATTTTAGCAAATATTTCCAAGGTTTGAGAAAGTCTTTCAGGTTTACTATTCCAAATACTGCCTTATCTTTCACTAGAGGCCCGGTGCATGGATTCGTGTATGGTGGTGTCCCTCAGCCTGCCCTGTGCCCGCTCACAATTCAGGACTCCTCAGGGGATGTTGGAGAGCCAGTTTCAGCCCCATCTCCGCAGGCCAGGCCGAGGGACCCCACCAGTGCACGAATTCGTGCACCAGGCCTCTAGTATGCAAGATCTTTGGTTAATCTCTTCCCACCCTCCCCACTTTCCTCTGAGATTCATCAGTTTATTCCATGTGTCCATGCCTGTGCAATGAGCGTCTTCCCCCTGGTGGTCAGTGTGTGTCATAGCTAATGATCGAAAGGTCAGACACTTAGTATATTAGCCATATATATATATATATATATATATATATATATATGTAATTTCTCCCACGTCATTTGGAAACATGCTTACTGTGACAAAGGTAAACACGAAGAACTATACTGCATTTAATTGAGAACTTTGTGCTATCCTATTTAATAAAGAGGGAATATGCTAATTGACCCTCACACCATTGCAAAACTGGCAGCGCCCACAGCCAATAAGGAGGGAATATGCTAATTAACTGCCCCACCCTCAAAGATGGCGGCACCCACAGCCACAACATGGCTGGCAGGGGAGGGCAGTTGGGGGCAACCAGGCCAGCAGGGGAAGGCAGTTAGGGTCACCTGGCCTGGCAGGGGAAGGAGGGCAGTTGGGGGTGATTGGGCCAGCAGGGAAGCAGTTAGGCATCAATCAGGCTGGCAGGGGAGTGGTTAGGGTATGATCAGGCTGGCAGGCAGAAGCGATTAGGGGCAATCAGGCAGGCAGGCAGGCGAGCAGTTGGGAGCCAGCAGTCCCAGATTGTGAGAGGGATGTCCGACTGCCGGTTTAGGCATGATTCCACAGAGATCAGGCCTAAACCGGCAGTAAGACATCCTCCGAGAGGTCCCAGATTGGAGAGGGTGCAGGCTGGGCCGAGGGACACCCCTTCCCTCAGTGCACGAATTTCATGCTCCGGGCCTCTAGTTTAACAATAATTACAAAGCTTAATTATGGCCACTGTATTGCTTGTCTTTACATTAATTCCATATTTCTTTATCTTGTCCCCAAGTAAAAATAAATAGGCCACCAATGTTCAGATGTACTGGATATAGTCAGGATTCTTTCCTTTTTAATGATGGAATCTCAAATCAAAACTTCTTAAGCCAGAAATCAGACTTAATTGGGTAATACTTGATAAGTCCAATAGCTAAACTAGCTAATTTACCATGAGCTAATAATATCACCAAGATTTTCTTCATGTTTCAAATCTATTCTTCTAATATTGATTTTGTTCTTCCCTGAGAAGTAGTAGAATAGCAAGTAGCTTACTCTTACCAATTTGACAAGCCCAGCAGAAGTAGATTTTTCTCTTTTCTAATAGTTCCCCCTAAAATCCCATGTATCACTCCTATTTGTTTGTATATAAAATATCAATCCTTGTATCAAGAGTATAGAGTTAGTTCCATTAAAGAACATGAATTAGAAGAGGAGGCAGGCCAGATTCCCAAAGAAATAGTAGAATCTGATACTACCACAGGGAAGACTATTCAAGGAAAATCGCCAGATTCCACTGCATTGTGATCTCTATTTTTGTGCTCTAGCTGTCCAAATACATTGAAATAAAGAGAAGAGATTATTCTAAAGTCACTTCTTCTTAGTATATCATATTGCGACATAGTTGAGTATTGCTTTTCTCAATAAGTTAATAAATCATCTTAGTATAATTACCAAAACCTATTATCTCCCACTTTATAAAATCAGAATGACACATATATTTTTAGTATCCCTCTTTTTGTCATGAATTCTCCAAAATCTCCCAAATTGGTTTGGTGATCATCTTTTCAGTGATCTGGAATGCAATTCACGGAGGCTAGTTTTCCTTGGTTTTCTTCTTTCTCTAATAGAATCAAAATCACCTTTTAATGCTTAGTATGGTGTAAGTCTCAATTCCTAAGTGAGTAACATATTTGCACATGAACCTTATTTTCTAGGGCAGTGATTCTCATTCTGAAGACATATGTGATGAAACAAGTTTTATTATTATTTTTCCAAACCTCATGGATTTTGTAAAACACATCAAAAGTGAATTATTAGAAAAATGATTACATGCTAGGAGATCACAACCTGAACTGTGCCATGAAGGTATCTAAACTGTTACTTATAATACCTGTACTCATCTGATGGCAGTAAAGTGAATTTTTTTTTTATTTCCATATCATTACTCTTGCCATTCCATATAGAACAGAAAGAATGTTCTATTTAATGGTTTTATCTTCTTTGTACTTCCTTAGTTAATTAAAACTTTTCTTTGTAAACCCTGATGACCTGTTTAAAAACATGTTCTTCCATCTCTACATGAGATTTGAACCATTCCTAGTCTAATATAAACCATAATTTAAAAAAATCTCCATTCTCACACTTTTGCATAGTTAACTTCTATACCTTCAGATCTTTTTCTCTTTCCAAAGGCCCAAACAGTACATATAAATTGCCATTGATACCATGAAACTCTTGACCTCTCCAATTGTCGCATCAAGTTTTCAATGGCAGTCTTTCCCCAACTTTGTTCTGCAAAACATAAAATGCATTCTTTAGTACACATGGTCCATGATTACATAACTTTGGTAAATTGAATCTAGTAGCTTATTTTGGCAAGTAATGTATCCTTCTGAATCAGCATAAGTCAATAGGATGTGAGATTGATGACTTTCAGTTGGCCTTCCATCATATACATAGTCAATATATTCTGTGTGAACATAGCCCAGTGATGGCTAACCTATGACACACGTGTCAGAGGTGACACGGGAACTCATTTTTTGGTTGATTTTTCTTTGTTAAATGGCATTTAAATATACAAAATAAATATCAAAAATATAAATCTTTGTTTTACTATGGTTGCAAATATCAAAAAAATTCTATATGTGACATGGCACCAGAGTTAAGTTAGGGTTTTTCAAAATGCTGACACGCCGAGCTCAAAAGGTTCGCCATCACTGACATAGCCTGTATTCTCATTGACTATATGTACTAATATTTTTTAAGTGACTGGTACTGTAGTTGATTGTCAACATACATAAATAATTACTTCATCAGGGCATGGCAAAGCAACTCTATTATAGGCTACTTTTATATCTAAACTGTGAAAAACATTTTTATAGAGTCATACAATTATCACATATGGCATAATTTCATCCTTAATATAATATATTAGTATATATCTTTAGGAGTTTATGTATGTATATACTAGAGGCCCAGTGCACAAAATTAGTGCACAGATAGGATCCTTAGGCTCTGGCCAACAATCAGGGTCAATCTGTGGGGCGACTGATGGGGTGATCCGGGGTCCCCCTGCTGGCACCTGCCTTGGCTGGCCTGGGGCCTGTGGGCTGGGGACAGCTCCTGCATTGAGCATCTGCCCCCTGGTGGTCAGTGCGTGTCATAGCCACCAGTTGTTCCACTGGTTGTTCCGCCATTTGGTCAATTTGCATATTGGGCTTTTATTATATAGGATTTACATACAAAATATTCAATCATTATATTTGTAATAAGTAATGCAATTTAAATCTTATCTTTTGCTACAGCATGGATGGACCTGGACAATATTACATGAAATGAAATAAGCCAGTCAGAGAAAGTACCATATAATTTCATTTATATGTGGAATTTAATGAACAAAATAAATTAACAAGCAAAATAGAATCAGACTCATAGATACAGAGAACAGACTGACAGCTGTCAGAGGAGAAGGGGGTTAGGGACTGGGTGAAAAAGTAAAAAGATTAAGCAAAAAAAATCTTAAAGACACAGACAATATGGTGATTACAAGAGGAAAATGAGGGTGAGGGGAGGATAGAGTAAAAGAGGAATAAATGGTAATGGAAGGAGACTTGCTTTGGGTGGTGAAAAGACAACACAATATACAGATGATGTATTATAGAATTGTGCACCACAAACCTATATAATTTTATTAACCAATATCACCCCAATAGATTCAATTAAAAAAGTAATAATCCATTAAAAAATAAGCTATATTTGCTTCTATCCTGGCATGTTCAGCAAGAAGAATTTTCATCAAATTACATTTTCAGATTCTATTTTAATTTGTACAGTTGTCATTTAAAAAATATTTGTTGACTAAAATTTGCACACATCATACAAACTTCTGCCAAATGGTAGTGAGTAATGCTATCCTTTTAATGTAACCCAAAACCAGGGACATTTGACAATATTCACCACAAAATCTGTAGAAAATTTTTCCATCTGTTACCATTCTGACAAAAAATTAGGGCAAAATACTAATGCTAAAATTTTAATAATTTCTAGATAGAAAAATAAATACAAATCTTAGCCTTTTAAAAAATGATTTGAATTAACTTCTCTTCATCCCTGAAAATATATATATAATCAGACTAATATGCAAAGTGTTCCCTCGGGAGTTCAACTGGGAGACTGGGAGTTCCATTGCTCACTATGACATGCGCTGACCACCAGGGGGTGGTGCGGAACAGAGGAAGGCCCTGGCTGGCAGCTGGAAGACCCCGTTCAAACCTGATCACTGGCCAGGCCTAGGGACCATACCCGTGCACAAATTTAGTGTACCAGACCTCTAGTCTTACTATAATAGACAAGTTTGTAGAAGATGATGCTGCATATTTTGGCTGCCTGCTACTTGTGAAGGCCACCCATCTTGAGAGTCACAAAAAAACTTTTGGTAGTTGAGCATTTTAGTTTAGTAACAAATAGATGATGGCTGTTACCAACTTGATGTAATTTAAATGATTACACTAAGCCAGACATATATGCAACAGCTCAATCAAGGGCTTCATGCTTAGTGATGGTAAGAATAGAACAGAGTGTGCAAATGCTATGGTAGCTTACCTAGGCAGCTTTAAGGTGCAAACAGGACTTGAGGACATTTAACTCAATTTTATCCTGAATGACAAAGATCAGACCTAAAAAGCTGAAAATCTATTCTATATACTCAATGATACCAATGTCCTACTGGCATTAATCCAATTCAACATACTTTCAATTCAGCAAGCACTCTGCCCTGATAGAATGTTGAATTTCACTTTGGAGATTAACTTTTACAACAAAATGGCTCTTTCAACCTATATTTCTGATTAAGCACATACAGGATATATCAAGCATCATTTTTTAGTTATGTTCGGTAAGGAATCTGGTTAACTGTGAGGAGAGACTGCCCTAGATATGTGCATGTGTACCTGTACTAGAGTGTGTGCACACGCACACACACACACACACACATACACACAACTCCCTTCCTCACACCTTAATCTCAGTAGGTCAACATAAAAGACCGTATGCTCCTTTCTTAATATGTGATATTATCTATGTATATTACCATTTCAGATTTAGAGGCTGGCAGCTTCTGTTCCACTAAAGTAAGTCTGTACTCAAGCGTGCCTTTGCTGCAGGGAATTTTTAAATGCCTATAGCTGTAGTCTTAACCTTGACTGTCTTTTATGCTCAAATATCTACTCAGTTCTATATGCTGAGCGACTTACAATGAAGTGAGGGGGAATTCAGTAACTTGACAGTTACAGGTCCCAACTGGTTTGTTTGTTTATTCAACAGAGTAAATATTTAGGCACCAGAATTAAACTGGAAAATGTTTCTCAAATTCAAAACCACCTTTCTTTCCATTTATAAAACATAAACCCAGAGGCCTTGGCATAGGAAATTTATCTACAAATGTGCCCTACAGAGAAAGATGCATTTAAATGCCCCAATAGGTTTATATCAGCCACTAGCTTGTTTGGAAAACTTCCGCCATTATTTTAGGACAGTGCTATTGAAATCACACTTAATAAGACATAACTTACGTACACTTATTAATCATTTAATATAATCTTTCAATGCAAGAAGTCCTCTAAATGTATTTTCTCACTCTACTTCAGTCTAGTTAAGCTGTTACACCTGAAGGACCTATCACATGTAACACCGTGTCTGTCTCTACACATTTAAGAGCAGATTAGCTCAAAAACTATGACCACAACCAGAAGGCAGACTCCTAAAAGCAGAGTCTCACCACAAAAGCAGGATGAAAATAAACAAAGTTTGGTGTTTCTGCTTCTAATTAAGTAGTATGGGTAAGCTAACTAAAGAATATTACCCAGAAAAATACAATTTCCAATGGTTTACTGTCATTAAGGCCATCCTATAATCACATTATGCAAATGATCTTTAAAATCTGTACATACAGTGACATTACATTATCATGATGGACAAAATTACAAACCTAACTTTTGCATCAAAGTCAGAAAGATATTGCAATTTCTATGGACATACTAAAAACTATATATATATATACAACAAAATTTATCATCTTAATTTTTTAAGTGTATGATTCAATGGCATTAATAACATTCTCAATGTTGTACAACCATCATCACTCTCTGTTTCCAAACATTTTTCTTACCCCAAGCAGAAACTGTACCCTTTAAGCAATAACTCCCTATACTCCAACCCCAGAACTATTGAAATAAAATGTCCAGGAGAACATAAAAAGAAATTACATTTTTACCAACATAACAAAAGAATCTTATGATTAGGCAAGTTTAGGAAATGGGAGGGGGGCAGATTGTGAAGTGTTGTTCTAAGCTAATCTCAACTAACAGTTACATGATTCCAAAGTCACAGATTTAAAAAACATGATTCCAACTGATAATCTATTGTGCCCTGAAAATAGAATCTAAACATTTGTTTCAAATTCCATATTTAAGAATACGTATGTTTAATATCTGAATTTAAATATAACATCTGCTTACAAGATATCAATATTTTTGTGAAAAAACTATTGAAATGTTTTAGTCTGTTACTGGGGTTTTTTGTTTCCAGTAATAAAAATAAAAACATATCTCTACCAGATAAATGGCAGGAGAATCTATTTGTATTATGACTTTTATTTGCTAATTATTATTTTATTTATTATTTCCATTTTGCTTTCAATTTTCTCATGTTCAGAAAACCCAGTTTAAGTCCTTGTATAAACTTTTCCTATCACTCATGTCAACATAAGAAACATTCAAACCTGTGAGGAATTTCTGTGAGTTTATTTGAGTCCAAACTGTCAACAATTGCTGGGAAGGAAACTCTCAACATATTGAGATAATGCTCTTGAGAATGGCAGTTTTTCACCTTATTTTATATGTTAAATCAAAAGAGGAGACATAAATGGGCTACATGAAAACCTTTGGTGATGGATAAGGGAGGCAGGAGAAGCAAAATGGAGAAACCTCTGGGATTGGATAAAAAGTAAAATGATAGAGACAAGCTTCTTTTACATAGGAGGGTGCAGGATCTTTAACAGTCAACAATTAACTCAATGACAATGAGGGGATCTGTGGTCTCCCCAGAGCAGCTGCCTGTGCTTTGAGGGGTACAGAAAAAGGAAAGTTACTTTGACATTCCAACAATATGTTATCCTAAATGCAAAAAGACGATAGGCTCAGTTAAGGTAAAAATTGACCTTTGTCAGGAAAGATACCTGCCTAGGACATGATTATCCACCATAAACTACTTTTAGTTAAAAATGTTTTAATTTCAGACCATCCTTTGTTATTACTTTAGGTTTCTGAGTTTGTAAGGCCACTATGCAGGCATTCCCTGAGTTTGTCAGGTTAGCATGTGGCCCCTTTCATCACACTCCCATTCTCAAAAGTGTGCTTTGCCACCATTTCATCAACATTATGTATCCAATAAATCCAATATTAATTACCTTAGATGTATTAGAATACATCTAAGGTATTTTACTGGACTTGGAATGTTTTTGTGATATTTGCATAAACATTATCTGTTTTTTCCAGCTAATTCATAAAAAATAAAAGTAGCTTTAATACATACAGGTATCTATTGCTTCTGATAAAATTAACCATTTTTGGTTAAAAAAAAAACACACTAAAATTTAACTCTGGATGAACTTGAATTGAACCTGAGTACATTATCTCAGGAACACAGATTAGAAAAAAATAGTGGGGGGAGAGACAAAATGGCAGCCACATAGACAGACATATCCCGAACCTTGTCCCAGAGCAGATAGGGTGAACAGCTGAAACAAGTAACATCCAGCCTGAAATGGTGAAAGAGACTCAGCTGGGAGACGGTTTGCAGCTGGGAAAGGCAGAGGATCCCTGGAGAAAGGTAAAATCAAGATTCTGGGCAGGAGAGTCTAACAGATCTCTGAGCCCAGAGGGTCAGAGGGAATCTGCACGGAATCAGCACCAAGCCACATTCCTTGGGACAGGCACAGTGTCTGACTATAGGAAGAAGGTCCACATAACTGCTGGTTGGCAGGGGATTCTAGATCTGGGTCCACAGTCAGGAAAGGTTGAACACAGAGAGGGCGACCTGGAGGGCTGACCAGACCATGCAGTGCTGGCAGGAGAGGAGCACACAGAGACGCAGAGGCCTTTCTTCACTGATCCTAGTTCATATGACCTTTTGGATACAGACACTTACCTGTGGCTGGAGTGTGGGAGAAGGTGCGGACTTGTGGAATCTGGGAAGAGAGGGGGGTCCAAGAGAAGCAGCAGCTAGTCTGGTGCTGAGACATGCCTGAGCCCAGAACCTGGGCAGCCATTTTTCCTGAAGAGATAGCTCCTCCCTGCAGTATCCAGGCAACCAATACAGCCACACCCAGATTCCACCCTGAATGGTACAAAGGATTAAAAAAATATATAAATAGTCCCTGAGAGTCCAAAGGGACTGGCCTAAAGAGAGACCTTCAGTCCCAGCAACAGGAACCTGAGAAACAGTACAGTACAGAAGACTGGGATCTTAAGTCAGCCAAAGGAACACTTCACTTTTAAATTTTTATTTTTATTTTTTAATTATTATTTTGTTATCTCTTTTTTTCTTTGTTTTCCTCTTTTTGTCTGTTGCTTTATTTTCTATTTCTTTTCGCATTATTTTTCTATCACTCTATTTTATTTTATTTGCTATTTTTATAACATTTTTAAAATCAATTTTTTTGTAAATTTATTATTATTATTTTCTTATTCTCTTTCCTCTTATCCACCCATCCCATTTCTACTTCCTCTATACTGAACTGAGGTCCTCCCCATATTCACCCAATTCTTAACCTTATTTTCTGTATATAAGCTCAGCCTTTACAGATTCTGCCCCCACCCTCTTTGCTGGGGGTTTGGTGTTTGTATTTTTTGTTTTTCTGTTTATCTATTGGTTCGGTGGTGATATATATATATATATCCTTTTTCTTCCTTTTTCTGTTCTCTCTTATCTTTTTCTATCCCTTTGATATCATTATGCTCTCTTTTCTCTCCCCTATTTCTCTTTTCTCAGGTGGTCACATATAGTGGGGTTATTGTTGTCGTGAGTACATTCATGCTTTGTTCCCTTTGTGTTGTGTCTTGTCAAGAATTTTATTCTGTCTGGACAGATGCTAGAGAGCAAGCCTCATAACATGACACCTAGAGAGGAAACTCCATCCACAAACAGGTCAATAACACCCCAGACCCAATCACTGAGACAGGAAGAAGTCAGCAGTGAGGAAGAGAGTGTGAGTGAGTAAGGGAGCAAAAGAGGTGTGTGTGGTCATGTGGGGTATGTGTGTATATATGTGAGTGAGGCACAGTTAGATCCCACAGGACCTTCGGGGGCAGGCTAACTGGGTTCGCCTAATTAGGCAGCCTCTGCTACCATTGTAAACAGTACCAGGAGGCTGGCTAGTCCTGAGAGGCCTAGTCTTTTGAGGAGAAAAGCTGCTGTAACTGGGAGCCCAGCCTCACCTCCAATCAGGGTGCCCTCAGATAATGCCTGGGACTCTACAGCCACCCCTGCCAGGGACCTGCTACCTCAGCTGTGGTCCCACAGTCAACAAGTCTCCATCCACCCTGGCCACAGGCTCCTGTAAGTTCTGAAGCATACTCCCTTCTGACCAGCCCAATGCTTTAGCCCAGGGCACTGCAACCATGTGAGCAGCAGACATGTGAGCAGCCCACTTTTGTCCAAGGAGCAGCAGCCCCGAGAGTAGCTTGCCCCAGGGCTAAGAGTGGAAGCATCACGTGGCCTGCCCCTGTCCAAAGAAAAGCAGCTGTATGAGTGGCCTGCTCCCCCATCCAAGGAGCAGCAACCACGTGAGCAGCCCGCCCCATCAAAGAGCAGCAGCTGCATGAGCAGCCTCCCCATAATTGAGGAGCAGCAGCCCCTTGCAGCTCACCCTGTCCAAAGAGCAGCCTGCACCCTGTACCTGTCTGAGGAGCAGCAGCCGTGAGAGCAACCTGCCCCCATCTAAGGAGAGGCAGCTGTCTGAGCAGCCCACCCATGTACAAGGAACAGCAGCGCCTCGAGCAGCTGGCCCCAATTTGAGGAGCAGCAGCCACATGAGCAGACTGCCCACATCCGAGAAGCGGCAGCCCTATGTAATCTGCACTGGTCTGAGGAACAGCAGCCACACGCAGCCTGCACCTGTCCAACAAGTAGCAGCTGGGTAATCAGCTTGCCCCCATCTGAGGAACAACAGATGCACATGCAGCTCACTCCCGCCAGAGGAGCAGCAGCTGCACAAATATCTGGCCCAGATCAGAGGAGCAGGAGCTGCATGAGTAGCCATATCCATATGAGGAGGAGTAGCCCTGTAAGCAACCTGCCCCTGTCCAAGAAGTTGCAGCCTCACAAGCAGCCCGCCCCATCTGAGGAACAGCAGCAGCGTGTAGCCAGCCCTTATCCAAGGAGCAGCAGCCACATGAGCAGTCCAGCCCTGTCAAGGAACAGAAGCCACATGAACACCCCACCCTCATCCAAGGAGCAGCAGCCGTGCTCAGCCTGCACCCATCTGAGGAGCAGCAGCCTCATGATCAGCCCACCCCTGTCCAAGGAACAGCAGCTGTGCAAGCAGCCTCTCCCACCAGCCAGAGGAGTCACCACTGCTGCAAACAGCACCCACCAGAGGAGCTGCTGCCAATTGAGGAACAGTCACTTCTGTGACCACCCGAGGAGTAACTGCAGCCTGAGGAGCCACTGCCACCCAAGGAGCAGCCCCTGCACGACTCGACATCTACATCAATCTGTGAGACCAAAAAATGGGTAGACAAAGAAACCCCCAAAGTAAAGAAAAGGACTCGCCAGAAAAGCAGCTAAGTGAAACAGAGGCATGCAATAGGTCAGAAAAAGAATTCAGAATAAGGGTCCTAGAGTGCATAAACCGGATGGAGGAAAAAATCAACAACTTATGCAAGAATCAAGAAGAAATGAATGAAAAAATCAACAACTTATGTAAGAATAAGAAGAAATGAAGAGTTATATAGCTGCAATAAAAAAACACCATGGAAAGTTTCAAAAGTAGACTAGGAGAAGCGGAGGACCAAATTAGCAAATAAGAAAACAGGGAAGCAAAACACACCCAAACTGAACTGCAATAGGAGAAAAAAATTAAAAGACAGGAGGAGAGCCTAAGGGAGCTATGGGAAAACATGAAATGAAGCAACATATGAATAATAGGGGTGAAAGAACAATAGGAAGAGGAACAAGGGTTAGAAAACCTATTTGAAGAAATAATGTCAGAAAACTTCCCTGAGGTGAGGAAGAAAAAAATCACACAAGCACAGAGAGTCCCAAACAAGATGAACCCGAAAAGACCCACACCAAGACACATCATAATTACCATGGCAAATGTTCAGGTCAAAGAAAGGATCTTAAAGGCTGGCAGAGAGAGACAGAAAGTTACATACAAGGGAGCTCCCATTAGATTAGCAAATGATTTCTCAACAGAAACACATCAGGCCAGAAAAGAATGGAAGAAAATTTACAAAGTGATGCAAAGCAAAGGACTGAATCCAAGAATACTCTATCCAGCAAGGCTATCATTCAAAATTGAAGGGGAAATAAGAAGCTTCACAGACAAAAAAAGGCTAAGGGAGTTTGTCACCACCAAACCAGCAATGCAAGAAATGCTAAAGGGACCAGTGTAAAAAGAATAAATAAAAAGCTAAGAAAGAAAACAGGCACAAAAAATAAAAATGGCTACAAACAAGTATCTTTCAATAATAACTTTAAACATAAATGGACTAAATGCTCCAATCAAAATACATCGAGTGGCTGAATGGATAAGAAAACATGACCCATATATATGCTCTTTACAAGAGACCTACCTCAGAACAAGGAACTCAGATAGACTGAAAGTGAAGGGATGGAAAAATATCTTTCAGGCAAATGGACATGAAAAAAAAAGGTGGGATAGCAATACTTATATCTGACAAAATAGATCTCAAAGTGAAGGCCATAACCAGAGATAAGGAAGGCCACTTCATAATACTAAAGGGGTCTATACCACAAGAGGATATAACCCTGATAAACATATATGCACCCAATGCAGGAGTACTCAAATACATAAAAAAAAAAACTCCTGGAAGATATCAAGAGAGAGATTGACAACAATACAATCATAGTGGGGGACTTTAATACACCACTGACATCACTGGATAAATCCTCTAGACAAAAAATCAGCAAAGAAACATCAATCCTAAATGACTCACTAGATCAAATGGACTTAATTGACATTTTCAGAACATTTCACCCCAAAGCCATGAAATATACATTCTTCTCAAGTGCACAAGGGACAGATTCAAACATAGGCCACATATTGGGTCACAAGCAAAGTCTTCCCAAATTCAAGAAGATTGAAATCATAAAAAGCATTTTCTCAGACCACGATGGCATAATATTAGAAATAAACTACAATAAAAACAATCCAAAAAAAATCAAACACTTGGAAGGTGAAAAGCACGCTATTAAACAATGATTGGGATACCAAAGAGATCAAAGTAGAATTTGAAAACATCCTGGAAACTAATGACAATGAAAACACAACAATCCAAAATCTATGGGACACAATGAAAGCAGTCCTGAGAGGGAAGTTTATAGCTCTACAGGCCTACGTCAAAAAACAAGAAAAAATGGTAGTAAATCATCTAACTCTACAACTCAAAGAATTAGAGAGAGAGCAACAAGAAAAGCCCAGAGTGAGCAGAAAGAAGGAAATAATAAAGATCAGAGCAGAAATAAATGACATAGAGACAAAAAAAAAAAACAATGCAGAAGATCAATGAAACCAAGAGCTGGTTCTTTGAAAGGATAAACAAGATTGGTGAACCTCTAGCCAGGCTCACCCAGAAGCAAAGAGAGAGGACCCAAATAAACAAAATCAGAAATGTAAGAGGTGAAATAACAACAGACCCCACAGAAATACAAAGGATTGTTTAAAAATACTACGGACAACTCTATTCTAACAAATTAGACAACTTGGAGGAAATGGACATATTCCTAGAAAAATACAACCTTCCAAAACTCAATCAGAAATATTCTAAGAATTTCAATAGGCCAATAACTATGGAAGAAATTGAAGCAGTCATCAAAAGCTTCCAGCAAACAAAAGCCCGGGCCCAGATGGCTTCACAGGGGAGTTTTACCAAACATTCAAGGAAGAACTAAAACCTATCCTCCTCAGACTATTCCAAAAACTTCAAGAGAAAGAAACACTTCCAAGCTCATTCTATGAAGCCAGCATCACCCTAATACCAAAACCAGATAAAGACAACACAATGAAAGAGAATTACAGGCCAATATCCCTCATGAACATAGATGCCAAAATCCTCAACAAAATTCTAGCAATTTGGATCCAGCAGTATATTAGAAAGACCATACACCATGACCAAGTAGGATTTAACCCAGGGATGCAAGGATGGTACAATATCTGCAAATCAATAAACATGATACATCACATAAACAAATTGAGAGATACAAATCACATAGTGATATCAATTGACACAGAAAAAGTATTTGACAAAATCCAACATCCTTTCTTGATAAAAACCCTCAGCAAGGTAGGAATACAAGGATCATATATCAACATAATAAAAGCCATATATGACAAACACAAAGCCAATATCATACTCAATGGGCAAAAACTAAAACCATTTCCCCTAAGAAAAAGAATAAAACAGGGATGCTCAATCTCACCACTCTTGTTTGACATACAACTGGAAGTACTAGCCATTGTGATCAGACAAGAAGAAGAAATAAAAACATCCAAATTGGAAAAGAAGAAGTAAAAAATGTCCTTATTCACAGATGACGTGATACTGTACCTAGAAAACCCTAAAGACTCCATCAAAAAATTATTAGACTTAGTAAATGAACTTGGCAATGTAGCAGGATACAAAATTAATGCCAGGAAATCTATGGCATTTCTATACACCAATAATGAACTTACAGAAAGAGAGACTAAAAGAGCAATCCCATTGACCATCGCACCAAAAAAATTAAAATATCTAGGAATAAACTTAACTAAAGAGGTAAAAGACCTATACACAGAAAACTACAGAACACTGAAAAAGGAGACAGAGGAAGACATAAACAGATGGAAGAACATGTCGTGTTCATGGATTGGTAGAATCAACATCATTAAAGTGTCCATACTACCCAAAGCAATCTATAGATTCAATGCATTCCCCATTAAAATACCAACGGCATATTTCACAGACCTAGAACAAACTTTACAAAAATTCATCTGGAATAAAAAAGACCCTGAATAGCTGCAGCGATCCTGAGAAAGTAGAACAAAATAGGTGGGATCTCAATACCAGATATCAAGCTGTATTACAAAGCCACGGTTCTCAAAACAGCCTGGTACTGACACAAGAACAGACATATAGATCAATGGAATAGAACAGAGAACTCAGAAATTGACCCAAACCACTATGCTCAAATCATATTCGACAAAGGATGCATGAACATACAATGGAGTCAAGACAGCCTCTTCAATAAATGGTGTTGGGAAAATTGGACAGATACATGCAAAAACATGAAACTAGACCACCAACTTACACCATACACAAAAATAAACTCAAAATGGATAAAGGACTTAAATGTAAGATGGGAAACCATAAAAATACTAGAGGAATTCACAGTCAGCAAAATCTCAGACATATGCCGAAGCAATTTCTTCACTGATACTGCTCCTACAGCAATGGAAACTAAAGAGAAAATAAACAAATGGGACTACATCAAAATAAAAAACTTCTTCACAGCAAAAGAAACCATCAACAAAACAACAAGAAAGCCCACTGCATGGGAGAACATATTTGCAAATGTTATCACCGATAAGGTTTTAATCTCCAACATTTACATGGAACTCATACAACTTAACAAGAGGAAGATAAACAGCCCAATCAAAAAATGGGCAAAGGACCTAAATAGATACTTTTCGAAAGAAGATGTTAAAAAGGCCAAAAGACATATGAAAACATGCTCAAAGTCACTAATCATATGAGAGATGCAAATCAAAATGACAATGAGGTACTATCTCACACCTGTCAGAATGGCTATCATCAACAAATCAACAAAGGACAAGTGCTGGCGAGGATGTGGAGAAAAAGGAACCCTTTTGCACTGCTAGTGGGAATGCAGACTGGTGAAGCCACTGTGGAGAACAGTATGCAGTTTCCTCAAAAAACTAAAAACAGAACTTTTATTTGACCCAGTGATCCCACTTCTAGTAATATGTCCCAAGAAACTAGAAACACCAATTAGAAAGGATATATGCACCCCTATGTTCATAGCAGCACAATTTGCCATAGCTAAGATTTGGAAACAGCCTAATGCCCATCAGTAGATGAGTGGATTAAAAAACTGTGGTACATCTATACAATGGAATACTATGCTGCGGTAAAAAAGAAGTTCTTACCATTTGCAACAGCATGGATGGAACTGGAGAGCATTATGCTAAGTGAAATAAGCCAGTCAGAGAAAGATAAATATCATATGATCTCACTCATTTATGGAATATAATGAACAACATAAACTGATGAATAAAAACAGATCCAGAGACATAGAAGCATTGATCAGACTGCCAAACCTCAGAGGGAAGGTAGGGGAAGTTGGGGGTTAGGGGGAGAGATCAACCAAAGGACATATATGCAAGCATATAGGCCTAACCAATTTACACAAACAACAGGGGCATGAGAGCATGAGTAGGGGGGGATGGGGGATAATGTGGGAATAAGGACACATATGTAATAACCAATAAAGAAATTATAAAAAATAAATAAATATTTGTAAAAAAAAAAGTGGGGTCCTAGAAGGCATGGCTCTGGGGTTAGCACATCAGCCACACACTGAAGGGTCACAGATTCCATTCCCTGTCAAGGGCACAAACCTGGGTTGCAGGTTTGATCCCCTACCCCAGTGGGTTGTGTGCAGGAGGCAACAAAGCCATGTGTCTCTCTCACATCGATGTTTCTTTCTCTCCCTCTCTAAAAGTCAGATATCCTCAGGTGAGGATTAACTAACAAAAAAGAAAGAAAAGAAAAAGAAAACTAGCTGGGCTTTTCCACAGTGAAGTCCTCTGTGGGGCATCGAAACCCAAGTGAAGGATCTCCCTCAGCTTTTCATGTCTCCTCCTTCTCTCCTTTTTTTCTTTCTTCCTGAGAGTTTTCCTTCGAAAGTGGAATCGTGGGTGAAATGTTTTCCTTTTGAATATCCTGTATACTAAAGAGGTAATATGCAAATTGACCATCATGCCCTTGCACAAGATGGCCGCCCTCATGTGGTCACAAGATGGCCACCACAATATGGCCAGCAGCAGAGGGCAGTTGGGGGTGACCAGGCCAGCAGGGGAGGACAGTTTGGGGTGACTGGGCCAGCAGCAAAGGGCAGTTGGGGGTGACCAGGCCTGCAGGGGAGGGCAATTGGAAGCAATTGGGCTGGCAGGGGAGCAGATAGACGTTGATCAGGCTGGCAGGGGAGTGGTTAGGGGGTTATCAGGCTGGTAGGCAGAAGCAGTTAGGGGCAATCAGGCAGGCAGCCAGACGAACAGTTGGGAGCCAGCAGTCCCGGATTGTGAGAGGGATGTCCGAGATTGGAGAGGGTGCAGACTGGGCTGAGGGACAACCCCCCTCCCCCCGGAAGTGCATGAATTTCATGCACCGGGCCTCTAGTGAACATATAAAAGAATAAATATTAGTTTCTACACTGCAGTAAATGAAATACTCTAGATTAAGAGCTTTGTCCCGGCACTGCCACCATTGTATACTAAGAGTCTCCAATGAATAAATGAAGGTGGCCTGAGGTTTTAAATTACCATCCGATTTCTAAGTATTTACCTCCCAACCCACAGTAAAACAAGTAATCTCTGTTGGGAATATAGTTTATGATTTTTTTCTATCTGCACTTCCTCTGTCAGTTCAAGTGTAGCATCAAATTGAACTGAGTATACACATTAAAAATCACAATTCATCTCTGCTGTAGCAATTCAGTCTGGAATGCTGTGTTATCAAACTTCCCACCCCCAGTTTTGTAGATTAACTTTGCTTGTGGAATCTCAACTGTCTCAGAATTTTAAGAAGGGCATATTTTACTACAGATTTCTGAAGTTGCATTTTATCACAGCCCTAACATGGACCCTGGAGCAATTGCCAAACTATAGCTTGTGCATTTAGAATGATTTTTAAAGCTATGTGTTGAATTTAGTGCCAGTTTGCATTACAATCAAGTGGTCAGGTTTTATCCATATAATCAGTTGATGCAGCTAAATATAAAGCCAATGCAAGAAGCTAAAAACAACATCCATTTTTTGCCTGGTGTATTCACATATGTTTTCCGGAAGTGGTTGTGGGTAAGATGTTTACCTTTTCGCTACCATCTCAATTATTGACATAATTGATATTCTCCTTTTCTTCAATACAATTCCCTCCCCACCTCTTCTAGGTCAGACATACATTATCTCCATAGCAACATTCCCATATAATAGAAAGATACATCTTCTGAATGGCTAGCAATACAACATTAACTGTTAAAACATAACATTTTTCATGTTGGAAACATCTGGAATTCACAACCAACCAAAATGTATAAAAATGTCTGTAGCTCTTTAACAGTCTCCCAAGGCTGAGTTTTCTTGCTTTATTAGAATTCATTTACAAACAACTCTTATTAACCAGCTATGTGGCATAATAAAACTAGGCTTTATTTCAACATCAAAAAAAAGTTTAATTTACAAGTAAAGTTGCTTATAAAGACTCAAATTGCCCTTTGCGGAAAATAGTTTACAATAGATTTGGGCTGTATTACCAACCTATTACTAGTGCACTAATACCTCTATTTACTGGCTGATTATGTCCTCCAGCAAAATTCGGAACTGTCTACTACTCTGGTGCAAACTAATCAGTTTTCAAAATTAGTTATTGATTTCAGACCCATTGTGGAGGACCAATTTACTGGCTGGTTCATTGAGTAGTGAAGTGACACTGTTTGTCTGAGTAAGAGAAAAGTCAGAGCACATACAGTGTTCAAAGACAGTGCTCAAAGGTGGTTTTCTATAGCGGGGAATTGACAAATACTTCAAGGATGTTAAATGTCTCTCATTAGAGATTAATGGTGCAGGTGCCTCCTTGCCAGTGAATGTATGCTTCTCATATGTACGTTTGTTAATCACATCCGGAACTTAAGTAATCGGTGGTAAGTCATTTAAAAAATTCCTAAGGAAAATATTTCCTTCTGTTACTTCAAACTTAATTTTTTAATTTTAATTTATGTGAAAGTGGCTTAAAGGAATGATTACTTTCTAAGTGATTCTTTGCTGATAGCTTATGAAGGAAAATGCTAGAAAAAGAAAGCCAGAAACAATGAGTTTAAAATACATCAATGCATACATTCCACTTCATAATGTATCAATTCCTTTTGTTTTGCTGACTATTTTTCATATTTCTTTTAGAAATAATGTCTTAATGATTTGCTTTCTATACTTTGTTTCAAGAAATATTGCAGAAACTTGAGATTTTACATAGTTTTCTGCCTATCTCAGAAAAACAAAATTATGAATTATATCACGTGGCTGGTTACATAGATTAAATTACATATAAACTTGTTCTTGAGTGTTCTTATGAATTTGATCTTCCTGAAGATAGGTTAATCTTAGCGGTTAAGATGCAAAATTTACACACAAAACCTCAAGTAAGAATGGCTTAGTTTTAGCTATAGTTATTTTTTAAAATACATTCCATGAGGGCAATATAAGAATGGACACCAACACAGTAACATAGCTCAAAATTGAGAAGTAACTTAGACATGGTTACAGCAGAAATATATTTATATTTCTTATTGGTGTGGATTGTTAATCATTTTCTAATTACTTAGACTCCCAGCAATACACTGATTTTTTTCTTCTCCTTAACCCTTTAATTGTATATGTGTATTTTTATATATAGCTTATAAAGTTAAAATCTAACTTTCAAAATTGCTTTAATTTAAAATTTTCACATTATGTATCGTTTTTTGAAGTCTCTAGTTTCAAGAGTTAAGATTATTTCAAGTGAGACAAAGAAAAAAATTGTTGCCCTAGCCGGTTTGGCTCTGTGGATAGAGCATCAGCCTGCGACTGAAGGGTCCCAGGTTCGATTCCAGTCAAGGGCACATGCCTGGGTTGCGGGCTCGATCCCTAGTGGGGGGTGTGCAGGAGGCAACCCATCAATGATTCTCTCTTATCATTGATATTTCTATCTCTCTCTCTCCCTCTACCTTCCTCTCTGAAATCAATAATATATTAAAAAGAAGAAAGAAAAAAAAATGTTTAAATATATACTGAAGGTGAAACCTCACATCTAATGGAAGTAGACCTTAAATAGAATTCCTGTAAATTAAGAAGGCATGAGCAGTTCTTTGAGGTGTAAAAGCAACACAAATTCTGTTGGTTTATTCATTGTCACTAAATTCCATAAGTTAAGCAATCCACTTACAGTATTTTCATTATAATTACCTCTAATACCTAAAAATAAATAAAATGTAAAATTAAAAAAATATTTAAATATTGTAGCACTATTTGCATTCTAAAAATATAAAATAATATAATCTTGAAAGCAAGAGAAGATAACTAAGAAAACAAATTGTTGTAAACTTTTTCAACCCTTCATATTATTAAAATCAAATATCTTCTACATGATAAAAGGTGTATCACATGTCAGTCAACCAGTAGTTTCTTAAAAGAAACAAACCATACTGAATCAGAATTTCCATGGATAATTCTAAACATTTATATTTTGTAAACTAATGTGCCACAGAGAAAAAAACACTCATTTAAATTTTCTGAGAACCTCAAATAAATCCAAATATAGCTAAAAAGATACACATGACAATTTTTTTTTTCAGGAATGCGTCACAGTAACTTTTTGGTCTGTGGATATTAGATATCACTATCTAAAAACCTGTCAGCTATCAACTTAAAAATTAACAAAGCAAGCTCATATGTTTTCCTTCACATTAATCTAGGGGGATGAAGGGTAGAAGAAGAAAATATTTTTAGAATATTAATCTCTTATATTGGGGTAAAAAACAAGCTGTTTCAGAGCTAGTTCCAAATACATGTTATTTGGAACAAGTTCTGAACCCTGTATTCGCAGTAATGTGATCATCCAATATAATAAAACCCTAATATGCAAATCGACCAAAAGGCAGAACAACCAGTCATGATGCGCCCTGACCACCAGGGGGAAAACACTCAACACAGGAGCTGCCCCCCGTGGTCAGTGTGCTCCCACAGGGGGAGCACCGCTCAGCCAGAACCTGGGCTCACGGCTGGGAGTGCAGCAGCGGTGGCAGGAGCCTCTCCCGCCTCCGCAGCAGTGCTAAGGAGCAGCAAGCTGAGCGGTAAGGAGCAGCAAGCAGGCGAGTGATAAGGAGCAAGGGGTCCCAGACTGCGAGAGGGCACAGGCTGGGCTGTAGCACCCCCTGCCCCCCTGTGCATGAATTTCGTGCTGGGCCTCTAGTAAAATATAAAAGAAAATGATTATGTAGCAGGATTATTTGGAGTAGTTGTCTTAGTTTACATATTTCATCTTCAAAATATTTGGTTTAGTCAATTTTACATTTTCTGCTAAACATTTTAAAGAGTTCATATAAATTCTTAATATACTTTGGAAATTAATCCCTTACTAGATGTATCATTGGCAAATATGTTCTCCCATTCACTGTGTTCCCTTTTCATTTTGTTGATTTTTTTTTTTTCTGCAAAAGCTCTTCAGTTAGACATCTGGTATTGTGATTCTTTCCAATTTCGTTCTTCTTTCTTAAGATTGCTGAGGCTATGTGAGGTCTTTTTTATTCCAAATAATTTTTTGGAATATTTGTTCTAGTTTGTGAAATATGCCTTTGTTTTTTTAATAGGAATTTCATTGACCCTATAGACTGCTTTTGGTAATATGGACATTTTAATGTTAATTCTTCCAATCCATGAACATGGCATATGCTTCCACTTACTAGTATCTTCCTCAATTTCTTTCTTCAGTATCCTATAATTTTCCAAGTACAGGTCTTTTACCTCCTTGGTAAAATTTATTCCTAGGTACTTGATTTGTTTTTGTTTTGCTGCAATAGTAAATGGAATTATTTCCTTAATTTAATTTCTCTTTCTGATAGTTTATTGTTGGTGTATAAGAATGCAGCCAATTTCTGAATATTAATTTTGTATCCTGCTACTTTGCTGAATTCATTTATTAGACTTAGTAGATTTTTAGTGGAGTCTTTAGGGATTTCTACATACAATACCATATTATCAGTGAATGACAGTTTTACTTTCTCTTTTACAGTTTGGATGCCTTTTATGTTTTCTTCTTTTCTAATTGCTCTGACTAGGACTTCCAGTACTATGTTGAATAATAGTAGTGAAAGCACACATCCTGTCTTGTTCCTGATTTTAGGTTTTGCCCATTGAGTATGATGTTGGCTGTCGGTGTGTCAGATATGGCCTTTATTATGTTGAGGTATGATCCCTCTATTCCCACTTTGCTGAGAGTTTTTTATCATAAATGGGTGCTGAATTTTATCAAATATTTTTCTGCATCTATTGATATGATCCCTTGATTTTTACCCTTCATTTTGTTTATGTGATAGCCAAGCTTTGGAAACAGCCCAAAGGCCCATCAGTAGATAAGTGATAAAACAAACGAACAAGCAAACAAACAAAAAACTGTGGTCCATTTACACAATGGAATACAGAATACTACTCTGCCATAAAAAAGGAAATAGTAACTATTGGAACAGTATGAATGGATCTGGAGATTATTATGCCAAGTGAAATAAGGCAGTTATAGAAAAACAAATAACACATGTTCTCACTTATATGTAGAATCTAATGAACAAAATAAACTGATGAACAAAATAGAAACAAAGGGGCATAGATACATGGAATAGACTGATAGCTGTCAGAGGGGAAGGCAGTTGGAGGACTGGATGAAAGAAGGTGAAGGTATTAAGCAATAAAGCATATATATATTCTATATAATAAAAGCCCAGAGGCATAAGGCCAGAACAACCAGAGACCAGAACCACCACGCTGGCCCTGCCCCCCGCAGTAAGCAGGTAGGGGTGATCAGGCAGGCAGGCAGAGTGGTTAGGGGTGATCAGGTAGTCAGGTGAGCTGTTAGGGGCAATCAGGTAGGCAGGCGAATGGTTAGGAGCAGGTAGGCAGATGGCCCCTCACAGGGCTGGCTCTTCCCTCCAGCAAGTGGTTAGGTGCGATCAGGCAGGCAGACAAATGGTTAGGGGTGATGAGGCAGCCAGGCAAAGCCCTGCTATCAATTGCCTCAAAGAGGGAGACCCAGGCCACAGCCTGTGAGAGGAACACTAGGAGGCTGCCACAGGAGGCGCTGGCAGCAGTGGATGCTGCAGGGAGTGGCTGGCGCTACTGCAGCTCCTGAGCGGGCATGGCGCCTGCAGCCTGGCCCAGGCCCCAGGGTCACAGCCTCCCCCTGTGGCTTCTGCAGGGCTGGACTGCCACTCCTCCTGCTATGGTCCCTGGGCAGATCTCGGACCCTTCCATGACTGCAGGCTCTCTGCCAGGTCTCAGCCCCCTGACCGGACTCCCCAGCTTGGCCCTGACTGCAGAGAAGCTGAAATATGCTGACATCCGCCACATTGGGGCCATGATCGCCCCTTTGCACTTCCTGGAGGTGAAACTTGGCAAGAGGCCTCCACCTGTGAAAAGTGAGCTAGATAAGAAAGAGGAGCAGAGGAAAAGGCACCTGGAAAAGAACAAAGTGGTGGCTGCCCGGTGCCGGAACAAGAAGAAGGAGTGGACGGAGTTTCTGCAGCGGGAATCTGAGAGGCTGGAGCTCATGAATGCGGAGCTGAAAACCCAGATGGAGGAGCTGAAGCAGGAGCGGCAGCAGCTCATCCTGATGCACAACCGGCATCGCCCCACCTGCATCGTCAGGACCGACAGCGTTAAGACCCCCGACTCAGAAGGCAACCCACTGCTGGAGCAGCTGGAGAAGAAGTGATCATGGGCTGGGAGGAGGAAGAGGAGGAGGAGATGGGAAGAGGGAGGAGGAGGAGGGTTCCAGAGGGCTCTTCCCTGCTGCATGAAAAACTCTTCAATGAGGCTCAGCACAGCCAACATAGGCCAGGCTTTTTTGTGAAACTCAGATCAGCCACACCAGGGGAAGAAACCCAGGCTGATGAAACCCAGGACCAAGCGCTGAGACCAAAGTAGTCCTGAGGGGGGCCTTTTCTGCCTGGGGCCATGCTTTCAGGAGGCAGGACAGAGTTCTGGGCCAGAGAGATGCCCAACCAGGCAGCTGTGGGCACTTCTCCGGCCTCTCCGCCAGGGCACCCACCCAAAGAACCTCCCAAAGGAGCAGCCAGGAAAAGCCATGAGTTGCAACCAAAATTAGACTGAGTATGGAACTCAGAGTAAAACTGCAATCTGCCTCTCCCAGCCTTGACCCTGACCCTGATCCTAATGCAAGGCTGGAGAAGGGCACAGTGCCAGGCCCTGATGTACCCACCCACCGTGGGCCAGCTCAGTCCTGCTCAGAGTGGCAGCCGGGGTGCACCCTCACTGGCCCTGCTGGAGTTGCTGTGGGCACGAGGCAGGGGCGCCCTTCCAAACACATACTCACTGAATGTTTACAGACTGGATGTCCTGACAGGGCAGGGGCAGGGTGTGGTGCATTTCCATCCTGGTAAGCCCTTCATAGTACAGTGGGGCCTTGACTTATGAGTTTAATTCTTTCCGTGACGGAACTCGTAACTCAAATTACTCGTATGTCAAATCAATTTTCACCATTACAATGAATTGAATGCTGGGCTGATGTTGTGGTGTTCACTGTGACGTTTGCTGCGCCAACTAGCGGTGGGGTATCTGAAGCTGGCTTGTAACCCAAATTTTAGCTCGCAACTCAAAGCAAAAAATCGTATCTCAAAAAACTCGTTAGTCAGGACACTCGTAAGTCAAGGCCCCACTGTACTCAGTTCTGTATCTCTCAGTAAACATTACTCGTACTTAAAAAAAATAAAAAGAGGAGGCCCAGGCCACCAGCTGGCGACACTGTGGCAGGTGTGCAGCTGGCCAGCGATCACCCCGCAGAGGGAGGCCCAGGCCAGCCAAGCCATAGCACACCATACCTGCCACCTTCAGAGGGAGGCAACCAGTGGCAGAGGAGGGAGTGGGGGGGGGGGGGGGGCAGAGCTGCATAGATGACAAGCAGTGGCAGCAGTGGGGGCAGGGCCAGCTGCCTGCAGCTGGGGGAAGGAAAGCCCCAATAGACCCTGATCTCAGGCCAGGCATAGGGACCCTACCCGAGGGATCCAGGATTGTGAGAGGGTGCAGGCAGGCTGATGGACCCCCCGAGTACATGAATTTATACTAATATATATATATATATATATATATATATATATATGTTCATATTCACATAGAGACAAGTGTGGTGATAGCCTGAGGGAAAGGGTATAGCGGTTCTCAACCTGTGGGATCATGACCATCGGAAAACACATATAGCATATCAGATATTTACATTATGGTTCATAATAGTAGCAAAATTATAGTTATGAAGTAGCAACAAAAATAAGTTTATGGTAGGGGGTCACCACAACATGAGGAACTGTATTAAAGGGTTGCGGCATTAGGAAGGTTGAGAACCACTGGATTAGATGGAGGTGTGCAAAATGAGCAGGGAATGGGGACAGAAAGAGACTTTGCTTGGTGCAATGGGAGCACAATGCAGGTATAAATGATGTTTTGTTGAGTTGTAAACTTGAAGCCTGTATTGTAATAAGTTTAATTAAAAATAAATAAGTAAATAATTAATCTACTTACATAAAAACCATGGGTGGTGTTCCTCACATACAGATGAACAGCCACGACCAAGTGGAAGGAAGTCAGTCCTACAGGGGTTGTCTTGGCAATGGCTGTGCCCTCCCCCAAGCTGTTTCCTGGAAGCTGTTTCCTGGAAGGGCGGAGTTTGAGGCAGGAACCCACCCTGGGAGCCTGGAGGCAGATCTTTCTAAAGTGTGCTTCGACAGCACAGCGTGAACCTGAGTGGGGCAGCTGAAAGGCTTAGAAAAGACAGACAAGAGAATGAAAGCTGGGTCTCGGTGGGACGCTGCTTCTCTGAGAGACAGCAACCACGCCCATAGCCATGCCTTTATTTTATAGCAGATGCTATGAGGCAAAGTAAGGGCATGACTAAGATGTTTACAAACATTCTCCTGGGTTTCAATCCTACTCAACTACATGCACCTGAACTCTATCAAGCCCACATCACTCAGGCACATGGGGCCACATATTTGGACCATAGGTTCAGGTTTAAAACTACAGCTGTTGGCTATAATTGTGCTGGGAGGGCCCTGCCCTCCAAGCTGGGACTTGCACTTGGCAATGAGAGGACTGTGCCCTCTCCTCAGTCCAAGGCTTGAACCTGTCCAACACACTGTAGCGGCTCCCCACAATAAAGTTTTAATTCTGTTTCTTTGTTATTAATGTGGCCCCACCCCATAACAAAGAAACAAAGGAAAATTTCCCCATCGAATTTCTGAATAGTATTACTCCTTCAGGAATGCTGTGTCATAAATTAAAATTGAAAGTGGGTACAATCATCATGCTATTGAGAAATCTCAATAGTAAATGGGGTTTTTCTAATGGTACCAGATTTATTATCAAAAGATTACAACCTAACATTATCGAAGCTAAAGTATTAACAGAATCTGCAGAGGGAGAGGCTGTTCTCTGATTCCAAGAATTAATTTGTCCCCATCTGACACTGGCCTCCCATTTAAATTGATTTGATGACGGTTTCCCGTGATGCCAGCATTTGTGATGACTATTAATAAATCACAAGGAAAAACTCTAGACAGAGTAGGCATGTTCCTACCTGAACCCGTTTTTGCACATGGTCAGTTATATGTTGCTTTCTCTCGAGTTTGAAGAGCATGTGATGTTACAGTTAAAGTTCTAAGTACTTCATCACAAGGGAAATTAGTCAAGCATTCTGAAAGTGTTTTCATTCTTAATATGGTGTACAGGGAGATATTAGAATAAGTTTAATCACTTTATCAGTCATTGTTTGCATCACTGTTGTTTTAATATCATGTTTTTGTTGTTTTCATATCATGTTTTGTCATTTTTATATCATGCCTCTGTTGTTATATCCTTTTGTTACTGTTTATTTATTAATAAATTTATATATTATTTTCATATACATTTTACTAATTTCCTGTCATCTCTCACATTTCTATTATAGAGAAAGGGCAAATAGCAATGTTAAAATATCTCTGCTAATTAATTCCCTTTAAAAAAAATATTTTATTGATTTTTTACAGAGAGGAAGGGAGAGGGATAGAGAGTTAGAAACATCGATGAGAGAGAAACATCGATCAGCTGCCTCCTGCACACTCCCCACTGGGGATGTGCCCACAACCAAGGTACATGCCCTTGACCGGAATTGAACCCGGGTCCCTTGAGTCTGCAGGCCAATGCTCTATCCATTGAGCCAAACCAGTTAGGGCAATTAATTCCCTTTTTAAAAAAATATATATTTTATTGATTTTTTACAGAGAGGAAGGGAGAGAGATAGATAGTTAGAAACATCGATGGGAGAGAAACATCGATCAGCTGCCCCCTGCACATCTCCCACTGGGGATGTGCCCGCAACCCAGGTACATGCCCTTGACTGGAATAGAACCTGGGACCTTTCAGTCAACAGGCCAACGCTCTATCCACTGAGCCAAACCGGTTTCGGCAATTCCCTTTTAATGTACACGAATTTTGTGCACCGGGCTACTAGTATGTAAAATAAATGCAGAAATAGTTTTATATAAAAATTTCAGAAAGCACACAGAACCACAATTATGCACATAATTAAAAATACCTTTACCACAAAAGAAACTTAGCATTGATGAAACTCCAAATGATTCTAATGAAGAAAGTTCTTTAAAATATATATAAGTCTCTTCTGTGGACCAGTTGCTATTAAATATTTCACAGAAAATTTGACAAATGTGCTCATTGGACTTTTCATCTCTGCTCATATCAACACTACTTAAACTTATATAGACAATAAACAATAGATAGTATAATAATAGACAAGAGAAAAAATTTTCCAAATAACTTTTTTTCTGTTCATTTTTGTTTTCCTTTGTTTTTCCAAATAGTCCTTAGAGCAAAAGTCCATGAAGCAAAAATACCTGAATTATCAAAGTGCTACTAAAAGCTACAGAGAGATATGAAGATTTTAAACTAGAAACTTAAAGTTTTAAGCATAAAATCTATGAAGACCAGTCAAAGAAACAAAAAGTCACACTGAGTTTAAGATTCTGAATTTTATACTCTCCTTGCCTCCAGGACCAACTGAACTTAAGTCTAATTATGATACCGAGACAAAGGACGATATAGTTCACTCAGAGCAGAAAAAAGAACACAGAACAAAAATATGGTTTAGAGTTCAACTTTAAGGGTGAATATCAGATTAGGGAAGTTTTCCATAAAATAAATAGTTAAAAAGTGAACTATGACATTGTGAAGGTTATTAATGTTCTTTGGAAATGTTGAAAAAATGGATAGCACTGAAGTTGGCTTTGGTTTTAATTTACATTTAGGTTTAAATGATTGATCAAATTATTTGATGACCTTTTGAATTTCATCCAGCTCTTAATATACTCCAAATATATCATCTCCATTGCCCTAGATGTCATCTAAGTAATATAATGTGGTTTGACTAGATGACTGATATAGGTTCTATCATATCATATTCTGTTTTTCCCTTTGCAATGATAGTAATTTTTGTTTTCTATACTGTATAATGGCACTGTTTCTAATATTTCCACTTTTTTGGGTGTTTTTGTTGTTGTTTCTGGTGCTCTAAGGCCGTGGTTGGCAAACTGCGGCTCACGAGCCACATGCGGCTCTTTGGCCCCTTGAGTGTGGCTCTTCCTAAGCTTTAGGAGTACCCTAATTAAGTTAATAACAATGTACCTACCTATATAGTTTAATTTTTAAAAATTTGGCTCTCTAAAGAAATTTCAATCATTGTACTGTTGTTATTTGGCTCTGTTGACTAATGAGTTTTCCGACCACTGCTCTAAGGAACTGGGTATCACTTAAAATAATGGGCTTCAGATCGGGGGAAAGATGGCGGCATAGGTAAACACCGGAGACTGCTGCTGCAAACAACTACTTCAAAAATACAACTAAAAGACGGAACAGACATCACCCAGAACCACAGGAAAGCTGGCTGAGGAGAGACTCTTCAACTAGAAGGAAAGACAGCAGCGTCCCGAGGCTCAGAGGAGGCGCAGTGTGGAAAATTTAAAGGTGCGGAGGTGCGCGTGAAAAGCGGGCTGGTGGCTGAGGGCATGGTCGGAAGTGAGTCTCAGACTTTGGGCTCCAGATCCGGGTGAGTCTCTAGGGACTCAGACTCAGACGGGAGAAGCGGGATTGTCCGGCATCAGTTGGAACCTAAGGGCAGCTTTCTCTCCGAAGTTTGCAGTGGCTGCCAGGGTTCTGTGAAGCAGAGCCTCTGGGAACGGGACTGAGAGCAGCCATAACTGCTCCCTCTGCCCGCCCTGCTGATCCCTTGAGACCCGCCACGCCCAAGCCCTGCGCAGGGCCATTTGCTGGATCGCCTTAGGCAAAGGCTAAATTAGCACCTCCCCAGAGGACAGAAGTTTTCCTGGGCAGACACAGGTGATTCTCACAGCCAGTCGGCCTGGTGGGCAAATCCCTCTAGTATTAACTACAACAATCAAGGCTTAACTAGAACAAGACTGTGCACAAAGACCACAAGGGGGTGCACCAAGAAAGCATAAAAAATGCGGAGACAAAAAAACATGACAGAAATGGAGGATATGGAGCTAAAAAACGCAATTTTGAGGGCTTGCAATAAACTTGTTGAGAGCCTCACGAAAATTAATGAGACCCTCGATGCTATGATAAAGAAACTAGAAATTAAGCATACACGGACTGAAATAAAGAATATTATACCCAATAGCAGACCAGAGGAGCACAAGAATCAAGTCAAAGATTTGAAATGTGAAGAAGCAAAAAACACCCAACCGGAAAAGCAAAATGAAAAAAGAATCCGAAAATACGAAGATAGTGTAAGGAGCCTCTGGGACACCTTCAAGCGCACTAATATCAGAATAATAGGGGTGCCAGAAGATGAGAGACAGCAAGATATTGAAAACCTATTTGAAGAAATAATGGCAGAAAACTTCCCCCACCTGGTGAAAGAAATGGACTTACAGGTCCAAGAAGCGCAGAGAACCCCAAACAAAAGGAATCCAAAGGGGACCACACCAAGACACATCATAATTAAAATGCCAAGAGCAAAAGACAAAGAGAGAATCTTAAAAGCAGCAAGAGAAAGAGACTCAATTACCTACAAGGGAATACCCATACGACTGTCAGCTGATTTCTCAACAGAAACTTTGCAGGCCAGAAGGGAATGGCAAGAAATATTGAAAGTACTGAATACCAAGAACCTACAACCAAGAGTACTTTATCCAGCAAAGCTATCATTCAGAATTGAAGGTCAGATAAAGAGCTTTACAGATAAGGAAAAGCTAAAGGACTTCATCACCACTAAACCAGTATTATACGAAATGCTGAAAGGTATCCTTTAAGAAGAGGAAGAAGAAAAAGGTAAAGATAGAAATTATGAACAACAAACATGCATCTATCAACAAGTGAATCTAAGAATCAAGTGAATAAATAATCTGATGTACAGAATGAACTGGTGATTACAATGAATCAGGGACATAGAAAGGGAATGGACTGACTATTCTGGGGGCGGGGGAAGGGGAATGGGAGATTCGGGAAGAGACTGGACAAAAATCGTGCACCTATGGATGAGGACAGTGGGTGGGGAGTGAGGGCAGAGGGGGAGGAGGGAATTGGGAGGAGGGGAGTTATGGGGAAAAAAAGAGGAACAAATGTAATCTGAACAATAAAGATTTAATAAAATTAAAAAAAAAATAATGGGCTTCAAGCAGTTTAGACTTACTGTTGTGATTTGTAGTTATTATAACAACTAGAAACTAATAGTGGCTTGCCTCTTTAATGACTGAAAAACATTTCCATGGGACACTTTGTAATTAATTATTATTAAGATGTCATCTCTACATGTCTTTGATTAAGCTCCTTTCTTTTGGTATTTTCAAAAGTGCTTCTACTGTTCTGCATAGCACAAGTGCTGCAGGGGGAAAGGGATACAAGAGAAAGAAGTAGACATAAGCACTGAGTCAGCAAAAGGCTTGAGCCAACAGTGTGCATTAATGAGAGTGGTGAAACAGGAATGCAAAGCAGGGTCTTCTGCTTATCACCTTGAAGCTACCACTCATCTTCTGTGTTATAGTTGAGGTCTCCCTCAGACTTACTGCCAAGAGAATCCAGACAACCTGGTTATCAGTGCCATGGGCAAAGGTGACCTGTGCTCTGGCAAGATGACCTCTGGAATTGAAATAGGACTATGAGTGTCTACAGTTACATCTGGGAGGGTAGTGGCCTCAGCCTTCCCTATTTTCCTTGCCTTTTCATTTGCTTTGTTTTCATATTCAACTGCAAATGTTCCCACTACTGTTCCTCAGTCATTGCAAAGCTACATTGCAGAATTAGTTTCCCACCAAGGGGAAGTTGTGCATTTTTATTCTTGTGTGAGGAGAAAGATTAGAACAACAGGAAGATTATATGTCTCAAAATCCAAATTATTTCTTTGACAACTGCTGGGGTCCAACCCCAACGGGTCCAGGGATCCCCAAAGGTGTGGACAGAGTCGGCGAAGAAGGAAAGGCATGGGGTCAGCGTTCAGTTCATCAGCATAGCGAGGTTCTCCCTCCAGGATCTCCAGCGAAGTTCTGGTTAGGAACTCCAACCAAGTTCTGGTCAGGATCTCCAACCAAGTTCTGATGCCATGTTCTCTCGCTAGGTTCTCCAGCTAGGTTCTCCAGGTTCTCCAGCCAGGTTCAGTCACCAGGTTCTTTAGCCAGTTCTATCCAGGTTCTTTTGCCATGTTCTGTCTAAGTTCTCCAGTGAAGTTCTGTAGCCAGGTTCATTCCAGGATCTTTTGCCATGTTCTCTGGCTAGGTTCTGGTTAGGATCTCACGAGGATCTGATGAGGAGCTGATGAGGAGCTGATGAGGAGCTGATGTGGATCTGATGTTTATTGTCTTGTTACATCCGTATTTATACCAGCCGATTTTAATCCTGTCAATTTCTATTACAAAGGTTAGGGCGTTTCTTATCTCCATTCCAGGGAGTAAAGATTATGTAGCTTAACTACCCGCCTGGCACTTAATTAAGGGGTTCTATCCCCTCCCTAACCTCAGGGAAAGATCCCCACCTGGGGAAACAACCTTTCTCGGAGAGGTGACCTTGGTTAAAACACATGGCGCTAAAGGGAGCAAACATATTAAGAACAGTATGCCATATACGCCAGGTCCCTTGAAACAGCAAGGATGGACCGGCTCCCGGCAGACAACTAATAGTTGTATAAGCTTAGGCAATACGTTAAATTCTCTGAATTTGCTCTTTCACATCTATAAAAATGAAATATGGAAAGTCTTACTTTGTTGGGTTGTTGTACATTTACAGAATGGAATACTATCTATACTAATAAAAGGGTAATATGCTAATTAGACCAGGTCAACCAGACATCTTCCGGTCATCCGGTCCTCTTTCTAGACAAAACCATGGTGATGGGGGCCAAGGCAGAGGCGGTTAAGGGCAATCAGACTGGCAGGGGAGCAGTTAAGGGTGATCAGGCTGGCAGGCAGAGGCAGTTAAAGGCTATCAGGCAGGCAGGCAGGCAGGTGCTCACGGTTAGAAGCCTGCAGTCCCAGATTGCAAGAGGGATGTCTGACTGCCGGTTCAGGGATCAGACCTAAACCAGCAGTTGACCATCCCCTGAGGGGTCCCAGATTGGAGAGGGTGCAGGCCAGGCTGAGGGACAACCCCCCCGCCCAGTGCATGAATTTTGGGCACCAGGCCTCTAGTGCAGCTATAAAAAGAAGGATCTATTACCCTTTGAGACAGCATGGAGGGACCTGGAAATGAAAATGCTAAGTGAAATAAACCAGTCAGAGAAAGATAAATATCACATGATCTCACTTATATGTGGAATCTAATAAACATAATAAACTGATGAATAAAATAGAGCCAGAAGCATGGAAATATGGAACAGACTGGCGAATCTCAGAGGGAAAGGCAGCAAGAGAACTACAAAATAATTTATATGCATATATTCATTACCTAGGGACACAAACAATAGGGTGGTGAACACTTGGGTCGGGGCAAAGGAGAAAAAGGGGGGACGTCAGTAGTACTCTCAACACTAAAAATTAAATAAATAAGTATGACTCTATCATCAAAGAAAATGAATTAAAAAGTCTGTAAAAAAAAATGTCTGTAAAGAAACTTCCACAATGTCATTATGCAAAAGGTAATTGCTAAGTTAATACTTATTAATTTCATACTAATTTTTATTCTTTTTGTAGACACTAGTGTAGAACTATCTATATCTATAAGTTATTCCTACTTGCACTTTTTTACATTTATTTAAGTAGGCAAGTCTTTTAATTGACTCATAAAGATGGTTTAAAATGCTCAAACTAATGGTTTATTCACACAAAGCTATAAATGATACATATGTAATATTTATTGAGCTCCTAACATGTGCCGGCCTTGTGATCACAGTTTTACCTGTGTTATTTCATTTTTCCCACTTTATAGTGCGAAATTGAGTCATAGTACAGTTAAGTAAAATTTTCCAAGATCTTAAGCTAATTAATGGCAAAGCCAGAGCTTAAGACCATGTATGCTTTAAATCTTTCTGTTGTAATGCCTCTGTCTGTGTCTAATATTGGGGTCCTAATAACAAGTGTAAGGATGCAGGGAAGAGAGAAATGAACAAATACATAACTGATAAATGGGAGGATAAGAGGTGGAAGAGTCTATGGTTTAAAGGTAAGAGCTTAGTCACTGTTATTATTGTATGGATTTGAATACTAACTCTTCACTTGCCAGCTATGTGACTTGTAAATTTTTTTTATATACTTTTATTGATTTCAGAGAGGAAGGGAGAGAGAGAGAGAGATAGAAACATTAATGATGAGAATCATTGATCTGCTGCTTCCTGCATGCCTCCCTCCTACTAAGGATTGAGCCCACAAATGGGACATTATGCCCTGATCGGGAATCAAATGGTGACCTCCCTGTTCATAAGTCTATACTCAACCACTGAGACATATTGGCCTGGCCCGCTGTCACGACTTCAAACTACTCCTCCAACTGCCCCCGAGTTTTTAGTATTTTCCTCTGTAATATGAGCTTAATCCCTCTATCTTGGGATTCTTGTGAGAGTTAAATTAAATAAAATATCTGGTACACAGGAAACAATCAAACAATATTGGTTATATTTACCATGGGTGCAAAATGAGGATGTTTAAGTGGTAGAGGAAAATATTCATCTACACATCACAAATTTGTTTGAGACACCTTGGTAATGAGACTGCATTAAGTGCAGGGTCACCGCAACATCAATCAGCATTCACTTATATAGCAAGCACAGAGAATATGTAACATTAAATCTATTATTGATTAAGTGTTCATCACAGCCCAGACCTTGTAAAACACAACCCCTCTAATCCTCACATTAGACTAGTCAGGAACCTACTATTGTGCTCATCTTACAGACAGAGATACTGATGAATGTAAAGGTAAAGGGACATATCAAAATTATACATACACACATATTGCATTAGCAAAACCTAGAAAAACATTGAATTTAGATTTATTTTACAGTACCCTTTCCCGCTTCTGAAGATTGCTTATTTCCACTTTAGATACTGACAAAGGTAGATGAGTCTCAAGGGTCTTACATTGTCAGCAGTGCTAGAAATGTGGCCAAGATTCTTTCATGTCTTGGTTTTGGAAGTTTACATATTATTGTGTTTCTGTTGTTGTTTGCTTTTTTTATATTTTTTCTTCTGATATTTGAAGTGAATTAAAAGGTGCTTGACAGAACTTGAATATCTAAATTTCTCATTGCACTCAAACATTATGTTTTATTTAAAAATATTTCTAGTAATTTTTAAATATTTCTAATACTCATTCAATAATTATTGAGAGAGAACTTATTAATGGCAAACTAGGTTAAGGTAAATTTCTCCAAAACATATATAAAGCATAGTGTTTTTTAGATTGGCCTTGTAGATGTGTCTTATATTTATGAAATTTCTAACATCATTATATGTAACTGTGTTCCAGAAGCCATTTACATCATTGTAATTGAAGGAGAATGTATATTAATAACATATATTATTAACATACAGGATGGGGAAAAAGTAGGTTTTAACATCTTAGTATGAAAACTAATACAACAATTAATAACAATACAAAAATAAACTGTGTTTCACATGCTCAGAACTGTAAACCTACTTTTGCCCCCCCGTATGTAACATATTAATATGTTACAGAACTCTCACAATTCCCTTTAGGGAATTTGTTTGATTATAATATGCATAAAAACAATAGTTAAGTTATTGTTTCTCATTTTATAAGTGTTATATGTATTTATGTTCATGTGAAATTAAAATAAAATATCTGATATCCTAGTTAAAAGTCAATGATTACGGCAGTGATTCAAACATAATATTTTTTCTAGACATATTTGATAAGTTGTTCTACTAGTTTCCAGTGAATAATAAATTTTGAATATTTCATTTTTTAAAATTGAAGATGGTATACTATTGTAATCAAGTTTTCACCAAGTTTGTATTGTGTGCCTTGAAACCATATAAATATTATAATTTCATCACTTCTTGATGGATACTGTCAGCTTAATATGTGACATTCTTTGGTGGTCAGTAGGTTATTCTTTTTAGAGCAAAGTTTATATTTTAGAATGCTGTTTTGGTGATTTACATTTTTCAAGAGTTTATATTTCCAATTTAATCATTTTTAAAAGTTAATTTATTGACAGCTGCATAACTGCATGATCAGTCTCTGTTTGATTCTGTCCAGCATGAAAAGCTTTTCATTAATTTATGTTTTAATGTAGGTAATGTGTGTCTTGATACTATAGCATTTGGAAATTTATACATTTATTAAACAAAGACAAGAAGCAAGTTAAGGGCATTTCCTTCACTGTAAGGTGGAGCTATCAACCGGTCCAATGAGATTTGAAAATAAGTGAAAATAGCAGAATTCACTAAGGTATTTAGGAAATTTGACCTTACATATTGCAGATTTTTAGAATCAATACAAAAACATATAAATATAGAAAAATGGTAAAGTATTCCTTCTGGAAAATAACAATGCTTTGAAATTTAATGATTAACTGAAATCCAGTCCTCTTTTGTGTGACTGTGGCTTCTCTCATTATACTAAACCAGAAATTGAACTAGACTGCAAGGCACAGATAGAGGGTCTTTGCGAGACCTGTCTTTTTGTAGGAGACTCTCTAAGCTCCAACAAATTGTTTCAATAGCTTAATCTTATTAGTTTAGAGAATGTGATGTTCTCTGTCTCTCAGTACCAAAAAGAAAAAAAAGAAAAAAACCAGCATATTTGCTGAATCATATATCAAGAAAATAGTTGTTAAAAATAATTCTTTTTTGAAGAATATATTCAGCTTCAATTGTATACCCTCAACTGGCCACATGCTGGTTTTCTCTCTGATTTCTACCCTTTTAGCTTGCCCTTTGTCTTCTTCCTAGTTATAAAGAGAGCATTGCAGCCTCACATAATAACTTACAAGCTTTATAATAAATTACTGGAAGCCTTGGAGATATAACAAAGAGGACTTTTTTTCTTAAACGGCCATAGGGCCAATCATATCAGAAAGACGTGTGTGTGTGTGTGTGTGTGTGTGTGTGTGTGTGTGTGTGTGTGTTTGCTAATTGTAGAATTTTTTGAAACAAGACATTTTTTCTTTGAAAATCATTGTATCATTAATTTTTAAGAACAAAATTATAGCATGTATTATAAGAGTACCCTGCAAATCTCTCCAAAGGGACAAGATAAAGCCAACATAGTTCAAAAGTTCAGATTCGAAGCTTCAAAGTGTAAGCCTGGAAGAAAGGAAATTCCTCTGGGAACACTATCATTTTCTTACATTCCCACCAATGCTTTGCTGGTTTGTTCTGAAGAACCATTTTCTACAGACCCCTCATTACAATTTCTGCTGCGACTAGCCACAGTAGCTTAAAGCATAGTGTTAAAAGACAAGGTATTTATCCATGTTGTCATTTTGCTTCTCTGTGGCCAGGGGATTAATCACTTTCTCAAGGGGCCAACTCTACCATTTCCTTTACTTTCGGGAAGAGAGGTTTTAAGAAAATGCCACTGTATGACCACAACTTATTCTTTAAAAAGAATGTAATATATCCTTTAAAGAAAGAAAATTACCCAGAGACAATTTTAGCCAGAATTCAGTTATTTAATTCATATTTGAGAGGTGACCTCACTTCAGAGCCAAATCAGGATTAGCAGGACCCTTCTAAACATGATGAAGCACTAATGTCTTCATACAAGTGAGCCTTGTGGCCTGGATGGGTGACAAGCATTTGATTGGCTTCTATTTTCACCAGCTTAAATCTACAAGCTGGAAAGTGACAGGAGAGTCTTTTCAGGAAACAAAACTGGTTAGGATGCATGAGGACTGATGCTTTGGCTCAGGCAAGAAATCAATGTAGTAAACTCAATATTAGTATTTCAAATGTCCGAGTTAGAATGCTTAAACCAATAACATTGCACTGAAATATAGAAATACCAAATAAGTATTTAGGACCAGATAATTTCTAAAGAAGAAATTTATCACATATTAACACCTTCCATATTAGTTTCTTTAGATTAATTTATTTTTATTAAATCTCACTAACCACATAATATCACATATATCACCTCATTATTTTTCAGAGAAAACTTATGAAATATATGTGGGTGTTATTTTTATGTTATGGACAAGAAAAACTGAGTCAAAATAGAATTAAGAAACGTTGGCTGCTATTATATATTTAATGAATGTATTACCCAGAATTAAGTTCTTATTTGTCTTATTCTCAATCCATATTTTTCTCATTACACTATGAAGTTTGTGTATTTGACATCTATACATAAATTAATGTATATTGATTTATTTGTACATACTTACCAATAGTAATAACTCATGAAAAATTTCATTGAGAAATATTGTTTTATGCCTTTAAAAAAGGAAAATGTCCTTTATATTCTAAATTAATCTATTATTTATTGTCCACAATTTTATCTTGATATCTTTACCTCTCAAACTATAATTGACATAGATGAGTTGCTGCCATTAATATGTAAATCATTGTAATAGGGTTAAAAATTCTTACATAAAAGAAAAACTATAGCAAATATTCCAGAATGTTGTTGTTTCTTATATTGCTTTGATTACACAGAGGAAGAGAGAGGTAGAAACATCAATGATGAGAAAGAATCATTAATCAACTCCCTTCTGCACACCTGCTACCAGAGATCCAGCCTGCAACCTGAGCATGTGCCCTGACCAGGAATTGAACTGTGACATCCTGGTTCATAGGCCAACGCTCAACCCCTGAGCCACACTGGCTGGGAAGAATGCTTGGATCTAAATATATTGAATCTAAAAACAGCAGTTTGGATTGCCACCGCAGACACCATTCCAGACTGGTCAGCAAGACAAAAGCCAGAGGGACTCCAAGCACCTGCAGATGACATCTGTGGGGGAAAGGAGTACATCTCAGAACAGAGTCAACCAAGATGAGAGATTCAAGGCAGACCCAGCCTCTGGTCTAAGGAGTCCCTGGCCACTGAACAGTTGGCACAATGACATTGAGGTGGAGCCTCACTGGCAGCAAGTTGGAGGATAGATCCTACAAATAGGACATCAACAATCAAGTCCCAATTATAAATGGAGAGCCCAAATGATGCACACAAGGGGGCATTCCTAGAGCATCTAGCTCAGATGGATAAAGAGACTACACCACTGGACCCCTCAAGACACTCTCTAAATTAGGTCAACCCACAAATACTGGCAAGCATAGCAGTTCTATCTAATACATAGAAGCAAATACAAGGAGACAGCTAAAATGAGGAGACAAAGAAACAACCCCCAAATGAGAGAAAAGAATCTCCAGAAAAAGAACTAAATGAAATGGAGGTAAGCAACCTATCAGACATAGAGTTCAAAGCAACAGTTACAAAGATATTTAAAGAACTTAATGCAAATTACAACAGCATGTAAAGGGAAATAGAGAACATTAACAAGAACCAGACAGGAATGATGAAAGGTATATATAACATGAAGAACACACTGGAAAGGATTAGAAGTCTATTGGATGAAGCAGAGTACCAAATCAGCGATTTGGAAGACCAGGTAGAAATAAATACCCATTTAGAGCAGCAAATAGAAAAAAATATAAAAATCAGGAAGATATCTTAAGGGAGTTCTGGGACAACATAAAATGTAATAACATCCACATTACAGGAATACCAGAATGGGCAGAGGATGAGCAAGGAACAGAGAAACTATTTAAAGAAATAATGACCGAAAACTTCCTAAACTAGGTGAAGGAAAATGTCACACAAGTTTAGGAGGCACAGACAGTCCCAATCAAGACAGAGACCCAAACCTAGACACATAATTAAAATGACAAACATTAAAGACAAAGAAAGAATCTTAAAAACAGCAGGAGAGAGAAAGAAAATTACATACAAAGTAGTTCCCGTTAGAATTAGAACTGACTTCTCAAGAGAAACACTTCAGGCCAGAAGGGTGTGGCATAAAGTACTTGAAGTCATGAAAAGCAAACACCTAAATCCAAGACTACTGTATCCAGTGAGGCTATCATTTCAAAATGAAGTGAAATAAAAAATTTTCCAGGTAAAAAAAGGTTAAAGGAATACATTACCACCAAGTCAGGAAAGCAAGAAATGTTAAAGGGACTGCTTTAAGAAGAAGAAAAGGACAGAGAGAAGATCATAGCCATAAAGAAAACAAAAATAGCAATAAGTAAATACCTATAAGTAATAACCTTAAATGTAAATGGCTTAAATGCTCCAGTCAAAAGACACAGAGTGATTGAATGAATAAGAAGACATGATCCATGTATATGCTGTTTACAAGAGAACCACCTCAGAACATAAGATACATAGACTGAGAGTGAAGGGATGGAAAAATATAGTCCATGCAAATGGAAATTTTTTAGAAAGTTAGAGTAGCAATACTCATATCATACAAAATAAATTTCAAAACAAAGGTGATAACAAGAGACAAAAAGGCCACTTCATAACACTAAAGGTAATGATTCAAAAAGAAAATATATGCACCCAATATAGGAGCACCCAAGTACATTAAAAAGTCTGGATGGACTTTAAGGGAGATATTGACAGCAATATAGTCATAGCGTAGGATTTTAACATCCAACTGACATAACTGGATAGATCTTCCAGACAAAAAAATTAACAAGGAAACAGAGAACTTAAATGACACACTACATAAGAAGGATCTAACCGATATTTACAGAACATTTCACCCCAATGCAACAGAGTATACATTCTTCTCAAGTGCACATGGAACATTATAAAAGATAGTCCACATGTTAGGCCACAAAACAAGTCTATACAAATTCAAGAAGATTGATATAATACCAACCATCTTCTCAGATCACAATGGCATGAAGTTAGAAATCAACTACAATAAAAAAAACTCAAATATATTCAAACACATGGAGGCTAAATAGGATGTTATTAAACAATGAATGGGTTACCAAGAGATAAAGCAAGATATTAAAAACTTCCTGGAAACAAATGAAAATGAACACACAACCACCCAAAACCTAGAGGACACCACAAAAGCAGTCCTGATAGGAAAGTTCATAGCATTACAATTCTACCACAAGAAACACGAAAAAGGACTAATAAAATATCTAACCATACAATTAAATAAACTAGAAAGAGAAGAGCAAGAAAAGCCCAGAGGAAGTAGAAGAAAGTTAATAATAAAGATCAGAGAGGAAAAAAATGACATAGAATCTAAAAAAAGCAGTACAAAATATCAATAAATTCAAGAGCTGGTTCTTCAAAAAGATAAAAAAGATTAATGAACCCCTAGCCAGACTCACCAAGAAATAAAAAGAGAGGACTCAAATCAGTAAAATCAGAAATGAAAGAGGCAATATAACAACAGACACACAGGAATACAAAGGATTGTAAGCAAATGCTATGAACAACTATATGCCAACAAACTAGACAACCTGGGTGAAATGGATTAATTCCTAGAAACATACAATCTTCTGAAACTCAATCAGGAAGAATCAGAAAACTGGAGTAGGCCAATAACAGTAGATGAAATTGAAGCAGTAATTTAAAAACTCCCAGCAAACAAAAGTCCTAGACTGGATGGATTTACAAGTGAATTTTACCAAGCATTCAAAGAACTAACACTTATCCTCCTCAAACTATTCAAAAAAATTCAAGAGGAAGGAACACTTCCAAGTTATTTTTATGAGGCTAGTGTTATCCTAATTTCAAAACCACATAAAGATGCTACAAAGAAAGAAAATTACAGGCCAATATCCCTAATGAAAACATACACTGAAATCCTCAACAAAATATTAGCAAATCAGATCCAGAAATATATTAAAAAGATCATATGCCATGATCAGGTGGGATTTATTCCAGGGATGCAGGCTGGTACAATACATGCAAATCAATGTGAAACATCACATAAACAAATTGAAAAATAAAAACCACATGATCATATCAATAAATGAGGAAAAACAATTGACAAAATTCAGCACCCTTTTTTGATAAAAACTCTCAGTAAAATGGGAATAGAGACATCATACTTCAACATAATAAAGGCCATATACAACAAACCTATAGCCAACATAATACTCAATGGGCAAAAACTAAAAGAATTTCCCTTATGAACAGGAACAAGACAAGGATGTCCGCTTTCACCACTCTTATTCAACATAGCACTGGAAGTCCTAGCCACAGCAATCAGACAAGAAGAAGAGATAAAAGGCATCCAAATTTGAAGGGAGGAAGTAAAACTGTCATTATTTACAGATTACATATTGTACATAAAACATAAAAAAGACTACTAGACTTAATACGTGAATTTGGCAAAGTAGCAGGATCAACGTACGTACACACATTGATGGCATTTTTATACACCATTAATGAACTCTCAGAAAGAGAAACTAAAAAAGCAATCCCATACTCCATTGCAACAACAACAAAAAATATAGGAGTAAATTTAACCAAGGAGGTAAAAGACCAATACTTGGAAAACTATAGGACATTGAAAAAAAATAGAGGAAGATACAAACAAATGGAAGCATATACCATGTGCATACATTGGAAGAATAAACATCATTAAAATGTCTATACTACCCAAAGCAATCTACAGATTCAATGCAATCCCTATTAAAATACCAATGGCATATTCACAGAGCTAGAACAAACACTCCAAAAATTTATGTGGAACCATAAAAGACCCCAAATAGCTGCATCAATATTGAGAAAGAAGAATGAAGTAAGAGGGATCACAATACCAGATATCAAACTATACAACAAAGTCATTGTAACCAAAACAGCCTGATACTCGCACAAGAACAGGCATATAACCAAAGAATCAGAATACAGAACACATAAATTGATCCCACACCATATGGTCAATTAATATTTGACAAAGGAGGCAAGAACATACAATGGAGTCAAGACAGTCTCTTCAACAAATGGGGCTGGGAAAACTGGACAGACACATGCAAAAAGATGAAACTAGACTACCAACTTACACCATATACAAGAATAAACTCAAAATGGATAAAAAAGTAAATGTAAGGCATGAAACCATAAAAATCTTATAGAGAACATTGGCAGTAAAATCTCAGACATCTCATGTAGTGATATGTTTACAGATACATCTCCTAAAGCAAAGGAAACTAAGGCGAAATTAGACAAATGGGACTACATCAAAATAAAAAGCTTCTGTATAGTAAAAGAAACGGCCATAAAATTTAAAAGGGAATTCTGAAAGGGAGAACATATTTGCCAATGATACATTTGATAAGGGGTTAATATCCAACAAATATAAAGTACTCATACAACTCAACAAAAAGAAGACAAACAATTCAATTTAAAAAATGGGCAGAAGACCTGAGTAGATATTTCTTCAAAGAAGACAGAAATGGCCACGAGACACAGGAAAAAATGTTCAGTCACTAATCATCAGAGAAATGCAAATTGAAACCACAATGAGATATCACCACACATCTGTCAGTTATCACCAATAAATCAACAAACAGCAAGTGCTGGCAAGGATATGGGGATAAGGGAACACAGTTCATTGCTGGTGGGAAAGCAGACTGGTGCAGCCATTATGGAAAACAGAATGGAGTTTCCTCAAAAAAAATTAAAAATAGAACTTCCTTTTGACCCAGTGATCCCACTACTGGAAACATATCCTAAAAACCCTAATATACCAATCAGAAAGAATATATGCACCCTTATGTTCATAGCAGTGTTATACAATAGCTAAGATTTGGAAATAGCCCAAGTGCCCATCAGTAGATCAATGGATAAAAAAAGCTGTGGAACATTTACACTATGGAATACTACTCTGCTATAAAAAAGAGGGATCTCTTACTCTTTGGGACAGCATTGATTGACCTGGAAAAATATTATGCTATGTGAAATAAGCCAAACTGAGAAAGACAAATATTACATGATCTCACTTATTTGTGGAATGTAATGAACAAAAAGAACTGGCCAAAAAAATAAGACCCAAAGCAGGGAGGCATGGAACAGACCTAGATACCTCGACATATGGTTGGGGGAACAAGAATAGATAAACCAAAGAACTTATATACTTACTAGGGGCCCAGTGCACGAATTCATGCACCTTGAAAAGAACTGTGGGCCACAAGGCTGCAGTGGGCACAGGGACAGGTCTTGGCCCATTCTCCGTGCCCCTGCCTGGCCCCTTCCACCGTGGCCCCCAGTCCCCTCTCTGCTGGCAGCCCTGCTCCCACACCACTGCTCCCATGTGCTGATGGCTCTGGCCCCACTCGCACCCGCTGATGGCATGGAGTGATTTGGGCCAGAGCCAGCAGTGGGGGCGAGCGGCGGCTCTAGAGTCAGCAGCGGGTGCAAGCAAGACCAACATTGGCAGCAGGTGCAAGTGCCAGACGGGACTGCAGTGCAGGGGAGCAAAGAACTTTCAGTAACCACCAGAGGCTCGTCCTGATGACAGTGACCAGTGTCCCACCTTTGTCTGCCACCCCCGCTCATCTACTCCACCATCTCGCCACGGCTGACGCCCACCATGTTCCATGCTCTGCCTCCTGCTGCCAACACACGCCATGCTGCACACTGTGCTGCCTGCTGCCAACGCCCTCCATGTTCTGCATGCACCCCCCTGGACAAATTATTGAGCAAAACTAATAGATGACATATTCAGTCAGCGCATGTCATAGCGATCAGTTCTTCGGTTGGTCCGCCATTCAGTCTATTTGCATATTAGCCTTTTATTATATAGGGCAGGCATAGATCAGGGATATGGGCAATAGGGAGGTAAAGACCTGAGAGGGTGAATATGCCCTGGGAGGAGGGGAGGTAAGGGGGAGGAAATGGGAGATATTTGTAATACCATCAACAACAAAAATATATATTTATAAAAATCTAAAAGGTTTTACATTAAAAAAATAAAATGAATAAATAATAAATTTAATTTGAAAAGGTTTCAGTTGCCTAATGTCTATATAAACTAAATTTATATACCTAAATTTATATACTAATTTATAAACTAAATTTATATACTATCAATTTGGACACTATTGAATTAGCATAAGTTAGATTTTATATGTAGGATACATTAAAACATAAAGGATAAATACATATTTGGCAGGAATAAATGTGTCTATTTTTTTCTTTAAAATGAGCAAAATAAAAAGGCAATACACTGTGACTGTATCAGGTGTGTGCTATATAGTTTAGGTTGGTAGATACGTGATAGTTCAGAAAGATGAAATGAAAATTATAACATTTACATTTTTGCATGTGATTTATAGTTCAAAAGATCTCTTTCGGGGGACAAATTATTGAGCAAAACTAAGAGATGACATATTCAGTCAAGATCCTATTAACTTGATTCAACTCAACATATGGTGGTGTACTAGGCTCTTAGCAATTGCTGAGTGTGCAGCAAAGGGAGCCTATGGCAGATAGTGCAGAGGTGAGCAGGACCTAACCTGGCAATTCAATCATAAGGCTGATTAACTGGTTTGATATATGCTCACTGGCCCTAGCTAGTTTGGCTCAGTGGATAGAGAATTGGCCTGTGGACTGAAGGGTCCCGGGTTCAATTTTGGTCAAGGGCACATGCCCAGGTTGCGGGCTCAATCCCCAGTAGGGCATGCAGGAGGCAGCCAATCAATGACTCCCTCTCATCACTGATGTTTCTCTCTCTCTCTCCTTCTCCCTTCCTCTCTGCAAAAAAAAAATATATATATACACACATATATACTCAGTGAACTTTTTTTGACCATAGAATGCACGTTCTGATAACTTCACCATTTAGTATCAGACTTAGGTTTCCCAAATAACCTTAATTGAGATTATGTTTTTCTTCTTTCCAACTTTAACCCAAATGACCCAGAAGAACTATGACTAATATATTAAATACTGTAAGAAAATTGCTGGAGAAACACTCTTTTTTTACCACTGAGATGTAAAACAAAAACTTAATTAATTTTTTGTAGTCTTCACAGAAATATCAACTGCTTGGTTGGACCTCATTTCTACAAAGCATATTGTTATTGGAAATTAACCATATTTTACTACCTGCCATTCAAAAATAATCTTTATCTGGTGATTTTCTTTATGAAAATCAGTTGTTGAAAAATATATTTTTAAAGTCTATTCATTAACCTGGAAAGTACTCTGGTTTCTAGGTGTTTCTGATTTCCAAGTGGTTTTGAATATATTGAGAAGTGTTAATTATATTTTATTAGTAGTAAGGATCATGACGGAGGCTCTTTCTTTGTACACATTCATGAATATATGTTCATATATGCACATATGTTATGTACATAAATGTAAGTGATGCTTCTTATATTAAGAATGACTAAGGGCAAAATAGCATACTCAACTACTAACACGTCAGATAAGAAAACTTGCTATTTATCATTTTTGTTTTTGTTTTGTTTTTATTTTTTCTTATCCTTAAAGTTTTATCTAAAGCTCTTTAGTTGTGTAATAGGTTGTCTTTATATTTCACAAGTTACAGAACAAATGTTCAGCTAACCTATCCTTGGCCTGTTGACCTGAGTGTTTATTTGCCTCCTTTTACAAGAATATAAGCTGAGACCCAAGTTCAACTTTGTCAAAGTCTAAAATTTATATTTCTTCAAGCTAGGGCTTTTTTCCTCCCTTTATTCTTCCATTCGTACCTAAACTCTGCCTATTCCCAGTGACAAAAATCTTAGACCAATTCAGTGGGCAACATGCTTCAGTAGTCCACTGAAAATTATATCCATATCTATTTCCTGCCTGGGGGTGGGAGAGTATCTACACAATTTTTGCCTACATCTCACCACCAAGGATGAAAATAAGCATTAAAAACTCCTTTGGAAAAAAATCATTGCAGAATTCAAATCAGTACATGTAAAATTACATTAAGAAGAACACCACAAAAAGAATAATTATAATATTCATAGTATTATTTAATTTAATGATTAATGTACAGCCTATAGCTACAACTTCAGTAAAGAAAAAAAGTCTATCTTGTTTTCATATGCATTGGACACCATATTTCAGCATGCCCAATAATTAACACCTTGTCTATTAACTACAGCTATAAAATACATGACATGCCATTTTCTAAATATTAGATTTCAAAATTTAATGTAATAATAAACATTTACTGAGTTCTAACTATGATGAGACCTTTTGCTAGGAACACAATGAGTAAGATAAGAGATGAATTTGACATTGCCTTACCCTACCCACCCCAGAGGGCTCCCAGTCTAGCTCAAGATTTAATAGACAATATTATCTTATAATGGGGCTTTCCCTGCATTTGTTAAGAGTAGATTGGGGGAAATGGTATGGAAAAACCAAGAGAAAGCACATACTAAAACAATGAATTTAGGATGTGTAGTGGCAGTACAAGAAGTTTTAAGGCTCTCTTGAGAAGATAACAGACAAAATTCCATAACACTTTTATTTTTAAATTTTGATGATTCTGTTAATACATATCATAATTTCCCTTTTTAGAAAAGTCTTTCTTGCATGGATTATCCTTTTCATAATCATATAGCAAAAAAGTTTAAACAATTAGTAGCAATATTGAAAAAACAAAAACTATAATAAACTGCCCCTTTTTAGATATATTAATACTGGTTGCAAAGATTTTGAAATTATTTTTAAGCCTTTCAAAATTGTTTTTGTTGTTGTTGTTGTTTTGTTTTGTTTTGTTTTGTTTGTATTCTATTATTTGGGGTAGGAGGAATGTTTGGCGAACAGCTGACCAGAAACTATTATAATATTCTCACCAATTAACTAATTTGAACTTCACAAAATAGGTATTATATTTAACCTGGGATTGCAGATTAGAGACTGAACTTGCCCCTAGTTAAGCAGAGGAGCCTGAAGGATTGTAACACAGGTGATCTGACTGAGCTCATGATTCTTAAAAGCTTTGTTGTTTATTTAATTTCCTCTGACAAGTCCTCTGTAATGTTCCAGGGACCTCCTTGATATTGCATTTGCTTTTTATGGCTTTCATTTTAAGTTTCATTTTCTATATCCCTGCAAATCTGTTGCTTGAAATATACCTTTTTTATTTAGTCTTTGGAAATATCTATTCTTAGAAATGTTGTTGGCCTCTCTCCCCCAGCTATTGGAAGCCTTTCAAGAGCTTTGTGGGAGGGTAATGGTTTACTACAGTTGGCTAAATAACACCATCCAGAAAACAAAAGTAGTGCATAGACTAAGGCAGCTAAGATATGTCTTCATCTTCCCATCTTTCAAAACAGTCTGTCCTCATTCTGTATGAGGATTTTTTAAATGAAAAATGAAATTAAATCCCCATGTTATAGTAATAGTACTTCATGGGAAAGAACAACAAAATGCTTGGAATGCAGAACATGATTTAATATGACTTTATATCTTATGTAATACAGAAGAAAAGCAGTGATATGTACATGGAGATGACATTGTTCTTTAGTTGACAGTAACTGCTTGTTCTGCACATGTGTTCTTGGCTTTTTCAACAATTCTCATCACTCCTCCTAAGAGTGCCCAGACCACAGGCTGGGAATGTCTGGTGTGACCATTGTTATTTCATCTCTTTTTATTATCTAGTCTCAGTTTGACATGTCATATAACAGTGACAATGATGTCAAAATTGTTCTATTTTCTTTCTTTCCTAATTTACTTTTGCTGGAAACCATTACTCTTTGTCTTGAAAAGTATCTTCTGATTTATATTATTTTTAAATTATGCCCTTTAACCACAGTCATTTTATCACTCTGATTATAAAATTATCAATAATTTTTGAAATCCACATATGTAGGGTTTCCCTTCAAAATGTATACACACTTTAAATAATTACAAAGGCAGTGGTTATTAAAATATATATTGTTTTAAAAAATTGAGCTATAAGCTGTTAAAATGTGTATACATTTTTTGGACACCCTATATTTTAAATCAATTTTCTTAATATTTAAAATAGAAAATTAATGTTTCCAAACTCTACCTCCAAAACTGTCTTTATAGGCATCCTTTAAATTATATACATATATTAATTATGCAAGTTAAGGCATGATTTAACTATGATATAGATGTAACTAAAATTCAAATATGCTAGATTAATGATTATGTAAAATACATTCCTAAAGTGGGCAGGTAAGAAATGGGCATATAAGTGTCTTGTCTGCCACTGAATTAAAATTTTTGAAAAGAAACTTAACCTAGTTTGTTAAGTATGTTATTTTTTCATAATATTTTGGTCAAAGTATATTATTTTTTCATAGTATTTTGATGAGAAGTTCATAGAGAATACAAACGGCAATATGTCACCAATAACTAACCTGGAGGCTCACCTGATAAAAATCTGAAAGAAAGGAGTTGAAATTTGAAAATGCAATTAGTCAACATGACAGCATGCAGAACAGACATTTTCCAGGCAGATGAAACATGGAACTATATTGAACTGGAGGACTATCTACATGCTATTTTAGAGATTATATTCCAATATACCATACTGTTAGGTCATTATTATCCTATATAATAAAGAGGTAATATGCAAAGTGACCATCACTCCAACACACAAGATGGCCACCCCCATGTGAACACAAGATGGCCGGCAGGGGAGGGCAGTTAAGGGGGACAAGCCTGCAGGGAGGGCAGTTGGGGGGGACCAGGTCAGGAGGGGAGGGCAGTTAGGGGCAATAGGGCCAGCAGGGGAGCAATTAGGCATTGATCAGGCTGTCAGGGGAGTGGTTAGGCGGTGATCAGGCTGGCAGGCAGGCGAGCAGTTGGGAGCCAGCAGGATCAGGCCTAAACGGGCAGTCGGACATCCCTCGAGGGGTCTCAGATTGGAGAGGGTGCAGGCTGGGCTGAGGGACACACCCCCCTCGTGCATGAATTTTGTGCATAGGACCTCTAGTTTTATAATAATAAAAAGTATTCTTCATCAGACTGAATAACATTTTCACATAAGCACACAGATGTCCATTCCTATTAACATAAGTTTTGTTAGTTTGTTTTAATCATGTGATGGGGAGTGTGGTACTTTCTCTAAATCATATAAAAATGACAGTATTTTATATATAATATTTAGATTATATTTTTAGAATCTCACTAAAAACATTATACAGAATGGCTAGTAAGTGAGCCAATGTGACATGAATGGTGGCATTTTATAACAGTCAGTAACCTTGTCTATACAACAGAACAACCCCACCTGCCTGCCACGGGCCCAGACAGGACATATGATGGCTCTCTATTGATTGCCATTGAGTCACATGAACTTGCAAGCTGATTAAATGAATGATTTGTCTGAGAATATGGTGGGATGTTTAGTAAAGTTAATTCATGAAAACAAACATACTAGTAAACATTTTTACTTTGTTTTATAAATTTCATTACTAAGAGGAATTTCATTTCAGGAAATGCAAAATATGTGAATGTCATGTTGAACCTGAGTGAAAGTGATTAGTGACTTTGCCTTATGGTATTACTACAAACCAAAGTCTAACAAATAATTGCATCAGAATATAAATTCAATGTTCACTTTAATAATATATGACTCTTTTTTGCTACTGAACATTTGCTTCTGAAAAACACAATTTATTTTCCAGACTTGTTATATATTTGGATGGCTTTGTCTGCTGTTCGTGCTGGAAATGACATCTCTATGCAAATGCTTTCATGCAAATTTGAAACTGAAGCCAAATATCAGAGGGGGAGTAAGCAGTGAATGGATTAATAAGGGGTAAACTCTCCTACCTAGAAGCCCTGTGTAGCTCAACAATTTTGGTAGTTCACTATGTATATACTGTTTCCCCACCAGTGTCAAGTTTACTATTCATTATGGATTGCATTATAATCAATATTTTAAATAAACTTTACAGAGGAAGGTGATTCAATAAGGAGTACAAGTCAACTTTGGTTATGATTTCTGAAAATTCTAATTGATCTTGTGGGAAGTTGATGGTATGTTTTTTATAACATCTAAAAAGATTACTCAATAAATCATAGAAAATTGGGGTATTTTTACATGTAAATTTAAATAAGAAAATTATTGTATGTAAGACTATACTAAACCTGATGCCAATGCAAAGAAAAGTTTGTAATGGATTAAGTAGTATTCTTTGGGAGTATTTAAAAATGGAAATAGCGCTCACTAGGAGCAAGCTTTGATTTACTTGAGAAGTCAAAACAACTAGCACCATATATTCTTTTAATTCATTATCAAACTTCTAATAAGAGGAAAGCTATAATGTTCTGCTAAACACTTGACACTTTCTGCTTTGCTGAAAACTATAGTCAAATTGATTCATATCAAATGTATCTGTTTTAATGTAGAGTATTTCACAGTCATGTAGAATTAGGATCAAATTTAGCACATGTTTAACAATAGTACTTTGTAAAGATAGGAAAATACTCTGTAAATTTTGCATAATAATAATTATATAGCTACATCAAAGAATAAATATACATACAATAATGAATATGTTTAACATAAATCAGTTTATATTTACAAGTTTTCCTAAGAGATTCTTTGGTGATATTCTAAAATATATGAATTTTTGTGCACCCATTCAGAACTCACATTCCAAACCTCAGCATTATTCCATTTAATTATGAGCTGTATGTGACCCAGAAACTGTTCTTTGTGATACCTATGGCTATTTTTTAAACTTTGTTAAAAATAAATGACTCTAGTAAAGTAATTAAAAATCCTAACCTAAATAAAGCAGGTAATCTAGCTCAAGATAGTGAGATTACATACATGTTTAAGACTCTTGCCGAAACCGGTTTGGCTCAATGGATAGAGCGTCGGCCTGCAGACTGAAAGGTCCCGGGTTCGATTCCGGTCAAGGGCATGTACCTTGGTTGCGGGCACATCCCCAGTAGGGGGTGTGCAAGAGGCAGCTGATCGATGTTCCTCTTTCATCGATGTTTCTAACTCTCTATTCCTCTCCCTTCCTCTCTGTAAAAAATCAATAAAATATATTTAAAAAAAAAAAAAGACTCTGATCAGGTTTTCATTTTACATTAAAAGCCTATTTTTGTTGAGTAAGCCATAACTGCAATATATGAAAGATTAACTTATGCATCAGTCTTATGGTCAGTATCAGAATAAAAATACTCATCTTATGTAAAACAGAGCACTCTTTTCTACAATTTCTTGTCAAAATACATATTGACTTTTTTTATTCGAAAGAAAGAATATCAAGAGTTCTCTTAATAACTTGAGATCTATAGGAGTGTATTTGAGTATCTTTCAACAATGAATAAATGCTATGAAATCTTATAAATTGCCCAATTTACTTCTCTGTTGCCAGGTGGAAACTATATTGCTCACAAAATAACAATGAATAACCAGAGAAATCAATACTTCTTGGGTTAAATGAAAGACAGGATATTTTCAAGGTTCTTAAAAAAATGAGTTGTTTATGCCTCAGAAAAATAAAATAAGTAACCAGATGCTTGACTAGTTTTGAGAAGAGAAGCTGCTGCCATATAATTAACAGTGGGATTAAAGTATGTTACCACCCTGCTGAGGTTCCACACACAAACACACCAAATGTGCACTCCTGGTTTTTAAAGGAAATTGTTCAAGCAAAGACTTGGAAGAGTATTTCAGAGTTCTGAGGGCTCTGTTTAGTTTCTGCCTTGTTTTCATTTTTCAATATGCTGGGAAAGGGAACAACTTCCTCCAATTGCTTTTCTTAGAGATGCACACACACACATATTTTAAAATCTTCATTTCCCCATGTATTTTGGATTATCTTCCTGGTGTTCTCTTTTATTCTGTGAAAACTCACTGCATGACAATTTGAGGAGTTTCTTGAAAGCAAGGCTTTTCTTAAGGTCAAGGACTAAACAAGAAGCAATTATAGTCATGGACAAATAAAGAACTCCCTGCTCCGAACGCTGACCAAGAGACCCAGTGGACATTTTTTGCTGCTGAATTGCTGACTGAGTTCATAAAGGAAGTAAGTTTCGCAATATTTAGGGATGATGCCAGAAGGACACACATCTGGTCTCATACTCCAAGAAATAACTCACTTTGATTCATGAGAAGGTGGTGAAGTTCAAGAAAGATGATACATAAAACTCAGCAAGAGGAGAGATGCTTTCCATGCTCATGGCTACCTTTTGGCTTTCAAAGTTGTTTTATATGAAGTATACATATCTTGCTCTCAAGGGCTTTCCTTGAGCATTGGTGGCTAAATCACATTGTGCCTACGTAGGTATAAATAGCACTGCCTCTCTCCTTAGCCTATTGAAGCCATGCTGGCTCCCTAAATCTATCAAAGCCATCTAAACGTCACTTAGAAAGCATCAGCTACTGTATGACATTAAGGGTATGCTAGAAACAAGGTAGCTGGAAGATGAACTTTTGTGCCTCTCAGGCTGGAAGATTCTAAGTAGAATAGCAAAGATCACGTTAATGTGATAGCATAAATAGCAACAACAAAAACAATGTTTCTTATGAGTGGAAAAAAAATGCCTGTCTACCAAGATTTCAAACAGTTTCAACTAGCCATTTTTAGAAGCAGACTGAACATTATCATTAAAGTGTTTTTTATTTGGCACAACTTTGAGATATAATTTACATTTCACAAGATTCTCCCATTTAAAATGTACAGTACAATGTGTTTTTTGTTTGTTTGTTTGTTTGTTTGTTTAGTATATCCACAGAGTTGTGAAAAAAATCACCCCTATCAATTTTAGACCATTTTCATCACACTCAAAAGAAAGCCCCTCCAATCCCCATTCCCAATCCACTCTTCCTCCCCCAGGCGGAGGCAACCACTGATGTACTTTCTAAATATATATAGAATTGCCTATTCTCAGGCATTTTCTATAAAAGGATGTCTTCCTTTGTACTGTATTCTTTCACTTAGCCTAATTTTTCCAGAGTCATCCACACTGTAGTACATATCAGTGTTTCATTCCTTGTTACTAACTAGTAACATCCTATTGCATATATAATTTGTCTATTTGCCAATTGGTGAACATTTGGGTTGTTTCCACATTTTTTTTTGCGATTATAAATAATGATGTTATGAACATTTATGTATAAAGTGTAAATGTTATTGGTGGGGAGTTCTCCTCATCCCCACCACTTGCCAGGGGATGTGGACATATTGTGATGTCACAAGAAAAATAATTTTCTGAGACTTGCATGGGAGAAAGAGGTATTGCAGAAAGCTTTATTTCTGCGAAATCAAACACCTGAGTTTCCAAGGCCCTATCGCCCTTTGTCCAGCCAAGGAGAAAGTCCAGCTATTCCTTGAGCACGGCTAGGATTCAAGTTATTGCCCAGTTCCCACTCCCTGTCTGCAGACTCCAGTCAAGCATCAGGCTAGATTAGTTTGTGGTCCCAGCTTTAGTCCATCAGTCCATTGTGTGTGGGGGGGGTCCACATGGCTACGGAGGGAACACGGGAGAATGCAGGAAAGCCACAGAGCCAAGAGAACCGTGAGCACCAAGAGAGTGAGCTCTTTTTTGGGGGGTGGGGGGTATGTATATCCAAATTTTTCTGGGCTTTTCTTGACTCCACCCCCTCTAATTATCTCTGTTCCCAGGTTTGACTGGCAGCAAGCACCCTACATCATCCTGACTCACTGCACATGCTCCCATCTTCCCCTTTGTCCAGCCCTTTCCCCCAGTGATTTGCAGGAAATGGATGGATGGTTTCCTGGGGAGTTTTTGAAATTTGAAGCTGCCTAAATGGCCATGCTTATAATGTTTGGCCTCCCATTCGCTCCCTTCCTCTAATTAATAACTAGCTAATTATAAAGGGAAAGAATTGCTGGGTAAAATGGTAACTCTATGTTTAATCTTTTTAAGAACTGCTAACTGTTTTCCAAAGTGGCTGCACTACTTTACATTTCTAGTAGTAGCATATGAGGGTTCCATTATCTTCAAATCCTCAGTGACACTAGGTGTGAAGTGGTACGTCATTGAGGTTTTGATTTGTATTTCCCTAATGGCTATGATGCTGAACATCTTTTCGTGGGCTTATTGCTCATTCATATATATTCTTTGAAGAAATATATATTCAAATCTGTCCATTTTATAATTGGGTGATTTGACTTTTTATTAATGATTTGTAATGATTTTATTCTCTTATATTCTAGATATAAGTCCCCTGGCCTATAAGACTTAAGATGTGTGAAAATTTTCTCCCAGCCTGTGGGTTGTCTCTTCACTTTCTTAATCATATCCTTTGAAGTATAGAAGTTTTTAATTTTGATAAAGTCTAATTTATCTATTTTAAATTTTGTTTTGGCCGAAACCGGTTTGGCTCAGTGGATAGAGCATCGGCCTGCGGACCGAAAGGTCCCAGGTTCTATTCCGGTCAAGGGCATGTACCTGGGTTGCGGGCACATCCCCAGTAGGAGATGTGCAGGAGGCAGCTGATCGATGTTTCTCTCTCATCAATGTTTCTAACTCTCTATCTCTCTCCCTTCCTCTCTATAAAAAATCAATAAAATATATTTAAAAAAAATTTTTAAAAAAATTTTGTTTTGATTTCATATTTTAAAAACTACTACCAAATTTAAGATTATTAATAGTTACCTTTATATTTTCTTCTAAGTTTAGCTTTTACATGTTGGTCTTAATTCATTTTGAGTTAGTTTTTGTATATGGTATGAAAGAGATACCCAAATTTGTGAAACACAGAAATCAAACTGAAATGCTTGGTTTTCCTCTGGGCAGGAGGCAAAGGTGATTTCCCGGCTTCTTGTCCAGGTGCATTCGAAGAATGAAGCCACGGACAAAAGGTGGTATAGGAAAAGGTGGACATTTATTGGGAAACAAGCACAGACTCCCACGTGGGCAGGGGTTCCAAAGGGGTAGCCCACTAAGTTCCTCTTTCCTAGGGTTTATAAAGACTGCAGTCCTTTGTGTCCTGATATCCCCTCTGATTGGCCACTATAGCAGCTTCAGAGCTCCAACCCCACGCGGGGTCCCCCTGTACCTCTCCCCCTCCTGTGGTAGAATTCTCTATCCCCTGTGAAAATCTGTTTCCCTCTTTCTCCTGTTTGTTTTTTTACTCCCTGTGGCTTTCCCTGTCTTCTGTAAATGGGTGTCTTCCTTCCCGTTTAGGCTGTGGTGCCTTTAGTTCTTTGTGAATATATGCCTTTTGGCAGCTCCTAGCCCCGCAGCTTCGCAGTCCTCCCGGATGGACCCTCTTTATTTCTAAAACTCCCTAAACCTGCCTATTTTACCCCTAAAAACTCTTTCATTTGTTCTTTTGGATGTGGCTATCCACTTGTTCTAGCTTTATTTGTTTAAAAAGTTATTCTTTTCCAACTAAGTATTATTACACTATTATTGAACATCAATTGATGGTGGATATGAAGGTTTCTCTTTACTCTGAATTATAGTTCATTGATCCATATGGTCATCTTTATGTCAGTACTACATTGGTTATTATTCCCTTTATTTTTCCAGCTCTATTGAGATATAATTAACATATAACACTGTGTAAGTTTAAGGTATACAACATGATTAGATACACATATATATTAAATGATTACCACAATAAAGTTAGTTAACACATCCATCACCTCATATGATTACATTTTTGTAGTGAGAAGATTTAAGATCTACTCTCTTAGCAACTTTTGAATATATAATACTGTTACAGAATTTACCAGGAGACCGAAAAATGGAGGTCCAGGATAAACCCATTTATTTTCAGATGTTTCACATATACTAGTACAGTGACTCAGGGGGCCAGTTCTCCAAATCCCTGAGTAAGCCAATACAGAGGAAGCTTTCTCTTTATACCCTTCGGTTTCTTTGTTTTTTATTTGTTTCCTAACTACCAGGCTTTTGTGGTGGGCTTCCACAGCCCCTCCTGAGTCAGTTAGAATAGGGAAGTTAGATTATATCTAAACTAGGGACCCGGTGCACGAAGATTCGTGCACTGGGGGGGAGGGAGTGGGAGGGGAGGGGGCGTCCCTCAACCCGACCTGCACCCTCTCCAATCTGGGAGCCCTCTCCAATCCGGGAGTTTCTGTCTTTGCAATCACATGAATGAATTATCTGAGACCCCCAACCCAGTTTGGTTTGTTGCTCACAGAATAATAGAGGCATTTTTTTTTTCTTTGCTTCATGGTGGAGATTTCCTGGAAGTTTTAGGATATCTTTGTTTAATTTTTCCTAGACACTCTGATTTTACTTATGTCTCTCACCTTTGCTTTCCCTCCATTCCCAACCGCAACAGTGCTCCAGGCTCACTTTGCTCTAGTGCAGTGGTTCTCAACCTTCTGGCCTTTAAAATACAGTTCCTCATGTTGTGACCCAACCATAAAATTATTTTCGTTGCTACTTCATAACTGTAATGTTGCTACTGTTATGAATCGTAATGTAAATATCTGATATTGCAGGATGGTCTTAGGAGACCCCTGTGAAAGGGTCGTTCGATCGCCAAAGGGGTCACGACCCACAGGTTGAGAACCACTGCTCTAGTGTCTAGGAGAACCGTCTGCCACCAGAACTACGATTCCCAGCATTCCTGCTGCTCCCTGTGCTCTGGGTCCTGGGGCTGCCACCAAAACTACTATTCCCAGAATTCCTGGTGCTCCCCATGCTCTCGGTTTTTTCTGACCAAAGGAGCCATGTCCCTGCAAGCCTCCGGCTCTCTTGCTCTGCTCTCTGTCCGGTGACCAAGGGAGCCACGTCCCTCCAAGCTGCCAGCTCTCCCACTCTGCTCTGTGTATGCAAATTACCCACCATCTTTGTCGGGTTAATTTGCATGCCCACACCTCATTGGCTGGTGGGTGTGGCTTGGGCATGGCTTGAGCATAGCGGAGGAACACTAATTTGCATGTTTCTCTTTTATTATATAGGACTAGAGGCCCGGTGCACAAAAATTTGTTCTCTAGGAGGGGAGACGGGGTCCCTCAGCCCATCCTGTGCCCTCTCGCAGTCTGGGACCCCTCAGGAGATAATGACCTGCTGGCTTAGGCCTGCTCCCGGGTGGCAGAGGGCAGGCCCAATCCCTAGGTGCAGCCCCTGGTCGGGCTCAGAGCAGGGCCAATTGAGGAGTTGGGGTGCTGCCCCCTGTCATGCTCAGGGGGGGTCCCTCAACCTGGCCTGCACCCTCTTGCAGTCCGGGAGCCCTCAGGGGATATCCAACTGACAGCTTAGGCCCACTCCCCAGACATCCTTAGCGCTGCTGCGGAGGTGGGAGAGGCTCCCACTACCTCCACTATGCTTACCAGTCATGAGCCTGGCTTCTGGTTGAGTAGTGCTCCCCATATGGGAGAACACTGACCACCAGGGGGCAGTTCCTGTGTTGTGCGTCTGCCCCGTAGTTGTCAGTACGCATCATAGCAACCAGTTGTTCCACTGTTTGGTCAATTTGCATATTAACCTTTTATTATATAGGATGCCTGGTCTGGGTGGTGTCAGTGACCTCCCCTGTAGCTAAGCTGTTCCATTCTTTGTTTATGGCCCCTTTGTAAATTGGAAATAATTTGGAAAACAGGTCTTGCTAGTCCAGATTGTGGAGAAAGGGTCAGTGACTTAATTATAGGCTATCAAGAATGTACATTAGGTTACTGGCACAGATTCAGATTGCTAGCCTCCCCCAAATGTCTTATTTTCCCCATCGATACCGTATAATTAACTGTAGTCATTATGCTGTATATTAAATCCCATAACTTATTTATTTTTTTATCTGAGAATTTGTACATTTTCACCAATATTTCCTCATTTCTCCAACCCTGTAGCCTCTGGTAACTATCATTCTGCTCTCTCTTTTTTTTTTTTATGAGTTTGACTCTTATAGATTCTATATGTACATGATAGCATACAGTATTTGTCTTTCTTGGTCTGACTTATTTCACTTAGCCACTTAGCCTAATGTCCTCAGGGCCCATCTATACTTTTGCAAATGGCAGCATTTCTTTCTTTCTCATTGGTAAATAATATTCTGTTAATACATATACCCTTTTTTATTTTTTCCAAGATTTATTGAAATATAATTGACATACAACATGATGTAAATTTAAGATGTAGAATATAAATAATGATTTGATATACATGCATTATACTACATTTTCTTTATCCATTCATCCATCTATGGACATTTAGGTTGCTTCTATATCTTGGTCGTTGTGAATAATGCTACAATAAAGATAGAAATATGGATATCTTTTCTAGATAGTGGTTTTATTTCCTCAACATATATAACCAGAAACGAGATTGCTAGATTACATGGTAGCTCTATTTTTAATTTTTTGAGGAATCTCCATACTGTTTTTCATAATGACTACACCAATTTCCATCCCTACCAACAGTGCACTAGGGTTTTTCTTTTTCTGCCCATCCTTGACAACACTTCTTATCTCTTGTCTTTTTGGCAATAGTCATTCTAACATGTATGGGATGGTATCTCATTGTGGTTTTGATTTGCATTCCCCTGATAATTAGTGATTTTGAGCACCTTTTCATGTACCTGACCATTTGTATGTCTTCTTTGGAAAAACATCTCTTTAAGTCCCCTGACCATTTTTAATCTGATTATTTGGTTTCTCTGCTACCAAGTTGTATTGAGTACCATATATTTTGGACATTAACCCCTTATATGATACATGTTTTGAAATATTTTTGTCATTTCACATTCCCTCTTCATTCTGTTGCTTATTTATTTGCCATTAAGAGTACACTATCTTAATTAGTGTAGATTTGTAGTACATTTTCTAGTCGGCAGTGACTCTTCAATTTTTGTTATTTTTCAATAATATTTTGGCTATTCTGGCCCCCTTAAATTTCCACATGAATTTTTAAGGTCAATGTGTCAGTATTTGCAGAAGTACATTTTTATCACATGAAGATGTGTTGTGAAGCAAAATAAAATGAAACAAACTATGAGGAAGGGGTATATTCTGTTAATTTATACATATTTATTTTGTCATTACATAAGAATAATCTCAAATATAATTTTCAGATATGACTATTCTATGCAACATTAAAATATATTAGAAACTATACTGAAAATTGATTTTTATATTAGGAGCATTAATTTGCATTTGTTCTATTTCAAAATACTTCATTAGGAGAATATCTAAAAATCTATGCCTATTAGAATTATTTTTATTTATTTGCATTAAAAATTCATACCCAAAGAACACAATATTCAGGCTCAATAATTGTTAAATAATTTTTTAAAATTTAACATTGCTATTTATCACAATTCCATGCTTAATTATGAAATGTTCATATTTAATATTTAGAAGAGAAAATAAGAATCACTGGATTAGCAATTTACAAATTTTCTCAAGGATTTGAAAGGCATATGCTACATTTTTATAGACAACACTAGAGACCCGGTGCACAAAATTTGTGCACTGGTTGGGGGTTGTTGCTCAGCCCAGCCTGCACCCTCTCCAATCTGGGACCCCTTGAGGGATGTCTGATTGCCCTTTTAGGCCCGATCCCAGGACAGTCGGACATCCTTCTCACAATCCAGGACTGCTGGCTCCCAAATCGTTTGCCTGCCTGCTTACCTAATTGCCCCTAACCGCTTCTGCCTGCCAGCCTGATCACACCCTAACCACTTCCCTGCTGGCCCAATCGCGCCCAACTGCCCTCCCCTGACAGCCCGGTTGGCCCCAACGGCCCTCCTCTACAGGCCTGGTCACCCCCAACTGCCCTCCCCTGCAGGCCTAGTCCCCCCCCAACGGCCCTCCCCTATAGGCCTAGTCACCCCCAACTGCCCTCCCCTGCCATCCTGGTCACCCTTAACTGCCCTTCCCTGCTGGCCCGGTCACCCCCAACAGCCCTCCCCTACCATCCTGGTCACCCCCAACTGCCCTTCACTGCAGGCCTGGTCCCCCCCAACTGTCCTCCCCTGCTGGCCTGATCACCCACAACTGCCCTCCCCTTCAGGCCATCTTGTGTCCACAAGGGGGCGGCCATCTTTGACCACATGGGGACGGCCATCTTGTGTGTTGGAATGATGGTCAATTTGCATATTACCTCTTTATTATATAGGATGATTTAATGAATACATTTATCTAAACCAAATATAAGTATAAAGTAAATTCAAAAGATAAATTGTACATATTAATAAAATTCATCCAGCCCAGCTGGTGTGGCTCAGTAGTAGACCCTCTACCTATGAACCAGGAGGTCACCATTAGATTCCCAGTCATGTATATGCCCAGATTTGGGCTCCGATCCCCATTAGCAGGCATGCAAGAGGCAGCCTATCAATGATTCTTTCTTATCATTGATGCTTCAATCAAGTTCTCTCTCTCTCTCCCTTCTGAAATCAATAAAAATATATTTAAAAAAAGAAAAAATATAATCCAGGATTTTGATGATGTCCATATTGATTTCTTTGATGCTTTCTTTTCACCAAATCTAAAAGTCTGATTTTATGTGAGAAGAAATGTCCAAAGTACCTACATAAACAATAATATTGATTGGTTATACAGATTTGATAGATCTTATTTAAAGATTTGTTTTAAAAATATTTATTGAGCATCTATTTTGTAGTAGTAACATGGTAACATTTAATTCACGGTATTTAATTCATGGTAACATTTAATTCACTCTGTAGAGATAATAATATTGTGTCCCCACTTTCTTAAAATTAGAAAAATTTGTCCCTACAAGTTTAAGTGACTTAACCAAGATCAGCTAAGTAACTGGTAGAAAGTGGATTAGTGTTCAGGTTATAAAACTCCAAATCTGATTTTCTTTAGACTTAGCTTGTCTCTCTTTTCTCCAAATTCTTTTTTTTTTTTAACTTGAACTAGTAAATTGGAACTTATACCAGCTACTCAGGCTCTCTCTTTATTGCAGCTCAATTTTTTTCTAAGGCCTAATATAATAGGAGATCAAACTGTTTAAGCATAGAGACTTTAGGAGAGATTGGAAAAAATACAAAAGAAGCAAAGTCAGGTCCATGACCCATGCTAAACCTATAGTCCTCCAAGGACCCAACCACAAAGATATCTATATTCTGTCAGACTCATGTGTGGTTTGGCTCCAGGGAAGATAGAATCCTTTACCATTATCAAAAGAGGGTTTGGACCCTTTTACTTTAAATTAAACATTCTGCTAAAATAAGTTTGAAAAATGCATGGAGATGTTGTGGGAAATGCAGTACCTAAAAACAACAATGATATTCATAAAATATAAAAAGAAAGATACAATTGACTTACATAGAATAGATTATATTTGGCTCTGGGTAGTACAGAAAGAATAAAAAAAGAAAATTGAGGGAGTGAAGTAACAGAGTAGTAGAATGAAGGGACAATATATATATATATATATATATATATATATATATATATATATGAAAACTATTTTACAGTACTATAATTTAATACAAAACTTATTTAACAAAATTACATATATGCCCTAGCTGCTTTGGCTCAGTGGATAGAGCATCAGCCTTCAGACTGAAGAGTCCTGGGTTCGATTCATTAAGGGCACATGCCTGGGTGGCAGACTCAATCCTCACTAGGGGGCATGCAAGAGGTAGCCAGTCAATGATTCTCTCTCATCATTGATCTTTCTAGCTCTCCCTCTCCCTTCCTCTCTGAAATCAATAAAAATATTTTTTAAAATTACATATATTCTTTCATTTTTAATTTTTCAATTTCACACAAAAATGTTATGTTGAAAACAGTTTAATGTAATAAAAACTAAATTTATAATTTATTTCCAAACTAAAATAATGCATTAAGAATTATTAATGTAGAATCGATGCAAGTTAAATAATACTATAATTATTAATCAACTAGAGGCCTAGCGCACGATTAAAATATCGCAAGGAGACACCCCACCTCCTGCCGTGTGAGGAGGCACCCGGCGGGCCGCCGTGGGAGTCAGGCCAGACCCACGCCACAGGGGGCCGGGACCTGCGCCTGACTCGCGAAGCGCTGGGGCTGCCATGGGAGTCAGGCCGGACCTGCGCCTGACTCATGCAGCGCAGGCCGCTGCGGGAATCAGGCCTGACTGGCGCTGTGGGTGAGGTTGAAACATACCTTTCTCCTGCCCTGGTTTTAGTTATCTTTTGTTCAAGTTCAGTCTCTTTCATAGGACCTAGTACACTGAATTACTGGGCTCAACATTTTCAATGTTAGACTTTTAACTAATATTTGTAATTCATCTGAATTTTATTAAACATTATAAATAATCTAAAATTGATATGTATTATATTGAATGACTTTAAAATATGTTTTAAGAAAAAGTTGTTTTGCAAAATTATAAAAAGAAGATAATCTATATTTGCTTAGAAATTATAGCAGCTCATTTCTCTCTAAGGAGACATAATCAATTTGATAATTATTGCTAATAATAGCTAATGTCCTTCAGAAATTTTTCCACTCAACTTTAACTCAGCAGGTGGGATATAACTCAAGCAACCGTAAAGGAACCATAAAGGAACAGAGGGCTATATATATAGTTTTACCAGTTACATACAATGCCAGTATTTCCTGAGGATTAATGATCAACTGGAAGAGCCTGTGGTCCTAGGGCCATTAACTCCATGTGGCCATTAATTCTGTTGAAATATCTTATAATGAGGACATTTGTAACAATTACTTCCCTTCTTTTAATACAATTTTTGGGCAGGGAGTTTTAATCTTTTCATTTTTTGAAGATGCTCTTTTATTACCACTCTGAAAAAAGTATCAGTGACTTTGTGATAGGCATTTAAACAGTTTCAAATTGTGCTATTTTATGTGTTGTGTATATATTGCCATTGTTTTCTTTCTTATAACACCACAAAGGCAAAGCCATATTGTATCTTCATTAATCTAATGGTTCCCTGCAATTTAAAGCCAATACACCTATTTACACAGTTTGCTGTATAGTGTGGATTGGCTAATGATGAAATTTATAAAAATCCAAACTACAAAATGTAGAGTATCTTTAGGATTGTTTCCTATAGATTAAACTTCTGAGGAGTTGCCACTACTTTGAAGATTTGCTACTGCTTTCAAGATGCAGGTCAAATTCAAGGTGAAGTTCTGGTACATTGCTTTATTTGGGTTCTATAAACCATGATTTCTACCAAAAATATATTTTTAATTTTTTAATAGCAGAAAACAGTATGTTAATTTCCTGAAACTCATTGCCATAATGCCCATGAAAATACTAATGTTCTATAAATTAAACTTCTTAATTCTCAGAGATATAGAATAAATAATATTTAATTATTATTAAAACATGAAAATATCAGCAATTTTTTAAAGGGAGACTCTATCTAAATAACACTGTAAAATGACAGGGATGTGTATGAAAATATTAACACCACTAGAAAATATAATATTAAGAATATATATGTGCAGTTGGTTATGCTATTTGTATAATAGTATGGAATTCAGTATGTTATTAGAAATTTTTATATTACACATATGTAGGAAATAACCTACATCTTTAATTGATATATATTATTGAAACCAAGAGATAAAATAGTAAGAAAATCCCAAGATGAAACAAGCAATTGAAAAGACCATGTTAAATTAAGGCAAAGTAAATCATACAGTGCCTAAAATGAACACGATGTTATAAAAAAACTGATGTCACGTCTTGTTGGCAATACAAGTGCCAAAAGCATGCATGTTATTTTAGAGCTAACCTAATTGGAGGATGTGTTTGAAGTACAGTAATAGAAGCAGGCGCTAATCTCTGTCATGATACGCTATGTCACCACTACTTGAAATTCCATTGGGTAATATTAATTGAAGCAGAGATCTGAGTTACTAATAAATGAGGCAAATTTAGTCAATTACTAATTTCATGCTTTTATGATTAGGGATTTAGCTAGATAATATCTGCAATTTAATACACTGCCCTCTAGAGATTTTGACCATTTACAGAGAGCATGTTTTCACAGACTTATTTGCACCCTTCATTTAAAGTTCCACATTCCATGGAGGGGCAGGGACAGCCGAGGCCACAATGTTATTTTCTTTCTCAATGCTGTAGTCTATGTGTGACTTCCCTTTGATGGAAATCTTCATCAGGGTTTATAGCTGAATTCCTGCCTTCTAGCAGTATTTACTTGGCTCTATTTCTCTTTTGGGAAAAGTCATAAAAGACAAAACAAAACCTATGTATTAATAAATTTCACGGTAATGCTGAAAGGGCTTTATGCCATCAATAATTCATGACTTTAAAAAAATTAGTTTGATCTTTCACATTCTTATAAAGCCAATTATATTTTAAGTTCAAATCAGTAATTCTAAATTCCTTTCTTCTACATCTCACCCCAAAATAGTATACTAATTCTCATATATTTTTGTATCACTGCTGATTACCAGTTTAATTTATGCATAAATAGGTATCCCCCTGGGAATAGTTTAAAGTTCCCCCAAATATGCATCCCATTTAGAATTTTTTGCAAAACAAACATCTAATGAATTAAAAGTATACTTATTAATATTTAAAAGATTTAACCCTGCCACCTATAGGTAATACAGAAATAAAGCAGTATCATAATATCTATGAAAATCATTTGTCAGCATACAAGCTTTGATTTTTCAAAAGTATATATTTCTTACTTTAAGAATGAATGTATATAGGCTATGCTTTATTTGATTGAATGGCAATAATAAAACAAACTAAAATTCATGCAACCTATTTACTGATATGATCATTACAGATGCTCATTTCATTTCCTATTAGAAAAGCAGAGTTTTGATTTAATCATATGAAGTATTCATTTGTACCGAATCTGAAGGTAGGACTGTATGCCTGTTTTTGCAATTTTCACCAAGGACCAAATAAAAATATAGTTTAAATTAAGTCTTCCATCTGTGGTTAACCTGATTAGAAAGAGGTCAGTAGCAGAATGGATGGTTGCCAAAAACCCTCTTTGCCCAAGTCCCCACCCCCAAAGTGAAGTAGTAAATTGAGAATTGAGTCAATTATGTGAATAAGTCATGCTAAAAAGCACTTCCACAGAACTCTATCAATAATTTACCTAAGTTGTGGTGTGGAGTTTGGGCCATGATCAAGGTCAGAACCTAGAAGAGGAGAGAATATTTTTATTTTCCCTTTCCTTCCTTCCTCCCTCCCTTCCTTCCTTCCTTCCTTCCTTCCTTCCTTCCTTCCTTCCTTCCTTCCTTCCTTCCTTCCTTCCTTCTACATCTTTTTCTTTTTCCTTTCTTTCCTCCTTTCCACCTTCCCTCCCTTCTTCCTTCCTTCCTTCCTGCCTTTTTCCTTCCTGCCTTTCTTCCTTCCTGCCTTCCTGACTCCTGCCCTCCTTCATTTTTTTTATTAAGTTATCTTAATAAGTCTTTATTTTCCACTTCACTCTGCTGGCATAGGCCTTACTTCTAATACCCTATTATTCTCAGTGGAGTAATTTTCTATGTTATGTTAAACTGAGACTTGCATGCCTCAGATTCTTTGTTCTGACAACAAAGCCTAAAACAACTTCCCTTCTGAACTGCAATTTGTGCTCTGTGATCAAGAAGTGAATAATATCAGCAAAACTGAGCCTCACCCTATATTTTACTCCCCATCTTGCCCTGATGCTACACATCTAGAGACCCACTGTAATACGAAGCTTCAAATGTTCCCACTCTGCAATTTAGGAAATTTAAAGATATAGCATAAAATATGATGCCATAATTCAGGATTTGTAGAAGAGATGGCCGTCCCATCTCTTCCTATTTATTATCTCTCTACTGTCCTTATTAATATGATGAATAAGCATTTGCTAAATATCAACACTTTTCCATTCTTCACTGACCAAAAACAACAAAAAGGATAGTTTAACAATAAGAAAGTTATTTAATGTGAAATTGCTGAAATATTAGGAAAATTAGTTCATAGAACAAAAATATTTGGTAATATTAATTGAACACATTATACTTGACATAGTTTAAGTGTTTTACATGAAATATTACATCCGTTTTGTGGATCAGGAAACTGGGGCACAAAAAGTTACGTAAACTGACCAATGAAACCGAATAGCTTTTGAATCTGTACAGACTGATTCCACTTTTCACCACTCTGCTATGGTCTAGTGAATATGAACATATATTATGATAAGACAAAAAATACTATTTTTATTTCCCATAATCTAGTTAGTAGTTTGGGAGTCATTTAGTTTTAAAGTTGATCCATATTTTAGGCAACATTTGGAAGGTTTGTTATTAATGCCATTTTTAGGATAATATCTGAAAATAAAGATAATAACTGCATTGAGTGTTATGCTATTGAAATAAAATTAAAATTTGAAAAATTTTAATTTTCAATTTAATTTTTAAATTATTCCTTGTGGGGAGAATGTTTCCTTCTGGGTGCCCTGATTTTTCACCTTGCTACAATCCCAATATTTTAATTAAGACTCAGCACTTGGTACTAGAACACTGATACAAAGTGTGGAGAGAAATCTGGCAGGATATTTGAGACAAAGCATTATAAGGAGTTAAAATGTAGATGAAAAAAAGTTTCTTACATGGTGAATGTGCATTTGTGTACACATGCCCATAGGCATGTGGGCATGCGTGAACAAAAAAGGACACACTTGTGTTTCTTTCACACTTAAAAGACATACTATTCATCTTTCTTCGTCCTGAATCATATTATTAGCATTAAGCTTATGGATTTAAATTAATGAATGGTTTAAATTTATATGTTTTTAATCTTTTGAGATCTAATAAATATGAGAATGGTAAGACTATTTTATTCTTCCCAACCCCAGTAACTTATTTTATGAGACTAATTGAAAAATACTTTTATGTTAACTTCCCTCACTCTCCCTACTTATTTAAAAAAGTAAATAAAATGTAAAAAGGTAATAAGGAAGTTTAGGGTACCTATTATCAACTGCATGTAGTTCATCTTGATTTATTTTATTTTTTATCTTTCTTAAAAGTATTTTTCTGAAAGCCTTCCCAGAGGCTTTCTTTCTTCAACTTAACTAGGTAGCTTTTCTGTCCATATACTAGTATGGTCACAAGAATATACCACATATGCAAAATTATTAACAATAGAAAAATGAAACATGTAAAGTAACAAAGGTATTTAATGTCTAAGTTTTTCATGACTATAACAAATAGGAAATCAACATATTAAAGTTAATAAATGCTTGCTCTACCCAATATTGACAATTTTTAAAAACCCTATAATTCAGCATATTACTCAATGCTATTAACATTACCAAATAATAGCTATTGAAACTTAAGGTTATTTTTTCCTATGGGAGATGATGGTTAAGAGTTCCTTCAAACCATTGTGTACTATCATCTATTACAACATTATAAATAATATAAGTAATTAATCTAAATGCAATATCATCCCATGGTATGTATTGTTTTCTAGTTTTCACTTTCTGTGGGCAGTCTGAATTTATCAATACCAATTGCAATGAAATGTAGCTCATATTTTAATAACCATTGTCAGCTAAAATCTCTGTTTGTTCAAGGGGATTATATAAATCATGGTTCCACAATGTTGTTTCTTTGTTTTATCATGGGATTTATTGAGTTTTGAGAATTTTGATGAGAAAATAAATTGGCAATGCAAGAAAAAGAATTTTCTTTAACCATAGGAAATATAGATAAAGCCCTAATGTTAGATTAACATACAATGCTTTTAGTATATTAATATGCAGAGCATAAATATCCTGACATTTATTGATTTGCAATAAGAATCCAAGTGAATAGATCATTAGTGGGAGTAGAAAGGCTTTAACTATCAGAGAAAATAGAGTATGGCAGAGTTCAAAAAGCTCTGAATTTGTGTTTTTCATTCCAGTAAGGCTATTGACCCCAGCTTGGAGACATATATCCTCAAAAGCAGGGTTATTTGAAAAGCTTTTAATCAGATATTCACTCTGCTCTACATAGGGAAAACTATATAAATTTAAAGGGGTTGCCCCTTATAAATTTCAATGGCCAAATAGAACTTCCAATCCTTCAAAACTAAGGCTTTTTTTTAGTATGAGTGTGAAATTTATGTCATGCAGAACATGGACCTTCTTGTTTTAAGAAAAAAAAATATTTACTGTCCTACAGTGTAAGCAAAAAACATCTTTAGAAATAGATTTACCCTCCCACAAAATTATTCATTCTATGTTAAAACATATAAGGACATATAAGACAGAGAAGGCATGGGACCAGTGAAAATAATGGCTTTTCACATCTAGGATAATGGTCTTCATATACTCTTGCATGCTCTGTCAACCATTCTAAAGAGGTAGTCTATATCCCCAAGTTAGTAAATGTATATTCAATTTAACATTAGTAAAAAAAATGTAAACAAATTTAAAACTCTGATCTCCTAAATTTAACTTCATTCATCGATCAGATCATCAAACCTCAGAAGGAAGGTAGGGAAGGGTGGGGTGAAGGGGAGAGATCAACCAAAAGACTTGTATGCTTGCATAAGCCTAACCAATGGACACAGACACCAAGGTGGTGAGGGCATGAGTATGGTGGTGGTGGAGGGGGGAGGGGGGGGGAGGGGGCAATGGGGCAATAAGAACACATATGTAATACCTTAATCAATAAAGAATAAAAATTAAAATAAAATAAAAGCAGACCTTAGATAAAAAATAAATAAATTTAACTTTAGTATTTTAGATTTAACTTTAGTAAAAATCATTTGTAAACAAGGAAAGCTTTGCTTCCCTAAATGACAGCTACGTGTCACCATTGCTGAGAAACATCAATGAGGAAGACATTAGAACCCTGGTAAAAATAGCAACTGGCATTGAAAATCATACATTCTGAGACACTTGGTGAGAGAAAGCAATATGCTTGTACCAATTTTTTTTATGAGAAACACGTTCATGAGAAAATAATTTTTTGCGAGAGAATTATATGAAATTTTGGCATTTTATATATCACATTTTTCCTTAAAAATATGGAAAATATTTTTTTATACACAGCCTGATGTGTCTGTCACAAAACCCCACCTTCCCCTGACAGGAGTAATTCAGAGCCACAAAATATGAGATAGGCTATGTATGGGTTTACTTTTCAGTTTTTTAGAGAAAAAAAATTACTGCCATTACCATTCAAAAAAAGAAGAATTAAAAAGTTATTTTGGCTACAAAAGCAAAGTTTTGAGAAAAATCAAAGCATTTCTTGATTTCAAAATGTCTGACTTCCAGGCAACATCCTGTTAATCAATTTTTGTTCTACCTATCTTCTAATAAGAGATACCAATATAATTTCACTGAGAAATATTATTTTTTCAAAACAAGTTCAGATAAAATGAATAATAACAACCTGGGCAACTGTCTTGAAAATAAAGAAATAAAGAATTTCTGAAATTAAAAGATAGTGCAAAGGAAACAATACCCCAAGTAATTCAAAATAAACCTTTATTATTCTAGCTAACTGTTCCAAAATGTCTTCACTCACATCATCTTTATTTTTAACCTTACTTTGAAATAGTGCTTAAAATTATTTCAACTAAAGTTCAGTTTGGCTAATGATCTCCTTTAAAAAGACAAATGCAAATATCTCTCTTGAACCTTGTTAAAAAACCTTCAGTTATTCCTACCTCAGTGTGAATTGCTTTAATTAGCATGTTTCCTTCCTAATTGCTCTATTTAAACATGAAGAGGAAAGAAGGTAAGTTATATCTCATACTTTGATACACAGAGCTCCTGAGACTTCTTGGGACCCTAAGGAAGGACAAATTTTTAAAAATTTAAAAGCTGATAAGTGAGCCCAAAGACAATCCTATCTAATAAAGAGGGAATATGCTAATTGACTGCCCTGCCCTCAAAGATGACAGTGCCCACAGCCAATAAGGAGGGAATATGCTAATTGACTGCCCCACCTTCAAATATGGCAGTGATCACAGCCAATAAGGAGGGAATATGCTAATTGACTGCCACATCCTCAAAGATGATGGTGCCCACAGCCAAAGATGGCTGGCAGGGGAGGGTAGTTAGAGGTCACCAGGCCTGCAGGGGAGGGCAGTTGGGGGCAACCAGGCCTGCAGGGGCAGGCAGTTGGGGGCAACTGGGCCAGCAGGGAAGGGCAGTTGGGGGCAATTGGGCCAGCAGGGTAGCAGTTAGGCATTGATCAAGCTGGCAAGGGAGTGGTTAGGGGGTGATCAGGCTGGCAGGCACAAGTGGTTAGGAGCAATAAGGCAGGCAACCAGGCGAGCAGTTGGGAGCCAGCAGTCCCAGATTGTGAGAGGGATGTCTGACTGCAGGTTTAGGCCCAATCTTACAGGGATTGGGCCTAAACTGGCAGTCAGACATCCCCCAAGGAGTTCCAGATTGTAGAGGGTGCAGGCTGGGCTGAGGAACACCCCTCCCCAGTGCATGAATTTCATGCACTGGGCCTCTAGTCATATATATATCTACACTAATAAAAGACATACATGCAAATTGACCATACCTTTACCACGCCTTAAGTCATGCCCACCAGCCAATCAGAGCGACTATATGCAAATTAACCCAACCAAGATGGCGGCCGGCAGTCACGGAGCTAGAGCAAGCAGGAGGCTTGGTTGCCCCAATGATGGAGGAAGTCAAGCTTCCCGCTTGCCGCAGTGGCTCTAAGCTCCACTCAAAGCAACAAAGTTTCAATTACAGAAGATAAATAAACCCCAGATACCTGCTTTCAGCCGGCCGTGGCCACAGAGCTGGAGAGAGCAGGAAGCTTCCCTCCCACCCGCCCTGGCTGGCTCTGAGCTCCTCTCAAAGCTACAAAGTTTCAATTATAGAAGGTAAATAAATCCCAGAATAAAAAAGAAAACAGGGAGAGGCTGGGAGCTTCCATCGCCAGAGGGCTTGACCAGCCTGAAAATGGCCCTCAGCCCCTCACCCAGGCTGGCCAGGCACCCCAGTGGGGATCCCCCACTCCAGTGGGGGTGTGACCAGCTGCAAACAGCCATCAGCCCCTCACCCAGGCTGACCAGGCACCCCAGTGGGGACCCCCACCCTGAATGGGGTGTGACCAGCCTGCAAACATCCATCAGCCCCTCAGCCAGGCTGGCTAGGCACCCCAGCGGGACCCCCACCCTGATCCGGGACACCCTTCAGGGCAAACCAGCCGGCCCCCACCCATGCACCAGGCCTCTATCTTATATAATAAAAGGTAATATGCAAACTGACTCTAACAGCAGAACGACCTGGAATGACTGGTCACTATGACACACACTGACCACCAGGGGGCAGATGCTCAATTCAGGAGCTGCCCCCTGGTGATTAGTGCACTCCCACAGGGGGAGCTCTTCTCAGCCACAAGCCAGGCTGACGTCTGCCAGTACAGCGGTGGTGGTGGGAGTCTCTCCCACCTTCTCAGCAGTGCTAAGGATGTCTGACTGCAGCTTAGGCCTGCTCCCCGCTGGCAAGTGGACATCCCCCTAGTGCTGCCGGGCTGCCAGAAGGATGTCTGACTGCCAGGTTGGGCCCGATCCCCCAGGGAGCAGGCCTAAGCCAGCAGGTGGACATCCTCCGAGGGGTCTCAGACTGTGAGAGGACATAGGCCGGGCTGAGGGACCCCCCCGAATACATAATTTTTTGTGCACTGGGCCTCTAGTATATATACTACCTTGGACAACCTTATTATAAAAAAAAAAGAGAGAGAGAGAAAGTCTTGTTCTTGCTGTATCGTGTGCCCTGCAACTCTGTGAACTTGGAATTTAGACCTGTTCCATTAGTAATATAATTTAGCTATGTAATGATCAAATGGGAATTTGTGTTCCGCACCAGAAATCTAATTATTTTAAATATTTTTTTATGGTAAGGCACATATCGAGTTCCCAAATACAAACTTTAAACTTTTTAAAGTCATTGTGTAAGTGGGAAACTGCTTTTATTGGTCATCCTTCCTTTTCAAATTGTAAATGGTTGACACTAAAATAATAACAATGAGCAAACAGAATCTATACTTATAATAGGGTAATTGGCAAATTGGTCTGGGACGTCATCATGTAAGGACCCAAGAGCAGGAGGGTGGGGCAGTGAGCTAAAAGCAGCGGAGAGCTACAGGAGGGTGGAACAGCGAGCTATGTGCAGTAGAGAGCTATGAGCAGTGGTGGGTGGGGCGGCCAGCTCAGGCAAGTGACAGTGAGCTACTTGTGACAGATTCGTGCATAGGGCCACTAGTAAGTATAATAAGCGTATAGTAATAACAAAATGTTTGTCCTATAACTTCCCCTGAAATTTTATTCTAAAACCTCCTGAATGACTGATTCAAGATAGCTAGTAAGTTATTTATTCTATCTTTTAGCAAATATTATGTGCCAGATAGTGTGCATGGCTCTATAGATACCATGCTAAGAAACAGGTAACTTGACATCTTCCCATAGAAAGATTACGCTTTTGTGAAATCATATCCTCAGTTTTCCTGAAGAAACCTATAATTATATTTTGTCCTCACCCTCCCATAAACCACAGAAATGTATAAAAAATTTCCACATTTTATCAACAACTAAACAAAGCATTATAGTGAACAGTATAATGAAAACATACCTAAGCCAGAAAAAATTATTAATGAATGAATCTCATTTTTTAAATTGAAAAATATTATTAATAAATCTATCTCAAATATTAATATTGGGTAAAGTTCTTAGTAATTGAGAATTAGAAATAATTTAAGCATAAAGCTGAAGTTTACATTTACACCAAATATAAATAAGAAAAAATATATAAGTTATTACAAAAATTTTTGAAAGAGAACCCAATGATGCATTTGGCCACATTCTGGATTGTTGCATGCCCTTGAAATTAATCTCTTTGAAAACAATTTGTAATCAGCCATTGTTAATTCAGATTGATCTTCCTTTGATGTTCATCAGACTTTTTAAGTATTTTTATGTTGAAAGATAATAGATTATCTAAGATAGTTTAACAAAACAAGCTAGTCCTTATTTTATTTTATTTTCTCTAATTCTTATTTTATTTCACTAATCTTACATAATTATTACCTTTTGGTGGCTTCTTGGCCTGATGTTTGTGTATGACTGAAAAAACTGACAGTTTCTATCATCATTACAATCAGACTAGATGCCTTGTGCACGAAATTTGTGCATGGGGGGGGGGGGCGTCCTTCAACCCAGCCTGCACCCTCTCCAATCCGGGAACCCTCGGGGGACGTCCCTCTCACAATCCGAGACCACTGGCTCCTAACTGCTCACCTGCCTGCTGCCCTGATCATCTCTAACTGCCTCTGCCTGCCAGCCCAGTCACCCCTAACTGCCTCCCTTACCAGCCCAATCACCCTAACTGCCCTCCCCTGCTGGCCTGATGGCCCCTAACCGCCTTTGCCTCACCCCTGCCAACGTGGCTTTGTTCAGAAGGACATCCGGAAGATGTCTGGTCTAATTAGCATATTACCCTTTTATTAGTATAGATATATAATGTAATATATGACTGTCAGTGTGTCTGCCCAGTACTAATGATCTTCTTACTGTCTTCTATAAATTAAGAATTTATTGTTTTTAAGTAATTTTAGATTCACAGAAAAATTGAGGTGAAAGTAGAGAGATTTCTCATATATCCCCTGCCCCACACATGCATATCCTCATTATGCTTCTTGTCTTTTTTGTGAATAAATCAGTAAGATGAGTAAAAACAAGTATGCAGATATAATTTATGTGTACAAGCTGTTTATGTGCATTATTCCATTCTGCTTATTTGGACATAAACCATTTCAGCCTTTTAAAATTCCATACTTACATGCTAGTTCATTTTTCATAGAGTGTTTCATTTTGGTAGTATAAAATAGGAAAAATATTACTGTTTTTTAGTATGCATAAGAAACACAGACACACATTTTTCATATATATCTCTTACTTTAAAATGTGGATAATTTTAACACATGTGAATGAGTTTGATAAAGCATCTGTAACATTTAATTTGATTTGATAGTATAATTGATTTGATAATAGAACTGATTTGATAATAGAATTTGATTTGATAATAGAATTGATAATCTTACACCTTTATAAAATTTAATTTCTCCTAAATTTGTATTTTTGATACTGTTATAATTAGCTAGTTATTAAGAATAGAAAAGGAGCAAAGGGAAGGCCAGACATAATAGGCATGTCATTTGGGCAGCTTCACCAGTGTAATTTCACACTTCCCCATTCCCTACAGATTATTGGGGGAAGGGACTGGACAAAGGGGAGATGGGCACATGAGCAGTGAAGCTGGAGTGGCATAGGGGAAATGCCTGTCAGTCAAACCCAGGAACAGAGATCATTGGCAGAGTAGGCAGGGTCAAAGCAAGCCTGAAAAAAATTGGAAATAGATAATCCCCCAAACCAAGGAGCTAGTTCTCTGGGTGCTCTTGGTTCTTGTGGTTTTCTTATACTCACCCATGTTCCCTCCATAGCCATGTGACTCTGCAAACCCTACATGTAATGGACTGATGAATTACAGCTGGGAACATAAATTTAGCTAGCCTGATGCTGTATTAAACTGTGCACTCATGGAATGGAAGCTCTGGATACTGGCTTTGATTCTAGCCCTACTGAAGCCACAGCTACACTTCTTCCTTGGTGGAACAAAATGAAATGAGACCTTGTAAACTCGGGGATTTGATTCCATACAAATATAAATCACTTGTTCTTCCATGTGAGCCTCATAAAATTATTTTGCTTGTGATATCGCAAGAAGCCCACCCCCAAGAGCAACAGGTGGACCCAATAACATTTTCAATTAAAGAATAGTACTTACTGAATAATGTAATATGTGAGTTCAATTAGGGGGAAAACTGGTGCTCTTTAATATTTTTATTAATGACTTGTCCATTCATTGAGAGCATGCTCACTCTAGATATCATCAAATCAAAAGGGTTTCCTAAATTATTTGAGCACATGTAGAGAATTCAAAATGGTCTTCAAAGATCAGAAAACTGTTTCACAAAAACAACCTATACTAATAAAAGTGTAATATGCTAATTAGACAGGATAGACTGGACATCTTCTGGTCATCTGGTCCTCCTCAGGACAAAGCCATGGTAGCAGGGGCCGAGGCAGAGGCAATTAGGGGTGATCAGACTGGCAGGGCAGGGCAATTAGGGGGATCAGGCCATTAGGGGAGGGCGGTTAGGGGTGATCAGGCAGGTAGGCAGGCAGGCTATCAGTTAGGAACCAGTGGTCCCGGGTTGTGAGAGGGTGCAGGCCAGGCAGATGGACCCTCCCCTACACACACACGAATTTCGTGCACCGGGCCTCTAGTGTAATTATAATGGGACAAGTGAAAGGTATTCTGATAGTGTGAATAAAAACAGAATCAAGAATGACATGTGGGAGAAACCAAGATGGCGGCATAGGTAAACACCGGAGTTTGCTGCCTCGAACAACCACTTCAAAAATACAACTAAAAGACAGAACGGACATCACCCAGAACCACAGGAAGGCTGGCTGAGGAGAGACTCTTCAACTAGAAGGAAAAACAACAGCATTACGAGGCTTAGAGAAGGCGCAGTGTGGCTGAGGGCGCGGTTGTCGTTTTCAATCAGGAGTGAGTCTCAGACTCTGGGCTACAGATCCGGGCGAGTCTCTAGGGACCCTGACTCAAACGGGAGAAGCGGGACTGTCTGGCTACGGTCCCTCCGAGGTTTGAAGCGGTTGAGGGGACAGAGAGGCAGAGCCCCTGGAGACAGACTGAGAGCAGCCATAGCTGCTCCCTCCCCCCGCCCTGTTGAGCCCGCCCCGCCCAAGCCCTGAGCAGAGCCATTTGCCGATCGCCTCAGGCAAAGGCTGGACTAGCGCCTCCCCAGAGGACTGAAGTTTTCCACACAGCTGATTCCTACAGACAGTCGGCCTGGTGGTCAAACCCCTCTAGTGTTAACTACAACAATTAAGGCTTGGCTAGAACAAGACTGCGCACAAAGACCACAAGGGGGTGCACCAAGAAAGCATAAAAGATGCGGAGACAAAAAAACATGACAGAAATGGAGGATATGGAGCTAAGAATCGCAATTTTGAGGGCTTGCTATAAACTTGAGCAGAGCCTCACGAAAACTAATGAGACCCTCGATGCTACGATAAAGAAATTAGAAAGTAAGCATACACGGACTGAAATAAAGAATACTATACTCAATAGCAGACCAGAGGAGCACAAGAATCAAACCAAAGATTTGACAAAAAATACCCAACTGGAAAAGCAAAATGAAAAAAGAATCCGAAAGTGTGAAGATAGTGTAAGGAGCCTCTGGGACAGTTTCAAGCGGAATAATATCAGAATTATTGGGGTGCCAGAAGATGAGAGACAGCAAGATATTGAAAACCTATTTCAAGAAATAATGGCAGAAAACTTCCCCCACCTGGTGAAAGAAATGGACTTACAGGTCCAAGAAGCGCAGAGAACCCCAAACAAAAGGAATCCAAAGAGGACCACACCAAGACACATCATCATTAAAATGCCAAGAGCAAAAGACAAAGAGAGAATCTTAAAAGCAGCAAGAGAAAGAGACTCAATTACCTACAAGGGAATACCCATACGACTGTCAGCTGATTTCTCAACAGAAACTTTGCAGGCCAGAAGGGAATGGCAAGAAATATTCAAAGTGCTGAATACCAAGAACCTACAACCAAGATTACTTTATCCAGCAAAGCTATCATTCAGAATTGAAGGTCAGATAAAGAGCTTTACAGACAAGGAAAAGCTAAAGGAGTTCATCACCACTAAACCAGTATTATACGAAATACTGAAAGGTATCCTTTAAGAAGAGGAAGAAGAAAAAGGTAAAGATACAAATTGTGAACAACAAACATGCATCTATCAACAAGTGAATCTAAGAATCAAGTGAATAAATAATCTGATGAACAGAATAAACTGGTGATTATAATAGAATCAGGGACATAGAAAGGGAATGGACTGACTATTCTTGGGGGGGAAAGGGGAATGGGAGATTCGGGAAGAGACTGGACAAAAATCGTGCACCTATGGATGAGGACAGTGGGTGGGGAGTGAGGGCGGAGGGTGGGGCGGGAACTGGAAGGAGGGGAGTTATGGGGGGGGGGGGGGAAGAGGAACAAATGTAATCTGAACAATAAAAATTTAATAAAGAAAAAAAAAAAAAAATGACATGTGAGCCTGGCTGGAGTGTCTCAATCATTGAGCATCAACCTTTGAACCAGATAATGATTCTATTCCCCTTCAGGGCACATGCCCAGACTATGGGCTTGATCTCCACTCTGGGGAGTATAGGAGGCAGCCAATTAATGATTCTCTCTCATCATTGATGTTTTTATCTCTCTCTCCCTCTTCCTTTCTCTATGAAGTAAATAAAAATATTTTTTTAAAAAAGAAAAAAGAATGACATGAAAGAGATTATATGAGTTGAACCTTTGATGCATTAGTTCTGTATTACTACCATTGGTAGGTGTATCAATTAGGTTTTTGCCTCATAGCTATTTTTGTTTATTTGTCCATCGTTTATTGATAATATTACAGCACAACAAAAGATTTAAATGGCTCCACAAGGTGTTTTGAAATTCATCACAAATGTAGGCTGAGTGACATGCAGATTGGACAGATTGCCAAAGTCCAAGAGCTTCGGCATTTCCTTAGTGTCATGCCGGGGGTTCTTGTCCCAGCATTAAGAAGGGTTTGGGAATCTGGAGAAGGCTGTGCGTAGATTAAATAGGAGTCCAGAGATGAAATATAATTTTGAAAGGCATTTGGGGGTCAGAGGAGCTTAGCTTAAAGGAAACTAAGATCTAAGTTCTAAGTTCTCCTCATCTCAGGACCCCATGCTTTTTATTAACACAACTTGTCCTTAGGCGAGGCAGAGATATACACTTCAAAGGGTATACACAAGCATTGTCAGATGGGGGAATTAGCCTACGGCTGTTCAGGTGTTTGGCCAGTAGGAGGCAATAACATGTAAATTAAGATGCCCTGAGCTGTCTGGAAGCCAACAATCATCCCTTTTCAGGTTTGGGGAAATGCCCTCAGCCATTCCCAACAGGTGACTACATATGTGATCAACCCTGTTGAGTCCCCAAGTTCCATCAACCTTTTGATGAAACTCTTGAAATTATGACATGCTGGAATTGGCTTCCGGCAGTGTCAGGATCAACTTCAATGATCTCCGGATCCAGGGCTGATCCAGAGACATAGGGGACATAGTTATCTCCCCTCGGGGACATAGTTATCTCCCCTCTCCCTCCCCTCTTCCTGCAGCTTGGTGGAGATGCCGCTCATGGGGCCTCTCTGAAGCCGCTTCATCAGATGTATGACACAGCCCGTGATCGTGTTTCTGAGCTTCGTGCTGGGGATAATGGGAATCCCCTTGCACACGCGCCTTCTGGTGTGGGAGTCATTGCCCAGGCGCCTGTAGTACTTCTTGATGATGACCCAGGCCTCCTTCTTTGTGGTCTTGGTGCGCACGTGGCCTATGTCATAACTATTGACAATAAAACTTAGTGGCTCAAAACAATTGCCATTTTATTTTGTATGCAGAAATTTAAGATTAGCTCAATTGGCTAGTTTTTCTGAACTAGGTAGGGCTTCCTCATCCACTGTAGGCAGCTGCATTATGAGCTGGAAAATTGCTTAAAATGACCTCCAGCTGGAGGGCTTATGTCTGCCCCAATGTGGTTTCTCATTATCCAGGGTGCTAGTCGGGGATTATTCAGATTTTGGTGCAGGGTTCCAAGAGGAAGCACAAGAATGTAAGACCTCTTGAGTCCAGGGCTCAAAATGGCTTCAATATCACTTCCATTGCATTCTATTGGTCAAAGCAAGTCACACAAGACCAGCTCAAACTCAAGGTCAGAGCACCTCCATCTTTTTATAAGAGATTCCAAAAAATAAATGTGGTCAGTTTTAAAATCTGGCAGAGAAAACTTAATCTATACTGGCCTAGATATCATGAAGTGTTGAGGGTTGCTTATTTTAGGACAAAAAAGAAATTGAGGGTACTTTTCAAGAAATCTGTACTGCAAATATAAAGACAAATTTTCCATTCTTGCATACTATTAACAATGCTTAGCATACACAAAATATTGTTTAGAGTCTCAATACAAACTTTCACATATATGTTATGTGCACCTGAGAAAAATAATGTATATGTGATCCTCATAATAATCAGTAGGACAAATATTATATCTCAAAATTTATAGAATGGAAATTGAGGCTTATAATACACTGTGCATAGTGATTATTTTAAATATATTTTAGGGGAAAAGTTATACAGATAACTGAATACAAAAACCTTTCACATCTTGTTATTCTCAAGTGAGTGTACAACTAGTGTATGACTAGTTTTCATGCATAGGTGAGTTGGTGACTAATGAAGCCAACCTGCTGGCAGTTCTCTGGGAGGGTAGAATTGAGTTCCCTACTCACACACACTGTAAGATTTGTGAAGTATATTGAGAGTGTAAGCCTCATTGTAGGAAACATTTTTATTTGACTAAGAAAACAGGTTTTAAAATATCTTCATAAACTTATCTATTTATTGAAGCAGTTGCAAGTATTCAACTTGTATTTAATTAGCTCAAATTAATGTTTACATTAAAGATCAATGAAACAATATTAAAATTCATACTGACCTTTCTCCAAATTAGCCCAAATTTACAAGGTTTTCTGAGTTTCATAGTTAATCTTACTGCTCAGAGTGATGATGTTGCTTATATAGTACATTTTCAATTGCCTATTGAAGAAAAGAAGAAAAGTTTTTACTGCAAAATGGGCAACAATCCCAAACAACTGTTCTTTGTTATGATATGTACTGTTTCTCCACCCAGACTCAGGATTAACACTGTTGCCTACAGCCTAGGTGGTTCTCAATATGACCATGTGTGAGTATCAGAGTACACTCAGGGTTTCAAAAGAAAGGCAATTACCCTCCCTCTTTAGATAATTGGGAGTACCTAGAAGACCCTTTTACCAGTTAACAGTGCCCTTTGACTAAACGCAAAAAATGTCCACTGTGTCCACTGTTATTTACATATATTTTGTAACCTACGTCCTTACAATTCAACAGAGCCAAATGCTTTTGTTGAGTAACTCCTTGTTAAAATAACATTACATAATCTAAAACTGTCATTCTTGTTTTATCCCCTGGAGACATCATCTTCTAGTTAATGGTTTTCCTTCTAGTAATTATTACAGGGATTCTATTTTTGACCCCAAACAGAAAAGACACGCATTTACCAAGAAATGTGTACCAAGACTGATAACATACATGAGAGGCCCCTTGAATTTGTATAAAAGATGTTTTTTAAGAGTTGTGTGCTTTCTGCCAGTGTTAAGGCTCCTAGTGCAGGCTTTAAGTCATAGCCATGACCTTCAGTATTTAAGTATGTGCTTTCCCAATTCAGAATCAAACCATATGTCTTCTTGTTCTCTGTTTCATATTTTGTGCTCTTTATGAATCAATAAATTTGTAGATACAGATAAATTTCAGTGATTTTTCATTGTAGTAAACACAACGTAACTAATACACAATAGGTGTTCAACATATATTTCCTGGTAACTTCTGACTATCTATTCCCTGTAACTCCCAACATTTCCAAACTTATTTCATTACTCCTTTATATTACACATCTACCTGGGACAAGATGACCTAATTAATATCCACTGAGAGAGAAAAAAAGGAGTCAATATTTGATTTTGGCTAACAATACTGCCCCAGATCTTTAAGAAACTTCCCATTAGAAATAGGCCACTGAGGAAGAATAACAGGAACTATGGTCAGATATGAATGAAATCTTTGAACATCAGTGACTCACTTCATTGATACTAGGCATGACGTGATACAAACATGTTCCCGAAGGTCTTTGGGTCCTATAAGAATTGTTAAAACAGCACATATTAAATACCAAAAACCTATCATATACACACCCTACCTCTAGAGTTCACCCAGGCTCTCAATCTGAACACCTTTTCCTCTATTTCTCTGCTTATTCAAGATTTTGATGCTCCTGTTATGTTCCACTTAAGCTAAGCCTTTGCTGCTCATTTCAGGCCAGAGTGATCATTTCCTCTCCTGAACCCTTTCTATATTTATTTTTGCAAACACTCTTTAGGAATATATTTATGGAAGGCTGCTATTTTTCCCTCTGCCTATATATTCAAATATCTCAAAACTTCCTGAGGTGTTTGGGAAGTGGGAGGAGGAATGGGATGAGCTAAATGGATTTTAATAGCAGTTAAAATAGTCTGTATAATACTATCATGGAGAATTCATGTCATTATAAATTTGTCAAACCCATAGAATGTAAAACACTAAGAGTAAATCCTGATATAAACTATGAACTTTGGGTGACTGATAGAAAAGAAAAAATCCTCAAGCACAGGAATTATATCTTCTATCTTTGAAGTACACAATTCCTGAAACAATTTTTTTTTTTAAATTGCAGATAACTGCTAAACATTTGTTAATGATAATGCTAATCTATTGGAGGGGGTATCTTGAATGGGAGGAAGTAAAATGAGGGGAGGGAACTGCATATACAAAGTGATGTTAAAATAAAGTAATAAAATATTATCATTTACATCTAAAATCCTCTTTAGCTTAAAAGTATATTTGAAGATACCATCTGATTTGTTATATACACTTACAAAATATGAACAATGAATTGTTTTTCATACAGAGACACTCTCCAAAACCTGACATGCCATGCTAGGGATGTTAATCTATCCAATTTAGAACCATATATTGAAAAGAAAGGACAAGGTTTGACAAGTGTACTCAACAGACATGTTTTGGTGCCTGCTAAATTTCTGAAAATGAGCACAAAGTCTAAAACAGAGAATTCTGGCTTCGCCTAAGAACAAAGAAGCAACAGTGCAGCCCCATTTCTTTTTCCTCCTAAAGTTATGTTCCATAAATGAAATCTGATCCTACTTTGAGCAAAAGTAGGGCAAAAAGAGAGCTATAACTTTAGAACAGACTCATTTTCAAGCAGAAATCCAAATTGGAAAGTCAACTAATGCCAGTAGTAACAGAGTTTTGGCTACAAAACAACCAGTTTACACACTTATTAACAGTTCATAAAATGTATGGTATTGTTCTGGTTCTTGTCACCGGTGAACATATGCTCTCAATTTGCAACAGACTGAAGCACCATTCCATAAATTTTAAAATAGTTGTGAGCATCACAATGGAAATGTCTCAAACATTAGAAATATAATGTTTCTAAGAGCAGTAGATCCTTTCAGACATGATCAGTGATTGATAACACTGCAGGTACATGCAGAGGGAGTTTTGAGAGGGGATTTTGAATGGGGATTTTTGAGGTCTTCTAAATGATGAAAATTCTAACTTCTCAATTTCATAAGTACATGATAAACCCTAGCCTGTTTCAAATTTCCAATTCTTCTAGACCAGAGTTCTGAATCGGCTACTGGTGCCAAGATTCTTTATGCATGGGCAAAGTTGTCCTCAGAATGTCAAACAATAGTATCACTTAAGAACATTTTTCTAATCCTGAATGAGCTAACAGTTTTATTACTATGAAGTTACTCCTGTCTTTTTGCTGCAAAAATACTTGTAGTTAATACAAGTGTGTGACTCTCATCCTACATGTAACGAGCTACTGAATGTTAGAGATCCTGTCTTTTTTGTGTGCTCTCTCTCCACCTGCTATCTCCACAATACATCAAAACTAATCAGTATTTGTGAATGATCAAAAGCATATTAAATCTATTATATCATTGGAGAGACTATTGGAAATATATTTGTGGATATATATATATGAATCTTCTATTACTAATTATCATGCATGAATTTATCTTTTAAAATGAGCTTTACCTTTTAACCACACTAACATTATGATTTCTACATTTCTTAATGTTCAAAGTAATGCTTTATTTTACATTTCCTTAGGTTATCACTTTCAAATGACTTTTATATCCCATACTAGAGGCCTGGTGCACGAAATTCATGCACTGGGGGTGGTGTGTCCCTCAGCCAGGCCTGCACCCTCTCCAATCTGGGACACCTCAGAGGATGTCCACCTGTGGGATAAGGCCTTAACCTGCTGTCGGACATCCCTCTCACAATCCAGACTGCTGGCTCCCAACCAGTCGCCTGCCTGCCTGACTGATTGCCCCTAACCACTCCCCTGCCTAACTGCTCCCCTGCTGTCCAGATTGCCCCAACTGTCCTCTCCTGCAGGCCTGGTACCCCCAACCGCCCTTCCCTGCAGGCCCAGTCACCCCCAACTGACCTCCCTGGCTGGCCTGATTGCCCACAACTGCCCTCCCCTGCCAGCCATCTTGTGACCACATGGGGGTGGCCATCATGGGTGAGGGCATGACAAGCAATTTGCATATTACCTCTTTATTATATAGGATTATGGGATTGATGACAAATTAATTATAACTTTATTAATGTAATTAGTATTTCATAATTTATACATCAAATAAAATGTGTGTTTTTTCTCTGAACATTTTATCCTAATGCTTATATATTTTCAAAATCTAAATCTTAAGGACCTTGGCTTTATTTAAAGGCATGAATTATATTGATAATGTGTTATTTTTATATCAAAATGTCATATTCTGGCATTGTCTATTTTATAATCATGGATAATTATTTAAGATTCTAAAATTGATGCTTTATTAAAGTAGCTCAAAACTTTTCAGATGTCCAAATAATACTAGAATAATAGGATAGTCACGATTCTACTTATAACACATTGTTGAAAAGGGACATCTTTAGTTACTAAGAACACCTAAAACACAAATATAAGAACACTTTCAGCTTTGAAGTTTGTAGTCTTGTTTAAACACTAGCAAAGGATTTCAATTTGGATTTCAGTCCTTAATGTTATTTTTTGTCTTAATCTCTGAATCCAACCCATAGATAATTATTAATTTAGTTGTGGTTTATGTTACCTTTTAATGTTTTTCTTTTTGATCTGGCACACCCATGAAAGCCAGAGAAATATTACAATGGTATTTACTTAGTACATGTCCAGAATACATATTAAATAAGGATGGAAATACCTCCTCAAACATTTATGTATAATGACAAGATCAAAGTGTTCTGCAGGTTGACCATACACACAGAAATACATTATAATTAAGTGGAGGAACAGAAACATCCCCCAGAATCTTTATTGTATAACCACAAGGGAAAATAAAAGAAAGAAGTAAACTATCTTTTGAGTATATTGACTATCATTATCTACTTTTCATAGATTTTGTCTAATGTTTTTCTCTACAGATCTGTGAATATGATAGATGCTTAATAAGTGTTCTTTGTTGTGCAACACTTGCATAATTTCTTAACAAGCAATAACCTCTATGATATAATAATCAGCACATCACTTCAATAGATTCAGAAGGACATGGATCCCATGATAACTATTGTCTCTATAGCTGGAGAAATGTGGGGAGCAAGAGACATCACATACAGGAGTAACCCAGGGGGACAATGTAACAATACATTTCTTTCAGGGGAACACTTTAATGATGTTACCTAACTCATAGTGCCGTGAGGATAAGTGAGACAGTACTGGTTAATTATTTAAGTACATTGTACATAACAAATGCTCACAAAAAGAAAAATTATTATCACCATTAGTTTTTGTTCCTTTTCAAGCCACTTCTCTACCCAGTTCGACTAACTGCAGAACAGGCTTCCTAGAGCTGGAGATCTTTTCATCAGATCATGTGGCTTCTTCCTGAGAAAGGTGTAAAATGCATCTTTTCTCTCTCAGCATGGAATTGATCTAGCTGGCTGGTTCAGTAGCTTCTCTTTATGAACTTGGCAGCCTCAGACTATATAGCCAAACTTAAAAAATGTGTTTTTACATAGAAATTTATGTTTACTTATTTAATTGAATTCAGTGAATAAAACAGTTTTTTTTAAAAGCTTTGAAAATTGCAATTTAAATTCTTATTTGAGTCAAAGATAATTTGTATTCTGTTTATAATAAACTTCTATATAATTAACTCTGAGCACTTTTTAAAATTTGCACCAATAACAGAATTATTTTGTTTTCATATTAAAGTTTTTAGAAATTTCAGGATTTAATGGCTATTGACATTAATACAATTTTCATAGTTATTTATTTTACTTTTTAAAATATATTTTTACTTATTTCATAGACGGGGAGAGAGAGAGAGAGAGAGAGAGAGAGAGAGAGAGAGAAAATCAATAATGAGAGAGAATCATTGATTGGCTGCCTCTTGGGAGCCACTGAGCCACACTGGCCAGGCCAGTCTCCATAGCTTTTTAGATTGGCTTTTCAAATACAGAAATAAGCTCTGTGGCTTGTAATTCTGCCAATGGTGTGAATAAAGATGCAGAGAAAATCTATAGTCAACGATGGTTTCAGCTATTAGATCTTTGTTCCTTGCTGGCAACTAGGTGAGTAATAGTTTAGGATTGAAAGCAGAGAATAGACTGTAATTGAGCTACACCTACTCCCACATTTTACTCCCTCTGAAAATAGGAACTGTGTTAAGTCAATCCCTTGCCTGGAGCTATACAACATCCGTGGTATTTCTAACTTATCCAGGGAAGCAATCTAAACCAAATGTCTACATTCATTTGAAAGCTGCTAATCATCAAAGTTGTCATTCATGCTTTGGGGACAAGAATGGTTATTGAGAGAACAGAGTCAGAAGAAAGCCCCATTTATAGACTTTGCCTTCACTAAAATGTTTTGACACTGATATTTGTTTCTTCAGATATTTTGCAGGTGATTATCTAAAGTAATATTATGGTGATGGTATAACCTTTTATTTCTATAAAGTTAGACTCTATATACCTTAACAGCTTTACCAGCATTCTCCCCATGCAATCCCAATCTTGCACATTTCAGAGTCAGCAGTCCCCTAAAACACCATGCCTTTTGCATAGGCTTTTCACATTGTTGACTGCAACTTCCTTCTCACTGCCCAGATCTTGCAAACCTCTCTCCATTAAACGCCACCACCACTGGAAAGTGTTTCCTAACTCCCATGGCTAGTTGTTCTTCTTTGCTGCCTGGCACTGTCTTTTAAATATCTGAAAATAGCTTGCTTCCAACTTCTCTGGGAGCTTCTTAAGGCCAGAGCTCACATTTCCTTTACATTTTTAGTGACAGCAGGAAGCATAGTTTCTGGATCAGATTTAATGCACCTCACTATGCTGTTAACTGACAGGAGTTTATTATTTATTTGCCATATAATTTCTTATATTTGTTTTTCAACATATTTTAGAAGTAAAATTGACTTATGTTATAAAGGCAGGTATGATTCATCACCGATGAACTAATTTCATTTGTGGTTCAAGTGGACTTAATATTTAATAATGTTGATGAGCTAGGTGGAAAGGAAAGGTGCTTTGTTGAAGGAATTAGTACACATTTGTATCCTCTGTGAGGATTAATAAAAATGTACTTAATAGAGTAAAAGAAACAAGCATGATATAAATGAGAGCAGAAGGTTGAAAGGAGACTAGACTAGCAACTAATGAATTGGAAGACGGATGTTGATTCTGTCATGATAATGGATTATTCATGGTTTTCATACGTGACTCAGAGGAAAATTGACCAAGAATGTGAATTTGCTTTCTGTAAGTGTCCTACTCTAATTTTAAAGAAGATTATTCCATAAAAAAATGATGGACTCATTTCTCTTCTAAGCAGATCCTTGTTTACACCAGAACTTGAATACCGCAAATATATTGTTTCTTTGTCTTTCAAAAAATTGATAGGTTTTCTGAATTTTTATTTTTTAATGAGTTGTTTATTAGACTACATGCTTTTATGGAGAACTAATTTAGTGATAATCTTCTACTATATATTATGTAGAAAATCAAGATAGTTTTACTTGGGCTGTAAATATATTTGCTTGCAAACTTTTCTCAGATTCCTTTGACTATCAATTAATCCTTACCTCATAAAGGGTGAGGATAGTCACTTCTGTAGTAAGCCAGACATGGACAGGTTGTGAATAGTTATTACCAAAGATGAACCAAGAATATTTCTAGGTAATGAAGTTATAGTAATTAATAAAAAAGACAAAATATCTGTTTACGATCTTTAAGGATATAAAGCATAAGAATGCCTATTCAGGAAAGTAAGGGCAACAGAAGATTTAAAATAACACAAACTGAAGAAAGCTGCACATGGCTTCAGAAAAGCAATAGTTGCAGCTCAGACACCATATCCTGTCATAATTTAATTGGTCAGTATAAACCAGTGATGGCGAACCTTTTGAGCTCGGCGTGTCAGCATTTTGAAAAACCCTAACTTAACTCTGGTGCCGTGTCACATATAGACATTTTTTGATATTTGCAACCATAGTGAAACAAAGACTTATATTTTTGATATTTATTTTATATATTTAAATGCCATTTAACAAAGAAAAATCAACCAAAAAAATGAGTTCGTGTCTCACCTCTGACATGCGTGTCATAGGTTCGCCATCACTGGTATAGACAGTTGGGTCCAGCCATGGTAAAGGAGCACATCAGCCTACTAGGAAAAGCATCATCAAAACTCCCAGATAGCTACCACACCCATCCCCACAAACAAAGGTGTAACTAGGAAGACTACATAATCAGTCACAATGGGCCCCTCCCTAACATGCAGGAGGTAGCTCCTCTTAGATGAAAAGGAGGAGTGAGTTGGAGGGGAGACTGATGAAAGAATTAAGATGTGAGTATAAAATGAGTTTGTCCAGATATTTTCTCTTTTTGATGAAAACCACTTGCCATGAGGTGATGTATGGGTCTTAGGAAAACACACTTAAGAAGAGTTCACATGTCCCAAGGCTAGAACATGGTTAGTGGTGATCAGCACCTGTCATGACTATTAGGTTGGTTCAGGATTCATGTTACTTTTAGGTTTCAAACATTATCCAACCAGGACTCTGTACAAAATTAATACAAGTATAGAAATCAAAGATAAATACATAAGATAAATATTTATTGGTCAAATGTCAGTGATGAAAATTAAAAATAGAATGTGTGTGTTGGTGGTGGGGGTGATTCAGAAAGCTATATAGTTTAAACATTTCCCTGAAAAGTTCTGATGTGCATCCAAGTTTGAGGAAAATTAAAGGAAAGATAAAGAAAGTAGGAGGAATGCTACGGCAAAGTAAGATTTTTAAAGTTATTTTAGAAAAATACCTGTGAAAGTGACAAAGGAAATCAGGAAGATGCCATGCAGTGTGATGAGAAGAACAAGAGGATAAATGATTTAGGTTCAGATAATCTGAGGTTTACATCGACTGACAGTAATTAAGTACAAGTCTCTTGATTTCTCTTAGTTTCCTTTTTGTAAAATGTATGTAATAAGAGCAATTTGATAAAATTCGTAAAAGTGTTCCAAGGAAAAATGTCTAAGATTGTACCTTATAATGAAAAGCACTTAAAATATTTATAATCATTGCTTTATAGTGAGAGGAAAAAATGAAATTTAGAGAAATGACTTTGGAGGTCTAAATCCTAGGCATAAGAGAATAAAAACTTTAAAGGAAGAATAAAGACGTTTCAACTAAGATCATAAAACTGATATAATGGCAAAGGCATAACTGACAAAAATATGGAAAGAAAATTATAAAAATAAGTTAAGTATTAATAAATATACCAGGAAGTACAGTAATTGCTTTACGATATTTGTTATTTTAAAAAACTTCCAAAAACAGTATAACTCACTTAGAAGCAATGAGGACAATATATGAAAGTTAAGTATAAGGGCAAAGGGAATCTGTACCTTAATCTATTAAAAGTTTAAAGCAGCCTTAGCCAGTTTTGTTCAGTGGATAGAGTGATGGCCCACAAAGGGTATCGGGTTCAATTCCGATACATCAAGGGCACGTACTTCGGTTGCAGGCTCAATTCCCAGCCCTGTTTGGGTACATGTAGGAAGCAACCAATCTATGTGTCTCTCTCACATCGATGATGCTCTCTTTCTCTCTCTGCCTCTGTCTTTGCCCTCCACTTTCTCTCCATTCTAAATAAACAAAAACAAAACAAAAAAATAAACACACAAAAAAACTTTAAAGCAATAGTCATAAGTAAGATAGATATGAATTAATTCAAGATCCCAAAATAGAAACCATACTTTCTTTTTTTAAATTTTTCTTTATTGATTAAGGTATTACATATGTGTCCTTACCCCCTCCCCCATTACCCCCCACACCCCCACTCATGCCCTCACCTCCCTGGTGTCTGTATCCATTGGTTTGGCTTATATGCATGCATACAAGTTCTTTGGTTGATCTCTCCCCCTTACCCCCACCTTCCCCTACCTTCCCTCTGGGGTTTGACAGTCTGATCCCAACCATACTTTCTTAATCAACCTGGAAGGCTTACATGAGGGGATAGAATATACAGCCAATGGCTACAAGAGTCACATTGATGAAAGTGGGGATTGCTTCCTTCTAACTAACACCTGAAAAGCTGGGGTGAGGAAAAGTGCTCCAAATCAAATCTACTCTTAAAGATGTGATTTTGTAACTGTTAACATTTTGTATGACCATGTTATGGCACATGAAGTTATTCAATTTAGGAGATAGTACTTATGAATTCATAAAAAACTCAATACATATTTCTGCATTATTTACTTTCATTATATACATTTCTTCTGCCTTTTCCACCAATTCTTCATTGTATAAAATATCAAAATTGTGAACATCCATCTTCATACCATCCACCATTCCAACTGTATTTCTCAGAGATGGAGCCTCTGTGTCTATCATGTTCTCTGCATTTACTTAACACACACATGCACAGACATATTTATATGTTTTGTTTTATTAAACAAAATTAAGATTTTACTAAAGATATTCTATAACTTGCTTTAAAAAAGTTTTTGAAATGTTTTCATGCCATTCTACAGTATATATATATATATATATATATATATATATCCCACGTTCAAAGGCTGTTAAATCATGTTGTTTACCCATATCTTCAGAAAAAAATCACTTCTACTGTTGTGGTAAACAACCTGCTTTCCTATTTATAATGGTCTGGCCTTCTAGAAACTTCAGTGCGAAATTATAGCTAATATGCCTACAAACATCAGGTGGTCATAATAATCTGGCCACTCAATGTATATAAATCTACTACATTTTTAAGTAGTTGCATAGTGTTCCATATCATGGATATATCATAAGTTACCCATTTCTGTAACTCTGGATTGTTAAGTTTGATCCAATTTTCTATATTGGAACAAATCCTGCAGCGCATTTGTATGTACATCTTTACACATATCTGTGGTATACATTTTGGTAGCATATATGCTTAGAGGGAAATCATTGAGTCTAAATACATAAACTATTTTTACAATGTTAGTCAGTACTAAAACTATTCTCCAAAACGACTTTACTAATTTACATTAGAATGTTAATGTTTACTAACTAAGAATTATGTAAAACATTATTATTTTTTAATATATTTTTATTGATTTCTGGGAGGATGGGAGAGGGAAAGAGAGATAGAAACATCCATTGGTGAGAGAGAATCATTGATCAGACACCTCCTGCACACCCCCCACTTGGGATCTAGCCTGCAACCTGGGCATGTGCCCTAACTGGGAATTGAACCATGACCTTCTGATTCATAGGTCAATGCTCAACCACTGAGCCATGACATCATTATTGCAAATGGATTTCAACATTGGCTGATTTATTCAATCTGATATATATTATTATCAGAATATATGGTTTATGCTAAAATTATATATTTTTACATTTTTGTATATCATACAAAAAATTTATTTCCCATCAAGAAATTTCAGAAACTATCAGAAAGCTTAAGGCCACATTCCTGGTACTTCAACACACTATTAAAATTATAGCTTAATTTTGTTTTAAGAAGAGCCCCAAGAAAAAAAAAATAGTAGGAAAGTTTAGTTTCTTGAATTTGTAATCTAAAACAAACCTAATCCAAATTTGATTAAATATGGTCTTTTCACAATCATTGTTACAAAAAATTCAACTGATATTGGCTATTGTAAATAATACTGTAATTGTGTCAACAATAAAAGTTAAGAAAAAATTCTTATGGACACAGACAATAGAGTGGTGAAGGGCTGGGATGGGGCAGGAACTGGGTGGAGGGGATCAATGGGAGAAAAAAGAGGACATTTGATATATATTTGTGTTAATTAAAATATAAATAAAGAGTTAAAAATAAATAAATAACAAGAAAAAAATTCAATTGAGACCACTAATATGGGAAAGAGAGAGTAGTATCTTTTTATTTGAGAACAAGTGTTTGTTTATAGAAAGTGATTCTCAAAGTGAAATACATCATCTGTGTATGATTATTCTTGTTGTATGTATGTGTGTGTGTGTGTGTGTGTGTGACAGATGTATAGATAAAGATGGTAAAATCTAGTTTGTGACCAATTAGATAGGTCAGGTGAGGGAAAATATATGTGAATGCTAACTTCAACTTTTTTCCTTTGTGATTGAAAGAACAGTAATACTATTTGTTGAGACACATTTTAAAAAGGAGAGATAACATGTTTTATTGAGACATTAGACACTTTGCATCTGAGAAGACGATGCATCATATATATAGATAACACAGAGGGTGTATAGAAACAGTCATAGCAGTTATTACCAAATATCAGTCAAGAACATTTCTAGAAACGGAAGTTATAGTAATTAATAAAACAGAAGAAATCTCTTTTCATGATCTCTAGGCATATAACCCACTGGAAAGCCAATTCTGAAAAGTAATCACAACAGAACAGCCTACAAAACATAAACCATAGAAAGTTATTCATGATTTCAGAAAAGCACTTGTTACTTTTAATTTTCAGGTCAGTCACATCTAGGCTTTGGATACAGAACTAGAAAACCTCAGTCCAGATATGAATATTAGGGCATTATTTCAGACTTTCATGAAATCAGCTGAAGGAAAATAAAATAGATACTAAGCAGACAGTTTAAAGGAGCTGATTGGGGAAGCTCCACAAAGGTTGAGGGTTTGGATGGTGTTTTTTTATTTATTTGTATTTATTTATTGTCTAAAGTTTTACATATGTATCCTTTTCCCTGATTGATACCACCCACCACAGCCATTCCCACCCTGGGCAAGCCCCAGTGTCTGTGTCCGTTGGTTATGCTAATATGCATGCATACAAGTCCTTTGATGGTTCTCTAACCCCCTCCCCCCTCCTGCTATTTGTTTCTGGATCTATTCTTGTTCATCAAATTATGTTGATCATTATATCCCACATATGAGTGAGATCATGTGATATTTATCTTTCCCCGACTAGCTTATTTTGCTTAGCATAATGCTCTCCAGTTCCATCTATGGGTGTTGTTTTTTTGGTCTTGTTTTCCTCATTACTTTTTCCCTGGCATCAGAAAATATGTATGACACAAGACAGAAATGAAATAAAGATCTGCTGAGTACATGTATAAACTATTGTTAAGCTTTTGAAAAGTAATGATAAATGCATTACAATAAAATCAGCAATAGGGACACTTAAGCATACTGGCTGTGTGATGAATTTCTTCATCTGTCCATGCAGAGAAATTGACACATTTCAAAAAAGGAAGATTAAACAAGATAATCTATTTAAAATACTTAGTCCAGTAATGATTTATAATAAGCACAATATTGGTAGCTTTTGATAGTATCATTAATGTTAAACTGTGGACAAAGAATTAAGAGTTTGTGAATACTTGTCCTCCCTCTACCAATAATTTACTCAACTACTGAGAAAATTCATTGAGGGTTTCAATTGCTTTTCCCTTTCAATAAATCACATTAACCAGACTAACTTATTTAAAAGTTAGGATAAATTTTTAACAATAAATCAAACCAAATTTTCAAATAATTTAGAAAAAGAAAAAACTCTAATTCAATGTTGTTTATATTCTTAATAATTGCATCAGCCAAAAGAACCTCGGAGGGTAAAGGAACATTTTTTTGCCTTTTAATCTCTCTATAACTTGCTCCTTAAACAACATGGGGATTAGGGGCACTGTCACCCCCCACCCAGTCAAAAATTCATACGGAACTTTGACTCCCTCAAAACTTGACTATTAATAGCCCACTGTTGACTAGAAGCCTTTCTAGTAACATAAGCAGTCAATTAACACATTGGTATGCTATATAGACTATATCCTGTATTCTTACAATAAAGTCAGCTAGAGAGAAAAATCATAAGGAACAGAAAATACATTTTCAAAATTTATTTTAAAAAATCTATGCATAACTGGACCTGTGCAATTCAAACCCCTCTTGTTCAAGGGACAACTGTGTGACTGCATCTGGTGTGTGTATATGAATGACTATGTGAAGGAAATATGAATACATAAAATATTTATTACATAATATACATTTGTGTTAATTAAAGTATAAATAAATAAATTTGTGTTAAAATATAAATAAATAAAATAAATTTGATACTTCAGGGACATGCGCAGTTTATCCTGCAGTTTTCCAAACCCCTGGGCTACTACTGCATATCCTAAAATTACTAATGGACCATTTTGAGATTTATGACTTCAAAGCAAATAGACACCAAACAATGGACATTTGTAAGTTTGTGTTTTGAGATCTTACCTCTTTTATTGGCTTCCTGTTTCAAGGTTTCATAATTACAAAAGTTGATTGACTATCAGAATTACCCAATCAACTTTAAAATACAGGTTTTCAGGACATGGTCCAGAAGTACCAAATTCAAATTGCTTCCAGAGAAATGGATTTCTCCATCACTAGTGTGAGTGGGGTTCTTATGATAGAATATGAATTTTCTAAGACTCTTATGAAAGAGTGAATTTTTTTAAATCTTTATAGTTCAGATTATTAGAGATGTTCCTCTTTTTTTCCCCCATAGCTCCCCTCCACCCGGTTCCCACCCCACTCCAGGCCTTCCACCATTACCACCCCATTGACCTCTTCCATAGGTGTAAGCTTTGTCCAATCTCTTCCTGCACCCCTCACACCCCCTTCCCCCTGAGAATTTTCAATCTGCTCCCTTTCCATGCCCTTGATTCTATTACATTCACCAGTCTGTTCTGTTCATCAGGTTTTTTATTCATTTGATTTTTAGGTTCACTTGTTGATAGATATGTATTTGTTGTTCATAATTTTTATCTTTACCTTTTTCTTCTTCTTCCTCTTCTTAGAGAATACCCTTCAGCATTTCATATAATACTGATTTGGTGGTAATGAACTCCTTTAGCTTTTTCTTGTCTGTGAAGCTCTTTATCTGACCTTCCATTCTAAATGATAGCTTTGCTGGGAAAAGTAACTTGGTTGTAGGTTCTTGCTATTCATCACTTTGTATATTTCTTGCCACTCCCTTCTGGCCTGCAAAGTTTCTGTTGAGAAGTCAGCTGATAGTCGTATGGGTACTCCCTTGTAGGTAACTAACTATTTTTCTCTTGCTGCTTTTAAGATTCTCTCTTTGTCTTTTGCCCTTGGCATTTTAATTATGATGTGTCTTGGTGTGGTCCTTTTTGGATTCCTCTTGTTTGGGGTTCTCTGTGCTTCCTAGACTTGTAAGTCTATTTCTTTCACCATGTAGGGGAAGTTTTCTTTTATTATTTCTTCAAATAGGTTTTCAATATCTTGCTCTCTCTTCTTCTGGCACCCCCATAATTCGGATGTTGGTACGCTTGAAGTTCTCCCAGAGGCTCCTTACACTATCTTCATATTTTTGAATTCTTTTTTCTTTTTGCTTTTCCTGTTGGTGTTTTTTGCTTCTTCATATTTCAAATCTTTGACTTGATTCTTGGGATCCTCTAGTCTGCTGTTGGATCTCTGTATAATATTCTTTATTTCAGTCAGTGTATGCTTAATTTCTGATTGGTCCTTTTTCATATCCTTGAGGGTCTCACTAAATTTCTGAGGTTTCTAGAAGATTCTTGAGTAACTTTATAACCGTGGTTTTGAACTCAATATCCAGTATTTTGTTTTCATCCATTTCTTTCATTTGTGATTTGTTTCTTTGTCTCTGCATTTGGGCTGCTTCCCTGTGTTTGTTTCTATGTACTGAGTTGCTGCTAAGTCTCCTTGAGTTGATAGTGTGGCCTTGTGTGGTAGGTGTCCTATAGGGCCTAGTGGCTTAGCTTCCCCAGTCACCTGAGATGGATGCTCTTGGTGCACCCCTTTGTGGGCTGTGTGCACGGTCTTGTTGTAGTTAATCCTTGATTGCTGTTGGTATCACTGGGAGGAATTGACCTCCAGGCCAATTGGCTGTGATGACCAGCTGTGTCTACACTGGAAGATCTATTGCACAGGAAACACACTTATGGGGCAGGACTTGATTCAGTGGGGCTTTGATTCTCACTGAGTCTGCCCCTTGAGTGTGTCTCTTAAGCATGTGAAGAGTTGTAATCTGGTTTGGTCTCACTCTGACCACTGGGTATACTGGCCCTTGGATCTCCAATGAGGTGCAAGGTCAGCCACTGTCTGGGGCCACCCAGGAGGAGCTACAGAGACATCTGCAGATTCCTCCTCTTTGATGGGGTTTGGAAGTGGCCAGATGAGGCCCAGCTGTGAAGCAAGGCAGGCTTCTTTTGGAAGCTCTGGGGCTCTCTGACCCAGCTGCAGTTTGACAGGTTTTAGGTGGATAAAGGACAAGCCATTCATATGCAAAAGCCAATGCACAGCTTAGGTGGGGTTGTAAATTGGGTGGGGCAGGGTCTCTGGGAATCACCAGGCAGAGCAAACAGCGATAGCTTCCAGTCAGCCCTGCACCGGAGAGGTTCCTGGGTCTCCGCTTCTAGCGCCCCCGTGCAGGAACAATGATCGCTGCGAGCACCTCTGTGAGAAAGCCGCCCTCACGTTCCAGCCTGATGCCAGACCGTCCAGTTTCTCCCCGTATGTGTCTGGGTCCCCCAGAGTCTTGCCCGGAACTGGAGTTCAGAGCAAGCTGGAGCTTGTATCTCCCTCCCGATGAAAAGAGCAGCACATCCAGGTGCCAGCACTTTCTGTGCCTCTGCACCTCTTACCAGTCTCAATGTGCTTTCTTCACCTCTCTAGTTGTGGAACTTTCACTCAGCCAGCTTTCCCACGGTTCTGGGTTGTCGTCATTCTGCCTTTTAATTGTAATTTTAATGTAGTTGTGAGAGGCAGCAAGTATAGGTGTTTATCTATGTCGCCATCTTTGATCTCCTCTGAATGGTTTTTATTGGTGTGGAATTATATTTCTCAGGTTGCAAAGTCCCATTGTCCTTAAACCAATCCTGGAAAATATGTAGTTGGGGCTCCAGTAGAGCCAAAGTAGGGCCATGGTGGAGCTCAGTCAATCTATCATAAATAAAGTTCACTAGTCCATTGTGTGGGTCCCACATGGCCATGAGACACGTGGGTGAATGCAGAGGAGCATGCCCCCGCAACAGGAGTCCCAGGAGTGGAGGCAAGCAGGAGAGGCAAGAGAGAGAACTCCCTTTGTTCAGGAATTTAAATATTCAATCTTCCCAAGTTTGCAATGGCCATGCCTATTCTGGCCACTGACTTGTTCCTAGGCATGACTGGCAGATAAGCACCTTCTCATGTCACCCTTACTGGGCATGCATCTATATTCATTCCTTTCCAGTTAAATAATAACCCATTTTATTATAATGTTATCAAAATGTCTAGGAGTTGGCTTGGTAATCTTTATTGCAATAAACTCGGGTTCTCCTGATAATCAGCTATTCAGGATTGCTTTCTGTGGAGTCTTCCTAAATTTGCTTCGTTTCTATATTCCTTTGCATGAGCAGCTTTCTATTAATTTCACTTTTGCATTTGCAGATTTCAGTTACTAATTACATTTTACTGCTTGATTTCAGTTTCTTTAATAGAATCACTTTTTTTAGAGAGAGAGAAAAAGTGTTTCTATTTTGATCTCAGATGTAAAAATAAGAATTAGAAAATATCCTTGACTGAAGATATATTCATTTAAGAAATTTAAGTTTATAGAAAAAGCCTTTTAACTTTAAGCATTAGCCCATATTAGTGTTTTAATACAATTTGCAATCACTAGACATCTTATCACTAATCTAATAAGGATTGAAATATTTTTAAAGGGAAGTAGAAAAATAATGATAAAATAAATTCAATTATAAATGAACCTTAATATATAAGATAAATGTGTTTCTTAAAAATTGTCTGTTGAGGTAATTTCTATTAATCAATTACATTTTCTCATTGACATGGGCTGATCATTGCAAAAACATGATTCTAAGCATCAAGAGAATGTAGTCTTGATGGTAAAAGAGAAAACAAGCATAACTTGGATGTAAAGTTATTTTTAAAATCATATATTTAAAGGTATATTGTGGGAAACCGTTTATTGTCTTCACTAGCTGATAAGGGTAGACAGAGAACCCCCTCCCCCCCCCCCAAGGCTGGGTGCCTTTGAAGCCCTAGCAAATGAGGGAGCTAGGTGCCACCACTGTTTGTCCAGACAGTGGTAGCTGAAGCAACTTCCCCATTTATTATTATGTAAATCCTTGCTGATGGGCTAGTCTTCCTGTTGCTGGGGATCACCTGCCTAAGGGCTATGCTATGGGTGTATCCCAGATCAATAAAAGCTTGGTGAGGCCTGAGCACCAGGGAAAGTTCTTCCTCCTGAGTTGGACTTACTCACCTGGTCCCCCAATATTTCCAAATTATCTCGTGCATTTTCTCTTTCATTTGTGTGCGGCTCCGCTTCCAGTTCCTGAACCCTGATCCACGCGGGACGTGGGAAGGAAACACTCAACAGTATATTACAGATGTTGCTACAATAATAATACTTAAGCATGTCAAGAAATAGTGTACCTCAATTCCATGCATTTAAGACTTTAGACTTACGTGAAGGATATTAAATCTATAGGGAGAAACAGACTCCATAAATTGTTGCTTCTTTCCTGTTGGGTTAATGTAGTATCTCTATATCTCTAGAAATGATGGCCTTCTTAAATATTCTAAACTTAAAACAAATTTTATTTGGCACTGATGTCTCAATTATTTTTTTGTACTAAGAAATGTAAGACTATGAAAATTAAAGAGATGTAGTAGGAAAAGTGTTTCTAAAAGCTAGCTTTAAAAAATGCATTTCCAGTAACCTAGAACATATTGTAATATTGTTGTAATGTACCCCGCGAATCACAGAAGGACGCCTCAAGAAGTCGAATTAAAGAGTCACATTTATTGCAATCCGGGACTATGAGGGGTCATTCCCAAATCTCATAGCAATAAGATGGTGGCAAAACCAGACTTATATAGGCAAAAATCACAAAGGTATTGATTACATCCCAGGGTTTGGAATGAGGACCCTGGTTTGCACAAAGCAGTTACAGAAGCGAGATTGAGCTGATTAGTTATCTACAAAGATTGTTTATAGTTTTGGGTCTTTGGACCTCTGAGTTGACAGAAACATTATTTAGAGCCCTCGGGTCTTGGGTCCACTGAGTTGACAGAGAAACATTATCTGGAACCCTCAGGTCTTGGGACCACTGAGTTGACAGGGAACGCACCATCTGTGGACACTAAAACAATTTAGGGTAATTGTGCTGTTCTGTTTCCCAGGTACAGAAGAATGTGCTTCAATAACCAGTAAGATCACAATCAATGGGATAGTCATTCAATCAATAAGGCATTCAATCGAATGGGATGATTTATACAATTCAGAAAATCAAAATAACCTGTCCATTGTTAAACAAAGCAAATAGGTACCATACTTCAATATCAGTTACCCAGATTTAGTATTTTGATAAGTATTAGTTTCTCAGTGGTTACTTTCCTTTCAGTGAGGTCTGCCCAAATAATTCAAGATTTGGGTTGTGTGAAATCTCATTTTCTTTAGTTTTGAGCCTGAATTTTACAGTGCATAAACATTTGGTCTCACAGACTCTAAACTTTTAATGCATTAAAGTTATTTAATGGCTGCTAAAATCACCTTGCATCTGATTCCACATTTTTCACACAGACACCTAATGGATTGCTTTTTCATTTGACATTCCTCTCTCCCAAGCAACTTAGGTAATTTGTTCACTGGAAGAGTTTGTAAAACTCTGTTTAAGCTCTGTTTAAGAATAGCAGACAGTGGGATCCAGTCCTTCCCCAGCTAGAGCTGTGCATGAACAGGTAGCTGAGGAGACAGAAGGTGAACTGCATGAGTGTGTGAAGTCAGTGGGGCTGCAACCCTGAGATACAGATCACAGCAGTTTTCACACTTCCTAAGATGTGAAATCCCTGAGAACCGTGATATTGGGTTAAAAGTCCTCATCATCAGTCTCCTACATCTCTATTTAAATTGTGAAGTTGCCTGTTCAATTAAAATGTGAGGTGCTGTAACAGAAAAAACACACAACTGGTTTTATGAAGGGAGTGAACAGGGACAGCTGGAGACTGAGGGTGGTCAAAGACCACCTAAGTTTACCCTATTGTCACAGAGAAGCAAAGAAGTTGTGGGCTGATGGGCCACTGGAGGGAGAGAAGGAGAGAGAGAGAGAGAGAGAGAGAGACCAAGACCTAAATGAATGAGCATAGCCTCATTCAATATATTCATTTCTGCTTTCTTAGACATTTGCTGAATAATGAATCTTTTATTCTATTATCTTTTCTATATTAAATTTGTCATGTTTATATTATAAAAATCATAGTTTATAGTCATAAATACATAATGATTCTAATGAACTTATTGTTAAAGATACTTTACTTTCTAAATTGTATCCTTTCTACATATTAAGTTCAGCCTTTAAAAAGTACCTTAAGAACCGAAGCCGGTTTGGCTCAGTGGATAGAGCGTCGGCCTGCGGACTAGAGGGTCCCAGGTTCGATTCCTGTCGGGGGCATGTGCCTGGGTTGCGGGTACATCCCCAGTAGGAGATGTGCAGGAGACAGCTGATCGATGTTTCTCTCTCATCGATGTTTCTGACTCTCTATCTCTCTCCCTTCCTCTCTGTAAAAAATCAATAAAATATATTTTTTAAAAAAGTACCTTAAGAAAGAAAGTATTTATTTTAGAAAAGAAGGAAATATGTTTCTAGCCAGTATATCAGGAGAAATCTTGTAATTTCTCTCCCATGTAACTCATCACAAAAGCTCTAAGGAAATAGTGTTTAAAATCACTTAATCAAAAAGGCCAAAAATCAATTTATTAAGAGTTAGCTAATGTTTTACTAAAGTGAACTCTCTTTTCTTTAAACATGATTAATATAATTTAGAATTTGTTATTAGTGGTGTCACTTCTAAAAAGTGTGACCAATTTGCAATGAAAGAACTTTTGTGTACACATATGGGATTTATGGTTAGCACAGAAATTTAACATGATATTAGTTATTACGTCTTTTCCTTGCTTTTTATATTTTAAGAGAACACTCCATTTTTACTCTCTCCTTGGAATGTCTCATGAAAGGTCACTGAAGGGTAAAAAATACTTAACTTATAAGTAGCCATGATTACAAAAAACCTCTATGCCCTAACCGGTTTGGCTCAGTGGATAGAGCGTCAGCCTGCGGACTGAAAGGTCCCAGGTTCAATTCTGGTCAAGGGCATGTACCTTGGTTGCAGGCACATCCCCAGTGGGAGGTGTGCAGGAGGCAGCTGATCGATGTATCTAACTCTCTATCCCTCTCTCTTCCTCTCTGTAAAAAAATCAATAAAATATATTAAAAAAAAAAACTCTATGTAAATTATATTCTAGGATGACATTTAAGAATGTTAATAGTGGGTAAAAATCATAAAAATCAATGAATTTTAGAGTTAGAAGGGGCTAAACAATATAGACCAGTAATTTTCAAACCATTTTTAACAGTTTGTTTCTTATAAGAACCTCAAGATATACGAATGTTTAACATGTACCTGCTATGACTGAGGAGACCTGGTATGTAAGCAGGGCCTACTGGGTTTCTCCATCATCATAGTCCCCACCCCCAGCCCAAACACACAATTGAAAACCAAACCTGTTAACTTGCATGATCTCTTACTTTAGCATAGTAGCATATGCATACATTTGAAATGTAACTTGATCCACGTCTGGTGTTAATACTATTATTTATTTATGCACTTATTTATTTATTTCTTTTGCTTCTCACTATCCACATGCTAATATGTTCTTTTCACCTACAGAGTTGCACTTTATATTAATTTGCTTTGCCAGATCATGGTGCTATTGTGAATAAGATCCACACATAAAACTATGTCTGTTCTTTAAAAAGAGAGAGAAAATGTTTTACTGTTGATTGTGGCTAAAACTCTTTCTTTTTTAAAAAAAATTTTTTTATTGATTTCAGAGAGGAAGGGAGAGGTAGAAAGAGATAGAAACATCAATGATGAGAGAGAATCACTGATGGGCTGCCTCCTGCACACCACCCACTGGGGACTGAGCCCACAACCCAGACATGTGCCCTTGACGGGAATCAAAACTGGGATGCTTTAGTCTGCAGGCCAACACTCTATCCACTGAGCCAAACCGGCTAGGGCACACTTTCTTTATGTTTATATGCATAGAAGATTCCCAGCCACCAAAAACTGTATCATGTTTATGTTTGCAAGTCCAATTCCTGGGAATACCAAATAATGTTAATACCAATAGTTACGGAACTGAGATAGTTCCTTCATATACATTAGATTGAATCATTTGAAATAGGCAGTATTTAAAGTTTTTAATCTGCAGAAACATGTTCCTGTGACAACCTAATACCACTTAATAATAGCTTGGTAATGCAATCAGTATCTCCTTTCTCTCTAGGTAAGGAAAATGGGTTTATAGAGAAGGGTTTGCCCAAGGCCAAACTGCTGGGATTATTAAAGTGGGGATTTGGTTAAACACATCTGTCTAAGTCTCATGAATTTTCTCTTGCACCTAGCTGCCCTATATATTCAGATCATTTGATTGTATAGGGAGCAAGTTTATTAGAAGTAGAACATAATTCCAGGAATGCGTGAGAATAGGAAACATTAATCTCAGAATATATTTGTGTATGAACTAAGCTAATTTTCATATATTAAAAATAAATTACTAAAATTGTGATCAGATATCAGTGGTATAAATTGTCTGAGACTTTTTAGGCTACCTCTTAAGCCATTATCAGCTGTCAATCTTGCTTATATGTATAATAATCTTACCCCATGTTATCAAACCCGGAGATCTTTACTTTGTCTAGAATTTTGAACTAAAATAAAAACAGATCAGGCTAAACACAATGAAAGAGGGCAATTAAAATGTGAGAATGTTTCCTTGGAAATTGTATCTAATTTCAGAAACTGTTACGTGGAAAAATATCAGACTTTGTATCAATGTCCAATTATCTTTTAAATTAAAAGAAAAAGAGTTTAAAACAAAATAAACACAACAGAAAACTTTCTACTATAAAATGAAGATAAAATAAATAGATGGGGGGTATAATACTGACTTATGAAGAGATTATTTGACCCCATCAGCAATAACATCAAATGGCTCTCAAGACCCAAAAATTTTTAAATATTCATTCCATGGTATTAGTTCAATGAAAGTATACAATAGCTGTTTAAACTGAAACAAAATGAGAAAAATTTAACATTTTATTGCATTTGGTTCTATCCTTAGAAAAAAAACTTTTAGGCATCATATGTAAATCATTTTTACATTTTTTTAAAGGCAACATAAAAAATGAGATACTAGAAAGAAACATAAATCCATGAAGATTCTCATAGCACTTATTATACATTTTGCATGCTTTTATTTAATTAATTTTGTGTGGATATGTATCTGAGATGCAGACAGATTTGGATTTAAACCACAACTCTACCACTTCTAACTGGTAGATTTGGTGATAGAGATTAATGTTAATGGGGAAGTGGTATAGAGAATGCAAAGGACCTTCATCAAGTTCATGTATGTAAAATGTTTAGCACAGCAATCATAAAGCACAATCATTAATTCTGGTCATTATGCTTTTCAAAATATTGTTAGAATTCTTAAAAAGGACTTTGCTATTTTTAAACAGTAAAAAGAGGAATAATTATAAATAAATGAAAATTAAATAGGTTTTTAAAAATAAAATTTAGATGTTTACCTCACTCCAAATTCACAGAAAACACATCTTGATTTTTCTAGCTACATGTAAAAATAAAACCAGAAAAAAATGCAGTACACCTGAGAACTGAATAATGTAACAATATCTGGATGGAGAAAGTTTTCTATATTTAAAAGCAGTTAAATATACAGTCCTATTCATGGCTTGTGAGAGTGTAAATGTTTTCTGTTTTCTCCGAAATATTTTTGCAGTGCATAATAAAAACCTTAAAAATATCCATGCCCTTTGATTCAGTAAAGCAGTCCATTTAAGCAAACACTTAAATTCTAATGAAGAGCCGAAACCGGTTTGGCTCAGTGGATAGAGCGTCGGCCTGCGGACTGAAAGATCCCAGGTTCAATTCCGGTCAAGGGCATGTACCTGGGTTGCAGGCACATCCCCAGTGGGGGATGTGCAGGAGGCAGCTGATCGATGTTTCTCTCTCATCGATGTTTCTGGCTCTCTATCTCTCTCCCTTCCTCTCTGTAAAAAATCAATAAAATATATTTAAAAAAAAAATTCTAATGAAGAAATAACAAATGTGGACAAGGTTTATAGAAAAAATGTGATCAAGTTAGTGTTGTTCCTAAAAGGAGACAAAGAATAATCCTGAAAATAGCTTAAATAGCCTAACTGTCCAATAATAAAGTAATATTAAATAAATGTGGTATTCCATACTATACAATATCACAAGCCATAGAAAATAGTGTTTATAAGTTTAATGACATAGGAAAGTTTTATTTTTCAACATTAAATGGAAGAAAAGCAGCTTATAGAATCATAAATATTAAGCTTTCAACTATAAAGAATATGCAGAGAACAATGCAAATACATGAAAATATTAAGTGTTTTTTTCCTTGAATGATGAGATTATGAATTGTATGAATGTTTTTCTTTATATTCAGTATTTAAATGTTTTCTATAATTAACAGCCACTTACCAAAGATAACTTTTAAATTAATATTTTTAATTGTGGTAAAGTACACAATAAAATAAAATTAAATCATTGTAGCTTAACATAAAATTTACCACTTTAAGCATTTTAAAAGATATACTCCAGTGTATTTAGTACATTCACATTGTTGTGTAACAATCATCACTATTCATCTCCAGAACTTTTTTGTATCCAAACAGAAACTCTGCACCCATTCTCTCCTCCCTTCTGCCCCTGGCAACCACCAACAGAAAACTTTCTACTATAAAAGGAAGATAAAATAAATAGATGGGGGACATAATACTGACTTATGAAGAGATTATTTGACCCCATCAGCAATAACATCAAATGGCTCTCAGGACCCAATAAATGTTTAAATAATCATTCCATGGTATTAGTTCAATAAAAGTATACAATAGCTGTTTAAGCTGAAACAAAATGAGAAAAATTTAACATTTTTTTACATTTTACTTACTGTCTTTATGAATTTGCTACTGTAGGAACCTGATAGAGGGGAATTATACCATGTTTGTCCTTTTATGGCTATCTGGAGAATTAATATTTTTGTAAATCCTTTTTTGTTTTGTTTTATTTTCCTCTCCAGGAATGTAATAGAAGTAAACCAAATGGTGGATAAGGAAATAAAATCATAAAAGGTTAAATAGGCTCTAAAAGATTTTTTAAAAAATAGTAATATACAATAATTTTAATAACCATTTGTATATCAAAGGTTTTATATTTTTAGAGTTCAAGGAATTCAGACACTGTTGAAAGGATACAGCCTCTTATAGTGACATGCATGAAAAGGAACCTAATTACCCTCTTATTAACAAAGAATGATTTTAAAACACTTCTTTCAAACATAAAACTAGACAAAACAAAAAAATCTGCCTTGCCCTGACTGGTTTGGCTCAGTGGATAGAACGTTGGCTTGCAGACTGAAAGGTCCCAGGTTCGATTCCAGTCAAGGGCGTGTACCTTGGTTGCGGGCACATCCCCAGTAGGGGGTGTGCAGGAGGCAGCTGATCAATGTTTCTCTCTCATCGATGTTTCTGACTATCTCTCTCTCTTCCTCTCTGTAAGAAATCAATAAAATATATATTTTTTAAAAATCTGCCTATACTAGTGAAACTCTCATGACAAAAAATGCCTTCTCATTTTAATGAGTCTCTTCGTCTAAGATATCTACAGCCAAAACCATTTTTAGAAACATTCTGATTGTACTTAGATTAAAAAATATATATAAAATAATTCAATACAAGAATCATATCTATGTTTGAAAAATTAAGAGTTTCTATCGTATGTTTTATAGTTAGCCACTTAATTCGGCTGCTTGAAGCACAAAAATGTGATATTTAATATGATATTCTCTTCAACTCTAATAATTCAAATTCTCTGTCATGTACACTTATTATAAATACTGGAGGCCCAATGCACGAAATTCGTGCAAGAGTAAACCTTCCTTCCCTTAGCTGCTGGCACTGGCTTCCCTCTGGTACCTGGGACTCAGGCTTCCCTTGGGCTGCCCGCAGGTGCCAGGAACCTGGGCTGGCTTCCCTCCAGCCCCAGCTTCGTCAGGAAGGACATCCAGAATGACGTCTGGAAGGACATCCAGTCTAATTAGCATATTACCTTTTTATTATTATAGATAATAATAATAAAACATCAGTTTTACATAGAGGGAACATGCAGCTGACATGGATTCATGTGGTTGTCATAAGTTCTCAACATGGATTCATGTGGTTGTCATAAGTTCTCAACATTGACCCCAAAGTACTGCTTTATAGTTTGGCTTAGTTAGTGTGCCTCTACCCAGTTAAACTTTTGACTTTAAGGTAGGCAGAAAATTGTGTCAACACTTCAGCATAGATTGAATTATTATCTCAGAAATCCTTAAGAGGGGATCAAATGAAAGAAGACACAAGAAGGGTAAGTTTGAGTCTCAGGGACATCAGCTGGAAAGACCTTAAGCCCTCTACGTTTATTGTTTTGAATATTAGTTTCAATGCAGAAACTGGTCTAGCATTGAGTGAAATAACAATGCAAAGTGATGCAATGAAACAGGTACCTTGATGGAGAGGGACAAGGACCAGCAAAATAGAAAGAGATAAAGAAATTGTTAGTGCATCCATTTACAGAAACGTATATAGTACTATGACTCAGTGTATAGAGAAAATGGTATACTTAGAGTAAAAGTTCAAGTTGGATTTGTAGACTCTAACTATATACTAAGGGATGGGAATGAAACTGAAATATGGGTGTTTGAGTTTGAGTTTGTTGTCTCGTGAAATTGAAAAATGAAGTAGTGGACAAAAATAGTGGAACCAAAATTTACTGAGAGCATCCATGCGAATTAAAGTAAATCCATGTGTAGAGTCCCACCTGGCCATAAGCCACGTGGGCCCAGGAATGTGCTCCCCTGCCACAGGGTGAGGAACCCATTGCGTGCCAGGAAGAAGGGGGAGTGAGAGGAAGTGTGTACTTTTTAACTTAGGGGGTGGAGAGAGCCTTGCTAGCTCCTAATTGGTCTTTTCAAAGAATCCTGCCTTAATAACATTCTTGGGATTGGTTATATACACCTCACTGCCTTGTGATTGGTATCTGCAAGCTGCCTGTCTTAGCAACATTCACACATTTTATCTTTATTTTTTAATATACCTTTATTGATTTCAGAGAGGAAGGGAGAGGGAGAGATGAAAACATCAATGATGAGAGAGAATCCTTGCTGGGCTGCCTCCTGAACACTCCCTACTGGGAATTGAGCCCGCAACCCTGACATGTGCCCTGACTGGAATCGAATCTGGGACCCTTTAGTCTGCAGGCTGACACTCTATCCACTGACCCAAACCAGCTAGGGCAACATTCATACATTTTAAAGCTCACGCCTCTCAGGGGCGCCCTTCCTTCTTCACCCAGTTGGGGTGTCTTAGTAACTTGGCCTAGCTGGGTTCCTGGTTTTACTTCCTCCTTCCCACCCCTCCTCCTGCCCCTCCCCCACCACCTTAGTCCCAGTCCCTGTCTGCCTAACTTCATTCTGTCTCCTCTTTAATTCTGAACTCCTTACTTAGAGAAATAACTAACAGTTGTGGAAACTGTTCCTACCAGTTGTTATGAATTGTATTTTAAATAATAATGAAGCAAAAAAAGAAAAAGTAAGACATTTGAAATTTACTTTTATAACATGAATCTTAGTGCCACCATTTTGGAACATTTTCATATAACTAACTATTGCTCAAAAAATTCACACCTTTCTTTTGGACTGGTGGCTTAATATCTTGCTGGGAGAGGGGAAGACATGATTTGGAATCGATGAATACCTTAAAGTGAAGACATTGAAACATTAGTGAAGTGACCACTGGTTTGACCTTTTCTTGTTTTGTTTTGTTGTTTTTCCTCTTGGACTTTTTTGAAAAGACAGGAGGTCTATCCTCTGGCAGTATATTAATTTAGTGTGCTTTCTTTAAAAGGCAGGAGACAGGGTGGCTAGCTGGTCTCTTGAGAATGTTAGACTGTCATGTTGAAAAGAAGTGGCCATAAACCTCTATCACAAAACAATTTACTCTAATGAAAAAAATTCTTTCAATTTTTGTTATTAGATGTATTAGGTCAATTAATGTCATCTTTATTCCAAATTTAGTTATTATTTTGGGCTTGTCTTTACTAATGACTGCTTAAATCTGCCATCAGCTCATAAGACTGCTCCAAAATTGTTTTTTTTAATTTAAAGTTCTGTTATGATGTTGCACCTTAAAAACAAAATATAATCAAATGTGTCCAAAATAGCATCACTAATTAAATTTGTAAAAGTTTTCCAGTTCGCTTGGGGTAAAAAATTCAAATATAGATTTATTTCTAAGGTCAAAACTAAATTAATGTCCTGCAGGGACTTGGAAATTTAGTTAACATGATAACTAACAAAAGTTTCTGAAAGAATAGACAAATTGCTCCCAACTGAACATAAAAGGGGATGACATACGGTTAGACAAAAGATTCATGATTTAAGTGAATTTCTTTTGAAATGCAAACAGCCTCAAGAATCTTTACAGCTGTCTTAGAGGAAATCTCCTGGGTGGTATCATTTGTGCTGAGGGGTCTTAGAATGGGCTAGTGGTGTGCTAATGGCAAGTACTGTGCTCTCAGAGTTTAGGGATTAGTACCTAGGAATCCCCAGAGCATTTACTGAAGATGCCCTCATACATCTCTGCATTCCTCCTTGAGAAGCATTTTCTTTGTTGTTGCTTTTAGCTTGATGTTTCACTAAGTTTTATTTTTTAAGAGGCACCTGATAAGTAAATAGCCTCAACAGTATCTACATGCAGACACAATCCTGCTATTATCACCTCAGTGTTTCAATTTATTTATTTAAAAAATTGGCTTCATCATGATTGCCAGAACCACTGTCAACGCAACAGTGAAAATAAATATTCATCGTAAAGCGATAACTCTAGCAACAGAAGTATATATGCTCATACTTAGATTTAAGTCTCTGTTCCTTGTTTTATCATGAGATTCTAATGAGTCTCCTTCAGTCATATTGATATATCACACAACTCTGTGGAATCCCTTAATATCCAGGGATAAATTCCAACCTTTATGATATCCAAATCTGTGTCATTATAAGCTGTGCTATATCAGAGATGCTAGAATCACATTTTATTTTATCCACTGAGCCAAACCAGTTAGGACTTAGTAGAATGTTTTGATATTAGAAGAAGTCAGGTACATTATTCACTTGTAATGGAACAGATGAACCAGCTACCAGGAATGACCACAACTTTTCAGTCTACACTTGGCCCTGAAGAAAATCAATAACACATGCCAGTGAAAGACCAGCAAAATAAACACCACATCATATCACATCTTTCAAAGGAACTTTATTTCACAGAATCTCAAACGTAAAGTAATGATTCTTTATCTGCAAAGGGCTCAGGCCCGATTATTGATGCAAGCTAAAGTCCTTGGGCATGACAGAATGTCTGTTCTTAGAGGGACTAGTCTTTAGAAGTCACTCGTCCAGCTCTTTCACTTTACAGATGAAGGAACTAAAATCCGGAGAGGCAATGTGTGTTTAGGAGGCAGATGTTATTCCTGCGGTAGCCGGGCATATAACAGCACTCAATAAAAGTTTGTTGAGTGAATTGAACAAATGAATCACAGTGCTTGCCATTAGCACACCCCCAATCTTTATTCCAACCACTGAAGTTTTTTATGCCTAAGAGACCTCTCCAGAAATAGGTGCAGGTGTTTTGACAGACAATATATTCCCGTGTTTGTCTTTGGCACAAAAGCTACTGTTATAAAGCATCTTTTTAGGGAAGAGGCTAATGGACTTGTAACTAACAGAATACAGTCCTACTGCTACTTAGCAAACATTCAGATACAAAACTAAATCACATCAGCAGTGAAAAGTCATGGAGCTCAAACATCAATCCTAATTTAAAAGCATTTCTGGAGACAAGGCAAAATAGAATTCTATTCTCCGGTTGAGACAATACCATTTCAAGGAAAATTAATATAGAAGTCTGACAAACAACAATGTTAACAATCCCCTTATATGTCTTTCTGATGACAATAGTGATGACAGCATCTTATTACAAATGGAAATCTCAGTCTGAGGGAACAAGTCGGAAGAATCTCCCTGAAGCTCCCAGTGCAGTTAGGCCAATTGTCAGGCTGATGGTCTGAGCATTCAGAAAGTGACATCTCCAGTGGGACTGACACTGTGTATGCGAGAGAGAGGCCGATACTGAATTGCTGAATGAACTACTGCTTCCAAAGTTCAAACAAAAATGCACAGACATTACCAACTTGATATTCAAGAAGGCATATGGTGCAGCAAAATAAATTGGACAATAAGTGTAAAACGGAATTCTGAGTAGGAAATGGTACATGGCACTCATTAAGTTGCTTTTACTCTTAATATTGTATGATAAAAACTGTTAAAAAATTCTTTGCCACATTTATATCACAAGGTAATTTACTTAACTACAACAGTTAGTGCAGCCCTCCAGGAATTGAGCACCAGGGAGGGTCAATCTCAGAATTCTGGTAAGGGTATTAGTCAAGTACTACTCTCTGACCCACTTAGCATATTTAATTAAGTAGGGGTGGGAGAAGATAACAGCCAAATTGGCTCAAAAGTCATGGTGTGAACAAATGAGGCCACATCTCAGCTTTCTTACAAGACAAGAGTGAAATGGGTAGAAAAAAATCAGGAAGAATACTTGATAAGAGCTACAAAGAGAAATGAGAAGCCCAAAGCATATGGAACCCCCTCTTTTTCTCCAGCTTTTGTTTCAGTGAAACCGAACTGATCTAACTCTTCTGTACTCCCCCACTCCCTTGCTTCCTGTCCTCCCACCTCTGTTTTACTTCTCTTCCCTTTCATTTCCTCATTCCTTTTCATGTCTGATTGAGGCAAAATAGACAAAACTGCGCCTGAAACCCTCTAGTTCAGCCGTGGGCAAACTACGGCCCTCGGCCGATCCGGCCTTTTGAAATGAATAAAACTAAAAAAAAAAAAGAAAGACCGTACCCTTTTATGTAATGATGTCTACTTTGAATTTATATTAGTTCACACAAACACTCCATCCATGCTTTTGTTCCGGCCCTCCGGTCCAGTTTAAGAACCCATTGTGGCCCTCGAGTCAAAAAGTTTGCCCGCCCCTGCTCTAGTGCATTAATTGCCAATGATTTTTCTCAAGTTAAAATGTTCCACACATCCTCTCCACAGCCAGAAAACAATGATTAACATTTAAATTAGTGAACAGGGTTTTGTGGAAATAAAATGGATTCTGATGTCAATCGGGTCTCAGCACTCATTTATTTTTGTCCTCTTGTTGAAGCAACTTTACTTCTTAGAAGCTCAATGTTTTGTCGTTCATAATAGATATTTCTTCTTCTCTAATCTGTTTTAAGTCCTCTAAAAGCTGTATTCCACTATCTGTGCAACTGAGGCTTCTCAATTTCTTCCAACTTTGGCTCCATGCTACTGTGGACGAAAGGGGCCACATGCTAACCTGACAACCTCAGGGGTGGCCTGCATGGCAATCTTGCAAACTCCGAGACCTAAAGTAACCACAAAGGATGGTCTGATATTAGACTTTAACTAAAAACAGTTATGGTGGATAGTTATATCCTAGGCCGGTATCTTCACTGACAAGGTCAACCTTTACCTTAACTGAGCCTATCTGTCTTTTTGCATCTGTAATAACATACCCTTTGAAATGTCTGGGTAACTTGTAACTTCCCTTTTTCTGGACCCCTTGGAGCACAACCTAATGTGCTGGGCCCCAGGATACCACAAATTCCTTCATTATTATCATATTAATTGTTCCTGCACCCACCTAAGTATGTGTCCATCATTTTACTTTTTATCCAATCCCACGGGTTCCCCCCAATCCCTCCGCTTTGCTTTCTCCCGCCTCTCTAATCTATCACCAGTGGATTTCATGTAACCCACTTATGTCCCTTTCCTTTTATTGCAATGTATAAATACAGATGTAACCCGCCATTATCTCAATTCATTGAGGTTCTGTTTCTCGGCATATGTCTACAGTTTGGCTCAAATAAACTAAAAAATTCTTTACAGGTTTCAATGTTTTTTTACGTTAACAATTCTATAGACAGGGCTGAATGTTTGTGAATGTGATCTGCCCTTTCAAAATGTTCTAACATCTGACCTATGTTTTCTTGCTTTGGTGAGCATAAGACAACATTTTTTAAAGACAGCATCCTTTCTTTCTTCTTTCCAGCGCCTCCCTTTCACACCAAGGTTTTGGTGCAACACAAAGCACTGAGTTCTGTGGGAAGTACGGCACCTCTGATTACCATAGCTATTTAAGAATGTGGTTCAAGTCGCTGGTCTTGATTTCCTGTATGTTTCTTTGTGTAAATATAGCTTCTGATACATTTAAATCGTCATTACAGATGTTGCTTTAGATTGAAAGTAATATACTGATGGGATTATGCATTTTTTAACTTGATGTAAGAGGCCCAGCATTGTGTGTGTGCATGCATGTATGTGTTTGTTGCTACTTGTTAATGATTATGATTAGGGCTAATGTACATGTGAACAAGTTGTCAAGGTAGATCAAATGTTCAGTAATTTGGGGAGCTTCTAAGTTTAGAGTGTATTTGTTTTTTAGATTTTTAATTGAATGAAGAAATGTGGAAAATGGGCTTATTAATAACATAGAAATTGAAATTTGGCTAATTCTATTCTTTATTTTTAAAATAGGGAAGCTGGCCCTAACCGGTTTGGCTCAGTGGATAGAGCATCAGCCTTCGGACTGAAAGGTCCCAGGTTCGATTCTGGTCAAGGGCATGTACCTTTATTGTGAGCACATCCCCAGTGGGAGGTGTGCAGGAGGCAGCTGATCAATGTTTCTCTCACATTGATGTTTCTAACTCTCTAGCCCTCTCCCTTCCTCTCTGTAAAAAATCAATAAAATATATTTTAAAAATAAAAAAATAAAATAAAATAGGAAAGCTGTTGTAAAGATGAGTGTTAAGCCTTCTTGATCTCTAAGGCTACATTAAATAAATCAACAGAGAAAACAACTTAAGACTTCTATTTACTGGCATCAGCAATTGTGTAAACCTGGTTCTGTGATAACCTTTACTACATTTTTCAAGAGGCATTTTGTAAAAAACATCAAAAAACCCCAAGTGTGAATATCCTATATTATAAAAGGCTAATATGCAAATTTTCCCCTCGGGAGTTCGACTGAGCAGGAGTTCGAGTGCTTGCTATGACATGCGGTGACCACCAGGGGGCAGCACGAAATGAAGAAAGGCCCTGGCCAGCAGCTGGCAGCAGGGGGAAGGAAGATCCCAATAGGCCTTGATCACCAGCCAGGCCTTGGGACCCACCTATGCACAAATTTCATGCACCAGGCCTCTAGTTTATTTAATATTTATTTATTTTTATTTTATTATTTTTTAAAATATATTTTATTGACTTTTTACAGAGAGGAAGGGAGAGGGATAGAGAGTTAGAAACATCGATGAGAGAGAAACATCGATCAGCTGCCTCCTGCACACTCCCCACTGGGGATGTGCCCTCAACCAAGGTATATGCCCTTGACCGTTATCGAACCTGGGACCCTTGAGTCCACAGGCTGACGTTCTATCCACTGAGCCAAACCGGTTAGGGCATATTTAACATTTATTAATATTTAATATAGCATAGTATTATTCAGTATTTCTTCTATTATTTTCATTTTTAAAAATTTGATTTTAGAGAGAGGAAGGGGGAGAAACATCAATATGTGAGAGAAACCTTGGTTGCCTCCCACACATGCCTTGATGGGTATCAAATCCAAAACCTGGATATATGCCTTGACCTGGAATCAAACACACCACCATTTGGTGTTCAGGACCACACTCCAACCGAGACACACCAGCCAGGTCTCTAGTATTTTCATGGTATAGAGTTACTTTTATATATTTATATGATTCAAATTATGTAAAGAATTTTAAATGTGCTAATATGTATATAATTAAATTTTAATAAGAAACCACTGGCAGTAGCAATAACAAGTAACAAAAGGCAATATCTAAATTTTAAAATTGCCTAGGTGAAATTAATATAAATTTTAAAAGACTAATTCATGATAAGGTAAAGTGTCTATTATTAATTTAAAGTGACCTCCTATCTTTGAGCTATACAATCTTATATAATAAAAGCCTAATATGCAAATTGTCCCCTCAACCGGGAGTTCCGCTGGAAGTTCGACCACTTGACCAGTTGCTATGATGTGCACTGACCACCAGGGGGCAGACACTACAACCAATAGGTTAGCTTGTTGCAGGTGCTGGTGGGCTGGACTGGAAAGTGAGGTGTGAGGTGAGAGCCATCAGGAAGCTCCCAGGGTTTGGCCCAAGCCCCAGGCAGAGGCAGGCAGCGGCGGGAGCCAGGAGAGAGCCGATGGTGCAGGAAGCTGCTACATGTGATCCAAGAGCCGTGGACTGTGCAGCCCTACACAGCCTGTGGCGTTCTCAGTGTGCAATTTATAATCTTCAGAGGTGCTTCTTTTTATTTGTTAAGTTTCACTAACTACTCCAGGAGAGTGGGTAGCACCAGAGCCAGACTTGCCTGTCTGAGGCCAAGGGGTGGCCTCAGGTTCCTGGGGACACAGCAGAGAGGGGGCGGGGCTGAGTCAAAGAAACTGTGTACAAAACTTGAAAGGAAGAGGGAGGTAGCGAAGGGCAGTGGGCGACAACTGCACAGGGGCCTAGCAAAGCTGCTGGGTGGAGGCAGCCAAGGAGCCCCGTGCCTCTCCCATGGGACAGGCTCCATGTCCCTCCCTCCTCTTCCCCATGACCCATCATCATCACCACAGCTCTGTTTAGAGGCCCTGCCTGGGCTCACCCAGCACAGCTCTGCACCGCTGCACAGTCCCACCCAGCTCCACACAGACCCGCCCCGCACAGCCTTTGGGAAGCTCTACCCCTGGAAGAGAAAGGGGGAGGCTGCAGACAGGAGGTCGCAGGAGGAGAGGCAGAGCAGGGCCCACCAAGTTAGGTGGAGAGGAGGGTGGGAGGGAGAGACTCCACAGGACTGAAGACAGAGATGGGTGGGGAAGGAGGGCCCAGTGGAAGCGTCACCCTTGGTTGAAGTAGAAATCCTGACCCCATTTTACAGACCCCAGCAGAGTGTTGTGTGTGTGTGGGGGGGGGGGGGGGGGGGGGGAGGCGGTTTGAAGACAAAAGAGGGTGTGAGGGGACTGGGTGGATGGAGAGCAGCGATGTTTGATTCATGGCCTATTTATTTTTATTTTTGTTAATGTATTTTTACTGATTTCAGAGAGGAAGGCAGAGGGAGAGAGAGATAGAAACATCAATGATGAGAGAGAATCGATATGCTGCCTCCCGCACACCTCCTACTGGGAATTGAGCCTGCAACCCAGGAATGTGCCCTTGACTGGAATAGAACCCAGGACTCTTCAGTCCACAGCCGCAGCCATGGCTCTATCCATGGAGCCAAACCGCCTAGGGCAGCGGTTCTCAACCTGTGGGTCAGGACCCCTTTGGGGGTCGAACGACCCTTTCACTGGGGTCGCCTAAGACCATCAGAAAACACATATATAATTACATATTGTTTTTGTGATTAATCACTCTGCTTTCATTATGTTCAATTTGTAACAATGAAAATACATCCTGCATATCAGATATTTACATTACGATTCATAACAGTAGCAAAATTACAGTTATGAAGTAGCAACGAAAATAATTTTATGGTTGGGGGTCACCACAACATGAGGAACTGTATTAAAGGGTCGCAGCATTAAGAAGGTTGAGAACCACTGATCTAGGGCGACCCATGGCCTATTTAAAATCACTGCAGTAGGCTGAGCCGGGGTCTTACCACAATGGTGTTACCTGATAATGAGGGTGTCTCTCCTTATGTTGGGGTAACAGAACTGCAGTGAAGTAAAGACACACCCATGGAGCCTGCAAAGGGTTTCCATGCACACGATGCAATTTACTTCGCATGGTAGCTGAAGAGGATGAGCAGAGCCGTGGAAGGACATGAGGTCTCCAAGACCAGGGGCTGGAGGGAAAGTCTGTGCCAAGCATCCTCATCATGAGTTACAATCTATATATATAAAGGCCTAATATGCTAAGTGTTTGACCCAGGGGTTGATGGACTGGTTGCTATGATGTGCACTGACCACCAGGGGGTAGATGCTCCAACCAGTAGGTTAGCTTGTTGCTGGGGTCTGGCCGATCGGGACTGGGCAAGATGGGGCCGGACATGCCCTGGAGCCCTCCTGTGGCCCCTCCCGGGGACCCTCCCTGGCCACTGGCCTCTAACAGCTCCAATCGGGACTGGGCGAGATGGCCCTGATAGGCCCCGATCGCTGGCTAGGCGAAGGGACCCCACCCATGAACGAATTTCGTGCACTGGGCCTCTAGTTAGATTATAATAGATGATCTCAATGATACCATTCCATTCTGAAATTTTGAAATACTAGATCTTTTAAAGTAAACTTTTTAAATTTAAAATTTTCCTGTTATTTTTTTTGTTTTCTCTGTATTTAGATATGCTTGTGTCTATTTGTGTGTGTGCACATGTATGGTAAAATTTTTATTTAAATGGATTTAAAATGTGTATTACCATTTTTTCCCAAGGCTTTTACTAGTTTACCATTCATCTACTTGGCTTTTAATAAATAAAAAAGTTATTTTTCCATTGTTATTTAAAACAGGTGATGGCTACATTTATTTTCTAGGGCTGCCATGACAAACTACCACAAACTTAGTGGCTTAAAACAGCAGAAATATATTCCCTCACCATGCTAGAGACTAGAAGGTCAAGGTGTTGACAGGGCTGTACTCCTCCTGAAGGCTCTCGGGAAGAACCCTTTCAGGGTCTGGTGGTCCCAGGTATTCCTTGGATCTTGCAGGAGGACTCCAATCTCTACTATTGTCTTCACATAGCTGTCTTTTCCTTTTGGCTTCAGTGTCTGTGTCCACATTTCATTCTTCTTACAAAGACACTAGTCATTAGATTAGGGCCCAACCTAATCCAGTATGAACTCACTTTAACTTAATTACATTTGCAAAAAGCCCAATTCCAAATCAGGTCACATTCTGAGGTTCTTGGCAGACATGAATTTGAGGGGAACTACTCACCCAGTATAGGAACATATAATAATCAGATTTTCTCTTCAGCCTAAAATAACCCATATTGCCATGATACATCTGAATAATTCCTTACAAAAGAAAATAATTTCACAGGAAGTGAACACATGGGACAGTAAATGCGGCTGGTCAATAGTATCTCCAGCTTTCTCCCATCGGTGAAGAGGCAGTGGGACAGGCTGGTGTCTTGCTTCGGTAATTAAATACAGGAAGCAGTGTAGCTTGTTTCCAGCCAAGGATGTTGCCACCATATTCTGCGTTTTCATTTGTTCAGAAAATGAGCGCGTCGTCAACATTAGTTGATGATGTAGAGCAGAGTGCCCAGGAGACTCACAGTATAATAAGAACAACTTTTTTTGCTTGATATTTTGGACTTGTTTGTATTTGTGGAATATGCATCCTCAATTGGATATTGGGGGCAAAAAGAAATTTTAATATCTGTGGTGTTAAAATTACTTGGGGAGGTGATTAGGACAAAAATGTCCAAAAATGTTCCTAAGGGAGTAAAAATAAGAGTAAAAAACTCTGAGAAATGCTGCAGTAGAATAACCTAGCATAAGCTTTGCTGACACAGGATATGAATCTCGGCTTCAATTATGACACTTTCAAAGTTTTGTCGTCAATTTGAGTTTTTATGGACTACCCTGAATTATGGGGCTAAAAATAATACCTCCCTCATATGCCTTCTGATAATTAAATAGACCATTAATGTAAACGTTTTACTGCAATGCTTTCCACATAATAGTTGCTTTTAAAAGTTAGGTATTATTATAATATTAATCATGATTTAATATCCTGTAAAGAAATAACATTTCCATTCAAACCTTAGGCAATATTCAAAGTAACTGATTATATTTTTCAGGACAGGCTAAGTACTAAAACAAAGAATACTAAGACTTCTATAATTTCACACATTATAAGTTATTTGTTGTGCAACTCACATTCTAAAGCATTTGAGAGAGAGTGAGATAATCTGCTTTACACATTCATGCTGGGACTCATTTATTCCATCTAGCGGCTTGGTGCTTTCTACTCGAGTTGGCATTTTAATGAATGACAGAACAGTCAGAGCACTGGGATGATGTGGGAGGCATCTTACAGACCAACCTAAGTGCCTGCATTTCATTGACCAGATTCCAACATAGTCTATTCTAATACTACAAGGGAGGCTAGGAAGTTTTGCCAAGCTCTTTGTGGAAGAAAAAAAAAATGATTCTAGGTTAACATATAGCTTGTCACTGTCATCATGCTGTACACTGTCATCATTAATACACTCCAATGACCCAAGCATTGGAAACCAATTAAAATGTACAGTGTGCCAAGTTCTTTAAATGAATCATCCAAAAAACCCTTCTGAGTAGGTACTGTTACCTTTGTTTTATGGTGGTTAAGGCAGTTGGTCTGATCACACTGTAAGTAGCAGAACCAAGATTAGAACCCAGATCTACTTGATGCAGAGCTCTAGCTCTTCGTTAGTAGGCTCTATGATGTCCCCATTTAGTCACTCATTTATTTTCCCTTCTTTGGGCAGAGATAATGAAGTGAAATGCTATTCCTAGTTAGATTGGAGAAGACCAAAAATTTCCTGATGCCAAGTAAACAGTTTACTTAAGAATGTCAGATAGTCCCTAGAAATCTTTAAAACAAGTTTTCATCTTTTTAAATATAATTTAAACATGATTTAGAATGAAGGCTGAAAAATAGGTCTATAGCTTTGAGTTATAATGTCTTTTTAATGTGTGTGTTTGGTGAGGAGAAGGGAGAAACAAAATAATAGGTAAGTAATTACCTGGATTTAAGCCAACTGTAGAGACAAGATTAAATAACACACACACACACACACACACACACACACACACACACCAAAAAAACAAAACAAAACAAAAACCCTCAATGCTCATCATGTCACATAATTTTAATTGACCGTGTTTATAGCAATCAGTACTTCAAATAATCATGTTTGCCAAACTGCTGCTGAGTAGTCTTAGGAAAAAGAGAAATTAAAATATAGAGATTTGGTAAACTTTTCTCTCATTGCTAAAAACCATAATTTAATATGTTGTATATTAGATACTATGCAAATGTATTTACATTTCCTATTCCTACTGAATATAAGGAACTAGTCATTAAAATAAAGAAAGTATATTAAACATAAAAATAAGCCAATGAATGTAATAGGGAGTCTGTACAATTTGTATCATATTGTCAAAAACTGCACTAGCATTTTTCAGTCTTAACCATTTGGTCTCTATTTTTTACATTAATACTAGTACCCAGAGAACAAAGATGGCTTATTCCTATATTCCTTTTTGTTAATTAGTAGAAACTGCTTAATAGACAGATATCACCCAAATAGAAATATTTTGATATGAAGTGTTTTATATGTTATATTATCCCTTCATTTGCAGTTTGTCTATTAACTTGGATTATAATGATTTCTTCCACATATTTAATTTTATCATATAAGGTAGAAAATGTGTATTTACATTTCTCATTTTTTAAAAAATATATTTTATTGATTTTTTACAGAGAGGAAGGGAGAGAGATAGAGAGTTAGAAACATCGATGAGAGAGAAACATCGATCAGCTGCCTCCTGCACATCTCCCACTGGGGATGTGCCCACAACCCAGGCACATGTCCCTGACCGGAATCAAACCCAGGACCCTTCAGTCCGCAGGCCGACGCTCTATCCACTGAGCCAAACCGGTTTCGGCCATTTCTCATTTTTTAAACAAAATGATATTATTGAGATGCCTTCCTGGTATGTAACAACTAAAAAATTAGTATTTGTTGTACAAAGAACTTCAAGTACTCCACAGGCAGTCAAAAGTAATTTATCAGGCAGAAATAAGATCATTTGGATATTGGAAAAGAATCAGAATCTGTGCCCAAACACATTAGTTCTTCTGTATGATAGAACCATAGGCAGTTCAATCAGATTACATGTGTCCTTGGATTAATTCCACAGTATTACTGTTAGGAGGAATAAGCAACTTCTTTTTAATTTGAAGAATCCATTATTAACTATATCTAAAATGAGTCAGTGAGCAGATAAATTTCAAAATCTGGTACCTATTGATATGATGAGCCTTTCCCTGAAACTTGAACATTCCTATTTTTAAGAACAACAAAAGTTCTGTTTTGGATTTTAAAGAATAAATCTTCCTATTAGGATTATAGTTATGTGTTGCTAAAATTCAATTATACAAAGCCCAGATTAGAGCAGATGGACTTGGAATAGTTTGGAAAAGAATCAAAAGGATTTTCTTGGGTTTATGAAACTGTGTTGTAAAAATAGCAAAAAGTATATTACTTAACATCATTGAAATTAGGCTATATACTAAAATAAGAACAAGAAAAGCTTTAAATAGAGATGACGAAATAATGAGCAGAAAAAGACCGTTGGCACATATGAGGCCCAGCCTGTTTTAATTCAAGGCCACACGTATAGAGTTGCACTTGTAGAATATCTGTGTTTTTGTGAGGTTGACAACTTTGCTTATTTTTAAAAACACTTTCCCAAACTGGATGAGAGATTATCTTCCCTACCAAAGAGCTGCTTTTTAACTATGTGAGAGGTTAAGGTTTCTTTTGTTAGGATGGAGGGAGGGGGGAATGGACTTTCTCAGAATGAGGAGTACTGATGAAGAGAAAAATCTCATCAATGAATTGAGCTACCTTTATGTGTTTTTAAAAATTTCAAGTTTTAATGTATATGCACTTGAAAAAATTATGCCTAGATATTATGACTTATTATACTTTGTTATTTATTCAAAAGCTGTGTTAACTCTGAAAGTACCACTGAACTTCTCAATCAAGTTAGAAATTTTAAGAAAAAAAAATTGAATTTGATTATGTAGTCAGATTTGGATTCAAACTAATTTTAAGAAAAAAAAATCCTTTTGACCACAAGTGATGGAATTTGGCCAAAAATACTTTATTTTTGTGAAAGATTGCTACATTTTAGTCAACTTAAATCTCAGATCTCTATAAATAAAATATTTTAATAACTCCAGGTAATGTACCAAAGGTACTAATCATAGATAGGTACATTTATAGGCATACTTATTACACAGAGAAAAGTATTAAATGAATACTTGGAAATGAGTTGATTGAAATCAGATATTTAGAACATATTTCAAAAGAACAATATGCAGTTTATCTTGGCTCACTCAAATAATTTTTGGAACAAGGTGGAGTGTAATTAAAAAAAAAATAAAAAAATACCTAGGAGGGAATGACTCATCCTCCTCTGATCTGAATTTTTAATGCTTCACTTATTTTTATTGTCCTGTGTCCTTTGTAGATAATGACCCATACATTTCATCTAAATATGTTGTTATTATGGTGTTTCTAGAGTACGGTAAGGCAATCTTACTGGAAAATTCAAACTGAACAGATAATAAGTGATGATTTGGGGGATTTAAAAGATTCTTCAAGTTTGAAAACAAAAACAGATCACATATTTCTGTATATTTTGTTTTTTCAGGAGTTTCCTTAAATTGATCAATCAAAGTGATTCATTAGAGTGTTACAGTACTTTTACAATGTGGAAGATAGCCTGACATTTAGGAACATGGATTATGTGGTCAGATTTGGATTCAAAGGAAGATTGCATATTTTATTAACTTGGGTTAGATATCTAACCTCCAGTTTTCTCATCTGTACAATAGGAATAATATCAATCACATAAGGCTCTTACAGGAATCAAATGATATAATGAATTTTTTTTAAAACCAAAACAACCCCTGAAATATAGTAAGTGGTAGTAGATATTAAATTATCATGGACCAAACCTTTGATTTGCCTATATATATATATCACCTTCAGTTAAGAGAGCATGTTAGAAAGAACAAAAATGGTGGACTGGGTTGCTTGATTTATACTATATCCTTGGGGAATATGGTATGAAAAATAAATATCCAATATTGTGAAGATTGTCTTCAGATGATATTTTTTGGTTCTCCAGGAATGCCAATTCAGAAGTGTTATCATAAAGAAGACCATTTAACCACCTTCCCCAAATTAGGGTTAATTATAGTCTCTTACACACAGTCACCTTCAGATGAATTAAAATATACATTTATCTGGTAGGCACATTTTGAGCACATAATACCATTGCAAGTTTTACATAAAAGAAACTTAGATTTCCATGTACATTTCCCTATTTGGTGACTTGTTTAAAGAAGAAAACATAATTTATATTATGGAAAATATTGAAGCCAACTGCCCATTTAGTTTTCTCTTTCTTAAACCATGTGATTAGGCCATGGTGGGGCTTCACTGCTCTGAGCCATTTCTGGCCTTTTGTCTTCATGAAAACCTAAACAAAATGTTTACGCTAAAGCACTGCTAAGATTGAATTTTGAACTTCTACTACAATGTTCAGATTTTAAGGATTCTTTTAAACAGAAAAACTTAGAGTGAGAGATTCATTTCTTCCATAAACAATGCTCAAAAAAGTTTGTTCAATTTAGTTAAAAAAATACATATTTCTCTATACACATCTTATGAATCTCCCAGAAATTGTTTCCCTTGGACTTAATGTCTATATTACATTTCTGTTGACTCTTCCTAGTACTGTTATTGTTGCTGACTTAGTGTTAGAGTTTGGTCAGAATCTTAAACTATCACTTAGTATGAGATTCTTATAAAATCATAAGTTTTCCTTGAACTGATATGACATTTCATATCAAATGAGACACTTACCAATTATTTTTTGTTTATTTATTTATTTGTTTTGTTAATTCTCACCTAATGACATTCTTCCCATTGCTTTTTTACAGAGAGTGGAAGGGAGGGAGAGAGGGGGAGAAAGAGAGAAACATCCATGTGAGAGAGACACATGGATCGGAGGCCTTCAGCATGCACCCCGCTGGGCTGGGAATGGAACCTGCAATCCAGGTACATGCCCTGGACTGGGAATTGAACCTGAGACCCTCCAGGGGTGGTCCGATGCTCTAACTACTTAGAAATACCATTCAGGGCCAAAGTATTTTTAAACATCATTTATAAACTTATTTTCAAGAAAAGCATAGAACATAAACTCCAAATTATCTTTGCTATAGATATCCTGTGTAATAAAAGCATAATATGCAAATCAACTGAACGGTGGAACAACTGATGTGCACCAGGGGGCACACACTCAACACAGGAGCTGCCCACCGCCTGCAGGCCCCAGGTCAGCCAAGGCGGGTGCCAGCGGGGCCCCCCAGAATGCCCCGCCAGTTGCCCTACAGATTGGCCCTGATCTCCAGCCAGGCCTAGGGACACTACCCGTACATGAATTTTGTGCACTGGGCCTCTAGTTGTTACATAATGTAGGTAATACATGGAGAAAAGGTGGCACCAGATTGAAATCAGTGGTGTTCTTTGTTACTTTTAGTAGGTAAAGTAGGAAACTGATGATGCTTGGCCCCAAATACCAAATAAATAGTATAACCAAAGAGATGCCTCTTAAATAAACTTTTTTTGGGGGTCACTTGTCATACTCTACATAAGAACAACTGTAGTATATGAGACAGCATTTTTCTGCCCTAGGGCAACATTTGGTAGGTCGTTCTCCTCCAACCTAGTGCCCCTACTTCCTACACATAACACTTTCTGTCTCTAAGTGATTTTATAGTCAATGATTTGTTAATTTCTGCTTTACTTTATTAGGAAGACTATTTTCAGAATATTTTTAATGCACACTTCTAAGGAAATTTGACAGATAGAGATTGGGGTGTGGTGGTACATTATTTAAAGGAATAAGGTAGACTTTGTTATCCCTGGACCTAATCAGAATGTTTAAAATGAATGTTTTAACAAATTATCAGTTATTTTCCAGTATTACAGATAGATAAGAAAAATTTTAATCCACTGAATTTGGGTTTTGTTTTTGTGTTGTTTTTGAGACCATGGCATTAACTTAAACTTGGTCCTTTGAAGAAAAAATTAAGCATATGAACTTTAGTTGTTTTTTCATGGTGACAAAACAATACATTCAGGAATATTGCTGTGGAAATTCAAGTGATTTAACTTCATTCAGCACACTAATGCACGGTTTTTTGTTTTTGTTTTCCATAACCGAATAATCAAAAGTGTGGTGAAATTACTCTTAATGCTTCACAAGCAGAATGGCTTGTTTGATTCTTTTGCAGGACTGTTTCATTGCCGTAATTTTCAAGCATGCTGAGGTGTCATAAGAACTCTCCTGAGTGCTCCAAGGTAGCTGGCCATTTTTTTTTTAATACACAATATCAGGTACACAATAGGCAAGGGAGAGCTAAATTAAGTGGCAACACCAAAATGTATCCACCAAACAAAAGGTTCTTCCTCCAAGAACCTCAAAGGGCCTCATCAAAGAGAAAGTCTTTCCTAATATTGTCCAGTAGGGGGAACTAAAGACTCACCTTCTAGCATTTAGCTCAGCTCTGGGAACGGCATGAGTTCCTACAACCCGCCTTCTAATCACCAGAACCGGCATCAAACAACTACCAGGGAGCCTGTGATCACACGTGGGCCCGGCCGCACTGGCCACACCGGCGGCACCGCAGACTCTGGCATCCCTTTGATCCAACGTGTCTTTCCTCAGTCATCCCCGGTCCTGAATGGCATACACTGGGTGGGTGGGGGCAGGGTTGCCTTAATTTTCAGGGTTTTGTCATCTTTGGGCTGGAATCCGGTCTTTTTGAGCTTCTATTAGCTCGGCTGGGTTTTCAGCTTTCCCCATTTTTCGTTTTCGGATTCTTCTTTCAAGAGGTACCCTCCTTACTCTGGAGGGTAAGGGGTTTGTGTACCACCCCCCCCCCCCCCCCCCCCCCCCCGTCCCCACCACCACCGCCAAGCTCTCTGATTCCTGCTCCCATCTTAAGCGTCTTCGGTGCAACTCCCTTGCATCCCACAATCAGCATCAAACTCACCTTTCAGGGGTCAGAAGGCAACCGAGTGATAGAAGAGGCGATGCCATCCCTTCCTCCTGTGCTCCCTCCCCCCGGGGTTCCTCGAGGGGCCATAGATCTTGGCTAAAACAAGCCGGTAGAGGCTAGAGATTTCTGTACACCACCCTCCCTTTTCCTTGTACCTTTTTAATGACATAGGAAGCACCCACCCACACAACCTTTCCGCTCCAAAAGGTGGTTATATTTTGTTTCCTTTCCTCTTCGCTTGTAGCTTCCTCATTTTGCTAAAAGGTGAAGTGTACTTGTGCGATTTTAACCGGTAACGAGGCTGTGCCCTGGGTCCTGGAGGATGGAATTTTTCCAGAAAGCGCGTGCATCCCTGGCATGAGGAGAGCTGAATAATTAGGAAGGGCTTCCATGAAATCACTCACCGAGAAAATTACCTGCCCATTACGCGGGCCGCGCCGAGGAGCGGGGGCTGGAGCCCACCTATCCCTCCCGAGGCGGGAAGGAGGGGACGAGGAGGCCCAGAGAAGAGGAAGGAGTTGACCAGTGTCCGCGGCTCCGAATTTGTGAATTTCCGTCCCCCTCGGGCCCCGGGCTCCCGCGCTGGCCCCTTCCTCGGCACCGCGCGGCCGCTGGCGCCCCTGCACCGGAGGGTGGCGGAGTGTGGAGGTGGAGGGCTCACCGCACCCCTCACCCCCCGCCCCCCCGCCCGGGGGGCCGACTCCTAGCAGCTTTCATTCCTTCCCTCTCCTCCCGCCTCCTCGCTTCCCCTCCTCTAAGTCTTTCCACCGCCCGCAGCTGTAGGAGGAGGCAGACGCTGTGCTGCGGGTGGCGGGCGCGGCGGCGGCGGCGGGCGGCTGGACCGCGCGCTCCCTTTCTCCCGGCTCCGCTCCGGCTCCCGGGCTCTCCGGCCGCGCTCCGCGCCCTCCCGCAGCCGCCGGCGTTCCCAGCCGCTCCGAGGCGGCCCCGCGGGGTGGCCGCGGCCTCAGCCCTGCCCCTCCCTTCCTCCCTCCCTCCCTGCCGCCCTACCACGTAGGAGTTCACCTTCTCCACCGAGGCGTCTAGATTTCCTTTGCTTCTCTGGAAACGAGAGAGGTGGAGGGAGGCGACGCGGCTGCAAAGGAGAGGCTCGCCCAGGCGGCCCGCCTGCAAAGTGTTGCGTTGACACCTCCTGGCTGTGGAAGTTCAGGGGAAAAACTCCGGACGCGGAGCTGCTGCCCAGAAGGAGACCGGGGAGGAAACCAGTAGGCAGGCCAATGGTTTTCCGGCAGCGCGCTGGCAAGTTTGTGGAACACTTTCTAGGAATTAGATCTTCTTCCTCTCCCTTCCTCGTCCTGACTTCTGAAGAAAGAACTTGGTTTTGGATTGCAATGGAGCCCGAGGAGTGAGGGTTAGACACACTTGAATAATCCCTCCGACTGGGCTGCATTTGTGGGAATTTAGGAAGCCCGAGTGGAAATACAGCAGCCTTTGGTGCACCGTCTGTGCATTTGGATGAATCTAAATGTGCCCCATCCAGCACCGCTCCACTAAGCCCTCTCATCTTGCGATTTGCTCTCCTTGACTTTTATTAGCATCTAGGAAAGTCTGAACTTTGGACCTACCTCTTCTTTTGATACTTATTTTTGTACTTTTGCTCTCTGGGATTGGTTTCTTAAAACAATCTGGATCCTTTTTAATATGTCAAAATGAGTCGGCTGATGTTTACACAACTACTGCTCTGTGGATTTTTATATGTTCCCGTTGATGGTAAGTTAAAAATGCTTTTATCCTCCCCCACCAAAAAAAATACACTTTTCTTTCTGAGGGGGATGTGGGCTCTAAATAAAATGACTTTGTATGTTTAAGTCCCTTTTGGCCAGGTGTGGGTCTTTAGGGGGACAGTGATTTTAAGTCTTTTGTTTCTAAACAGCTGCAAGTGGAACACATTAGTAGTGCCTACTGTTGTTTTTTTAATTAATTGAGGAGTTGGGCAATAAATGATGGGATCTTAGTTTTGTTAGAAGAGAATTATTAAAGGAAATCTCTCGAAAGAGTCTAATACTGTGGTACTGCTCTGTTTGGTGTTTGTTCTTGTATCTGAACTTTGACTTAGACATTCAAGTGAAGAAAATTAGTAATGGATGTTGCACTGAAGGTTCATTGAGTTAGGAATGTGGGACGAGGTCTCTCAGGGAAAAGTGTGTATCACCTTCATGCCGGCCAGTGCCCTCCTAGTGTGAAATCAGAATGAAGAATTTAGATCATAGGGAGGAAACTGTCAAAAGGGGACTGGGCCAGACTCCAAGGGGAAACATAAGCTCCGGGCCTGCTGGGGGCAGCTCTGTCCCCTGTGGCAGACACAATGGGGATCGGAAACAGGTGCTGGCTGTGTCTCCCTCTAGGTTGAGTCAGTGTGTCAAGCAGCCAGCATTCTGCCTCTGATTCTCCTGTCTTTTGTTCAGATTTGGTTTCCTGGTACATTCTCTTTGGATGTCAGTTTCTTGTGAGAGAATTGCAAAATCCTTTTTAGGAGCTGTTTTGAATGACAAGTGGAAGTAATCATTAATATCTTTTATTGTTTGTTCAAAGAAGGAAATCCAGAGGATATTTGGTATTAACCTTCCAGGGACTTTAATTTTTACATCAATGGGAAGAATTGGTCTAAGGAGAAGACTGGAGCTTGCCACCTCCCCCTCCCGAAAATGGGGGTTATAGTACTTTAGTTTTTTAAATACTGTACTTGTAAAGAATTGGAGGTGTATTGGTCCAAACATTTGAGCCATCATAGTTGTTTGTTGCTACATAAACTTTCCTCCAGCATATGCATTGTGGACAAATTCATTATTTGGGACACTGCCTATTTTTGCCCGCCTATAGGAGCTAACTTTGTTCTTGGCAGCTGCGGATGCACAGAACCCAACATATTGGACTCAGAAAGGAAGCCTTTCTATAAAAATGAGGCAAGACAGATGAATTTACCTACTGTCAAGTGGCAGTTTTCAATCCTGGACTACATAAGTACCTTTGCCTCCCAGCGATAGTAGGCAAGGCATTCATGCGGGCACACTGCTTCTCTCTTCCCGCTTCTAAGTAGTAGATGTTTAGGAATTAATCACTGAATTATAGTGTGGCAATATCTATAGTCATATCTAATAATTCACCATGCATTTTCTTTAATACATTTCCCTCTACAATACATTTACATCTCCATTACAAAAAGTTTTACATATTTTTTCCCAAATGTGTTTGAGTATTAGGATGAGAAGATTTGGATATAAGTTTTTGGGTAATATGTTCTCATAAGACATGAATTTACATTTTTCAATACCAGAAATACATGTAAAAGCTATATATTAGACTACAGGATTATTGCCAAGTTTTATTGTTGTTGTTTCTTATTTTTTGTTTTGAATCAGTGTGTAGCTAGGAGGAATACAATTAAATTGCTCAGTGGAAGTGACAGAGGGAATCAGAAGAGCTTGGTGTTACAGAATGTAATTAATGTACCACAGTGTTTGGAGGTATATGAAACAAATGCAATTAACCAGCTCGCTGGAACAGCAGTAGCAAGACATCATTTCTCTCCTGTCCTCCCTCCCTCCTGTCCTGCCTCCCTCACTTCTTTTCCTCTCTCCCTTCTTTCCTTCTCCCCCACCCCCACCTCCCGCCTTCCCTAGGGACACATGTAGGACTTTCGTTCTGATATAATTTTATAGGATAAGGGCGGGGGGATTTGTGTCTGGCCCACAATTATGCAGCCAAATTCATAGTAACGTAGCAAAAAAATGCCTAGGGTAGAGAAATTAAAAAGGTAACATTCATTTTTTTCTATGTTAAACTAATTTTTGTATTTAGTATCTAATATGTCAAAAGCAAATAAAACTGTGGACACTTAGTGAGTTCCTATGTAAATCATACTGTTGACATTGGATTGCCTTTGGTTTACTCCAGAATGATGACAGCCTCTCCATGGGGACTGTTGGAAATTTGGGATGTAGACAACACTGCCCTCTAGGCTATTTCAACACCGGGACTGAGTGTTCACATGTATAATGAGGGAGTTGGCTGCTCGGCTCTTTAAGCTTTCTTACTCTTCCAGGATTCCAGGATTTCTATTTGCTTATTATCCTTCTTATAAGTGTGTGCTCATTCTCCCCATGAATTTCAAATTTAGAGAGGCTTGTACCATTTCAAAGATATACTGACTATCCATGTGCTAGACACAAAAATTAATTTTATTCAGTGACAAATGATACATAGATTTGCATTGAAATTTGCTTGGTGGGTTATTTATATGTGCATTTTTATGGCATGTGAAGAATGTTAGCGTTTTGCCTTCTCATAGAAGGTACATGCTAATATTTATGATTGTTCAGTATCATGTGTCTGTAGGAATCCATAGAAAATAAATATTAAGTTAGCTGATAACTACATGCAAACTTTTCTATTTGGGATGTCGATGCAGATTTTCTCATTTGATAGAGATTAATCAAATGCAGATTTTCCTTTACTATTAATAGGAGATTATGTAATGAACTTAGCCTTTGTTCTTCAGATTTTCTTTATTTTTAAATAAGGATATAGTTTCCCAGTCATTTACAGGAAACTAATATAAACCATCACAAGACTTTTAATTATATCTATATCCCATACATTCTGTCAATTCAATAATTTTATGATACTTTAATACTTGTAAAAGGATACTTTTAAAATGAGAATAGTTTTCTTATCTAAGCCTTAACTAGTTTTTTTTTCCAGTGTTGTTTCTTTTAATGAACCCCATCTCCCTGAAGGATGATGCAGATAGCTAGGTGGTGGCAAGAGGTGTTCACTTGAAGATTCTGCCCTGATTGAAGGCTTTGCCCACATGCAGCCTTAACTATTCCTAAATGGAAATGACACACATGGTATTTGGGGAGATAAAGATGATGTGTGTGCACAGTGCAGATATATAATCTCATACAGGTTTATACATTTTGCTAAAGTGCTTCTTTTAATAATAGGCTCATTATTGTAGCCATATGTAGTCCATTTCAGAACTTAAATTGCATATAAGTAACCTGAAATTTGTTCTTGGGACTCTGCAGTAATATGAGGTTTGAATTGGCTTTGTTTGAATAACCTTTGTGTCTAGGCAACATGTGGACCATAAACCAAAAGGATTTCTTAAAACATCAAAAAAGACTATCTTAAAGCAGGGGAAAAAAGTCATGGTTATACAAAGAACAATTCGGGCCATCTCATCCCTGAGCAGCCTGTATAAAATAGCATTTTGATAATGAAAATATGGATATGTAAGCACATTGAATACATTTGGATGCTTATATGATAATGAAGGGAGCTCATGTATGTGGGATGAGTGTCCAATGAAATCTGCTTCGGTAGTTCCTGCATTCTGTAGGAGATACGTTTACTTCCTATGTGCAATTTGGTTTTGAAGAGTATTTGGAAGAAAAATTTTCCTTTTACTTATTTCTTCTCCTACTCTTCCTCTTCTCCTCCTCCTTCTTTTTTGAACCTGATGTAAGGAATTATAAAAGTATTTGAAGAGTAAAGAAAATAAGTGAGGTTGTTTCTTAAATAATAATTTAGAACATCTGCATTTAAAAGAGATCTGTTAATCATGTTTTACTTTTGGGTATATCCAATTGGGTCCTCAACTTTATCATTTTTATTTTCTAATACCATATAGCTTTATGGAAACTTATTTTGTATAGATCCTATCTTTTTTCAGTTTAGACAGACAGAAGTCTACAGATTGGAGTTCAAGCAGACAATGGAAACTTATAGAGTATCATTTTATAGATTAATTTTTAAAGAAAATATTGTTATGTTTCTTATAGCATCTCCATGTATGGACCTATCAACCTAAATCAATATATTAATATTGATTTTTTTCTTCTTTTTAATTATTGACTAAAACATAAAGCCTTTTAGGGGAAATTCCCATATACTTTTTAAAATGTGCCAACAGTGTGATATATTATAATAGAGCTCTAATATAGCATTTAAAGTGTGTTCGTCTCAAAATAAATAAAGTGAAGCAATCTCACCCAAAATACATATCCGTAACTCAAAACAGCATTACTCCTAGAGAGAGAAGTAATCTAGGCCTCAAACCTTAGTGTTTTCTTCTGCATTTGCATCTAATACTTAAGATCGTTCATCCCATTGCTGATACTTCTTACATTGCCCAGTCACTGTGTGGAAGAATCTAAGTTCCATGAGTTTGGCTCTTCTACCATTGTAGTTCCAGTGCCTGGAACAGTGTTGGACACATCTGGCTGACTGTTTGACATCTTTGCATGATAGCTAATAAGAATATATCAAACTGAAGCCTGGGATAGAATCTGCTCCTTTTTCTTGTCATCTCCAGCTCAGTAAATGGCATCACTATTCCCAGAGTTTTTCATGATCCCAAACCAGGGATCATTCTTGGCTGGTACTCACAGCCCATATCCAAATTGTTAGTGAACTCTGTTGACTACAAACAAACTCAGCCAGATACTTCTTCAGCAAAATGGGTTTATTTGAGAGCAACTAGAAATTTCAATCTGGTACATGCAACCACAGTGAGGCATGTGAAAGTTCGCTAAAACAAAGAAGGGGAAATCTTTGATAGAGGGGGAAAAGGAGTTAAAAGGCCTATTACAAACAGTTTCCCTTGTTGTGCCTCATGATTGAGTTAGGGTGGGAGAGCTTCCCATTCTGGCCTCTCTACTTCACTTTAAATGAGGTTTCTGTTATTAATTTTCACAACCTTTTGAAATATATTCTGGTACCAACAATTTTATTTGTGTGTTTGTGATTTTCAAATACTTAGCAACATTGAAATAATTGTACAATGAACACTAAGGTTTTCCCACTTTCCCAGCTGGTGTGGCTTAGTAGTTGAGTGTCACAGTTCCATTCCAGTCAGGGATCATGCCTGGGTTGCAGGCTTGATCCTCTGTGTGGTGTGTGCAGGTGGCAGCCAATCAATGATTTTCTCTCATCATTAATGTTTCTATTTCTCTCTCCCTTTCTCTTCCTCTCTGAAATCAATAAAAATATATTGTACATATATTTTTAGAAAAAAGATATCCTCACCTAGATTCTACCATTATTTGACTTTACTTGATTGCCATCTATTTATCCATTTATCCAACCACTCTTTTATTGCTTTGATGCATTTTCAGATAATTAGATACCAAATGTTTCTTACTAACTCAACCACTACAATCCTGGGCAAAACCTGGATTATTACATTAGCCTGATAAATGATCATTGGTTTAATTCCTGCTTGTCCTATCCCTGCATCTTACCCCATCCCAGTTTCTTCTCTACACAGTAGCCAGAAGGACCTTGTAAAAGCATGTAAGAGCATGACAGCTCTTTGCTCTCAACTTTCTAATGGCTTCCATGCAGAACCCTTCACAACAGTCTACAAGGCAGTTCAAGTTCAAGCCCCTCTCTTCTTACCTAACCTCATCTCTTCACACTCCCTACCTAGAGCCTAGATTTAGAGCATTCTTTTTTGATGTTCTGTTTCTGACTCAGGGCTTTTGCATTTGTTCTTTCATCTACTTGAAATGCACTTCCCCAGATCTCTGCATGGCTATGTCCTTTAATTGATTTAAGAAGTCCCTACCCCAAAATCATCTCTTCAGAAATATGGGCCATCCTATCTAAAATTGCTCCCCTTACAACACTATTGGGCTGCCCCTATTACCTGTCTTAATTCTTTATAGCACTTGTCACCTCCTAGAAGTGTTAGAGTACCTGTGTGTATGTGTGTGTGTTGTGTGTACATCAACAACTGTGAAGGGATTGACATCTTATCCTACTTGCAAGCTAAGAAGTTAGACTGCCACAACTGGATGAGTGCTGGCAGGAGACATGAGATTCCTGGGTGAGAGATGATGGACTTCATTAGTCATGCCACAGCAAGCAGCATGACTTTATGTGTGTATCGATTTACCTTGACCCTGAAGTCCATTGGGGGCAATATATTGGGTCCCAAGTAGTCATAGTGGGTTAGCCTCACAGCTGAGGAACCAACCATGAGTGTGGGAACCCAGATATTTTATAATGGGAAATGAAGAAGCTTGCCTAATCTTTACCCTGGGGGAAAACATTATCTTGACTATATTGGACAGTAAAAAGTCTGCTTTCTGCTCTCAACGGGAGACTACCTCTGTTACACAAGACTGCTTGCTATATACATAGCTTTGAAAAGGTAGTTTGGAATGAAAGAGTAGTTAGTGCCTCTGCTAGCAAATCATGCAGAAACATGAGCATCCCATGGAGAATTTCACTCAGATATAGACAGAGATGTTTGTTGACTGTCTGACTCTAATACTGAGCTTCTATAGCAGGGACTTAGCTTTGTTTGTCATGTTTACCAATGTTCTAACAGTGCCTGGAGCACACGATGACACATAATAGATATTCAAATATTTGTTAAGTGTATGAAAACGTGCTTATGGAGTACTTTTGAGATGTTTGTTTTCATGCCCTACCCCAACACAGGAAACATTGTTCATTTGAACTAGGTTAATTTATAATCTGGGGTGTGTGCGTATATAAGTAGACAGGCAGAAAGTCAGACAGATAAAGAGGGTTATCAAACATGCATATTTTGACACAAAGGACATCATGATTCCTGGTGATTTAATATTCTGCCTTTCACCTGTCAGGAGGTATAGAATTGTTGATATACTTTAATATGCCTCTCTTATTCTAACCAAGAATATTTTCTATAATTGTGGTTTTCATGGTCACTCTCCCCCAGTACCCACAAACACTGCTGTGCTGTGCTGTGCTTTTTATCACACAGTTGTTGGGGTGTATGTTTTGACAGGGCGCTCCTTCAGATGATGCTAATGTGCCATGACAGGACCACTGCACTAAGGAATGCTGACTTATATGATGATATCCAGCCCAGAAACTAATACTCTTTCTACATTTAAGGCAGCTTTCCCTTTCAGCTTTAGCAACAGGTAAAACTGATTATTCTGGTACCAAGATAGAATTAAATGGCTTACTTCTAAAATTAATCTCCAAATGTATGGATCTCTAATAATTGACAACTAAGAGGAGGATTGAAAGTAGTAATTTTGCAAAACCTACCTGCTGTTGCAAACATCGTGGCCAGGCCCTGTTTATTATCACTGACAATAAAATGAGATAAACTCAGGAATTTGGCAGGTAGGACTATCGTTATAGACCTACTTTTGATTTTAAGAAAATAGCTTAAAGCAGTGGTTGGCAAACTGCGCCCCCTTGAGTGTGGCTCTTCCACAAAATACCACTTGCAGGCGCGCACATACAGTGCGATTGAAACTTCGTGGCCACACTCAAGGGGCCAAAGAGCCACATGTGGCTCTCGAGCCACAGTTTGCCGACCACTGGCTTAAAGGAATCAACTAAAAATATATTTATATTTTTAAAAACATTGAGATAAAGGTCAACATACACATTCTCTAAATTTTGCTACTTAAATATTTTCTCCCAATTACTTTATTGAGATATAATTCACATATTATACAATTTGCCCATGTGAAATTTACAAAGAAGTTTTTTTCATTGTTGTTGTTAATCCTCTCCAGAGGATATTTTTCCATTGATTTGCAGAGAATGGAAGGAAGGTGGAGAGACAAAGAGAGAGAAACATCATTGATTGGTTGCCTCCTGCACTGTCCCAACCAGGGCTGGGGAATCAAATCTGCAACCAAGGTAGTGCCCTTGACCGGAATTGAACCTGGCACCCTTCAGTCCTCTAGCCAATGCTCCATCCACTGAACCAAACCTGCTAGGGTACAAAGCAGTGGTTTAATTCATGGAGTTGTGCAGCCATCACTAGAATCTAATTTTAGAACTTTTTCATATCAAAATAAATAAATAAATAAATAAATAAAAGCCTGTATCATGTTCCTTATCTATTACCCCTTCCCAGCCCTAAAAAACCACTAGTCTATTTTCTATCTCTATAGATTTGTTTATTCTGGACATCTTATATAATAAAGCCCTAATATGCAAATCAACCGAATGGTGGAACAACTGGCAGAACCACCGGTCGCTATGATGCACACTGACTACCAGGGGGAAGATGCTAAATGCAGGAGCTGCCCCCTGGTGGACAGTGCACTCCCATAGGGGGAGAACTGCTCAGCCAGAAGTCGGGCTCACTGCTGGCAAGTACAGCAGGGGTGGTGGCGGGAGCCTCTCCTGCCTCCACTGCAGGCAAGGGGTAAGGAGCTAGGAGTCCTGCACTGTGAGAGGGCACAGGCTAGGCTGAGAGACCCCCCTCCCAGTTCACAATTTTCATGCACCAGGCCTCTTGTTTCCTATAAAGAGAATCATACAATTTTGGTCTTTTTGACTAGTTTTTTCCCCTTAATCTAATGTTTTTAAGGGTCATCCATATTCTACCATGTATCAGTGCTTCATTCCTTTTCATTGCTGAATAGTATTCCATATCACTTATCCCTTGAATTATCAGTTTATGGGTAGTTAGGTTGTTCTTAATTTTGGTTATTATAAATATTTCTGCTATGAACATTCATGTATTAATCTTTGTGTGCACATATGTTTTTATTTCTCTTGAGTGGAATTGCTAGGTCATTTGGTAATACTATGTTTAACCTTTTGTGGAACTGCAAAACTGTGTTCCAAAGTAGATGAATCATTTTACATTTCCACTTGCCAGGTATGTGGTAAATTTATTCTTTTAAATCAACTTGAAAAGAAAACATTGAATAACCTTTATGAGTTCAATGTGTTTTGTAGTGAAGTCATTTTATATAATAACTAGAGGCCTGGTGCACAAAATTTGTGCAGTGGGGGGTGTCCCTCAGCCCAGCCTGCACCCTCTCCAATCTGGGACCCCTCGGGGGATGTCCAGCTGCTGGGTTAGGCCTGATCCCTGTGGTAGTTGGACATGCCTCTCACAATCTGGCACTGTTGGCTCCCAACTGCTTGCCTACCTGCCTGCCTGATTGCCCCTAACTGCTTCTGCCTGCCAGCCGGATGACCCCCTAACCACTCCCCTACCAGCCTGATCAACGCATAACTGCTCCCCTGCCAGCCCAATCGCCCCCAACTGCCCTCCCCTGCTGGCCTGGTCGCCCCTAACTGTCCTCCCCTGCAGGTCTGGTCACCCCCAACTGCCCTCCCCTGCTGGCCTGGTCACCCCCAACTGCCCTCCCCTGCTGGCCTGATCGCCCCTAACTTCCCTCCCCTGCCGACCATCTTGTGATGAGAAGGAATTGATGTATTTCCAGCTGGCGCAAACTGGGAAGGGTCAATTCTAAATGGGTCACTTAACCTAGGCCTTCAAAGATGAATGGAGTTTTATTAGCGAGGGAGATTGGAAATTACCTTTCAGGAATAACAGGATAAATGGCATGGAGATGACAGGTATGCTAGGGGAAAGGCAAGAAGGCTAGTTTAATAGTAACATAGTTTGTTCACAGGGGAAGAAGTGTGAGATGATTATTGAAAGGCAATCAGTCAATGAACATTGCTGAACAAGTTTGAGCAAGTAATTTAATGTTTCCATGCCTCAGTGTCCTTATCTGTTAAATGGGCATGGTAACATTGTCTTTCTCATACAGTTGCTACAAGGGATAAATTAATGAAAAATATATGTATATATGTATTACACATATATAGAAATAAATTCTTATATGTAATATATCTATTCTATATGTAAATTATATATAAATACTCTGAATAGTACCAGGTACTTAATAAGCACCACTGAAATATTATTTGTCTCTATATTAATTATTAGTAGTAATTTTACTATTATTTCCTTCAGAGTATAGAAGTAAAGTTTAGAGGAATTTGGAAATCAGGTTACTTATGTATTACATGATAATTTAATTATAATTTTCATATAATCTTTCAAGCATGAGACTTCAGGTGATTGATTAAGAACTTTTGCCTCACCCTAGCTGGTTTTGCTCAGTGGATAGAGCATCGGCCTGTGGACCTAAGGGTCCCAGGTTTGATTCCAGTCAAGGGCACATGCCCGGGTTGCAGACTCAATCCCCAGTAGGGGGCATGCAGGAGGCAGCTAATCAATGATTCTCATCATTGATGTTTCTCTCTCTCTCTCCCTCTCCCTTCCTCTCTGACATCAATAAAAATATATTTTAAAAAAGAACTTTTGCCTTTTAAGGGGACTCATCTGTGGCCACACCTATGCAATTGTGACAAAAGTTCTATGACATGTGTGTTTCCATTGCATCATATGCTGGTTACAGAACAAATGGGAGTCCCAAGTGAGTGGTATTATGAATTAAAAGAGTAAAAAGAGAGGCATACTACAAATAGAAATTTGTTAACAAATAAAACAGGCTTGTTAAGTCTGAATTCTGGTTTATGTTGACTGATTTACATTTTATCAAGAATATATTTTATTTGGTGCTCTTGATATAAAGTGCCATGAAGATAAATCTTGTATAAGACAAACTTAATGGGTTCTAAGTAAACATTACTAATTTTCTAAAAATTGTATAGACTCCACTCACAATTTTTCTAGATAGTCCACTTAACTTTCTTTCATTCAATATAGACATGGAGTTTAATAATTGTTATAATTACCCATTAATAAGATTTTCATGAGTGGTTGTGTATATCAGAAAAGATAACCCAAATACAACAATATCATTGCTACTGTAGAAGGAATACCCATTAGGTGGTCAGAAGCTCTGGACTCCAATTTTAGCTTTTCTTTTTAATTAATTATATAATTTTAATCCTTATAAAAACAAACACACACAAAAACAAAAAAAGCATAAAACACTAAAATGTAAGATTTGACTGTAATCTCCAATGTCTCATTCAGCCTTAAATTCTATTGTTGTAAGTTATTTAATTAAATGTCCTATCATTGATTATTATGTTTGAGTACAGTTGAAGGAGAAAGTTTAACCTTGAAAAAATTATAGAAAACCCTAAATGTCCATCTCTGAACACAATAATTCTTCATTGTCCAATCTGCATGGGTTATATTTCTGTATTTTCTGTGGGCTTAATGACGTGAATATGGCTGACAAGCAACATTCACTAAGTCTCATGATTCACATCCACTTTCATTCATTAATGACCAATGGTGCTTATTGTTACTTTATGAATAAATGGAATTTTAAAAAAATAATACTAAGAAAATACTAGTCTTAAGCCAATGTACTTAGTTTATGGCCACTGTAACTAGAACCATATGCAACATAGCAATTTTAACTCAGGAGAGGGGGTTAATAGCCACTTTTTAATTTCTGTTGTAAAGATTGATGTGGGATTCCTTTCCCTGGTTTTTGGTCCCATGCCTTTTTGGACATGAGCTGGAGGACATGGAATATAACTCAACTGTTCCATTACACTGCTTTTCAAGTTTAAACAAGGAACACCCAGTTGAAATCATTTGGAATTTAAAGGATTTGTCCAAAGCCTGTGTGGCAGTTATAACCAACTAACATATTCATAAGATCAAAAAAGGGAGAACTTTTGACTTGTGTTTTCTTTATAAAGAAAAGGTTGTAAATCAAGGTTATAGCAGACTTTGAAAGTTTTACAATATTTATTTCCAAATATTAGCAAATGCTATGATGTAGTTAATTTGTTTAGGTGTATCTGATAATTATGGAATGTAGTTTTCAGGGTTATATTAAATTAAGGGAAATTCAGGATGAACCTAGCCAAAGACATTCTAATTTGTGTTTTATATCTTAAAACTAACTTTAATGTATTGACAAATAACAGTGTAGTTATTGAAAGCGAAGTCCTTTGTTGATTTGTTAAACTAGGGAAGGCATTTTACCTTCCCCTTCTAAAATGAGCAACAGCTGTCTGTTCTAACATACCTTTGCATAGCAACAACTTCAGGAAGAAGCCATCACCCAAACAGCAATTATGTGAACCCCTACACACGGTGCCACTGACTGTAGGAGAAACTGAGGAAGAAAAAAATGCCTGCTAACTTAACGCTCCTCAGCATCCCCCGCCCCCATGCAAAATGGACAGTGAGGAGTTACAGCAGCAATTTTCAATCTTTTAATTTCATGGCACACTTAAACTAATTACTAAAATTCTGAGGCGCACTAAAAAAACATATTTTTTGCTGATCTGACAAAAAATTGGTCTAATTTTAATTCATTCACACTAGATGGTTATTGTTATGTTGGCTGTTGTCTTTTTTTTTTTTGACAATACTGACTAAATAGTCAGGTATTGCATGAGTTAAAAATTCTTGTGGCACACTAGTTGAAAAATCACTGAGTTAAAACATTGAATTTGATGGTGTCAGAACTACTTTTTTCACTGCAGTGATAATGTCAAGAGTTAAAAACTAATAGCACCTGATTCTTGTACTTTAAAATCTTCAAGCTGTCATTTAGTTGAGATTTATAGCCTCTTTTCTTCTCACAAATGCTGTTTAATAACTTCACCATAAAAGAAGTGCTAACACATTTAACTGGCCAGTTCCTCACTGGCTATCATGAAAACATGTAGGTGATTTTGTAGCTAAGTATGTTTTTAAGTGTTTCAATCCGCCTTTGTGATTGAGAGCCTGGATCACGTCAACTTGTAATACAAAATGAAAGAAAAAAGAATGGGAAAATATGTACAACATGTAGATACAAATTTGGGGCAAAGATATGTCTTACCCCCCACACCATACACACATGGCTGTAAGATATACATAAACTTCTGAGTTGTTTGATGCCTGCCCTCCACTCACAATCCAACTGACAACTTTTATTTTAAGAAGAACATTTCCCAGGCTATGAATTATTGTACTTTTATGTTAAACTGTAACACCTGTGATGTTCATCAGTTGGGTCTTATGAAATGCTCTCCAGATTTTTGAAACACTCAGTAAATGTGTGTCATCGTGTTAAATTTAAATTCTGAGTTTGTTCAACTTTTCAGAAAGCGTTTTTATCTCTCTAAGCAGCAGCAAAATATGGCATGCAAATAAGACAGCCAGAGGATTGCTTTTATAGTCTTAGAATGCAATTCTAAGCTTTTTCAACATGGATGGTATAGGAGTTTGTGCATAATCTTTGCATTCAAAATAGTCCAGGAGGTGCAAAGTTCTGCCTGGGAGGGACACTCTCTATGAACAATAAGCAGGATGATGTTGGAAAAGTGAAAAACTGAATGTTTGAATGAAATGAATTGGACCAGCATTTTAAATTACTATATATACCAAGTAGACAAGCTAATATTTAGTTCTATGGATTGTTAACATTCACATAAAACAGAATGATTTAGCATTTACTGAATCCTTTCAATCCTAATCAATTTGGGATCAAATGCAAAAGAACATGTGTCTGGCTTTGTATGACCCCAAATTCTTCCATTTTCCTTTGAGCAGATGACATGCCTTTTTTGCTGACTGATATTGGTTGCTAGGAGAAGTGCACTGGTCTGGTCTCCTCTTGTCCAGCAGTAGAACTAAAGAGTGTATTGAGTAAGAGAAAGAGAGGCAGAACACAGTACAGGCCATGAATCATGACTTGTCTCCAGTATGTCCACCTTCCTCCCATTGCTTTTCCCTTTAAAAACTTTTGTTTTTACCAATGATGCTTTCTTTCAGCTGCTATCTATAATCCTTTTGAAGCCTGAGGGGATGAGGGTTGCTAAAGGGAGGCTGTGCTGCTAAGAGTCCACTCAGAGCAATAATAAAAGCCTTGAGAGTTATTCATGGAGCCACATTAGTGAGAAGGCCCTACCCAGTGAATAGCATCAGTCAGCTGCTTTTGAAATCGGGTGATTAATACCTTCTGTTTTTAATGGGGGGAAAAGGCAGACAAGAAAGGTCTTCATACTACTTTGGCTCTTTTGCAAATTAGCTCTTATACATTGTCAAAGCTTTTGACAAAGAACTCGCTAAATTTTCAATACCTGCAGAAGTCTTTTTTTTTTTTTAAGTGTTTCATGAACTGTTCACTGTGGTTACTGTCAGATAAAATTGAAATGGTATGAAATAACCCAAATGAACATATAAAATATTAGTTAGCCATTCTTATATTTTGGCAATATTTGTGATCACTAGGAAGCTAAAAACATGATGTTAGCGAACATATTCAAAATGTGTCTAAGCTGATCTATTTCACAGCATCCAAATCACATTTTTGTGTGTGTTTTTTAATAAAGAAACCAATTACAATACTCTTGAGATTTTAGAAAAGCATCTAATGAGAAAGTGTTAAGGGTGGCAGGTGTTTATTTCCCACGAGCACTTCGATGTAAGGGACAGTCTGTAGTTTACAAATAAGGTGTCATATATATACAGGTTTATATCTATAGTCTAGTTTAGCATAAGGAGTTAGAGATACTACATTTATAATCCCCATTACCTCATGGCATATCTTTTTTTTCTTGTTAATTTTCACCCGAGGATATTTTTCCATTGATTTTTACAGAGAGTGGGAGAGAGAGGGAAAGACAGAGAGAAACATCAATGTGAGAGAAACACATCAATTGGTTGGCTCCTGCAGGAGACCCGATCAGGGCCCAGGCCAAGGAGGAGCTTGCAACCAAGTATGGGCCCTTGACCAGAATCGAATCCGCGACCCTTTGGTCTTCAGGCCAACACTCTATCCACTGAGCCAAACCGTCTACGGCTCCTTATATCTCTTGATTACATTAGGTACTTGTCATAGTTCAAAGAAAATTTCTTAAGGTTTCAGAACCTTGTCAATCATCTGAGATGCATAGATAGAAAAACTTCCTGTTTGAAAGTTTCAAAAAATATAAGATGATGCTTTTCCATACAGCTTGTCAACATGATTCTAATGTCATCCAGGCATATTTAGATGGTAAATTAAGCTAAACCTTGGTGTTCTTTAAAATTATTCTTATTCTGCAGTTCATTTTACATTTATTTTTGATATTGCTGCCTAGTTGTCCCTCTGTCTATACCAGTGATGGCGAACCTTTCGAACTCGGCGTATCAGCATTTTGAAAAACCCTAACTTAACTCTGGTGCCGTGTCACATATAGAAATTTTTTGATATTTGCAACCATAGTAAAACAAAGACTTACATTTTTGATATTTATTTTATATATTTAAATGCCATTTAACAAAGAAAAATCAACCAAAAAATGAGTTTGCGTGTCACTTCTAACACGCGTGTCATAGGTTCGCCATCACTGGTCTATACTCATGTTCACTGAAAAGGCTTTACTATAGTCAGAATATGAGAGCAAACATTTAAAGGACTCTGCGTGAAGCCTCCTAGAACCTGTTTTTCACTATGTGGAAGTGAAATATCTCGTTAAGAGGTGGTAATACCCAAGGGCAATCAGAGATGAAAATGTAACGATTTGGTGGGTGCTGTCTAGAGATCAGCTTCAAGTGAGGTCTGATTTAACATCTTTATTAGTGATACAGCAAAGGGAACAAAATGATGAAGAAATCACCTATCCCAAAGTTAGAAATCTATCAAAATTTTTTTCTTTATACACCCGCCCCACCTCCCATGAACATAGACATAATTTATAAAAAAAAAATTAGGCAGCAAAAAATCTTAGCAGAGTAAGAACAAATGCTTTATCTGGTATATAAATGTTAACTAATTCTTCAGGGAAATAATCTGAAATCTAGATATCTAACTAGAGGGAGAAGACAGCAAAGCAATAAAACTGAAAGGGCCCAAGGGATAAAGGTGTGAGTGGGGCAAAGAGAGAATGTGATTCAGATTAGGAGTGTTATGCCCAGTTTAAAGGTCAGGAGATTTTAGTACTCATTTAGGGAGTATTGCACCAGTGACTAGAGACATCCTCTTCCAGTGAACATGGCTTAAGCACAATTGATTTTGCACTTCATTGTCAGAACATGAGAGTGGGGGCAAGATTTTGGCAGAATAGAAGCAGGAGTGAGTACAGAAATTCATTTGGAAGATACTTGTCAATTTAAAGCTAGGGAAGGGTGCACTTACTGTCTCTGTATACCTTGGCCTATACAGATGAGAAACAATATTAAGATGTACCCTATTAAACCTTTTTAAATATTAAAAGACACAATTGACAAAAATGCAACCATGTTTAAAATATTTCACCAGCCAGTTTTCATGACCGAGTCAGAAAAACTTGAAGCAATGAATTGTGTTTAGGTGTTCTTATTTCAAAAGAATTGTTGCCTTAAATTATAGGAGCTGCTTAATATAAAGTTGCATTATATTTCAAAGGAAAGGTAGTAAACAATATGAGTCTGCTAGGTAAGTTGACAAGAATTATAACAGACTCAATGGCTGAACAGGGTGCAGAACATATTCCTCTTACTACTTTCAACATTAGTGATGTCTTACTAGACATGCTTCTTTTGGGGCTATACAACTTAAGGGAAATGTGAAAAATTTGATAGTCTTTGTTCTGTAGAGAGCTCCAAAATCATAACAGGAGTAGAAAATAATACCTAAAACTGACTACATTAGTTTGAGTACTTTTTGGTGTGTTTTTCTTCTAAGTTTATTATTTGAAATAAATTATTTGTAGAGGGCAGAACAATATCCTATCATTAGATTAAAAAAATTACACTTCTTGATTTAAAACATTTTCAATTGTTTGATAGGCATTGCATGCAACTGAGAATCTGAAATTTGGTGATTATTTTATTTCCTTAATAAGAAGCCCACGAAAACAGAAAGAATGCAGAACTGCTTGCCAAGGTTCATCAATGCCATTTCATTTTGCAGGCTCCTGGGACCTCTCCGTTAGTTAGTGAAGGGAGTGTAATGCTATAGACTGGGTGTCCCAAAACTTTAAGGGCCAGATAGTGACTATTGCTGGCTTTACTGCCCATAGGCCTCCTGCTTCACAACTACTCCACTTGGCTTTTGTAGGAAGAAAGTGGCCATAAACAATATGTAAATAAATGAGCAGAGCTGTGTTTCAATAATATTTTATTTATGTACACAGAAATTTTTATTTTTATAATTTTTGTCATAAAATAGTTTTCTTTTGAACATTTTTTCTATGATTTAAAAGTGAAAAAAGGTCTTATCCATAGGTTATAAAAAGCAAGGTGTGGGCCAGATTTGGCCTGAGGGTTATAGTTGCTATAGAGTATAAAATATTGCCTTTTTATTAGAGGAGCAAAAGAAAGAATGTGCTAGGAGGGGCAAGCAACAGATGGAGCAGAAGATAGATATTCTACACCTACACTACCCCCAAATATTATTTCTCTATCAGTCTTCATCTATTCATTCAGTATACATTTAGGGTGCATCTACTATGTGCAGTTAATTGAGCTCTTTATATAAGGTCATGTAAATAAGGTCATTGTCCTCAGTGCCGCTACCATGGAGGTATTTGTGTACAGTTTGTTGAGAACATGAAAGGCTCTCTAGATAGAGCCTTGTCAGAAAACTTTATACCTGGCAGGTAACTTGAGCAGAGTTTTAAGTAGAGAAGGAATATTGTGACTGCCATTTGGACAAGTGGTTGTCGTGCTAGCTAGGCATAAGATAAAAAGGGTATTTAAGGCATGAATTTAATAGATACGGTGTTTCTGGTTGAAGTACAGGAACAGGGAGGAGATTCCTCTCTGGGAAATGGGGTTAGTGTTTCTTGAGAAAGATTCTGTCACAGAAGGAAGGCAATACAAACCCATCTAGAGGTTTTAAAGTGGGTTAATGTTATTAAAAATACAATAGGTGGCATCTATGAGGGTATCATTAAAGGCAAAAAGACCAAAGGCAGAGAAAGGCAGTTTAGGGATAAAATGGTGAGGGTATAAACAAAGGAATTGTCAGTAGATGTGAAGAGAGATAGACTAATTAAAAAACTGTAATGGAGGTAGATTTGACAGAATTGGACTTGAATTGGGAATTTCAGTTGAGTCCAGTTAAATTACTGTCAAATGTATTTGTCTTAATAATTTTTCAGACTGTCCAAGGGAAGATTTTTCTTCATGTCCTTCCTTTCTGTGTCTCTACAGTTAAAGAAATTGGCAGTTCTTTTGCCATGTGTGATTTCTTGTTTGGTGGGTATATATTTGAACTCAGCTCAAGATTTGTATATAATTTTGAAGTATGATATCAGCTTCTATATACATGTTTTCCTTTGAAAAGTTCAAACAGTACCATTTGTATGGAGAATACAGCATCTTCAACATCAAAACCAAATTCACAGAGCTTTCCAAGAGAAATCTCTACCTGTCAGTATTCAGCAAGGCCCATCTTTATATCTTGGTCACTTTATATCTGCTAAAAGAAAACGTATGGCTCAATTAATGTTGGATGAATTAAACTTACCCTTTATAGACAGGTTCTTAAATTTAGAAGCCAACACAATTTTTGTTATCTGACCCCAAATATGTTGAAGAGTAAAACCTCTTGTTGAAGTCAGAGATCTTGCTTCCTTCAGTAAAAGAAGAAATTGTTGAATGAAGGGAGGAAGCCTGAACAATGGCTCCTTAAACTAAACGTGTCCTCTGCAGAGACTCGGTGGGGAATAAGCCACTTGGCCTGAGGATTAAGCTGCAGGGGAGACTGTACAAGTGAGATTCTCTGCTTTCTGTACAAATATGTGCTTACTCCATTCCCTAGTCCTTGGACTTCTCATGTGAGAGAGTGATAGAAATAGAGCCAGTATCTCAGTAATATGAAAGTAAAGAATAAGTTAAGATAGACAGTGAGGTGATAGAGGCCAGTTCCTAGAGTTTCTAATTGGTTCTATTTTGTTAATCTTTTGTTTCTGTCATGCTTTAGGGGCACATGATTGCTAATATTTGAAAGCATATGGGCACTGTGCCATAACTCATTGCAACTGGAGACTAAGTAGTCTAACTCTGCAAAATTTGGTCAAAAATATCTATCTATATATATAAAAAGCCAGTGACTGGAACGCCTTAACGACTGGAAGGACCAGTCGCTATGATGCCCACTGTAGCCAGCGAACCAGCCCTATCAGGGGGTGGGGCGGGCTGGCCAACCTCTTGCAGCCCCTCCCCCTGGCTGGACCCACCCCCGATCGGCCCCCACCACCCCAATCAGTCCACAGCCCCTCCCCCCAGTCAGCTCCACCTGCGATCTGCCCCCCCACTCCAATCAGGGGCAGGGCCGGCCGGCCAACCACCCATGGCCCCTCCCCCAGGCCACTGGCCCCCAATTGGCCCCCCACCCCCTTTGGGGGCGGAGCCGGCTGGACCACCACCCACAGCCCCTCCCCATGGCAGGCGCCACCCCCGATCAGCCCCACGGCCCCTCCTCCCAGCCAGCTCTGCCCCCGATTGGCCCCCCATACCAATTGGGGGTGGACCTTGCCAGCCAACTTTCCATGGCCTCTTCCTCCTGCCACTGACCCCCAATCGGCCCCCCTACCCCAATCGGGGGTGGGGCCTGCCGGCCAATCACCCTCAGCTCCTCCCCTCAGCCAGCCTGACCCTGATCGGCCCCAATCAGGGCGGGCTGGCTGGCCAATCTCCCGCCATCTCCTCCTCCCGACAGGCCCAGCCCCGATCTTTCCTGAGTAGGGCCAGGCCAGCTGGACCCCACCCATGCATGAATTTGTGCACTGGGCCTCTACTATATATATATATATATATTGTATATATATACATATATATAATAATAATAATAATAAAAACATAACATGCAAATGGACCAAACTGCTGAACAGCAGAACGACCATCTGGACGACCACTATAACATGCACTGGAGCCAGGCCAGCCAAGGCAGGTACAATGCGATTGGTCAGGGGGCCCACCATCGCCCCACAATGGCCCCACAGAGGGAGGCCCAGTCCAGTGGCTGGTGGGGCAATTGATTAGGGGGGTTCTGTGATTGCCCCAAAGAGGGAGACCCAGGCTACCTTCTGTAGAGTGATCAATTGGGGGGCTCCACGATTAGTCACCCCAAAGAGGGAGGCCCAGGCCACCTATTGATGGGCTGTGGCAGGTGGGCAGGGCCTCCCTCTAGGGTGAGCAATCGCGGGGCTCCTGGACTGCGAGTGGGCGCAGACTGGGCTGAGGGACCCCTCCCCTGAGTGCATGAATTTTGTGCACTGGGCCTCTAGTCCTATATAATAAAAGGGTAATATGCAAATTGACTCTAATAGAGGAAATACCAGAATGACTGGTCACTGTGACGCTCACTGACCACCAGGGGAAGGCGCTCAATGCAGAAGCTGCCCCCTGGTGGTCAGTGAGCTTCCATAGGGGGAGCACTGCTCAGCCAGAAGCCAGCTCATGGCTGGCTAGCACAGCAGCAGTGGTGGGAGCCTCTCCTACCTCCACTGCAGCGCTAAGGATGTCGACTAACGGCTTAGGGGAGTGGGCCTAAACCATTAGTTGGACATCCCCCGAGGGATCCCAGACTGCCAGAGGGATGTCTGACTGCTAGCTTATGCCCAATCCCCTAGGGAGTAGGCCTAAGCTGGCAGGTGGACATCCCCTGAGGGGTCTCGAACTGTGAGAGGGTTCAGGCCAGGCTGAGGGACTCCCCCCACCCCACCCTGTGTTCACAATTTTTCGTGCACCAGGCCTCTAGTATACATATATTTGCTTAAAGTATACTAGTAATATATTGGTAATGAGATAAGTGTTCTAATAATTGAGTGCCTACACATTAAGTTAGAAGTTATGGAACAGAAATAACTAGATAGGCATTTGTTCTCTTTCAGGAATAACATATGTAAGATTATTCACCTGGAATTCACCCTTCTATAACTTTAATACACTACTGTATAGTTTCTTTCTTTTTTTTTTTAGATTTTCTCTTTTATTCAACTTCCACTGCTTCTTTTCACTAATATTAAACGCTTTTGCATGTAGTAACACAGAGCCCATAATATTGAAAGGGATGACCCTGAAATGAGGAGTCTTTGCATAAAGTTAATTATCCAGGTTTTGTTATTGGGTCAATAAATCATGCATAATATTAAGGAAGGGGCTTTCATTCTTATAATAGTCTTTAAACTCAGGAAGGGCTACTTTGCTATATAAGTAGAAGGACTAGAGGCATATATAAATCACTAGAAGTATAGAAAAATCTCAAAATGAATCTAGAATAAAAATATAGATAAATACAAAAGCCACAGAAAATATGGTAGAGTTATTCTACATTTTTTCCCTCTGCATCATGATTTCCTAACATGCTATCCTAGTGTGATATTTTGAGTACCTTTAATTCCATGTGAAGTTATAGTGAGTTGAAGAAAAAGTATATTTTGAGGAGTTATTTAAAAACAATGTATCTATGTATAAACTGATAAAAAGTAGGATTGGGGTGTAACATGTATGATATAAATATAAGTAAACTACATTTTTGTACCCTTAAATAGCTTCTCAAAACCAGTAGGTAACTTTATTGCACACAATCCCAATCAGTTTATTTCTGTAAATTTGTATAACTGCCAGGTCATTTTATACTTTTCCTTCTGTAATTTCAAGTTTTAAATTAATCAAAATAATGTTTATAACATGAACTTCATTTGGCAAAATGGTGACTGTTATAAAACACAACTTTTAAGAAGCATGAATGCATTAAATTAAAAAGGTAAATAGAGCAGTTGAACTGTCTTTATAACTGAGAAAATGTCACTAATAATGCCTTTAGGGAGAGGATTAGGACATATTTTGTAAGCATTAATCTCACACAAAGAGGAAAGTTTCCTTCTGTGGGAAAGCATTAGATCACAGGAAGGCCTTAACTATGTGGGTAACAACTTTGGGAAGCCACACTCAGTCTAAACAAGTTCCAACAGGACAGAGTCCTAGAAGGAGGAAAAAGGATGATAGCCACAAAGACCTACCACTTTGTTTCCCAGTATTTTCTGTAATGTAACTAAGATGGTCTTTGATTAAGTCGTCCTTTCTAGATCCATCTAAGCAAAAACTTATTCTCCCTCTCTCCTTTTTTCAAGGGAGGTGGTATTTAGCAAAGTTGATAGAGCTTATAAAGACCCAGTTTTGTTTGATGAGATTCATTAGGATTAGGCAACAAAAATGAAGATGTATATTTGTAAATAAAAGTTCCTACTGTGTATTGTTAATAGGTTAATTGATGATGTGCTTTTATTCTTAAGATGTGAATGCCATATAACATTTTAGTTAGAAGTAGGAGACACTAGTAGTCTCTCATTTCTTGAAATTACATGGGCAACTTAAAAAATTAAGGACCGGAAAATACTGGGAACGGAACATGGAAAAAATATGGTATATTTGGAGAAATTTTCACAGTTCTAAATATACAAGTAACTCAAAACTTAAAAGACGCAGTATCTCTGACAATTGTATTTTGTTGTAGACATGATAACATAAAAATAACTAGTTATTTTTTTCAAATATATTTCTTTTTTTTTTTAATTAAATCTTTATTGTTCAGATTATTACATTTGTTCCTCTTTTTTCCCCCCATAACTCCCCTCCTTCCAGCTCCCACCCCACCCTCCACCCTCACTCCCCACCCACTGTGTTCATCCATAGGTGCATGATTTTTGTCCAGTCACTTCCCGCATCTCCCACACCCCTTTCCCCCCCAAGAATAGTCAGTCCATTCCCTTTCTATGTCCCTGATTCTATTATAATCACCAGTTCATTCTGTACATCAGGTTATTTATTCACTTGATTCTTAGATTCATTTGTTGATAGATGCATGTTTGTTGTTCATAATTTGTATCTTTACCTTTTTCTTCTTCTTCCTCTTCTTAAAGGATACCTTTCAGCATTTCATATAATACTGGTTTGGCGGTGATGAACTCCTTTAGCTTTTCCTTATCTGTGAAGCTCTTTATCTGACCTTCAATTCTGAACGATAGCTTTGCTGGATAAAGTAATCTTGGTTGTAGGTTCTTGGTATTCAGCACTTTGAATATTTCTTGCCATTCCCTTCTGGCCTGCAAAGTTTCTGTTGAGAAATCAGCTGACAGTCGTATGGGTATTCCCTTGTAGGTAATTGAGCCTCTTTCTCTTGCTGCTTTTAAGATTTTCTCTTTGTCTTTTGCTCTTGGCATTTTAATGATGATGTGTCTTGGTGTGGTCCTCTTTGGATTCCTTTTGTTTGGGGTTCTCTGCGCTTCTTGGACCTGTAAGTCCATTTCTTTCTCCAGATGGGGGAAGTTTTCTGCCATTATTTCTTGAAATAGGTTTTCAATATCTTGCTGTTTCTCATCTTCTGGCACTCCAATAATTCTGATATTAGACTGCTTAAAGCTGTCCCAGAGGCTCCTTACACTATCTTCACACTTTCGGATTCTTTTTTCATTTTGCTTTTCCAATTGGGTGTTTTTTGTCGAATCTTTTGTTTGATTATTGTGCTCCTCTGGTCTGCTATTGGGTATAATATTCTTTATTTCAGTCCGTGTATGCTTACTTTCTAATTTCTTTATCGTAGCATCGAGGGTCTCATTAGTTTTCGTGAGGTTCTGCACAAATTTATGGCAAGCCCTCAAAATTGCGATTCTTAGCTCCATATCCTCCATTTCTGTCATGTTTTTTTGTCTCCGCATCTTTTATGCTTTCTTGGTGCACCCCCTTGTGGTCTCTGTGCGCAGTCTTGTTCTAGCCAAGACTTAATTGTTGTAGTTAACACTAGAGGGGTTTGACCACCAGGCCGACTGGCTATAGGAATCAGCTGTATGGAAAACGTCTGCCTTCTGGGGAGGCGCTAATCCAGCCTTTGCCTGAGGCGATTGGCAAATGGCTGTGCTCAGGGTTTGGGCGGGGCGGGATCAACAGGGCGGGCGGAGGGAGCAGTTATGGCCACGCTCAGTCCCGTTCCCAGAGGCTCTGCTTCTCAGAACCCCGGCAGCTGCTGCAAACTTCGGAGAGAAAGCTGCCCTCAGGTTCCAACTGATGCCGGATAATCCCGCTTCTCCCGTTTGAGTCTGGGTCCCTAGAGACTCGCCCGGATCTGGAGCCCAGAGTCTGAGACTCACTCCCGACAGAAAACGACAACCGCGCCCTCAGCCACCAGCCCGCTTTGCGCGCGCACCTCGGTACCTTTGTATTTTCCACACTGCGCCGCCTCTGAGCCTCGATTTGCTGTTCTCTTTCCTTCTAGTTGTAGAGTCTCTCTTCAGCCAGCCTTCCTGTGGTTCTGGGTGATGTCCGTTCAGTCTTTTAGTTGTATTTTTGAAATGGTTGTTTGCGGCAGCGGTCTCCGGTGTTTACCTACGCCGCCATCTTGGTCTCCCTCAAATATATTTCTTAATATCCTAACTTGAAACATAAAATAGTTGAGTTGAGGTCATAATTGTAATCAATAATATATGCAACATGTTTTGTAGATTAAGGAATATACATGTACCCTATGTTGATAATATATGTATATAGACACATATAAGTGTGTATAAAAACACACATAGATACACTTACATGCATGTATGCATACATACACATAAATGCTTATAATTTAGTTAAAATGTACACAACCAAGTTAAAAGGTTTTGGCACTTCTATCCTTTTGTTTTAATATTTCTATGAGTTAGTTAATAACCTGCAAGCCATCCTTTTTTGCTTTGTATTTTATAATTTTTTTTAAAGTTATGTACTTGGATTAGGATTATAATTGAATTTTGTCATTAGATTTGTCTGTGCATGTGTGTGTCTGTGTGTGTTGTTTTTATCATCAGAAAAATCAATACTTACATTTCTTCCTAACTTGATATTAAGGAAATTCTATTACAAAATCAGGAACAAGGAATATCTTCAATATCTTTTATTAAACTTTCAAATATCACCTAAATAGAATATGTGAATAAAAAACTTTGGGTATAGATGATTTTAGCTTTATAGTATATCTTTATTCATTTCCTTGAGGCAAAACTCATACGGAAATTAAAGCTACAATGCTCTAATGTTTATTTACCTGGGAAATTCCTACTGAATGTAATTAATACTCACAATAGATTTGTTATTGTGATTTAAAATATATATTGTATTTATCTTATATAGCCTGCTCCATAACATCCCCAAGGATAAGTTTACAACTCTTCTCAGGGTTAGTGAAGACCTCAAGATACCTAGTTAGTACTCTTGAAAAAGTAAAGGAAAAAGTGAATCTGTGGAATATGGCACTAAAGGATAAATTGCTGTAGTTTTTCTTTAAATTCATTTTATTTTGCTATTTCCAAGTTTATGACTTATGAGTAGTTCAGATTGTAGCACAAATGCACATTCATTTATTAATTCCTCCAAAAATATTTGTGAACATCTGTCTTGTGCTTGTAATTGTGTGGTGAACTTTCAGTTTAGTGGGAAAGATCTTTATATATAAAAGGCTAATATGCAAAGTGTCCCCTTGGGAGTTTGACCAGGAGACTGGGAGTTTGATAGTTTGCAATGACATGCCCTGACCACCAGGGGGCAGTGCGGAATGAAAGAAGGCCCTAGCTGGCAGCCAGCAGATGGCAGCCAGGGAAGGCCCTGGCCAGCAGCCAGAAGGCCCCAATCAGCCCCGATCGCCAGCCAGGCCTAGGGACCCTACCTGTGCACGAATTTTATGTACCGGGCCTCTAGTAGATAATAATCACACTGAATATATTAGTGCTCATAACTGAATTTCAGCCTTATAAAGCAAAAGTATAGGATGTCATGAATAGATTTAAAGATCTACAAAATTTAGATTGTTGGACCTGGAGGCCTGCAGAGGAAGTAATATCTAAGCTGAGGCCTGTGAGATTAGAGATAATCATCTAAGCGGGGAGGGGGATCTTGGAAGAACATTCCTGGCTGAGAGAAGGTCCTAGAAGGAGTGAGTAGGGGAGAACCTGGGGATATTTTGGGCTGAGTCCAGAGTAACCACAGACCAGTTACATTGAAACAGCTGGGAGCTGATGCTGGGTGTGTGTGTTATCATGTGGTTTTGATGTGCATGCAGGGTGATAGTGAGAATTTAAGGAATTAATACAGGAGGAAGGGCCCAAGGAATTGGAAGTCAATTGGTGAGACTGGAGCAAAGTGGGCAAAGACAGGATGAGTTAGAGATATACCTAGGAGTTCGGCAAAAATTAATGAATGAATGACAAACATGTTTCAAATATATGCTGCAGTTAGGGAAACGAATGAAAGCTATCTTTAAACACTTCTATTTCATTAAATCCCATAACTGTTTCTTCCTCTTCCTGGATTATATTTTACTTTAATTGAATTGCAATAATTTATGTATGTGCTTTATGAATCACACTTATGTGAGGCTACTTTATGTCAGAAGCAGTTTCCTCTTTCCTTGTTATTTCTTGTTGTGGACAGCAGAGAACCTAACACATAAAAAGTGTTCAATAACTAAATACAGTGGGCCACTTAATTCTGCTCTTCTTTACTTTTTGTAGACTCAGCAAAATCTGCTTTTTATCCTCCTTGGTTTATCTGAATTTATCAATAATGTGGGCAGATTCAAAATGATATATTCATCACTTCTGGAATATATATAATTTATATAATACATACTGAATTTGATTAGATTAACTCTTATCTCTATTTATGTGATTAAATCCAAGTTCTCAGTAATATTCACAATATACACTTTGTATTATAATTGTAAATTTGTTTACCTAAATAGAAGTGCAGACCTATTTTTATGTTAATTTTAAAGCCTGCAGAAAAATTAATATGTTTACATTACTGTTGTTAAGCTTTCTATTATGTAATGTCATAAAGGAAAGTGCCTGAGTTCACTGTTTTCATTTATTATCATTTTTTTAAATAGTTTATTTTATTTAAAAATTACCTTAAAAAGAGAATGTATTAAACTATGTCAGTTTACTTCTTTCAAAGAAAGGCGATTAAGGTATAAAGATTAGTTTATATAGTTCATAGGTTAGTTTATGAAGAGTTGACTATATTTTAAATATTACCTCTAAGGACAATATATTAGAACTTCATCTAAGAAAGAAGGTTAAAGTATAAAGATTAGCTTGTAAGAGTTGGTAAAATAAAAGTCAAGCATACGAAACATTAGTAGTAAAATACATTTTATATAAATTTCAATTTCATATTAACATAGTTTAATCAATTAAATGGTTGAATGCTAATGATATTTCAAAATATAATAAAATATACTTTATTCCAGAATAAAAGTACATTTGTAACAATTTAAAAAATTGCGACATAAGGACTTGAATCAGAAGCCAATTTATATAATAATAATTTGTGATTTCTCAAACAAATATTTTAATTTTTTTCCTGAGGAAAAAGGGAGGGAGGGTGAATTATTTTCTCTGAACAAATATTTGCAATAATGATTCTCCAGTGTTTTCATTTTCCATTTTTCCATAAGGTCAAAGACCACTGGACAGATATGGAGGTCTTGATAGCATTAATACTCAGCTGAAGGAAAGGAATGGGTTTTCTGGGAAGTGACCAGAATTGTGTGTTTTCCCATTTGGGGTGCAGGGGTGCTTACAATGTATTTTTTTTTCAGTGATTTAAATGCAAGGTGGATCTGTCTTAATCAAAGTCATCAAATTCATTTAGGAAAGTAACATTCAAAGTAACTACATGTAAAAGAATAATTATCACAATAATGTTTAGTATATTATCCCACTCTTTCCCTAAGGAATTTGCAGTGCTTGGCAATCATCTCATTAATTCTCAGAAGCTCTCTGGGAAGTAGTGGAGCAATAAGTCACATGTTGAAGAGACCTATTTAAAATAGGTTTATGTAGGAATAGTTGCATTCTTAATACATATAGATTGGTCAACAAAGGTTGCAACTCATTTGTATAGAATAAACATAATTTTTCATTATAAGAAATGAAAGCCCAACCAAAAAATTTCTTCAAAATTAATTATAAAAAACAAATAGCTCATAGTTTCCCTATGTATTTTCATTTAAACCTAATTAGCTGTCATTCCTATGACCTATTTTCAAAATTCCATTAAAGTCAGCAAGTAACAAGACTCTTAGTAATCTTTAGTCAGGTGTCATTTGACTATCGGTGATCAAGATTGAGAGCAACTTAAATGAGGAGCTTCAATCAATGGCCATCAACCATACTATTGATTAAACACTTTCTTACCTTAGCAATGGCCTAAATTTTAAAACATTTATTAGAAGTTGTTAATCTTAAGGCATAAGTAGAATAGTAAAATAATATCACTGTTTGCAAAATTAATTGAAAATTAATGAATGTGAAGGTAAATATATGTTTCTCTTTGAAAATAGTGCCTTATGCTATTATTGCATATACAGATGACCTTTCTACTTTGAGGTCAGAGTTCAAATTAAGCCTTAGGTCCTAAGTAAATTGAGATGAATGGTTTGGCCTTTGTCCCTGATGGAAAATAGTCCATATCACAGAATCTTCATACATCTGTTTTTGCAAAATTGCCATAATTGGCATTCTCTAGGGATTTTGTTGGCATTGAAGTTGAAGCTATTTCCTACTACATAGAAAGATTCTTGTTCAGGTCATGGGCTTTTTTAAATGTCTATAAAAAGTGGCCTAGAATTTGACCGTTCACTTTTGAAAAGGGAAAATTATGTCTTATTATAATCAATTTGGTAATTGATAATAGTAACAATCCAGTAAGCTAAGAACACCTCTGGGAAATGACAAGATAAAAAGTTGGAATAATTTTGAAGAGGCTACCTTTTTGATTTTTTTAACAGTTTTATAACTACTTTCACTGAATTATACTGAGAAAAATAAATATTACCTTTATATTTTAATAAATATTGTATTTATTATCAAATATAAATGCATAGGTATGATTTTATATGTCAAAAGAAACTGGACAATAATATAAAAATACAAACTGACAATATTAATTGCAGGAGGGGATAATACTGGTTTCAAAATCAACTTTTTGTTCCATAGTTTGCTGTGTTAATAATAAATAATCTATAATTTCTCAAAACTTTTTTTTAAAATATATTTTATTGATTTTTTACAGAGAGGAAGGGAGAGAGATAGAGAGTTAGAAACATCGATGAGAGAGAAACATCGATCAGCTGCCTCCTGCACATCTCCCACTGGGGATGTGTCTGCAACCCAGGTACATGCCCTTGACCGGAATCGAACCTCGGACCCTTCAGTCCACAGGCCGACGCTCTATCCACTGAGCCAAACCGGTTTCGGCTTCTCAAAACTTTTATTATGCACATTAACATATACCAATTTAGAAAAGTTCCTTAGCCAGAAAAATTCTGTGTCAATAAGTGTTTGTATATAGTGTCACACTGTAAATCATACAACAATGTGTATACAATAAATTAAAGGACTAAGAACAGGGAAAATAAGCAAATGTATAGACATGTATACATAAATGTTAAAGATACTCATATTTCCATTACATAGTTGAATTAATTGTGTTAATCTAGATTTTGGGGGGGAATGGTTGTTATTTTTGTTTTTAAACAGTTTTTGATGGTACAAGCAGGCAATCTAATTTGTGAGGAATGATTGCTTAGTGGTACATATTGAAAAGTTATAATAAAACATACAACAGTTACCCCCATTATCCATCCATTTACTCAAAAAAAACAAACACATTATTAGTATCCTTTCAGTAATTTAAGATATTAACACTCATGTTTGGGTTAGCAAATTTTTTAAAATTTTATTTTACAAATATTTTTATTGTTGATAGTGTTACAGATATCTCTCATTTTCTCCCCAGCCTCTACTCCCCTCAAGGTTAGCATTTTAAACTCTTCATTTTCTTTAGGTTTCAGTATCATTTTTTTAAAAAAATAATCTCTTCCCTCCCCCCTCACAACACACACACACACACACACACACACACACACACACACACACACCCCAAAGCAAAATCACAAAACAGCTTGCATTTCTTGTATGCAAAGATTTCAGGTATCATCTCTGCTTTCTTATTAATGACTACCAAGGTTGTAGTATTAGTTTAATCAAGCATCATTCCCTTTGCAAATCATACTGACTGAAGCCAGGATCCTTCTAAACATATACAAATAATAGGAGAATTTCTAGCATGGTGGGCACTAGTTCTCTCCTAAGTTGAATTATATACTCACTAAAAGTTTTTATTCTCAAACTTTTTTTTGATTTCTAATCAATATTTTATCAACCTTTTAAAACAAAGTAAAGCCAATGAAAAACTATGAGTAAAAAAAGGAAAAGTTTTATCCATATATACTAAATTTAAAATAATTAATATATGAATCTCTAAAATAAGCTACTTTTGAGTTGGATAGGAGTTATAGGCTACAAAGATATGAGATGTCATGGGATTTTTGTGAGAACATTAACCAAGGTAACACAAGGCAAGTAGAAGGATGTTTGGTATAGACTCAGTGCTGAATTAATATTTGTTTCTTCTTTTCATAACTTATTTGAGGAAGGTCATCTGTTATTTACTGAGATAGTATCTTTAACCCAAGTATATAAACCTTTAGAAAGTAGGTAGAAAAAATGAGACTTCTGTTAATATGAAATTTCTGGGAATTAATCCTACATGTCATGTTTTCATTCACAATTGCCAGATTATCTCAATTTTAATGAGATAGAAGTTGCTTCAAAACTTTTTTTCATTTTATTGACAATGACTTCACATATTAATTTGTTATCATTACTAACTTCTTACAAAGAACACCTGTTGAAGAGATATTCTTCAACTCTATAAACAAATCTAAATCTTTGATTTACTTGTGTTTCTCTTTGTGTTAATTTTCATTATGTCTTTTCTTGACACTTTTAGTTCTCACAATAATGATGTGTGCATTTGCTAAATTTTCCACAGAGATTCCATTAGCTTCGTTGTTAATGTTATGGTGTCATAACTAGAGAGACAAGGTGGTCCTGTATTGGAGTTCTATTTTTTTTTTCTCAGCCTTGGGAATACACAGGCTTCTTGGTTAGTATTTATATTAAGGGTGTGAACTTGATTTATATGAGAAAACATATTTTTATAATGAAAGAAAGCTGTCAGTCTTGTGTGTTGGAAACAAAGAGTGAAATTAAGACAGCATTGGCAAAGATGTTTCCTTCTGTTGTGCCATTATTTCCCAAGGGAAGGATAGAAGCCATTTGGTTTTGCCTCTTTAAAATGAGAATGAACAAATCACCCTATTGAGGGTAACCTTTATTTATATGAACATTGTATAGAATAAAGCATAATTGTTTCTTCCGTTGCTAATTTCTGAAACCTGTTACCATCCATCACTTAATAGTCAAGTTTAATATTCACTCTAAAAAGAAATATATGCTGAAAATACCATTTAAGTACATTATTCATTTGTGAGAGATAGAGAAAGGCATCAAAACAGCATGAGAGAAGGTAGAATTGGAAGTCAACTATGCAAATAAAGCCTTTAATGTTTTTTTGAACATTAAATTCAATATAATTCCACAGTATGATACACAACTCATTTCTACAAGCTTTTGTGTTCCTCGGTTTATCGACCACATTATTTGCTGTATAAGTGGGTACATTGCCGCCTGGTCAAAGCCAAAAATATTCACTGTCTAGCTCTTTAAAAAAACTTTGCTGACCTCTGATTTAAAATAAAGGAGGTGATACTTGTGCTCTAGTGTGTACTGTTAGACTATATACAAAAGTGATGAATTTTAAGACAGTAATGAACAAAATGTAATTTATTTAAGGGGATTGCTTAGGCGAGAAGAGGGGGGCTGAAATGGGTTTTAAACATGGTATGCACAATGATTGAAGAATGATGACACCTTGTCAGAAAAAGAAGTTGATTCATATAACAGTAATCTTCAAATATCCACTATCATGTGGGACAATTATTAGACTTACTGTATTTAATGCAAAGGTATAAAGTTGGAGTTAGATATCACCATAACCAGTATGACCATATCTCCATCCATACCTTAGTTATTTCTGCAAAGACTTTTTTTTCCAAATAAGGTCACATTTGGGATTCTGGGTGGCCATGAATTTTTTTGTGTGGGGAGGGACACCAGTCCATTCATAGAGAGCTGATATGCCCATAGAGTTGCCAGCAAGGGGATGGGGTGATACAAAAGGAAGGTAGAGAAGGCAAGGGATGGCATAGACAGGGTATTATAGATTCTGGTGAGAAGTTTAGAATATATAGCAAATCCCTTGGGGGGTTTTAAGCACACAAGTAGCATGATTAGATCTACATTTTAAAGGGGTATCTCTGGATAGTGTGTAGAGGATAGGCTGCAATGGGACAAGAGTAGAAATAAGCAGAAGCTTGTTTGGCCTGTGGATAGGAGTGCCAAGGTGCTCAGCACTAATGGGATGCGGGGCCTATTTTGGAAGACATGTTGACGGATTGGATATAAATCAAGATATTCATGAGAGGTGTGTTACAGAGTGAGGAGAAATCATGGGTGTTTGCCTTATTGTTTATTTGCTTATTTGTTTACTAGAGGCCCAGTGCATGAATTCGTGCACCTTAAAAGAAACTGTGGGCCGTGAGGCTGCGGTGGGCACTGGGGCAGGTCTCGGCCCATCCTCCACGTGCCTGCCCGGCCCCTACCGCCACGATCCCTGGTCCCCTCTCTACTGTCAGCCCCACTCTCGCCACCACCGCTGATGGTGCTGGCCCCGCTTGCACCCGCTGACAGCGCAGAACGATTGGGGCTGGCGCCATCAACCAGTACGAGCAGCGGCTGCTGCCTTGATCACCCCTCAGGAGCAGGGGGAGGTGGAGAAGCCCTCAGGGGCGATCAGGGCTGGCAGCCGCCGCTTGCACCAGCTGACGGCACCAAGTGATCAGGACCAGCACCAGGCGCTGGCAGTGGGTGCTAGCGGTAGCTCTCGCACTGGCAGCAGGTGTGAGTAGGGTCGTCGCCAGCAGCGGGTGGGAGGGGTGGCTGCCAGCTCCGATCGCCCCTCAGGAGTGGGGAGGGGGGGGGGAGAGAAACCCTGAAGGACAATTGGGACCAGCAGCCACTGCTCACACCCACTGATGGTGCCGGATGTTGGCAGTGGGTGTGAGCGCCAGGCGGTGCTGCAGCATGTGCAGGAGCAAAGAGTTGTCAGTAACCACCAAAGGCTCACCCCAATGATGGCAACCAGTGCTCCACCTTGGTCTGGTGCCCCCACTCACCTGCTCCACCACCCCGCTGCTGCCGATGCCCACCATCTTCCACACACACCCTCTGGTGGTCAGTGCGCATCATAGCGACTGGTTGTTCGGTTGTTCCACCATTTGTTCTATTTGCATATTAGTGTTCTATATATAGACTAGAGGCCCGGTGCACAAAAATTTGTGCACCCGGGGGGACGTCCCTCAGCCTGGCCTATGCCTTCTTGCAGTCTGGGACCCTTCGGAGGATGTCCACCTGCTGGCTTAGGCCTGCTTCCTGGGGGATCGGGCCCGAGCTGGCAGTCAGACATCCCTCTGGCAGCCCGGCAGCCCTCAGAGGATGTCCACTTGCCAGCGGGGAGCAGGCCTAAACTGCAGTCAGACATCCTTAGTGCTGCTGAGGAGGCGGGAGAGGCTCCCACCACCACTGCTATACTGGCAGTAGTCAGCCTGGCTTGTGGCTGAGCAGAGCTCCCCCTGTGGGAGTGCACTGACCACCAGGGGCAGCTCCTGCATTGAGCGTCTGTCCCCTGGTTGTCAGTGTGTGTCATAATGACCAGTCATTCCCAGTCATTCTGCTGGTAGGGTCAGTTTGCTTATTACCCTTTTGTTATATAGGATAGAGGCCTGGTGCATGGGTGGGGGCCAGCTGGTTTGCCCTGAAGGGTGTCCCGGATCAGGGTGGGGGTCCCGCTGGGGTGCCTGGCCAGCCTGGGTGAAGAGCTGATGGCTGTTTGCAGGCTGGTCAGGCCCCCCCAGTGGGGACCCTCACCCCATAGAGGTTTGGCCAGCCTGGGTGAGGGGCTGATGGCTGTTTTTAGGCTGGCCACACCCCCTTTAGGGTGTGGGGGGGTCCCCACTGGGGTGCCTGGCCAGTCTGAGTGAGGGGCTGAGGGCTGTTTTCAGGCTGGCCAAGCCCCCTGGTGATGGAAGCTCCTAGCCTCTCCTTTTTTTTTTTTTATTCTGGGATTTATTTACCTTCTATAATTGAAACTTTGTAGCCTTGAGAGGAGCTCAGAGCCGGCCAGGGTGGGCAGGAGGGAAGCCTCCTGCTTGCTCCAGCTCTGTGGCCATGGCCAGCTGAAAGCAGGTATCTGGGGTTTATTTACCTTCTATAATTGAAACTTTGTTGCTTTGAGTGGAGCTCAGAGCCGGCCATGGCAAGCGGGAAGCTTGGCTTCCTCCATCATTAGGGCAACCAAGCCTCCTGCTTGATCCAGCTCCATGGCTGCCGTCCGCCATATTGGTTGGGTTAATTTGCATATAATCTCTCTGATTGGCCGGTGGGCGTGGCTCAAGGTGTAGTGAAGGTACGGTCAATTTGCATGTTTGTTTTTTATTAGATTAGATAATAGTACTAGCAGACTATAGATTGTTTGGAAGCAACAGAAGGTTATACTGAAAAGAAACACTCCCACCTCACCCTGGATCCCAGTCTCTACTCTAGGAAAAAAAACAGTTAGCAGTTTTATCTACATCCTTCTGAGGATATATTTCTATGTTTTTTCCTTCTAAAATGACATGTATCTCCTACTAAACTATAGCTATTCCTTTTCCATAAAATCCAGTTAGTGATTAGGTTTCCAGACCAGAAAATATATTCTGGAAAGTATACTTTCCAGAATCACCTGTTCATTCAGTAACTATATGTCAGTATACATTAAAATAGGATGCAATTTGCCCTAGCTGGTTTTGCTCAGTTTATAGAGCATCGTCCTGTGGACTGAAGGGTCCTGGGTTTGATTCCAGTCAAGGGCCCATGCCCAGGTTGTGGGCTTGATTCCCAGTAGGGGGCATGCAGGAGGCAGCCAATCAAGATTCTTTCTCATCATTGATGTTTCTATCTCTCTCTCCCTCTCCCTTCTTCTCTGAAATCAATAAAAAATATACATATTAAAAACATAGGATTCAATTGAAGTGAAGCCAGTAGTTTTTGTATTAAGATCCTTTGTATTTTTGCATAATGAACATATGTGAAGTTGCCTAAAACTTCATAGCCTAGGCTTTCCCCCAGAAATAAGAACACCTCCTCCCCCACTTGCTAAACTCATAAATGAAAAATGAAATGGATTCTCTGATCCATTGTTCCTCCTCTCACTTTGAAATGAGTGATGGCGTTTTGGAAAGCATGGTCATTAAGCAGCTTGCCCAAGGGACAAAATGAGGCCCCAGCAGAGTCCATTTGAGGTGACGGCGAGGGTCGGTGGTGTGTGTAGATGCTCCCTTCTGAGAGCTACTGTTGTCTTTGTGCCCGTTTCAGGGTCTTTCCAGGCCGTTTAAAAAATAGTTAGGAAATCATTGGCTTCCTGTGGCAAAGGGATTTCCTAACATGAAACTGAGATCTTTGAAAATGTGAACCAGATTATGTTAGTTTCCATAGATGTTTAAAATACTTCAATGGTTTTTCTTAAATTTATGATAAACTTCTAATAATTAATATGGCCTTATACATTCCTACATAGTCGTGGCCCTTCTTACCTACTTTTAAAACATTCATTTATTCTTTTTGTTGCCCTAACTCTACCTCGGTTGATATTATTTCAGGTTTTAGAACTGTCAACCAGTGGTTGTTGGCACCAATTCAACACCAACAGGAATCCCCAATTCAGGGTGCAGTGAAGGAAACTATTAGTGCAAATCACTAGATTTTGATACAGCAGAGCTGTGAGGAGTCCCTGGGGTAAGCTCCCTCTCCAGCTAGACAGCTCTGCTCTGCTCTGGTCTGTCTGGTCTTCTCCCCTCCACTTTGTGCCCATCTGCTCCTGCTCTGCCTTGCTCTGCTCCACCTGCTTTTCTCTGCTCTGGACCAGTGAGACATCTTTGGTGTTTCAGCTCCATCCAGGGAAATAACCTTCTCCGAAAGGGAAAGTGCTTCCTGAGCCAGAGAGGAGCTTGCTTACTTAGAGAGAAGTCCCTGTCCAGTCTATAATTGGTTGTCTTCATGCATCTTGATTGGTCCAAAAGGCACTCTGATTGGTTGGTGAAGATGCTAATGAGGATATAGCTGCACAGCTCCAATTGAATGGAGAAAGTCTCAGTTCTATTGGTTGAAATACAATTCCAGGAACTCCTTTATAAGGACTGGCTCAGATTTCAGGTACACAGTGCAGGAAGGCAGTTCAGTTCAGGCTCTTCTCTAAAGTATGGCTTGTATGAGTGCAGAACCCCTGTTTAGAAACAACTACATACCAAGGCCTTTCCCATTTAAGAGAATGCCTATGTTGGATACTCTGCCAGGAATGTTCTTTCCAAATTCTTACTTTGGTGAGCTCCATTCATTTTTCAGGACTCTGCTTAAGAGTTATTTACTTAGAGAAGATTTTTTGCCAATACTCCAAATTAGGTATTCCTGTTACATTCTTCTCTATGGCATTTACATAATTGTAAACATATTTGTATATACTACATACATTTTATACCACCAATGAAATGGTAATTTCCAATGTCTCTGATTTGTTCACCAGTGTATACCCAGTGCCAATCTGTTAGTAAGTGCTCAAAGCATATATTTGTGAACAAATATATTTGATGCTAAATGTGTACTAGAGATTGTAAACATTAATAGTCCCTAAAGTTTGTGTATTTTGAGGCTGTGTCCCACATGAATCTGTTATTATTTAAGTTCTGGATTGAATTTATATTTATTTGCCATAAAAAAAAACACACACAGTGAAGTTGTTTTTTTTTTATTTTATTTTATTTTATTTTATTTTATTTTATTTTATTTTATTTTATTTTATTTTATTTTATTTTCATGGAAGAGCTGTTAGGCCATCATGATTTAATTAAATGCAATGATTACCAGAAGTCAAAAGGGAAATCATTTTTAAAAACATGATCAGGAAATGAATCTGCTAAGCTTTTATTATGTTTGTAATATTGTAGCTTTTGAGTGGTTTTGTAGATAGGTTTTGAGAAAAATGCTTAATAGATATGAAAACAATTGCCCTTTAAAATTACTTGAACAATATTTAATCCAATGGGGGTTAATAAATTGCTCAAGGGAAAGGGGTTGTAATTATATTTAATCACTATCATTAAAGATAGTCTTTAATAGGTTGGATGCTTTTAACTCAGCATTCTGAATACCAGGTAAGCATCGACCATTATTTTTCTAATGTTTACTTTGTCATGAAAAAATGAGCAGAGTGAGAGGAACAAATTTTTATTTGCTAAGAGAAAAAAAAAAGGATGCTGTTTCTGAAATCGCCTATTGGGTGAAGTAAATATGAGAGGATATATTCTTTATAATTGTTTAAAATTCATTGAAAAGATTGCTTTTCTATACAAAAGTGGGGAAAAGGTTTTAAGAGTCACATTACAGAAAACAAAGATCAATGGGACAATATGATTAATTTGAAGTTAAAGTAAGAAAGGTCTCTCATTTGTCACCCAGTGCCACTTTGCAGTAGACCTTAGCATTTCATCAAAGGCTTGCTGCTGAAGTACTTTACAGCAGTCAGCTTTCCTGGAACTGGGACCTAGGGCCTTCCTGAGTCCTCTTGGAGAGCAGAGACCCCATGATTAATCTTCTCTTCTGTCAACATGAATATTAAGTGATTTCCTCCCTAATGCATTATTAAGTTGTCTTATTTAATGTTACTTTCTGAGGACTACACCGCTTGACCCCCACACTGAGGGTGAACAGATAGGTTGTCCTGTGGGCATGGTGTTCTTTTCTTTAAATGTGAAATTATGCAGTCATGCACCTTATGCCTACTTGGAGATGATGTCCTGAAAAGATATAGAGAAAGGGAGAAAATGGAGTTTGTTAACTAGTTCATACATTTTAACTTATTTAAAATGAGTTATTTTGATAACCATTTTTGATATACTGTATATTGTTTAATGCAAATGTAAGTGTATAACATTACATAACAAATTAAAATCCTGTGTAGTACAAATGAATATATTCTCATTAGATAGGTAATGTTAATGTTTCATTTTTTCACTAGCACTATGAACTTTTATGAAATTGTAAATACAGATTTAAATGTAGCTATAGCATAAAATTCACGTATGTTCTTTTTTTTCTACAAATATTATTTTGAATGTAAAAAATTACATGTTCTGTTCTCCACAACTGTGAGGACTACTTTTAAAATGTTACAGTATCATCCTAATTTACATTCTTTCATTTTTCTTTTCTTTGATGATCATTTTTAAAATAGGTCCCACCCACCTATAACTGCTATAACTGTAGGATATATTAGAATTAGTTAGGAACACATGAGTTTTATTTTATTTTTTAATGTATCTTGTATCCTTGCAAATGTCTACTAAAGCAATTAGTTCCATTCCTGAGAGGGTTTTTGTATCTATTATATATGGAACAAATCAAGCCATACTCTTTTCTAACACATTAAGGTGTTTATTAGTTCAGCTGCTTCACTGACAGATGTTTCTTTTAGGATGAAAGAAGAACTAATAGAGCTAGTTCAGTAAAGAACACCAAAACAAAGTTATACCCTGGGCAAGTTGATGGCTTTGTCTTACTCTCTAATTTTTAGAGTAATCCTTCTTAGAGAAAGCATCACTTTTATTGTTTTTGTTCCTTCTGTGATGTGTATTAGTCACTGGAACATTACCCAGGAGTAAATATAGGATGAATGAATGAATAAATACAATTCTTTGAAGAAATAATGTTATTTTGGCACAGGATAAATGTCCCCAAGGACAGGATGAGATGATGGTGTAGCAAGCTTAACTCCAAAAAAAGTACTCCTTCTGAGTATTTAAACTGCTGTATTTTTCTTTACTCGATCTTAAGAAGAAACACCTAAAAATGTCAAAATTTGTATTTTCATCATTTTCAAATAAAGGTTGCTGTTATGTTTCCATAATACCACTTAAATTTTCAAAATTGGAAAGTTGAATACATGCAAGTCTGGCTTTTGGAAAACAAGCCACAGTAGAAGGGAGAAGTCATTTTGCTTGTGGTCAGTGAAAAATACACAGGCATATAAGTAAAAATGCATTTCTTTATGTGGTAGCATTATAATTTATATGTTAGCATTCTATATTAGCATTATAGAGTGACCAGCCAGGCTTATTAGCAGTCTTTTCTTTCCTTTATAATTTCACCTGAGATTTTTTTCTGGTGGGGGTTCATGAAGCTACAGTAAATGGAGTGCTGTGTAGAAATAGGAACACCCCAGATGAGCATACTGATGCATTTCAGAAATAAAGGAAACTGTGAACATCAGTAATATTTTAAAGTTGAGGGTATTGCTTTCCCTCTCTCATCAAGGCTGGCACTACCTGCTGAGATAATTTGAGATTCCTACTCATGTGTTAGGAGACTTTGACCTGGAGGTGAGTGGGAGGGGTGCTCTGAGATGGTCACTGTGTCAGGGTTGGGACTTATTCTCTGTTTTTTTGTTTTTTGTTTTTTTTTTAATATATTTTTATTGATTTCAGAGAGGAAAGGAGAGGGAGAGAGAGATAGAAACATCAGTGATGAGAGAGAATCATTGATTGGCCGCCTCCTGCACATCCCCCACTGGGGATCGAGCCTACAACCCAGGCATGTGCCCTTGACTGGAATTGAACCTGGGACTCTTTAGTCAGCAGGCCAACACTTTATCCATTGAGCCAAACCAGCTAGGGCTGTTTCTTTTTCTTTCTTCCTCCCTTCCTTCCTTCCGCCCGCCCGCCCTCTTTCTTTCTTTCTTTCTTTCTTTCTTTCTTTCTTTCTTTCTTTCTTTCTTTCTTCTTTCTTTTTTTCTTTCTTTCTTCTTTCTTTTTTTATCAGAACCCTTTTATGAGAATAACTAACAGAAAAAGTTACTTCCTTTTGCATTGCTATGGTAAAATATGTACTATATATTTTCTATAAGAGGAATGCTTTAACTATGTACTACTATTTTTTCTGGAAAGCTAATGGAATTTAAAATTACTTTTCTTTGTGGAGGTTAGAAAATGGCAATGGTTTGACAGCAGTTTGAAAACTCAAGCAGATTTTGTTATTTTGCAGTTTTATTTATGAGCTCACTTTATTTTTATAATTTTCTGACTGTATCATAAGATATAATATATAAATTCTATATTACTTTTCTTATAATATGGTTATTGTACCCATTTTATTGTGTTTTCTTCTGAATTCTGCTTTGTTTTATGAATGTTATAATTTTAGAGATTAAATTAGACTTAAATATAGCATAGCATATTTTAAGTTCTTAAATACTTAATATTTATTTGGGGGAATGGACACATTTCAGCACATATAGTAAAAAAGTATCTAACAAAAAGTTGTGTGTGTTTTTGCTTAAAGTTTGCTTTTCTAACCCTAGCTGGTTTGCCTCAGTGGATAGAGTTTGGCCTGCAGACTGGGTTCGATTCTGGTCAAGGGCACATGCCTGGGTTGCTGGCTGGATCCCCAGTAGGGGGTGTGCAGGAGGCAGCCAATCATGATTCTCTCTCATCACTGATGTTTCTATCTCTCTTTCCCTCTCCCTTCTTCTCTGAAATCAATAAAAATGTATTTTTAAAGTTTGCTTTTCTAAGTGATAAGAGATTTAAACCGTAAAGAAAACAAGTACAACTAGAGGGACCACCTATATTTTTTTTCAAAATGTAGCTATGTAAAATCTTTACAAATTATTGCCTTAAAAACTAAACTTCAAAAATTAATTATTTCTATTATAAATAATGTAGCAGTTTGAATCACGTATACCTCACTATCATTTACAGATAAATCTACATGAAGCATTAATAATTTGCCTTAATTAAAGCTATAGGTTTGGCATTTATAGTGAATTTTGAGTTTTGAATGCATTTGTTCTCTGAAAAAGAATTCAAAATTCTGAGCTTTTAATATTGGCTTAAAGGTTTCTGCAAACTCATAGTTATCAATACAAATTTTGTGTCGACTATCTAGGAGAGAAAACTATTTTTTTCATCTACCCTTCCTAATTCTTGGCTGGGCCTCCTTTAACAAAAGGTCAGTTGAAACAGGCTCTAAAGGAAAGGGTGGGGAAATTCAGGCAGTTAGCATGAAAGTGGAGATAAGTTCTTCCAGAATATGGAGGCAGCAAAGTAGTTCTAGACATCAAGGATTATTTCTTATTTAGAGATGGTGACATTCTTGGAAAGTAGGCTGAAATAAATCACCACTGAAATGGTATCTTATGAAGCTGCCCATTCCACTGAAGTTCTGCAACATCCCATGGTGTAAATAATACATATGTCCCTCTTTTATAATAAACCAATGACACCAAAGTAGTGACACTCAGTGTCTCTTTTTTCCTTTCTTTTCTTTTCTTTTTTCCCCCATCACCTTTTATCTTCCCTATGCCCTCTTCAACGCCCCCGCCACCGCCTCAATCACCACCCTATTGTCCATGTCCATGAGTTCTTTCTCTTTTTCTTTTTTTTTTTAACCACCCCCGCCCCACTACATTCTTCCACCAGAGCTATCTGCCTGTTCTCTATGAGTCTGTCTCTATTTTGCTTTTTAGTTTGTTCATTAGATTCCACGTCTGAGTGAAATCATATTGTACTATCTCTGACTGGCTTATTTCACTTAGGATAATGTTCTCCAGGTCTATCCATGTTGTAGTAGAGGGTAAAATTTTCTTCCTTTTTACAGCTGAGTAGTATTCTATTGTTTAAATGTACCACAACTTTTTTATCCATTCATCTACTGATTAGAGTGATTCTAAATCTTGGCTATTGTAAATAATGCTGCGATGAACACAGGGGCGCCTATATTCACTAAAGAAAGAAACTGAAGAAGATACAAATATAAATGTAAACATATACCATGTTCATGGATAGGAAGAAATAACATCATTAAAATATCCATACTACCCAAAGCAACCTACAGATTCAATATAATTATTATCAAGATGCCAATGGCATATTTCACAGAACTAGAACAAATATTCCAAAAATGTATATGGAATTACACAAGTCCCTGAATAGCAACAGTGATCTTGAGGAAGAAGAACAAATTTGGAGGTATGATGATACCTGATATCAAACTATACCACAAGGCCATAGTGAGCAAAACAGCATGGTTCTGACATAAAAACAGATATATAGATCAGAACATTGGAACAGAATAGAGAGCCCATAAAAAACCCATGCCTTTATAGTCAATTAATACTTGACAAAGGAGGTAAAAACATACCATGAGTTAAGATAGTCTAGTCAATAAATGGTATTGGAAAAACTGGACAGATACCAAAAAAAAAAAAAAAAACCGAAAGAAAGAAAGAAACTAAACGATCTTCTTACACCACACACAAGAATAAACTCAAAACGGATTGAAGACTTAATGCTAGACTTGAAACCATAAAAATCCAAGAAGGAAACATAGGCAGTAAAAGTTCAGACATTTCTTGTAGCAATATTTTTTTCTGATATATCTCTTCATGCAAGGAAAACAAAAGATAAAAATGAACAAATTGGACAACATCAAACTAAAATGTGTTTGCACATAAAAAGAAATCATCAGCAAAATGTAAAGACAACTCACTGAATAGGAGAACAAATTTGCCAATAAAAAGAATTTATAAAACTCAACACCAAAAACAAACAAACAATCCTATTAAACAATAGGCAAAGACTTGAATAGATACTCTTCCAAGAGGACATACAGATGGTCAGTAGACATATGAAAAGATGCTCAACTTACTAATTATAAGAGAGATGCAAATTAGAACCACAATGAGAGATCACCTCACACCTGTCAGAATGGTTATCATAAAAAAATCAACAAGCAGCCAGTGCTAGGAAGATGTGGAGGAAAGGGAACCCTGTGCACTGCTGATGGGAATGCAGATTGGGGCAGCCCCTGTGGAAAGCAGTATGAAGTTACCTCAGTAATTGAAAGTGGAACTGCCTTATGACTCATTCAGTTTATTGTAAAATTTAGTTTCATTGTACTGATACAAACATTTTCAAATACAAATATATGTTAAAAAACAAGAGAAAAACATAAAAATGTATTTAATATAGTTTTATGTGACACGGGGCACTTCATAAGGAAATGAAGACCCAAAAAAGCAGCTCAGCTGCAGTATTTCCAGGCTAGATACGATGAAGAGTGGAAAGTCATAGGACAAAGGGTATGAAGTAGGTGTAAGAAACTAGAAAGCTTGGCAAGGCCTGTTTGCTCCGATTCCTCTCTCTTTGTCCCTTAGTTGCGCTAAGGATGCTTCCTTCCTCTAGGAGGGCCTCTCCCACATGAGGGTTTTGTGACCTGCTTCAGGGGAGCAGGGAAAGGTGAGAAAGTCCTTCCTTGCCTACCATTTCTAAAATTTCTTCAGCTTGAAATAGTCAATATGCCAAAGTGTGCCTATTTTCAGAATATCCTGACCCCCATCAACCATTTAGAGTTGTCAGTGCTCAGGTTTTTAAGGAAGGAACTTAATTGTGGGGGGGCTTCCAAGATGATCCTGCAATAGCTCACTTAAACAACCCAGGGTTCTCTACTGATAAACATATGTCTCCAAAACAAAAATCTTCAGCAAAAATGCCACACACACAATGATCACACAGCACATGTGAAATATATACTCCTGCTTTTTGAAAAACAGGGTACAGAAATTTTCTATTACGTTTGATAACTTTGAGTACTGTGGATATGTATTACATACAAGCTATGAAATTCTTACATTCCAAAAATATAACAGAAGTTATGCTGAGGATGAAATGAAATCATTTTTGTAAAGCACCCAGTGCCTACAAATCAACAAAATATAGCTATAGCGCTCACTTCTGTTATTATTAAATGTTGTATCATTGAAAATGAGTTAATGTTTCTTAGACATGCACACATACCAGGGTACTATTCTAGGCACCAAAAATACTTAAATATTGCAATAGAAACAAGACCTATAGAGAGGTAACCAAAATTCCAGAAAATAATTGATAAAATACTTCTTTTACTCATATATACAAATTACCAGCAAGTCTGGTCAATTCTGGTTTCAATTAGGGCAGATGATTGCTAGGGTGGGGCTTGGCACCAAGATGTCACTGGTAAAATGTTAGAAATGATTGCATCAGCTGGGACTTTGATAACAAGAAAGCGGGGCCTGTGGTTTTTCCTCAAGTAGACCCTCCAATCTTATCTAAATTGTCAAATATTTTATTCTTCAGAGGAGCAGATGGTCTTTTAGTTATTATTATGTATTATATGATTATAATATAGACAGGGGTGGGCAAAGTAGATTTATAGTTCACATGGAAATAAGTCAAATAAATAACTCAATAATAAGTAATAATACAGGAATAAAATCTTTCACATACTCACGACTCCAATCTACTTTTACTCACCCTGTATTATGCTGTTATATATTTGAGGCCAGTATATATCAGGGGCCATATAGTATATGCTATATATTAGGGGCCATCATATATGAAGGGCCATTATTCGCTGTAGTAGAGATGTCGCACAGACAGGGTATTCTTTGAGATTACAGGTGGCCAGCCGCGTGTAGAATTATTCCTCCATGGTCGAGGATCTCTGCCAGTTTCTCTAACTTTCTCCTTGAAGCCAGGATTAGGAGAGTGGGCTTTTGATCAATACTTTTACAATTCTGAGACAGTTATGAGTCTCCTCGGCAGTGAAGAAAGCACATGGCTCGTCTGCTTCGGAAATGTTACTGCCCAGAAGGGAATAGCTGTTTAATCAAAGTGCCAGGGCACGAGACTCTGAACTCGTTGTGGTTGGAACTCCCTCCCTCTAATACGGCGCCTGGCGCATGGTACACAGGTGTGTATTTCAGTAATTACTGATATGATTAGGTCACTGTGTTTTCATATGAGAGCCAATTAAAAGTACTTTATAAACCATATTTTCTTTCTACTCTATAGATAGACCTTATTGCAGCACTTGAAATAATTATATTAGTACTTAGTTTACTTTTTTTTATTTTTATATTTGTTTATTTATTTATAACTAGAGGCCCGATGCATGAAATTCATGCAAGAGTAGGCCTTCCTTCCCCTGGCCGCCGGCACCGGCTTCCCTCTGGCACCTGGGACCTGGGCTTCCCTCCAGGCACCTGGTACCTGAACTTCCCTCGCAGCCCAGGCTTCATCCAGAAGGTCGTCTGAAAGCTACATGCAGTCTAATTAGCATATTATGCTTTTATTATTATATATTTTTATTTTTTAAAATTAAGAGAATTTATTGTCAACAGTCCTGCACTATAAGAAATGTGAAAGGAAATTATTCAAGTAGAAATTTGAATCTATATAAAAAAAAATTTAAAAATAAGAACACTGGAAATGAATAGATGAAAGTAAATATAAAATAATTTATTTTTATTTTTAATTATTCTAAACATAACTGACTGAAGCAAAGATAGTGCATTTCATTCTATGTTTATACCATTTGTAAAAGTAAATATGTATGACCACATCAGCACAAACAATGGGAGAAAGGCATTGGGAGTATACTTTTACTGTAGGGTCCTTACATTACAGATAACTGATATAATATTATTTGAGGGCAGAATATGATTAGTTAAATATGTATACTATGAATGCTATAGTATCCATTAAATTTTTTAAAGAGTACTTTATATCTTTTGGATATTAACCCTTTATCAGATGTATCCTTTTTTTTTTTTTAAATGAACACCATTGAGAACTTCCAATACAAAGACAACTTTGTTAACTTTTATATTTTAGCTCTCACATGTTTGCAGGGCACACTTTATCCCAGCAATGCATGTAAGCATATCATGCAGAGTAACTCATTTTCTTCTTGTAACATAGGGCAGGAGATATCACCCTTTTATACTGACATACTGAGAGGGTTAGTAATTTGCCCATGGTTATCAACTCCTAACTCCAGATCTCAAATAGGGTTCATGTTTTTTTAAAAATATATTTTATTGATTTTTTTTACAGAGAGGGAGAGGAATAGTTAGAAACATCGATGCGAGAGAAACATCGATCAGCTGAGCTGCCTCCTGCACACCCCCTATTGGGGATGTGCCCGCAGCCAAGGTACATGCCCTTGACCGGAATCGAACCTGGGACCCTTCAGTCCACAGGCCAATGCTCTATCCACTGAGCCAAACCGGTTAGGGCTTAGAGTTCATGTTTTTAATGGCCCTGCTGCACTGCCTGGTATTCACATGGGGCCCTAGAATTTGAAAAGGTGGTTTACGTGTACAATATGTTTCAACTTTAACACAGTGTGTAGAAGCAGATGTAACTTTCAGTGCACTTCATAGAGGAAATAACTGAGGCTCAGAGCATCAAATGTGACTGAGTTGAGTTCATAGATGATTGGCTTTACCCAGGGGTCAGCTGTGTGTCACTCCCTCTCTTCCTGCTGAGATGGCGAGATAGAGCAGTGTCTCCAGCCACTCCTGGGTTCACCAGTTCTACCAGTTTCCCAGGAGGCCCAGTGGCATTGCCCTCTGACTTCCACTGGGTTTCTCTGTCTAATTTACATACCCAGAGCCTCATCTTATATATCTTTAGTCAGAATTATAGAAATAGAGTCTACATTCAGTTATTTAATCCAACTGTTTACACTGTATGTTATGCTTTATGAAGGCATTTTGACATGTTCCTGGTTCATAATGTTAGTAAGAGTTACTTATTAAGCTTTCTTCATACCAGGATAGACCATGTTCTAGATGAAATGTTTTTCTAGGCTAATTTTTTCTAGTTTTCCTAATAGCAAAAGTCTTCCTGAGGCCAATTCCTTATGTGGCTACACTGAACACTTTAATATTTCTATTTATAATGCCTTGAAATTTGGAAAAATATTTAAATATATTATCAAGACACACTGTGTAAGAAGTATGGCTATAAATTAATAAAAACCAATTTCACATGACGATCACCTTCATCTCAAAGTAGTTCTATATAGTGTTTGTCTATTTGTCCTCGTCCTTTATTTATTTACATTCTTGCTAACTACTGTGTTCAGTCTGTTCATAGGAGAACATGTAAATCGTGATATTAATTAGGGATCACAGTGGAACTTCTACAGGAGTGAGTGTCAGTGCAGGCCAGGGGTTGTGCTGGGTATAGCACAAATTATGCTCCAGTGGATACATCAGAGCATAGTTCCCGAATTCAAAAGGTTATTTTAGGAGTATATTTGTTAACCAAAGTTTGGTCTCAGTATCACTTTAATGATTATACAAAAAGGTTCTAATCCCCTAGCATTCAGAGGGTAGCTTTTTAGAACAAACAATATTAAGTAATATTCTCACCCTGTGTTTGTTAACCTAAACAGGAGACAGATGGAATAGTAAGCCCCTTTGACAAATGAGCACATTTTATTCTCTTCCTGTAGTTTTCTTCTCTAGGCTTCTGGGTCCAGTGTTCCTTCCCAAGCAGTGTTATGCAAATGAACCAATTAGTGATAGATAAAATGGTCTTCCTCCCTGGCTGAGTTTGTAACTGGAAGGGCAACACCCTGAGTCACGTACCTATTCAGCAGATCCTGTAGGCCACTGCGAGGTCTGATTAGCTTGACTGGGGAAGACAATCACAGAGGCATCTGCTCTGTTAATTCTGAGAGAAAATTTACCAGATGGAGGCTGAAGATTTAAGTGATTAGAAGGTAGTAGATTGGAATACAAATTGGATTAAAAGAAATTAGATTGATATAAATCGAATTGAGTCACAACAGTTTGTGTTGTTCGTACCAAGGGGCAGTGGATTATGGGAGAAGCAGATGCTCCAATGAGATAGGAATTAATGTGGCTTTGACAGTCCATCTGCGAAGGTCTGAGTATCGAGTACATCCCTAATCTCTCTCTCCATTTATCAATGCCATGATGTTAATTAGTACTTCATTCATTAAGTTACTTACAGAAGAAAAAATTCTCACCCCCATCCCCTCTCTGCTTGAGAATTTGTTGTTCTGCCAAGAACTGGGAAGCTCCCGTTAGCTGACTAGCTGCAGTTGACCATGAGGGTAGACCCGGGTCCCTTTCCTCATGCGCCCAACTGCCTTTGACACAAGTGCGGTAAGCTTGAAAATCTGCTCATATACTTCCCTTCATAAATATATAGCTATTGGAAGTCTTGCATTACTGACTCAGCACAGTTCCAATAAAATGAGTGATTATATTAATCCAACAATTATGGTTTTTATAAGATATTTACTGGAGTTATATGCTTTGTTTAATGACTCAAATATTTGGCATTAATGTAGAGTGGTAGATTTCTCCTTAAAGAGAAAAATGTGAAATATTTTTGTACTTACAATTCTGTGACTGTGTTTGTCCCTGTGTGTGCGTGTGTGTGTGTGTGTATGTGTGTGTCTCTGTGTGTGTGGGGGGAGGGGGTTGGGGAATGTGTACTAGTTCATGAAAAATTGCAGATTACTGACTCTATGGTCCATTCTGTTGGTATATAGTGTTTGGACCTGAGTGTTAAAGAAAAAAGTTGAATAAAACAAAATTAAGAGAAACCCATCTTTTTAAATGCTTGAGCTTAGAGTGGGACTAAGACCCTTTGAAATCCAAGGGGTATTGCTTTGGGAACCTTATTATTACAGCCTTGGCCACACCAGTGAAATCCAGCATAAGGCAGCTCTGTCTTGGACCACATCCAAGGGAACTGAGCCAGGGGAGATCCAAAGGTGATCTCACCTCCAAGGCAGCCCACGGTGTGGATTCTGAGCACTGCCATACAGGAATGCCCCTGTGTATTAGTAATAATCAGGCAAATGCAACTCCTGGAGACTAAATGATGAGGTAGGCAAAAATGGAACATCGAATCCTGTGATGCAAGAAGCATATCGTTAAAGGTTGTGCCAAGTCATTCAGAAATAATCATAGTACAGGAAAATGTGGGCTGCCTGCCAGTATGCAAGCAGGAAGAATTTCTATTTTTATTATGTGGTGGAAGGCAGTGGCTTGTGCAAAAGTGTATTAAGTGTTTTAAAAAGTTTTTTTTATCAATAAAAATTCTATGGACAATGAGTTGTTTAGGCACTGTTCTTAATATAGGAATACAATCCTATATAATAAAGATGTAATATGCAAATTGACCATCACACCCTCACAGAAGATAGCTGCTCCCATGTGGTCAAAGATGGTCATCCCCATGTGGTCACAAGATGGCCGTCAAGGGAGGGCAGTTGGGGGGGGACCAGGCCTGCATTGGAGGCCAGTTGGGGGGGACCAGGCTGATAGGGGAGGGCAGTTGGGGGCAACCAGGCTGGCAGGGGAGGGCAGTTAGGGGTGACAGGAACGGCAGGCACGGTTAATAGGGGGCAAATGATCTGGCAGGGGAGCAGTTAGGCATAAATCAGGCAGGCAGGAAGAAGTGGTTAGGGGCAATCAGGCAGGCAGGCAGACAAGTGGTTGGCAGCCAGCAATCCCGGATTGTAAGAGGGATGTTTGACTGCTGGTCCTAAACCCGCAGTCGGACATCCCCTGAGGGATACCAGATTGAAGAGAGTGCAGACTGGGCTAAGTGACCCCCTTCCCCACTGCAGTGCATGAATTTCATGCACTGGGCCTCTAGTATCATATAATAAAAGCCTAATATGCAAATTGCTCCTTTGGGCGGGAGTTTGATCAACTGGAAGTTCAACCATTCGTTATGACGTGTGCTGACCACCAGGGGGTGGCATGGAACATGGCGGGCATCAGCGATGAGGTACTGGCAGCTGGCAGCAGTGGAGGCGCTACCGGCCCTGATGGGCCCCGACAAGAGTGGGACTGTGGCAGGATGGTGGAGCAGGTGAGTGGGTGGTGCCAGGCCAGGGTGGGTGTGAGCAGGGGCCCGGCTGTCCCACCAATGGCCCCACAGATGGAAACCAGCAGTGGCGGTGAGGGGTGGGGTGAGCAGGCAGTGCCAGGCCAAGGCGGGGTGCAAGGCGGAGCTGTGGGGCTGCACGGCTGGGGGCGTGAGCTAGGGCCTGATCTCCACAGGCCACCCTGAAGGACCCCTCCATGCACAAATTTTGTGCACCGGGCCTCTAGTATATGATACTATATGAGTGTCATATAGTATGACACTCCAGATCACTCCTGCTGGGGTGCTTGGCCAGCCTGGGTGAGTGGCTGATGGAAATTTGCAGGCTGGCCACAGCCCCTTCAGTGTGGGGGTCCCTGCTGGGGTGCCTGGCCAGCCTGGGTGAGGGGCTGAGGGCTGTTTGCAGGCTGGTCACACCCCCCAGCAGGGACCCTCACCCCTTGAGGGTGTGGCCAGCCTGGGTGAGGGGCTGATGGGTGTTTGCAGGCTGGCCACAGCCCCCAGCCACCCAAGCTCCCAGTGGAGGCTGGCTGGAAGCAGGTATCTGGGATTTATTTATCTTCTATAATTGAAACTTTGTTGCCTTTAGCAGAGGTCACAGCCAGCCAGGGCAGGCAGGAAGCTTGGCTTCCTCCATCACCAAGGGCAACCAAGCCTCCTGCTTGCTCCAGCTCCGTGGCTGCCATCTTGATTGGATTAATTTGCATATAGTCGCTCTGATTGGCTGGTGGGCGTGGCTTGGGTGTAGCAAAGTTACGGTCCATTTGCATGTTTCTATCTCTCTCTCTCTCTCTCTCTCTCTCTCTATATATATATATATCCTGTATATGGTATATTTATATAAATGGCCACTCTATTCCCAGGTTGACTGACCCGGGGGTTCTTCTACATCCTCTCCAGACTCCAATACTAGGATTACTTTTGTAGTCCCCCCTAATACTGGCTGAAGAATCTGATTCCCATATCTTCTACTGCAGACATAACCTGCCCTCTAGGAGCCAGGATTGAAACTGAGGTCTGTCTGAATCCAGAATCTATGAACTATCTGCTTAGGTCCTATAACACTGTGTGTGGCCTACCGTATATCTCTAGTATGCACTCTTCAATACAAGTTGACCATAATGAGAGAGTATATCAAGTTATATCTCATTCAAATTTAGAAGGGGAAAAAAGCTAAGATGTAAGCCTGGGACATAAAGTGTAAAGCAGAATTTCTCATTTCAGTAAAGAGCAATCATTTGCCTTTTGCTCTTGTAAGAGTGGTTAAATGCCACCTAAAAATAATTTAGTATTCAGGGGTCAGTCTCTTGTTCCTGTTTTGACAATTCAGTTTTCGACATAATTGTCAGTTGTCTAATTGGTGGCTGTTGTCTTCATTAAGAGCCATCAGTACATCAAGGTGGTACTTATTGAGCCTGCCAAAGTCAGACACTCTGCTCTTATTCATGCCTTTGTTTTTGTGACTTAATATCTTGTTGAGCCCCGAGGAGGATAATTAAAGAAATCACTAGGTTGTAAACTAATGACAGCAGATATACAAACACCTTATTTCTTGGTTGTTGACAGGCTTTAGACAATGGACATAATTTTGCTGCCAATTGTGTTTACGTCTTTTTGTGCATTTGAGTTCAAATTGCACATACTAGACATATAAACACTGAGGTCGGTGAATGTGTTTTAATTACATCAATGTTACCACACTTTTTTTTGGCTAATCATCTCACAAGGAATGTTCAGATATTTATTGAAGACCCCTATTTACTAGATAATATTTCTTTATTTTACATTTAAAGGCACTGATAAGCCAAATATAAAAAAATCAGCAAGATTTTATCAATGCTCGCATCATCATTTCAGGATTCATACAAGGCAGTTGTTGCACAGGTCTGTTTTCAATGTGGGCACTTTAGATAAATATATCAGGTGTAAGCTACCTCAATAAAAGGGAGCATTCTGCATCTCATTTATCCCCATGCTGTCAACATATTTTTTCACATTTTCAGTGAACTCAGAAAATGGAGAAATAGGGCCAATTTTGAATGTAGGAAGTGATGTTCTGGCACCCTTGACTGTAAATAAGTGTTTCCAAGACGTCACAGCAGCGTGAGTAAATGAGGTCTAAGTAAAGGCTGAGCCTTGGCGTGATGGTTCCGGGTTTTGTGCTTCAACATAAGACTCACGAGGCAATTTGCTTAATCCTGGCTACATAAGCTGGATGTATAAAGGCACAATTTGTAATTCAGCCTGCTGAATAAATGGATTTCTGCTGGCCAAGGGAGTGAGAAGAAGTTAGAACACTCCATGACAGTTTGAAAAAAATGTATTACTTACTTCTTTGTTTGTTTAAAGAAAAGTTGCATTTTGCTCTCTAACATCCATGTATATTTTTTTCCTAGGTATGGAGTGATGAGGGAAAGGAATTTAAACTAAATTTGGAACAGAAACTGAAACTTTTCAAATAATGATAGTGTGAAATTGAGTCTAGGGAGGGATGGAACTAACAGGCAGACATAAAGTGAAAGAAGAAAGAATCCATAGGAATCTGTTCTAAAGGGATATGAAAGAAATCAAAGAGTTAAACTGTACAACTGCAATTTTTAGTGCTAGGGACCTGAAGAAAGATGGAATTATGTTGGGAAGGAGAGAGGGATGAGGTATGGAACAAAGAGAGAGGTGATGGATCTATTTTGAGATCTATTTTGAGGTTATGACTGAACATTCAAGTGGGCACCTGATCAAGCCTAGAGCTTTCCATAACTGGAGCCACTAAACTAGAGATTTGGCTCTTGTTGTCACAGAAATAACTGGCGCACACGAGGGGATGAGTTTCCTGCGGATAGCACCGAGGAGAGCAGCAGAAGTCTAAAAGCAGACCCCTTATGGAGTCAGACATTGTTAGATTTAATTCAAACTTCTAGTTCAATAGTTTACATATAGCTCAGATATTTTTCCTTTCATGTGTTATTGAAACTTATAACAAAAATAGCAATGATTTTTATTTTTTCATGTTAACAGAAATTTTATACCTCTTAAAAACAAAACGCCGTTATTGTCTCCTTTGAAAGTAGTATACCTACATTGAATATTAAGCACACATCATTATACTTTTTAAAATTCATATTTTTTTATTTTCTTTCTTATTTTTAGTTGTAGCTTCTTTATAAAACCCAGCTTGTCAATTTCATGTTTTATGTACTTGACTGTAAAATCAACTTCCTACTTTAAAAAAATACCACCCTATTCTAAGCTATCATTATACTTGTCTATTAGGATTGCTCTAACTCTATACATTTGAATTTCCCCATTTGTCAGCATTTTCTTTCCCTTTGGCGTCATCAGAATAATTCTGTGAGTTCCACTCTTTTTGCTTGGCGACAAGAAAGCACTGCATTTTGAGAGTGGCTGGCTGGAAGTTAATTCCATGTCACATGGTAGGAACCTGGGAAAACCCTGGGATGATTGGTTCATTTGATCCCTCATCTGATAAGACTTCCAAGTAAATGAACTGAGTGGAAAATAAGTTTTATAAGTTTTTTTTAAAAAAACCTTCAGTATTTTTTTTGAGAGACCTAAGGAATTGAGTCTTTGACATATTTTAGTGAAATGTAATTCAAGCAGAAAAAGATCATTTAAAAACATTTATAGCACTTCATTTGCTGCTTTTCTCCATTCAGCAGAAAGAAAGCTCTTTTTTTTTCTCTTTGCAAACAGAATCTTTTAACTGAAAACTACACTCAGTATTTGTTGCAGAAATGATGTTATCTGGGGGTCATTTTGCTCTGAAACAGAAGACATTCCTTGAAAGCAAACTTAAAGTTGTATTAAATCATTCACGTTTTAAAGGTAATAATAGAGCCAGATAGCATAAGTAGACAGAAATGAACGCAAAATAGATCCCCAAATGAAAAGTATCCTGAAAATTAATGTAATTCATGTTCTTTATTCACTAGACTAAAGCAACTCTGATTTTCAGTCTAAATTTAGCCAACCATTTGCAGAACCTGAGGGCAGATGTCATCTCACAATTATTGCAATTTATCAAATAAAATTAAATGAAATGTATTTATTAAATCTATTAAATTATCAATTTTATTTTTATCTTAATGCCTTGCATAAAGTGAGGGCAAAATGTTAAAATTGAAATTTTTCTACAGTATCCTAAAAATTTTTAAACAGATTTAATTCCAAGTTTTAGAGCTATTTGCAGCTGATAAAATGTGGCCTCTTTTTCAGCTTATTCTGGATAAAAATCTTGTCTAAGGTGCATTTAGTGGAGTAAATATTTTTAAAATACATTTAGGTGTGTATCCTGCAAAGACCTCCACACAAATGTGATGCTGTCACTTCCGTTCAGTTTGGTCAACTGTGAAGGCCCATTCATTCTAAGCATGAAAATCAAAGACAAAACAACAAGTACAAGTTGTATTCAGCTACTTTATAAACCTCCTTTACTCTCCAAGGTACAGGGTTGAGAAAAAGAATTCCAACATATCATTATACGATATAAAGAAAACTAAATACAATATGGCCGTCCCACTATTCAAGAGAAAATCTTGTTTTTCATCTTTGGGATCCCTATACTCATCTTTGACGTGGGTCTTTATTGTAAGAAATTTAGCCTTATTTAATTTTTTCCCAAGTAATAGCCATTTTAATATATTTACTTTGCAATTTATTCTTACCTATATCCTGCCAAACCCAAGCAAAAATAAATTGGAGGAATATAAAGAACATATAATTTTACAACCTGCTTTTGTACTTAACAAAATTATGAACATGTTTCATATACATAAGTGCTTTTTACACTATAAATCCATAATTTAGAAACTTCAAAGAAAAACATGTTGCTTTAAAAGGAAAAAAATGATTTTGTTATCACTGAGTCCTTAAACTAATAGTAAAAGTTAATCTCAGACAGTGTTCTGATAATTCTCTTGTTCCTGTCATGTCATTTAACTTGTTAGGATAATGTGCCCTCACAATATCTCTTCTTATATTCTTTAATCCTTTTTCAACTTATAATGGAAAAGCAACAAAAAAAACTCGAAGCTTCCAATGTATTCATTATACATTGGTTTCAGGATTTTTAAAAGAAAAATCGTCACTATTAGTATAACCTATTTCAATAAAATATGTAGGTGGATAGAAAGAGTTTTTAAGCATCAATATTTGATTAAGTTCCAGTGAATATAATTTATGAATAATTTCTTATGCATGCATAGAGTAGTGTCTGGTATTAAAGTCCCACACATTCAATTTGTCATGAAGCACAGTAGACTCAGTCTTTAGCTGTTATAGTGTGTTTTTTTTTATAGTGTGTGTTTTTAATAAAAAGGTTAGCTACCTATTACTCTATCAACAGAATAAAAAAAGTGTATATATTCATAAATTTTTATATAATATATTGGTTGAGCACCTAGTATTGTCATCTTTGGAACTTAGAGTATGTGGCAAATCTGACTAAGTTGCAGAGTTGTTGAAAACATGAAACCTTCAGAGAAATGTAAGGTATATCATACAGAATGACTTTTACTTTGCTAGGTAGGAGCAGGCAGTAATAGAATATCACAGTAGAGAAATAGGCAGAAGCTGTATTTTGAATGGCCTACTATCGCATAAAAAGACTATCTTACAGATGGTAGGTAGTCCTTTATCCTTATAGGGTCAGAGTTCCTGTGAGTATAGTAGTAGAGGTTACACAATAAAAGAATTGTACATTATAAAGCACTAGTAGTAGTGAATATTTACTGCGTGCTCAGTGCATGGAAAAATCTCATTCAGTCATCACAGCAATATTATTGGCTTAGTACTGCTATGTTTGATAGATAAGTAAACCAAGGTGTGAAGCAGGTAAGAAATTTGCCAGCATTTGGATAATACCAATTTCAATTCACAGTGTTCTTGTTCACAAAGAATCTATTAATTGACAATGATGTAACTTATCATTTCTTAAAAAGCCCCATGCACACATGGCCACAAAATATAACATTTAATTTCTGAGGTGTTATTACTCACTTCCATTCCACATGAGCCAATCCATGGTTTAAGGATCACATTTAAAAAAAGATGAAGTACTGCAATGAGATTCATATGTTAGGTCAACTTCTTAAGTAGCTGAATGTTGATTGTAAACAAGCCTAAAATTAGTCATTGCGTGTATTACTACTTAGACATGATTGAGCTAATGTATTTGGTTCGTGGCAGTTACGATTTTTTAGCTAATGTTTTAGCCCATATTCTCTTTAAAAACTTTCTGGACTAACATTTTCAATTCTTTAAAAAAAAAATCCTTTATATATATATATATAATATATATATATATATATATATATATATATATATATATATATATTAAAAAAAAGTTTGACTACAATTGTAACTAGGGTCATTGAATCTCAATTTAACTATAAACAAACTAGAGGCCCAATGCATGGATTCGTGCACCAGTGGAGTCCCTCAGCCTGGCCTGCAGCCTCTCACAATCCGGGACCCCCTCTGGGGATGTCGGACTGCCGGTTTCGGCCCGAATCTGTGCACTAGTATGCATATAAGATTTTTGGTTACTCTCTTCCCACCCTCCCCACTTCCCTCTGAGATTCATCAGTCTGTCCCATGTTTCCATCTGCCCCCTGGTGGTCATTGTGTGTCATAGCTACTGGTCGAATGGTTGAATGGTCGCTTAGGCATATATATATCAAGAGTTCTAAGAAAATTTATCAAAAGCTAAATGTTTAGCAAAGCTTAGCACACATGTGTAAAATCCTAGTGCTGGTAGGAATGGTGTTTTGACACTGACACTGGAACCTTTGACATCTGCAGTTACTAAGATTAATGCTACTACAGTATTTTCAGAATATATTCTTTCATAAATAGAAGGTCAATATGTTTCCACTCCATTAGGAGTTTACATAAGTAGAATGCCATTTTTTAGAAATCCATTCATAATCTCTACCCAATAAATGTGGATGATTTTTAGAAAATTAAACATTGTAAAACAATTAAATGAGTTTTAAGATTGTTTTGTTTAATCATCTTTTGTAAAGCCAAATGCAGTATATCAATATATTATAAATATGGCAATAAGAAGCTCAATTTCAAAGATATCTTCCTGGAATAGAGAGTGCTTTTGTCATTATAAGGCAGATCTGCATAACCCATGAAAACTTCTGATTTGGTGGCAAATCACTCTTTAAAGAATGATTTCAACCATGGTAAGGTATAGCAAATTGATTTGAAACAGTATTGGATGAATGTCCAGGTTAATACATTGGTTCCTCACTGAAGTGTTGAAAACTGAATTTATAAAGTGGGAAATTAATTACTTATTCAAGAGGAAAAGCATCTAAAAATTTACTGGAAACCTTTCAGATTTGCAGTTTCAAAATCTCTTAGATGTTATATAGCTACTAGAGGCCCGGTGCACAAAATTTGTGCTCTTGGCGGGGGGTCCCTCAGCCTGGCCTGCACCCTCTAGCAGTCCGGGAGCCCTGGGAGGATGTCCGACTGAAGGCTTAGTGGGCCTAAGCCTTCAGTCGGACATCCTTAGCATTGCTACGGAGGCAGGAGAGGCTCCCACCATTGTCGCTGTGCTCGCCAGCTGTGAGCCTGGCTTCTGGCTGAGCGGGACTCCCCCTGTGGGAGCACACTGACCACCAGGGGGCAGCTCCTGCGTTGAATGTCTGCCCCCTGGTGGTCAGCAAGCATCATAGTGACCGGTCATTCCACCATTGGGTCATATGCATATTAGCCTTTTATTATGTAGGATACGCTGTAGATGAGGCTCCCTAGAACCATAAGAAATGCAAAAATTTCACTGTTAACTCATTCTCGAATTGCCCCCACTTAAAATCAAATTTCCCGCCCCCCCCCCCCCCCCCCCCCCCCCGCCCCATGGGGCATGTGCTGCACCTTGGGAACCACTGGGCTTGACACTCTTCCTCTCTGAGCTTCATTTCTGAATACATATGCATATACCATGGGAATTGTAATCTCTTCTCTGCCTACCTCACTGGGTTGTCATGAGGAGGTTCTGAGCTAATAAACCTAGAAATGTTTCATCCAGTAAGTGATGTCTAAATGGGAAGGGATTGTTATTTTTAAGCCCACGGGTACCCTCACAGGTAGCAGGTGCTGATTAGGGGAGGAGGGAATGATTGTTTCCTGGGACTGTAACTATGGTAGCTTGCAGCGGGTACAGCAGGCCTCGGAGGGGTGGGCTCTAGCCAGCAGCCCTGTAGTGGTGGTCGTCCCTGGAGGCGCTGGTGGGGGGCAGGGAGTTGGGGGGGGCACTAGGGGGCGGCAAGGCCAAAGGGGGAGTAACTGTCAAACCTTCCCGCTTGGCACCATTCTTTAAATTGTACGTGGCTGTTTCGCAGCTGTACCTGCTCAGGGCAGGGCTCCAATCTCCTGGAGCGGGGTGGGAGCCAGGCCAGGGTGGAGCCAGGCAGGCTAGGAGGGCGGATTTAGCCCGGCCCCCAGTGAGGTTCAATGCACTCCCTCTGTGGAGACAGCACTGCTGCTGTGGGGGGTCGGGGGGAGGGTCTGACCCTGGGGGGTGGCTCAGGCCTGCCTCCACCTGGGTCTGGAGTTGTAGGGAGGAGAGGCGTGCCCAGCCCCAGTGGAGGGGGCCCAGCAGCGGCAGGCCACGGGCCTCGGGTGCCTCAGGTGCCTCGGGGGTGCTGAAGGGTTGTCACAGGCGTGCTATTGTTGTGGGCGCCCCTGGCAGGGGGTGGTGGGGAAGAGATTGGGAGTTGGAGGTGTGGGCTGCAGCTACCCCCAAGGCTGGGTCTTCTCCCCATCCGGTCAGCCTCCCCGTCCCCCCGGGGCTGCAGGGGCTGGGATAGGGTGTCCATCCATCCCCCTGGGAGTACGGGGGCTGGGGTAGGGTGTCTGTGCAGGGGGATTGGAAGAGCTCCCCGTGGCCACTTCCTCTTTCTTCTTTGCAGTCCGGGCTCCTGCCAGGCGCTCTCCTCAGACCCCCAGGAACTTGGCTCCAGCCGCCCACCCCCTGCTGCATGTGTATCAATATGCAAAGTGGTCATTACGGGGACACTGTAACGGCAATTAGCATATTACCTCTTTATATGTATAGAGTTCCATGTGTCCATCCCTGATTTTGATTGCTTTTGGTTACTGGTTCTAACCTACCTAAAGCAGTACTGCCCCCCTGGTGGATGCTGGTATGGTCTCCTGGGCACACCTGTTCAGGTAAGGTCAGTGTCCCAGTGAAATTGATGTAGGCATCCACAAAATGAAGTATTATAAAAAGTAATTAAAACTTAGTTAATTAAGGTACTGAATAAAATAGGGGAAAAAAAGAGGGAAAGTGTGTTCAACTTTTAACATTTCAGCAACTTCTGTTAGGCTACAGAAATAAAGGTCTGAAATACAATTGTAAAATTCTGAGAAAGTAACTTTTATGAAACTGTTTTAATTACCTTCTCCTGAAGTAGTAACCTGCTCACCCTGGAAAAGGAACATCTAAATATCTTGACTAATGTTATATAATAGATAAAATATTTACTTTTAAGATCAATATCTATGCATTGCTAGTTGACTGTAAAAATATTTTTATTGACTTTTAGAGAGAAAATAAGGAAGAGGGAGAGAAAGTGAGAAAGGTCATTGTGAGAGCATAACATCGATCAGCTTCCTCCTGCACTCCCCCTACCAGGGATCAAACCCACAACCCAGGCATGTGCCCTGACCCGGAATCAAATCAATTACCTTTTGATACATGGGATGATGCTCAACCAACTGATCCGCACCAGCCAGGGCTACCAGTTGGACTTTGGTTTAAGTGATTTATAGAACTGTGTACTTTTTGGCAATGTGAATGAATTATATAGAAAATTAAGCATAAATTCCAAGTATTACATGAGCTATTTTTTAAACAAAAGCTTTTAAGTGTTAAATTTTGGAGGGTTCTCCAAGAAGGCATTTTGATAACCTTTGCTTTTGATAGTAGACACAAGACCTATCAAGGGCAAACCCTTGTAATGAACATTAATAGAAAATATGTATCTTCCAAAAATTTGCTCTTTTAAGCAAAATAAGTTAGACAGAAAAAGACAAATACTGTATTACCTCACGTATATGTGCAATATTAAAAAAAACTCATAGAAAAATGATCAGACCACTTGTGGTTATCAGCTTTGGGGATGGTGGGAGTAGAAGGGGTTGGGAGGGGGAATTGGAGGAGGAAGGTGGTCAAAGGTACATCCAGTTATAAGATCAGTAAGTTCTTTGGTTCTCTGTTTGTTTGTTTTTCTCTTTATCTATCTGTAAAATGGGGGTTTGGAACAAGAGGATTTCTGGTAGCTCAACCTTCTGTCTGTTGTGCCTGGAGGACTGGGCGATAGGGGTGCTGCTAGATGCATGTTACACAACTGGAACTTTTGGAATCAAAGCTGCCTGTTGGATAAGACACATCTTTTATATTTGTCCATTGCCTTTCATAGCATTAACCCTTTAGTTTTTTTTACATTAAAAAGCCATGTAGAAAATTGTAATAAGTAAGTAGTAATTCTAGGCCTCAATTTTGATGTCATTTCTAATTTAAACTTATTTTTAACATGGCACTGCCATGCTTCCAGAAGGAATGAGAATCTTATAAACTTTCTAAGCCATTGTCAAATTAGATAGTCTGCTGAGAGTTTCACTAAGGTTCACGTGAATGAAATAGTCTGTGTTTTCCAAACTATGGCTTTCTCACTATATCTGATTATATAATGGGACCTCTATAGGGGGAAAATGTTGTCTCACAGCCGTTTTCCGTCCCCCCTCCCTCAAAAGGAAAGTACACTAGAATATAGTCTTCATGAAAAATTCAAGGATGGAAACGTTGTAAGGACAGACTTGATGGAGTGATTGATTAGTTTCATTTTATCACAGATTATGTTAGCTCAATCATTGGTAGCAGCACTGAGAAAAAAAATTTCATGCAGAGCATTTTGAGTAGGGTTGATTTTGGTAAAATAAAAACTGGTGACAACTTTCAAACATAAGGGGAAAATTTTGGAAAGTATGTTTGTGATCGTTTGTAGGAGGGAAAAATAAGATATACTGAATGTTTACTACATGTATATATGGTGATCTGTATATATGATTCCTTTTCATCATCTAAAACAACTGATGAGACATTGGTGTTAAGATTTGTACCCGATAAAAGTGAGGCATAATATTTGTTAATGAATAACCCATATCCATTATTCCTACCAGACTGCCCTCTTCTTATTCTGACGGGTCGAGCAGCTTACATTTTTCATATTGCTCTGTGTGCCTCTCACCTGGGGGGAAGTGGGGGGAGTGATAACTTAGGGAGCTATCTGGTCACATTCAGAATTAGTGTCATAGATAATCTTCCTGGCTTAATTTTTCTAGGAGATTTTTTTGTTAAAATATACATAGTTATGATAAACTAGTTCACAGTATTTATATACATTTTTAGAAAAAGAAAAACTGACACCACCTAGATATTTTGCTGAGGGGGGGGGAGTTGAGAGGGGGCATTGTATTGCACACGGTCTCTAATTAATTGGCCAAGAATTTCTTCTGCCCTTCAAAAAATTCAGAAAAGTGTGAAGTGTATTGCTTAACTTAACCAGATATGGTTATCTAGTATGTGAATCAAAAGTAAATCTTAGTTGAAAGAAATACTACGTTCTACTGAATAATGAGACAGGAAGAGTTTACTTTGAAATGAATTATAACATTAACAAGTGTTCTTCTAGGTCAGTGGTTCTCAACCTTCTGGCCCTTTAAATATAGTTCCTCATGTTGTGACCCAACCATAAAATTATTTTCGTTGCTACTTCATAACTGTAATGTTGCTACTTTTATGAATCGTAATGTAAATATCTGATATGCAGGATGGTCTTAGGCGACCCCTGTGAAAGGGTTGTTCGACCGCCAAAGGGGTCGTGACCCACAGGTTGAGAACCACCGTTCTAGGTGCTTTATCCTCCTTAATTTTATTACTAGAGGCCCAGTGCACAAAATTTGTGCACAGGTAGGGTCCCTAGCAGCTGCCAGCTGCCGGGGGTGGGGAGGTGGATCCCTTCCCCAGGCTGTCTGCTTCTGCCACTGGCCAGAATGGTTGGCCGGACAGCCCTGCCCCCTGGTTGTACTCTTAGTCAAACACCCAGTTGAGGGGACAATTTGCATATTAGGCTTTTATTATATAGGACTAGAGGCCTGGTGCACAAAAATTTGTGCACTTGGGGGTCCCTCAGCCCAGCCTGTGCCCTCTCGCAGTCTGGGACCCCTCGGGGGATGTCCACCTGCTGGCTTAGGCCTGCTCCCCGGGGGATTGTGCCTAAGCTGGCAGTGATACATCCCTTGGGGGATGTCCACTTGTCAGCGGGCCAAAGCTGCAGTTGAACATCCATAGCACTGCTGAGGAGGCAGGAGAGGCTCCAACCATCGCCGCTGTGATGCCGTCAGCCTGGCTTGTGGCTGAGCAGAGCTCCCCTTGTGGGAATGCACTGACTACCAGGGGGCAGCTTCTGCATTGAGCATCTGCCCCCTGGTGGTCAGTGTGTGTCATAGTGACCAGTCATTCCCAGGGTCAATTTGCACATTACCGCCCTATCGGGTTTGGCTCAGTGGATAGAGCATCGGCCTCAGGCTTAACACCTCTGGCCAAGGCATTAGGCCTGGGCAAGGGACCACCAGCTCCCCACCATCGTCAACTCGGCCCCTGCTCCCTGCGATTGCCGGCTCCGCCCTAATGCCTCTCACCCAGGCATTAGGCCTAGGCAGGGGACCCACAGCTCTCCAAGGGATCTCCTGCTCCACCCCTTCCCAGGCCTAACGCCTGTGGCCAAGGCATTAGGCCTGGGCAGGGGACCCCAAGCTCCCACCATTGGCGACTTTGCCCCTGCTCCCCATGATCGCTGGCACCGCCCCTGCCCAAGCCTAACGCCTCTGGCTGAGGCATTAGGCCTGGGCCGGGGACCCCCCCAGCTGCAGCCACCCCGTGATCGCCGGCAACGCCCCTGCCCAGCTGCAGCCACCCCGCGATCTTGGGCTCCACCCCTGCCCGGGCCTAACGCCTCTGGCCGAGGCATTAGGCCAGGGCAGCAGCGACCCGCAGCTGCAGCCACCCCTGCCCAGCTCCCATCGCTGGCTCCACCCCTACTTCCCGCTATCACTGGCCAGTTTGGCAAAGGTGCCTGATTCTCCGATCATGGCTGGGGGGCCCCCCTGGCTCTTAGCTCCCCCCTGGGTTTCCGATCACTGTCAGTGGCAGGGGGCTTCTTCCGTGCGTTCCCTTTCGCCTCCCTGCATTGTGCCTACATATGCAAATTAACCGCCATCTTTGTTGGCGGTTAACCGCCATCTTGGCTGGTGATTAATTTGCATATCTCGATAATGAGCCAATGGGAAGGGTAGCGGTCGTATGCTAATTACCATGTTTCTCTTTTATTAGATTAGACTAGAGGCCCAGTGCATGAAATTCATGCACGGCACTTGGCCCTCGCAGTTGCATCAGCTTGCCTCGGCCCTTGCAGCCCTGGCTTCATCAGGAAGGTCGTCTGGAAGGATGTCTGGAAGGTCGTTCGGCTGTACAGTCTAATCAGCATATTATGCATTTATTATTAAGGAGATGTAATTGAAATGACTTTCTGAACACAAGTTTCTGTACCACTCACTGCTGATGGAAGGTTATAGCTTAATACAACTACATTTAAATACATTCACAAATTATGATTTTAAACTTCACCTCCAAATCTCTAAAATTTGAAGAGCTAGCATACTACTCAATTTGCTTTCTTATTAAATATTTTACCAAAAATCATTACAAAATCATTGGGAACCTCTGAGAAGCAGAAGTAATCCATTATGTAAATTTGGGTACTTAGAACATTAGTGGAAGATGCATCTGCAGGCAGCTGAGGAATTTCATATTTCTGTGGGATGCTTTCATCTCACCAGTCTAAGTGCATGACATGCTCATGGTGCAGCTTCTTAGACCCTTCCCCTTGTAACTTCCAATGCATCTGGTTGGTTTGAGAGACCAAGAATCTGAATTTAAAGTAATATTCCAAGTGATTCTAAGACATGTAGTCTGAGGGTCATATTTTGACAAAGAAGGAAGATATTTTCTGGCTACATTATGACAGGAGGCATTCATTTGACTCATTTTATGGAAATCAACTTAGAAGAGGGTTTAGGAATTAGCATAATGGTAATGTGTATTCTTTCTTACTCTTCCATCCATTCTTTTAAAGTGCCTGCCACCTTTTGGATTAAAGGTCTTGAGTTCTAATTCTGCTTCAACTAGCTATTCTGTTATGGACAAGTAACTTTACTATTTTATAGCTTACTTTCTTGGACAGTAAAAATAAACATTTGGATGCTCATCTTTAGAACTGTGTGACTGATTTCCATTGTCTTTTTATAAAATAGCTAAGGGCACTTGAATAAAAACAGGGCAGTTTAAAATTAAAACTGGACTATCTGATGGCCCAGTTAATAATTGAGATATAAAAAGAGGTTTACACTGTCAGCTGGGAGAAAGGATATAATTGCAGATAGTAATTTTGATACCTTGCTTAGCTTATGTGTTCATATAGGAATCCTGAATATTTATTACACAAACAATATTAAGATTGCTGTCAAAGCTTTTTTTTTTATTTTTGTTTTGTTTTGTTTTTTTCTTTTTCATCTGGAATCTGGAGAAAACAGTTTTGTAGTCTTATAAGAGGGATATAAGTTTAAAAACTGAAGTTATTAATGTAAAGTGATAAACAGGTACTCTACAGCAAGACTGGCAAACTTTTTCTGTAAAGGATCAGATAGTAGATATTACAAGCATTTTATTTTTTTATTTTTTATTTTGTTTTATTGCTTAAACTATTACAAAGAGTATTACATATGTCTCCTTTTTATTTTTTTCCCCAGTGACCTTCCCCCAGCCTCCCCTACCCACCAGTGTCTTGTGTCCATTGGTTATGCTTATATGCATGCATACGAGTCCTTCGGTTGATCTCTCACCCCCCCCCCCCCCCCCCCCCCCCCCCCCGCGCCAACCCTCCCCGGCCTTCCCGCTGTAGTTTGACAGTCTGTTTGATGCTGCTCTGCCTCTGTCTCTATTTTTGTTCATCAGTTTATAATGGTCTTTATTATCCATAAATGAGTGAGATCATGTGGTATTTTTCTTTCATTGACTGACTCATTTCACTTAGCATAATGCTCTCCAGTTCCATCCATGCTGTTGCAAATGGTAAGAATTCCTTCTTTTTTACAGTAGCATAATATTCCAAAAATTGGACAGATACATGCAAAAAAATGAAACTAGATCACCAACTTACACCATACACAAAAATAAACTCAAAATTGATAAAGGACTTAAATGTTAGATGGGAAACCATAAAAATACTAGAGGAATCCAAAGGCAACAAGATCTCAGACATATACCGAAGCAATTTCTTCACCGATACAGCTCCTAGGGCATTGGAAACTAAAGAGAAAATAAACAAATGGGACTACATCAAAATAAAAAGCTTCTTCACAGCAAAAGAAACCATCAACAAAACAACAAGAAAGCCCACTGCATGGGAGAACATATTTGCCAATGTTACCACCGATAAGGGTTTAATCTCCAACATTTATAGGGAACTCATACAACTTAACAAAAGGAAGATAAACAATCCAATAAAAAAATGGGCAAAGGACCTAAATAGACACTTTTCAAAAGAGGACATTCAGAAAGCCAAGAGACATATGAAAACATGCTCAAAGTCACTATTACAAGCATTTTAGACCACATGGGGTCTCTTTATTTTTCCCTCCTTTTCTTGTTCCTCAGTCTTCTAACATTTAAAAAATGTGAAAACATTCTTAGCTCAGGGCAAAACAGAAACTGGTCAGAGCATTGCTTCTCAGACTATAACAAGCACATGCATTCTTCAGGGGAATCTTGTCAAAATGCTGATTCTGCTTCTGCAGCTCTCGGGTTGGCCCCGCATCCTGTATTTCAAAATATGCCTTTGGGTATCCAAGCTCTTGCTGTTAAGTTGTTTGTGGGCACTTCATGTGATGGACAGCCCCCTCTACTGTTGGGATTTGAATTCCCAATGAGTTTGGTTGAAAGTTTAGCTTTTTTGTTTGTTTGTTTAACCAAATGATGGGGTTGTTTTGGTCCAATACCGTAGTAGTTTAATAATTTAGTGGTCCTTCATAATTTTATGGCCCAGAACCTCTTTGGAAATTTGATAAAAGCTACGGTGTTCCTCACCACTTCTTCATCTGGCTCACACATGAATACACATTTTTATACATAATTGCAAAGAATTCAAGGATCTACCTAAGGCCTATCCATTCTAAGCATCATTGCTTTGCTATAGTTGTGTAATTTTCCTATTTTATTCTATTTATCTTTATTGCTGAAAGTAGTACAAATGTACCCTTTTTTCCCCCATTGACTCCTTCTAGCTTGCCCCCCTCCTCCACCCCAGGCCTTCCCCACACTATTGCTGTGTTCATGGGTTATGCAAATATTCATACATGTTCTTTGGTTAATCTCTTCCCACCCACCCACCTTCCCTCTGAGATGTCTGATTTTAAAGGAGCTCATAATTAATCTCCTCACTTTGAATAACATCAAAACTTTTAGATTATAGCTTTATTTTGCTCATCTATCATCTATCTATCTATCTATCTATCTATCTATCTATCTAATCTATCAACAATCATCTGGCTAGTAAGACCTTTCAACTTTAATTTATGCCCTATGGGTAGCTATTGCTGGCCTCAAGATTAAATCGAAAATCTAAAATTATAAAAGAGGAAAATAACCTAACTGTTGGTTAGCGTAAACACAGATTGTTACAACGCCTTGTATTAAATTTGTTCACAGTGCTTTGACCATACTTTTTAAAGACTTCTTTATAGAGATATAATTCATATACCATACAGTCCACCCATTTAAAGTGTATAATATAATACTTTTTAACTTCATAGCACTGTGCAACCAACATAATCTATTTTAGAATGTTTTCATCACCCTGAGAAGATTCCCCAGTCTCCCTTCAGCCCCGACCCCATCACCCACCATAGAAAACCACTAATTTACTTTCTGCTCTAAGGATTTTCCTTCTCTGGACATTTCATAAGAATGGAATCATATAATATGTGATCTTTTGTGACTAGCTTCTTTGACTTAACATGTTTTCTAGGTTCATCTATGTTGTAGTGTTTATCAGTACTTCATTCCCATTTATTGCTGAATAATATCCCATTATGTAGATATGCATCATTTATCTATTCATAAGTTGATGGACTTTTTTTTGACTTTTTTGTTATTATCAATAATGCTGTTATGAACATTATATTGCATTCATGTACAAGTTTTTGTGTGGACATAAATAAGGTTCATTTCTCTTGGATATATACCCAGCAGTGGAATTTCTGGGTTATACATTAATTCTAAAACACTTAGAGGAACTCCAGATTATTTTCAAAAGTGGCTGCAAACATTTTATATTTCCACTAGCAATGTATGAGACTTTCAATTTTTCCACATCTCTGACAATATTTATTTTACATTTTTTCATGATTGCCATCCTAAAGTTATAAAGTATATCTCATTATGGTTTTAATTTGCATTTCTCTTATAGCTAATGATGTTGAGTATCTTTTGATGTGCTTATTGGCTATTGGGTTAGCTTTCTAGGATAAATGTCGATTTACATCATTTGTCCAACTCTACATTTGGTTACTTGTATTTTTATTTAATTATATGATTTTTAAAAATATAATCTAGATATAAATCTCCTATCAGATATATGATTTATAAATATTTTTCTTGATTCTGTGGGTTGCCTTTTCATATTTTATCTGTTTTTTTTCAAGCACAAACATACTTAAATTTGATGAAGTCCAGTTTATCTATTACTTTGTTTGCCACTTGTAATTTTGGTGTAATAACTACGGAAGTTTTCTCCAACTTGAGGTCATGAAAATTTACTCCTACAATTTCTTCTAATTGTTTGATAGTTTTACCTCTTACATTTAGGTTGTCGATGTTCTTTTGAAATTTTTATAATAATAGAAATAAAGTTAATAAAAATTATCTAAATGTGACAATACTAAAATAGTTTATATATCCTTAATAATAAAAGGGTAATATGCTAATTAGACCGGACGTCATTCCGGATGTCCTTCCTGATGAAGTTGGGGCCTAGGGAAGCCAGCCCAGGTCCCGGGTGCCTGCGGGCAGCTGGAGGAGGAAAGCAGCTCGGGTCCCGGGTGCCAGAGGAAGCTGGTGTTAGCAGCTGGGGGAAGGAAGGCCTACTTTTGCACGAATTTTCGTGCATTGGGCCTCTAGTATTATAGATAAATGAGTAAAATTCTCTGAGTTGAATGTACTAGATTCAGTTTGTCTATTTTGCCTCTTTTTCTCTTATAAGTATACTAGAGGCCCAGTGCACGAATTCATGCACGGGTGGAGTCCCTCGGCCAAGCTGGCTATTGGAGTTGATTGGGGTCATCTCCCCCATTCCAGGGGGAGGGACTGTGGGAGGTTGCCTGTGGGAGATCACTGACCACCAGGGGCCAGCTTCTGCGTTGAGCGTCTGCCCCCTGTTCAGCATGCATCATACCGACTGGTCTAGTAGTCATAATGTTCGCTTAGGCTTTTATATATATACTAGAGGCCTGGTGCATAAAATTCGTGCACAGGGGTGTGTGTCCCTCAGCACAGCCTGCACCCTTTCCAATCTGTGACATCCCTCTCACAATCCAGAACTGCTGCTTCCCAAATGCTCGCCTGCCTGCCTGCCTGATTTCCCCTAACCACTTCTGCCTGCCAGCCTGATCACCCCCTAACCACTCCCCTGCCAGCCTGATCAACGCCTAACTGCTCCCCTGCTGGCCCGATTGCCCCTAACTGCCCTCTCCTGCCAGCCTGGTCATCCCTAACTGCTCTCCCTTGCAGGCCTGATCACCCACAACTGCCCTCCCCTGCTGGCCTGATCACTCACAACTGCCCTCCCTTGCAGGCCTAGTCCCTCCCAACTGCCCTCCCCTGCTGGCCATCTTTGACCACATGGGGGCGGCTATCTTTGTATGTTAGAGTGATGGTCAATTTGCATATTACCTCTTTATTAGATAGGATATTATTTAAAATGTTATTTGATTAAGTATTAATAAGCAGAGGGGCAAATGTAGATTTGCAGTTGTGAGTATGCTAAACACTGAGTTTATTCTTGTATTTTCATAATTATTGTACTATTTTTTCATATGAACAATTGAACCTACTTTTTCCAACCCTTGTACTTAAGGTCTTACCCAGGCCTTACCCAGGCCAAGTGCTTAATAAGGTAGGGAACTACTTGATATAGTAAATAACAGTCTTATAACATGGACGATTGACTTTCTTAGTTTTAATAATAGAACAACTTTGACAGGAGAATGTAGATGACACCATATGGGAGGTTAGAGAACAAGGAAGCTATCTAAACAAGATGATTGCAGCCTACCATATGTCTAGTACATGAAAAGCAACATACAACTCTTGATGCATTTCAGGATTAGAGTCTATGGCTGTGTGTCCAGACATTTACATTTGGGAATATGCTACTATTTGCAAACTATGATTAGCCCTTTATATTTAAACTAGAGGCCCTGTGCACAAAAATTTGTGCACTCAGCGGGGGGAGGGGGGGTCCCCCAGCCCGGCCTGTGCCTTCGCGCAGTCTGGGACCCCTTGGGAGATAACAACCTGCTGGCTTAGGCCTGCTCCCGGGTGGCAGAGGGCAGGCCCAATCCCTAGGTGCAGCCCCTGGTCGGGCTCAGAGCAGGGCTGATTGGGGAGTTGGGGCTCCGCCCCCTGTCATGCACAGAGCAGAGCAGATTGGGAGGTTGTGATGCCACCCTCAGTCATGCTCAGGGTAGGGCTGATTGGGGGGTTGGGGCACCGCCCCCTGTCACACTCAAGGCAGGGTCAATGGGGAGGTTGCGGCGCCACCCCCTGTGATGCACAGAGCAGGGCCAATCAGGGGATTGGGGCGCTGCCCCCTGTCACACACAGAGCAGGGCGGTTCAGGGGGTTGGGGCGCCACCACTGTCACACTCAGGGCAGGGCTGATGGGGAGGTTATGGCTCTACCCCGTCACAGAGCAGGGCCCGTGGAGGTGGGGGGTTGGGGTGCCACCCCCTGTCACACACAGAGCAGGGCCCGTGGAAGGGGGGGGTGTTGGGGCGCCACACCCTGTCACACACAGAGCCGCAGGGCGATCAGGGGGTTTGGGCGCTGCCCCCTGTCACGCTGATCCTGGTGCTGGGAGGCATATTACCTTTTTACTATATAGGATAGAGGCCTGGGGGCTGGCTGGTTTGCCCTGAAGGGTGTCCTGGATCAGGTTGGGGGTCCCCACTGGGGTGCCTGGCCAGCCTGGATGAGGGGATGATGGCTGTTTGCAGCTGGTCACACACCCTTCAGGGTGGGGGTCCCCACTGGGGTGCCTGGCCAGTCTGGGTGAGGGGCTGAGGGCTGCTTTCAGGCTGGCAGTTTTGACTGAAGCTCCCAACCGCTCCTTTTTTTCTTTTTTTTTTTTTGTTCTGGGCCAGCTTTAGCTCTGGCTCTAGCTCTGAGGCTTCCGCTGCTGGTTTGTTTGCCGTTCTATAATCGAAACAATGTATAACTTCAGCTCTGAGATCCCGGCCTATATTTGTTACAAAGTTTCAAACTGCCAGCTCAGAGGCCTGCAAGTCAGGCGGGGAACGTTGGAGTCTGCAGTCACTGGAGCAAGCAAGCCTCATGTTCGCTTCCAGCTGCCTGGCTGCCAGCCGCCATCTTGGCTGACAGTTAATTTGCATAAGGATATGCTGATTAGGCAATGGGAAGGGTAGCGGTCGTACGTTAATTACCATTTTTCTCTTTTATTAGTGTAGACTAGAGGCCCAGTGCACGAAGGGTTCCTAGCAGCTGCCAGCTGCCAGCCAGCTACTCTCTCTCTTCCTCTGGCAGCCTGCTACCACCAGGACCTCCCTCCCTTCCCCCACCTGCCCCCTCCCCCCCACCCCCAGTAGAACTCTGTCCTTTCAGTTGAAGGGACAATTTGCATAGAGTACTATGCTTTTATTGTATAGGATACTTTGAGATATTTCTTGATTATTGCTTTTTAAAATAATTCTTATTTTTTATAGACAGCAAATTCCTCATGTGCTTTAGGACCTCAGTACTTACAATATGTGTTTTTCTATATTACTGTGTTACATGATGTACCTGTCCATATTTAAATGCTTTGGGGTTCTTTAGTACTTTTTTGTTTTTTAATTCTGACCTGTGTATGTGTGCTGTGAATTACTCTTTTGCTGTAGGTACCTAGCACTTTCAATGTATAAGTTCCTTCTTGGATCTGATGAGATTATAAATGGTAATCAGCAACCTTTAAATGTTAAATCTCTTCAGAAAAGAAAATGTTTATTTACTACCAAATTAAATTTCCTCTGTAAAAGTAAAATATTAAATTTTAATTAATATTGAATATAAATAAACACTATTGAGGAATAAATATTACTTCTGTGCATTGGGCAGAGATGTGCTAATATTAGGTGATTGGCTGGAAAATTTTAAGAACAAACTTTTAAAATCCCATATGTACATTATCATTGTCCTCAGATGTCGTTATTTCTTCCGGCATCTCCTTTGGATTTATTTTGCAGTTGCTGGTAGGACCTTTCCACAGATAATGGCCATTGGCACTTTATAAATTAAAAATATTCAAAACAATATGTTATTTAAAATATTCATTTAAAAATACCAACAGGACTTTGTCTTATTTTCCTTAGTAGCCTTACTTTCATCGCAGTCACAAGGAAATTGTTGGTACCTATCACTCTTCCTTGCTATATGGTGATATACCAAATTCTACCTAGCATTTATACCAGTGATGGTGAACCTTTTGAGCTCGGCGTGTCAGCATTTTGAAAAACCCTAACTTAACTCTGGTGCCGTGTCACATATAGAAATTTTTTGATATTTGCAACCATAGTAAAACAAAGACTTATATTTTTGATATTTATTTTATATATTTAAATGCCATTTAACAAAGAAAAATCAACCAAAAAAATGAGTTCGTGTGTCACCTCTGACACGCGTGTCATAGGTTCGCCATCACTGATATATACTAATAAAAGGCTAATTAGACCGGATGTCTTCCTGACATCCTTCCAGACAAAGCCGCAGCAGCTTCAAGGTCTGAGGGCCAGTGGTGCGGGAGAGGTAGCAGTGTGGGCCAGTCCAGCACCACGGCCCCTTTGGCAGAGGCAGCGGGAGAGGGGGCTGCACGGTCCCAGTCCCAGTGCTGACCCTTCTGCAGAGGCAGCGGCTCGGGCCTGGCCCTGGCGTCACGCCTCCACAGAGGCTGGACAGGTTGGACTTGCTGTGCCTCAACTTCCCACAGCCCCTCCCCCACCTGACCTGGCCCCAGATCGCCCCCCCCCCCCCCACCAGCGGATGGGGGCAGGGCCAGCGCTAAAAAGCGAGGGCTGAGTGCTGGCAGCTGCGGCAGCCGGCATTGGCAGCAGCAGTGGGGTGATGGGGGTGGCACCTTCCCCTGATCAGCCCTGTCACATCCCACCGAGGGAGGCCATCAGTAGGACTCCCCTGAGGGCCCCCAAACTGTGAGAGAGGGCAGGCCGGGCTGAAGGATCCCCACCCCCAGTGCACGAATTTTCATGCACTGGGCCTCTAGTTGTTTTATAATATGCCTTATATCTTTCTCTTTTTTATACTTCAGCATTATTTCTCAAGGTCAGGTTTTTTGTTTTTTTTTGTTTGTTTGTTTTGATTGTTCTCTGGAGTATTTCAACAACTCTTAACTGTCTTTTTGCCTTCGTTGCTACCAATCTTTTACACTACAGACCCTGAGTGTCTTTCTAATACACAGGTAGTCAAGGTACTGTTCCTTCAAAATCTGTTAGTCTTATAGACTAAAATTCACACTCCTTAGCATGGTATTTAAAGCCCTTTTGTCTCAGGCTCCAAGACTACCTTTTACACTCACCTACCACATCAACTTTTTCCCTGATTATGAAATGTACTGTAAATGTGGTCTAATTTCTCTCTTCTTTTGCTTATGTTGTTTCTTCAATCTGAATGCCTTTCTCTCATATTGACATATTTTTATTCTTTACAGCTTAATTTAAATGCCACTGTTTTTGGGAAGAGACTTCTTAATATGTTCTAGTTAGAGTTAACATTTTGCTTCTAATTTTTTTCAATAATGCATTTCTTGGACCTTTATGCAATACTTATTTCATTTTAACATAGTGATTTATGCTTGAGGTCCTCAGTCAGACAAAGCTGGATGTAAATCCTGCCTCTGCTGCTTATTTCCTCTACATTCTTGGGCAATCAATTTAATTTTCTAAGCTTCTTCCTTGTCTGTTAAATTGAGCTAATATTTGTACCTAATGTGTGGGTCTCTTTTTATGTTAAGTCAGATAACAGCATATCAGCATGATAAACGGTATCTATATATGTGTTCTAGGTACTTGGGCACTTGTCTTTCTTCCCAGGAGATAGTAAGCACTTCGAGGATGGGAATTAGTTTTACTTGTACCCATCCAGCCTGCTCTCTTTTGGTTTTGTTGGTCATGATTCATGGGACATTAACTATAACTTATTAGAATTAACATTAAGTTATTGTTATATTGTCTCATTGCACAAAGGAATGGGGATGACTTATGAGATACATAAAGAACAAAAGAGTGAAACAAATAAAATAGTAATAAGTGCATTTTGAATAAAGAGTTCCATTTCACCATTGTCAACCTAGATCAAACAAAAGCTATCACTAAGAAAATGTCAAAGCTTGTCTTTATTCTGTCATGTTTTTAGGATCTCGTCTTCGTCAGGAAGACTTTCCCCCACGGATTGTGGAGCACCCCTCAGATGTCATTGTTTCCAAGGGAGAGCCCACCACACTGAACTGTAAGGCAGAGGGCCGGCCAACACCCACCATCGAGTGGTATAAAGATGGTGAGCGGGTGGAGACGGACAAGGATGATCCGCGCTCCCACAGGATGCTGCTGCCCAGCGGATCCTTGTTCTTCTTGCGCATTGTGCACGGTCGCAGAAGTAAGCCTGATGAAGGAAGCTACGTTTGCGTTGCAAGAAACTATCTTGGTGAAGCAGTGAGTCGGAATGCATCTCTGGAAGTGGCATGTAAGTGAACACAACGAACTTCATAAATGGCATGCGCAGTTACTTTGATTTATTTGTAGTAAGCTTTGTTCCCATGGATGCTTAATACCCAAAGAATAAAACAATTAAAATGCTCTGCATAATTTTACTTTGTCTTCTCTAGAGAAAGCTAGTCAAAATAATGCCAAGCCAGGGTGTTGCAGTAAATTTATTTAGATCACAGCACCATGGTGATTGTTACTATATTACAGCAAGGTGGCGATGCTACTCATATTTAAAATTTGAGTTATTACTGAGAGATGTAATCAAGTACTAAAGTTGGCAGTGTTAAATGAAAAGTTTGTGTCTACCATGTCAGCAAATACAAGGGATGCATTCAATATTATACCAATTTCTGTTACCTATTTATAACTAATATACTGTATATATGTATAAATCTAAATTTTATCAGGCAATTTCTGATAAAGGAATCATTACTCTAGGCATGCCTGGAAGAACACACCAACAATAATTCCAATTATACTTTCTTTATTTAATAGAAAAGTCATCATAGAAGATATCTTATTTCTGTAGAGACAGAATGTTCATACATCAGAGGGTCTAAGTCTTGGGAATCAGCAGTAGCTAAGGATTTGCCCTGACTTTGACATTGAAAAATATATTTATTAAGCAGATAACCCAAATAACACTAGTAAATCATGATATCAATGCTTTGTAGCAATTTTTACATTAATTCCAAAACTTCATGAATTATTTTCCAGAACAAAATAAAAAATATGATAGATTTTTTTTTCTGGTTTACAGCGAGGATTTGGAATGGTAATTTAAACAGCATGATACATTTTTTTATATTATCTATTTTGAGGAAATGTTTTATCTATAATTAATTGTAAAAAAGATGGAAACAGTTGGATCTTTAAAAAGTTTGTACTTTTCAACTTTCTGCTTGTACCATAGGTCTCACAGATAAGAGAATTTAGGCATGAGTCTTATTTATATGTCTTGAAGGGTAGTGCTAAATAAGCTCATGGTCTCATGTGTGTAATTAATGTTGATATTTTTACTTACATTCTAAATTTATTATACTAGATTATAAAACTTGTGTATTTGTGTACTAAAATTCTCAACAGTATATCGCTACCTGTTATCATTACTTTTAGACATGAAAACATCTTTTAGTAAACAAAATCATACTATTTCTTATTCAGCTAACCCGATGACAGTTTTTGTTATCAAGTGTCCAGTCTTTTTTTTTTTAATTTTTTAAAAAATATATTTCTTTATTGATTTCAGAGAGGAAGGGAGAAGGAGAGAGAGAGATAGAAACATCAATGATGGGAGAGAATCACTGATGGCCTGCCTCCTGCACAGCCCTTACTGGGGATCGAACCTGCAACCCAGGCACGTGCCTGTGGCCAGAATCGAACCTGGGACCTTCAGTCCACAGGCTGACGTTCTATCCACTGAGCCAAGCCGGCCAGGGCAAGTGTCCAGTCTTTTGATTTATAGCTCATACCAGGAAATCTGGAACCCACAGATGCTTGAAATGTGTATGTCCAATAGGAACAGATTAGAAGAATCCTAAACCCGAATTTGTATTGTGAAAGACCTCAATATATGAACATTAGAACCTTAGCTAGCAATGCCATTTTGCCTGAACACCAGGTAATTTACTTTTTATAAATTATTTAAAAAAGCAGTTAAATTAAGTTTAGTGAGATTTGAAGCATACACAAAACCTTAAGGATGCAAATATTCCTAACTTCCATTTTTATTTTGAAATATCTTATTTCTGGAACTTTCCAAAAATATTGAAATAATTCAATGTCAAATTCTATTGATCTTTTTTCTACCAGCTCCCTTTATAGTAAATATAATAGGCATTATTCTCCCTTTTATAGATAAAATGAAATCTTAGTTAACTAACTGAGATTTAAACAAGTTAATGGGGAATTCAAGAAAAGATCTGGGTTCTTTTAATTTTCAGTTTTAGAAAATTGTGCCATATTTGGTAAAACTAAAATAAAATCTGGACTATTTTATACAAATAAAAAATACAAATTTTGAGTTTTTAAATTTTTTCTTTTATCTACTTAACAGCAAATAACTATTTTTATTGATGTTTAGAGAGAGAGAATGGGAGAGGGAAAGAGAAAGAAATATTGATGTGAGAGCAAAACATTAATCAGCTGCCACCTACACTCCCCTACCAGGGATCAAGCCCCTCAACCCAGACCTGTGCCTTGACTGCAAATCAAACCAGCAACCTTTCAATGCCCGGGAGAATGCCCAACCAACTGAGTTCCACCAGCCCAGGCAGCAATTAACTATTTTTAACCTTAACTAACCTTTTTTCTCAATATTAAAATTTATCAAAATTGGTCAGTCATTTTATTGTTGGGCAGATATAAGGTTATAATTTCTTTTTCAAAGCCGTAGTTTTGTTAAAATTGCTCTCAATAAACATGCATCTTGTATTTTTATTTAGTAACCTGAAGGATTGTTTTCTTTCCTAATTCCATCATTAATAATGAATCAAACTGTTTTAAGAGGAAGATTTTAAATAATGACTTTTTTCCTGTAATATGACAGTAGCTTTTTAAAAAATTTTAAATCAATGAGCTTTGAGAAATGCTAAAAATATTTCTGACCTAGAGAGGAAAACACAAGTCTTCAAAATTGAATTTAGCTAGTGAATAAAATTCTTTCTTCTAATGCCATGTCAACAGTTCATGCCATTTGAGGCAACACAAGATCAAATAGTATTCATTTATATGCATCTTTTTCGCATTAGCTCATAAGTATTCTGTCTTTCCTTGTGTTTCATAAAAAGTATTAATATGGAAATTAGGGTCAAAACATTGAGATTTTTCAATAATATTGTAACCTATGTATTTTTATAAAATGGTATAAATTATATATGTTCCTCTACCAGATTATAAAAATTCTTGATCTTCATATTTTTGAATGCCTAACATAAAGGCTCAATTTTAGAACATCATTTTTTTTTTAACATTAAAGGAACGAGTGGAAACCAAAAAACATTGTGTATTTGGAGAAATTCAGGTGGTTTGATATGAGGTTGGTGGGCAGCATAAGTTTGAAAGGTAGGCAAGTGCTGATTCATAAAATCTAGTCATTTTTGTTCTGTAAAATGAGAGACTTTGAAATGAAAGAGAAATAAAGATTGGTTTAAAGGAATGATGATTGAAATCAGAGAGGAATTATGAAGCTGCCAAATAACTCAGAAGAGGGTATATGTTAGATTTTAAACTGAAAGTAGCAGTGAAGATTAAAAGAAGCAAATAGTTTGAGTCACATTAAGAAATTATAAATCATATCACTTTATGGTCAATTTGTGAGATGATATATATGTTTGGCAGATTGACTGTATATATTGCTACCATCTCTAGGAATGGCAGCTACAGGACAAATAACTAGTAGGAACCGGAAGCTGAACTTACTTTGGCTGTGTTATTTGCCAGAACAATGACATAAGAAGGTGAAACTACCTCATGTTCCATTTTTTAAAAAAGCTTCTGGAATTGAGAAGAAAGGTCTTTCCCAGATAGAGGTCGAAGCCATGGGAGTATGTAGAAGTAGACATGATTGCCCAGGCAGGCTGTGTACCCAGTGGTTAATAAGAGCCAAGACCACTTCCACTGCCTGGAACCCCGATATTTAATGAGCAAAGGAAAGAAGTGCCGGTGCAGGAGGCTCAGAAGAGGTTTCAGAGTTTATGGGGTATCAACAGTGAAGTGACAAGAAAAGGAAGGCAATAATTTTCAGAATGAAAAGTCATTGGCAATGTAAATGCCACATGATGGTCAAGTAAAAGGTGTCTCTGGGCTCTAGGAAAATGAGGAGGTGTTGGGGTTGGAGTGCTAACTGCTACCTGTTCTTCCAAGAAATTAGCTCTGTAGTGTGTGAGGGATCTGGAGCAGGTAATTTCTTTGTGGTGGAGATTTGTGCTGTGCATTGTAGGATATTTAGCAGCATCTCTGTTGTTTGCTGAGGACCCTCCAACCCCACTATGACAACCAAAAATGTCTCCAGACACTCCCAAATTCCCTGGGGCAGGAGGGTAAGAGGACTTGAATTCAGTTAAGTATTAGAGATTTAAGTGCATCTGGCTTGTCAAAAATATATAGATAAGTAGGAAACAAACTTGTTATGACTTTAATTGTGAAATGATTAATTATAAAATTATGATTTTTTTTTTACACTCTTTGCTTCACCTTGGTTTTCATTTTTAATTTAAATCTTAGTTTCTGCTGTCTTGGCAGGTTGTATGGAAGTCCCCCTGTTCCTCAAAAAATTAAAAATGGAACTCCCATTTGACCCAATAATCCCACTTTTAAGAATATATCCCAAGAAATCAGAAACACCAATCTGAAGGATATATGCACCTCTAGGTTCATAGCAGCACAATGAACAATAGCTAAGATTTGGAAACAGCCTAAGTGCCCATCAGCAGATGAGTGGATTAAAAAACTTTGGTACATCTACACAATAGAATACTATGCTGCTGTAAAAAAGAAGGGACTCTTACCATTTGCAACAGCATGAATGGACCTGGAGAGCTTTATGCTAAATGAAATAAGCCAGTCAGAGAAAGATAAATATCACATGATCTCACTCATTTGTGGAATATAATGAACAACATAAACTGATGAACAAAAATAGATCCAGGGACATAAAAGCATCGAATAGATTGTCCAACCTCAGAGGGAAGGCGGTGGGGGGAGGGCAGTAAGAGATCAACCAAAGGACTTATATGCATGCATTGAAGCATAACCCATGGACACAGACAGTAGCGGGGGTAAGGCTATGTGCTGAAGGGTGGGAGTGGCTGGAGAGAGGCCAATGGGGGTGGGGGGAAGGAGACATATGTAATACTTTTAAACAATACAGAATTAAAAAAAAAAGAGTCCCCCTTTTCTTTACCATACTGTATTCTCATCTTTGTTTTTCTTTAGTACATACTTCAATTTTGTGTAAGGGAACAAGATAGTGGAGGAAAAAAATATACAGACCCAATCATTGTAATGTAGATTTGAATCACTTACCTCATATCTGCTTTCCCTCTTTGGTTTTTCTTTGGTGGGGGGAGGGGTTAGGGGCGGCAGGAAGCAATCCAGAAAGTACTTTTCAATAACTTGAACTGAAGGAAGGTCTCTGGCAAAAGTTTTACATATTTAAAACAGAATCGCAGGGTCCATAGTAAGGCTTGAGGCACCGAAGAAGTTAATGCAGTTTTCCAATGGGATCACCAAGAGGGCCCAAGCTTGGCTAGTGCAGATAGGATTTCAGTTTGAACCCCAGTGCGCCTGTGTTTGGAGCAGAGGGAGCACCGGGCCCACACACAGATTGTGGCCGCCTGTGATGCAGCCTGAGTCAGCGGCAGCCCCCAGAGATAGCAGCTGTAGCCCCAGGTGGTAAATATATGACAGCAGCTTGATCTATCGACCAGGGTGAAAGGGAGTTCTGGCCTAAATGAAAATTCATGAAAAATTGATGAAGTCCCAGATTATTTTTTCCGTTTTCTTTCCTCAGCACTCTTCAGAGAGAAGAGATTAAGGTGCTGCCTGCTTAGTGGCAAGGAGGTTGTGGTGTTGTGGTTCAAAGTTCAGGGGTCACATAGAAACTGATCTTTTCTTTTTCTGCTTTCCTTCTAAAGCAAAATACAAGAGTTTTTTATATTAGCTATGATTTACCTTTGCTTTGATAAAAATAAAATAAAATAAATAAGATAAAAATAAAATGGCTAAATATCTAAAAGTTGGTTTTTGATGCAACTACTAAAGAGAGGGTAGATGGGATTCATAATGTAATTGGGAACTAGAAATATATTAAATTCCATGACTGCAGGGTGATTTCTTTTCTTTTCTTTTTTTTCTTTTTGGTTTCCATGTATCAAGACTCATGTTGCAAGAAAGTCATTTAGAGAAGGAAAAGGTCTTGCATTATTTATAGGTCACAGATTGCTAGAATAGCAAAGCTATGGGACACCCTACAAACATAATGATCTTGTTTGCTTTAAATCCCAAACTAAATTGATGTTTTATCTATATCAGGAAGGGAGGTTACAAAAGTAGACTGACTTCAGTAAACAGAGGTTACAGGTGGCATTAAAAATGAACACAAAGTAAATAGTTTCTTTGATATTCCAACTTAATAAATATGTATTTTTCCTTTCTAAAAAATATTTTTAGCTATAAATGAGTGTTATACAGGGAAAAATACTTTTATGTTTCATAAAAATAAAAGGTAAATTAAATTGAAAAACAGACTGAGAGCCATGGAGAGCTTTTAAAAAATGTTTTATTGACATATAATTCATATGCCATATAATTTACCCATTTAAAGTATACAATTCAATGTTTTACAGTATATTCACAGAGTTGTTCAACTAACGCCACAATCTAATTTAGGACATTTTCTCTATCCTAAAAAAAATCCTGTACTCATTATCATTCAATTCCCATTCCCTTGGAAACTTTCCCAGTCCCAGGCAAACACTCATCTACTTTCTGTCTTTATACATTTGCCTCTTTACAAATGGAATCATATAATATATAGTTCTCTTTGACTAGTTCCTTTTCCTTAGTATAATGTTTCCAAAGATCATCCTTGTAGCATGTATCAGTACTTCTTTTCTTCATATTGCTGAATAATATTGCATTGTATGTATATAGCACATCTTATCCATGCATTCATCAGTTAATAGATATTTGGGTTGTTTCTACTTTTTTTCTACTATGAATAATGCTGCTATCAAAATTCCTAAACAAATTTTGTGTAACTATGGTTTAATTTGCAACTTTTCTTGGTTATAAATTTAGGAGTAGCTTTTCTTTGTCATAACATAATTCTATTTAACTTTTTGAGGAATTTATATGTAATTTTAAGTATAGAATAAACAGTATTTATTATTGGCATTGAATTAACTGTATCTAACTTCCCTGTCAGTGAAAAGCACCACTAAGAAACATTGACAGTGTTTGATAAAATATTATATGTTACACTACCTGTGTCATATGTCCATATCCTATATAATAAAAGGCTAATATGAAAATTGACTGAATGGCAGAACGACCGGTCACTATGACGTGCACTGACCACCAGGGGGCAGATGCTCAATTCAGGAGCTGCCCCCTGATGGTCAGTGTGATCACACAGTGGGTCACCGCTCACCCAGAAGCTGGGCTCACGGCTGGCCAGTGCAGCATCGGTGGTGGGAGCCTCTCCCACCTCCTCAGCAACACTAAGGATGTCCAACTGCAAGGAGCAGCGTAAGTCATCAGTCGGACATCCCACGAGGGCTCCCAGACTGTGAGAGGGCGCAAGCCCACCTTGAGTGCATGAATTTCATGCACCGGGCCTCTAGTTTAAAAATAAGATTAAATTACTAAAATGTAAAATAATTAACTATATGAAAATATAGAATTACCACAAAGTCTCTATTTTTTGGACCCAGTTATTTAATTCAAGTAGGTATGATTTGATGGAATAAATTCCGAAATTACGTCTACTAGAACATGTTGACTTTGGCCCCATTTAAGTTGAATAATCTTGCTGTTTTAGTCTTTACTCCATAGCATATTTTTATGTAACAAGTTTTTTTCTACTTATCTATATACTTCTGTCTTATTTTTATTTGTCCTAAAAGGAGGCAATGTTCTGACATCTCAGGAGATGATAATACCTTTCCCTAGAATAGCTAACATCACCTTTTCCTTCACAGTTTCTTATCCTTCCAAATGTCTTAGTTGTTTTTGTTTTGTTTTCTTCTTCACTTGTAATGTTTACAATAAGAAATTAATGATAAATTATAATAGAAATTGAGTTAAGTAATTTTAGGAGTGGGGAATCAGACATGTCATGACTTTCCTAAAACACATAAACATGCTAACAAATCTGTCCATTGAAATGCATACAAGATCATGAGTTGAACTGGAACTCATGGTCATAGATTTTGACCATAAAGAACATAGAAGCAACTGGCTTTTTCATGATTCCTGTAGTTGTATTTCTAAAAATTTTAAGAGAAAAATTCAGAGTTTTTGTTAGGATGAGTCAGATATACAAACAATTGTAAAAAACTTATAGCTCAAGGTACTTAGGCCACATGATGGGCTGAGTTCTGCCCTGTGAATTTCATATGTTGAAGCCCTAATCCCTAGTACCTCAGAATGTGACTGTATTTGGACACAGGTCCAAATGGTAAAATTAAAATGGTGCAATTCTAAATTTAGGTTTTAGGGTGGGCCATGATTTAACCTGACCCGTGTTCTTATAAGAGAAAGTTTGGACATATAAAGAAACAACAAGGATGCATATGCATAAAGGAAAGACACAGGGAGAAGATGGCCATCTGCAAGCCTGGGAGAGAGGTATCAGAAAAAACTAAATCTGCCAACTTTAAACATGGACTTCCAGCCTCTAGAACTGAGAGAAAATAAGTATCTTGTTTAAGCCACCTAGTCTGTGATACTTTGTTATGGCAGCCCTAGCAAGCTAGTGCAGGCTGTTAATTTTCCAATGTGAGTAACACAAAGTCATAGCTTGTGTTAAGAGGGAAGTAGATGATGAGTATCATATATTGCTTGCCCTCAGCAGATTTTGTACTTCCCTGCATCTACAATGTTGGTCTGAGGCTCTTTTAAATAAAATCTGTAAACTCAATTGAAAGCATTATAAGCCATGAATCTGTCAGCATCAAGGAATCAATCTAAAACATATTTACCTGTAAACAAAAGACCAAGTGGAAAAAATTTTGGTATTAGAAAACAGATAATCTTAGAAGATATGTATGTATTCTCATGCACACATCTGTGTTATTTGGGTTGTTTTGTGTGTATACCTTTTAATTTTGTGATACTTCATCACATTATTTTAAATACAGGCTTCTATTTTAGTCTTTACAACTGAAGATGCAAAGTTGCAATGCCTGGGGAACATGTTTGAACTTATGATCTATCCTATATAATAAAAGCCTAAGATGCAAATCGACTGAATGGGGGATGACTGATGGAAAGACCAGTCGCTATGACGCACACTGACCACCAGGGGCAGACATTCAATGCAGGAGCTGCCCCCAGCCTGCAGGCCCCAGGCCAGCCAAGGCGAGTGCCAGCAGGGGCCTCCTGGTCATCCTGCCGGTTGTCCCACAGATCAGCCCTGATTACCTGCCAGGCCTAGGGACCCTACCCATGCATGATTTTGTGCATTGGGCCTCTACTTTAAATATATATTAGGCTGAATTTTTATATCAGATTTCTGTTGATTGAATAAACTGTGTCCAATCTTTCTTAGCACAAGTCTCAAGTTACTATTCACTCAAATTAGCCTGAACTAAGTCTGATTCCAAAGAAAATACATAATGAAGTGAAATCTTGATGTTCTCTACTTTTCAAAAGATTGTTTCCAAAGACAGTATTATCCTGATCTCTGCAGACTTATAAATTCTATCCATGGAATGATAGACAAAAATATCCATAGTGTTACGAGGTGTATCAATACAAGACATTTTGAAGTTAGCTCTTGTTTTCAACTCCAGAAATCGTTTTTAGATAAAGTTAAGAATATTCAAGGTTTTGGAGGGTTTCTCATCTACAAACCTTCAATTCTATTTCAATTGGTGTATAAATAGAAATTGATTTTACTGAAAATGTACACAAGTTGACATTATTATTAGGAATTGTAATTTTGTGCTGCAATGTGTATGTTTTTCTCAAAAATTGTGTTTCAGCAAAATGACAGGTCTCCTATTTTAGTTCTTTAGTTTGAATTTGTTTCTGATAATTATAATAAACATCCTTCAATTTTTCTTGCAAGACCCCACAAGGTTTCTATAATTACATGAAGGAGTTTGTCATTATTTCATGCATAAATCTGTGTATTTGGTAAGCTCTTTGCAGGAGTGTAGAAGTGAAAAAAAAGTAGGTGAAATTTTGTATAATTCTGGAAATTTCTTTTTGTATAGAAGTTTCTAACAGCCTGTGGCTTAACTGTTGAAGGGTGAGGCTCAATTTTCTTTCCAATCTATATCATTGAAATTGTTTCTTTATTTCACTTAGGAGATGTTAAAAAGCAAAACAACACTTCCAACCACCCATTTTTTTTTAAAATTAGAAGATAGGCATACATTTCTGTCAATGGAATACACATTTAAAAAGAAAGAATCTGGGAAAGCAATATTGGGAACCTGCTTGGGGTGATTTCTGTAAACTCATTGAAGTTCTCTAGTAGTACCCTCCTGGGGCTGCTCAGACATCAATAGTTTGTTGTCTCTGGCCTTGGAAAGAAGTCAAGCAAGGATTGTAAGAGAGGCAGGTGTTTTCATGATGTGACAGATATATAGCCCCAGAACTGGTGAATGCCAACAGGATTTTTGTATGTATATTTTCTTTTGATTTTTTGTTTTTGCTGAAAGTCTACCAGCCAAAATAGCCATTTCTTCGTTGGTTGGTCTAATCCTATTATTCAATTGATCCTCAAGAGGCCAGCAAACAAGGCTGTCAGACTGGGTTATAGGCAGCAAAAAGAGTCTGATTGGCTGATGTCATTGGCCCATTCATTGACATAGCAAGTAGAGCCTGGAAATTGAGCTTAAATTGACATCTAAGAAGACAAGTACTTTTTTTTAAATCACCCATATCAGTGATGGTGAACCTATGACACACGTGTCAGAGGTGACACGCAAATTCATTTTTTTGGTTGATTTTTCTTTGTTAAAGGGCATTTAAATATATAAAATAAATATCAAAAATATAAATCTTTGTTTTACTATGGTTGCAAATATCAAAAAATTTCTACATGTGACACGGCACCAGAGTTAAGTTAGGATTTTTCAAAATGCTGACACACCGAGCTCAAAAGGTTCGCCATCACTGGCCTATATGTTTGTTTGTTTGTTTCTGAGCATCAAGGTATTTCCCAATTATAAAAGTACTTCTTAGTATTTAGAAAGGCAATCATTAAGTTTTTTTAAGTTGTCATCTAACATCGAAATCTGTACCAAAAACATTTAGGTCAGACTTTACAGTGTGTGTGTGTGTGTGTGTGTAAATATAATGTGACTATTTCCAAATATAAGTCACATTTAATATAGTTTTATATATATATATATCAAACTGCCTCACTTTCCTCCTTATTTTCTTCTTCTTGGCTTATTTACATTGAATGAGGACATTCTATGTTTTGTTCTTTAAATCAATTTAAAGTCTTTATTGGGTTTCCTAGTTATTAGGAATAAAAAGTGGCTTAAGAGATTATGCCTTCAAAGTTGCTTGTGTTATGAGTGGAAAACCCTGCAGCCTCATCAAGTGACAGCTAACCTTCTACTGTGCTGTATGGTAAGGGTCTCAGATAGGACATGCAGCAGGAGTTAGAAAGAGTGGCACCAAGTGCTTGTGGATGAATATGATTGAAAAGTGGCCGTAGGAAGCTGGAAATGAGTATAAAAGCAACAGCCTGAGACTGTGTTTGGCCAGTTTGGGGTTACATGATTATATTCATTGAATGGAGACTGTAAGTAGGGGGCCAGAGATTGGAAATGACTAGATAGACTAAGGAGCTTGCATGGTATCCTAGAAGACTGAAGGAAACCCTTCATTTTTTTTTTTATTTGGGAATGTTGCTTATAAGGTATGAAAGGATACATGATAAACACAGTGTGAGGTGTATTGGAGCATGGAAGAATGTGGAGGTAAGAGATCTATTACAAATTAAAGTATAATAGGATGAGGGTTGAGTTAATTTGATGAGTTCATCTGATATCAGAAAAAGAGGAGATGGCATGAAAAATGAAATTTATAGGAATTTAAGAAATGAATTTGTGGTTCAAGAGATGATATAAATTTAGTTTGCTATATTTTTGTACAGTACCTTCTAACTGCAAGGTACTGAACTTCAACTAGGTGCTGAGGATACCGATACTTAGAACAAGGTTGCTTAATGATATAGAGTTTCAGTTTTGCAGCATGAAAAAGTCCTTGAGATCTGTTGTTCAACATTGTGAGTATACTAAATACTATCTAACCACACACTAAAATGTTAAGATGGTATATTTTATGTTATATTTTTGACCTCAATTAAAAACAAAAAAATCCACCCATAAAACAGAGTAAGACATGACTCATAACATCAAATAGTGTTCAACAGGATGGAAAAAAATGTGGTAAGTTCTAAGGCAAGGAACAACTTACATGTAGTAGAAATTCAGAGGAATAAGAGGTTGATTCTGCCAAGGATATTGTGAAACAAGTAAAATGATTTCCGTAGATAAGGAATGAGTAATAATAATCACGGTGTTTACTAAATGCCAGGCTTCTTATGTGTTTTATACATATGGCTTATTAAATTTTTTAAATAACCCTATTACTTTCTCTGTATTGTATCTGAGGCCCAAAGAGCAATTTTTACACAGCAAGGAGAGTTAGGATTTGAACCTGGTCAGCCTTCTTCTAGAACCTGCTTTCTTAACCACTATGCTAAGAGTCCTCATAGGTTCATTTAAGTAAATGAGAAAAATCATTTCACCCTTAGAAGAAATTATTAACATTTCTTCTAGGTATTTTACCAAGAAGTAGTTATCCAATTGTATATACACAGTGAGGATGCTGGACTAGAGGAAACCTAATACTTTGTTGCGGTGCTAAAATTCTGTGATTCATGGGGTATTAAAGAAAAGAAACAACAGAGTTATCTTTTTATTTTTTTATTTAGTTATGTATTGACATTTGAGAGCTCATTAGTTTATTCAAGTAATTTGATTTTCTCTGTACAGTTCCTAGTTGTCAAATATCAGTATCAGAAAAATCCATCACTTTCAGTTCTTATTGACATGTTTCTAGGCCAAAGCAGCTTGGAGATTAAGAATCCAATTTGTAGGACAAGTCATCTGTCATCTAATAGCTAAAGATAACTTGACTAAGTTTTATGGACAGGAGTATGATAATATCAATGATACCTTTATAATAAGTTCTAGAGTTTTTTTAAATTAACTTATTTATGTGCATTATCTCATAGTATATGTATTTGTAGACATTTGCTGACTTTGATAGTTTATTTCAAAGTTCAGTACATGGTATACTTAACATTGATCAATTTGGCTTTGAAATAATAATTTATTTTTAATTTATACATGAATTAAAAGAGGAAGAATAGTCTTTCAACAAATTATACTGGGGCAATTGGATATCCATAGGCAAAATAAGTAAATAAATAAACTTTGACTTAGACCTCACACATTATACGAATATGAATTCAAAATGGGTACAGAGAGTGTTTCTCTCTCTCTCTCTCTCTCTCTCTCTCTCTCCCTCTCCCTCCCTCTCCCCCTCCCCCTCTCTCTCTCCCTCTCCCTCTCCCTCTCCCTCCCTCACTCCTTTCTGTTCTCTGAAAAGCAATGAAAAAAATATCCTCGGGTGAGGACTAACCAAAATGGGTACAGATTTAAATGTAAAGCATAAAACTATACAATTTTAGAAGACAGGAGAAATCATTGATGCCTAGGGTTTGATGAAGAGTTCTCAGACATGATGCCAGAACACAAACCAAAAAAACAAAAATATAGATATAAATTCATCAAAAAGAGAAACTTTTATTCTCTTAAGGGCACATGAAGAGATGTCAAACATCAGTCATCATGAGAGAATGCCCACTAAGACTGTGATGAGCTATCACTACTTATCTTTAGAATGGCCAGAATAAAAAAAAAGTGTCATTACCAAATGCTGGTGAGGATGTGGAGAAACTGGAACTCTCATATATTACCTATGGGACTGTACAACTGTACAGCCACTCTGGAAAAATATTGAGAGTTTCTTAAAATGCTAACTATACACTTAACATACAGTTTCATTCCTGGCAACTTATTTCAGAGAAAGGATAACTTATTTCTGCACAAAAACTTGTGTATAATTTTTAGCAGCAGTTTTATTTGTAATAGGAAAAAATGGAAATAACTACTAAGATGTCCCTCAGTTGGTGAATAGCTAAACAAACTATGCTACATCCATACTTGAAACAGTACTCCACAATAAAAATGAATGAATTCCTGACACACACAATGACTTGAATGGACCTCAAAGACATTATTCTGAGTGAAATAAAAACTATTTCAAATGGTCACACATTGTATAATTCCATTTATATAATCTTCTCAACATGACAGAATTATAACGATGGAAAACAGATTTGTGGTTGCTGAGGGTTAAAGATGCTGGGAGAGAGAGGCGTGGTTGTGACGACAAAGGGAGAGCACAGGGGTGAACTTTGTAGTGATGAAGTAGGTGTGTGTCTTTATTGTGATGGCGGTTACACAAATGTGCACATGTGATAAAATGACATAGAACTACATACACACCTTGTATCAATGTCAATTTCCTGCTTTTTGAATCGTACTATAATTACATAAGATTGTGGGAAACCTGGGTAAAGGGTACATAAGACATCTCTATATTAGCTTTACAACTTCCTATAAATCTATAATCATTTCAAAATAAAAGTTCAAACTAGTGAGCTGTCTAACTATGTTAAGTAGACATTAAAATATAAATTAAAATGTCTTATTAGGAACGGAAAAATTATTTTATACCTTCTTAATATATGTGTTTTGCTTAAATGTTGATGAATTCATATTTTTTTAAATGTCCATGATTTGTTAACATTCACTTGTTCAGATTCACAAATGCATTGCTTGAAATTCATAAGTTCAACTTGAGGTGCATTCTAAATACAGTTCTATAGATTTACCTTTTTAACTTTTGCCTCATCATTGTTTTTGAGTTTAATAATAGGCTTCTTTTTCTAAGGCAAAGGAGAGGTTAAAGTATAAGGGGAGTGGTTGTTCATGGGAGTAAAGTCTGAGTTCTCAATACATGACCTAATGAATAGGGTCCATTATATAACTCTAAAAATTATCTTACTAAACTGCAATAATAGTTCAAATTAAGAAATTAATCCAGTTTGGTTCTTTGCTGATAAAACTGTGTGTGGAATATCAGTAGTTCTGAGTATCTGTTTAATTATACCATCATACTGGAATACCACCGTAAGAGAAAGATCAAAGATTTAAGGCTGTCACAAGTAGGAAAGTGGAAGAAATTGGTATTATTGAGCTAAGAGTGATTGAAGACATTGGTATTTCTTAACAAACATATCAAGAACAGTCATGCCAAAGAGAAAACATTTTTGTTTCATGTGACCTTAGAGAAAACGAAAAGACCACTGGATAGAAGTTAGAGACTTTGTCTCAGCAGCTGAACAATTATCATGGTGTATGTGTTCTTTCTTGGGATTTTAAGAAATTATAGGCAAATCAAAACCAAGATGATGATGTAATCAGAAAGGAACCTTAGAAGTTACATACAACAATATGTTTAAGTATAGATTTGTGTTACGTTTTTCCCTTAAAGGAAAAATCAGTATCCATGCTTAATGTAATAGGTAACAAAACTTAGTACTGGTGACTTAGTCAGTTGCAAAAATAATTCTCATCACTTTCCTATTCATAAGGAATTACATAAATTGGAAATGATTTTCTTAAATTTAGTATTGTGTTTCATAAAAAGTCCTTGGAAAAATCCCATTTGTGTATATGTCTTACATGTCTTATGTTAAAATCCCTTGAGATTATAAGCAATTAAATTAATTTCATTTTGTAGTCTATCCCCTCATTTATAACATATAATTCCCCAGGACCCATATGTCCATATTCAAGAGCAGCTTGATAGAAAGGCTGATTTATTTTTGTTTTCTTCCTGGATCTGCTTTGAATATTCTTTAAAGAGGGAGAAAAATGCTGTGTTTAATATTCATATAGGATTTTATTTTAAAAGCAGCTTCTCTCAAAAGCCTATTTTTAAACAAGACCATTTAGAAAAGGGTCAACTTGCAAAATCCTTCCTAAGTACTTGTTTGGTTCTTTTGGATTGATGGATAAGCTGATAGAATCTAATCTTCAAATGTGTGTGTCTTTAATAGAGATGTAAGAATCTCAATTTACTTTGTCTTTTTCTTTTCTATCACATCATAAGGAAAATCTTTACTAATGAAGTGCCCAATGGTAATAACCCATTATATGCTAGAATCTCTCTTTATATCAGATGACATGCAAATGAACTATTCTATTTCTATGGAGATAGAGAGACAAGGAGTGATCTAGTTAATCATACTTGAGGGCTGCCATCCTTGTCTTCTGGGAAATATTATCATTATTCATTCTTATTTAAGGGTCCTTATCCTGTGCATAAGAAAATCTCTCATTCATTCCATTTGGGTTTGATGTTAATTACGGGGGCATTAATGGAAGCTTTCTCATAAGAAATGAATGCAGGATTAAGTAAGCGGGGGGAGCAAGGTTTGGCTGAATCAGTTCATCATAAAACTGTGCCTGTGGAAGCTGGCAGGTGGGAGGAACCTGAGAGACCCTCAGACCCCTTGTTGTTCAGATGTAGAAACTGAGGCTCTGAGACTTGAATTTACTTAATCAAAGCCTTCAGTTGATAAGAGGGAGTTTGACATGAGGAATGAAGGAGCCAATGTCACCAGACAGCAATGTAGGGAAAGATAGTCCTGGGAATTTCCTTTACCCGAAAGGACCAAGGTCTGGACCTTCTCTACTGTTTAAACAGTTCTGTGATTTTGGGAAAACCTTTAAACTCCGTGGGTCTGTTTTCTTGAATTTAAGGTAAGAGGAATAGACTAGATCACTTGTTCTTCAGAAAAGTGGGTCTCTAATTGAGCTAAAATAGAGGGTCAGTGTGCAATTAGTTGATGAAGTGCATTTCAATAAAGATATTCCCAACATATATATTTGACATCTAGAATCTGAAATATTTTTCACTAAAATATTTTCAGCTAACCTTGGATATCAAGTAAATTTAGTGGCAGTCTTTTTAACTGGCCTTTCCTCAGTTTGTAAATAATGCACCTGTTTTGTTTTGTTTCTTTCAATTTTTAAATATGAATTCTCGATGACAGCAGGTAATTGATAATATTGCTGGTAAAATTAGGTTTTTCCTTAATATTCTATGTTTTTTAAGGAATTAACTGATCAAATATCCATGTCTATGAAGTCCCTCATCACCTTCTCACCATATAATTAATTTTTTTTTTTTTTATTTCAAGGGGATATTCCCGTCAAAGGAAATTTTTTTTTGTTTGTTTTAAATTAGGTACATTTTAGGTCAGGATTCTGGTATCTTGAAGTTTATTGTAAGCAAGTATAATTTTCTAGTCCATAAGATGTATCTCCTTTTATTTCTCTAAAAAATGCATTAAGTAAATAAGCTAACTTTTGACATATATTTGACTTAGTGTGTGTTTTATTAGGAAAAATGTATACCTGCTACTTATCAAAATAAATTCATTCAAATTTTATAATTATGCACATAAGCAGTCATATATTAGACCAACATTACATTTCTCTTTTCTTTGAATTTAAACTACCATAATGACTACTGTATATGTCTTTTTGTTTATTGTTTTACTTTTTAAATTTTATCTTTTATTTCTATATAGTTTTTGTTATATGTTATATATTATTATTTTAGGAATGTTTAAAGCTGTAGAAGAGCAAAAAAGAAAAATCACTACCAGAAATAAACATCACTACTCTGTGTTTTTTTTTAATTGTCAGCAGTATCACTTCAATAATAGACAATCTGTGAAGTATTCAGTTTTGTTTAGAAATTAAATAAAATAAAAGATCAAAATACTACATATGCAAATAAATAGTTCTACAATTTTGTCAAATTGGATAAGCTCTAACATAATTTAAGTTTTTATTTCTTCAAAGAACATTTAGAAATCTCATAATAATGGCTTGCACATTATTCAGGAAATAGAAATAACCTATATTGCAAACATGATTATTAAGTCCTTCCAAATTCTAACATTGTGGTTTCTTGAAAGTTTTCCTATAATAGTCTTAGTGCCAAATATTTTATATTATCTCTGTAAAATAAGTTAAAATCATTAATTTTTCTGCCACAAAAATCTTGTCTTTCAGCTTCTTATTGCAGTGATACCTTTGTGAATACTAACTAGCCCTTCTTCCACCATTTCAACCAACTAACATATGTACAATAGGCCAGAGTTTCCATGGTAAAAATCAGTAAAGTGAATGTTAATTTATGGATTAACTAGACTATTATGGCCCCTTTTAAAATGTTTATTTTTTTCTTGGATGTTTAGAGATAGTTTAGTCTTTATTTCTTAAAAATATTTATTTGAATACATAGATGTATTTGGGATTAGAGAGCAAAATTACAATAGTTTTGTATTTATATGTGATGTCAGTTCTGAGAAAAATCAGTTTATTTCATCCAACTAGTTTTCCTTTACCTATACCAGAGTCTCAGTTGCAGTGACCTTTGGAGTGACTGGTGTCTTGAGTGATGTAGTTAATTAGATCTAGTGACATCATGACCCTGACCCCTTCATGGCCTGGCTCCTCTCATTCATCTTCTTAACCCCACAGGCTGAGTCAGTGTGTAGAATCAAGATTAAATAAGTGTGAATAAACAAGTTCAAGAGTATTCTGTCATGGCTGCCAGCCACACGGCAGTGGCAAATTTAGACACAGAGAACTTAATACTGTACCTGCAGGAGTCCTGCTGGAGAAATCACTACTGTTTGGGATCAGTGCAGTAATGTGGTCTACTCTTCTCAGTTTGCTCTATTCCTGGACAGTGATGGCAGTTGGCCTTTAAAATCACATAGCTGTTGGCACATTTAATGGAAGGATGGCTGATCTATCACTTACCCAATGTCACACGTTACTAAAGCTTTTATCTCATTAACAATGATTAATGTTTGTATGGAATGGGCTTGTCATGTAACTTCATATTCAGCAATTTTGAATCCCTTAGCTTAGTGGAATGCTGAAGGGTATTTCTCTTTTCAGAGGAGAGCCTTATCTGAGGGACCGAGAGAGGCCTTATTCACAAATCACTATTGCCACACGGCTTTCCCCGTTATTGGCATTTAGTGTGTTCTCTGTCATTTAACTTGGTATCTTTATATAACTGCATTTTAATTGAAACACATGAAGAGTTTGGCTTACATAGAAAATAATAGAAGAAATGCAGTAAAACTTTAAGGAATCATTTGTCTAGTACTTCTTAGCATCAGCCTAAAAGTCTTTTCTAATATGATTGCCACTTAAGTCTGTTTTCTCAAAGTGAGATATTAAAGGCTAGAGGTAAAAGATGCAGTTACTCTTTTGCCCAGGGCTGTGGTTCTTGCTTTATCTGTTCTACATTTGACAAGTTCTTCACCTTAGCCCAGGGCAGCATTTGATAAGTTGACCAGTCAGTGATTAAACATATTTATTTAGTTCAGTGGGTCAGAGCTATTGCGACAGATAGAAAATTACTGATGGATTATCAATTTTAGCACTTCTGACATCTGGCCTCAGTGTAGTCCATCATCTGAGAATTCATAACACATTTGCTTGAACAATAATATGCTCAGTTACCTGTGTGACCACAAACTGGATATTGGAAATATTTTGTCCAGAATTAATAACACAGAAGTTGCTAAAATTAGAAAAGTTCTACACCCACACTTGCAAACCTAAAACACCCAGTAGTTTACACTATTTCAGGCTGGGATGAGAATTGACTTGTATTTTAAATATGCTTTGCTGAGTTTGGTGGTGTTTTTATAATTTCCTTAACAAGCACATTTTAAAACTGATGAGATAGGTATATGAAAATACTTTGGAAATAGTATTACAGGTAAAAAGATTACTTATGTCAAAACACACTATTTAAAAATTGTAATGAATTAAAATAATGGCCCTAAATTTGTGATCTACTGAAGTTATGAAATTACCAAAATAATACCCCAACTCAACTACCTAATTTTCTACCAAGTTCTTTTGTAATTATAAATAAGACTTAAATAGGATTTATAAAAACCTTTTTTCTGTGTATTGTTACTGTCAAGTGGTTCTTTTATCCTAAGTGAATTCTAATAGTAAAGAATAAGGGCCTTGGAGCAAATGTTAATCTAACATGGAAATGTATTCTACTCCTCTGTCCATTTGACTAAAATTATTCCAATACAATTTTCTTCACCTCCTTATTTCAAACTTTTACATGAAACTTAATAATAATCTTGTGATTAGTTTTTAAGATAAACGTGAATTAGGCGAGCAGTTTGTTTTATGTTCATACTAGTGGCCCAGTGCACAAATTCATGCATCGATGGGGTCCCTCAGCTTGGCTGGTGACCTGGGCTGATCAGACAGATCAGGGCTGCTGGCCAGGGGGCGGGACTGCTGGAGGTTGGCCAGCCGCAGGAGGCTGGCTGTGGGAGCACAGTGACCACCAGGGGGCAGCTCTTGAATTAAGTGTCTGCCCCCTGGTGGTCAGTGTATTTAGGGACCGGTCAACCAGTTGAGCAGTCGATTGGTTGTAAAGGTCACTTAGGCTTTTATACATATATAGATATTTTAAAAACTGGCCACATTTGTTGAAAAATTAATAGATCATCACATATATTAAACTTTAACTTTTTTTTGCCTTTACTTTAATTGGTAAATATTTCATGTGCTTATCCTTATATCTTTATATCCCATGTGCCTAATGCCCTACTTTATAGTGATCTCACATTTCATATTTATGTGTGCTGTCATAAAAATATTCATGAAGCTGAAAATGGTTCTGAATCTTCAAAGAGCTCATTTTTCACAATAGAAATGTTATCTCTCTTCACAAAATAAAGATTGAACTCCTTGACATTATAGTTTATATTTATTTGTTAAATCCACACCAGAACTATTTGACATAAAACTGACAGGCCCTTTGGAATGTCCAGCTCTTTTATAATGTGAGATAACTTGGCAAAATTATAGGTAATAATAGGTCATTTTTATAGCTAAAGATTTCCTGATTTGTCTTAAAATTAATGACATTTCTTCTATAAATCTTGGGAAACCCCTATGTAGTTGACTGTAGCATTTAATTAGCCCATCTTTCCTTAGACAACTCTGAGTTGGCTTGGAAATTTCTTGGATGAATCGTTATGGCAGGATTCTATCTGGAATGTATATGCGTGAATCAGAAAAACTGTCATGGATATTCAGTTAAGGCACAATTGGGACATCTGAATGTGATCTGAGGAATTGTTTTGAGCAGCTACAGGGAACCCTTTTTTAACATTTCCTTAAAGAACATTCCTTCTAAGTACCAGAATATTCCACATCTGTCATTTGCTTTAGTCCTTACATATGATGCCCAGCACTTAATGCTTCTTCAGACATATTACACTGTGCCTTTTAAAATTGGGTGTACTCACTATGTGTCTATATTTTTATTAACTTAAATGACTGTTTGTCTTTCTCTTTTATTCTACATCACCTACTTCTCTCGGAAATAACATAAAAATTTTAAGTTGTAATTTCTGGCATATAAACTGTATATAAGTTGCCAGGAGCACATCAACGTATATTTCCTAATAAAACAAGAAAGTGACAGTGGAACAGTGATTTTGGATTGATGATCACATGGATCAATCAAAATTTGTAATTCTGTCTAAATGAAATGAATCAGTTTAGATGAAGATATTCATTGATATGAGGTGTGTGTTCAAGTTTCTTTGGATAAAGGACCATTTGTATCTTAGATTGCCAGGTGCTTTCAACTGTTACCTCACAGCAAGACTGAGACATTAAGCCAAGAAATGCATGTGAACATGCCTTATAAGCTATAAAGATATCTAATAATGTGAAATATGTTATTTTAATGTTGTGTGCATTTGTTGGAGCAGAGATAGTAAGAGAAAAAATACATAATGACCCATTCTTAGATGCTTCTTTGACAACAGTCTAAGACTTATGGCTATTCAGAATTCATATTGACATGTTATGATTTTTCATGTAAGAACATTAACATTGGCCAATTTTATGTACTGACATGTAATGCAAAAAGATGCCCAGGATCACAGTTTTAATAATACTGCCTTCTACATCGACCTTGTAATCATTTGAATTAGTAATTTGGAATGACTTTCATCATGGACCATTATCCCCCATAAATTATTTTAAGAATCAGTAATATTTTTCACTTTTTTACATTGTTGGATTAGTACTTTGCATCAACAATCTTGTTTTCTGCATTTAAATTTCATTACTAAAGCATGGTGATGAAAAACGAAGGTAACACGTGGATGAAAGAATGATTTATTTGAACTTGTGACATGCATTGGCACTTATTCTAATGAATCCAGCATGTACATTTCTTATAAAAATGTGAAAGATATTTTGGGAAAATATGGAAAAGAACTAAGTCAATGATGTTGATACAGTGATCTAATAACTGTACTTTGGTGATTTAAAAGGATGTAGGCACTGGGGAAATTTGGCAAAAAATAAATCTTCTAAAATGTATGCTGAAGGGATTCAAGCTAAATCACATTATAACCCTGATTTGTATAAATTCATAGTTAATTATACTATGAGTTTAATATTAACATACTAAATTGATAGTTGAAGGTTGATAGTAAAATTTTACATGTGGAGTAGCTACATGAAATATGGAAGGAAAGTTTACCTTTATTCTGTGATTTTAGGTTTAGCCAGGTATGATTATGATTTCCAGCAGTTACAAAGATAGAATTTGATGGAATAACTGGAATTACGGTGACAGCATTGACTTTGAAACAGCTAACTTTGCCAGCTAAATATATTGCCCTCCTCTGCATTCAGAATATTATACAGTTCAGCTAAACTTGAATACAGACTTAAAAAAATACCTAAGAAAAAGCAATTAAGCAATTTTGATACTGAGTTGAACAGACAGTTTAAAACTTAGAATGATAGCCATCATTGCTTGGCACATTCCTTATTCTTAGGAACCCCAAAGACTTCTGATTAATCAGTGCTTGGGCAAATTAATAGGGGAGACATTGCAGATGTTTAGCATTATTATGCCAGCATGGATATATGCTCAGGTTTTGATATTTTCCAGAGTTTTTTGATATTCTATTAGCAGAAAATTTGACCAATGTCAATTTCACTGTCTATCCATATAAGTCCTTCATTGGTTGAAATTGAGTGAGAAATGGGACATTCTGCTTTAAGTATTTTCTAGTTTACTCAGTTAAACCCCATTTCTTTGATTTGTTTTAGCCATAATATTCTGTTAAAAATCATTTTTAAGTTTTACGTTATGTATTTGTTGGAATTTTTTGGGTAATTAAAGTCTTATCAGCATAGTAATTGTGACCATTAGTTCTCATATTTTAAAACCTCAAAAATACTGTGGTAGTACAGTGAAAATTTCAGCCTTCACATAAGTTGAACACTAAATGTATTTTGGAAACTTTTTATATACCATGTCATATTCACTTTAGGCCACTGATGTTTAGGATATCATTTTCTTTTTCTCTTTGTGAGGAAATTAAATGGCAGAAATCCTTCTTTTTTACAACTGCATAGTATTCCAAGGTGTAGGAAGGGGTCAATGGGGAAAGAAAGGATATCTGTAATATTTACAACAATAAAGATAAATTTAAAAATATAAATGGAAAGTTAAATAAAAACCTTGCTCAAAGCCAGACAGCTAGCCAGAGGAGATTTTTAAATTCCTGTGTGTCAATTCAATGATCTGGATTACTTTGCACTTAAAACAATAGTTAGAGCACTTGACTAAAGGAAAATTCTTAGGATTGATCTCTTTGTGAATATGACCTGCAAGGAGCAATTCTGATTTGGTGAGAGTTTGAGGATCACAGTTTATTGAGGTGTAATTCTTTCTATGTAGATGAAGGAGGTAACTGTTCCCAATGCTGGAGTGTTTGTGAGTGTATGTGTATGTTTGTGTGTCTGTGTATGTATGTGTTTATATGTGGGAAGCAAAAGCAAAAGTTTATTCAATTATAACCTTCTCCCCGGGGCTATTTGCGTTGTAGTTACAAATAAGGACACTTTTTGTTTGTTTTGAAATTTCAGACTAGTGCCCCTTGCTACGTAATGCTGCAGATATAAACTTAGTGGCTGCCCATATGGATATATAAATGAATAAGCATTAGCCCTGGCCCAGTAGCTCAATTAGTTAGAGCATCATCCGGATATGCCAAAATTGTGGGTTCGATTTCCAGTCAGGGCACATTTGAGAATTAACTAATGAACGCATAAGTAAGTGGAACAACAAATCAATGTTTCTCCCTAAATTATTTTAAAAATGAATAAGCACTACCTAGGCAAAGAGTTGAAGTTATAATTTAATTGTCACTTGCCCTTTCCTTTAGTGTGGATTAAAATAGCAAGCACCATATACATTTTTTATAGCTTTTGTATTCAAAGAATATTTAGAAATCCACCAAGTTTGCTAATTTAAACTCAGGTTATTGCCACACCAGTACTAAACTCACAGAGAATGACCACTTGTGAAGGCTGAAGTCCAGTCAGATATCTTTTTTGCAGTGATGACAACATAAAAAATGAACCTATGATGCTTTACTCAGAGCTTCTTCCTCAGAACTATTCCACATGTGATGTTGTGGTAATATTGTGAGCAGTGAAGTATTAAAACAGTTTTGTCTTGTGTTTTTTCATTCTGACAGGCCAATGGCATAATGTTGACAAGCCATGTCTGATAGATTCAGAATTAAAAGTGCATGCCCTGTCTCTTTTCCTAGCTCGTGCCTAATGGCCTTTGAGGCAATGTGCCATTTCATTGCATCTAACATGCAGTCTTCCATAGCAAGTTTGGGAGTAGAATATAAGGGCCTTTTCTCAGGCTGCAAAGGATGGTTTGATCTAAGCCATAATACTTTGCTATTAAAGAAGAAGAATGGAGAGGAAACAGCAATAAAAACAAAGGCTAGTTCAGGATCTGAACTCTGAAAAAGTGCTTGGTTGATGAAGATATAAGCTATCTATATACAGCTTAATACTTAGTAAAACATAAATAATGCTGTAGGGCAGTAGGGGTTGTTTCTTTCTTGAATCTTCAGAGTTCAAATGGGTAGAAACCATTTTCATAGGATACCATGGAGGCCTGAACTAAATGTGGGCTATGAGTTAGAGAAGTTGAAGCCTTCTTTATTAGAGCAATATTTTTGAACTAAAAAAAAAATGAAAAAATTGAAGAAGGGAACACGGGGCATAGCAGAAAGGAAGAACCTTGTGATGACAGAAACCTGGAGTCAGGAAGAAATAGTAGTCTTTGAGGGGCTGTAAGAAGACCAGCCTTGCAGAAGCAGAGTTTATTGCATTGATTTATGAGGTCCTAGGTCAGGTGGAGCCAAGTTAACAAGAGCCAGAAATCTTAGGCAGAGAGTTTTTGGTCTATCCAGGAGGTAATATGAGTATTTTTAGAACCTTTGAAAATAGCCATGACACAATGAAATCAGTTCATTGTTTATGTTCTATGATGTAACATTTGGTGGAGTTGTAGGAATGGGTTATTGTGCAAAATAAAATTGAAATAGAAGAAACTGGAGGTGCTTGTTTGATTCTTGTGTTCACTGTTGGTAAAAGGAATATGGACTCTGGGAATAGTAGTGCAGTTACCTTTCTTTTTTCACTGTATGTTAGTCATAAAATAAGTGTATACCCAGCATATATCATATTTAAGCTATAGTTTTCATGCCCAGTTAACAGTACCAAGTTGATTATTCATTATGGATACTTACAGCTTCTAAGGACTTACCTTTCTCCTTCCTTCCCTTCCTTGATCTTTTCTCTCTTTTTATTTTCTACTAGAGGCCCGGTGCACAAAATTCATGCACTCAGGAGGGGGCGGGTCCCTCAGCCTGTCCTGTGCCTTCTCACAGTCCAGGAGCCCTCCGGAGGCTGCCGCCACCCCCGCTACACTTGCCAGTCATGAGCCTGGCTCAGGGCTTCTGGCTGAGCAGCACTCGCCCTGTGGGAGCGCACTGACCACAAGGGGACAGCCCTGGTGGTCAATGAGCATCATAGCGACTGGTCCTTCTGCTGTTTGCTCGATTTACATATTAGCCTTTTATTATATAGGATAATTATTCTCCTCCTTTCTTTTCCTTCTTTTCTTCTTTCTGTATCTCTGCCATACAGGATATTGGCATTTTAATTATTATATTATAAATATTAAACTTATATGATAAGATATCCTCATGATACAGGAATATCAGTGTTGAAAAAGGGAGAATCCAGGCACTTTTCAAATTTTTAATTTAAAGAAGGACAGGTCTCTGCTTTTATTCCTTTTCTAGTCAGTGGTTAAATGCCACCTTCATTTGTTATGAAACCTGGGATTATAATAAAATTGAGGCCAGATATCCACACTTAGTGGGAAAGCATCTTAACTGTAACAGCTATGGTCTGTCTGCAAAATGTCACAATTATGGTCACATGAGTTTTTCTGGTTCTCTAGCTCTCAGGGGGCTGTTTAGGTAGATCCAGGTGATTATGTTGAAGGAATAGATGTGCCTTTGAAATGTAAATTACTACTACTTTGACATTTCCAGGAACTTAGATGATCTATTGGTGTTGGTTTCATTAATTACTTTGCATTTAATTCGGAAATTATGCTATTGTTTTAATATGTTAATACTAGAGGCTCTCAGCCTGGCCTGTGCCCTCTTGCAATCAGGGACCCCTTGGGGGATGTAGGACTGCCAGTTTTGGCCTGATCCCCAGTTGGGCTGAAATCGGCAGTCTTATATCCCCCGAGGGATGTAGTAGTGTGCAAAGCTTCAGGTGGCCGGAGAGGTGCCCAGACACAGCGCCTGCTGCTGCCACTAGGTAACAATGCTGCCACAGAGGCGGGATAGGCTTAGGCGGGAGAGGCTCCCGCCACTGCAGCTGTGCTCGCCAGCCAGCCTTGAGCCCAGTGTCTGGCGCCCTTGGGTCAGCTGAGCGGAGCTCCTGCTGTGGGAGCACACTGACCACCATGGCGCAGCTCGTGCATTGAGCACCTGCCCCCTGGTGGTCAGTGTGTGTCATAGCAACCAGTAGACCCTTCTTTCAGTCACTTAAGCTTTTATATATATAGATGAATGCTGATTTTGGAGCTCTAGGTCTCTGTCCCTCGCTTTGTTGATATGCATTTACTTCTCTCTTTAACAGACAAAAGATTTAGAAGGGAAAGAAAACAGATACTCTTCAAGCTGCATTTGTGTGCTTATGTCATCACATATAAGATGTGATGTGAATAAATCTAAACTTTTCACTACAAGGATACATGCAAAAATATTTCGGATATAGAAAGAGTTTCCTTTGCCATAATTATAATTTTAATAACTGAATTTACCAGTTATTTTGTGTATAATAATTTTTATGAAGTTTTTCTTATGTGTAAAATGATTAGCAACTGATTTTACAGAGTGCAATTGTTAGAAACTGACATCACAGTATAAAATGTATACACTTGTCATAACAATATGCTTACATTTAGTTCATTACTACTTCTGAAGTACTACTAGTTGTTTGGCTTTCATAAGTAAAGGAAAACAGGTTAGCTAAATCTATAGCCTACAAATTCAAAACAGGTTATTATTATTTATTCAGCTCCCAGCGATTGCACACATTTGACCCTAAATGACAAAGTAAATGAAAGCTCTTTTTCAAAGTAATACAATCAGTTCAAAAAATATTGTGCTAATAAAGTTATATATTTTAATGGAAAGATTGATGGCAATCCATTTAGTTGTTACTAGGTTATTTGTGACAGACAGATGCAGAGTAACCTCATTACAGTTAGAATTGTGATGACTTGTAGCTGAAGAGAGGAATAAAGCTTTGAACTACTGTCACAGTCCATTTCAAAATGTAGTCAGAAGATGATTTAAAAGAAAATATTCCATCATTAAATATAAGTTTGTATTAGTTACCTAGCAGTATTTCTACAGAAGGAATGAAGTAATCATCTGTTTGATCTGTAATTGGCTTACTTAAAATTCAAAAATCAGATTTACAAATTGCTATTTATATAAGAGAAATGCAGAAGAAAACACTGGATTAAAAATATTATCTCTTGTGGTTTGATATTTCCAGTTCATATTTTTAGTTGTTTTGTTCTTGATCATTAAGTCTCTATTTTAGACATTTCTGCCCACAATTAACAGTTAATGATAAATATCTCATCATTTAAAAAAAATACTATTTTTATTGATTTCAGAGAGGTAGGGAGCAGGAGAGAGCGATAGAAATATCAATGATGAGAGAGAATCATTGATCAGATGCCTCTTGCACACCCCCTACTGGGCATTGAGCCCACAACCTGGGCATGTGCCCTGAACAGGAATCATACCATGACCTCCTGGTTCATAGGTTGGCTCTCAACCACTTGAGCCATGCTGGCTGGGCTATTAAGCACTTTTCGTTTGTATGTTACCCAGTAGTTTAATGTCAGCCTTTCAGCACAAGTACTCAAGGGGATTCTTATCAACATTTTAAAGTTATGTGGTGTGGGAACCATGCCAGAGTTGCCAGACAGCCAAGGCCACTCAGAGTGTGAAAGGCCCTGTTGATAGTATGTCGAATGGCCAAGTCCACTCTGAACACAGCTGCAAGCCACAGCGATCTCATGGTACGCTGTGCCCTTCTATAGCCCAATATAATTGATGTGACTATTGTCAGGAAGCCTTTGTCTGAGGAGTAATATACAGGTTACTGACCAGCTAGTCTGCTAGAGTGAAGAAGTATGCTGGAGAGAGGAGCTGAGAGCTGGTACTGCTACAGTGTAAGTTTAAGAGCTCATAGCGACCTCAGATATAGCCACCATGTTAACCAGTTAGAAAGTGCTGGGCAGGAGAGACAGGAGAAGCTGCTGAGCCAGAGAGCTCAGATACCTCTATAGTGTAAGGCAGTGAGTTTAGAGGCAGCGTGCGGCTGCTCAGATAATAGCTGTGGGTACAGAGATTAATGCTGCTTTTGTAAGAAAGATATGTATTTACCAGCTGGTGTACAGCTGCCAGTATGGACTTTGTTGTAAAGAACTGCTTTGTCTGATGGCTGTATGGCCACTGACTTCTGAATAAACACTCATTCTTATATACCCACAACTTCTTATGGCTTCTCTGTCTAAAACCCGGCGTCCAAGAATGTCCAGTCCCTAGGCAAAGGGGCTCAGACCCAATACCTGTAACTAGTGAGCAAAGAATAAAGGAGGAACTTGGACTAAGTTCCCAACAATTAATACAGTGGGCAGGGTTCGAGAAGGAACCTGCCCTGAGGTAGTCGGAATAAATTTAGAAGAATATATAGACTCAGAGCAACTCGGAGCAGCAGTGCTGTGTTGTGTTCGGGCAGAGCTTGAGCTGTCTCTGACGCCTGGTTGAGAGAAAGATGGAATATAGATGCATGATATTTTTTTTTTCTTGTGCAAGATGTTGAAATCTTTGTGGGTATATTTACTGTATATTTGATTTTGAAACTTCTTTTTCTTGATTAATTAATAATAATGTGGCAATTTTAACCTTAAGAAAGTGCTGTCTTCCTTTTATAATATTAGCACATCTCCCTAGAATTCTTTATATTTAGAAGTATCCTAAAGACATGTTTTTGTGTTAAGTGCAGTAGTCTGGTGCTATGTCTCGCACATAAACCCATTTTATTTTATCACATCTCATTTCTGTTACGATATCATGCACAGTTGTCCTTGCTTCTCTTACATCTCAGCATTTGCACTTTCTCTTATTTTTCTGCATCCTAAACTTTTCCTTGGGCTGCTTATAATCAATGTCATGTCTTTGTCACAGCTTATATTTCATTATTAATTTTAAAATTCTCTTATATTGACAGAGATACTCTTTTGGAAAAACTGCATTTAGAAAAGTAACATTTTTTATTGTTTAGATAAATTAAGTATGTGTTGGATATCTTTTATCTGCTAATATATTTAATATGATATTTCATATAAAATAGTGTCTCTACATAAAGTTGACATTTTACCTGTCCTAAAAAAATTCAAGGAAGCTTAGGATAGTGCTCCTTCTTAGGTTGTGTCATCAGTTTAGGCTAAAGTTTTGACTTGCCCAAACAAGTGAATTTAATATAAATATAAATATAAATATATAAATATAAATATAAATATAAATATAAATATAAATATATAAATAGAAATAGAAATATATAAATATAAATACAATAAAATAATAACCAGCAGAACACCAGTTAGTTGATATTGTGTTGTTCAGGTGATATGCTAAAGGTGAAGTGAAAATAAAGGTCCTTCCTTCCAATCCTAGGTATAGGTCACTTACATTGATTACCTATTAGCTATGTAATCTCAGTCAAATTATTTAACTTCTGAGTCAGTTTTTGGTTTTTACCTTCTGTTGTACTTATACATATAAAGTTATAGGTATATAAGATTGATCCATTTGTGACTCATAAAAATTGGAAATGCTTTAAAAATTATACACAGTTTTAATTCATTTAAGCAAATGATTATAGAGTACCGAATGTGTAGCAGGTTCAGGGCCAGGTGTTAGGTATATGTCATTGAATAAACCAGAAAAAGGTTATGGCTTCATAGAGGTTACTAGTATACTCTCAGTGTTTTCATATTCAGTACAGAAGCTTGAAAAATATATGAATGTGAATATACAAACATGAAATACCCAGAAGTTCACTGTTATTGATTTGTAGAAAACTATACTTTTTGAATATTTGTATGTATACATGTGTTTTGCAATTTTTTTTTCCAGACTACCATTGTAGCCTGTGTCTTCTAGCATATTTTTATCTCATAAATATTTTCCCATAATTCATTGCCATTTTTCTTGTTTTTTGAGGAAGGCCTGTAGAGATATGAACTTCCCTCTCAAGACTGCTTTCACTCTGTCCCATAGATTTTGGATTGTTGTGTTTTCATTGTCATTTGTTGCCGTGATGCTTGCACATTTTATTTCTAGTGAGGTTGAACCTTTTGTTTGGTGAATATTAGCTTATTTTCCTCTTTTTGTAAATTGCCTGTTCATGTTGTTTATGTGTTTTTCTTATTAGAGCATTATTTTTATTGACACTTGAGAGCTTGTTATAAAGTGCATCACCCTCTTTTCATGTTCCTGTTTGTATGTATATGAGAATTTTTTCATATACATTTTTATGTCGAAAAACTCTTAGTGTAACCTTTGTGATTTTTAGTGATTACTTCAAAATCTACACATAAATTGTTTTTCATTATCCTTTTACTAATATCACTTGTAGGTAAACTTCTTATGTTAACTAGTTCTATAAGAAGACATTTTTTCTTATTAAATTACCATTATTTCTTATTTGTTTTGATGCATATTATTGGAGAAGTTTTAGACACTGCTAGCAAAAAGAGAAGATGACATTAAAAGGGCTGAGATGTACAGATTCAATATATTCTTTACATGGGTATCATTTCTACCTTTCTAATTCTATTGATTTGGTGGAATGCTAGACCTACACTGAATTTTTGTTTTTTTAAAATACATTTTTATTGATTTCAGAGAGGTAGGGAGAGGGAGATAGAAACATCAATGATAAGAATCATTGATCTTCTGCCTCTTGCACACCCCCTACTGGGGATCAAGCCTGCAACCCAGGCATGTGCCCTAACCAGGAATCTAACTATAACCTCTTCTTTCATAGGTCGACACTCAACCAAACCACTGAGCAACACTGGCTGGGCTACACTGAGTCTTTGGATGAAAGATATATCCTCCCAAAACACACACACACACACACACACACACACACACCTTTTCCCCTGAGATAAGTTAGACATATCTAAACTCTCTGTCTTATTTTTTGTATTTTAGAAAGGTGGTCAATGGCTAAATATAGACAAGGTCTGTTAGCCCTCACAGTGTTTTGCTATTGTGTTATAATTGCATTTATGCTTTTAGATGAGTCTTCTTCACACCAGATCTCCACGTGTTCTACCGCTGAAATTTATCCACACCTTAAATGCTTTACTCATGTAGATTACTTTGTTGGAAACGGTTTGCATGTAAGTTTAAGAAAACTGCATTTATGATTATAGACAGGTAAAAACAACAACAAAAGTCAATGGCTAAGAGATTTAAAATCTGATGCTATTGAAACCATAAATAAGAAGGGAAGCCCTAGCGGGTTTGGCTCAGTGGATAGAGTGTTGCTTGCGGACTAAACAGTCCCAGGCTCAATTCTGGTCATGGGCACATGCCCGGGTTGCAGGCTTAGTCTCCAGTAGAGGGCATCCAGGAAGCAGCCCATTAGTGATTCTCTCTTATCATTTATGTTTCTATCTCTCTCTCACTCTACCTTTCTCTCTGAAATCAATAAAAATATTAAAAAAACAAGGAGAAATATGTAATCTTCAGAATCAATAATTATGAAAAGTAATTTGTTGATAAGCTCTAAATTCAATAAGGGTAGAGCTATATATTTCTTTAGCTTTTTTATCTATAAAAGTCCCTAAGAGAACTGTAAACTATCATTAAAATTTGTTGAATGAATATAATATAATTCCCACACTATTATCATTTATTATGAGACTAAGGAATTTAGGACCAATTCTTCAATTTCCTAAGTTTCTATTAGATTTGACCATTTAGTAAAGGAAATGTTAAATTAATTAGAAAATAGTTGCTACCACTTTTTGGTAAAATATTTGTATATTTTTGTATGTGACTGTTTTTAAAAGAATAATATTCTAACAACTGGTCAGTAAAGATAGAGAAAACATTAAATTATTAGATTATTCCCTTTGAAATCAGTTATTTAAAATAGATTATTTGAATGCATATTTTCCTTTAGAATAGACCTTATATTTCCATGGCTCATTCATAAAGTTATGACAATAACGATAAGTATATTTTAATTGTCACTTACAAAATACATATGATTTATTATAGGGTTGTGATTGTTATTCAATGTCCAAGTATTGAATGATGGTGTGTAATAATACTGGAATACTGTATGTCAGAAATTTATTGTAGTTTTAATTTCTCTGCACCAGGAGATAGAGTACTTGAATGTGTTTGGTGATTATTGACTGATAAGCAATAAAATGATCTTACGTAGAATTCAGTGGCAAATGTTTCTCCAACTCAACTCCCTCTGATTAAGATGGTCTTTTTGGTGTAATGTGTCAATTTTATCAGATTCGAATTTATCATTAAACTAGCTATAGTACTTTTAGGTCTTGAAAAGGGCTATTTCTCCCAAACTATCATCATATTCACAAATTAAATTGTGTATAACTCAGTGAAAGTTCTTATGAAAAAATACGTATTGATAACTTCCTGAGCAGTCAAAGCTACCTTTGTAAACATTAGGTGAAATAAATGAGCTATGAATCTGTGGATTTTGAAAATTTTAATTATTCTTAATAGGCTAATGGAAGTTTCCTTCCAGTCATTAAATTTCTTGATCATTACATTTTTAAGCACAGCAATCTTTGTCCTCTTGAGTATGAAAATGGCTCAAATAATTAGAAGTGCTGGAAAAATGAGGAGTACTAGCAGAAATGAAAATTCTAAACAGAGAAAATAATTCATGTAAACCATGTTAGATATGTTTATAGTATAACTGAGTTTAATTCAGAAAATACCTTTGAACATCTTTTACTAGTATATATTAGGCTGTGTGCTAGCTTGCAGGGTTACAAAATTGTATATGTGCTAGGAGAGATGAATGGATAGATGTTTATTAATCCTTTATAGAACAGTCAAGAAAGAAAGGTTGAAAGTCATGTGAAATAACAAAGAATGGAAGTATATAAATCATGTAACTTTCTGTTTTATTTTTTCTTGCAATGTACCATTGTATTTATGGCGTTATTTGGTGAAATGCATAATTGGGACTTTGCGTGGCAATTATGATTTGTATGTGCAACTTCAAATTTTTCTGAGTCACTGAGACAACAAATTCATTTAAATGAAAGTTGAAAAATAAAGGAAGATTATAAATTTTCCATTTTTGTCAGGTAATTTTTGAGGACACCGTGATGAAGCCACTTGAGAGAAAGAATTAAGAATGCACGTGTGATTTTCTAGGTAACAAAGGATTATGGAATCCAAAATGTCATATTTCTAAGCATTGCAGCATTCCTTTGTTAAAATCCTAGTACTAGCAATGAAATTTCATAGGAAATCAAATAGCAACTCTACGATCTTTGAAACCATCAAAATAAATATTGCCCTTATATTTATCAAATATTTGAAATGTAATATGTATGAGCACAATTGTATGATTAGTAAGGGAATTGTGTACATCTACTGGATTGCATGTTTTGCAAAAGTCAAAGATAAAAGCATTTTTAGTGCTCTGCTAAACTAAACAATATTGTGTCTTGGGATTTCTTTAGTTTTTATGCTTGCTCCTAACAAATATTCAACCAGATATTTTACTTGGCATATTTAAACATAATTACTAAGAAAAAGTGTACATATCCAGTTGCACATATGAACAATTTCTAAAATGGAACTATTTTCAAAGGATAATAATTTACTACTCAGCCATACTTGACTGTTATATATGTTAGAAGAGATATCACTCTCTTATTTCTTTATTTTATTCTGAGTGAAATTACTGTAAAATTCCAACCAAAGCTGTTCAGAAAAATGGAAAACAACTGAAATTTATTCAATTTTCTTTCCCCAAAGTTGCATCAGAAACACATATAGGGGAGAAATGGTAGTTCTTGTGAGAACATGCTTTAGTTATTTCCACAGTATCTTCTTCACTTTTTGTCCTTTGGAAATCCTGGAGAGTTAAAAATATAGCACACATTTAACTTTTCATCTTTCTACTACTGATTTTGGTTAAAGCATTCTTTAAAGATGAAAACATATGTGTAACTTTTAACCTACTGATCTGTTTCTCTCAGACAGCATAACAAGGTACCTTGCTCTTCAGGTGTCTGAGACTGTGGTCTCAGAAACAGGACAGGGAAACTAAAGGATGAAGGTTAATTTATGATGGAGTTCTTTCAGGAAGGGTCCATTGTTGGCCCTGGCATATGCTCTATCTACACCCTTTTGATTAAAAAGCAGCAGCTCTGCCGTGAGATATTATGAGTGTTCACATCTCTCCCTGTCAACACTTCTGAAACCTTTTCAGCACCCCATTTCTCAGTCTCTTTTTGATCAAAGCATGACCTATTCACTAAGGCTTTCATAAGATAATAATTAAATAACAAACTCTGAGGCAGAAGACAAAGGAAAAGACCGTGTAGGAGGCCACTGCTAATTTTCCTCCCAACATAATCAAATCAGTACAGCTATCCAGCCAGGACTCATAACCCTTAATAAGTCACTCTACTCGATTAAGAGAAATTGATTTTCCTCTACCGTGGATCATAGTGATTATGATAAATATGGTATCTGCCACTGCCTGCGCTCCCCCTTTGGCTGCCAGTGTCGATATGTTTGCAGGGCGGCAGGTAAACGAGCTGGAGGATGACGCGGTGTCATTAACTGCAGTTGGTATCAGCGCTTTGACAGCTGTGGAATTGAGCGGTCCCATAGATCAGCTCGAAGCCCCGCGCGGCAATTACACACTCCGGACAACACTACCAGCAGCCCTCAACGTGCAGCACTCCTGGGTCATGAGTCTTAATTGGAACCGTGAGAACAAAACGGAATTTCTTGCAATGATGGAGTTTAGTATGAAAGCTTATGTGGGAGCCAGTCAGTATCCTGGCACTTCTCCAAGAGCCTACCTTGATCCTCAGGTTATTTGAAGTCTATGCGGGTGTATCTTAGTTTTTGTGTCTCTGATCAACTCTAGATATTTTGATAAAGCAGCATCTTAATGGTGGCAGAACGTGTGGCTTATCCACCCTCTGCCCTTTCCTATTACTCACAGGGAGAATCTTGTACTGGTGGTTGTTTTAAATTTCCGTCTCTCTACTTCATGTGATAACTCTTGGTGCTCCATTTTAATATCAGTGGAGAAAAGGAAAGGACAACATTGTCTCAGAGCAGACTTATTATAACTTCTGGGAGTTTTCAATATAAACTTTCTATGGTACATAGCATGTAGAATGTTTCTGTAGTTAAAAATGCATGAAGTTAACTTGGTGCCCAAAATGTAGTTCATATAACACAATACATCGATATTAGCAACAATAATGATGTGCTTTTTACTACTTTTCCTTTTTTTCAAATATGTTGGGTTTGGAACTTTGTGTACATCATTGACTTCCAACAGCTACCTCCTATTTCTGTGTCCTACACAGGCCGTGGTATTACAGAGTGAGAAATAACAGAAAGATGTGAAAAATTAGTCTTATTTACAAATGCATTTAACTGCAAGAGACATTGAAAAGAGACCTCAGAGTTCTTTCCATAAAACTAACAGATTGATTTATTTTGATTAAAGTTTTATCTTGACTTGAGTTAGAGTTAGGGTTTTTTTTAAAAAAATTAGCTTCTTTTTTTAAATCTTTAATTCTTCATCATTAAACATCATTAAACAGTACTACTTTTCATTAGGCTACACTAAATTGTTGCTTCTTAATTATTGTTTCTTTTTATTCTAATATATTCTAATTCTATTAAGGAAAATTAGTTTAATTCATATCTTGATAAATTTTACCATTTTATATAACCAAGAAAGGACAGGAAAATATGCTTTTTTCTAGTTTTAAAAGTTCACTAGTGCCCTGACTGGTTTGGCTCAGTGGATAGAGAGTCAGCCCATGGACTCAAGGGTCCCTGGTTCCATTCTGGTTAAGGGCATGTACCTTCCTTGTGGGCTCAATCCACAGTAGGGGTCATGCAGGAGGCAGCTGATCAGTGTTCCTCTCTCATCAATGTTTCTAATTCTCTATCCCTCTCCCTTCCTCTCTGTAAAAAATCAGTAAAAATATATTTAAAACTGCACTGGTGAGTTTCACTTTATTCTGGACACCATTGCTACAGAGTCTACTGCTCTTTAAAGGAGGGAGGGGGGTAAGAGGTCAACTGAAGGACTTGTATGCATGCATATGAGCATAACCAATGGACATAAGACACTGGGGCGTAGGGGAAGCCGGGGTATTGTCAAGGGCGGGGAAAAAAAAAGACACATATGTAATACCCTTTGTAATGCTTTAAGCAATAAAAAATAAAAAAAAATAAAAAATAAAGTAACTTGACAATTATATTACTTCTTAGCATTTCCCAAGAAAAGAAAGCCATGACAATGGGATTTAATAATAGGGTCTTGTTAGGTTTGATCAAATAATTGAATTGATATCCCTCCCCTGGAAACTGACCTTTAGGCCACTTCACAATGGACATTCCCCTTCGCTTAGACCACATTCCACTTGCTAAGACCATTATCTCTCCCCTCCGGACCTGCCCCAGGATCCGGACCTGCACAGAAAGTTCTCTGCCCAGATAAAACCTGCCTAGAGTCCTTTAAAACTTCTGACTCCTCGCTTGTGGGCCAGTGCCATTTTGGGGCTCAGCCCATCTGGTTTTCCAGATGACCTAATAAATTCATAATTCTTTACCGCTTTTGGCCTTGTGTGTCCTCCTTCATTGACCCTAACAGGTATATGTAATATTGAAACTAATTTAATGTTGCTTTTAAGCTTTTTGTTAATGAAAAATAACAAATAAAATAATAATTAAAGTTGTTAAAACTCTGACTCTATTCCCACCAATTTTGAGGGGAATTCTCCTCCTGTTATCCAGGGAATTCTAACTGTACAGTCCAGTGACCACAAACAAGTCTGTGCCTGATAGCAACTTTCCAAATGGCTGTCTTTCCATAGAGTCAACGATCTATTGAGGAAATATGGAGGAGATGGACTTTGCTCAGGAATATCTGCCTCAGTTGGAAATTTAATAAATGAAATGCAACCAATATATTCAGATTAATTTCTCTCAGGCAATCCATATACCTACAGTGATCCTGTTAGAGAGGGTCCCTGCACAGCACTTCCAAGCAAAAGCAATTGAATTTAACAAAAGTTGTTTAGCATTCACAATATTCAGACACCGTAGAGAACTTGGAATACAAAGATGGCTTAGATGCCCATTTGAATCTGACATACCATCACAAGCTTTCCTTATTATCACCCCCAAATTTTCCCTTGTAATGTATAGTTTCTTAACTTTTATAGCAATGATAGATTATTGAAAGATATTATCCAGTTCTTCAGATCAGTACTATAGGCAGTTCTAGTTTCTGAAATACACAGAATCTATTAAACTATCATAACCTCTTTTCATTGTGATTCTGCTTTGTGAAAATACCATTAATTACTCATACTATCAATGATATAGTACAGTGTATTGTATCCTAGTGTCTACTGCATACTCTGAATTCATCAAACTACTCAATTCTGGTTTATATAATTTCTTCTCAATAATAATTTAGATACCATGATATTTTTAAGATGATGAGGGAATCATGAATGGAGAATTTCTTTCTGAATAAAAAAGCAACTGCCTCAGAATCCCTAGTGTATCTAGTTTAGAATATTCAAGAACATATTTTCATATTAGAGATACAGCATGCACTATGATTAGCAGGAAACAGACCAATCATTATATAAAGCAACAGATAAAAATATGTTTTAAAGCTTTAAATGAACTATGTGGAGTTAGTTTTTAAGCTCTTTTCATTGATTACCCCTTGAAATTCTGTTTTAGTTCTGAGTCAGCAGTAGAACTTATAAGATAGATGAAAATACTTGGGATGATTTTCTCTATGTTCTGCTTTAGGACAGAAACTGGCCAGAAGCAAGCAAGCAGAATGTGAAATAGCAGGAGGGACTTGGAGCCTACAGAGGCTTAGGCCAATCACAGGCTTCCACACTTAGTGAGGAGAAAAGCATAGGAATATCTAGCTAGACCATGAGGTAGCATCTGAACTGTGCTTAAAAGTATTTGTCATATGAGACTTTATTTTATTAAAGGAAAAATGCCTGGATCCTCTGAGCAGTTCTAATTTCTCAATCTATAAGAAAATATGATTGTGAGTAGAGAATAGGCAAAAAGAGCAATAGCGGAAAATGTTAAAAGTCCACTTTTAAAATATTATTGGGAGTTAATCTGAAAATTCTCAAGAGTATGGATTGGGGACAATTTGTTTCCCACTATCCCAATACAACACATACACATTACATAGATCTATATATAAATCAAATTTTCATATGAATAATTTCCTGATGTTGAAAACCGGGTTTAGACCAGAAAATCTTCTGAATATTTAATAAAATAAAAAATCTCCTTCCCTGAATTATATTTCATTAACAATTTTATTCACATTTAAAAATTATTGAATTTTAAATCCACTAATGGATTGTACTTGGAACTGTATTAAAAACCAAAACTTACCTACAGTACATTAATACTAAGCAGTCTTGCAAAAACATGTACCAACAGTTTAGGAGTTTAACAATGAAAATATGATTTACTGCCTAAAGTTTATTTTTGAATTCTGCATTACTTGAGTGATTTGGAAGTGTGTTTTATAACACAGATATGGAACCAGCTCAATAACTAGCAGTTCCTGGCTATGAAGATCAACATCCTTGTGGAACACTGCTTCCCAGTACATCAGTGTTAGTGCCACTTGGTACTTTCCAATAAAGCTTTGTGTTTTGTGTGGGCTGTGTCTTCTGCACTCAGTCTAAAAAGACCTCTCTGGTACTCAGTGTCTCTGAAGTTTGACAGCAGCTGAAGTAGCAATACCTCCTCGTCACTTTCCCCCCTCCCCCTTGTTTTGATAATTATGAGCAAAGGTCAGTCACTTTCCCATCAAGGCAAACCCTAACAACCCCACATGTCAGCGCTTAAGTTATAGATGACATACTTGTCAACTGCAAAAAAGCACACACACAAAAAAACACAGGAGTGTATCTTGACTTCTTTGTGACCAGCTGAAAATCAAAACCCTACTGAAACCAGAGGTGGGAGGGGGCTGAGGAAGGGTGGCTGTATGGCCTGCCTTTATCAATAGAGGACAATTTTAAAAAATGTAAGCTCCACAAATGGACTATTACATTCCGCTTGTTAAGCATGAACTATGAGCACCCTGCCAGAATGCAAAAGCTTATCTTAACAGCATGACCTGCAGTGCTTTAGATATACAGGCCTTTTTTGTTGTTGTTGTGGCATTTCTTTGAAAAATCACTTTTATATTTTAGATGATGATGAAATGATTAAAGCAAGGCATGAAAGGGTCAAATAATGCTCTTTTTATAACCAGATTCTGGGTGAAGTAAAAATTCTGAGACCATTATACAGATAAAGACATGGCTCAGTTTGTAAACACTGAAGGGGTAAGGAGGGAGATATGTCTTTATATTATGAAATTTGACATTATATTTCCACTGCTCAGATTGTCAGAGATTCATTTACATTTAATTATACAATATCTCTCAGGCTTCGTGGAATCAATATGCATAGAAATATGCATTATTGAGTCTTTTGGTAATGGTCCCTGAATTCGTAAACAAAGCGAATCACAGAACATCAGCAATTGAGAGCTTGTGCTTGAGTGGTCTTTGGGTATTAGAGTTCTTGCCAACATGTTAAGATTGCACACTTTTAATAGTCCCAGCACTTTAACTTAAGAGAATATAGTGTGAAGTTAAAATTTCACCCAAGGTCCCAATTTAGTACCTACTCATGGTGTGCATTCCTTTATAAATCTAACATTTTTCTAAAATTATGTGGATCCTTTTATTTCAATACTTTAAGGGGCTGTTTGAAGGAAACCTTTAGAAACTCCTCTTTTTCTTCTTAGTAGGACATAAATCCTTCTGTACAGTAAATCATTATTATCAAGTCATTATGCTGTGCACCTTAGACTTATACAGGGCTGTGTCAGTTATATCTCAGTAAAACTGAAAATGAATCATTACCTTCTCGCTTCTCACTTGTTTAAATCAAAATTTTATTTACTGCATTCCACCAGTTACGTAGTGAGTTAGCTACAGGTATGCTATGAGAGATTGTTAATGGCACTTTCAATCTCAGAATGAATGAAACTCACATTCCAAGAAAGCTATGACCCAAAGTGATAATTTAGGATTTTAAAAGAAGTGATTTAAGTATTTTCTGAAATGAACAAATCTAACCTAATCTTACAGCAAGTAATATCCCAGATTCTTAAGAACTGAAGTTTCTGTACAAATATAATTAGTTGTGGATATATAATTCTATGTTCTAAACAAATAGCACTTGCTCTTTTCTTTATACACTAAGGTACAATATATAAGCTTGTTTTATCATCAGTCATTGTCCTTAGACATATATGTCTTCAGACACAATGATATGTTTTTGGTGATACTCTTGAAGATCCTTGATTTTATTTTCTTTCTTTTCCATTGCCTGGTAGTCTAGATTCCAGTTGTTCACCACCCATGATACCCCCAGGAGGAGGTCAAAGACTGGCAAATACATAGGTGTTTTGTTACCTTTTTTATCCCCTCCACAGTTATTCATTATGGTAATGGCACTTTGTGATGTGCAATTTCTGGATTTATGACCCATTCTCGATAAGTGTGAATCCAGACTGCGTGTGCATCTTTGATAAGGTTCTAATTGAATAGTGGTGACCTTTCTGATTGTAATTCAGGGAGGAAGATTAAAAAGCAGTCCAGGAACTGACAGGTTTGGGACAATAACATATGAATTCGGCTCTGCTGGCAGGCAAGAGATGTAAGCCCTGATAAATTAGAGGCAGACCAAACAGGCTTACTGAATGATTTTTCATTTTTGCTGCATCCTTGGGTAAAATGCTATTGCAGAAATTGTGTTAACACTACTATCTACCCCCTACTTTTGTGTTGTACTACTTGTTTACTCATTGCAGAATCTATCCAATCATTCAGGTAATGTAGTATCAAAATAATTGAAGACCACATACTCAATTAAAAATACAAGGCTCCTGTTAACACCCAGGTGAATTCTTATAAATCAAAGTTGGTGAGTATTTGAGAGAGCTACCAAAACTCAGGGGGAAAAAAAACTGTCTTTCTCTCTCCTTCCATCTTTCCCTTTTTCACATAGGAATGTATTGTGTCTCGAACATATCTATGTGTATAAACACACTCAGATCCTGAGAACAGCTCTATCCAATTTTAAAGATTTAAATCAAAATTTTAAATTAAACGTAAAGATGGATTCTAGAAGAGATTCAATCTAATCAGGATACACAATTAATATTCTTGTATTTGATAAAGCCTTAAACTTTCCATGTATCTTCTACTTTGAATAGTGGAAATATACTTGCATAAACAAGTATATTTAATTATATATTTAATTAAATATCTTCACATGCAAACATATATATGTCTTCAGAGAAAGAGAGACTGAGATTTTTTCCTACAAAATAAGAATCTCTTATCCTTTGAGACAACACTGATGGACCTGGAGAATATTATGCTAAGTGAAGTAAGTCAGTCAGAGAAAGAGAAGTATCACATGATCTCACTTATGTATGGAATATAATGAGCAAAATAAACTGATGAACAAAATAGACCCAGAGACATGGAAGAGTGGAACAGACTGACAAATCTCAGAAGGAAGGGGCAGGGGGGGGGGGGAGGGTAGAGATTAACCAAAGAACTTGTGTGCATACATGTATAACCCATGGGCACAGACACTAGTGTGGTGAATGCCTAGGAGGGGCAGTGTGGGTAGAAGGGATCAATGGGGACATCTATAATACTTTCAACAATAAAGATAAATTTTAAAGTAATGCTTCTCCTGAGATATGCTAATATATGATAAACAAATCTTAAGTTTATTACTTAAGTTTATAATAAACATGTTAATAAAATAGAATTAACTTTTTGAAAATGAAAAATTGTAAAGGTTACCATGTAGCTTCGTTATGTGATTGTATAAAGTCTACCTTCTTTGTTATTGGAGCCTGCTGCTTATACACATGGAATGCAAAACACATTGTTCAAGCAGCAGGCAAGTCAGTTCCTGGGCCTCCCTACTGGGATTAATGGAAGAGGAGCTCCACACATGGCTGCCTTCAAGGAGCTCAGGGCCTATCAATTCTGCACTTGCCTTTAAAAGGAGTCCTCTGGGTTACCACAGGAGGAAGGGGAGACAACTACCTTTCCGAGGGCCTGATGTTGCTTGAATTCCAAGTTAAGCTTATGTATATGAAGAATTGTGCTCTGGCCTCACCATAACTCAGGTGTTGCTATTGGCACTGTTTACACAAGTGAGACACGTGTTTCCCAACACTTCTCACAGGGCTTGGCCCCAGCAGTCACCATATAAGTGGAAAACAAGCTGAGTAAGTCCAGGAGAAATGAAGTAACTAATCTAATGTTACACTAATTGAAACTTGGCAAAACCAGATTTGAATTTGGGCTCTGAGTATCTTAACACAAGCAAGCAAACAGGCAACAGGAAACTTCTAGCTGTATTGCTTTATGACAATTTTGCAACTCACCTCCCAGACTCCATATTTTAAAAAACAACCTTTTGAAATATACTTCATATACCATGCAATTCATTCAAAGTGTCAGATAGCACTTTATATTTTATGCCTATTATAAAATTAGCACAACACAGTGCCTCTTCTTCAGCTGTGGACTGAAGACTTACTTGATTTTAACTTAAGGAAAATAGGAGGTAAAGCATATTTTCCCCTCTTCAATTGATTAGTGAATATTTGTGATAAATTCTCCATACATAAATATTGGTATTCTTCCAGGATTTCATTAACATTCAACATTTCCTGTCATATATAATATATATATATATATATTCACTGTCTTGGTGCCCTCTTATGACAAACATTTAGGCTATTCTTAAAAGCACTTATTCACATTCCTTCTATACATCTTGCAACTCCATTTAATTCTATACTTACTGACAATTAAATATTTCTAAAAATTTACTTTCTCCATGACACTTTGCCGTCCTAAAAGCATGCTGTCTGTCAGATTAAGTTAAAAAGAGGGACCAGCCTTTAATGATTGACTTTCAATGCCCTTCATGATCTGAGCTCACATTACTTATATAATCCTTACATTTCATAATTGCTATCAGGAAATACCTTCTCTAAGGAGACCAAACTGCTTAATCTCTTACTTATGTTAATGTTTATTTATGACTCCTTGGCTTTTCTTCCTTGTTCAACCACTTTACCTTTGTTACCGGAAAGGGGACCTGGCCCTTGGCGGGTCTGCCTAGGGCCAGCTGGTAGTGTTGGGTTCTTGACTTCATGCATGAAAAATTTCACAACACAAGTACAGGTGACTATGAGGGAACATTTATTAAAGCTGGGTATGCAAAACAAGAAAGGTCTTAGCATAGAAGAAACAACAGCAGAGGCCGAGGCTGGGCTGCCATAGCTCTCCGGGAAGTCAGAGTAAAGGGGGCCTTGGGATCAGGTTCAGGGGTTAGCCTTGGATGAGCTGCTGCTGCCCATTGCTCCCCTGGTTGCAAGCCTCATGGGGTCCTTTAAGGTTTAGGATAGGCATGCCTGGGGAGGAGGGGGAAGAAGCGGGCTAAGGGAATGGATGGGGTTGCTCCCCAGAGGGAGAGCACATACTGGGCCCTTTGTCTTGAGGCTTTATATCTTTCTCACAGGCTGGAATCTTAGGGGAAGTCTCAGGGGAGAGTTTTAGCAGAATATTCATCAGTTTTCTAGATGTGCTCCTCAGGGCTATGGTCTCCACCAATTGGTCAGTGTCAGGGCAGGGGCTAGTGAGCCATTGTATCTGGTCCTGGTGTCACCCACCTGGTTTTGCAGCTTTTCTGGGTCTGGAACTGAAATACAACTGAGGCCTAGATGTTATTTCTAGGGAGGGGCCTTCTGTATCTGCTATAAATTGCTCTGTAGTTTGCTCAGCTCTCGGTCTCAGTTTTCCTATTTTGCTTATCCTAGTTTACTGGCCTGTCTTCCCTCCTTTTCCCTGACTTCATAAATATGACAGAAGATGAAAATTAAATTGTGATTCCTTTATCTAGCCATCCTGTCCCACAAATCCAGATCATATTGATCCTTTCCTCCCTTGAAATCCCATTAAATTTAGTTTTTCCCACATAATTTAACTCTTGATAATCAATGGTCCCATACATTTTTCTTATAAGTATTTCATATGTGGAAATCTTGTCTTTCTAAATTTTTTAGATTTCTTAAGAAGATGTTTAATATATTATTTCTCTTATGGCAGTTTTATCTCCAGCATGTTCTGCTTAAAATAATACATTTTAATTTTCTCTAATATATATATAAATATGCATGTACATATACACAACATCTTGTTTATAAAGCAAAAGAGTTTTAAAATGATTTATTTAAACTGTAAATTTTGAAGGAAATGTTTTTTTTATTATTTTGATAACTGATAAATTTTTATGTAATTTTTTCTTTATTGATTAAGGTATTACATATGTGTCCTTATCCTCCCATAGCCCCCCCCCCCCCCCCCCACTGCCCTCTCATGCCCTCACCCCCCTGGTGTCTGTGTCCATTGGTTAGGCTTATATGCATGCATACAAGTTCTTTGGTTGATCTCTCCCCATTACCCCCACCCTCCCCTACCTTCCCTCTGAGGTTTGACAGTCTGATCAATGCTTCTCTGACTCTGGATCTGTTTTTGTTTATCAATTTATGTTGTTCATTATATTCCATAAATGAGTGAGATCATATGATATTTATCTTTCTCTGACTGGCTTATTTTGTTTAGCATAATGATCTCCAGGTCCATCCATGCGGCTGCAAATGGTAAGAATTCCTTCTTTTTTACAGCAGCATAGTATTCCATTGTGTAGATGTACCACAGTTTTCTAATGCACTCATCTGCTGATTGGCACTTAGGCTGTTTCCAAATCTTAGCTATGGTAAATTGTGCTGCTATGAACCTAGGGGTGCATATATCTTTTCTGACTGGTGTTTCTAGCTTCTTGGGATATATTCCTAGAAGTGGGATCACTGGGTCAAATGGGAGTTCCATTTTTAGTTTTTTGAAGAAACACCATACTGTTCTCCACAGTGGCTGTACCCGTCTGCCTTCCCACCAACAGTGCACGAGGGTTCTTTTTTCTTCACATCCTCGCCAGCCCTTGTCATTTCTTGATTTGTTGATGATAGCCATTCTGACAGATGTGAGATGATACCGCATTGTCCTTTTGATTTGCAACTCTTGGATGGTTAGTGACTTTGAGCATGTTTTCATATGTCTCTTGGCCTTCCTTATGTCTTCTTTAGAAAAGTATCTATTTAGGTCCATTGCCCATTTTTTGATTGGGTTGTTTATCTTCCTTTTGTTAAGTTGTATGAGTTCCCTGTAAATGTTGGAGATTAAACCCAAGAACATACAATGGAGTCAAAAAAGTCTATTCAATAAATGGTATTGGGGAAATTGGACAGATACATGCAAAAAAAATGAAACTAGACCACCAACTTATACCATACACAAAAATAAACTCAAAATGGATAAAGGACTTAAACATAAGACGGGAAACCATAAAAATATTAGAGGAATCCACAGGCAGCAAAATCTCAGACATATGCTGAAGCAATTTCTTCACTGATACAGCTCCTAGGACAATGGAAACTAAAGAGAAAATAAACAAATGGGACTACATCAAAGTAAAACGCTTCTGCACAGCAAAAGAAACCATCAACAAAACAACAAGAAAGCCCACTGCTTGGGAGAACGTGTTTGCCAATGTTTTCACTGAAGGAAATGTTTAATTAAATTTATATTTGAGTGGACTCTACCGATGAAAAACATGGCAAGATATGTGGCACTGGCGTCCTAATATGAAGTTGTATTACTAATTTTTAGGAAGTATAAAAAGCTAACTTGTGGAAGTAAGTAGAATTTTCATTAATTCCAATATGCATGCTTTTATGATAAACTTAGATGTAATTTGGTTCTCAATTAGGGTCAGGCTTCAAATACCAGAGATAGTGTAAGCCTTTGGAGAAATTATTTATTAATGCCTTGCTCAATGAGGCATGATGATAAAAATGGCAGGAGATACTTCTCTGAGAACTTGTTTTGTCTTATTTTAATCTCTCTCAATGTAAATGTATGGACAATGATAGGAAGCAGTCCGTCGATCTGGTACATTATCTTTTGCATTTTGCTTTTAAATATTAAATGGTGATGTAAGGAGACTTGACTTGGTGTGGTGAACACACAATACTATATACAAATGACTATTGATAAATAAATTCTCTCATAAAAAGAATAAATATTAATATCTGTAATGAAGGTAGTTTGATTCAAACTGAATGAATAGGGGAAGTTTGTCTAATAGAGTTTGTAATCTTCACTATACTTATCTGCAGAGCAGTCTGGGGAACATGGGCTACTTGGGTAATGTAGAGTCTTCATTTCCCTAGGGGCTGTGGAATTCAAACAAAGCAGTTCTAAGTAAAAGAGATTCATGATCTCAACATCTAGTGAAAGAAAATAACATGAATACTGACTCTGGGGAGACATGTGTGAAAATTGAACATTTTGGCTCTAACAATTATAGATGTTTGAATTTTGAAGGATATTACTATGATTCTTGTAGCTAATTTTCTAAACTTGAGGTACTGTGTTTTAGGATATATACATTTATGTAACATAGAAATTAAAAACTTTAAATCGCTTTTGTGCTAAAATAGTGAGACACTATTTTAAAATGTTAATAGGTCATTGCTTAAATTTTATGTTTCAAAATATTCCCACATGCTCCCAAATCAGGAAGTTATAGAACCATGATGGATTTTTAAAACTAAATATTACAAGGTGATACTTTACATGGTTTAACTCCTGAAGGAAGTTAATTTTCCTTCTTTTTTCATCCATCAACTGAATTAGATAATTGATGAGGAGACTTGAAATAAATATGACATCGAGTTGTGTTAGCTTGAGTTTTGGTAGAAAAGCTGACTTCTACATGTACAGCAAGTGGCCTGACAACATTCTTAATTTCTAATTCATACTCTTTCACTGTAAATATTTAAAAACCTAGTAGCATGCTTATCCACTTGTTTATGTGTACAGTGTGGCATTATTGTTTGTTTTATGAACATTCTGACAAAGGACAGTGGTTTGAGACTTCGGGTATCTTGAGTTTCTAAGGTAACACTTTTATGCATTTATCTGTTAACAATAGTGATTAGAAAGCCCAGACTACTGCTCTTCAGGTCATCTAACAATGTGATTCCTGCTACTTAAATGTTACAGGGTAGAGAACACTAGCTCTTCTACAGGCTGCAAAGTCCCAGCCCGCACCAATGTCAGGGAGCCAGAGAAATCAAAGGGCCACCTACTGACCCTCCCTATTGTCTGGGCTTGTCTTCTTCTGTCAGCAGCGTGCCACAATCAGCAAGATACACATGTACCTCCTGCTTGCTCTGGATTTGGCAGCTCCCTGATCCCTGCACCTGTTTGCTTATACATGAGCTGTGCATGTTTGAATTTTAAACAGGTGCAGGGTGGGTGTTGCAAAAGGAAAGGGAGGGCCATGGCTGTGTCAGAAGCAGTTCATTACTGTATGCAGTAGAGCCCAAACCAGCTTATAAGGAATTGGGGAGGCATGATTAGACAGTACTGGTTGACTAAAGATGAGTTTTCTCTGTGGAAATAATTTTTCTTTTCCTTCAGGAGTTAAATCGGGGGAGGGGTCCAGTTAAAACAAGATTAATTCTCATTTTGATTATCATCAATAAGTGATATCTTCAACTACTTAGAGAATTAGAAATACTATTATGAATTGGGATACCTGGATCCTTTTTAACATTAGTTTTCTCTAAAAACATCAAATGATGTTATTGCAAAAAAGTATATATTAGGATTTATTAGACTAATATATCCAAGGAATAACACAAAAATCAGGCATGCATACAGGTTAAATACTTAACTCCTATCTATGCTTATCCAATGTACCTGTTTATATTAGGATGCTATTTACCCATCAAGAAACTTGCTGTTGGCTTTCTTTTTCACTGTTTGCTGAACAGGGGCTTATTTAGAATTTATTTCTACACTTGTTCACTAGCTGTGGCATCGGGCGTCTATTGTTTTTCAAATCAGAAGAACCAAAGCTAGTGGCTGCCTTTGGTGCTTCTTAGTTCTGTGATCCTTGGGTGGGTTATTTAGTCTGTACTTTCATCTGGAAATAGGAAGTTCTGGTGCCCACTTGAGAGAGCTCCAAATGGTAGAAATGTATTAATATTATAATCGTGTGTGTGTTTTTTTTAAACCATAATACATTAAATAACTTGTGTTAGGTAGTATTACTGTTACTATTGATGTTGTATGATTAGCCACTGTCTCCATAAGATAAAATGCTGAGTTCCATTACTAAATAAACTGTTTTTATAAGGACAAACTACTTTCAAAAACAAAGTTGTCACCATAATACTAAAAGTTTCATGGACATATTTTCTGTGTAAAGCACAGTTTTGTATTTTAAAATACTTCTGTGATATACTTTCCTATCATATATAATTGACAAAATAATGCCAGATAATAGAACTAAATGGAAATTTAATATAATACAATTGTTGATATCACACTTCATTCTAATTTTATTATGCCAAGAATTAGTGCAAAAGTTATAGAGACCGATGTTCCTTTTCTCTATGTGTTTTCAGCATTTAGTGTAACAAAAAAAAGTTGAAATAACTTAGGGAGAGTATTTAACATTTATAAATACACAGTCCTTCCCCCTACACACTTGCATGCCTAAAAGTTATGAAAGATGTTGAATTGGGGGGATTCCTTGAAAGACTTAAAGCTGTCAGCATTTTCTACCCCATGTGGTTTGAGCAAATGAGCAGCCTTGAACTTGGCCTGCAGAGTTCCAGGGCTTGGGCAGAAGGCAGTGCATCTGTGGGTCTTTGCATGACTAATTTCCTGTCAGCAAGTGATTTTATTATCATTTAAATAAGAATTTATAATAATAGCAGTAAACTTGCCAGATGGCTGAATTGGTAAATTTTAAAGAATATATATAGGTCTAAAGCACTTCTGTGCTTCCTCCTTTAATGCCTTCTCTCACTTCTCACCCCATTTGGGTTACTACTTTGGATTTGACCACTTTTATCATTGGTGTTGATTAAAAGAATTTTAATAAGTTTTTGCCTTTTTTAGCAGAGGACATACTGTGATTCATTGCTAGCTGTTCACACTGGATTGGGGAAACCCAGTATTTCCCAGGGTCTTCTGATAATCTCTGCATAAAAATCTTGTTTCTATCTCTGCTTATTAATCATTTAACAGAAAAGAAAAACTACTTCTTAGTTTTTATTCCTTGTACTAAGTTAAAATAATACCTGAAAAGAACTCCTGTGTATTCTTTTCTCATATTCTCTGTCCTCATTGAACATATTTTTAATGCAACAAAAAGTGAGGATAATCTTAAGGAGAAGTGGTTATGGATATTTCAGCTTGCACAACTTTTGCTCGAGAGTGCAGACACCATAATAATTCATATCAAATGAGATCTTAGAAAAATTAAACATCATTATGTCAAACAAATTCCCCTAAATATGAAACAAATGTTGACTGTTTCATAATATAGTTTATCGTTAAATAAATTTAATATGGAATTTTAAACTACTGATTTAGCTTAATTAAAAGGTACAATTTCCTCAATCCTGATTAAATAAAAGTGAAAGCATGTGTTGCCTCCTCTCCCTCTAAGATTTTTTTAAAGATGGAATATTTGAGAAAGTTCAGTGCTGGAGTTAATAGTTACACAACAGTGTTTCTACTGAATCCTTTTGATTTAAGGTATTAAGAGCACTGCTAACCAAAGTACATTGATTAAAAACTTGGAGACACAATATATTCTATTGATATTTTGCAAATATTGTGTAATAGTATCTAATGTAGACTAGTGACAGTGCCTGGGGATTAGTTCCTGCCTGCTCTCACTAAGCCATCCTAGTAGCTATCTCCTGCTCAGAAAACTCAACCTGCAATCTGGAAGAGCTCAGTACTTGTCGCAGAGGGTTATACCGCAGGTACTGACACAGGCCGGTTTAGGTTTATAGATGTTCGTTGGCATTAGTCAGCTTCAAACATCCCTCTCATCCAACTCACAGCCTAAACTTCCTTGTCTACCAATATCTGTGTTGGTTGCCCCAAAAGCAAACTATAGAATGATCACTCTAAGGAGAATAGATTATTGACGGTTCCATTCACTCTCGTCCCAGGTGTGATCTATATTAAATGTTTTGGAGATTATGCCTTATTCTTAAATTGCTTTCTTTTTTATTTTGTGATCCCACTGTCAATTATTTCTCTGGTTCTCACTTTCTTTTTCTCTAAATTCTGCATATTTTATTCTTAATTGTGAAATAAAAGGAAAATTGTCCAAAAAAAGCAAAGCAAAGTGTTTCCTCAGGAAAATGTCACAACTGAATAATTGTTTCATTTCATTTTTCTGTTCAGTAGATATATAATTATATATTTTTTCAGCAATATGAAATGAGAATTATACATGGAGGTAAACTCTAAATAGGGACCATAATAGTCTTTTAAAATGAAGAATTTAACGAAACCACTCTAAACTCCCCTGCTGGGCTCAGGCAAGCTGAAATTAATTCAAGAAGGCAGATAAAATTTTTAACCAGGCCAAGTGGAGATGACGGATATGACAGCTCTCAGTTAAAATGTCTTTTAGTGGCAAATGCATGCATATTAGTCAAGAGATGTGACACAACTCTCCAGTGTGAGAGAAAATGAACCAATGACCATTTGCATTGAGAACAAAAGAAAAATTCTCTATAGCAAAATGTGGAGGACAGATGAGTAACTCCAGTTTGAGATCATGTTTTTTAATCTTTAAAAACAAACCCATTGAAAGTTAACAGGGATATTTTATCTCAAGTGGTAGCCCTTTTCTTTCTTTTCTATGTATCTAATAAAACAGAAGATTTTTTATAGAATGTGTATGGCAAAGAAAGGCAGGTTGTCCTTTCATTTCCCTTTTCTGCATAGAACAACAGAAAATTGTCTGTACATAATCATACTTCAAAGACAGGCTGGAGAAACCTTATAAATTATAAACCCAGATTTATCTATAGAAAAGAAATTCTGAAATGAGACACTTTTTTTTCTTTTCCACTTCCCAAGGATAGTTTATTATGAAGCAATGCAAACAAACCAAAAATGGATGTGTTTCTATTGCAGAGTATCAAAGGCAATGAACATTATTTGGAAGCTAAGGTTGGGAGGATTTGACCATGTGAAAGGCAAGTTTAATTAACTTTAGGAACCGATGCTTCAAGACATAGTGAAAGCTGCAAGTATAATTAAGTTTGGAGTGGTATACATCTTATTTACCCAATTCAAATCAAATTGCATTATCATAACTTTGTTATTAGAAGATAAGACAATCTGTGCTAAAAGAGACACTCAAGTGTGAACCTAGAACTTACCATCCTTTTATCAAAATGAAAGAATCAACCTAGATGTGTATTAAGTCTCAAAACAGAAAAATAATTTGCAGTTTAGAAGTTAGTTGTTATTTACTTGAATAATATATTATCCTCAAAAGAGTATATAAGAACATAAAATGTTATTACAATACTTTATGAGCCAAAGTAGAATTATGCATACAAAATATTCAGTGAAGCTGAATGTGTTAAGAACAAATCACAGGTATAAAGTAATAATTTATCTGGGCTTTGGGAATAAGTGGGAATTCCTCAACAAAAGAAGATTTCAAGATTGCTCTTGTATACCAGGTTATTAAAATTTTGGATTTCTTAAAGATCAGTCCTTTCTCCTCACTGCCTATACATGCTCCCTAAGCTATTTCATCCCTACAGATGGCTTTAATGGTAACCTGGGTGCCAATTACTACCAAATGTATGTGTCTGAGGCAGACTGTTCTGTGAAGTATTTCACAAGTGTTCTTAAATGTGTCAGGGGCACTTCAAGCTCAAAATGTCCAAAATCTTACTAATGAGAGCTCTCAACACCCAATAGGATCCTCTTGAGGTACTGCTAGCCCAGGGAATGACATTCATTTAGTTATGCCTCCTTCATTCTTCCCTCTGTTAACCCCCACATCCAATCCAGAACCAAGTTCTATTGATTTTACCTTTCAAAAACATCTTTTCTAATTCCATTCTCATTTCCATCACACAGCTATCACATCTCACATGGACCACTACAATTTCTAATTTTTGTTTCCCATTATTACAATCTCAATTTACCAAAATGAAATCCGGCCATTTTCTGGATGAAATACCTTCAGTGGCTTCTCATTGTTTCAAAGAACTTACACATTGGCTGATTTCTACCTATTTTCTCATTAATATTTCATCTCCCCTTCTCTCTATGGTTTAGCCTTACATTTTAAGTTCTGGAAATTGGTCAAGCTTTCTCCTACCCACAGGCTTTGCACATCTGTATATTTTGCTTGTAATATTTTTCAATTTCATCCACACCTATGTAACTACTCGTCTTTCAGATGTCAACTAAAAGTCACACCAGGGAAGCTGCCCACCCTGTCACCCCATTTAAATTAAGTCACATATTATATACACTCAAGGCAGCATACTTCTTCCTCACATTATCAGTTCTCATAGTGGAGAACTGATATGTTTTCACATATTACTGTCATTAGTTCCATAATGACTAACTGCTTATTAAAATAATTTTTCCAAGTGTATCAGGATAGCATAATACACCAGTGATTTGAAGGGCCATTCTTTTTGTAATGAAATTGATTAGTGAATATGCCCTATACATGTTAATCATTGAATTAAAGTGCACACAAACTTACAAGTCATTGTTTTCAGTTTGGCACTGAAAGTTATGAGGTGCTGGCTGTAGCAGTAGCAACATTTTATTTTATGTGTTTAGGTATTGTGTTCTCTTCAAAATGGTCTTAAGTCTCAGAGAAAATGAAAAGAGAGAGAGAGAGAGAGAGAGAGAGAGAGAGAGAGAGAGATGAATTAAAGTTCTAATTAACTTTGCCTGGTTTTCCACTTTTTTTCCTGGCCCATTTTGACATTCACAAAAGTGTGATCAGTCACAGCCTCAGCTTGCATTCATTCCCTTTGCCAGAATGAATCCTTTGTGAATCTTTTTTTTTTTTTTAACATAATTTTATGTGGACAGCTACCTACCAACATACACTATTTTTAAACTACAACTTTGAATTGCTGTTCAGGTTGTCTTTGACTAAATATTTCTATTTTATGCTTATTTACTAGTATAAGTAAATAAGAGAAAAAGACTCATTTACTTTATTTTCCATTCCCAGCTGAGCACCAAAAAAATGCTATTTTTCTCTGTCATATATTGAAATTTGCATTCTCAAATGACATGTTTAGATGACTTTGAAGGAATTAAGCAATAGCGATTGTACCTTTTCATAGTGCATATATGTAAAATTTCTCCTTTGACATGAATCTATTCTTGGTTACCATGGAACCTCTCCCACTTAAGTTCTATTTTTTTAGTACTCCAGTATACACTCTATACTAGTGTAACATCAATACAACCCTCAGTTACATCACATTATTTAAAAATGTGCGTTTTTAACAATTTCCTTCTGTTGTTCTGCTTTTGATAACACTTCATAAGATCACTATACAACAATATTTTAGGTATATTCCTGTTACCACTGTATATATTCAGGAGAATGCATTTGTGCTGCAATTATGGCCTGTTTTCAGTGGATGGCAATTAAGAACCTTTGAAGCTGATCATGTCTAGTCCTTTGTAGTCCAGCAACAGGGTTTGCTGGTGATACTGAGAAAATGCACCAGAATAGCAATGTCTTAGAAATGTAATGTAAGCAACCTAAGTAATTTAATGTTTTCTAGGATCCATATTTAACAAAGGTAAAAAGAAATAGGTTACATTAATTTAGTATTATGTGTAAAACTATATTCAAAAATTTATATTACTATAAATGCTAGTGAGATATTTAATTCCTGTTTTTCATGCTAAGTCTTTGAAATCTAGTGCATACCCTACACTTGCAACACGTTTAATCAAACTAGCCACATTTCAATGATCAATAGCTACATGTGGCTGATGGCAACTACATAGCACATTGCTGCCTCCAGAAATTTGCTACTGAAAGTGTGCTTTTTTTTCTTTCTTTTTTTGCACTTATCTAAATTCCTTTTTTCTCTTCAATATTTTTATTTTTTAATTACAGTTGATGTACAATAGTAAATTATTTCAGGTGTACAACCTAGTTATTGGACATTTATATCTTATGAAGTGATCACCCAATAAATCTGGTACTCATCTGATACCAGATGAGTTATTACAATATTATTGGCTATGTTCCTTATACTGTACTTTACATACCCATGACTGTTAAAAGTGTGCCTCTTTAACAAAGAGAATCCACATGACCTCTATGAGCATATTAGAGGTCTAGAATATCATGCTCCACCTCAGACATCCTTGATCAGAATCTTCATTTTAACAAGATGCCCAGGTAATTTTATGCATATTAAAGATTGAAAATCATTGTTTAGAATTGTAACATTTCTAGTTTCCCAAATGTATAGGAAATTAATATAGGTATTACTCTTTGTGCTGTGGAATATTTTTTGTAACAGCTTTATTAAGATATAATTCACATACAAAACATTGACCCTTTTAAAAGTTTTTTTTTATATTTTTAGTGGTTTTTGGCATATTCAAAGTTGTGCAACCATTATTACTATCTAATTGTATAATATTTTTCTCATCCTAGAATGAATACTTATACCCATTAGCAATCACTTCCCATTCCCTTCTGGCCTAGCAGCTGGCAACCACTAATCTACTTTCTGTATGTATGGATTTATCTATTCTGGACATTTTATGTAAATGGGATCATACAATATAAGGCTTTTTTTTTTTTTTTGGTCTGGCATCTTTTGCTTAACAAAATGTTTTTAAGGTTCATTCAGGTTGTACCATGTAAGAGTACTTTATTCCTTTTTATGGCCAAATAGTATTCCCTTGCATGGATATACCACCTTTGTTTATCCATTCATCAGTTAATGGGAATTTGAGTGTTTTACCTCTTGTCTATTGTAAATTATTCTCTATTAACATTCATGTACAGGTTTTGTTTGGACATATATTTTCAATTCTGTTAGGTAAATATCTAGGAGTTGAATTACTGAGTCATATAATAATTTTATGTTTAATTTTTGAAAAAAAATGTCAAACTGTTTTAAAAAGTGGTTGCACACTTTTACAAACCTACAATTTATGAGGGTTTCAATTTCTCCATATCTTTGCCAATGCATATCCTTGTCATTCTTTTTTATTCTCACCATTATATTGGGTGCATTTGGTTTTTATTTGCATTTCCTAAGTACTAATGATATTGAACATATTTTCATGTGCTTGTTGATCAATTGTTAATCCTCTTTGGAGAAATGTTCATTCAAATCCTTTGCCAAGTGTGTAGTTGAATTATTTGTCTTCTTATTGTTGAGTTCAAAAAGTTCTTCATAAATTCTCTATGCAAATTTCGTATTAGATACATGATTTGTAATTTTTTTTAGCTGTGCATTGTCTTTTGATGGAATTATTCAAAGAAGAAAGTTTTAAATTAGAAATCTATTATCTATATACCTATCATCTATCTATCTATTTTGGCTCTTACATTTAAGCTGCAATAAATTTTGAGTTAGTTTTTGTGTATACTGTGAAGTAGGGGCCCAACAACACTCTTACACATGTGGATATTCAGTTGTGCTGGCACTATTTGTTGATAAACAATTCTGTCTCTTACTAAATTATCTTTGTACCATTGTCTAACATCAAATCAACATCAATCAAAGTATTTATTTCTGTACGCTTTGTTATATTTCATTGATCTACATGTCTGTTCTTATGCCAGGCCACTGACTTGAATAGCGTACCCTTGTAATAAATTCTGAAATTAGAAAATCTGAGTTCTCCTACTCAGTTTTTCCTTTTCAAGATTGCTTTCACTATTCTGGCTCCATCGCATTTCCATATGAATTTTCAGATTAGCTTGCCAATTTCTGTAAATATGGCAGCTGGAATTTTACAGGAATTGTGTTATATTTACTAGTATAGGTCAATTTGGAGAGTATTGCCATTTTAAAATATTGTTTTCCAGTATTCTATGAATACGGAATATTTTCCCATTTATTGAAATTTTTAAAAATTTATTTCAGTGATGTTTTTAATTTTCATCGTACAAGTCTTAGACTTCTTTTGTTAAATTTACACCTATATATTTTATTATTTCTGATGCAATTGTAAATGTAACTTTATTAACATTACTGATTATTCCATTTAATTTGCATCCTTATTTAACTTGTTTGTTACTTCTAATAGCTTCTTCTGAGTGTGTATGCTTTCCTTAAAATTTTCTATCTATAGGATAATGTTATCAGAGAGTAGGGATAACTTCACATCTTTCTTTCAGTTTCTATGCATTTTCCTAATATCTCTCTATATAAAAGGCTAATATGCAAAGTGTCCCCTTGGGAGTTTGACAGGGAGAACAGGAGTTCGATCACTTTCTATGATGTGCGCTGACCACCAGAGGGCTATGTGGAACATGGCGGGCGACCAATGGTGGTGGTAGGGTGCTGAGGGAGTGAGGGAAGGAGAAGGAGGGGAGGAACTGCATGGTGGCAGCACACAGGTTGCGAGGGAAGGAGTAGGCAGGAGGGCAGGGAACCTGATCGGCCCTGATCACTGGCCCTTCCTACGGACCCTACCCATGCATGAATTTTGTGCACTAGGCCTCTAGTTCTTTTATAATTGCCCAGGATAGACCTCCAATACAAGGTTAAATAGAACATATGAAACCAGACATTCTTGTCTTATTCCTGATCATAGGGATAAGATACTCAGTTTTTTTTACTACTAAATATGATATTAGCTGAGGAATTTTCCTACATGACCTTTATCAGGTTAGTAATGTCCTTATTTATTGAATATTTTTTAGTTTGAAGAGGTGTTGGAATTTGTCATTTTTTTTGCATTTATTACAATGATCACGTGATTATTATTTTTGTTATTTATTTTTCATTTTATTTTGCAAATAATTTTTCACAATATTATATTAGTTTAGGGTATACAACATAGTGATTATATATATATAACTTATGAAGTGATGACTCCAATAAATCTTGTACCCATGCATCATATATAGTTATTACAATATTATTAATTGTATCCCATGTGATACACTTTACATCCCCATGACTTTTTTTTTTTTTTTTTTAAATATATTTTATTGATTTTTTACAGAGAGGAAGGGAGAGAGATAGAGAGTGAGAAACATCGATGAGAGAGAAACATCGATCAGCTGCCTCCTGCACACCCCCCACTGGGGATGTGCCCGCAACCCAGGTACATGCCCTTGACCGGAATCGAACCTGGGACCCTTCAGTCCGCAGGCGGACGCTCCATCCACTGAGCCAAACCGGTTTTGGCCCCATGACTATTTTGTAACTATTAATTTGTGCTTCTTAATATCTTCTTTTTTTTTGTCACCCATTTCCTCAAATCCACTCCCATCTGGCAACAATCAAACTGTTCTTTGTGTCTATGAATTCATTTCTATTTTTTTAGTTTGTTTATTTTGTTTTTTAATTACACACATAAGTGAGATTATGTGGTATTGTCTTCCTCTGTCTGAGTTATTTCACTTAGCATAATACCCTCTAGATCCACCCATGTTGTTGCAGGTAGTTAGGTTTCACTCTTTTATGGCGGAATAATATTTTATTGTATATTTGCACTACTTCTCTTTTATTCATTCACCTTTTAATGAACAGATGGCTATTATAAATACTAGTAATGCTGCAATGAACATGTTTACAGTTGAATTGATAATGATACCATTGTAAAGAAGCTAGTTATTAATAATAGGAAAGGAGCAAAGGGAAGGCAGACATTTTAGGCATGTCATTTAGGCAGCTTCACTGGGAAGCTGCAATTCCATACTACCCAGGGAGGGAGAAGGAATTCAACAAAGATAGGTGCATGCACAGTAAAGATAGGTGACATAACAAGGGTACTTGTCTGTCAATCACATCTAGGAACAGAGATGGTTGGCAGGAATGGGCATGGCCACTGCAAAAGTGCAAACATTTGGGAATACATAATCTCCTAAAGAAATAAGTTTGCTTTCTTGGGCTCTTAGGACTCTTGCTGTTCATGGGATTCTTGCTCCTACTCTCTTGCATTTGCACATATGGCCCATGGCTATGCAGACCACACACACAGTAGACTAATGTACTGCAGTGGGGAAATACAAGCTAAGCTAGCCTGATGCTGACCTGGACCCTGCTCCAACATGGAAAGGAACCTCTGGACACTAGCTCTGATTTTAGCTCTACTGAAGCCACAACTACACTTCTATGCCTGGACTAAGGGAAATGGGACTTTGGAAACCCAGGGGTGTAATTCCATGGAAATAAAGCTTTCTACTGTATCTCACCCTCCCCTGGGGTCCTCCAGAAATGTTTATCCCAGTGTTACTCTAAGAACCCCACTTCCATGAACAACTGAGGGAAACAAACCCTTCTCCTGCACTATAACAATGTCAATTTTATTTATGACAATTGGTATCAATTGAAAATTTAATTGATCCCCAAATATTAGCTGGCTTTGCATTCCCTTTCTGGTTGAGTTGTTACATTGGAAATCCATTATTAGTTAAATCAATTGTCACAGATACCAACAATTAGAAATTCAGTGGAAAGAACGTTTTCCTATCTGTTGCAGGTTGATGTGATATATTATAACAATTGTTTCAAAAACTTTATCAATGCTTGTGCAATAAATTCTTAACATTATTAAATTCTTATAATATTGCAGGTATTTTATTTGATAGCACCTCATTTAATCTTCACACATTAGTGCCGGTGTTCGGTATCCATTTTTATTGAGTCATTAGAACTTAGAAGTATTAAGCTAACTAGTAAATAAAACCTCTAGGATTTGAATAGCGTTGTTCTGTTCTTCAATAATAATGGTTCCAAGAGTGTTGTGATTCCTACACCAGCAGTATCACTTGGGAAATTGTTAGAAATGTGAATTCTTGGACCCCACACCAGACATCCTGAATCAGAAACTCTGGGATGGAACTCAGCAAAAGATGTTTTAATAAGCTCTCCCAGATTATTCTGACGCACATTAAATACTGAAAGCCCTGCTATTATTCCTCTTCTAATAGATAGGCATAACAGGCTCTTAATATTTTTCTTATTCTTCTTTAACTCACTAATTTTTGGCCACTGAGGCAATGTTTTATTTGAACTCACAAAGCAAGAGACAACAGACTTAATAATTAGTGCCCCCAGTTATATTTATAATAGCATATACTTAAAAGGTTCAAATGTCTAAAAGTTAATTGAATGTTTTCATTGTAAAGTATATTTAGCTTCAATGTCCTGTGCTAAAAGTTTTATTTTATTTATGATGGAAGCCTAATGACAGTCCAATTCCCAAGTTGAATTGCCAAGGAGAGAAACTTATAACAAGTTTACACTTCGAGGAGAATTGTTTTGTTTTCTGTGTGGGAACAGAGCAGTTCTCTTTAGACATCTGCTCTACTTTCGCTGGAAAGGTAAAGGTAACCCTTAAGGCTGTTGGAGTGCATGTAGTGGGAACTTGTTAGCAATTAGTAATGGGTGAACAGGCTGTGCATCCCTGGTCTTTGGCAGGATGATCATGAATTGTTTTGAACATCTTTACTGCACTACATTTTAGGTGGAAACGAATTATTGCTTATGAAGATATGCATTCTATGTTCTGAAACCACAAAATGAGTTTTGGGATACAGTTTGTTTCTACATTAGACATTAACTGTATTTGATTCTGGGGGAATAATCACTGCTACTTAAATATTAAATTTCAGTGAGGATATACCTATGAAAACTCTTATGTGAGTTGTGGGAGTCAGGTGATGACAGTACACAAAGGAAATCCTGAAATGTAGCTCTTATTGCCCTTGTTATAATTCAGTTGTTTGATGTAAAAAAAAAAGTGTGGGAGAGAAACATATGAATTACAATTCAAAGTTCTCCTATGGAATTAAACTGATTCAAGTTGCCTAGCCCCTAAATGCAGTCACTGAAAGTGTAGTTCCCCTGCAGGCTGACCCAAGGGTAAAAAAAAAAAAAGAAAAAAAAAGGTTAGCAATGAACATTTTGAAGGAGATGTAAGTTGACAATGTGTGGTGTGTGAGTTGTACACATGCCAGGACCCAGTAAATGCCCAGTTCCAATGTTAGTAAAGCTTATTGCTAACCAACAGTGCTTAGTAGAACCTTTTTCAGTGAGTATTGGTCTATCCAGCTTACATGGCAATGGTCCTAGCTCTTGAAGAGTGAAGGCTATTACTTGCCCTTAAATAGCTATGATTTAGAGAGCTACCACTCAGACACTAATGTAGTTCAGTGTGTAAAAAACAGAAGGCTCACCATCCTATATAATAAAAGCCTAATATGCTAAGTGTCCCATCATCCGTTCAACCAATCAAAGCATAATATGCTAATGATATGCTAAGGCTGCTCAACCTCTTGCTATGATGTGCACTGACCAGCAGGGGGCAGATGCTCTGACTGGTAGGTTAGCTTGCTGCTAAAGTCCAGCTGATTGGGACTGAGCGAGAAGGACCGGACATAGCCCTGGAGCCCTCCTGTGGTCCCTCCCCAGCTTTTGGATTGTGCACCGGTGGGGTCCCTTGGCCTGGCCTGCACCCTCTAGCAATCCAGGACCCCTCAGGAGATGTCAGAGAGCCTGTTTCAGCCCAATCTCGCAGGCCAGGCCAAAGGACCCCACTGGTGCACAAATCCGTGCACCAGGCCTCTAGTATGAAATAAATTAATGTATGTAATTGGGGATACTGCAAGTTAAATTCTTTGTTGGAAAATGATTTACAAATTGAATACATTAATAATGAACATCATTACTAGTTTACTCTATTTTTTTACTAGTTTACTCACAGGAGGATATGTTTTTAAATTATTCTTTTGAGAGAGAGACACACACACAGAGACAGAGACAGGAAGAGAGACATCCATGAGAGAGAGAAACATTGATTGGTTGCCTTCCATATGCACCATGACCAGGGATCTAAGCTGCAACATATGCATGTGTCCTGACAGGGAATCAAACCCACAACCTTTTTGGTGTCTGGGATGGTGCTCCAACCAACTGATCCACCCAGCAGGGCACTTGTTTACTCTTGATATAAAGAATAGGGTAGAGGGATAAAAATTCATCTGTGGTTTTTGCAACCCAAGAGAGGTTTTCACATCTTAGATAATAAATACTTCTAGCAGGTATTAGCTTATAACTAGAAGTATGTGCTCAGAGACTCCCCCAGAATAGTTTGTCTTCTGACATGCTGCATTGCCCTGGGGTGGGGGGGGTGGTGGCTTAATAAAATAATGTACGTGTTCAGTGTGGAGCTGTTAAGTTATTTATTCCTCTTCTGATACTGCATGCATGAACTGCCACCGCTTGATGAATTGCTGAAGAGAATGGGAACTGACAAACAACTCTTCCTTTAGCGGTTGGTCACACTGACAGCATCAATAGGAAAACACATCATGGGTTCTAAAATGCCACATTTTCACCATTTACCCTGAATAAGACATGAAGCCCTTTACGGAAAGCTGTAGTATGTTATCATTAAGGGCCAGATGACAGAGAGAAGAGTGTGCTTTGAACTCTCTCAAGTCATCATTCTTAATTTCCATGCTCCTTAGATGGAAGGCCCACCCACATGGGCTCTGAGCAAGGCAGGGACTATTGCACCTTTTAAAACTGCATTGATAGATTGGCTTCATCAACACCCATCCTGGCTTTTGCCCATTGGGAAAGGCTCCTATCCTCATTAGGGTCCTGTAATGTCTGTGGCTGACATTGTTCTAATGCAAATAGAATGACAAAGAAGATAAGTGCCATGAAAATTTAATCCTCCATCCCCACGCCACCATCATTACCCTTTTCCTTTTAGTTATTCCCACTTCAATCTGCAGGAGGTAATGTATGCAATCTATTGGTACTTTTGCAAGATGATTACTACATTTTAGAAATGAATTTCCCAGCTATTGCACTAGGGGGGTTTTAACAGGGTCCCTGGTTTTCCTGCGAACTTGGCAGCAATCTTTGCCCAGGTCTTCCACAGTGGATCTTCACTATGGGGAATTCCTGGTTAATAGAACTTGTCTATTACTTTCCATTTCAGTGACCAACAACACTTGTGAAGTAGAGCTGGTGATTGGTTTAATGTTGTCTGGAAAATAAAAATAATGTGTGTTTACCTGTCCAAATCAAAGAATAAAAACTACTATTAAAAACGAATAATAATGTTTCTCTGTAGTCTATGACCAAACTTGGACTTTTTTTTTTTTAACCCTCACCAGAGAATATTTTTCCATTTATCTTTAGAAAGAGAGTGGAAGGGAGGGAAGGGGAGAGAGAAAGAGAAAGAGAGAGACATCAATGTGAGAGAGACACATCACCTGGTTGCCTCCCATATATGCCCCTACCAGGGGCCAGGGATTGAACCTGCAATGAAGGTATGTGCCCTTGACCAGGAATCGAACCTGGGACCGTTTGGTCCATGGGATGACACTCTAACCACTGAGCCAAACCAACCAGGGCAAACTTGGACAATTTAATAAAAATGTAAATTTAGAGTAGCTAATATAAATATATTGAAAATATAAAACTGTATAAGTTAAATAAAGCATATTTTAGAGCTTTGGAGAATTCCTACTTGGACTCAGCTGAAAAGAAAGAACCAATAGAGTATATTTCAAGTTTTCATACTTAACCCTATGTTTTATACATATTTTAAGTGTCTTTAATAGTGGATTAGATATATACATATTTTATCACCAATGATATGTTGTAGTAATTTTTTATGTCTTCTAAAATTACCCCCCATCTTTATTAATCAAGAGTTATTGGTAAGAAAAAAGAAAAGAGAGACAACATAGAGATTAAAAAGAAAAATGTAGATTTACCAGAGATGACAGATTTGTGAGTGTGTCTTTCACTTCGAATATAGATGTGGATTATACTTTCTCTGGTGATTATTCTAATAGTAATTGTGAAATACATGTATTTCAATGTCTTTTATAGAAAATGCATTTCCTAAATAAATAGAAATGTGCTTTCTCAGTGATTAGAAAAAGCCTTTCACTAATGGTAGCATTTTATATATGAAGGGGACTAAAAATTTTCAGAATTTTTAACACTTGTTTGAGACAACATTGGCATGGTTATTGTCTATAAAGCTTATCTTGGCACATTTCTTTTCTTACACACTATGAAGCTATTGAGTGAATACATTTATGTTATTATATTTACACTAGAGGCCCAGTGCATGAATTTGTGCACCAGTGGTGTCCCTCGGCCTGGACTGTGGGATCAGGCCAAAACCAGCTCTCTGACATATCCCGAGAAATCCTAGATTGCAAGAGGGCACAGGCCAGGCCGAGGGACCCCACCATTGCACGATCCACGATTGATTCTGGGGAGGGACACGGGAGGTTGGCCAGCTGGGGAGGGACTGCGGAAGAGCCCCAGGGCTTGTCAGGCCCATCTCGCTCAGTCCCAATCAGCCAGACTTCAGCAGCAAGCTAACTAACCAGTCGGAACATCTGCCCCCTGGTGGTCAATGCATGTCATAGCGAGTGGTTGAGTGGCCTTAGCATATCATTAGCATATTACACTTTGATTGGTTGAAAGGACTACTGGATGACTGGACACTTAGCATATTAAGTTGTTATTATATAGGATGCTCATGAGATATTTTTATTGGATTGATTGATTAGATGCTAGACATTTCTTTTATTAATGAAACACATTCATTTCTTAAATATGTCTCAAAAAGCTGAAGATGGTGGTACAATGAAAATAAAAGAGACATCAAGTTATTTCTTTACCTTAGTTATCTCATTGTATAAACTGATATATGTAATATAGTTCAGTAATTAGAATAAAACTGTTCAGCATATCTTTAGGCCATGCTATGCAGTTTAGATGTGGACAGTTGCTAACACATGGCACAGAAAATTATATGTGAACTACAGTTTTAGTACTGCTACTTCAAGTTGGATGCTGAGCATATAATTACTGCATTCTTGGCATGTAATTTTACAGGAGTTACTGTTTATGTTAACCTTGAAAAATACTGATACTGTAATTTTAAGCTAAAATGCAGAACTTGAATGTGAAATTATATGTCGATTTTGAATGATTTATAATGTGAGTTTGGTCTTCTGAAGAATAACTTGTTACTGTGATAACTTCCCCAATTTCCTATGGAATTAAAATATGTAAAGTGTTGTTAAAACATCCTGTGTGACTGAATAGTTAACTAGCTACATAGATATGTAAAAGGAGGGGTATCAGTGAGTTGGAAGAAGCTGTTAATTACAACCCTCTCTCCCTGTAAGTTTCATGGCTGCAATTCCCAGACAGATACAGACAATGGAGCATGACTGCACAGGACACCTCTGTCCCAGCAGCTCTCAGTTGTTTGTTTAGGTGTGAGGAAAACACATTATGACCCTAATAATAATTATGTATTTGGAATTAGATTTTTGCATTTGCAATACAAAGTTCCATCTTTCATAAAATGCAGCCTCAGCACCATTTGTATTTTGCTTCATTTGCATATGGCACCAGGACTACTCAAATATAGGCTTCATTTGAAGATGGTGATACTGTTTTTATTTGTATTTATTTTATTATTATTTTCTTATCCTCACTCAAGGATATGTTGACTGATTTTAGAGTGACAGGAAGGGAGAGAAAGAGTGAGAAACATTGATTGGTTGATTGGTTGCCCCCTTACATGCAACCTAGGTATGTGCCCTGATTGGGAATTAAACCTGCAACTTTGTGATGTACAGGATGACACTCCAAACTACTGAACCACCCAACCAGGGTAGTGACACTATTTTTAATTTAACATAGTATTATATGTTTCCAGTGACCACTCTTCAGGCAATGTTTTAACTCTTTATTAAGGACAAAGGTATATATACAGTCTTTAGTTGATATTAAAAGTAAGGCTAAAATATTATAAATTATTTTCTATTTTAGAATAGTATATCATCTTCATTTACTTTTGCATGACATGACAAAAGTAATGTAACTGAACTTTTAAAATTTAGATAATGATTTTATACCAGTTAGTTTTTGTTTTTGGAAATATATCCCAAAGATCCTATTTTTTACTCCCCTTAAGAAATCAGATTTAGAAATTAAAAATTCAATTAGAAAATTTAATAAGTTGGCTTTCATTTACTTCCATGTGTTTTCTGAAAATATATTTTCTTCTCTTTGTCTCTCTGCGGTGATCAGGAATCTTTGTTTCCCTTATGCTGTTCTTCTTCCTTTCTCTTCTCTCTTGTCCTATTCTTTGTACAAGAGAATGTTTCTTTATTGAAACATGCAGTTAGTTTTCTTTCTGGACAAGAGGTTTCCATATAATTATCAAGTTCGTAACTTCATCCAAATTACATGCAAGGTCATGGTCTGAAAATAATTCAGGGACAGAACTTGTCTATTGCAAACTTGATGGCACCAATAATGTGTCTAAAAAGGAATCTTTTTTTCTAAAAAAGATATAGATATAATTCAATCCTCCTTGAATTCAGTGTGTAAAAATTTGATAGTTAGGCTCACCAAATTTTAGCTTGGGACATTTATAAACTTTCTTAAGTCATAGCTCTTTAGTATTATAAAAGATAGGACATATAGCAGAAAAGAAATCTCTATAAAACATGACAGCTAAAAAAAGAAAGAAAAACAGCTTGAAATAAATTTTATGTCCATACCAGTAATGACGACATGATATATATTTACACTATGCTTTACTTTCACCCTGTAAGTTTCAAAATAGTTGGAAACTTAAACATATATAATTCCAATAAGAAAATGTATATTAAAATAATACATGGCTTAGAAATTATTGACCTTCACATTTAAATGTCCTCCATGCAGTGAATGAATGTAAAAGAATTGTGTTAGGGGAAAAGCCACCATTGTCTTCTGCACTTAATTAAAATAACTTTCAAACAGATAAACAACAGTGTTTCCATAGGCAGGATCCAAGAACTTCCATCTTATAGATGCCAAGTTTAGTGTCTAATGAATTCTTGAAATATTGCTAATGGAAACAGTATACAATTGCCTGTGTGTCACTTTCTCCCTGATTAAAAGCTATATGGTATAGAACATTAAAACCAATCTTATACCTATGTGAACTACATAACTTTTACTTTATAAACAGTATGCATTACCCCTTTCCTCTATTAAGCCTACAAAGGATTTAAAGCATTAGGCTAGAAGGTGTGTGTGTGTGTGTGTATGTGTGTGTGTGTGTTGGCACTAGCAGTGGGAGACACTCACAATCCTTCAAGTCAGGATTTAAGAGCATTACCTGAGAGGTTTCAGTAAAGTTGGTGTTACAAATTTTGTTTCTTTTGTATCTATGCAACAGTTTTACATTTCCCCATGTCAATGATCTCCATTAGCTTTGAAAAATACATAATTTAGATATTCTTCTTGTCATGTAAACATGCCATAGGAATAAAGAACCCCTAGATAAATTTTAAAAATGTTACTTTACATTATATGAATCATTCACACATTTCTGTGAATTAGTGTTCATGTGCTGCTGTAAGATAAATACCTGGCTGATTCTGCCAATGGCCCTGCTAATGATTTTTATTATCCTGTGGTTTGCATTGTGTTCTAGGCCACTCATTTCACAACGCTGTATGTTTTAAATCCCCATAATCATGGCAATCAAATGTACTTGCTGGCATTTTTTAGGGTTCGTTTGCTATTTTCTTTTATAGTACTCTGCCAATTTATGTTATAGCACTTACTATATTTTGAAATCATATCTGTGTGTTCATTTGCTTATTGTCTGTTTTCTCAACTTGACTGAAAATTTTATTTTTTTTCCACCAACTTACATCTAATACTTAGACATGGTCAGTACACATAATAAGAGCTCAAGAAACTTGTGTTGAATTTGCATGGTTTATAATAGTTTAACTACATACGTACAGTTATTTAAAATAAATCATCTATCTTTTAAACTTGTATTTCTGGCATAGCCCCAAATGGTTTCTTTTGAAGGATGGACAGATAGCTGGATAAATATATCCATATGCACACAGAGTTCTCTTCTCAGGATGTAACATATTTGAATCAACCAGATACTTTGTCAATTCCACATTGTACAGAAAAAGTCTGATAAAAAGAATCCACTGTAATGCAGAAACATATATAGGTAAAATGGCATGTGGATGCCAATATCCTGGTTGCAATATTGTACTATAATTCAGCAAATTGTAATCATTGGTAGAAACTAGGTAAAATGTACATGGCATCTGTATATAAAGCAGCTGGCCTGGACTTCTTAAAATCTTCTGTGCTTTGAAAGATAAAAAAAATGTTGAAAAAGTTTTAAATTAAAAAAGGGAGGTTAAACGGACACAATAATTAAAAGCAATGCATGGTACTGAATTGGATCTTCTGACAAAATAAAATTATAATGAATATGGATTGAATTTATACTATAAAAATTCTATACAGCTTGTCTAATTTAAAATTCCAAGCTATTAAAGCTCTTTTTGAAGAGCTAGCTGTCCTCACTGCCAAGCAAACTCTTTGTCTTACTCTTCACAGCCTAGTTTGGAACTTTTCTTTTTTGCCCTAAATTCCAATCTGCGGAAGGGCTATTGGAGTGGCGGTTAAATCTATATATGCATTATTTTGCTCTGTGTTTAGTTTCATAAATATATAAATGTTTTGCTGTACTCTTCAAAAGTCATTTAAGTTTCTGTGTAATATTAGGCCTTAGGAAAGTACAATAGAATAGATAAAATTAAAAATACACATTTTCTCTTGTGAAGTACATTATCATTGTTACAATAGCGGGTACTTAAAAAAAAAACACGACATATTTGCCCTTGGAACTTGGAACTTCACAAATGTGTCATATTTTTATGGAAGGCCCTATGCCACTTGCATCAGAATTATTGGAATATGGAACATTCTCTCTAATTGTCTGCCAGTAAGGACGACATAATGTTTCTCTGCATTAACTTAATTGTTCCCTGTAAAACATTAACATGGCAAAACTCTGAGCTTGTAAATGTGGGACTTGTCTTCATCTTGATCAGAGAAATGAATTTTTAATTCAAATGAGAAAAGGTAATGAGATTAAAACAGAGTCTGGAAAAGTGTAAGGTGCCAATTTGGTACTCATAAGGTTAATTACAAACATCCCCACTAAGGTATTGATTGCATCTGTTTAGTGAAGCTGAGGGTGCAGCAAACCTCGTATGGCTGGCACCCCATCATTATAACAGGGTCTCCCCAACAACCAACCTTCCAGCATTTTACTTAACATATCTTCTGCCCCCACTACACAATAAATTTACTAGCCCTGGCAGAATGGCCTTGTAACAAGAATGGGTTTTGGTTTGTCTTGTTAGTCTTGGTCTTAATAAATCTTACTATAAAGGAGAACATCATGGCTGTGTACAGTTAAAAGAAATGTCTCTATGTAATCTTTTTTTAATGGAGTTCTCGGATGTCCATGGGAAGTATTCATCTAGTTAATTACATTTGTACAGTTACAAACCTTAAAAACTAGCAGGAAGAATAGGAAATATTAAGTGTGATTTTAAATTTTCTCAGTTTTTTCATATATTTTCCTCTGGAAACCCCAACAATGGAGCTATTGGACTGGCTACATCCTTCCCACTTATGCCCATCTACACTAATAAAAGAGAAACATGGTAATTGGCGTACGACCGCTACCCTTCCCATTGGCTAATCAGCATATCCTTATGCAAATTAACTGTCAGCCAAGATGGCGGCCGGCAGCCAGGCAGCTGGAAGCGAACATGAGGCTTGCTTGCTCCAGTGACTGCGGACTCCAACGTTCCCGCCTGCCTTGCCAGCCTCTGAGCTACAACTCTAAGAAACTATGTTGCAAATATAGAAGCTAAACAAAACCCCAGAAAAAAGCTTTCAGCCAGCCAGGATCTCAGAGCTAGAGTTATACATTGTTTCGATTATAGCAGCGGAAGCCTCAGAGCTAGAGCCAGAGCTAAAGCTGGCCCAGAATAAAAAAAAAAGAAAAAGAAAAAAAGGAGTGGTTGGGAGCTTCAGTCAATTGCCAGCCTGGAAACAGCCCTCAGCTCCTCACCCAGACTGGCCAGGCACCCCAGTGGGGACCCCCACCCTGATCCAGGACACCCTTCAGGGCAAACCAGCCAGCCCCCAGGCCTCTATCCTATATAGTAAAAGGGTAATATGCCTCCCAGCACTGGGATCAGCGGAGCCGCGAGGCCTCCTGGCACCGGATCAGTGTGACAGGGGGCAGCGCCCAAACCCCCTGATCGCCCTGCGGCTCTGTGTGTGACAGGGTGTGGCGCCCCAACCCCCCCTAGCCCCCCCACAGGCCCTGCTCTGTGTGTGACAGGGTAGAGCCATAACCTCCCCATCGGCCCTGCCCTGTGTGTGACAGAGGGCGGTGCCCTAACTCCCCTATCGGCCCTACTCTGTGAGTGACAGGGGGGAGCTCCCCAACCCCCTGATTGGCCCTGCTCTGTGCGTGACAGGGTACGGAGCCCCAACCCCCTGATTGGCCCTGCAGGGTACGGAGCCCCAACCCCCCTGATGGGCCCTGCTCTGTGCAGGGGGCAGTGCCTCAACCCCCTGATTGGCTCTGCTCTGTGCATGACAGGGGGTGGCGCTGCAACCTCCCCATAGACCCTGCCTTGAGTGTGATAGGGGGCGGTGCTCCAACCCCCCAATCGGCCCTACCCTGAGCGTGACTGAGGGTGGCATTGCAACCTCCCTATCCGCCCTGCTCTGTGCATGACAGGGGGCGGAGCCCCAACTCCCCAATCAGCCCTGCTCTGAGCCCAACCAGGGGCTGCACCTAGGGATTGGGCCTGCCCTCTGCCACCCAGGAGCAGGCCTAAGCCAGCAGGTCGTTATCTCCCGAGGGGTCCCAGACTGCGAGAGGGCACAGGCCGGGGTGAGGGACCCCCCCTTTCCCCCCCGGGTGCACAAATTTTTGTGCACCGGGCCTCTAGTAGTAATATAATCATGTTACATTATATTATTATTATTATTTTTTAAACCTTTATTGTTCAGATTATTACATTTGTTCCTCTTTTTTCCCCCCATAACTCCCCTCCTTCCAGCTCCCACCCCACCCTCCACCCTCACTCCCCACCCACTGAGTTCATCCATAGGTGCATGATTTTTGTCCAGTCACTTCCCTCATCTCCCACACCCCTTTTCCCCCAAGAATAGTCAGTCCATTCCCTTTCTATGTCCCTGATTCATTATAGTCACCAGTTCATTCTGTACATCAGGTTATTTATTCACTTGATTCTTAGATTCATTTGTTGATAGATGCATATTTGTTGTTCATAATTTGTATCTTTACCTTTTTCTTCTTCTTCCTCTTCTTAAAGGATACCTTTCAGCATTTCATATAATACTGGTTTGGCAGTGATGAACTGCTTTAGTTTTTCCTTATCTGTGAAGCTCTTTATCTGACCTTCAATTCTGAATGATAGCTTTGCTGGATAAAGTAATCTTGGTTGTAGGTTCTTGGTATTCATCACTTTGAATATTTCTTGCCATTCCCTTCTGGCCTGCAAAGTTTCTGTTGAGAAATCAGCTGACAGTCGTATGGGTATTCCCTTGTAGGTAATTGAGCCTCTTTCTCTTGCTGCTTTTAAGATTTTCTCTTTGTCTTTTGCTCTTGGCATTTTAATGATGATGTGTCTTGGTGTGGTCCTCTTTGGATTCCTTTTGTTTGGGGTTCTCTGCGCTTCTTGGACCTGTAAGTCCATTTCTTTCTCCAGGTGGGGGAAGTTTTCTGCCATTATTTCTTGAAATAGGTTTTCAATATCTTGCTGTCTCTCATCTTCTGGCACTCCAATGACTCTGATATTAGTCCGCTTAAAGCTGTCCCAGAGGCTCCTTACACTATCTTCACACCTTCGGATTCTTTTTTCATTTTGCTTTTCCAATTGGGTGTTTTTTGTCGAATCTTTGTTTTGATTCTTGTGCTCCTCTGGTCTGCTATTGGGTATAATATTCTTTATTTCAGTCCGTGTATGCTTACTTTCTAATTTCTTTATCGTAGCATCGAGGGTTTCATTAGTTTTCGTGAGGCTCTGCACAAATTTATGGCAAGCCCTCAAAATTGCGATTCTTAGCTCCATATCCTCCATTTCTGTCATGTTTTTTTGTCTCCGCATCTTTTATGCTTTCTTGGTGCACCCCCTTGTGGTCTCTGTGCGCAGTCTTGTTCTAGCCAAGCCTTAATTGTTGTAGTTAACGCTAGAGGGATTTGACCACCAGGCCGACTGGCTGTGGAAATCAGCTGTGGGAAAACTTCAGTCCTCAGGGGAGGCGCTAGTCCAGCCCTTGCCTGAGGCGATTGGCAAATGGCTGTGCGCAGGGTTTGGGCGGGGCGGGCTCAACAGGGCGGGGGGAGGGAGCAGCTATGGCTGCTCTCAGTCCGTCCCCAGGGGCTCTGCCTCTCTGTCCCAGCAATCGCTGCAAACCTCGGAGGGGCCGTAGCCAGACAGTCCCGCTTCTCCCGTTTGAGTCTGGGTCCCTAGAGACTCGCCCGGATCTGTAGCCCAGAGTCTGAGACTCGCTCCTGATTGAAAACGACAATCGCGCCCTCAGCCGCCAGCCCGCTTTGCGCACGCACCCTCACCACCGCACCGCCGTACCTTTAAATTTTCCACACTGCGCCTCCGCTGAGCGTCGGAATGCTGTTGTTTTTGCTTCTAGTTGAAGAGACTCTCCTCAACCAGCCTTCCCGTGGTTCTGGTTGATGTCTGCTCCGACTTTTAGTTGTATTTTTGAAGTGGTTGTCCACGGCGGCAGTCTCCGGTGTTTACCTATGCCGCCATCTTCGATTCCTACATTATATTATTTAATTTTACTTGTTTGTCCTCTAATTAGAATGTTACATCTTTATAGCAGATACCATCAGTTTTATTTTTTGTCCAAGCACGTTGTAAGTGTATAACCCATGTTAGGGAATATAAAATAGACAACATGTCGGCTCAATCAGGCAATGACTTAATGTTTGAATGAACAAATCAGTGTAATTTCCCGCTTGCAGAGGTCCCCTTTGCTTCCTGCCCCATGGAGTACACTTGACACCTCAGGAAAGGACCATATTAGTGCTGGACAGGACAAACTTGCTTGTCTTCGCCTGCTCTCATCTATGAGGATGTTTCCTGACAAGTTTAGGTCACTGCATTTTTGTGCCATGGTTGTTTGTCTTTAAGTGCCAACAGGAAAATGGGGAGTGACAGTGCTTCCATTTCCAGTGTTCACAGGAGAAAGCTGAGCACAGAAAAAAAGATTTTCTTCCTCCATTTGTACAAAAATTTGTTTGTGTCTGTGCATATACAAATGGAAAACATTTAGCTTCCAGCTTTTAAGAAATGTGAATATATAAAATATATGTTTGCTGAGCTTATGAATGATTCTTTAGGCTATGTTACAGGTAAAGTTTATTTAACATTTTGTTAGTTTAAAAACTACACTTGGCTTTTTTTAAATGTTCCTAATGTGTTGTTTTAAACACCTATGACTAAAGTAGCCCTCTGTTTCATCTTTTTCTTCAAATTTGTCAAGCTTTAACAAACCTTTATCATTAAGTACCATGCTCTAAGTTAAGATAAATTAAAACAAGATAATAAGGCTCTGACTTGCCAACTTCATATAAATTAATTTTACTAAGTGCAGAACTAGATTTAAACTACCCAAAAGAATGTTCCCATCAATGTTAATAAACATGTCATATGATAAATAGAATTCAAGTATGTAGAATTGGAATTTTGTGAATATTTTATCTGAAAAACTTTGCTCTCTGTAAGTCAATCCTACTTAATTGTATTATTTCAGTGAAAACTTTCCTCTGTATTTATGACTAAGTGCTTGAACTAGAAACTTGCTTTAGTAGCTGCCTTGATGTTCGTCCTTTTTATTTATTTTAAAGATAAAGGTCACTCTAGGAAGGTGGTTCAGGAGTTAACTGTGTTCCAAAAGGTTAGAGATCAAAGTGGAAACAGACAAGGTTCCCTGAAAAAGGAGAGGAGTTGAGCAGGAGCCTTCCCACTGAGGTCCTCCTGGAGGCTCTGGGGGTAGGATGGGGTCTGACAGTGATGGGCTTCCCCTGACCTGTTTCTTCCTTTGTACCTAACTCCGGCCCGGAAATAGAGCAGCACAACATGCTCCCAGACTGACACCAGGAAGCGTCATAAATCAGCAAGCGAGTGTTCCAGAATGGCCCTGCAGCCACTGCCTTCCCTCCAGAGCTGACACCTGTCACCTTTTAAAGAGTGTGCATTCTCTGTCACTGTAGCTGAATCCTGCTGTGTCTTTATCCACACTCACATTCTGCCTACTAGGTATTATCGGAGTGGCTGCTTTATATTAATAAATCACTTGTCATTATAAACTAGATCATTTTTTATGTGTACCTAAAAACTTGGAATTTACATGGGTAACTTGGAATTTACATTGGGTAACAACAAAAAACAATCTGTGTGTTTCTTTTGTAAAAGAAGGTAAGCATGTAAATGTATGAACACAGACCAAATTACATGTATTTGTAATCTCTGATAAAATATTGCACTTAATGGTCTTATATTATAGCTAATACTTCAGAACATTTTACATGATAAGAATCCTTAAGAATCTGTGAGTTAGGAAAATGAGCTTTGAACATAGCCAGTGACCGTTGCCATTAAGTAAGTAACCATTAGATGTTTTTATTCTTTTAAAAATATGTTTTCTCTGTGATACACATATCACTTTAGTAGAAAGGCATGACTGAACAACCTGTATGTTAACTGGTGTTATTTTTTTCTAATATGATTGATATACAAGTACTATTGTAGAATCCCTTAGCTTTTAGAGAGGAGTTATGAAAAAATGTTTGTAAAAATTATCCAATCAAAAGGTTGTTCATCAATGCATCATTTGGATTGATTTATGACCAAAAGAGGGAAGTGTGGATAAAAAAGGGGCCACATACTAAACCTGGCAGCTCAGGGAAGGCCTGCACAGTGGACCTTATGAACTTAGAGACCTAAAGTAACCACAAAGGATGGAAATTAAAACTTTCTAACTAGACTGAGTCAGGGGCATAGCCATGTCCTAGGCTAAAATCTTCCTTGACAAACGTCAATCTTTACCTTAACTGAGCCTGTCTATTCTCTTTTTGCAACTACAATAACATGGAATATCAGGGTTATTTTATTTTTCCAAACCCCTCAGGGCACAATCACTGGGCCAGAACCCCTCATTGTTGTTGTTATTGTATTAATTGTTGACTGTTAACTATCCTATACCCACCTATGCAAAAGAAGTAATTGTTTATTCCTTTTACTTTTTATCCAATCCCAGAGGTTCCCCCACTTTGCTTTCTCCCATCTCCCTAATGTATCACCAATGGATTTCATGTAACCCCTTTAGGTCTCCTCCTTTGATTGTAATGTATAAAATAAAGTGCAAAACTGCCATTCTCTGGAGCAGTTTCTCAATCTATTGAGATTTTGCTTCCTAGCAATTGTCGTTAGTTTGGCTCAGATAAACTCATAAAATTAATTTTAAAAAATTGCAAGACACAAATCTACATGAGCTGAAATTTATGTCTCTTTAATGTTTGCTTATTGATGACACTAAAAATAAAATATCCAATACACAATGGGGATTTTCTATTCGCTCTCAAATGAATGTTTTAAATCTTATTTTGAATTCTAGTGAAGCAAACAAGGACCACAAGATGTCTGTAATTGGAGGTATTAAGTGTGAATTATAAGTGGAGGGTGGTTAAAAGGGACAGAAAAAGTCACTTTCCTATTGATTGGACTGTGGTGGGATAAATGTGTGGCTTCTGCCCTTAATGGAAGCTGATTGTTCGGGGATGTGCCAGCAAGACTGGTCGATTCTTGAGCTGTTGTTTACTGGGAAGGACAATATCAATTTTCCAGAGGCGTGATTGGTGGGATGTCAAGGCTGTCACCCTTTTCTCCTCCTCATCACTGACAGACAGCCCAGTGACAACTGCCAGCGATGGGACATTGCCTGCTTTGGTATATACACTAGAGGATATAACTGGCAAAAAAAAAAAAAAAGGAAAAAAGGAAAGCACTTCTGTAAAAAAGATATAATCAGCAGTTGTCAGGACTGGTTACCTGCTGGTATATGATGTCTGAATAGTGGCCACAGTGCATTGCCTTTACTGGTGATCTAATGTGGAACCTGGCTTTCGTGCTTAGAAAATTCATCTTGGGATAATTTTAGGGGGTAGCTTTTATTGTTGGCATTTTTTTTCTACTGGAGATTTAATATCAGAACAAAAATATTTTATCTCACTTAATTTGTTCTAATTAAAATAGGCTTTGGAGAATTCAAATGGGCTTGAAAGTAGTATTTTTTTTAATAGAAATGATCACACTTGTAGTAAGTTTCCTCATGAGTTAAGTTAACTTTTGTGACTTTTACTTCCTGGGCTCATATTACTGGCCAAAGTCCAAGTACACAAGTAATGAACTGCATTGAATATCTTTCAGAATGAGACTAATTCCATCATTTTGACAGAAATGCAACATTTAAATTGTGATATATGTTCTGAACAGGGTTTGTAGTACTTGTACATATCTACCAGATTTTGTATGAAGGCTTATCTTCCAATCTCATGGTTTCCATTCTTTCTATTCTATTGTTTAATAATTTCAAATAAGTTTAGTGAAAAAGAACAGACTTTCCAATGCTGACTTTCCGTTATAGAGAAACTAATGCCTAAATTAGTCAGACCACCTGGAGTCTCAGAATTGTCAGTTAGCTGAATTTCTTTCTCAGCAAGATACTTTTCTTTATGTTAATTCATAAATGTCATTTTAAAATTAATTACACTCAGCTTAATCATTTCATAGATTCACTATATAACATCCTGCTGGGATTTTATTGGAAAACTCCATAGTGAATATAGTTTTACATAGTCAAACTTAACATGTATTTGTTTTGTAGAAATTAGATATCTTTCTTTCCTTCAGATTTTCTTAACCTCTAAGTGAAATATATATGTGCATGCATAGATAAAAAGATTTTTGTCTGATTCTAAACACGGATAGACTGGGAATGCATTCTATGCTTGTACTCAATTATCTCATGATGGTTGCTGTCCACAGATTTGGTCACTCTAGAGATGAAAATAATTGGCATATGATATTTGGTTTTCTACATCTATGTTCCATTCGTGACTTACATCAAATGTACTTTTTGCGATAAATATTTTCTTAAATGCCATTTATAAAGGAATGGGTTATTTTAAAGGAATATAATTTATTACAGAATTTGACAAACATTAAAAATTGCAAATAATGAAATAAAAATCACCTATTATTTAGAGGAAAATGTTAACATTTTTATGTCCGTTTGTTTGAGCTTTTGTCTTAAGATTTTAAGTCTTTGTGTTCTTTTACATGTTTTCAATGAGGCTGTTTTGAGTTTGGTAAATATATAAGCAAGTCTATGATTTTGGTGGTGTCCTTTTAATTTAAATCCATAAGTTATTATACTGCCAAGTGATTACATATGGAGGTTATTTCTGACCGGGCTTGTTAAGATGGCATAGGAAAGTTATCATCAATTTCCTACCACGAACTGCTGGCTAATTGATTTTCCATTGCACTCATTAAAAATAGATACTTAGCTTTTCAGAAGATAGTTTCAGAAAACCAAGGCAGGTCCAGGTCCTCTGGGATGCCATCCACTGACCATTCCATCAGGCCTAGAATAGTGTCCCTCCTACTTGTCAGACCTGAAGTATTTATCCCAGTTCCCAGCAGATAAACATTTGCAAGGCAAATAATAAATTAGCTATTAATCAGAAGAATGTTTGTATTGATGAACTCTGAATAGAGTGGAGATGTCAGGTAGATAGACAAGGCAAGTCAACAAGGCAGAATCAATCCTTAGGAAGAGCCACCTATAATTTAGAAAATATTGGTCCATGCATTTAAAGATGTTAGAAGTTAGAAAAGCTATTTAGCAAAAGGTATAGGTCGATTTTAAAAATAGACAGCATATTAACAATTTCTATATATTTAAGCCTCCAATGTAATGACACATTATTTAGAAGTTTGATTTTTAAAATGACTGTCTGATATTTATTTTGCAAAGCAATATGTACCCTAACATTTTTACAACCCCAGGAGAGTACTCATGTTTCATAAAAAGTTCCTATGCCTTATTCCCTTTTTTCAGGTTAACAATTTGGCAAGAAGTGACCTTGGTATTTTAGTGTTCTCGCCTCCTCCACCCCCGAATTATTTGCCCTTTCACATGCACACATGTGGTGTAAAGACTCAGATTTGGAGTCTGAGAAACTTTTTTTGGCCACATAATAATCATATGATCTTGGGTAAGTTACTTAACCTTTTATGATCTTCCATTTCCTTATTTGTAAAATAGGGATAATAATCCCCATCCCAAAGAGTCTTCTTAAGCAATGAAATAATGCAACACACACACATATACTTCTATAATCTATGTATTGAACCTAACATAGGCTTAGCACTGTTATTTTTTTTTTATGTAGAAGACATGTGTAAGTAATATACATTTATTTTAAAGCATTATTTTTATTTAATAATTGAAAATTTGTATTTGGGAAAAATGAAACCAAGATGGCGGCATAGGTAAACACGGGAGTTTGCTGCCTCGAACAACCACTTCAAAAATACAACTAAAAGACGGAACGGACATCATCCAGAACCACAGGAAAGCTGGCTGAGTGGATGTTCTACAACTAGGAGGAAAGAGAAAAGCATACTGAGGCTCAGAGGAGGCGCAGTGCTGAAGTAAAATACTAAGGTTCGGAGTGCATGTGGAGCAGGCTGGAGGCTGAGGGCGCGGTTGTTTTCAATCGGGAGGGAGTCTCAGGCTCTGAGCTCCAGTTCCGGGCGAGTCTCTAAGGACCCAGACTCATACGGGAGAAGCGGGACTGTCTGGCATCGCTCAGAACCCTAGGGCAGCTTTCTCTCCGTGGGGCTTGCAGCGACTACTGGGACACTGAGAAGCAGAGCCTCTGAGGGCAAGACTGAGAGCAGCCATAATTGCTAACCCCGCCCTGTTGATCCCGTGGGACCCGCCCCGCCCAAGCCCTGCAGGGAGGCTTTTGCTGGATAGCCTCAGGCAAAGGCTAGATTAGCACCTCCCTAGAGATCCAGGAGCCAGGAAGCCCAGAGGTCAGAGTGGGACCATCCAGCTTTAAGCTCCGTGGAACCATAAAAGACACACTCAGGAGGCAGACTCAGTGAGCACCAAAGCCCCATCGAAGCAAGTCTAGCCCCAGAGAGGTGTCTCCAGCACAGAAGTTCTCCCACTGCAGACACAGCTGATTCTCACAGCCAATTGACCTGGAGGTCAATTCCTCACAGTGATAACTACAACAATCAAGGCTTAACCACAACAAGACTGTGCACAAAGCCCACAAGGGGGTGCACCAAGAGTGTCTACCTTAGGTAATTGGGACACTTAGCACAGAAAGGCACTCTATTGACACAGCGAAGCATAAAAAAATGCCGAGACAAAGAAACAGGACACAAACGACAGAATTGGAGGAAAGCAAACTGTTGGATATAGAGTTCAAAACCACACTTTTAAGGTCTTTAAAGAACTGTTTAGAAGCCCTCGAAAAGACTGGTAAGACCACCGATAAATGTAGTGAGATCCTCAGGAAATCTAATGAGACCCTCGATGTTGTGATAAAGGACCAACTAGAAATTAAGCATACACTGACTGAAATAAAGAATATTATACAGACTCCCAACAGCAGACCAGAGGGTCGCAAGGATCAAGTCAAAGATTTGAAATACGAAGAAGCAAAAAACACCCAACCGGAAAAGCAAAATGAAAAAAGAATCCGAAAATATGAAGATAGTGTAAGGATCCTCTGGGACAGCTTCAAGCGTACCAACATCCGAATTATAGGGGTGCCAGAAGATGAGAGAGAGCAAGATATTGAAAACCTATTTGAAGAAATAATGACAGAAAACTTCCCCTACCTGGTGAAAGGAATAGACTTCCAAGTCCAGGAAGCGCAGAGAACCCCAAACAAAAGGAATCCAAAGAGGACCACACCAAGACACATCATAATTAAAATGCCAAGAGCAAAAGACAAAGAGAGAATCCTAAAAGCAGCAAGAGAAAGAAAATCAGTTACCTACAAGGGAGTACCCATACGACTGTCAGCTGATTTCTCAACAGAAACTTTGCAGGCCAGAAGGGAATGGCAAGAAATATTCAAAGTGATGAATACCAAGAACCTACAACCAAGACTACTTTATCCAGCAAAGCTATCATTCAGAAGTGAAGGCCAGATAAAGAGCTTCACAGATAAGAACAAGCTAAAGGAGTTCATCACCACCAAACCAGTATTATATGAAATGCTGAAAGGTATCCTTTAAGAAGAGGAAGAAGAAGAAAAAGGTAAAGATACAAATTATGAACAACAAATACACATCTATCAACAAGTGAATCTAAAAATCAAGTGAATAAATAATCTGATGAACTGGTGATTATAATAGAATCAGGGACATAGAAAGGGAATGGACTGACTATTCTTGGGGCGGGGGGAGAAAGGGGTGTGGGGGTGAGTGAAGAGATTAGACAACAATCGTGCACCTATGGATGAGGACAGTGGGTGGGGAGTGAGGGCAGAGGGTGGGGTTGGAACTGGGTGGAGGGGAGTTATGGTGGGAAAAAAGAGTAACTAATGTAATAATCTGAACAATAAAGATTTAATTAAAAAAAAATTTGTATTTGGTTATCAATACATAGTTTATTTCTGAAGTTACTATATCTAAAGGGATTAAAAGGTCCCAAACAGGCAAGATTATCTCCCCTAATTCTCTTAAGGTTAGAAACTACAATTTTTGTTTTCTTAAGAATTGACCATAAGGAAAATTGCTCTTGATTTCAAACACCTACCATATGGCCCAGTGTCTTCCCACTGTGATACCAATGCCTTAGGCATCCTAAAAGTTAACATATGTGATACATCTTGGACTTTCCACATGTTTATCTGTTCAAGTAAAAGAAAAAAAAAATGAGACTAAATGGAATAACTATAATCCTCAGCACTGCTTTTCTAACTCTTCATTTCACAGGTTGCTCATTTTTTTTGGGTAGAAATCTGTCCCCAAGTTAGGTTTCCTAGACTCGGCAGTTTATAGAGTAGCAACACCCTTCAACAAGATATTAACTGGGTCATTGGTGTCCCATACCAATGGCTTAGTTTGACCAAGAAAATCATAATCATAATTTAAAATCATAAGACTTGTATTGTTGATTAGCATTGCCTCAAATATAGGGAACGATTAAAATGTTTTAAGGAAAAATATTTCTTTATACAATCCTGAAATTGTTAAGTTAACCCCCACTAATAGATTTAAATTGTAAAGCATTGAAGTCATCACATTTTAACTTGATTTTCAATATTATTTCCTGGGGGTTTTCATTTTATATTTTTTTATTTACTCTTGTGGATCTTCCCTCCTCCCATTCCACCTTTTCTTTCAGCCTTGGAGAAAAAATGTTAACCTGAATTTCATAAAGAAATATGAAGCTGTCATATATTAATTATCTCTGTTTCCCTGTTTAACTCAAGATTGGTCCAAATTTTTCTTCATCCTTTTTTCTTTGGTTTCTGTTTTGGTGCTTATTCTAAGACTATCATATCAAGTTATGTTTTTATTAACTCCCATTCTGTACTTTACAAATATCCATTCCTTTTGCTTCATTATTATAGACTCTTTTAAAATAGAAACATGCCCACTCTCCTCCATTCCAAACACAGTACAGTAGAGATAAGTATAAAAATCCTATAGAATTTCATAAAGAAAAGATATTCATTAAGTTTTGGGAATTAAGAAGGCTTCATAAGGACAGTGGCATATCAATATATCCTTAAATACTAGTATTTTAAAGCCTATCATAACATAGATAATGTGTCATTATGAAGTCATTTTTCATTAATACACTGTCATTATAAAGTCATTTTTAAAGTAGAACTCACTTTTAATAGCTGACTTAAAATGAGTTGCATAATTTTCTTGATTTGAATTTATAATATATATTTTTCATAACAACCCTGTGAGCTAAATTCTATTACTATTCCCATTCTACAGGTATGAAAACTGAGCCAATGAAAGATTAAATAACTTGCCTGAGGTCACACCTAGTAATAATTGTTAAAGCCATTAGTTAGTTAGAGCCAACTAACTAATAATTGTTAGTTGTCCCTAGAGTCTGTTCCTGACTACTGTACTTACTGCCCCTCCACATAGTACTGATGCCTGATGGCACCTTGGAAGGCCAAGGGAGACCTCGACCTCATCCAGGTTCTTGTCATGGCCAAAAAGTAATTTGAGAGTGTGACAGAAAATGAGCAAAGTACAGTACATTTATTAAAGTGAAAGTATGCATTGGGGAAGTGAAAGCAAGCAACCTCAGAGAAGAAGATGCATGGATGGGGTCTGACTGAAAGTTTTTGTTAATTGTGGGCAAGGGTGGGGGGAAAAGGGTCGTCCTTAGCTTCTGGTACTGGTGTGGTGACTGCCTTCCCAGCTGGTTCTTGTCCTTCCTCTCCAGATGGCGATTTTTTTTTGACCTCTCACTTATAGGAAATTGGGGAAGAGTTAGTGGGGGGAGCAGGTGGTCAGTGAAGGTCATTTCTTAGATGCTCCAGCCACGACAGAAAAGGGGAGGTTAGAGCTTGAAGTCTTTGTTCCCTATTCTAACTTTCCTGCCTCAGTACTTGCAAATATTATTAACTCTAAAGGTGTTAGCTTTGTAAGACTTCCAGATCTATTTTCAGAATTAGTTGTTTCTTTGTGGAGCATCTGAAGGGAAGTAACATGAGATAGGAACAGAAATGTAGATTGTAAATATATTGAAGAAGTTCTTAAATTTATAGACTGAAGAGTTCTGACTTTCTTTAATTAATGTGCGATGAGTAGTGATCAAAGGTTTTTAACATGAAGTGACAATATCGGATCTACATGTCAGCAAACATGATAGATTGAAGTAGAAAACATTGATTAAATTGATCATTTGGAGCTATTGAAGCAATGTGGGTGAGAAACCCTGAGACCTAAACAAGGAGGAAGACTGTGGTATGGAAAAAAGATAAATTTGTGAGAGTTGTTAAGTAGAGTTTATAGAATTTGCAAGATGGAATAGTCATAGACCTTAGAATTAAGGACAAGAGGAGGGAGATGACACCACGATTTTAAAACCATGACTGAGAAGTTAGAGAAACCATTAATGAAAAGTGGAAAAACAGGAGGAAATTCTGATTTGGTTTATACTTGACTTGGTTCATATTAAGTTTGACATTTTAATGGAAAATGCAGAGAAAGTTTTGGAAATGTCATTCTAAAAGTAGGAAGAAAACTCAGAGGCAGACATATAATCTTCAAATAGTTAAAGGATGTTGAAAGCATTTAAGTAGGTGGAATCATTAAAGAATAAAATACAGAAAAAATAAGAGAGAAGAAGACTGAAGGATTAGGCTGGTGGCACATACATTAAGGTAACAAGTAGCAGGAACAGGAGGAGGAACTAGAAAATGAGAACTCCAAAAGGTTGAATGAGACCTAGAATTTGGGGAATCAAACAGCAACAAAAAAGTTTCAAAATGCAGGAAGTGGTCAAATTTCATACACTTGAGAGCTAACTGAGAAAAAGGGTTTTTACTTCAATCAAGGTTTGTAAAGAAAGCTTTCTGGTGGTGATCACTAGACCTAGAACAATGGCAGACATAGATTCCTTGCTTAAATATGGATTAGCCAGTAAAAATACCCAATTAAATACCCATTTGGATAAATTGTCCATTTGGGTACTTTCAGGTTTATATGGAAGACAAAATGATTTTTAGACTATTTGTTCATAAACACATAATCTCTAAAATAAATTTTATGGTTCTTAATTGATTTTTTGAGTAAATGTTCAAATGTATTTAAAATTATCATGGAATTCTACAGGTAAACATGACTTGGCATACAATATTTACGTTATATACTCATTCCAGAAGCATATATTATTATAAAGAAAGACTCAAATGCACTTTTATTTTCATTTTATGAACTTATTCTTTATCACTACTGTCAAAAATGTGTGACTCTTACTAAGTTTACACATTTAAATTTAAAATAAATTTTAGATTAATAAAAATAAGTGGTTATATATCTACACATATATATATATATGTATATATATATATATTCTTTAAACACATATTTTGATTGATTTCAGACAAGAAGGGAGAGGGAGTGAGAGGTAGAAACATCAAGGATAAGTGAGAATTTTTGATCAGCTGCCTCCTGCACTCCCCACACTGGGGATTGAGCTGGCAACCCGAGCATGTGCCCTGACCAGGAATCAAACCATGACCTCCCGGTTCTTAGGCTGATGCTCAATCACTGAGCCATGCCTGCCAGGCAGTGGTTTTATATTTTTTAGGGATAACTTGCATTATTTTAAAAATATATCCCTCAGGTCTGCTCTATAAGTCAGACAGAATTTTGGTCCAGACATTATATGACATCTAATTTATTGAACTTTTGTAATTTTATTGTGTAAAACTTCTAAGTTCGAGAATGAGAGGCTAACCAAAGCCAAGAAGCAAAATTGCAAATTTGTTATGCTCCATGTATAGGACAAAACCAAGAAAAATATTAGACTCCTTATTCACAAAATATAACTTTAGAAATTTCTTTAAATAATCTACAGATAATTTGTTTTGTGAATTCATTAAGGTTTTGGCTAAACAAATATAGAAAATACCAAAAAGTAACCCAACAGATGTCAAAAGGAATCTTAATTTGAGCCACTGCATATTTGTTTACCTGCCCTTCATTTTGTATTGAGATTTGGGGTATATCTCATTAATTAGAATAAAAAAATATAAAAATGCAGCCAAAATACTTCTAATTTTGCATTTTAACAACATTTCAAGTAAAACAATTCTGAAGATTTTGTTTTATTTTGTTAATCTGGACAGACAAGTATGAAACGTATTCTTCACCTTGTCCTTTGGTTCTAAGAATCTATCGGTATAAACACCAAATTATATTTTTATATTTCATATTATCCTATCTAATAAAAGACAGACAGGGTAATTGACCGTATCTTTGCTATGCTTCCCATTGGCTAATCAGGGCGATATGCAAATTAACTTCCAAGAAAGATGGCGGTTAATTTGCATACATAGGAGCAATGATGGGAGGTGAAAGGGGAAGGACGGAAGAACGGTGATCGGAAACCCAGGTGGCAGGCAAGAGCTGGGTGGCAGGGCAAAGGCGGCCCTGGGGTTCGCCTTTGCCCCCCCCCCCCCCCCCACCCCAGCCGGTGATCAGGATCGGAAAGCTGGGCCTCAGGCAAGGCGGCCCCCCAGGACCCAGGAGCCGCCTTGCCTGTGGCCGTGATCTTGATTGGAAAGCCGGGCCGGAGGCAAGGTGGCCCCCTGGAACCCAGGAGCCCATCGATGAGGTCTGCAGGCGAAGCAGCGATCAAGCTATGAGGGGGAGGGTGGGGGGCGGAAGGAGCTATAGGTGCAGCTCTGGCCGGAAACTGAAGACTCCCGCCGTATCAAGGAGCAAAGACTGAAGGCTCCAGCCACAGCGAACACTGTGTCCAGAGCGAAGATGGTAGGCAGTGGCCAGAGTGAAGGTCTGGGTCCCGGGTGCCAGAGGAAAACTGGTGCCAGCAGCCAGGGGAAGGGAAAGCCTATTGCACAAATCTTTTCATGCAATAGGCCTCTAGTCTTTTTATAAATAATTCATATTATCTTACTATTGATGGTAGTTTTCATTTTAGCTTTTTATTTTTCTAATTAATCACTTATGTTACAAATTCTATTTATAGCCAGTAGAAGAAAGAAATGTTTCATACCTTACAAAGACCATGGGTAAAACAGTAAATATCTTTTTTCTTTATGTTTCCAATGAATTAACACAAATGGCCTCTCCACTCATAACTATGTATGTGTATGTGCAAAAGCAGATTGTTTCCACCTCACACTTCTGGCAGGCACTTCTTTGATGTTTTCTAATTCATTTACTCACCTTGTCTCTATTGAGTATCTATAATGTACCTTGTGCTCTAGGCTTTGGGGAAGACGTAGATAATAGGGACAAAGTTTTATCTTCATGGAGTTTCCATGTAAAATAGGTAGACATAATATAAACCTGTAAATCACATAAGATTTAACATTAGGTAGGGAGTAGAGTTAGAGGATAGAAAATGCTGTGGGTCAGGGCAGTATATAAGGTTGGCTCCACAGAGACAGCAGTCGGGGAAGGCTGGCCTTGAGATATGTGCTGCTTCCTCTTGCAGTAATGTATAATCCATTTTTATCTTTTCTCTCCATTGATCATTTTGTCTTGTAGAGCTGGAGTTCCCAGCATACAGATTAGGATGTGATTGCAGAAAACCTCAGAGCTCTGCCATGTAGAAATATATGTTGATACCTACACAGTTGATTTTTATTTTTTTTGGAGAAAAAGTTGCTTTTCAATAAGTTTTCCCTCAAGTCATGCTCATTAGCATTGATCTAAAAACTACAGCCAACATGACACAAAATGCATACTCACAAACTGATTTCAGTGCTTCAGGTTCAATTAAAGGCACCCCACTTTATTAAACCATGGAGGGTGTTTGCTCAAGAGAGCCAATGGAGAGAAAATTTAAAATATCTAAGGCATTAACAGTGGTTCTCAACCTTCTGGCCCTTTAAATAAAGTTCCTCATGTTGTGACCCAACCATAAAATTATTTTCGTTGCTACTTCATAACTGTAATGTTGCTACTGTTATGAATCATAATGTAAATATCTGATATGCAGGATGGTCTTAGGCGACCCCTGTGAAAGGGTCGTTCGACCTCCAAAGGGGTCGCGACCCACAGATTGAGAACCACTGCACTGATATTTCAAATAACTATTATTTTTATTCTTTGAAAAAATCTTATAACCTCCTCAATGTATATACATTTATTTGTGGCCATCTATAGTAATAAAAGCCTAGGTGGTCCTAGTGCTCTTGTGCGAGACCCTCACGTCATCACAAGATGGCCGCTACAAGATGGCTGGCAGGGGAGGGCAGTTTGGGGCTATTGGGTCAGCAAGGGAGGGCAGTTGGGGGTGATAGGGCCAGCAGGGGAGCAGTTAGGCATCAATCAGGCCAGCAAGGGAGTGGTTAGGGGGCGATCAGGCAGACAGGCAGGCAGGTGAGTGGTTAGGAGCCAACAGTCCCGGATTGTTAGAGGGACATCCCCCAAGGGGTCCCAGATATGAGAAGGTGTAGGCCGGGCTGAGGGACATGCCCCATGCATGAATTTTGTGCACCGGGCCTCTAGTCCTATCTAATAATAGACAAACATGGTAATTAACTGTACCTCCGACACGCTTCCCATTGGCTAATCAGGGCGATATGCAAATTAACTGCCAACCAAGATGGCGGTTAATTTGCAAACATAGGCGCAATCCTGGGAGGCGAAAGGGATTGGAAACCCAGGCGGCAGGCAAGAGGTGGGGGGCGGGCAAAGGCTCCAGTGATCGCATTGTAGATCGGAGGCAGAGAGAGCCCGGGTGCTGGCTGGCCTGCTTGCCCGTGATCGCCATGGTGATCGGAGGCAGAGGGAGCCCCGGCGCAGGCCAGCAGCAACCCCAGACCCCCAGGGCCTGGGGTGCCGGCTGGCCAGCTTGCCCGTGATCACCATGGCGCCCAGGCCAGGGTGCCAGCTGGCCTGCATGCCCATGATCACCAGGGCACCCTCAGCACTTCAGCACCTGAGATGCAAAGGTTGGAGATGAAATGACTTTTCCTAACCACATCTGCAAATATCCTGGGGAAGGCATCAGGAAGAGTTCACAACAACTGTCTTACTTGGCAAGGAAGAAAACAGTTGGCAGTGGAAACAGTCCCTTACACCAAAGTTAAGGTCCCTCTGAGTAAAAAAGAATATTTCCAACGTAAAGGAGGGAGCAGGCAAAAATAATAGGTTCTCATGACTTCCACTGAAGTTTGAGCATATGACAGAGTCAAAATGAACATACAAATTAAAACAGACAGTGGACATTCAAATGACCCGAATCAACTGTCACTGTTTGTCCCAATAGCAGCAGTGCTTATGTGATAATATAGTTTAACAAACATACAAAACAAGTCACATGGTAAGAGATGTTCGGCTTCTAAAATAAATTGAATATGTTTTTTAAAAATTCTCATGTCCTCCCCTCTGACTATAATTCTTAATTTTCCAATCAGAAAATTACCCCAGGTGATCCAGTAACATGTAGAACTTCAGTAACCTAACTTATTTAAAAAAAACAACAAATATCCCAACCATTTTTAAAATATTTAAATTGATATTTTAGGTTTTAAATTATAGAAGATATTTAGATCAAAATATATTTTCTGAATAGAAAATATTTCAGTTTTTGATTTAAAAAAAAGAAACATAAAAAAATATATAAGTGACACATTTTCCTAAGGAACTCTGAATTAGTACCTTTCCCTCTAACTTTCTTCAAATTAAAAGAATCTATGGAGTTCCCTATACTGCACAAGTTTTAATGAAAGAAAATAAGACTTTCTAAGAGCATCAAATACATGTTATGGTGCAAACATATACACTCCTCTCTCTCTCTCTCTCTCTTTCTCTCTAAAATATATTCTTACTGATTCAGAGAGGAAGGGAGAGGGAGAGAGATAGAAACATCAATGATGAGCCCTGGCCGGTTTGGCTCAGTGGATGGAGCGTCGGCCTGTGGACTGAAGGGTCCCAGGTTTGATTCCGGTCAAGGGCATGTACCTTGGTTGCGGGCACATCCCCAATAGGAGGTGTGCAGGAGGCAGCTGATTGATGTTTCTCTCTCATCGATGTTTCTAACTCTCTATCCCTCTCCCTTCCTCTCTGTAAAAAAAACAATAAAATATATTTAAAAAAAAAAAAAAGAAAGAAACATCAATGATGAGAGAGAATCATTGATCGGCTGCCTCCTACACGCCCCTTACTGGGGATCCAGCCCACAACCCGGGCATGTGGCCTGACCTGGAATCAAACTGTGACTTCCTGGTTCATAGGTCGATGCTAAACCACTGAGTCACACTGGCCGGGCTCAATTGTAATTTATAAATTCATTCCAAGGACATATACAGCTTGAAAAGCTTTGGAAGTAGTTTAAAAAAAACTAACTTTTAAGTAACAAGAAAATAGTTATAGAAGAAAGTTAAATTAAAAAAAAAATTTGTTTTGATTTATTCAAGAGTGGGAACATCCTCCATGAAAATGTGTACCTTGACTGTGGATGGCTGGGAGGCCTTATCACACCTTAGGAATTCAAGTGCTTTTTACAATGAAAAGAGAGTTTCATCTCATTTCTCTACCAGGGTAGATGTCTGTCAATAGAAGGTGGACATCAATAAAAGGAGCACAAGCAATGCAGAAAGTCAGCAATCTATGAATAATCCAGAACCGAGTATTTATCTCCTCTGCCACACACCCTCCCTCCCAGCCAGTGAGTAAGATAATTACTCTAAAGTCAAGCTAAGTGCTCCCCAGTCACAGTGGCCCAATGCTGACATACAAAGCATACAAATAATTCTCACTCTGGCATAAATGTGACAACTTTCTTGGAAGAAAAGCAGATACTGTAAATTTCTCAAAGTCTTCCTGAAATATTTTTTAAAGTAATTTTTACTTCTTTCGAAAAAATGCCATGGGAAACCATCTGTAATAAAATGCCCATTCTATAAAATAATTCATCTATACTAATAAAAGGGTAATATGCTAATTAGACTGGGAGACCTTCCAGATGTTCTTCTGGACAAAGCCATGGTGGCGGGGCAGAGGTAGAGGCAGTTAGAGGCCAAGAGGGGAGGGCAGTTGTGGGTGATCAGGCTGGTGGGGGGTGGGGCCTTTGGGGGTAAGCAGACCAGCAGGGGGGCCAGTTGGGGACAAGCAGGCCATCAATGGGGGTCAGTTGGAGGTGATCAGGACAGCGGGCGGGGGCAGTTTGGAGTGAGCAGGCCAGCAGGGGGACAGTTGGGGATGAGCAGGCCAGTGGGGAGGGAAAGTAGGGGCAAGCAGGCTAGCAGGCGGTGCAGTTTGGGGTGATTAAGCTGGCGGGGGGGCATTTGGGGGCAAGCAGGCCAGCAGGCAGAGTGGTTAGAGGCAATTAGGCAGGCAGGCAGGCAGGTGAGTGGTTAGGAACCAGCAGTCCTGGATTGCGAAAGGGATGTCCGACTGCCAGTTTAGGCCCAATTCCTGTAAACTGGCAGTCGGACATCCTTCGAGGGGTCCCAAATTGGAAAGGGTGCAGGCCAGGCTGAAGAACATACCCTCCCCCGTGCATGAATTTCATGCACCGGGCCACTAGTGTATATATATAAAAACCCAGTTTACATAGGATTTTTTTTTAAATTCATGATTGTATTTAACTGTTTTCTTTGATATACTTTTTAATACACAGCTATCTATTCTCTTTTATTTAGTACTTTGAGGCTATTTAGAATAACAGCAAATTTAATCTTTTTTTAAAATGTCAAATTTGAATTTATATAGAATTACTTTTGTTCTCTTGATTCCTACTCTTATTTAGACACCACACTAATGCTAGGCCTGCTTGAATGCTGATATCAATGCAGATGACTTGGGTATCTACTGGTACTTCCGAAATAATTCATTATGATGCACTTATTAGTAGTGTACTTTAGGTACATACTGACACATCACAATGTGTGGCTACTTACTATATGTACTCCTTTTATTCTTAAATTAGTTCTTCTCATTATTACTAGCTACACAATATTCCTTAGAAATACTGAACATGACAGTCTTTATTTATTTATTTTTTTTAGAGAGAGTAGAAGGGAAGCAGGAGAGAGAAAGAGAGAGAGAAGAGGAGAGGGAGGAAGGGAGGGAGGGAGGGAGAGAGAGAGAGAGAGAGAGAGAGAGAGAGAGAGAGAGAGAGAGAATAACAATGTGAGAGAGACACATTGATTGGTTGCCTCCCGCATGCCCCCGATCAGGGTTGGGGATTGAACCTACAATCCAGATATTTTTCCTTGACCGGGAATTGAACCCAAGAATACCAGACCCTTCTGTGTGGGCAGACATTCTAACTATTGAGCCATGCAGGCCAGATTGAAAGACTTTTTTTTAAACTTTTGCATAATGCAACTTCCGAGAGCTTTAATATCTAGTGACAGCCTTTGGGTGCAGTTTGTCAGTGTCCTTTCTGTCCTTCACATTAGGCTTCAAAACTCCAGGTTACTTGCTAATAAATTTTCACTTCTCAGGAGATTGAAGTCCCATAGGCAAGTTTACTTAATTATGGTGCAAAGAAAAAAAGTAAATTTAGTAGAAGATTCATATATGTATTTCCTTTTCAGTTATTTTTTTCTACATTGCCATGCAAATATTTTGTTCTTTCACATAATGTTAGGATGTGTGTAAATACATACATATACGTGTTTAACAAGATTATGTTTGGGAAAATATAATGTGCTAGATTTTTAAAATTATAAATATTTTATGTGAAGATATTAGGAACAAGGGGAATATCTAATCAAAAGTAGAGAGCAGGAAAAAAGTCACACTTACATTTGTGCAGTATCAAGATAAAAATAGAAAAGAATAGCATTAAAAAGAATAGGTTGTCATTCTTTTCTGTTGCTATCCATACCCAGTCTATCCTGTACATAAACATATAATCTTAAATCTCCCATAAGCTAAGTTCATGTGGCTTTCCATAAAAACACAAATGAGCAAAAGTAAACAAAACTGAAAAAAAAATGATTGCAGTTAATAAGGAAATATGTATGTATGTGACTATGAGAAAATGTCTTAACCACTAAGTTGGTTAAATTGTCTCTTAACAAGTTGCTGTGCTGGGTGTACTCTGTTAAGAAGATACTTTCCTTGAACTGGAGCCCATTAGTAATTAGATAAGGAAAACTGACAGTCACTGTGAGTTAGTGCTCCCATGGAATGACAGGTATTGACAGAATACTGGGCTGTGTTTGAGCTGGTGAGGGAGTCGATAAAAGCATCAGAGCTTGTTTGGAGGACCACTGCCAGCAGTGCTTTAATTTGCAGCCTGGAAAAGAGCCACAGACATTCTTCCTCCATGTTTAGTGTTGATGAGATCTAACACTTATATTTAATCTTGTTTGCCACTAAAGACACTTGTAAGTGGTAGATGCACAACAGAGAGGAAATAAAACAGGGAAGCATATTTTGTATGAACTCCACGGTGCAGCCCAAGTTTAGAAAAGTAAAATTCATTTGAATCAATGATCCAAGTGTGAAAGGAAAAATTTAACAAATAAAAATAAAAGTCAATTGAGAACAAAAGTTTTCAATGATTTTTGGGAAGAGATAAAAAGTAGAATATGTCTCTAAATTATCTACAGGAATCCTTCATACATTTTGTCATATACCATCTCAGTTGATTAAAAGAAAATGTATTTTAAAAGAAATGCTATGAAATTTATGAACACTTAGGGATGTATTATCTCTATGTAATTAGAGATCTCATTTCATGTTTCAGTATAAAAGCAAATTCTTCAATGATTTCCAGTATTTTTGAAGCTTGTTAGAAAAAAAATTATATGAATATATTATGAAGAGATAAAGAGAAATTTTAAGATAAAAATATTAATATATACTTTTATATGTAGTATCTATTTTGACCCGTAATATCTACATGTAAAATTTCCAGAAACAGTCTGGCCGGTGTGACTCAGTGGTTGAGCAGCGACCTGTGAACCAGGAGGTCACTGTTCAGTTCCCAGTCCAAGCAGGTGACCAGGTTCAGGCTAGAGCCCCAGTAGAGGCTGTGCAGGAGGCAATCGATGGATTAATGATTCCCTCTCATCATTACCATTTCTATCTCTCTCTCCCTCTCCTTTCCTCTCTGATATCAATAAAAATATTTTTAAAACATTCACTCAAACTCCTATACTTTGAAACTGACCTTTATAGAGCTCTCAAGTAAAATGATCATTGAAAAAGTGTCTCTTCTGTATCAGATGCTACTGACTTGCATTTAACTTGCCACCAGAACTCAATAGACACCATTATAAAATTTACACATAGTGACTCTGGCAGGTTAGCTCAGCTGGCTGGAGCATCCTCCTGATACTCCAGGGGTAAAGGTTCATTCCTCTGTCAGGGCACATACAAGAATCAACCAAAGAATACATAAATAAGTGGAAAATGGATCTCTCTCTCTCCCTCTCTCTCTCGCCTCACCCCTTTCTTTCTCTAAAATCAATCAATAAACTTTTAAAAAATTTGCACATAATTATTACTACAAATTCAAATAATCCCCTGCATGTGACCTTCAGTGTCTAATTAAATAAGGGTAACAAAGGGTAACATGTATTTAAATCTTACTTGGTTGCCAGCTTTGATGTTGCCCACTTGTGATAGAGGAAATGTCAGAGATAAGCTGAAGTGCCTTTTGGTTGTTCCAGGAAGTTTTCACAGCTTGGGCTTCTGTAACAAATCCACATGAAACTTGTGTTAGGCTGGATTTGATGACCTGCCGAGATTACCCGACATGCTGTGGAGATAACAACTGTTTAGGGACTGAGCTAGAGTCCATGATCCAGGAGAAGCGCACAAGGGTCTCTCTCCTAATTTCCATGTCTATCTGTTCAAGGCTGTGTGCCCCTCCAGGGAATAAATCCACCATGATTGAGAGGGTAGGTATGAATTTATTAAAATAGGACTTATTCTGCCTCATTAAGCATTTTATCTCAGCATATATTTTTAAATATATGAAATTTTTAAAAATAAAAAATAAGGTAATATTTTCTCACATATGCCTGAGATCCCTAAGTTGTGTAAAGTGGATTCCACTTTCTAAAGTCTTTTCAGAAATTAATGAGGAAAAGGAATATGATTTAACCTGATCAGTTATAACATACAATGTTTAGGTTGAAAATGCATTTCTGAGTACTGTCATTGATAAGAAGAATAATGCACAAACGTGCTGGTTTATTATTTTTTCAGAATGTATTAATAATGTTTTTCTCAACAGTTTAGTATATATAAATTGTGAAATATTTAACTATACTGAAAACATTTTAAAATGCAAAGTCCTGTGTATATTGAATAACACAGTGTTTTAGTAAGCTCAATGAAGTTGATTAAATAGAATATTTCTTAAATATAAACAATTATTAACATCCTCTTTTTGGTACAATGATTGACTTTTAAGAGAGCCTTGAGTATTTCATGAACCACAACAATCAGTGCAGCATTAGTCATATGTATCTGACTATTCTGAAAATTTTCAGTCACCTTCTGATCTTTATAGATGGTTATTTAACCCATAGAGGTTTATTACATTTCTCTAAAATGACAATTCATATTAGGCAACTTTTGTTCCTATCCTTTCTTTACAAGACTAATTAATATTAAAGTTCTGCCTATCAAGAAATTTTCAACAGCTGGGACAGAATATGTGGGCAATTAATATTGGTATCTTATACAGTACTAACAATTTATATATTCATGATGGTGGAAAAGCCAGATTAATAATTCATTCATTCATTCATTCATTCATTCAACAAAGAATGTTTGAGGGTTGACAAAGGATGTTTGAATGTGCTTGGGGTTGGGACAACAAAGATATACACAGTTCCCATTTAACGTAGACCCTGGTCCAGGAGGGGAGAAAGGCATGCAAATAAATGATTGTAGTACAGTATAGTACAGTGTGATCAACACAGTAATAGAGGTGTATACAAGCCAGAACAGGAATTCTGAAGGAGGATGTGATTAATTCTGTTTGAGGCTGGATATAGGATGGATTGAACCCAAGCCCATTCATTTGAATAAAACATGAGGAGCAATAGTCCATCTTTCTAAACTGAGTAGTTTAGCCAAAGAGAACTGCCAAACTATCAACCAACTGATGAGCCAAGAGAACTTACTAATAGACTGGGCAGGCCTAAATTCATAGTGAGCTGACAGAAGCAGGGCTTGGTGCCATTTGTACCTTTCTCCCTGAAATTGTAGTGGGTAGGTTTGCTTCACAATCTCTCCATAAAGATGAGGTGGCCTCTAGGCTGAAGCAACTTCAAAAATGGCTGTTAGTGAAGAATGTTTAGAGATGTGCATAACTAAGCTGTGGATGACTCTATCTGAAATCTACCAAATACAGCACTTTTTGTAAATTATGTCACCAAATCTGCCCTTGAATAAAAATGTTACCTAAGCATTTATAAATGTTCTGTAAGATACTCTTTCTATTCTAGGAGGTAGACAAGATAAATAAAATAAAACAAAAAGTTAAAAAACAACAACAGTTTTTCTTGATCCTGCTTCCTCCCCAAGTCATTATCACCTACCTAATCAGATTTCTGTAACTCCGTGAGCCATCAACACCAACTCATTTCTTTTCCATACTAACCTATTAAGTGTTTTCAAGACCAAAAAGCAAATGAAGAACTAAAAACCTTATTTATTCTATCTAACCTCCGAAGTTGAAATGTTCTTTTCTTTATTTACTTCCCTATCACCTTTAAAAAACTCCTGGAGACTAAGGGTCCCTTCTCACCTTCTTTACCATAGAGATTATTTCTTCAGCTGAACACATAACCAGGTAGTATATATTGTTATGGTATGCATTGTCTTCACTAAAATTCATATGTAAAGGACTAACCCCAAGTACCTCAGAATGGAACTGTATTTGGAGACAAGAGTATTTAAAAAGGTAATTGATAAGGCCATTAGGTTGAGCTCAATCTGATATAAGTGATATCTGTTTAAAAAGAAGAGATTAGAACACTGGCATGTAGAGAGGGAAGACCACATGAGGATAGAGAGAGAAGACACCCATCCTCAAGTCAAGAAGAGACACCTAAGAAGGAACCAATTCTGCCCTCACCTTGATCTCAGACTTCTAGCCTCCAGAATTGTGAGATAATACATTTACGTTGTGTAAGCCCCCAAAATATGATATTTTGTTATGGCAGTCTTACAAACCAACTCAATAGTAATGAAAGGTATTGTTTGTGTATGTTGTCACTTCAATTGCCTTAATATTTCATATAGACTAGATCTTTTTGATCACTGCTAAAACACGATGTAGATCGCCGTTCACATCATAAACACTTAAGTCATTGTTGAGTTGATTAACTTTTTTATTTTCAAGTGATATGCCATGATTCATAAAATCTTCTGTTGTTATTGCTGATTTTTATTTTGCTTTTTATCACATTAGCACACAGTGTTAAATTTTTCTCTTTTCTTCACTTGTCATATATTTCTTAGTAGGTTGCATTTGAGATTTGCTCTCTATTCCCTTATGACCCTGGACATCATTAGATCCCATTAAACTCCAACCAAACTTACAGGATAAAAATATTTATAGATATGTTTACTGAATGATGAGGAGCATGTTTATAAGATCAGGATAATGAATGAAGGCTCTGGAGATTTTCTCACTGCTGGACAACACAACCTGAGTATCCAGAGATGCTTTTGTCTAATTATGAAGTGTATGTGTTTTATTTTTATAGGTCTTGCATCAGCTTCATTTTTAAATTTTGAGATTCATGAAATGTTTTATCTTTTGAACAGAAATTCAGAACTCAAAATTCAGCCATTCCATTGACAAAACTAAGAAGCATTATCTATGTATCAAGCACCATGGGAGGCAGGAAGATGGATTAAATGTAGACTTTTCCATTAATGATCTTGCTTTCTAATAAAGAGGACATCATGTGAACATAAGGCGCTACTATAGGGTGGGGAAATATGTTATCTAGAAGTGATATACATAAAATATTCAGAGTTCAAAGGATCCCTTCTGTCTGTGGGAACCAAATAGTGATTGATGAAAGTTGGCACTTGTAGGGTGTGTTGAAAGGATGGTAGCGTTTGGGTTTGCACATGTAGAAGTTGAAAGGGAGAGGACATTTCAAGCCAATAGCATAATGTGAATGAAAACACTGGTATAAAAATACATGTACTTTCTTAGATACATTTTTTGGAAATAAAGAAAATGTTGAGATAAGTTTCCTAAACATTAGGTAACACTTTAATGTCAACATAAAGAAATTATATTATTATATAGAAAATATAAATACTTCTCTGATTTCTAAATATGGGTTTGTCATGAAAATATTCATTTTATATATACTAGTACAATGAACTTGGAGAGAGAAGCTTTAAAGGGTATTTTCAGGCTCTGCAAATAGGCAAATAAGACTGAGATTATACAGTGTTCATTTTTACATCCTTAGATTCTAGTATAATGCCTGGCACTTAGTAATTTACATAACTTACTGATTAATTAATTATAGTCATAACTATAGTTAATTGAAGTAGACATGGAAAGAGACTATAATGAGTGGAGGAGAAATTTGAAAACATACCATGCAAAACATGACAGGTTTTTTGGTGAGTTCAAGACTGCCATGGATATAGGTCTCATAAAAAAGAATGCAGGCAGGGATAAGTCCATGTAGAAGAGAAGATGTTTATTTGGGGACCTACCCTTGGAAAAATACAGTAGGCACCTGTGGTTTAGATGTAGATAAAATGGAATAGGTATCTGTTAAGAACGGTGATGACAGATTACTAAAGAGAAAATTATAAGGAGACTATTTACTATAGTAAATTATAGTAAAAGCAATTCTGTAATATTTTAAGTTCTAAATTGATTGTTTCAAAAATAAAAAGTAAACTATGTTATGTTTATATTAATTTATACATTTGTAACTGATATATATATATGTATATATATATATTCTCTTTTATCATAAAACATAGATTTACATATGATTTGACTTATTCATTTTAAAACCTAGTAAAGGATGAAGTCAGTGAATTATTAAAATGTTAAATGTATTTTCTCTGATCCAACTATAAGAGTAGTGATCACATCATAGGAATGGTATAAAGTGACTTCCAACTTCTATATTACCATAAAATAGAGGGATAATATGTTCAAATGGGGTAAATGAGTAAGAGCAGAATTTTTACAACGTCATGCATGAGAAGTTTCAGGTCTACTATGCCTTGCTTAGATATAAATTCTCTTTGACATTATGTGAATTCTTCCTTTGAATTATCAGTGTTGTGAGAGAGAGAGACAGAGAAGACAAAGATTGATTAAAGGCTTATTCACTGATATATGATTTAATCTGAAGGGGAAAAACCACCTGAGTGGGCTTGCAAACATGGGAAATTAGTGTATATGATATTTTTCCAACAAAAAGGTTAAATAATATGAAGGGAAGCACGAATATTTGTGAAAAAGAGTTACCTTTGCCCTAGAGGATTTTAAAAGCCCATTTGCATTTTATATGCAAAATGTCCTGTCTGGATTATGAAAAACATTCTGACACCTGCCTTTTAATCAGCGCCCTAAAACAAAGATGAAGAACTGGGTTTCTGGACATATGATTACATTGCTTATGGGGCTTGTCAAGAATACATATGTTTTATGTGGCATTGTCATACTTATCTAGGAATCCTTCATTAGTTGAAGACATAAAAAGGACCACTAAAAATATAATGCACAGTACTCAAACAAAGTATACTTTCTTTAGAATAAAACTGGAAATATCATTTTATTATGTTGTAAGAGAACATTTCTATTATGTTTTTTTATTCCAGAATACCTTTATTTGTAATTTATATTCATAAAATTAAAAAAATATATATGTTCTGACATTGCAAAAATGTTTTTAGGTCTATAGTCTTAATGGAGCCAAAAAGCAATTTAGAAGAAAATTATTATTTTCACCTATTTTAAGCAGTGCTTAAGTGATAGAATTTCTAGTTTAAGTACAAATATTTAAAACTTGAAGCCAGAATACTTGTGTAATCATTGTGCATATGTGTTTGTGTGTGTGTGAGAGAGAGAGAAGAAGATAAGAAGAGAGGCACTAGCTTTCTGGTTCAAAATACAGACATTTTTTTTATATAAAACACAATTTTAAAGTAAACATATTCTATCAGACAATTTTTAAAAGTGACTTGTGTTATTCTAGCTGAATTATAATATTTTCATGGATCCTAACATTCATTTGATCTAATGATATTTCTGAGAATATCATTTTCCTGGCGTGACAAATTTTGAAAATGCTTCCTCCACTGATGGACTTTGATTTGCTATTGTGAACTCTTGTAAGTAGGTATAATAGGGTTAAAATGTGGAACATCTTAAAGATTATATGGAAACTGAAGAAGCTAGTTTGATGAAACAAGAACACTGAAGATAAGATTGGTAACAAACCTTCTGAGACGTGACCATGAGGAATGATAAATGATATTTACTCATGTGTCATGATAACTGTTTTTTCAAGAAGATATCAGTGCCTTTTTTTACTGAGGGGATGGGAAAATGTATCACTTACAAGCACTCCATCACTATGACATAAAGAAATACCAAACCTTGAATATGTCAAAACAGTGCCTGTCCATCCTGCTTTTTTTCTTGAATACTGTATTTATTTTCTACATCATATCTCCAAATAAGCAGTCTTTAAAATAGATGCTTATTTTACGGTAAGATTTTAAAAACCTATTAATATATATGTGAATATATATAATATATAACAATATGATATAAAAATAAGCCTTAGATTAAAAAAGATTTGGATAGGACAGCAATATTTGTAGTTGTATCATAAGCAGAACATAAAGGCATTCATTTAAAACAAGCTAGTTGAGTTTTGTGATATTGAAATCAGTTTGAGTTATTGATGTTATCATTCTTGTCCATGTTCATTATGACTCCATGAAAAAGAGGGAGTAGTTTAGGCTGATTTAGCATTTAATTTGAAACTATATATCTGTTCTTCTGTGGTCATGAAGTATTTTACTATGGAAAATTTGACCTTATTTTTCTGGAGAATGAATGAAATTTTTGAAAAGAAGGTTCATATCTCCATTAAATATTAATTATGTTCCAAATGTTTATGAAAGACTAAAATACAATTAAACTGGACAATTAACTAAAACTTATTGGAAAATTCTAGCTATGCTAGAAAATACTCTTCGTTTGTAGTCATTTGAAATTTTTTTCAGGTTGGCATAATGTATGTGTAAAAATAGTAATCATGAATTCTGCTCTGCTGATGTTTCTCAAAATAACAAATATTGTTTCTAAGAGCTAAGTAAATATATCCTGACTTAAATGCCTCCTTTAGCATTTCTTCCAATTTATCAGATAAAAAGGGCCATGGTTTTTTTTTCCCAGACAATACATATATAACTTATTTGTAGAGAAAATAGTAAAGTACTGCTACAATCTGTGAAACACAAGCAGGATCTTGGCTGGAAGCATCCACCAAGGAAGTATTATGTTTTGCCTGAATAAGCTTTGCACTTTTTGGCTAAAGCCTTTGAAAAAAAAAAAAAAAAAGCCTTGAAATAAAATTTGGTGCTGCTGTTCTATAATAGATCTTGAAAAGACGAGATTTATTAGCGGTTAGATTATTGGACCATAAGGAATGTGAAGTCTGTACACAAAATCATTTTAGTGATGTAACTTTAAGAAACGTCTGAAATAGTAATAAGTTTGTTTTTTATATAATTTATAGTGGTGTACAAAAAGGCTAAGTTAGCCCATCTTAAAGGTGAATGGCCCCATTGGCAAGAAACATACACATAACCCTCAGAAAAATGTTTATATCTCAGAAGTACATTTGGTATAGTTGCCTCTGGAAATAGTTTAAACATCAACATTTTTAAAATACAAGCAAAAATCAAACAGCCCGGTCCAGTGTGGCTCAGTGGTTGAGCTTCAACCTATGAACCAGAGGTCACGGTTCAAATCCGGGTAAGGGCACATGCCTGGGTTGCCGGTCTTTCCCCAGTAGGGGGCATGCAGGGGGCAATGGATTGATGATTCTGTCTCATCGTTGATGTTTGATGTTTCTATCTCTCGCTCTCCCTCTCTGAAATCAATAAAATATATTTTTAAAAATATCAAAAATACAACTTCAGGATGACAAAAATAAATTAACAACCTTGCCTTTCAAATATAGACTGTTACTAGAGGCTGTACTATCACATTATACATGTCTTGGATAAATATCTAAGTTTTTATGGTCAGTTAATAGTAATATGAAGTTAAAAAAGGTAATGAAAAGTATTGTAATATGAGATGCCATGTACTAATGACTACTGGCTGACAGGTATTGTGTGTTGAGTATATTATTTCACTTAGTCCTGAAACAACCCTAACAGGCCTTGTAAAACTACTGTGAGAACAAGTCAGTGTGAGCACCTGGATTTCTGGACCTGCTGTGCCACCAGCTAGACCAGTTGAGAGCCATAAATCGAGCACAGAGCCTTAAATGTTCAGGGACTCTGCAATAGGGCTAAATACTCCTGAGGGATTTCTGTGGATCATTCAACTCTTTATAAGTGTGACCTAAGACAGATAGGAACCACGATCTCCAGAGCTATGAGGTTAATGCATTAAAAGTGCACACTATCCTGCTTTTGATATTTACCATTTGCCCTTGCTTTTCCTTTTTACCTAATAAAATTCAAGGCAGCAGGATTTTTTAACCCAAATATTCTTGAAAGCTTAATCCAATTGGGCACAGACTACAATTTATGATTTGGTTGTTAATTAGACTTAAAGAACACAGCTAATGCCTTTCCATTTAGTGAGAAAGGCCTCCGAGGACAGAACTGACCAGTATTGCTCTCCTGCTGGGAAAACACTGTGCATAAACAAGTCCCCAGGGCTTCATTACTGAGCCTTTTAGACAAACACAGAATGCTTCTTAGTTTATTTGGAAATCCTTACAATGAAGCTTTATTGTATAATAAATTTTTTGCATTGACATGTGAAAAACTTATAAAACTATGCTGGAAAGAACAATAAACATTAAAAATAGCACATTTCCTTTAAATGTAAGATGATTGTAGATAGTGCACAGAATGGTCATAAAGTGAGTATGATTCTATTTGGGGAAGCAATTTTGGGAATGAGAGGTAATATCTGAATGGAGTGGTAAACTATGCATTGAAAATGTAAGCAACTTAACATTATTTTTAAAAGTTGGGTATCTAGTTTTTGATGTTAGCATAGAAGATGTGTCACTTGGGTATGTCATTTCCTTATTCTTTTTTTAAAGATAGCTTGAAAATAAAATTTAAATGCTGGTACATCCTCAATGCAGTTATGCAGTTATTCTATCCTTAAAAGTTTATAAAAAGTATTCTGTTTTGTAAGTATATTTTAATATATTGTCCATGCTTTTTAAAAAGAGAAAGTGTATTGTCCTAAAAATTTAAAATGAAAATCCTCCAATTTGTAAAGTTGGTGGGTTCACTGATTTCTCTACTTTGCTGAGTTATCTTTATATATTTATTGGAAGCAATTTCTATATAGAATAACTAGGACTTTAAATTTTGACTGCAGCTATTTATGTTTAATTGGAATTGTAATGTTAGCAATATAATTTATCTTCCCATCAATTTGAATCACTGGGTAACTTTCTTAGTTAATAATTTTTTCAAGTATTTCTACTGGTCATATAGATAACAAATGTGGCACTCTAAAGCCAATTCTTTCTCAGTACATTTGAAGGATTTCTTCCTTCTTGATTTCCATTGTGAGTACTGCCTGGTCTGTTCATGGGAGGCCAACCTTAAAAGGGAAGCATTCTTTTAATAAAGTTTTGAATTTTCACTTTGGTAGAGTAATCAAAGCTAGAAGGAGCAGAAAATGGCTCTCAGAACAAAATTTGTGATGTCATCATTACTTCTTGACTTCAGAGAAGATGCCAGTTCCCAGGACAGAGTCCCACCAAGCTTTTAGAGAAAATTTCACAGAAATGATACTTCATGGCCCTAGCTGGTTTTGGCTCAGTGGATAGAGCCTTGATCTGTGGACTGAAGGGTCCCGGGTTCAATTCAGGTCAAGAGCACATGCCCAGGTTGCTGGCTCAATCCCCAGTGCAGGAGGCAGCCAATCAACGAGTCTCTCTCATCATTGATGTTTCTATTTCTCTCTTCCTCTCCCTACCTCTCAGAAATCAATAAAAAAATAAAAAACAAATAAATAATACTTCATGGCGTGATGGAGAGCTTATGAAGATTACCAATAGGGAAGTTTTGATGAATGTGTGGACCTTTTGATCTCAATGTATGTAAGCCAACAAAATAATTTAATAAACTAATTTCATTCATTTTGCTAATTTGATCATGACCTTGGGGTAGCAGAAGGTGAAACCAGGTCATGACCTCATCAAGGGTACATAAAATTATATTATCACCCTGGTAGTCATCCTAGAAGCCTACCCTTTGAAAGATATCTTGTTTTAAGTGATTCAAAACACTATATATATATATATATATATATATATATATATATGTATATATATATATATACATATATATATATATATATAATTTATAAAAATATATAGGGCTGGAAAAATACAAGAATAAAAGTAAAGCTCGCCGAAACCGGTTTGGCTCAGTGGATAGAGCGTCAGCCTGCGGACTGAAAGGTCCCAGGTTCGATTCCGGTCAAGGGCATATACCTGGGTTGCGGGCACATCCCCAGTGGGAGATGTGCAGGAGGCAGCTGATCGATGTTTCTCTCTCATCGATGTTTCTAACTCTCTATCTCTCTCCCTTCCTCTCTGTAAAAAATCAATAAAATATATTAAAAAAAAAAAAAAAAAAAAGTAAAGCTCACCTGCCCCACTTTTTTAAAAAGTTCTAGTTTTTAGTACAACTGTGCTCTGATTTATTTATTTGTCAAATGTTTATGTGTCTGTTTTTGTTGTTGTTTTAATGTGGACATTGGGAACCTACATTTTCAGACATTCGTTTAGTTTTGTATTGTTTGTGAGTGTGTGTGTGTGTGTGTGTGTGTCCCCAAACAGTTGTCCAAAGCCAAAGCAAAAAAAAAAAAAGCAAAGACTAACTTAAGTTATGTGAGATGAAGTCTTATAACAAATCAGTGGGCATGGAATACTGATTCTATTGCTTCACATCCAATCCAGAAAAAAACATATCTGTCATAGCTAGTTCTTGTAGTTATAATTGATAGTAAGATTAGTGGTGGCTCAATCCAGTAGATCAGTTTACAGCCTTCTTCCAGATTCTCTGGGTATATTCTCCATTTAAGATCTTTTCTTGTCATTGGCCCCATTCCCTGCTTATATCTAATTGTGCTGTGTGGTTGGACTTGGGACTCTTCATGTAAGTTCACTTGTGCCAAACTTAACATGGTAATTAGTTAACTTTAGTAATTCCTTTTTTCAGGATTTTATTTAATCTCTTATATTCTCTGATTGCTCCCCACTCTAGACTCCTTCATACATTAACATTTTCTGCTTGGATGCCTTAGGGTCATATTTAAAATTTCTTTACTGACTACAGAAAATTGAGTTAATTTATTTAACTAAATAAGGTTTTACTGAGAACTTGTTAATTGCCAAGATTATATGCTCAGAGGATAAATCATCTTTACCTTTTTTTTTACTAATCTGAAAAAAACATTCCCCCAATTTTTGGAATCAACTTAGGTTAACTTACAGTATCTCTGACTTGAGTTACTTAGAAGTTCCCATAAAATGACAGCTTTTTGAATTTTATACCAAAATTGAAAAAAGTAAGATAGGATTATTGGGTTATTAGAAACATGGCATGGAAAAAAAGGAGTAATTATAGTGTGAAGCTTGATTTGTAATATTTGATTTACATGAGAAACTCATTTTTATAGTAGTATTGTAATTTCTTAGAAATTGAATATCAGTTGACTCTTAGAAGATAGAATTTCAGAATAAAGTGACAACATTTTTAGATTTTTCATGTTGGAAATGACATTAAAGTCCTTCACCATCTCCCCCTTCCTAAATCTTAACCTATGGCATAAATGTGTGGTTTATTTCAATGACAATGTATTTAAGTAAGTTTTTTTTCACTGCATTAAAGTCAGATAAACTAGGTACTATGAAAACTATCCAGGGCCTGTCTTTTTTCCCCTGTTACTTTTGCCAAATTAGCAATTTGTCCTTGTAACTTTTTATGTTATACATATTTGACTTGTTCATGTAACAGAATAATTTCTTCTTTTTTTTTAAAAAATATATTCCATTGACTTTCTACAGAGAGGAAGGGAGAGAGACAGAGAGTTAGAAACATCGATGAGAGAGAAACATCGATCAGATGCCTCCTGCACACCTCCCACTGTGGATGTGCCCGCAACCAAGGCACATGCCCTTGACCGGAATCGAACCTGGGACCCTTCAGTCCGCAGGCCGACGCTCCATCCACTGAGCCAAACCGGCCTCGGCAACAGAATAATTTCTTATTTTAATTTCCACAAGTTCATTACTTTGGTGAGTTGGAGAGATACAGAAAGTTGATTAATGAAATGTTAAGTAAGTATTCATGAATACAGAATGAAAGTAAACTTTTTAAAAGGGACTTAAAGTTGGCTCCATACAGTTTTTTCTATCTTTCAAATGAAAGGGAAGGAAAAGATGATCAAATTCAAGAAAAAAATATACTCTGACAATAATGTCATAAAGAAAAAGGAGTAGATAAGATAAAATCATTTTAAAGATTATATCCACTTCCTTTTGGGAATTGATAAGGGAGGCATTTAAGGTTTTTGGAAACAGTATAGTTAAGAGTAACTATTTTAAATGTCACATCTATATTAATAAACTATTCTAGGCTTATTTTATAAGACAGCATTTTGGAATGAAACAGCAGCAATTATAAACTTCCAGATACAGCTTTTAATAATTGGAGATACTTGCCTTGCAAATTTCCAAAACAAACACACTTGTTATAGAAGTGCTGAAATGGATACAACCTGAATCTGTCAAGTTAACTGTCTCCCATGACTCTCTCCCCACCTACCAGGCCTCATTAAATTAATCTGAAAATAACACTATCTCTTTAAGGCTGGGGAAGTATTGTACTGATGAGCCAGGGGCGGCCCATCAATTGGCAGACCCATTGGGTGATAAATGTCCAAGGACCTCTAGGCTGACGACACATTTTTCATCATTAATCCAGCCCACTATTACCAGGGCCACTCACATCGATTTGAACTAGGGGGCATCATCTGCTGTTAAGAGGGTGATGACTCGCTAAAAATGAAGGCCTGAACTAATCAAATATATTTAGAGCCTTCCCCGGCACCTTGTTGGAGAGCCGCAGTAGCGAGCTAATAGGAAACAAAGGACAGGTAGTGCCATGATCTGCTTGTTTTTTATGGGAATGGGAGAAATCCATTGGAAAGTCTGTTATGTACTTTCAGCTGCTATACCTTGTGGCACAAATGCGTGTGTGGATTCGTCCAATGCTATCGGTACCTAAGTGTTTTATTAAAAATGTAATCATGAAACATCAGGCTATCTGGAAAAACTGAGAAACTTAACTACATAGAATCAGAATTCTCAAACACACGTATCTTTGGGATTGTTAAATAGTTTTTATATTTTTGTAAGTTGGTAATAGATTGGTTGAGAAGAAGGGTAGTATTTATTTGACTGAATTAGCAAAACTTGGTGAGGAAAAGAGCATCTCTTTTTCCCCTTGCAGAATATAATACATTTGTTTAAATTTGGATCTCTTACATTTTTATTATTTTTACCTAATAAATTAATTTAGTATGCCTTGTGATAGTTCAAGATTGTACATGCATGTTATACATAGGCATTTTACTATTTATATGTGCATCATATTCATTTTAGGTCAATCTTTTAAGATTTTAATTTATATTGATGAAAATGGCTCTCACTAAATCATAACAAGATATTCAAAAGGCAATGGTTAAGCAAACTTAAGTGCCTCAGACAAACATAGAAAAATGTGGTTTTTATTTTCTGCTTGTACCTGATAGAGCTAAATCAGGAGCAAGTAGGAAATAATTTAAATGATTAAATTTATTCATTGAACATTTTAAATTATATACTGAGACTAATAACTATATGTCTATAATAATAAAAGCATAATATGCTAATTAGACTGGATGTCCTTCCAGACGACCTTCTGGATGAAGCTGGGGCTGCCAGGGAAACCTGGTTACAGGGTGCTTGTCAGTGGCCAGAGGGAAGCCGGTGCTAGCAGCTGGGGGAAGGAAAGCCTACTTTTGAACGAATTTCGTGGATCGGGCCTCTAGTAATAGAATAAAAGGATGAAGGACAAAATTTGGAAAGAATTTGTATCAATTGAAAAAGAAGCAATAGCCCTGGCCAGTTTGGCTCAGTGGTTGAACTGTCAGCCCTTGAATTGAAGGGTGGAGGGTTCGATTCCAGTCAAGGGCATATACCTTGGTTGCAGGCTTGACCCTGGCCCCAGTCGGGGTGTGTTCAGCAGGCAACCAATTAATATGACTCTCTCACATTGATGTTTCTCTCTCTTTATCTCTCCCCCTACCTTTCATTCTCTCTAAAAATCAATGGAAAGAATATTCTTGGGTGAGGATTAAGAACAACAACAAAAAGAAAGAAACAATAGAGATCTAATAAAATTCCTTGTTATAAAGAAGAAAATAGGTGACAAGAAAGGAAAAAGACAGAGAAAAATTAACTCAAAATATCCACCTGTTCAAATAGTTCTGGTTTTCACCTACATGAAACCATTGGCTATCTCTTAAAATATTTTATGGTATCATGAAAAAAAAAATACGTAGGACAGGAAAGCTTCTACATGATTTCTCTGGAGGAAGGTCATCAACTCTATTTAAAAATTATATTTCCTGCAAGTTCCTAAGCTGAAATTTCACACTTCTCATGTTTGCCAGTTTTCATGAGGACTATATATGTAGTTATCAACTGCTTCTAGAGTTTTTGGCTGAACTTAGGTAGAAAGCTTCATTACTGAGCAACAGATGACCTGACTTTTTCTACTTTGTGATGATAGGCTGAAGTTCCTCTTAACTAGGTCTGTATGACACAGTGCCTAAAAGCAGCTGGCTATCGAAGCCTCGTGTAGGAACATAAAGAGGCTGGTTAAATATTTATGTTCTTTAAAAACCAGGTTTCACTGTGAGCTTGTTGGTTCCAGTAAAGACAAAATGAACCCAGTGAAGACAAGTTGGAAGCTAATTAGAAAATTTGCCTGGAAAAAAGGACAATTGATTTGAATACCAATTTCTGCCATCAAAAAGAGATTGAGAGTAAATCAAACATCCAAACATCCAAATGCAGAGGAAGATGAGAAGTCATTCATTTAGTTGTTTTCTAGTATGCAAAATAATGGACTGCCAAAGAGAACATTTCCCTACAGTACTCAGAGGAGATGTGGCTATGGAAGGTGGGTCAGAGAGATGCAACATTACTAGCTTTGAAGATGGAGAAAAAGGCCACCAGCCGAGTATCTCAGTTTGTTTATATTCCAGCTTCCTGGCTAGAATGCAAGAAACCCAGGGGCCAGAAGCTTGTCTTGTTCAGAGTTGTATTCCTGGCACCCAGCACAGTGCCTGCCATATAGCAAGTAGTCAACAAATATTTGAATGAATGAATGAACTAGTTTACAAATGCATCAATGCTATAGAACATGTTTTTTTTTTTTTTAATTTTGATAACCCATAAATGTAAAAGAAATCTCATGATCCCCTAGTTACATCAATTATTTAGAAATAATGTATATTCATTGTACATTAAAACAAAGGGGAAAAGCCATTGATTTTTAGTCCATATAAGCTTTCCACAAGCTAGTCAAGAAGTCCCTCTTGACTTTGACCTGCAAGGGTCTGCCATTTGTTGCATTCAGAAGTCCAGCTGAGAGGGGAAGTGACATATAGAAAGATGTACATTGTGCGCCTGTAGAGTTAGTATTCTACCCTTAGTTTGAGTTAAGGCCTCAATGTTGGACGTACCTCCTATCATCCACTAAGGTTCATTTGCTCATGGAGCTAGCATTCTACTAGGGGAGATATAGAACAAGTGCAATCCATCTTCAAAAGAATTAAAGGTTTGAGCAAGTACTGGGAAGAAATTAACAGTGTGCTGCCATAGAAAATAGCAGGGAGGCCTAGTTGGTGCAGCCAACGCTGGGGAGCAAACATGTAAACTAAAACTTGAGGATGAGATAAGGAATCATTGTCATGAAAAACCAAGGAAGAAAATTCTAGGGAGAGAGAACCACCTGCCCAATGATCCTGTGCTGAAAACGCAGCTTGGCTAATTGGTGAACGGAAAGACCAGTGAACAAACGCTAGTTATCAACTGGGAGGGTAGAAAGGCTGGCTATGTGGCTTTTGAGGAACAAGGTGAAAAGTTTTTGATTGCTCATGACTTCTTTTGGTCAGGTCCCCAAATATTTCTTAGAAAGGCATTTCATTCTAAGTATTTCATTAAAATGCACTGTATGTTCAAGTGCTTGCTCTTCAATGACTAACTTTAAATGGTCCCTACCCTCCTAAAACCCAGACTCCTGGGAAACAGATCATCACAATGCAGTTGTATACATGAAAATGACTTAGTAATCAATAGTAATGATTCCCAGAAGGATGATATTAGCTGGTGGATAAAGTGAAGTGTGAGCTCTGCTGGTGAAAGATACCTTGTAATCTCTTACAGGGTTCTTTCCTAGGTTTTCCCTCCTTGTGGTAGTACTTATTCCTTGACTCTTTCTTTAATGCATTGCTTTTCCTCTTATTTGTGTTATGTATGCGAGTTTTTTATTCTATGGTGGCTTGAATCATAAGCTGTTTGCCTATCTCTCTTAGAAACTGAGGTAGAGAATCAGTTGATCACTAGTTGGGAATCCAGTGACAGCCTTTGAACTAGCTGAAGGTTTGAGTAGGTGCAGTAAATCACCAATCTCTAAATGGTGGTGTCCAGGGAGCAGACACAAGAGTATTCAGAAAAAAAATCACAAAGGCTAATTCAGCTGTTTTCATTATAGGTTAAAAGTCAGTGATTTCTTAGTCAAAACGGTTGACCTCTTGTTCTTTAGCTGATTCATCTCCTCGCAGTGAGCTGTCAGTGATGCAGGCTATTCTTATTCTGATGGCCTCAGTCATTCTTTACATCACATATAAATAGTGCACTTATAGACATTTATGAACTGAGTGGAATATTCCATTACCTATTTTTGATTATAAAAAGTGGAAAAAGAACATGATTTAATTTATATAAATTTATATAAATTTTTAAATTTCTATATATTTACATGTATGTGTATGTGTAAGAAACGGTATGGAAAGATTCACATAAAGCTACCTACTCTCAGAAGGGGAATTTCATTTAAGTGTTATAGATTGATTTCATTTGAACAACATTATTTCAGTGATTTACAAGAGATAGTAGTAATGAAACATATACCAATAATTTGGTATATTTGTATGTGTCTGTATGACCTATGTAATATATTATAAACTAGAGGCCCAGTGCACGAAATTTGTGCATGTGGGGGGGTACCTCAGCCCGGCCTGCACCCTCTCCAATCTGGGACGCCTTGGGGGTTGTCCGACTGCCGGTTTAGGCCTGATCACACAGGGATTGGGCCTAAACCGGCAGTCGGACATCCATTTCACAATCTGGGACTGCTGGCTCCTAACCACTCACCTGCCTGCCTGCCTGTTGCCCCTAACCACTCTGCCTGCCAGCCTGATTGCCCCTACCTTGCCCCCCTACCAGCCTGTTCACCCCTAACTTGCTCCCCTGCCAGCCTGATCACCTCTAACCACCTGTGTCTCTGCCCCCAGCCTAAGCTGCAGTCTGGCCTCCCTCTGCGGGAGGCAACCGGACTGATCAGGGGAAGGCGTTGCCCCCATCACCCCAGTGCTGCTGGCCACGGCAGCTGCGAGGCCTGAGCCCAGGGCCTCGCAGCCGCCGGGGCTTATGGCTGCCTGAGCCCCAGGCCTTGCAGCCACTGTGGCTTGTCCAGATGGACGTCCTGAAGACATCTACCCTAATTAGCATATTACCCTTTTATTAGTATAGATAATCTAATTGCTGTAAGTTAAGGGCATAAAATGGAAAACATTTCAAAGATTCCAAACATGGTTACTTTGGCAGATGTCCTTAGTATTAGATCAATTTCAGAGTCACAAGAGCAATACAATAATTGCAACTTAAAAAAGAAAGATTAAATCAGTATGACTCCCTCATTGGTCATATGAAAGTTTTTGAAAATGGTGATTATATTGTGCTGTGTTCCCACTAAGTTGTCTGCTTGTGTGGTGTGAAGATGCTCCCAGTCTACATGCAGACCAGCTGTTCCTTCAATTGAAGATTTTATCAGAAGAGCTATAGTCTGCTCCTTTCTTAGTTGCAAACTAACCATGGCTTAAGAAAACACACACAATCACAATAAGAGCCTTCTTAAAAACAAAAATCCCTGAAAGCCAGTTAATTTTCTAAAAATCTATATGGTATGTTTGACATATAGAGAAGGGAAAATTTTTTCTCTTCCCATCTTAGGATCTTGTCTGGGCCACTGTAACAAAAGACAAATTAGCAAGAGAAAAGCATACAAACTTAATGCTTTATAAGACATGGGATCCTTCATAGGAAATGAAGTCCCAAAGATGTGGCAAAACCCAAGTGCTTATATGTGAAGTTAAACAAAGAGAGGAAATTATAGAAAAGTAATTCAACATATGGGGAGACCAAAACATGATAAAAGTTATTTTAACAAGGTTTGTTTGTACAGAATTCTCTTGGCCGGGACTCCCTGTCTCTGGTGATTAAGAATGTTTGTTTCCTCCTGATCATCTTTAATATGGGGATTTTATCTCCTGCTTTCAGGAAGAAAAAGGAGGTCAGAGTACCCTTCTTATACATGCTGTTTTTCAAGTGCCTTTAGCTAAAAATAACCCCTATGCCAAACTGGCATATTTTGGGGGGCCCATATGATTGAAGCATGTTGTCTCTAAATAACATGTCAAATGACAAATGAGGGTCATCCCAGTTACTACAGGCTGAGCACTCCCTTCCTCCACCGAGACCTCAGATGCCAGGCAATCCGTAATTGCAGTTACAAGTCTCTCTGCTGTAATGAGTATGTATAATATGAATGCAGTTATTACACATGCAACTTTTGTCATTGCTCCTGTTCTCCTTGTTATCTTTTCTCAAGCACCTACTAGGCGCTTGTCATAACAAATGTTATGTCATTTGCCTAATTATTTTTATAATAATCTTGAAGGTTATAGTAGTATTATCCTCATTATGCAAACTGTGGGATACCAAAGCTATAAAGATTTTAAGTAACTTACTCAAACACTTCTCATAAAATGGAACGACCTGGAGTTGAGCCCAGGTCTTTCTGGATTCTGTGCTCTTTCTATTACTTCATATTCTCTTCCTTTGTTTGGCAAGGTAATACTTCACCATTTTACCATTAGAAGTTTTATGAACATCTGCGCTTAATTTGAAATTTGATCAATGACAATTACAATTAAATTTTTCTCGTTTTTATTGTATTTTATTTATTTATTTTTTTAATTTTTTATTGCTTAAAGCATTACAAAGGGTATTACATATGTGTCCTTTTTTTTTTCCCCGCCCTTGATAATACCCCGGCTTCCCCTACCCCACAGTGTCTTATGTCCATTGGTTATGCTCATATGCATGCATACAAGTCCTTCGGTTGATCTCTTACCCCCCTCCCTCCTGCCCCCCAACCCTCCCCGGCCTTCCCGCTGTAGTTTGACAATCTGTGTGAGGCAGCTCTGCCTCTGTATCTATTATTGTTCAAAAGTTTATAATGGTCTCTATTATCCATGAATGAGTGAGATCATGTGGTATTTTTCCTTCATTGACTGGCTTATTTCACTTAGCATAATGCTCTCCAGCTCCATCCATGCCGTTGCAAATTGTAAGAGTTCCTTCTTTCTTACAGCAGCATAGTATTCCATCGTGTAGATGTACCACAGTTTTCTAATCCATTCATCTACTGATGGGCATTTAGGCTGTTTCCAGATCTTAGCTATGGTGAATTGTGCTGCTATGAACATATGGGTGCATATATCCTTTCTGATTGGTGTTTCTGGTTTCTTGGGATATATTCCTAGAAGTGGGATCACAGGGTCAAATGGGAGTTCCATTTCCAGTTTTTTGAGGAAACTCCATACTGTCTTCCATAGTGGCTGCACCAGTCTGCATTCCCACCAGCAGTGCGCAAGTGTTGCTTTTTCTCCACATCCTCTCCAGCACTTGTCGTTTGTTGATTTGTTGATGATGGCCAGTCTGACAGGTGTGAGATGGTACCTCATTGTTGTTTTGATTTGCATTTCTCGGATGATTAGTGACTTTGAGCATGTTTTCATATGTCTCTTGGCTTTCTGAGTGTCCTCTTTTGAAAGGTGTCTATTTAGATCCTTTGCCCATTTTTTGATTGGATTGTTTATCTTCTTTTTGGTAAGTTGTATGAGTTCCCTATAAATTTTGGAGATTAGGCCCTTATCAGATATGACGTTAGCAAATATGTTTTCCCACGCAGTGGGTTTTCTTGTTTTTTTGTTGATGGTTTCTTTCGCTGTGCAGAAGCTTTTTATTTTGATGTAGTCCCATTTGTTCATTTTCTCTTTAGTTTCAACTGCTCTAGGAGCTGTATCAGTGAAGAAATTGCTTCGGCATATGTCTGAGATTTTGTTGCCTTCGGATTCTTCTAGAATTTTTATGGTTTCCTGTCATACATTTAAGTCCTTTATCCATTTTGAGTTTATTTTTGTGTATGGTGTAAGTTGGTGGTCTAGTTTCATTTTCTTGCATATATCTGTCCAATTTTCCCAGCATCATTTATTGAAGATATCTTGGCTCCATTGTATGTTCTTGCCTCCTTTGTCAAATATTAATTGAGCATATTGTTTCGGGCCGATTTCTGGGTTCTCTATTCTATTCCATTGATCTATATGTCTGTTCTTGTGCCAGTACCAGGCAGTTTTGAGAACAGTGGCTTTGTAATACAGCTTGATATCTGGCATTGAGATCCCACCTACTTTCTTCTTTCTCAGGATTGCTGCAGCTATTCGGGGTCTTTTTTTATTCCAGATGAATTTTTGGAGAGTTCGTTCTAGATCTGTGAAGTATGCCGTTGGTATTTTAATGGGAAGTGCGTTGAATTTATAGATTGCTTTGGGTAGTATGGACATTTTAATGATGTTGATTCTACCAATCCATGAACACGGTATGTTCTTCGATCTGTTTATGTCTTCCTCTATCTCTTTTTTCAACGTCCTGAAGTTTTCTGAGTAGAGGTCTTTTACCTCTTTAGTTAAGCTTATTCCTAGGTAGCTTAATTTTTTTGGTGCAATGGTAAATGGGATTGTTTTTATAATCTCTCTTTCTGAAAGTTCACTATTGGTGTATAGAAATGCCTCAGATTTCTTGGCATTAATTTTGTATCCTGCTACTTTGCCAAATTCATGTATTAAGTCTAGTAGTTTTTTGACAGAGTCTCTAGGGTTTTGTATGTATGATATCATGTAGTCTGCAAATAAGGACAGTTTTACTTCCTCTTTTCCAATTTGGATACCTTTTATTTCTTCCTCTTGTCTAATTGCAGTGGCTAATACTTCCAGGACTATGTTGAACAGGAGTGATGAGAGTGGGCATCCTTGTCTTCTTCCTGTTCTTAGGGGAAATGGTGTTAGTTTTTGTCCATTGAGTATGATGTTGGCTGTGGGCCTGTCATATATGGCTCTACAAACAAGTACCTTTCAATAATAACTTTAAACGTAAATGGACTAAATGATCCAACGAAAAGACATCAAGTGGGTGAATGGATAAAAAAACATGACCCATACATTTGTTGTCTACAAGAGACCCACCTCATTAAAAGGGACTCACACAGACTGAAAGTGAAGGGATGGAAAAATATCTTCCAGGCAAATGGAAAGGAAAAGAAAGCTGGGGTAGCAATACTTATATCGGACAAAATAGGCCTCAAAGTGAAGGCCATAACCAGAGATAAGGAAGGCCACTTCATAATACTAAAGGGATCAATACAACAAGAAGATATAACCCTGGTAAACATTTATGCACCCAATGCAGGAGCACCCAAATTCATAAAAAAAATCCTGGAAGATATCAAAGGAGAGATCAACAACAATGCAATCATAGTAGGGGACTTTAATACACCACTGACGTCTCTGGATAAATCCTCTAGACAAACAATCAGCAAAGAAACAGCAATCCTAAATGACTCACTTGATCAGATGGACTTAATTGACATCTTCAGAACACTTCACCCCAAAGCTGCGGAATATACATTCTACTCAAGGGCTCATAAGACATATTCAAAAATAGACCACATATTGGGTCACAAACAAAGTCTCCCCAAATTCAAAAAGATTGAAATCCTACCAAGCATCTTCTCAGATCACGATGGCATAATATTAGAAATGAACTACAAAAAAAAACAACCCAAAATACTCAAACACTTGGAAGCTGAATAGCATGTTATTAAATATTGATTGGGTTACCAATGAGATCAAAGAAGAAATTAAAAGCATCCTGGAAACTAATGACAATGAAAACACAACAATCCAAAACCTATGGGACGTAATGAAAGCAGTCCTGAGAGGGAAGTTTATAGCTCTACAGGCCTATCTCAAAAAGCAAGAAAAAATGGTAGTAAATCATCTAACTCTACAACTCAAAGAATTAGAAAGAGAGCAACAAGAAAACCCCAGAGTGAGCAGAAGGAAAGAGATAATAAAGATTAGAGCAGAAATCAATGACATAGAGACCAAAAAGATAATACAGAAAATCAATGAAACCAAGAGCTGGTTCTTTGAAAGGATAAACAAGATTGACAAACCTCTAGCCAGGCTCACCAAGAAGCAAAGAGAGAGTACCCAAATAAACAAAATCAGAAACGATAGAGGCGAAATCACAACAGACCCCACAGAAATACAAATGATTGTTATAAAATACTATGGACAGCTCTACTCCAACAAACTAGACAACCTGGAGGAAATGGACAAATTCCTAGAAAAATACAACATTCCAAAACTCAATCAGGAAGAATCTAAAAATCTCAATAGGCCAATAACTATGGAAGAAATTGAAGCAGTCATCAAAAAGCTTCCAGCAAACAAAAGCCCAGGACCAGACGGCTTCACAGGGGAGTTTTACCAAACATTCAAGGAAGAACTAAAACCTACCCTCCTCGGACTACTACAAAAAATTCAAGAGGAAGGAACACTTCCAAGCTCATTCGATGAAGCCGGCATCACCCTAATACCAAAACCAGGTAAAGACAACACAATGAAAGAGAACTACAGGCCAATATCCCTCATGAACATAGATGCTAAAATCCTCAACAAAATCTTAGTAAATTGGATCCAGCAGTACATCAGAAAGATCATACACCATGACCAAGTAGGATTTATCCCAGGGATGCAAGGATGGTACAATATACTCAAATCAATAAGCGTGATACATCACATAAACAAATTGAAAGAAAAAAAATACATGGTCCTATCAATTGATGCAGAAAAAGCATTTGACAAAATCCAAAACCCATTTTTGATAAAAACTCTCAGCATGGTGGGAGTAGAAGGATCATACCTCTTGTTTTTAAATTATATTTATTTTGTTGCTCTTTGTGCTTCTGACATTGATTTAAATTTAACAATAGGACCTTTGAAATTTGAATAGACCAAGAAACAGGATATTAAAAGTATTTTGGAAACTAATTTTTTTAAATAGCTGAGGCTATAATCCCAATTTTTCCATCTTTAAATTCTACTTAAAAATAGGTTGGTTTACTTTGTTTTACCTGTAAATGGCATCAGAACAGAGTTTTTATTTCTGCATATCTTGGAATGTTCATATTGAAATGAGCTCATGAACATCCACTGCATTTTTTATATCTATACTAATAAAAGGGTAATATGTTAATTAGACTGGATAGACTGGCCATCTTCCGAACGTCCTTCCAAACAAAGCCATGGGGGCAGGGGCTGAGGCCGAGGCAGTTAGGGGCAATCAGGCAGGCTGGCAGAGGAGTTAGGAGCAATCAGGCAGCAGGCAGGCAAGCGGTTAGGAGCCAGCAGTCCCGGATTGCGAGAGGGATGACTGATTGCCAGTTTAGGGATGTCTAAACTGGCAGTCAGACATCCCCCGAGGGGTCCCGGATTAGAGAGGGTACAGGCCAGGCTGAGGGACCCCCTCTCCCCTGCAACCCCATGCACAAATTTCGTGCACTGGGCCTCTAGTAGAATTTATATAATTGCTGGATCTTGTTTTTGAAGTCATATGTATTATTTTCATGAAAAATCTTACTGTATTCTAAATCTACAGTAAGAAACAATATGCTATAACTTCCAACAGACTAAATATTGTTTATTTTACAAATATACCTTGATCTTTAAGAACTTACCAATTATGGATGGCCTAAGGGGTTACTAACTTAAACTTGTATATCTAGATTACTCTCAATTCTTGGGATTTAAACAAATTACATATGCAAACTATGTATAGCTAATTGAGGAATGTGTCTGATTCCCCACTTAAACTCCATTTTAATTAAAGGAATAGCCTTGATTTTGGCATGCCCAGATAGGTATGCACATATTTGGAAGTCAAAGAGAGAATCAAGAATATCAAAGATTAGCGAGAAGCTAGCTGACTATGAAATTACTGGTCGCTGGGGCTTTTTCTCTGAGTTTGAACCATATATTCTAATGGCTTTAGACACGTTTTCTACAGTGTAGATGACTTCTGCCTTGTGGCACTTTATTCTCATTTTCTCCATCCAATTATATGTCTACCTTCTGGAATAGAGGAATGTTGTCTGACTTGAAGGAAAACAAATTAGTGCTATTTTGGGAGGAATGACAGAGTCAGCAACTACTGATGTTTTAAAATATGCCTATCATGTTGTCTTATCATTAAAACTCAGGGAAGTCACTTGGGTGTTGGGGTTGCTCTGAAATATAGTTATTCCTGTCCTTCTGACTCCATTACTACTTTAAAAATGATTCTCCATAGGCAATTTGGTTTTTCTTAGTATGAGTAATGGAATCAATCATTATGTAAGAAAGCCCTCAACTTATTTCTTGACTTCCTTTCTCCCTCACTTCCTCCCTTTTTCCCTTTCTTTCTTCCCTCTCTCCTTTGCTTCCTTTCCTTCTCTACCCTCCCTCAAATCTCCATGTCCATTCCCTCTCTCTGTTTATCTCACTCTTTCTTCCTCCCTTTTATTCATTCATCAAACATTTATTTGGTCGTCTATCAGGTATTTCCTTGGGTGATTGTAGCAGCCATATGAAGTCAAATTACTCACTTTCTCAGATTCCTATGGCTGAATTTAAGTACAAGGCCTCATGGCAGGCAATTCTCAGGATGGTTTCTAGTAGAACTCTCATTCAGAGTTTCTGCAAGGCAAGAGTGATGCCTTCATCCACCGTGCCTTTTAACATGTAGGAAAATAGAATTCCAGCCCCTCATAGGCATGCAGCTGTGTTAGCTGGCAGAGGATGGTTGTGAATGCCCAGTCATGCTGCGAAGTCAGTGGGGATTTGAAAGAAGACTCATCTTCCTTTCTTGGCATTGCATAGTGTAAGGTTGTGTCCTACTGTGTCCGAAGAATCAAATGAAGCAAGTAATTTGTTTCTCTGGTTCCACATGTGCTGACAGACAGAGCATTGCACAGAGAGGTGCTGCCCTAGCTGTGTGAAGGGTTTATGCAATTTGTAGAATAATTTTACTAGAAGGTCACCTCACCCACTTTCTGATTGTGTTGATTAACAAGGTTAAGCAATCCTTAGTGCAAATATGTCATTGGAATGATAAATCACGCTCAATTCTTGGCGGTGGGATACAAACTGTTTATGGCATTTTGAGAGTTTGCACATACTTTAGGTTAAGAATTTATTTTTCCTAGAATGCTTATAATATAAAAATAAATCAGGTTTCAAATTTCCTTGGGAGGGAGAATGAAGGTAAATAAGATTGGTGTGTCACTGAGGCATCAGAAGGCAATGATAGTGCTGACACTTAAAATGTCAGCTTCAGAGTGTTTGAACATACTTGCTGTGTAAAAGTTACTGAATCAAACTTGTCTATATTTTTCAAAATGTCAAATGACAATTTATTATTTGTATATATTTAATTTTTCTCTCTTATTGCTTTATGTTTTTATTGGAAGAGGCTTTGTGACTTGTTTATGAGATATTTTGGTGATGATTGTGTTGATAGTGACAGCTGAACCTGACACTTGGCATTGATTTCGCAGCATTTTCTCATTCTCTCCCTACTGTAGCTCTGTGAGACAGGAACTATAATCAGCCCTATTTTGTAGATGAGCAAACTAAAGTACAGATGAATTAACAAATCCTTCAAGGCCATATAGCTAATAGGTGAAAGAGCAGGTCCAAGCCCTATTCTTAACCATAATTCCCAACTACTTCTGCATGAAAAAGGCAACTTCAATAAGAGAAAGGTCTCTCTCTTTCAGCTACCATCTCTCTTAGGACAAAATATGACCCCAAATTTAACCTAGCCTTTACCTTACCTCCAAAAAGTAAATAGGAGGTGAATCTCCATTACAGTAGAAAGTAAGAATAACTAACTATACTATTTAAAAAATATTGGGGTCTTTGATTCAGAGCACCCAGATTAATTCTCCAGATCTCAGTAGAGCACCTACAGATGTAGGAACAGCAACCAAGCTCAGTGATTACTCTGGTGGTTACCAATCAGTTACTCTATACTCTACCTCTGCATCTGCTTCATAACCATTAAAAAATAATGAACAGCATTTTCCTACAGCCATACTGATCTTCCCATTGCATTCAGTGTATATAATTTAAGATATCATTCTTTTTAGTATACTATTTATGTACATTATCCAAATTGCAAGAATCTTTTACTTCAGATAAATGATCTTTGAGGAAAACTATAAGATAGCTTAGAAAAAGGAGCAATTTTCTCCCCAACAAATATATGCAATAATTTTTAGAAGGTATTAATAGTAATATCTTTGTACATTTAAGTACCATATTTTCCCCTATGGAATTTATAATTTTATTTATTTTTTATTTGTTTTAAATATATTTTATTGATTTTTTTACAGAGAGGAAGGGAGAGAGATAGAGAGTTAGAAACATCGATGAGAGAGAAACATCGATCAGCTGCCTCCTGCACATCTCCTACTGGAAATGTGCCCGCAACCAAGGTACATGCCCTTGACCAGAATCGAACCTGGGACCTTTCAGTCCATAGCCCGACGCTCTATCCACTGAGCCAAACCAGTTTTGGCAAATTTATAATTTTAAAATATACATATATTTAGTCTGTATTTTAAAACATTTTAGACTGCTAGACTTCCCTTCAATTCTAATAAAAGTGGGAAAATGTTTATATTTTCCTGGGTATGCAATTTTATTTTTAAAAATCTTATTGATGTTTCAATGGTCTACCTGATAGCATTTTTTATAATTTAGTATTTTCCCCCCTCTGTAACTATGTAAATAAAAACTAAAATAATCTCCAAGGCAGATTATATTTTTCCTCCTAGAAAAATATCTAATATCAACCTGTCTAAATAGATCTTAGGTAGGGAAGTAGGAATGTGTCAAAATTCATACCAGTAGTTCAGTTGCATGTAGCCTTAAAATACCTTCATACGATGTGCTATTGGAGGTATTATTATACTTTTTAATGTATAAGCAAAATAATTACTACGATTTTACTTCAAAGATGAGTTTTAAGGAATAATAGCCTCAAACTGACTGATGAGAAGGAAAGTATTAAAATCCTATATAATAAAGAACTAATATGCTAATTAGACCAGGCGGCAGAACAACCTTCCCGATGGCCTTCCAGAATGACCAGTGGATGGAGGCACAGGGCCCCAAGGCAGCTAGGGCCGCGAGGCAGCTGGGGCTGTGAGGGCTGAGCTCCTTGCAAGAATTTCGTGCATTGGGCCTCTAGTAAACTATATACAGAAGTTCTTCTTGGATCAGGGCTATGAAGAACAAGAGTAGGGCTACAATAACAAATTACTGAAAACTGCTTGGCTTAAAACAATAGACATTTTTTTTTAACCTCTTCCATTTTTTTTAAACTAAGAGATATACAATCCAAGACCTGCTCTGTCTGAATCTTCTAGGAGAGGATCTTCCTTGTCTCTTCTAGTTTCTGGTATCTCCAAGCATTCCTTGATTTCTGGCTGCACCACTCCAACCTCTCCCTGTGCCTTCACATGACTATCTTCTCTCAGTGTCTGTACCTTCACATGGTATTCTCTGGCTATGTATCTCTCTGAGCCTTCTTTTTATAAGAACACCAGTCATGTTGCATTGAAGGTCCACCCCACTCCCCTAGGACCTCATTTTACCTTGATTACTTCTGCAAAGACCGTATTCCATATAAAGTCACATTTACAGATTACTGGGGTTTAGAACTTACTTCAACACATCTTTTAGCAGAACATAATCTAACACATAATGATGAGAATATAGATTTTTTTTCTTAAATCTTGATATTATTTCCTTTTTGGAATAAAGTAATTCTGATGCTGGGCCTGCTTTAATAAAAAGTAATTTATGTAGCAGATACTCACTTATAAGAAAACTAGAGGCCCAGTGCACAAAAATATTGCACAGGGGGGAAGTCCCTCAGCCCAGGCTGAGCCCTCTCACAATTCAGGACCCCTCAAGGGATGTTCGACTGCCGGTTTAAAGGATCTGGCCTAAACTGGCAGTCAGACACCCCTCTCGCCATCCGGGACACTGCATGCACCAGTGACCATACTTTTCATAGTAGTGAGAGGCATCTTGCTGTTGTATGGACAGCTACATTTGTTTTGCCCTGATTTTAAAAAGCAGTGCATAACATCATCCTTCTGAGGCAGTACCATTTCCCCCATCTTATGGGTGGAAAAACTGAAGCAGAGAGAAGTTAAGTAATTGGCTTTGTCACACAGTTATAGTGTCAGGATCAGGGCTGACCACAAAATGTGCAAGCCATAGTCCATTCATGTCATTGCTGCATCATCCTGATTTTTCAGTGTTAGAGTAGCCTTACCAGGTTTTAATTTTTAAATCTAAGAGACTGTTCCCAATATATAGGAATGCATGCTCATCCCCATGTAGAATAAACAGGATGTGGACAGTTTGCAGATTCTTCTGATGAATTAGGTTTAAGCAGCCACAGATCTCTTTTTCAAATACTGCAGAAGCCGCCTTCCTTGTTTAACTATGTGTGGGATGTAGCAGTTTATAAGCTATGACATAGTCACTTGCAATCCGGGACCCCTCAGAGGATGTCCGGCTGCCAGACATCCCTCTTGCAATCCAGGACACCTCGGGGGATGTAGCTGTGTGCCAAGCAGCAGGCGGCCAGGGAAATGCCGCTCATCCCGGCCACTGCGCCTGCTGATGCAGATTGGTAGCGCTGCTGAGGAGTCAGGAGAGGCTCCCGCTGCCACAGCTGTGCTTGCCAACCATGAGCCCGGCTTGTGGCTGAGAGGCGCTCCCCCTGTGGGAGTGCACTGACCACCAGGGGGCAGCTCCTGCATTGAGCGTCTGCCCCCTGGTGGTCAGTACACATCAGGGCGACTGGTCAACTGGTTGTTCTGTTTATTCTGCCGTAATGGTCACTGGGCTTTCATATATATAGATATTTAAATCATTTTTATAGTATTTTTTTGACATGGGAAATCCAAATACACAACAATATTCTTTAATTGTTACATGATTGTGCATTATTCACTAATTGGTCCCACATAAAGTATAGCACTTGTTTGGGCTATTGTTTCTTTTTTCTCCTTTCAGTAATGGATTAGTAATTTGAGGTACTCTAGCTTCTACATAACAGACTATATACTATAAACATAGAATATAGTGTAAATAATTTTATTTAAATATGGACATTATATTAAATTACTTGATTTAGTAATACAAGCTATAGTTATAGAGAACATAAGGAATGCCATTATCTATGTGTGATTTTTGTTATTAGTTAAGTCTTGGTTCTCCAATCAGAAGTCTAAGATTTAGAATGAATATAGGCTATGAAAGGATTTAAAGTGAGAGTTATTACTTTATTTCATTTTATTTAATCAGAGTCATTCTAAAATATAAACTTTATAAGATATATAAAATCCATTCAGCAGTCACACTTCATATTAAGAATCAGTTTTTACCCCAATTTCATATTAAATAAGTCAGAATTATAGTTTTTATATATTTAGAATTTTATATATGTTTATATTATGAATTTTATTTTAGGCATTTATTTTTGAATAACATATTTTTATTTTACTTTATTTTTATTGTTAAAGTATTACAGACATCCCCTTTTTTATATTTAGGTATTTAAATACAATACCCTTTCATTAATTTTGAGTTTTGCTATTGTTTACCCCTTTATTTCACTGTGGCTATCATTTTATTTTTAAAGGATTCTTAGAAATATGCCTTAGCACAGTGTAATCTAAACATCATGTTTAGATAAAGGTAAAGTTAAAAATATGAGAGTATTATTCATATTTGATATTTTTTTATGTTGTGCTCATATGAAATCCCAAATTATTTTCACTGTCCAGTGAGGAGCATATATAGCTCCCAAAATGGAAATAGAGATAAAAGTTCCAGTGATCACAAAAGGACTGCTGTTCACTTTCAGTCTGCAGCAGTTTTAAAGTGTAGCCTTGGTTAACGTGAGGCAATCGCAGTCATTGGCTATGTGTTTAAACCTCTGAATACTTTGAGTGAAGTCTATTAATGATGTGCCTTACATGCAGCTGGCATGTTAAGATCTGTGCTGCTTTTTAAAAAGTTTGGGCATTAAAGATACCTTCTCACTTCTGAGAGTTGATTTCATACACAACAGGAGCTTATGATGGATTCTCTCCCACTGTGGGAATTGTCTGAATATATGAGGGCAGCAATTGGCTCAGATGAAGAATCTTTCATGAGCTCTCTCCTGTGAAGAATAAGAATTGTATATTAGAACTAGATGATGCTGAGTTTAATTCCTGGTTTCCTTTGTGATTCTAAACCATTTGACAAGGGTCTACCTAAGGTGAACAGACTGCTTAGGGAATGTATTCAACTTTGACTTTGTCCACTCATTTCTATCTCTTAAAAAATGTATCTCATCTAGAACACTGAGCTCACTAAGAATTCAGAAGTTGTGACTGTATTGCTCTCTTAACCTATAGAACTACATTTGCTTTTGATTTTGTTTTGATATGCGTGATCAAGCTCTACATTTTATCACAGATACATTCATCAATTGCTATCATAAATTTATATTTTCTTTTTGTTTAAATGAGCATAGAGACTGAACAACGCCAACAAATACAGTTTCATAAGCTGGCCTGACAGAGAGCATGTTGATAGCTGATAATGAACAGTGTTAGAATTGTCTATGTGTTTTCATTGATTTCTGACTTGTTAAAATTTAGCTCCTTGGGATCTATTAGGCTGGACAAAGCTAATAATAATAAGCAGAAACACTATTATTATACAGCCATGAATGAGAAATCAGACTCATATTTGTTTGAAGATGGACAATGGCTTTTGGCCATGTGACTTATGAGAAAAGGATTCGCTGATTTAGTTATTTGTGTAATCTAAAATTTGAGTTTGGTGTAAGAAAACCATTCTCGCTATCACAAGTTAAAATAAATACTTTCACATAATCAAAAATCTATTTAAAAATAAAATGTTGCCTACAATACTTTTCCCAATCTCTAATCTTACATATTCATTCATTCATTCTTACAACACCTATTTATGGAAAACAAACTGTGAACAAGAAAAATATAACCTCTTCTCTCCTGCAGTTATATTCTGGAGGCAAGATAAATAAAAGAAACAAATAAGTAAACAAATACACAAACAAGAAAGTAAGGCAAAACACACTAGATAATCACAATTGTTGTAGAGAATTGAAATCTGCTGCAATCGATGTTCATTAGTCGCCATTTTAGACATGCCTGTCAGGCGAGGTCTCTCTAAAGAGGAGGTATTTGCTTGAGAGAACCATGCTGATCTCTAGAGGAAGAGCATGGTACTCCAGAGGACAATGCTAGTTTCTGGACTCACACATGTGGAAGAGTTTGGCAGACTCAGAGAAGAGAAAAAGGCCGGCGTGGTTGGTTATAGTAAGTGGAGAGAAAAATTACAGAAAACCTCTTTAGAGAGAAAGCCATGTTCAGATGACATTGGGATGTGTAAGCTATAATTAGGCAATGCAACAAGAGGCCATGTAATTTTGAGAGCCTATTTTGACTCATATATTGTTATAAAAAAATTCAAATCCATTTTTGGTAATATATATATATATATTCTAAGAAATTGATCTCACATCTTATATATGTGTGTGTTTTTTATATTTTTATTGATTTCAGAGAGGGAGAGAGAGATAGAAACATACATGATAAGAGATAACCATTTATAGGCTGCCTCCTGTGTGCCTCGGACTGGGGATGGAGCCTGCAACCTGAGCATGTACCTCCAACTGGGAATCGAACTGTGACCTCTCTGGCTCATAGTTCCATTGTCAAGCACTGAGCACACTGGCTGGGTTCACATCTTTTTTTTTGAGAGGTAGGATGGTATTATAAAGTTACTAAAGATTTGCATGAAGATATATTAATCCATTATTTATAAACAACTTTTTGAAAAACATAATTTGGTATGTTAGTTTTATGCAGCAAATATGAGTAGTGGTAATGAAAAAAAGAACTTTATATTTTTATTTTATGTTCAATAAATGTAAAACCAAATAATATATAGAAAGCATAATTATATATTTATTTGCCTTGGACAGTTTAAAAAACATTCTCTGTAGTTCATTATCAAAATGTTCATATTTTAGCCGAAACCGGTTTGGCTCAGTGGATAGAGCGTCGGCCTGCGGACTGAAAGGTCCCAGGTTCGATTCCGGTCAAGGGCATGTACCTGGGTTGCGGGCACATCCCCAGTGGGGAGTGTGCAGGAGGCAGCTGATCGATGTTTCTTTCTCGTCAATGTTTCTAACTCTCTGTCTCTCTCCCTTCCTCTCTGTAAAAAATCAATAAAATATATTTAAAAAAAATGTTCATATTTTAGTGGATTGCTGCTGCATAAAGACATATTAACTGAAGGCAAGATTGTGTAAGAGTCTCTTACTTTGGTTGTTTCATCTAATTTTCAAAAAGTTCAAGGTTTAAATAAGCAATATGATCAAAATAGCAAAAAATAGGCTTCCTAAGGCATGTACTTTACTTTGTGAGATTATTACATAATCTATTTATTCTCTGATTGATCTTTTAATAGTAGATCCAGTGGGCTGATTATGCCATATTGACAACAATTGAAGCAAATTAATATAGTGGAGAGACCACTGGTGTGAGATTTAGAGGTCTCTCTATCTGCTGATGACTAGAGAGTTGGACAGACAACATCATGTTTTTGGAGTCAGTTTCCTAATCTACAAAATGAGAGGATTAGAATAGGCAGTTACATTCAAAGTGTTGGTCCAAGGACAAATGTCAGCCTGGCCACATCAAAATCATTAAGGAAACATTCAAATACCACTAATTCCCAGATTCCAAATTTTAGAAATGATTATTATATCTAGATTTATTATACATTTATTATTTATTATATAATAATGTTATTGTTATTATATCAGGATTTTTACATAGCATCTCCGGTGATTCAGATGTTTTAGAACAGCTGTTATACATGTGTACCCATGTTTTAGAACAATTGGAATATATGACTCCTAGAAGATCTTCCTTTTAAAAAATAAAATATTTAAATTCTATGTTTCTCAAAGCTATTTCCAAGAGTCTTTACAATATAAGTTAGGCAGCATTTATGGATTTGATGCTCAGACCCTCAGGACTTTTTGCTTTGGAAATAAGTCATTCTCTGTTTCACCTTCCCCCCTGCAATTTAGAAAATGGCCTTAACTTTCACAGTGCTTAAAGAGCAATTTTGACATAGGAATTGATCTTAAATTATGTTCAAATGTTTATGTACATGGATATTCTTCACAGAATATTTTTAACATAAATTATTTTAAAATACCACAGATATTCAAAAACAATAAATTGCTCAAAATGATTTTGGTATAACAATAAAATATTAGACTGTATAGAGATTAAAAATTCAGTTCCAGAACTCTATGTTATTGACATGGAAAAATCACTATGTATTATTTAGTAAAAACTACCAAATGACATGTTTTTATGTTTGGAAGTAAAACATCAAAAATAAAATTTTACATATGCAAGGAAAAAAAGTCTATAATGTAAAATACCCAAATATTGAGTTGCTATTTCTATCATAATGAAATGGAATTATTAAATATTATTTTTGTATTGTTTAAGAACATCATATTTTTTCTCCAAATACATTTTTTTACTCTATTATTTTTAAAATGCCTCATGACAAGTGGTGAGACCAGTAGCAACAAAATCTAAAGGTTCATTTGAGACACTATGTAACTGATATCAGACCTTCAAAGACATTATCATGTCAAGGGAAAACTAGAGTATGTAAAGCTCAGAATCAGAAGTAAACATCTGCATAGGCCCCTTTCTTTTTCTACTATCAGTTTGAAGATAAGCACATGTAATGGATGGTTTGAACCAGAGTAAGCCATGCACCACTGCATGGTGAGGCTTTCTGATGCCTCCTCATCTTTTGTCGATAATTCCTTATTTTGCCCCAATTTCATGATTCGATTTTAATGGAATTATACTTGAATAGTTCAAAATTAAATGCTTAATTATGTTCAGCTTCAATTATAGGTATTAATTGATCCAAGCTTATTAGCATGACACCTGAAGGGAACCAATTACATAAAAATTATAGGAGATAGTGCTTTGGATATTACACTCACATGAGCTAACAATCTTGATAAGTTTTCTTTTATTAATTGGATTAAGTTTCACAACTTTTGGGTTCATATTGGAAACCCAGGGTTTAGGCCTAACCCTACTTTGTAAAGAAGAACAGAAGACAAAAAGTAAATTAATGTTACTGGCAAGAGTAGTTTCCTATCAAAATGAGTTAATATCTCATTATTTTGCAATTAATTATCTTGTCCATTTTGGATACATTATCAGTTCCTGATTATCAATGCCAATCATAGTTTTGAGTTGCAAAAACTATCTTTTGCAAAAAAACATATACTTTCCAGATCCTAAGAAAATTATGAGTCAGACTTAAAAGTGTAGATATCTCTGGTTAAATTGATTTGTAAGGTCAATCATTATTATGAATGCATATATTTCCCTTGTCCTTAATAGTCTGCCACTGGACTGGGCATTAAAAAGTAAGTTCTTTAAACAAGGCCCTTCATGATCCATACCTCTACCATCCTCTTCCATACTTTCTTCTTTTTTTTTTTTTTACTTTTTAAAAAATTGTTGACACTATTACAAATTTCCCCACTTTCCTTGTTTTTGCCCACCTCCATCCAGCCCCTGGGCCACCTCCCCTTTGGCATCACCACACTGTTATCTGTGTCTGTGAGTTATGCATGTATGGTTTTTGGCTAATCCCTTCACCTCCTTTCATCCAGTCCTCCCCTACCCATTCCCCTCTGACTGTTCCATGTGTACTTGCTTTTTTAACATGCCACACTCCTTCTAACACAAAAATATTTTATATGCACTTTCATTATGCTTGAAATTTTCTCATCCCTAGTTTTTTCTTATCTAATTTCTGTTTATCTTTTAGATCTCAGCTGAAACTTTACATCTCTACAAACATTCTCCCAATTATCATACTACCCTATTCTTGTCCTTTATAATTTCCCTGCAACTTGTAGTGAAACATTTATTTGGGTTTGATTAATATCTGACCTCCTCCATATATTATAAGCTCTATGACATCAAGATCAATAAATTTTTATTTAATACTCCAACACAGACTATGGCACATTGAAAGTATTTTTAAAAAATTTTTCTATTTAAAATTTTTGAAAGCAAGTGCTTATGAATAAGCTAAGTTTCACCTTCGCCATATCGTTAGTATTGCATACAACTTCTTTTTGCACCAGGTATATATGGCCCATTATTATTGATTTTCATTTATCTTTCAGCTTTTCTTCCCCCAATTTGGTTAAATAATAATTATTATTATTATTTTTTTAATTTTTTTCATTGCTTAAAGCATTACAAAGGGTATTACATATGTGTCCTTTTTTTCCCCCACCCTTGACAATACCCCGGCTTCCCCTACCCCCCAGTGTCTTATGTTCATTTGTTATGCTCATATGCATGCATACAAGTCCTTCAGTTGATCTCTTACCCCCCTCCCTCCTGCCCCCCAACCCTCCCCGGCCTTCCCGCTGCAGTTTGACAATCTGTGTGAGGCAGCTCTGCCTCTGTAACTATTATTGTTCAAAAGTTTATAATGGTCTCTATTATCCATGAATGAGTGAGATCATGTGGTATTTTTCCTTCATTGACTGGCTTATTTCACTTAGCATAATGCTCTCCAGCTCCATCCATGCCGTTGCAAATTGTAAGAGTTCCTTCTTTCTTACAGCAGCATAGTATTCCATCGTGTAGATGTACCACAGTTTTCTAATCCATTCATCTAATGATGGGCACTTAGGCTGTTTCCAGATCTTAGCTATGGTGAATTGTGCTGCTATGAACATCGGGGTGCATATATCCTTTCTGATTGGTGTTTCTGGTTTCTTGGGATATATTCCTAGAAGTGGGATCACAGGGTCAAATGGGAGTTCCATTTCCAGTTTTTTGAGGAAACTCCATACTGTCTTCCATAGTGGCTGCACCAGTCTGCATTCCCACCAGCAGTGCACAAGTGTTCCTTTTTCTCCACATCCTCTCCAGCACTTGTCGTTTGTTGATTTGTTGATGACAGCCAGTCTGACAGGTGTGAGATGGTGCCTCATTGTTGTTTTGATTTGCATCTCTCGGATGATTAGTGACTTTGAGCATGTTTTCATATGTCTCTTGGCTTTCTGAATGTCCTCTTTTGAAAGGTGTCTATTTAGATCCTTTGCCCATTTTTTGATTGGATTGTTTATCTTCTTTTTGGTAAGTTGTATGAGTTCCCTATAAATTTTGGAGATTAGGCCCTTATCAGATATGACGTTGGCAAATATGTTTTCCCACGCAGTGGGTTTTCTTGTTGTTTTGTTGATGGTTTCTTTTGTTGTGCAGAAGCTTTTTATTTTGATGTAGTCCCATTTGTTCATTTTCTCTTTAGTTTCAACTGCTCTAGGAGCTGTATCAGTGAAGAAATTGCTTCAGCATATGTCTGAGATTTTGTTGCCCTTGGATTCTTCTAGAATTTTTATGGTTTCCTGTCGTACATTTAAGTCCTTTATCCATTTTGAGTTTATTTTTGTGTATGGTGTAAGTTGTTGATGGTCTAGTTTCATTTTCTTGCATATATCTGTCCAATTTTCCCAACACCATTTATTGAAGAGACTATCTTGGCTCCATTGTAGCAATTTGGTTAAATAATTATAAGCAAACTCACTAGTCTCTATTTTATAAGTAAAATTTTTTTGAGAATCATATTGCCTATCTAAGCATACAGAGTAGCGCAAAAGTAGGTTTATAGTTGTTATATGGAAAATGATATAATAAATAATAATACAAGAATAAACTCTGTGTTTCCTGTACTCACAACTGTAAGTCTACTTTTGTCCAACCACAATTATATATATATTTTTCACAGTGGGTGCTTTCATTTAGGGGTAACAGATTTGGATAAAACCAGTTTTGAATTGTGGTTCTGGGATTCACCATTGATCATGGACTTTGAGGAAGTCATTTAGCTACTGTTATCAGTTTGCAGATTTATAAAATAGTTAAATAGTAACATTTGCCTCATGTAATCACAGAGCTATTATAAAGATCAAATTAGTGTAACATTCTAAAATTCCTTATAAATGTTAAAGAACTTTACTAATTTCAATTCATATTAAAAGTCCAAATTGTGTAGGAATTGTTTAGATCTTTAAAACTTACTTTAAAATATTTGTGAAATGTTAAGGAGTTTTAGGTTTCAATTACTTTGAGACAAATCCTTTAGTAGTATGAGAACAATGATATATCTGATCAGAAGTATAGATGGCAATTGAAAATATTCAGAACATGGCTGCAGAATTTGCTTGTATTTCTTCACAAACTGACAAATTCTCCACAAACACCAAAAATGAAGTTCAAACCTCAACTGAAAACATATAGTTTCTCCTAGAAATTTTACAATGAAAGAGTTTGTCATAATGCTATTATTTAATTCATATTATTCATTTTAACTCAGTGTTTTATGTACATTAAAATGTGTTCATTTATATGTGTCATTTCTCCATAAACCTAAAATATTGGAATAGTATCATCTCTACTATTGCAATGTAGTACAATTAGATACTTTATAGAAATTATAAATGATTCTTTAAAAAAATAAAGGCACAGATCTGTCAAGATGATTAAAGAGACATTTTCCCTAATGTTCCAGTTGGACCATGGAATCTTGCAGTGATGTATACTTAAAGTCATGTAAATTCTGAACACACTTTCATGGTAGGTGTAACTAACCTCACCTGACTAATGAAGAAAGATTAGTATCTCTTTTATCATTTAGACATTAATGAACTTTGATTCTAACACAACACAGTTACCCATTCATCTTTTTGAAAAAGATTAATTATTGTTTAACTTGCATCCTAAGTATTATTATGTAATATAATAGGAGAAATCCTATTATTTTTCTGTTACAAAAATAAATAGGTGAAGTAGTTTCATAGGAAATATAATCCAAGAGGTAGAGTCAAAAGTTAGCATTTACCATTAAGTACAATTTTTAGTAGCCTTTATGTAGGCAATGATAATGCTTTCCTATGCACCTTGGATTTTATGTGATCTAAACATTTTGGCAAGAAAAACATCAATTACATGAGTCTGCATTCTCAGCTATGTCTTCCCGTGGCTCAGGTTCCCACCTTTGAGCACACTGGTTCTGGACTTGCTCGCTCTGCCAGTGTGGCACATGCTCCCCAGTGCTCTGCAGGGCAGCACTGTATGGCTCCGTAAGCTGGAATACAGGCAATTGGACCAGCATCAAGGTAGATAAAAGGTGTTTACTCTTTTGAAGTGACTGCTATAGGGTCATTGTATGACTTGGTAGTCTTTTGTTGTATAGCCGGTAGCTTGTTACTGATCGAATGCACTGGGAGGAAGCTGAGCCTAACACCAGGATTCAGACCCGGTACATCTTTTTGTGTGTCTGTCATATCTACCTCCAGTGTCTGTCTGTCTTTCTGTCTGTCTGTCTCTCCCTGTCTTCCTCCAGACTGATCTTCTTACACATCTTCTTATAATTCATCCTACAGAATGACCCTATAATAGAAATGAAGACTGCCTAATCCATTCACCAACCCACTCAGACATGTAAAAATATGGCTGTTTGGACATGAATTATAGACTAGGAGTTACCAAAAGAAGACTATTCCTGTGAAGATAGACAATATTTGTCCAACATACTCATTTAAAAAAATGAATAGTATTCAAAATATCAATATGCTATCTTACTTTAACCTCCTGTTATAAACCCTAAGTGGAAAAAGTTATATTGATTTAAATATATCTATCTATCTACATGTAGATAGATATATTTAAGTCATTTAAAATACATACATATCCTATCTAATAATAGACAAACATGGTAATTGACTGTACCTTTGCTATGCCTCCCATTGGCTAATCAGCACAATATGCAAATTAACCATCAACAAAGATGGCGGCTAATTTGCATACTGCAGGCAGGGCGGGACAGCGCAGCCGCCACTGCAAGAGCCGCCATCCAGGCCCCTGTGTGCAACCCAGAAGCCGCTGGCCTGCCGCCAGTGATCGGATTCGATCCCGGCCACAGGCCGGCCACAGAAGCCCCAGAAGCTGCCCAGAAGCCGGTGATCTGGGGGAGATGGGGGTCCCCTGCCCAGGGCTGACACCTCTGGCCGAGGCGTCAGGCCTGGGCGGGGGGGGCGACCCGGTGATCGAAGGGTGATGGGACTCAACGCCTCTGGCCCAAGCGTCAGGTCTGGGCCAGGGTGGAGCCAGTGGTGGAGAGGTCAGGCCTGGGAGAGGGCAGAGCCGGTGATCGGGGGGAGATGGGGGTCCCCTGCCCATGCCTGAATCCTGGGCCAGAGGCGTCAGGCCTGACCTGGGGTGCAAGCTGGTGATCGGTGTGAACTACAGAGGAAACACCTTTTCTGACCACTCATTGGGTAAGCTCCCTGTATGCCACTGGTAATATTCTTAGTAACTTGGGTCATAAGAATCCAAAAAGGTGATCTAGGGGTTTTCACCACACTCCTGGAGAAAAAAAAGAAGGTCCGCTGCTGGAGGGGCTAAGAAATGTCATATCCTGCTCTAGCCAGTTTGGCTCAGTGTATAATGCCTTGGCCTGCAGATGGCAGGGTCTGGGTTCAATTTTGACCAAGGGCATGTACCTAGGTTGCAGGCTCCTCCCTGGCTGGGGCCCAGGTCAGGGCTCATGCAGGAGGCAACCAATCAAAGTGTCCCTCTCACATTGATGTTTCTCTCTGTCTTTCCCTTTCTCTTCCACATTCTCTAAAAATCAATGGAAGCATATCCTCAGGTAAGGATAAAAAAATAATAAAGAAATTATTATTATATGAAAGACACATCTTGAAAATGCCTAAAGAAAGTTGTCATTTTTTCATGCTGAAGGGAGTGGAGTCCGTGTTGATGAAAAAACCTTGCTGGCTGTGGTGACTGGCAGTGGCTGCAGCAGCGGGGTGATGGGGCTGGTGCCTTCCCCTGATCAGCCTGGTCACCTCCTACAAAGGGAGGCCAGACTGCGGCTTAGGTCCGCTCCCCAAGGGGAGCAGGGATCGGGCTTAAGCCATCACTAGGACATCCCCTGAGGGCTCCCAGTATGTGAGAGGGGGCAGGCTGGGCTGAGGGACAACCCCCCCCCCCCCCCCATGCATGAATTTCGTGCACCGGGCCCCTAGTGTGTGTGTGTATACACACACACACACACATACATATAACTGGTAAAGAAATATTCTCAATATGAACATACTGTCAGAATTTGAACATTACAGATGATTTTCAAAGTGGGAAGCACTGGGTAAGAAAAAGATGAAAGATTTTTCTAATGGGTTTTCAAAATTTTTTTAAAACATTTTTCAATATAAAGGAGTAAGAATTTTCAAGTAAAAGTGAATTAGTTTGCAAAGTAGATTTTATTTTTCTTTCAGGTGATCTTTATTAGTTTATTCTTCTCAAATTTTGTAAGGTCTTTGAAAACAGCTACTTTTAGAAACTTTAATTTTTATATAAGTGATTTACAAGTTAATATTTTTCTATTTTATTTATGAGTAATTTTCCCACTTCAATTTTTTTTCTTTATTTTAAACTGATGATGAGACAGCTTGGTGAGAGGTCCATTTGCTCCATGCAATATGCACATTTATTCTATGGGAAAATGTGTTCTACTCCTAATTTCATTTTCATCTCCCAAATAAGAAGATCCATTAAAACAGCAGACATCTGGTGTCGAAAGCACTTAAAGCTGTAGTTCCCAAGGAGTGCTTCCCTTCCTCTTTAAATATGTATGAACTGTTGTTGTGGTAATACACTTCGCCCTGTCAAAATAGAATCAAATAGAATGTATGTGTGACCTCTTCCCCTTCTATCCTGGGAAAATGATTTCCAAGATCACTGAGGTATACAATACACAGGGCCTTCTGTTTTATTCACCATCAAAGCTCTTAACTTTACACAAGCTGAAAGTTTAGGTGAATCTACTTTACTGATAGCTATACTGTTTCACTTACCAAGATGATTCTGTGACCTTTAATAGTTGGAACTATAAAGAATTAATTTTTATTGATTTCAGAGAGAAAAAGGGTTAGGGAGAGAGAGACAGAAACATCAATGATGAGAGAGAGTCGTTGATCAGCTGCCTCCTGAATGCTCCCTACTGGGGACTGAGCCCACTACCTGTGCATGTGCCCAGACCAGGAATCAAACTGTGATCCTGATTCCTGGGTTGATGTTCAACCACTGAGCAACACCAGCCAGGTATAATTTGCTTCTTTTAGGTTTAGAACCACTTTCTTCAAAATTGAGTCCTGTAGAATACTAGTGTCCATACCTGCCTGTTCTGTTCTCTGTTCCTTGATAAAAGGGCTACTGGGATAAATGTTACTGCCTCTGCCTTCTCTTATAAATTCATGATGCAAATTTGCTTGTTACACTCTCTGCATAGCTTATAGGAAGGATATCTGTTCTGTCTTGTTTCAACAGAGTTGCACAGTACATTTCACCCTTGTACATTTAAAAGAATCACTTTGGGAAACTGAGGTTTAGAATTTGTTTATATGCAGATTATATTAAGAGTCAGTACAGTATTTCATTAAAGCCACAAAAGAGAAAAACCTCATTCTGTGTTCCTTCTAAGTTTCTTTGCTTATTTGTTTACTTCTATGTGTTTATATCAAACGGATTTGGTTAGCTTGGAATTTTATTTTGTTATTTTATGAATGGCTGCATTTCCCATAATAGTCCATATATATCATGTTTATATGTGGCATCCTCACTGCTGTTCAAATATTTTAAAGGAGATAAATGTATACTTTTGCTATTGGAATTGATTTACAAGTGCACCCTTCTAAATTTGTATAAATGAGGCTGCGCCGCTTCTATGTTTGAAGATGGTCTGTTATATTTTGAGTACTTCTAACCTATGATCTTCAAAGTAGCTGCACTCTGCTTGACTACTAATTGTAAACCATATCCTCTAACACTGGTTGTTAATGTGTTTTCAACCAAAGTGGTGCCTGTGAGAAAACAGCTCCTTCACTGGAAGGAGGTTAAAGGAGTTTTGATTCTGACACAAATTTCTGAATTTCCTTCCCATGCAGTCCAAATCCAAAGACAGTGGACATGGTTTTTCCCAAACCACAGAAGTTTGAAAATCAGAACTGGAAGATAGCCTAATTAAGTAAAATATAGATTTTATAGGATACTTGGGGAAAAGATACTTGGGTGATTTAAGACTATGATGAATGGAATTCTAGGCTTACCCACTTGCTAAGAAATCTTCATTGCTTTAGAAAATGCACTAAAATATAAAGAAAAATATTTGATGTTCTTTGGATGGTAGCCTTGTAATGTTTCAATACTATTATTATGGATAGTAATGATCATTGCACCTACTCTGTATATATATATATATTGATTTCAGAGAGGAACGCAGAGAGATAGAGATAGAAACATCAATGATAAGAGAGAATCATTGATTCGCTGCCTCCTGCACGCCCCTACTGGGGACCGAGCCTGCAACCCGGGCATATGCCCTTGACTGGAATTGAACGCAGGATCTTTCAGTCTGCAGGTTGATGCTCTATCTGCTGAACCAAACCAGCTAGGGCCATTGCACCTACTCTGTTGTTGACTTAGACATGTGTGACTTCTAAAGCTTATTCTAAATTTTCTTTTATCATTTGACTGATTTTTGTGGAAAGTATTTTAAAAAGCTAAACTCCACATGAGTTTATTTACTCATTTTAGGTGTTTTCCTACTAAAATAATGTAAAGGATCTTAGTTCAAGAAACTGTAGGAGAATCCATTTGAAATTCTTGACCATCTGGATTCTAGATAACATACACTTTATATTATTAGACACTTATTTTCCCCTAGGGAAGATTCCCATGATAGTGGCCTGCAAGATTAATAAATAGCATTCGGTTACTCAAGTTTCCATAAATATAGAAAAGGTTCAAATTTATGTACAGATTTAACATAAGTAGCCTAATTCATCATTAAAGTCTCTTTTTCTTGCTTTTTATTATGATAATTTTAAATATAAACAAAATGAGAGAAAATAGCATAATGATATGACATATTACCATCACCTAGATTTTACTGTAAATAATTATTTGCTATAATTTTTATTTATCCCTCTTTTATTCACGTTGAATTATATTAAAGCATTTCATTTCAGAACTGGAGATTTCAGTAGGCATCTGACTAAATGTATATAGTCTTTTATTTACAAAATTAATGAATTTTACTGTGTGCATGTTATTTTTTTAATGGAAGATATAGAATTATTGGGGCTACTGGGCCCATATTATTTTATTCTATTGAAAACAAAGAATGGATTTTTTAAGAATATTTCCCAAGTTTTGCTTTCATTAATGTACTAGAGGCCCGGTGCACGAAATTCGTGCACTGGGGGTGGGGGCAATCCCTCAGCCCGGCCTGTGCCCTCTCACAGTCTGGGACCCCTCGCTCCTTACCGCCCGCCTGCTTGCTGCTCCCTACCACTCGGCTCGCTGCTCCTCAGTGCTGCCGCGGAGGTTCCTGCCACCTCCGCTGCACTCACCAGCCATGAGCCCGGCTTCTGGATGAGCAGCATCCCCCCTGAGGGAACTCATTGTACCTCCAGGCCCTGGTTGGTGTGGATTAGTAGTTAGAGTGTCCTCCCACGCACCAAAGGGTCATGAGTTCGATTCCAGGTGAGGGCACATATACAGGTTGTGGGTTGCTTGGGCAACTGATCAATGTTTCTCTTTCTCTTTCCCATTCCCTTCCTCTCTCTCTAGAATCAATGAAAAGAACATATCCTTAGAGGAGGACCTAAAAAGAAAAAAAAAATGCTGGTTTGGTTCAGTGGATAGTGCTTCTACAGGCAGACTGAAGGGTACCAGGTTGGATTCCAATTGAAGGCATATACCTGGGTTGCTGGCTTAATCCAGGGCCCTGGTCGGGGATTTAGCAAGAGACAACCATTTGATGTCTCTCATATAGAGCCTGTTGGGGGCATGAGTGCTGGCTGACCTCTGCGGTTGCCCCACCAGCCCCGATCTCCCCTGCCTGAGGCCCCGCCCCTCACTTCCTGATCTCAGATCAAGAGACCACAGGCACCTCAGTACCCAGTCCCCTGGGTGCCGCCATGCCTGTGGCCCCGGCCCTCCCTTTGCCATTGCAGATCAGAGGGCTGCAGGCACGGCTGCACCCTGGGGCTGCACCCGGTGCTCAGGGTGCTGCCATGCCTGCTAACCCGCCCCTCCCTTCATGATCACATATCCAGGGGCCACAGGCACGGCTTCACCCGAACCCCAGGGGCAGCCATGCCTGTGACCCCGCCCCTTACTTCCCGATCTCAGATCAGGGGACCACAGGCACCTCAGCACCAGGTACTCAGGGTGCTGCCATGCCTGCTGCCCAGACCCGCCCTTCGTGATGGCATATCCGGGGGCCACAAGCTAGTTGGCATCCCTGGCCCCTGTGGTCCTGCACGCCGGCTCTCTCTTCTTCTGATTGCCATGGCGATCACCAGCACCCCTGACAGGGGTGTCACCTGGCCTGCTGGGCTTTCTGATGGCGATCACTGGCTGCGGGGCAGGCAAAGGCAGCCCACCCCCCAGCTCTTGCCTGCCACCATTCTTCTGTCTTTCCCCTTTTGCCTCCCATCATTGTGCCTATGTATGCAAATTAGCCACCATCTTTGTTGGCAGTTAACCACCATCTTCGCTGGCAGCTAATTTGCATATGGCCCTGATTAGCCAATGGGAAGGGTAGCGTTCATATGCTAATTACCATGTTTCTCCTTTATTAGATTAGATTCTAATTCAGTCAATTTTGCATAATATATAATCCTTATGTGGCCTTATTCTATTTTTTGACAGCTTTTGGATTCTTTTGCTCAGAGAAAACTCATCTTAGTATTTGCTCAGTATGTGAATTCTTCCTAGTTTCTTTTTCCTTTTTTGTTCTTCAAAGTGCAATTTCATTAGTATATGTGCATCCATGGCAACTATTTTTTTTAATAAATTTTATAATAACTTAAATAAAGCTCTCTGTTGGTCATTTTTTATTAACCTGGTTTTTTAAAAAAATTGATTTACTAAAAATAAAGAGAGCCAGGAATATTATGTGCCTCTAAATCAATTGTGGCATGTTCACCATCAGATGATTGTGTGTAATCATGTATTAAAATGCACTTAATGGTATAAAATATTACTTATTGAAACAAAATTAACAGTTATATGCTTATAATAGTATTTAGAAAACTATAAACATTTCAAACATTCCTTCACTTTCAACAAAAGTATAATGTCTGTATGTGGTTTTATGCTAGGAAAATTTCTTCATCAGATGTTCATGATATTTAATTTAGGCCAGCATTTCTTGGGGAGTTCAGATTTTATGGATAATCATTTTAGTAGAATAGAGTAATATATTATAAGACTCTGTTAAGCAGGTGATAGTACACATTATTGTCTTTATCACCTGGAAAATTACTGACATGAAAATTTGGAGACATAATTCTATTTCATTACTTGCAAGAAATAACATAATATGAATTCTTTTAAAATGCAGTGTTATACTCATGAAAACATTGATATATGTCTAAATAAACTGCAAATTCAATTAGATGATTTTGACTGGAATAACCACTTGTTTTTATTAACAAATAAACAAACAGGAAGTAATTACTATTCTAGTAAAACAGAGTGACTCTATCACAGTGATTTTCAGCCCATGTGCCAGGGCACCCCGGTGTGCCACAATAGTTTTTAAAACATGCAATACCTGGTTATTTAGTCAAGGGTAATGACCTCTTTTCCTTAGATTGCCAAATAAAAAATGACAACAGCCAACACAACAAGCCGTCTGGTGTCAATGAATCAAAATTATACTTTTTTTTTCAAATTCGCAAAAATACAATGTACTTTTGCCGTGCTGCATGATTTTAGTAATTAGTTTATGTGTGCCATGAGATGAACAAGGTTGAAAATCATGCCCTATCAGGACTGTTCTAATGAGCATTTTCTTCCTCCTGGTCATTTTCCTCCTCCACTTCCTCCTCTTTTTTAAAATTAGTTTCATGTTTTTTCTTTAATTTTCTCATGGGCACACAGTGTTACTTTTCATTTGATAGCAGTGTTTTTCACTCCCCCTGTTTTCTTCTCCTGCTGCTCCTCGCCTTGTCTTTCTCACACACAGCTCAGAGCTGCGGTGGACTCTGGTGCCTGCACTAAAATGTCCACCGGAGGAGCAGTGTAAGGGTCGGCTGAAGTAAATCTGCCTCCACACATGCTCCTTTGTCTCCTGTACTGCCTTGATTGACACTGACAAGATTACTCACTTAAAAATGAGTGGTGCTGACAAAGTTGATTTTGCTTAAACAGCCTGAATTGTGATGCCAGTGTAATTTTATTCAACAAACTCTTGAGCATTTTATGCAATGAAAAAATGTTTACCTTAAAAACAAATTTATTTTCTATTAAAAAGCTTTAGCCCTATAACTTTCTTCTTGTAGTAATGGAAAACATAGGTTCCAGGTTTCTTTTTTTCTTTTGTAGTGAACAAAGGTAATCTCTTAATCAAAGTACTTTCTTATCAGTTATGTTTATTTTATTTTATTTTTTAAATATATTTTATTGATTTTTTACAGAGAGGAGGGGAGAGGGATAGAGAGTTAGAAACATCGATGAGAGAGAAACATCGATCAGCTGCCTCCTGCACACTCCCCACTGGGGATGTGCCCGCAACCAAGGTACATGCCCTTGATTGGAATCGAACCTGGGACCCTTGAGTCCGCAGGCCAACACTCTATCCACTGAGCCAAACCGGTTAGGGCATGTTTATTTTATTTTTAAAAATTTTTTTGAAAATCAAATTTGTTTGGGTAACGTTAGTTAATACAAGTCAGTGTCGGGTCTACAATTTTGTAATAATCAATGTAGTTTAATTAAACATAATAAAATTAAAGTAAAAATATTGACTAAAATAACAATATTTTATATATTTAAGGTAGTCATAATCCTCAGTTAAAAATTTCTTTAAAATATTCATATAAGATTCTGACATACAAGTTTGTCTGTGTGCCTTATATCTCTGATTCCATTTAGGACAGCCAAGAAAAATTATGCTAAGCGAAATAAGCCTGTCAGAGAAAGACAAGTATCACATGATCTCACTCATATGTGGAATCTAATGAAAAAAATAAGCTGATGAACAAAATAGATCCAGAGACATAGAAGCATGGAACAGACTGTTGAACCTCAGAGGGAAGGCAGGGTGGGTGGGAAGAGATCAACCAAAGACCTTGTATGCATATATGCAAAATCTATGGACACAGACAATAAGGCCTGGGGTGGGGGGGGCGCTAGAAGGGGCCAATGCGGGGGGGGGGGGGGGGGCGAGAAGTAAGGGAGCACATGTACTTTCAACAATAAAGATTTCTTTAAAAAAAAAAGAAACAAAAAAAATTGCTTCCAGTAAGCAATCATTCTAAGTAGTCATTCTGTTGATGGCTAATCCTTTGAATTGTGTGATCTCCATATTGAGAGCTGGCAATATTAAATGACCTCCATACATATATAAATAAGTTCGAAAAAAAAGCCCAGCTGGGATGGCTCAGTTGTTGAGCCTTGACCTATGAACCAGGAGGTCACGATTCAATTCCTGGTAAGGGCACATGCCTCGGTTGCAGGCTGTATCCTGAGTATGGGCGTGCAGAAGGCAACCGATCAGCGAGTCTCTCTTATCATTGATGTTTCTATCTCTCTCTCCCTCTCTCTTCCTCTCTGAAATCAATAAAAATATATTTTTAAAAGTAAGTTAAAAAATAAAACAAAAATACTTTCAAATAGATTTCACTGGCATAAATGAGTGGGAACATGATTTTCAAAAAGGTAGTTATTAAAAAACTTTTTTGTGTATATATTTGAACTTTTAAAATAAGATTCGTGTTAAATAATTAGATATTTGATCCCCTTCTGGAGCTAATGGACAGCCTAGCACAGCACATTGCTAAAGAAAGGGTAAGTTAAAGATAATATGTAACAAAGAGTTGAAGATTTGTGATACTGGTACTCTTCTTTTTAAAAAATGGCGCTCAATAATTCTGCCACAGCTAAAGTCTACATGTACAAACTAGTTTGAATATGATGTGTTTGACTGACAGGAGGATCAAGTTGAGGTGGCATGTAGGGGTAGAAGTGGGAGAGGAAACAGGTTATACTATCCACTCAAGTCAATCAAATAACCTGATTGTTCTTTCAACTTCCTCACCCTGTCATTGACTGTCAAGTCAGTCAAAATAGTGAAACTAGTTTTGCATGTATGCAGAGCTTTTTTTATGAGCTATATTACCTCACTCTTGCAAACACAGACATAACAAATATGTTATATCACACGTTGAGAACTGTACACAAATGTTAATGGGTGTGTGTAAGAGAGAAACCAGACTGAAGTTAAATCCAACACTGTATTTTGAATACTTGACAATTTATTTGACAAAGACTGAAATAATTGGTAAAGCATACAACTAAAATGCTTCTTTGCAGAAACATCCAGCAATATTTTCTCTGTGCTGTTGGATTTAAATTAGCAATAATTCCAAGATTTTATTGATAGTTTGCAATAAATAACCTGGAAAGCAGATACTGTAATTCATCAACATTTATTTATTTTTTAATTTTAAAATTTTACTTGCAAGATTAAAAATAAAATCTGAATAAAATACAGAGAGGAAAAAAATGACTTGAACCAATAATAAACTTTGTGGATGGGCCATCCCTCACCTAAGACAGGAAGATGGTAGCCACAAAAAAGATGAAAAAGTTGCAGAAGTTGATCAACTTTAGGCTTGAAATGTAGAAAGTACATGTTATGAAATGTAGAAAGTACATGCTGGTGTATAGGCCGTCTGAAGATGATCAGACTAGGTAAGGCTAAGCTGGTTATCCTTATCAACAGCTGTCCAGCCTTGAGATCTGAAATAGACTACTACGTCCTGTTCACCAAGACTGGTGTCCATTACTACAGTGGCAATAATACTGAATTGTGTGTGGTGTGTGGAAAACACTATGGAGCATGCACATGAGCTATCATTAATCCAGGTGATTCTGGTATGAGGACACATATGTAATACCTTAATAAATAAAGAAATCGAATAAGTAAAAAAATAAATAAATAAAAGCATGCCAGAGCAGAATGGTGAAAAGTAAATTATGTAAAAATTCTTTAATAAAACTGGCTAGAGCTTGTTTAAAAATAAAACAAAACAAAAAGACCTAATTATCTCTGTTCTCTTGAACAGGTGACTTTGTTGACATTCTGAGGTACAGGTTAAACTCATCAATCCAATACTAGCTGATGGGAAACAAATTTTAAAATAGTTGGACTTCTCATTTTTACTCTTCATGCAATTTGTCCAACTGACTCAATATAAATTGTATGTGCTAGGTTCACCTAGCATGCTTTGTTGATAAGCTATATGCTAAAACAATAAAATTAATCTAAGAAGTTGTTTTCACATTTGAGAACTGATTGTATGAAGTATTCATCATGGTTTCTGTAATATATTACTCTCAAATGACAGATAACAATGCAAACACACCTATCAGTTAATATAATATGTGAGTGTGCGTGTGTGTGTTATGATATTAATCCATATTATGTAACTGTGTATTGTTTGGGATTGTTTTATTAACATTATCAGATTGCTTTTCAGAAGCATCCCAGAGAAAAGCATCATACGTATTATTAAAACTATTGAATAAATAAATAAACTGAGTCTTGGGAACACTAAATGAATTGGCTATGTTGGAGAGTTAGTACATGAGTAATTAGGTAGTGGAGTCCAGTGCTTGCTGTTCGGGGCACTCCCATCCTTACCTAGTGCTGTATATCTTTATGTCTTTCAAGTGGTGTATATTTCAAACAATTAAAATCAGGAGGTTACTATCTTTCCTAACAATTTGTACTGATAATTTCCTGTGTGATAAAAATTAGATTTTCTTTTTGCTTCAGAGCTATTGTACAAGAATAAAGACATTTAATTCTGGTCTTAGTTTTAGTGGTGAAAGTATAACATATTTTTTGTAATAGTAACACTATTGAGTTACCTGGTGAATAAAAATCTTGAACTTTATTAAGTGATTCCCCCCTGGTGGGAATGTTATACTTGGCCATGTCAGAGAACTCTAAAGTTAACTGGAGTTGTCCAAGTATGACTGCTTTTTAAAATATAACAACAATATAAACAGAAATTATTCTATAAATGTAATGTTAACTTGGAATTCTTTGAGGCCAAAAGTGAATGCAATAAGGCTCACAAAAGGCAATGGGGAAAAGAAAATTAAACTGATATTAGTATAGAATTGGATATGTCAAATGGAGTATTTATTAGAGTACATTAGTTTTTACATTCATTTGCTTTTCTATTAAAAATCTTCAAGCAACTCTTAAAGTACTTATCTAAAAACTGTTTTCTTTTTAAAATTCTGCTAATGAAACAACTGAAAGGTTGGCTGCCACATAAACAATAGAGAAACTAAAGTCTCTCTGAAGCACAAGCCTTTTTAAATCAAGAAAAAACATTGACTAGTTGATTGGTAAAAAGTATTTTAGACAACAAGTTCTGGTTTTTCTTAATACTAGGCTTTTTAGAAAGTAAAATCATTCTTTTCTTTTCTTTTTGATGAAAATCATTACATTAGGTGGAGATAATGAGTAAAATATCTTTCCAAAAGTTGGCTCTGAAATATAATAGAGATATGAAACTTCTTAAAAATGGGGATATTATGGCACACTTGTATGCGAAAGAGAATGATTCAGGACTGAGGGGACACAGATGATGTGGGAGGGTAGTAACTGGAGCAGAAAATGCCTGCAATATAGGTGTTCTTGGCTCCTTGCTCTCTCTAATGCTTGTCATTCTTCTACTGCTTCTAGTTAACTCCCTCTTGCCTGGTTTCTAAAGAGCCTGCCTTCCCTCCCAAGCATTTTGCATCCTGTGGATTCTATTTCATGTTAGGGGCATAACCATTCTCTCTTTTATTCATGATCCAAGTTCTATAAGGATATTTGGCTATTCCCTTTCATTCAATATTCAGTCAAGATCTCTTTCCATTGTTACCTATAATTACTCAGTAATCAAGGCTTTTGTCATTGATGTCACATCTGTCTCCTTTTCCTATTGGAACTGAAACTTCCTTGGTTCAGGCTTTCATTACCTTTGTCTGCCTTGCTCTGATATTCATTTCTCCAATCCATTTATATACTCATACCAGATACCTTAATTAAAAGACTTCACCAACTTCAAGTTAGCTGGAAACTCCAGCATAGACTTCCTAGCATGGCAATTAACATCCTCCATGTTCTTCCCATGCACACCCCAGGTACCAGTGAGCCACACCTTCTCCCTTGTACCATTATTTTGTTTTTGTTTTTAACTACTCTCACTCTTATCCTCCCAAGTGCTGGCCCCTCCTAGTTGAAAGAATTTCTTATTTTAATCTTATAGAGTATTATTTCACTACACATTAAATTCTTCCTTGGATTTTAGATAATTATTTATAGATATTTTCTTTCCCATTCATTCCTTGAGGGTAGAGCCTAGGTAATATTTATCATTATACCACCCTAAATAGTAAGCACAATGACTAAATGAAGTATTTGTTGATTGACTAGACCATGTTAATCATGCTCTTTACCTCCAGTGTCTATACCATGGAACTCTTTATAAATATGTAAATTTTCAATTGGCTATTCCTACATACATATACTACAACTATTTAATCAGCAGGTAAAGACTCCATGTATGATTTTTGACACACCCAATCCTACCTTTCCTGACTATTCCTTGTAAAGTTATCACTGTAATTAATGGCATTGCCATCTCTCCACAGCCTAAACTAGAACATTCAGAGACACTTCAATTGATTCAATTGCTATTTGCTTGATTTTTGCAAGTTTCTGGAATCTGCTCTCTTCTTTGTCTTCTCTCTATTATTGCCAAGTTCAGGACTCACAGAACAGTAAGGGTTTCATCATCTGGCAGCCACAGCTATCTGTAAGTTTTTTTATTAACTACATTTTGTGGACCTAGAGAAAAAGATTCATTTGATGTGAATCCCAAGAAGGAATCTATCTGCTGAGATGGACACCCATGGTCAACTGAAGGCCAACATTTTATGAATAATAAGAGTCTAGTGGCCATTTGCTGAGAAGGGCTCCTCTCATACTCTATTCTGGAAAGAACTTCAGAACTCTTGGCTTTCCACACAGTGATGGATTGTTTATGGTATAAACTTTATACCTTCTGAGTCAACCATTGCAGGTACATCCTGGTTACCTCTGTAACAATGGACTGATAACTGCCCCATCAAATTTAAGTTGCACAATTTGGATACCTCATTTGTATAAAATGGACCTAATTGAGAACCTGGGTGGGTATTTTCACTATAAAAGTGGCCTCCCCTTTTACTTGGGATCACAATTTAGGTTGATACTTGAATCCATGTCTCCCAGCTGCAGGTCCTTTTACTCAAAAAATGCTTTATACTCTTTATGACAATCTAAAATTAATTTTGATTTACACTTTAAAGCCTGGTCTCTGTATTTCTCTTTTTCAGCAGTAAGTGTAGTCATATAGTGCCCCTACATTCCCTCCAGAGTTTTCATATCGGTACTTGTCTGTCTCACTGTCTTTGTGTTTATTCTCTACTTTTTTTTCCTCATAAAAAGCCTCCTTCAACAATCATATTGATAATGAGATTTATTTAGTCCTTCTTGACTTTGGAAGGGTTTTTTTTGTGTGTTTTTTTTTTTTTTTGTAAATAATATGTATGTAGATGACATTCAATAGATTATAAACTCAAAGTATTTCTTACCATTCTTTGTTTGACTTATGTTTGTTGATTTGAATGGCTTTATAATTTTCAATATACTTTTGGATTTATGCTAGAATAATATATAATTTTTAAATTGAATATAATTTATTTTAATTTAAACAATACCTTTTTATTTGCCAGCTCTGACTGCATCTGACAACTTCCAAACCCTAGTCATTATGTTTGAGACTGGTGCTCGTAATATAAAGAAATAGAATGTATTTCCTCTACTTTTATAGAAAAATTAAAAAATAAAAATATGTACTTCAAGGTCATATAATAGCTTTTACCTATCTTCATGGTCAATTTTGATCTCTGCATAGCTAATCTGATTGATTGTTACCTCATCAATTAATATGTCTGAAAATTCCAAGTCAATAATACCAGGTACAGTTCAGTAATATCAATGAGGTAAAGCCTATTTGTATTATACTTGGGATGTGATTTTAATAACATGAAAAAAATCCTTGTATTTTTTGTCTTAGGCAGTTCTGTGGGTTACAGGTACTACATCTGAAATAGTTCTGCTTTGGTAAAGGCAGTGTGATTTACAAAAGTGCACTAGTAGGCCCTTGTCTCAGAGGACAAAGGTGAAATCTGCTTCATAAGCTTTCTGTGTTACATAAGGCAAGAAACCCTGCCTGTCATTATATTCAAAAGAACATTTTCCAGTGCATGGAATGACCATATTAAGGTCTAGAAGTTAATGGGGATTTACGTATTTCAATTTTAATATAATACTAGAATAATATTTTTGAATCACTATCCCATGTTAAGTATGTATGTGCATCACTATTTTTAATAATATTTAAGAATCAAAACCAAGTCTTAAACAAGTGTTTATATGAATTTTTGTTTTAAATTATTATAAATGACCAGGTATTTACATTATTATAGAAAATTTGAGCAATTCGTTCTTACTACTTAACTGTTTTTTCAAGAAAAACAATACTTAAATGAAACTATAATTCATTTGCCTCTTAATATCTATATAGAAGACAAGATATATCTTAGTGAATCCTCAGCATATAAACACATATATAAGTTAACATTTGCAAGGTTTAAAAATATGCATACTATACTTGTGTTTCTGTTTTCAAAAATAATTTTAAAAAGCACCTTGGAATTTATAAATATTCCTGAAGAAATTCCTTGTATTTTATAGTCAAATTAGTTCGGAGTTTGTCATTTACTCCTTACAGCCTAACTGGCAAGAGGGCCATTAGCTTTCCTGGAGCTTTGGGACCTTGGGCTTTGCCTTTGGAAATTAAATATTTAATATTGCTTTGTCTGGGTCAGCTTTGAACAGGATCCTTCCTTTATTCCAGTGCAATGTCAAAATTCACAGCAGAGCAACAACTCATATTGTCTATTGAAATCAAACTTGACTCCTGTCCCCTCCCTTGTCTCACTTCTGCCCTTGGGATTGTGGCATTACCATCACAGCACCTTTATGGTTGTTGTTCATGTTAAAATGAAGTGGGATTCAGTTTCCAGAAGAGAGAAGTCAAATATTTGAGTACTAATCATACCTAAATATCTGTTATTAGTTTTAAGGCAGTGGAATTCTTTTAGTTTCAATATTATACCTTAGTCATTTAATGTGAATGGGTACAGAAAAGAATATAATTAGATGAATCACAGAGACAATCTGCTTTTTAGAGCATTCTTTTAAAGGAAAGACGCATCTATTTAAAGGTTATCTGGCCTATGAAAGGCACACTTATCCTCCAAGGAGAGAAGGGAACTTAAAAGGAATAAGATTTTTATTAATATTCTTCAATTAAATGTTGCAATCTCTTTATTCTTTTTCTTTTTGTAATTTTCATGTTGACCTATGTAAGTCCTTTGTCTGTGTAATGTTCACTCTTTCTGGGCAAGTCATCAGATGGGACAAGTTTATTGAAAAAGAAACAGAATTAAAAATTCAATGACAAAGGTTCAAATAGTGTCTATTTAGAGCTTATCTTCTTAAAGTCAGGGCTTTCATGGTTATTGGTTAGGGACTTTTGGGATTGGTTCCCTGATGCTTAGGTGGTGGATGATGTCAGCTTCAAGGGAAGAGGTGACCTTACTTTAATTTTGGAGGTTTTTGGTGATAGCATGTATTTAAGCATTGTGGATATTTTTTTTTTTTTACTGAAACATTCAAAAGTGCTGCATTTTTGTGATCGAAGTGTTTTAATTAGAAAACACAGAATAGCTCAATCAAATAAAGCAGAAGGGGCTGTTATTATGTCTTCTACCCCCACCCCCACCCCCCAAAAAATAACCAAAGGGAAAAAAAAAAGACTATCATATTTGGATAGATTATGCAATCTATTATAATAAATAATGTTTAAATAAGCTTTATTAAAAAATACAACATATCAAGGAGAAAAATATCTTACATAAAATGACTAGACATAAAAAAGAGAATAGTATAATTACTAATTTTTTAATCTCTAAAACTGAAGAAATATTATATGTAAGTCCAGCTTTAAACTCTTATAAATTCAATAATAGAATTATTAGAAAAAGACATTCATGATGTGTGTAGAATTTACCTCAATATAAAATATGAACTTGAACCAATGATACTTTAAAATATTTTAATGTAGTACCAAAAACTTGTGATATTATATACCAGCAAAAGAATCAATTCAATATATATGAAAGAGCACATCTCAGAGATTTAAGAATATTTGTTTTTAAATATTTGTATCATGATTTCTGCCAAAAATAAAATGTAATTCAGAAGCATTCATTTGGATAATTAAACTTTTTTCTGCTAGAATAATCTGGTATTAGCATTCTGTCTTTCTGATAACATTTGCCCTGAAAACAAAGTCCATTTCACTATTACCACTTCCCTTTTTTGCCATTTTAATTAAAAATAATTATGGCTTAAAATTTTCTTAGCAATTTTCTTGTAAAATTAATATATATATTTTATATAAAATTAATAAATTATATATAAAATTAATAAATTATATATAAATTAATACACATTTAATATGAAATTAATAAATTATACATATAATTAATATATATATATTTTAATGAAAAATATTCAAGTGAAAACATTTACTGTGTTTCTAAATATTTGTTTTAATTTTAATGTTAGCCATATTTTCTAATTTTCTTTTTTAGAGATATATTTCATTCAGTAGACTAAGCTACTTTTCTATTACTCATTATAATCATAATTTCTTTTTCTTTCTAAAGAAAATTTGTTTTGCTTTGGTGCTTTTCAGGCAAACAGGTCACCTTTATCAGCAACAGGTACTTTCTACCTGTGTTCAGTACCCACTATGTGCGATGCAGATGTATACCAGTGACACAGACTTTTACACTAGAATAATCCCATTTTCCCTTCTCCCTGCAGATAGAGGAGGTTGTTGATAATCTGAGAAGGTCCATAACTTGCCTAGTGTCTCTAAAAATATATACTTTTAAATTAAATTTTTATATTACTGTATTGACTTTAATATGTCTATCTGTCTATAGAAAATGGGCTACTAATCTCTACCCAGATAGAACAGGGAAAATGAGAGCTGAATGGATATGTTTAGGGAGACTATAGAATATAACTTTACACAGCTGCCCAGGCCTCAAATGAAATTGTAAGCAAACAAACACAACCAAAAATTATCACCAGGCTGTAATTTTAAATTTCATCTGTGTCACTATTTACAAATGCTCTTTGACTTTTCTTGTGTCTGATTATTAGCTGAGAGGTCAGAGATATTGACAGGTCCAAAAATTCAAATGAAAATATTTTACAAACTCGATGTAAGCATATCTTGATAGTTTTAATAAGTAAATAAAGTGCTTTAATTTTATACATAAATAGCTGTACTTTATACATATTTGATCATTTGTGTATCAACCAACATTTTATAGACAGATGCATTCACCAAGGTCTTTACTGGTTGTCACAGATAGTAACAATACAATGTCAAAGGCTCAGTGAGGTGAATTACTCAAAAAGTCCTGTGTACTTATAACTCATATTTTAACTGTGCAACTCCTTCTAAGTCTTGTGAAATAACAGCACTGTGAAAACTTTTCTTCTTTTTAAATGGTACTAGCAAAATAACGATCTTATTTTTCTAATTTTGACTCAAACCATAATGTACAAATCAAAACATATAATAATTAAAATAAGAAAATAGCCACATTTTATTTTAATTTTCTTGTTCCATTCAAATTCAGTTTTTGCTGCTTATTGATAACACTGCTTTCATTAAAATATGCATTTTATGTGCCTTTATATAGTGTGTTGGCAGAAATGGTACTAATAAGCAAACACAATAAGCACTATCCATTTGACTTTCATCAGAGTGGAGGTAAATCGTTACAGGTCCCAATTTACAGAGGAGAAAATTGGGGTACAGACTAGTTAAGTCAGGTGGCAGGCTCACACAGGAAATAAATAGTGGTTAAGCCAGTATAAAAACATCAATCTTCTGACCTCCAATTCAGGGCATTCCACAATTGCAGTATGATTAATCAATACCAGGAAACAAACTAAGTATCAAGAAAAGATCAGCCATTTGTATCAGTCTTTCCTGCATGTAGTTGGAATCCAGAATACCAAGTGCATAAGGAGTCAGTCTGTAGCTTGGCCTAGTTTAGTAGCTATTGAACAGTCTTTTCTTTATTATTATCAGGAGATTTGATGATAAACACAGATATTTTACCAAGCCCAAAATGGTGAACTACTTTGTAGATATTTTGCTAGCAGGTGGAAAATAAGCACTTTCTTTCATCAGCTTATTTTGATTTCCCTTCATTTTTAAACTAAGAGAGCCCTCAGATCCATGCTGAAATATATATATTGCCTTATGGATTGCAGTTGGCAGGCCCTGTTAGTGTTAAAGATTCACACATTTCAAGCAAGATTGGATATATTTATATTTGTGTCAGAAAAAAAAAAAAGAATCTGAGAACTTAAAATGTAACCAAAAGACAAAATCATGACATTTGATCGAAGAGATAGCAGCGACCTTCCAGGTCAAGGTTCCTTTTTGCTAAAGCTTAATTTTCTAACCAAAGTTTTGGCAAACAAAAGTAAAAATCATGGGATATATTCTATTTTAAAATCTTTGAAAAAGAAAGATACTCATGTGGATAAAGCAGTTTGGGTCTCAGGTATGGGAAGGTATTTAGTAGAGGAGGGAACATCCCCTGTTGTTATTAATGAGGCTATCTTCTCTTCGGCAGTTTACAGAGATAATTTCTCCAGTGAGTGGGAATTTCCTCTGCATCAGCTTTGCTGGATATGACATCGTATCAACAGTGATGTGGCTTGTTTATGGGAGGGTGGCATAAACAACAAATGTTCTTTTCTGAACCTGATTTCTTGTTGAACTTTAACAGAAAAGGGAGAATAAATGTAGAAGGAAGAATAGAAGAGAGTGTTTAACATGCAGCATAAAATCTAAGGCAGAGGAGAGAGTAGCTGATGGGATCTTTGCTTTTAAAAATATTAAGTTTATTACCTTTTTTTTCATAAGTAATGAAGTACCTTCAAATTGCATGTGGTCTTCAATATGGAAGGATATATAGGGCTTATTATAGTATGCCTTAACATTTCTAGATGTTATGTGTTTTGAAATAATTTAATGGAATAAAGATCATCATATGAGAAGAGAGAAAGACAGAGAATGAATGAGAACCTACTCCAACCTGTCTTAAGATATTTTTGATCAACAGACACTGAAAGAATTCTAGTTATAACAAAGCCCCTCCCTTCTTTTTTATTTGTGTTAACCTTATTTCTATTTACAGATAATGATGGTTTGTATAACACATTTCAGATTACATCTGACCATATGCAAAATATTAATTTGTTTCTAACATGAGAAATATTATTTAGAACAATAGAATCATGTTAAAATAAAACAAGCTAAGTTTTCATGCTTTAAGTCATTATTTGGGTGATGATAGTTAGCTGTACCCTGGTGCTGATTAAAGACCTATATCAGGACCATTATTCCTAAGACTTGGGAAGCCTTAGGAGCATCTGTCAGCACACCTGGTCTGGGAGAAGAGAGCCCCGCCAGAACTCCCTGGAGCTGGGCACGGAGAGTGGGGGTCCAGCTCCTCAGACATTAGTGCATGAAAGAAAGTCACCTGGCTAAACAGAGTCAATGTTCTGGATACAGTATCATGGCTTTGCCATCAGTCTCTTCAGGTTCCTTGGGCGATGCATTTGTGCTTTGTGAAATTGTGGAGTAACTGAAGGTGCACAATTCATGGTTTTTGTCATTAACATACTTGAGCTTGAACCCCACATTATCACTATTGTCAAGCTTGCAGTCTTGAACAACTGATGTAACCTCTCTGAATATCTGTTTTCTATTCTATAACACTAGGGCTAGTATTGCATCTTTTATAGGAATATTTTAATATTAAATGATGCAGTAAAAGTTCAGGATATCCCCAAAAATGCATATATACTTTAACAACTGATAGCTGTTAAATAAAAATTAAATATACTTTATTAAACACTGTTTTATAACTATTCAAAGTGTGTGTATATATTTTTGAGATACCCTATATGTTATTAACACCAAGGTAATGTCAGTTATCATTGTCATGTGGAATGGGTCATGGAGGTTTTCCCAGCATTTTCCTCAAAGCCTATTTCCTACACTACAGATGAAAGCTCCTTGAAGTTAAGAACCAGATTCTGAAATTCTGCTGTGTTGTGTGTTTTTTTTTAAAGTACAGAATATACTCATATCAAGTATTAAAATTTGGATTGCTTCTTGTTATCAAGTCTCTAAATTACTTGGAACCATAGTAGTAAAACATTGAAGAAACAATAGTGATTGCATCATTATGAAATATATAATTGGTCATGTCTTCTTTGTTTTTAATATTTTATTGAGTCCATAATATGTACTAGATACTATAAGTTATGTAAGGATAAATAAGGGCTTCTTTTCTTCATAAAGGCAACCTGGTAGAATAAAAATGTTTCTAGTTGAGGAAATTAATTAACAGATGGGAGCACAAAGTGTTTTTTAAAAATGAAGTGTTAAATAGATAACAAGACACATATTGTAAGAAATTAGAAAGAGGAGTGATAACTTATGATGGTATGTGGAAGTGGGTCAATATCAGGAAACAATAGTAAAAATCAAACCGTTGGACCTGTGTAGGATTGTAATAATTTGAGAGACAAAGACTTGAATATGAAAATGTATAGCATTCACAAAGGCAGGGATCCATAAATGTCACTGGGTTTGCCTAAGGAACTGTCAGTAGATGGATGGGGGGATGTTAAAATATAGAGTGAGAAATCTTCCATGAATCTTTTTTTCTTAATCTTATTATCAGATATTGATGGAGATGTTTTTGAAAATTTTAACTTACATACATGAGAACAAATGAATAGCTAGTTTTTTATCAAAGAAAGAAAGGACCATTGGACTAATTTTACTTAATTTATGGAGCACATATTATGTTTCCATTTTTTATGTAAAATGATGAGGATGGTGGCTAACAATAAAATGAGCCAAGTTTTATGCATGTTACATTTTAACAAGTTGGATGTCTCATTGGAATGCACTTCCTTTTTGCTCCACATTTATTTTTGGAATTTAATAAGGCGCCTGTCATATCTGCCTCAAGGCAAAAAAACATCATGGGGGAGAAATCCAAAGTACTGTCATGTCTGAGTGACATGGAGCCAATTTTATTTTATTTCCTTTTCATGGGGAGGTGGCTGAAATTAGCTGGCCTCACTTCTGAAAAGGCGTAGCTATCCCATCTGTTCTAAAGGCCTAGTGCTGGTTAACTGGTAATGACATTGCCCAGTGACATTTGTCAGGTATACTTGACTGAGGAAACCAGTGGAGGATTTTCATTAAAAAATTAATTCTGTACATTTCACTGCAAAGCTCATTCTCATGATAGATTCTGGTAGAGAGCTGCACATCTCCAGAAGTGGGTCTCATTACCTGGGAAACTTGGGAAGGTAATAACTTCTTTATTTCTTCTTTGTGCTCCCAGAGCACATAATTAACATACTGACTTATTTAGCTCAACTCTCAGAGGATGAGGCTGTGTCAATACTATGGAGATACCAGAGAAACTGTGAAACAAGTATGGTTTCTAATTTTCATGCAGTGTGAAGGAAAAACTGCCATTTGCTGTTTCTTTCTTGTAAGCTGATACTCAGTACAATGTAACTTTTAAAAATAGAACCATAATACGATAGGATATAAGTGGAACCATAATATTTTTAAAATTTACGTTAGACCTGGTATCAGAGAATTATCCTATTGCTAAGTTATTTATTAAATTGCAAATTATGCTTTAGCTGAAGAACCTGTCTGAAGCATAAGAATAAATAGTATACCATTGAATAGTATGTTGCAATAAATAAAATCAGCACTGTGGATTTTTTGCTAATTAAATCAAAGTTAAGGCCCATAGTAACTATGGGTAGTAAGTTAACATGAACTTAAAACATGTAGCTATTAGCAATGATATGTCAAACACTATGGATAGTGAACAAAGTCAATGATTTCTAGCTAGACAGCTCTTCCCTCCTTTCATTATTTGGAATTTCCTGCCTCTTGGGTAAACAGAGAAGGAGTGGTGACTCTAAACCATGTTTTAAGGAGTGTGTGCCTTCTTGGGCACAAAGAGAGACCCCTGAGCTCGTCCCTGAATCCCAGAAGATACCTGAGGAAGGATTGCGAATTGAGTTTGGTTTCCAACTACCAAGTGTATATAGGTGGATGTTGGGTCTCTAAGAAAAGGGGAAGGGAGCCACTGCAGAAAAATTTAACCCTGAGATTCTGTGGCTACACTTACTCTAATCCCAACTATATGGGCTGGATCAATACTCAGTTATATAGAAGATAATTCAGTGGTAAGGCCAATACAAGCCATTAGCTACTGAGCCAAAATGTAAGACATAAATATGAAATTTGAAATAGAATTATGAGCTCTACCCCCAAGTCAAAGATGCTCCACACTTTAGCATTTTCAATGAAATGTGAATCATGAGAGGTCAACTGTCTTTTGCCATGTTGGCACCCAGCATTTTATTTTATTTTCTGATGAAATACCAACGCAATAGTGTATAGATTTCCTAACATATCCTAAAAGCTATCATGAAAGCCATTTAGCAATTTTTTAGTAAATGATGAATTTATTTAAATAAATGGCATTTTTTTTGAGAGAACATACCTCTTGATTATAGCTGGACTTTATCTTATTTTACACAAGCTATCCCTTGGGGGCATATTTTTTCAGTCAAAGACACAAGAAGATTTATTGGCTGTTTCAAGTAGATGTTTATTTGGTTCCCCAACACTTTATTGCGTAACTGGTCATTGACAAATGTGTTGAGAGTCAAAAGAGGGAGGGGTGAACTATGTTCAATTTCATGAAATATTTAAAGGAAACTCTCCTGAAGAAAAGAAAAATGGGGCAACTTTTAAAAATGGTACTTTTAGTAAACAATTGCATTTATTATTTGAGCGGTTATCTACCAAGACACGAATCATTCTAAGCAGATTGAAGGCTTTAGTCCTTGTCTCCAGTTAAAGAGTCCATGCTTAGAACTGCTTTATTTAACTAATTATATTGCTGTGGAAATGTGTAATGCTATTCCCAAGAGCAGCTTAGAATAGCTCCCCAGCTTCGAGTCTAGCCTTTATTCCTGGAGCTAGCAAGAATAGGTTGTCATGGAGCTAAGGAAGAAATCAGGAGACTATTTATGTTTTAGGTGAGAGGGCACTGTCTTTCTTTTGTAAAATTTTGAAATCCGGCTGTGTTACTAGGCTGAGTGTTTAACAGACAGAAAATAAATACTCTGTATGCGGAGGTCGGGCCGGGGGGGGGGGGGGAGGGGGGCCTGGATCAGGTTTGTTGAGAGTGATTGAGTGATTGCATATTCATGTCCTGAATATGAGGCCAGTTATCACCTTCAATTATTGTCTCACAATGCAAAGGCTTATCTTTGTCTCTTTGGTAAGAGTAATTTTACTACTTATAGAATATTAGGGATCCAGTGCATGAATTCATGCACCTTGAAAGGAACTGTGGGCCACGAGGCTGCGGTGGGCACAGGGGTGGATCTCAGCCTATCCTCTATGCCCCTCTCCAGCCCCTCCCACCATGGCTTCCGGTCCCCTGTCTGCCTGCAGCACCGTTCCTGCTGCCGGCCGCCACTCCCACCTGCTCACAGGGCAGAGTGATTGGGGCCAGCGCCATCAGCGGGTGAGAGTGGCAGCTGCTTCCCCTATCTCCCCTCAGGAGCAGGGGGAGGTGGAGAAGCCCTCATGGGTGATCGTGGCCAGCAGCTGCCACTTGCACCCGAGTACAGCACTAAGCGATCGGTACCAGCAGTGGGTGTGAGCGCCAGGCAGGACTAAGGTGCATGGGAGCAAAGAATTTTCATGCCCTGACCTGTTTGGCTCAGTGGATAGAGCATTGGCCTGTGGACTGAAGGGTCCTAGGTTCGATTCTGGTCAAGGGCATGTACCTTGGTTGTGGGTACATCCCCAGTTGTGAGTGTGCAGGAGGCAGCTGATCGATGTTCCTTTCTCATCAATGTTTCTAACTCTCTATCCCTCTTCCTTCCTCTCTGTAAAAAATCAATAAAATGTATTTAAAAAAATAAGAATTTTCAGTAACTATCAGAGGCTTGCCCCAATGACAGTGACTGGCACCCTGCCTTGGTCTGGTGCCCCCACTCACCTGCTCCACCATCTCACCATGGCCAAAGCCCACCATGTTCTGCACATGCCCCCTAGTGGTCAGCACATGTCATAGCAACTGGTTGGTTGGTTGTGCCATTCGATCTATTTGCATATTAGGGTTTTATACTAGTATATATAGATTTGCCATACAACCAGGAATTCTAAGTAATAGACTCATCTTCTGGGACAAAAGGCACTAGGCTGACTTAGCAAATGTTTTGTGCTCACTCTTTTTCCTTTGCATTGGATTTTTTTCACCATTTTCCTTAGTGTTTTAAAGTATCCAACTGATCTTGATTTGAATCGAGATCTGTTACTTATTAACTATTTGATGTAAAGCAAGTAAAATTATGTTGTTAAATTACTAATAACACTTCCTCAAATTCTTGTGAAAGAAAAATTACTCAATAAAGTGAGTTTGGAAAATCATTTAAATATAAGTTTTTCTGGAAGGTAAGTCAATTAATTTTATTCTCATAAGTATAAATGTTCCTTTTTACACTTTATTCTCATAAGGGTAAAAATTTTAAAGGTTTTTTTAAAAAAATATATTTTATTGATTTTTTACAGAGAGGAAGGGAGAGGGATAGAGAGTTAGAAACATCAATGAGAGAGAAACATCGATCAGCTGCCTCCTGCACACCTCTTACTGGTGATGTGCCCACAACCCAGGTACATGCCCTTGACTGGAATTGAACCTGGGACCCTTTAGTCCACAGGCCGACGCTCTATCCACTGACCAGCTAGGGCTTAAAGGTTTTTTAAATTTGGATTTTTATTTTATTGAGCACTGAAAAAAAGTGTTTTTGTGGGGTTCCCCCAAAATCACTTATGGTGAAGTAGTCTGCTGTGACTTCTCTGTCATTTTTTACAATTGGTACATGGGGCCAAAACCGGTTTGGCTCAGTGTATAGAGCGTTGGCCTGCGGGCTGAAGGGTCCCAGGTTCGATTCCAGTCAAGGGCATGTACCTTGGTTGTGGGCACATCCCCAGTAGGAAGTGTGCAGGAGGCGGCTGATCGATGTTTCTCTCTCATCGATGTTTCTAGCTCTCTATCTCTCTCCCTTCCTCTCTGTAAAAAATCAATAAAATATATTTAAAAAAAAAAACAATTGATACATGGGGGAATCTCTGGGACTCTGATTGTGGGTTCTTGTCCTATGATGTTTGAAGAATAAAACTCGTGGATTAAAAGATGTTAAGCAAAGTGTAGAAGTTTATTGCAAGCATGTACAGACCCCACCCTATGGAGGGATCCCCAAAGGGGAACATCCCCCTGGAAAGGAGTCCCCAAACCTGCTCTCTCTCTAAAATGGGAAAAAAACTAGTCCTTCGGGAGTCTATTTCTATGGGTTTATAAATGCTAGCAGCTCTTTGTATGTACATACACTCTCTAATTGGACCCTTCCTTATTTTATGTCCCCCGTGCTTTCCTAATTGGTCACTTTCCCCCTTATTCCTTATATGGTATCAGTTTCAAAGTTTCAAACTCACCTGGGGCCCCCTCTTGTTCTTTCCCTTATCTTCTAACATTCCTCTGTTCTCTGTGTATGTGAGGTAAACATTCTGGGGGCTTGGAGCTGTCTCTGCCCCTCACATATGTCTTCATCTCCCATGGACTTCTCCTTCCCTAAAATTGTCTTTCCTAGTTCTAATCTCCTATCAAAATTGCTTTTGTTTCAGATGATATTTCTTTAATGTTTCTGATCTAGAGAAGAATAAGCAAAGTTTTTGCAAGTTTTACTAGAACAGGATGTTTGGTCTTCACATGGTATCTGACAATGAGCGTCATATTCAAATTACAAGTGGTATTTAGTTTCAGCTGAATAATGTCATCTATCACATAAAAGTGAGGTTGTTAATCTAAATGTTAGAAATCTCATTGTTTTATACTTTAAAACTTTATAGTTGCTCATGAACATAAACTTATGAAACCTAATTTTATACTTAATAATTCATAGCTACTTAAGTAATATAAAACAAAAAATCCTATATAATAAAAGGCTAATATGCAAATCGACCAAACAGCAGAATGACTGGTCACTATGATGTGCACTGACCACCAGGGGACAGACACTCAACACAGGAGCTGCCCCCTGGTGGTCAGTGTTCTCCCACAGGGGGAGTGCTGCTCAGCCAGAAGCCAGGCTCACAGCCAGAGAGTGCAGCAGTGGTGGTGGGAACCTCTCCTGCCTCCATAGCAGTGCTAAGGATGTCTGGGGAGTGGGCCCAAGCCATCAGTCAGACACCTCCTGAGTGCTCCTGGACTATGAGAGGGCACAGGCAGGGCTGAGGGACCCCCCTGAGTGCAAGAATTTTGTGCACCGGGCCTCTAGTTATTAATATTAGGAGTTAGAGAACGTACGCTTTTAGATTTTATACTAATAAAATTTCACAATAGATAATATAGATGTTGATGATGATAATGATGATGATGATGACAGTGATGATAGTGATGATGGTGACACCTAGGACCTATTTTCACAACATATAACTAAGAGCTGCCTGTAAAGTTTCTAAGTGCTAGATTTACTGTTTTTTTTCTCCTGGTTTTCTATGTGTAAGTTTTACTTGAGGAAACCTGCCTTTATGGAAGCATTTCAAATAATTTGTATAAAAAGAGGAAAAAAACAGTGTTATATCATAGCACACTAATATTATACATGCAGGAAGTCAGATTATAAACCTTAAATATTGCTATTTTATTTTAAAAAGTCATAAGTAAAATGACTAGTCCACTTCAAAATCACTATAATGTAGAATACCATATTAATTTTAGATGTAGAAAGGACTAGAACTGAATTCTGTCTTGTCTTTTGGTTGCTTTACTTTGTAATCTTGGTCAAATTATTTTATGTGGCATTTTAAGTCTCCTCATCTATATAACAGAGGCCTTCACACTAGTGTAGAAGATCATTCTGAGGATTTTGTCTGGTAATTGTCAAAGATGCCTGGACTGGACTGTCCCATATTAGGCTTTCAATACAATTGCAGCCTCTTTCTATTCTGTATCTTTCTACAGGTGGAAATGCCTCCTCTTTTCCCCTTCAGTATCTGGTCCTCCTTATAGCTCCTGCAGGAGGCATGGTGGAACTGGGTGCTATATGCCTAAATGCAGTGCAGCTGAGAAAAATCTATCATAATCTTAGAGGATTGTTGGTTTTAATCTTCAGGTTTACACCTTTTTAAAAATCTTTTGTTAAAAGTCAAACTAATCATAGTACAGTTTTGGACAATATTACTTAGCTGTGCACATAAAATAGTAGCTGAGGCAGACACAAGTTTTTTCTTCAGAGTCAAACATTAAAGTAATAACTGACTGGATCAGCCACTCTTTTTGATATAATCCATTGTGTAATCAATAGATGGTTGGATAGAGATGTGATACAGATATTTAGTGGATATTACTCAGCTGTAAAAGGAATTCAATCTTGTCATTTGCAACAACCTGAATAGACTTAGAAAGTATTATGCTAAAGGAAATCAGTCAGAGAAGGACAAATATATGATTTCACTTATAAATGGATTATAAAATAAAATAAATGAACAAATGAAATAAACAAACTATTTATGGTTTGTGTATACCAGGTGCCTTCTATGTACCAAGCTATGTTTTTAGCAGTCTATTTTAAGTTGATGGTTGCTTCAGTTTGAACACATTGTAAAATCACTTTTTACCCACTCTCCCAATATTTATGTTTTTGACATTATTTTCTTTACTTTTCTGTGTGTGTTTGTGTGTATTCCTTAATTTATTGTTGTAATTATACATGATCTTCATTCTTTTACCTTTTAACCTTTGTACTAGTTTTATAGTTGGTTGTGTTTCTTTTTGTCACTGAGAATTTTTTTATTATATTTATATATTTATTATATATATGTGTATATATATATTTTAATATGTTCTTATTGATTTTAGAGAGAGAGGAAGGGAGAGGAAGAGAGAGGTAGACACATAGATGAGAGAGAAAGGTCATTGATTGGCTGCCTCCTGCATGCCCCTGCTGGGGATCAAGCCCGCAACCCATGCACATGCCCTGACCATGAATCAAACTGGTGACCTCCTGGTGCATGGGTCAATGCTGCTCAACCACTGAGCCACAAGGGCTGAGCATATATTTTTTTATTCATGTGTTTTTTCTTTCCTTTTCTTCTTAAATAATTTCTTTTAATATTTCTCGTAATACTGGTTTAGTGGTAAACTTTTTAAATTTTTTCTTTTCTGGGAAACTCTTGATCTCTTCTTTGATTCTAAAAGTAATCTTAGTTGTAGGTCCTTGCTTTTTATCACTTTGTATATTTTGTGCTAATCCATTATGGCCTGCAGTTTCTGTTAAGAAATCAGCAGACAGTTTATAGGAAGTCACTTGTAGGTAACTAACTGCTTTTTTTCTTGCTCTTATTAAGATTCTCTCCTTGTCTTTAATTTTTCACATTTTATTTATTTATGTATGTATTTATTTATTTTATCGATTTTAGAGAGAGGAAGGGGGAGAAACATCAATTTGTTGTTCCACTTATTCATGCATTCATTGGTTGATTCCATATGCACCCTGACCAGTTATCAAACCCTCAACCTTGGTATGTCGGGACGATGTTCTAACTAACCAAGCTACCTAGCCAGGGCAACCTTTGACATTTTAATTATGATGTGTCTTGGTTTGGTCCCATTAAGTGTCTTGGTTTGGGCCTCTTTTGGTTCATCTTGTTTAGGACTCTCTACCATTCCTTGCTTCCAGGTAAGGCAAGTTTTCCAACATTATTATTTCAAATAGGTTTTCAGTTCTTTGCTCCCTCTCTTCTCCTTCTGGCACCCCTATGGTATGTTTCATGTGGTATGTTTCATGTTGCCCCAGAGATGCCTTACACTATTTTCACTTTTAAAAATTCTTCTTTCTTTTTACTGGTCCTATTGTATTTCCCTCCAACTTATCTTTTAAATCGCCAATTGGATCATTTGCTTTCATCTAATCTACTGTTATTTTCTCAAATGTATTCTTGATTTTAGTTATTGTATTTTTTACTTCTGACTGGTTCATTTTTATGTTTTTTATTTTTATGTTTTGTATCTCTCTGTTGAAGTTCTCATTGAGTTCATGAATTCTGCCTTCAAGTTCATTGAACAGCCCTATAACCAGTGCTTCAAACTTCGTATCTTGGAAATCGCTTATCATAATTTTGTTTAGTCCTTTTCCTGGAGTTTTGTTCTTTTTTAGTTGTGTGTTTTTTTCATTTGTTTGTTGTTGTTGTTTTTTTCATTTGGGGCATGTTTCTTTGTCTCCTCACATTGGCTGCCTCCCTGTGTTTGTTTCTATGTATTAGGTATATCTGCTATGTCTCCTGGTTTTGACAGAGTGGTCTTATGTAATAGTTGTTCTGTGAGGCCCAGTGATGCAATCTCTTTGGTCACCTAAACCAGGTGGGGCAGGAGTTTCCCTTATGTGACTTGTGTGTGACTTCTCATTATAGTTGGGCCTTGATTGCTGTTGGCACATCACTGGGTGGGACTGACTCTTTAGCTGATTGGCTGTGAGGAATGACTGTAACTATAGCAGACTAGAGGCCCAGTGCACGAATTCGTGTACAAGTGGGGTCCGGCTGGCCCGCCCCAATTGGAGGGGAGCGATTTGGTGTGGGGCTGGCCATATTGGGGTAGGGGGTGCGGTTAGGGGTGGGGCAAACAGGGGGAGGGGCTGCAGGAGGTTGACTGCACAGCCCCACCCCCTATTGGGATGGAGGGTGAGATCAGGGGCAGGCTGGCAGGGGAGGGGCTGTGGGCCTATCATGGTGGGGCGGGCTCAAGGGGGGATGGGAAGGAAGGGGCATCATTTGGCCGGCTGGCCCCGCTCTTGATCAGGGTTGGAGAGACCAATCAGGGACAGGCCCGCAGGGGTGAGGGGCCTCGAGGTTGGTCGGCTGGCCCCACCCCCGATCAGCCCGTTCGCTGGCCACAGTGGGCGTCATAGCGACCAGTCATTATGGTCATTATGGCTGTTTTGGTCGCTGGCTTTTTATATGTATAGATGAGCTTTTAGCAGAAGCTGACCCTACGGAGTGGGATTTGCTTTAGCAGGCCTTTGTGCCTGCCAAGTTCACCCTTTGGATATGTCACTTGTGGAGCTGGTTGGGTGGTACTCTGCTGTGTTCTAATGCCTGCACCATGTGTGTTGGTTCTGGGGCCTCATGGGAGGGGCTCCTGGGCAGGCCAAGTTCAGCTGTTGCCAGTGCCCAAATTGAGGCCACCTGGTGGAAACTACAAAATGACCTGCTGTTAGTTGCCAGCAATGCTGGGCTTGGAGGCACCTGGGGGAGATTCTAGGCTGCAAACTGAGTTTGGCTGCCACCAGTGCCTGGTTTGGGGCTGCTTAGCATTGCTATGGGGCACACTGAGGCCAGCCAGTGATTGTTGGGGTTTATGGACCTTTGAGAGATTTTAGGAAAGCCCACAATATCAGCTGCAACAGGTCTTTTTCACAAAAACCTACTGGAAGAGGTTCTGACAAAATGCCTGAGTTAGGGTGGGTCATTGTCTCCGGAAATCTGCAGGGCAGGGAGAATGGTGTTAGCTGAGTTAATGGAGAGCTCAGATTTGCTGCTTGCCTGTGCCTGACAACTGGGTGGGAGAAGGCTCAACAAAGAAACCGTGGTGTCTGCCAGTACTATTGTCCCTGGAGAGAGCTGCCCTTTAATCAGTCCCTCCTGCCCTTTCCCTGAAGCTAGTCCATTCAGTCCTCCCATATGTCCCTTGTGGTTTTTGAGCCACTACCCTAGCATTGGAGCTCAGAGAGAATTAGTTTGTGAGCAAATGAGTTTGTGTGTGGTCTCTTTTAAACTTAAAGAGCCTGGGTCTTCAGCAGGCCTTGGTTTCACTTATCCACTATCCCTGCTCGTTTTCACAGCCAGATGTTATGGTGCTTTTGTTTCCTGGCACTGGAACACAGGACTGGGGGGCTGGTGTGGGTCTGAGACCCTTCCCTCTTCCTGAGATTCCCCTTCTGTTTCTTAATCTCTGCACTGTGGGTATGGGACCTGCCTATTCTTTGTCTCTGCCCCTCCTACCTGTTTTGATGGTCAGCTAGTTTTCAGCTAATCTTCAGGTGGTTATCATGATGGTTGTTCAAAAATTTATTTGTAATTTTGATGTGAAGGAGGAGAGCACACCATTTATATACTCTACTATCTTAAGTGGAAGTCTTCAACTTTTTAATTTAATGAGAATATTAGGCAGATAATTGTGGTTCTTAGGAGATATTTTTAAAACACGTATTTAGAAATTAACAGTAGAAGTTCATATAAGCAAAGGAAGTATTATAAGTTAAATCAAGTACTTAAATCTACTTGTGTGGGAATAGAATTTTAAAACAAATTGAGTAGAGAAAAATGATTTATCTAAAAGTCATTCACATAAATAGCTACATAAGATAAACTGCAGATATGTTTAATATTCATTGTATAACTCTATTAAAAAATTTCCTTAAGTTTTATTTTAAAAAAAACCTAAAATCTAGTATCAAGGTATTGTGAGATGTGTGTTCTGAAATGAAACAAAAATTTCCCTGAGTAGGTATAATCAAAATCCAGTTGGGCAATGAAAATGATACAATGAGATCAGTAGGTCTGGATGAGCTTAAAATGATAGAATATTGAATTTTTTTCTTTTTTTTCCCACTGATAAATAGTAACATATATGAGAAACAGGCCAATGGCATATTCTTCCATTCTAATATTTGGGTTTTAAGAAGATTATAGTTTTTTATACATACAGATGTGGATTCTAAGCTCTAGATGCTGATATGTTAAAGCAGAAATAATGGTAATGAAATAACCTAGAACCATGAATATAAGTTGACATTTAAAAGAATCCTTATCTGCAATAGTTGAAATATATTTTTAAAATAAAAAAAGACATATAAAAGGCATAATTCTTTTTAGAATATGGGTTTTATTTATTTATTTATTTTTGCTTTATCACTATATTTAAGGAGAATGTAGCTAAGTAGTTACTTTTGATTTTGTTTGAGAGATAATGAAATATTGTTTTGTTTTTTCTTTAAAGACAATTTTCTGCTATTCTAATGAATAGTGATTGCTATATTACATCAATGTATTTATGTTTTAATTGGATCAATACAGAGGTTAATTTGTGTAATGTGATAGGTGTTTTCCAGGTAGTAAAAAGAAGATCAAACCTTTGAAGTATTTTTACAATGTAGTTAGTAATTAAAGCATTTCCTTTTTGCATTTTTGAGAGAATGATGATTTGGACCTCTTTCTCTAATTTGGGAACCTAAAATCTGAAAACTAAACCACCAAAGATTCTTATAGTCTTTGTAGGGGCCCAGTGCACAAATTCGTGCACCTTGAAAGGAATCTTGAGGCTGTGGTGGGCACAGGGGCAGGTCTCAGCCCATCATCCTCCACACCCCTGCCCAGCCTCTCCTACTGTGGCCCCCAGTCCCCTGTCTGCTGGCAGCCCCGCTCCCACCACCACCGCTTCCATCCACTGATGGCGCCAAACTATCAGGGCCAGCGCTGGGTACCAGCAGCAGGTGTGAACAGTGGCTCTGGCACTGGCAGTAGGTGCAAAGAATTTTCAGTAATCACCAGAGGCTTGCCTGATGACAGGGACCAGCACCCTGCCTTGGTCTGGTGCCCTAGCTCACATGCTCCACCATCCTGCTGCGGCCAATGCCCACCATGTTCCCTGCTCTGCCACCTCCTGCTGACATCAGCCATGTCCCGTGCATTACCCCTGGTGGTCAGTGCATGTCATAGTGACTGGTTGTTCTTTTGTTCTGCTATTCGGTCTATTTGCATATTAAGGTTTTATATATATAGACTAGAGGCTCAGTGCACGAAATTCATGCATGGGGGGGGAGGGTGATCAGGGAGGTCCCTCAGCCCGACCTCCACCCTCTCCAATTCGGGAGCCCTCAGGGGATGTGCTACTGACGGCTTGGGCCCACTCCCCGTGGCTCTCTGCTCTCTGCGGGGCCTGCCTGCTCCACACCACAGGGATGGGCAAGCAGGCCCTGCTGGGTGCTGCCTGCGGACCCCCATTGCCTGCTCGCAGGTTGCCATGGCGACTGCCCATCAGGCCCTGCTGGGTGCTGCCTGTGGGTCCCCTTGCCTCCTGGGCTCACGTTGCCGGGGTGATGCCGCCAGTGTCCTGCCCAGCCTCTATGGGCACTGCCATCTTTGTCATGGAGTGATGGTTAATTTGCATATTACTCTTTTATTAGATAGGATATGATGTTAAGGTTCAACACTTTCCAGAACTCTTAGAAAACAGAAATTTCTTTTATTTTTTAAAGTTTGCTTTTATTCATAATCTTTTTGTTGGTTGTTAAATTAGAGAGAAAAATTAAAGCAGTTCTGGAATAATATTCCTTAAAGTCCTAGTCTGTTTTAGGCACTATTTTCATTTGCTTTTATTTAACTCTTATTTTTTTTATTGAACCACCATGTCCACTTTACAGAAAAGGAAACTTATGGTCATAGGGGTTAAGTGTCAAATTCAAAGTCACCCAGCAACAAAGTGCCAAAATAAGAATAAGGTCCCAGATCTTCTGACCCGAGATCTAATGGCCTTTCCATTAAGCTTCAATTGCTAATTTTGTGTGCCTAGGGAAAGGCTATGATATCTTTTCCTAGAGAGAGAAATATATTGATCAGTAAACTTTATACTGTACTGTTAAAGCTTGAACTAGAGAAAGTTAAGAGTTTTCACTAAGATCCAAACTATTTAGGGAGGTAGAATTTAGATGAACACTGGGGAGATTAGACTTTATTTTAGTAAAAGAAACATACAAATGTGATATTACCCAGTGGCATATGAATTTGGGAAACCAAAATCTTTTTAGAGGTTTCAATTCAAATTAATTTATAAAAAAATATATTTGATTCTGAAATGATCAACTCTTGAAGCTTAATATGTGAGAGCTAATGTGTGTATATCATTAACCCAAGGATGCCACCTGATTGTCAACTGTTGATCTATATTTTATTTGTATTTAGATAATTTGTCTTTTGGTGCCAATGATCAATACTCTTGTTTGAAGTGCACCACCAGAAATGGGAAATAGTAGAGATGACAATAAAAGAAAAATGTAAAATTTTTTCTATTTTAAAATCCTAGAAATATTAAAAACTTCAATACTTAAGAGTCTAAAAGTAAAAAAAAAAAAAAAAAAAAAAAAAGCCTTTCTTAAAGGCACATGTAAATTTAAAGAAAAGTGTTGGCAAATTTGTAATAATTAATAAAACAAGTCCAGTGTAAAGCATTCCATGTTTTAAAAACGATCAACTAGTAGATGTAGTATAGACAATGAATATGGTTAAACCTTATTCTTTGGAGTTCCTAACCATGTGACCACAAATCTATACTGCCACCATGTGGTTGTATGCATATTGCAGATGTAGTGGGTAATCTCTGAAGTACTAAGAAGTAATAAATTATATCCAGCGGTAGCTAAACTCTTAATTTCTGAATCAGGAATCTAATAGTTTAGGAGAGTACAGTATACTTCTAGATTCCCCAAACTCTTACTAAAGCAAATCAGGAACCCTATAGATTTGAAGAGCAAAGCTATTTTACAGACATCACAGGATATAAGCCAGGACTAAGAGTAGGAACTAAATTTCATTTCAGATTCTTTTGTGTTCATGGTCAAACAAGCCATTCTGTTTTTAACCAGATCTTAAACACCAACACAATTTTTATCTGGAAAATACATTTAATCAATTCTGTAGAAAGCAATGAGAAAACAGGCTTGCCAAAGGAAATCCAGTGGATATGTGAGAATGGAAGTTTTCCACTTCTTCACATTTAACTGAATTCATAAAACTGACCAGCAGTATTTGTGTCTGGAGATTGATTACTTACTGTAGGTTGCAAGCCCGGTGTTGTCAGTCTTGAGGATGATTTTAAATTATCACATAAAAAATATATTTGATTCTGAAATGATCCACTATTGAAGCTCAATATGTGAGAGCTAATCTGTCTATATCATTAACACAAGCAGGCCACCTGATTGTCAACAGTTGATCTAAATTTTATTTGTATTTAGATAATTTGTCTTTTGGTGCCAATGATCGATACTCCTGTTTGAGGTACACCACCAGAAATGGGAAATAGTAGAGATGACAATAAAAGAAAAATATAAAATTCTTTCTATTTTAAAATCCTAGAAATATTAAAAACTTCTAAGTATTACCTACTTAGATTATATAATTTTATAATGTTTAAGAATGTGTAATATATCTTTGCACTAAAAGCAAGTCTGTACTAATTATAAGGTATGTAATTTGGGAAAATTATTTAATATCTTTCCCTATGTGCATGATGGGGATGATATCAGCATCATAAAAAATTCACAGAGGTTATAGGATTAAAATGATAGTGTGTTGCTCAATAAGAATGGTGTGTGTGTGTGTATGTGTGTATGTCTTTGTGTTAAAACTATAAGCAACTATTTTATTCAGCATAAACATCTTGATATCTCATATTTTTTTAACTTAATGGTGGGAGGCTTCAATGTTAGTTTAAAAACCTGTTGTCAAGTACTTTATTTGTGGAGAATACTTATGGAGAATAAAGAGGAATAAGCTAGTCCCACGAGAGCCTTTTGCTAAGAGCAGGGTATGAAACCAGGACTCTCAAGGAACACCAAAACAAACAAGTCTGAACGAGCCAGCCAGCTCTGCCTCAGTAATTTTCATTGTGCACCAGTGATTTCTCATGCAATTTTTTGAAAGTGGTCCCCAAATTATGTACTAATATGGCACTGCTAATGAAAGCCCTCTTAGAATATAACCTCATTAGATCTCACTGTTTGTTTGTTTGTTTGTTTTGTTTTGTTTTTTTTGCTAATCCACACATTCTGTCTTTCTTGCTGGACACCTGGTGGTCCCCCTCCCCTTCCTATATCTCAGCAGAGATGTAATTGCCAAGGGGTGGCACAAGGTTTCATATTACCTAGATGTGTGGCTTATGCAAACTCTTCCACTAGACTGTCATTAGTAATTAGGAGCTATCAAAACACTTAGCTCATTTACACTTGATAATCTGAAATGAGAGTCCCTGTGATCCCCAGCTTCTGTTTTTTTAGTTAAATGCACAGAATGCCCAAAGTAGACTGGGCCCTAAGCAATATCATATCAGGAAAAAGATTGGCTTTTCATTGAACAGGATGTAGCCCACAGGTTATAACAAGGCAGAACAAACAGCCCAGTGAATGGTCTTTATTGCTGAGGAGCTTGAAAGAGCAGGTGGGACTTTAGGAGCTCTTGAATACTGAGATGACTGGACCAAGCAAAATTAATTGGCAAGCTGTTGTGGGCAAATGCAGAGACCATGAAAATGGGCGTGCATTTTGGAGTTCATTAGGGGAAAAAAGTGTTTCAAACAGAATGATTGCTAGAAATAATAGCAAATTGCTATATATTGCTTGAAATAAATACAAAGTGTTAACTTTTAGAAAAGCAAACTCAGTAAAATTAAGGACAATTAAGTCTGTGTGTAAACAGTGGAAAACACTTGGTAAAACATAGTTGAACTTATATTTTAGTTTTTTTTCTTTATTGATTAAGGTATTACATATGTGTCCACACCCCCCTTTGCCCCCCAACCCCCCACTTATGTCCCTCACCCCCCCAGTGTCTGTGTCCATTGGTTAGGCTTATATGCATACATACAAGTCCTTTGGTTGATCTCTCCCCCTCCCCCTCTCTTTCCCTTACCTTCCCTCTGAGGTTTGACGGTGTGATTGATGCTTCTCTGTCTCTGGATCTGTTTTTGTTTATCAGTTTATGTTGTTCATTATATTCCATAAATGAGTGAGATCATGTGATATTTATCTTTCTCTGATTGACTTGCTTCATTTAGCATAATGCTCTCCAGTTCTATCCATGCTGTTGCAAATGGTAGGAGTTCCTTCCTTTTTACAGCAGCTTAGTATTCCATTGTGTAGATGTACCACAGATTCTAATCCACTCATCTGCTGATGGGCATTTGGGCTGTTTCCAAATCTTAGCTATTGTAAATTGGGCTGCTATGAACATAGGGTGCATATATCCTTTCTGATTGGTGTTTCTAGCTTCTTGGGATATATTCCTAGAAGTGGGATCACTGGGTCAAATGGGAGTTCCATTTTTAGTTTTTTGAGGAAACTCTATACTGTTCTCCCCAGCAGCAATTCTGAGAAAGAAGAACAAAGTAGGAGGGATCTCACTACCAGATATCAAGCTATATTACAAAGCCACTGTTCTCAAAACTGCCCGGTACTGGCACAAGGACAGACATATAGACCAATGGAATAGGATAGAGAATTCAGAAATCGATCCAAACCACTATGTTCAATTAATATTTGACAAAGGAGGCAAGAGCATACAATGGAGTCAAGACAGTCTCTTCAATAAATGGTTTTGGGAAAATTGAACAGATACATGCAAAGAAAAAATGAAACTAGACCACCAACATACACAAAAATAAACTCAAAATGGATAAAGGACTTAAACGTAAGACGGGAAACCATAAAAATCTTAGAGGAATCCACAGGCTGCAAAATCTCAGACATATGTCATAGCAATCTCTTCACCGATTCAGCTCCTAGGGCAATGGAAACTAAAGAGAAAATAAACAAATGGGACTACATCAAAATGAAGAGCTTCTGCACAGCAAAAGAAGCCATCAACAAAACAACACGAGAGACCACTGAATGGGAGAACATATTTGCCAATGTTATCTCCAATAAGGGTTTAATCTCCAACATTTACAGGGAACTCATACAACTTAACAAAAGGAAGATAAACAATCCAATCCAAAATTGGGCAAAGTACCTAAATAGATACTTTTTGTAGAGACATACAGACATACAGAAGGCCAAGAGACTTGAAAACATGCTCAAAGTCACTAATCATCCGAGAGATGCAAATCAAAACGACAATGAGCTACCATCTCACACCTGTCAGAATGGCCATCATCAACAAATCAACAAAGAACAAGTGCTAGTGAGGATGCGGAGAAATGAACTTGTATTTTCAGCAGCATGAGCTTACCATAGGATTGACTACATAACTACTGTGACTATTTGGACAGAATTCGGGATTTTAAGATTTTATAATTCCAATTTAGGACATGAGAAATCAGTAGTATAATTGAAGATATTACCAGTACTTGCAGATTATATTATTGGTTAAGACACAAATGGCACATCTTGAGAATAAATCAAGTATAATAAGGAACAATGCCATAATAATCGTTTGATAATAATATGTCAGGATAGATTATGTGAATCTTTTTTACAATAAAATGCTTTGTTATAATGCCATTTAAGCATTTCTTTGGCTGACATGTCTTGAGATGAATCTGAGGCAAGTAACTTCTATTAAGCTCTTGATAGTAAGTTTATGACAAATGTCAGAAATTTTACAACTTATTCATGAGACACATTCTATAAGTTTGCAATAATGTGCTAGCACATCAGAGGGGGCATTATGCCCTGATAAGTATGTATGAGAGGTCCCAAGGGCAGATCTCATTCAAATTCACTGTACAGATTTCAGGTGAAAATAATGCTGGAAATTTTAGGTTAACTCTTAAGTTAGAAGCAGGATCACAGCTCTTTTAAGTTATAACCTAACTAATTAGAAAATATACTTAATAACACAATGGGAGAACATGGCTACAAATGAAGTTTCAGTCTGTTACATTTTACCTACTCATATGTTCTTCCTCAATTTTCTTAACTTTAGAAGTTGAAAAAGTATTCTGATTTTCCTCAGAGAAGCAGATCATTTTAAAAGACCAAGTAAGCCGAAACCGGTTTGGCTCAGTGGATAGAGCGTCGGCCTGCGGACTGAAAGGTCCCGGGTTCGATTCCGGTCAAGGGCATGTACCTGGGTTGCAGGCACATCCCCAGTAGGAGATGTGCAGGAGGCAGCTGATCGATGTTTCTCTCTCATCGATGTTTCTAACTCTCTATCTCTCTCCCTTCCTCTCTGTAAAAAATCAATAAAATATATTTAAAAAATAAAAAATAAAAAAATAAATAAATAAAAGACCAAGTAAAAGTTTCCATTATTTCAATGTTCTCCTTGCTGAATTGCCCATGATCCTCTTCTCTAAAATTCTACCTCTGCATAAATGTCTAGCATAAATGCCTCCTCAATGACCTTCTGGCTGTAAATAAGCTAGATTTCACTTTTCAACTTCCTAAATATCATTCTTTGGGAATTTTCCCTTTTATCCATATGCAGATATTTATGTATCTAGAGATTCCCCATTCAGGTTGCCTTGAGGACAAAATGTCTTTCAGTTCATGGGTATTTTGCAAAAGCCCTTCATGACTGGCCATTGCTGCCCACTCCACCTTTACCTCTTCCATATTCTCCCATTTTATATTCCAGTTCTTTAAACAACTGGCTGAGCTCTACCAGTTCACACTCCATTTTCCTTTCTTGGGTTCTTTTTTCTCTGCCTATTCTCTTGGCTAATTCCTTCTAAGCCTTCAGTTCCCAGGTGAGGTCTCCTATGCTTTGTGGAGACCTCCTGATACTCTTCTCATATTCATGTCCGATTGAATCACCCTTCTCTGTGTTCTCAGGACATGATCTTCTGCTGTTATAGTTAGCATTTCACACACGTGTTATTGCCTGTTTCTTGTCTGTCTCTTTGAACAGAATTTCCTCTCTCCTGGAGATGAGAATCACAGGGCATATGTCAATGTTCCATAAATAGTAGGGAATAAACATATAAATTAGCTTTAGTGGAATGTAGCCACCATGAGAGTTAGGAGTTTGTTTTGTGTATTCTTTTTTAAAATTTATCTTTATTGTTGGAAGTATCACAATACTTTTTTTTTTGCCCAATGACCCTTTCTAGCCTGCACCCACCCCCCCCCACCCTAGGCCTTCACCATACTAATTTTGTATATTTTCATATCTCTGATGCTTGGAACAGTGCCCGACCCATAGTAAATCATCAATAAAATAGTTGCTACATGAAGAAACCAATAAATGAATGAAAATATTGTACATTTTAAAAAGAAAACAATTGGTTGCTAAGAGGTTGTCTCATATGCGATAATTATAGCTGAAAGGAAGTACTAAGAATTTAAATGACAAACAGATTGGTGAGAGTAAGGAGAGCTTAATATTTGGAAGGAGGTAAAATAAAGAGCAGGAACAAAAAAGGATGATTGCATATGAGCTGCATCCTTTGACAAATACACCCTTATTCGCCGAAATTTCACCTTAGCATTTCAGCAGCTGACAATAATAAAAGGAGTAAGATATATGAAAAATCACATGCCATTTCACAATCACTTCCGTGCTTTGTCTGTTTGCTCCATTGTGATGGTTCAGATGGCTCCATTTGACCCTAACCCCTAGCTGTTCCAGCCTCAGAACCAATATTTATTGCCACATATGGGCTGTGCATGGCAGCTGCAAACTCCAGATGCCAAGCTTTGGAATGTATTTTTATGGCGGCACCATCTGGGGCTCTGGCCAGCCTTCTTTATTGTCTCTTGCATGGTTATACTAATAGCTTTGCTGGGCCCTGGTGCTACCTGTGGGACATGCTGAGGGCCAGGCCATTTATGAGATTTTCTTGTCATTCTGGTTAGAATTTCCCTTTGAATGACTCTCACATACTATCAACTTATTCCTTTTTAATGTATCTGCAATGTCTTACAGAAGTAATAAAACAGGTGGTCACTGAGACTAGGAAAGAAGGGGACTGTTGTCACAACACTGACTTAGGATGTTTCTTACAGATCCGTAGCAGCCCATTTGTGGATTTGGGGAAAATATGAATATGTAATTTATTACATATATTTATTTAACACATTTATCATTGAAATGAAATACATACTTTTATCCAACCTATTGAAATACCATATTGATCTCTATTGACGTAAAAGTGGTGCACAGCACAACTAACCACCATTTTAATTTCTGTGTAATTGGGAAAAAAAGTGTTATTTCTCGGCATTCACTAGACTGAGTGATTTGAAGATTCACCTGCAAATCAGGACCATTTGTAATCCTTAAAGCTGTGATTAAAGAAATTTCTCAAAGATGAAACAGATTGATTCACTGTTTTAAATTGCAGTAAATCCATCATTTTAAATTTAGCAATATAGCACAAAGAAGATTGAGCTCAAACAATAAGCTAATGTGTTATATCCAGCAAAAGGAATTGGATCTGGGAGTTTAACGACTTACCCAAGGTCACACAGGCCATAGAGACAGAGTGGAAGCGAAGATGAGGTTGGTACAATTATTTGAAGACAGCATGACTGTCAGTAGGATCAATCACAATAATCGAGTCTCTGAAATGATGCAATGACCTAATAATTGTGTGATGCCCCCTCCACTTTCACTGCACTGACATTTGTGCTGCCCCATTGGGTAACCTCACCTTGGGTGGTGGCTTTGCGGGTAGAGACTATGGAGCAAGGCCGCAGAGCATGGCTGCAGACAGGAAACTGCATCTGTTTGACCTCTGAAACCTTGTTGTGGTATCTGGGCTTCCTGGGAATGTCACTGACAGGCTGCCACCCAGATGAATGAGGCCCAAGGTCCTAACTGGCCTGTTACATATCTGAAGAGATATTTCAGGGTGAAGAGCGTGTATGGGAAAGTAATTGATTTGAAGCTCTGCCTCTGCTCTCTATGTCTGGGGTTGAAATGGGTGCTTCATTTCCAATAAGGCCAGGTAGGGAAATAGAGACAGAACTTTCATACGTGCCAGGGCCAAAGTGGCAAATGTGTGCTTGCTGAAAACACAGGAGGTTCGCAGCGTGGAATTACAAGTTATGGAACCACTTAAGAAAATGGCTACAATTAGATACAAGGGAAGGCTGATATTGTCTCCAACGACACTTTAAATAGAAATGAGTTTGTATAGCTTTTCTCTACACTGAGAAGAGACCTTTTCAAATGATGTTTAGCCTTGGAAAGAACAAGACATACACTGTGTTGTCAATTCTCTGAGGAAATAGCATAAAAGGGAGCTTTTATTGTGGCTTAATATTTTGTTCTGGGGAATCTGCTTTTATCTATAATGATATATTTTAATAAAAAAAGTAACACGATTACTATTTATATATAGGCAGTGAAATGCTAAGATAACAGACAAATGTGGCAATAGGTGTGTGTGTGTGTGTGTGTGTGTGTGTGTGTGTGTGTGTTTGTAAAAAATTGGTTTATTGCCTCAAATGGAAGAAAGTTAGTGCAACTATGGCAAAACTTCTGGATGCTTTGTTACCTAAGGAAGACATTTCCAATTTTCACATTTAGTGTGAATGATATGGGGAAAAAGTTATAGTACTCTGAAATATCCTTGTACTGATTGACACATTCTAGATCCCCTGAAAAACAGTGTCTTAAAGTACCCACCTAGTACACCATTTCACTTTTGTACATTCTTTTTCTTGTTGGAAAGTAAATAGTTTACAAAACTATTCTGGTTGGAAACAAACATATCACCAACTAAATCATTTCATTTAGTAGCTAGAAAATATCTTTGAAGTGAAGCTCAGACAGATATTCCCAAGTGAAGCAATAGGTTATACGTAGTAGATAATGTTTAGTGAACTAAAAGCACAGCAGTGGCTGCCAATAGTTTTGTTTTGAAATCTATGTTTTGAAAATTGAAAAATGGCAACATTGTATTATTTATATTTCTAAAGATCTACAAGAGGTGAAAAAAGCAGTGTCCAAATGATCAATTGGAACCTGGTTTTTACTGCACAAAGTACTCACTAAAGGGTACTGATAGGTGTACTGAGTGTATCTTCACAATGACAAAGCTTTCTCTCCATAAAAGTCTTCAGGTGGACCTTGGTTAGACATTTTTGTAAGTAACAGATTACTGGAGGGACAAGCTTCAAGTTGAACCTGGAAATAAGCTTACTTCACTTGCGCGCGTGCGCGCACACACACACACACACACCACACACACACACAAATCCAAAATATATATATCAAAACCTCCCTAGATAATGTAATTAAAAAAATCCTGAAAGTCTCTAGGAAGTCATGAATTTGTTAGCATTGTTACTTTGCATTATAAATCAGTGTTGGAATATTATAAAATAGGCAAGTGATTACAGTAAATCTTTGAGAGAGCCAATGAGGTTGTGGATTATGATGATGATGATGATGATAAAGAATGTGATGAATGTGATGATGATAGCTAACTTTTCTATGAACTAAGTGCTACTCTAAATATTTTAGTTATTACTGCATTTAATCATCACAACAATTCTGTTATCTTCATTTTACACATACAAACACAAGACTCAATGCTTAAATATATTATCCAAGGTCACACAGTTGCTAAATGGGAAGATTCTGTTTCTTGTGTTGTAGTGGGTCTCAGTGGAACCAGTTGCAAAATGATTTGTAAGGCCATCTAATCAGGTATAGGAATGTAAAATAATGAATTATGATAGAAGTTAAATAAAAGGCCCATTCCAAACAGAGGCATGGCTTAAAGGCCAAGTTTTAAGCCATTTACCTGCCATTATAGATTTAGAATTTCTATGGAAACTATAGTCATAATTTTTTTCCTAAAAGATATTTACTAAAATTATATAAGTGGTTATAATAACAGAGGATATGTGTTTACTTATTTATGGATCCTGGTATGGGTCTAAATTGAAAATTAAAAGGTTCAGGAGCAAATTTCAGTTTGCGGCTTTATTCTTTGAATCACTAACATTGACTCTTTGATTGTTCATTGTTGGTCAGATTTATTATCAGCTTCTTTTCACACCAAACTGATTTTGTAGTAATTGCCATGTCACATGCATTTCTAGATTATCTTTTCTCTCTGCATCTGGACACTTTGAGAAAGGTTGTAATTTCTATCCTGATTTATTCTGCTTTACTCAGATTTATTCTCAGCCACCAGAGGAATGTTAACTTTCATTTTTATGATTTCCCCCCTCCATTTTGAAAAAGGCCTATGTCGTCTGGGAAGAATATGCTTTATTTTCTCAACTAGTTCCTTCTAGAGGATCCCATGCTTTTTTGTTTCTGCCATGATTGTTCATCACCATTCACATTCTCCCAGAATCATAGTTCTACACTCTGGCTATTTCTAGTAGATAGTAAGAAGAAGGCTTTTCTCTTTGTCCCTTTAATATTCTCCATTTATTTTATACTTTTATTAGTCACTGTAATATTTCCGACAAGGCTGAATAGAAAGCTGTTAAATAAATGGATATTGTCATTAAGATATTATATTTTAGTATTTAAAAATTTAAATGGCAGATAAGACAGACTAATACTACGCCAGGTATACCACTACATAAAATTTTCTTATTCCTTTTCCTTAAGAAATACCTGAAGAATTATAAAGTTGTCTGGATTGACACTTGCCTGTTAAATATTGAATGTGGTTACTTAATCTGATGGAATAAGGTATCCGTTAATAATTGTTACATCTACACAATGGAATATTATGTTGTGTTAAAAAAGAAGGAATTGTTACCATTTGCAGCAGCATGGATGGAACTGGAGAGCATTATGCTAAGTGTAATAAGCCAGTCAGAGAAAGATAAATATAACATCATCTCACTCATTTGTGGAATATAATGAACAATATAAACTGATGAACAAAAACAGATCCAGAGACAGAGAAGCATCAATCAGATCAAACCTCAGAGGGGAGGTAGGGGAGGGTGGGGGCAAGGGGGAGAGATCAACCAAAGGACTTGTATGCATGCATATAGCCTAACCAATGGACACAGACAACAGGGAGGTGAGGGCATGAGTGGGAGGGGGTAATGGGGGGATAAGAACACATACATAATACCTTAATCAGTAAAGAAAAAATAAAATAAATTTAAAAAATAATAATTGTTTTAACTCAAAAACTAATGTTTTCTAAAGTGCTCCAAAAGCTTCATTTATATTAACTGATATTTACATACCTATGACATAAAAGAAGGGTAGGCATCAAGTTATCTTCATTTTCCAATTGCAGATTCAGACAGAAGGAAATAGAGCCACTTGCCTACAGTTACAGAGTATAGCAGAGGTCTGAGTAGCAAAAGATGCTACGTTTGCTCACTGCCAATCCACTGTTTTTCCATTAGTCCCAATCCTCCTTATTCCTTAAGGTATAGACCATTAGGAAATTGTTCTTGCAGGGGGAAAACATCTGTTTTAAAATTGGATGCATTTTACAAGTTTATGTGCTTTGATATAATTTTAATAAGTGTATCAATGCCTGCTTTTCTTTATGAGAGATGATGTAAAGTGAAAAAATACACTTACAGAAATGAAATGAAAATAATAAATAAAGCTCTCTTCCATTTCCATTATTCTAAGTCATGCTCCTTGAAACTTCAATCTCAATATGATGTTAATAGAACCATTAGATATGATTCATACCATACATAAGACACTTCTATTGACAATTCCATCTTGACCAGGGGTCAATGGATCCATTACAATGCAAATCTTACTACATACTTTCCATCTAAATCAAAAGAATTTGGTCTTGTGTCCACTCTGATATGTTTCATGAACTAGATTCTAATCTCAGATGTGAAGTTCCACATCTGTGTTTCTCATACTAAATCATGCCTGTGTTTATTTGCTCTCAATTTAAAAGGTAATTAATTAACTTTTACATTGATAGACTACTTTGGAGTATTTGAAGAAATACATAGGGCTTATGGGAATCCAAATATGCCTTTTTAGTGCATATAAAAGAAAAAAGTCTTTCATGGATATGTATTTCAATTTTTTTGTATATATAAAGGTATTTTCCATATTATATAAGATATACAGAATCAGGAGATATTCCAAAAAAATACACAGAGCCAACCTTGTAAAGTATAAGAATGAACTGAGGTTTCAACTAGTTTTTCAGATAAGCTAGATAATAACTCCAGCCCAGCCTGTGTGGTTCAGTGGTTGAGCTTTGACTATGAACCAGGAGGTCACGGTTCAATTCCTGGACAGGGCACATGCCTGGGTTGTGGGTGTGCAAGAGGAAGTCAATTGATGTTTCTCTCTAGTAGATGTTTCTATCTCTCCATCTTCCTTCCTCTCTCTAAAATTAATAAAAATATATTAAAAGAAAAAAGAATAACTATGGCACAGGATTTCTTTAAAATTCCTCTTTTCCCTCATGCTATTTATTTCTAAGCTGTTCTATCTTTGTCTCTTTTTCCTATTGACCTTGGGCATCTCTCAGCGTTCCAGAAAGCGATTGGACCCTTTCCTTGATCTGCATAATCACCAAGCCTGTTTCTGGCTATATCTCAGCTGCAGAGCTGGGCTGATCTCCAGGTCGCCCTTCTCTCTTCTTTTCTTTTTAAAAAAATGTATTTGTTTATTATTTTTCATTGATGCATAATATAATATTACCTTTGTGTCAGGTATACTGCATAACAAGTTGATATTTGTATTTATTGGTAAATGATCACAATAAGTTTAGTTAACATCTGTCACCATACATAGTTGCAATTTTTTTTCTTATGATGACAACTTTTCAGATCTATACTCTTAGCAACTTTTAAATATACAACACAGTATTGTTAACTGTAGTCACCATGCTGTCCATTACATCCCCGGACTTATTTATCTTATAACTGGAAGTTCGTACTTTTTGACCTTCACCCATTTTACTAACCTTCCTCTCCACCCATCTGCATTGATAACCATCATTCTGTTTTCTGTATCTATAAATTTGTTTAATTTTAGTTTTACTTGTAAGTAAGGATATATGGTAATTGTCTTTATCTGCCTGATTTATTGCACATAGCATAACGACCTCAAAGTTCAACCATGTTATCATAAATGGCAAGATTTCCTTTTTTCTTGTGGCTGAATAGTTTTCTTAATCTATCCATCCATTGATAGAAACTTAGGTTGTTTCCATGTCTTGGCTTTTGTACATAATGCTTCAATGAATATGGGGTGGGGTGGAGATATATCTATTTTAGTTAGTGTTTCTTGTCTTCAGATAAATACCCGGAAGTGGAATTGCTGGATCGCATAGTAATTTTAATTTTTTTGAGGAAAGTCCATACTGTTTTCCATGGTGGCTGCACCCATTTACATCCAACAATGCATTTCTTTTCTCATCAGTTACTTTTCTTCTTGTACTCAACTACTGTTCCCCCCCCCCCCCCCATTTCTGCTACCTGTGAGGGCTTTTGTGCTGAGATTACAGTAGCAGAGAAGTGGTTGAAGAAGATCCTACATAGGGCTCTCTTTCTCCTAGGTCCATGATTACACAGCCCCACTATGGAAATCCCAGCTCCTCTCCATCTTCGTTTCTCCGTTTTTAGAAGATTGTGTGTGTGTCGGGGGGTGACTTTTGGACCAGGCTGAGCTGTCTATAAATCCCCGTTCTGCCTCTTCTCACTGTGTGATCATGGGCAAATCCCTTAACATTGCCTAGTCCTCATTTTGTCACCTATAAAATAGTGATAATAATTACTCACATCAGAGCATTGCCTTCTTTTCTTTTACATCCCTCCTCCCCAAAATACCTTGCTTACGTGAAAAAGTTTGGCTTTTTAAGTGTACCATCAGCCAATCACCTGGCTACAAATGGTTGAACTTTTCAAACATTGATTCTTTTTCAGAAGTGTTCACTTTTTTGGGGTGCCAAATACTATCTATCTATCTATCTATCTATCTATCTATATATATATATATTGTTTTTTCAGATATAAAAGGTATTCTCAAATGTACAACACTTTAATTTTTGTGCAAAATCACTGAAACATAAAAATATGCATTAAAACTAACAACTGAATTTACACAAAATGAATCGTAATTGAGATCTATTTTACATACCAGCATCAAAAGTTCTCTCTACATGTAAGTGGTAGTAAAACACACACACACACACACACACACACACACACACACCACACACACACACACACACACACACACACCACACACACACACACCTAGTTGCTTTAGTGCTGACAGTCTTATTTGTAAATGGACCATGTCTAAAAATGCAAAGTATTTCTTACAGAAAGTTTTCATTAGCAAGCAGCTATTGGGCATCACAGGGAAACTCAACAGAAAAATAAATAAGATAAATGAGTCTCTTGAAATGTTTCATCTTCACAGGTTGTTCCTCGTGGGCATTCAAACCTGCTTTCCCTGCACCTTAGTTACGCTGTGGGACATGTTCCATCACTCTGGAAAAGACAAATGCATATTGTAAAGAATTAGGGCCTTTATTAGTCGGTTGGCTTGATTATGGGAGGAAATTATAGTGTCGAAATGATAGGTCGCAGTATGGCACTAAAATGAACAAGAATAAATAAAACAGTTTATTTGTAAGTGGGGCTGATCCCTCTTGCTCATGCATTAGTGCCTGGCTACAGAAGAGTAGTAATTTATTGATGCAGATGGCTATGTAAAGTGCATGCAATTTGTGAGGGGGCTTGACCCTTGACTGATGGGCCATATGTTGTAAAGCCCTAGGGATGTCATTTGCCTCAGCTCTCTTCCTCTCTCTCTGTCTCTGCACCTATGGTCCTTGTTCAATCACCACATATTGAACTATAGACTTACTAACTCCCCCAACAAATCTCCAACGAATGGCTCACAAAGGACATACTTTAACCCTTTCTATAAAGCACATTATTTTGCATCATGATCACATTCAGTGAAACGAAAGATAAATATTATATAACCTGCATAGAATAAGAAAGCAAGTTGTAAAATGCCATTCTCTTCTGGGTATTCACTGTATTTGGATGCAGAAGAATTGCTTTGAGCTTGCTGAAATATATTATTATTCTACATGCTATAATTACAGCTTACTGTTATAACATTTTTTTATTTTCTTTTTTAAAAAAATAGTTCATTGATTTATAGAGAGAAAGGAAGGGAGAGGTTGAGAGAGAAACATTTATGTGGGAGTGAAACACTGATCAGCTGCCTCTTGTACGCCCCTTCTGGAGCTTAAGCCCTCAATCCAGGCATGTGCCCTGACCAGGAATCAAATCAGCAACCTTTAGGTGCATAAGATAACATCCGACCAACTGAGCCACACTGGGAAGGGCCATAATTCTTAAATACTAATGTATTTAATACAATTTTCCTAATTTTATGGTAGGAAAGTCAGTCAGTTGACCCATGCTCCTGCCCCTCACTTGGATAAAGAAGGAGAAAATGTTTTCTTTAGAATTCTGGGAGATTGTAATTTCAGGCAACAAGGATGCGTCCTTTGCTAATGCAGAGCCATACATCCTTGGCGAGACCTCTGGATATCCCCAGGCATCACCTGTCCATACAAATAGTAGTAAGAGAAGAGTTTATCTGGTTATATTCTGTGCTTGTAAAAGTAGATTTCCCATATAACAATTCATCTTCTAGATAACTTGCCATTACAGAGTTCATGATGTGTGCAAAATGTATTTTATATAATAGTTCTATCATAAATTAGGTAGGCATATAATATTTTCATTTTCACCATATTTGTTTTCCCTTTTGTATAGGTATGAAAAGAATATTTTCATAATTTTTTCTTCTAACGTATATTTTTCTCACACAACAGTGAAAATCTAGATCTTAGAGTCAACTAAAAGACAGATGAGAGGAAAGTTGCCTTATACATACAATACATGAATATTTTTTTTATTTTTGAGTCACTGATGTATCAACATGGACAAGTGATGTAGAAAAATATTAAAATATACAGAAAAGAAGTCATTGTGTTCTGTCCTAAACCCAGTAGACTTGCAGTATATAGTGCAGCCAGAAAGCAAATCAGCATAAATAAGCCATGCATCCATAATTGAGTTTCAATAATTTAAACCTAAATCCTTTAGGCTTTGATACATCCTTGTTCCACATGGGCTTTCTTTTGGATGTTTATACTCCTGGTATTCACTTAGGATTCATTTGCAAGTCACAAGTATATAGGAGGCCTAGAAACCTCTAATAAACAATCCCCTTTCAGGTTATTGTACCGTAATTTAAGGAATTCTAATGAAACATGGTTGGCAAGGGATTTTCCAAGATAGGGGAGTCAATTTATCTGCCTGTAAAAGGGACCAACATTTTAAAGCATAAATCGCCAACTTTCCTACATGTGGCAATGCACAAGGGATGGTCATCTGTAATATATATGAAATTAATAACAAGCAAGGATGAAGCACTGCTATTCTGGTTCTCATGCATTAAAAATGTCAATAGTTTTCAGAAAATGTCTTGGCAAAATAGCTTTCGCTGGCCTGTGTGATTTTTCCTCAATTAAAACTTGGCAGCTAGAATTCATCTGTGTGTTTTAAAATAATCAAAAGTTACATTGCAAATTATATTATTTTTTTGTTTCTAAAAGCCATCTCATTAAAATTTAAACATAACAACAAATGGCACATGAAACATTTCAAAATGTAAAATTATGATTTAGTTGAATGTCAGGCTTTAGGAAGTTGAAGTACCAACTATAGAGTGGATACAAATAAAGATTGAGATAGTAGTTATTTTCATTTATTCCATGTTTTATATCACCTTTCTTCTCCCAGTTCCTTATTTAGTTAAATAATGTAGCTGTAATAAGTTTGTACTTGCTAGAAAAAAAGCAACAGGATACAGAAATCAATACCATTTTCCAAATTAAACTTTTTGGCTCAGATTAAAAAGACCTGTGACAGTTGACTTTTCATTATGCTGGCCCATGAAATACCAAGTAATCTTGCTATCACCAGAGCAACACCAACCATATTCTGGTGTCATCATAGTCAGTAAGACAATGGAGTCAATTCTTCCTGTGTTTATACATTCAGCTAGAGTTTGCTTCTTAGAATTGTATGATTATCTGATGTTTATGAAGTTATAGCATTGAGCATATTAGTGTAAATACCTCAATGGTTCAAATTATTTGGCTAATACATATAAATAAGAATCCCTAATTATTGATGTTTGAAAATTGCTGTTGTCTATTTATCAGGACAAAAACTGCATAGAAGATATAAGGATAGTTACTTATGATAGAAATGACATGCAAATTTTTTAAGAAACATTTAGGTTTTATTTTCTTTTAAAAAATAGAGCTTCTATATCATAGTTATAAATGATAAAATTATTATGTTTTACCTTTTATATACGAAATATTATTTTATTAAGGCACATATAGGATACATTTTTACATTTTCAACACCCAGAATTTCACAATCTTTGTATACAAAATTAGCATTATGACAATTATTTAATACTAGAGGCCCAATGCATGAAATTTGTGCAAGAGTAGGCCTTCCTTTCCCAGGCTGTTGGCACTGGCTTTCCTCGGGCACCTGGGACCTGGGCTTCCCTCCGGCACCAGGGACCCAGGCTTCCCTTGCAGCCCTGGCTTTGTCCGGAAGGTGGTCCAGAAGGATGTTTGGAAGGACATCTGGTCTAATTAGCATATTATGCTTTTATTGTTATAGATCTTCTATTTAATATGCACAATGACTCAACAAATATTTATTGAGGGTTTACTCTGCACTAAGGGTTGGGAGATACTGTTGATTAAGATTTCCTCCTCTATCTATAAAAACTTGCAATGGAAACTACAATGATACTTACCTGAATAATTTCAACATTTCTTTGTTAATTACTAACAATAAGAAGTTTCTATAGTTGGAGGGTTTCCATAAGCAGAGGGAAATGTACTGGTAAAATTATAGTAAGGTATATGTATTTTGGAGGGTGAAATAATTAACTTGTTTTGTTTGCTTCATGTTATGTTTTAAAAACATGGCAGCACCCATGACAGAAGTGAATGTGTCAAACATTAACCTAAAGTGTATTTAAAAATAACAGCTGAAGCATGGAGGAAACATCAGCGTTGAGTGAGGAAGTAAGCATAAGCTGTGATTAGAGCCTTTGTGGCATTCTATTCTTAGCCAGTCTTTAGCTACAAAAGCACATCAGTAATTTTTATAACATTTTTATTGTTCCTGTATAAGAGATAATAAGTAGAAGAAAATAGAATAAGAAGTGAAACAAATCCAAGTACCATTCTGACTGTTCTCTGACTGTTGGTATTGAGTGCCCTATATTACATATTAACAACTGCCTTGCAGCAAATTTAGATACCCCCATGAGTCCTGACTTTGCCTTTTTCATGTTGTTTCATCATTTCAAGCTTTTTTTCCTTATGGCTAACCAACAACAGCGAGAGGGTTTAGTGCTATTCCTGAGCCTGCCTGCTTCTGTGAGTGGTGCAGAGCAGCTTCTTTGCCTGCTGTATGTCACACTGTCCTGCAGAGCACGGAAGGAAGTACTTAATTTTGAGCTTTTCATTTGGGTTAGTAACGCTGCAAACATAGCACAGGTGGCTATAATTTTACACCATCTGAGTGAAAACATTCATTTTCTTTTCCCATCAACCTGCTTGTTTTGCTGTCTCAAACTCATAGATGGGGTATTAGAGCAGTTGATATTTTAAATTGATGAACTAATTTGAAAGACTCTTTGAAAAGGAATTTAAACTTTCTAATCAAAATGTAATATTTTGGGAGGTTCTTCCTCTTTATGGCTCCTATTCTTGTCCAGACTTTTAGTTTCTCATCTGCCATATTGGTGTGTCTATTTACTCTTATTTACCTTGTTTCAAATGTTTAAATCTTTTAAAGCCTGAATTTCTATTTATTTGGTATGTCTGCTCTTTTTGAATCTTCAACTTGGCCATAATGGGTACTTTCTCTTAAGCATTATATTTGTTTTCTTCCTAAATATGCAGGTGGATAATGGAAATTTTAAAGACATGCTTGATAAGAAGCAAAATAAATCACATTTTGTAAAAATCATAATAATGACCACAAGTTATGAGATATACTGCTTAAATATTGAGAAAGAATAATTTTTAAATGACTGTTAGAACACAAAACTAGTGAGGAAAATGATCAAATTATTTAATGTACACAAGATATAATACCATTAGTGCTATATTAAAATTAATTTCACCAGCTATGATGGAGTAATGGTTCAAATTTATCCTGTCACCATAGACAACCAGACAAAATAAAGGAAGTGGTGGTTTTCAAGTATTGAATAACAGTCATTTCAAGACAGTGATGTCTGAGATAGGGGAAGCAAACAGGTGAGTCTTACATTTGTTCTAACTCTTCTTAGAGGCACCTTCTAGGCTAATATTAGAGGAAGTGGAGCCCAAACAGAGCCTGGTGGTCTCACTGAGATGACATATCTAGAATTTGCAGGGCAAAGTACTGGAGGAGAAGGAGAAGGAAGAGAGGGAGGAGGAAAAGAGGGAGGAGGAGGAGAGAAAAGAGAGGAGAAGAGAGAGAGAGAGAGAGAGAGAGAGAGAGAGAGAGAGAGAGAGAAGAGTGCATGAGCACTAGAGAATTGCAGAGATGACCCCTGACATCTTTGGCTATTGATCAGTTTATAAATGAAAGGAAAGGACTCAGTACCAGAAATCTTGGCGCTCACACAGAGCAGGAAGGGTTTATGTTCTGCCAATGGTAGGGCCTCAGAAGAGTATCACGTTATTAGTGGGGATAAATTAGCCTTACACTAATTTTATCTGAACTCTGAATTTTTCCAAACAAAGCTTAGAAACAAAATCAGAAGGGTTCAACTGACTCACTGTAACTTAGCTGCACACCACATCAAAATCTAACATTTTAAAGGAATACAACAAAAATTTAGCAAGGGTTAATGTAAAATTTAGAATGTTTATTATTCACTAAAAAAATCCCTGGCATGCAAAAAAGCAGGAAAATATGACCCATATTTAGGATAAATATCAATCATTAGAAGCAATCCTAGATATAGCAGAGATGGTAGAACTAGCAGACAGTGAAGTTAAAACAGTTATAAACAGGTTCCATATGTTCTGCAAAGTAGACAAAATATGAGCATAAGGACAGACATGGAAGGTATAACAAATATCTGTCTTGTAGAGAAGAAAATATGACTAAAATGGAAAGTACACAGAATGGGATTAGAATGTATTAGACAAAGCAAAAGTAAAGGTCATCAAACTTGAAGACTATTAAATGAAAACATTAAGCATGGAAAGAAACCAAAAATGGGGCAGAAATGAATAGAGCATCATTTTATAGGGGGACAGCCCTAACTAAGCAGTCTAGTCTATGTATAATTAGGGTCCCAGAAGCAGAGAAGGGAAAGAATGATTGAACAAATATTTGAGAAAATAATAGCTAGAAAATTTTCTAATTGACAAATTGTAGGTAGCTCAACAAAGCTAAAGAAGAATAACCATAAAGAAAACCATGCAAAGGCATATCATAATCAAATAATTTGCAACCAGTGATCAAGAATAATCTAAATCATCTATATTGACAATTTTCTGAGTTTTTCCATAAATTAAAGCTTTACTAAGAGTGTATTAATGAAGTTATTTATGACATGATTTATAGCCCTAATATATTCCTAGCTATATATTAGAATATACCTCTAGTTTCTATATCAGTGTTTGAGTAGAATAAATTGAGGTATAAAATTTTAACCCAAATTAAACACTTTTTCCAAGAAACATTTATCACACAAGTGCATATAAAATACATGCATTTCATATTCAAATTTGCATATAAAGTGTTGTGGGAAAATTAGGAAGCATATGGTCTTTTTTTATTGTCTAAGAAGCACTAAAGCCAAATAACTTGGCACGATTCTTCTGGTTTCACTCTTTAAATGGCTTTACTGTCAGGCAGATGGGGAGTGCTAGCCACTTATTAAAATTACACTGGTATATATTGTTAGAATGTTTTATATTTATTCATGAAAATAAAAATTTTAGAACTGGCATTTGAAAGTAGGAAAACCTATCTGTCATAGGGCTAAATAACAACTGTACCTGTCATTCTCAACCACTTAGAAATATGTTGCAGTGTGGATGGATGCCTAATGAATATTCTGCGATCCAGATTCATTTTAATGATGTTTTCAAAAGCTCTCTATGTTGGAACAAAAAAGAATATTAAAGGCTAGGAATTGGAAAAGATGGAGAGTATGAATTTCAAGACAGCATCTCTTCCAAATTGTTTGGGGAAAATAGTGGTGGGAAAACATTATCTTCTTAATAGATACTTTCCCCCTCTCTATAAACAATTTAAAAATTAGTACTCAAAATGGAGAGACCACAAGAATCATTTTGTACAGGGATTTTCAAACTTTTTCATCTCAAGGCACATATCAACTAATTACTAAAGTTTTGCAGCACACCAAAAATATATTTTTGCTGAACTGAAAAAAAATAGGTATAATTTTGATGTATTCACACCAGACATCTATTGTTGTGTTGGCTGTTCTCATTTTTCTTGACAATCTAAGGGAAAAGAGACCAGTGCCCCTGACTAAATAGTCAGGAATTGTGTGTATTAAAAATTCTTGCAGCACACCAGTGTGCCTTTAGTGGCATACCAGTGTGCTTTGGCACACCAGTTGAAAATCGCTGATTTTGTGGATTAATAAACTGAGTCAGATAGATGATATTAAAGTCATATGTGACACAATCCATAAACAGTAGACAGTTCAAATATTCTCTTTTAGATTAGAACAAAAGAGAGGATTGATTTAAAATTCCAGTTGGATATCTGTATTCATCCATAAGGATTTGGACTTGAAGGTATGAATTTGAAGGAGTGATGGTTAATATTATTTTATATAATTACAAATATATTGCATTGAGACAAATGTTTTTTCAATTAATTATCTAAATTACTAATACTTCTCTTAGAGTCATATTGCAGTTAGAGATGTTACAAAATCATTTCAGAAAGAACATTTTTTAAATGTAGAATTTCCTATTTGAAACATGAAAATATACCTCATAATTCAATAAATACATACCTATAACATACATACAATAATATACATACATATCAGCCTACTCATATGTAATTGACTTTGAAAACTTGATTTGTTTTAAAGACAAAACTTTTTGACAGTTTTGAGGAGACATTATATATGATGAGGCAAATTTGATAAGTGAAGTAGAAATTAAACTTTCATTCAAAAACATCATACATCAATGCCTTTTTAGATAAAACTTTAGATACAGTGTTACCATCTCATAATATCAGGAGCTTGAGTGTATGCAAAGAACTTATCAAAATATGATAAGTGATTGACTCCATAATCACTACTTTTGTGGCTAAAGATATTCCTCTCCTACTTATCTCTCCAGTAGAGTAGCTCTGAGTCTAGAGTTTATCTTTGCAATGTGTACAGCTAGTGAAGAAATAGCAAGCTTGAAAATGATTGAAATATCTTTATATTTTTATGCATCTCTTTTTTGTTATAGTTAATTCTTGTATTAAATAATAGGTTTTCTCCCCATACTTACAGTGTTGGCATTATAATTTTTATTAATATATAATCATAATAAAGTTTTATAGTATGACCCTCCCCCCCTAAAATGGTGCAAGATGTTGCCAAGTCCAGAGATTGGTATGTGGTACTGTACAAAATATGTCCTAAATTTTACTTTCTCTAACTTGGGTTGTTGATGAAACACCAGAAGTGATGTGGTGTTTGGGAGGGCTGTGTTAAAATCCATTTGTTTTTTGGAACTTTTGACTTTGTCTACATAATTCTGTTTAAGCAAATTGAAGCATTAATTCCCTAAATGGTAGCACCCATGGTTTGCCTCTTATATATGGTGCTAGGAAATACTCTATGAGTTGTGCATACATACTACCTAATGATTTACTTTTTAATTTGGATGGATTTCACAACTGATTGAGAGATCACAAAAATTCCTAAACATGCCATATAAAAGTTATGAATGCTCCTCTCCATTTTCTGTACATTAAACAATACATACTTTTCTAGGTATGTCCTCTCATATTAATAGTTAATAGATTATTTAAAAAAACAAAACACTGTGATATATACAGCATGGAGTTTCTCTGTCTTTTCCATTATTGCCCCTTAAAGAAGTTTTTTAAACATTATTTCTTAATTACTATCTAATGAACTTTTATGCTACAGATAAACTCCATATCTGTTTGCACTTTCATACATGAAAAGACTGATTTTTGTGCACTCCCCAAGAATCTGTTTTCCTGTTTGTCCCTAGGGATTGATTTTACCCAAGCTCAGAATTCATGCTGTGTCAGTATTCGGTTATCAGCTAGACTTAGGACACATTCTCATGAATGGGGATTTTTTTGGCTTTTCTTTATGTCCTCTTCTGACCTCCACCTGGAAATGCTTCAATGATTTCATCATTCAGAGAAATGCAATTTCTTTGTTTCATGAAGGATGGGAAGAAATTAGGATAAGTTAGCCCCTGCCCCACTAAACAAAGAACTTAGATTTTGATTCTCATAAATGGCATGCTTAGAATTAATATTTATTCCATGAGTGAAATACCATGTGAATCTATTGAAAAGGACATTTGGTGGACTGAAGTTGCCTGTTGTTATCAATTTCACTAGCTCATGTAGACTCCCACTCTGTTAATGATGATGTTTGTTTGCTACATACAACCTCAACTCTAGCCTCCTAATACTGTAACTGATATCTTTCTAAACCCTGTAAATTGTTGTGAGTTCAGGGATTATATTCTGAGCTGAGGTACAGTTTTAATAAGAAATACATATGATGAAAAGATACATATACCAATTTTATAGATTAAGCCAATTTATACAAAATGTTGATACATGGATGATTAGAATTTATGAATTATTATTATATATGTTGAGTTCTTACTAGAAGTCAGGTACATTGATTTTCTAATTTTATCCTCTCAGAAACCTATAAGATCAATACTTGTATCATCCTTATCTATAATAATAAAAGAGTAATATGTTAATTAGACTGGACGTCCTTCCGGACGATGCCAGGGCTCTGAGGGAAGCCTGGGTCCCAGGTGCCAGAGGGAAGCTGGTGCAGGGGGAATGAAGGCCTACTCTTGCACAAATTTTGTGGATCGAGCCTCTAGTTTAATATATAAGTAAAACCAGAGGGAGGCCCAGTGCACAAAATTTGTGTACTGGGAGGGTGTCCCTCAGCCTGGCCTGCACCCACTCCAATCTGAGACACCTCGGGGGATGTCTGACTGCAGGTTTAGGCTCAATCCCTTTGAGATCAGGCCTAAACCAGCAGTCAGACGTCCTTCTCATAATCTGGGACCACTGGCTCCCAACCGCTTGCCTGCCTGCCTGCCTGATTGCCCCTAACAGCTTCCACCTGCCAGCCTTATCACCCCCTAACCACTCCCCTGCCAGCCTGATCTACGCCTAACTGCCCGCCGCCCCTCCCCCCCCCCCCGCTGGCCCGATCGCCCCCAACTTCCCTCCCGTGCTGGCCCAATTGCCTCTAACTGCCCTCCCCTGCAGGCCTAGTCCCCCCCAACTGCCCTCCATCCCCTGCAGGCCTGGTTGCAACCAACTGCCCTCCCCTGCCAGCCTGGTCACCCCTAACTGCTCTTCTCTGCCGGCCATCTTGTGATCACATAGGAATGGCCTTCTTGTGACCACAAGGGGGTGGCCATCTTGTGACCACATGGAGATGGCCATCTTGTGCAAGAGTGTGATAGTCAATTTGCACATTACCTCTTTATTAATAGGACTTGTGGCCCGGTGCACAAAATTTGTGCACGGGGGGAGGGGTCCCTCAGCCCACCCTGCACCCTCTCCAATAGAGGACATCCCTCTCACAATCTAATACCATTGGCTCCTAACCGTTCACCTGCCTGCCTGCCTAATTACCCCTAACGGCCTCTGCCTGATTGCCCCTAACCTCTCTGCCTGCCTCCTTGATCTCCCCTAACTGCCTCTGCCTGCCTGCCTGATTACACCTAACTGTCCTCCACTGCCAGCCTGATCTCGCCCCCAACCTCCCTTCCCTGCCAGCCTGATCTCACCCAGTCTCTGTCTCTCTTTGTTTTTCTCAGCAGTCCTCCAGGACTTCCTGCTTCCCTGTCTGCCTCTTCCTCTTTCCTGGCTGGGAGGGGGCTGGGCCAGTGGGGGCCGCTCCACCCTCTGCTCGCCCTCCCTTCCATCCAGGCCTCTTCAGGCCCAGCCTGTTTTGTTTCCATCTCTCCATCCCAGTCTCTGTCTCTTTTTTTTCTCAGCAGTCCTCCAGGCCTCCTTGACTCCCTCTTCCTCTTTCCCAGCTGGGAGGGGGTAGGGCCAGTGGTCTCTGGGCAGGTGCTAACTCTATTGGTGGGGTCCTCCCAGGCCCTCAGCACACAGGGAGCCAGGCTTCCCACCATGATGCCAGTGGTGCCACCCGCTTCCTCAGGAGCCAGGCACGCTCGGAAGGCGGGATCTTCACAGAGGCCTCGCCAGAAACAGGTTGGGGAGGGCTCCTCAGGGCCAGTGGGACTGAGGGAAGTTCAGTGGAGGGGCAGGGGGAACGTGCACGCGCCATGGTCTGGGACTGTTCTGGGCAGGCATGGTTGACAGTGCACTGGGGGACATTCACACATGAGGGTGAGGGAGAGATGTACTCAGCAGATGCCTGCGCAGATCTGCAAACCCACATGGCATGGCCAGGAGGACATCAATGTGGCCCTCCATGGTGGCTGTCCCTGCAATCGTGCACCTTCTGGGCCAGGAGGCTGCACCCAGGATCAGCCAGCAGTGAGGGCAAGGGCAAGAGAGAGGGTGGTGTCTTAGAGGGGGACGCTGCCACTGCAACTGCCTCCTTGCCGGGCAGTGCTACCTCTGTCTGTGGGGTCATCCCAGGCCCTCAGCACACAGGGAGCCGGGCTGCCCACCGCGATGCCTGTGGTGCTGCCCACTTCTTCCGGAGCCAGGTGCACTCGGAGGGCGGGATCTTCACAGAGGCCTCGCAGGAAACAGGTCGGGGAGGATGTCTCAGGGTCAGTGGGACTGAGGGAAGTGTGGCGAGCCAGCAAGCGGGCCCCGCAGAGAGCAAACAGCAGGGCCTGCTTGCAGGTCATTGCGGCGACCAGGCGAGCAGGTAAGTGAGCCCTGCTGTCTGCTCTCTGCAGGGGCCCTGACAGGACTGGTGACAGGAGGGGCTGCCAGGACCGGGGACTCCAGCAGGGCTGAGGAAACTAGGCGCTGCCATCTTGTGTCTAAGGGCGCTGCCACCTTTGTGACTGAGTGATGGAGTGACGGTTAATTTGAATATTGCCCTTTTATTAGGATAATATCGGAACTGCATTTTAAACACCAGTTTTGTAACCAGACAAGCAATGGGTCCAGGCTGCCTGTCACTACTTGAGCCAATTAAGCAGAGACAGGGTTGAATCACATATTAGTGTTTATTCCAATAACTCTGGCAGTATTAGAGAGCAGCAGGTCATCCACAAAAATCTGCTCTGTCTCTCCCCATAAGCCAGCTCCTGATATTGGGTGGAATGACAAAGATTACATGGGGAAGTAGGAATATAGTCATGGAAATAGGCAAGGTGTGAGACTGGGTCTGAGAAGGGGGGCTTGGGACAGGACTCCATTATTTCGTAGACAAAATGGGCTACATGCTAACCTGACAAGCTCAGGGGAGGCCTGCATGGTGGTCTTGCAGACTCAGAGACCTAAAGTAACCACAAAGGATGGTCTGAAATGGAATTTTAACTAAAAGCAGTATGGTGGGTAGTTACATCCTAGGCCTGTATCTTCACTGACAAGGTCAACCTTTACCTTAACTGAGACTATCTGTCCTTTTGCATCTATAATAACATACCCTTGAAATTTCTGAGTAACTTGTAACTTCCCTTTTTCTGGACTCCTTGGGGCACAACCTAATGTGCCTGGGCACCAGGACAGATACCACAAATCCCTTCATTGTTATCATGTTAATTGTTCCTGCACCCACCTAAGTATGTGTCCATCATTTTACCTTTTATCCAATCCCAGGGGTTTCCTTGCTTTGTTTTCTCCCACCTCTCTAGTCTATCACCAATGGATTTCATGTAACCCACCTACATTCCTTCCTTTGATTGCAATGTATAAAAATAGATGAGAAACTGCCATTCTCTGGAGCATTATCCCAATCTATTGAGATATTGCTTCCTGGCAATTGTCTACAGTTTGGCTCAAATAAACTAAAAAAAAATTCTTTACAGGTTTGAATGTTTTTTACGTTAACAGTTTGGACAACAAGGTTGTTAATCTTTCCCTGATAGTAGGCATTTCTTGAATGGGGATGGACCACATTCCAAGGTTGACTCCCAGGTCCTAGGTTGACTCCCAGATCCCAGGGGTGTAAAACTCCAGGTTAGAATGTACTTTCTTTAATCAGAATAAAACAATCATGGTTAACAGAGCATGATTAATATTTCTTATTTTGTTTCTTATAAACTAGTGGCCTGGTGCATGAATCCATGCACATTGAAAGGAAATTAATTAGAAGAAATATTTTAATATTGTTGTTCGCCCTTTATAATAGAAGTGTCAACCAACTTCACAATTGACAATGACAGATTGAAACACACGCGTGCAATTAGCGGCAAGAGCTTTATATGTATCGCTCATGAGTGAGTCAACTTAGCCTTTTATAGATATAGAATAAACTTGCTTAATTAGGCTTTCTTTCTGATGTAGTTAAACTTTTTCCTGCCCAGTAAAGCACCCCAACTTCTCTTTCAGGTTAATTGTCAGCAACACAGCAGTAAATATCAACACAAAGCAGATTATTATTGTAGATCACACAGGGAGAACAAAGGGTAAAATATTTAACTGCAGCAGTGTTTGACTATATTCTGCACAGTGAGAAAACCTGAATTCATCTTCAAGGTCCACTATTTCTTACTTCTTTTCAGTTGGGTCAAGTTTCTAAGCTTTCTAAATCTCCGTTTTCCGGCTCATGTAAAGAAAATAGGATTCCATCGAGTCTCCTATCTACCTACTCCAGGACTTCTATGAGGATCAAATGAGATGAGGCACAGGAAAACACTTTACAGACATTTGGTTAAAGTGTAAAATGTTTCCACCTGGCTATAAAGCAAGTCGTGTTCCTGGGCTGAAGAAACTGCAAGGAGGCTAGTCATCACTAGAGAGAGGAAGCTGGGCATTGCTACTGTTTCCGGGCTGGGCTGGGCTTGGCTGTGGGCTCCATTTTGTGCCATGGGGTTTTGGCAGCGTTGGCTGTGATTTGGTGGGGTATCGTCTGGGGTGGTGGTGGGGCCTCTATCCCAGTTGGGGGAAGCCGAGTGTTGCTTTGTGGGCACCAGGTCCATGGTGCCATTTCTCTGTAAATGGCCAGTGCGTGTCATAGCAGCTTCTGCCCCCTGCTGGTCAGTGCATGTCATAGCAACTGGTCGGATGGTTGGACACTTAGCATATTGGCTATATAATATATATTAGCCAGTTCCCAATATTCTATTTCTGCACCTAACAATTTTAGCAGCTAATTTTATTGACAGTTAAAATAGAGGTTATAAAATAAAAGTTGAGCCAAAGCCGGTTTGGCTCAGTGGATGGAGCGTCGGCCTGCGGACTCAAGGGTCCTGGGTTCGATTCCGGTCAAGGGCCTGGGTTGCCGGCACATCCCCAGTGGGAGATGTGCAGGAGGCGGTTGATTGATGTTTCTCTCTCATCGATGTTTCTAGCTCTCTATCTCTCTCCCTTCCTCTCTGTAAAAATTCAATAAAATATATTAAAAAAAAAATAAATAAATAAAAATAAAATAAAAGTTGAGTAATTTATGTTGTACTTCCTATATGGTGCTCATTTACCTTCCCAGTTTTGGAGATGCTAGCAATACATAAAAACAAAATAAACACCAGTACAGTGGGGCCTTGACTCACGAGTGTCCCGACTAACGAGTTTTTTGAGATACCAGCTGTCTCTTGGCTGATTTTTTGCATTGAGTTGATAGAGTAATTTGAGTTAACGAGCTCCGTAAGGAGCTCCTTAACAGCTCGGTCTCAGAACGAGTTAAACTCGTAAGTCAAGGGCCCACTGTACTATAAAAGACAAACAAGGAACCTGACAAACTCAAACTCAGTGCTTCAGAACTGGCTGACTTGGAATTAACAACTGTCATAGTCATAAAGATGATAACAGCTGGCATAAGTTAACTACTTACTAAATCATCATTACCCTCACAGCAGCACTTCTATTTTTACTAAGGCACAGACAAACGGTTAGAGATGCTAATCATATTTCTTAGTGGAGTCTAGAGTGACCCCATTATTTTATTCTAGTGATGCTCTTGTTAACATAAGAAAACATTAAAATCTGTAAAGACTTTTTGTGAGTTTATTTGAGTCAAATTGTGGACAGTTACTGGGAAGCAGAATCTCAACATATTGGGATAATACTTGGGAGAATGGCAGCTTTTTGCCTTGTTTTATATATACAGTCAAAGGAGAAGCTGTAAGTGTGTTACATGAACTCCATTAGTGGTAGATTAGGGAGGTGGGAGAAAGTAAAGTGGGGAAACCTCTTGGATTGGAGAAAAAGTGAAATGATACATACTTCTTTTACTAGTACATAGGTGGGCACAGGATAGTTACCAGTCAACAATTAATTAAGATAACAATAACAATGGGACTCTGATGCATTGGTTGTGCCCAGAGGGGTCTGGAAAAAGGAAAGTTGCAAGTTACCCTGACATTCCACAGGTATGTTATCTTAGATGCAAGACAATAGGCTCAGTAAAGGTGGGAGTTGATCTTTGTGGGGAAGATACTGGTCTAGGACATGACTACTCACTATAAACTGCTTTTTAATTAAAAGGTTTTAATTTCAGACGATCCTTTGTGGTAACTTTAGTTCTCTGATTTTGCAAAACTGCCAAGCAGGTCTTCCTTGAGTTAGTCAGGTTAGTATGTGGCCCCTTTTCATCCACACTCTGGATTGTTTGTTGGTGTGAGTTGTGAAGGATAAATAAATAGTAACTCTGTGAAAACTGAACACATCTTACTTACCTTTTCGTTTAAAATTTTTCAGCAACTTGATGGCATTGCTTACACAGGAGACATTATGCAAATGATTTCAATGAAGTCTATGAGTTTAGTTAAGCTTGATAAAAAGTTTGTAATTAACAAATTAGCATTTGAAAAAGACATTTTGAATATGCATAGTAGAAAACTCTACTTAACTTGGGGAATGTGTTCATAATGATTATTTCAGAATTCATGCATATGCATTTTTTAACATGCAAATAGTTGAAACTTTAGTGGACTAGTCCAGAGCTGGCTAGTTTTTTTATTTTTCAATTAAATAATCAACATTATAAGTAAGCCATCAGAAATACACATTCTAAAATTTGGAGTCTTCTTTACTTATATTTTTATGTAGCATTTTCTTAAATATTAAGAACACAAAATTAAATACTTTTTTATTTATTATGACTTCAATGTGTATGAAAATAACATTAAGAAAAAAATCTTGGCATCTGCCTTTTCCCACCAAATATATGCTCTGCACTAGAACTGTGGTTAGGGCTTAATTTATTTTGTATGTTGAATTGTGCTTAGGGGTTTGTTTAGATTTTCATGTGTGACACACAGACATTCGATTACTAATGGAGAGTGAAAGAATATCCTGTATATTTGCCTCAGTGTAAAATATATTTTCTTAAGTACTTCTTTATGTAGGTCATGACCTTCCTCTGTTTAAGAGACTACTAATTCTTGATCAACTCTTACGTATGATCTCAAATTTTTAGCATTGAGGACTTTTCTCCAGTGTAACACATCTCTCTTACTGCTCTCCAGATGTTCTGTTCTCATTTGATTTCTATACAGTTTCAAATGCTTTCCATAAATGTATGATCGTTAAACTACTTTTGCCACCACCCAAATGCTTGGATGAACAAACAGTCTGCCATAAAACCTTACCCAAATTGTTTAGTCCACAATGGTACATTCCATTGCTGAATTCATATAATATTTATGATTATTTCATTATATTTACTACAAAATGGCTATATAATCAGTTATAACCAATTTAAATCTATAGCTGGTAAATATGTGAATATTTTGTCTTTGCAGCTAGAGGGGAAAAATCATTTTTTCTATTTATTTGGTCAACCCCATAAAATCTAGTACACAGCTAAGTGCAAATTTGGCTTGACTTGGCTTACTAAAAGGATTAATTTACAGGACCATTACCATTTGTAATCAAAAGGAACAGTCAGACCTATAGACTCATAAAATGAGTGAAATATATTTTTTTCTACACTAGTATGATCATAACCCTAAACTAGAAAATAAAATAATTAAGCCATCTTATGAAAGCTTCCCAATAATGATTCCATGTATTTTAGGTTCTTTTACTTGCTTTATAAGTTTATTTTGATGACTCTACTTTTTCAGTTTATTGATAATCTACCTAGTCCCCGGTACTCTTTTGGTCACTGATGACATAAAACCAATCAAAATCTATCTTGGAAAAACAGAGTAATTAAGAATCAAACAAAGGAGTGCCTAACACTAGCTCCAAGGACTAGGCAGGTGACACCTGAACATGGAAGGAATATAACCATGAGAAGTACTGTAGGCATAGGAATCAACATGCAGAGGTATAAAACAGTAAATGTCTCTGGGGAAGTCAAGTGATTATACAGCTGCCTGGATCATCAGGTGGCAGGTTAGCAAGGGCATCATGGTTTGTGCTTACCCTTTCCAGTGTACCCACCACAGAAGCAGCCATTCATTGGTGGCATACTCAACCTCACTTGATGCAGTTTTTCATTTTTCTACAAGCATGACCTCAGTGGACAGTGGCTGACTTCCAAACCTGTACTTTGTAACTTCAATTGCCCAAATTAGATTGGCTGTTTAGTTTTATTTCCAGAGAAAATTTCAATTTCCCTTTTTTCTGTTAAATCCCATACCTTGACTTTTTAAAAAAATATATATTTTCACAAAAACAAAAGAGCAAAAGGTTTTCTTATAGACAGTTTTAGTACATTTTTTTCTGACTTCAATATAACAAATTTCCAGTTGGATAATACTTCTTCTATATCTCTGTACCAGGATTGCACTTTGCTTAAATATATTTTTAAAATAAAGAAAAAATTACTAGAAATATTTTTAGAAGTGCATGTATTTTGTGAACTGTTAAAATCAACTATTGGAGTCCTCATATTTCTATTGTTTCCCTCCCCCCCCTTTTATGACTGAATTTATTTTTAAGTAACTGAATTAAAACATAAAATATAATTATTTTCATATAATGTATAAGCATGTATAGTCTGGAATATAGTTATTAGTTGATAACTGACTGGCATTATAGATGAAATTTGACTGAGTGGTCAGAAAGACATGACTTACTCCATGAGCTGCTGCCTTTAGAGCAGCGGTTCTCAACCTGTGGGTCGCGACCCCTTTGGGGGTCAAACGAGCCTTTCACAGGGGTCGCCTAAGACCATCGGAAAACACATATATAATTACATATTGTTTTGTGATTAATTACTATGCTTTAATTATATTCAATTTGTAACAATGAAAATACATCCTGCATATCAGATATTTACATTACGATTCATAACAGTAGCAAAATTACAGTTATGAAGTAGCAACAAAAATAATTTTATGGTTGGGGGTCATCACAACATGAGGAACTGTATTAAAGGGTCGCAGCATTAGGAAGGTTGAGAACCACTGCTTTAGAGACTGTACTCTTAGTCTTTAATACTTACCGTGCTTTCGTAACTATTACTATAAGTAGAGAATAGATCCAAATGAAGAGCGCAGATTTTTCTGTAAAGTAGATATACACACTTTGTAGTAAAGGTTAAGAAAAAGAAATATGGTATTCACAAAGCTATCTACAACCATTCATCCCTTATAAAATGTAAGTTTACTATCAGATAATTGAATTATTGAAGCACTTAGTAAAATACTGTAAGTATATCTACACAGATAAGGTCATAAGTTAAATAAACTTTAGTATGTTTTATTATAATCATAATTTGATCTGAATCAATGTTAGGTTCAAATCATATTATGATAAAAATTTGGGGTCTAATCAATTTGTAAATCTGCTATAAAATTAATTTTTAACTAGAGCGAATGCTTTACTAGCATATGAAAAACAGTCTTTTATATATGAAATGTAATATAAATATCTAATTTTTTGGATGTTTTTCATTAAATTATTGATGGCAGTGTAAAAAGCTATCTGCTTAACATTAATTGTTGTAAAGTTGAGAATCTAAATGACAATTATGGTGAATCGAAATATTTCCTTTATAATATTTGTAAAAACATTATCAATACAACTTCTGTATCTTAATATTTCCATCTATCCTGCAAATCATTGGTGAGATTATTTTGGTCTGCATCTAGTACAACCAGAAAAAACACACATATATAATATATGTATCTAAAAGAGAAATGAAAATATACAATTGTGTATACTGTTAAGCTGGAGAATTAAACATGATAACTCCTTTTGACCATTTAGCAGAGCATGAAAGAGCAAGAGATTCTAAACTTCATTAATTGCTCTCAGACATCATTACAGGCCACCTGCACTTGGAAGAATTTACATTGGAGCAGATGGATTACTAAATGCCATATTAAAGATTTTCAGAATGTTTGTTTTAAAACTAAACTGGACTCTAAGACAAGGACAAGCAAAGCATACAATTTTAAAGATGATGGAGCTTTTATTATTGGGATATTTTAAATATGAATAAGGGCACATTTTTATCTCTAAAATAAAAATATACACACAAAACTCTTTAAAATGATGAAACTTATGTTATTTAAATTTATAGATGACTAGAGGCCCAATGCATAAAGATTCGTGCAAGAATAGGCCTTCCTTCCCCTGGTTGCTGGCACTGCCTTTGCTCCAGCCCAGAGCCGCCTTTCTATATTCGCTCCAGACTAGAGCCGCCTTCTGCCTTTCCACGCTGCCTAGAGGCCTGGAGTGGCTGGGGCAGGGCGCTTGGCACCTGCACGTGTGCACTGCTCACAGGCCTGTCATCTTTGTTGGGTTAATTTGCATATTCACTCCTGATTGGTTGTGGGCATCACAGAGGGATGGTCAATTTACATATGTGTCTATTATTAGTATAGGTAATACATTCATGCATTTTAATTTTGTTGTGTTTATTTGGGGCTTTTGAACCTCCTTGACTGGTTTTCTTAACTAATGCCTAGATCAGTGAAATCCTTTGCCCAAAATAACAATTTTCAAAGCTCTGTTTATTGGAGCCCTTGAATTAGGATTGTTCCATAATGTCAAATAAGTGGGGAAAGGTTAAGGTTAATATTTTGTTGAGAAAACTCATTTTCGCTTGTCATTTGATTCTGGCTTACACGCTGCAATTGCATTGATAGGTCAAGTCACCTCCTGTGAAATAAGTGAAGATGGCATAAAGCTAATTAATGCTTCCGCATTCAGATAAATTATGCATTACTTTTAAAACATATTTTCTTTATTATTGCAAGTGTTTCTAAGTTTCACTGAGAATTTGCATTATGACCCTAACTGGTTTGGCTCAATGGATAGAATGTTGCCTGTGGACTAAAGGGTCCTGGGTTTGATTCCAGTCAAGGGCACATATCTTGGTTGCAGACTCCTTCCTGGCCTGGGCCCTGGTCAGGGATTGTGCAGGAGGCAACCAATTGCTGTGTTCTCTCACATCAATATTTTTCTCTGTCTTTCCCTCTCTCTTCCACTCTCTCTATAAAAACAATGGAAAAATATCCTTGGGTGAGGATTAAAAAAAACACAGAATTAGCATTATGGTTTCAACTATTGTATGAATATTCATAGGCTAAGAGTCAGCAAATTATATCTACTGGGCTGAATCTGACCTATGTTTTTGGAAACACATTTTATTGTAATACAGCCATGTCCAATAATTTCCTTGAAGTCTATGGATATTTTTGTGCTATGATGGTAGAGCCACGGAGTCATAACAGAGATCATATGGCCAAGCCAAAAATATTTACTGTCTGCCCTTTATGAGAGAAATTTACCAACCCACATATGCTAGCACATGATGTGACATTGCGCATGCTTTCTTAACCTATCTGGGAATTAGTTTTTCTCATCTGAAAAACAGGGATAATGATGGTACCTACTTCATATGCTATTTATGATGATATAAGCTTTTAGAGAAAGGCCGGACCCATAGTAAACCTAATATAAATACTACCCAGCATCAGCATCAGCATCACATTTTCTAAGGAGTAATGCTAGGCCAGACAAGATGAAAAATAGATGTTAAACTATATAACTGTGGTGCTTACATTTCCTGTCTTCAAATAATAATGTAGATAATCTGGTTTTGTACAATGATCATGGATTTGAAGGTGGGTGCCCTGAGTGTGAATGACAATTAACTCCTTACTTGATGTTTAAATAAGGCCTTTCAGTAAGTAATAAAAACTCTTGAATTCTCACTTTCTTATCTGTAAAGTAAATGATAGTAATAATAATAATCACATCTACTTATATCCTATATTATTATAAAGGACAATGAAAAAAGGAACATATAGCAGGTTAAATTGCAAGGTGCAATACAAATCAAAGTGTTCATGCCTAATTGACCTTCCCTCACTTCCATGCTTTGCACATAGGGGTAATGAGTATGTGGAAGTGTTTAGTAAAGGCGATTCAAGATTAACTCCTTGTGTTACATATTGCCACATGTGTGAACATGGATGAACTACATAAATGTAAGGAGTGAAAGAAACCAAATCCAAAAGAGCACATACATCATGGTCTCCTTTATTAAAAGTTTCTTAAATATAAAAACTAATATTTGGTGATGGAAAAGACTTAATTATTTTTATGTGTGTGTGGGGTGTGGGGAGGGTTTGAATGATAAAGATATTGTGGGGCTGGTAGTGTTATACACTTTATCTAGCTACAAATTTCGTGGGTATGTCCACTTTGTACATCTTCACTGACCCAAATAGCACTTCACTGTAGATACATTTATAAATTAAATTTAAAAATGATTACCTGAAGAATAAATGAGAGAGAGAGAGAACCAAATAAGTATAACCACTTCTGCTTTGAGAATCATAAAAAGAAACTCTTTTGTCATCTGATGTAGTCACCTCATTCTGGCACTTACACACTTACATCCACCTTTGTCTTTAGAGACCCATGCAATACACACACACACACACACACACACACACACACGGACACACACATGGACACACACTTCTACAATTATGCTTTGAATATGTGATTTTGACAGAACTGGCCTTTCATTCTCTCTATACAAGCCTTGCAACTAAACCTTTTGTGAACTGTTGAAGGCACTGTGACCTTTATGGGACTCGCAGAAAACATTCCCTCTATATCAGTCACTCTTTGTTGTGCTATTTTCCTAACTTTTGTTTTAATTTTATTTTATTTGTGTACATATCACTCGTTTTTCCAAGCTCTATGCATACATGTTCCATAAAGACAAGACCAAAAAATGTCTTAATCAAAAGCTAGGTTTATAGTGAAAATTAAATATATTTTTAAAATTAAATTTTAGTTTTAAAGGATACTGATTTTTTAATACGAAATCAAAAAGTATAATAACTGTGAAGTGAAAAATTAAGTCTCTTTCTATCCCTAACTCCTAAGCATGCCCTTCCCTTCTCAGAAGTAATGAATGTTGCTGCTTTCCTTGTTCAGACCTGCAACTTCATTCCTCTCAACCTGGTTCATAGGTTGAGAGGAATTAAGACAACTTGGAATTCTAAATTATTAATATCTGTGACCCCTATGCACATAGTTTTGTGTTTCACAAAAAAAGGTAGCTTGCTGTAGACATAGTCTTATACCATGTTTTATTGAGTGAGTCATACTGAAGCCAAAATGTGGTGGTCGGGTCTGAGTTCGTTGTCTCACAAAATCGACAAATGAATTATTGGACAAAAATGGTTAGTGGAAGCAAAATTTATAGAGAGAAGCCAGTTCTAGAAAAGGTGCAGCTGGGGTTCCAAAAGCAGGCCAGTGTCCAGAGCTTCCGTTCTACATTGCAAACGTGTGTAGTTCAGCATCCAAGACAATTAAAGTCCATTAGTCCATGTGTGGAGGCCCACATGGCCACAAGCCACGTGGGCAAAGGGGAACGAATCCCCTGCCACAGGAGAGCCAGGAACCCAGTGCTAGAGAGAGAGAGAGAGTGAGAGAGAGAGAGAGAGGAATAAGAAGGTGTGCTTCTTTGACTAGGGGTAGATACATGCTTCACTGGCTCCTGATGGGTCGTTCAAAGAATCCTGCCTTAGCAACATCCTTTGGATTGGTATATGCCTCACTGCCTTGTGATTGGTTATCTGTAAGCTGCCTGTCTTAGCAACATCCATATATTGTAAAGCTCTCAAGTCTCCCATGGGTCCTTCTTTCCCCACCCAGCTGGGTTGCCTTAGCAATTTCACCTAGCTGGGTTCAGTTCTAGGTCCTTTTGTTTGTCTCTGTGGTGCAGTCTCCAAGCTACATTCTGTCCACCTCTGCAATGCTCCACTCCACCCCTAACCCCCCGCCACCAGGGTCCTGTCCAGGACTGCCTAGCCCTTCTTTCTCCTCAATACATCTTGAAGACCTTTCATATTGACAAATAAAGTGAATTTAAAACATCAGTAAAGTTATAGAAGCACAGAAACATGAACTGATGGGACAAAGTATTTATTTTTTTAACTAAATAACTTTGCAGCACTACAAATTGCTTTCTATTTTTTTAAAATATATTTTATTGATTTTTTACAGGGAAGAAGGGAGAGGGATAGAGAGTTAGAAACATCGATGAGAGAGATCGATCAGCTGCCTCCTGCACGACCTCCAGTGGGGATGTGCCCGCAACCAAGGTACATGCCCTTGACCTGAATTGAACCTGGGACCCTAAAGTCCGCAGGCCAACGCTCTATCCCCTGAGCCAAATCTGTTCGGCAAAATTGCTTTCTTGATATAATCAGTGTAGTCTATTCTGAAAATCATTTTTATAATTTTGAAAATAACTTTAAATATATTTTTGATTGATTTCAGAGAGGAAAGAGAGGGAGCGAGAGAGAGAAACATCAATGATGAGAGAGAATCATTGATTGGCTCCACACTGGAGAGTGAGTTTGCAACCTGGGCATGTGCCCTGACCAGAATTGAACCATGACCTCCTGGTTCATAGGTTGAGATGAATTAAAACACACACACACACAAAAAAAAAACACACAACAAAAAACAAAAACAAAAAAACAAACAAAAAACCACACCAAACAAACAAACAAAACAAAAAAACCCAGACAATGTTACATACTGAACTGTGCTGAATATTATTTTTCCACTTTGTCCATGTGGTTTTCTCTTATCCTTCATATAAGTGTACTGAATAAATATTTAGTCTATTGTTCTAAAAGTCTACTTTGAAAAATATGTGAAAAATTCCTATTATTTTTTTTCTTATTTGTTTGTTGCATTCTAGCCAGGAATTTGTTTAAATTATATTTCAGAACTTTGGACCTTAGCAGATGTTGAGTAATATGCTGCTAAGACATAAGAGCAAATGGTTTCACTCTTGATTCCTTTGTACCAGTGAGAGACAACTTGGAATTCTAAACAAATTAAAAATAGAGGTTGCTGTTTATTTGGGCTCTCTCAGAAAAGAAGACTCTCTTTGACAAATCCCTCTGCTTATTAGACAAAGTGCAAAAGAATTACATCTGGAGTTCATATGCCATTGTTTTATAGAATTGATTCATCATGTAAACCCTCTACTCTTGAAATAAACCCACAAGACTTTGTTAACTAAGATGCTATATGCACACTTACACACACATTCCCTCGTACACATAAACACCCACAAATCCCTCTATGCACACATGCTTCCTTTGGAGACTTGTGCCCTAATATATGTGTGTGTGTGCAATATGAAATTGCAATATGCTTTTCCAACTGGCAGAGAATGTTTTAACATCATATTTTAATAGATTTCTGAATCCAGCTGCAGGAATTATTCTTATTCATGCAAACTGATAACTCTTTATTTTTAAAATTCAAAATACTGTTATGATACATATTCTTTTGATGAGAAAAAATTAAAGCTGGAACTATTTTTGAATCACACTATTGCCAGATACTGCAGACTTTATTTACCTTCATCAGATCTTGAAGCACATGTTATTTTTTTCACATCTTTAGACTGTCAGATTTTAAATTGTTCAATCTGTGAGAGTAAAATTTAAGGAAGCATTTAGCACATGACTGTATATGTGGGACATGGCTTTTTGTAGGGTCTTAGCTAATTGAGAAAAGCTGCTCATACTCTGCTGCCTTTAAAATTGCTTAGGATGCCATTCTAAAAGATGACTGCAATTCAGATCCTGAAGTGCTTTGATGTCGTGTTTCTTCTTTTGTAGATTGTAATCCACATGTTCAGGAGGCCTCTCCCTAGAGTATAATTTAATGTAATTGACAGTCATTGTTCCTTGAAAAGTTTGAATTAAATTAACATAAGTATGAATGAAACTGGTCAAATAACTACAGACAGACTTTATTATTATTTTTTCCTTTAGTCAGTGCCAATATTATGTACAAAATTGGTATTTGGCTATTAGATCCTCATTGAATCATTTCAAATTTGATTAAAAGTGAACATCTTGGTGTATAATAATTTAGGTTCAAGAAGAACTGTTAGGCTTCTCATATAGTTCTTGGGTTTATTGAAGAACAGGGTATTTTATGTGTGTAGTGATGAATTTTGTTCTTTCTCTTTTTATACTAGGATCAAATATAGACTGCAAAACTGATCAAGCATGTAATTGTTTTTAGAAATTGTGGGAGCTAGTTTAGATGGGAAGAATCAAACAAACAGTTGTTAGTAAAAATGTGTGTGTGGAAAGGATGCTGGTAATGGATAGGTAAGGATAAAAGTAGAGATTTATTAGTGCAGAACAAAAACATTCAAGTGGCAAACATCTCAGTAGAGTATTTGTGTGTTAAACCAACATCCTTAAAAGCATACAAGCTTTTGGAAAAAACATAATTGACATTGTTCTGAAATTTTCTTCCTGGGAGAAAGACTGGTATGAGTTTTGGGTCTTATGGTAACAACCACCACAAGGCAATTAGACTTCATTAAAGCTGTGCTTATGTAATACTAATTAACATGCCTGTTGTGCTGTTTTTTTTATTTGACCATGTGACAGCCCACAGGTCTGACACCCTCTGTGAACCAACAGCTGAAGAAATTTTCACGTGGCAGCTTTTTTACAAAATACACCCAAACAAAAATGTAATCACACTTTTCCTGAACAACTGCATTAACAGACTGTGTTACAGCAGGTCTACAATTAGTGGATTGCATTCATTTGTACTGGGGAAGAACTAAAGAGGAGTAGACACTAGTGAAGCCCATGCATACACATTGTTATGCCTTGGGTCCATAATTGAAAAGTGTAATAACACTGTATTTTAATGTCATGGAGAATATCATTTTACCAATAAAATCAGATCTAGTGAAGTTATTATTAAAAGTTAGAGGCAAAGTTGTCAATTTATTTATAGCATCATTATGGATCTCTGATAATCAGCTGAATTATTAAATGTGTGCACATTATGAATTCTGGATATTGGCAAATTTTGTTCTCGTTCTTTGTTTTTGTTGTGGGACGAGTGATACTCTGATTAAGAAAATCATATGAATCACTGGTTACACAGATTGTACAGGATGGAGACTCTAACCTCAACTAATAAATATAAAATTAGTTATGCTAAGAGGGAAGCTACTTGATACTGTGAGACAATAAATAGAGGGATCTGGCCAGATTGTGAATATAGAAAAGTTTTCCTTGGGAAGTGAAAATTAGCAGAGAACTTAAGTCAAATTGAGTCAAATTGGAGTTTAAGCAGATGGGCTGAGAAGGTTAGAGCAGTGGGCTGCACAATTTGCTGCACATCCGAAGCACCTGAGAAGTTTTGGTTTTTGTTTTAAATTACTGATGCTGGAGTCCCATTTCTGGAAAATCTTTAATTGCAAGGGGTTTGGCCAGGGCGTTGAGTTTTAGAATACTGTCAGATGACTTTAATGCGCAGCAGAGTTTGAGAACCACTGGGGAGACATTCCAGGCGACAGAAGAGGCCTGTGGGAAGGTGAAACCTGCCAAAACCTTAGCAAGGCTGGAAATGTTACTGCTCCTGGAGGGCAGAGAGAGGGGGGTCCGGAAGGGGCTTGTGCAACATGAGGTTAAAGAGCATAGGAATAAGCAACCAAGCTGCACAGGGCTTTGTAGGCACTGATACAGAGTTAAGTCTCCACTGAATAGTAAGTAATAAGAAGCCATTCAAGTCTTTTAGTAGACATGTTACCCACCTACTTTTAGCTGTTTTTCCCAGAACAGTCATGAATAAGGTTAACTTTGGTTTTCTCACATATTTGACTTGTTGACCTGTCTGAACCTTTAAATGAACAGGAGCATGCTTTTGGGTCAATGAGCAATGGAAAAACTGAAAGTTTTGTTTTCTAGTCTTAAATTGTCACAAAGCTAGAAAATGTATAAAAGATCAAGATGGTTTTGAAATAGTCATTTGTAAACCTCTAACCTTTCTTCTCTCACAGCCAACCAAGGTGAATCTGACTGGAGCTGGACTGAGGGCTGTGGCACAGATGCAGGGAAATTCTCAGAACGAATGGAACAACATTCATGGAAAATTAGAGCTTAGAATGAGTATTAGAACCTTAAAAAGTAGCACCAGGGAAAACAGAGGGCCTTAAATAACCCTTATTAGCTCAAGCATGCAAAATGATTTTCCAAAGGTCAGAGTTTGTAGATTATGCCTTTCTCCTCCAAAGCTGCGAAGGACCTCCCAAAATATCCTGTCCAAACCCCTCATCTACCAAATGAGAAAACAGAGGTTAAGGGATTTGCCAAACGAAGAAATTTTTGTGAGTTAGGCCCAGAATCCAGACTGCCTCACTCACAGACTTTTCATCTTCTCACTTTATCATGCTGCCTTCAGACCAGGGCAAAATATACCAAAAATGAGTTGCAGTGGGATATTGTTTACATTAGGCATGAAAAATTCTAATGAGGGTTGTTTGATACTGTGAAAATGCAGTGCTGAAATAGGTGTATTGTAACATTCATAGCTAAGTAATAAGCCAGCATCAGCAGAGGAGTGAATGGAACACCTTGTTTGGGATTCAGTAGACTTGAGTTCACATGGTTTTCTGTTACAAACAAATATATTATTCATTCATTCATTCATTCATTCATTTATTCAGTGAGTCAGTCATTCATCTGTGCCTCCTATGTGTATGACAGTGTGCTTGGTACTGTAGATACTGCAATACATGATTACATTTATTATTCAGTAGGAAAATCACATTTTTTGTTATTGCTCTTATTCAAGCTATGGACTCTTCTTAGAGTTTACTTGCAAAGCTTCCTTTCATATTCCAAAATGTATTCTAAGAAAAAGTTATTTAGAGAATTAATTTTGTCTATAGAACAGCTACTCAAAATTGAAGATAATCAATAGTAGTTTAAGATTCAGGCTCTAACTAGATATTTAGGCAGAGACTCAAAGAGATGGTTATCTATTCTAACTTAATTCAGTACAACGTGGGGAGCAGGAATGTAGCAGCCCAACACATCTGTTCTTTTTCCTAATTTTAAAGAGGTTATTTTTACATTAGTTTTTTGAATTTTTAATTTTCTCTCTACTGTGGTAGAAAAAATACTGATAACAGGCCAAAAGAAAAAAAAATTGTTAATAAGAGGAACTAGAAATTGTGGTACTTTAAGTCTAGCTATTTTCCCATGGATGGCATTCATTAATTTTCAAATTAACCAAATAACCTTTTATTTTTCTCTTTCTCTCTTCCTCATTTGTTTTCATTAAAATCTTAACATTTTGGATAATGGGTGCTTCAAAAAATTTTTATTGCAGAGTTCGACCATTGTGGGTAATATAATCAATTAAATTGGCAAAATGCAGTTTATGACATGATACTCAATAATGGCTCTTGTGTACTTGCATATAGTCCACATTCAGTCTTCTGTATGTACATTTGCACATATTGCTTCAAAATGATAGGATAATATAAGTATATTTTGCACAGAGATTCATGTATTTATTTATCAATTTATTCACTCATCAAATACTTAATGCGTCCCTATAACACATACAGATTTGCATATCTAAATTTACATGTGAACAAAATAAAACTGAAGTTTAGTAGGCCAGTCATTTGCAAAATAAGCATAAATAGTAAACTGAAAATTTATTTTTTGTAGCCCTTCTTGTTCTCAAAGTAATAATTAAAACTATTTCCTTTAGTTTAGAAGCCAACCTTCAAGTACTAGAACTCTCTTACTAGAGACAAAGTTAATGTACTGGTTAAACATGACTCTGGAGCTAGACTGCTCTATAATGTCACATATAGCTGTATTCTGTGTGCTCCTCAGACAAGTTACTTGACCTCTCAGAGCCTCAATTTTCTCATTAGTAAAATGAGGGTATTAACAGTACCTAACTCAGGGTGGTTGTAAAGATTGATTGAACTAATACATGTAAATTACTTAGGACAGTGCTTCGTCCATAGTGAACACTTAATTTGTTTTAATTATTTTTATTCTGATTAAAGCCTTACCTCTCTTTATTAGGCATACATAGGTATTAGGCTCAACTTTCCCACTTTCCACAGTCACTTATAAATAATTGTGAGTTGTACTAGGTAAGAAAATAAAACCAATAATTGCACTGTGTATTTGTATATATTTGACTTGCATTCTTGGACTAGAGATTCTTAAAAATTATAGTGATGTAGACACCAAATCTAGGTGATAATACTATATTCCTAAATCTCTTCTTCACCATGCCCAGCCCACTGTATTATTTTGAAAGTTTGAAAATTAACTGTAATTTCAAATTCCTATTAGAAAACATATTAACTATCCTGTAAATGATAGAAATAGAAGATTGCATTAATATTGCTAAAATATATACTTGAAGGCAGCAATACCAGCTAGCTCTGACCTTTTTTATTGAGAACATGACCCAGAAAATGGCCGAGGAAATTACATCATTTATTTCCCACCTCTGAACAGAAGTCTCAGATGCCTGTAAATTGCCATCCAATAAAGTAGACTTTATATTTTGCATAAAATCCAAATTGAGTAAGGGAATAGTTTATCTTTTCTGTTAAGACTTTTTTTTAAACCAGATCTAATAGAAAACAGCAGTAATATTTATTTTTTCATAATGAATAAAAATCCTTTAATTGTAATCCCTCCATGGCTGAGATTCATGGGACTTAATATGCTACCAAATTGCAAGATAGATCCTGCTAATTTCCTCAGACTATATTTGTTTTAGGCATAAATGGGCAACAGTACCTCCATGCCATGTTTTTCATGTTGCTACAAAGCAAAATAGGTTAAATTGCATGTACAGAGTGTCATGTCAATTTGAAATTTTGAGCCCTAGAATATGTTTGAATTCAGATCTTACAGAATGAGCACTCAGTGAATGAGCTGTCAAATGCATAACAAAAGAGAAGACAAATGAAGCTTTTTGATAAACTGTGAAGGCAAATTAACCAATCCATATGTTTGATTTCAGGATAAAGTAGAACGATTGTTTTAACATCATAGTTATTCTTATGGGAAATGTAAATATTCCATATTTATAACAGAGAAAAATATATACATTTATTCACACAATTAATATTAGAAAGCACCTACTATGTGGACGGATGAAATAATCCACATGATGGCAATTTAAATATAGGGGCAAGAGCTAGGGATAACCTGAGGTTTCCCTGAGGGCAGTGAAGGTGGCATTTTAAGATCTTTAAATGTTTTGAGAAGAATTAAATCTCAACTCCACCATTGTCAGGAGATGTAGTGCTGAGTTTTCTTTCCAAATGAAATGATGAGTGAGAGAAAATTGATGGGGATCTCTTCAGTGGAAGGGCTTTCCTTCTCAACACCGAGTAACATGTCTTCTAGGTGTCCTTAAAGTTGAAACCTATAAATATCCTACCTCATTAAGCATAAGGACCTGTCATGGACATATGCTACTAGTGTCCACTTTCCTTCAGAGATTTAGGGTGATGAGAAGATAAAGGGTCTGCTTACCAGATGGAGCTTGTCAGATTAGCAATTGGAGCAGAGTAAATATCACTGTCATATTGTTTTGTGAAGGACAAAGAACCCCATTTGTAAAATGCATGTGCATATTTAATAGTTTAAAACAAAACAGCTCAGCAGAAGGTTGGCTGGTGGTTGTACCTCGAGCTGAATGGCCATTGCCTGAAGGCACGTTCCTACTTTCCTCATAATAAGGATTAGCAACCAGTGGTTCAAGGAAGGCTGAGTCAAATAAATCTCCTGGGGCCCAGTCAGCCACGTGAAGTGAGAGTCTTTAGACAGAGCAATGAGATGACTGCTCCAGAAAGGGTTTACCATGTATATTACCACATGGGCTTTACAAGGCTGCCAGCTCTCTCAACTTAGAAAAGTCGAACATGATTTAAAAGGTTATGATACTATGAAGAGGAAAGGAGGACGATTTTCCATCCTGGAAATTTCTATTTCATTTTGTTGCACAGACTGCATCTCACAAAGTCCAATATTGTTAAATAACCGGCTTTTATCTTTAATAAGTTTTTATGGACTTTAAATTGGAAGAACCATTTGCACTTTATTTCTATTAGAAGATTCGATCTTTTCTGGTCCAATGAGGTGATAAATTTAGTATGTGTGTCTATGTATTGTGCTTAGAAGATTATTCTTACAAGGAGAGTAAATTTGTTTATTATGTGCTAGGGAGAGGATAGTAGGCAAAACTGTAGTTTTTGCAAATGCTTTTAAGTGTACAGTATTTCACACTGCAATGATCCGATGCAGTTCTCTATATTGTGTTATGTGTTTCTCTTTGGGTTTTATTAAAACTGGTCTTCAAAGAGTTTACTTTCCCAGCTTTTTGTGTCTTTGGGGGATATTTATTTACTCCATAAGAACTCTATTGGTTGCTCTCAAGGAGTTAATTTAAGCACAGTTATATTTAAAAGTTGCTCAATAAAAGTAAATGGCTGTTTTTCTTTGATTTTAAGGAGATTTTTATCTCTTGTTTTACAAGATTTGAAAAATAACTTTCAAATGCAGCTATTCAAATATACAACATCAAATTGTCAATGTGGAATTTTTAAGCACTACATTTATAAAAGAGGTAAAACAAGGGATTTCAGCTGCCCTTGCAGAAGTATTCTTCACTTAATTTCATAGAAAATCACCCTGGCTTCTTTTTTCTGAGTATGAGGCCATAAAACTGTAGTTTGCCTGCACACATATCCAGTTCCAGAATGTTCAGGCACAGCAATACGTCAGCATTATAAGCTGACACATTTGGAGATGGTATTCTCAGGTGGGTTATAAAAAGGATAGAAGAATATAGTCTGGTGTGAGTTTATGTCGGTTTCTCCCTTTATCTCCAACTCTGAAACAGTAATTTAAAACCTTTGAATGCACTCATGGTCACATGGACTTGTCAAAATCAAATTAAAGCCTATGGCACTCTTAGCCTCACGGATCACACCTTTGTTCTAAGTACAGTACCTATTTAAAAATGATCATTTGCCATAAATGCAAAAAAGGGTCACAAAAAGGGAAAGGTTAAGAAAATACTTTGAATTTTGAATAAAATTACTGTATTTCATATAAAAATCATCAAAAATTGAAAATTTCCAAATTCTTCTACATGAAATATGAAATTATCTTTATAATTTGGATGAGATGAACCTTAATATATACCTGAGTATTAATGTGTGTGTGTATATATATATATATATATATATATCCTTTATTCTGCATCAGAAACCAAAAAATTGAAGATTTTATGTAGTATATTTTTATATCAAGTAAAATCTTTATTGTTATAAAATAAATCAATAAGATATGGAAATATTTCAGGTTTAGGAAATATTGAGAACATCTCATTTTACCCTTTTCTTTTACATAGTAACAATAGAAATCCAAGAATCATTGCCATCTTATATAATAAAAGCATAATATGCAAATAGACCAAAAAGCCGATCACCAGAGCAACCATCCGGGACCATGCTATGACACCCACTGGTGCAAGGCCAGCCAAGGCAGGTGTGATGTGATTGGTTGGGGGCCCAACCATTGCCCCATCATCGCCCAGCAGAGGGAGGCCCAGGCCACCGATCAGGGGGGCCTCCCTCTGAGAGGGAAACCTGGTCCCAGGTGCTGGTGGGAAACCTGTGCCGGCATCTGGGGAAAGGAAGGCCTACACTTGGACAAATTTCTTGCATTAGGCCTGTAGTTGTAAATAAGATTCTTTCATCAAATCATAAGTTCTTGAGAAGCCAAAAGAAAAGCATTTCAGGTACTCACACATAGGATAGTTTGACATACCTTGACATGATTTATTCAGGCAAAAACAAAGCAAGGGTTTAGGTGCACTGACTTATCTACCATGAGGTGGCTCAGTTCCATCTTACTGTGAAAGAAGTCCAGCCTTTGGAGCTGCAGGCCTGCACTCAGGACCATCAGGCCAGGAAGGCCAGGACCCAGAGATGCAGAACTTTTTTGTGTCTTATTTCCCCATCTGCACTTCTGTTGTCAAGGCTTGATGGCACCTGGACCACTACCGGTGTCCTGCCTTTGGGCCAGAGTTTCCCCTTTACTATTTTATCTTCCTCTCCGAACCCCCCTCCTCCACCCCCACCAGGTAATCTATGAGAAGGGCCTGGTTGTTCTCTTGGGCAATTGGAAAGCCAGTCCTTTTTCCCTGTTGGTTTGAGGGGTAGGGAGGGAGGGGGGACGTCAATTCTCTTAGTGGGGAAATGCCACTATACCCTGGGGTGCCGGTGAAGCTACCCCTTCCTAGTTAATCAGGCTTAATGTTTAATTTCATTCGCTTCCTTCCTTTGTTAATAACTAACTAACTACCTACACTAAGAATCACTTAAATAATAATTGAAAATAAATGTTTTTTCATTTCAATTTTGAAGTTTGCTCAAATAGATTTACTACAACATTGCATTCATATATCAGTGGCCAATGGAATATTTATGTTAATATTGTATTTTAAAAGGCTCCTGTTTAAAAATTTCAAACATTCATATATTCTAATTGGATAAAAACTCACAAATCTCTCACATGGTTTGTTTTTGTTTTATATATGGAATATAATTTTATTAATACAATATATATATCCATATACACCTTTCATATTGATTGATTTTAGAGAGAGAGAAGAAGGGAGCGAGAAAAGAGAGCAACAGAGAGAGAAACATTGCTTTGTTGTTCCTCTTATTCATGCAGTCATTGGATGCTTCTTGTATGTGTCTGCAGCCTTGGCTTATGGGGAGGACGCTCTACCCAACTGAGGTACCCAACCAGGGCCCATATACACCCTTTCAAATCATTCAATGATTGGGGCAAAGCTAAGTAAATTCAAAGTTATAAAGTGTGATTATTAATATGATAAAAAATATCTCACATTAAAGAATAAAATTGTTCCTGTTCGAGTAGAGTATATGGGGTGTTATCCAAGGCGTCCCTTGAGATAAACTTATCTGTGCAGGTGTTCGGACATTAAGTAGTTGCTAGCGAAGAGGCTACTCTAAGCAAGCAGGACCGAGGGTGGACATTATCATCTGACTTATATTAATATAGTTAAGGCTGCCGGAGGAATTACGCCACACAGAATATGCAGATGCAAATCACACAGCACACTTTAGAAATCACGAGGTTCCTGGTGCCGTGGGCTCAGACTTAACAGGGTCCCTGGGGAAGAGTGGCATCCTCTGCAGGCAGGGGCGGATCCGTCTTTGGGTGGCTGGCCGTCTGGTTGGGTCGAATCAGTGGGAGGAGGGCGACCGAAGTCTCACGATTGGAGGTTCGTCTGTTCTTCTGCCATCCGGCGTGGAGCAAGACAGCGTGGAGCGTGGATCAGGAGAGGATGATCCATGTCTTAAGTCGGGGACCCGTTTTTAAGCCTGTTTTGACCCATGCAGTCCAGGTGGCTATCAGTAACATACGTCATCACACAAGTGTTAATCAGAGTGCAAGCTGGTTATCAATCACAGTGTCACTCAGAAGGTGTCTATCAGGTTTACGTACGTCATTCCTAAGGGTAGCATTCAGCTATGGTCTTATCTATATGGTGCAGCTAGGGCTTGGCCAGAGTGGTCATTCCCTGTGCTCTTTAATATTTCACACAAGTATTTCACAAAAAATATTTTTCTACATTTTCTATAACACTCATTAATTATTTTCTATTACTATAACATTATAACACTCTCTTCTTATTTCCTATCATTATCACTATTACTATGACAGTTCCTTTTATAGAAAAATCTTAGCTTCTGCTTCTGTTAAAAATAAATACATTTGGCTTGGCCAGGTGGCTCAGTTAGTCAGAGCATCATCCCATACACCAAAAAGTTTGTGGATTCGATCCGCAGTTAGACAGGTGCAGGAGGCAACCAATTGATGGTTTTCTCTCACATCTCTCTCCCTTCCTCTCTCTCTCAAATTAATTTAAAAAATACATTTTAGAAGTGCAAGGTGACACTATGGGAGGAGGTAAGTTCACTAATAGACCAATGAACTATTTATGAAAGTCAAATTGAGTTTTTAAAATAATTCATTATTTTAAGAAGATGGAAACTGAAACCAAAATTTTCAAATGCCTTTGCAATAGTTATTTAGAAACCTTTGCTTGAAAATCAAACATCATATTGATGTTGACTTGCTCCTATCAGGAGCAAAGACATCTTGTGTGAAAGACATTATGTCTGCTTTTGATGATATAGAATGTAACTTTCCATTCTAGTAATTCCTCAAAAAATGCTCAATAATGCATCCTTGCCACCTCTTCTCCAACCTCAAAATGGATACTTATCACCTTAAAATGTAACCTAACACTAGTATTATTCCTTAATATTAGAAAATTATAGATTAGAAAATATTGTCTGGAATTTAAGCCAACTATTTCTAAATAGAGTTTATTATCCTGGCTAATGGGTAGGAAACTCAAAAGCTTACATATACATCCTAATAGACCGAACTGAAGAGCACCTGCCTGGGAAGAGAAACAGAGAAGCCTGAATAACTACAGTATCTGCTTGGGAGTTTAAATAGTGCTACTCCTGGCCATTCTTGAGATAGCAGAACTTTATGGAGTATGAGAGACTAATAAAGATGATCAATGCCTGCCAACTTGGGTGACATGGGTGGAACTAGGGAATTATATAATTTTGATAATATTTAAAATGCCTATATTTGGATTCAAATGCATTATTTTATTCCATCCTGTTCAAAATTTGTAGGTAATTTGGAAATACTGTATTCTTCTCAGATTAAGAAACTCATACCTGGGAAGTGAAAATAGCTGACGATATGGCCACACAGATAGCAAGTGGATGATTTGGGATGGGATCCAACGTCTTTTTAGTTCAGTACTTTTCCACCATAAATCAGGAGGATAAGTGAACACTAGATCCTAAAAATGACTCTATTAATGCAACCCATAGACATACCTCAAAGGTAGGCAGGCATTATTTTCTGCAATAGTTGTTCTTAATCTTCATTGCAGGTTAGAATAACCTGGGGAGCTTTAAAAAAAAATCAGAGTCTCTGAGGCTGGGAACAGGCCTTCACTTTTTTTTTTTTTTTTTTTAACAAACTATCTTTTTTAAAAAAAATATATTTTATTGATTTTTTACAGAGAGGAAGGGAGAGAGATAGAGAGTTAGAAACATCGATGAGAGAGAAACATCGATCAGCTGCCTCCTGCACACTCCCTACTGGAGATGTGCCCCCAACCAAGGTACATGCCCTTGACCAGAATCGAACCTGGGACCTTTCAGTCCACAGGCCGACGCTCTATCCACTGAGCCAAACCAGTATGGCGACTTTTTTTTTTATTTCAATTTCTAGAGGGGATTAAAAACCACTGGGTTAAGAATTTGAAAATCAAAATTTGTTTTCTTTTTCTTTTATTTTTATTTATGTTCTAATATATGTTGGTGGTTTTTAGGCCATATCCTATATATTGACAACATGTAAATATATGCATGCATCATTCATATAAATACAGTTTCTGTGCTAATTATCTTTGCTAAATACAGATTTATGAGAAATGCAAAATATAAAACCAATTAAAAGAAAAAGTAGGAAAGATGCTTCTTCTGTGTTTTGTTTTTTTCAATTTTGTTTTATTTATTTACTATAGGCCCAGTGCATGAAAATTCATGCGCTGGAGTGGGGGGTCCCTCAATCTGGCCTGCCCCCTCTCACAGTCTTGGAGCCCTCAGGGGCGGGAGGCGACCTGGCGCTCAGGGGAAGGCGACACCCACCACACCTCTGCTGCTGCCACTGCCGGCAGCGCAAGCCTCAGCCGGCCCTGGTTACCTGAGCCTCAGGCAGCCACCGTCTAAGGCTTGTCTGCACCTCAGGCCCACCCTGGGCGACTGGGGACCTGAGGGTGGGTCTGGCCACACCACGCACCTGCCACCCCCCCCCTCAGGCGGAGCTGAAAGGATTGGGGGACTCCAGCGGGCTGAAGGGACTGGGTGCCGCTATCCTGTGGCTATGGGCACTGCCATCTTTGTAATGGTGTGATGGTCAATTTGCATATTCCCCTCTTTATTAGATAGGATTTTTTTTGCTAGAGTCCAGTGTTTGAATCTAGAGGGAGAGAGAAAAAAGCTTCTGTTGATTGTCTACAATGTGCCTAGTGCTTCATGCTCATTTAGAGCGACTCCTGCATCCAACTCCCCTGGAAGAAGCCACTGTATGAAAGACTCAAAATTAGGATTGCCAGATTTAGCAAATGAAAACTCAGAGTGGGACAAAAGGAGGTTTGCAGTTGTTTATAAGGAAAACAATACAATACAATAATGAATAAATAATAATACAAGAATAAACTCTAGCCCTGGCCGGTTTGGCTCACTGGATAGAGCATCAGCCTGCGGACTCAAGGGTCCCAGGTTCGATTCCGGTCAAGGGCATGTACCTTGGTTGTAAGCACATCCCCAGTAGGGGGTGTGCAGGAGGCACCTGATTGATGCTTCTCTCTCATTGATGTTTCTAACTCTCTATCCCTCTCCCTTCCTCTCTGTAAAAAATCAATAAAATATATTTTTAAAAAAAGAATAAACTCTGTTTTGCGTACTCACAACTGTAAACTAACTTTTATCCCACTCTGTATTTGTATTACATACAAATATGCTGAAAACAGCTGGCAACCCTACTCTTAAGGGCATGGCTATCAAATTAGCCTCTAGACCAGTAGTTTTAGCTTCCTTCCCAGATGAGTGAAGGCAATTTCCCTGTCTGCAAAAGACGAACTGTCATCCTTTTCATCTCCAGAGACAGAAATAGTGCCCTCCCTCTGGACAATCTAGGAAGAATCAAACATTTATATCAGCAAGAACATGTGTGTCTGCAGTTCTGTTGAAGGGTCCATAGAGAGATGATTCTGATATTTAAAGCAGTGATACTTGAAAAATATCAAGAGTAAGGCTTAGAAAGTAATGCTAAAAGTGATTTCCCTCATTCCTTAATGCAAACTCTTCCACTAGACAACTCATAGTAAATGAAAACAGGGAAAGGTGGCATCATATATTAATTACCTCTTCATCCCATTAAAAAAGTTTGAGGAAATGTTTATTTTCTATGCACTATCTATAATGGCCAATAGCTGGTTCTTCATTCAGAGTAAGCTGTTTTGTCCTGTGATTTTGATGACTAAGAGAAAAAGAATATTTCAAAGTTCTTTAATGTATCACATACCAATTTTTAAATGCACATAAATACTTCATGGCAAAATTAACTTCTCTTTGTAGGAAGCTAAATCTAAACATTAATAAAATTCAGTCCCTATTTAAAGCCTGATAATCTCTGAAAAAAGTTTTAGGTTAAGTTATATTCTCTGCATTTCTAAATAGGGCATTGCAGCCAGTTGAAAACCTATGAGAAATTTAATAGAGAAAGATATTGTTGGAGACCCTTTACAAGAGAGATGGATTTCTTTTTTGTATTTTGAAAACACTAAAGCACATAGGAGAACAAGACAAAAGTTCTAGTTCTGTTTGGAGTATACATCTCTGCACTTGAGGATATATGGTGTGTGTGGGGGAGAGGGAAGATTGGTCACTGGCTATTCATTGTGCTGTTCAGTTCAAATTCCATTCTATAGAAAGGAAAACTATGAATTTCCAGACTAAGCCATTGTGTTTTTCAGAAGAAAAGAACACTGCATCTCTTTCCATTTGAGATGTCTCAAAGTTAAATGGTATTGCAAAAATTTATATAATCTTGTTTCACCTGAAACTCATGCTCTGTTATCAGAACAATATTCAATGTCCTGAAATATAAAATAATTTAGAACAATCCCGTATTATATGAGCAAGATTTACTGTTTTAATGTCTTAGCATTTAAATATAGAATTCAATGTGGATAGTACTGATGAGCTTTAATGGGTAGGGGGGGAAAAGGTCCATAATGGATTAGGTCTGATACAGCCTTTTTGTCATGAGTGAAGAGGCTAATGTAATATAAGCACTCATGAGTAATCAGATGTCTTCTGATGACTGAATTGAAATGTCATGGCAGAAGTAATCCACCATACATTTTATTATGAATTTTTGTGGGTAGATTTAAATTCATTTTCTGACTCATTTAATTTATTTAATCAAAACAAAATCTAAGATGCATGCAAAAATCAATTTTAGTAATATGAGATTTACCCCAATGTATGTATTCATTTCTAATTTTTTTCTTTCTGTCATCAGTTGACTGAGCTGTAATTTGTGCAATTATTCTTTGCAGCTTTGTTTCTCTTTTTTTGCCAAAGGTCACACAACTATAGACAGCAAACATTTCAAACAATACTGTATAATTGTGTGTGCCTAGAAATGTCTTAGTGTTTTCAATAACCCTGATCAAATGTATCATTGACATGAATTCTCAGATTCCACAGATGAGCCATATTTTTGCACAACTGAATTTTACTAGATACAATTAGAAATACACGTGTCTATTTAATTGGCTTCTGTTTTCCTCTTTTTTCCTCTGGCCAAGGTCATCATCATCTTTGGTGAGAATGTAATTGCAGGCAATATTTGGAATCAGTAGGTCAATGACTAAGAACAAAAAGGAAAACTTATTTAATGAAAGTCCTCATATGGGGGTCATCGTGTCCATCATTGCTCCCCACAGGATACTGGAATTTAACTGGCTTCTTTTGAATAAAACCAAACTCCTTAACTTCTCAAGGTTCTTGTTTTATATTAGATGATAGGATATACTTTAATTTAGATTACAGTTCTTTTCCATTTAATTGTTCTCTAAAACTATCTCACTTTCTCATCTCTCAAAACAAATGATTCAGAATATGTTTATAGCTTTCAAATTTTACCTACCTTTAGCAGTTATTCAAATGTATGAAAACCAGTTGAAATCCAGATATTTTCTGGATTATTTCTATAACATTTGACACTATATAAATAAAACCAGGTGCAGAAATGCTTTATTTATTGAATATGTATGTACACTTTTTTCAATTTTTAAATCTATTTTTATTGAGGTATAATTGACATATAATATTATATTTAGTTTCAAGTGTACAACATAATGATTTCCTATTTGTATACACTGAGAAATGATAAGTCTAGTTCACATCAGTCATCACACATAGTTATAAAACTTTCTTTTTCCTTGTGATTAGGACTTTTAAGATCTACTTTCTTAGCAACTTTCAAACATGCAGTAGTCACTGTGCAGTAAAATACATGCCAGCGAATTATTTATTTTATAGCTGGAAGTTTGTACTTTTGATCCCGTTCAACTATTTTGCCTTCACCCCATGCTTAGGTCATTTTTAAAACAACTTGATAGTGGCTTCAGTTATGCTTTGATCCCCATTGTGTATCATAGCATTCATGTATTATTTACAAATGGTAAGACTTCATCTGAATTATCTGGAAGCATTTTATGAAGCCAAATTTATAAATGCCCTTGGAGAAATAGAAAAACTCACATTCCTGTATCTAACTCAAAACTCAAGAGAAAGTGGATTCGCTATTTTTTGTCTTACTGTTCAATTTAAACATAAACCATTATGGAATACGTAAAATATAAAACTGTACTGCTTTTAAAATTTTGAGTGAGTGTGCCTAGAAAAGTCAGATAATTCATTATTTTTGTTCTCCAGCCATAAAGTAGAAGATATTTTTTTTCTCATAAGCTGAAGAGTTTGATGACTATGTTTTTTTTTACATTAAACTATAATCGTCTTAAGTGAAAAGTACACAGTTTTTGTATTATTTGTGAGTGAAAATGTCCACAGCGAGCAAAGAGAGGAAACAACCCTTTCTCTATCATGAGAGCAAAATAGAAAACTGCACTTCAGAATTCAATGTCAACTACTCATGGAAATGATTCAGCACACACAATTTTAAAATTCAGAAATCTTCATTACTACCAAATCTGAAGTCTACGACCTTGATTCATCTTGCCTGATGGCTTTTAGAGTCGTGCTTAATTTCACAGCCGACAGTACAAAGCGTATCTTCATTTTTAAAAAATGTCTAATTGGAACCTAGCATTGTGTTTTCAATAAAAGAAAATGCCTTTTATGGGAAAATGGAATAGCTTACTCCACACACATCAAGGAAGATTAAAGGAGCAAGATAAAGTATAAGATCTGTGCATTACTTCAAGTACCAGTTTTTATTGTATCAGTCAGGATAGGTTAGCAATTCTGTAGTAACAAGCAGTCCGAACCTTTCAGTGATTTTAAAAGCAAAATAAGATTTATCACTCCTTTGGGCTACATGCCTATTGCAGGTTGTCTGGGGCCTTGCTCTGGCATAGCTATTAACTTTCCTCCACCACCCAGAGTGAAGAAATATTGACACTGTGGTGACAGTGGCATAGGCTGTTGCATCAGCATAAATGTTCTGCCTAGTAACACATGTCATATTCTCTCACAGCTCATATGCTGCAACAGGTCACTTGGCCACACAAAACTACAAAGAAGTCAGTAGGTAACCACTCACATAACTGGATGGAGGGGACAGCCAGAAACATTTGGCAAACAGTGATACTGATTAGACAGATATTAAATATGTCTCCAACCACAGTATAAACCCACTGATAGCAGCTGTATTTAGTCTAGATGCTGATTAGACTTCATATTTGAAGGATTGACCTTTTAAAAGCTGCATTTTGTATTGCCTCTTTTTCTTTACCAGGGTTCTCATCTATGTATTATTGATGTGGTGGTTTTTTTAAGGTGTTTTGTTTTGTCTCAGGTCAAAACAAACACCAGTGAGTATGACATTAGAAACTAAGCCCAACTATTACGGCATTGATTAAACAGGATTGATTTAGATTTATACATGAGAGTCAGCTATCAAAAAGCTCAGGAGTCCCAGCAACGACAACAACAACAACAACAACAAAATCACAGATATTCCAGAAAACTGGGAACTTAAACCAGCCAGAGGAATGACATTTCAATTTTTCATTTTTATCATTTTATTATTATTTTGTTAGGGTTTTTTTTCTTTTTTTTCTTTTTTCTTTGTTCTTTTTTTTTTGTTTGTTCCTTTATTTCCTACTTCTTTTCATATTATTTTTTCAACCACGTGAGCAGCAGACACGTGAGCGGCACACTCTTGTCCAGGGAGCATCAGCCCCATGAGCAGCCTGCCTCCAGCCTAAGAGCAGCAGCCTCATGTGGCCTGCCCCTGTCCAAGGAGCAGCAGCTGTGTGAGCGGCCCGCTTCCCCATCCGAGGAGGAGCAACCATGTGAGCAGTCCGACCTGTCCGAGGAGCAGCAGCCGCAAAAGCATCTTGCCCTCGTCCAAGCAGCAGCAGACGCACCAGCAGCCTGCGGAATCCAAGGAGCAGCAGTTCTGGGAGCAGCCCGCCCCCATTCGAGGAGCAGCAGCCACATGAGCAGACCGTCCACGTCCGAGGAGCAGCAGCCCTGCACAGCACATACCGGTCCGAGGAGCAGAGCCACAACAGCCTCCACCTGTCCAACAAGCAACAGCCAGGTGAGTGACATGTCCCCGTCCGAGGAGGAGCAGCCATGCGTGCAGCTCACTCCCGTCCAAAGAGCAGCAGCCTCTCAAGCAGCCCACCCCCATCCGAGGAGCAACAGACTTGCAATCAACCTGTCCAAGTCCTAAGAGCAGTAGCCCCACAAGCAGCCCATCACATCAGAGGAACAACAGCAGCGTGCAGCCAGCCTCCATCCAAAGATCAGCAGCCACGTGAACAGTCTGCCCCAGTTCAAGGAGTAGCAGCTAAGTGTGTAGCCCGCCCCCATCCAAGGAACAGCAGCCTCGTGATCAGCACACCCTCTGTCTGAGGAACAACAGCTGTGTGTGAAGCCTCCCCCCACCAGCCAGAGGAGCCACCACAGCTGTGAACAGCACCCACCAGAAGAGCTGCTGCTAACTGAGGAGCAGCTGCTACCACAACCGCCTGAGGAGCAACCACAGCCCAAGAAGCCACTGCCACCCAAGGAGCAGCCCCTGAATGACTCAACATCTAGATATGTCGGTGAGATCAAACATGGGTAGACAAAGAAACCCCCAAAAGAAAGAAAAAGAAGACTTGCCAGAAAAGCAGCTAAGTGAAACAGAAGCATTCAGCATGACAGAAAAAGAATTCAGATTAAGGGTCCTAGAATGCATAAACTGGATGGAGGAAAAAATCAACAATTTATGCAAGAAGCAAGAGGAAACGGATGAAAAAAATCAACAACTTATGTAAGAATCAAAAAGAAACGGATGAAAAAAATCAACAAATTATATAAGAACCAAGAAGAAATGAAAAGTGATATAGCTGCGATAAAAAACACCATTGAAAGTTTCAACAGTAGACTAGGAGAAGTGGAGGACCGAATTAGCGAATTAGAATACAGGGAAGCAAAACATACCCAAACTGAACTGCAATTGGAGAAAAAAATTAAAAGACAGGAGGAGAGCCTAATGGAGCTATGGGACAACATGAAATGAAACAACATAAGAATAATAGGGGTGCCAGAACAACAGAAAGAGGAACAAGGGTTAGAAAACCTATTTGAAGAAATAATATCAGAAAACTTCCTTGAGGTGGGGAAGAAAAATGTCACACAAGCACAGAGAATCCCAAACAAGGTGAACCCGAAAAGAGCCACACCAAGACACATCGTAATTACCATGGCAAATGTTCAGGACAAAGAGAGAATAGAATCTTAACCGTTTGAGTCCCAAGCAGCGTGATTGCGCTGCTGAGATTTTATGTCGAGAAAATATATGATTCGTTTGAGTCCCAGGGGGTATTGAAAAAACACTGTCGAAGAATCCCAAACAGCGCAACCGCACTTTCTCTAAATGAGTACGAAAAGATCCAAACAGGGTGATAGCGCTTGTTTTATTTTATGTCGAGAAATACCAAGCAGCGTGATTGCGCTGATTGGGACTCAAACGGTTAAAGGCTGCAAGAGAGAGACGGAAAGTTACATACAAGGGATCTCCCATTAGATTATCAAATGATTTCTCAATAGAAACACATCAGGCCAGAAAAGAATGAACGGAAATTTACAAAGTGATGCAAAGCAAAGGAATGAATCCAAGAATACTCTATCCAGCAAGGCTATCATTCAAAATTGAAGGGGAAATAAGAAGCTTCACAGACAAAAAAAGGCTAAAGGAGTTTATAACCACCAAGCCAGCAATGCAAGAAATGCTAAAGGGACTGGTGTAAAAAGAAGAAATAAAAAGCGAAGAAAGAAAACAGGCACAAAAAATAGAAATGGCTACAAACATGTACCTTTCAATAATAACTTTAAACTTAAATGGTCTAAATGCTCCAATCAAAAGACATCGTGTGGCTGAATGGATAAAAAACCATGAGCCATATATTTGCTGTCTACAAGAGACCCACCTCATTAGAAGGGACTCACACAGACTGAAAGTGAAGGGATGGAAAAATATCTTTCAGGCAAATGGAAATGAAAAAAAGCTGGGGTAGCAATACTTATATCGGACAAAATAGACCTCAAAGTGAAGGCCATAACAAGAGATAAGGAAGGCCACTTCATAATACTAAAGGGATCAATACAACAAGAGGATATAACCCTGATAAACGTATATGCACCCAATGCAGGACCACCCAAATACATAAAAAAAAATTCCTGGAAGATATCAAAGGAGAGATCGACAACAATACAATCATAGTAGGGGACTTTAATACACCACTGACATCACTGGATAAGTCCTCTAGACAAACAATCAACAAAGAAACAGCAATCCTAAATGACTCACTAGATCAGATGGACCTTATTGACATCTTCAGAACATTTCACCCCAAAGCCACGGAATATACATTCTTCTCAAGTGCTCATGGGACATTTTCAAAAATAGACCACATATTGGGTCACAAACAAAGTCTCCCCAAATTCAAGAAGATTGAAATCATACCAAGCATTTTCTCAGACCACAATGGCATAATATTAGAAATAAACTACAATAAAAACAACCCAAAAGACTCAAAAAAAAAAAGCTCAGGGTTATTTTCTTACTATTTCCTGAGATTTAACAGTTTTTGTGTTTCCAATGTCATTATACAAATATTAGAGAGAATGGACTGTGAATCATAGAATCCTAGCATCATAGGGCTGACAGGGAATTGTTAAAAATATATAATCTATTTCTTATATTCCAACAAGATTACACAGAAAACATCATATAATGAGACCACTTAGGATGGGAGGGCAGACAGAGAAACTATCTTGAAGTTGTTTTATTTAATTCATTGGACAATAAGGCTATCACATGACATTGCTGTAAGGAATTTGGCTGTATGTTGTTTTGCTAAAAATAAACTTATCTTTTAATTTTTTTGGCTATATTTTAGTAGCATATTTTTCTTTCAGAATATTTTTCCGATCAATCTACTTGGAAATTATATATTTATTTGCTTATCTCAACCATTACATTATTTTGTAAGCTCATATATATCCTGAAAATTAATAATAATAATCCTATATAATAAAAGTCTAATATGCTAAGTGTTTGGTCATCCAGTCGTCCGGTCAACCAATCAAAGTGTAATGTGCTAATGATATGCTAAGGTGGCTCAACTGCTTGCTAAGACGTGCAATGACCAACAGGGGACAGTCAACTGATCCACCAGTCACTATGATGTGCACTGACCACCAGGGAGCAGATGTTCCAACCAGTAGGTTAGCTTGCTGCTGGGGTCCAGCCAATGGGGACTGAGCAAGATGGGCCAGACATGCCCTGGAGGCCTCCCGCAGTCCCTCCCCAGCTGGTCAACCTCCCACGTCCCTCCCCGACCCCAATCGTGCACCAGTAGGGTCCCTTGGCCTGGCCTGCACCCTCTCATAATCCGGGACTCCTCAAGGGATGTTAGAGAGCCAGTTTATACCTGATCCCACTCAACACAGAAGCTTCCACCTGGTGGTCAGTGCGCTCCCACAGGGGAGCACCGCTTAGCCAGAAGCTGGACTCATGGCTGGCGAGTGCAACGGCAGTGGCAGGAGCCTCTCTCGCCTCCATGGCAGTGCACAGGATGTCCGATTGATGGCTTAGACTCCCAGTGGGGAGCAGGCCTAATCCAGCAGTCAGATATCCCTTGAGGGCTCCCAGACTGCGAGAGGGCGCAGGCTAGGTTGAGGGACCCCCCCAAGTGCACAATTTTTGTGCACCAGGCATCTAGTAATCTATATTAATAAAAGCCTAGGTGGTCCTCATGCCCTCGTGTGACACCCTCACATTGTCACAAGATGGCCCCCCTCATGTCATCACAAGATGGCCACCAGAAGATGGCCACTGCAAGGTGACCAGCAGGTGTGGGCAGTAGTGGGCAATCAGGCTGGCAAGGGAGGGCAGTTGGGGCAACCAGGCATGCAGGGGAGGGTAGTAGGGGGCAACCAGGCCTGCAGGGGAAGGCAGTTGGGGGTGACCAGGCCTGCAGGGGAGGGCAGTTAGGCATCAATCAGGCCAGTAGGGGAGCGGTTAAGGGGTGATCAGGCTGGCAGGCAGAAGCAGTTAGGGGCAATCAGGCAGGTGAGTGGTTAGGAGCCAGCAGTCCTGGATTGTGAGAGGGATGTCTGACTGCTGGTTTAGGCCTGGGGGATTGGGTCTAAACTGGCAGTCAGACATCCCTCGAGGGGTCCCAGATTGGAGATGGTGCAGGCCAGGTTGAGGGATACCCCTCCATGCACGAATTTTGTGCACCAGGTCTCTAGTAATAATAATAACAATGAAGAATGTGATACAAGGAGAAAAGTGCTAGCCCACATTATTGTGACTCATAAAGGTTACTGAGTGTCTCCAAAGCCTCAGTTTCCTTTTTTTGTAAAATGGAGAAAGCAATATGGATCTTTTACAAAGTAATACTATGAAATTTGAATTACACAAAGGACTTATTTGCAGAACAGTCTTAGCATAACTGCATAAATAAAAGCATTATAAGTGTGATTCTATATAAACAAGCATGCAATTTTAAATGAAAATTAAATTTCATTATTCAGACCACATTGATTTTTATCTGATCAAATTGCCCTCACATATTTCATTTGCAAGGTCTAAGGGCAAATGGCATTCTGTGATGAATTCTAAGAAGCGTGAGCTTTTCTTAATCAAATTCTGCAGTGTTGTGCCAAACAGTAAATACTTATGAAGTTGAATTGTTTCTCTCACCTTATCTTTGGGATGTTTAATCTAATAAAATTGTAAAATGTAAGAACTAGAAGTGAGTTTGAGTTTATGTCCTTCAATCCCTTCAGTTACATTTAAGAAAAAAGTAACTTAAGTTCAAACCAGGGCCCTACCAGTTGCACAAGTTACGTAATATTTTAAAACCCCAGTTTTCTGTAAAATAAGATGGCACCTATTTCACAAAGTTTAGTCCTAAGTTAGGTAATACATGTTAAGTGCAATGCTTAAACACAATGCCTGGGATATAGTAATCATTCTGTAAGAAGTTGGTGCTGCCACCACTAGCTAATATTCTTTTCTACATTTTATGACTGAGAAATTAATGATTGATGTTTTATTGAAATCAATGTCAAGGTAATAATAGTTATCAAATTATTGTACTTCTGATTATCAGAATTACTTTTTGTGCATTTTAGGTTCTTCTGTAAATGACAGTGGTTATTATTCATTTATCAATCTCTATCTTTTTCTATTTATAACTATGATCCATCTTCTACAGACAGGAAGAAGTTGATGATTCTGATTAGCCTGTGCTTCTTATCCAATATTATAATTAATGGAAAGTAATTAGATTTCTATTTTTCATTTTACTCTGGTCTTACCACATTCACATGTGGGTATTGGCCAAGATCATTGTGAGCTTAATTGTTCATGTGCTAGGCATTCGAAAGTCCATCCTTTGAATCTAAAGAAAGCAAAAGATGAAGCCGCAGGACTCTAAAACATTTTATACATACATTTCCTAACTATGGATAGATTAATCACTGTTATTTTATATTCTACTAGTAGCTTGGTGAAAAAATTCATGCACATTGAAAGGAAATTAATTAGAAGAAATATTTTAATATCGCTATTTGCCCTTTCTCTATAATATAAGCGTCAACCAAATTCATGATCGACAATGACAGATCAAAACACATCCATGCGATTGGCACCAGCAAGAGCTTAAGTAATATATATATATATATATATATATATATATATATAATATATATGTAATATATATATATAAGCTTGCTTAATTAGACCTGCTTTCTGATTTAGCTAAACTTTTTCCAGCTCAGTGCAGCACCCCAACTTCTCTTTCAGGTTATTGTCAGCAACACAGCAGTGAATTTCAACACTAGTAGATCAACAAAGGGTAAAATATTTAACTGCAGCAGTGTTTGACTATATTCTGTGCAGTGAGAAAACCTGAATTCATTTTCAAGGTCCAACATTTATTACTTCTTTTCAGTTGGGTCAAGTTTTTAAGCTTTCTAAATCTCCAGTTTCTGGCTCATGAAAAGAAAATAGGATTCCACCAAGTCTTCTATCTACCTACTCCAGGACTTCTATGAGGATCAAATGAGATGAGGCATGGTAAAACGCTTCAAAGACAGTTGGTTAAAGTGTGAGATGTTTGCACCTGGCTATAAAGCAAGTCGTGTTCCTGGGCTGAAGAAACTGCAAGGAGGCTAGTTGCTATGGAGAGGAAGCTGGTCGTTACTATGCGACATCATTAACAGGCACCCACAGCCACTGTTTCTGGGCTGGGCTGGGCTGGGCTGTGGGCTGCATTTTGCATCACAGGGTCCCAGCAGCATAGGCTGTGATTTGGTGGGGTATTGCTCCAGGGTGGTGGTGGGGCCTGTGTTCCACTTGAGGGAAGCCGAGTGTTGCTTTGCGGGCACCAGGTCCACAGTGCCGTTTCTCTGTAAATGGCCAGTGTGAGTCATGGCAGCTCCTGCATTGAGTTTCTGCCCCCAAGTGGTCAGTGTGCGTCATAGTGACTGGTCGGATGGTCAGACACTTAGCATATTAGCCTCTATTATATAGTATAGATATTTTAAACTTCTATGCCTGGAAATGTGGATTTTTATTTGAATCACTTCAGTCATTGATTGGGTGTACCTACAGAAATTTCCTAATTTAAGTAAGAGAAAGATTTATCTTTGGACCTACATAAAATTGCTGTAAAGGGATAACCTAATTGCCCATGCCTAGTGATAGAACAAGCATCAAATATCTATGTTGTCTAGGTCGTCAGTCATTGGGATTTATCCAATTGAGGTCTGTTCATTGGCTGGCAAGTTGGTACTACAACTGATTATTCTGTCAGTAAGACAGCTTTAATTTAAGCCGTTAAAGTGTAAAGGAAAACAGGGAGGAAAAAGACTCTCTAGCATCTTTACCCACAATCAGTAATGCCTGGGGTTGACAGTTGTTGTGAATGGCAATATTGAACATGTCTTTTCTTTTATGTGAAGTTTCAATATGAAATTATTCATATTATACTCTAGCTATGACATACTGTCTGCATTCTCCAGGTATATATGACACAGATTCAAATGGAAGTTTAGTGGCTTTAATTCACCCACTCAGATTTTCAAAAGCCCTTAGAAAATTGTTGAGAATGTTGCTTCTCCTCCCCTTCCTGTTGCTACTTAGTCTACCCCCACTGGTGGAGAACCTAAGAACTTGAAATGATAAAAAACTTGGTCAATCTATGACTGATGGCTGCAATTGTGTGCCTGGTTGATTTTTGTTGGGAATAACAGCTGAACAATTTGAAATTTATTTTACATGTAATATGACTTTACCTGCTCAAATCATAGTAGTATAATAATTGAAAAAATGTATTAAATATACATTTAATTCAATGCACTGAGTAAATAAGCTTCAAGGCATACAGCTCTGCTTTATGAAATATATTTCTAAAGGTTTTATTTTGGGATCATGCTCTCCTACTTCCTTCCCTACATGTTTTTAAACCCCTCTTTCCTCTATGGGCTTATACTGGAAGATATTTTTCATTTTGATTTTTAGCCGTTGCTAGCTGGTAATATTGGGTTTTAACATTCAATATGATTCAGAACTCTTACCTTTTTCTTAGGAGCTCTCTCTTGTCTCATTTTAAAACATGGCCTTTGGGGACTGACAGTGATTGTGACAGATGGTAAAGGAATAATGCACTTTGGTGCTGTTTCTGTCTTTGCCTCTTGATCTCTCTACACCTTCTCAAGGCACATTATAGATTTCCTTTTGCCTCTAGAGAGATGCAAATAGCAATTGCCAATTATATGGTTCTTTGTTTCTAGCTATTAGAATAAAAGGACTCTTGTTTAATGAGACATTATTATTGCATTTACTGTTAATGAAGGATACTGATTAATATTTTGACCAACTACCTGACTAGACAGAAAGGTGACTTGTTGAATCACAGGGGGAAAAAAAATATTTTTCTTTGGTGAGTTTGAAGGTATATTCCCTCTAGTGGCCAAAAATGGTATATTGCATATAGTCTATTATCTAAACATTTTTTGAAAATGTCCTTCCATTATTTATTTTTAAATGTTACCTCATAGGTACTCTCCCTCCTGGGAACAAGCCCATGCCTTCTCTGTTTCTTCTCCCTCCCCAGGCACTTTACCATTACCTTCCTCACTCCCAAGCTCTCAGGGCCCTTCCTTTACCTTCATAACTTGTTTCCTAAGGACCATTTCTTCTAGGAATTACTTCTTCTCCCAAAGAAAGAAAGACAGAAAGAAAGAAAGACAGAAAGAAAGAAAGAAAGAAAGAGAGAGAGAGAGAGAGAGAGAGAGAGAGAGAGAGAGAGAGAAAGGAAGGAAAGAAGGAAGGAAGGAAGGAAGGAAGGAAGGAAGGAAGGAAGGAAGGAAGGAAGAAAGAGAAAGAAATTACCTCATATGTGTAATTTATATATTTTATATATTAATGAATGTAGCTTGCAACTAAAATTGAGCTCCCAAAAAGAACATAGAAATCTTTTCAATTATTGAAATCATGATTTTAAGTAGACAAAGGTAATTTTTTATAACTTATATATGTGTTTGAAGGAATTAAAAAGTATAAGTATAAAGTTGGGTGATAAGTATATTTGGTATTCAGGTATATTTGAAATATCTCATAGTGAGAAAATTTTAGAGAGAGGTAATATAATTGTAGATAGTCACATTTTAAGCATTAGAACTTTTTAAAATGTATTTTTCAATTACAGCTTAGATTTAATATCATTTTGTATTACCTTCAGATATACAGCACAGTGTTTAAAATAGCATATACTTTACAAAGCATTTCCCACCAATATTTTGAGTACCCACCTACCATACATAGTTATTACAATAAGCATTTGAATATAAATGGCGCTAGAGGTAACCTGAGGGTTGTAGTTTTAGCGAGGTTATTTGTTTGCATTCATTTAGCCACTTGGAAAGTATTTATGCAATACCAAGAATGGGCTACCCTCCAGATGATGTGGAGAAAATACAAAAACAAACAAGATATGAAAGATGCCAGTGAACAGATTAATAAGCAATGAGGCAGTGCTAGTAGAACTATGAATAAAGAACTACGGGAGTATGCTAAGGACAGAGTAGTCACTGTTCTGAGGGCTGGGCAGGACAATTAAACACAAGTGGATGAAATGATTAAGATATTGGGCACGGTACAACCCTGGCCCCTGTGGCTCAGTTGGTTGAGCAGCACTGTCTGGTGTACTGGAAGGACGTGGGATCAATTCCCAGAGTGGGCACATGGTTAGGTTGTGGATTCGACCCCCCTTTGGAGGTGTATGATCTATATATCTCTCTCACATCAATTTTGTCCTTCCCCCCTCTCTAAAAAAAAATCAATAAAATGTTTTTGGTGGCAAAGTTCACACTGATTTGAAGGCACATGAAACTCTGAGGATAAGATCAGAAGAAAATCTAGCAAATTGATGACCAAGTTCTAGGCAGACATAAAAGTAAGAAAATGGGGAGGTCAGGAGATATATGAACAGTTATTTCAATAATATTTTAATTGGTTTATTAGCTATATTTTGTACATATTCTATATTTTCAAGCTTGAATATTATAGCATCTCTAATATCTTTATTATGAAACTGGTATAATTGCAGCTATAGAGTAAAATATGTATTATATAGTGTATATATATGTGTGTGTATATATATATATATATACACATATAAATTATATAAATGAAGTATATATTTTATTTTTTCTTTATTGATTAAGGTATTACATATGTGTCCTTATCCTCCTATTGCCCCCCACCCCCCTACTCATGTCCTCACCCCCCTGTTGTCTGTGTCCATTGGTTAGGCTTATATGCATGCATACAAGTCCTTTAGTTGATCTCTCCCCCTTACCCACACCCTCCCCTACCTCCTCTCTGAGGTTTGATGGTCTGATCGATGCTTCTCTGTCTCTGGATCTGTTTTGGTACATCACTTTATGTTGTTCATTATAATCGACAAATGAGTGAGATCATGTGATATTTATCTTTCTCTGACTGGCTTATTACACTTAGCATAATGCTCTCCAGGTCCATCCATGCTCTTGCAAATGGTAAGAATTCCTTCTTTTTTTACCACAGCGTAGTATTCCATTGTGTAGATGTACCACTGTGTTGTTGTTTGTGTGTGTGTGTGTGTGTGTGTGTGTGTGTGTGTGTGTGTTTTACTGTTGATTAATTTATTGTGGCCAGCAATAGATGTTGACAATGAGCATAAGTAAGTCACCCTGGATATCACTTATCAAATATATATTGAGAACTTAGTGTCCAAATCTTTAGCCAAGTGCTAGGGATACAAAGATGAATATGACCAAGCTCCTCTTCTTAGAACTCAAAATAGAGTACTTTAAGACAGGCATGAATTTGAATAATAACATAGTATAGTATTTCAAGTTCCATGTTTTTCACAGTAACAACCAGAGGCTGGGTGACTGTAGTAAAGAGAATGAGAATAATGATACACATAAGATGTTTTTGTTTCCCAAAGTAAACCTATAGAACATTTCATTTTAGTATGTTCCTGGACTGTCTCCCACATTTATTTATTTATTTATTTATTTATTTATCTTTATTTATTGATTCATTAAGGTATTACATATATGTCCTTATCCTCCCTTTACCTCCCACACCCCACTCACGTTCATGCCTTCCCCCCCCTGTTGTCTGTGTCCATTGGTTAGGCTTCTATGCATACATACAAGTCCTTTGGTTGATCTCTCCCTCTTACCCCCACCCTCCCCTACCTTCCCTGTGAGGTTTGAGCATCTAATCGATGCTTCTCTGTCTCTGGATCTGTTTTGGTACATCAGTTTATGTTGTTCGTTATAATCCACAAATGAGTGAGATTATGTGATATTTATCTTTCTTGACTGACTTATTTCACTTAGCATAATGCTCTCCATTTCCATCCATGCTGTTGCAAATGGTAGGAGTTCCTTCCTTTTTACAGCCTTGTAGTATTTCATTGTGTAGATGTACTACAGTTTTTTAAACCACTCATCTATTAAGGGCACTTAGGCTGTTTCCAAATCTTAGCTATGGTAAATTGTGCTGCTATGCACATAGGGATGCATATATCCTTTCTGATTGGTGTTTCTAGTTTCTTGGGATATATTCCTAGAAGTGGGATCACTGGGTCAAGTGGGAGTTCCACTTTTAGTTTTTTGAGGAAACTCCATATTGTTCTCCACAGTAGCTGCACCAGTCTGCATTCCCATCAGTAGTGTACGAGGGTTCCTTTTTCTCCACATCTTTGCCAGCACTTGTCATTTGTTGATTTGATGTTAGCCATTCTGATAGGTGTGAGATGGCACCGCATTGTCATTTTGATTGGCATCTCTCGGATGATTAGTGACTTTGAACATGTTTTCATATGCCTCTTGGACTTCTGTATGTCCGTATGTGTCTTCAAAAATTATCTATTTAGATCCGTTGCCCATTTTTTTGATTGTGTTGTTTATCTTCCTTTTGTTAAGTTGTTTGAGTTCCTTGTAAATATTGGAGATTAAACCCTTATCAGTGATAACATTGGCAAATATGTTCTCCCTTGCAGTGGGTTTTCTTATTGTTTTGATTATGGTTTCTTTTGCTGTACAGAAGCTTTTTATTTTGATGTAGTCCCCTTTATTTTCTCTTTAGTTTCCATTGCTCTAGGAGTTGTATCAGTCAAGATATTGCTATGACATATGTCTGAGATTTTGCTGCCTGTGGATTCCTCTAATATTTTTATGGTTTCCCGTCTTATGTTTAAGTTCTTTATCCATTTTGAGTTTATTTTTGTGTATGGTGTAAGTTGGTGGTTGAGTTTCAATTTTTTGTATGTATCTGTTCAATTTTCCCAACACCATTTATTGAAGAGACTGTCTTGACTCCATTGTATGTTCTAGCATCCTTTGTCAAATATTAATTGATCATAATGTCTTGGATCGATTTCTGGGTTCTCTGTTCTGTTCCATTGATTTATATGTCCGTTCTTGTGCCAGTACCAGTGAGTTTTGAGAACAGTGGCTTTTTAATACAGCTTGATATCTGATATTGAGATCCCTCCTACTTTGTTCTTCTTTCTCACGATTGCTGCAGCTATTTGGAGTCTTTTTAAATTCCAGATGAATTTTTGGAGAGTTCCTTCTTTGTCTGTGAAATATGCCATTGGTACTTTAATGGGGAGTGCAATGAATCTATGGGTAGTATGGATATTTTAATGATGTTGAGTCTACCAATCCATGAACATGGTATGTTCTTTCATCTGTTTATGTCTTCCTCTTTCTCTTTTTTTAGTGTTTTGTAGTTTTCTGAGTACAGGTCTTTTACCTCTTTATTTAAGTTTATTCCTAGGTATCTTAATTTTTTGGTGACATGGTAAATGGAATTGCTTTTGTAATCTCTCTTTCTGTAAGTTCACTATTGGTGTACAAATATGCCATAGATTTCTTGGCATTAATTTTTTATCCTGCTACATTGCCAAATTCATTTCTTAAGTCTAATAATTTTTTGATCAAGTCTCTAGGGTTTTCTATGTACAATATCATATCATTTGCAAATAATGACAGTTTTATGTCTTCTTTTCCAATTTGGATACCTTTTATTTCTTCTTGTCTGATTGCTATGGCTAGCACTTCCAGTACTATGTCAAACAGGAGTGGTGAAAGTGGGCATCCCTGTCTCATTCATGTTCTTAGATGAAATGGTTTTAGTTTTTGCCCATTGAGTATAATGTTGGCTGTAGGTTTGTCATATATGGCTTTTATTATGTTGAAGTATGATCCCTCTATTCCCATTTTACTGAGGGTTTTTATCAAGAAAGTGTGTTGGATTTTGTCAAATGCTTTTTCTGCATCAATTGATATGACTATGTGATTTTTATCTCCCAATTTATTTATGTGATGTATTTCGTTTACTGATTTGCAGATATTGTACCATCCTTGCATCCCGGGATAAATCTTACTTGGTCATGGTGTGTGATCTTTCTGATGTAATGCTGGATCTGATTTGCTAGACTTTTGTTGAGGATTTTGGCACCTATGTTCATGAGGGATATTGGCCTGTAATTCTCTTTCATTGTGTTGCCTTTATCTGGTTTTGGTATTAGGGTAATGCTGGCCTCATAGAATGAGCTTGGAAGTTTCCTTCCTCTTGAATTTTTTGGAATAGTCTGAAGAGGATAAGTTTTAGTTTTTTGTGTTTTTTTTGAATATTTGGTAAAACTCCCCTGTGAAGCCAGCTGGCCCCAGGCTTTTGTTTTCTGGAAACTTTTTGATGACTGGTTCAATTTGCTCCAAAGTTATTAGCCTATTGAGATTTTTAGATTCTTCCTGATTGAGTTTTGGAAGGTTGTATTTTTCTAGAAATATGTCCATTTCCTATAGATTGTCTAATTTGTTGGAATAGAGTTGTTCATAGTATTTTTACCAATCCTTTGTATTTCTCTGGGGTCTTTTGTTATTTTGCCTCTTTTATTTCTAATTTTGTTTATTTGGGTCCGCTCTTTTTGCTTCTTGGTGAGCTTGGACAGCGGTTCATTAATCTTGTTTATCCTTTCAAAGAAACAGCTCTTGGTTTCATCGATCTTTTGTTTTTTTGTTTTTTTTTGGTCTCTATGTCATTTATTTCTGCTCTGATCTTTATTATTTCCTTCCTTCTGCTCACTCTGGGCTTTTATTCTTTCTCTCTTTCTAATTCTTTAAGTAGAGTTAGATGATTTACTACCATTTTTTCTCTTTTTTTGAGGTAGGCATGTAGAACTATAAACTTCCCTCTCAGGACTGCTTTCATTGTGTCCCATAGGTTTTGGATTGTTGTGTTTTTATTGTCATTAGTTTCCAGGATGTATTTAATTTCTTCTTTGATCTCTTTGGTAACCCAATCATTGTTTTATAGCATGTAATTCAGCTTCCAAGTGTTTGAATTTTTTTGATTGTTTTTATTGTAGTTTATTTCTAATATTATGCCATTGTGGTCTGAGAAGATGCTTGATATGATTTCAATCTTCTTGAATTTGGAGAGACTGTGCCTGTGACACAATATCTGGTTGATCTTTGATAATGTCCCATGTGCACTTGAGAAGAATGTATATTCCATGGCTTTGGGGTGCAATGTTCTGAAGATGTCAATTAAGTCCATCTGATATAGTGAGTCATTTAGGATTGCTGTTTCTTTGCTGATTTTTTGTCTAGAGGATTTATCCAGTGATGTCAGTGGTGTATTAAAGTCCCCTACTATGATTGTATTGTTGTTGATCTCTCCCTTGATATCTTCCAGGAGTTTTTTTTATGTATTTGGGTGCTCCTGCATTGGGTGCATATACGTTTATCAGGGTTATATCCTCTTGTTTTATTGATCCCTTTAGTATTAGAAGTGGCCATCCTTATCTCTTGTTATGGCCTTCACTTTGAGGTCTAATTTTTCATATATAAGTATTGCTATTTCAGCTTTTTTTTTTTTCATTTCCATTTGCCTAAACGATATTTTCCTATCCCTTCACTTTCAGTTTGTGTGAGTCCCTTGTTCTGAAGTAGGTCTCTTGTAGACAGCATATATATGTGTCATTTTTTTTTTTTATCCATTCAGCCCCTCGATGTCTTTTGATTGGAGCATTTAGTCCTTTTTTATTTAAAGTTATTATTGATATGTACTTGTTTGTAGCCATTTTTATTTTTTGTGCCTGGGTTCCTTCTTTCCTTTTTATTTCTTCTTTTTACACCAGTCCCTTTAGCATTTCTTGCATTGCTGATTTGGCAGTTATAAACTCTCTTAGCCGTTTTTGTTTTTGTTTTTGTCTGTGAAGCTCCTGATTTCCCCTTCAATTTTGAATTACAGCCGTGCTGGATAAAGGAAAGTATTCTTGGATTCAGTCCCTTGCTTTGCATCATTTTGAAAGTTTCCTTCCATTTCTTTCTGGCCTGATATGTTTCTGTTGATAATCTAATGGGAGATCCCTTGCACGTAACTTCCTGTCTCTCTCTTGCAGCCTTTAAGATTCTCTCTTTGTCCTGAATGTTTGTCATTGTAATTAAGATGTGTCTTGATGTGGGATTTTCAGGTTCATCTTGTTTGGGACTCTCTATGCTTTTCTTCCCCACATCAGGGAAGTTTTCTGACATTATTTCTTCAAATAGGTTTTCTAACCCTTGTTCCTCTTCCTGTCATTCTGGCACCCCTATTATTAGTATGTTGCTTCATTTAATGTTGTCCCAAAGCTCCCTTAGGCTCTCCTCATCTCTTTTAATTTTTTTTCTCCAATTGCAGTTCAGTTTGGTTGTGTTTTGCTTTCCTGTCTTGTAATTTGCTAATTCGGTCCTCCGCTTCACCTAGTCTATTGTTGAAACTTTCCATGATGTTTTTTATTGCAGCTATATCATTCTTTATTTCGTCTTGATTCTTTCATACATTGTTGAATTTTTCATCCATCCAGGTTATGAACTGTATGACCCTTATTCTAAATTTTTTCTGACATATTGCATGTCTCTATTTCACTTAGCTGCTTTTCTGGCAATTCCTCCTTTTCTTTCCTTTGGGAATTTCTTTGTCTCACTATTTTTGCTCTCACTGAAGGATCTAGATGTTGAGTAATGCAGGGGCTGTTCCTCGGGTTGCAGCAGCTCCTCAGGTGGCAGCTGCTCCTCAGTCGTGGCAGTGGCTGTTTTTCAGTTGGCAGTGGCTCCTCTGGTGGACGCTGCTTGCAGCAGTGGTGGCTCCTCTGGCTGGCGGGGTCAGGCTGCTCGCACAGCTGCTGCTCCTCAGATGGGGACGGGCTGCTTGCACGGCTGCTGCTCCTTGGACAGGGGTGCGCTGCTGGCAGGGCTGCTGCTCCTCAGACAGGGGTGGGCTGCTCACGTGGCTGCTGCTCCTCTAATGGGGATGGGCTGCTTGTGGGGCTGCTGCTCCTTGGATGGGGGTGGGCTGCTCATGTGGCTCCGCCGCCACTCTTTGAAATGTCAGAGTAATCTTTTCCAGGTACCTCAGGACACAATCACACCTCTGGGTGGCCCGTGGTTTCCCTGCACCTTCTGCCATTTTCCCTAATGTATATATTTTATATGTATGCATGTTTGTATGTATACAATAATTACACGTATAATTACTTGCATCAAATAAAACTTCAATCTGATGTCCATAAACATATTCCCTATTCTGGAAACCATAATGCTTACCACCACATTCACATATCTAAGATCTCCATCTTCCCAGGACCATGGCCTTCAAGCCCCAAACACTTCAACCCTTCCTTACAATGTCCTCATGCTCTTGACTTTTCTTACCTGCTCTTCTGAGTTTAAACTTAATTATTTCTTACAACTGTTATCTCAAGCTCCTGATATCAAGTATCTGATGAGATCAAATATGTGATCTGAGGAGCTATGCCATGGTAAATGAGTAACACATTTGCATTTTAATCTGTGCCTTCTCACCAAATTAACTGAAAGGAATAGCTTTTCTATAAAAAATGTATCATTCAATTGAGAAAATATCAAATACTAGTAATTTTAGGATCGCTTAATCACACCAAGTGCATACTATTGAACTCTACTTGTTTATAGAACTAAACCTGTACCTGATAAATATTTGAAATACTAATAACACATTTTTTAGATAATTGAGCCATGCTATACTTTAGTCTGTTTTTATAGATGAAATTCCTGAAAATGGTTAAAAGCCTATTGTTTGTTTCATCTCACAAACACAAACACACACACACACACACACACACACACACACACACACACACACACTTTCGTTCTTTGTAAGGCTCATGTGTTAGAAAAAGGATGTTGTGAGAAGACTTGGAAGTCACTTGGTATTTTTAAGATTTGCCAAACAGCTTGAGATATTTTAAGATATTTTTGTTCCATCAAACCCCAAACATGTTTTTCCAAGTACTTTTTTTAGGTCAATTTTTATAACCATGTGTAATTTCAAGGAAATTTAACCCATATGTTTATTTCTGTTACCATATATTCAAATTGATTTATAGCACACATGTAAGTATTTCTTCTGACACTGGTGTATGAAGAGGGTGAAAGAGACTTGAGATTTGCTGTGCAGGAAAGTGCACAGTGAGACTTTAGATTAATGACCATAGGCTGTAACCCAGTTCTAACCCCAACACTCTCTTCATGATAAAAGTCACAGGGGACTGTCTTAAGTGTCAGCAAAGGATGAGATGCAGGTACTGCAGCATGTTGATGAATGTGTGTTCCTGGCATGGACTCGAAAGATGGAACTCTGAGAGGTGATTGTGTAGCACTATGGGATTGAAGCCCTTAGGTCTTCACCAACTGTGATGAAAAACTGGATCTTTGAGCAGTCATATTTATTGGAAAAATAAGACTGGGAACAGCCAGCACATTTTATTATTTTTTGTGGGCTAGAGACTATAAATGAGCTTTTTGATGGGAAGTTGAAACACTAAGTGCTACCATACTTTACAAGAATAGCAAAAAATTGAATCTTTTGAACCAGTATATGTATTACCTGTAAACTATTCTTAAAATTAAATAGAAATAGAAAATCTCTAATAAGACCTTTGGATTTAACCAATGGGCCTCCTTAAAAATAAAATATATTTGCCACAGCAAAGATGCTGAGAGTGAGAATGGATAATAGCAGACATCAGAGTCAGTGCCAAGGGGATGAAAATTATAGTGCAGTTACAATGTATGAGGACAGACATAACTATTGTTAAAAACCAAAGTGTTTAAGAAGTAAAAAGTGGTTCATAAGCATTGAAAAGCATAAGTCAGTTATTACATGTATACTGATATCTAGCTCTATACAAATTCTTATAACATTTGCAGGGAGCTATGCTCTCTGATCCTAATGTTGGGCGTACAAATAGAGAGAAAATGTCCCTGTCTCCTGAAGGGAGGATTCCCAGTGATTGAAAAGATAAACAACTTCTTGAACTCTGAGAGCTACCTTGGCTATTCTGCTTCAGGGTTGTTGGCAACATAACAGCATCTTTATGAATGTTACCTTATAGAAGGTTAGTTACACCAGGGCAGACACAATCAGGGATTTGACAACCCCAGCATGCTTTGACTGGACTGACATTTCCTTAGCAGTAACAAGCTGCCACTGTCTGGTGCCATGGGGCCCTTGGGCTTGATTTAAGAGTGCTGACATTGACTGCTTGTTATTTCATATCTTAGAGCTGTCAGGAGACAACTGATGTCAGCATAAAATTATTTGATAACTCTATGTCTTGGGCAAAATGAAAAACCTATTGATGTCTATAAAGTAGCCATCAAAGTCTTGGGATTGTGATTGATGATAATTGAGGATACAAATTCACCTGGTTGATTATTACACAATCCTTAGTTTTAAATTTGGTTTCCATAAATACCAGTTGTAACCCTCTATGGGGTCCATAGTGCTTGCATTCATTAACTATGTGCTTATGTAATCCTCACACAATTTCACAAAATAAAGAGATCCTCATTTGACAGGACAGATTACACTCCTTGAAGGCAGTGGAACGAGGAACCAAATGCAGACAGTCTGGTTCTAAGGTCCATTCTTTTACCTTGAGTGATATTACTTTTCCCATAGAACTGAAGTCTCCAGATTGATGGAGTTCTTTCATTGAGCCCCAAGTGGTTTTTCTTCATTGGTTTTAAGACAAAAAAAAATAATTGTTCATTTTATCAAAGAAAAATAACAATTGATAATCAGTGTCTCCTGATAAATACTCAATGAAAGAAAGTTAGGTAATTTTATCATCCTCATAGCTTTTCCGGAGTAGTATGTATCTAATGGAATGATTCTAATCATAAATAGAATTGGTCAATGACAATATATAGATTCATATGTTATTTTTTTTCCTTTTTTTTTGAGAATATTCAAAACTTCTAGAGTAGAAAATAATTGTGTGGAAAATTTTGTGTTTGACCCAGAATCTTAATAATGGACAAAGTAAACAATACATAATTATCTCATTTATTAATGGTAGCTCAGTTTGCCATTGTTTTTCAGATCACTTATTTTTAACCATAGTGATCTTCAAATTAACTATTTTCTAAGGAATGTGTTTCCTTGCTTCTGGAAATCACCTCTACACTCTAAAGCATTTGCATGCATAATATTTTATATGTACATTGATCTTGTTTTATGTTGTTTAAAAATATAACCATTTTATATTTTCTGATTAACCTGAACAATGACAGATGAGAATTCAGTTTCTAGAATGTATATGTGTGTGTGTGTGTATGTGTGTGTGTGTGTGTTTCTTTTTCAACCAAGTTGCAGAGCTCTGGGGGAATTCTGATCCTCTAATTCTAGCTCAGTATATAGCAATTCAAAGCATTTAGTTGTGATTAAAACAGATTGAAGGAGATAATCCCTCTGAGAAAGCAGCTTCAAAGAGTTTAGCGGAGATAAGAACACAACACAAGCTAATTCCTGCTCCTTGGTGGTGCTGGAGACATACCCCTCATTTGCTGTTTTTCTTTCTTATTGGGTTCCATTCAAATTCCTCCTTAACATGAATTCTGCTTTGAAGACTAATTTATTCTGTTTTCTAAGAGCCAACAATTAGCCTTTTGCTTTAATTGAGACAGTGAGATATACTTGACATCATACAGGAACAGAGTATACAAGTTTCCAATTTACAATTGAATCATATTTTAAAAGTCATGGGTAAGTTATAGAAAATTTGGAACTTAGGATGCCAAGTATCATAGAAGCATTGTTTTATAGGAAGATTACATATCTTGGTCAGCTCTCCAGAGTCTATTTAACCCATAATGTAGCTGAATATATTTATAACGAGTACTGTAAAAGTCTAATGTCTTTATATAATAACTAGAGGCCCAGTGCACAAAAATTTGTGCACTTGGGGGGGGAGTCTCTCAGCCCGGCCTGATGACCACCTGCTGGATTAGGCCTGCTCCCCGGGGGATTCGGCCTAAGCTGGCAGTCAGACATCCCTCTGGCAGCCCAGGAGCCCTCGGGGGATGTCCACTTGCCAGCAGGGAGCAGGCCTAAGCTGCAGTGGGACATCCTTAGCGCTGATGAGGAGGCGGGAGAGGCACCCACTACCACCGCTGTACTGGAAGCTGCCAGCCTGGCTTGTGTCTGAGCAGAGCTCCCCCTGTGGGAGCACACTGACCACCAGGGGGCAGTTCCTGTATTGAGCGTCTGCCCCCTGGTGGTCAGTGTGTGTCATAGTGACCAGTCATTCCCAGTCTTTCTGCTGTTATGGTCAATTTGCATATTATATAGGATAGAGGCCTGGTGTATGGGTGGGGGCCGGCTGGTTTGCCCTGAAGTGTGTCCTGGATCAGGGTGGGGGTCCTGCTGGGGTGCCTGGCCAGCCTGGGTGAGGGGCTGAGAGCCGTTTTCAGATTGGCCACACCCCGTTCAGGGTGGGGGGTCTCTGCTGGAGTGCCTGGCCAGCCTGGGTGAGGGGCTGAGGGTCGTTTTAAGGCTGGCCACACCCCCTTCAGGGTTGGAGGTCTTGCTGGGGTGCCTAGCCAGTCTGGGTGAGGGGCTGATGGTTGTTTTCAGGTTGGCCAAGCCCCCCAGCTGGGACCCTCACCTCATGAGAGTGTGTCCATCCTGGGTGAGGGGCTGATGGCTGTTTGCAGGCTGGCCACAGCCCCCAGCCACCCAAGCTCCCAGTTGAAGCTGGCTGGAAGCAGGTATCTGGGATTTATTTATCTTCTATAATTGAAACTTTGTTGCCTTGAGCGGAGGCCTCAGCTGGCCAGGGCAGGTGGGAAGCTTGGCTTCCTCCATTGCTGGGGCAACCAAGCCTCCTGCTTGCTCCAGCTCAGTGGCTGCCGGCTGCCATCTTGGTTTGGTTAATTTGCATATAGTTGCTCTGATTGGCTGGTGGGTGTGGCTTGGGTGTAGTGGAGGTGTGGTCAATTTGCATGTTTCTCTTTTATTAGATTAGACAGTTCAGTGAGAGTACTTGTTGCAGATCCATTATTGGAGGGAAAGACCCCTTCTTTATTTGGGAGGGCTCTCAGATTGATTTCAGTCACAATGTGTTATTCTTAAGATCAGAGAGGCAGACAGATGTGTGCCTTGTGAGTGGTGTGCTGGAGATAGGAGAAAGAAAGAGAAGTGGTTTGGGGATGATTTGTAGATTGAGGTTTTCTTTAATTCCTTACTCCTTCCCATTGCTGTAACCTCATTCTGCAAATTAAGAGCATCCCCTTGAGAATAGGAGTGATGCCTCGGGAAGGGAAGAGGGGGGGCTTGTTCCTGGACCTTGGCTGCACATGGCTCAATATTTCTGAAACTGCTGAGTAGCTACCCTTATACTTTGTATTAAAATGTAAAAAAATCAAAAACGTTCCTGTTGTTCCCACCTCTTTCTGCTTCTCTTCCTCCTTCTCTACACATCCCTTACTCCCACAACTCCCCTCCCCAAAGGCCAAAACTGACATAAGCCTTCCTCTCTGGTATACCCATAATGCCACGGTGATGAGACACATAAAAGGCCACTATAAGGACTCATTGAATTGAGTAATTAACTACATGCTTCCATTGATTTTATTAATAAAGTTTTGGCCACATTTTGAAGGGAGAATTAATCTTTTAAAACACGGAACACAGTTTGCTGTGTACATTTTATAAGCTGTAGCAACAATGTATCAACTCCTGTCCTCTAGGGCCACACTATTAAGCTGGAGCGTATTGACAGACAGCACTTAACCATATCCAAAGTTTTAATCTAACTTTTCTTATGAATCGCCTGCCAGCATGTCATCATTTTTCTGTATACCCTTTGCTATGCTATTATATGGCAGTTGATCTGCTGTTTAATTTACAGTAATGATGATGGTCTGCCATTAATAATAATGGCATATGTTAAAAATGTAATGGGGCACCTCAATGCAATAAAAGTGATAGATATATAGTTTAAAACCTTTTAACACTGCATTGCCCCTCCTAATGTTTCACAACACTTTATATTCTGGGGGAAAATGGCATAAAAATAGCATGTAAAGTGTTATTCCCACATGCTGTTCTTGGTCTTTGGCATGCCTGTTTTCTCTGTGTTTTCCAAAAATGACAAGAATGCATCCCATTTGATACATCCTGTGAAAAATTTAAGAGCATATTTGAAAACACAGAATACTGTTTTCATAAACTGCAGAAATCTGTGATAGTTTGGCAGTCATCTCAGGAACAATGCCGGAACTCAGTTCTTTATTTTTCCTTTCCCTTGAATTCTTCTGTCAAACCCACTGAATTCCTGTCTGCTGTATTGCTTTCTGATGTGTTGATCCGAATCTCCCTAAAACCATGTGTGTTAGTGCTAAACAATGTTTGGCAGTTGGATTTTCCTCATTAATTAATGATCTAATGTTGATATTGATGCAGTCTTTCTTTTAAGAATAAAAATAGTCTGAAGCTAATTCAGCATTGAGTAAATTAGAAACAGAGCTTTTAAGAAAAAGAAGAATGATGGAATGGGTAATACCAGATGTAAGACTTTTCAGACTGACACATGTGCATAAAATTCTGTTGAGAGAACAGGCAGAACTCTGGGAACTTCTGTTCCTATTTTTATTCTCCTACTCCTTGAGAATTCACTCCTTGCTGCATGGCAAAATAGAACAAATGTTTAGGTTCTGACTAATAGAATAACGTATTAACTTTTGTTTGTGTTAAGAGTGATCCCATATTCATTATGAAATATAGGGTGTCCCAAAAATGTATACACACTTTGAATAATTATTAATCCCAGTGGGTTAAATCTGAAAATAAACACCAATTGTGCCATCAGGGAAAAAAAGCGTGTATACATTTTTTGGGACTCCCTGCATAAAGATCTGACCAGGCTGCTTTTTTTGCCAACAAACAATTCCAAAAGGCAGTTTCACAATCTGGTGAAAGTCATGTTACAGTGAGTTGTGGGGTTTTGTTTGTTTGCTTGTTTGTTTTTTAGCTATTTTCTCCAGGTATTTAACCTTACTTCAGATTTTCTATTGCCCGTGCCTTTTAGTGGATCTACACTTTTCACAGTGCTTAACAGATGTGCATTCATCCATTTTTTACAGTCAATTTAAGGAGTCAAAGAGACCCCCTAATTTGTCCCTATACACTGACTGTGTTAACCAGATTATAATAAACCTCTACTGTTAGTGTCACGTGAGGGGAAGCACAATGACATAGCAATGGCAGCTAATACTTACATAATTTTTACTGTGTTTGAATGTATTATCCCATTTAAGTCTCATAGCTCTGGACTTTGAATTATGAAGGAAGGATTCATAGAGATGATGGAAGTTCAGTTAGGCTAAAGTACATGAAATTTAGCATCAAACAAACAAAATGAATCTATTCTTCACCACTTAGTAATTTTGCAATTTTTGTTTCCTTCTCTTAACATAATTTAAACCACTGGTCCCTCTACTTCACCTCCAAGTCAAAGTGTAAGGCACGTTAAAGCTACCACTTATTTGAAGTTTCAGTGTCTATACTGTGTCAGGGAATGACCTAGAACTGGGCTTGTTTTATGTCTAATAATTACTCAGCACACTGTTAAGGATCGTATTTAGAATTGAGTGGCAGTCAGTTATGATTGAGCTCAGGATTTGCAGTAATAAGCACATATACACAAATGAATAAAAGTGGAATGTGTTTAGGGGGTTATTAGAGCATCAGTTTGAAGTACAGAAATGAAAATGGAAAATTTGGTGGGAGGTCTTAGAAAGCCTTAGAAGACCAAAGAAATTTGGACTTTGATCTATTCATGTTGTAAACTTGCTGAATTTTTATTAAGATATATTTACTGAATACTGTCTCATTCCTCTTCAGTAATATTTTTTGTTTATTTTATAAAGTATTAGTGTTTTTTGTGTTAATGATTCTAAATTCTGTATGAAATAAGTAGCTATATGACATTGTTTCTCAATATTTGATTGACTTAATCCATTTAAAAAAGATAAATTGTATGGTATTCTATATGATGTGAACTCTATCACTCAGGCTGAAAACGTTAGCTGTGTCTCTGTCATTGGAGTGTGTGCAGTTGAATCTGACAAAGGCCCTAGGACATCCGGAATACACTTTCATCTAAATTTCAAAGTGTGTGGTCGATGTTTGGGGTCTGACAGAAAAAATATTAAGCCCGCTAATATGGTGATTATCTAGAGTGTTTCTTTGCTTCCCTGTACACTGCAGTGATTGCCACATAAACAGGATTTGAAGTAGAAACTTTTGAGTTTAGTGAAAGTGCCAATGTCTGTGTCTGAATTCATAAACACCGTCTTAGGAACCAGGCAATTTCTGTGTACAGCCCAGTGCCTTAGGGAGGCTGCTTAATGAGGAGATGTGAAGCCTCTTGCAGTTTATTATTGCTGACATTTTGAGGACACTTGCAGTTGCAGCTGGGTAGACTGAAGACCAATAAAACTGGTCATTTCCTTAGATGTGGTTTATGTGCCCCAGAGGTTTATATCATATTTTACCTGTAATCAAATTTCTACTTGATAGCGATAAAAATTCCTTTAGCAACTAAATTTCAAATATTTTAGGCAAAGGAAAAAAAAGACACTATTGCAAACCTGACATCTAGATTTTCTGAGATTCAAAGGATCCCAATGCTACTAGTTATTCAGCTGAATTGAAGGTTACTACCAGCTTTTACAAGCTTGAAATGGCTGCTTTTCTGAATAGATATGGTATTGTTATAGCTGTTGATATTTTTGTACTCTGTGTTTAAAAGCACAAATTACTTGAGACATTCCTACAATACAAATTGCTGTTCAGAGAACAACTCTGTAGTTGAACGAACCTCTTTATTTGTATTCATAGACATAGAATATGTATATTCACATTTGTTGCCTCATACTTTTAACTAATAAGGTAATATATTTGTTGTTGCTTTTGCTTCCATTTGAAGTTTTTCTGAGCAACTTGTATTTGTTAAAATGATGGACTAACACAAAGGTATGGTGGAAGTTGAGCCGGTGAATCTGTCCAGGTGGGAAGTGGAGATGTGGCTTCATCATCTAGCCTATTCCTCAGCCATGAGGATAGCTGTTTCAGGGATGGTGTGATATGATGAAGTGTGCAGATAAAAGTTCTGGAATTGAACTCTGTGGCCTTGGATCATGATCCCATCAGTTTCTTACTATGTATCCTTGACCTGGTTTTGTCCCCTTATTTGCCTTAACTATAAAATAAGGAGGTCCTCCCTACTCATACCTTCTTGGGTTATTGTAATGATAAAAAGAATAATATATGATTGAACCAAAAAATCTAAGGCTATAACTCGTCTAAGCTAAGGGTATTTGCAATGTGAATACCTTAGCTCTCAAGTATGGTGCAAAATTAATCATCAGTATTAGAGGCTATAATTGATATTGGCATTAGTATAGTTTCATCATCAGAAATGTGCTTGTGAAATACTAAATCAAAACAGAGGGAGAGTCTTAATGCAAATTTCACCCAGACCATGAACAACTTCCTTGTTTTAATCAGGAAATGTGTCTGATGCTTTGCTCTTCCCCATTTCTATGTGGTGTTCAGTGAAACCTACTAAATTTGTTCTCTTAGGCTCTTCATTTCCAACTGTGTATAGACTCTCTCTCCAAAAAGATAATTATTTGTCAGAATACAAAGCATGTGATTATAGTTCTGCTAGCTTAAGCCAGTTTATTATAATGTATTCAGTTGAATCTTATTTTCAGTTATATTCTAGCATCAGCCATTTTATTAGCCATGAAGAGGATATAGCTTTAGGTTGGTTGATTCAATCATGCATTCTTAGATGGCATTTTGGACACCTTAATTAAACTTGGTGGTTCCTAAATCTGCTCAGACACTTCTTCCACTGAATTCCTAACTTTAGTCTGAGAAGGGAAGCTGTCTGCTTCCATACTATTGAAAAGGTAAAAACCCTAGCTGCTACTTTTATTGCATTGATTACTATGACAGAATCCAAGGATACAAAGTGTTTAAGTGAAAAGATCAACATGAGAAAAATATATACCTATATTTTATTATAAATTGATGATTTGAATTTTAGTGCATCTTTTCATAAAAATAATTATATTTGTTATTATAATAAACAGTGACAAACTATTGTCCACATGGCTCTTGAAAATAAACCTGGCCAGGAGTTTTATCTCACATGTTCAAGTCCCACCATCACAGATGCCTAAAATGTTACGAATGTGCGTCCACTAGGTTGTTATTATCATCTGCAATCAAATATCTTATGTAAATCAAAGATTAATTTGTATAATGATTTCCCTTTCTTCAATAATGAAAACTATCATATTATTTTTTTTTAGAGTAATTACCTGTAATTTGGGATGAGGTGGACACTTTTCAGAAGTGTATACATTGGGGACAATTTCTTCTAAAGTATATATGGAAAGCATATTAATCCAGCATTGGCAATGGGAACCAGCAGGCTTCTGTCCCTTTCTACTGATGAATTCATTAAGAGTTTGCAATCTCTTAAAAAAACAAAAAAACAACTCAATCTAACATCCATTTTCCTGCCCACACCTACTACACCTTAGGGTGAATGTTCTTGGTAAAAACTAAACTACTTTTCTCCTAATACCTAGATGAACTCAGTTACCCCAGAAGAATGAAAGTTTTGACTGATAGGTAGAAAGTGATAATCTCAGAACTTTTTATTGTACTTAGATTCTACCGACAGCAAAAGAGAAAAATAAGAATATTGGAATCAAAGTGTGAAAGAATTATGACTGAAGAAGACCCTGCAAGGACAGAGGTAGAACAGACAGTGTGAGGAGGCCAAAGGAACACTTCAGCTCTGCAACTCTGCCTCAGGTGCTGTTGACCCACATGAAGCCGAACATCATCTGCAGTGACATCTTTGGTGAACCTGGCCGGATTGCCAGTGCTTAGCTTCAGGCACTAACTTTCTTTCCCCATACAATACAATCCATTAAATGTCTGCTCCCATTTTTCAGGCCTGAAGAGGGATTTTGTGAGTTTTTTGTTGTTGTTGTTTTGTTTTTAATTTGACCCAAACCCAGGATAAGATGAAGCATTAATTACCCCATTCATTCAAACATCACAAATACGCTTCCCTCCCACCCCCACTTCCACATTTCCAAGCACATACAGGGCACTGCTGAAACTTCACTTCTTCCTTAGTGTAGGACAGGATTCCTGGCAGAAGAGGCAGTAGCTCCTTGGTAGTGCTCAGGGGAGTGACAGAAACTTTTAAGCCCAGTGGGGGAAAATTGATAAAAGTGATTTTTCAGGAATTGCTTTTTGATGATGTATGTCTTAGTGAGACACAAACCTGCAGCACAGGTGGCGATTATGAAGTCCTATAAATCACATTTACTTGTGGTCCTGGAAACTCTACACATCCCATAAGAGGATTTCCTGTAGGATAGTATGGGCAAGACACATATCTATTTTGTAAAGTTATCTCTGTCATTACATTTGACATTTTCAAGTCTATGGCAGTAGGTGAGAAAGATGGACTTTTGCAAAGATACTGATCACACACAAAAAAAGGTGTTAAAACTTAAAGAAACAATACAATATTCTCTTCATAGGTTGTTTAACTACACGTATGATTAATATTAACTTACCTTATGCTTTTAGTTGCTCAAATTTTTCATGAAAAAAATTATAAAATAGAGGCCAAAATACCTATTCTTTCATCTCTCTCTATCTCTACCTCTGCTCTTTAATTTAGTTGCAAAACAAACATGATGGTATTTAGTTTTATACTGGGGTATGAAGATTTTTTACCTCTTTTTATTTGCTTAGCTTCTGTACTCCACATCCCAATCCCCCTTATAACTCACCTGCCTCCTCACTCGGTCTACACTTACTGAGTTATTGTTACACATAAACCCACTAAGTACTAGGCCATTGTCTGTTTTAGAAAAGACTGAGATGAAGGAAGAACAAAGGAAAGGTTTCACAATCACTTCTTCAGTGGTAACCGAGCCTATCTGTATGCCTGATAAGACAACATTGGCTTTAAAGTACAGACACTACAAGAGAGAAGACATACATACACCAAAGATAGACCATGCAACATCATAAGTGCTAAAATTCAGTTAATTAAAACTCATGCTTTAACGGGGAAAATGGCCTCACAAATTGTGGAAACTGTTTTAATTGAGCAGTGTGCAAGACACTGTAGAATCACAAAACAGAAGCTCTGTTAATAGTCTGTCAAGAATATGATTGACTATAAAGAATGGGGCTTCTGATGACTCATTCAGAAAGACAAGAAAGGCGTCATGGTAATGGCATTTAAGATGGGTTAATGAATGAGTAGGAATACTCCTGGTGAAAAAGAAGAGAGCCTGGCCGGTGTGTCTCAGTGGTGAGCATCGACATATGACCCAGGAGTTCACGGTTCAATTCAAGGTCAGGGCACAAGCCCAGGTTTCGGGCTCGATCCCCCGTGGGGGACATGCAGGAGGCAGCAGATCAATGATTCTCTCTCATTATTGATGTTTCTATCTCTCTCTCTCTTTTCCCCTTCCTCTCTCTGAACTCAATAAAAATATATTTTAAAAAAAGAAGAAAAAAAGAGAGGAGGATAGACAGATCCTCAAATGCAGAATTCTCTGAAGGGTCCCAGTGGGCTCTGTAGGTGAACAGAGAACCAGTCTGTCAGGAACATGGTATGCAGAGTGTGATACTGAATGAAGGGCAAAGGATCTTTTAGGTCAAGCAAAAACTTGTGGGTTTTACTCTATAAGCAACAGGAGGTCAAGGGAGAATTATTGCCAACTATTTTTCTCTGTATCACCTTTCTTCTTCTCTTCCAAACTTCCTTATTCCCTTTCTTATTTCTTTTTTCTCCTCCTCATACTTTTCCTCTGTTTTTTTTCTTTTGTTTTTAATTCAAGATGAATTTGCCTAGTAGCAGTATGGTGGATGGACTAGGATTGGGAAGACAATCCTAGTATGTGAAACAATTAGAAAAATTAGCAGTAGTTCACCAGGAGACTAATAAGGGCTTTCCATCAGAATATAGCTGACAGGGGACACAGTGCATTTACTTTGCAAACTTGGCTAACAAAAAACTTGATTTCCCTCCCTAAACCTGATATATAACAGCACTGCCTTACACAATATGGGCAGTCTGTAAGGTTTATTGCTGGCAAAAAATAATAGTGTATAAAAGCATACTTTCCATTTTGTGATAATGAATGAGTTGGTGGTACCTTTTACCAAGGTCAAACAAAAGGTGTGGAAAATGCTTATGAGGGGAAAAGAACAGACAAGTTTCACTTTTGTTTTGCTAAGTGTATGTAGCATGTCTCCAGGGCAAGATTATGTCTTTGTCCAACACATACTTGAAAATACAAGTTCTAGAAAAAGGGAAATGGTTCCCAAGAGATGAAGTTTCATCATAAGTTTATAAGGGACAAATAATTTAAAAGGGTCGATTTTATGTCTGGGAGAAAATTTTCACCTTCAGAATGAACATCAGTAGTTTCTAGCTGTTAGAATGTCAAATGCTATTTCTAAAGAGGCACTGTAATGAAAATAAATTTGAGAGCCTTACATGTCTCTTTTTATTTATTTCAAACATGAGCAGTTTACCTTTTGCATCCATAGGGCAGGCACAATTATCATAAGGTACATCACTTTGTTTCTCGGAAGGAAAAACTTTGCTATGAGAAAGATGATATCCCTTCCCCAGGAGTAGCCCCCAAAATATTAAGCTAGGAACAGGAGCCAACTCTGTTCATGCTTATGACCAAAAGGGAAATTAGAACACTTTAAAATATATATACTATTCATGTTCAAATGTTTGTGAGTTTGAACCACAAAATTCATTTTTATGCTGAAATATATTGTTACCTGAACTTAAGTTGAGTTCACAGTACTTTTTATTTTATTTTATTTATTTTTTAAAATATATTTTTTGTTGATTTCAGAGAGGAAGGGAGATGGAGAGAGAGCTAGAAACATCAATGATAAGAGATAATCATTAATCGGCTGCTTCCTTCATGCCCCGCACTGCGCATCGAGCCTGCAATGTGCCCTGACTAGGAATCGAACCCTGACTTCCTGGTTTATAGGTCAATGCTCAACCACTGAGCCACACCGGCAAGACCACAGTACTTTTTAAAAAGACTATAACAAAAAATACCTTACTTGAGATGTATTGTGCATTAATTATGTTTCCTGTGTTGTTACTTTATTTTATTTGAACTTAACAATTAACTTGTAAAATTGCATAACCTTACAAATAAACTACCCCTTTAAGATCCACACAAAATATTACATAAGAAAGAAAATTAAGCAAATTTTTTCTGAGATCACATAAGAATTTACTAATCTTGGTGCTAAATTCATTTTGTTTGGAACATGTTGCAAAAATTAGGGGAAAACAATCTTTGTATAACTTTCCAGTATGAAATAGCAGAATCTTTTATGTGAATGCATAATCAGTAAAAGGTGTTTATCCCAAATGATTTTATTAGTTAAGTTCCCATTTCCTTGCCAGAAAAACCTTCTAATGTGACCCCACAAACCAATGTAATAAAATTTGTTTTACTAAAAGATAAATCTATAAGTTTTGTTTGAGATTTAATTTCAGCGTCCTTGAAACATTCCACTGAACTTTCAGAATGCCAATAAACAATTATGGTCAGTACTATTATTCTTGGATAAAACAAATAAACTGTGGTTATTTACAATTCTTAAGCTAAGTGTTAGAGAACAGGCATCAGAGACGGAGGAGGACCTATTTGTCATGTTCAAACAAGCTAGAGCTCATAATTTATTTTGATCAGGAGGAATAAGAAAGATGTTTGGAGGAAGTATTCAACTTCAGCATTCCCACATTAGGTTTCTTCTAGTTCTCATTGTTGGGGATGTTTTTATGGAAATGCGCTTTGCTTTTTATCCACCATCTGCTCCTCCCTTGTTTTGGTCAGACCCCCACATCTGGTTGTTCTGGAATTGTTCATGAGATCTCAGACAGGATCATCATGACCTCACTAGAGTGGCTGAAAAAAGAGCAGATGAACATCAAGAAGATTAAGCTCATGTTGTTCAGATAAATGACTCTAAAGATAAAATGCAGAAAGCAAAACACATGAACATGGTTGATACAAAGCAGTGAGCCAATGTTGTGGTGATTATTTTTAAATAATTTATTATACTTTGTAAAATGAAAAGAGGGGGAAAAAGCAGGTGAAGATTTGAAAGAATCACAGAACACAACTATTGAATTAAAATATTGATTTGAACGTGCTTAAAATACCAAGTATCTGCAATTATAAGTATTCAGTATTTTTAAGTACTAATATATGAAATTATAGATCAAGAAAATTAGTACAATTAGGTGTTTGACACTAGCAAAACAATGCTGTTTTCTCTAAATTGTTGCTTTTCTATTTTAAATTATTTAAATAATTGTTTGATTCCATATTTCACTGGTATGAGAGGCTAGAATAATGAAACTATTGTATTGAAAGGATTTAATTTGGAATTGCATATCTAATAGATACAGCTCTCGAGGTGAGTCTTAGTACCGTCACAAAACATTCCTATAATTTTCCATTTTAGAAGAGTACCTGGTAGAAAGAATACCAGGTTACTTAATTATTTATAATGTTTTTACTTAATCATTCATTAGTTACTTCATCATTTATAACGTATTTACTTTTTCCTGAGGGGGATGAAGACACAGAGACAGTTTTTCTTTCCTTTGTTTTTCTGGCAAATGATTGGGGGATGGGAAGCACTAACAAACAAAACTGAAAAACTTAATGCCATTTAAAACCATTCTTTATTTTAAACATGAGTGCGGTCCATATTGTTAAAGTAGACATACCCAGAATCAGGTTAGGGTTAAAAGACAATCTACAGTTTACCTGGTAAGTGTTGACTATGATTCAATGAGCACAGGAAATTTGAATGTGAGTGCATAATCCAGATAACTTTGTCTCTATAGCTCATTTTAGTTCAAAAGATGTTGAAATGTTCAGATAATGAAGAAAAATGTGGTGAACTTGAAAATTCCAGATGTGTTTCCCTGTCCTCCTCGTGTGGAAACAACATTAAGTACTTGATCTCAAAATTATCAGAAATAGACCTTTGGAATAGTGATAATGTTTGGAATAGGAATTGTTATTGAAAACTACATTTGTGGATAACATCAGAGTGCCTCAAAGTGCAAAAAATACTCTTGGTCAGTCTAGCATTAAATGAAACGAAAGAAAAAAAACACTTTTGAGTTTTCTTGTATGTTTAGGTAGTTTTTTAACATCTGTGTAATTTTTAGGTCTGCAAAAAGAAACTGTGTGTGTGTGTGTGTGTGTGTGTGTGTGTGACCTATTCCTGCATTGCTGGCTTTAGGCATTATATTATATATTAAAGAAAGAATTGGAGAGGCAAGCAAGCAACATGCAAACATTTTCTAGGTTTATTTTTCTTTCCTCTTCTATGCATTTATTTGAAAACTGCTTATTTGCCTGAATTTGCCTTGCTGGCAAAAATTTTATACCAGATAGCTACTTTTTATTCTTGCTGCACATCATGAATAACAGCTTTATTTGATGGCAAATGAGGTACCCCAACTTGCAAGCTTTCCATAAATATATCTGAATTGTTCAATTTCCTTCTCATTGTATAATTTCCACCCTGTCCCTTTGCCTGCTGATACTCAGATAAAGATTTCATTCAAGTCATTTTTAAGACTGTCCTATGTTGCTTGCTACATAAGTGTTAAGATTGCTCAATTTCTTATTAGCTTTACAAGGACTGTACAGCTTTTAATCAGATATTTCAAAAATCATTTATTTGTAATGAGTGGTAATGAGAACAATAAAAGAATGCCTTTAGTTGTTTTTCCAAACAGTGGTATTTTATTAGCAATAGACTTAGTAATATGATGTCTGGAAGTTACTTTTCTGAAGAAAATATCTTAATGAATTATTCTGTTTCCTTTTTTTTTCATGTCTTCTATCATGGATTTGGAAACTATGATTGCTGATTGATTCCAAATGACTTGGCTCTTTGTTTCCCAATTAGGTAAGTGAATTTAATCATTTGATACTAATAGTAGTCCAGGGTTGTATTTTTAAATCACTGTTTGTTGCCAATAGGGACTATTGAGTTCTCTGGCACAATGAGGTAAAAAGTGGACATAAAAAGACAAAGCACCATTTTCAGAAATGTGTTTTAAGGTCTATTTCATTCACTGGCATAGGATACAAACTAATAAGAGTCTGTTGGGATTGTTCTTGTTCACAGGGACCATATGTTCAAATCCATTTACATCATTTTTTAGCTACCTTTTTAAAAAACAAGCTATCACATATTTCCCAGAAAGTTCCAGATCATACCAGACTAGTTATTAATCATAATACTAGTTACCTGACTATAAGAATGCATTCTATATGGTAGGTAGTGACAGTTTGACATAAAATCAGTGGCTAAGTGTTTTGTTTTTCCTAAAGGAATCTAGGCTTTAAAAAAATCAGCTTTAGACTCTGAGTTATTGTCCCTATTCAGAGCTAGAATTAGGATCAGCAAACTACAGACTGTTGGCCAAATTTGGCCAACCATGAGTTAAGAATGTTCTTTACATTTTTTAATGGATGACAAAAAAATATTAAAAAAGGATAATATTTTGTAAAATATAAAAATGATATGAAATTTAAATTTTGGTGTCCAGAAATAAAGGTTTGTTGAAATACAGTGACACTACTTTACATATTGTTTATGGTTGCTTTCCCATGCTACAACCATATGGCCCCCAAATCCTAAAATATATACTATCCAATGCTTAACAGAAAGTTTGCTGACTTTATTGCTTAAGTATCAGCATAGAAGTGGTAAATTCCCAAAGCCTCTCATTTTGAAGATATTTATAAGAACAGAAATTATGAGATATCTGGCCTTTCCTTCAGTCACAAGGGAATCTACCATATCTAAAATGACCAGATCAGAACAAATGGAAGAACAAATCTTGACTGTAGATTTATATTTTTCTGAAACAGCCCTTTACATAGTTATATTTCTTGTACCTTTTAAGCCCTAAAACATTCAACACATTAAGTTTAATTTCTTTTTACTGCCTGTGGTCATTCAAAGCCCAGTGGCTGATGGGAACTTGGGAAGTGGCCTTTTGTGGCTGATGAAGCAACAGCACCTCATATGATGAAAAATAATTTCTTCAAACTTTCAAATATTTCTCAAGGACCTGATTCACCTAAGAGAGAACTAAGATGTTATACGTTCTGAATTACATATGACAGTGTTGGAAAAGTATAATATTGATCATTGCAATCTAGCTTAGCACCTAAAACAATACAAGTAAGCATGAGTGTGACAAGTGAAAAACATTTAGCAGAATTTTTCAGATACAATGTGGAATATAAGTGGCTATATGCTTATGCTGAGTAAGACAATCTTAAAATAACTGTAAATATATTTCTAGTTCTTTTCATTATTGTATTTATCAGAAACGGATGCATTTGTAGTTTGAGACAGAAAAAAAATAAAAGAGAACAAAGAGAGAATATTCTTGGAATATTTCAAGAGAGCTCACTGTAGAAATTGCTGAATATTAAGAATATGCATTATCTTCTAGGTTTAGACCACTGGGAAATAAAGCTTCTGTGCATGTATTTGATATATAAAGACAGGTGCAGAGAAAAAAGCAAATGCACTATGGGTATTCTGGTATGGTACAATTATACAGTGTTTTCTAACCCTTTTCATGAAAATTTGACATTACTACACCTCAGCTAGACGCAGCAGGAATCACCAGGGAAAGCACAGCTGGATACTTTATTAGATTTTATGTTGTACATAAGGAGACCATGTTTTCCATTGTCAGTGTGTAAAAGGAAATGAAAGCTCTGGGCATCATTAAAGTCTCGAAAGCGTGGGCTGTGTCAGTTCTGTGCGCTCAACACCTGGATTGAAAGCGCAGTGTGAGGTCACTGGAAAACAACAGCAGACCCTCAGCTCTCCTTGGACTTTTTAGAGTTGATTTAAAAAATAAAATAGTGCATAAGTTTTAGAGGGAATTATATCTTTGTAACTGGGCAGTTACATGTATGAGAGGGAGTTTATGTATCTTCTCGATCGTGTCTTCTATATTATTGCACCTGCATTCCTCTTTGCTGCACCCTGAGGACACTCGTTGGACTCTCCATTTGCTGCTTCTAATGCTTCTAATGGAGTCACACTCTTAATGAACATTTCTCCCTGATTCAACATTTGGCCCCTTTTGTTGGATCATAATTGTTGATACCCACCCCCAAACACACTTTATTCTTGTTATGTAGTCATTGTATCCTTCTTGGTAAGTGCCTTTATGTTGGGGCACTTTATCACATATCTGTTCCAGAAAGCCCATCACTGTGTTCCTTAGACAGCATTAGTCTGCTCAGACTTCCATAACAATTACCTTAGACTGGGTGGGCTAAACAACAGAAATTTACTCTCTCACAATTCTGGAGGCTGGAAGTCTGAGATCAGGGTCGGATTTTGGTGACAGCTCTCTTTATAGCTTGCAGATGGCACCTCTCCCTGTGTCTACACACAGTCATGTCCGAGGAGGACTCTACCCCATGATCTTATTTTAAATTAACTCCTTAAAGACCTTATATCCAGATGCAGTCATATTGGGGGTTATTGCTTCAACAAATGGATTTGGAAGGAATACAATTCAGTCCATAACAAGTGCCTTTGACACAAATTGACTTATGTAAGCAAAAGGGAGGACCGGCATTTTATTTTCACATGAAGCTATAAGAGATGTTTGTCTGTATACCTTGGCTACGTGTATCTCATCCACCAGTTAGAGTATTTTTAAATCTTCATCATATGCTCATATCAAACCTAGTAAATTACAAAATGTGTTTTAAATGTTAAAGGATGTTGTTATTTTATCATCTTAAAAACATATAACAGATTGAATCCTGATTTTATTCATCATCCATGAGTCCGCTGGTTTACATATTTACCATTACATAAAGTGCCAACCATCTGCAGGGTACCAACCAAGGGACATAGGATTTAAGAATAGCCTGGCAATGCTCTGCTATTTAGGAGCTCATAGTTGGCAAGAAAGATGTTTTAGAAGCAACATTTTAGTGCTTATCATAATTGGCTATCAAAATAAAAATAAAACAGTGCCTAGAATCCTTGGCAAATTAGATACTTTCAATGGAAATAACATCTGATCATGAGGATGAATTTGCAGTTGAAAAGAAAAGGAGTAGACCCCAGGAAAAGAGGATAGAAAGTACAAAGCAAATATATGAGTAAATAAGAGCATTACCACAGTCTGAAAACCAATCTGCTGAATGAGAAGAGGACAATGAAATGGTCCTAAGTTATTTTTTTACTGAGCTTCTACTAGGTTTTCATGTTCCAGGCTATGTAGTTTTGTGTGGGGTGGCAAATAAGAATAAAATCTGTTCTTGAGGGGAATGAAACAGTTAAGTGTATAAGTGATCCAGAGTTGTAAATGCAAAGAATATAAAAATGTCTGTGATAGAGGGATATAATGATTCTCCCAGGGTGGTCAAAGAGGTGCTTCTCAGAGCACACTGAGAAAGTGATGGTTGACTTAACATTGGAATGACAAGACAGAGTCAGCCATGTAAAGATCCAAGCAAACAGAACTGTTCCTTCATACATTAAAAATGCTCTTTCTTAAAAATAACATGACATGTGGGCCTTGCTTTAAAATACTAAAGAAAAAGAGAGGGAATAAAAGAGACGAGATTATTAAGTGTGACTGGGGAGATGTGGTACTAGATCAGAAAGAAATTGGATGAGTGCTAGAAACCCCTTATATGATGCTAATTTCATGTACATTTGAAAATGTTCCCATTAAAAGATTTTTAAGTACTTTACTAATATTCTGTTTAATATTATTTCTTACTCACTAAACTTACATGAAGAAATTATGATCATTTTTTCTTGAGTGGGGATGCATTTGTTATTGATTGCATCTTGAAAAATAACCCCAAGCTTAGAAACAAACATTAATAATCAAACATTCTTTGTCCTTAACAGTTTGTATGGATCAACAATTTGGGGTTTTAACTTGGGACCCCCTCTCAAACAAACAAACAAAAACGTTGTGAGGCCCTGGCCATTGTGCTCAGTTGGTTGGAGTGTTGTCCCATGCACAGAAAGGTTTCAGGTTTGATTCTTAGTCAGGGAACACACCCGGTGGGGACATGTACAGGAGGGAACCAATCTATGTTTCTCTCATACATGGATGTTTCTCTCTCTCTCTTTCTCTCTCTCTCTCTCTCTCTCTCTCTCTCTCTCTCTCTCATCTCTTCTCTCTAAAATCAGTTAAAACATATCCTTAGGTGAGGATTTAAAAATTATAAGGTTTTACTCAAGATATCACCCAGAGCTGTGGTCATCTAAATTGGCTTGGCTGGGTGGAGGGTCAGTGTCCAAAGTGGTTTACTCATGTGACTGGCAAGTTGATCTGGCTGTTGACAGGAGGCCTCGGTTTTTCCCTTTTGGGCCTCTTCATAGGGTGTTCCTCACAACATTGAATCTGGCTTCACCTGAGGTAACCCAAAATAAAGTGAAAACAACCATGTCATTTATAAGTTAGTATTGGAAGTCACATACCCTCACTTCTATCTTATCTATTGGTCATTCAGGTCAGCAGATTTAATTTGGGAGGTGATATATAAGGATATGAATACCAAGATACAGAGATAATTGGTGGCCATCTTGGAGGCTGACTACTACAAGGATAAAGTATTTTTAGTATTTAAACAAATAATCTTGATATTGTACTGACAGAATTGACCCCCCCCCCAAAAAAAAAAAAGTCCTTGTGGTTTTCAATCTGTAACTGACATGATTATCTTTGAACTGCAATATCCATTTTGGCTTCTAGAGTACACACTTATATAATCATGTCTCCTGATCAGGAACTTAAATTAGTTTTATTTAGTGGAATAATGACATTAAGTGACTTTGTAAATCAAAAGGTCCAAATGTATGCCAAGAATAAATTATCAGTACTTTGTCCAATGTAATTGATGGTGATTATTTTCCAGTGTTCTCATCAATTCATTACTATAATAATCTTTTCAATCAGTTAAGAGTAAATTTGGTCTGTTATGTTAAAATGTTAGCCACATTATTTGCCTGTTAATGTAGGTTAAATGTTAATTATGCTGTTCTATAGTGGCTAACTTGGTACACCCTGAAAATGCACATACTATTGGTTTGTTCCTTGGTTGTCTTATATTAATGTGCCTCATTATTATTGTGCTAATTTTAATACCAATCACATCATATTCTGTGTCATTGTATCAAAACCAGCAGTCTTATAGGGCTTTCTACCAAACATGAAATACTTTTGTTTAGGAATATTTTACATGACTAAACAATTAATGATCTTCTTTAAATCTTAGCTTTCATTTGATATATTTAAAGTGTATTGTCAACATATTTTAACTATTTATAGGTCAAAGTGAAACCTCTTTTACAACAAATGCAAGTCATAATTTTAAGGTAAATGTTCATTTTAGCTTTGTACTATAATTATAGACAAGATTATGATTATTCCTTCAATTGTTCTAATAATGGAATGAAAAATCAAGTTACTTCTTGCATCTGGTTTCATTAGCTCTTATTTCACTTTTACATCAGCTATTTTTAAATGCCACTGAGCAGCATTTGGAAACTGTAGCTGCATAACACATTAACATAAACTTAAAACAACATCTATTTATTATTTCACAGTTCTGGAGGCCAGAAGTCCAGGCTCAGGTGGTTCTCTTCTCTGGTTTCACATGGTTGAAATCAAGGTGCTGACAAGACTGCATTTCTTTTTGGAGGCTCTAGGGATGAATCTACATTTCGCTCATTCAGGGTTCTGGTAGAAATCAAATACAGTTTCTTGCAGTTGCATGACTGAGCTTCTCATTTCCTTGGTGGTGGTTATTGACTAGGGTTGGGGATAAGAGGGTGGTTTAGAGGCTGCCAGCATTCATTGCCTTGTGGCCCACTTCCTCCATTTTCAAAGCCAGCAACAAGGGTCTGAGTCCCTTTCAAATTTAAAATCTCTCTGAATCCCCTTCTACTTTGTCTTTTCTGCCTTCAGGCAGAGAAAAGTCTCTCCTTTTAAAAGCTCTGTGATTAGGTTGGAGCCACCTGTGAAATCCAGGGTAACTGCCCTATTCTTAAGATCAGTTGATAAATAACCTTAATCACCTGCAGAGTCCCTCCACAGCACTGCCAGATTGGTTAGCCAGTAGGATGAAATCTTTAAGGGCTACCCTTAGAATTCTGCCTCGTACAGAGTCATTAGTTGGTTAGAAGCTTTGAGTGATACAAGGTGAGTGAGCCCCTCAGGAAAAGTTACGTTTCGGTTGAATCCTCAGCAACAGAAAGAGTCAAGGAAGATATGGAGAGAAAATCCAAGAAAAGATTGCCTTAATTCCAAGTGCACCACACAACCTTAAGTTTCATATTGAACTTATCTTATGCCTGTCAAGAACAACAGACATGGGCAGAAGACCTGAATAGACATTTCTCCAAAGAAAACATACAAATGGCCAAGAGACCATGCTCAAAGTCACTAATCACCTGAGAGGTGCACATTAAAACTACAAATAGATATCACCTGACACCTGTCAGAATGGCTATCATTAAAAAAATCAATAAACAACAAGTGCTGCCAAGGATGTGGAGAAATGGGGACCCTAGTACACTGCTGGTGGGGATGCAGACTGCTGCAGCCACTATGGAAAACAGTATGGAGTTTCCTCAAAAAAATTAAAAATGGAACTTCCATTTGATCCAGCGATCCCACTTCTGGGAATATATCCTAAAAACCCCAGAACACCAATCAGAAAGAATATATGCACACCTATGTTCATAGTAGCATTATTTGCAATAGCTAAGATTTAAAAACAGCCCAAGTGCCCATCAGTAGATGAATGGATAAAAAAAGTTGTGGGATACTATGCAGCTGTAAAAAGGAGGACTATCTTACCTTTGGGACAGCGTGGATGGACATGAAAAATATGCTAAGTGAAATAAGTCAAACTGAAAAATACAAATATCATATGATCCCACTTATTTGTGGAATCTAATAAACAAAATGAATTGACCAACAAAATAATACCTGAAGCATGGAGGCATGGAACAGACTAACATACATCGAGGTGGGGTTGGGAGGACAAGAAGAGATAAACCAAATAACTTATATACTTATATGCATAGCCCATGGACACGGGCAATAAGGTAGTGAAGACCTGGGCGGGGGGATGAGTAGGGTCTGGGAGGAGCGGGGTACAGGGAAGGAAAATAGGAGATATCTGTAATACTATTAACAATAAAAATATATTTAAAAAAAGAACAGCAGACACAACTGCAACAATTGCAATATAAATATTTTATATTTCAGAACTTTTATTAATAAGGAAACAAACATAATTTCCCCTTCCTTGCTCTTAAAAGCATTGTTGTAGCAAAATTGTTCCCATCAGCATATGATTATGGTTATTTTTCTTATTTAAAACACACACACAAAAGAACCTCTGCTTTATCGATTTCCCATTGTCTCTCCTTATCTGTCTTTCTGTCTGAAATTAATTTCTAAATTTTTCTTGAACCCACTCTAAAATCAAGCATTTCTTCTCTAGTCTTGCCACCCAAAATACCCTATTATGAACCATGGTGACTTCCACATTACTAGTCTCATGGCCATGGCTAAGTATTCACCATTTTAGACCCATAATCTATATTTGATCCAAATGATTCCTCCTGCATCCTCCATACCCACACTTTATTGATGGCTTCCAGGAAATCATCCTTACATTGTTTTTCTCCTGTCTGCCCAGGTATGCCTTCTTTGATACATATGCTTGTTCCACCTTCTTGCCTAATCCCTATATTTTGTAGTGAACTTGCTCATGTCCTTGGATCTCCTCATATTCTATCCAAATGTACTTCCTAAATGATCTGAACAGTTCTAATGGCCTAACTGCCCACTCTCTATGCTGATAATCACCACAATGACTGCTGAAACCTAGACTTCTTCCCTGAACTTCCAAACTATCAACTCAATAATTCACTTGAGATTCCAACAGGAATCTCAAAATGAACATGCTTCAAACTGAACTCCTAATACAGTTGACTCTTAACCAACACAAGTGTTATAGGTGCCAATCCCTCTGTGCAGACAAAAATTTGCCTATAGCCTGGCTGGAGTGGCTCAGTGGTTCAGCGTCAACCTATGAACTAGGAGGTCATGGTTTGATTCCTGGTTAGGGCACATGCTCAATTATGGGCTCAATCCCCAGTGTGGAGCATGCAGGAGGCAGCCAATCAATGATTCTCTCGCCATTGATGTTTCTATCCTTCTCTCTCTTTCCCTTCCTCTCTGAAATCAATAAAAAAAGGCTGCATATAATTTTGATTCCCACAAAACTTAATTAGAAATAGCCTATTGTTCACCTGAAGCCTTAACCATAATATAGTCTATTAACAGATATTTTGTATGTTATATGTATTATGTACTGCATTCTTACAATAAAGTAAGCTAGGGCAAAAAAATGTTGTAAAGAAAATCAGAAGGAAGAGTATGCATTTACAGTATTTATTGAAAGACATCTACATATAAGTGGACTCCTGCAGTTCAATTCTGTGTTGTTCAAGAATCAACTGTATTTCTATTTCCCTTCCTAAAACCTGTTCTATCTACAATTTTCTATTTAGGCCCAAGATTTTTTTATTAATTTTTTATATATTTCTCTAATTTCTTATCCAACCCACGGTGAAATCTTGTCTTTCCTATTTTCAGAATATATCCAGACTATATTCATCTCCTTTGCCACTTCCCAAGGTTAAGCAACCACTCTCACCTGAATTATGGCAAAATCCTCCTGACAAGTCTCTCTATTCTGCCCTTGCCTTCACTTGGTATATTCTCACATCAGCATCAGCACCCACCACAACTCTGACCTCTCTCCTAATAGTTTTTCCCTTACCAAGTCATCACACAATTTCTTAATTTTTCTTGCAGGTGATTCTGGTTTTTACCCCAGAGTCTATGCACTAGCTAATGGCTCTGCCTCATTAGCTTTCCAATGGATATCCATTTGGCAGCTGCACCTTTCACCAAACTTTTCTTCAAACAGCTTCTCATGGAGACCTTCCAGTGTTCCTCTAAATTTAAGTTGCCCCATCCCCACTTGACATATCATGTTCCTTTTTCCTGTGTTTTTCTCCTCCCCCTCCTCCTCCTCCCCTCCTCCTCCTTATCACTTACCTGTCATCAACCTAGACTATAAACTCCATGTGGACAGTTATTCTTGTCTGGATTTTCCCCACTACTTCAGTGCCTAGAGCAGAGCTTGGAATATAGAAGGTAGCCAGTAAATGTTTACCGGTGTGGAGGAAAAGATTAGATATGAAATTCCATTGATATATAATATATTTTGTGCTGGCTACAACCATTTGAAGTAGATAGAAAAGGTCTTATTTTCTTTATTTTCCAAATGAAAGCAATTATATGTCTTGCCCAAGGTCACAAAACTAGTTAAGTGTCAGAGATTAAACCATGACTTAACTCTCTTGACTCCTAACCTGGTTTTCTTCCCACTACAATAGGTGCTAAAAATATAGCATTGTCTGTTCTTGGGAGCTACAGTACAGTGTCCCACAAGAACCTGAAAATAAAGAAATAAGATTGTCTTCTGAGAGTCACACTATGAAATCAACATATAATGAATTAGTTATCTTAAAGGGCTAGAATTGCTTTTAAACCAAAGGGACCCTTCTTGATTAAATGGCTTGACATCTTTAAAGAAAGAAAGTTTTAATAAGAAAAGTCAGACTCAGAAGCACTTCAAAAGAATACTCAAAAGCAAATGTTAGTAAAATGCATCCAAGGGGAGGGAGCCTCATTCAGTCAGTGAACTATAAGTCTGGGCCCCTGCGTCCATGGATGAGTCAGACTCTCTTAGCTGATGCCAATGAACATTGATTCACTAACAATGTTGAACATCTCACTAACTCATTTCTCTATCTGATTCTATAATTCCCAAACAACCTTATGATTAATAATTGATTTTCCTTGCGGCTCTGCCCTTCTATAGAAGAAAGACCCTGGCAAAATGTGCTCCCTGCAAACTTGTGTTGATGTTAACTATTACTTTTTGAAAGTTAAAAGTTTGACCTTTTGGTTATGATTTGACTTCTGTGAAGTTTGCTTTTGGGAGAAAAACATGCTAATTCTACTGGTACACACATTCTGATTTATCTGCCAATTATATTCTAAGCATTTTTTTTTAAAAAGCAGATTGTAATTTCATATCTCAGTTGCCTTAACCTGATTGGAGTTGGTATTAACCTCTCAGCTGTGAAAAAAAATCAACCAGAGATTCCTTAGCCACCCTCTACTTGAAATTGCTGGGCAAGGGAAGACTCTGAAAGAGGGTCTTAATTCGAGAAGGAGGATGGCCTTTTTTGTAGGCCTTTAGCAGAAAGTGTCACCTGCAATTCAGCTACTTCAGGACTAAGAAATGAAGGAGCTCTCTCTAGTTCCACAAAGAGGGAAGAATTCCTCTTGCAGATTTAGCAGCCATTGTTTTGGCAATTTGGATGTTTATCTAAAGGGTAAGGAGTTTAATTTGTGGCTAAAGTTACCTGCAAAATGGAGTGGAGAGGAAGAGCTGCAGGGACTGGACACAATAAAGGTCCGATTAAAAATTCTGTCTTTCTGTGCTTCTAACACAAGAGAGCCAGGTTTCTTGGCCAGGTTTAAGCTAAACTCGCACTTGTCGATTTTCTGATTTACCAGCACAATTGGCCACACATCGTTTTTAATGATTACATTTATACATTTTTATATGTTTCAATAAGTTAAACTTTGGAAGCTTTTCCAATTGAAGTATTAAATAATAGCTAACAAAACATTCAGGCAAAAGATTTTATTTTTAACAAGAAAACTTACTTTCTTTTATTTGTTTGTTATGCTCCTTACTTGCCTTTATTGTAGAATATAAATCTTTGGGAAGCTTATTGTGACAGCTTCACATTTCTATTATACCATAGTCAGATCTAGAATAAATAATTAATTTTAGGGAACAAAGAGCAGCATAAACATATCAAAACATACTGGCATTGTGATTCAGTAAGAACACCTGAATTTTAGTCTTAGAGCTAAAAATATTTCTTTAAGGTCGAGGCGCCATTCAGTTATCACAAAAGTAAAAATGAGTGGTGGAAAGTGAGGAGGGAAAGTGACATGACTTTGATGGAGGGGGCATGGAATGAATTCTGATAGCAGGTGAAGGGATTAATGATGTGGAGAAGGAAGGTTATCTCCAGGCCCAACAACTAAGGCTGGAGAGAATGGAGGGGGGGGGGTGAATTGAGGATGAGTGCAGTTGAGAATATTAAGGCACTTCATAGTCATCATGGTTATTTTCCTCAAAAAGGCTGTAGAGTCATCTGTGTTTGAAATGCAAGGAGATGGAATACATAGGCATCAGGAAGGTTGCATTTATCTGCATGTAAAAAGGAGGATCATTCTAATAACCATTTTTCCTTATTAGTCTAAAGTCGTTAAGATTGAATAAGGAAGGATATGTTATGTCAATATTATAAGTAAAGAGCACAACATAATCTGGGGTCTCCAGCAGCAAAAATTGCAGGTATTAGCATTTCACACTAGTTTTTAGGGGAGCTTGTTTTAAACTAAGGCCAAAATACAGCCAGGCTTCATAATGAAAGATGTAGGCTTTTTAAAGTATTGATCTGAACCTATGGGCAAGCATAATTATAGACACATTATGGCAAGGGCTTCATTAAAATTTTTGAATCATTCTGTATTGTAGAAGTTATTCTCAAATGGGCTGTTTGACATTTTAGGTCTATGCACAGCTATGTCACCAAAATGAGAAACATCATTACAGGAAACAGTGCTATTTTCCCCCAGAATCTAAAGTGAATGACATCCTGATGGTAGAAATTGTAAGGCTATAAAGTGCTTTGTTCATTCATTTAGTAAGCCTTTAAGGAAATAGAACATTATTTTTTTAACTGAAGAAAATTATGGTATGGATTAAATAATACAGAAAAATTTAAAACTCTTCTTTTTTTAATGGACAAAATATTGGCTTTTTTCCTTACCTTATTTTTTGTGGGTTTAACATCAGTAGCATCAATGTGTCAACCAAGAAGTCATCAGTGGGAATGAAGTTATTTTGTTGAATTGATTATAGTATAGATATTGGCTGTTGTAAGTTATTTCTTTCCATGACAAGATGGCTACGTTGGGAGGTCAGGAAATGAGGATGCAGAGTATCTGAATTTAGACTGCTCATTGCATATGTTCCATCACAAATCCTTGTAAATAAAATAAATTGTGTTTTTTCTCATCATACCTATTATTTTGAGTCTTACATTACCTGTATTTGATTAGATCTCTTTGTTTATAGGTTACCAACTGAATTCTTTTCAGAACTTCTCCTTTGAATTCTGTGATGAAGGGAAAAAAATTCTTATTGGTTCAGGCTTTTTCACTGATCATTATTAATGTTTATTTTTATTTAAAATAAAAAGACTATCTTCTAAAATCCCTTTTGTGAACTCCAGGCTCAAGTGCATATTGTAGCTTTGCAGTCTCCTCTCTAAGAAATTTCTTTGACAAGGTGATATAGTTCTGAAATGTGGGACACAGACACTTTTGGGGTTCTGTTAATGACATGAAATGCTTGAACAATGACAACTGATTCAGAAAATGTGGCTTTATCGCAAGTCCTCATTTTAGGTAAAGCTTGATGGGAAGAGACCATATTTCTGGACACAGTCAAGAACCAGAAAGAGTATGGTACACTTCGGCTCAAATCCTTCTGTTTTATTTGATGTGGGTGAGGACAAAGAGGGCAAAGGAGTAAAATATTTGGTGATAGACGTGTTAATGGGGTGCCCTCTGTGTCTCATATGTTAGCAGTGGAAGTGGAGTTCTTGCTATGTCTCAAGGAAGTGAATTTCCTGATACTCACATGGGAGGATGAGTGATCTTTATTTGCATGGAATTAAACACCTAAGTTTCCAATGCCTTATTTCCCTCAGTCCCATCATGGAAAAAGTCCATTTCAGCGGGGCTGAAATTAAGGCCACTGCCCAGAGTGTCTGCTCCATATTAAAGCACAGTCCAGTCCAGTACCTGGCTAGCTTAGCTTATATCCCCATCTGGAGTCCATTGTGTGTGGGGTCTGCATAGCCATGGGCCAAGCAGCTTCTAAGGCCACATGGCTAAGGAGAGAGAGAGGGTGAGCGGACCAGTGCAGATCATAGAGCAAGAGCACCAGAGACCAAGAACAGAAAAAGAGCGAGAACACTCTTTGGGGATTAAGTATTCCCAAATGTTTGTGGGTTTACCCTGGGGTCCACCCCCAACCCCATTGTTCCCAGGCTAGACTGACAGGCAAGTGACTTCCCTACATCATCCCAACTTCACAGCACATTTGTCCATTTCCCCCTTTGTTTGATCCCTTTCCCTAGTGATCTGCAGGGATGGACTGGTGGTTCTCTAGGGAGTGTGAAGTGGCAGGTTCCTGGTGAAGCTGTCCAGATGACTATGCTCATAATGTCTAGCCTCCTCTTTGCTTTCTAGCTATCTATATAAAAGGCTAAGTGACTGATGGTCCATCCATCCGACCATCCAACCGACCATCTGACCAGTATATATGACATGCACTGGCAATTTAAAAATAAACATTGACTCATGCGTGTGTGATACATATGAAGCTCTCGCTGGCACCAATCACATATATGTGTTTTGATCTGTCATTGTTGATAATGAATTTGGTTGTTTTTGTTGACATTCAATGTGAATCACATCACGATTTATTCAACTGTCCAACTGACAGACCGGCCAGTACATATGACACACCCTGGCAATTTTAAAATAAATGTTGACTCACACATGTATGACATATATAAAGCTTTCACTGGTGCCAATCCACACACATGTTTTAATTTCATAATACTATATTATATATAATATTTTGACATGCAATTTTTTGCAGTTACATAATTACCACAAGGATCTTTCTTCTAATTAATTTCCTTTCCATGGAATATGTGCACCAGGCCACTGGTATATATAAAAGGCTAATTGACCAACTATACATATGTCTGACCAACCGACCAGCTGGTACATATGCTGTGCACTGGCAATCCTATATAATAAAAGAGTAATATGCAAATCAACTGAATGGCAGAATGACCAGAACACCCACGGCCCCTCTCCCCAGTAGGCCCTGCTCCCCAGCAGGCACCCCCACCCCAATCAGGGGCAGGGCAGGCCAGCAAACCGCCTGTGGCCCCTTGCTTAGGCTGGCCCTGCCCCCAACCGGCCCCCTGCCCCAGCCAACCCGCCCCCAATGGCCCCCATTGGAGGTGGGCCAGCTTGACACCACCAGTGCACTCAGGCACTGGGCCTCTAGTTTAAAAATAAATGTTGACTCTCACATTCGCGATACATATAAAGCTCTCACTGGCGCCAGTTGCATGTGTATGTTTCGATCTGTTGTCGTTGATCATGAATTTGGTTGTTTTTGTTGATTTGTCCCCTTCTGACATAGGCCTCCCATTTACATTAATTCGAAGACAGTTTCCTGTGATGCTAGCATTTGTGATGACTATTAATAAATCACAAGGACAAACTCTAGACAGAGTAGGAATATTCTTACCTGAACCCATTTTTGGTCAGGTATATGTTGCTTTCTCTTGAGTTTGAAGAATGTGTGATATTATTGTTAAAGTGGTAAATACTTCATCACAAGGGAAATTAGTCAAGGACTTTGAAAGTGTTTTTATTCTTAATGTGGTATACAGGAAGATATTAGAATAAGTTTAATCCATTTATCAGTCATTGTTTTTAGCAATGTTTTTATATCATGTCTTTGTTGTTGTTATATCATGTTGTTATTGTTTATTAATCAATTTATATATATTATTTTCATATACATTTTACTAATTTTCTTTTATCTCTGACACTTCTATTATAGAGAAAGGGTGAATAGTGATATTAAAATATTTCTTCTAATTAATTTCCTTTTGATATGCATGAATCCATGCACCAGGCCACTAGTTATTAATATTAATAACTAGGTAATAATGACAATAACAGAAGGAGACAACACTTTGGGTGGTGAGCAAACAATGGGATATACAGATGTTGTAAAGTTTTACAACTGAAATTTATATAATGTAATTGATCAACCAATGTTACCCCAATACATTTAATTTTTTAAAAAAAGATTGATCCCTACCCAGTTTGGCTCAGTGTATAGAGTGTCATCCTATGGAACAAATGGTCCCAGGTTTGATTCTGGTCAAGGGCATGAACCTTGGTGCCAGCTCCTCCCTGGCCTGGGCCCTGGTGAGGCACCTGCAGGAGGCAACCAATCAATGTTCTCTCTGTTTTTCCATCTCTCTTCCACTCTTTCTAAAAAAAAAAAATCAATGGAAAATATTCTCAAGTAAGGATTGACAACAACAACAAAAAAACACACAAAACAAAACAAAAAAAGTATTGGCAACATTGAAGCAAAAATAGGGAAAGTGTTTGGCATCAAATTCTTTAGTAAGCTTCAGAGTAATTATTTTATGTCTAGGGTAATTTATCATGCAAGCTTAAAAAAAATCAGTAACTGTTAACAGATTGCTGAGAACATACATTGGAAAATATTGCTTTAGATCAGTTGTTCTCAATCTCCTAATGCCGCAACCCTTTAATACAGTTCCTCATGTTGTGTTGACCCCCAACCATAAAATTATTTTCGTTGCTACTTCATAACTGTAATTTTGCTACTGTTATGAATCATAATGTAAATATCTGATATACAGGATGTATTTTCATTGTTACAAATTGAACATAATTAAAGCATAGTGATTAATCACAAAAACAATATGTAATTATATATGTGTTTTCCGATGGTCTTAGGCGACCCCTGTGAAAGGGTCATTTGACCCCCAAAGGGGTCGCGACCCACAGGTTGAGAACCGCTGCTTTAGATAATCTGAAATCTCTTCTTAGATTAAACTGTAAGCACAGAAAAATGTGTAGATGAATTTCATTCACTGTCTGTTACACTGTCTCTCTCCTGAAACTTCATGCCTGACTTGTTTTTACAGAATTGTATTTTGGAATTATGCCCTTGGGCCACATTGAGGATCATTAGAAGGAACAGCCCTGAGAAACTCATTACATTATTTATTGTAAGAATTTTTTTGAAGATGTTGTTTTCAGCATTGCCCAGTGGATACCTTGGGCAAACCCCCAGGAGAAATATATCTTCAGGATCAGTACCAAGAATAGTTTTCTTATTCCTGAGCAAGTGGTTATTTACCTCATGGACACTGAGGGTTACAAAAATGATTGTTTTCCCATTTATTGGGGACTAGAGAAATTAAGGGCACTAATACAGAATATCACTGCTTTTTTGTTCTGGTCCCACGACAGGATTTTTCTTATTTTTCTGGGTTAATTTTCCTTCTCCAAAATGCATCCATCTACTTAGTTCTGTTGGATTTGTAAACCATCTAAAACCCTCTTTAGAAAAAGGCAGAGTATAAATAAGCCAACAACCTTTATAATCTGAGTGAGACCAAGATGTGTCTGAGAAACTAAAGGCCTGGTCTTAAAGGAGGAACTTGGTTGTCACTTAAAATAGCCATATCTCCAGGGAGTCTCTTAGTGTTGAATGAAGGTGTTGTTTGAATCAGAATCCTTTGGGCCAATGCTTCTTTTCATGAGCTGGAAAATGGATATTTAGAAAGCTTAGAAACTTGACCCAACTGAAAAGAAGTAAAAAATGGTGGTAAAAGTGAAAAACTTGAAAATGACTTCTGGTTTTGTTACTGCGCAGAATATAGTCAAACACTGTTGCTGTTAAATATTTTACCCTTTATTCTCCCTGTGTGATCTACAATAATAATCTGCTTTGTGTTGATATTTACTGCTGTGTTGCTGACAATTACCTGAAAGAGAAATTGGGATGCTTCACAGGGATGGAAAAAGTTTAGCTACATCAAAAAGCAGGTCTAATTAAGCAAGTTTATTCTATCTATATAAAAGGCTAAGTTGACTTGCTCATGCACAATACATATGAAGCTCTCACTAGTGCCAATTGCACCCATGTGTTTTTATGTGCCTTTGTCAATCATGAATTTGGTTGACACTTCTATTATAGAGAGAGGTTGAATAGTGATATTAAAATATTTCTTCTAATTAATTTCCTTTCACTGTGCACGAATTCATGCACTGGGCCACTAGTTACAAATTATATGATATGTATTTCTATGAGTTTTGATAAACACATAGAATTATGTAATCATCTTCATCATCCAAAGAAAATATCTGTCACTTCAAAAATTTCATCATGTCTCTTTGGAGCCATCCCTTTCTCCCACTCCTAATTCCTGGCACTCTTGACTGTGCTTTCTGTCCCTATAGTTTTATCTTTTTCAGAATATATTTTAAATGAGGTCATACCATATGTAACCTGTAAAGTCTGACTTCTTCATTTGCTATTCATTCATACTGTTGCATGTATTGAGGGCTTTGAGCATCAAAGTGATACAAACTGCTTTATATTTTATAGAAATAACTCAATTGCTGGGATGCGAATCATAGTACCATGGTTGTTAAGAGGTAATGTAGCAGGTTAGGCAAAGGGGAAGATGATGTTCATGGGTGGCAGCAGCAGTAGAGGCCTTGAGAAATGGTTGATTGGGAAAATATTTTGAAGGTTGAACTTACAAGAGATCTAGTGATTTATGTATGAATAGGAAGGAGATCCCTGACCGGTTTGTCAGCCTGCAGAATGAAGGGTCCCAGGTTCGATTCCAGTCAAGTGCATGTACCTTGGTTGCAGGCACATCCACAGTAGGGGTGTGCAGGAGGCAGCTGATCGATGTTTCTCTCTCATCGATGTTTCTAACTCTCTATCCCTCTCCCTTCCTCTCTGTAAAAAATCAATAAAATATATTTTTTTTAAAAAAAGGAAGGAGAATTATCTACTTGGAAAAAATAAATTCATTAAAAATTTAAATATAAAAAACAAAGAAAGTTCTAAAATAATTCTTAGGAGACTTATTTAATACTAGTGTCATGGTGCACAAAATTTATGCACTTGGGGGGCATCCCTCATCCCAGCTTGCACCCTCTCACAGCCCGGGAGCCCTCAGGGGATGTCTGATTGTGACAGAAGTAGGAGAGGCTCCCACCACCACCACCACTGCACTCGCCAGCTGTGAGCCTGACTTCTGGCTGAGCAGCCCTCCCCCTGTGGGAGCACACTGACCTCCAGGGGACAGCTCTTGCATTGAGTGTCTGTCCCCTGGTGGTCATTGTGCATCATAGCAACCGGTTGTTCCACCATTTGGTTGATTTGCATATTAGCCTTCTTTTATATAGGATATCTTAGGATGAAAAATAACTTCTTAAGCATAACATAAAATAACAAAACTTAGGAAAATTTTCCAATTTAAAAAAATTGAAATTTGTATAAGTTGAAAGACACAAAGTTGTAAAACTAATGCCTGTCAGAAACTTTTGTAGCATGTATAACTAAGTATTGATATGCATGATACATCTATACATATAAAAGCCCAGCGACCGAAATGGTGGAATGACCAGAACAACCAGAACAACCAGTGGCTATGACATGCACTGTGGCAGCCAACAAGCCTGATCTGGGCCCTGATTGGGGCCCTGGCCAGCCCAGCCAGCCAACCACCTGCAGCCCCTCCCCCCCAGGATGGCCCGTCCCAATGGGCCCCCATCAGGGTGGGCTGGCTGGACCCCACCTGTGCACAAATTTGTGCACCAGGCCTGTAAAATTATATACATATGGAGAGGGAGAGAGAGAGAGAGAGAGAGAGAGAAAGAGAAAGGGAGAGAGAGAGAGAGAGAGGAGCTATGAATCTCTGAGACAAACAACCCAAAAGAAAAATGGTCAAAGCAGAAAAATAAATTACTAAAAAAATACAGTGTCCAATATACATATAAAAATATGTTTACTCTCATTACTTTTCGATTCAGCAATTCTACATTTGGGACTCCATTATATAGTAATACTTATGTATATGGACATAAATTGTTTTTTCATCAATAGGGAAATAAATTTATAAGTTTTGGCCCATTGGCACAATAAAATATTATGCAGCCATTAAAAAGAATTAGCTAAATCTCTATGGTGTCATGGAAATCCTATGTTAAATGAATAACTTGCAAAACAGTTTGTTCAACATGATTCTATTGATATCTGACTAGTGAAATTTTTGCAATTGTGTGTGTGAGAGAAATATAGATAGATAGAAAAGGGGAGGGAGGGGAGACACAGAGAATGAGAGAGACAGAGAGACAACAGAGAGAAAGAGAGAGAGAGAATAGGAAGAAGAACAAATAGATGCACACCAAACTGTTAACAGCAGTTCAGTTCCACATAAGATATGGGGTTGGGTATGATTATTAAAAAAACCTTCCACTTCTTTCTTCATCTTGACTATTTTCAAGATTTAAAATAATGCTCTTACAAACACTGCTGCAATTATTATTCTAATTTATTTACACTTGCAAATATGCATCAAGAATTTATCTCAGATATTTATCTGAAAGTGAAATTGTAGAATTTCAGATATATGTTTGTTCTCATTTACTAGATATTAACAGTGAAGAAATGCATAAACAGTTGGAATAATCATACAATGGGATTCTTTACAGCTGTTAACATAAACTAGAGGCATGTATCAATGTAGACAAAAAAATCACAAAAACATATTGAGTGAGAAAAGTCAAGCAGTCTCATAATACATTGTTTATGAACATTTTAAAGAAAACATAAATAATTTTATATAATATTTTGGAAAAATACATATTAATAAATTGTTATAATTTGCAAGAAACAATAGCATTTGACCTCAAGTGTGTGATTAATCCTGGAGGAGATGGTTATAGTTGAAGCTTTGTCTCGATAATATTTCATTCCTTGATAAATATAAAGAATATATGACATTATGTTTAATGTGTGCTAAGTCTGGATGCAATAAATGTGGTGACCTGTTACATCATTCTCTATTTTCTGAAAGTTTAAAAGTCTTCACTATTAAAGACAAAGATAGTCTGATCCATGCTTCTCTGTCTCTGGATCTGTTTCTGTTCATCAGTTTATGTTGTTCATTATCTTCCACAAATGAGTGAGATCATGTGATATTTATCTGCAATGGGGGGATAAGGACACATGTAATATCTTAATCAATAAAGAGAGAAAAAAAATCCCCCCAAAAAGACAAAGATGATTTTTTGTTTGTTATTTCTTAATTGAGATAAAGTTCACATATAACATGATATTAGTTTTATGTATGCAACATAATGACTCAATATTTCTATGTCTTGTGCAATTCTCACCACAATAAATCTTATAAACATCCATAACCATACATACTGACAAAATGTGTTATTTGTAATAAGAATTTTTAAGATCTACTCACTTAGCAACTTTCACATCCACAATACAATATTAAGTAAGTCCCATACTGCGCATTACATTCCCAGGACCTATATATTTTGTCACTGAAGTGTATACCTTTTAACCATCTTCATCTATTTTGCTCACCCTCACTGGTGACAGCCATCAATCTAAATTCTGTACCTATGAGCTTGGTTGTTTTGTTTTGTTTACTTTTTGATTTTTTTTTGTGTGTGTGTGTTTTTGTTTTGTTTTTTTGTTTGTTTTTTTTTTAGATTTTACATATAAGTGGGATCATATTTGTCTTTCTTTGTCTCACTTATTTCACTTAGCATAATGCCCTGAAGTTGTTGCAAATGGCAGGATTTCCTTCTGTTTTGTGGTTTAATAATATTTATACATATACATGTATAAATGCCCATCGTCTTTAAATTTTGCTTAGATGGGGACTAAAGAAATTGGGAATTAGTTTGAGGAAATATGATAAAGACATTGCTGAAAACTGGAGGTGAGGGGAGACATGTTTAGTGTGGAATGAGGTGATACTATTATGGAGGAGGACCAGTCTGCAAATAGACTGGTGTGTGGTGGGAAAAGCATTTCAGGGACAGTCGAGAAGGAAGATTTGAGCAATAGTGGCAAGATTTATCAGTGTGCAAAAGTACAGCCTGAGAGAAGAATGGACGCACAAAGTACAGATGCCCCTTGTAAAGGATTCCACGCTCAATGAGGTGCTTCCCTGGTTGGTCCAACAGCAAAAACTGGTCATCATTGTCAGTCTGCCCCCAGATACACCGCACCCAATGTCTCGTCCATGACCATGTAATTCAGTTCTGTCTTGGTGCAGAAGTCTAGCTTTTGGGGCTGCAGGTCTTAACCTGTGCCACCAAGCCTAGGAGGACCAGGGCCCAGAACTGCAGTGTCATCACCCCTGGCACCAATGGCTCCAGGAGTGCAGCTCAGTCTCTACTCCCAGCTGGCATCACAGTTCTTAGGTGTGTGACCGTGGGAAAGGTACTGGACTTCTCCCTGCCTCATTTCCCTATCTGAATGTCTGCTGCTCTGGCCATGTGGCTGCCACCTGGAGACAGCCTTCCTTGGGTTTAGGGAGAGAGCAGGCTTTCTTTCAAACTACTCAATCTCTTTCCTGGTTTTTCCTGGTTACCTTAGTTCCCTCTTCTATCTCATCCCTTTCCTGGACCTCCTGGGGTTTCATGACCTTATCCTATCCAGTCCTTTCCCAGTTCTTCCCAGGGCAGTCTGTTCCCCTTTTGGTCTCCATTTTGGCTCCTACCTAATAGTTCTGCTTAGTCATTTGACATCTACTGCGCATGTGCTTAGTAAAAGGGCTTCCCCCTGTGCCATTTCTCCCTTTCCTTATTCATGATCCTGGAGGCTGACCCCCCAGGATGACTGTATAGCTGCCTCTTCCTACTTAATCAGGCTGGCTTCATTTGCTCCCTTCCTTTTGTTAATAACTCATCCCCACTGTAACAATACCATTGTGATTCCTCTTGCACTATCAATACAAACCATAAATCACATTGATTGAAATATACTGTATACTAAACACTTTGCAAATGTCTCATATGCATTTTATTATTTACATACTCACAATTCTATGAATCACAGATGTAGAAACAGACCTAGATGGGTTGAGAAACTTATTTATGATCACCCAGTAATCAAGTGATGGAACCAAGATTTTAACCCACAGAATTCTGATTCCTTCCACAGCCCCAACTCTTAACCTCCACGTACTACCACAAATGCAGTTTTTCTCTTGGCTGAGGAAATGTGGAGAAGGCTGGTGCTTGCCCTAAATCAGATGAGCTATTATGAGATGAGATTGGAACATGGAAAGCAAGAGAAAAGTAGAGAGGAGGTCTAAACGAAAAACTACCTTTCCTTATGAAAAGAAAATCACCATTGAATTAAACCTCTGGAAGGTGTAAAATACTTGTATTTCCACTTTTGAACTTCTAGTTCAAGCATAAGAAAGAAACTATATTCTCAAAAAGATCCCCACTGGAAATTTTGAAGAATGAACAGGAGTATTTGTTTTAAAAGGCTGTCATAATAAAGTGCTACAAAATGGTTGGTTTAAAATAGAAATTAATTTTCTTAAAGAATTCTGGAGTCTAGAAGTCTGAAATCAAAGTTTTAGCATGGCTATGCTTCCTCTAAGACTTCCTCGTAGAATCTTTCCTTGCCTCTTTCTGGCTTCTGGTGGCAGCTTTCAAAGCTGGGGTCCTTGATTCACAGCTGTTTTCCTCCCATCCCTGCTTCCTTCTTCACCTGGCAATCTTTCCTTGTATCTTCAAATCTTTTTCTGACACTGACCGTATTAGATTAAAAGCCCACTGTACTCCACTATGACCTCATCATACTAACTACTTCGTCTACAAACCTATTTCCATATAAGGTCACATTCTGAAGCACTTGGATTTAGGGCACAATTCAACCCACAGCAACATGAAAAGAAAATAAGTCAATATTTGTAAGTCTCAGGTTTCATATTTAATCTTCGTAAAAAGCAGCATTAAAATATTAAAATAATGTTAAAATATAAGTAATTAAGGGTATATATCCACATGCATCTATATATGCTATGCTTTAAATCTGAATCGAACACCATTTAAATCATTAGAATTTATTACATACTGAAATTTTACATCTAGATAACAATCTCTTTAGAAAAGGGGAGCTTTAAAATTTCACCCTAATGAAACAAAACTGTATTACTGTCCTTCATATTCTTTGTTCACAATAGCTTGTAGTATTCAAGTCAAACAACTTACTGCATAAATAATCTTTTGGTGAAGTAAATTCTTATAGTAAGCTCACAAGACATGCAAAATCATTGCAGGAAAAACTGTTGCTGACTATGTTTTGTGTTTCTTTTTATTTAGTTGTTCCATTTGTTTTATTTTTTGTTTGTTTTCTTCTCTTGCTGAAAGACATATGGAAACAAATTGTTTTTCTCATGTTAAATGATTTGGTGGTCTTTCTCACCCTGACTTCCTGCCCCATCTTCTATAGGAAAGCAATATACAAATATCTAAATAGGAATCAAATGTTTTTGAGAAAATATGCTAAAGAAACAAGAGGACAACTGGATTTTATTCTCTATTCAGGGTCAAGTTCATTGAACTGCAAAAGCTGAAGCATCTGGGAAAAACTGCCTAGGCAGGCAGGTAGTCAGGGCTGTGAACATAATAAAAAATGCATATTTGTATCAGCTTAGAGGGCTGGGAACTATTACACACTGGTTGGAGTGTGATCAAGTGAAATTCATAATAGAGAGATTATTGTAGAACCTTCTAGCATAACAATAAAATGCAGAAAACAGATGAATCCCTGTGTCTGTCCTTTCTGGCAGAAAGCGTCTCTTTCAGAAAAACATAATTTACCTGTGCTGATTTAGAGACCTCGGATGTGCCTTTTCAGAGGACTCTGCAGTCATCTTTGTCCAGTGAGCCTTTAGAAATCAAGGATTGCCAGAGAATACCATTACCTGGAGAGCTTGCCTGTGTCGTGGGTTGCCATCAGAACTGAGACTATGGAAAAGACTACTATAAACTACTCAGAAAAATAAAAAGTTTTAAATACAGCTTTCCTAATTCAGTCCTTTATTCAGAAATAAGAGGATAGATAGGTGTTAAGTGTAGGATTGCTGCATTTGCATCAGTGCTAGGGATGGAATGCCCCAGTTTCTATATGAGAACTTAGGTAATATTCACTAGAATCCAATGGCCAGACCAACTCTTCCTTAGTCATCAACTGTAGGGAATGGGGTGTTGGTGAAGGGAAAGTGGATCAGATATTCCATTGCAAATATACTAATTTGCAAGAAATAAAAAGTAAATAAACGCTACCTAAATTTAGAAGACCTAGAAGTATTTATTTTACCCTTAAATAGCCATGACTTTGACACCTGAAGAATAGTAGTTTGGGTAAAACAAAAATTTATTGATCACATATTTTGAATTTTTTTTTTAAATGAAGGGTAGAGAGTGAGGTAGTGAGTAGATAAAAAAATATATCCATCTAGGTAATTAAAATCAATAAACTTTGTCAGGATGTATTATTATTAAAGGCTAAATATGTTGGCTTGACTTATACAGATAATGACAAGTGTCTGTATTTTATCAGTAAATTCTTTTGTGATGAATTTAGTGTAAGCTTATATACTAAGCATTGAGCATACTAGGAGCCTTTTGTGTGTGTTTTTCAAGTCATAGACAGAAAACTCTGACCTGTGATCTATTAGCTTTCATTTTAAGCTAAACATACGTGTTAAGTGATGTTTATAATCACCGAGCTTCAGGACCTCCTCCCCTAACTTGTCGCCTTATCTGTCTCCCATCTTTACTTCTCAACTTAATTCTTTGCACTTTTATTTTGCCACCTTTTATATTTTCAGAAGGATCCAAATTATAGAGACTCAGAGCTAGTGGCTAAAATATTTTTATCTGGTCCTGGCTGGTGTGGTTCAGTTGGTTAGTGTCATCTGTGCACCTAAGGGTTTCAGACCCAAGCAGGGCTTTCAATCTTATTCTAAACTAGAGGCCCGATGCATGAAATTCATGCAAGAGTAGGCCTTCCTTCTCCCGGCTGCCTGCACAAGCTTTCCTCTGGCACCCGGGACCCTGGCTTCCCTCTCAGCCCTAGCTTTGTCTGGAAGGTCACCTGGAAGGATGTCCGGTCTAATTAGCATATTATGCTTTTATTATCTACACTAATAAAAGAGAAACATGGTAATTGGCGTACGACCGCTACCCTTCCCATTGGCTAATCAGCATATCCTTATGCAAATTAACTGTCAGCCAAGATGGCGGCCGGCAGCCAGGCAGCTGGAAGCGAACATGAGGCTTGCTTGCTCCAGGGACTGCAGACTCCAACATTCTCCGCCTGACTTGCCGGCCTCTGAGTTGCAACTCTAAGAAACTATGTACTATGTTGCAAATAAGAAGCTGAAACCAGCTTTCAGCCAGCCGGGATCTCAGAGCTGAAGTTATACATTGTTTCGATTATAGAACGGCAAACAAACCAGATACGAAGCCTCAGAGCTAGAGCCAGAGCTAAAGCTGGCCCAGAATAAAATAAAAAAAAAGGAGCGGTTGGGAGCTTCAGTCAGCCTGAAAGCAGCCCTCAGCCCCTCACCCAGACTGGCCAGGCACCCCAGTGGGGACCCCCACCCTGAAGGGTGTGTGACCAGCTGCAAACAGCCATCATCCCCTCATCCAGGCTGGCCAGGCACCCCAGTGGGGACCCCCACCCTGATCCAGGACACCCTTCAGGGCAAACCAGCCGGCCCCCAGGCCTCTATCCTATATAGTAAAAGGGTAATATGCCTCCCAGCACCGGGATCAGCGTGACAGGGGGCAGCGCCCAAACCCCCTGATCGCCCTGCAGCTCTGTGTGTGACAGGGGGCTGGGCCACAACCTCTCTATCCGCCCTGCTCTGTTCGTGACAGGGGAAGGTGCCCCAACCCCCTGATGGGCCCTGCTCTGTGCGTGACAGGGGGCAGCGCCCCAACCCCCTGATTGGCCCTGCTCTGTGCGTGACAGGGGGTGGCACCACAACCTCCCCATCGACCCTGCCTTGAGTGTGACAGGGGGCGGTGCCCCAACCCCCCAATCGGCCCCACCCTGAGCATGACTGAGGGTGGCATTGCAACCTCCTGATCCGCCCTGCTCTGTGCATGACAGGGGGCAGCACCCCAACTCCCCAATCAGCCCTGCTCTGAGCCTGACCAGGGGCTGCACCTAGGGATTGGGCCTGCCCTCTGCCACCCGGGAGCAGGCCTAAGCCAGCAGGTCGTTATCTCCTGAGGGTTCCCAGACTGCAAGAGGGCACAGGCCAGGCTGAGGGACCCCCCCCCCCCCCCCCCCAGTGCACAAATTTTTGTGCACCGGGCCTCTAGTTATAGATAACAGTGAGAAGACTTTCAAAGCTCTAACAGAGTAATAAGACTTATATTTAAAGATGAGTCTAGCTGATTGAAGGAGAGATGATTAGAGTGGACTAGGTTTGTAAACCATTTTCTAGGTAGCTACTAATTTAGTTCCTGTGAAAAGATTATGATAGTCTACAACAGAGGTTGGTGGTTTTTTGTGTGTAGGGCTATATTGTAAATATTTTAGGATTTATGGCACATACAGTCTCTGTTACAACTACTCAACACTTCCATTGTAGTGAAAAAGTAATCATAGATTATATGTAAGTGAAGAAACATAGCTGTGTTCCAATAAAACCTGATTTATTAATACCAATATTGGAATTTCACATAATGTTCATGTGTCCTGGTATAATAAGTAGTCTTTTGATATTTTAAAAGCACATCAAGATGGAAAAAAAACACATCATTGGCTTTCAGACAATACAAAAACAGCACTTGTCCATGTTTTAGCTGCTGAAGATGTTTTTGTGGAGAGTAGCCTGGTTTTGAGGGCTATTCTGCAAGGAAAATTAAGAAAATGTTAATGGCTTAAGTATTAAGGTTGAGAAAGAGGTAGATGTTCAAAGGTCTTGAGTTTCTGATCTGTATAAGTAGGCAGATAAATGGTAGTGCCATTCACTGAAATAGGCAAAGAAGTTTGAAGGGAGGAATCATAAATCAGGAGACATCTTGTTTGGGCTTTTCTCATGGTTTTGAAACATCCAGATGGAGATATGAAAATGCATGAGAAAATATTTTAGCTAGCACTAAAAATGATAATCACCAGATAATACTAGGCAAGAGAAGGCTACAGGGACTGATTTCTTTTCTATAATACTTAAATCCTGAAGTCTTTTTAATATCTCTTTATTCTGGATAGGTCCTGAATTTTTTTCACCTCTCTTTTCAGGTATCCTAGTCTCATCTTTTTAATATATACATATTAAAAAAGGGTTATTCCAGTGTTTGTTTTTTTCTTTTTCTTTTCTTTTCTTTTTTTTTTTTTTGCTACAAAACTGGGCTTCGTTATTTTATTTTTATTGAGTTTATTGAGGTGAAATCCTATATAATAAAAGCATAATATGCAAATCAAAATCAACTGAACAGTGAAATGACCGGTCGGCGGGGGGGCGGCGCCAGCAAGCAGGCAGCACCAGGTCAGCCAAGGAGCATGCCAGAGGGCAGAGGGAGGGGACGATGATGGCGGGTGGTGGCAACCAGCAGCGGCAGAGGGGTGATTGGGGGGTAGGGGGCAGGGCCAACTCTGTCCTCTGATCAGCTTGCCTGGTTGCCTCCCGCAGAGGGAGGCCAGACCTCGGCTTAGGCCTGCTATCCGCAGGGAGCAGGCCTAAGCCATCAGTTAGACATCCCCTGAGGGGTTCCAGACTGCAAGAGGACACAGGCCAGGCTGAGGGACCCCCCTGAGTGCACAAATTTTTGTGCACCGGGCCTCTAGTTGGTTAATAAAATTATATAGGTTTCAGGTGTACAATTCTATAATGCATCATCTGTATATTGTATTGTGTGTTTACCACGCAAAGTCAAGTCTCCTGTCACCATTTATCCCCCCCTTACCCTCTACTACCTCCCCCAAACCTCCTTTCCCTCTGATAATCACCATACTGTTGTTCATACCTATGTTTTTTGTTTATTTGTTCTTACTTAATCCCTTCACCTTTTTCACACAGCCCCTAATCACCCTCCCTTCTAGCAGTTGCCATTCTGTTTTCTGTATGTATAACTCTGTTTCTGTTTTGGTCTTACTGCTACTCTCCAGGTTCATCCATGCTTTCACAAAAGGAAAGATTTCCTTTTTATTTTTTTTATTTTATTGTTTTGGATTTCTTCGGCTATATTCTCAAAAGTGGAATCACTGGGTCATAAGGCAGTTTCATTTATAATTTTCTAAGGAAACTATACTGTTTTCCACAGTGGCTGCAACAATCTGCATTCCCACCAAGAGTGCACAGGGTTCCCTTTTCTCCACATCATTGCCAGCACTTATTTGTTGACTTGTTGATGATACCCATTCAGACAAGTGTGAGGTGATATCTCATTGTAGCTTTTAATTTTTTTAAAAAAATTTGTATTGATTTTAAAAAGGGAGAGGGAGAGAGAGATAGAAACATCAATGATGAGAGAGAATCATTGATCGGCTGCCTCCTGTGCACCCCCTACTGAAGATCGATCTCATAACCCAGGCATCTTAATTGGATTGTTTCTTTTTTTGGTGTTGAGTATTATAAATCCTTTGTAATTTTTGTATATTCACCCTTTATCAGATGTATCATTGGTGAATATGTTCTCCCATTCAGTGGTTGTCTTCATTTTGTGGATTTCCTTTCCTGTGCAACAACTTTTTAGTTTGATGTAGTCCTCTTTGTTTACTTTTTCTTTTGTTTCCCTTGCCTGAGAAGACATAACAGAAAAAAGTATCGCTACAAGAAATTTCCAAGATTTTACTGCTTATAATTTTTCTAGGATTTTTTTTTTTTTGGTTTGGGTCTCACAAATTTATTTTTGTGTATGATGTAAGAAGGTGATCTAGCTTTGGTTTTTACATATATTTGTTCAAATTTCCCAGCACTGTTTATTGAATAGACTATCTTTTCCCCCCATTGTATGTCCTTGACTCCTTTGTCAAATATTAATTGACCATGAAGCTGTGCTTATTTCTGGGCTCTCTATTCTGGTCCATTGAGCTATATCTCTGTTTTTATGCTAATACCATGCTATTTTGTTTACTATGGTTTGTAGTATAATTTGATGTCAGTTAGAGTGATTTCTCCAAATTTATTCTTCTTTTTTAGGATTGCTGAGTCTAGCTCTGGCCTGTGTGGTTCAGTTGGTTGAGCATTGTCTCGTGTACCAAAAGGTGTCCAGTTCAATTCCTGGTCAAGACATATACCAGGTTGCGAGTTTGACCCCTGGTTGGGATGTGTATCAGACCCCACCAATTAATCTCTCTCTCTCTCTCTTTCTCTCTCTCTCATCTCTCAAATCAATAAAAACATATTTTAAAAAATGATTGATGAGGCTATTCAAGTTTTTTTTTGTGGTTCCAAATTTTTAGAATATTTGTTCTAGTTTTGTGAGATACACTATAGTATCTTGATAGCAATTTTGCTGAATCTATAGATTGCTTTGGGTTGTATGGACATTTTAATGATGTTAATTATTTCTATTTATGAACACGGTATATACTTCCACTTATTTGTATCTTCTTCAGTTTCTTTCTTCAGTGTCATATAATTTTTTGAGTACAGGCTGATCTTTTACATCCTTGGTTAAATTTATTCCTAGGATTTGTTTGTGTTTTTGAAGCATTTGTGAATGGAATTGTTTTCCTAGTTTCCCTTTCTGATAGTCCATTATAGGTGTTTAAATGTGTAATCTGTATATTCCCATTTTCTGATTCTTCCTGATTCAGCTTTGGAAGATTGAATGTTTCTACCAATTTATCCATTTTATCCAGATTGTCCAATTTGTTGGCATACTATTTTCTTACAATCCCTTGCATTTCTGTAGAGTCCGTTGTGACTTCCCCCCTTTCATTTCTGATTATATTTATTTGGGTCCTGTCTATTTTTTCTAGATGAGTTTGATTAAAGGTTTGTCAATCTTGTTTATATTTTCAAAGAAATAGCTCTTGGTTTCATTGATCTTTTGTGTTTATTTTTAGATTCTATTTTACTTACTTCTGCTCTGATATTTACTGTTTCCTTTCTTCTACTCATTCTGAGCTTTGTTGTTCATTTTCAAGTTCTTTTAGGTGTAAGGTTAGATTGGTTACTTGAGATTTTTCTTGCTTCTTGAGGTAGCCAGCAATGCTATAAATTTCCCTATTAGGACTGCTTTTGCTGTGTCCCATAGATTTTGGGCTATTGTATTCTCATTTCCATTTGCTTCAAGGTATCTTTTTATTTCTTCCTTGATCTCATTGTTAACTCAATCATTGTTTAGTAATATGTTATTTACTGCCATGTCCTTGTGTTGTTTAGTTTTCTTCTTGTGATTGATTTCTAGTTTGATACCATTGTGGTCAGCAAAGATGCTTAATATGATTCCAGGATTCTTAAATTTATTGAGATTTGTTTTGTGGCCTTAAATATGGTCTATCCTAGAAAATGTTCCATGTGCAATTGAAAAGCATGTATAATCTGCTGCTTTGGGGTGAAATGCTCTTAAGATATCAATCCAATCCATCTATTCTGGTTTGTCATTTAAGGCCACTGTTTCCTTGGTGATTTTCTGTCTGGAAGTTCTACCTGTAATTGTCAATGTGGTGTGAAAATCCCCTCCTATTGCTGTATTATTATCTATCTCTCCCTTTAGGTCCATCAAGATTTGCTTTACATATTTAGGTGCTTCCATGTTGGGTGCATAAATGTTTACAAGGATTATATTCTTTTGTTGTGTTGTTCCCTTTGTCACTATGCAGTGTACTTTTTGTTTCTGACTCTAGCCTTTGTTTTGAAGTCTGTTTTGTCAGATATATGTATTGCTACATCAGTGTTTTTTTTTCTTTTCCATTTACATGAAATACCTTTTTTCATTCCTTTACTTTTAGTCTGTGTTTTGTTCTGTGGTGGTATCTTGTAGATAGCATATATATTAGTTCTGTGTTTTTATCTGTTCACCTACTATATGTCTTTTTTTATTATTATTGATTTCAGAGAGAGAAAGGAAGAGGGAGAGACAGATAGAAACATCAATGGTGAAAGAGAATCATCAATTGGCTGTCTCTTGCATGCCGCCTACTGGGGATTGAGCCCACATCCTGGGCCTGGGCCCTGACAGGGAATTGAACCTTGATCTCCTAGTTCATGGGTCAATGCTCAACCACTGAGCCACAGCAGCCAGGCCTATGTCTTTAAAAAAAATACATATATACTTTTTATTGAATTTTTAGAAAGGGATAAGAAGGGAGAGGAAGAGAAAAAGAAACATAGATGAGAGAGGAACATCAATCGAGTGCCTCCTGTACACCCCTACTGGGGATTGAGCCCAAAAGCTGGGCATATGCCCTGACCGGTAATTGAACCAGCAACCTCTTGGTGCATGGGACAACACTCAACCAATTGAGCCACACTGTCCAGGATATACCCTATGTCTTTTGATTGAAGGTTTTAAGGCATTTACATTGAAATTGATTATTATAGGTATGCATTTATTGCCATTTGATTCACTTGACTCTGTCCCTCTTTTCTCCCTCCTCCTCCTCCTCTTCCTCCTCCTTCTTCTCCTTCTCATCTTCCTCTTTTCTTTTCTCTTCTTTTCTTTTCTCTTCTCTTCTCTTCTTTTTTCTTTTCTTTTCTTTTCTTTTCTTTTCTTTTCTTTTCTTTTCCTTCTCCTTCTCCTTCTCCTTCTCCTTCTCCTTCTCCTTCTCCTTCTCCTTCTCCTTCTCCTTCTCCTTCTCCTTCTCCTTCTCCTTCTCCTTCTCCTTCTCCTTCTCCTTCTCCTTCTCCTTCTCCTTCTCCTTCTCCTTCTCCTTCTCCTCCTCCTCCTCCTCCTCCTCCTCCTCCTCCTCCTCCTCCTCCTCCTTCTCCTTCTCCTTCTCCTTCTCCTTCTTCTTCTTCTTTCTTTCTTCTTTCTTCTTCCTTAAGCAAGCCCTTTAACATTCATTGAAATACTGGTTTGGTGGTAACAGACTTCTTTATATTTTTCTTGTCTAGGAAGCTCTTTTATTTATCTTTCAATTTTAAGTGATAGCTTTGCTGGGTACAGTAGTCTTGTCTGTAGTTCTTTGCTTTTTATCACTTTGAATATTTCATGCTAATCCCTTTTGGCCTGACATTTTTCTGTTGAGAAATGAGCTGAAAGACTTTTGAGAACTCCCTTTATGTATCTAAGTGTCTTTCTCTTGGTTTTTAAGAATCTCTCTTGTCTTCAATACTTTCCATTTTAATTATGATGTGTCTTGGTGTAGACCTCTTTGGCCCATCTTATCTGGGACTCTGCATTTCATGGACTTGTATATCCTTTTCTTTCACCAGGTTATGGAAAGTTTAGGTAATTATTTCTTCAAATAGGTTATCGATGCCTTGTTCTCTCTCTTCTCCTTCTGTTAACCCTATGATGTAGATGTGTTTACTCTTCATGTTGTCCCAAAGGTCCCTTAAACTATCCTGATTTTTTAAATTCTTTTTTTTATTGAATTGCTCTAATTGAGTGTTTGCTGTTACCTCTTCTACTGAATTTCTGATTCAAGTATCTGCTTCATCCAATCTACTGTTTATTTCTCCTAGAGTATTCTTCATCTCAGATATTTTTATTCTTCATATCTGACAGGTTCTTTTTTACAGCTTCTATGTTCTTTTTAATGCTTGCTATCTCTTTGTTGGAGTTTCTTGAGTTCTAAGCACTGTTCCCCAGCACTATTATTTGAAGTATGTACTCAATGATTCTTAATATTAGCTAGTCTGGTGCTTCCTTTGTAGTTTGCTGATCTCATAGGTGAGTTACATGTTATGTTAAATAGGTGATGCCGGGACAAAGGTTTGGTCAGGTTTTGGTCAGACTAGCCCCAGTCATCACATATAGCTACTAGTGGCATTTTATATTTCCCTTGGAATGGGCATTACCAATATATTATCATTTTCTATATGTGCTTTAAGTTGTTGAAGTTTGGAAAGTACTGATAAATAGTAAATGATAAAGTCATTAAGAATCATATCAGAAACTCTATGGATAAGGTAGTAGATATTGGAAAGAGAATCATTTTGGTGTCAGAATACTGGTTTTACCATGTACCAGCGCATATAACCTTGGGCAGTTTCTCTAACATTCAATTTACTGAGTTGTAAGAAGGGAAAAATGATGTAAAAAATAATAATTTGTTTATATTGAGATTAATGATATCCCCTTTAATTCTTTGCATAGTTTTAGGGGAAAAAAATTTTCCTCCAACAACTTAGGTCAGAGAGGACATGGACCTGCAAATTAACTGACAAATGATTATCAGGAGAAACATTTTAATTCACACTTTGCTGAGCAGCCATTTTATATACCAGAATACCCAGGGGTAACAGTTTATGTACCAGTTTGACAAAAATGATTTTGGGCTTCAGTATGGGAGGCTTTATTGGGCATTTTCATCCTGAGGCTAATGGGCAGGATGAAAGCTCCTTACTGGCTCAAAGCTTCCACAGAGGGGTGAATTCATACTGCCCAGTGCTAAGACTCAATTTTCTTTTAAGCGGGGGACTCCCTTGGAGAGGAGTTAATGGAAGCTGTATTTTCAGAAGGCTTTGATTAAGTGTAAGTAGGTTTCGTTTGTTTGTTTTCTGTAGCTGTGGTATGGTCAGATGTATTCAGTTTAAATAATCTTTATACTATTCTGATGGGTAGTTATTCCCTTCAGTGGCTACACTAAACCTTTGTCTATGTAGTTGTCTCATCCCTGCAACTAGACTGAAAGGATTGTCCTTTCTTCTTAGACTGACCCATTGCTTTGTGGAACATTCACTTTATGTAATACCTATGAGGTTCCGCAGGAAAGTTAGGCATGGAAAGGTATTCCAGACTTACTGGCTACGTGTAAAACATTCACCTGAGCACAAACAATATTCATAGTGAATTGTGAATCCACTTTTGCATTTTTGTGCTAATCTGAGGATGTTCTCATGCTAGAGGCTGGACTCAGTTAAAATGCTTTCAGTGAATTATTTTAATCAATCCAAGGACATGGATATTTGGGTAGAAGCTATGGACCAAATATTAGACAATATATTTCATTGGGGAGGAGAGAAATTAACAAAATTATAAGTATTTAAAATCTAAGGGAGTTGCAAGAACTAGAAAACTACTTCCGAGTGAGGAAAAAAATATTGTTTATTTCATTTAAAATAACAGTTCAGCCTGACACAATCAGATAATGCAGCAGTCCATATGATTATATTCTGCTATTGTTATGATACCCAAAATGAGAGTACATCAAATATGATTTGTTTCTCTTGAGCTTGTGGAAATAAACATATAATAATTTTCCTCATCCACCCATGGAACTTTAGAAATAGTTTCAGGAAACTTGTAAATTTTCTAGAATATACAATTCATCCGGTGTGGGAATTTCTGCTCAGGGTCCTTCCTCACCTTGAAACCCTAGGACTTTTCTGATTAAAATTGTATTGCCAGCTGTTGATTCTGTGCATACATTGCTCTTTGCAGTTCAAGGAATACTAGGGTGCTAAATGATCACGTTTCTGTGAGGATATGTTCCTTACAAACTACAAGCAAGAAATCTGCACACAATACTTATTGAAATGGTGATTAAACAAAGTGAAAATTAATGATTCACATGTCCATTTTCTAAGAAGATAACTGGTGTATTTCTTTTTGTCTGTATCCTTGGAGTGTAGCTTTCCTTACTCTGATTTCTTCCCCCACTTCCCACTTAATAAGTGGTGGTTGGTTTCTAATATGCACTCTGAGAATCATCTCCCAACTTGAAAATATTCATAACTCTTCATACTTTCCTTAGATGAGTAATAAAAAAAGACATTCAACATAAAATTTAAAGGTGTTGTGAAGATGCCAAGAGACATTTTCTTCATTTTACTATGGAATTATCAGGAGGAGATGAAGTCTCAACCTTTACATACAGCAATAATAATTTTCTGTGGTTCTGTGAGACACACTATGCTTAGCGATGAAACTATGTAATAAACTCGATGGTTGAAATATTACCTCCAGATTGCAGAACTTTATTCTGTTTATCTTCTCAAAGGGATTCTGCTCTCATGTTAACTCTTAAAGTGCTAAGATTTGCCAATATGTAACACTTCCAGTATATCACTTGTGTTTTTTATGTGAATATTTGACTAGTGAGCTTCATACTTTTATAAAAGTCTTTTGTAGAAATTGAAAATGAGTTTCATTTAAATTTAATATTTTCCAATTAAGAATATCCTATATAATAAAAGCATAGTATGCAAATTGTCCCCTCGACCAGAGTTCTGGGAGTTCCACCAGGGGGTGGGGGCAGAGCCGGCCTGGGGAAGGGAGGGAGGCCCTGGCCAGCAGGCGGAAGCTGATAGGGACCCTACCAGTGAATTCCATGCACTGGGCTTCTAGTTAACCTATGAAATTATAAGATACAAAAAGTGTACATTTTATGAAAAGCTTGGAGTTTCAGTGTAATCTGCCTTATCTGATAGTTCTCTTAGGGCATTCTTGACACATGTATTATGCATCACGTATCAGGAATCAACAGATTCTTTATTTATGTTTTGCTCATATTCATACTAAATTTCCACCATTATTTTTTAAGAGCAACCCTTTCTCTGTGAAATGAATTTTGTTCTTTATCATTTTAAAAAAGAATACCAAAATTAACATGTAAGAGCACATATAAAAATTTATTATTTATTGAGATATGTTTATATGTGAATGTACATGTAAGTGCTCATGTATTTGAAAACTTTGTTTGCATAATGACAGGCTTTGGAAATCTGAAGTGAGTTTGTCCCTGACATTAGGTTGAAACAAAATGAACAAAACATAGCATTGAATCTACTCATCAGTGGCCAGCAGCTACATGGAATTCCAGGGATCGTTTGCCCATTAACGAATACTCTGGATATACTAGATTCACTCTTATACTTTGCCAAATAGATTGATGTTCAATAAAAGGATTACATCAAAATACTAGATAATATGCCCACTTGAGGTACAAACTCATTTTACTTATGCCTGTGCATACATTCATATTTATGTATTCATTTTATGCTTTATTTATGTGTTATGTCCTATAACTTATGTGATAATCTTAATACATTCACCTACTTATACTTAAAATCTGAAGATCCTCCTTTCCTTCATGAACTGACCATTTGATATCACAAAAGGTTTTCAGTGCTTACTAGTGATATTAAAGACAGGTCTTTATCTTATAGTTAACAATACCCATTTTTGTGGATATATATAATCAATCTCAGTGTTCAGTGTCACAGAATACTCATGAAATCACCTTAAATTTTTTTATTAATTCAAAAAAGATGTATTTAATACTTACAGGGTATTAAAATTTTATCTTACATTGGGTTTATAGATTCTGCCTACAAGTTTCCAAGACACTGGTGACATTATGGTTTATTTTATTTTATTTTTTTAAATATATTTTAATGATTTTTTACAGAGAGGAAGGGAGAGAGATAGATAGAGAGTTAGAAACATCGATGAGAGAGAAACATCAATCAGCTGCCCCCTGCACATCTCCCACTGGGGATGTGCCCGCAACCCAGGTACATGCCCCTGACCGGAATCGAACCTGGGACCTTTCAGTCCGCAGGCTGACGCTCCATCCACTGAGCCAAACCGGTTTCGGCGACATTATGGTTTAATATATAAAAGATACAGCATATTATTCACTCAAGAAATGTAATTAGAGCAATGTTGTCTAAGGTTCCTATTTGAGAATGACCATGGCAGGGCGGGGACCAGAGTGAGGCGATTGTAGTACCTGGGATGCTGTTTTAAGGAGTCATATAAGTACCAACAGTATTGTATTCCTGGACAGTTCTGAGAGTGAGTGCCTTCTTAAAGTGAAGTGCCTATGGTGCAAAATATAATCAAAGGCTCACTCTCACAGTCTCTAGAAGACCATAGAATGAGTGTCTCTTTAAATTTTGCACACTAAGTCCTTCATCCAGGTCCTGGACTGTAGCAGGTTTTCACAAAATGTGTTCCCAAGGAGATGCTGCCACACCCTGAGTCACTGGGCTGCCTCAGCAGTAGTTCTAGGAAATAAAAAGGAACCTTGAAAATCAAGAGATAGTAATGTAAAATCTTAAGTGAGTATAGTAGAATATGTGGATATAGGCCATAACTGAGGAAGTTGCATATTTTCCTGAAAGTATGAGCTCTTTTCTGTTATCTTTCAAGGGAAAACTATCAACTATTTATGGATAGAAACAAAAGATTTTGCCAGAAGACACAGGGGAATAAAGCATCACAGTACTAATAACTGACACGAGGCAGTCACTTTTACAAGGTCGTGCTCATCACTATTCGATCCCATAGAGCTGTGCTCACCTGTGGGAATTAAGGGGTAATATGAATGCCCAATCCAATTTGTTAGGAATTTTGATATTTATTCCTTGCAAGAAGATGCTAGGCTGATTAGGTTTCCATAGATAGCCTTAAGCCAAATGAAGTATGAAATCATCTAGTTAGCAAATAGTGTAGGGTTTCTTCAGCCAAAGAAATTGTTCACTGACCTATTTATGTAGATGAAAAGATGGGCAACTGTAGTTTATAATTTGAGGTAAATGTTAGATGATACTAATATTTGAAAAAGGTCATCCACACATGGTGAAACCATTAATAATAGGCATTTAATGAATGAATTCAGGCATTTGCAGAACTACCTAAAATTCTCTGTTTGAATTGTTTTTGCATATCCAGAAAATAGTAAGGATTTTGATAGTTCTAGATAATTGTTTTGTATTCTCTAGACAGTTTCAACCTTTGTATAAGGAGCAGAATATTCATCCTGCATCACTCAGAAAACTGAGTTCACATTTTTGGTATATCTCACATTATAATAGAGTCTCTCCAGTGGTATGAATGGAGCCTGATCACCTTTCAGCACACTGATGAAAGGAATTGCTGTGTATGCAAAAATTAAGTTCTGAATTTGACCCACAAAGACATTGAAACACTTTTTTTTAAGCACTTAAACATTTTTCCATTGATTTCTTTTTTTTAGAGAGAGAGAAAAGGGGAAGGGAGAAAGAGAGAGAAACATCCATGTGAGAGTGAAATATCAGTTGCCTCCTGCACACCCTTTCTTAGTTGCCACCCTCTTCCTTATTTTGCTCCTATTTCTGAAGCTTTTATGTTGCTTTCTTCCTCTTATGGCTCATTGATGTTGGATTCCTTACAGTTTGATGTATTGGACTGTACAGTAGGCACATTCCAACTGGGTTCCTATGGAAGTCTGTGACTTAGAAATGCCAAGTCCAGCTCACTGCCATTTTTTTTTGCATGACCTATGAGTTAAGAATAGTTTTTACATGTTTGAGTGAATTAAAATAAGAATAACATTTTGGAACACATACAGATTTGATGAAAGTCAAGAGTCAGTGTTCAAAAAGTTTTTTTTTAAATATATTTTTATTGATTTCAGAGAGGAAGGGCGAGGGAGAGAGAGATAGAAACATCAATGATGAGAGAGAATCATTGATCGGCTGCCTCTTTCATTTACCCCACTGAGGATCAAGCCTGTAACCTGGGCATGTGCCCTTGACTGGAATCAAACCTGAGACCCTTTAATCCGCAGGCCAATGCTCTATCCACTAAGCCAAACCAGCTAGGGCCATAAAATATTATTGGAGCACAGACACACTCATTTATTTCTGACTTTTTTTCCCCTATAACAGCAGAGTTGAGCAGAGATAAAATTGGTAACAGATTTTATGGCCCACAAATCCTAAAATACTTGCTATCTAGATTTTTAGGGGAAAATTTTGTGGATCTCTGCGTTAATCAGTTCAGAGAAATGGGCTGGGATTGTCCTGAAAAGTTACAGCACATTTGTAGCTGCAGTGCAATTTCAGCCAGGAGGGCATTGACATGGTGTGGCAGTAACTCCTTCTATAGAGCAGATGTCCTGAGGAAGTAAAGGGGAAAAGGAGCACATAGTGTTTTGTTTTGTTTTTTGTTGTTTTTTTGCTTTATATTTATAATGGTAAACTAATCAAGAATTAAACTTCAGAATTCAAATTAATTTAACAGCTCTTAAAGGCAGTTTATGTTTCATGTTTTAAGCTTGGTGATTTCACAGGCATGATGCCATATGAGGTTGATATTGATGGTATTGATATTGATAGCATAAAGCCATTCATAAAAGTCAGCTAAAAATAGAACCATGTATGTTTCCAAATGATTATTTAACCGTTCTGATGGATGTCTTCTCTACAACTGCTTTCTTAGGCGTTATAGGATAAAGCCTACATTCTTAATCCAAGTCCATCCTCTCTGCCTCCTCTTTTCTCTTTCTGTCTCTGTCTCTCTCTTCCCTAATGTGATGAAAATATTAAAACATAAACTTTAAGAACATAGACATTGGAATCAGATGTTCTTGGTCTTCAATCCTGGCTTTCCTCATACTAAGTGTGTAAGATTGATCCGATTACTTAACAACTGTGCAGTAGACCCCTCTTTATCCATAGTTTCCCTTTTCACAGTTTCACTTATACTCTAGTTCAACCATGATCCAAAAATACCAAATTAAAATTCTCAAAAGAAAACAACAACAATTCGTAAGTTTTTAATTGTGCACCATTCTGACAGCATGACAAAATCTTGAGCTGTCCAGTTCTGTCCCACCCTTGACATGAATAATCCCTTTGTTCAGCATATCCATCCTGTATACATTACCCTCTGTTAGGCCCTCAGTAGCCGTCTTGGTTATCATATTGCAGTGCTTGTGTCAAGTAACCCTTATCATCAGAAGGTAAATAGTAGCCTAAGGCTACTTCATAGTGCCAAATTCATTCACCTCACTTCATCTCATCATGTAGGCATTGTATCATCTCACATCACAAGAAGGGTGAGTACAATACAGTAACATATTTGGAGAGAGATAACACAATCACCTGAGAGAGGGAGGAAATAAGAAAGAAAAGGAGCATTATTAAAAACTGTCAATTTATGATAGTCAATTGCAAATTGAGGAAGAATATATTAAACAGGAAAGAAATGCACAAATCAGTATTGAACTTACTAAAAGAAGCCTCTTTCCAACTCTGGGTGTGATAAGATTCCTCCTCAAATATTACATTTTAACTGCACTTCTATGCCCTTTATAGTTTGTAGGCAAGAAGGAAATAAGTGGTAGAGCCCCATTCTAAAGCTGAAAAGTATTCATCTCTCGGACAACAGAAAATATTCTCATTGTGCATAAAATATAACCATCAGTAGCAAATTTATAAAGCTAAATTGCTCACAACTACAGAATAATGGCTTCCTACAAGTTTACAAAGGAACGGTATATTATTCTTACACAAAATGTAACTTAAAGTTGAATTTTTATCTGCCTTGAATGGAAACATGCAATTCTCTCTCAATAGAGGGAATCAGTGGAGCCTTATAGGAAAATCTTGCTGGTTGCTTGTAGTTTGGGTGAAAATTGTTATCATTGGATTTGCATTAAATGCAGTTCCTTCTTCTTAAAATAGGATGATTGGCAGGGATTAAGACTTTATTACTAAAGGACTTCTGAACCAAGATTTTCATGAATAATATCTACTCCCTTGTTTATTAATGGTGTTTTTGAAGTGCATGTGCCAGTATTAACTATTGAAGTTCTCAGTTTATACGAAATGGACTTAGCATATACTTTTCCTGCTGAGCCAAACACTTATGTTAAAATCATAGATAAGAAATTAATTTGTTGTAATAAAGTCATAATTAAAATAAGACAACTCATAATTTTAGATTCTTTTTTTTAAAATTTGGAATGGACAGGGCAGTATTCATTAGAGGAAAAATTTGCAGAGATTATTCAAACCATATTTAATTATACCTTTCTCAGTACTAGTCCATCTTAGTGATTTATGTATGTATTAATGATGAATCAACTAGATGAAAATAATATTGCTTCTACAGGTCATTTTAACTTCTATTGAACTTAAATGGTTCTATGTTATTCTGTGTCCATGTATCTTTCTATCTATTCATTTTTTTAAAAAATTTTAAATGCATTTTTTATTGATAGTATTACAGGTAATACTTTCTATCTATTTAATTTGCTTACTTTTTACTTATCAAGAAAAAACTTTGGCCTTTACTTTCTGTTTATTAATGCTGTATATTCATTGTACTTGTTTCCTAGAATAGATAGAAATTATACTCCTTAGAATAATAGTATTAATAACAAAATTTAAAAAATGGGTAATGGAGCATCATGCCACGTGAATGACTTCTCTCCAGAACAACTACCTCCTGGAGAAACTGGGAACTGAAAGAAATGTATGTTTTGATTATATGTATCAGAGAAATTATGACCGCCAGCAGCTCTTAATCCAGGGAGAAAATTCATAATGTGGGTTTATCGAAAAGAAGAAGAAAGAATCACCTCCTCTATCTTGCTCTTGTCTGGGCCTGCACTTGGCATTCTCATTCTCTCTCTCTCAAGAATGGTTATATCAGACTTAGCACCAAAAGTGAGAAAAAGTTGGACTGAAAAAACAAACAATTTGAATACCTTCTTCAATATTATGAGGCCACTTGTGTGTTCAACTATTCTCTAGATGTTTTTTGTTTTGTTTTGTTTTTCTTGGCTGATTTTGGGGGCCAAATATATTTTTTAATTGTTTAAGTATTACATATAGTATTACATGTCTCCTTTTTCCCCCATTGACCGCCCCGCATCCACTCCCACCCCCCAGCACATGCCTTCACCCCACCTAGTGTCTTTGTCTATTGGTTATGCTTATATGCATACATACAAGTCCTTTGGTTGATCTCTTACACCTCCCCCGCACCTTCCCACTGAAGTTTGACAGTCTGTTTGATGCTTCTCTGTCTCTGTATCTATTTTTGTTTATCAGTTTTTTATATTCCACAAATGTTTTTGACAAAAATAAGACTAGAAGTTTGGGTTTGAATTAATCTATACTAATAAAAGGATAATATGATAATTAGACCAGGTCAACCAGCCATCTTCCAGATGTCCCTCTTCCTTCCAGACACAGTCATGGTGATGGGGGCTGAGGCAGAGGCAGAGGCAGTTAGGGACAAGATCAGGCATACAGGGGAGAGCAGTTACGGGCAAGATCAGGCTGGCAGGGAGTTAGGGGTGATCAGGCCAGCAGGGGAGGGCAGTTGGGGGCAACCAGGCCTGCAAGGGAGGGCAGTTGGGGGCGACCAGGCTGGCAGTAGAGAGTAGTTGGGGGAATTAGGCAGGCAGGTGAGTGGTTAGGATCCAGTGGTCCTGGATTGTGAGAGGTATGTCTGACTGCCCCTGAGGGGTCCCAGATTAGAGAGGGTGCAGGCCAGGCTGAGGACACCCTCCCCCCGTGCTTGAATTTCATGCACCAGGCCTCTAGTAAGGAAATAATAAGTTAGAATGACTAAAATTATTTACATGAAAGAAAGAAACTGATAGATTTTTTTAAGGAAATATTGTTCTTCAAAAAGAAATAGTTATTAAAATTTGTGTGATGTGATTGTAATGTTAGGGATTCATTTTTAATTAAGGGTCTGTTGATCTTTTTGGAGCCTTAAATAATCGTGTTGAATGGAAAATATTATCATTTAAACCATTCTATAGATTCCTGCTACATTCTCTATAAACCACTTGTTTCCCTAAAGTTTCTCTGAGTTTATTTTCTGGAAGTTTTCTGTATGGTCTGATTCTCAATTTAGTCTGACTGCTATTTTCTGTTGCTATAATAGATTTTACTCTATTGGTTTAAATGTACTTTGCTGCCAGTTGACTAATATAGTAGCTGAGATGTACTGGCAATTAGTACTAACTTTATTACTTTTTACTATAAATGTTACATATATATGTAACATTTTGTAAATTATATATATATATATATATATATATATATATATATATTCTGTTTTCTGTTCCCAATAACAATAGGATGTCTTTTTTCTTTTCTCACATTAATTTTCCTTTCTGTCATATCAAGCAGCTGTCATATAAATAATTAAGGGCAAAACATGAAAAGGATGCACTTTTTAAAAATTCTAAATGGTTATAATTTTAGCAAAGAGTAGAATTTTACCTTTAGTTCTTTCCCAGATGATGATCATGCTGATTTAAGTTTTTCTCTTCATGCTGATGACTTTACTTGTGATGACTAGCAATGTTTGGTTTAACCCTTTAATCTCTAGACCTTTGGTCTGAAGCTGTTTAAACTAGCAACATGCTTGGGTTTAAGCTATGTTAATTATAATGAAGAGTCATCAGGTATTAAATATGCAAAACATAGGTTCTTAACTGTTTTCTTGTTTTTTTCTTTAGGAACACACATTTATATGACAACAATTCCAGTGCATTTATCTAGAAACGTGGTCTGGACTGGACTGTGGTCACACCCTTTTCTTCAACTGCTCACACTCCCTCACCCCTCAGCACACAGGAATAATCACACTGCAGTGCTCTGAGGTAGCACTCAGTGAAAACAGCTGTTATTACAGTACTATCTTCTAGCCTGGGAAGCCAATTTAGACTCAAGTAGGCTATCTTGTTTCTGAAGATCCCAAGGCTCTTTGACACCCATTTTGAAGGATTCAGCCACAGTCCAGGAAATATTTCCTTAGAGTTATTACCTTATAGACACTGGTAGTGGATCCTGCTATAAATAGATACTACTGTAGAAAGCACATCAGCATTAAATAGGGATTGTTTCATTTTATAACATTTATGTACACAAACTACAATTCCTTCTGATTTTGTATCAAGGTTAAAATATCACAAGAAGAATGGTCTGTGAAAAAGCCTAGGTGTGTGGTTCCTGAAGGCCACTCTAAAGTCCCTTTTCCAGAAAGTCTTTCCCTTGTCTCCCTAGGCTGGTTGCATATCCTTGCTATGTGTACCCGGAACACTCAACATTTAACTTGCCTTAATCTTGCTGAATTTTAATTACCTGCATATTTATGCACCTCTTACTACCTCTCAGCTGCTCCACCCACATTAGACAGTGCTAGTAAATGCCTTGTAGACATATTCAGTGCTATCATACAGCTGGGCATAGAGCTGAATTGCTATAAACACATACTGAGTTTGGCTATCATAATATCCAAAGACCTCTCACTTGACAGTTCTATCATTCCATTAGTATGAAAATAACTAATAACATCCTCCTGAAAATAACCTTACTCTATGCATGAGAAAGTGTCACCCCAAGTTAATCCCTTATTCTCATTAAGCTGGGATTCCTAAACTCAGTTTACTCATTTATCAACCTAATATATTTAGGATAAAAGTTCTTGTTTACTAAAATCATAATTTTATGTAGTTATTTATGAGCTTGACCAGAAGCTGATTTTTGTATCTTATTTTTTAATTAATTATATCATATATCTATAGCCCTTTTATTTTTGAATATAAAATAAGTTGATGTGACTCAAAATTCCAAAGTATAAAACAGTAAATATTATCTTGTGAGCCCATTTAGTTCTTGTTTCCAGAATTCCTGGTTATTCCTCCTAAAATACTTGTGAATATATAAATAAATACATATATAAAAGATAAGTTAGTTTCTCCCCTTTGTTATACAAAAGTCAATATACTATATGTGTGTTGTTTTTTTACCCTTGAAATTTTTACTTAATTTATTATGGTGAACCTTCTATATCTGTACCAGAGAGTATCCTCTTTCATTTCTACAACTAGAGAAGCGTTATATGTTGCACACAAACTGAGTTTTGTTTGTTGAATTTCATTTATGGAATACAAATCTGGTAGGCATTTCCACATGTCACTTATTCCCCACGGCCATATGAGAGATACTAGATTATGATCCATGGCAAGTGAGTCTGGCCATTGTACCATGTTGTTAAAGTGACTGACGGCTATTGACTTACTGTAATTGGAGTCAGATATCTGATTTAGTTCTGTATATCCATTTCAAAAAGAAAACCCAAGATTTTGGTGTTTAATTCTTTGTGTACCTTGCCTTAACCCTTTGCCATTAGGTTGAATGGAAACAATACTTAATGTTGGTGACTAATGGCAGTAGTTCTTCAGCCTGGTGGCAAAGCAAAGCAGTTCAGAACTAATGAGATTCAATCAGGTATATGCCAGGGGTGAGGGATACTTTTTATTTTCTTTACTCTGGCTCTCTGGAGTTTTCTCTTTGTAGCACTTTAGGTGGTGTCTACGTTTCCTGGAAGAAAGCTTTATCTGTTGCATTCTTTAAATGGTGGCACCAACTAAATCTCCTTATTAGCAAAGGACTTCAGGAAGATGAATGCATCTTATGCTTTCTTTTTATGACATACATAATACGTCTTTCCTTATTGGAAGTTAGAAGGAAAATAATAGTTTTGAAAATTACCGATCTTATTTCAAATTAAAAGGTATTGAGAATTTTCTCTTCACTATGTGTTATTATAAAAGCCCTAAATATACTAACTCTTTGAGCCCCTTTGAGGTAGATAACATTATGATATTAATTTTACAGAACAAGAGAACAGGGGAGCATAGAACTTAAGAACTTGCTCCAGAAAAGAGCACAACTAGAATACAGTAGAGCCAAAATTAGAATAATAACAACAATAAACAGGAACTGTAGCTCCAGTGCCAATACTCTTTTACCACTGAACTTATGTAGCCTCTCCAATAAGGAACCTATTCCAAAAAGCTCAGTCATGTATCTACTAAGTGGAAGACTAGGGTCAGAACCCAAGTGTGACACTGAAATCTACACTGAGTGGCCAGATAATTATGACCACCTGATGTTGGTAGGCAAATTAGCTATAATTTCGCACTGAAGTTGCTAGAGGGCCAGACCACCATTATAAATAGGGAAGCAGGTTCTTTACCATGACAGTAGAAGTGATGTTTTTCTGAAGATATGGGTAAACAACTCGATTTAACAGCCTTTGAACGTGGTATGTGTGTGTGTGTGTGTGTGTGTGTGTGTGTGTGTGTGTGTATTCATGGAACAGATACAGATAAATACAGGTGTAGATCTATACTAATAATAGAGAAATGTGCAAATCATCTGGGAGGCCATCACAGTAATGGCCAAACAGCAGGCTGCTTGGGGTGACCAGGCTGGCACGGGGGTTAGTGAGGGATGACCAAATGACTGAACAGCAGGCTATGTGGGGTAACCAGGCCAGCGGGGGGCGGGTGTGGAAGTTTGGAGCGACCTGGCCTGTAGGGGGGCAGTTGGGGGTGACCAGGCCGGTGGGGTGGGGGGGGGGAAGTTGGGGGTAACCAGTCGGCAGAGGGGGGCAGTTAGGGGCTTCCAGGTCAGCAGAGGGGGGCGGTAAGGGGTGACCAGGCTAGTAGGGGGGAATTAAGGGGGAACCAGGCCAGTGGGGGGGCAGTTGGGCATGACCAGGCTGGTAGGGGGGGCAGTAAGGGGTGACCAGGCCAGCAAGGGTGGCAGATAGGGGTGATCAGGCAGGCAGGCAGGCAGGTGAGCAGTTAGGAGACAGCGGTCTCGGATTGTGAGAGGGATGTCCGACTGGGCTGAGGGGACCCCCCCCCCCCCGCATGAATTTCATGCACCGGGCCTCTAGTATAATGATAAATATAGATATAGGTAAAGATAGTTGAAATAGGTTGTGTGTTATTGATGTGAATTAATTTTCTCTTTGTCTCCATGGAACTTATCCTAGATTTTTGAACTGTTTTATTATAATCCCACATCATGCTCAACTATGTAGTTGCTTCTGCATAGATTCCTGTAAAATCTCTACCTAATATTAGTTCGATTATTGTTTCTTCTCTGAAGCCTTTTCTGGTCATACCTCTCCCAACCCACTTATGTGTCTTTTTTTTGTTGCTTAGTTAGTGTATTTACCAAACCTTTATCATTTGTGTGTGATTGCACATGTGCATCTTTTGAGTAATCTGTGGTACCTTTAAGTATAGTATAGTGACTTGATTCTGTATCTAAAATATGTAGCATGTTGTCTGGCCCCTGGTATGCCAGTCAATAAAATAACTTAAAAAGTTGATGACTCTTATGCTGTCTTAAATGTCTCACTTAATATTTTCTTAACTGTAATGAACTTGAGGCATATAAATAACTTGAGCAAATGTGATATTGTTAAAAAAATAAAATATGTAATATCTTTGTACATTCTAGATTTGGATAAAAGTTTAAAAATACCTTAGCTGGCTGTGATGGCTCAGTGGTTAAGTGTCTACCTATGAACCAGGAGTTCATGGTTTGATTGCCAGTTAGGGCACCTGCCTGGGTTGCAGGCTCCACCCCCAGTAAGGGACATGCAGGAGGAAGCTGATCAATGATTCTCTCAAAGCATTGATGTTTCTATCTCTCTCCGTCTCCCTTCCTCTCTGAAATCAATAAATATATATATATTTTTAAAAATAAAAATTATACCTCAAATGATTTTTATCTTTCATAACTATAGGTGAATGAAGCCCATTATGCCTCTAAACTCTGGTAACTGAAACCTCCACTTGACCCACTACCTCTTTTCTTCATTCCGGTGGAGCCTGTGCTTTGCTACATCAGGATCTCTCCCTGTCCTACACAACAGCCCCTCTCTGGCCTTGCTGCTCTCCAATCATCCCCTAAATGAGTCAGCTCCAGGTTCCCACTGGCTTTTCTAGGTCCCCGGAGAGGAACCCAATCTTGTGTTAACTCAGTTGTTAGCTTTCACCACCACCTCTCCCCCCCCCCCCCCCCCCCCACACACACACATACCTCTCAACCAGGCAGATAGATCCTCTGTCTCTTTATCCCCAGGGAGAAGCAGAGTTATTTGGATTGCCCTAAAACACTCAGGAAGGGCTTAATGGATAGTCTCTGGGAACACACGTTTTTTGTTTTAGCAGAAAACGTGTTTGAGCATGTGTGTGGTAGAAAAGTGAGGTTACTAATATTCAATGTATTAAACAAGAAACATTAATCCAAATAAATGCCATCAGGGAACCACCTGAATTTGAACTGTTTTTCCTATAATCAAGATCAAGCCCCCAAATCATACTTTTTAAAATAAATAATCAAATTAATGCAAATTTACTTCAGAAGCTGGAAAGCTAGCAAAGTGTTTAAATAAATGTATTTTTCTTAATTACTTTCCTATTGGAAGTATGGCAGTGACTTCATGGGATGCAGGCCAATTACCTTTCCTCTCTGTCCATTATAGGGAAGGAGGGGAATGGAGAGCTTGAGGAAAAGGTTAAAAGACAGAGGACCAAAATGAGGTATCTCGTTAAATGTAGCAACTTCATAAAAATTTTCAAATTTATGAAGAAAAATTAATACAAAAGGAGAAAAATTAAAATAATAGCGATAATAAAGATAAATTGCAGATAGTAACTTTTTAGAATTTAATAATTAATAGGAGTGCTTTATTTTCTTATAAACACTTTCTTTGAATCTTAGGCTAAAACACTCCATAGCATCCCAATTAATAAAAATAAATAAATAAAATGACCCTTTTCTTTTTCTCTCTCTTTTCCTCTCTGTTTGTTCTCATTCCCTTCTTTCCTTCCTCCCTTTCCTTCCTCCCTCCTTCCGACCCTCCCTCCCTCCCTCCTTTTCTCTTTCTCCCTCTGTCTCTCTTTCTTTCTTTCCTCCATCAGAGCTCTGGGTACTACAGAAATTATTTCAGTGATGCATCTGTGTGAAAATATATGTTTCTCTTATTCTCTCCACTGATTAATACAATTTCAAATGGAAAGTGTGATAAGCCCCAATCTTTTGGTGCAATTCCTGTATCCCTGTTCCAGCCCCAGTTTCAAAGAGAATAAGATCAGAGTGTTCTTTTTCCTTTTTCCCTTGAAAAAGAAACTGGCATTTCTCCCCATTTCTTCTTACAGCCGACATTTAGGATAATTAAAACAGAGTTCTTACATTTCCTGTTTCCATGGAATCTGTAGGTCTAAAGTTTCCAGGATGCTCTGTTAGTCCATAAAAGCATCATCAGATTTCTAGTCTCTTGAGCTTAACTTAGATCTTCAGAAATATAATGCAGGGGTCCTTTCAACAGAGAAAGTCTGCATGAAGGGCCTTTTAAATGATTGCTTCTCAACTTTCGGCATGCCTTTCATGATTTCACACTCTGACTATTTTTTGCATCTTACTGACATTTGCAGTTCCCTTGAGGCATGTATTACAGTACACACACTACTCCTGGTTAGATAATCACAAGTTTAGATATTTGTGAATGTTTAGGTTCTAAAGAAGGAAAGTGCCTTCAGGCAAACATACTTGTTAACATAATCATAGAAAATCTCAGAAAATTTCATTTGGATATATATATATATCCCTCATGATTCTTTATATTATTTATTTTTGCTATTGTTACTTTGTTTGGCTTGGGATGTCCCTTTCTGTTGATTTATTTTTAAACTAGAGTTAATATATCAGTGAAATTTTCTGACTTGTTGGAGTGAGGAAGGTGTGGAGATTATATGAAACTTGATGCTATTTTGATATTAAATTTATTTATTTTTTCTAGAGATAAATTCTATGTATTAAGAGATTTTACATTTAATTTTGTTTCCCCTTGGATAATATGCATTAAATGCCCAAGTTAAGTTTGTTCTTAATGCTTTGCCAAGAACTCAGAATTCCTGGTGGAGTCAGGTGCTTAGGGAGATACCAACAAATGAAGTCATTTTAAAGTAAAGATATTTTAGTTCTTTATCTTATTTTCTAAGGGGAGGCGTAAATGGCAAGGATGCTGATTGAATAGAAAGTTACATGTGATAAGATTTAACTTGGAAATGGATATAAAAATTAGAATTTTAGGTTAAACAGATTAGACATTTCTAACATTCCCATTTTACATTCTGATATAAATCTAAGATTGTTTTTATTAACCTTCACTTGTGAAGTCTTCTTTATTTAATCTTACATCAAACTTTATTGCATTTCAAGGCCCATTATTAGGACAGCTTAAAATTGGGCCAAAAGTTAACTAGTTTTTTGTTTAGGTTTCTAAAGGTAGTTATATTGCTTTTGATCTAGAAGCTTTTAACTCAGGAACTCTCTTCCATATTCTGCCATGGAGGAAAGGATGATGCAGCATCTATGTATGCTAACTTTACGATTTGAGATATTTTTTTCCCTTATCATTCACCCATGCTTCTTTTCATGTATTATAGAATCTTAAGTATATCATAGATGTTTATCATTTTAGTTCTTATAAACTTTCATAGACAAGCTCAAATAAAATCACTGAAAACTTTCATCTGTATGTGCTTAGGGAGGAAAGAGCTTATATTTAGAACTCTTACCTAAAAAGATTCTATCACAAATTTGAGAGGTATTCTAGAAAGAATTGGTCAATTGGCAAAAATAAAATACATTCTTCTCAGTGTTTTCACATGTAAAATGGCTGGAAAAAATCAGAACTGGTGCTACTTTTTCATATACCCTCTTTATGCATGCTGTTATGACAAATCTATGTGCCATTTGAGTGGAGATTAGTGCTACATTATTTCCCAGAGTGCTAAAACCTAAATATATATCAAGTGAAATTCTTTAAGTAAGGTATTTTTATGAAAAACAGAAATGTATTAATTAATATCTCCTAGACACTCTGATAATACTCGGTCCTCAGTGACTATGTAATGGCATACACTGAGTTATTAACCTAAGAATCTTTCTAGCAAATTCATCTCTCTTCTGATGTCACAATCTGTGGAACTTTCACTATTGTTTTATAAAATTTGTCCAAGGCTATATAAAATAGTCCTGAGGCCCATTTTCCAGATAGATAAATTGATCTACTTAAACAAGAAAATAAATATCTCTCTTCAACTATAGTTACCAATTACTCAGAAGATTATACATGTCTTAAAAGCAAAAGTAGTATATTATTCGTCTACTAGAGGCCCGGTACATGAAAATTAATGCACTGGAACGGGGGTCCCTCAGCCTGGCCGGCTCATAGTCTGGGAGCCCTCAGGGGTGGGAGGAGACCTGGCCATCAGGGGAAGGCAATGCCCCCATCACACCTCTGCTGCTGCCACTGTTGGCAGCGCAAGCCTCAGCTGGTCCTGGTTACCTGAGCCTCGGGCAGCCTTGGGCGGCTGGGGGGCTGAGGGCACGTCCGGCCACACCATGGGCCTGCCACCCCTGGCAGGGCTGAAAGGACTGGGGCACTCCGGCGGGGCTGAGGGGACTGGACGCCACCATCTTGTGGCTATGGGAGCCGCCATCTTTATGATGGTGTGATGGTCAATTTGCATATTTCATCTTTATTAGATAGGATATGGCCTTCTACCCAGTACTTTACCTGAAGCAAGTGATAATAAATGACATTTTAATACATAAACTAATGAATGAACAAATATTCTATATAATAAAAGGGTAATATGCAAAGTGACCAAATGGCAGAACTACCGGTCAGTGGGGGGTGGGGCCAGCGAGCAGGAGGTGCCAGGCCAGCAAAGGCGCATGCCAGAGGGCAGAGGGATGTGACGGCAATTGTGGGGCAGCAGTGACCAGTGGCAGAGGAGGGGTGATGGGCGTGGGCAGGGCCCGCTGCTCCCTGGCCCCGCCGTCCCCTGATAAGCCCGCCCTGATCAGCCCGCCTGGTCACCTCCTGCAGAGGGAGGCCACTGGCGGCTGCGGTGGCTTCGGGGCGATTTTGGGGTGGCTGTTCAGCACCTTCCCCAAATCAGCTCGCTGGGTTCACCTCCTGCAGAGGGAGGCCACAGGTGGCGGCTGCAGCAGCAGGGGTGGGGGAGGTGGCTGCTCTCCAGCTGGCTCCGTCTCCTGATGAGCCTGCCAGGTTGCCTCCCCTCCAGGGACCGGGCCTAAGCTGTCAGTCAGACATCCCCTGAGGGCTCCCGGACTGTGAGAAGGCGCAGGCCGGGCTGAGGGACACACCCAAGTGCATGAATTTTCATGTACAGGGCCTCTAGTAGAACTTATGAAAATCCACCGCATAATTTGCATGTTCCTTTCAGAATCATGAGCCATAGATTAGATGCAATTAAAATTTGAGTGATGAGAATTTGAGATATTGAGATGTAGAATATGATTATAGATTCCATTTATGGACATAACTTAAATAGTATCAAACTTCCTTTTTCTACCTTTATCTCTCAGATATTCCAACAATTTCAAAGATATTGGGCTTATTGAATTGTTAACCCTTTCTAAGAGATAACTTCCATTCTCTCATAAATAGAAGTGCCTACTATGTTTTGTTATAATCCGGGCTCTATGGTTTCAAATATCATTTTTTTAATTTGTTTGTTTTAACGTTTATCAGATCATCTCAGTGATTTTATTAGTACTGTGTCTTAACATTCACAATTATAATTTTAGATCTTTAGACTACCCATTGTAATGTCATCCATGTGACCTTTTAGGAAAATGCGTTTGCAGACAAGTAACGGCAAATTTTAGCAATAATTAAAGGCTAGGTAAAACCTAACTACCCACCTTGGTATATCTGAGGAAGTCCCTCCTCCAGATACCCTTTACATTCATTACATTCTATTCTTCTATGAAAATTGAGTTATGAAAGTTTTCCATTCCAGGAGATCTTTTGGATGAATCCTCAGATGAAATAGGGCACCTCTATTCACAATCCTATGAATCAGCATATGAAATTCTTACCATGTAAGAGGACTTTGCTGTATTCTCCTGTCTCAAGTAACAGTGAGGACACTGCTGCAGAGTTGACAAGATTCACTCCCAACCCCCCAAAAGTGACTAATAGAGCTTAGAACACAAGGATCCTCATTCTCAGCCCAGGTATTTCCTATCAATCTTTCTAATCCTAAACCTAAAAGTAAAATCTAACAGCAGCAGCAACAACAACAACAACATGTGAAAAAGATAAACAAAAACATAAAATCCTGTTCTAAAAAGTAAATTTGCAATGCCATTTATATCTATTATTTTAAGGGTGATGCTTATCCAGTGCTTTCTAACAACAAGCAGTATGTACTATGCTAAACATTTTACTTGCATTTTATGATTTTATCTTTATAGACACTTAAAAGTGGACATTGACATTATCCTCATTTTATAAATAAAAAATGACTTAGAAAAGTTAAATAACTTTCCCATCTTTGCACAACCAGTAGGTATCTTAACTGGAATTTATTCAATTTTTATCTGAATTCAGAGCTTGGTTTCATAGCTGAAACAATAGTGAATGTTTACCGAAGAGCTGTCTCCTCTTGAAAGAAAGAAAGAAAGAAGAAAGAAAAGTATACCATGGAAGGCTTAATTTGCTGAAGCACAAATGGGACACTTTAATATATTCAATTATAATTTATACAACAAAAAGTCTGTTATACAACTATTGGAGCAAAATTTCTTTTAGTATTATGTCAGGTACTTTTCTAGTAGTATTTGAGGGTCACAAGATGTTTTCTATAATATGGTTTCTTAACTGTTAAAACACACACACACACACACACACATACACACACACACACACTTTTCCTGTAAAGGTGCCATTCTATTGAAATGTAAAAAGATTTGGGGTTACATTCACAATTTACGTTGAACAAATGAAAATGTTTTTGAGTTCCCTTCCACCACCATCCTGCACCTCCTCCACTTGCCTTTTCTCCTCCTCCTTCTCTTCTTCCTCTGACAATTAATACCAAGTTCTAGTTTGGTCTGGGAAGAAGTGATATGTCTTGGGTACTTAATGACACACTTCAATTTGTGTCCTTTTACTATCATAGTTAATTGACTGTGAATCAGGGAGGAACTTTAAAACACCAATAAAGTCTATAAATTTGTCTTAAAGAACAATGTTCTCTAAAAGCAATTATTAAATGGAAAGAGGATTTTGGATTTTTAAGTATATAATGTAGAGCAAATTCAATTTGTAGCTGAGATCTTTTGTTTTTCAAAATTTATTTACCCACCTATCCTGGGATACAGGCTAGCAGTTCAATAGCCACTATCTCCAGGTGCCTATTTACATGCAAAGTATTTAAAATTAAGTAAAATTGAAAATTCAGATCCTCATTCGGACTAGCCACATTTTAACTGCTCAGCAGCCACATGTGGCTGGTGGCTATGTCTAGACAGCGCAGATCACAGAAAGTTCTGTTGGACCACACTGCCCAGAATATTTGGAAATTTAACAAATCAAGAAAGTCAGAGAGAATTAGAGCAATCATTCCAATATGAGAATATTCTTTTTCCTTCCTTTACTTTTTTCCTTTTTAATTTCTCTATTTGAATAATTTTAATCTTGACCTAAACCATTAACATTTTTTGATATTTCAGCAAGACCACATTGGCTTAGCCACTTTATATCCACTTCAGTGTGTGTTTATGATATCACTTGTAGAGATATGCTCCTCTAAGCCATAGAAGCACTGGGTTGTACTATTGCCTTGTGCTTCACAATGTCAAACACTATAAAGGAATAAGGAGAGGATTACAAAGTTAGAATGTTACCTGATAGTGTATACTAAATGCAATTATCTATATCTAGGACAGAGGAAGTGGGCTTGCCCAACTATCTGCCTTGGGGTTGGGCCACCTGTAGTGTAGTGACGGTTAGTGGGATGATTAAGAGTTAGGTCCTCAGGCCAGCCTCTGCACCCCTTCTTTCACACCAATTATGTAGCTCAGAATGCATCCCAGGTTTTCTATTTTACCTTATCTATAGGTAATTTGTAACTGGTCAATATCCTTCTAGAAACTCTAAAATTATTGTTTAAAAAAATTTCCCAGTTAAGTACTTTGTTTTTTTTTTCTTGGTTTATGGCATCTATATTAAATTGTATTGTTGAAACAGTAAAATACTTTACCTGTAAGTAACACTTGAACCATTTACATTTAAAGACACATGGCAATCCAGACTATGCATTATTCCTGCAATCATTACATTTAAGATACACAGTGTCTAAAAAAATTCTTACTGGGGTGATGGTCCTGGTGTTTTCAGTATCCCAACCATTCAGGAGGTCTCTCTAGTCTCAGTCTCTTGTTAGAACCTTCTCCAGTTTGCAAATAAGTCTCCTCCATTCCCAACACTTTCTGCATGGGTTCTAGTGCCTTTGGATTCCAAGGCTGCCTTCAATTAGACACTATCCTCAGAGTTTCAAGTCCAATGTATTTCCCCAAAAGATATCCATGCCACCTTCTAGAATGTTCCTTTTGGAGCCAAAAAGGAAGAGTCTGTGCTATTAGAGGAGAATATTATTCTTTTCTTCTTTATTCAGAGTACCAGGTATTATACTAGCAGTTGAGGAAGAAGCAGGTATAAGACAAAACATCTTACTAGCAAATTGCTCATAACCTCAACTACTTGTTCAAATCTGAATTTCCATTATAATTCCCTGTATTTGTATTACAATATGATATATAAATGTCAAAATGAAACACATTCCTTTTTATAAGGTGAAATGTATCTATACCTCATTGTGTTTGGACCACCTCTATCCCTTCTGAGATCTATTGCCCATATCTTTTCTAAACCCTTGAGATTTATTATTTTGGAAAACTTAATTTTAGCTAGGTCATGCATAATTAACATTTTTATCTATGGAAGAAATTACAATGTAAAATAAGAACTGTCAAAACAGTGAAAGCTAAAGAAACTTTGATGTCAAGTTGAAGGTTGGCACTTAGCTTAGAAGTATATCAATCTATTCTTTTATTCATAAGCTATATATAAAAACTAGTGATTTCTTTACTGTGGATTCTGGAAATGAGGTATTTCTAGAGTGGTATAACGTATACACTGAGTGACCAGATTATTATGACCACCTGCTGTTTATAGATAAAGTTACTAGAGGGCCAGACCATTATAAATAGAGAAGCAGTTTGTTTACCACGACAGTAGAAGTGATTTTTTTCTGAAGATATGGGTAAACAAAGCAATTTAACAGCCTTTGAACGTGGGATATATATATATATACACACACACACACTGAGTGGCCAGATTATTGTTTTTATTTATTTATTTATTTTTTATTTTGTTTTATTGCTTAAAGTATTACAAAGAGTATTACATATGTCTCCTTTCTTTCTCCCCTTGACATTCCCCTGGCCTCCCCTACCCCCCAGTGTCTTATGTCCATTGGTTATGTTTATATGCATGCATACAAGTCCTTCGGTTGATCTCTTACCCCCCCCCTCCCCCCATCCCCCAACCCTCTCCAGCCTTCCCGCTGTAGTTTGACAGTCTGTTCGATGCTGCGGCCAGATTATTATGACCACCCCATCAGTACTTTGTTGGGCCACCTTTTGCCTTCAATACTGCGGCGATTCTTCTTGGCATTGACTCTACGCGATGTTGAAAGGTGATGCGAGGAATCTGACCATGCCTGATGAATAGCACTGTCCAGTTCTGTAAGATTTGATGGTTGTGGAACCAGCTGCCTTATGGCTCTTTTAACTTCGTCCCACACATGCTCAATTCGATTGAGATCTGGTGATTGTAGGGGCCACCTAAGCAAGGTAAAGTCTCCCTCATGTTCTTGAAACCACTCCTGCACAATACGAGCACCGTGGCATGGCACATTGTCTTGTTGGAAGAAGCCATCTCCATTGGGATACGCCATCAACATGATAGGATGAACTTGATCAGCAATGATACTTAGGTATGTTGTGCTATTCAGATGTTGTTCCACATGAATTAAAGGGCCCAAATCATGCCAGGTAATCATGCCCCAAACCATAACACTGCCCCCAGAAGCTTGAAGGTTTGTACTCATGCATGTGGGGTGCATGCTTTCATGCTGTTTCCGCCAAATTCTCACTGTGCCATCTGCATGATGCAACTGGAAACGTGATTCATCGGACCACATGACTTTTTTTCCAATGCTTGACTGTCCAATATTTGTGTTCTTGTGTGAATTGAAGACGTTTTATCTTGGTAACTGCAGACAGCAAAGGTGTTTGAACAGGCCTTCTATTGTTTTGCTGATACTCGCTCCATGGATCTGAGTGCTAACAATCATCCCACGTTCAAAGGCTGTTAAATCGCGTTATTTACCCATATCTTCAGAAAAACATCACTTCTACTGTCGTGGTAAACAACCTGCTTCCCTATTTATAATGGTCTGGCCCTCTAGCTACTTCAATGCGAAATTATAGCTAATTTGCCTACAAACGTCAGGTGGTCATAATAATCTGGCCACTCAGTGTATGTTCAATAGCTATTGTTTTTGAATTACTAAAATTTCCACTTCTGGAATATATATGAAAAAACCTAATATGCACGCCTATGTTCACTGTACCATTATTTACAATAGTCAAGGTTTTTTGGAAGCAGCAGCCCAAGTGCCCATTAGTAGATTGATGGGTAAAAGAAGCTGTGGTACATTTACACAGTGAAATACTACTCAGCTATATATATATATGAAATCTTACCTCTTGCCACAGAATAGATAGACCTGGAGAGTATTATGCCAAGTGAAAAGAGCCAGTCAGTGAAAGATAAGTACCATACAATGTCACTTATGTGTGGAATGTAATGAACAAAATGAACTGGCAAACAAAATAGAAACAGAGGCATGGATACAGAGAACAGACTGGCAACTGTCAGAGAGGATAGGGATTGGGGGGCTGGGTGAAAAAAAGGTGATGGGAGTAAGCAAAAAAAAAAAAAAATGCAAGGAAAAAATAAACCTCATAGGCACAGACAACAGTATGGTGATTACCAGAGGGAAAGGAGAGTTGGGGGAGGTAGAAGAAGGTAAAATGGGATAAATGGTGATGGAAGGAGACTTGACTTTGGGTGGTGAACACACAATACAATATATGGATGATATATTATAGACTTGTACATCTGAAACCCATATAATTTTATTGACCAATGTCACCCCAATAAATTCAATTAAAATAAATAAACAAACAAAAATAATAAAAGTAAAATAAAATTCAACAAACCTGACTGTCAGATGAGCTTTAATGTCCTTCACTGTGCAAACTTTGTTTCTGTGACCCTGAGAAATTTTAATAGGGATCAATTTAACTACTGGTGACAGAATAAGCTGTAGCTGTAATCCAGTATGTGTTGTGGATTCAAATTAGTTATGAGTTGTGTTTTTCCCTCTATAGACAGAAACTTTGCTACATATACAGTGGACACAGAATACTTGCCTCTTCTGTCACTTGTTCATATTTAGCATTACCTCTCTCGCTTTCTTGTGTGGCCAATTTGAAATTACATATTATGGAGGTATTTGAAATTGTAGTAATAAATATGTGTTCTACACATTTTTAATCACTTGCCAGTCTACATTAGCCTTTTAATTATTAATAAAGTGAGATCTATTGATTTCCTCCAGTTGTTCTAACATGAATCTGACCTAATCCTGCCTCAGGCTTGAGGGATTCTGAGATGAACGGCAAATCCTTGAACTAAACATTAATTTTGCGGGATTTAAACATAGTACTATATTTTTATTCCTAAAGGAGGCTACTCCTTTGTCTTCTCGCTTCTGAATTTGCAGAAGTATTAAGAACTTCATCTATTTCATATTACATATACAAAGTAAATCTTGGACAAAACACGTTTGTGATGCCACTAAAATTTGACCTTTCTTATTGTTTTGTGCTGATACCAGTAATTTTACCTAGAATGCCCATAAGACAGGGGGTTCAGAAGACTTTAATACCATTTTTAATTTAAATTGAAACCCATTTATTAGCAGAGCTTTTTTTTTTTCTGTGTTAAGTAGAACACTATTTTTTTTTAGTTATATTTCAAAACTTCTTCAATAACACATGTGGGTTTGTTGCAAATGTTCTTTATGAAATTTCATTTTCAGTTTTCCTCTTTTCATTGACATAATATCAGTTAACAAATTTTTATTTTGTCTACCTGTATAATTTGAATGATATTTCAATTTTTCATATTAATATCTTACTTGTAAGAGTGTGTTTAACCAGGGTGGCAAGATTTGCTTTTAATTAGAAAGGTATATTTGGTCTGTTTGTCTATTTAAAAAAACACACACCACAGTTTAGAGCTTTAAAGCTGTTGCATAGCAAGAACTAAAACTTCTAGAAGACAGAGAATAAGTGCAAATGATCTATCTTATTTTATATGCTCAACTTTCATTTCTCAAGGATAGAAGAAAAATTGCCTCTCACTAGAGTATCACACAATGACTTGCATGTAAGTATATTTACAAATACATGAATTAATTTGTGAATGAATTAACTATTATATTCAATGGCAAGTTTCTCAAACAATGATGTTTGATGTTGACAGCTCTTTAGCCAAAACAGTTTCACATAGTTCAGAATATTCCTATTTTAAGAAAATTTATTATAGCTCATACTGATCAAAATGTCATCATATTATGATTAAATATATAATCATTAATTTACTATCCTACATAATAAAAGCCTAATATGCTAAGTGTCCGACCATTCATTCGACCATTCGACCAGTCACTATGACTTGCACTGACCACCAAGGGGCAGATAACCTATAGGTTAGCTTGCTGCTGATCGGGACTGGGCGAGATGGACCAGAGATGCCCTAGAGCCCTCCTGCGATCCCTCCCTGGCCCTGATCATGCACCAGTGGGGTCCCTCGGTCTGGCCTGCACCCTCTCACAACCCACGACCCCTTGGGTGATGTTGCAGAGCCGGTTTTGGCCCAATCCCCACAGGCCGGGCAGAGGAATCCCACTGGTGCATGAATCCGTGCACCAGGCCTCTAGTTTATATTTACATATAAGCTGCTAAACAGTTAAGTTGATCACTTTGGTTGTTCATTGCAATCAAATTTAGAGTTTTTATCTTTATTTTTTCAAATATATTTTCATTGATTTCAGAGAAGAAAGGAGAGGGAGAGAGAAAGAAACATCAATGATGAGAGAGAATCATTGATCAACTGCCTGCTGAATGCCCCACACTGGGGATCAAGCCTACAACCTGGGCATATGTCCTGACCGGGAATTGAACCATGACCTCATGGTTCATAGATTAATGCTCAACCATTGAGCCATGCAGGCCGGGCATGGAGTTTTTATATTAATACTAGAGGCTCAGTGCACAAAATTCATTAATGGGGGTGGGGTGGGGTTCCCTCAGCCCGGCCTGCACCCTTTTGCAATCAGGGACCCTTTGAGGGATGTCTGACTACTGGTTTAGGCCTGATCCCACAGACAATCACACATCCCTCTAGCAATCCAGGACCACTGGCTCCTAACCGCTCACCTGCCTGCCTGCCTGATCTCCCCTAACCACTCTGCATCCCTGCCTCATTGCCCCTAACCACTCTGCCTACTTCCCTGATTGCCCCTAATTGCTCACCTGCCTGCCTAATCACCCCTAACTGCTTACCTGCCTGCCTGATTGCCCCTAACTGCCTCTGCCTGCCTGCCTAATCACCCCTAACCATTCGCCTGCCCACCTCATCACCCTTAACCACTTTGCCTGCCTGCCTGATAGCTCCTAACCACTTGCCTGCCTGCCTCATCACACCTAACTACTCTGGCTGCCTGCCTAATCGCCCCTAATCACTCGCCTGCCAACCTGATTGCTCCTAACTGCTCACCTGCTTGCCTGATTGCCCCTAACTGCCTCTGCCTTGGTCCCTGCCACCACGGCTTCATCTGGAAGGACATCTGGAATGACGTCTAGAAGGTTGTTCTGCTGTCTGGTCTAATTAGCATATTACACTTTTATTATTATAGATAGTAAGCCAATAGGATATAATTTAATGTTTATATTATATAGAATATAATTATATATAAACTAAAGGCCTGGTGCACAAAAGTCATGCACTGGGGGTGGGGGGTGGTCCCTCAGCCCGGCCTGCCCCTTCTCACAGTCTGGGAGCCCTCAAGGGATGTCCTACTGATGGTTAAGCTGCAATCTGGCCTCCCTCTGCAAGAGGAGACCCTGCAATCAGGGGAAGGTGATGCCCCCATCACTCCTCTGCTGCTGCAACTGCCGGCCGCGAGGCTGCCTGAGCCTCGGCCATCGCAGCCACTGCAGCTTGCCTGAGCCTCGCCCTGGCCCTCATTGCCTGAGACTCCGGCCCTCGCAGCAACCTGAGCCATCGGTGGCGTGCCTGAACCTGGGCCGGCCCTGGGCAAGCGGCAGTGGCCATTGGGAGTGCTCACAGTTGCTGCCGCCCCTTGTGGGGAGTACAGGCCTCCCTCTGCTGGGCCCCGCCTCCCTGCCCACCAGAGCCTGCTGCGCATGCAGCCTGCTGATCTGTCATTATGTGACAGCGTCCTGACCGATTTGTATATTGCCCTATTACTAGGTAGATTATTCTGCTTATTTATTAAAATCTACAGTAGAATTTACTAAACTCAGAGTTAATTTGAGTATTTACAATTAAAAACTGAGAAATGGAAGGTTATGTTTATTTGACTCAAGTGGCAAAAAAATAACAAAATGTTGTTTTGATGTGTGCAGTCTTCCCCTATATAGTGATCCCTATAACTGCTTCTGATCCCAAATCTCAGGAAATTTGTTTTGAAGAACATAATAGTTTTTCAAAAGCAACCATGATTATAGTAACTTCAAAGAAGCAAGCATCTGTACTTTAAGATAGGCCAATGGATGCTAGCATCCGTCTTCCATGAAAAAGCAATTGTGCTTTTCCCTGCTGCCACTTAGAGGGGCTTCCTCAGGGACCTTGTTAGATGCTTTCATGTGAAGACCGTTTGACCCACTTCTGATTAGTGTGCAAGTTTTCACGGCAATGGCTGCTGGGAGGGAGATGCCTTTGGCTGGTTACCTCTCTTTTCTTGAAGTGAAAGAAAAGTCTCAATGGAATATATTAAAGATAATAAAGGAAAGAAAAGACACCAGTTAAAAGTCGGTAGAAATATTGAACTACTAATAAAAAATTCTAACATAAACATATTTCTATACCAACTGTTACGAGGATATAACAGTTTTCTATTTTGTGTTCAGAAGGGTTTTACTTCTGCATTTCTTTTTCTTGCAATATTTTAGAAATGTGTGTTTTAAGAATGCAAAGAGTCAGTGCCTCTCTAGCTCATTTTACCTTGAGTCAGTCAGTTTTCCTTTTTCTAACTGAATACTCATGCCTACATTTGAATAACACTAAAATATTAAAGTGTTTTTAAAAGTAACCAAGGAAATACCAAGAATGTTTGGATTGTTAAAATTTCTAATAATCATCAGTATAGTTTTTATAGCCTTAGATAAACTTTTCACACAACCAAATTATCTGCATGAATATCAGCAACAGTTTTGACATCAAGAGATCAACAAGGTCATAACTATATTATACCATCTTTAAAATCCAATGCCAATTTTTTAGTAATAACTATTATTCATTTTAAAACTTAAGGCACTGCTTACATAAATAGACCCAATATTTTTTTTATTTCTTGTGTTAATAGGATGCTTACATGTACAAAAGCAAACTTTGGAGAAACTAATTTATTTAATGATTTCTCTTGGTATTTTAATTCATTTGTATATATAGTAAATAGTTTACCACATAATCCAACATTTTCTCTCTTTACACTTACTCAAACATATAAGATTGCCACAGTCTAATTTTTCATTAGGATATGTAAATTTTAATGTAATTTAATACATATCACAGTACTTTCCACACATATTGTTGAAGTGCTCTTCTTTTTTATTTCTACTGCTTTATCCCTTTAAAAACTACAGCTGTTACTAGGCTCACAAAAGTGATGTTGAATAACTGCTTACTTTTTCATTCTCCCGGAGGGGTGGGAGAACAGCAGGTACCATAGTCTTATCCCAAAAAAACAGATGTTACTTTATTAAAAATTGAATGTTTTGGAAGGAGTAGAAGGAGATTTATGCTTGAGAGCAGCAAAATCAGGATAACAATATGAGATTCTCTAATTCAGATATGCAAGCTTTGCTTATATTTTATTGTCATATTTAATTTTAATCATATTTTAGATATGTGTGGACTAGCAAAATGTCCAAAGTGTAACCTGATACTAATTGTTATCATAGTTTATCAACCAACAAGTTTTTCTGGAGTTTTACTATAAAATGGCATCGGTATAAGTTCTGTAAAGAATCCAACTGTAACAGAATTTACATAATACAACCCAGTTCTTTCCTTATGAGAGTTTGTTAATAACAAGTCACTAAATTATTTAATTAGTAGAATTTTCAAAGGAATTTCATGGGTGTTTTATGATATACTAATCTACCATTTAAGTTTGTTTCACTGTAATTTTGTAGGATTATATTTTATATAGATTGATTTAACTTCTTTAAAATATGAACTCTTTTTCTCTTCAATTCATTTTGGAAGCTTGCTGAAAATTTCAACTACTAGGAAATCATTCTGCAATGTCTTAGCCTTTGGACATCCAAATAAATAATAAAATTGTGTATTTTCAAATCTAGCAATAAGGTTTAAAAATTACATCAGAAACTTTTAAAGAAAATGTTTTCCCATCTTTAATTTCATTCATCTATTCCCAAGTTAAAATTCTGAAGATTTTTGTCAGGTCTACTTTATGGGTTAGTGTTTACATTTTTACATCCTAAAGTATCATGATAGGTAGTGCTTTTTCAAATACCATTCAACCATAAAAGATTAATATTTGTAGGAAAATAATAGAGGAATGGATTAAAATTCTAATGTGAGGTAGTATGTTATTTACTTTAGATAATATTTATTTCTTGCTATGTTTCTGAGTTTTATTTTTATCTTTGAAATAATCAAATTACTAAGAGCTGCCTGGCTGGTGTGGCTCAGTGGTTGAGCATGACTCTTGGACCAAGAGTTCACAGTTTGTTACCTGGTCAGAGTATATGCCCAGGTTGCATGCTGGATCCCAGTAGAGGACATGCAGGAGGCAGCCAATCAATAATTCTCTCATCATTGTTGTTTCTATCTCTCTCTTTTTCCCTTTCCCTTCCTCTCTGACATCAATACAAAATATAAACAAAAATTACCAAGCCTACTCATCACATTCCAATGACAATGTAGTGACAAGATAACTACATGAAACACTTTGACTTTTAATATCATTAAGTATTACTATCATAGTTACTAAGGCCAGTAGAGACTAATTGAGAATGATTATGCAGAATTATTGATTTTTAATTTATTTTTAAGCACTTGTATCTACTTGCAGGTGTTGATATCTATTCAGTACTTTTCCCTCTACAATGCAAAATATCTTCTGAACACCATTCTTTTAGACTCTGCCATGATTAGATTGCTGTTGTTGAGTTTCTAGTTACAAAAGTCTGTCAACTGCCAATGAGGATAGATAGTTTAAATCTTGCAATTAGTCACTCAGCAAAAGGACAACATGCCATTTGTCTTAATATTGTCAGTTTCACTTTATATCATTAGGCAAACAAAGAAAAGGAGCACACTTGTCTGGTCAAATTATTCCATAATACTGTGGACCTACCAGTAGAACAATGTTTAGGAAGTACATCATTCTTTGAGGTTTATAGTGAAAATGAATTCATTGAGAAAGTTGTGGCAAATTTAGATTAAATATAAACATAAGTTAAAATTTCCTGGTTACAAATACTCTAAAGGCATTTGAAGGTAAGACATATCTGAACTTCAGAAAAGATCTGACTGGGTGAATACTCCCCATATTATTATAGTATCTGATTTATCAAAGGAAATATGCATAGTGTTATTATAGATATAAATCATGTATCTGGAAAAAAATTATTGGCATCTTCATCCAAAAGAGAATCTATCAATGCATAGTGGGGAACTTGTATGTGACCAAAAGGCTTATTCGTGAGACTGATCATGACCTGTTTATCTGTTGCACCCTGTCTATCAAGAGATTCTGTGAATATTTAATCTAAATGCATAAATATTTACACAATGGAAACTCTCTTATGAAATGCATTAAAACAAGTCATATCTGAGAGTAATAATCAAAGAGTTTAGTTTTTATTGAGGAGTGGAAGTACGTTCTCTATACCCATCCATCTTCAGGAGTTTCATCTCAGTATCCATTTTTATCTAGAAGTTCCTGTCCATCTTCTGGCTGACAGCCCATGTTATAGGTGAGAATACAATCAGTGACTTTGTTGTTTTAATTTATTTTTATTGAATTTATTGGTAAACAGTCAGTGAGTTTGACTAAAAAAAAAACATGAATAAGAAATCTCTTCATGTAACCCTGTGAATTTAGTAGCCACACCATTTGGCAAATATGCATGTGTTCCTTTAGGCAATGCATATATGCATCATATTTATCTATTCGTGAATGGCTATGAGTCATTCTATATTATTTTTAAAATGTTTATTAGCAATAAGTTGTGGTTTTAAATTGCATTTGTTTTTAAGACTTTTTTAACTTAATGCAAAATATAAAATTGTAGGGCTCTAAATTATCTTGGAGAAAACTGTTTCACTTTTCTAATATAATCTCTTTGTCACTTACATGTGTTTTTAAATATATTTTTCATTCTGTGGCTTACCTTTTCAGTCTTTTAAGATGTCTTTTGATTCATAGAAGTTTTAATTTTAAGTTTAATAACCTCTTGCTTTATGGTTCCCACTTTCTAAATTTTGTTTAAAAAGTCTTTCCCTACTCTTTCCCTATCATCTGTGTCCATGAGTTATGCATCTATGCATATAAGTTCTTTGTTTAATATCTTCCCACCCACCCACCCAACCCCATCTTCCCTCTCTTTAACATTTCTTTTCTGTTCAAGGTGTTCTTGTTTATTTTTCTAGTCCTTTATGGCTTTAAAATATAATTTGTCTATTATTTTCAAGGAATTAGGGTAGAAATTATGATGTAATGTATGTCCTTAGTTTGTAATTTTGATCCAACCTTCTTGTTTATAATAAAAACTAGTGACCCAGTGCACAAGTTCATGCACATTGAAAAGACATTAATTAGAAGAAATATATTAATATCATTATTCACCCTTTCTCTATAATAGGAGTGTCAACCAAATTCATGATCAACAATGACAGATCAAAACATGTGTGAGATTAGCACCAGCGAGAGCTTTATATACATAGATAAACTTGCTTAATTAGACCTGTTTTCTGATTTAGCTAATTTTTTTCCAGCCCAGTGAAGCACCCCAACTTCTCTTTCAGATAATTGTGAGCAACACAGCAGTAAATATCAACATGAAGCAGATTATTATTGTAGATCACGCAGGGAGAACAAAGGGTAAAATATTTAACTGCAGCAGTGTTTGACTATATTCTGCGCAGTGAGAAAACCTGAAGTCATTTTTAAGGTCCACTATTTCTTACTTCTTTTAGTTGGGTCAAGTTTCTAAGCTTTCTAAATCTCCGTTTTCTGGCTAATGAAAAGAAAATAGGATTCCATCGAGTCTCCTATCTACCTACTCCAGGACTGAGAAGTTAAAGTCACCATGACAGGGGGTTAGCCTGGGATGAGCTGCTACTGTCCTGGTTGCAAGTCTCCTGGGAACCCTTAGAGTGTAGGAGAAAAAGAGCAGAGATACCAGGTGTTAGAGCTTTTTCTAGCTCTGTGTTGGGTTCTAAATTTACCTGAAAAACACTTTAATTACTTATTTTCATTAATATATGCTATTTTAGAAAATTTAGGCAATTAGAACAAACAAGAAGAGAAAAAACATACAGACATGGACAGAGAGAGAGAGAGAGAGAGATATTTTAAAACATTTTAAAATCCTAGTACCAACAGAATGTTTTTAACATTCTATATAATAAAAGGCTAATATGCAAATTGTCCCCTCGGGAGTTCAACCCCTCACTATGATGCACCCTGACCACCAACGGGTGGCTCAGAATGAAGGCAGCCAGTGGAAGGAAGGCCTCTATCAGCCCTGATCGCCAGCGAGACCTGGAGACCCTACCTGTGCACAAATTTTATTCACTGGGCCTCTAGTTTAGGTTACTAGCTATCATTATATTTTCTAAGCATGTAGAATTATATAGTATAAGTATTTCATTTATATATATAATATATTTTATATATAAACTAGAGGGCAAGTGCATGAAATTCTTGCACAGATAGGGTCCCTAATCCAAGCTGGTGATCAGGGCTGATCTGTAGAGTGATTGGTGGGGTGATCAGGGGGCTCTGTTGGAACCAGCCTTGGCCAGCCTGATGCCACCCACTTGCCAGCCCTGCCCCCCACTGCCGCCGCTGATCGCCTCCCTTTGCGGGGTGACCAGCAGGGTGATTGGGGGCTCCCACTGGCACCTGCCTTGGCTGGCCTGGGGCCTGTGGGCTGGGGGCAGCTCCTGCGTTGAGCATCTGCCCCCTGGTGGTCAGTGCACATCATAGCAAGTGGTCGACCAGTTGACAGTCTGCCCCCTGGTGGTCAGTGCACATCATAGTGAGCAGTTCAGCGGCCTTAGCATATCATCAGCATATTATGCTTTGATTGGTTGAATGGATTACCAGAAGACCAGACACTTAGCATATTAGACTTTTATTATATACTAGAGGCTCAGTGCACAAAACTCATGCAAGGGGCTCAGCCATCGCAGCCATGGTGGCTTGCCTTGGCCCTCGCAGCTGCAGAGGCTTGCCTCGGCCCTCGCAGCTTCAGCTTCATCCAGACAGTCATCCGGAAGGATATCTGGAAAGACGTCGGAGGCTCATTTGGCTGTCTGGTCTAATTATCATATTACACTTTTATTATTATAGAGGAGGATTATATACATTAATATTTATTTCAATAATTGGATGACAATTCATTTTTTAAGTCAATTATATGACCTTCCCTTCACACTTAAATGGGCTTTAGACATATAAACAATCTCTTTCAACTTGGGGAAATAAAAATACAGGATTTTCAGAGAACATGCAGGAATATGCAGTTTGTTTGGGATGTAGGCAGGGAGATTAAAAAGATTGGTGTGGGAGGTTTTGATAGCAAGTTGAAGAGCTTATCTTTAATTTTTTTAACTTTGTCATTGATATTTTTCTGTTTTTGAAATTTTAAGAGATTAAGTCCAGCTGTCTATACTTTGTTTGTATTTTGTACAATGTAAGATTATCTATGCAAAAAGAATTCTTTACTTTGGTAAAGAACTTTTTCTGGGTCAAATTTATAGACAACAAGGATTTTTATTAGGCCTCTTTCTAATGACTATTAAATCCAAATCTTGTGAAATATCCTAGAGTTAACAGTGATTTTTTTTCTTCTTTCTGAAATTAATAAGACTCAAGCTCCTGTTTCAGAAACTATTAAAGATTGGATATCACATCTTAGTAGTTTGCTGTTATCAGGTGCCCTTGAGAGTGTCTGGCAAAAGACTAGTCAAATTGCTAGATTTGTTTATTTTTTATATTTCCTTTCTTCTAGTTCTCATTAGATGTAGATTTCAAGAAAATACGTAAATGAACTGTAATGCATGATTTTAGGCAGGCACTTAAACTGTCAATTGCTATAATAACCTAGTTGAATACTTTGAATGAATGATAAAGACAGTTACGTTCATTTGGCACATTTATTCCCTTGATATTTAGAGTTCCAAAGAAAAGCTCAGCAGACAGGATGCCCTCATGAAAACATACTTTGGTGAAAGATATATTTTTATTTTGGCTTTGTAATCAGGATATGTGTTATAGAAATCTCTTAGTGATTTCTTCACAATGTGTGGCTTGACAAACTAGTGTTTATTTTTCCATTGAAAATCAATAATTTAGTTGATGAATCAGGAATCTGAAACCCATGCTGTTTGGCATAAATTTCAACTTATTCCTTTTAAAGCCAAACTAAGTTTCTATGCTTCTAAATTCACCAAGGATTAAACCATATCTTAATGAGAATTTGACCATTGCTGGGGACTGAACATTTGTGCCCCCTAAAATCATATGTTGAAATCCTAACCCCACAGTGGGATGATATTTGGATGTGGGACCTTAGGGAGGCCAGTAGGTAGTGAGAGTAGAGCCATCATGATGGGATTAGTGCCCCTATAAAAATAGAAAGGAGTGCCTGGCCGGTGTGGCTCAGTGGTTGAGGATGGACCCAAGAATCAAGTGGTCCCCAGCTCAATTTCTGGTCAGGGTTGTAGGCTCGATCCCCAGCAGGGGGCGTGCAGGCGCCTGGTGATGGATGTTTCTCTTTCATCTATGTTTCCATCTCTCTATCCCCTCTCCCTTTCTCTCTCTCTCTCTCTCTCAAAACAAACAAAAAAATGGAAATATTTTTTCCTATGTGTGAAGTTACAGCAAGAAGATGCCCATTGGCATTGCCAGGAATCTGGCACCCACCAGTAGATCTGCTATTACCTTCATTATGGACTCCCCAATATTTATTCAGAACTGTGAGAAATGAATATTTGTTTTTTAAGCCACCCAGTAATTTGTTTAGCAGCCCAAACTGACTGAAACAATCATATGCATATGTTCAAAAATAAGTTTAGTTACTGGCCATGACAATGATTTACACTTATATGGTATTTAATGGTACTAAATATAGTTTATGCTTTTATGGGTATGAATACATATGATGTGTGTGTGCATGGGTGTGTATGCATATCCATATATATCCATGTATCCTTCAAATTCTTTACATCTGTCAAAAATAGAAACATGTATTTTGTCCAGAAAACTGAGTCCTAAATAACCTGCCAAAATCACATAACTCTAGGAATCAAGGTGATAAAAATGACCCCTAAGCAGCCTGACATCCATAGAGTGTACTTCCTAGGGCTGGTTTTTCCTGGGCTGGGTGGAATCAGATGGGAAAGAGAGGTAGTAGGGTAAGTGTGTGGAGAGACATGACAAGGAAAATGGTTAAGCTGTTTGAGAAAAGGATGGAATTAGAAACAGACACATTAAAATTAATTTTTATTTATTTACTAGAGGCCCGGTGCATAAAATTCATGCACTGCAGGGGTGGGGGTGGGGGTTCCCTCACCCCGGCCTGCACCCTCTTGCAGTCCAGGACCTCTCAGGGGATGTCCCCTTAAGCCGGCAGTCAGACATCCCTCTCACAGTCTGAGATCCCTCATTCTTTATCACCCGCCTACTTGCTGCTCCTTAGTGCTGCTGTGGAGGTATGAGAGGCTCCCACCACTGCCACTGCGCTATCCAGCTGTGAGCCTGGCGTCTGGCTGAGCAGCACTCCCCCTGTGGGAGCACACTGACTACCAGGGGGCAGCTCCCGTGTTGAGCGTCTGACCCCTGGTGGTCAGTGTGCATCATAGCAACTGGTCGTTCCACCAGTTGTTCTGCCATTTGGTTGATTTGCATATTAGGGTTTTATTATATAGGATTTTTTATTGTTTTTTAAATTTATTTTAATATATTTTTATTGATTTCAGCAAGGAAGGGAGAGATAGAAATATCAATGATGAGAAAGAATCATTGATTGGCTGCCTCCTGCATACCCACCACGGGGATCTAGCCTGCAACCCGGGCATGTGCCCTGACCAGTAATTGAGCCGGTCACCTCTTGGCTCCTGGGAGATGCTCAATCCCTGAGCCACACCTGGCTGAGTGAAAATAATTTTTAAATGTGACTTCTTAAAATTGTCATTTTGTGATTACTCTCACCATGTAGCTTGACTTTTGTATAAAGATTCTTTGTTTCTGGCTCAGGGTGTTATTATACATTCAAAAGGGCAGGCCTTCAAAGTGAGAGTTTAAGCTAAAAGGGGAATGTATAGGTGATGCAAATCATCAGATTCTTGGTAAATTCTGATCAGTCAGAGCTATTAAAATATTTAAGAATATCTTGAATAATTACCAATAGTTAATATTTCTGAGCTGCACTTGGTTTCTTTCCTGCAGCTTTTATTAAGGATTGATACTGTGAGATGAACCAGGGATTAGAGTGATTTTATAGGTCTTGTTCAGAAAATTCGACATCAGGCAGCAGAACCCTACAACACCATTCGATTTTTCACTTTAGATATTAAAAATTACCCAGGGCATTTTGTTCTCGTATACATATCACTTTACAAGTAATCATTTTAAAGATTTAATTTGCATATCTGTTTTAAGTGAGAAAGATCGGGTTCAACTTTTTTTTTTTTTTCTGATGAACATGCCTTTGATAAATTATTCCTGTTTTGCTTTACTATTGGTTCAAGATGCTTTTATACTGGCTAGTAGATGGCTCACTATACTCAAGAGTGAGATACATGTGGATATATTTAATTCTTACAACAGCACTATGAGGTCCATATAAAGATCTCCTTTTTCACAGATAAGGTAAAATGAGGTAGAGCCCAATTAAGTACATTTTCAAACTTCATACCTAGTGAGTGGCAAATTTCTAATTACAATTCAACATTTTTCTAAAATTTCTGTTGCTAATTCCTGTGTCTTATTCTGTTTGAAATAAGTTTTAACTCATATGAACAATTTTTATGATCTTTCTTTCCATCTCTGGGAGGATTCTTGCAAGAGTAAAATATAGAACTCTGTAAGGTTTTCTGATTGTTGTTTGGATTCTTGGTTACTTCCTCCATAAAATCTGTGGTCATTGTGGATATAAAATCAGCATAGAAGGAATTTGAATATGTCCAGAAATGTTGTGCATTTGGTTAGATTACATCTTCATAAGCCCCTGCAGTTCATTGAAAACCCAGCTTTGGGTGGATGGATTCTGAGTCTATAGTTCATGTCATTTCTACTGGCCATATACTATTTCAGAGTTGTTTAAACTATTATTTTTTTAACTTAAGAAGGGAGATTCCAATCTTTTAAAGACAAGAGGACTTTGTTTATATTTTTATAATGCCATACTTACTTATCCAGTGTCATGGAGCTTTTTATGAATCAAGTATCCTCTTCACAGCTAAGTTTTAAACTTCTTCAGGGCAAGAACAGCATATCAATCTATGAGAACAGTGGAGTTTGAATCAGACCAAAGGAACAAGCTTTTGCAATTGGCACTAGGATAGCAGACCTCAATTGCCTGGAGCAGTTCAGTGTTCCCATTTGGCACTATGCTTAAAAATGGTTGGCTTTTCACTTTGACAATTGCTAGAATAAACAACATGAGCAAGTGGGTTCATCCAGCTGAAGATGCCCAAGTACCCGTTTCTTTACAATTATGAAGAAAGAATTAGAGGATAATAACTTCTATGTACATTGAGACTGAAAAGATTTCATGTGACAGTCTCTATATACAATATCATTACTCATGGGTTTTTGTTTTTAAAATAAACGTTGGGCATGGGGAAATCATTAACAGCGAGCAAAGCCTTATGAAATACAATAGCTGATGTGTAAGTGTATGCACATAGCACCTCTATATAAACATTAACTCTGTGTATATATATATGATGTACGGAGTCAAAACAGATTTTCAGTTGTGTTTATACAAAACAGATAATTTCATGATTACATCTCTTATTCTGTGTGTCACTTATAGTATTTTTTCTTGCAGTTGTTGGACAACAAGGTTTGACATTTTAAGAGTCTACAGATGTCATAATTAAATTTAGTAATCAGTCTAGAAGTAAACACATAAATAACAAGTGATCATAAAGGTCAGCAATATGGCATGACATAAACATGGATTCCCATTGCTTACTTCTAATATAAAAAAGAAATTCTGCAGTTCAAAGCATGTCATTTTTGCACATGTTCAAATGAAATATGAAAGAAGAAAAACTTTCTCTAAATGATTAATGTAGCATTTTACAAGGACATAAGGATGTCCTTAGAATTTAATGGGGGAAGGGGGACTTACCTGGAATCAATTATGGGAAATTTGGCAAAATATAAGTAAAATATTTTTTCACTCTTCTTGTTACAATTACTTGACATGTGTTATAAGAATTTTTTTAAAGTCCCCAAAAATAAGATGAGGGTAATTTCAGGCAATGGGAATTAATTGCATTCAAAAATAGCACGACAAAAAGATATCCTCTGTTCTTGGAACCGATTTTGAAGGGCAGATTTAAATGTGTGTTGAGTAAAGCTTAAGCATGGGCATTGTTTCTGCCCTGCAATTTTCTCAGACCCACCCCAAGCAATGTTGTTTCTCACAGGTCTTGTGTTTCTTTAATCCACACACATCCACATTTGTCTCTGAGAGCAAAATTTACAGAATTGTTTGTTTACCCATCTATTCCACCAGACTAAGAGTTTCTTGAAGCAATATCCTTTGTTATAATATATCTCTGCATCCCCAGTTATTTCTGACATCTCAGGTAATTCCTGTTTCTTATACCGATAGGTCAGGACTGAGAGAACACAAAAAGTGATGGATAAGGTCTATAATTTAATTTAAAAAATAAATGAACCAATGAATATGTTAGTGCATAAATGTTGCACAGATATTGACTTATTTTCATTTAAGACTTTCCATTTTAATCACTAGAAAATGTGGAAATTGTACATTTAATAAGAATAAAATAATTTTTTAAAACATTTTTGTAAAGGAATGTAATTTATTTCCATATTACAGATGGAGTTAACAAAAAATTGAGATTTCTATAATACATTTAATATCCTCATATTATCCATACAATTAAACATTGAATAAAGGTTAAGCCTTTAGAGTAAGTGTCTGGGAGTGTTCTGCCCTAACTAAAAGTTAAAATTGCAGGTAAAATTAGGCAATGGTTAGGAATATGCAGAAACCAGCTAAAGGATTAGAGATTTGTAGGAGTTTAAGAATTAAGAGGAAAGAGGGGAAAAACACAAATGTCGTTGGAATGCAACAAATACAATTTAATGGTGCTGAGGTCAGCAAAAAGGTCCCTAGGGCCAAATCCAGCTACATCTAAAGCTGAAAATATTTACAGGAAAAGTTTTTCGAATGGCAAAAATTAAAGGTCTCTATACTTGTTATTCAATATACTGACTTTTACCTTTGAAATTAAAGTGAGAGTTAAAATGAGAGTCAAAATTTAATGAATCAATTATTTTTCTTGGTTCCTATAGAAGAGGTATGAGGCAACAGGTTTATTTTGTTATAAACATGGACTTATATTATTTCTGCTATAATATAATTTTGTATGAATAGGATTTTGACTGGAAAAGTTATGAATAGTAATAATTAATTTGATGCTAAGCATAGGTCTTGTCTTATTTCATTTATTTTCCAGGATTTTAGAATAATATTTATGTATGAGTTGAAGAGAAAAAGTATGATCGCAAGCAGTTTACACGTTTTAAGTCCTAGGGTTCAATGTCACCCCTTGTCCCTACTCCGTGCTTTTGCATTTGTAAAACCAAATCACAATTTGTAATTATTTTTTTTCTCTGGGTTATTTTATGCTTTGCAGCAGGTTGGGATCTCTGAGGGAAATGCACAGTACTGCATTTCTCAAAGTTGAAATTTTAAACTTAGCAAATATTGGAAACTTATTTCAAGTGTATGTTGCAAGGCGATGAGTTCTCAGTGATGATGCATCCTTAAGAGGAAGCAGAGAAGAAACGGCTTTATTGCTTTTAATACCTCCAAGGCCTTTTATCAACCCTGAATGGTGAAGGAACAGGAAAGGTACACATCTCTGTGGCACAGCTAAGCACAGTGCAGTGCGTGTCCACTAGTTGATCTTTGGGAGGGATTAGAGGAAATTCTTAAGGAAGACTATCATGTGCCAACAATGAGAGCTTAGATATCTTGCCATTGGCCTAAGGTCTTACCATCATTCCTGCAGCGTTTACATTTTGTAGGAGAAGTTAATTAAGGTGAAACATGAGGTAATTAGGGCTAATCCTCCTGGCCTCCTGCTGGCCTGTTGTCTCCGAGGTTATAGCCTAAACCAAACTATTTTAAGAGGGAAAAGCAGATTTTTGTAAAAGTGATGCTCATGTTATTTTTACACATGAAACTTAATCTTTCAGGCTATTATTATTTTTTAATAAGACTTTTGCTTGGAAAAGGTGTAAAAAATGATCATGCTCCTATTAAATTTTTATTTTAAATAAAAAACAAGACTATTATATTCTTACATACCTGGTCACTGACAGGATTAGGGAGTTACATTTGTTCACTTTACATGTTACAAACAGATTAAATAAATTTGTACTAATTTAAATCCTTAGTCTTGATTATGCTGGAAAGTTATGCCCTTCTTCGAAAAATTTTATTCCATATACAGATTTGCCAATGAACTATGCATTTATAAATGTACTAGAGGCCTGGTGCATGAAATTTGTGCACTGGGGGGGAATGTCCCTCAGCCCAGCCTGCACCCTCTCCAATCTGGGACCCCTCAGGGGATGATCGGCTGCCGGTTTAGTCAGACATCCCTGGCAGCCAGACATCCCTCTCACGATGCAGGACTGCTGGCTCCTAACCACTCGCCTGCCTGCCTGACTGATTGCCCCTAACTGCTACTTCCTGCCAGCCTGATCACCTCCTAACTGCTCCCCTGCAGGCCTGATTGACACCTAACTGCTCCCCTGTGGCCCGATCACCCCCAACTGCCCTCCTCTGCAGGCCTGGTTGCCCCAACTGCCCTCCCCTGCTGGCCCGATCACTCCCAACTGCCCTCCCCTGCCGGCCATCTTGTGGCTGCCATCTTGTGGCGGCCATATTGTGGTGGTCATCTTGTGGTGGCCATCTTGTGATGACGTGGAGGTGGCCATCTTGTGATGACGTGGGGGTGGCCATCATGTGATGCTGTGAGGGCGTGAGAGCCACCTAGGATTTTATTAGTATAGATAAAAGTATTTGGGTGGGGGAGGGAGAGAAATGGGGGAAAAAAAGCAAATATCTTCTCTGAACTGCATGCAGGTGTTTTATCCTTGAACATTTACCCCTTGTTATGCAATAAATAAATCTGCTAGGTAGTAACTTACACTCCTTAGAATGAATACACCTCTGTGTGTTTTAATATGTTAGTTCCATAATAAATTCTTGTGCAAGTGTGTGTGTTGTTTTTATATTTACTTTTTCAATAAAGGAAAGAATAAAAAGATTTAACACACTTGTTAAAACTCTCTAAGTTGAAAGCACTTTATAGATACCCTAGCTTTCTAATTTAGCACCCAGAATAGAGTCTGTACTCTTGCCAGAAGGCGTTTTATTAGGATGTTAAGAGTTTAGAATTGACAGAGCCCTATATTAATTAAACAGCAAGTTGCTAGTAAGCAGTCATGACATTTCTGAAGGAGGGCACTTATAGAAGGAGTAAAATCTCTTTTGTCATATTTTGTTATATCCTCTCAGGTCCCAGATTAAAACACATTCTAAAAAATTGTTATTGCCAATTTTTTGTTTGTTTTTCCAATTGCTATTAGAGTTTAAGCTTCTATTTCAACTACACTGATTTCTTCTTTTCTATGTTTTTATGTGTGCTTTAGAAGAATTGTTTGTGTTCTTTACTGCGATTAAAACCACTCCTATGGAGTAAACCAGTAAGGATTGCAGAGCAGCTATACTGCATTAAGGTGCTAATTCATATCGTCTGGTTGAGACTCTGCATCAGTTAATATTTATATTGCCAGATATGTGACCAAATCATAAACTCTTATTTAGTAGTCAATTTTAAAACCTGCAATTGTCTGAATATTACTCTTTTTTAAATGAAGGAAAAGCATCATTTTTATCCTAGGCTTTAAGACTACCCAAAGCTCATGGTAACATTGTGTTTATTTAGTGAATTTTATGTCAGTCCCTTAAAGTGGAAGTGGGTCTTTTCTTCTGCAAAATTGCAAAGAGAGCATTCACACCATGGCATTTAAGAATATATCAGATGAGATTTTCTATTGATCCCAGTGGCGAGGATGAGTGCCCGGAGAGAATAAATGAGTTGCCTTTATGAGGCTCCTTGTCATCAAGGATTTAGCTGTTTCATTTGCAGATTCCTGTAAATGTTCACCAGATTCATGACCAGTAATTTTCACTGGAGAAGGACTGGACTGTGGGTAAGCAAATGACTCTTCATCATTAATGGTTTCGAATAGCATTAAAAATGTCTGGCAGCTCAATTGATTCTGATGAAGCTTGGTGCCCAATTGCAATGTGTCTCTAGCTAATATTTCCAATCATCAGGCCAAGTAAAGGACATACACACAAATTCTGATCACATAGTTTTTCAGTATGAAGATTTAAATTGAAATCTACAGATGTTCAGTTCTAGAGAATAGCACACAAAAAATACATGTAAACTGAAATGATTCCCTATGTAATTACCTTTATATCTGTTAATTTTCACTTCCTTAATTAGGTTATATTCTAAGTGATCAGTAAATTGCATGCATTAACTAATTTACATGCCCTGTTAGAAATGGTAGCTGCCTGATGATTTTAAGTATAAGTTCCTCCTAGTGTACCAAAATTGGTTTTGAATTAACATGGAAAGCAGAAATCTTCAAAAACTCTTGAGACATGGATTAGTGGATTAATGCATCTGTCTGTGGAATCTGTTTGTCTGTATCAAAGTTTTTAGTATATGTGCTATTATTTAAATTATCTACCCTAATGCAAGGTTTCCATTTCTAAAATTAGTATTATTAGTCTTAAATTTCCATTTAGAAGTGCATTAGAAAAATGCATAGTTCATTTTCTTGGCCTGTATTTGTTCTGGTATGGGTTGACTCACAAAGATGAGTGTGCTACATACAATATACTAAAGTGTTCAGTAATGTGTAGTTTCTCATATGCACAGAGCAGAAACAAAAATAGTTAGCACCACTCCTAGGGTTCTTCTAACTCCTGTTTCCCTTTTATGGCTGTCTTCCCAGGAAAGAAATACCCTCAGGGTATTTTCATACTTGTCCAAACTCACTCCAGAGGAGTGCAAATTAATAAAAACTTTATTGAAGACAATTTAGCAACATGAGTTAAAATTATAAAATGCCTGTAGTCTTAGACCCAGCAAAAGATTCCATTTGTGTAAATGGGTATTTCAGATAAATTTGTGTCTGTGTCCAAAATAGAATTATACATTTACATTTATGCATTATAGCCTTGTTTTAAACAGCAAAAAATAGACATCAACTGAAATTGGATCAAATCAATAGGAGACTTGCTAAATAAGTATGGCATATCCTATTTTGAGCCTTAAAAAAGAATAAGGAAGACTTCTATGCATTGATACAACAAGGCTTCCAAGATAGTTTATTAAACAAGAAAAATAAGTGTGCTGAATTGCACTTTGCCACTTTAAACTATTGTTTAAAAATGGGAAAAATGAATGCATAGGTTTACAAATATGCATATCTATGCATATTAGCTCACATCTGCATAAACTGTATCTGGAAGGACACACAAGAAATTAACAATGATTGCTTATGGGGATGAGAACTGGGTGAAGCTGAAGAATAAGGCTAGGAATAAGACATTCTAAAAACATCTATAACTAGTCTATAATAAAAAAAAAGCATAATATGCTAATTAGACCTGACAGCCGAATGACCTTCCGGACGTCATTCTGGATGAAGCCGCAGAGGCGGGGGCTGAGGCAAAGGTGGTTAGGGGCAATCAGGCAGGCAAGTGAGCAGTTAGGGTGATCAGGCAGGCAGGCAGAGGGATTGGGGTGATCAGGCAGGCAGGTGAGCAGTTAGGGGTGATCAGGCAGGCAGAGTGGTTAGGGGCAATCAGGCAGGCTGGCAGAGGTGGTTAGGAGTGATCAGGAAGGCAGGCAAGTGGTTAAGGGCAATGAGGCAGGCAGGCAGAGTGGTTAGGGGTGATCAGGCGAGCAGGTGAGTGGTTAAGGGCAATGAGGCAGGCAGGCAGAGTGGTTAGGGGTGATCAGATGGGCAGGCAGGTGAGCTGTTAGGAGCCAGTGGTCCTGGATTGTGAGAGGGATGTCTGACTGATCAGGCTTAAATTGGCAGTCGGACATCCCCAGAGGGGTCCAGGATTATGGAGGGAGTGCAGGCCGGGCTGAAGGACCCCCTCCCTCGTGCACGACTTTCATGCACCGGACCTCTAGTGTTTTATAAAGATGTGGTACATATATACAATGGAATACTAGTTTGGCTCAGTGGATAGAGTGTCGTCCTGAAGACTGAAGGGTCCCAGGTTCGATTCCGGTCAAGGGCATGTACCTTGGTTGTGGGCACATCCCTAGTAGGGGGTGTGCAGTAGGCAGCTGATCGATGTTTCTCTCCCATCGATGTTTCTAACTCTCTATCCCTCTCCCTTCCTCTCTGTAAAAAATCAATAACATATATTAAGAAAAAAATAAAATAAAGGCTCTAGAGTCCCTCTCTCCTCAAGATCCACAGAATCAAACTTTGTACAGAAGAACCCACATTTCAGCACAGCTTTTCCATGAATAAATCTTCTGATCTACTGCTTCCCTGATTCCTGTTAACTGGTGAGAGTGGTTTCTCAAACCAGAAATGTCAGTTCCTGAAACACCCAAGCCCCAGGGAGTCTTTCAGCAGCCAAGCCCAGGATTCTCTGTTAAATGTCTGAAAATCTTTGAAAGAACTTAAAAGCCCCATCCTAAGGACTGATCCCAGGAATGCTTTCTTAATCTATTACCTGGGGGCTTGTCCCAGGCCCAGCTCCATACTCCTGCTTTATACCTAGCTAGCATCTGCCCTGGGGCCCTGGCTAGTGAAGTGTGTTCCTTTCCCCTGCTGGCTAAGGCCCTTTGGCTTTTGGGGCTGAGTCAATACATGTGACTACTAAAGTTTATTCATATATATATACTAGTAAATCTACATGACTTTGAACCCAGCACTTCTAAGGATATTGAGAATTCAGAAGGGAACAAAGAGACAAGAATATATTCAATGGAGCTTCCTTTCTAGAAGTGGATACAGGCAATAGACAAAACAAATAAAGAAAATATATCCTTCAGACTATCAAGTTGCATAACAAGAAAGTGGAAACAATATGTTTGTGTGTGTGCAGGGGGGTAAGGTGGTAGGGGGCAGATGAGGGGGTTACCATTTCAGATGAAGTGGCCATTTCCCAGAGAGGTGAATTTTTAGTGAAGCCCTAAATGGAATTAAAAACAAACAACAGCAAAAACTAGCTTTGTGGGAATGAGGGGTAGGGGTGGAAAGGAAATTGTTCTAGGAACAGAAAAGAGCAAGTACAAAGGTACCAAGTTAGGAAGTAGCAGGAGATTAATATGGATAGAGCAGCAAGAGCAAGGATGAGGTAGGCTAAGAAGGGTGAGTTGACTGTCAGTGGTGAGCAAAGAACAGGCCCTGAAGTCCCTGTGGGGACTTTGGCTTTTATGCTAAATGAGACCCTTAAAAGGTTTTTCAAAAACAGAAGAGACAAGATTTGTCTTACATTTGAAAAAGGATCACTCTTGCATTTAGTTGAAAATTTTCCAAATGGAGCAAAAACTGAAACAGAGGATGTTACAATGATCCAGGTGAGAGCTAAGGAGGGGGTGGCAGTGGAGGTGGAGTGAGAAGGATAAGAGTCAAGAATGACTCAACTTTTATTGGCCTAACTGGAAGAATGGAATTATTTACTGAGATGGAAAGACTGAGAGGGGTGAAGGATTTATGGGCAAGTCATATTTGACATGACTAACATCTGAAAATGGATACTTCAAGTAGGTAGTTGAGTATGTGAGTTCAAGGAAGAGGTCAGGCTTGAACTTATACTTTTGAAATATGCTAATGCATGTAGTAATTAAAGTCATGAGATTGGATAAACTAGAAATGGAGTATGTGGGGCCAAAAGAAATCCCAAGTCTGAGCTTTGAGTCACTTTATTTTTAAAGGATGAGAAGATAAGGAAGACCTTTGTTTTGTTTTGGGGGACAATATTATGTTCAGAGACTGAGTTTGTATTTGCCAGAAATTTATTTTACATGGGTTCACTCCAAGAATTTCACAAGCCAATAGCATACAAGATAATATCTTTTAATCCTATATAATAAAAGGCTAATATGCAAATCAATGGAATGGTGGAATGACCGGTCACTATGACACACACTGACCACCAGGGGGCAGATGCTCAATGCAGGAGCTGCTTCCTGGTGGTCAATGCGCTCCCATAGTGGGAGCACCACTTAGCCAGAAGCCAGGCTCATGGCTGGTGAGCACAGGGTTCCTGAACTGTGAGAGGGTGCAGATCGGCTGAGTGACACCGCCCCCCCCCCCCCCAGTGCACAAATTTCGTGCACCTGGCCTCTAGTAAACTAATAAAGATATAACATATCCCAAAGAAATGATAGATTAATGAAACTGTTACTCCAGACAAGGAGAGATAAAAAGAATAAAGTCCAAATTTAGCAGAGGTGTACATTTTCTGTGAGGTTGGTTCTCAGGAGAGTCATCTTCACCAACCGGGAATTGACTTCTAGCTGCCAGTGGAAAAACAGAAGTCTCTTCTTGCTAGGGCACATAGCTACACAATGAGGGCATTGGCCTTAGTGGGCAAGCTGATTTCCTTTCAGGGGCAACTACAACATGTAACACCCCCACTATCCCATAAGGGTAGTCTTTACCCTGCCAGGAGCTAATGCCTCGAAGGTCTTTGGAGGGTTGTCTAGATCAGCAGAAGCTTTTCCAAGATTGAAACTCTAAAGTAGTCTTTACAAACTCAGGGTTTGCAGTCCAAATGTCCCTTTGCTTTAGATGCTTCTCCAGATGTTTTCCTATTGATAAGATCCTTCTGGCATCCCCAACTGCTGAGTGCTTTTCAACCACAGCACATGAAATGATGACATCCTGACACATCTTACTTTGTTCTTATATCAAAATAACTTTACTCTTAAAAACAACTTCATTTTGTGTCATAAACAAGTAGATTTGAAATCATCACAAACTAATATGCAACAACCAGCCAAGGAGAAAACTGAGAAACACTGTTAGATAATAGGCAGAATATTGAATGTATATGTTATCCTAATATTTAAACATGGAGAAAATGTTCAACTGTGTCAGATGCTACTAAAGGGTCAAGGAAGAAGAACAACAAGAACTGACCATTGGATATGGCAATGGGGAAGTTATCATCAGTGACCACTGTAGGAGAAATTTTGCTGGAGTAGTAGTGTCAGAGGGAGTCTTTAGTCTTTATTGAAAGGTTTAAGAGAGAGTGGGAGAAGATAAATTAGAGATAGTAAGTAAGGGTGGAACTCCCAGAGTCCTGTAGTACAGAGAAGAGAGAAATGGAGAGTATCTAGAGATAGTTTCTGTCTGTTTGCTTGTTTGTTTTAAATGGGATTTAAAAACCATGTCTGCATCCTATGGGAATCCTCTAGTAAAGAGAGAAAAATTGATAATACACAAGGGAGAAGGAAATTGCAGAAGCAGTGTTCTTGAATAGGCAAGAAGAGATAGGAGATAGGCACAAGAGAAGTTGCTCTAATCTAGACACATAGCTCATGCCTTGTCATGAGAGAAGGTAAATAATGGGCCCAGATGCAGTCATATGGGTAAAGGAGGTAGATAATTATATATATTTGATTTTCATTGAGTGTAATTCATGATGCAAGATCATTTTTTCACTTGTAGAGGAACAGTGCATTGTGTTGAAAGAGAATAGATTTCCAGACAGTGTTGAGATTTCAGGGAATCTATTACATATGGCTCCTTTTATAGTCAACTGGTATAAATAGATAATTCCTTTTCCAGTTTGGTTTAATTAAACAATGATTACTAAGACCCCACCCCTGCCTTCAGGGAGCTGCCTATCTGGTAGGACAAGCCACAAGGTATGATGACAATATTTTCTAAATAAAAATCAGGACTGATCACCCCACCCATGGGCTGACAAAAGGGAAAATATTTAACATGAGGGCCATCCAGAAATATTCAGAGCATATGTTAACTATTATTGTAATTAGTATCAGATGTTTACAACCGCTGAACCAGAGAAAAATAACACTATTACAGGAAAACAGAAGAGTAAGTGCTCAACTTTGCCAGGGAAATGTTAGGGTTTTGAAAAGTACTAAAACCAAGGGAGAAGCAGGAGTTATTCCTGGAAAAGGAAATTCGTGTTGTAGGGAATGAATCTTATCCTAAGGAGTGTGGATATTATTCTATAAACATCAACAGTGACAAAATCATGTTTGAAATACAGAAAGCTAAATGATATAGTTCAGTGGAGCAGGGATTGGCCAAGATTGGAGGTCATAAAACATAGGTATCTTCTGCAACAATTCAAGAAAACATATTAAGAAAGTGACAAGGAAATGGTAATAGAGATTGAGAGGAGGTGGTAAATTCTAATATGTTTTCTTAGGGAAAGAAAAAACAGAACTTTGAGACTTACTTGGAAAGTAACAGAATGACTATGATATAATGTTTTGGATAAAATTTATAAGTTGATGTTGCTTGTCAAGATAGAAGATACTGAGGACAAGTGGTTTTGGTAAGGAAGTGGGAAAACGTGAGTTCACTATGTGCATGTTGAGTGTTAGACAATTTCAAGCAGCTGGAAAGCCTGGAATTTTTTTCTATGACATCTTTTTCTTTAGTGGACCTTGGATTCATCAATGGTGAAGAACAAATTCATTATTTAATAAGCAACATCAAGGATCCCCAATATTTTTAGTATAGGGTAACCACATTTTCTTGATCAAAGTATTTTTCTAAGTTATAAAATTTTCCAGAAATATTTTACTTTTTTTCTTTACTACATATATTCACATTTAATCAATCCATTGATTTTTTTAAAAAGCTGGAAAGATGGTTAAAAAGGAAGTGAGGAGTAATTTATCATAAAGAAAAGAAATAATCTACTTAAAGATAACATTTCCTTCCTAGGTTATGTGTCCAGTGAAAAATGCTTTGGAGTATAGTTTTAAGATTTCCAAGAACTTCATTAAAACATACATAATAAATGCATCAAGTTCCCTATTGCATTGACCAAGTAATTAATTATATACAAAGACCTTTTAATGACAGAATAAAATGCTTATTTGACCAGTCTACAAAGACCACATTGATTCTTTCTAGTCTCTGGATTTGATATGTTGTAAAACTTTAAAAGTTAGTGCATTCATTCTAACTAAAAAAATGCCATGCTATGCCATGTTTCTTGGTTTTTTTGTAGATGTTTTTCTGTTTTCTAAGTCTACTATTACTAGAGGCCCGGTGCACAAAATTCGTGCACTGGATGGGGAGGGTCCCTCAGCTCGGCCTGCGCCCTCTCACAGTCTGGGACCCCTAGAGGGATGTCTGCCTGCTGGCTTAGGCCACCCTGGGGATCAGGCTTAAGCCATCAAGTTGACATCCCTCTCACAGTCCAGGACTCTTGCAGTCCAGGATTCCTCGCTCCTTACCACCCACCTACAGCAAAGGCGGGAGTGGGTCCCACCACTGCCTCTGCACTTGCCAGCTGTGAACCCGGTTTCTGGCTGAGTGGCGCTCCCCCTGTGGAAGTGCATTGACCACCAGGGGGCAGCTCCTGAGTTGAGAATCTGTCCCCTGGTGGTCAGTGTGCATCATAGCGACCGGTCGTTCTGCCATTTGGTCAATTTGCATATTAGGGTTTTATTGTATAGGATACTATTCTCATACTCAGAAAATAGTACCAAAAGCAGGTAGATTATAACATGAATTTATTATGATTAATTTTCATTGTGAAATAATATATACTCAGTGCAACCCAACCCCCTGCTTACCCCCCAGAAACTTAGAGCTAAATTTAGTGTGTAATCATGGTAACTACCTGGGCATTAAAGTGGAATTTTTTTTTAGCAGGATAAAAGAAAGAATGAATGTACAAATTGAACTAACAAGTAATCCCTGTTGCACCTCAAGTTTTTTTAAAAAAAAAATTTATAATCTTACCTTGATCAATGTTAATAGTCCACTGAAATGAAAATTCTTATCTGAATTTCTCACCTGTGTAGAGGTGTATGAAAAGTCACAGCAGCCTTTTGACAACTCGAGTGTCTCTGAAACAATGCCACCTTGGTCTAGCATGGAATGGGTGTAGTACTTGAACAGTTTTGTTGATACTTTTTGAGTCAACATCTCATTTTGGGATCTATATTCTTATCATGACACCATACCTTTACAACTTATTAGTTATGTCCATATCCCAAAGCAAGTGTATATTTTTATTGCAGATATAAATAGTTACCTTTTAAATTATAATGCCCAGGTAGTTAGCTCAGTGGTTGAGCATTGACCTATGAACCAGGAGGTCATGGTTTGATTCCTGGTCAGGGCACATACCCAGGTTTTGGGCTCAATCCCCAGTGTGGGGCTTGCAGGAGGCAGCCAATCAATGATTCTCTCTCATCATTGATGTTTCTATCTTTCTCTCCCTTCCTCTCTGAAATCAATAAAAAATATATTAAAAAAGGAAATTTATTTTCTCTCAGTTCAGGAGGTCAAAAGTCCAAGATTAAGATTTGATTCCTTCTGGCGGCTCTAGAAGGAATGAAATTGTTCTGTGCCTACTCTTGAGAAATGACAATTTTTCAGTATTTATTGTTTTTTATTTATTTCTGAAAAGAAAGAGGTAGAGACTGTAAAGGTCTTCTAAGGCAACATAAACTCCTATGTGTGGTTTCAGTAATATCCTATCATCAAAGACCTTAAATCACACTTTGTCAGCTGACAGAGCTACACTGACCTATCTAATAGAATAATAGAAAATATTATTAACAATAGCTTTCATGTATTGAACACAAATAGGTATTTTATGTATATTATCTCATTTAATCCTCACCTTAATGGTAGTACTAGCATGATCTTAGTAGAGATAAGAAAACTGAGATATAAAAAAATGATGGTATCTGCAAACATGTACATGTGATAAGCAGAATAATAATAAAATAAATTGAACATAAGAACATATATTACTATGAAAATTTTAAAAGAAACAAATAATGCCTGGGTATTAATACTGTAATGATAGTGTGGTATGTGATAGAAGAAGTAAAACTCTGTGTTATCAGCAACAATTTGTTTTTACTTTCTTCTTCTGCCTTCTGCAACAATACCCATTACACAATATAAAAATGTTATGTGGCCATTTACTATGATAATAGAAGTAAAAGCTGTAGTAAACATATCTTTGAAATCCTACTGTTTGACATTGAAAGCTTTATTTGGTAATGTAGAGTTTAATATGAAATACCATTATAAATAAATGAATATTTGTTAAAAGGGAAATGCTCAGTATTCCTCTAAAATAACTTTATTTCCATGCTAAGACTAAAGTTGTTATGTTGCCTTGTCAGGCTGGTGTTTCTTAAACCTGATTTCCATAGGGTCTTCCTAAAAATGGTGGTTGGAGGAACAGTATAAATGTAAATAAGGTCACTGTGTCCAGCCCCACATCTTCTGAATCTAAGTCTCAGGGAACAGTCTGAGGCGACCTTTATTTTAAACAAATATCCAGGAAAATCCTTTAACACTAAACACCTAAGAACTATTGATCTAAGTTAAAAATGGGTATTTAAAATATCACTCTGCCTTAAAAAACATACACACAAAACAAAGTAAAGAGTGATCCCAGTCTGCAGTGGCTTAATAAATTTGCAGTCTAAAGAATTGTATTAGGTAAATATCTAAGGTAATTATTTTATAGCCTACTTCTTGTTAACTGAATCAATATGTTTGAAGAGTCCTTGTTTTAAAATCCTTTTTAATAAGTTTAAATATGTAAATGTATATGGTTTTATCATGTGTCTCTCAAAATTAAATCAAATGGAAAGATAGAATTTGGTCTGTCTCTTGCTATTCAGAAAGAAGCCTTCACATTTAATGGGACTGGATCTACCAATAGGGCCAAATTTCCTGGGCACATATCTTTCTAGGAGTGTCTGCTCTCATTGCTTCCCATTTAGCAGCTGTATAACTGGGAAACATCCAACAGAATGAAAGCCACCTGCTCCTCTAATGATTTCAGCCAAATGGGCGGGATTGAAGCTTTACCAAATGTGTTGTCTGTCACTCTGATTCCATCTTTAAAAAGAAATTAAACTGGTCAGATATTCATATAGAAAATATGTGCCATTAGTTAACTCCTGCTGTGCTTGAGGTTCCTTTTAAACTACCACATTCCACTGCTTTGAAGATGCCCTTCTAAAATGAAGAGTGGAGATAGTTTAGAGAGATAAGTTTGAAACTGAGGCATTCTAGATGATTTTCCTTGTTGCAGGACACATTGCTGTACTCTAAGGCTACATGACTGCCTTAGCCTACTCCGAGTAGATTTAGGTACATTTTTCCCCCATTGGCAATTTACCTTTAATGTGTGATTATATGGTCCCCAGTCAAACTAAATGTCAAACTCCTATTAGAGTTTCCAACTCACCCCTTTTCCACCCCAGTCTCTATAATTCTTTAAATAGTCTATAAGACAAGACAGTATAATATAGAAAGAAAAAAAAAATCACAGGTTTCTAATTACATAGATGTAAGGTGGAAGATGTCCTTCTCCATAATTTGCCCTGTGGGCATGCTCTTTATCCCGCTGGTGCCTTAGTTTTGTCATCTGTAATATAGAGTTATTTTGTGGATTAGATATGTCTGGGAATATTATGGGCTATTTGTTTTTATGTAAATATTTAGTATTATTTGCTTTTTAAATGTGTTATTTTTATATATTTGTGTTTTACATAATTAGCCATCGCATTGATATATACATTATGACAAACACAGAGAAGTTTCATTTTAAGTTTTCACCTAAAGCTGACCATATATAGCATCTTTATTTTCTGTCACCATTTTCAACATTATGCTGTAATATTATTTGACAGAGAATAATGCAACACCAGTATGAATGTATATGTAAGAATATTTCCATAATAATAGGGATTAATGCTTTATAAGGATTAAATCATATAATATCGTAAGAATAAGTGGGCAGAAAGTTCACAAAATTTTGCTTAATAGTTTCAAGGAAATGCTCTGTGTATGCACTTTTCTTATTGGGACTTAGGTTTTACTCTTCAAAGTGACAGAAAATGACTAGACTTCTTGTGGTGAGCACAAAATACAGTATACAGATGTCATTTTACACAGTTGTGCACCTGAAATGTATATAATGTTATTAACCAATGTTACCCAAATCAATTTAAATAATAAAAAAATGAAATAATAAACAAAGCATTGAACTAGTGAGCACCTTCAGTGAACATAATACTGTAAAAACTATCCTTTATAATAAAAGCCTAGTTGGGTTGCATGATGCCCTCGCATGACGCCCTCACACGATGGCCACCACAAGATGGCCGGCAGGGGAGAGCATTTGGGGGCAAATAGGCCAGAAGGGGAGGGCAGTTGGGGCAACCAGGCCGGTAGGGGAGCACAGTTGGGGGTGGCCAGGCCTGCAAGGGAGCAGTTAGGCATTAACCAGGCTGGCAGGGGAGTGGTTAGGGAGCGATCAGGCTGGCAGGCAGAAGCAGTTAGGGGCAATCAGGAAGGCATGCGAGTGGTTAGGAGTCAGCTATCCCAGATTGTGAGAGGGTCCCAGATTGGAGATGGTGCAGGCCAGGCTGAGGGAACACCCCCGCCCCCCATGCACAAAATTCTTGCACTGGGCCTCTAATATAGAAATAGGTTAATTGAAGTAGAAATAAAAGAGAAAAATGACAAGTAGAAATCTGTAATAATAAAAAAGTAATATGGTAATTAGACCGGACATCCTTCCAGATGACCTTCTGGATGAAGCCAGGGCTGCGAGGGAAGCCCAGGTCCCAGAGGGAAGCCAGTGCCAGCATCCAGGGGAAGGAAGACCTACTCTTGCATGAATTTTGTGCATCGGGCCTCTAGTAGAAAAATGAAAGTGGATCAGTAGGGTTTAACAATAATTCATTGGTTGTCTTATTTTAAATAGTTTAAGTAAATTTTTTATTATAATGAGCAAATATAGTATATAAACTTTAAATTGTTTTAAATTAGGAAAAGAATATTTCCTGATAAAAATATTATCTTCTTTATATATTAATTAGAGGCCTGGTGCACAAATTTGTGCACCAGTGGTGTCCCTCAGCCTGGCCTGTGGTATCGGGCTGAAACTGGTTCTCTGACATCCCCTGAGGGGTCCCAGATTGCAAGAGGGTGTAGGCCAGGCTGAGAGACCCCATCAGTGCATGACTGGGGCCGAGGAGGGACGTAGGAGGTTGGCCAACTGGGGAGGGACTGAGGGAGGGCTCCAGGGCATGTCCAGCCCATCCCACTCAGTCCCTATTGGCCGGACCCCAGCAGCAAGCTAACCTAACAGTTGATTGTCTGCCCCCTGGTGGTCAGTGCACATCATAGTGAGCAGTTGAGCAGCCTTAGCATATCATTAGCATATTACACTTAGATTGGTTGAATGGCCAACAGGACGACCAGACACTTAGCATATTAGGCTTTTATTATATAGGATGACATCAATATAGACTTCTCTAATTTGGACTTCATCCAAATTTATTTGAATGGGTTAGAAATAGTATTGTGAAAGATTAGATCAATGTGCTGATTTGTATTCTTGCATTTAATGGGCACTTTGCTTTATATTCTTCTGGGAATTTTAAATGCTGAGACAATACCATGGAAAGTACCAACATTGGCTGACTAGTAGCAAAAGTCAAGGAGCCATTTACCTAATTGCAGCATCAGTCTTAAGCACACAGTAACTGAGGTTTCATGGTATTTGTTTGAAAGTGAAATCAAACTGGTGTAGAATGAATAAAGGATTAGAAGGTGCTTATATTTGACATTTTACACCTTTCACTTCCCCACTATAACTGTTAGTGTCAAGACAACCTTTCCCAGAAATAGACATGAAGGCTAAGAAAGCATTTCTAGATAATACATACCTTTCTGCTATACAAGGTGCTATGTAGGTAGTGGTTAAACTGTTTCTGGCATAAATTGTTGCATATGGTGGGCATTCAGCACACATTTTTTTACACGTCTTTGTCATGTCCTCCTAAGATAGAAGTGTGACTCTGGAATCAATCAGTTCCCAAACTGCTGTGTCAAAAATTACAGTCAGCTCAATGATATTGAACCACAGTATTATCTAAGTAGAACTGCATTTCAAGCATGGATTAAAAATGATTATCTTAATATTTTCCTGCAACCATAGCTAATATGTTTCTTTACATTTATCTGACCTCCTCTCATTGAATTACTCCATATTTATTGCTGAAGTATGCAACACGCTTGGCCACTCACAGTGATTTGGACCTATTTTTCATGGATGTGTCAGCCTATGATTATATAATTATATGACCTTTTTATAGAAGTGTAGAAAGCTTAGGAAATAATGTGCCCTCATTTTATGAATACTCAAGTACCCTTTGAATAAAACACTTTGTTCACTTTTAGAGATCTGATATACCACTGGAAGGCAATCATTGGGTCTTTTATGTAAATTACTATTTTTCATTATTTACCAATTCCCAGTTGCACTATATATAGTGTAATTATATTCTCTGTGGCAGTCAGAATTGTACAGTCTGGAAGTTCAGTGATTAAAAAAGCATATTTCCTGGGATTAGTTGCAATATAATACTGTGCTGATGTAAATAACTTTTTTTCTATTACTTATGAGGCAAAAAATCATCAAAATGTATGGTAATTCAGAAATGAGAACCTAGCCTTTTTAACCAGTTTATGAAAAAAGGTTTTTTAACCTTACTGATGTAGTTTCTATTATGCTATTTAGATAAATTACTTTTAAAGTCTAAATCAGTTAGCATATAATTAATTATATATTTATTGAGTAGGTATTATATCCATTTCGATGACCTTATTATATAAGAAATGGACCTTTCTTGCTACAATCTTTCAAAGTAATTGAAGACATAAATGTGATATACAGAACAACAGATACTGTTAGTAAAATTTTAAATAAATGCTAAGTTGCTACCAGTTTGAAATATATGAAATTGCCCATTTTAAACTGTTATTAACCTAATATAACTACAAATATAATTTTACTTACTACCCTACTCCTCCTCTGTGCCTCTCGCCTTGTTTGTCCCTCTTCATGGAAAGTCCTCCCTGACTTTGTCTGAAGAGAATACCTGTTTTTCATCTGTACAGTCTCAGCTAGAGCACTATATGCTCTGCATATCATCCTTGAAATTCACAGGGTGAGTTAGACACTGCAGTATTAATTACACACCATTTAAAATTTAAAATACTTCAAGGTATGGATACTTCCTATAGTATGTGATTTCATATACCCTTACCCTACCTTGCTCTTCCCTGAAATGTAATTCCTCCAGAGTAGTATTATAACATATAATGGCTTAGATGTTATATAAGCCAACATATATGGCTTGAGAGTTGATACCATAACATACGTGCATCTATAGAGTTAATTGACATGATTGCCATCTAACAAGAACTAAGCAAGTGTTGAATGAATGGGTGTGTGAATCTGTTAATAATTCAGTAACAACATGTTTTGAACTGGAGTAGATCTTGTGGATTTTCTACTTATGCTCTTTATTTTACAGATGAGAAAACTGAGGCTCATAAGAATAGCTTGCTAGCATTCTTTAAGAGTTGGCTTAGAGCTGGATAGTATAAGCAAAATATTAATCATTATCTAAAATTAGGCAGATATACTGTAGTTCTTTGCTTCAATATCTGTGCCCCCAAATCTCCTATCTTATTCTATACCAACTTGATTTCCCCATCATCCCTCCTTATCCTTGAAGAATACATTTCAAGACTCCCAGTGAAAGCCTCAACCCTCAACCCTAGGATATATATATATATATATATATATATATATATATGTATATATATATATATATATATATTTGATGAAGTTTAATTAGGCACAGTAAGAGATAAACAATAACTGATAATAAAATGAAACAATTATAGAACAATTATAATAATACACTGTAATTAAAGTTAAAAAGTTTTATGAATGTGGTCTCTCTCTCTCTATTTCTCTTTCTCTCTGATAACCAAGTTAATAGACATAGGCTACTGACTAATGGGCAAGGAGCATATACAGTATGGATATGTTGGACAAAGGGATGATTCATGTCTGAGGAGCGATGGAGTGCGATGGTGTGAGATTTCATCTTGTTACTCAGAAGGGCACAAAATTTAAAACTTATTAATTGTTTATTTCTAGAATTTTCCATTTAATGTTTTTGGAAATTATCATTTAACTGTAGGTAACTGAAACCACAAAAAGACAAACCACAGATAAAGGGGGACTAATGTAGTAAGTCTGGGGTAACTCTAGGCAGCAATAATCAGTAGATTTTGTAGAACTGGGATTTAAACTGAATCTTGAGGGATGGGGAAGACTTCAAATAGGCAGAGGAAATGGGAGAATGCATGTGGAATGGTATGAGCAGAACATTGAGGATATATGCCTAAAATATGTGGAGAAGAGTGAGCAAAGAGAATATTAAATTAGTCAATGGTTGTTCTCATGTCCTTAAAAAGTATATGGTTTTAGCCATCTGATATGTACTTCATGGCTTTCTGATTTTGACTATATAATACATACATACATACATGCATACATGCATACATACTAGAGGCCCAGTGCACAAAAATTAGTGCACTTGGGGGGTCCCTCAGCCAAGCCTGTGCCCTCTCCCAGTCTGGGACCCCTCGGGGGATGACCACCTGCTGGCTTAGGCCCACTCCCTGGGGGATTGGGCCTAAGCTGGCAATCAGACATCCCTCTGGCAACCCGGGAGCCCTCAGGGAATGTTCACTTGCCAGCGGTGACCAGGGCTAAGCTGCAGCCAGGCATCCTTAGCGCTGCTAAGGAGATGGGAAAGGCTCCCACCACCACCGCAGTACTGGCAGCCGTCAGCCTGGCTTGTGGCTGAGCAGAGTTCCCCCTGTGGGAGCGCACTGACCACCAGGGGGCAGCTCCTGCATTGAGCATCTGCCCCCTGGTGGTCAGTGTGTGTCACAGTGACCAGTCATTCCCAGTCATTCTGCTGTTAGGGTCAATTTGCATATTACCCTTTTATTATATAGGAGTGCCTGGCCAGCCTGGGTGAGGAGCTGATGACTGTTTGCAGGTTGGCCACAGCCCCTTCAAGGTGGGGCTCCCCCTGGGGTGCCTGGCCAGCCTGGGTGAGGGGTTGATGGCTGTTTGCAGGCTGGCCACAGCACCTTCAGTGTGGAGGTCCCCACTGGGGTGCCTGGCCAGCATGGGTGAGGGGCTGAGAGATGTTTTCAGGCTGGCCACACCCCCTTCAGGGTGGGGGAGTCCTGCTGGGGTGCCTGGCCAGTCTGGGTGAGTGGCTGATGGCAGTTTGCAGGCTGGCCAATCCCCCCAGCGGGGACCTCACCCCATGAGGGTGTGGCCAGCCTGGGTGAGTGGCTGATGGCTGTTTGCAGGCTGGCCATAGCCCCTTCAGGGTAGGGGGTCCTGCTGGGGTGCCTGGCCAGTCTGGGTGAGGGGCTGAGGGCTGTTTTCAGGCTGGCCACACCCCCTTCAGGGTGGGGAGGGTCCTGCTGTGGTGCCTGGCCAGTCTGGGTGAGGGGCTGAGGGCTGTTTTCAGGCTGGCTAAGCCCCCCAGCGGGGACCCTCACCCCATGAGGGTGTGGCCAGTCTGGGTGAGTGGCTGAGGGCCGTTTGCAGGCTGGCCACAGCCCCTTCAGGGTAGGGGGTCCTACTGGGGTGCCTGGCCAGCCTGGGTGAGGGGCTGATGGCTATATATATATATCCTAGAGACTTTCCCATCTCAGTTGAAAAACAAATATCAATTTATAAAACTTCATTAAAAGTAAGTACAGGGTAGAAAATTAATTGTAATCTCAGATTTGGTTTACACATAAATCCATTCCTACTTTTACTAAAACAACTGGCCTTGCACACTTGGTAATATAAAGGCCTTTATTCTTCTTTTTCTTTTAATTCCTATTGTATTATTTCATCAACTTTAGAAAATATTGAGGAGGTTTAGAGAGCTTAGTTCTCCTGTATATTTCTTAGAGATGAATATGAACACTATGCATGTATGTGCTTTTGTGTGTGTGATGTCATTAGAAGGGGGCTTGTGGGGGAGTTGGTAGAAAGGAACATCCCGTTGACAGTGTAGTTTCAGGTTTGTGAGCTCTTCCCATGTACTCAGCTTTGTGCACAGCATGACATCCATAGCTAATAGAAGCTTAGAGCCATGGCTCTAACATTCTTCTAAGAAAAGTCACCAACAGATATCCTTCAAATTACATATATATACCTATCTATTAAACTCATATGCATGGTTAATAGGCTAATATTTGAGTGAAGGGCAAGTTGGTAAATGATTCGCTAATGAATCATTTTTAATTCACTTAACCATTTATTGAGTTATTGAGTGCTCACCACATGTAAGGCAACATGCTAGCTATCAGGGTTTTGATGACAAGAAAAAATAAATAAAACACAGGCATGGTCTTTGACCTTATGGAGCTTTGAATTAGGGGGGAGATAGATACAAATAATTATATAATAAATGAATCCATACATTAAAATTTGTTGAAATAATTTTTAGAAAACTAAACAGATGTAATAAAGCATTGTTTATATTTTGGAGAAGGTGGGTAGAGATGTTCTGTCTGCATGGGTAACATATAAACTGAGACCAAGGTGAAAGATGAAGACACCCATACAAATAACAGGGTGAAAATGCTAGGCAGGGAGGTAGGATTATATATGTAGTAGTCCTGGGTGAGACTTTGTAAGCTAAAAGAACTTGTGGTAGAACAGTGAGAGGAACTCATGAGTGATGGATGAGGGAAGAGACTGATGTGAGGAAGATGGGGTAGACAGGTCATGCAGATGTATGCAGACCATGCTATGGATTAAAATGTTGGGCTTTTTTTGGATAAAAAATAAACAAACATGAAAGAGTTTTATCCAGGGGAATGCATGAGTAGGTTTATATTTTTCAAAAAATATCTATGATTATCATATTGAGAATGGATTGGAGGGGAGGAAGAAAGGAGTAGGGATGGCAGTTAGGAAGCTATTTAGTTGTCCAGACAAAAAAATAATGGTGCATTGGGCTAGTGTAATGACAGTGGAAATGAAATGAGAAGATTCTAGAAAGCAATGGAAGAAAGAGCCTGATCAAGTGCTGGCTTTGTGATGTAAGGGAAAGGGATTGATCCAGGCTTATAGGTTTCTAACTTTAGCAACAGAGGAGCCATCAGCAGATATGGGGATGATTATGGCAAGCAGTTTGAGGGAGTAGAAGGAGACTCAGCTATGTATGCTTTATTTGAGGCACCTAATCATCAGTTGTGTTGACACTTCATACTGTTTAGAAATCAGGAGTGAAATGTAGATGGCATATATAGATTTGAACAATGGGAATGTATAGACAAGTTAAGTTATAAAACCCCTCTCCTTTTCTTGATCGTAAAAAGAAAAAACAAACTTTTAAATGTGTATATAATGTAATAAAAATGTGTATATATATAAAATGTAAGTGTATGCACACACACATATGCACATACTAATAGAAGGTAAAAGAATAATTGATACTATTTGGATAGGATAAAGGAAGGGAGGGAAAAAAAAAGAGAGAGGAAAATTTTGCTTTCCTGAAGAAAGCTGCATTCAAACCAACTCTAAAAATTCAAATAATTTACTAAATTAATATATTCCCCCCCAAACAAAGCTGTGTATGAATGTAAAAAGAAACTAAAAAAAATAAGAATATGAATAACTCAGCTTCCAAAGTTCATATAAGGTAAGGGTTTGAATTGAAATTATGACAAACATATTTGAACTCTGCTCTCTTAAGAGTCCTATTCCTTTCATTATTTACTAACAAACTTCACATTTTAACTTAAACCTGACCTAAAACCTTTAGAAATGTCATTGGTACAAAGAAAGTGCATGGGATAACTGGACAGGTCATACACAATGTGTGGAATATGTAGGACCAATTTGAAGGTGTGTGGAGGCATTGGAACAGTAACAAAATTAATCCTAAAAATTTCTGGATTTGGGATTAGTTAGAGTGGCTAACTCCTGCCATTGTTCATGAATGTGTATCTAATAGAAAAATTGTCAGACTACAGACTGTTTCCTACTCAAAATACAGGGCCAAATTAATAATAAAAATACCTACTTCTAGTCAAGATGGTGATAATAATAAAAATACCTACTTCCAGCCAAGAAGATTGTGATAGGTAAATGTGGTACTGGAATCCTCCCAGAACCACATCAAAATTACAACTAAACTACGGAACAACCATCATTCAGAACTGCCTAAAATCTAGCTGAACAGAAGTTCTACAACTACGAACATAAAGAAGAGGCCACATGGAGACTGGTAGGAGTGGTGGAGACACAGAGCAGGCTGCTCCCACACCCACCTGTGGCAGATAGAAATCAATCTTGGCTGCAGAGATCCCCCTTGAGGAGCAAGGGTGTCCCCGACCCACAGCAGAACCTCTGCCCAGGGTTGTAGTGCCAGGAAGAGAAGTTCCCATAACTTCTGGCTATAAAAAGGTTGTAAAAACCAGTAGGTATTGAGGCTGAGGAAGACAGGGCTTCTGGAGTCCCAGATGTTCCCCTTAAGGGGTCCACACAGGACTTACTCAGATTCCCTCCCTCTGGAGTCCAGTGCTCAAAAAGCCTCAAGGACCTTCAAGGAAGAACTGAACTCTCTGGCACCAGGGTGAGACTGGTGGGGGAGGGGGCAGCTTTCTCCCAGACAGAAGTGCTGACAGAGGTCATTGTTCCTTATTTCAGCCTTCCCAGACAGAGCTAACAGGCAGATACCCTATGAGTCTCCATTAACCTGGTTCACACTGTTTACCCCGCCCTTGTAGTTCCAACCCACCCAACTTTTGTGCCAATCCAAGATGATTTCTGTGGCTTTTTTATATGAACAACTTGTCTTGGCTCATGCTTCATACTTACCTAAAATCTCTTAAACAAGCAGCATCTGTCCTCAGCATTCCTGTTCCTCTCACTAAGTGGTCCCAGGACTGACACTAGCAGCAGCTGGCCTTGGTTTACAGCTTGGCCTCTCCTAGGCACCTCCAAGGCCAGCACAAGTAGCAGCCATCTACAGATTACTTTGTAGCTCATGTTGGGTGGCCCCCAGAAGAACACAGATGGCAGCTGACCTTGTCCTGAACCTCCTAAGAGGCCCCAGAGGCCACACAAGGGGGTGGAGAGGCTAAAGGAGTTCATCATCATCAAACCAGTATTACATGAAATGTTAAAGGGTCTTCTTTAAGAAGAAGAAAAACAAAAACTAAAAAACATGAACACTGAACAATAAAATTGCAATAGATACATATCTGTAAATTGAAATTAAAATATAAAATAAACAAACAAGCAGAACAGAAACAGACTCATAGATAAGGAGAACATTTTGATGGTTGCCAGATGGGAAGGGGGTTGAGAGGATGGGTGAAAAAATGAAGGAATGAAAAAGTGCAAATGAGTAGTTACAGAATAGTCATGGGAATGTAAAGTACAGCATAGGGAATATAGTCAATAATATTCTAATAACTATGTATGGTGTCAGATGCATATGAGATTTAATGGGATGATCACTTAGTAATTTTATAATGTCTAGTCACTGGGGTGTACAACTGGAACTCATATAATAATGTACATTGACCATAATTGAAAAATAAATTTAAAAAATAAAAAAGAATGTATTTACTAGAAAAAAATCTAGTACATATGTATTTATCATGTGCTAGGTAGTGTTGTAAGTACTTGATGTGTTATCTCTTAATCCTCACGATATCCCTGAGATGGGTGTAATTATCTCTGTTTTATCCATAAAGAAATTCAGGTGAGCTTAAACAATTTACTTAAATTCACATAGTTTTCATGTGGTAGAGCTGCAGTTTTAACTCCTGTGTGCATGAATAAATGTTTGTTGATGGAGATGAGTGTGTGAGGGAAAAATATTTTGTCTCAGAAGAAAGAAAGGCTGGAGTGGATGGCCTGCTGGCTCCCAATGGCAAAAAATGGAAAGAAAAGGAAATAACAGCAAGTTGTTAATTCATAAACCATAATTTTCACAACTGCAAGGCTTGCAGTTTCTGCACCTGGTACATTGCTGACTCATCTCACCTGAATCATTTAGTCAGCTTCATTGTGTTTGCAAGGATTGCTAATTACCTCACTGGAATAATTTCAACTATCAATAGAGAATGCAATAAATCATTAAAGATAATGGTTAATAAGGAGAAATAATTTCGACTATTCAGCTTGCATTGATCCTTGATATAAAAAGATTAATTTTATATTCTATTTTTAACCTTACAGGCAGCCATTAGCCAGTTCTTTTGGCAGTGTTGAGCTGAGCTGGTTTTTCATTAAAAATCTTGGCATTTATCTTATCATTGAATTCTTGCTGTGATGTCTCATTCCAGGAATAGAAAAATACTGTGACTTACCAAGAAAGCACAACAAGACAAATGTTACCTTTTTAATAAAAACAATCACAACATAGCTTTGAAGCACATGCAGTTTTAATGCTATTATTGGGTTTTAATTTTTTTAATCTAACCAGGTACATATACTCCTTATTAATTTAGATCAATCTATTTTCCTCTGTAGGAAGTGTGTAAAATATAATGGGAATACAGTATCAAAATTATCTGATGTGTAATACATAACATTAGAAATGTTTTATGTTTCAGGCATTCACATCACAGCTTAGATGATATTTTAGTGGTAATGTCCATTTGAATATTCTCACAACAGCGCTCAGTTTTCAAGCTTTTAATTAAGTTGTATGTTTTTGTTATGGCTGGTTAAAGTTGTATAACAAGAAATACTTATGCTTTCTAGTCATGTTAGACCACTTTACACCAGGATTATATTGTATCAAGCATAGATGCATGAAATAAAAAAATTTTAATGCAAAATTTTTCATATTAACATTATAATAAGAACAATGCATTTTGTGTCAAAATGCATATCTGTGGAAGAGAAAATTAGAATCATACTATAGAACTGTGACTTATTTTAAGACTAGAGGCCGGTGCATGAAATTCATGCAAGAGTAGGGTCCTTAGGCCTGGCCAGCGATCAGGGCTGATCAGGTTCCCCACCTTCCTACCTTCCCTCCTCCTCCTTCCCTCACTCCCTCAGTGCCCCTCCAATGCAGCTGGTCACCTGCCATGTCCCGCCTCACCCCCTGGTGGTCAGTGCACGTCATAGCAAGTGATAGAACTGTCCTGGTTGAACTCCCAAGGGGACACTTTGCATATTAGCCTTTTATATATAGAGATTGAAGCCAAATGAATAATAAATACTAATCTAAAGTTATATCAGCTAAAAAAATTTTATCTATGATAACATTTTTTTTTAAATATTTTATTGATTTTTCAGAGAGGAAGGGAGAGGGACAGAGAGTTAGAAACATCGATGAGAGAGAAACATCGATCAGCTGCCTCCTGCACACTCCCCACTGGGGATGTGCCTGCAACCAAGGTACATGCCCCTGACGGGAATCGAACCTGGGACCCTTGAGTCCGCAGGCCGATGCTCTATCCACTGAGCCAAACCTGTTAGGGCTATGATAATATTTTGATAATCTGAAAACATTAGAAACCTATATGACAAAACAACAAAGTAAATTTTTGAGTCCTATTCTATCATGAAGGAAATGGGCTATTTAAACCCAAAGTATGAATTTAAAAGTATTCTCTACTACTCTTGAGTTTGAGACAATGGAAAGTACAATGCAATCTGTTTCATATGTTTTATTTCTTCATTCACTGATTCTGGGACTAGGCCAGGAGCTACATGTATCACCACTTCATAAATGAACCTGACTTGCTTCACCAGCTTTGCCACATAATTTTTAGCTGTCATTGTGGTTCCACCTTCTACCTAAGTGGTCAGAAAGCATAGAATGGAAATGGAGAGTAGTGAACTGGTATTTCTCCCCTCTCTCAAAATTGATGGGAAATTCTTTCTATATTCAATCAAGCAATCAATAAAATTCTACTCTGGTGGAGTCTGAGGGGAATCGAATGAAGTACAGAGAACCAAATACATTGCTGTTTGTTTCTGTCCATGTATCTTTTGGTCTCAAATAATAAAAATAATTTTAAAAAGCTCATATTATTTATTGCAAAGTCACTCCCATTATTTCATGAAATTCAAGGACAGAAAGTAGCAAAGTTGAAAAACAAGGTTGTCCGTCTTCTCTAAGAAACAGTATTCTCTTTGCACCTTGTTTTCTTTGCATGTTGGTGCCTCTTTCCTCTCTCTGTGTATACACCTTACCTGTGGTTTGAAATGGCCCCATCCAAGTCATAACTTTATGGCCTCTTACCCTACAGTGCCCACTAATAACTGCTAAGTTCCCACAGTTTCTGGAGAAGGAGGGAGGGAGAAAGAGAGAGAGAGAGAGAGAGAGAGAGAGAGAGAGAGAGAGAGAACACACATCTGGACTAGCATAACAGAGCCCATAAGTGAGAGCCTTTCATGGACCATTTTGCTGTGACAATGGGCTAGATCATGTATCCAGTGAGTCTTTTAGTGGAATAGACAGTGATAGGCATATTTCATATAATCCCACCATCTATGCCTGTAAGCATGACATGGGCACTAAATGATACCCAGATATCCAAGCTAGGGTTGATTAATAGTTATGAATTAATTCTGAGAGAAAGAAGGACTTGAAGCAATTCTTGAAGGATGAGTAGAAAGTGGCACATGGGGAAGAGGACATATTAATTCAGACCAGGGAGTGTCAAGAGCAAAGGTTGTGAGGGAACTGTGCTGAATGGTGACTAAAAGAGAAAGGGAGTGGAAGGTCTATATGAAGATATTATGGGAGCTTGGAAAGGAAGATTCTGTGGAAAGCCTTGGATGATAAACTATGAAGTGCTGACTATTTATGAGGACATCTTTGAAATTTTGTTTTTATTGCTTGTGCATATCAGCCAGGAGTGACTATTAATCAGAAGTGTGCTGCAAAGGATATGAAACACATAATTTACAAATAATAATAATACCATGTATAATACTCTGCATTGGAAATCTCATATCTCGGAACGTTTTCATTGATTTTTGCCATGGAACTGTATCTTTAGCCATGGTTATAATTCAACCATGATATGCCACATGGAGCTGCATTCCACTATGCTAATTATTTCCCCCCAAAATTTGTTGTCATTAAATCTAATATATGATATACTGTTAAACTATTTTTTACTCTTATATCAGTTACATTCTCCAAACTGAAACTTTTCAGCTTCAGTACCCATTATAAATGTATATAATTTGTTAACAGACTCACAGAATACCTGAACATCTATCAGTCGGTTCTCATGACCCAGGATGAGCTGGCATTCAGCAAATAGCTTCTTAGTCTATGAGTGGTGATGGTAATCTCAATGTCAATGGAAATTTGCATGTGGGAAATATGCAAATGAATCAATGGAATTTGATTGGACATGCAAACAAGATGGAGCTAAAGGCAATTTCAAAAATCTATGCTTAGCTGAAGGAATTATGATGATGCCATGACAGAAAAGGGATGTAAAAATCTATCCATGGAGCTCCAATTGTGTAACCAATTAGCATGTGGTACTTTTATGAAAATCCATTTATTCAACAAATATCTATGGAAGAAGTAAATGCTAATGGGGGAAAAGCTAAACAGTCTACATACTCTACAGGCTAATTTTCTAATAAATTGTTGTAAGTCACTTACAGTTCAAAAATAGATGTAAATAATTATTGATTCCTACTGAATTAAGCTTCTCTTCTCAGCTTTTAGTGATGACCTTACTTGTACATTCCTCCTGAAATGGTACCCTCGCTGGACACTGAGCCATCCCGAAGAGGAATCTGTTTTGCTTCCATCCTGTGTTCCCAGCATCTAGCTCAGTATTTGGCTCATACTGTTCAATAAATGTGGGTTGCATTAAGGAATAAAGAATCTATAATTGGCTCCATAAAAGAGAAAGGTGATGAAAAGGGGCAGACTAGTTGACTTCAAGCCTTAGCCTGGCCAAGAGAAGATGGTGACCAGTGCTATATCTAGAGAGGCAATTATTATTCCTGTTAAATCGGAGGAAAGTCTGTCTGTCTATAAGGAAGTCTATAGGGAAACTTCAACAATAAAATTATGTGGTTTGGCACTGATGTTTCACTGTTCTCCCAAGTGAAAACTCCAGCAGTCATTGGATATAGAGATACCCTTAAATTCCAAACCCTGGAATTAAGAGACTTGTGTTGGACATTGATATAGCTATAAATATTTAGCTTAAACTAGGCAGAACAATTCCCTCTGCAGCATATGATATACACACAATATGCTTTCTACTTTTTTAAAAACAATTTGGAATTAAATATTTGGAATTTGTTTCAACTCTTCTGTTTTTATTCATAAATAGAGTCAGAAAAAGAACAAAGGGAATTATAAATATTCACTAGAGCAGTGGAATTTACAGAATTTTATAAGAAATGTAAGGAATGTCATTTTATATACAGGATATTTTTCATTTAAGCAAGTATAAAGTAAACTCTATATGAGGAATTCAAGATGTTGTGTTCCCAACATTCATTTGTCAATAATCTTTTGCATATAAATAATATTAGATGTAGTTTTTAGTTACTCCACACCTGTCTGCAGAACCTGGTTTACCACAGTACCTGAGTCTGTGAAGGTAATTACAGATATTATACCCCAGGGCATGACTCACTATGGTCTGTGTGCCAAGTCCAGTACACCTCTCTGAATTTTGTAAATATAATTTTATTGGAACACAGCCATGCTCACTCATTAGCGCATTCTCTATGGCTGTTTTAGGGCCACAGTGGCAAAACTAAATAGTTGCAGCAGAGATCTTTTGGCCTGAAAAGCTTATCTTTTCAGAGAAAATGTTTGCCTATCCTTGGATAGTCCTTAATGAGTCCTTAACACTACAGGGAAGTTTGTGGGGAATTTCATTCAGAGTTTTGACTCTGAAGATCAGGAATGGATCTTCCTCTACCAGAGCAGTTTGCTGGCTTATTGTGGCTTATAGCTCCCTCTTGTATATTCCTTCTTCTGGTCTGTGATTGGTACAACTTCATGGGGCAGAAATTGATTCACAAGGTGTAAGGAGGGGACTCTAGCATTACATAGAGACTTAAGAGAGTCAGGCAGTGTTACATCTTCTGTTATTTCAAGTCCATTTGAGAAGTGAGGACACGTGGCTACATTTGGGGACATTGACTTCTATTGAGGGCTAGTGATAAAGAGTAACTTACAGGACTGAATGTCCTTTGTGTCCTTCCTTCCCTCTCCTCCTCCTCCCACTGTTAGCCTCTCTGCATCTCAGATCCTGCTCATGACAGCTCTTGTGGTGAAGTCCCATGGAGCCAGTAGAGCAAAAATAGGAGAGAGGAAGAGGATATTATAAGCAACTGTGAGAAGAAGGGAGTTCCTGAACCACTAGGGCAGTGTTCTCAACCTGTGGGTCGCGACCCCTTTGGTGGTCGAACGACCCTTTCACAAGGGTCGCCTAAGACCATCCTGCATATCATATATTTACATTACGATTCATAACAGTAGCAACATTACAGTTATGAAGTAGCAACGAAAATAATTTTATGGTTGGGTCACAACATGAGGAACTGTATTTAAAGGGCCAGAAGGTTGAAAACCACTGCACTAGGGTATCTCAGTTTATTAGGTAGAAGAGATAAACATAATATAAGAATTCCCTGTCCTGTATTACACTTTCCTAAGGTATTCTGTATCATGTGTATAATTCTGTGTTATACTGGAAGTATCACTCTACATCATGACACTTACATCAGGTTTGTCATGGCCAGCTAGGGAGCTTGGCATTCTTGTGTACTGCCCTCTGAGGAGCTTCTCTCTCTCTGGCAGCTGCTCCTCCTTATTCTTAAATATAACCCTCAAAATCTAATATTTAAATGATAGAGTTCCTATATACCTAGTTGTGTGTGTTCTTTTACATCCCATTCCGATAAACTCTATAGATCAGCGGTTCTCAAACTGTGGGTCGCGACCCCTATGGCGGTCGAACGATCCTTTCACAGGGGTTGCCTAAGACCATCCTGCATATCAGATATTTACATTACAATTCATAACAGTAGCAGCATTACAGTTATGAAGTAGCAACGAAAATAATTTTATGGTTGGGTCACAACATGAGGAACTGTATTTAAAGGGCCAAAACCACTGCTCTAGACAATTACATCTACCTCATGATTTCAACTGCCTTCTATTAACTCATAACTCAATGTATAAGTCTTTGGACCTATCTTCTAAGCTTCAGACCTAGATATCCAACCGCCTACAGGAAAACATTTCCATTGGTCAACTCTTGTTCTTGTTTTTGTTTTTTATGCTACTCTTCCATCATAACCTCTCTTAGTGAATATGCCCATCATGATGAAATTTCTCAGTCCAGGAAATCCTGTGTCAATCTTGACCCTTTCCTATCCCTTATTCGCTGTATCTAATCATGGAATCCAGTAGATTTCCTCTCCTAAATATCATTATAAATCCATCTACATCTTTCTATTTACACTGCAACCATCCTAGTAAAAGTAGTGGCATTTCTCACCAAGAAAATACAACAGCTTATCACTTGGTCCACCTGAAGCCACTTTTAGCTCTAATAAGCTAGTTCTACTTGAAACTTTTTTTTTATTTCTTCAATATTTAATTATGAAAAAAATTAAACGCAGAAAGTTGAAAGAGATGAACAATAAGGTCACATATGCCAACCATCTAGATTCAAAAATTATAGTTTTATAATTAATGTTTTTTAATCATACATCTCCCTATCTCTCATTCCTCTAGTCAAACATATTATTTTTAATTGAATTTTTGGGTGACATTGGTTAATAAAATTTTATAGGTTTCAGGTATAAGATTCTACAACACATCATCTGTGTATTATATTGTGTGTTTCCACCCAAGTCAAGTCTCCTTCCATTATCATTTATCCCCTCTTCATTCTTTTTACCTCCCCAACCTCACTTCCCTCTGGCAATCACCATACTGTTCTTTGTGTCCATAACTCATGTTTTGTTTTGTTTTTTTCCTTTGCTTAATCCCTTCAAACGTTTCAATGACCTCATTTTGGGGGGCAAGGAGGTGAGTCCAATATCATTAATGTTACTTATAAGGCCCTACCTTATCCTTTTTCACATCCTCAAACATATTGTTCTTCTATCTTTGCTTATGTTGTTTCTTCTACCAAGAAGGCTCTCATTCCCTTATCTTTGGCCTAGATAATCTCCAGACACTTTTCTTTGCAGAAATGAAGTCATATCTCCAATGTGAATGTTTCGAGAATGATTAGACTTGGTGAAGTATCCAAAACTTTTCATATGCAGCTGTAATCACAATTGTAATGAAGTAAATTAGTACATATTTATGTAAAAAACTGTCATCTGTACTGAAATGTAATCGCTAGGAGGACAAGGGCTATCTACTCCTGAATTAGGGCTATGTATAATTTTATGTCCTAACACAACAACTCTATAAATATTGAAAAAATTAATCTACTGACAGACTGAATGAATGAGCTCATTTAATACATACAATCTATAATAATAAAAGTGTAATATGCTAATTAGACCAAACGTTCTTCCGGACGTCCTTCCAGAAGACCTGCATGAATCTGGGGCTGCAAGGGAACCCCGGTGCCAGCAGGAAGCCAGTGCCGGCAGCCAGGGGAAGGAATGCTTACTCTTGCACGAATTTTGTGCATCAGGCCTCTAGTCTTATATAAGATAGTTATTGATATCACCATTTATGGTAACTAAGTGAACCTGAGTTTTAAATCTAAGCTACTAGACAGTGGTTTCCAACCTGGTCCACATGCCCCACAGGGGGGCAATTTGATTTTTAAGGGGGGCAATTTGAGAATGAGTTATTAACAGTGATTTTTTTGCATTTCTTATGGTTCTAGGGGCTTCATATACAGTATATAAATATATATTGTGACATATTTATGCATTTTAGTTCTCTGTTATATGTTTTGAAGCTTTATTTGCTATTTTTTCACATCACATCATATTATTATTATTTAACAATTTCTTCCTCAGTACTTCTACTGTCCTTTTGTTCTTTGATTTTTCTGTTCATTGGATGCCATGTTTTTTTGAAACTTGTTTAGACCAAGTTAATGGCCTTTCAGGCTTCCTCCACATGAATAGGATTTCACTTTTTGAATAATAAGAATTATATGTCACAGGGGGCATCAACATTTTAGAGATGCTTAGGTGGGGCATGGCCAAAAAAAAGGTTGGGAACCACTGTACGAGACCTTGAAGCCACGCACTGCAGTACACTTCAAAGAAGGATTAGAGTTCATTTGTTCTTCTCCTTGTTTCCCATTGCCATGTATAACAAACACTTGATGAGGTCCAGCTACTCGGTCCAAGGTAAAGGAAGGACAAATCAATATGTAACAGTGTTTTGGGTGTTAAGGGTCAAATTGAATAAATTGTGTACCTTATTAACCTTACATAGGTAATGGCTTCACTGGATATTCTTTTACTTTAAGGCCACTTCACAGGGTATTATTATTTTTAATGCACTCACACATAAAATAAAGAAATGGCCTAATAATGAATACTTGATCTCCAAATCATGAAATCAATTTTAATATGCTTGAAAGATTTAATATTTTCTTAGTGCAGTGAGATTGATGAAGTCCTGCTAATGAATATATTGATGAGATTGAAGGAAAATGGGCTCAATTGTCTTTCGTCATCAGTAAGATGAACCCTGCAATACAAACTACAAAGTGGGTTAAAAAGTTAACACTCTTTTTAAAAAAAATAAGAAATGTGCATTTTTACATAGATAATAAAAAGTTATTTTCCTCAGAAAATTTAAAATTGATTTTTAACTATCTCAAAAATACTCTATGAATCTGTTTATATTTTTATAAATCAAATATTATAGACAAAAATGAACTCCTTTCCTTGATATATCAATGAGAAATATTTTATTTCAAATAATTTATTAGAAAGCTGACTAAAATGTCTTTTTAAGCCAAGTAAATACTTAAGAATGTTAAAAATAGCTGCTTTTTAAAGAAATTAATTTTTATAAAAACATTCATATTTAGAGGCAATTTTAAATACAGATATAATAGTTTCAAAAGATGTTTTCCTCCTAAAGTCTACCTATAAAGCTGTATCCCCGTGTTAACTAGCTTGAAGACAGATATTAATAGTATGCTCAATCTGTAATGCATCCGTTTAGCACTATTGATCTGCTAAAAAATGAAGGTAAACTAAGCAAAAGCCAGTTTCGATATCAAATGAATGATGTATTGATTCCATCTGACAATGCTTTGTCCACAGATCAATGTAGATGTGCAGCACAGAACAGTTAAGAATGAAACAGGGTTGGCAAAGGTCATGGAAGCAATGGGACATCCCAGATTACTGGAGACCATAAAATGAACATATCTTTAAGTTCATCTTAGAGGTGTTTATAAAGGAATTCATTAGGTTTAGAGAGCAAAAAAATTCACAGCCTAAGTTAACGACTGAAACACCATACCGGATTCATAGGAACCCCTTATAAGAAGTCAAGACTCACTTCTTAATCAAGAATGACTTTATAGTGAGTTTGTGAGATAAAGGCATTATATGAACTCAGTCTTGCTCTCATTCCACCATATCTTTTCTGTTGAAAACCTTTTTCCAATTCCATTGTCATTTTCAAATGTCCTCAGGTATATAATTCTCTGGGAACCAAAGGGCTTGTATATTTTTTGGTCGCCTTCAAGTTTTATTAGACTAGTCATACATTTTTTCAAACTGACAAGAAAATTTAATGTGGAACATGTAATGGCCTATTAATATATCTCTTGTCTTTTGTGATATTGGCTACCATCAAGTTGACTCCCTTCCAAGCAGAACCATTTCTAGAACTTATAATCCAATTAGCTCTATATAGATCTTGAACTTTTAAGTAGTTATTTATTTATTTATTTATTTATTTATTTGTTTGTTTGTTTTTTTGTTTATTTATTTAATTATATGTGAGAGAAACATTGATTGGTTGCCTCCTGCAAATGCCCCTACCAGGGCCCGGGCTGGGAAGGAGCCTGCAACCAAGGTATGTGTCCTTGACCAGAATCAAACCCTAAACTATATAGTCCCCAGGCCAACATTCTAATCACTGAGCAAACAAGGCTCGGGCTTAATTCTTCCTTTAAAGTATTTTTTCTTTATTACTTTGAGCTTATGCCTGTATTATGACTTTGGATTTAATTCTTCAATTAATGTGTATCCTACAGCTGTGCTTGGTTTTAGAGAGCCAAATGTGATTCATAATATAGTTGCTTCTTAAGTTTGAAAATCCACATTTTTATATATTACCTTCAGATTTTCTTAAGTTTCAGGTTTTAAAAAATCAAACATATCATGCTGGGTTGATGAAAAGTTGAGAGATGGAAGAAATACTTCCTAGCATAATCATAAAGTAGTAATTCATCAGATTGCCAACTCTTCCCCCTATGGAATAAAATTTAATATGCTGTAGTGAAATATATAAATATGAAAAAAATTATCATTACATAGACTTAAATACTACTTCATAGAACCAAAAAAGGCTATCTGCAGCATTATAGCTTTGGAAAAAATACCTACCACAAACTTTCTTTCTGCCCCTTCCCTAGATTTTATTTTCGAGGACCTGTTACATTTCAAGAGCAAAACTAGGTGTCAGCCTGTATCAATATTGCTACCTTTAGAAATAAAAACACTATACTTTATAAATTATTCAAATAAGCATGTCTTTGGGGCGTTTTGAAGTTTTTAATATGATCACATGTGATCTTTTGAGGTGACTCAAAAGGAACATGGAAACTAATGTATGTATAGAAATTCTGGATTTCAGAATAAAATCCTATATACTAAAACCCTAATATGCAAATTGACCTATTAGCTGAACAACCAGCAGAATGTCCAGTTGATGATGTGCACTGACCACCAGGGGGCAGATGGTCAATGCAAGAGCTGCCCCAGGTTGGGCGGTGACTGGCGGCAGTGGACATCCCCCGAGGGCTCCCAGGCTGCCAGAGGGATGTCTGGCTGCCAGCTTAGGCCCAATCCCTCAGGGAGTGGGCCTAAGCCAGCAGATGGACATCCCCCAAGGGGTCCCAGACTGTGAGAGGGCACAGGCTGGGCTGAGGGACCCTCCCTCCCGCCCCCCGAGTGCACACATTTTTGTGCACCTGGCCTCTAGTGTGGTCAATAAAAAGCCTAATTTTTCATAATGATGGCTGTAATATACCTATTAATCCATGGCTTTGTCCCTCTGATTACTTTTATATGTCGTTTTACATCTTTCTTTGTATTGAATACCAAAACTCATTGATATTGTCTAGATCTAAATAAAAGTTAGATACCAGCACTGCCTATTGACTATTCTTCAAATAAATATGACAATTTTACATTTAGAGTAATAAAGATTTCTTTTTATAATGAGCTCAGCATGATAAAGGTAAGCTTTCTTTTTATTCTATTAGAAGATAAATGATAAAAGGATAAATTCACTGAGCTATAGTAATGTAAACATTTGGCTGTTTCCTGTGTTGTCTAATTGGATAAAACGTCTTAAAATTTTCCTAAACCTCATTGCCTATATGAAATCCCAATTTTATTTGCTATTTATTCTTTCCAGCGGAAGAAGGAAAGTTTCAGCCTAGTGTACAATCTGATTCTGGTCAGTTTCTTCTGGACCCATTTTTTTATTTCCACTATTGTGAATTCTTCAGGAAACTCCCTCTTGAGAAATATTTGAGGTAGTGGGAGCAGTTGGGAGAGGAGGCCCTTGAATTGAGGTCCCAGATCCAGGAAGAGCCCTAAATTTACCTTCTTTTCTTCCCATTTTCCCCTTAACTTGCCATAAATCTTTTTATGTTTTTCAAAATCTGTGCAATTCTTTTTGGCAAAGATTTTTTTATGGAGTCTGGAAAGTCAGAGTTTAATGGAGATGACAGTGAGAGGCGTGGAGAGGTGGATTGAGGATTATTTGGCTTGTCATCCTGTCTGTGTACATGTTCTCTTTCATTCTGGGGCCTGACCCATGTGACCTTCATTGTTTAACTAGTTGATAATAGAGCAGCTCTTTCCATTTTTTTCTTTGGTTTGAGAATTGCATCCTTAAATTTAATTCAAAAAACATGTTTTGACTTCTGCTGTGCAAATCATAATGTTTTCAAGAGTGACAGGAATGTGGGTGCATATGTGTGTGTATATGCCTGCATGTGGCATAAAGTAATATATAGGATAAAGTAAAAATAGGATTACAATTGTATTAAAGAATACCAATACTTTTCATTTAACACTGTTGTAAGGCAGACCTTAAAAGCATTTTGGAGGGATTAAAAATAAGAGATACTAAAAAAATATGTATTTTTATGTATGAGTTTAAATAAGGAAAGAATTCCTATATAAAATGAGTTGCACTGCATAAGAAATCAGTATTCCAAGACATCTGTGTGAGCAAGGCCTTTGGGATCAAACTGAAGAAAAATGATCACCAGGAGTAAAAGTTTCAAGATTAATGTCCTTGGTAGAGGTTTTCAAAGTGACATTTTTTTTACTCTTGCAGAAAACTAACTTATAGTTTCTAAACTTTAAACATTAATTTTGGTGTATAAGATGAAACATACTAAAAGAATGCTACTTTATCCTACTGTTTATCAATTAAAAGAAAACACATTTTAGAATGATTATTTTTGCTGATGCTTATGAATATTTGTTTATGGGTTAAGGAAAGCTTTAAAATATTTTAAATTTGAGTTTTTATTAAAGTTTAAACACAAAACATTTTATAATTGATTTATAACTATTAGTCAAAATATGAGAATAATATAAAATTTGTAATCATGTACTGCTGCATTCTGCTTTTTCCAGTTCAAATATAGGGTATGGCCATTATGCAAGACCATCCCATAATATAAGAGATAACACTAATTTTTAAACATTTTTAAACTAATGAAAACTTTTTCAAAAGCAGAACTCAAACATATAAAATATAATCAGCCAAAACCGGTTTGGCTCAGTGGATAGAGCATCAGCCTGCGGACTGAAAGGTCCCAGGTTCGATTCCGGTCAAGGGCATGTACGTGGGTTGCGGGCACATCCCCAGTAGGAGATGTGCAGGAGGCAGCTGATCGATGTTTCTCTCTCATCGATGTTTCTGGCTCTCTGTCTCTCTCCCTTCCTCTCTGTAAAAAATCAATAAAATATATTTAAAAAAAAATAAAATATAATCAAACAGTATTTTAAACCATATGATTACAAATGTATGATAGTAAGAATCCAAAATGAATGGATATCCAAATAGTCTACAGTACAACTTCATGTTGATATGAATGTTCTGTCATTTGGTTTTGGTAAAATAACTTTAGCACTGTAATGTGTTATTATTCCATGTAGCACATATTCCTAATCGTAAACTGACCTTACCAGAGTTTAGATGGTAGCATTCTCATTTGTACCATTATACAAATGAATAAAGTTCATGGTTTTTTTTTTTTTTACAAGTGAACAAGCTTAAACAAACAAACTAAAGATCATAAAGGTAAATTACAAGCCCCTGATTCAAGATTCATGATAATATAATGTGTATGAACATCCTGTATCCACTGTCTGAAGTAGTTTTGCTAACTTTACAATACTATACACATATTAGCACTACTAAGCACTTTAATTTTACATTCAATTCTTGGGAAGAGTTTGAGACTAAGCTCTGATGGAGGTCAGTTAAAGGAGCAGTACATAGAGTGATTTTCCAATTGGGGTTTAGGGCTGTATCTTAGTGCATAATATTTTAATATACTTAAAAAATAAAATTCAAATCTAATATTGTTCAAACTGTTAGATACTTCTGTGGAATGCTAGCATTTGAGTTGATAAAGCCAGAAGAAAAATAAATGTAAATTCAAAGGTCTCATTTTTGCTTTAATAATATTTTTATAGCTCAGAACTGTTTATAGAACCATTTTCATACATTATGTTTTATAATCTTTCAAAATATTTATCAGATATATAAGCTAGGGTGGTTATTATCATTCTTTTTGTCAGAAAAGGAAACAGTTTCAGAAGAAAAATTAATTCAGCTTGACATGGATTTTTCCTCCTTTGAAATCTAAGATTTTCAAAACCTCTTTCTATAAGGTACATCATTTGCATATTTTGGTCCATGAAGTAGTCTAAGTTTCACTGTTAATATCAAAGCAGTACAGTTCCACTCAATTTTGTAATGATCAAGCACGCTCTCAGAATAATATTGGAGGATAAATATCTGTTCTTTTGGAGTTCCTTTGTTCTTTTGGAACGCCAAAAGAACAGACATTTGAATTTTATGAAATAAAAGGGCATTTTAAGAAAAAATAGCATTTTTCTCTTCATTTTTCCTCCAAAACATTTTACAATGTTCTTGTAAGACACTAATATATATATAATTTATAATTTAACACCTTAGTAATTTTTCATATTAAAATAATTTAGGTCCTCTGACTTTATTTGGAGAATCCCTCTCTCTTTTGTCCATACAGTTGTAGCCATGTCCCTGGCAGGCAAACATAGCATTAAGATAGCATGTTGGACAAAAGAAGGAATGAAGGTAATGCCATGAGTTTTTTAATACAGAGCTCCCCTCTTACACCAAATCTTAATTTCTTTCTTTAGTCCTATGTCACTGTTACCAACTTCTCAGACTTCTAAAATATTCTGTGTATAGAATCCCAGGCTGTAAACGTCTGAAATCAAAATAATATTCCTTATTATTTTCACCACTTTTCTCCTGATTATTTCTGTATTTACTTTTAGTTATTATTGTCTACACCTTCATCTTTGATTTTAGGTCTTCTATGTACTCAACATTTCCCTCTAAACTTGACATAAATTCAAGAATACAGCTGAGTAGAATTTTAATATTCCTATTTCCCCTTCCTATACATGTATTTGCATAAATTAGTTTAGGTTCATGCATTTATATACTTTATTAGAAAAACTAACCTCCTAATTAATACAGAAGATGAGGTTTTTAAGAGATTATGGGCTTTTTATGGAGCTTGATAGATCTGAGTATGTAATTATTCACTTGCTCTGATTAGGTGGATATGTGAGCATAAAACTTTCATGTTTTCAGGATGTTCTGTATACATTAACTCATGTCTCCATGCAAGCATCCTTAATAACTCCTGAGCGTTATACAACTTTCTGCCTGTTGGTGTCTATTAGTCTCCCCTTTGACAGAAACATTATATTTTGTTATGTTCAGTTAATTGAAACTAACACTTTGATACCCAGAGAAGTTTTAAGGAGGAAGAAAAAAGTGAGAGTATTCACGGGAATTTTTATTTAGCAACATTTTCTTTCCACAAACATTTGCTACTTGTATAGTAAAGTCTCTGAATGAATCAAATATAAAATCCTATTTTGGAAAGAGGTGGCTGTTACTCTTGAGAAGAGCACATCTCTTCATCTTGAGCTCTGGGAGTGAGGTAAGAGCTTTATTTAAGTTGTATAATGTACAGAGGAAGCACCTGGGTTTCATATCTGATTCGCTAGTATCTCTAGTGAGGAGTTGTCAGCTGAACCACCACCTATGTCTGCTGTGTCAGGAGATCCTTACTAAGTGCTGTGACTGAATCAGGACAGGCCCTGTCTGCCGTGCAGTGCTTTTTAATTCCCAAAACTAAGCTGCTTTGTCATTCTCATGCTTTCACTGGCATATTGCCCTTTTTTTGGCAAATAAAAATCAGTAAGTGATTGATGTGCCACACCAGCCTGATGACACCTCCTGCTGTACCGCTGGCATATTTTGCTTCTTCCTTAGATACAGCCTTTTCAAGGACTCAAATAATTGAGTGTCTTAAGAGGACTGATGTGAAAGCAGGAAGATGGGCACCTGGCTTCTGGCATCATTAGTCACTCTGCATTGATAGTGGAAAGATACATTTTCAAAATTATAATCCTTTTTTATTTAAAAAATATTTTAAAATTAAAACTATTTCAAGACCACTAGAAACCAGTTGAATGACCATAATATTCAATATTTATTTGGTTTAATGTGAGCATGTTAACTGCCCACAAAAGATTCCCCTCCCCCCAATAATTATATGTGTTGTTTCATACTCTCAACCTTAAATGTTCATACAAAAATGTTCATATATGCTACCTAAATGTGATCTTTAACCAAAACTCATAAAAGAAAAAGAAGACTCTTGTAATTGTAAATAATTTTGTAAAACAGGATTAGGTACTTCCTAAGTTTGTCCAGGAAGTCTCTCAATAAGATGAATACACAATTTAAGTACACACATAAACTTAACTTGGTAACTGGGAAGCTAGTGTTTCCATGGTAAGTTTCTTAGAAAAAATAAAGTCATGTTTTGGTTAATTAATTGCACTAGAATAGAAAGGTAACAGTTGCTTTTCAACAATTTAAAAGCATGCTTTTGCAAATTTTAAAATATCAAAACTAACTTTTCTTTGAAATATAAGCCATAGGAACATGTGAGACTATGGCTAATATACTGCACAGATAAAATAATTACTGAGGATGACGTAGTAATTGGGTCTGTAACTCCAATTACCCCAAGGCATTGACTCATGTAGACTTATGCCTTTATTCATCAGGTATGTGAGTTAAGCTTTTCTGCAGAAATAAATCCAGGGTATCTTCCCTTGAATTCAAGGATTCCACAAACTCTCCCCTCTAGAGAACCAGCAAGAAATCAGTAGGTTATTTGCTAATTCTGAGCAAAATTTGTATTGATTTTTTTCTGTCTCTCTAGTTGATGTTAATAGCATCATACTTCAGGCCACTAAATACTTTTAGCTCCATCTAATTGTCAAAGAATCACTTACTAAGACAAAATTGTGGACATCAAAGTCACACACACACACACACACACACACACACACACACGTGAAAACATACACAAAGAAAATGGTGGCACAGGCAATTAATATTCTATTGCTTCTCCATCTCCTATAGTAATATTTTCCCATGTGTATTATAGAATTAGAAACCAATAATAATTCTAAATGGTATTTATACCACTATATCACTATCTTGCCTTGTCTGATTTAATTTCTGGGCAAATATTAAGTTCTCATTTCACCCCAATGTCACTGCCACAAAAAAGCATAACAAAAAACAAATGCATGTCCAAATCTGTTCATTATGTTGTAACATTTTTTGAAGTATAATGTAAGGAGCATAATTTTTGTGGGGTTTTTTGTGTTTTTTTTTTTTGTTTAAAACAGAATGTAAAAACAGGCATTGCATATTTTTTCATGTGGTTTTTAGTAAAACCAAACTATTTCCATATATTTTCTACTATTCATTAGCAGAGTATTTTAAATTAAAGATGCATGTCAGTTCTCTGCCCTGATACACACAACCATTGCTCAATAAATTTGACTAAATTTAGTGCAATATAGCTGTGGAGGAAAACAGAAAACAATTTTTTGGATGCTCATGATAAGCTCTTACATGGGAAAAGCTAATCCTCTCATGGCCCCTAAATAGTTGTTAAAACCAATGTACCTCATCTTTGACATCTGTTTAAGCAGAATTAATCCATTTTAAATTCCAAATCATTTTCCCTGTGACAGAATGTACTAAATGAAGCAAAATGGTTTGGGGAAATGAGGAAGTGTAAACAAGCCAATTAGATGCCCTTTAAATTCATGGAGAGGAAGAGTTTTCTCAAAGAAAAGTGAGATCCAACTTTGAAAAAGGAAAACTTGCTCATCCATTGCTATTTGAAGGAATTTCCTCTAAAGTATATTGAGATTTAAATTGACACTATGCCCAGAAATCTTCCATAACAACAGCATGGTCGCTTAGCAGTATAGCTAGAGAGCCGATGAGTAGTATCTGTTCTTGTATGTAATGGGTGAGGGCACCATTAATATGTTTGATGAAGCTTGTGGTACTGAGAAACATGGTGTTCTGATTGCCATGTGTTGGAATAGTCTACATTTGTGCTTTTGTTTCTGCCCATTAATAATGATGAGGTTCTTAAGTATTATCGTTGGATTGTTAACATCTGTTAAATTCTGGGAACATAGAAAAATAAATTTTTAAAACAATGTTTTTATACACTAAACTCAAGTTTAACATGATAGACTTCACTTAGTTCTATTACTCTGCAATATAAACCAATATAGTCTGCTTATGGAATATCTGGAGAGACCAGTAGATCACAAGTGGACCTTGTAAATTATATTTTTAAAAATTGGCATCACACCTTGCTTGGGTAGGCGTTTGTATCATGGGTAGTATTCCTTTGAACTAATGAGCAGTTTTCTTTAAATTAAAAGTAAAATTGAGACCTGCTGGTTCCAAAATTAAATTTCACTAATTGAGAAGTTCTAGTGAGCAACAATACAATAAAGAAAGAGAGAATCCATGTTGTTAAACCTTTATGTTTTGGTTGTCTTATTTTTAATTATTTTTTAGTTTTTCCTATGGAAAACTGTAAGAGATAGAGAAAAGTGCCTGCAATGTTGAACTATCTAAATTGAGTATGAGAGAAATATCCTGTTGAATATAAACTCTTGCTTATTGTACATAAATATTACAAAGTGACACATTAATTTTTTAAGTGTGGTGGAGGGTTTGCGAAGATGGGTATAATAATCCTTCATCCCTATATTTATACTCCTTACAAGGTGACTTTGTCACTTCTATCAAGAGGAGGAATTCATTTATCTTGAATATGGGCTGGTCTTGTGACTTATTTTGACCAATAGAATGCACTAGAATTGATATGCTGAACCAACACCTCTTGGGGGCCCTGCTGTTTCAACATTTGACTTTTTGGAACATTGATGCTACCATGTGAAGTAGCTTGGCCTACAACAGCAATTTTCAATGGGCGTGCCACAAGAATTTTAGAACATTCACTACTTGACTATTTACTAGTAGACAGGGACACTGACCTCTAGTTTGTAAAAAACAAAACAAAAAATCCAAAAAAATGACAACAGCCAAACACGACAAAGAGCTGCCCCATGTGAAAAAATTTAAATGATAGCTTTTGGTGTGTCAGGTTCACAAAAAATATATTTTTCGGTGTGCCACAGAATTTTAGTAATTAGTTTATGTGTGCCATGAGATGGAAAAGGTTGAAAATCACTGGCCTAGACCCTTGAGGTTAAGAGGCCAAGTGGGGACAGTTACCCAATCATACAGCTATATAGCCGTCCAGTGACCACAGCCAGCACCAACTACCTAGAAATGTAGATGAGACCATCTTTGACCATCCAGCCTTATTAAAGCCCCTAAGCAAAGATCAGAAAAACCACTCAGTGAAGTTCAGCCCTCACTATTGACCTCACAACTATAAGCCAATGAAATAGTTGTTGTAAACTATTAAGTCAGCTTTTTTTAAGTCATTCAGTTTTGAGATGGTGAGGCAGCAGTAGTTAATTGATGCACATACCTCTTAAGGAAAAGGGCAGCTATTGGTAATGGTTATGTGCCTTATACCCAGTAGAGTAAGAAAATCCAATGAAATAAAATTAGTTGAAACTTTGGTTCAAAAGAATGGCAACTTCAGTGGGCAATTGGGCAACAATTAAAACCTCATCACTTACTGAACTTTAAGTCACTTCTATCCTCTGACTGAATTCTGGGCTTAAGACCAGCATTAAGTTTTTCTTCATAAAATTACTTATAGCTGACAGGGTTTTTACCTGTTTATATGCAGATGTATGTGAATATAAATCATCTGAGGAAATGTGAATAAAGTTCATCTATAATATATTTCATTTAATATGGTTATATCGTTTTATTTAAAGTACCAAATCATTTATGACTATTTAAAGATATCTATAAAATGTTAATAAGTACCCTAGCTCTCTAAAGTAAGTTTTGTGGTTTTATTGGTCATCAAATTAAATGTAAATATTTCTAAGAATATTGGGCATTCAATCATATATGTCAGTTGATTTAATAATAAAGATATAATAATAAACATACTAAGTACTATTTTATGATTGTTTTAGAATTAACATTGATTAAATATTCTATTCTGTAACTCAAAATTTATTAAAATGTATAAAAGAAAATTTGAGCTTGAAGTTCATAGCTTGTAATCACTTTTAGTGACAAGCAAATAGTTAAGATTATAAAAACAAAATAGAGGTAAGAAGGAAGAAAGGGTATATGTTTTTAATTTTCATCTTTGAATTAAAAAATTAAGGTGAATGAATTTTTATGTTGTTGGATACAGAATTAGATTGTCAAATACATTTTTAGAGAGGTGAAGAGATAATATGTGTGCTGTAAAGTTTATAAGTATTTGAAATATGTTGAAAGGGGCTTTTTCTTTATTTACCAAAAAAGTGTTAATTTTAATCATAGAGAGGACGGTTTTCATTGTTTTATTCAAAAAAGAAAGAAAGAAATCTGCATTTTTCATTAAAATCTCCATCAGCCACATTTCCATTAGAGTTCACTGAAAAAATGACTCATAAAACCAACAATTTTATGCATCAGGTGACAGGTTTTGACAGAAACAGCACTGCAGTTTTTGCGATATGCTACGTTCTGAATGCTTAAACTGTGTGATTAGGTGTGCTTTATATGACTTCCACGTGCTTAGCTAGCAAAATCTGAGTTTATTTGTACAAAATTATTCAAGTGAAAAGAATGGTGTTTTCATGTAAGGAAAGTCAGACCTCAAAGAGACCAGAGGGGATTGCTGGCCTTTTGTTAGCAGGTGAGCAGCTCTAGCTCTGCTCAGAGCAAGGCACAGACCTTCTTGGTAAGCACAACAGGCTTTTTCTTTTCAGCAGACACAAAAATAAAAATAACGAATCCCACCATTTGACTGAGTAATTGTGTTTGTTTGTTTCAGCTTCTTTTAGTTCAGCTCTAGTGAAAGAAAAATCTTCAAGTCTCCTGTGACTATATTTAAAAAAATGTTCTAAATTAGTGATGTGTGTGTCAGAGCTATTGTGTCCTCATATGAGAAATATCTGGTTGCTAATTCTAGACACTTTTCTCTGGGCATATTTTAGAATAATGGTTTTGAAGAGTAAGCTACTTTTTATTTGGAATTGAGAATCCAGTGTTAACGTGTTCAAACTGACTTTTCACACTTTGTTGTTGAATGAGACAACCCACTCCTTGTTGTGAACATGGAATATTAATCCTGTAACTTAAACTAAAATAAACCATTTTCTTGTAAGGGAAGTGAAAAGAGTACTTTCTTTAGAGAGAAAGAGCTCTTGATTTCCAACTGTAAGCTTCATGACATTAGAAAAGTCAGTTTCTGAAACTCAGAAACATAAGTCTTTGAATTGGAGATAATTTCTTGAAAAGTGATGTGGGTTTTAAAGGTTAAATACCCAGTATGGTGCTTATTGGATAATAAATATCCCCCAAATTATTATTATTTTAGAACTGGTATGTGTAATAAATTTTATTTTTTATTTCTTTGATCTCAGCAACTAACATGAAAACTTTAAATATTATTTGCGGATACTTACATATGTGATTTTTAGTTTTTCAGTATCAAAGATAACAGATTATGTATAATAAGTCTAAAGGCTTTATCTTTTAGAGGGGTTAGAGATTTCCTTGTGCTATTCATACACTGAAGCAAGGAACAGGTGAATATGCTGGAAGGAAAATACCTTTGTGTTTTTACATCTTTAGAATCGCTTTTGAAATAATAGATGGCATTCAACCTGAGTAACAAGAGAATCTATTTTTGATTCTTGTTAATTAAAACAGAGAGTATTGGGAAACATGTTGAATTCACATTTGAAATTCTACAAAGTTAAAGAGGAAGTTCCAAGCCCCATAGTTGCTTTTTATTAATTATTACATTCAGCATTGAGTTTCAATAGTTATATTATTTAGTGTAATTCTTTTTCAAAAATTCTAAAATATTTGAGAATAGTTCTGAGTCTCAGAGGACATTAGAACAGATGCCATGGAAGTGGATTTCTATATGTTCTAATTCCCAGTTATATCAACATGTTCTTCATTGGCTTGAAATTCAGTGTAGAAAACTTTTACTTACTAACATTTATAATTTCTGATTCTCTCTGTTGAGTTCCTTTGACTTTTGAAGTTTTGAAAAGATCCCTAGCTATAAAAATTAAAATTTTCAATTGCTATGTTAAAATGATCCTCCAAAGTTTACACACACACACACACACACACACACACACACACACACACAGAATCTGTCACTTCTGTTCCTACTTCTGTCCTAAATTATGATCTCATAGTGCTTTTCTCTGAACTCCTGTTTTTTACTCTCTAGGTCATATACTCTTGGCCTAATGTCCTCATGATAAGAGAGTATAGCTGTTCCAATGAAAGCCTACAGGGTCCATGTATGTTTTGGCTCAACATTGCATTCCCCAATACTAGCACAGTGCTTGCACACAATTGGGTTTTATTTACTATTTGTTAAATGGATAAATGAGAAGATCATCATAAGATCTCACTCTTTGAAATTTGAGAATTCCCTGATTCTCAGTCAAGATGTGCTAAGTCTATTTGATTTCTTTCTTCCCTCCCCCCTTATTTTGTGTCTTTCTTCCATGCTCCCTCTTTCCTCCTCCTTCTTCCTGCCTTCCATAATTCCCCCTAGAAAAACAATAGACAGCTTACTGAATTACATTTTATGGGAAAACTTTTTAAAAGTTAATTCATAGGCAAAAGAGTGAAGAAATCATCCTTGAATATCCTTCAAATCATCCATAAAGTATCATACTGATTAACAAAATCAGAATAGTGAGATGTTCACATTACATGTGGAAATGGAGACTCAGAGAATAGATTTCTAAACCCCATTTCATAGGAATAGTGTTTGAAACTGACTGAATTGTGGAAATACAGTAGAGTCTCTCTTTCTTTCTTTCTAAGTATATATAGTTAAGTTCAGATAATTTAAATGTGTTTATATTTTAATCTTATATAGTGAATATAAAGAGCACGTCTTTGGGTAAAACAGACAGATTCCTTTACTAACATGGAAAAAGTGGGCAAATATTTAGCAAGTATATATTTGAGTGGCTAGATAGTCTCATTTGCAAGGTGACAATTTAACAATATGTATCTTTAGGACTGTTTTTTAGATTAAAACAAATAATGCCTGCAAAATATTTAAAACAGTAACCAGTATATATAGTAAGTGCTTAATAAATGTTAGCTGTTATTACTAGACCCAGCTTATAGATGATAACATTAGTTTTTAAATGATTAATTTGGTAAATGTAATTTTCTGTACCCTAATACTGTTACTGGGAAATTCCGGGTGGGCTCGGGCTGCCTGTCTCTGTGTCCAATAACGAAGGCAGGGTTGACTCATTTAAAGTGTTTATTGAGAAGGCCAGCCAACCAAGAAGACAGGGTGCTTATAAGCATTCAAATTCTGTCTTACAGCAAGGTGCAGGGGACAGGATTATAAAGGGGAAGGGGCTAGTATGAGGCTCAGAATGAAATGCAACTATGTGCAGCCCTGGAGGTCCACACACTTTAACTATTGTCCTTAATCATCAGGAAATAAAATGATGTTGATGAGATGATGTTTTGACTCCTATTGGGTTGGTCTGAACATGCTTATCGGGTCTGCTTACTGGATTCACAGTTGAGTCACTTCCTTAATCGCTTTGCATAGGCCTTGAAAAGGAAACTTAAGAAAAACTTAACCCCCTATTCACATAAGTATATGTGTACTAAGATTTAAAATAATATGATTATTTTTCAGATTAGCCAGGTGCTCTATCAGATTATAAGTCCCCCTATCAATACCAAAGCATATTTTTCTATAAAAACATGAATTAATTACAAAAATAAATCGAAAAATATAGTCAGTTTGCAGAAATAGGTTTGACTATCAAGAGCACATATACAAGTCAATGTTAATTAAATTGCAGTATTCTATATTTTCCACTTCTTCAGCTCGCTCTGTGAAGTTGGTATTTCCTGAGCTCTCTTCCAGGGCCTCTTCGAAATCCTTGAGAAATGCCTTTTACTCTCATGTGGTTAGTTAATACATGGGTGCTGACATTTCCCAAGTGTTTATGTATAACCTAGCTACACAGATCTGCATATCCAAACCTACTTATATCTGACGGCTGACAGATACCTTATTCTGTGATCTCATATGTCCCAAACTACATGTACCATATTATTTATTCAATTCCTTCCTTCAAAATTTTGGAAATACTTATTAAACAAAATAAAAATATTACATTTGCTTCATAAATTATCTCCTATGTCATCTTTTTAATTCAGTAACCATTATAGAGCAGCCCCCCTGAACATTATATTAGAGTTTGGGAGTGCAGACTTTAATAAAGGATCGTTTCTCCCCAAACACTCATCTATGTGATTGACTCTGATAAATTATAATTGTAAAGGCTGGCTCTTCTTCTCATATTAAATATAAATTTCTACTCAGATCCGTTAATTGGAACTTATAATTTTACATTTGCTGACAATACTTGATGTTTATTACAGTTTTATTTATGTTATTGGATGTTGGGGCTAAAAGGAATTGGGGATAATCTAATTTGTAAAAAATGGAGGGTTTTTCCCCCCTTGTCAAACAGCTGTGCAACAAGGCATGTAAAATTTAGTTAATATTCCTGTATATTTTTGAAAATTATTAAATTTTGTAACCACAGTTTTCATTAGACTCCAAGATCATTGAGGAGAGAAACTATATCTTTTTAACTGCTATTTTCCAGGCCTCATTTGAGTACGTGGCATGGAGTTGTAATTTGACAAATATTTTATTAATTTACATCAATTAACTCTGAAAAAAAAGGCAAATAACCAGTTGATCTTTTTAACATGAGCTTCTGGGAAGAAAGAGAAGAGGAGTCACTGGGAAATGGGAAGATTTGTGATTCATATCAGGCTTCATAATTAGGCCCCTTTTTATGTAGCGGTTACTTAAAGGCAAGATGATGGGAATGTTTATATTTATCTTCTGTGCAACAGTTTATGCTATGACATCACTTTTTGTCTGTATTGGTATTACCTGTAGAGAAAATTATTAAATTCATAGTGTATCTGAGCTATAATATTTCACAACATGACATGTTGGAAGGTTGTCCTTTGAATATTTCTTTGACATTCTTCTAAGTTCATAAGACATTCCTTGACATTCTTCTAATTTTCATATACCCTTGAAAAATGTATTTGTTTATTCTACTTTTTTTCTACTCTAAGTACTTATGCTATTTATAATAATTTGTTTATATCCATTCATTTATGATAGAAGTTGACATACTGCTAATTCAGTTTGTTGGGACAAGTTATGAATCATCATGATTTGGAAAAGTTAGTTTTGCCTTGTAGTATAATCATTTCTATACTCAGGCTATACTTGTAATTTAGTCTACCATTTTCTAAGTGTGTAAAAGTGGCTTAATCCTAGGAGATGGCAAGAGAAATTGCTTGAGTAGTTTACTGTGGCTAATATAAAGAAGATTTTTTATTTTATTTTATGACTTATTGCTTAAAAAGATAAAATTATCATGGGACAACAAGGAGCAGAATGAAACTAATGCTGACCACTTGAAAACAACCAATTTAATTACCTCTAAAGTGAATTGATCTTCTATTGTCATTATCAAAACTTACATATCATTTGATTAAGGACAACATCTTTTACACCTTTGAGAATATCACTAAATAAAATTTGAAAAAAATTTTGTGTAGTTACAATCATTAATGAAAAACTTTTTAAAGTTATATTAACTAGGGGAAAGAATGTATAGAATATTCAAAAATATGACATAAAAAGATTCTTACAGTAGTTGACATTAATTAAGACAAAATGGTGAATATAAATGTAAGGGAGAGTAAAAAATCCTTTTTTCTTTTAACAAAAATGTTGGTGGTAATAGCCAATATGCCCTTTTTATTCATCTATTAACAAATATCAAATACCATCATCATGTACATGATCTCATTAGCAAAGCGATTTTCACATAATATTTCACTTTAATAGAAGGTCCTTTGAGGTAAATGGTAATGAAGGAACTTGGTCAATAAAGTGTCTCTAAATGTAGAAGGAATAGGTGAAGTAAATGCAAATGTTTATTTTCTTTCCATTTATAAAAAAGATAATATCAAGGCTGTTCATGTGTTATAGTAGAGTGACAGAGGAATTGTTCATAAAATATTATTAGTATTTCCATAACAACTCTAATTCTGAACATAGTCTTCCGTATCCTGCTTTAAATATATGGCATAATATCAGATTGTATTCTATATAGAACTACAAATAAATAGAATTCAATTGCAATTGCATGCCAACCAGAAAATAAACAATAATGTTAAAGCCATTTTGTATTACTCCTACAGTGAACTTTTTCAGTTAGACACAGTAAGCAAATTAGTCATTGAAGATCCAAAACTAAGAGTGAACAGGAGTTGCTCTCTGAGAACATGACACATAATTACACATGTTTCGTGGTGACAGGAGAAATCTCAAGGCTTGGCCCTGCTTCAAAGTCAAGAATCTTAGCTTGGTCGAGAGGGGGTAGGGGACAGTCTGGGCTGATGGGCAGACATTCACGTAAAAATATGATGTTTTCAATAAAAGCTAAAAGAGACACAACATGCTGAGTTTTGTTACAAAACTTTCATTCTGTTCCAATTAAATATCAAGTTCTAATGTACAGAAGTGAGAAATTCAGTGGCAAAACAGAAAGAAAACAAACTTTTTTATCCTGATGCCAGGCACCCAGGCAGCAATCCAGGCAGTGGATCTTAGGCACCATATGTGCTGTACTGCCCTCCCTGTGGGCACGGCTTCTTCAGCTTCACTGAAATCACTGGGTTTGTCTGAATTTTGCCAGATCCTGTTGCTTCATCTCAACATAAGATGGGTCTTCCCAAAAGCACATGTTCTCAGAAGACTCAACATCAATTGTCAAAAGGAAGGCTCAGTGTCCAGTGTCTTTTTCTGTCATTTAGTTTCCATCACAATCTAAGTGTGGTGGTGATGTGAAGTACCTTTAGGAAGTCTGCATTTAGGCACCAATTTCCCTGGCTCCCCATTGCATCTTCCTTCTGTCTTGAGAGTGACGAAGCATTATTTGTTGCTTTTTAGATAACCCTTGATTCTTGCTCCCACTTGGAGTGGAGCTTATGCTCTCCCTCCAGCCCTTTAGAGTCCAGCACACCCAGATTTGCTGCATGCGAGCAGTCTGCAGGCACGATTAGCCCCACTTGAGTAGCTCTTGATAACACCCTCTAGGAAGTCAATTAAAGATGTCAGGGGGTGGGCTGGACTGCTTTTCTTTTACTAACAGGCATTCAGAGAGTGGAAGATGGAGCTGTCAGCAGCAGGTGATTTTTAGTTCTCCAAAAACTACGAGACCCCTGAGTTCCCTTGTTTTCTTCCTCTGGCTATTTCAACTTTTTTGGTTTGTTTTCTTTATGTGATCTGGAAATAAATGACCTAGTCTCATCATTAATATTAGCAATTGCTACATAATGTTGAGAATCAGGTACTCAATCTAGTAAATGATGAAAATATTTGTTCAACAACTAAAGGAAATATAAAGAAAGAAAAAATGACTTACAAACTTGAGCCTAGTGAACATCTGATTTGAGGTGCTAATGCTTGTGTTTGAATATCTGCAGTTAAGCTAAAATTAATGATTGTTCATTAAGAATTAGGCATAAAATTGCTTGGCATTTTAGTAGCCATTCTTTGCTCCTGCTTGCTACACATTGTGATTCTTTTGCTAAAAATCTTGACCCACTTTTTGTCTGTGTTTTTACTGTGAAAAACTACCCAAAAAGTAAATAATTTTTAATTAATATAAAGCAAAATTAAAGTGTTGCAATTTTTTATCCAAATTAATTAATGTAAATATTTAAACAAAATACTGTCACAATAAATTTTATTTTCCTTAGCAAAATATTATCCTATGTAATTAAATATTACAATATTAGATTACCAAAATGATAGAGAAATTTCTACTTTTTTTTAAATCTGTGATTTTGTTATATATGTGCTTAATCAGGAGAATTATCATTGTAGGGAACTATATACTTTATAAGGGAGAATAGATAACTTGAAACATCACTGTCTATTTGATTATGCATAACCATGATAGTAACTGCTTCCTCGTTGTCATGTATGTGCTAAATGTTGAACGTGTTTTTATTGCATCCTCGTTGCTACCTGGATAATAGATACCATTATCCCATTTTGGAGGTGAAGAAGCAGAAGCTTGGTGAGATTAGATAACTTGGCCTGAACCCATAGCTAATAAGCAGTAATGTCAGGAGTTAAACTAGTCTTTCATTCACCAAAACCTGTTAGACTAACCTGCAGAGGGCAAAAAATAGCTGAAGATGCAAGGTTCTCTCTGTATTTGTAATTACAAAAATATATCCTCATAATAATTATCTCTCTCTTAGAAATAACCCATCGCCAAAATGATTATATATATTTTCTAATGTACTGTTTAAAATAAATGAGAATATCCCAGCTAGTGTGGCTCAGTGGTTGAGCATCAACCCTTGAACCAAGAGGTCACCAGTTCAATTCCCAGTCAGTGCATATGCTCAGATTGAGGGCTCAAATCCAATATGAGGCATGCAAGATACAGCCAATCAAAGATGTTTTTTTCTCACCGATGTTTCTATCTCTCTACCCCATCCCTTCCTGTCTCTCTCTAAAAATCAATAAAAATATCTTACCTAATAATAGACAAACTATTGTCTGTCCCTCTGCTATGCTCACCAGCCAATCAGGAGAGTATGCAGATTAATCCAACAAAAATGGCGGTTAATTTGCATATGTAGGCGGGAAGTGCTGAAGCGAAGACTGAAGGCTCCGGCCGGAGCAAAGGCCTGGGTCCCAGGTGCCGGAGGAAAACTGGCCGGCAGCCAGGGGGAGGGAAGGCCTATTGCATGAATCTCTTCATTCATCAGGCCTCTAGTCTATATATAAAAGCCTAAGCGACCAAACGACCAGTCACTGTGATGCGCACTGACCAACAGGGGGCAGGCGCTCAATGCAGGAGCTGCCCCCGGGTGGTCAGTGTGTTCCCACAGCTGACTGATGGGTGCCAGACTCCGTGTTCACGGCTGGCGAACACAGATGCAGTGGCGGTGAGCCTCTCCTGCCTCCACTGCAGAGCTATCAGATGGCAGGAGCAGAGGGGCCAGGATGAGTGGGAGTGGCGTGGCACCCTGTCCAGGCTCCGGTTCTTACCCGGCTGCCTGCTCCTTCGTGCACTGCTACATCCCTTGGAGGATGTCGGACTGCCAGTTTTGGCCCGATCCCAGGATCAGGCCGAAACCAGCATTCCAACATCCCCCAGGGGTCCCAGATTGTAAGAGGGCACAGGCCAGGCTGAGGGACCCCACTGGTGCACGAATCCGTGCACTAGGCCTCTAGTATTTAATATAAATGAGAATAAAAGAAACCAATGAGGATAATTTTTCCAACCTTCTGAATATATCTTGCCACATTTCTTATTACCATCTTGCCCCAGTCACTGCCATCTGGAGCCTGAACTAAAACACTAGTCTTCCTGCTTTTGCCCTTTACTCCTTTGGTGGTCTTTTGCCCACCAACCTAATTCTGTTAAAATATAAGTCAAACCATGTTCCTCCTCTCAGAATTACTTCCCTTCTCACTGTGAATACAATCCATAGTCCTTATCATGGCCCTCACCACCCTGTGTGGTCTGGCCCCTGAAGCCTCTCGGAGCACATCTCTTCTCCCTGAACGTTGCTTTCCAGTCCAGCACTAGCACTGGTGGCCTCCTATTGTTTGTCATATGTGCCAGGCGGGCTCCTGCCTTAAGGCCTTTGCACATGCTATTTCCTCTGCCTAGAACTTTCTTCCTGATTTCCATGTGGCTCACTAACTACTTTAGTAATTGAGTATCTGTTTAAGGGTCACCTTAACAGAGAACGTTCGTCCATTAGTCATCCTATTGAGATGTAAGTCACATACCATAAGAATCACTATATTTTTTAATCCTCATCCCAGGATATGCTTTTATTGATTTTTTTAGAGAGACAGCAAGGGAGAGAAAGAGAAGGAGAGAGGGAGAAAAGGAGAGAAAAATACACACACATAGATATAAAGAGAAACAATGAGCAGTTATCTCCCATACACACCCTGACCAAGACTAAACCCAATACCTTGGTAGGTGCCCTGACCAGGACTCAAGCCTGCAACCTTTGGTGTACCAGATGATGTTCCAATCAACTGAGCCACCCGGCCAGGGCAGATTCACTATTTTAAAGAAATATACAATTCAGTGGTTTTTCCTAAGGCTCCTTGAATTTTGGAGTGAAAATGTTTAGGAAGAACTTTTGCTAAGTGGAACCTGGGTACTTTGGGGCTGCAGACAGGTTAGTATGAGGCTGACCTTGAATCCAACTTCTTTCAACTATTAATTTCATTACAGAGAAAGGATCTTTTGTACATTGACAAGATGTTTATGGTTGTGTGAAAGACAAATAATATGTTAGATTAAAACAGTTGTCAATGAGATTTGCAAACATCCTATATAATAAAAGCCTAATATGCAAATTGACCTAACAGTGGAATGACCTGTGGAATGATCGGTCGCTATGATGCACACTGACCACCATGTGGCAGACGCTCATTGCAGAAGCTGCCCCCAGCTTTCAGGCCCCAGGCCAGCCTAGACGGGTGCCAGTGGGGGCCCCCCCCCACGCCCTGCTAGTCGCCCAGCAGAGGGAGATGACCAGTGACGGCAGCAGAGGGTGGGGCCGGCGAGTGGGTGGAACCAGGCCAGCCAAGGTGGGTGCCAGCAGGGGTCCCCCCATTGCCCCACTGGTCGCCCCACAGATCAGCCCTGATCGCTGGCCAGGCCTATGGACCCTACCCATGCACAAAGTTTGTGCATCGGGCTTCTAGTCCTATATAATAACAGGCTAGTATGCAAATCGACCGAACGGTGAAACAACTGGTCAATACAATGTGCACTGACCACCAGGGGGCAGACACTCAACCACTCAGCCAAAAGCTGGGCTCATGGTTGGTGAGCACAGCAACTATGGCAGGAGCCTCTCCCACCTCCGTGTCAGTCAGACATCCCCCAAGGCTCCCGGACTGTGAGAGGGCGCAGGCTGGGCTGAGGGACCCCTCCTACATGCATGAATTTTGTTCACTGGGCCTCTAGTTAAAAAATAAATGAGAATAGAAAAAAGAATGAAGCTGACTAAAGGTTTGCTTTTGCTGAAAGAAGAGATTGACTTATACATTAAGAAATAAAATAAAATAAAATAGCCTGGCTGGTGTGGCTTAGTGGTTGAGCATTGACCTATGAATCAGGAGGCCACAGTTCCATTCCTAGTCAGGGTGCATGCCTGGGCTGTAGCCTTGATCCCCAGTGTGGGGCTGTGCTGTGGGGCATGCAGGAGGCAGCCAATCAATGATTCTCTCTCACCATTGATGTTCCTATTTTTCTTTCCCTTTCCCTTCCTCTCTAAAGTAAATAAAAATATATTTAAATAAATAAATAATAACTGAAATCCTGAGACTTAAGCATACCATTAGGAAAGTTGTAGTGGTTCGTTATATAGACAGCAGTGTAACTTATTGGCAATTCACTCACTATTAGCTTTTGTTCTCTAGTTATTTTTCACTGTTTCTTTGTTATCAATGAAAAAAGCAATTCTACAGAATCAAGCTCATATCAGAGATTTATGCAAAGAAGCAAGGTTCATTATGAATTTTGAATTAAATATAGATTTAGCCTAATGTTCGAACTCACCATCTCACAGCATGATACAATAACTGTTATGATGAAGACTTTAGTTACCAAGTTAAATTATTCTTAGTATACTTTATTAGGTGGGGTTCATAAAGTGTCTTGATATGTCTAAATTTCTATCACAGCACTCTCAATTGTAGGCTCTAGATTAAAGAAAGAAAAGATCTATTTTTAAATCCTGGCTCATCCTCTTATTAACTGGATGTTATTGGAATCTTGTGAAGTCTGTCTTTTCTTTCATAAACCTACTTATCTCACAGGGTCACTGTGAGGTTCCCATTGACCTTACAGGCAAGAAATCTTGACCATTATTAGACAATGATTTATTCTATCCTACTAGACAACTGAGATATTTCAATTTACATTCAGAACATGATCTTGACATGAATTTCTAACTTTTAAAGTAATGTGAAATTTAAGTTACTTTTTAAACTTTGAAAATAAGAAACTATAACCATTTCATGGAAGATTATGTCACAATAATGCTTCTATATTCTTTACTAATAATGCATACTATATTCTTTACTAAAACAAAAGGTAAGCAAATTCTTACATATTAAGTGAAATCATTAAACTGGTTTAGGGAGCATTCTACTAAAATTTATATGCAATAATCAACTATATCCCATGTAGGTGATGACAAGAATTGAAATTCTTCACTCATCTATTCATTCAATAAATATTTACTCTGTACTTATTATATGCCAAGAATACCATTTTAGAACCTGGGGAGACAACAATAAACAAAATAAACATCATTCCCGATTTCATGGAGGAGCTAGCTTACATTCTATTGAAGGCAGATAGATAAGGAACAAATAAACAAATAAGAATAATTTCACATATTGATATGTGATGTGCATGAGGAAAATTCCAGAGAAATGTGATATGTGCAGTCTTGTTGCTTCTTTAGTTTGGGTAGTCATAGAGGGGAACCAAGAATAATGTACCTGTGAACTGAAATTTGACAGACAAGGAGAGGAAAGCCCAAAGGAAGTTTTAGGGAAAGAACATTTCACAGTGTATAGTGTAGTACTTGGACCTAAAGAAGTCACAGCCTTCCTAGAAGAAGAGAAGGGCCAGTGTGTCTAGGGGAGAACAGAGCAAGAGGAATGGGTACTGAGTGAGGAGATGCCTTATTGGCCATAGTAAGGATTTGGAGTTTTTTGTAAATGTGGTGAGTCCTTCTAAGAATTTTAAGCAGAAGGATGGAGAGATTTGTTTTATAATTTTAAAACAAATCTGCTGTCTGCTGTGTAGAAAATTGACTATAAGAAGTGCATGAACAAAAGTAAGATTGTTAAGACTCAGCTGTAATATTCCGTGAGAAATGATAGTAAGTCTTACCAAGTGACAGGAATGAAGAAGGTAAAGAAAAATAGACAAATAGGTTCTGGATAAGTTTACAGTCATTGGACCTTACTTATGGGCAACACGATGTGTGTGTGTGTGTGTGTGTGTGTGTGTGTGTCCATGGGTAATAGAAACGGAATAAAAATAATAACTCCTTGAGCAAGTTGTATACAATGGTTCCACATAAAAAGACACAGAAGATTGGGGAGATAAAGATTTGTGTGAAAAAATTAATAATTCAATTTTGGCCATATTAAATTTAAACTATTCTTAAACATTCAAGTGTTGATGTCACACCTTCAGGTAGATGATTGTCTGAAGTTCCAGGAACTTCAAATCTGTAGACATTCATTTTAGAGTCATCAGCTTGGAGGCAGGACTGGCAGAGATTACATATGAAGAATGTGTCTGAGGTACTCCATTTTTAAGTGGTGTTGACTATGTTTTAAGAGCAGGAGTTTTTGGTAAAGTACTTTCAAGTGTAATGGCTAATGAGAGAAAAATTAGGAGAGTATCCTGAACACAAGATAAGACATACACATTTCAATGACATATAGTTCAGGCAATGTTTTAATGGTAATTGTTTCATGTAGGATTTGGGGGAGAATATAAAAAAAAGAACTATAGAAATTTATCACATCTTAACTCTCAGCCATATTACTAAGCACTTACCATGGCTAAGCTACTAAGGGAGAGAAAAATAAAATAATTATATCTTCATTGGCAATATAGCTAATTCCCTATACAATTTCTATCAGACTCTGTTCAAGGCACTGATATAATATCTTCATACAAAGTCCTAATACATTATCTAGTGAATACAATTAACTGTGATTTGATTAAGCCAAATGGAAATATTATTAAATATGGAAATATTATTAAAAAGAAACCTTATAAATATTGAAAGAGAAATAAAGATTAAGTTAATATATTTAAGTGTTATTTCAAATTATCTTCTAAGGCTACCTTTTAAACTATAAAAACAAGAACAACCAGGTATCTACAGTAACAAAATTACTTTTATAAAATGAATTTTTAATTATCTATCTGCTTAATTTTTTAGGGCTATTGAAAATATACAGTGACCCTTTCATTGTGCAAATATATTCAGTTTTGAAAACAACTGAATGATAAACGTTCTCTTTTTCTTTATATTATATTACAGTAATGAAACTATTACCTCTCAGTATGCATTTTAACGAGTTTTAACTAACATTGTAATGAGCTGACATTATCTTGACTCAAAGGATTAAATAAAATTTAATTTACTGGTCTAGAGAAAGGAAGGTTCCTTAAGAGTTAATTATAATGTTTAAGATGGAGTATAATTAATTTGAGGATATACCACCAATGATCATTCTATAAGAAAAAATATATAAACAGATTGAATAACATCAATGCTTTTTCCTGTACATACATGCATCATTTTTCCTCACTTTTACAATAATAAAAATAGCTAATGATGTTTTATGTATTCAAATCATCCTAATATATAAAAATCCAGGGTCCATAACATCCAAAACGACCAAAGGCTTGACCTACTGGAAGTCAGTGCTGGGTTGCCATGGCAACCCAGCACTGACTGCCCCCGCTGAGGGCGTTCAGACCCAGCACTGACTGCCAAGGGGGCTGTGGATCATGCCCAAAGAGAGGCCTTCAGAGAAAAGCAGGGTCTGATCCGTAGCCTCGGTGGCAGCTGTTGATCAGCAGTTGCCTCTCTCTTTCACTCCCGGCCTGGCCAGTAGCCACGCCTCTCTTTCTCTCCAGCCTCTGCTGGGGCTGCTGATCAGCCCTGCCTCTCTGATCAGGCCCATTGATAGGCCCGGAGACGCTGACTGGCATAGAAACCGACCAATCAGAACCAAATCTGGGTGAAGTGTGAGGAGCCAATGGCTGCCTAGGAGGCGGAGCTTTTGACACTGACTGGAATAGAAACCGACCAATCAGAACCTAATCTGGGTGAACTGCGAAGGCAGAACCAAAGGTGGGGGCTGAGGAGGGGTTTTAAGGGCAATAGCTCTTTGGTGTAAGGTGTAAGAAAGTGGTTCCATTTTTTAATGACCAGTTTGTCAATATAGTGCATATGGCTGGCTATCAGTCCAGATATAGGGATTATGTGTTTTTGTCTGCCAAGGGCATCTTCTTCTGATGAAAAAGCTTCCCCCCACCCCTTTTAAGCAATCCTATCCTATATAATCTATCTATACTACTAAAAGGGTAGTATACTAATTAGACCGGGTTGACCGGCCATATTCCAGACATCCAACTTCCTTCCAGACAAAGCCATAGTGGTGGGGGCCAAGGCAGAGGCCATTAGGGGTGATCAGACTGGCAGGGGAGGGCAGTTGGGGGCAAGATCAGGCAGGCAGGGGAGGGAAGTTGGGGATGAGATCAGGCCGGCAGGGGAGGGCAGTTGGAGGTGAGATCAGGCCAGCAGGGGAAGGCAGCTGGGGGCAACCAGGTCAGCTGGGGAGGGCAGTTGGGGGTGAGATCAGGTTGGCAAGGGAGGGTAGTTAGGGGCAATCAAGCAGGCAGGAGCAGTTAGGGGCAATCAGGCTGACAGGTGAGAGCAGTTGTGGGCGAGATCAGGCCAGCAGGGGAGGGCATTTAGGGGTGATCAGGCAAGCAGAGGCAGTTAGGGGTGAGATCAAGCTGGCAGGGGAGGGCCGCTGTGGGTGAGATCAGTCCAACAGGGGAGGGCTGTTGGGGCAACCAAGCTAGCAGGGGAGGGCAGTTGGGGGCGAGATCATCCAGACAGAGGCAATTAGGGGCGATCAGGCAGGCAGGCAGAGAGGTTAAGGGTGATCAGGCAGGCAGGCAGAGGGGTTAGGGACAATCAGGAAGGCAGGCAGAGGCAGTTAGGGGAGATCAGGCAGGCAGGCAGGTGAGCAGTTAGGAGCCAGCAGTCCCAGATTTCGAGAGGGATGTCCGATTGGAAAGGGTGCAGGCTGGCCTGAGGGAACCCCCGTGTGCATGAATTTCTTGCACCGGGCCACTAGTGTGTAATATAAAAGTCATAGATACATCATAGAAAATAAACCAAAATTTTTATAAAGTTATGTAAGGGTTTTTTTTAGATTTGAAAACTCGGTGAAGAAAACCTTTCAAATGGAGATAATGTTTTTGGGGTTTTATTTGGAGAAATAATTTATAATTCTCTTTGTTCATATATTTAAAGCTTGTTTATAGACTCACAATTTATAATGTGGGAGAGATGAAGAACTTTCTAAAAGTAAGTGACATTTTGGATTCTATATTGACAGTAAATACATATGATGGTTTAAGCCTCTTTCAACCAGAGAACAGTCACCACTGCTTGCTCTTTTCTCCGTAACTGAGGGTTCTCACTCTTTACCCAGACATCTGCTGAGGTGCTTACAAAGCCCAGTCCAGATCACAAGGTTGTCATCTTACTCACCTTTATACCTCTTCCACCTAGCACATAGTAGGCCTTCAATTTATCTTAAGTGAAGAGACCTTCTCAACACTAACGTGTTCCGGATTTTTTAGTCTATCTTAGAAAGTAACTAGTTAATCAAGTTATATATTTTGATCTCTAAGGTGATCACCATCCTACAGATATGTTGTTGACATACTTCAAAGCACCATTCACCTGTAAACTTGCAGTCCATGTCACTGAGGGACTGACTCTGGTGAGAACACGGGTTTCCACACCCTCTTCTAACTCTATGTTGAATTCAGTTGGGATAGACAGTATAATCTGAAAACATGCTTAGCCAATATTATTTTATTGATACATTGATAATTATGCATATTAATAAGTAATTAATACATTTATAGGGTTTGAAAATCAAGTAGTATAAAGTCGATATAGTGAAGTCTCCCTCTCCTATTGCTTAGTTCCCAGTTTTGTTTTTCTCACAAAGACATCTGTTATTATTAGTTTCTTGTGTGTTTCTCCAGAGGTTGTTTTATGTGCATGCAAGCACATTCCAGCATGATCCTTTTCTTCTTGACATTAATTACAGCATGCAATGCATATGCCACACCCAGCTCTTGAAGCTGGCTCCTCTAAAAAGCCTTCTTTGTTGAAAAGAACGTTTCCCTATTTTGTACCTTAGAGCATTGTCAATGGACCACTCTATGCAGTTGTCTGATATGACATGTTCTTTTACTTTCAGGTTGTGGCTTTTGAATTATATCTGCTAACCTTACTAAATTTCTTTAGCACCCTGAGGGCAAGATTTCTGCTTGCAATATCTTGTACTCCTGAGTGTATTATATAGTACGTTGCACCAACAAAAGATGCAGTACATACTTGTTAAATAAAAAAGTGAATATTTTAAAAACCCTTCTGTTACTCACCCCCCCAAAAATAGTTGTAGAACTGACTGAAAAGAGAAAAACATTCTATTTATGTGGTATCACTTAAACAAAATGAAATTAAATGACATGTTAAGATTACCTTTTAAAAATGAACTGGGGAAAACCAGGCAAACACATTTTTTGATTGGGAGGAACCAATGGTATTTTATTGTCCTATTAATATTTTATAACATAAATAATAACATTGAAATGTATTTCACTTTAGGATAATACTATAGATAAAAATCCAAACTCCTATAGCACTCACTTATAGTAATTATTACCATCTAGAAGCAATTACATAGTGTTTGACTGTCTAGCTCTCAAGATGTTAAAGAAAGAAATATTTTATGCACAAGATAGGTTTCTTGAAGGTTATTAACTATTTGACAGTCAAAGGAATTAAAACTTAACCACAATTAAACTCATTTAAAATCAAATACTAAAATAGAACAAGATCCTTCTTGTTTACTAGTATTCCTAATTCCTAACAATAACCATTCTCATTTATGAAGTGCTTTTTTTACTTGCCACTGCTTTACAAAGATCACCTTGTTTATTATTTATAACAATCCAAAGACATACGCTTTATTATTCCCATTTTATGGGGAAGATGCTAAGGCTCAAAATGTGACTGGCATGAAACCATCCAGTTCATAAAGCAGCAGAGCTGAGACCCACACTCAGGCCTTTGACTGAGCCCGATAGCTTAACCACCTTGTCATATTGCTCTCTGCAAAACAGTAATACTTCCAGGAACATTTATTAAATGGAAGTTCCAGGTCCCATCAAAGGAATGGGGTAACTGGTGGAGAGGGATTAGAGTGCATTTCAGGATAGAAAACAGACTGTGTAAAGGCCCTAAGATGGCAAACAGCCGGCTCTGTTCCATGACCCAAGGAAGGGCTCATGCAGGAACAGTATCATGACTGCAGGACAAAGATGAGGCCGTTGAAATTTTAGAAGACAGATTACCTGGAAGGCTTTTTAGAGAAGCCAGAATAAAATAGGGGGTAGGGGAAAATTCCCTCTGGATTTCCTGGAATTGTCCTAACATAATTATGAAGAGTTCTTCCTTTTGTAGCCCAAAGTGTATAATATGCAGGATAAAATATGTGGTGTCCAATTTATACATAAGGTTGAACATTTTCGATTTTAAAAAGAGTCAATAAATCCCCCCTACACACTACTTGAGATATTATAAGAGAAATTGGAAGGCTTTTAGTCCCAACTACATACCCCAAACTCTTATCAAATGACAACATCCACAGGGATTTATTGAAGCCACCTTGAATAGAAGCTCACTGAAGCAAGATCTTCCTTTTAAGTAAATTTGGAAAACACATGACAAAGGCCACATTAGCCACATGCTTTAGGCACTATTGGATAAATATATGTGGCATTTGGTTATTTGGAACCTACTAATTTATTTTGAAAATTATCCAGTTTGCCAACTTCAGGTTTTCCTTTTGTTGTCCACATTTTAGACATTTCCTCCTATATTCAGTACAGTTATAATTTGACTGTTCATTGCCAGTATTGAGAAAACCAAGTTTCTAATTTTAACATTTGTAGGCGGTTTTGGGGAAGAGTGGGGTGATGAGGTTGATGAAAATGGCCGACATTAGGAATTACAGTAATCAGTGATTTTAATAATCTGGTATCACAAATATCCTTGACTAGGACAAAATAGTGAAGATTTGGTAGACTTTCTGATAATCCTACAAGTTTTGGTACCCTCCCAGGTAGAGAAGCTAAGGCAAATACATGCAGCTAAGTAGCTATCTCTATGCATGGAGTTGTTGCCCTCCAAGCAAGAAGGAAGTGGCTCTGCCTGTTCATTTTTGTCTCTGACTGTTTGGGGGTAAAAACATATTGAGTCCTTGTCCTAGGAATGGCAGTTGAACACAGAAAATAAAAATATAGCCAGAGACTCAGAAGGCAATTTGATTTATTCCCTCATTACTGAGCATATACCCTGTGGATAGCCATTGGTGACTCCAGGGTATGCCAGATAAAGAGAATGTTTTTTTTTAAAACATTTATGTTTAAGATGACTTCTTTCTAGTTTTATACAAAATATGAAGGTCTTATTAAATGTATATGAATTTCAAAATATTTAAATACTTTTGATAAAACACACCAATGTAAGTTTTCATTCTGAAAACTCAATATTTCTTAGACCTAAACAAGATATTTGCCCTGGCTGGTGTGGCTCATTTGGTTGCGTGTTGACCTGTGTACCAGGAGGTTGCTGGTTCAATTCCTGGTCAAGGGCACATGCTCAGGTTGTAGGCTGGATACCTGGTAGGGGTGTGAGGGAGGCAGCTGATTGATGTTGCCTTCTCACATCTACATTCCTCTCTCTCTCTCTCTTTTCCTCTCTCTCTCTAAGAATCAATAAACTATACAAAATTTATCATTTGTTCTTTGGCATTAATTTGTTTTCATAGAGTAGATGGCAAAATTGGCTGAGTGGGGTAGGGGAGTACATATTTAACATCAAGAATAAAGAAATTGCTGAACCGGTTTGGCTCAGTGGATAGAGCATCAGCCTGTGGACTCAAGGGTCCCAGGTTCGATTCCAGTCAAGGGCATGTACCTTGGTTGCAGGCACATCCCCAGTGGGGGGCGTGCAGGAGGCAGCTGATTGATCTCTCTCATCGATGTTTCTAACTCTCTATCCCTCTCCCTTCTTCTCTGTAAAAAAATCAATAAAATATATTTTTTTTAAAAAGAAAGAAATTGTGCTTCTTGTGAAAACCAGGTGATAACCCAAAATTGTCAAACACATTGTTTTTCAGTTGTCAATAGTGCAATGTGAGTTTTCTGAAATAATTTAACTGTTGTGTTTAGCACATTTGCATTCACAAAAAGTGCTTGGATATGCTCCTTGCTTCCTCTTCTCTTGCTTAGCTGTCAAAACCTGGTGATGCTTTTGAAGATTTATGGTAGATGGGTAATGAGATTGCTGAATGTTAACTGCAGCATTCAGAATTCATTTGGTGGCAAAAAGAAAAAGAAAAAAGAAGAAGACGAGAGAAGGTTACTGGGTCTTTGGGATAGAGTAGAGAATTGATAGAGATTTTTAAAAATCCACCAATTTAAAAATAAATATGCTATATTCTGGATTAGGAGAATCCAGCTATATTTCAAGCTTCCTGTCATGTGGCAATCAAATAGAACACTTACTGAAGAATATAGGATGTCAGATTACATCCATTTCAACAAAATTTGTGACAGCTCAGAGTAATGTCCATATTTTGTGTTGTGAACATATGCAAATTTTAGTATTAGATGGGAAAGACCAAAGAGTCCACAGACATGTTGGACATTATTTTTTTTAAAAAAGGTCTGTTGTTCCATTAAAAATCTAAATAAAGTTTATGGAGTTAGGCTTTGGTCTATGTTCCTGGATACAAGATAAAAAGGAAGAGTGTCCTTGCAAAGTGATCATTTTTTAAACATTATTATTTATTTCTTACTTTGACCATTGACTATAATTAATTGAAGCATGGACATTTATATATCTAGAATTAAAGAAGGTTATCGAAAGATCCCTCCCAAATACCCTGGCTTCTTTTTTTAATTTTAAATATTTTTTTAATTTTTATTTTATTTATTGATTAAGGTATTACATATGTGTCCTTATCCTCCCATTGCACCCCCCGCCACACACACACACATCCCTGCTCATGCCCTCACCCACCTGGTGTCTGTGTCCATTGGTTAGGCCTATATGCCTGCATACAAGTCCTTTGGTTGTTCTCTCCCCCTTTCCCCCACCTTCCCCTACCTTCCCTCTGAGGTTTGATGGTCTGATTGATCATGGATTACAGTGGATTCATCGTTACTCTCTTAAATCGGACCTGTAGTGATTATGGTTAAGAAATATATTGTTAAAATAGGTCAAATGATGGAAATTGTCAAATCAGCAGAATTAATGTGAAAACCTATAGATGCATTATAATGTATATTCCCATTATTCATGGATTTGTTGAGTTTCAGGTAAAGGGGGGAAAAAAGGATAAGGCACCAGTAGTTTCCAGTAACTGGCATTCTTGACAAGGAAAGTTGACCTTGACCTTCTTTGCCTTCCAACCATCATTTCATCAGCAGGGGTGAGATTACTTTGAGACCCTGCCAATAGATAATAAATAACACATAAATTCCAGGACACCCTTGCACTGCAGGGTGCCCTAATGTGTAATAATCCTTAGACTATTGAGTTTATAACTCATGACATCTGGCAGTTACTTGGCATTGTAATTCATGTTGATCATGCACATCAGAGTATACCATGGGCGAGAAATATCAGAGCAATAGCCTGGTGATGCTTGGGGAGGGTAGCATGACAGGAGGATGCTGCTGAGACTGTGTACCTCTGCAAACTGTGCAGTGTTATAATGCTGTAAAAACCAGTGTCTCCAGATAAGGACTAACAAGGCAGGGGGATAGGGTAGTCTATTGGGGTCCAGAATAAAGAAGCACATTAATATTTACTTGATAGCACTCTTTATTCTTTATTCAAATTGACAGATGGAACTATAGGCAGTAATGAATTCTGAAGTTTGAATTTAAATATATACTCATATATATTTTAAATTTAAGTGTGCACTTAAATATATTGAATTAAAATGTTTACAAGCATGTATGAATGATATTTGATCCCCTCCCATTTTTATTATCTTTTGTGCAATAATGAGGGCTAAATGAGGAAGAAGAGAAAGGCAGGGGGTGGGAGAAAAATGGGAAAGTGGGCAAAAAGGCTCTCTGAACAGCACCTGTAACAAGCCTTCCTGATAACGCACAGGCTCACTGTGTTGGCTGAAGACTTGAGGCTCATGGGAAATGAACCAGATTGAAAAGCTAGAAGCAGACAGATGGCTATTTTGTAATCATCCTGTTAATGTAAATCTTACGAAGAAGTTGTGATTATTTGTGTGTTTGTTTATTTATTTATAGCCAAACCCAGACCTAGAGAAGAAAAGGGATAGTGTTACAAGCTTGAAATCATTGGTGTTTTCCCTTTGTAAACATTTTGAGAAACATTTAATTTTTTTTAAATGCCAGCTTGTGCAATTCTGAATTTCAAATCCAATCTATTATTTCTTTTAATATCCAGGGTAATAGGCACCTCTTTGGCCAAGATTTGCAATTAGCTCTGAACTTTCAGGTGCTACAAGGCTGTTTGGAGAGCAGAGTGGAGTGTTTGGAGGTTGTGGAGAATAGCTTTCTCCTCTGCAGGAGAGGATGGCATTGCCTTGATGTTTAGGCTAAAACCCGAATCCTAGCCACCACCCTCCTCACATACTGTGTTTGGGCACAACCTCTGCGTTGTCCTCATTCCCTCGGGCTCTCTGTGATTCCGGGCACATCAATTCCACGTGAACAATTTTGTGGGCAATGGCACTTTAAGAAAGAAAAAAAAAAGAGGAACTGATTAAACATTAATTAGCCTCAATCCCCAACTTCCTCCTAAACTAATGGATAGGGTATGCATATTCCTGTCAAATATCAGATGCTAGGCTTTGCCTAAAATAGGACTTCCAAGTGTTGAAGGTATGCCAACTGCTGGCTCCTTAACATAAACCAAAGGAAATGATTGCCAGAGAAAGGCCTGGCGTCTGCTTGGTCAGATGTCACCAGTTTGCAGTGCCACATATGATCCAAGAGTTTATGAATGATCTCAACACTTGCTCCCCAAGGAGAACATATGCATTACAGAGGTTACGGATATGAATTACAGAGAGCATGGATGTTTCCATGCGATTTCTAAGAACCCTTCAGCAAGTTTTAAACATTAATGGAAAACATTAAGGAAGACTTGGCACTCTTAGCAGGACTTCAAATTATATTGTGGGTGAGGACAGAGCAGGGCTAAAAAAAGGATTCCAGCATAAAGGCTTGGCTAAGACTTGGAGCTGGCCGTTCCTCTTGCATGAATTGTGTGTTTGTGTCTTTTATTCCCCGCAGAAAACCAGGCTTCACAAAATGCTATGACTTTAAAAAGAACAAGTCACAGGGCATCCTTGTTTATTCAACATGCTCTAATGTATACCACTGATTTATCTGGATCATTTGCTGGGTGAATTTGCTTGCACAGGGAGTCTTAGTGGAGACGGTGAGAGCTTCTCATTTTTGGAATTGTCAGCACCAGGCAGAGGTGCCAGAGTGTCAGCTTGCACAGCAGTAGCCGGATGACTCCCTGCTGAGTTATATCTTTCCCATTCCCCTTCTGTGCTGAAGAAACCACTTAGGATGTGTTCCCTAAATATCGGATTTCATTGTCTGTTTAGCTGGTGTCTGTCCTGCCCATTCTGACATCGTTTGTTGGATGTACCAAAGATAATACTCTGTGGTGAATGATGATTCCTCTTTGGATTTATTGGTCTTTCCAGCCATTGAAACTGCAGGAAAAATACAGCTCATCAGTGGGAGATTTCAGTTGAAAGGGGAAACTCATTTTAAACCGGCCTAATTGGGAAATAAAATGTATTTAGATCACATAACTAGAAAGCCAGTTCAGCATAGTCTTCAGGGTTGATTTGTCCAGTTATGTCATCAGGAACTCAGACTTTTTCCTGGTGCTCATCTCAGTTTCATCCTGAAGCTGTAGCTCCCCCTGGGGTCACAGCAGGGCTGCTGACAGCCACTTAGTGCAGCGGAAGACACTGCTCTTCTCAGCAGCAGATGGAGATCTGCACTTCAGGTGGTTGGGATTATACCTGCTCACTCCCTATGATGGTAGCTGGTGATGGTGTTGGTGGTGACAGGGTTAAGGAAAGAGCATGTAGCAGTTATAGGAATGACTGTCCCTTTTTCTAGTTCATTGTAATATTTACTTTGATACACTATCATTTGTGCTAATAGTTTTAGTGGTTGCACATAAATTTGTTTATTTGAGTGATTGATTCCTGACCTTCTTGAACTGCCTGGCTTTTATTTTAGAGATCTATGAAGTTGTAGGTAGGCAAGTCAAATACACTGTCTCTTAAATCCAACCAAATTTTTTACAAATGGCATTTTAAAATCGAATTAAAACATTGTAGCCTATTTTATATAATAAAAACACTGTAACACACCTCTTGAAAAGGACTTCATCAATTCATCATCACCCCATTAAGAACACTTGATGAACGTTTCTGATGCCCTTCAAGATAGGCATGCTGTGGGGTGGGGGAGGGGAAGTTACTGAGTATAAGTGCATAAGGAAAAATTTTTCACATGAGTGAGTCCGAAGTTGACACCAAAGGAGCAGTAGGTGTCTGATGGAAAGAATAGAAAAAAGTAAGGGAAGAGCCCAGCCAGTGTGATTTGGTTAAGCCTCATCCCATGAACCAGGAGGTCATAGTTTGATTCCCCATCAGGGCACATGCCAGGGTTGCAGGCTTAATCCCCAGTAGGGGGCGTGCAACAGACAGTGGATCAATGTTTCTCTCTCATTGATGTTACTATCTGTCTCTTCCTCTCTGAAATCAATAAAAACATTTTTTTTTAAAGTAAGGGCATAAAGGGGTACCTAGTAGAGATTTTCAAGCAGAAATGTACATTGATAATTAGATGTTCCTGTGTGTGTCTAGAGCAGGATGGCTGCAGAAATGTCACTGACAACCCTGGAAATATCAGCAGGGACCTGATTGGGAACATTTGAAATCAGATTAAAAAGAGAATTTCACATGAAGAACCATTTAAAAAGTTTTAAAAAATGAATTGACAAGATCAAATTTATATTTTAGCAAACTCATAATAGCTATAGTTGTGTTTAAAAGAGAAATCAGAGAAAATGTTCAAATAGGACATTCTTTCAGTAATTCAAGAAAGAGATAAGGACGTTTTGAACCAGGACAGTGGGGACAAAATAAATGGAAGCAAGTGATATTACAAGTCAGTGTAGTATAATGACTATGCAGAGTCTAGTATCAGACACACAGAGATCAAACTTCACATTTCAAATGACCTGTTACAGATCCATGGTGCCAGATTTTCCACATAGTGTGTACTCATTAAATATTAGCTTTTATTGTAGGGCAGTTATTTTTAAAAATAGGAATATCAAACATCTCTTTGGGTGTACCTGCTAACCATCCAAAAAAGCTTATTGTAAGTCAGAGTGGCATCTCATATATTCTCTACATGCATGACTAAAAGCTTCTGAGTATTCCTCTAAGTATCAAGAGTTCCTCAAATTTTGCTTTCAGAAACAAAAATGTGCACCATATAGGCATCACTTAGCACCAGTGATCAATTTTCTGCTGAGAAGTCCCATGCTTCACAGCTCTGTCAACTCAGGGCACATACAGAGAGAGGGTTTGTCATCACAAAAGCCTTTTGCTCAGAGTTCCTTTGAGTTGCTATCACTACTCCTGCTTTTAATTACAATTCCTTTTTAGATACGTTCTCATGATCAGTTTAGTTTGCTATGGATGGTTTTCTTTATCCAATAGTATATGTGGACATTGGTCCCAATAATATTGTTAGGCTCTACATTTTTATTATGATTTTTTATTGTTTAAAGTATTACATATGTCTCCTTTTTCCCCAATTGACCCCTCCCTGGCCACTCCCACCCCCGAGGACAAGCCCCACCACCCAGTGTCCCTGTCCATTGGTTATGCTAATATACTTGCATACAAGTCCTTTCTTTGATCTCTTACCCACATCCCGCCCCCCCCGCCCACACACACACACAGACACGTATACTTTCCCTCTAAGGTCGGAAGGTCTGGTCAGTGTTTCCTTGTCTCTGGATCTATTTTTTTTTCCATCAGTTTATGTTCATTATATCCTACATATGAGTGAAATCATGTGATATTTACCTTTCCCTGACTGGTTTATTTTACTTAGCATAATGCTTTCCAGGTCCATCCATGCTATTGCAAATGGTAAAAGTTCCTTCTTTTTTTATATCAGCGTAGTATACCATTGTGCAGATGTACCACAGCATTTTAATCCACTCATCTGCTGATGGGCACTTAGGCTGTTTCCAAAACTTAGCTGTTGTAAATTGTGCTGCTATGAACATAGGGGTGCATATATCCTTTCTGATTGGTGTTTCTGTTTTCTTGGGATATATTCCTAGAAGTGGGATCACTGGGTCAAATGGGAGTTCCATTTTTAAGTGTTTGAGGAAACTCCATACAATTTCCCCAGTGGCTGCACCAGTCTGCATTCCCACCAGCAGTACACGAGTGTTCCTTTTTCTCCACATCCTCTCCAGCACTTGTCATTTGTTGTTTTGCTGATGATAGTCATTCTGACAGGAGTGAGATGGTACCTCATTGTTGATTTGCATTTCTCAGATGATTAGTGCCTTTGAGCATGTTTTCATATATCTCTGGGCCTTTTGTATGTCCTCTTTCAAAAGGGATCTATTCAGTGGTTCTCAACCTTCTGGCCCTTTAAATATAGTTCTTCATATTGTGACCCAACCATAAATTTATTTTTGTTGCTACTTCATAACTGTAATGTTGCTACTGTTATGAATTGTAATGTAAATATCTGATATACAGGATGGTCTTAGGCGACCCCTGCGAAAGGGTTGTTTGACCGCCAAAGGGGTCGTGACCCACAGGTTGAGAACCGCTGATTAGGTCCTTTGCCCATTTTTTGATTGGGTTGTTTATCTTCCTTTTGTTAAGTTGTATGAGTTCCCTATAAATTTTGGAGATTAAACCCTTATCAGATGTATCATAGCCAAATATGTTCTCCCATGCAGTGGGCTTTCTTGTTGTCTTATTGATAGTTTCTTTTGCTGTGCAGAAGCTTTTTATTTTGAAGTAGTCCCATTTGTTTATTCTCCTTGGTTTCCATTGCCTTAGGAGCTGTATCAAGTAAAGATATTGCTATGAGATATGTCTGATATTTCGCTGCCTATGGAGTCTTCTAAGATATTATGGTTTCCTGTCTTATGCTTAAGTCCTTCATCAATTTTGAGCTTATTTTTGTGTATGGTGTAAGTTGGTGATCTATTTTCATTTTTTGCATGTATCTGACTAATTTTCCCAACACCATTTATTGATGACACTGTCTTGACTCCATTGTATGCTCTTGACTCCTTTGTCAAATATTAATTGAGCTTAATGTCTTGGGTCGATTTCTGGGTTCTCTGTTCTGTTCCATTGGTCTATATGTCTGTTCTTGTGCCAGGACTAGGCAGTTTTGAGAACAGTAGCTTTGTAATATAACTTGATATCTGGTATTGTGATCCCTCCAACTGTATTCTTCTTCCTCAGGATTGCTGTGGCTATTCGGGATCTTTTTTATTCCATATGAATTTTTGGAGTATTTGTTCTAGGTCTGTGAAATATGCCATTGGTATTTTAATGGGGCTTGCATTGAATCTATAGATTGCTTTGGGTAGTATGGACATTTTAATGATGTTGATTCTACCAATCTATGAACACAGTATATTCTTCCATTTGTTTATATCTTCCTCTATCTCTTTTTTCAATGCCCTGTAGTTTTCCAAGTACAGGTCTTTTACTTCCTTAGTTAAATTTACTCCTAGATATCTTGATTTTGTTTTTGTTGCAGTGGTAAGTGGGATTGTGTTTTTAGTTTCTCTTTCTGTGAGTTCATTATATATATATATGCGACCATTATGAATGAACAACTGGAACAACCAGAACGACCAGTCACTATTACAGGAAATGACCACCAGGGGGCAGACACTCAATTCAATGCAGGAGCTCTTCGCTGGTGGTCAATGTGCTCCCACAGAGGGAGCACCGCCCACCTGACACATCCATCCCAGCAGCCACTCACTCCTTCAGTAGTCCTGTAGGTCCAATTTCTAGAGAACAGGCCAGGCACCGATGGATCATTGCCATCGGCATAATCCCCACAGCACCACCGGCCTCCTGAGAGTTAGCTTTGGGCACCATGTTCACTTTCCCTCCCTAGATGCTCCACAAGGAAGAAAGGCTATAAAATTGGCATGGGTGGCTCCTGACAACCGGCTCGAACGTCAACAGGACAGATCCGAATCCCGGGCTGGCAAAGGTGTTCCACTACCCAACCAGAGGACCGATTGCATCCTGGCCCCCACAAACCTCCTGGGCTCCCACCCATGCACAAATTTGTGCACTGGGCCTCTAGTTGGTGTGTAAAAAAGCCATAGATTTCTGGGTGTTAATTTTGTATACTGCTACATTGCTTAATCATTTATTAATTCTAGTAGTTTTTTTGATGGAGTCTTTAGGGTTTTCTATGTACAATATCATGTCATCTGTGAATAATGACAGTTTTACTTCTTATTTTCCAATTTGGATGCCTTTTATTTCTTCTTCTTGTCTGATCGCTATGGCTAGCACTTCCAGTACTGTATCGAGCAGGAGTGGTGAGAGTGGGCATCCCTGTCTTGTTCCTGTTCTTCGGGGAAATGGTTTCAGTTTTTGCCCATTTAATATGATGTCGGCTGTAGGTTTGTCATATAAGGCTTTTATTGTTTTGAAGTATGATCCCTCTCTTCCCACTTTGCTGAATGTTTTATCAAGAAAGGGTGTTGGATTTTATCAAATGCTTTTTCTGCATCAATTGTTATGACCATGATTTTTATCTCTCAGTTTGTTTATGTGGTGTATCACATTTATTGATTTGTGGATAGTGTACCAACCTTACATCTCTGCAATAAATCCCACTTGGTCATGGTGTATGATCTTTTTAATGTAAGCTAGATCTGATTTGCTAACATTTTGTTTAGGATTTTAGCAACTATTTTCATCAGGGATATGGGCCTGTAGTTCTCTTTCTTTGTGGTGTCTTTATCTGGTTTTGGAATTAGAGTAATACTGGCTTCATAGAAAGAGCTTGGAAGTGTGCCTTCCTCTTGAATTTTTTGGAATTGTCTGAGGAGGATAGGTTTTATTTCTTCATTGAATGTTTGGTAGAATTCCCCTGTAGAGCTATCTGGACCAGGGCATTTGTTTGCTGGAAGATTTTTATTACTGCTTCAATTTCATCAGTAGTTTTCAGTCTATTCAGATTTTTTTATTCTTCCTGATTGAATTTTGGAAGCTTGTATTTTCCTAAAAATATGTCCATTTCATCTAGGTTGTCCAGTTTTTTGGAATAGAGTTTTTCATAGTATTCTTTTACAATCCCTTGTATTTCTGTGGGTTCTGTTGTCACTTCATCTTTTTCATTTCTGATTTTGTTTATTTGGGTCTCCTGTCTTTGTTTCTTGGTGAGTGTGGCTAGACATTCATCAATCTTGTTTATCCTTTCAAAGAACCAGCTCTTAGCTTTATTGATCTTTTGTAATTTTTTGGGTCTCTATGTCATTTATTTCCACTCTGATCTTTATTATTTCCTTCCGTCTATTTACTCTGGGCTTTTCTTTTTGCTCTCTTTCTAATTCTTTAAGATGTAGGGTTAGATAATTTATTACCATTTTTTCTTTTTCTTTTCTTTTCTTTTCTCTTCTCTTCTCTTCTTTTCTTTTCTTTTCTTTTCTTTTCTTTTCTTTTCTTTTCTTTTCTTTTCTTTTTTTTAGGTAGGCCTGTAGAGCTATGAACCTCCCTCTCAGGACTGCTTTCACTGTGTCCCATAGATTTTGGATTGTTGTGTTTTCATTGTCATTTGTTACCAGGACTCTTTTTATTTTTTCTTTGATCTCTTTGGTAACCCAATCATTGTTTAATAGCATGCTATTTAGCCTCCAAGTGTTTGATTTTTTTCATTGTTTTTATTGTAGTTGATTTCTATAGATTGCTTTGGGTAATATGGATTTTTTGATCTTTGGGAAGTATGGACTTTATGCCATTTTCATCTGAGAAGATGCTTGATATTATTTCTATCTTCTTGAATTTGAAGAGGCTTTGCCTGTGTCCCAATATGTGGTCTATCTTTGAAAATGTCCCGTGTGCACTGGAGAAGAATATATAATTTATAGCTTTGGGGTGAAATGTTTTGAAGATGTCAATTCCATCTGATCTGGTGAGTTGTTTACGATTGATGTTTCTTAGCTGATTTATTTAGATCTATCCAGTTGTGTCAATGGGGTATTAAAGTCCCCTACTATGATTGTATTGCTCTCAATATCTCCCTTGATATCTTCCAGAGTTTTGTGGGGGTTTTTTAAAATGTATTTGGGGCCGAAACCGGTTTGGCTCAGTGGATAGAGCATCAGCCTGCGGACTGAAGGGTCCCGGGTTCGATTCCGGTCAAGGGCATGTACCTGGGTTGCGGGCATATCCCCAGTGGGAGATGTGCAGGAGGCAGCTGATCGATGTTTCTCTCTCATCGATGTTTCTAACTCTCTATCTCTCTCCCTTCCTCTCTGTGAAAAATTAATAAAATATATTTTTTAAAAAAATAAAATAAAATGTATTTGGGTGCTCCTGTATTGGTGCATATATGTTTATCAGAGTCATATCCTCTTGTTTAATTCCTCCCTTTAGTTTTATGAAGTGGACCTCCTTATCTTTTATTATGGTCTTCACTTTGAGGTCTGATTTGTCAGATATAGTATTGCTACTCCAGCTTTTTTTTCATTTCCATTCACCTAAAAAAATTTTTTTTTCAATTTCTTCACTATCAGTCTGTGTGAGTCCTTTGTTCTGAGGTGGGTCTCTTGTAGACAGCAGATATATGGGTCATGTTTTCTTATCCATTCAGCCTACCCTATGTCTTGTAACTGGAACATTTCATCCATTTACATTTAAGATTATTATTGATAGGTACTTGTTTGTCGCCATTTTTATTCTTTATGCCTGTGTTCCTTCTCCCCTTCCTATTTCTTCTTTTCTATAGCAGTCCCTTTAGCATTTCTTGTATTGCTTGTGTGGTCATAATAAACTCCTTTTAGTCCTTTTTTGTCTGTGAATGATTTCACCTTCAGTTTTGAATGATAGCCTTGCTGGGTATAATATTCTTGGATTCAGTCCCTTGCTTTGCATCACTTTGTATATTTCATTCCATTCCCTTCTGACCTGATGTGTTTCTGTTGAGAAATCAGTTGATAGTCTAATGGGAGATCCCTTATAAGTAACTTTCTGTCTCTCTCTGGCAGCCTTTAAGATTCTTACTTTGTGATTGGTGTTTGCCAATTTAATTATGATGTGTCTTGGTGTGGGTCATTTTGCATTCATCTTGTTTGGGACTCTGTGTGCTTCTTAGACATGTGTGAATTTTTTCTTTACAATATCAGGAAAGTTTTCTATCATTATTTCTCCAAACTGTTTTTCTATTCCTTGCTCTGTTTCCTCTCTTTCTGGTTCCCTTATTATGTGGATGTTGTTTTGTTTTGTGTTGTCCCAAAGTTCCCTTAGGCTCTCCTCCTGCTTTTTAAGCTTTTTTTTCCAGTTGTTGCTCTGCCTGTGTATTTTTTCCTACTTTGTCTTCTAGCTCGCTGATATAGTCCTCAACTTCTTTTAGTCTACTGTTGATATTTTCCATTGTGTTCTTTATTGAAGATATGTCATTCTTCATTTCCTGCTGGTTCTTCTTCATTTCCTCTTAATTTTACAGATGTTGTTGAATTGGACTTTCATCGTTTTTTTAAAAATGTATTGAGCATCTTTTTTTTTATTGCTTAAAGTATTACAAAGAGTATTACATATGTCTTCTTTTTTTTTCCCTGCCCTTGAAAATCCTTCGGCCTCCCCTACCCCCCAGTGTCTTATGTCCATTGGTTATGCTCATATGCATGCATACAAGTCCTTCAGTTGATCTCTTACCGCCCCCCCCTCCATCCTGCCCCCCAACCCTCCCCGGCCTTCCCGCTGTAGTTCGACAGTATGTTCGAGGCAGCTCTGCCTCTGTATATATTTTTGTTCAAAAGTTTATTATGGTCTTTATTATCCATAAATGGGTGAGACCATGTGGTATTTTTCCTTCATTGACTGGCTTATTTCACTTAGCATAATGCTCTCCAGTTCCATCCATGCTGTTGCAAATGGTAAGAGTTCCTTCTTTTTTACAGCAGCATAGTATTCCATTGTGTAGATGTACCACAGTTTTCTAATCCATTCATCTACTGATGGGCACTTAGGCTGTTTCCAGATCTTAGCTATGGTGACTTGTGCTGCTGTGAACATAGGGGTGCATAGATCCTTTCTGATTGGTGTTTCTGGTTTCTTGGGATATATTCCTAGAAGTGGGATCACAGGGTTAAATGGGAGTTCCATTTTTAGTTTTTTGAGGAAACTCCATACTGTCTTCCAGAGTGGCTGCACCAGTTTGCATTCCCACCAGCAGTGCACAAGTGTTCCTTTTTCTCCACATCCTCTCCAGCACTTGTCATTGGTTGATTTGTTGATGATAGCCATTCTGACAGGTGTGAGATGGTACCTCATTGTTGTTTTGATTTGCGTCTCTCAGATGATTAGTGACTTTGAGCATGTTTTCATATGTCTCTTGGCTTTCTGAATGTCCTCTTTTGAAAGGTGTCTATTTAGGTCCTTTGCCCATTTTTTGATTGGATTGTTTATCTTCCTTTTGTTGAGTTGTATGAGTTCCCTATAAATGTTAGAGATTAAACCCTTATCAGTGATAACATTGGCAAATATGTTCTCCCATGTAGTGGGCTTTCTTGTTGTTTTGCTGACGGTTTCTTTTGCTGTGCAGAAGCTTTTCATTTTGATGTAGTCCCATTTGTTTATTTCCTCTTTAGTTTCCAATGCCCTAGGATCTGTATCGGAGAAGAAGTTGCTTCGGCATATGTCTGAGATTTTGTTGCCTTTGGATACTTCTAGTATTTTTATGGTTTCCCTTCGTATATTTAAATCCTTTATCCATTTTGAGTTTATTTTTGTGTATGGTGTAAGTTGGTGGTCTAGTTTCATTTTCTTGCATATATCTGTCCAATTTTCCCAACACCATTTATTGAAGAGACTATCTTGACTCCATTGTATGTTCTTGCCTCCTTTGTCAAATATTAATTGAGCATATTGGTTAGGGCTGATTTATGGGCTCTCTATTCTATTCCATTGATCTATATATCTGTTCTTGTGCTAGTACCAGGCAGTTTTGAGAACAGTGGCTTTGTAATACAGCTTGATATCTGGTATTGAGATCCCACCTACTTTGTTCTTTCTCAGGATTGCTGCAGCTATTCGGGGTCTTTTTTTATTCCAGATGAATTTTTGGAGAGTTCGTTCTAGGTCTGTGAAATATGCTGTTGGTATTTTAATGGGAAGTGCGTTGAATTTATAGATTGCTTTGGGTATTATGGACATTTTAATGATGTTGATTCTACCAATCCAAGAACATGGTATGTTCTTCCATCTCTTTATGTCTTCCTCTATCTCTTTTTTCAATGTCCTGTAGTTTTCTGAGTAGAGGTCTTTTACCTCTTTAGTTAAGCTTATTCCTAGGCAGCTTAATTTTTTGGTGCAATGGTAAATGTGATTGTTTTTTTAGTCTATCTTTCTGCAAGTTCACTATTGGTGTATAGAAATGCTATAGATTTCTTGGTGTTAATTTTGTATCCTGCTACATTGCCGAATTCTTTTATGAAGTCTAAAAATTTTTGATGGAGTCTTTAGGGTTTTTTATGTATAATATCATGTCATCTGCAAATAAGACAGTTATACTTCTTCTTTTCCAATTTGGGTGCCTTTTATTTCTTCTTCTTGTCTAATTGCAACGGCTAATACTTCCAGTACTATGTTGAACAGGAGTGGTGAGAGTGGGCATCCCTGTCTTGTTCCTGTTCTTAGGGGAAATGGTGTTAGTTTTTGTTCATTGAGTATGATGTTGGCTGTGGGTTTGTCACATATGGCTTTTATTATATTGAGGTATGATCCTTCTATTCCCACCTTGCTGAGAGTTTTTATCAAAAATGGGTGTTGAATTTTGTCAAACGCTTTTTCTGCATCAATTGATATGACTATGTGGTTTTTTTCTTTCAATTTGTTTATGCGATGTATCACGTTTATTGATTTGCGGATATTGTACTATCCTTGCATCCCTGGGATAAATCCTACTTGGTCATGGTGTATGATCTTTCTGATGTACTGCTGGATCCGATTTGCTAAGATCTTGTTGAGGATTTTGGCATCTATGTTCATGAGGGATATTGGCCTATAATTATCTTTCATTGTGTTGTCTTTACCTGGTTTTGGTATTAGGGTGATTCTGGCTTCATAGAATGAGCTTGGAAGTGCTCCTTCCTCTTGAATTTTTTGTAGTAGTCTGAGGAGGATAGGTTTTAGTTCTTCCTTGAATTTTTGGTAAAACTCCCCTGTGAAGCCGTCAGGCCCTGGGCTTTTGTTTGCTGGAAGCTTTTTGATGACTGCTTCAATTTCTTCCATAGTTATTGGCCTATTGAGATTTTTAGATTCTTCCTGATTGAGTTTTGGAATGTTGTATTTTTCTAAGAATTTGTCCATTTCCTCCAGGTTGTCTAGTTTGTTGGAGTAGAGCTGTCCATTGTATTTTTTAACAATCATTTGTATTTCTGTAGGGTCTGTTGTTATTTCGCCTCTATCGTTTCTTATTTGGTTTGTTTGGGTCCTCTCTCTTTGCTTCTTGGTGAGCCTGGCTAGAGGTTTGTCAATCTTTTTTATCCTTTCAAAGAACCAGCTCTTGGTTTCATTGATTTTCTGTATTGTTTTTTTTGGTCTCTATGTCATTTGGACTTTCATCCTTTTCAGTGTCCTTATGATCATTGCTCTGAATAATTTTTCTGACAAATTTCTTGCCTCCATTTCCTTTACTTCCTTTTCTGGTGATTCCTTCTTTTCTTTCATTAGGTAGCTGTTAATTGCTTCCCCATTTTTGCTGTTTCTCTGTGTTTTTTCTATGTATTAGATCAAACTTCTACATCACCCATATTTTTTTGAGTTTTTGTTACATAGTAAATGTTTTGTGGAACCCAGTGTTGCAATCTCTCAGGTCTTCTGGGCTGGGTATTCTCTGGATGCCCCGTCCTTGGGATATTTGGATTCTCTTGGTGTAGTTGGGTCTTGATTATTATTATCCTGTTTGTGGATGGAGTCTCTTCTCAGGTTGTTTGCTGCTAATGTGGCTCACTCTCTACCACATTTACCAAAAAGCACAAAATACAACTCAACAAACCCAACACAGAAGGAACAAAACATGAACGTATTCACAATACCAATAACCCCAATAAAAGTTACCACCAGAGAAAAGAGCATTAGGAGAGAGAAAAGAGAGCAAAAATTATGGTGAGAAAAGAAAAAAGGGTAAAAGAAAAAAAAAGAAAAAAGAAGGGGAAAAATATACATATATGTGGAGAAAACTCCCCAAAACAAATAAATAAAAAAATTCAAACAACAAATATCCAGAAAAAAGGTGGGGGGGGGGGGGCAGGGACAGAATCTGTGGAGTCAGACCCTATTTCCAGTAAGTAAGGTAAAGGAATTGAATGAATAGGGGAATGGCCACAGTTCAGTATAGAGCATGTATAAAGATAATGACTGGATAAGAATAAAAGTAAAAGAAAAAAAATCAATAAATTAAAAGCCAAAAAAAGGAAAAAATATTTTCCTTTAATGAACCTATCTATATATTCATCTGGTTTTGTAAAAGGAGAACAGAGGAGAGAGCAGATAGGCTTGAGTTTAGTGAATGAAACTAATTAAGCAATTAGGAGAACAGAGTAAGAGAGAAGAGAAAAAACAAAGCATAAAAAATTGGCTAGCAAAGAAAGAGAAAAGAGAAGAGTGCATGGACATGGAGCAGGGGAAAGGAACTTAGATATATGAGAAAACCTTCAGAGACTACAATAATAATAATGCATCAATAAAGCAGATAAAGAAGATCAATTTTTTACAAGGAGTAAAAAGAAAGGAGAGAGAAAAACTAAAGTAGGAACAGGAAAAGAGAAACAGGATGAAAAAAAGGAGAAGTGAGGAAGAAAAGAAAAGGGTTGCAAAAAAGAAAAAAAATAACATAAAGTAAAATAATGATAAAAAATAAAAAGAGAATGAAGAAAAATAATCCAAAAAATGAAAGATTAAAAAAATAAAGAAACAATTTTTTTTGTTTCTTAAATAAAAGATAAAAAATAAAAAAGTGAAGTGTCATTCACTTCAACCGAGTTTTATTGTCCTGTGGTGGCTGGTTTAAGACCCCTCTCTAGTGTTCTGTCTGCCACTTCTCAGTTTCCTGTTAGGTAGTTAGCATCTCGTTTAAGTTACCAGCCATTCGCCGCTCCTCTGTGTCTGTCTCCATAACCTTGGTTGCAGGCAGGCAGGACCAATCTGCCAGCTTTGTTTGTCTGCCTACTTTCAGTTGTATTTACAGAAGCATCTATTTCTGACACGGGCTTTAGGTGGGGGTGTTGCTGTATTAATTTCCGGGACCAAACAGTCCCTCAACCTAGTCCCTGAGGCTATTCAGATTCTTCGTTTCCTCTGCCAAGCTCGATGCCGGGTGTAATTGCCCATGGATGCTGGGACGGGCTGGCTCTTCAGGAGAAAAATGGCTGTGCAGGTTTGGAGGGTCCAGAATGTCCCAGTGCTAGATTCCTGGTCACCTCTCCCTGCCCTGCTCCTCTCCACAGCCTCTCCCCAGCCTCCACAAAACTATACCTCCACTAGCATTGCAGCCTCGGTGAGTGTTTCTAATTGAAAGGCCTATGAACTGGGTTTAGCAAATAAAAGTAAGGAAAATGTAAAGGCAGAACAGCTGTGCCACTGAACTTTTCTCTCCCCCTGGTACTGTGTGGCTAGGGCAGTACTTCAGGTTGCCTTTTTGGGTGCAGCCGCTCGTGGCTCTGGACTTAGGTCTAGATTCCCCAGGTTCCAGAAGCCCTGTGGACCCCCTTCCACAGTCTAGTGTTACGTGTGTCCCCAGTGGATGCAGACTTGGTGCAGCACAGGTTCCTTCTGACCCTTACGTTCTGGTAGTCAGGCATCTCTCTCTCCAGCCCAGATCCCCGATCCTGCTGTTCTCCAGGTGTCCTCTGTCCTTTCTGGCCACAGATTGTCTCACCAGCTATGTCTAATTCACCAATTCTGGGTGGATGTTATTCGATGTAGTTGTTTCTTCTATCTGCTCCATGAGAAGGTGCAGGACACGTCCACCTATTCTGCCACCATTTTGTCTCATTAGGCTATACATTTTTAATAGCCCTTTGCAAGCATGTGTATCTTATAATTCATAATATATCTCTTAGAAACCTATAAATTATGCATTCTCTTCTCATGGTTATTGCTAATTTCTTTTAACAAATTAAAATGGGTAAGTCTGAGTAATGATTTACCTTGCCTTTATTTATTGACATAAAAAAAATCTGAGAAGTACTGATTTAGAACAAAAGACTTGGTGAGAAGACATGAAAGAATGTGGGACTGTGAGGGAGCAGGAATGAAAGATGTAAGCTCTAAAGGCACAAATACACGTAAAGCTTGTTGAGGGCACTAATTAGTTACCTATCACTGTGTAACCAATTACCATAAACTTAGGGGTCTAAAACAACACCCATTTATTCTCTCATTGTCTGTGGTCAGGAACGCAGATACAAGTTAGCTTGGACCTCTGCTGTGGGACCTCTCACAAAACTGCAATAATGGTGCGTGTTAGGGCTTTGTTGGTCTCAGGTAAAGGCCCAGCTGGGGAGTTTCTGCTCCCAACCATGCATATGTGATTGTTGTCAGGATTTGGTTTTTGAGGGGGACTGAGGGCTTCACTTCCTTGCTTGCTGTTGACTGGAAGCTTCCTTCAGATCATTGTCAAATAGGTCTCCAATGAGTATCTTATGTGAGTAGAGGAAGCACATTTGTGGAAGGACACAGAGAGACAGACAGAAAGATAGAGAGAGACAAATAGATGAAAGTTGCAATTTTTTATAAGTTAATATTGAAAGTGACCTTTCATCACTTTGTAATATTCTCTTCATTAAAGGCAAGTCCCCAGTTCCAGCCCACAGTAAAAGGGAGGGGATTATACAGGGAGGGAGGAACCATTGAGGGGCATTATCAAAAAAGATAGCCCTGGCAGCATCATGTTACTCTTGTTTGACATTCCTTAACCATTTTATGACAGTGCCAAACACATTGTAGTGTCCAATATGTGTCTGCAGGATTGAATTAGTTATAAATCTTTATGCCATAAACATGAACTATATTTTATCAAATATACTTAGTCTTTAAGAAATTTCTGATCTTCCAGAATAACTTCCCAAGTCACAGTGCATGTCAATGTAAAAAGAATCTCATCTAATCCAGGTTATGACTAGCTGAGTGAGCTCTCATTTACTATTTTTAGCTCATATACAGAAATAAATATCCAGGTTCTAGCCAATTAGACTTTTTTTTTTTACCCATGGAGATATGAGCTCTTGCATTCTAAACTTAGATCTGCAAGCAAATACTATGTCAGTAGTATACCTAGTACATATTTTACCTCTTTTTTTAAATCCTCACCCAAGGATATTTTCCCCCATTGATTTCAGGGAGTGTAAGTGGAAAGACAAGAGGGAGGGAGGGAGGGAGGGAGAGAGAGAGAGAGGGAGAGAGAGAGAGAAAAGAGAAACATCAATTTGCTGCCTCCTGCATGCACCCCAAACAGGGCCAGGGATTGAACCTCAATGGTACATGACCTGACTAGAACTCAAACTGCTGACCTTTCAGTGCATGGGGAAGATGTTCTAGCCCACTGAGCCACTCCTGCCAGGCATTTTGTTTGTTTGTTTGTTTTAAACTATAACTTACTGATACCCTCCCAGCTGTTAACCATATTGTTTTTCAGTTCATCAGGTTTATTCTTCTTCACCTTATTTGAAAACCTGTTTGGAACTTTAGGTAATACCTATACCACTGTATGCTCTTGCATTAGCTTACTTGTCAAGCCATATTAAAAATGAAACCATAGCCCGGCCAGCATGGCTCAATGGTTGAATGAAGAGCCAGGAAGGAGGTCATTGTTCGATTCTCAGTCGGGGCACATGCCTGGGTTACAGGCTAGATCCCCAGTAGGGGGCATGCAGAAGACAGCTGATCAATGATTTTCTCTCATCATTGATGTTTCTATCTCTCTCTCCCTTTCCAGTACTCTCTCTGAAATCAATTTAAAAAAAATTTAAAGCAAAAAAATAAAAAATAAAAGAAACTATAGGCAGCAATATCTCAAACATCTCTCCTAACAATATGTTTATGGATACATCTCCTAGGGCAAAGGGAACTGAGGAGAAAATAAACAAATGGGACTACATTAAAATAAAAAGCTTCTGCACAGCAAAAGAAACTATCAACAAAATGAAAAGGGAGCCCACTGCATGGGAGAACATATTTGATACATCTGACAAAGGTTTAGTATCCAAAATATATAAGGAACTTCTACAACTTAACAAAAGGAAGACAAACAATCCAATAAAAAAAATGGGCAAAGGACATAAATAGGCACTTCTCCAAAGCTGACATACAGAAGGTCAAGAAACATATGAAAAAAGGTTCAAAGTTACTGATCATCAGAGAGATGCAAATCAAAATGACCATGATGTATCACCTCACACCTGTCGGAATGGCTACCATCAACAGATCAACAAATGACAAGTGCAAGCAAGGATGTGGAGAAAAAGGAACCCTAGTACACTGCTGGTGGGAATGCAAACTGGTGCAGCCACTATGGAAAACACTAAGGTGTTTCCTCAAAATATTAAATATTAAACTGACATTTGACCCAGTCATCCCACTTCTAAGAATATATCCTAAGAAACCCGAAACACTAATCAGAAAGAATGTATGTACCCTTATGTTCATAGCAACACAATTTACAGTAGCTAAGATCTGGAAAGAGCCCAAGTGCCCATCAATAAATGAGTGGATAAAAAAGCTGTGGTGCATTTTACCATGGAATACTATGCAGCAGTAAAAAAGAAGGCTCTCTTACTCTTTAAGACAGCATGGAGGGACCTGGAGCATACTATGCTAAGCAAAATAAGCCAGTCAGAGAAAGACAAGTATTGCACGATATTACTAGTATATGGAATACAATGAACAAAATAAACTGATGAACAAAATAGATCCAAAGATATAAAAGCATGGAATAAACTGTGGAATTTCAGAGGCCAGGTGGGGGAGGGTGGGTGGGAAGAGATCAACCAGCGAACTCGTATTCATATATGCATAACCTAAGGACACAGCCAATAGGGTGGTGAAGCCTTGGGGTGTGGAGAAGGGTTAGAAGAGGTCAGTGAGGGAAAAGGGGAAACATATGTAATACTTTCAATAGTAAAGATTTTTAAAAATGCAGCTTTCAGTTCTTTCTATAATAAGAGCTTAAAGAGAAAAAATTAACATAATTTAGACTTGCTCCCTACATTTACAAGACCATTTTAGTTCCTTTCATCCATATAATCCTTTACTATAGAGAACACCTTCTATTTCTTATCACTTGCAACTAAGCACAGGGCAAAATCCAGGACAGAAATGAATAATTAATTCAAAATTTGAAAACAATAAATATTATTTCATTTTACTTTGCTTACATTTATGAATGGATATACAAACCTCAGAAACATATAAACAAATATCAGAACACATATGTTCTTCATAAAAATTTGAGGAGAGTAAAAACGACTTTGCTTTTTCCTAAGAGCAAGTTCTCTGTTTGCCATGACAGACCCTGCTGAAAAGGATGTTTTCTCTTCATTTTATTTGTAAGAAAGAGAGAAGTAACATTTTATTATCCCAAAGATTTAGAGTAAAAAAAATAATATCAATAAGCAAAATGAATTAACTGAGACTATGCAAACCCCAAAGAGCATTTTACAAGTGGGTACAGCACCAATTATCTTATTATCTCACCCTACTCTCTGGGTGAATAGTCTAAAAGCCTAAAATTACAGTTGATATTTGATTTCTTGGCTTCATTTGCAAAATGGAGTCGTTTTCTCTTTTGTGGATGCCATAAACACATGTTATATTGTTTAAGAGGAACAGACCTTATTTTGTTACGGTATTTTTCTCTTTTTGTCCCCCAGGTCAAAGGACCTTTTTTTTCTTAATTAGTTTTGTTGCAAATTGATGTAGCACACCGTGTTTCTGAATGATTTGCGATGGTCCTAAGTACCATTTGAGTAGAGGCTTTTTGGCATGTCATTTGTTAAGAGACCAGTTCTGGAGAAGGTCCTTCAACTGACCAGATGTGTCATATTGAAACAGATTGAGGGCCTGCCAAAACACCATTTGCTGCCAGCACTGTATATTGTAGGGGTGCTCACCACCCTGTTACCATATTTTTGCACGTCTTAACATTGCATAAATAGGCAGCTGTTCTGTATTTAGAATATAAATGAGTCACCAGCTTGCTCTCCCTGGAGGATTTACCTGGAAGAAGGAACCACAAACCTCTTCTCATCCCCCTGCCAGAATGTCACATTGAAATGCACACTTCTCAGCTCATTCAAAAGCAAATCCTTAGGCAAATAAATCACACCTTTCCTGCCAGTGAGACAAGAGAACCTTGCTAAAATGGAACACATTTCCTTAGCAGTGAAAGCTGCAAATTAATCAGCTTATAAACTGAGAGCGAGCCATTTGTGCTGAACACTTTCTTACTGCTCCTTCAATAGGAGACAAGGTTCTCTAATCTTCTAGAGAGTCCTGACTTCATTAAGATGGAAAACCCTGTTAAAGGAGGTTTTGCAAGAGACAAGAAAAGCACTAAAGTCACTCAGTTGTCTCTCTGCAGTTATTCTCAGGACAGGGGATTTCTATTTATTTGGAGAGTGACAATGAGCCTGGATACATGGCCCAAGCAAGAAGCAGAGTGATGCCCAGCTAGAGTTGCTCAATGCTTGAGCATTGACCTATGAATAGGGAGGTCATAGTTCAATTCCTATCAGAGCACATGCCCGAGTTGTAGGCTCCATCCCCAGTAGGGGCCATGCAGGAAACTGTGTTAATTTGCATAGTCGTTCTGATTGGCTGGTGGGTGTAGCGGAGTGGCAGAGTGATGGTTAATTTGCATGTTTCTCTTTTATTAGTGTAGATATATATAGTAAAGTGCTGGAGTGGGCCTCATTTCAGGACACCAAAGCTGGTTGGTCTAATCCACATTTACAGCAGGTGATTTACATAACAGGCTAGCACAAGGTGACTCATTTTTATCTCAAATAGCTTGGCCAATATATAAGTATACACATACATGTGCATACCTATATGTATGTGTGTGTATAATATATATATATATATATATATATATATATATATATATATGTATATATGTATATATGTATATATATGTATATATGTATATGTATGTATGCGATCTATACTAATAAAAGGGAAATAAGCTAATTAGACCGGACATTTTATGGATGTCCTTCCAGACAAAGCTGAAGCCCAGTCTCAGGTAAGCCGCAGATGGCGGCTGCTGCTGCAAGGGCTGGACTGAGGCTCAGGCAGCCACAGTGGCTGGCAGTGGCAGCAGCAGCGGTGTGATGGAGGTGTTGCCTTTCCCTGATTGGCCTGGTCACCTCCTGCAGAGGAGCTGTCAGTAAGACATCCCCTGAGGGCTCCCAGACTGTGAGAGGGGGCAGGCCGGGCTGAGGGACCCCCGCCCCCCTGCCAGTGCACAAATTTTCATGCACTGGGCCTATAGTATATACATAAACACACATCTATATTTGTGTAAGTATATGTATTTGTTTTACCCATAGGCATACTTGTCAGTGTTGGAATATCAAAGAATAAAAAAGTCAAGGGAGTTAGGGAAAAGAGAGGCAGTTGAGGTATGTGGTATATTAACTGTTATCAACTATTTTTGTGAATGTTTGCCCTTATTTGCTAAATAAACTCAGCATCCTGCAATCTGATAGGAGCAAGTTATTTCTCCAGGCTTTTCAGGTTGCCAGCAGAAGGAAAGTGCACACGGATAGATAGGTGACATTTGGAGAGCCAGGCATGCCAGATTTTCAGAGGTTATAGCGGAGGTCCAACCTGCTGTTCTCCTAATGAAAGGAGGGAAATTCAGGCTGGCAAAACTGCTATAAGGGATATCTCTGCTCCGAATGTCACGCTGCCCAGATGTCGCTCGGCAGGTGGAGATGCAGAGAGAATGAAAATGTAGCCCTGTGTGTGTGGGTGCTAGTGTGTTGCAAGGGTGAACAATGAGTCTATCTTCTGAAGTGTAATGAAAACAATGTGGATCATGTCCATATTCATGTCAGGAGAAAGGCCTTTCTCAAAGATTTCTCACTCACTTCCCCTCCCAGACAGATATGCCTTCATGTTCACAGACCATGTGCACACAACTTGTTCAAGGTTCTAAGTATAATTTGAACATTTATTTTAATATATGTATATACACATATGTATGTGTGCTTTTTAAATAGAAGATAGGATCATACCACATAAAGTTTTGTACTTTGAGTTTATTATAAATAGTGTAATTATTTATGAATTATATCATGAAGATTTCTCACCCTATTTTCCTTAGACTTACCTTATTTTTAAGTCAGATTTTATAGCAAAGGTGCATTGTCACAGTTATTCATTTTCCTGTTGATGAACACTTAGGTTGACTCTAGGTTTTGTAAGTTGGGCATGCTTAAGTAGTCACGCTGGCAACTTTTTTAGGACCAAGTAAATGAGTCTTTAGGTTACCTTTGTAAGAGATGTGACTGTCATTGAATTTTCTTTCACTACAATTGTTTTCCTCCAGTGTTACGAGATGACTTCCGGCAAAATCCCACAGATGTTGTGGTGGCAGCTGGAGAGCCTGCCATCCTGGAGTGCCAGCCCCCCCGAGGTCACCCTGAACCCACCATCTACTGGAAGAAAGACAAAGTTCGAATTGATGACAAGGAAGAAAGAATAAGTGTGAGTGAAATTAAAATGAATGCCTAAAGAAACTGAATCTCAAGTCTTAAAATTGATATATTTTATTTTATTCTGTGAATAAAATTGTTGAACTGCATTTGAATACTAACTACCTTTTTCACTGTATTGAAAAGGATGAAAAAGGGAAACCAAAAACAATAACTTTGGAATAAGGTTTCAAAGACAAAAATTATACAAATCAAGTGTACATAATAGATCCAGAGACATAGAAGCATGTAACAGACTGTGGAACCTCAGAGGGAAGGCTGGGGAGGGTGGGTGGGAAGAGATCAACCAAAGAACTTGTATGCATATATGCATAACCCATGGTCACTGACAATAGGCTGGTAAAGTCTTGGGGGGTGGGGCTAGAAGGGTCAATGGGGGGAAAAAGGGGGATATATGTAATACTTTCAACAATAAAGATTAAAAATAAAGTAATAAAAAAATGAACAAAACAGTAAAAAATAGAATTGCACCAACTTGAATTTGTAAATAGATATTTGCAGCTCAATATTGCAGTCTCTGCTCTTTTTAAGATCTTCAAATGCATCCGTTGCTCATGCAGCATGTGATTGTTAAAGTATAAATGATGGCCATAAATCATATTAATTAGGGTATTTATTTTTGCATTATTTTAAAAATTATAAAATGAAATAATTTGAGGTGATAAATATTTCAAGCACTTTTCCAGTTTTTCCAATTTAATGATATTTATAACTAAACTTTCATACATGAATTCATTTAAAAGTTTAGTGATATAAAATAAAATCAAAATAAAAATGACTGACTGGTTCTGCAGTTTAGCCCTTGTAGAAAAATAGTATATTTTTAAGGGAAACTAGTGATTAGTTTATGAATATTCAAAATAAAACACCCAGAAAATGGTAAACTGGTAGATAAATAGCATACAATTACTTTATTTTTTCAGAGGGTCTACTCAAGATTTGTATATGAATTTTGTGAAAACCAGCCTACTGAAATAATAGACAATGCCTCAACCTTCTGACATTATTTTTAGTGTAATTTTTGAGAATTATACTGAGTATAATACAGTGGGGCCTTGACTTACGTGTTTAATTTATTACGTGACGGAGCTCATAACTCAAATTAATCGTATGTCAAATCATAAAGTGAATGAGTGAGACACGTGATGCTGGGCTGATGTTGTGGCGTTCACTGTGACGTTCGCTGCACCAACTAGCGGTGGGGTATCTGAAGCTGGCTCATAACCCGAATTTTAGCTTGCAACTCAAAGCAAAAAATCGGCCGAGAGAAGGCTCGTATCTCGAAAAACTCGTTAGTCGGGACACTCGTAAGTCAAGGCCCCACTGTAATTGAGAATGAATATTTTAAAAATAATATCTCATTTAACTGAAAAAAAAATGTTCTATTTCTATCAAAAGTCCCTGTAGTCTGGGTGTCTATTATCTTTAAAAATATCTAGTAAATGCTTCTTTTCTTATGTGTACATTGTGATTATATCATGAACAGAACTAGATAGGCCATGTAGGAGATCATAACATGTGTTTATGTTATTCTGGCTTGAACTCTGAGGATCTACATTGCCCTGGAGAACTGGTTTGCTAATGGTCTCTGCTAGGGTACCAAGTTATGAAAATGTGCTCCTGGTGATGGAATAAAATCAATGTTCAAGGGTTTCTAGCTCATGTTTGTGTCATTTAGCTTTAGCTTTGAAACAAACCACCTCAAACGCAGTAGCTTATAGTAACCATTTTATTTAGACTATGATTCTACGGATAAACTGATAGCTCTTCACTCTGGCCCAGCGTAGTTGATGTTTGCTAGGCTTCCTCATGCTTCTGTGGCTTGTTTAAAGATGTGTTGACGGCTGGATGATCTGGGATAACACACACGTCTGGCAATTGACGGACTCTCAGCTGGGCACCTTCATCCTCTCATGGCTTCTAATTGTGCAGCAGGCTAACTCAGGCTGGTCCCCACGGTAGTCCCAGGGTTTCAGCTTCAGCAAGAAAAGGCAAGTCGCAATGTCCAAGCACTTCCTTCTGGTGAAAAATTGCTTTAGTTCCATTGATCAAATCAGGTCATATTGCCAAATGCAGCTTCAAGGGGAGAAGAAATTGCCTCCATCATCATTTTTATAACTTAGACTTCATTACGCTCTACTGTATATAATTGAGAACATGTTGAAAGTCTTCCCAGGTAAAAAAAACAAAGTAGGAAATTCCTTTCTATGACATGACAGGTTTTAAAGCCAGAAATATCTCTAATGAGAACATACCTATATTAGTGTTGTTTGCCTATGAATTTAAAAATCAACAAAGGAAAAGACCATGTTCTTATCTCATATCTCTTTAAAAACACTCAGTCATTGTCAAGTGAAGATTGTTGGATTAGGGAAATACCAAAAATAAAAAATAAAAAAATCACCAAAATTGGAAAAGAAACTATGAGTTAATGATACACTTACTGAAAACCTAATTCTCCTTTAGCATCTTCTTTAACAAACACACATTTAAACAAGATTACATATGTTTATTCAGTCAATAAATGCTTCTGACTTAAGACATCTAAAGAGAAGCTGTTTAAAAACAATGAGTTGTAACAACTCATAGTCATTATTCCAAAAATTTGAATTGTTTTTATCCATACCACTCTATTCTTCAAAAATTATCCCATAATTAAAATTAAGATGGGACAAAGATAATACACACAATTTAAAAGTAAGCTCCAGGAAGGCAGGCATTTTTATATTTGGATTATTACTGAATCCCAAGTGCCTAGAAAACTGCCCAGCCTGTGGAGTTAGGTATTCCATAAACACTTGTGGAATCCCTCTGAGTCCGTTGGATTTATTTTATTATCCAAAGCAAATATCTAGTGCTCCTTTCTGATGACAAATGTCAATAGCAGTTCATCCAACCAAATCACAGAGTGAAGACCAAACATCGGGATTGGATGGGGGCCATCACAATGCACAAAGGAGGACTAGGCAGGAGATGAAGACTGCCTTAAAGAAGCATTCTATGGAAAGGGAATTGGGAGCTTATTTTGGAGGAGAATTTAAGAGAAAATAAGGGCACATGCAGATGTCAAAATAGTGGGAGAGTTTTGAGTGCTAGTTCCAGAGCTATTTCCTTTAGGAAAAACAAATGTGCTTAATTATTCAAAATTATTTATTAGTGACTTTTCCTTTCGATTCTGTCTCTCTCTTTTTATTCTTCCTTTTTTTTAAAAAAAAAAATTACAGATCCGTGGTGGAAAACTGATGATCTCCAATACCAGGAAAAGTGATGCAGGGATGTATACCTGTGTTGGCACCAATATGGTGGGAGAAAGAGACAGTGATCCAGCAGAGCTGACTGTTTTTGGTAAACCTCTCTTTTAATTACAACTTGCTATTTGTATCATTTTTCCCTTTGTTTTTAAGTGTTTTTTATTAATACTAAACACCAGGCCATATAGAGATAGTTTTTATGGCTTATGGTAAGCAGTGACAGGCTGGAATTGTCCATTTTTTTGTTTGTTTGTTTCTGTCTCCAAGATGAAATCTTTGATGGGAAGAAAAAGAAGACATTTGAAATGTTAATCCACCTACTCTATTCATGTATTTATACAGGTTTGCCTTTCATCATAATATAAATAATTGTTCTTTTTCAAAATCTATTTGAGATATTATATCCTAAAGTTTATCACTTATTCTACTATGATGCATTTAACAAGTATCTATTATGTGCAAGACAAAGGGTGTGTTTCTTTTAAGTTAGAGATTGTAATACAAAGACTTTTCACTTTTTTCCTACTTTAAAAATTTCAAATTGAGGTATTTGGAATTTTACCTGATTATTGAAAGACTAGCTAACCATATATATGCCCACAATTAAAATTAGAAAGAAAAAAATCTATTTTGTTATATTTATGTTTCTTCAACTTTAAGCACCAAAGGACTCTTTAGCTGAAGTTTTAATTAGTCAGTTAAAACCTGATAGATATGTATCACAGAAATAGTGGAGAAAACATTAAGAAGGAGAAAGTTGTGGATAATAAAGATGGCCAAGTAAACAAAAGTAAGAGAAGTACTACAGGGCAGCTGTGGAATATTGTAAGAGAAAATGATGGAAAACTGGGGAAAACAAAGATTCTAAACACTACGGTGTCGGGTGAATTTCCCGCCAAAATATAAGATGGCGCGGGCAATTATTTAGGTTTCCCGCGCAAAATCAGGGATTTTTATGATACCTATTACCCCAATGGGTATGAAACGGTTCGCATACGCAGGTAGGTATCTTTGTGAACGGCAAACAAACAAATATTTGGTAATACGCAGTTACAATCGGCCCGAGTTTACACGTTTCCCGCATTCCACCGCAAATCTATATGAACCGAGTTAAGACGGCTCCCGCGGAGTACGCGCAATTCACGCGAGCCGACTTAACTCGTTTCCCGCAATCCAAGTGTAAAGATACAAGAAAAATGAAACATTCCTTTAGAAGACAACAAAATCCCATTCGAATCTCTGTATGGAGATATATATTATGAATATACGCACTCACAAATGCACACATGCACGTGCATATGTATATGCACACATGTACTTAAGCATATTTATGTGTATGAATATCTATATCTAAATAAAAATTCACTATTGCAAATATATGTGATTTTCTTTTCAACATACAAGAGATAATTGTGATTTTTAAAGTACTTTTTGTGTGCCAGTAAAAGAAACTCCTGGTTCTATGCACAATATGATAAGATCTTTTTTTTTTTTTTTTTTTGCCATTATTCCAGAACACCCCTGAGGGTAGCAACAGAATCCTGAATAAGTCCCTAAAGAAACTTCTTTTTAGTTTGGGAAGTGCCACCCCATGGTGTAAAGGAGTGCCATAATGCAAAAATGGACCATGTTACGATTGCAATTCCATTTTTAGCGTCAGGGTGTGCTTTATGAATATTCACCAGAGTGCAAGCCCCTCTCTTCAATCACTCTGAATACAAGTAATCTCTGGTAATACTCCTTGCAGATACTAAGCAGCTTGAAGTCCCAAATGACAAAACCAGGAGAAATCTCATCATCCACGAAAGGAATTGAAGAGTAAAATAAAATTATTCAAAGTATGCATGTAAATTGCTATGCTGCAGAGCACAGACAAGCATCAGTTTTTCGTTAAATTTCATGCAGTCACCTATGAGTCCCAAAACGTGTTCCACTCTGTAATGAATAAAATACAGTTTTTCTGGCAATATATAAAATTAGTGGTCACTGAACATGAGCATTGAAAACATACAAGAAACACTCATGCTATTTTTCCATAACTACCCAGCTTTGGTTCAAAAAAATGTTGCATTACAGCAGTATTTACTGCCTTCAGAAGGAATTTGAAAGTGTTTAATCTCATTACCTGAGTAATTAGACTTACCAGACTGTGATTATGTTATAAAATATTTACCTAAAGATGTGATGAGAAGTACAGGAGATCCCTAAACATGTCAGGAGTTACAGGGTAACTTCTAAATTATTTTTAAAATAGCTATAAACCAAAGAGATTGAATTTGTCTAGAGGCAGTTCCTTTGGAAGAATTGATTTAGGAAGCTGAGAAACATTTATCTGATGGTGTAAACTAGTCAGAACTGACCTGAGGGGCTATAAGTACAATATTAAGTTGTGGGGGAAACTAAAATTCCATTATTGATAAGAAAACAACATCCAAACCAAGAAATAAAAGATAAAAACAGTAGTGATGGTCTAACCAAGGATGTGACAAGTACTTCCTGAGATTCCCCAATTCTTAGAGAAAATAAAATAACCAGTGTGCTCTGTATAATGAGGCCTTCTTTATTTTATTTTGGTGCTTTTGCATCTAGGACAGGTTTACTTTTAAACCTCTTTATGGTTCATCATTGTTAGAATTATCATCTCTGATCTATGTTTAGAAAAGCAAAACTGGTTACATTCTCTCCCTCCTCTCTCTCAACTTTATTTCCATGTATTAGACATTCTTCTTTTAAAAATATCTGTCTATTTCCCTGGCTGGTGGTCTCAGTGGTTAGGGCATTGACCTGGTCCAGGGCCAGTTGGGGTGCATGCGGGAAACATTCAATTGATGTGTCTCTCACATCAATGTTTCTTTCTTCCTTCCCCTCTTTCTCTCTCTCTTTCTCCCTTCCATCCTCTCTCCTTAAAAAGAAAAAAAAAGTCAATGGAAAAAACATTCTCGGGGGAGGATTAGCAAGAACAACCAAAAATCTGGCTACTATGACCACTGTATTATAGGAAGTTTTTGAATGTCCTTTGCAACCCCATATTTACTTTACGATGTGTACTACAGAAAAAGTAACTGATAATATTTAATTGTTCCAAAATATGATTCACTTATAAATTGCAATAAAAAAACAATGAAAAGAATAAAGGGTCTTTGCCAATATAATAGCCATCTGCAAGTATTTTGATTCTCTATTAAGTGGTCTTGGACTTAGACCTTTTGTAGCTTGAAAATTGCAACTAATATTTTAAAGATCTGCACTTTAAACAAAAATATTATCAATGTAATGTAATGTTCAATATGTTACTATTCCATACTCCACGGATCATTTATTCTGTTTGTTCTTCTTTAATGTAAAATAGCATCCTAGTTAAATAGGAAGTACCAAGTCTAAAAATTATAAATAGACATCATAGTGTAAATGCTAAAATTGATGGGAGAGTTTAGATATATTTTTTATAAAGAACACTCCCCCCAGGTCTGGTGTTGCGCTGTTGGTTGGACTATCATTTCATACACCAAAAGGTGGTGGGTTCAATTTCTGGTCAGGGCACATACTTAGGTTGTGGGTTCCATCCCCCATCAGGGCACCTGCAGGAGGCAGGAGATTGATGTTTCTCTCTCTCTCCCTTCCTACATCTAAAATGAATTTAAGAAATAGAATACTACCTAGCAATCTAGCAATTTATATATGTCAATTAAATTCCCAAGATCCTGACCCTGCCAGTGTGGCTCAGTGGTTGAGCATCGACCCACGAATTAGGAGGTCATGGTTCATTTCCCCAGTCAGGGCACATGCTTGAGGTGCAGGCTCAATCCCCAGTAGGGGGAGTGCAGGAGGCCTTTGATGGATGATTCTCTGTCATCATTGATGCTTCTATCTCTCTATCCCTCTCTGAAATCAATTGAAAAACACACAAAAACATAAATTCGCAAGATCCTGAAGACAGAGAAACTAGAGTTAAATTATATAATTAAGTTTAAAACAATGGTTAGGTTTGGGATATCTGTTATCCAAAATTTAACCAGTATTAAAAAACAACCAAAATTTTTTCCCAAATGATTTTTAAATGTTTATCAAAGTAATACATGAAAAAATATTTTATATGTCACATTTCTAGTAGACCCAAAAGTATTATAAACTAATAGTGAAATAAAGAAAAATTTTGCCCCACCTTACTTTCCAACACACACACACACACACACACACACACACACACGCCTCATCTTTAAACATTTCTTCTGGGATTTATTTCCTTACTTCTAAATATGTACTTATTCCACGACTGTGTACATTATTTTGATTTCCTATTTTGGAAGATGATGATTTGCCCCACTTCTATCCCCTGCCCCACCCTCTCTCCTCCACTTTCCCTTCTGTTGGTCTTTCCAGTATAATGACTTCAGAAACATTGGTTATGTTAAGATTCAGAATTTAAATTGTTATAACCATGCAAATATAGACTGTGGCTGTGTTATGTTATGATGGCATTTTTTTTCTGGTACAATATTTGTTCTCTGAATTAGTAATAATTTTTCTTTTACTTATGTTTGTCTACACCTATCATGAATTATTATTGCAATTTCTAACAGAATGTTTAAATTCCTCTAAATTTTTATTTAGGTATGAAGTCCACCCTGGCTACAGCCTTCCTGGAGGCTTCAGGCTACTGGCCCCATCCGACTGGGCCGGGTGCTCTCTAGGCCTCTCCACAAACGTCATCCTCATGCCTCTCTTCCCTTTGCTCTGATAATGGATGCCAATCTTTCTGCATCCTGTGTGTTTTTCTTGGGTAACTTCTATATTCAGAAATGTTTCTCCTTCTTTCTACATAACTTGAGCCTAGAGCTCATTCCAGACCAAATGCCTTTATTCCATCCAAAATTTAATTGATACTTTGGCTGCTTATAGAATTATAGTTTAAAAACAGATATTTTTACTCATAACATTAAAGTGCATCTCCAATATTATTCAGCTTCCACTGCTGCTATTGAGAAGACTACTGTGCTTCTGATGACCTGTGACCAGTTTTCCTTTTTTTCTTTTAGTACTGTCTTTTTATCCCAGCGTTCTAAAATGCTTCAATACTGTGCCTTGCTTTGGCACTTTTTTAATTTTAGTGGCTAGACACCTGGTAAGCAATCTCAATCACAAAACTCTTTATCCAAATAAGTCAAGGTAATATCCTATCCATTTTTCTATTCCATTTCTCTGTCAAATATGTATTTACTAATTAGATGATAAACCTTCTAGGCCTTTCTTTCCTCTAATTCTTTCCTATTTATGTCATCTTGTTCTTGTTTCATGGATGTTTTAATCTCTCATATTTCTCCGGATTTTAAAAACACGTTTTTTAAAAATAAAACTTACTTGTGATGCTTTCCTGCTTTTATTTCTTCTGGGTTTCTTCTCCCTGCCCCACCCTGCATTGTTCAGTCTTTCACACTGGAGGCTTTCTTCAAATGTCAAGTTATCTACTGTTCATTTGTATTTCATTGCTGTTCACTAAGAACACTTGGAAATTTTGTCAACCAATGACTATCAAGGTAGGATGATCATATTGGGAACTAGCCAAACTATTGGGGCTGAGGACACAGGTTTGGGCTGGTAGTGTTGATTTTAAGTTATTGGATGAGAAATAATAGTTGATGGCCTAAGTATAGTTGAACTACCCAGAGATAAATCTATGAGGGAAGATATCTCACAGCCAACCTTTAGGAATTATCTAAGTTTTATTTATAAACTATGGCCTTCATTTAAGAATTCTAAACATAGGCTATTAAAACCCAGGTGATTGTTGGGAACAATATAGTTTAAACAAATAGTGTTTACTTGCAACTTTTAAAACAGCAAAATGTTTTCTATCTAGTCACTTATTTAACAAATATCTCGTGAGCACCTACTATGTGTCAAGCCCTGTTGCAGTGTGATGAGATAAATAGACATGTACTCTGCTGTCAGTGGGCTTCTCATATCATGTTATCAGCAATAACATAAAACTGTGCCTCTAAAACAAGCTGAGAGAAGCATATTTTTTTCTCTTGAGAACATTTACTTATGTTTACTTTTACTTCATAGGATGATTTCTCTTATAAAAAGAAAATTCTTGGCAAGAAAGTAAATTAATGCAGCCAGGACTTAGTTAATCACATTCAGACAGACTGATAATTATCATTCAGTCTATTCTAGAAGGGCTCATAATTTCACACTAAATAGCTCTCATAACACATGTTCTTTTATATATGCCCAGTTAAATAAAAGGAGACATATTTGGGCAGACCATCTGACTTCCCAAGTTACTAGACACTGCAGGGTGGCAGTTCCTTCTGGGTCAGCTGAAGTTAAAACAGGTTTACAAGCAGTGGCCAGCTCTAATGTATTTTTATTGCATATCATTGGTCTTATAGGACTTAAAGGACTCTACCTATGTAATTACTTCCATAACACTACTTTATAATGATGAGCAAAGTTTATTTTAAAATTGTGAAGGTTATTTTAGTACAGTTGTCACAGCACTGACATTGACAATTTTACAGTCATATTCAATGACTGAATATGGATAAAAGAGAAATCTGTCCACTGGGCACTTAATTTTTTCATTGTAGCATATAAGTAAGAAACTTAAGAGATTATGCGACCACATTTTAGATTCATAGTATTGTGTATTATATTGAATACTAGAGGCCCAGTGCATGAAATGCGTGCACTGGGGGGGGGGGGGGTGTCTCTCAGTTCAGCCTGGACCCTCTCCAATCTGGGACCCCTTGGGGTATGTCTGGCAGTCAGACATCCCTCTATCAATCCAGGAATGCTGGCTCCTAACCACTTACCTGCCTGATCACTTCCTAACCACTACCCTGCCAGTCTGATTGCCCCCAACTGCCCTCCCCTGCTGGCCTGATCGCCCCTAACTGCCCTCCCCTGCTAGCCTGGTCACCTCCAACTGCTCTTCCCTGCCAGCCTTGTCACTCCCAACTGCCCTCTCCTGCTGGCCTGATCACCCACAACTGCCCTCCCCTGCCAGCCATCTTGTGGCTGTGGGCGCCGCCATCTTTGAGAGCATGGCAGTCAATTAGCATATTCCCTCCTTATTGGCTGTGGGCGCCGCTATCTTTGCAGCCTGCTGCTCAGTCGTTTGGTTGTCCCTCACTAACCCCCTGCCAGCCTGGTCGCCCCACACAGCCTGTTCAGTCATCCATTCGGTTGTGATGGTCGTTAGGCTTTTATATGTATAGATTTTTCTTTCTATTATTTACATAATTACAATGAAACTTAGTATTTGATTTTAAAACAGCCACATACAAAGTTGGATTTTCCAGAATACCAATTTGGACCTAAATTGACCTGACTACTTGAGAGCTGTGCTTTACATAGTACCACACTGCAAACAACACTAATGTCTCTAGGGAGATTAACCTTGTAAGCAAGTTATGCAGGTGATTCAAAGCCAGTTAATCTCACATAAAAATGTTAATTGCATTGGCAAAGACATTGCCTCTGATCACTCCATGGCTATATAATTAGGGACCTGGCCATTCAGAGGGACTTTAATCTAATTGATAAGCAGTCAGCAAACAGCCTTTGAGATTTCTAGCCCTATTTTTCAATGTGATAAGACATAAGGTGATAATATGGAAAAATCAGTGACCTTATTTTGACATGCCTTAAAATGGTCTGTTCATTATATAGTAGTTCAAGATGTTTCATATATATGTATTTTAATTGTGCAGAGCTTCCTGGGATACAAACTCCATTGGGCATTAATGGGTATTAAATGTGATCATTTATCAATTTACTGTATGATTCTCATAGGAACTTAAATTTTTAATCCTTCTAAATTTACATTTGTTTGCAGATGATTTTTATACAAAGCAGTAAACCCCAAGACATTTCCTTGTAATTTTTATAAAGTGTCTGAAAGGGGTGTGGCCTGTGTTTTGTTTATGGTAATAGTAGCCACTACAAAGACAAAGCACTTAAAATACCTTTCTGCCTGTACAGATTTTTAAATATTTAATATTTATGTTACTGATTCTCATATTTTCTGGAAATAAAATCTAGTCAAAGAAACTAGAAAATAATTTTTACAGAAAAACTATTTTCATTTAAATAAATAACAAAGAGGTTTTAACATATAGTTATGTAGGCAGTTAAAATTGCAAAGTAGGTAAACTTAGTATAATTATCAGAAAACAATTGGAAGAATGAGTAGTATGATTTAGAGATAATTGCTGTAATGAGTGCTATGGAAATTCTCAGACTAACACTTCAAAAGTTGTGACCAAAATCCAATGTATTAGTAAATTTCAATGTTACTTTGTTGGAAGGCACAACCTAATATATTCAGGTATAAAACCCATCTGAATGTACCATGCATATGCAAGTCACTTTCATCTAGGTTATTCTTTGCATTGTCTTCTTTTAATTAATTGAATTATATTTTTACCATGACCCAATGTTAGGCTTCCAAAAATTCTATACCACAAACTCTCCTGTGGTGTTCCAGTTGCTAGGCAACTAGACTCTGCTTGAGGGCAGAAGAGAATAGAGCAGGTTCCTTGCAATGTCCTCCATCCCTGATGAGTTCATCAGAACAGCAGCAGGGAATCCTATATCTTGCTTCTTCTTGAAATTAAAAATTAGGTGTTTCCATGTGTCTCCATATAAAACAATGTGACTTAGAACATGTATGATAACTAACATGCCCTCAAGGATTCTGATGGTGTCCCCTGGATGAAGAGACAAGTTTAGGTTTGTGACAAGTCTAATGTGAAATTTGCCCTTCTGATTATACTCAACTGTTGCCATTTTGTGACTGATTTTATGTTAAAGGAAACATACAAAATCTTTGAATGAAAGTAGGCATGTGTGTTTTAATGGAATCAGTCTCAAGTAGCATTATGCAACTTATTTTATAGTCAGCATCATGCCATGAAAATTTTCCATGATGACATGATAGATAAATAGATAGCTTTAACATTACAATGACTTACTAGTTTTTTAATGTATGAATTTGCCACAATTTATCCTAAAATTTTCCATTTTCCAAGATTGTTATAATGACCATATGTAGTTCTTATTTTTTGTTGCATTTATCAATTATCAAGTTATTGTTCTGTATTTGTAGTGTCGGCAAGAGATTATTTTGATTCTTCTCCAATATGCATACTTTCCTTCTTTTTCTTATTAATTAGTAATGTCTATCTTGTTCCAGATTTTCATTGGCATAACTTTAATATATTGCTTTAAAAATAATGTCTGCATTTAATTTCTGATAAAATATCTTCATCATGCTTAAGAAGTTTCTTTAGATTTTATCTTTATTTAGATTTTTTAATCCAAGAGTTTTACTATACCTACAAAAATGATATTTTTCTTTCCCCTTGTATTATATAAGTCTCCTTTGTGTTATTAATTGAGACTGCATTTGATGTCAAGTACAGAAACCTGAGTAACAATGGTTTATTTTTGTCTTATCTACCATTTCTGCAATGAAAGGATCTGCACACACATACACGCACATGCACATATACACATACCATATCCATACTTTACCTGAAAGTTTGTACCAATTGCTAAATAGAAACTTGAGAATCTTTCTAGACATTGCTTCTTCACCATCTACTTCTGACTGATTACTCAGTTCTGATATTTCTTTATTCTGTCCCCTTTTCCACATCCTTAGAAGCACTGTGTCAATTTAAACTGAAACAAGTCTTAAAATGATAGTTTGACCTAATTCACTGCTTCATGTTTCACTTCTAATTCATCTTTCTCAGATCTGTCAACATGACCTTTTTTCATAGGCTTATTAAAAGCTAGGGGCCCGGGACACAAAATTCGTGCACAGGATAGGGGGTGTCTCTCAGCCCAGCCTGTAGCCTCTCGCAATCCAGGACCGCTGGCTCCTAACTGCTCACCTGCCTGCCTGCCTGATCACACCTAACCACTCTGCCTGCCTGCCTGATTACCCCTAACCCCTCTGCCTGCCTGCCTGCCTGATCACCCCTAACCCTCTAGGGAAAACTCATTTTTCTTGACATGGCATACAAGGTTCTTCATGGTCTTGACTAACTTTATCCCCTACCAGTTTTTTTTTTTCTTTTTTACACCAAAATGCTGGCTATTCACCAGCTACCAAACTCAAAGCCTGGCATAGGAGAAGCTGTATTAATATGATCTGAATAAATGAGTAGATGAGTGAAAGACCTCCTAACTCGCTCAGCCATATACCAGATTGTAATAAAATATCCCCATTAAAAACAACAGTGGCTTAGCTCTCTTTTAACTTGGATTATTGCAGCTTTTAGATGAATTGGATGGACATACCAAGTGATGGGGAAGAAAAAGTCAATTCCACATTTTATGCTAATGATTTATTTCTATTATTAACATTCCAAGCACTCCTAGGGAGATACTGATCTTATGCCTGTTTACTTCCAGAAACAATAGCCCAATATCAACTATGCCAGCATCATTGTTAGGAGCACATAGTGTCCAGAGTTCAAAAGTATAACACTAAATCCTTCCATCCAGCATACAGATTTGTTCTGTTGTGAAGGGGACACACTTAACTGCTAATTGATTCTACTACCTGAAATCATTAGAAGCAATCTTTGTTTCTCATTTTTTATGGATTATTTCTAAATTATGCATTTAAAAAAAAAAACCTCTTTGTGATAAAATCCTATTCACCTTGTTTTATGATTTGGGGTTTGGGGTATTGAAGAACAAATAATTGAACATATGTAGGTTTGTGTTTAAAAAAAACAATTTTGTCCCAACTGTCACCTTCATGGTGGAGCGATTTAGTTGCCTTCCTGCTGAATACCAATGATGGTTGAGTTTATTGCAATAAAATATGATGTTTCCCTGGCCAGTGTGGCTCAGTTTGTTGAGTGTCGTCCCATGCACAGAGGGATGGACTGTGGGATTCCAATCAGGGCACCTGCCTGGGTTGTGTGCTTGATCCCTGGTAGTAGATAGATGTTCCGTTCTCACATTGATGTTTCTTCCTCTATTCTTCTCTCTAGAAATCAATTTTAAAATGTTTTTAAAATATTATCTTGTAATTATACATTTGTTTTATGAATATGGCTCTTTAGTCAATAAAATCATGTATTATCACTCTATTCTCTTAACATGTAATTTGAAGTGATTTATTTTCTTTAAAGTTTTCTTGCTAAATATGTTTTTTTTTTTTTTTTTTGGCAATATAGTCACATTCTTAAATTGCATTTGAAACTAAAGTCCTAATTGACTAAATGTGGCCATATGACCAGATAAATTGTGTCAACTTCCTATGGATTTCATTTTTCTTTTCTTTGACTTCTCTTTCTACTTCAATAAGTAGCACTATTTTGGACTTTTCTATTATTTGTAGGCATGTGCTAATAAAATTTAAATGGTAATTTAAATTATCATAATTTGACCATTATAAAAAAAAAGAAATTAGACAAGGAATTGAAGTGTGTAGAAAAGTGTAAAACTACTTTTTGTTTTATATTTCTCTTTCATGGTAAGATTCTATGGACAGCTATTATTTTTTCCTAGATTTACGTAGAAGAGTTTTCGAATGCAGATTAACAGAGCTAAGTACAGATTAAAAACATAAGGAATAAAGGAAAGAATGCTAGAGAAATAAACATAAAAGTTAAGTAAAGAGAAAATGGGCAAACTTTGGGAGTGGCCTTAAAAATATATAGGGCAATAAATAGTGTAAAATAATTAAAACGAGTAATTTTTATTTAAAAAAAACAAACAGATTCACAGCATTTTTATTTAAAGAAAAACAGAAATAAGGCATTCAGCTATCCATACATGAATTGAAAACATTCATGGAAGTATTGGGTCAATGATAAATGATAGCCTAAGCACAACTTTTGTTTTCTCTAGCATTCCTGATGGGATATTAATATATGTTTTCTTTTGTTTTGCATTAGTTTCAACTTTCAGTCTTCCAATCTGAGCCATCCTAATAAATTGAACTAATCATTTTTATTTCTTTCCTCATTTATGTGGAATTCCATGTCCAAATTTTTTATGACAAGATTTACATGATGTAGCTCAGGAATTCACTGAAGAATCAATGTAATATCTTTTCCAAAAGGCTCTATGCTTTTATATACAAAGCATAGCTCTTTCTGCATTTCAAAATATTTTATTTTATTCAATTACATTGTATTTATAAGTATCAAGATATAGCTGAAATACAGTTAAGTACCTATGTACCAAAAATAAACCATAATTTTTCTACGCTTTTTCCAGAATATACTTAAAGCATGCAGTATATTCATTTTATTTTACTTTTTTTTCTCCTAAGAACGACCCACATTTCTCAGGAGACCAATTAACCAAGTGGTGCTGGAGGAAGAATCAGTCGAATTTCGTTGTCAGGTCCAGGGAGATCCTCAACCAACTGTGCGGTGGAAGAAGGATGATGCAGACTTGTCAAGAGGAAGGTAAAAACGTCACATACATGGAAAATTGTTAGATAATCAGTGACTAATTAGAAAGAAAAAACACCCCGATTGTATCACCAAACACTCTTATATTTTGGTGTATTATTTTCACATACCTGATTTTCACACATGCAAGTCACATAGCTGCTCTTTTATACACTGAAGTCTTCCAGGCTGATCCCCCACTTCATCTATTACCCCTGAATATCAAGGATTCCTGAGATGTTTTCTTCTTCATGATCCCTGTTAGTTTTGCCATTCTATCCCTGCCCAATTCTTAACTACCATTCCAGTTGCGTCCTGCAGCTACTGCTCTGTTGCCCTGATGCTGCAGCCCACACTGGACACTGTGTGCCTTCCTTTGTTGCCCAGAGCATTGCTAACAAAAGGCTACTGATTTTAGCTGACCGTAAGGTCTGGAGTAAAGGAGATGCCTTGTTTGACACAGTTCTGAAGAGGCAGCAAGTAGTTGACATCACTGTCCACATAAGGAATTTCTCACTTAGGGACTCTGCGTCACTTTCTCACTTGCCATATCTTCATGGAGAATTTCTTCTCCATCTCTTCTATCTTATTCTTATTACTAATCCCAAAACCACAATCTTTCAGCACTCTAGGTTAAGTTAAAAATGCTTGTCATCCTATATAATAAAAGGCTAATATGCAAATCGACCAAACGGCAGAACAACCATTTGCTGTGATGTGCACTGACCACCAGGGGACAGATGCTCAATTCAGAAGCTGCCCCCTGGTGGTCAGTGTGCTCCCACAGCGGGAGTGCCACTCAGCCAGAAAACGGGCTCACAGCTGGCGAGCACAGTGACTGTGGCAGAAGCCTCTCCCACCTCCACTGCAGCGCTAAGGATGTCCTACTGCTGGCTTAAGGCAGCGGGCCTAAGCTGTCAGTCAGACATCCCCCAAGGGCTCCCAAACTGCTAGAGGGTGCAGGCCGGGCTGAGGGACCCCCTTGAGTGCACAAATTTCATGCATCCGGCCTCTAGTGTTTTATTAAATATTTTTGTCTAAGTGTTTCCAAGACTTTGCCTTTTATGATCAAACTATAGGCCTGGTGCATGGATTCATGCACTGGTGGGGTCCCTCAGCCTGGCCTGCAGGGATCATGCCGAAACTGGCTCTCCAACATTTCCCGAGGGGTCCCGGATTGTGAGAGAGCAGTTCTCACGTGATGCATCCTGGAATCGGGCCCTCTCCTCTCAGGTTCTGGGTGCGTCACCGAGAACCACAGCTGCCAGGTCACCGCAGCTTGGCAGCTGCTGTGTTGAGCATCTGCCTCCTGGTGGTCAGTGCACCTCATAGCTACCAGTCAGACAGTCAAATAGTTGGCTGGTCGGCCAGTTGTTTAGGCTTTTATATACATAGATAAATCATTCAAGTGTTTTTTTCTATATAATGAGCAAGTCTAGCTTTAATATTTGTTTTGCTTTCCTCTTAGTCCTACCTTCTGAAACTACAGCCATCACATCTTCTATAATCATAAAAGTTCACTCCCTGCTTTTTTTTCTACTTTTTTTTCATAAAACAAGAAATTCGTTTTCATTCAACTAAATTAAACATGATTTCATGGAAGTTATTTGCCTTTTATGTATTTTCACTGGCATTGCTATCAATACTTTCCTGAATTTATATACTGATTTCAGTATCTCAATGTTATATATCCCAAGGTCTATGATGTTATACTTTCTAAAGCATATCATCAACAGCACTAGCTTCAAATTGACCAAACATTTTAAATAATGAGAGGTTCTTTGGAAACTATGGGAATAAAACAAGTGAAAAATTTAATTCAGTTAATTTTTCAGCTAAATTGTAGGAAAAGTTTCTTCTATGTTTCTTTTGTCACTTTGCTGTCAGATATCTCATTTTAAAGGATTGTTATCAGGTGAAGTCTGTGAATGTGAGGTTCCTCAAGCCTTATCAATGGAAGAGCAGGTTAAAAAGGATTAAGCATTTGTGGAGTTTAGTTGTTTGTGTTTGTCTGCCATGTGTAATCAGTACTTTTCCTCAAATTTGAGAGCACTTAATGTATAATTTTAAAATGTTGATGTGATATAAGATTTAGGATAAGAGATTAATTATATAACAAAATTTAACCTATTCTAAACAAAAGTCAGTTTTTATTTACTGGAAGTAAATAGCCTTGTTCAAAATGACTTAACAAATAACAATAAAATCACTCACTTTGGAATAATTTTGGATTTGTAGAAAAGTTACAAAAATAATACAGAGAATTCCCATATACCCTATACCTAGTTTCCCCTATTGTTAACATTTTTAATTACTATGAAACTCTTCCGACTCCTAATTAACAAATGCTAATATATATTACGTAATTTTTTACATTATTTTGTTTTCACCAGTTTTTCATTAATGTCTTCCTTCTGTTCCAGGATTCAGTCTAGGGTTTTTGTTTAGTTGGATGTCATAAGCTATAGCATTTAATTGGCATGTTTTCCCAGTTTCATCTGGTCTTTGACAGGTTCTCAGTATTTCCTTGTTTTTATGACCTTTACTGACTTAAGGTGTACTGGTCAGGTATCCTGTAGAACATTCCAGAAAGTTGAATTTGCCTAGTGTTTTTTCATGATTAAACTGGGTTTGTGGAATTTTAGGAAGAAAGTCACAGAGAATGTCATCACTTGATACCAGGTTTATGTGATATAAAGGGTGACATAATATCAACATGGTGATCCTGCCATTTTTAATTCTTAAACATTATCCAGTTAACAAAAGTTTTAAAATTAGAAAGTTGTAATAGTGTATAGCATTTTAATGGGCATATTTCTTTGCATTTTAATGGGTATATGTCTTTGCATTAAAATTTAAGCCCAGTTTGATTTGTTCCCAGATCAATATAGGTCAGCAATTTTCAACCCATATGCCCCAAGGATTTTTAAAACATGCAATACCTGACTGTTTAGTCAGGGCCACTGACCTCTTTTCCCTGAGATTGTCAAACAAAAAATGACAACAGCCAACACAACAATAGCTGGCTATATGAAAAATTCAAAATTATACCTATTTTTTGTCATAGAGGCAAAAATGTAATATCTGTTTTGGTGTGCCACAGAATTTTAGTAATTAGTTTGCATGCCATGAGATGGAAAAGGTTGAAAATCACTGCTCTAGATGTTAGGTCATAAATCTGATAACTTTAGTTGCTATTATATTTTCAAAACCTTGCCAAGTTCATTTGCTACAAAGTTCAAATAATGCATACAAATCAACAACAGTATTAAAACTATGTCTAGAATGTGTGATATATAGCCCTCTAAAGATAAGGTTGAAACTTTGAGAAATCTTACCTCTACTACTCCCTTTAAAACACTTTCATAGGTTCAACCTCTTGAATCTTGTGTTACTGGTATGAGAGTATTACAGAGTTTTGTGTGACCAGATAAATATTTTTGAAGTAGTAAGCAAATGGTACTGCTGTGTAAGCTTTAAATTGTACTTTAGAAGGGCTTAAAACAAGGATCAGTGAGATATAGAAATTAAGGTTAGTATTTTTATCATGCTAGATGGCATGTATTTTCCTTGAATTCTCAATCTTTAAATGTTATGTCAAAGAAGCGTATTCTTTCTTACATTTGGATGCATTAGCATAAGCTTCACTGATGCATAAGGAAGGGAAAGAGACCTCTTTACTGGTGAGGAATAATAGTAATGACTTTTAACCAACCATAGCCTAAATGAGCAACATTGATTCTATTACATTATTTAGGTTTCAGACTAGGGAGATGGCCATTGTTCCTGTGTAAGCAATTGTAGTGGAGTGGTGTGGAGGCTGGCATTTCTTTGGCATAACATTTAAAGCAATTTGAATAAGGTTTGTGTAGTGGTTCGTGCTTAACACATTTATAGTAAAGCTTTGTAGGGCAGCTGCATAGCCTGTAATTACTATGTAAGTAATATGTGACTATTTTTCTTTTGGAGACAAGAAAAGCTTTTCAATTCAAGTTTAAATATATGAAATGCTGTGATAGCTATTTAAACCTTCACTACAGAAGTTATTTGTGCCAACCTTTCAGTAACCAGAGATGAATTAAGGGAGTATTTTTTTTTTCCTTTTCCACAAAAATATTTTTTAAGTAGTACCCATGTGCCTCTTTGATTTAGCCTAAAGCTCTTAACCTTTCTCATTAACCATCTTTAATGAAATTATAACATACCTTAGATGAATACTATTAAAGACAGTTTTTTGACTAGATGAATATTTCAGTGAAGTGGGAAAAGTATTAGTTACCAAGACTAACAATAATCCTGATGACCAACCAGAAAAAATTATTATTTATTTGGACATTTTCTCTATGACAAAGGGACAAAATAGTAAGGAGCCTTCATTTCATATATGCTATCATTAAAATATTAAATGCTTGCAGAAACTTTTAAAGGTATTACTATTTCACAGTTGAAGATTTCAGAAAGAAAAAAAAATATTTCTTTTTATGATTGTGTCAAGTATCAGTATCTTTTTTCCAGAGGGTTTCTATATATGTGTCCTCAAATAAATCAACACAGACTCATCTTAGTGACAAGCATTTTATAAACCAATATGAAAATAAAGTGGGTGTGGTGAACAAAATGAGGAGATAAGGGGATTTACATTTAGAGTTCATAATTCTTATGCTTTTTAGAAGCATATTAACTTTCTTAAAAGAGAGTTCAGATTGCAGAAGATGCATTTTTGCATTTACTTACATTCATTACTATGTTTGTCATGTTCATTGCTAAACTGTAAAAAAGTCATTCCAAATAAAGTAAATATGCTGTTAATAATTATATTTTTGTTATATGTTAATCAGATTGGGTGATGTAGAAAAAATGTTTACATACTGAATACATTAAAGAACCAAAGTAATCCTAGTTTCTTCCTTGGGTACCACGTCTTCCTTTTTCAAGAAAACTTAGTGCTTTTTGCTAATTAATACTCTTAGGATGATCAAGTGCCTTCAGCAAATCTTTTCATATAGTGTTTCATTTAAGAGAAGTTGCCAGAATTTATAATAACTGGCTCATATTACCATCATATGCCAATTCCCATGATAGCATAAGGATCTTTACTGTATTGTTATACCCAAATAAAAAATACATACTTATACATATGCACAGATATGCTGAAGCTGTATGTAAAATATCATATTATATTGACATAAAGGAAACAAAATGCAATAAATTTACAACCAAAGAAATAAAATTGAAATATAGAAACCATATAATATTCTGTCCAATCTAATATTAGGAAAAAGAATAATAATTTCCCTTCTCAGAATATAGGTAAGAAGTAGTGTGATGAATCTAATTGCGGTTTCTTATTTGGGCTTGTCAGTGTAGTTTGCATTTTAGTTAATTATTAGCAGTCTTTTAAAAGCCTTTAAACAGGAAATTTAACAATCTTCATTAATCATGTGATTTTCAGTATATCATGACTAGTTAGTTCCATGATATTCCTTATATCATTTTTATTTAAGTTCTAAACTAATTCTAAAGTGATACCAACTTCCTTAGTAAGGATTTTGAGTACAGAAAGAAATGCTCATAATAGCTTGTCAGAGAAAAAAGAAAAGAAAATGTGCCATTTACATTCCTACATATGCCTGCAAATTCTAAATGCAGTAGATGGCTTACACACAGTGAATATAATTCATGAATATTTCATAAAAATATAAAAGAAACTGGAGAATAAGAGTTTCAAGATATATAGTGTAAAATTCTATCAATTTCCCCTGAACCAGCTAATAATTCCTTTTTCTAAAGTGCAAGTCTATTTTAAGAGAGACTTTTTAGAGTTCTTAGTTGAATGAAATGTGAGATTCACCTAAATATATGATCCTTAAGAAAAGGAACTGAATAGAACCACTTATAATTCCTTTTTTTACACTAAGTGGCTCTTTCCACTTTGCCCTGGAGAATGTTCTTGTGTTAATTGACTGGAAGCTCCATTGTTTAGAGCATGTGCTTCTGGGATGCAGAAATGCTGAACAGGTGCTCAGCCACCCTGCCGAGGAGATCAGCTTCTTCACACACAGTGTGGGCTTCAAGGACATGTGGTAATTTGGGCTCCTGATAAATAACCATGCTGATTAGGTTGGCTGGTCGAGATTGGTCAATTAAAATGGGTTTTGAAAAAGAAGGGGGGAAAAAACTGAGAGCAAGTGAAAAGCAATATATATAAAACAGTATATGTGACACCTGAAAAGTAAATCAGTCCTTAAGATTCAAAAATATAAAGAAAAGGGTTACTGAATATTCCATGAATTTTCCGTGATACCGGTGTCTTAGCCATTTCTGTCTGAAAAAATATAGAACTGCCTGGACAATTGCTGTGAGATATGTACATACAGCTATCACTAACATAAAGACTATTTAAGCCATTGCCAGGAATATTAGACTTTAGCCTTGTTTTGACACTTTTTGATCATTTATCCTTATAGTTACACTCCCATGTTCTGAAAATGATGTTTGACAGATTTCTCTACAGTTCTCTAGGAGTGAAACCTTGAAGAAGCTGTTTAAGCCCTTCATGTTTTACATCCCGTTGATATGGACCAGCGATGCGACAGGACTAGTGATTAACCTATGTCCTGACACATTTGCACAGGGTGAATAATGATGCCGTCTATTCTAGCTCAAAGGGTTATTAAAATGATATAACTAATTCAAAGCACTGTAAACACTTTGAAATGAATGCACATAGCAGGTGTTCCAGTTTTATAAATTTAACTGACTGATGGCATGTAATTATATATATATATATATATATATATATATATATATATATATATATATATTTAAGGCTGAAAAATATAGAGTATACAATTTTTATGGATACTCTCTTTTGCCAATTGATTTCCAAAGAAATGCGTATAGTATTTTAGATTTAATAAATATAACTTTTTTCTTTTAAATCACCTAGATTTATTTATAAATTTTATGAGACAGTTTGCCAAGCCTGGGAGTTAACACCTATTTTCCTATCTCTGGGAGATTGTCCATGATCCAGATATTGTATCCCAGCCCCAGTGCAAGAAGATGTCTGGGCTGGGACCCTCAAATTTCACACATTATAATGTATTGTTTGCTGGTAATAGGCAAACGACTGCTTTTATATGAAGATTATGTAATGATAAAAGCAAGCAATTTTTGCAGGATTTAGTTTGCCATCCACTCTTCTAAATGCTTTTTGCATACATTAATTACATTAGTTTAAAAAATAGTGTTCCAGCATAATATTAGTCTCATTTAAGGCTTATGGAAATAGAAGCCCCCAGAAGTTCCCATAGTCACACATTCATACATTCTGGGTCAAGACTTGATTTAGAACCTGTCCAACATGAAACCTGCATTTGAAACTAATGGGCTTCCTGATTACATGGTTATGACTTATGGACTTGAGCCACTTAGAAATTTTATATTTTAGATAATCAGCCCTGGCCGGGTAGCTGGTTGGTTGGAATGTCGAACCATACCCCTAAAGTTTGTGAGTTCGATTCTCCCCCAGGGTACATACCAGGTTGTGGGTTTGATCCCTAGTCAGGGCACACATTCAGGAGGCAACTGAATAATGCCTCTCTCTCTCTCTCTTCCCCTCCCCCCCCTCTCTCCCTTTCCCTTCCTCTCTCTAAACATCAATACTAGTAAAAACATATTTACTAGTCCTCAGATGAGGATTAAAAAATTAGATAATCAGTTATGAATAAATAACTTTATAGGCATATTATTATAGCATTACTGTTAAGAGTAATTTTTAGACCAATTCCATAAGCCACACATAAACTGGCTTGGCATTTTGAAAATCTAAACTTGAATCAGGTCAAAGTTACTGTGTTGGAAGCAGAAGATATAGATTTTGTTTACAAACAGGATTAATTAGCAACTTTTAGAAAGATGCCAAAGTGGTTCTTTTTTCTATGTTTTCATCAAATAGGTGCTAATAGTTGCTGTTAACACAAAACTAATTGCCACCTCGCATGGGGAGTGCAAGTTGCCTTGTCCTGTGACTACACTGGCCCATCTGTTGAGAATCTCAGCTCAGAAGCAATACAGGAACTGGCATCCAATTTGGGCTCTGGCCAGTGGTCAGCTAACAAGCTGGGACAAACTTGGAGTAGGAAATACCTTGAAGTCAAAGATGCTTTCCTGCCCACTAACTGGCAGCTCTTGTGTGAGAGCAGAACCAAGACCAGGTGCCAGTTTGCAGAGCAAAAGGATCTGCCTAAGTGCCACTTGTCATTGGCATGTGGGTATTGTCCCACATATAAGCTATGGTGTGTGGCATGTTACATATGAGAAGTTGGGACCTGGCCATGTTACATGTTAGAGCATTCAGCTAGGTTGAGGTTGGTCTAGGGTAGCATTTTCCTTAAACCAAACTGTAGGAAAAGCCAAAGGCTTAAAAGGAGATAGTCACATGTCACACCATATCCCACAGGTGGCTATAGTGTACATTTACCATTGAAGACATTCTCCTACCTAGATTTTTACCTTTACTATAAACAAATTTTAAAAAGGAAAAAGTTTTTTAATTGACTTTATTAACACCAATCCTTGTCTTCACAAGAGAATTTGTGGTTAGAATCACTTAGTTAATTTTTAATCACCCTTAAGATATATTTCTGATTGGTTTTGTTCTTATTCAGATTAAGTTGAATTGTGATATGGGAATGCAAGGTAAAATGGAATTTAGGAGATCAGCATTCTTATCCCAACTCTGCCAAAATTTGCCATGTTATTTTAAGCAATTTGCATGTTTGACTACCAGAGTCCATGTCTGCAGAATGTGTGAGTTCAGTTGGATGGCTTCTATGATTAATTAAAATTATAAAATTTCATGATTCTATGAATGGTATCAACTCATATGAAAAGGTATGATAACACATTTTATAGGAGTATAAAACCACAGCAAATTGAAACAGGTGGGCCTAAAAGGGAAATTAAAATTACACATAAGCTCATTACTAATGAAAATTACTTTTTATGTTTTGTATACAGCTTGTCAGATATACAGAAAAATATTTTTTAATTCAAAAAAAATTGACCCTAAATGTTTATTTAGGTTTTTATAGGAAAAAATCTAGTACTGATTCAAGAGTTGTTTTTAGGTATTTTCCTTTTTTATAAACATACTAGAGGCCCAGTGAATGAAATTTCGTGCACTGGTTGGGTCCCTAGCCACTGCCAGCTGTCAGCCGGGGCCTCAATCTCTTCCCCAGGCCAGCCTGCTCCCTGGTTGAACTCCTGGTCGAGGGGATAATTTGCATACTAAGCTTTTATTATATAAGACTAGAGGCCTGGTGCATGAATTTATACATGGGTGGGGTCCGGCCACCCACCTGCCACAATGGGAGATGATGGGGCCCAGGCTTGTGGGGGGGAGGGGCTGTGAGTGGTTGGCCAGCTGGCCCTGCCCTTGATCGGGGTGAGGGGGGCCAATCAGGGGCCATGCCAGCTGGGGGGAGGGTTTGTGGGAGGTTGGGGGGCCAATCGGGGCCCCGATCAGGCTGGTTGGCCACCACAGTGAGACAGTGAGTGTCATTGTGAGCGGTTTTTCCAGTCATTCTGTTGTTCCAGTCGCTTGGCTTATATATATATATATATTATTTTTTTAAACATATAATAATATATATAATATAGATAGATAGATAGATAGATAGATAGATAGATAGATAGATAGATAGATATGTTTATATATATATATCTATATAGGTATATAGATATATATAGATAAATATAGATATATAGATAGATAGATATAGATTACATAGCACTTAGTCTATACCAGATACACTCTAGGCAATTTATAGTAATGTATTTATCTATAGGAAAACTTCATTAAATGCTATTATTCTCCTTGTATTATAAATGAGAAAAATAGAACACAAAGAGAGTAACTATGGCAAAATTCATACTTTTAAACAATACTAATGGCACTGGGTAGGGACAGTTCTTTTCCATTCTTCAGTTGGGATCGAAGTTTAGGAAAGAACAGCTTAGTAAATGCTTGCCTAGATCAGTTATGTCTATCAGAGAGTCATAAAATACAGCTGTGTAATAAAGTATACATTAAAGATTTTATAATATTTATCATAATGGCACTTATGTATAAATTTATTATGGCATATAAATCAGTTTGCATGTTTTAAAAGGTTAGTATTATTTTCCACTGCCTGTTAAAACAAAGTTCAAAACAATTCTATAATTATTCTTACAGAATAGTTTAACTTAATATGTTTATGTGCTTTTCTTCTTAACATTGAATCTGGAAATAAAACTATTTCAGAAGCTAAAGAAATGCTTGCTGAGAGAATTTAATAGTATTAGTGTATAAATCTAGAACTATGAACTCTTTTAGAGCATGATAATTTAATTTCTCTTTTTTTATCTTTGTTGCCTAACAGTGCTCATAGCACAGTTGAATTTACTGAGAGTACTCTTTTACATTTTTTTAAAATATATTTTATTGATTTTTTACAGAGAGGAAGGGAGAGGGATAGAGAGTGAGAAACATCGATGAGAGAAACATCAATCAGCTGCCTCCTGCATACCCCTTGGGGATGTGCCCGAAACCAAGGTACATGCCCTTGACCTGAATCAAACCCAGGACCCTTCAGCCCGTAGACCGATGTTCTATCCACTGAGCCAAACCAGTCAGGGCTACATTTTCTTGATAGTATTTGATAACAATTGTATGGACACTTATGAACTGGTAGGCAGGACTGAGTTCCAAGCTTCATATTATCTACCTATATGGTGGTATTATTATTATTTCTTTTTGCAAAGTTGCTGTTCAGCCCAGCTATTCTAGTCAACTGTTATGAAAAAAAACAACAACACAGAGAATAATTTGAGACTCAGTATTACAGTGGCATGATGAATGAGGGTTATATATTACTTAATGTGTGAAGAAGATACAATTGTCAAAATAAGAGAAAAGAGAACAAGTACTTTCAAAGTATTGTAAGAATGTACCACTCTCCATACAGTAGAATCAATTATTGGTGAACTCTACTTCATTTGTTACATAATATTAACTCATTGGTGCTTCATTCTAAACACCTATATTTAGAGGTGGAGATTGCCCTAGGGGCACTTATCAAAAAATTAAAGTACTAGAAGTCCCTTCTGAAAAGGTGAATCATCGTGTGACAAGAACTCAATGTAGAAATTTTGCTGATCATTCTTATTAGCAAGACTGTTACAATCACAAAAGTTACCATAAGAGCTTTTCAAGCCACAATTACCACATAATTTGTAGTAAGATGTCAATTATCTCAATTTAATATTATATTTCAATAATTACTTCAAAATAATTAGACATATTTACTGGGCATTTCTATGTATTGATATTACAGCACATAAAAAAAAGATGAGTTTGTTCTGGAGTAGAGGGTAAGATAGTAGAGGGTATGAAATACATATTCCCTTAATTATTAAATAATGAAAACTACATTGAAACTATGACATATAAGACTCTTTTGGGTTTTAGAAAACAAAAGCAACTTTAGTCCCATGTGACCTGGAGATGGGTCTGGAAAGGAGAATAGAATTCCTGTAAGTGGAACTGCAGAGAAGACTGTTTAAAGAGACAGAGATGGAAGCAAGAGGAAAACGCTTTAGTGATGGAATACATAAGCCAGTGATTAGTGGTTCAGTTTGCCTTCACTGTAGTGGAGTGGCACTTAAGGGCAGCAAAGTTAGCTGAGGCTTTATTATGAAAGCCTCTAATTCCAAGTAATTTGCTTACACTGAACACACTATGAAATGGGAATTCAAGAAGGACATTGAATATAAATGTATCTTTGCCTCTATGGTTAGAAAATTGAATCTCATACTTATATACAGGGTAGCTTGGAGTAGAGAAAGTTTGGAGGTAGACATTCATATTAGAAAGTTATTTAAAAGGTTGTTAGGGAATGCCGTTGGGATATTTCCTGTGAATATGCAATCATGCTTAATAATTAAGTGGCAGTACAATGGAAAGCTTTATTTTATAGGTGGAAGTTGATTGCATATCAGGGTTTATGTGAAAAAAGAGGTTAAAAGTAATACTGAAGTTTATCATTTGAGTGACTGGATGAAAGGTGTTGTATTTAATAAAGAGAGAAATACAAGATTTGTTTAGCTTAATTATTTCTAAACATATAATAATATCATGTCACTGAATCCAATTTAGAGTTCTTTGTGAGATCCTACATTATATTTTCTCATAGTTAAGGAGAAAAAAATGGCAAATCAACTGTGATATGCCATCTATGAAGAATGATTTCTAATTTCAGATATTTTGAAATATGAACAATGTGTATCTTAAAATTGATTAACTATGGAAGAAATAGCTAATACCTATAAGTGCTTCACATGCAAGCTGATTTAATCTTCACAACTGCTTTATGAAAGTTTCTCTTACAATCCTTATTTTACAAATGAAGAATCTAAGGGGCAAATTTAAGTGGTAAAGAGAGATTTGAATCGAAGCATTTTAGCCCTGAAGTCCACTCTCTTAACTATTAGTACACTGAAATAATTAATTTTAAAGGACATAATATTAAAATAATAACAAAACTTTAATTTTCTTGAGGACTCCCTAGTTTCATGTTAGGCATTTACTTGGTTTATAATTAATCTTTCCAATAACCTTGAAGTATGAATCCATTCTATAACAGAGGAGGAATTAAAGCTTAGAAACAATGAGCAACATGCTTAAGGTCACAGGATCTGTGGTTAGCAAAGCTGGATTCAAACCCCAGCTCTCTCTGTTCATTGCCCGTTTTGAACCTGGAACACCCTACATTCCCTCTACAGCCATTGCTATTTTATTTTTTCTATGTCTGTGTAATAGAGAAAATAGTGTTTAAATTATCATTGTTGAATAATTTATTTCTGTCTCTTCAACATTTTTTGCCATATTTATCTTTAATCTCAAGTATCCAGCACTCCATCTGGAATGTAGTGCTCACCAGATTTACATTTAGGGCAGTAGTTCTGGTCTGGAGCTAATTTTGCTACTCCCACCCCCAGAGAGACTTATAGCAATAACTGGAGACATTGTCAGTTACCACATTTGGGGATCAAGTGCTACTGTCATCCACTGGGGAGAGACGAAGTATGCACAGGACAACTTCCATAGCAAATAATAATCTTTTCCCAAATGTCAGCAGTACTGAGGTCGAGAATCCCTTATCTAGTGGAAGATATAAGCCTGGGCATCACTCACCTGAAATAATTAAATATAGTTAAAAAATCAGACTTTGAAGATAATAGTCTTTTTTATTGCCTTATCTAGAAAGGGATATCAGTGAGATAGATAAATAATATCCTGATTGGATGTGACATAACTATGTCATCATTGAACACAAGAAGAAAGCCCCTTGTTTTATTAATGACTAGAGTTGAATGTATACTTTTTTGCATATTTCTAGAATACACGAGGCTGGGATTTTTAAAAATATTCCTTGCTATTTAAATAGTTGCTGAGTTGATAAAAGTAGTTCAGAGTCGCTAAATTAGAGAAGTGCCTGAAACTACATTTTCAAATAGACCGACCAACCCACAAGTTATGTGGTACACCTAATGATGACATTTCCCCTATGGAGCTGTGTTGAATTTCTAAATTATTTCATAAGCACATTTCATGAGGAGGTTTCTGTGGGCAGAAGGAAAGGGAAAGAGCCTCTCGAATCTTCCCTGGCATGGTCCAGACTGAACATCTCTCTGATAATGCAGAATCCACCCCAATCCCAATAACTCAGTGAGTGCTTGCTTTCAATGCCAACGAACGCGACTTCTTAAAAGTTTGTCTAGCAAAGAACTCAAGTCCACTAAGTAGCTGGCATGTTCAAAAATCCATTTTACTCCAAACTTGCAGTCCTTTCATTCAGAGTTCATTCCCAATTCAGAGAGTGCAAGAAGAATGGAAGCCGCCTATCAAAAAAATGTGTGATAAATTGTGTATTCTGTTGAATCTCATGCATTTAATTCCTAAAGTCCTTTTCTAAAAGGATTTAAGTTAAGATTAATTGCTAGCCTTAGCTGGTTTGGCTCAGTGGATAGAGCATTGGCCTGTGGACTGAAGGGTCCTGGGTTCAACTCTGGTCAAGGACACATGACTGGGTTGACAGCTCGATCCGCAATGTGAGGCATGCAAGAGACAGCCAATCAATGATTCTCTCTCATATCTCTCTCTTCCTCTCCCTTACTCTCTGAAATCAATAAAAATATATTTTAAAAAAGATTAATTTCCAACTAAAGACACTACTGTGAAATATATCCACATTTCCAAAAGTGATATTGCAATTCTAACTCCTGTTGTAAACTAAATTGTCTTAAACTAATTTAAGCCAATAAAATAATTATTTCTAAATTGAAGAAAATTTAAACGGTCTTCACCACTTTATTCTAAAATGTTCTTTTTAATTGTGAAATAATTGTATTTTTTTAAAATATATTTTATTGATTTTTTACAGAGAGGAAGGGAGAGAGATAGAGAGTTAGAAACATCGATGAGAGAGAAACATCGATCAGCTGCCTCCTGCACACCTCCCACTGGGGATGTGCCTGCAACCAAGGTACATGCCCTTGACCGGATCGAACCCGAGACCCTTCAGTCCGCAGGCTGACGCTCTATCCACTGAGCCAAACCAGTTACGGCAATAATTGTATTTTTGACATAAATTTTTATGCTCTAATTAGTTAAAAAACTAATTGGAAATAATATGTGTAATATTCCAAAAGTATAAAAAGTAATACATCTAAGTGATTGCAGATATTTTATTTGAATAATCTATTAAATCTTAGTGAAAAATTTATTACAAAGAGGGTTGCATAATAAGGACAACAATGAAAATTATTAAATATTCCTTTCTGATATTATGAACTCAAGGAAAATCCTAGTATCTCTACAATGGTTTGAATTTGATCTTATGTCATTGTGGAAGGAATAAGGACTTCACACACAAACACACATGCACACAAGCACACATACACACATATACATATACACACTCCTATTTAATCTTTAAACTTTTAAGAGATTTAAATTTAGTAAAAATCAGGGTAATTATGGGGGATATTAAAAGTCCTTTGAAGTTCTGAAAGCAGTAATGTAATTTTCAGTGTCGGGTTTTTACCCTATCTGCATATAATACAAAAAAATAATAACAATACAGTCTAATCTAAAGCAAACAAACAAACAAACAAAAAAACTCTTTGCCAGGAAAATAGTGAATATTATATCAATGATAAAAATTAGAAATTGTGCTTTATGTATCATTAAAATCATGTGAATGAGATGGCGGCAGAGTAAGTGGATGCTGCACAAACATGCTCCCAGGAACAAACTGAAATTACAACTAAAATACAGAAACACTTCCTGAATAATCAATGGAAGACTCACAGGAGAGAACCCTGATACCCAGGGTCTGAAAGTGGAGAATGCAAAGAGACTAGTTGGAGGGGCGGAGGCTAGAAAGGGCTTGCCAGGAGCCCACAGACAGCAACAGAAGTTCCAGAGATATATCTCAGCTGTGGGGGGTTGCTACTGAGAACTCTGGGGTCTAATCCTCAAGCTGGGACCCCCAGCAGAGAGCACCAGAACTGAGAAGGATACCCACATAACATCTGGCTGTGAAGAGCAACTGGGTTGCTATTGGCCAGGGAGTAACAGCTGAAAATTCAGGTACTCTCTTAAAGGGCCAATGCACAAAATTCCCTGTGGAGGCAACCACATTGTGGTCTGACAGAGGGAGAGGGGAGTGGACTGGAGCTGTGTGAGCAGAAGTCAGGATTAGGGACTTGAGTGTTAGAGCTCAGAAGGCAAACCTCCCCCCCAACCCCCACCCCAGAGTTTGCTGAGTCATTCCCTAACCCAGTGGAGGACATCTTTCCCACACAGACATTTGCCTTGCCTGGGGGGAAGACTATTGGAAAACACCTTGCCCTGAGGCCACTTAAGAGACTAAAAATGACAATTAGCTTCCAGGCAGAAGCAAGGGCCCCACCTTGTTGAAAAAACTCTCACCACACCTGAAGACAATTGGCTGGGGACAATTCAAGACAGAATCCTTTCAATCTGTAGGCAGAGGTGGTCTCTGGAACCTTTGAATCTTTGCCTGATCTACTTAGTCAGAAACTGAGTTTGACACTGTTCTGCACTAGAGATTGAGAGGCATAGAAGATCTACCTAATACATAGTCACAAACCAAAACAGAGTGCCAAAATGAGAACACAAAGAAACAACCCCCAAATGAAAGAACAAGAGAATTCTCCAGAAGAGATAAGTGAAGCAAAGATAAGAAATTTATCTGAAACAGACTTCAGAGTAATGATGGTAAAGATGCTCAACAACATGAAAAAAGATATAGTAACTATGAAAAAAGAACAGTCAGAAATAAAGAGTGATATAACACAAGTAAAGAATACATTTGAGGGAATACACAGTAGATTAGGGGAAGCTGTGGATAGAATCAGTGAATTAGAAGACAGGGTTGAAAAAAATCACTCAATCAGAGAAACAAGAGAAAAACAATTGAAAAACAGGAGGACAGCTTAAGGGAGCTGTGGGACAATGTGAAACATAACAATATTAGCATAGCCTGTGTGCCAGAAGAGGCAGAAAGGGAGAAAGGGATAGAGAATGTGTTAGAGGAAATAATGGCAGAAAACTTCCCAACCCTGGTAAAGAAAAAAGTCACACAAGTTCAGGAGGCACAGAGAACCCCAAACAAGAAGAATCCAAACAGACCCATGTCCAGACACATCATAATTAAAATGCCAAAAGACAAAGAGAGAATCTTAAAGGCAGCAAGAGAAATGAAAGCTGTTGCCTACAAAGGAGTTCCCATAAGGCTGACACCTGATTTCTCATCAGAAACTCTAAGGGCCAGAAGGGAATGGCATGAAGTTCAAGGTAATGAAAAGCAAGTATCTGAAACCAAGATTACTATATCCAGCAAGGCTATCATTCAAAATAGAAGGTCAAATAAAGAGCTTCACAGACAAAATAAATAAATGAATAAAATAAAGGGCTAAAGGAGTACATCACCACCATGCCAGCATTGCACAAAATGCTAAAGGGAATGCTGTTGATATTTTAATAGGGGTTTCATTGAATCTGTAGATTGCCTTGGGTAGTATGAACATTTTAATGGGGTTTTGCTAGCTAAATACAACAGAAAAGCAATGGCAAGTGACTTATGGATCATAGAATTTAAGTAGGATAGAGAAATAAGTAATGGTGTAAGGTTGATAGAAATGGTGGAAGAATTCTGTTTGTAAATGAATAAAAACAGTAGGAAACATTCACGGTTATGGTAGGATCAGGCATTCAAAATTCAGATTTTAAAGGTAGAGCCATTCCAGTTGAGTATAAAGTCTAGGATCCTGCTATGAGACAATGGCCGAAGGGAGATGGAGACAATATCACTGGAGGATGAAAATAATTGAAGTGAGGTGCAATTATGGAAAATTTCAGTTGGCATTTATTGGGTATTTATTATATGCCAGGTTTAAGTCTCAACACTTTAAAATTGTTAACTCATTTTAATGCTTTAAAAAGCCCTATGATGAAGGTCCTATCAGTTATTATATTTTCTAAAGAAAAATAAATTGTAAAGAATCTATTTAAAACTAGATGGCATGATAGGAATTTAATTGAGACTTTGTTTCATTTTGCTTTGTTTTATTTTTTGTGAGAGAAGATAAATAACTTACTTAAAAATATGTATTTGCTATGTCTCAGGCACTGAATAATTGTTTGTAATAGCTGGGAGTTTTCGTTCACCTCCCTTTACTCCCATCCTTCCATAACCCTCAGAAAAGAGCCAGATTTCCAATAAGGCATGGAGGTGAGGTTAAAAATCTGAGAAGAGAGGATGGGGAAGGTTTACAAATCAGTGAGCAGATAGTTCAAAGGGCAGAGTGAAAAGTTTCGTAGAAGTGACTGCAAAAATTTTGTGAGCAATTATATGAGAGGTGATGAAGCTCACTGCAGAAAAGGTGAAAAATGAAAGAAGATGACGGAAGATGAAAACAGGTAGTGACTAAGAACAACAGGCTGTGAAGTTCACAGCTGTCCACAAATTTGCCAAGAGAATGAATCCCTGGAGTCTCTATTGCCTGTCATAGTTGTAGAAGATGGGAGAGACAGTGACACACAAAAGATAGCCACAGCCTACACTGATTAAAACTCACAGGCACTTTTAGTTTCTGGGTGAGCAGGATGCTTTGGCCTTTCTGGGAGGCTCAGCTACAATTTGGTTTAATTTCTCAAACTCCAAGACAGGCTCTGGTTGCAAGGTGGTGGGTGTCCTGCTGTCTGGTTGTTGTCATTGGGCCTAACTACCTGGTGATCTGAAATCTGCACTTCATTATGTCAATCATTGTTATCCTATTGTGGATGTCTTAAAGCATCTTTTTCGCTTACTTGTTTTCTCTTAGCTTTTTAGTTGGAAAATGTCCTGCTCTCTCAGTTGTGATAAAGGGAGATAAAGTAGAGGAGTTTTCCATCTATGAGTCAGGCTGGCAAGGGTTGGAGGTAGCAGGGTAGCATTTAAGGAAAGATATGAGAGTTAAAGGAAAGAAAAAGAGGAATCACCAGAAAAAGGAATCAAATGTAATGGAGGCAAGTACTTTGTCAGAGAAAGAATTCAGAGTAATGGTTATAAGGATGTGTAAGCGACTGGATGACAAATACACACAACTCAATGAGAATTATGAGGAGTAGCTTGGTTATTTAAGGCAGAGTCAGAGTATCATCAAGGTTCACTTTGGCTTACAGTAGAGGCTTCCAGAACAGAACAGCACGTTCTCTTTAGAGACTACCTTGCCTCTTGTTATTTCCATACAAATCTCTCCCAAGATTTTTGTTACCTTTTTTTCAATGAATATTACATTAATTGTCATTTTTAAAGGAATATCTGTATTTTTATATTGCTCTTAGTTGCCCTGCCCAGAAATGCTTGTGACCTAACTGAAAGAATAGGTAAAGATTTCTTTTTTTAAAAAATATATTTTATTGATTTTTTACAGAGAGGAAGGGAGAGGGATAGAGAGTTAGAAACATCTATGAGAGAGAAACATCGATCAGCTGCCTCCTGCACACCTCCCACTGGGGATGTGCCAGCGACCAAGGTACATGCCCTTGACCAGAATCGAACCTGGGACCCTTTAGTCCGCAGGCCGACGCTCTATCCACTGAGCCAAACTGGTTAGGGCGGTAAAGATTTCTTTACCCAAATGGTAAATGCTAACCTGCATTATAACTATAGATTAAAAAAAGAATGTGACCCAGGTTGGCTAGAATGTATAGTAAACTTGACTCAGTATCCCTTCACCAGCAAAATACTAATGGCTGGTTTTGGCTATTTGAAGATCCCAGACCTCAATTGTAATTTAAGAGCTTCACTTTAGGATATACCTTAAATATTAAAGATTAAGAAAATATCACTTGATATTTAGGTTGCCAAGAAGCACTTACATGAGTTTTGGTAACAAGTATTGTCTGTGGAAAGATTTTGATTGAAAAACTGTGAGCAGAAAAATTGTTTCAGGAGAATTGACAACTTTTTCCTATTTTCAGCTGTCAAGACTGAAAGAGGCAAAAGATTTAAATTTCTCTGAGAACGTTTATGTTATGTAGAAGAGTACCTCGATTCAAAGTTGTGAATTATTAAAATGGACTTTTTTGACTAATAGAAATACATCATCACTGACTTCTAAATGGATGCATCTCCATATCTACTATAATCCACACCATGGCCTCTATTAGTTTAAGGGTGTGTCTTAAATGATCAATGAATGATTTTATAAGATTAATATATGATCTTTATCCTAAAAATTATTCTGTTTAAGATAGGCAATAAACATTGTGACCTTTTCATGTAAAGCTCCATAGTTAACTTTTTATTGAATTATGGAACTATGTAATGCCTATAACTGCAGGCATTTATTGTTTGAAAGAGTGTAAAAGGTAGAAGGTGATCTTCAGCTCTTTGGATTGACTACAAGTCTTTTGAAAATTGAAAACAAACTTCTCAAGTCTCCCTAAAAAATAGACACATTTACTTGCATAGACATTAAGTATTTCCTAGTTAAACTCATACTTTTTCCTATTGGCCAACTTAATGATTAATAGGAGTCAGGCATCTTATAGCAAGAAGTAGTAGGTAATTTCAAAAACTAAAAATGTTGAGAAAATAAATTTACCTCCATGAAAAACAAAGGTGCTTTTGAGATGAAAATGGTCATTCAGGGAGATTTAATAGTGTAGAGCTCTCATGGAATCCAAACAAGGCAATGAGATACACAGTCTTGAACTGAGCATGTTATAAAATTTTGCCATTTTTCAAATCTTGTTTGATATTTTCAAAGTAAATTTAGATTTCTAAGAAACATCCCCAAGAGAGAAAGTTTCTTTAGGAGGAAGAATTACAATAGATTATTTCATTTCAATTTGGAAGTGATTTTAAAATGTAGTACTCTGTTTCTTTAAAAAATGAATAATATTTTCTCTTTTGAAACACTTTTAAGAAGATCACACACAAATAGAAACTTGCATTCAAAGTGTTGTTTTAAGTATTAAAATAAATTTATTTTGACTTATTTTGTTTTGTTTATTATTTAGCTGAACAGATGGTAATGGTTTTGACACAATTCAGTTTTCTTTTTCTTTTTTGCATGGGGCGGGGGGGTGGGGGCACACAACACAAAACCAGAGCTTCCTTTCCCACTTTGTCACAGCTGGTTACCAATCAATCTCCATTCACGGTACAGTGATGATGGCACATGTTGTCCAGTGGCCAAATCTGATTGGGTTGCATTTTTCAGCAGTGTTTCATATCAGGAAAAAAAGGTATCTTTATGGTGGGGACTGTCAGCACATGATTGTACAACTGTCATTAATCAAACCTGGCAACAATGACTGCATTTATACAAGTCTGAGACTGGCAGATTTCACAATCAAAACCACCCCGTTTCTATTAGGATTTCCTCACAAGTAATGTTTTTTCATCTATTTCTTTTTTTTCCCTATTTTTAATTAAAGTCAGATGATACCTCCTACATGTTGAACATATATAACATTATACCATTTATCAAAAGTAGCTGTTTTCTACCAAAGTATAATCCAATTATTTAAAATTCATTCTCGATTATGTAAAAACAGTATAAGAGCAAATCAGGGCAAAGTTTTTAAGTACATTAGGTTGTTCAATAACATAATAATTTTAAAGTGTGTCTGTGTTAGTTAACACATTATGAACCTCTAAGGATTACATTTGGTTTTAGATTCATATTGAGAAAAATATTGATACAGTGTTTTCTGGAGTTTTTGAAACTCTGAACACAAAATAGAGAAATGCACACCTGCTCAGTGCACAGGCAAATAGAACAGTAAACACACACGTCAGCTGGGAGGGGTGCGTTGCTCTGTGTTAGAAAAATAAATGTCCTTGTCACAGAAATACTGTCACAGTTTTTTTTGAAACTCAAGACAACAATCTTGCCATCTTCTATAAAATGGTGGCTGGGAGTAGGCATTATCTCTAAGTCATTTATTGTTGTGAAATCGTCTAAATTCTGTTGTGAAATGTAAAGAACTCTTGAAATATAAGAAACTATTACTCAAATTTATCATACTACTCAGTCAATATTTGCTCTCTGGGGAAAAGGCACATTTCTCCAAATACCCAGAGCAATAGTGTAAAGCATCAATGAGATTACAATTGAGCATATACCAATTTATCCAGAAAGAAATACAGGAAAAAAGGCCACATTTACTGGACCTGTGGAGATATTTAGCATCTAATTGCTTGTGCAATATGTAGTTTTAAGGAAAAAGTAATTGTTTCAGAGGAATTATGATCCATTGGAGAAAGAGCATGTGCGTTTTCAGGATCACTCCAGACATGTTGATATTTTAAGAGTTAATGTTGATGATTTAATAAAAGTTCTTAATTCTTTTAACCAATGCTTATTTTGTGAGTTTGCCAACAAATGAGAAAATGAATTTCCCCTTTAAATATTTGAGCTATCTTATACTCAAGATACCTAAAAACATAAACCATACATTTGAAAGCTGTGTAACCTATAAAATGATAGGATATAACTCACCAAGAAACTCAAATATGAACTACTTGTTGTCTAAGAGTAACCAAAAATAGTGCTGGTAGTGCATTTGATAATTTGTTGTTGTTATTTTAACATAAATTTTATTTCTTCTTATTAATTAAACATTTAATATTTTTGTGGATTTTTTTCTTTTAAAAAATTTATTGGGATGCCATTGGTTAAAAGGATCATATAGGTTTCAAGTGCATATTTCTATAAGATCTGTATATTGCATTGTGTGCCCACCACCCAAAGTCAAATCATCTTTCATCACCGTATATTTTGCCCCCTTAACCTTTACTATCTCCCACTCCCTTCTGTCTGGTAACCACCATACTGTTGTCTATGTCTATGAGTTTCAGTTTTATACCTCACCTATGAGTGAAATCATTTGGTTTTAAGGTTTACCTGACTAACTTATTTTCCTTAACATAATATTCTCAAGGTCCATCCATGTTGTTGGAAAAGGCAGTATTTCATCTTTCATTATGGCTGAATAGTCTTCCATAGTATATATGGACCACATCTATTTATCCAATGCTCTACTGAAGGATACTTTAGTTGTCTCCATGTCTTGGCCACTGTGAATAATGCTTCAATGAACATAAGGGTGCATTTATCTTTGTGAAGAAATGTTTTTGAGCTTTTTGAACACATTTGATAATTAGGATGTGGCAAGGGTTGTGTATATATATAAAAATAGGTAATTAATAATCAAGCACCTGGAGATCAGATATGAAATTAATGATCATATTAACAATACCTTTAATCTAAGCATTACACTATATGGCTGAATGGGGTGTGTGTCTGTGTGTGTGTGTGTGTGTGTGTGTGTGTGTGTTGTGTGTGTTTGTGTGTGTGTGTGTTTTATTTTATTTCAGGCAAATCAGAGTACAAAAATGAACTGTTATCTAAATATAACCAAAGCTATTTAATAAAACCAATTAATATTCTACACAGATATGACATCAAAGATGACTACACACTGAGAATTAAAAAGGCCTTGAGTATAGATGAAGGCACTTACATGTGTATTGCCGAGAATCGGGTTGGAAAAGTGGAAGCCTCTGCCACCCTGACTGTTCGAGGTAAGAGACCGAAGATGTGTAACATGATTGGACCAGCAGGCTAATATTTAGTTACATGGGTGAGTGAACCCACCATCAAAATAATAGCTTACCCTGTTTTATTATTATATTAAAAGGCATAGATTTTGTATACACTGTATTATTAACTGAGGTAAAATTACTTTCAAATTTGTGTTCAAAGGGATGATTATTTGAAATAATTAATTTTTAAAAATAAATAATAGCTAACATGATTTTAAAATAAATCTTAAAAATAGATATTTATATTTCCATTGCTTTGAACTATTTGTTGCTTTTAAATGTGGCTAATTTCAAAATTACTTTGTGTTTCAGTTTAGTAGTTTGTCACTTTATACTTGCAGAGTATTGTTTTGAAATTCTTTTTTATTCCAGCATTCAAAAAGCAATCTGGAAAAAAACACACACAAAAAAAACCTAACACTGCTTCAAAAGGTGGAAAATGAATACAAAGGAGCTCCCACGTTGAGAAAATCTGATTTAGAGAGTGATTTGTGAAGTTCACTGGCCTTAAATAATTGAAATAGCCAGCGCTCCTCCTGTAATAACTTTCACTTTCTGGGTGTCATGCACTTTCTCAGTCATGGGATAATGTTCGTTTATAGACTCCCTGGAATTGCTTATAAGTGAAGGAAAGCATTACTTAACCCTACGGTGAACTAGAATGAATTAACTCTCTTCCTGGTGGTGCACACTGATCCATATGAGTAAATTACATAGCCCAAGGTACCAAGTAGTACCAAGCAGACAGCCACACTAACTCTGGCCAAATAGACATTATCTGTGGTATTGTTTACTCTCAACGAACTTTAGACAGAAACAGGCAAATGCATCCCCTGCTCATTCTTTTAATCTTTCTTCCACTCCCCTGACACTTTCTCCTCTCAGCCTTCCGATGAGGAGGCTGGCTGCACACTCTCATGCAGGTCTCAGCTACTGCTCACCCTGTTTAGTCATACCTCTTACTCTGGCAGCTTTGCTCCCAGAACTTTTCATGAGATTAGGAGAAAGGTTTAGAGGAACTTGGGTTGCTTGTTCTCAAATTGTTTTTTGTCAGACCTATAATTTGGGCATCAAATCATAAAGAAAACCCTCACCTTCCTTCAGATAATTATTAGGAGACATACGCACTCTGGATACCTGGAAAACATTGGTAATTTCTATAATTTCCAATTGCTCCATTTCTATTCCATCTACTTTAATTTTTCCCCCAGTTTGTTGTGAACTGATATACAAAACACATTAGGCAAAATTGGCAAGCTAGTTGCTTAAAAATATTTTCATGTCTCATTAGGCAACACATCATAAAAAGTTATGATTATATATCAATTGAATGTACATACTGATTACTTATGGTCAAAACATGAGCCTCTATAAGCCTCTTTACTATATTTAACCTGAATTCTCTATAGCTGATTTTATATTTATACATATGTTTGTTTTTCTCTAGGCAGTCCTTTGCAAAAATAATTCACTCCACCAAATTCCCCCCAAAGTTTGTTTGTTTGTTTTTTTCTGAAGTGAATGGGGGAAAAATAAACAAGCAACAAAGAAATGTTCCATTCAAAAACTATTTGCTGACTAAACAAATGGTGAGAAAATGTGAGGAGTTGTTTGTTTGTAGAAGCAGCAGGGTTCCTTTATACTTGAATGCCTGGGTGAATGAGACTTGAAGTGTTCTGTTTGCTTTAAGATCTTTCCAAGCTAATTGCTTTCATAATTTGTTGAAAGTTTCAGGTTTAACATTTCATTTAACAAAGCATGCTCCTCCTGCATGGACCTTTACATTTGAAGCTAACTTACAAAACTAATAGAAAGAGTTATTCATTTTTAATAGGATTTTTTTTTTTTAAATCAGCAAACCTTGTGGATGGAATAGAGAGTTTAATCTGTGTGGTGTATATTTATAACTCATCCAACACTGAGTCCTCAAACTGGCCACAGAAAAAAAAATCTCCATAATACAATAGAAAGTAGAATAGAATATTATTTAAATATTTTAATCATTAGAAAAAGCAGTTGGGATTACTCATGCTAACAGGTTAACAGGAAAAAAATATTATCTATGACATTTTTTCTGTGCTCATTTTTCTGTGCACATAAATGAAATGTTCAGTCCTTCCTTTGCTTGTTTTATTAGAACAGGGTCAACTCTGACCCAATAGGCCACATCTATTTTCATCAATTTAATGCAGGGACACAGTTTATTTTAATTTGCTGATTTTGACAACATTCACCTATTGGGGTTTTGTTTTGTTTTTGTGTTTGTTTTGTTTTGTTTTTCTGGGATTAAATGCTGATATGTAACAAAGACAAGAGATTTTATTGTGATGTTTCTGCTAAAATTTTATCACAATGTTCACTTTAGCCAAATGGGGAAAAGGAAAATAAATTTTATAATCAAAATCTGCAAGAGTGACTTAGTAGTTGGTTTTCCATTTCAAAAATATGGTGAAAATAGTCTATACAATTTAACTTGACAGCAAGTAGCTTCTTTTGCTGACTTGACAAACATAAAATTTGAAAGAAATGATGGTGGACAACAAACCTCGTAGCATTTATATTCTAATCAAATAATTCATGATCTAACAGAACTTTTAAGATTACCTTCAAAATGTGTTAACTCAGACTGCATATTTGTAAACACAATGTTTCTCTATTTTTCAATTGCTCAAATTGGCTTTGCATAAATTAAGACTTCATTGGAATAACCATTTTGCTTGTAGGGCAATATTTCCTTAATTTTTTTTGAAACTTACTTAGTTAGACTAAGTAAAAAACAAATGTGTTTTTTTTTCTTAAAAAAAAATGATTTCTCACCATGGTTTCTTCTTTATCACTGTTTAATAGCATAGAATCAAAATGCTGCTTTGTTTCTATGTATAGGAAACATTATGTTTAAGATTCAGCTTAGGATGGCACATGAAAATACAAATTTAAAAATGAAAGACAGGCCAAAACCGGTTTGGCTCAGTGGATAGAGCGTCGGCCTGCGGACTGAGGGGTCCCGGGTTCGATTCCGGTCAAGGGCATGTACCTGGGTTGCGGGCACGTCCCCAGTGGGGGATGTGCAGGAGGCAGCTGATCGATGTTTCTCTCTCATCGATTTTCTAACTCTCTATCTCTCTCCCTTCCTCTCTGTGGAAAATCAATAAAATATATTTAAAAAAAAATGAAAGACAGTTATTTTTCTGTTGGACATTGGCAAAATTAATCGAAATCTTGTCAGTGAGAATAAGCCACAACTTTATGATGTTAGTCTGTTGTCTTATTCTTGGTTATTATTTTCATGTGTCCCCTACAACAAGAAAAAACAAAAATAAATTGTTATACATTGGGCAAATTCTTCTATTCCTGTTACTATAGTAAACCCATCATAGACTATGGAGCACGCTAGAGTTTTCATACTGCTACTAGAATTACTTTATTTTTCTTTGAATTGTCTTAACCTCCCCTTTCAATTGTGAATATTACAAAACCATGGATCTCACATAAGAGCAGCTCTAGTATTGTTCAGAGATTGCACAATGTTTGTGTTATGATGTGTGTGTTGAGTGAATGAGTATCTATAAACACGGTTTGAAAGGCCATATGCATCTCATCATTCCTCATGAAACATCATCAGGATGGAACTAGCCATCAGTTCTAGAGTCTCATTTCATATACATTAGAGCTTCATTCGCTAGGATATGGGTGAAATGCTTGTCTAGTAAATTTATATTTTTAATGTATGATTTTGTAAAAGTTCAAATGCTACTACATGTATTTCTTCTTCATTTAAAAAATGGGGCCATATGTTCTATATTTGCCTATTGCTTTTTATATAAAGTGGTTTACTATCTAAGTTGATTTAGCATTGTTCATTTTTTAAAAAATGTTATTAAGCTCATGTGTGTCTCTTATAATTTCTGTGCATTAATAATAGAGGCAACTTATTACTACTGATTTTAGTAATTGAAAGTTACAGTAAAATAAAAATAACAATTTATTGAAGCACCAGTTTGAAAGCCATTTTCAGTGTGAACAGGAATCAACTTGTCAGTCATTGTTTCCTGCCCTCTGCCAAAATAAGAAAAAGCTTAACAGTAGTTAGGGAGCTACTCAGCTGAAATCTTTAAAGATGTTCCAACCTATTCGTTATATTTTCATCCGCCCTGTCCAGGGATGAAAAGTGATGTGATCTTAACTTATTATTGGCTGAAAAGCAGTGTCCTGGGCTTTTCTGTAGTCCTATAATGGTTCTGACTAACCATGCTTAAAAACCAATTGCTATTTAAATCAGACAGTGAGGCCTTCTTTTATTGACATGACATTTGCTAGTCTGTGACTTGAATAGTTAGAGTAATCAGATTCTTAACTTTATAGTACCACAAGGCTTTTTAACTCTAAAAACACCATTGAAATTATAACTATAGTTAAGTGATGAAGATATGACTTTACATAAAATTTCTCTAATTGCTTATAGTTAATCCTGGCATGCAAAAATAATTACTTTCTTAGAATTACATTATAATGTTCAGTTTTATCAAACTCAGACATTCTGTTCATACTTGAATTATGACTAGAAATCATTCTACTGTCCATACTTAAATGTAACATTACACATCATGCATTCTGATAATTTTCTTTTCTTTTAATTTCTTTTTTATGTTCTCACCACACCATTGTAATGTCTACAGCTCGCCCTGTTGGTAAGTAGCCATCCTTCTATCCATTTAGCATGGCTTTGTACAGTTCTTCATAACTCATGCATAGTAGAAATTGACAGAATGAAATATATTCATCCCTGTAAATATATTGCTTGAGGGACTATCTTCTGTAAAAGTTATTTCTGATCTTTTCATCACTTTGATAAACAATTTTGTAGTGACTTCTGCTATTTTAACAATGAATAGGTAACAATTTTCTTCTAAAAGAATATATGAATGGTTAATATTATAAACTGCAAACTTTTCTTGAGAAAAATACAATACTCCCTTTTCTGGTATGTATAAAATAATCAATTATTAGTTATGTTTGATATTCAAAAATTAGTTATGTATGAATAAATTAAGAAGTTAGATCATTTTGTGTACTTCCCTTATTTTAAGCTGTTTGGGTTCTTTGCTTTTTAAGAGCATTTTAACTGCTGCATACTTCTTATCTGCATACCTATTTAAATACATTTAGTAGAATGCTTCAAGTTATTATAAATAGTTATTTAAACTAAGAGGAAAAGAAAGTAATGAGCTATGTTCTTTGGCATGAAAAGTTTGTGGTTTCAATATATTTCATCCTTCATTTGGCTTTGCAAAATTGAAGTGAACAGCTTTTGCTTGCAGTAATGTAAGTGGCTATTATTGGTAAATATTTGGAAGATAAATTATTTTTAAATTCATTAATTTAATAACCTATCTGCATTTTTTGAAAGTTTAGCTTAACCTACCAATAAATGTGTTTAGGTAAAAGAAACCTTGGTAATCCTATATAATAAAAGTATAATATGCAAATTGACCAACTAGTGGCTATGACACGCACTGACCACAAGGAGGCAGGTGCTGACTGCAGGAGCTGCCTTCTGTTGGTCAGGCGCTCACCCAGAAGCCGTCTCACTGCTGGTGAATGCAGTGGAAGTGGCAGAAGCCTCTCCTGCCTTCGCTGCGGGCAGGCCGTAAGGAGCAAGGGGTCCTCGACTGTGAGAGCCCCAGACTGCAAGAGGGATGTCTGACTGCCAGCTTAGGCCCAATCTCTAGGGGGATTGGGCCTAAGCCTGCAGGCGGACATCCCCTGAGGGGTCCAGGACTGCGAGAGGGTGCAGGCCAGGCATGAATCTCGTGCACTGGGCTTCTAGTTATTTTATAAGTAAATGAATAGATATATGCATAAATGGATGGATGGTTGAATGAATGAACGAATCTAATACACTGCTTCTTTATTACACCAAGATATCTCAGTAATTTACTCAATTCAACATAGCTTTATAAATGTTCCATCTTACTTTAAAAGCTTTCTTAATATACTGGCTTGTCATTCATTGTTTGATGCATATTGGTCCAAATTTATAATCTTCTTTCCCATTTGTTGAAACATGACAAACTTTATTATTATATTAAATTCTTGCACTCGGGGGGTCTCTCAGCCCAGCCTACACACTCTCTCAATCCGGGACCCCTCGGGTGGGGTCCAGTCCCATCACAGCATGGCTCTGTTTCCCCAGAGCCTGCAGGAGGGGAGAGGGACCAAGATTTCCAGATCACAGCATGGCTCTGGTTCCCCAGAGCATGCAGGCGGGGAGAGGGACCAAGATTTCCAGATCACAGCATCGCTCTGGTTCCCCAGAGCATGCAGGTGGGGAGAGGGACCAAGAGGCCAGTCCAATGGCAGCATGGCTCCATTCCCACAGCTTCCTCCTGCCGCCACGCTGCAGGCCAGGACTGAGTCCCGCTGCGGGCAGCCAGGACCCAGGACTGACTCCTGCCATGTGAGGCCAGGACCCAGGACTGACTCCCGTTGCGGGCGGCCGGGACCCAGGACTGACTTCCACCGCACCCGCGGGACCCTAGCCTGGTGTTCGGTCATCCATCCAGACGTTTAGGTCGTGACGGACCCTGCCTCTTTATATATTAGGATAGTATATACTTACATGGATAGAAAGTATAATAAAATCAAACTTTGGTTTCTCAACCTGAATTTTTGCTCTAGTATTTCTGAGCAGTAATTTCTTTGTCAGTTATCTAATATCCTTGATTCTCAGATTCTTTGTCTATAACATGGGGAAAATAATACTGACTTATAAAGCTGCTGTAGGAATTAATTTAGTTCAAGATTGATAATTTATGTGAATTTTTTATGCCAACATTGGTTAACATATTCCTAGTTTCTGAGAAACATTTTTTCACATTTTAATATTTTTGAAATACGGTTATGGCTTACAGTTAATTGAACATAAATGGCAGACTTTTTTAAAACACAATTATTAAATTGGTCATGCTTTTTACTATTGATGTTGTTAGAAAAATGAGGAATAGATTATAGTTTTAAGCTTCATTTTTTGTATTTATAAGAATTCATACTACTGTGATAACTTTGCACATTATGATATGGCATCAAAAATCAAGAAGTGAATGGGAAATAATAAAATAATAACTACAAATTAACAGGAAAAATCACATTTAATTTATAGATCTTTATATAGAGTAACCATTTGCCAATGAACCATGGCCACTTGATTTATATTATTTCTAAACTCCCCCCAAATAGAACAATTTGTTAATAATTTCAAATATATTTTAAACTCATAAATACAAAATATATTGTTTAGAAACTATTATGCACATAGAGTAGTATTAAGATGCATTTGTCATGTCTAAGGCACTTTACAAGTTATTTCTGTCTTTTATTCTGTTTCAAATGATTTCTTAGATTCCCATTGGACTGGAACTAAAGAATAGCTTCTTGACACATTATACTTTATTCTGGGAAAGCCTGTCATTTAATAAATCTATTTCAAATGACGTATGACAATGTTCAGAAATATGAAGAACTATACTTTAAACTTGACAACTACTATTAATTTTGAAAACTGAATGATGGATATGCTGTTATTGGATCACCAAAGGAGAAACTGATAATGAAGAAATTAGCCTGCTTTTTCTTTACATCAACTTTGTACATCAATTTTAATTTAGGAACTCTAGATATGTCACCTTTTATTGAAAGGTCCAAAGATACAAATCAAATAAAATCTGCAGCAAAAATCTAATTAAATATTGAAATAATAGAAAACTACATACATTAATGTTAATATTTATTAGTGGGCTATGTAAGTTTTTCAACTTTGAATCTCTTACCAATAACTTTAAAGGTAAAAACTGCAGAAAGGGGAAAAAAACAGCTGAAGATTTAGGTACCAAGTACATAAAATTTATAAAAAACTTCAGTGAGTTGTTCCTATCTAAAGCTTTCAAATGAAAATTAGAAATATATGCAGATTCCAGAATACTAATAGATTCAGGAACCAATGCCTACATTGTATGCCAGATGCAACTTTGGTAGTCTGTGTGGAAAGTACATTTAGAAATCATTATAAACCTCTAAATCGGGACTTTTGTCCAAATGCATGACTCCTGTGAGCTGTATCTGAGTTAAAGAATTGGCAAATCTATGTACTTTACAACTGGAATAAACTCATCTGGACTGTGCTTTTGAGAGTGTAAGAATAAGTCTTGATGTAGTAGAGGATCCTCAGTGTGGAAAATATTACTGAAAGCCGACAATCACACGCTTGCCAATGGAGGATAGCATTCTCCAGATTTCACTTACTCGTCTTCTGTGTGTTATAAACTTCAAAATGAGCCCTTTAATCCAAGTCCTTATTCACTGGTTACCACAAAACCTAGACCAGTGATGGCGAACCTATGACACGTGTTTCAGAGGTGACACGCGAACTCATTTTTTTGGTTGATATTTCTTTGTTAAATGGCATTTAAATATATAAAATAAATATCAAAAATATAAATCTTTGTTTTTACTATGGTTGCAAATATCAAAAAATTTCTATATGTGACACGGCACCAGAGTTAAGTTAGGGTTTTTCAAAATGCTAACACGCCGAGCTCAAAAGGTTCGCCATCACTGCCCTAGACAAATGCCATTTAGGTCACTAAAAATTCACCAGTCCTTCCTATGGTTTTGCCCTTTTACTGTCCCAGAGGCACTCTTTATATGAAGAGCAACAGTACATCCAAGGACACAGGTAACTGTAAATGCTGAAATATTCATTTATTTAACAAACACTTCTGATTAGGTAATTGATAGAAGAAAATGATCTAAATAGGGACAAATATCTCGCTTCCTATACCCATCTGTCTTATTTTCAGTTGGAAGTCTTTCCCAAGCTTAAAAATAAAAAAAGAACATCTATTTTGGAGATGGGCAACACATTTTTTCCAGCAGCAACTCAAAACATGATGAGTAATTTGGAAAAGAACCGGCAAATCTACCAGCTGCCTTGCTTGTGAAGCTGAGCCCTGCTTCGTTCAGCATCTCAAGCACCATATGCTAGGTGCTGATTGCCTCCAGTGTGGAAACTAAAAGCTTCACTTGTTTCAAATATCAAAAGCAAACTGACAACACATAACTTTAGAGAAACTTCCAAGTATTTCCTAATTTAGTGACTCAAAAGTATGTTTCCTTTGGTTAGAAGAATATAATTGTCCACACATACTTATAAACATGAGTTTATAAGTATTGAGAAAAATGTTTCCTTTGGATATAAGAATATAAATATCCACACATGCTTATAAACAAGAGTTTATAAATATTGAGAAAAATATGTTTTGGGCAAAATCCTCATATTTTATTATTATTATTTTTAAAGAAGCAGCCACTATTCTAAACAGAAATCTACAAGAACATATATTTTTCAAATTTTTTAACTGCTCAAATACAAAAATTAAATGTATATTAATTTTTGAAAGTTCTATTTGAAGTGCAGTTTTGTTTTAATATGCTCTGAGCATTTTATTGAGGCCACCAAGAAGTTCAATGGAAAAAGAGTGTTTAAAAACTCATTTAGGGAAAATTATAAAACAGACATTACTCTAAGTCTTAGAGTAATGCAACTGATATTTTCCACACCACCGCACTGCACCCCGCCTTGAAAACTAAAAAAATTGGGAAACACGTAGGTATCTTGTAGGAACCCTTTCATGCCGAGATCCACTTTTCTGCAAAAGACATCCTGAGTCTTAGGTGGAAACCTATATTTTCACTCCCTGCAGAAGTTCTTCTTTGGACAAGCTGCTACCCCATGACCTGAGGTAATCATCTCCCCCCTACAAGTACTAATGTTTCCTGCATCTGGCACTAATTAGCTACTTTATGCAGAGTCCCATTTAATTATTTTAAGCATCACGTTGTTCATTGCTCCTTATGTTTTGATTAAATAGCAGTTTAGAACAACAAGAACATTCTGTTTTGTCTTGTATATTCCAACAGAGTTTCCATAACGTGAAACATTCAACATATCTTAAGTTAATATTCATTTTTGAAGAAAAAACAAGTACTGGTTACTTCACATGCTTAGCTGGTTTTAGCCACTGACGTGATTCTCTTGGAAGGGCCTTGTGTGTTTAACAATGTCTGCTCATTGCCTCTAAATTAAAGAATAGGTATGACATTATTGAGTCAGACTTTCTTTTCCTGACACTTTAGTGAAAATGTTTCATTGTCTTGGTATTGACTGGTACTATAACGAAGTCTGGGGCTTAAAGAATATTTTTATCCTTGTCCGGGATGCTCTTTACTAAATAAATACCAATGTAGTTCCTTCTTCCACAACTTTGTTGGGTTAGATCTTGGTCCTGGTCATCCTGGATGCAACAAGCCATTTGAATCTGCAGAGCCATGTTTTAACTTACTCTCTTTTAAGAATATTTTCTCCTGTTTATTTCTGAATATGTTTTTTGTCTTTCTTCTTTTTTTTTCAAATACATGAGTTAAATTAACTTTCCTTTGTCCCGATTCCATATTTATTAACTTTTCTATAATAGCTTTAATAATTTTGAATTTTATTAATTTAATTTTATTTATATATGTGTCTTGATGCCTATTTATCAGCTCCCCAACTTTTTAAAGGGCAACTATCATTTCTTCATGTTTCTAAAGTAGAGTTTGCTTCTTTAATTTTATCTTATCTTTTGTTCATTTCCTAGTTAAATTTGAATACAACATTCTTAATCTCTTGTGTTTTAGTCTCTTTATCCTTTTTTTAGTTCTTTGTTTCTCATTTTTGAGAGATCCTGTTATATGTAATTTCATTTAGATTATGAACAACTATTTATTCTAAAGTATTTATGTGTTTCCTTGGGTAATTATTGGAAGATACAGATTCTTTATCTCCAGGGGGGAGGGCACCTTAAAATCTTGAAGCACGCTTGTCTTTTTCTTTCCTTGAATACCTTCTCCCCTGACTTTTAAATTTCAACTGTTAATCTATAAAGCTGTGTCTCAGATTTACCAAGTCTCTCTCTTGATTCCTGATGCTTCTTTCTCATCAAAAGATTGTGGAATGGGCTCTCACAATGTTGACAGATAATTCTTGTAAAATCAGTATTGATAGAGGATTGTGTATTGAGACTAGTTGGTGGTCACAATGTTTTCTCATTTTCCTCCAGACTTGACTATGTTTGGAAGGGGTACTTCACAATTTGGGTTTGGAGATTTGGGCTATGGTAGTTTTCCCATTTTATTCATTTATTTTATTATATTCAATAGAAGAAAGTTGAGCTATAAGTCTTTACCCCATTATCTTAACCTAAATATATAAAAAGTTAAATATTCATTAATTTTGGAGTCTATTCAAGTCAAATAAAATAAACATAAAGCATGTTAACTTAGTAGTTAAAAATCAAAGTTTTATAGCTCTGGCTGGACGGCTCAGTCGTTTGAAGCATCATCCCATACACCAAAAGGTTGCAGGCTTAATTTCCATAAGGGCACATACTTAGGTTGTTGGTTCAAACCCCGGTTGGGGCACATATGGGAGGCAACTAGTCAATATTTCTCCCTCACATTGATGTCTCTCTCCCTTCCTCGCTCTGTAAAATCAATAAACATTCCTCAGGTGGGGATAAAAATTTCAAATTAAAATATTATAAATAGTAATTATTAGAAAAATGTAAATTATCTGGCCAGAAACAATATTATGAAATTAGTTTTATGAGATTTTACTACCTTTTTCCAAAAAGAAATAGCATTAACATCACACCTGTAACAAAGTAAAATGTTTTACTTTTATGAGTAATTTGTAAACAGAAAGAACTATCATGATATATATTATAATATAATTTTATAGTATGTGTGTCTGTGTATATATATTACATATAAAAATGCATATTATATGGATATATATTATGTATACATTAGGCCTATACATTATGTATATATGTACAGATATACATACTGTAAAATATGATGTGCATTACACCTGAGTATTATATCATGACATTTAAGTTACTACATTACTTATTTAAACATATAAGTGTTACTCAAGAGAATAGTACATAATTATATTCATTAGAAAATATTAACCAAATTAAATTAAAATTTGAGTTAAATATATCTTAATGCTGTTTTAAATCTCTCTCATGACATTGCTTCTCAGATTTATTCGCGATGTTATTTTCATCTGCCATATAAAACGATTAGCTCTTTGTCAATAAGTACATTATTATATTTATCTTTCTGCTGCCTCTAGGTCTAGCATAACGCTGTATGTGGTAGGGGCACGTCAAATGTTGGTGCAGTTAATTGATACACACATATGCATACATAGGTAATACTTGCCTAGAAAATGTTTATGCAAGCAGCTTTAAATAGGGCTATAAAAAGATTAAGCAACGTTAATGGTAACAGGCCAATCACATAGTCCTCATTCTGCTAGTAAGAGATAAAATACAACAAAAAGAAGGCACTAATGAGTTAGGATGGTGCCTTACTAAGCGTGTAATTAATGTTATTAAGAAACATTGCAGTTGCATATTAAAATTCCGTTAACTAAGCAGCCCTCAGCATCAGTACATTTGTTTCTTGGTTGCAAGTTTTTTCCCCTTTTTTTATGATTGGCATCTTCATGCAATCTTTTTCTAAAAATATGAGATAATGGGATGTGATCAGCCCTCGTGGTTTCCCTGGATGCTGACATTACAGTTCTGGCAAGTTGACAGGTTAAGTTAGTGAAAATGGATGTAATCTCTCACCATTTTCTTGAAAAGCCATTGTTAAGCTATAGATTTTTCCTCCTCACCTCCACACTTACATCCTCTTCTACCATGATATGAGAAGTTTTCCCAATTAAGGATCAAGAAATATTTTTTTTATTACCCTTTGAACTATTCTTCTGCTGGTAAAAAAATAAATAAATTAAAGATTAATAAAAATATCACTTTATTTAATAATTTACTAGATTATAAGCTAATACTATTTTTCTTTAGAATCAATAGTTCCTTAAAGAAAACAAAATTTTATTATTTTATAAATTGTATTTCTTCTTATAGTATCTTAGTCAGAAAAGTAAGTAGAAAAGTAAAGCTACTATTAGTAAAAGACAGAATAACCTGGAAAAAATGAGATTTGCAACTCAACTCAGAATTTGTTTAAAATTCTGACAGATTTTCTAAGAAGTTCTCAACTTATAAATTTTGTATAATTCAAAATTTCTATGAAATTTGCATGTTGCCTCTCAAACTGGTTTCCTATATTTACATGATTTTTTTGTATTTACCTATAATTAAAGTGAAATATATTTTAGTAATTTGAAATATAATATATTTCAAAATTACATATATATATATATATATATATATATATAGTACTTTATGAGTTAACTTTCACATTTATTGCAATTTAACCTTTAATGCTTAAATTGGACTTGCTAAAGCCAGGAAAGACCATTTTACATAAAAAAAAAAAATACATGGTTTCCCTAACATAACCTTATATGGTTTCACTAACGTGATCCTTCAGTTGCAGAAACTTCAATTGGACCGACCAAGAGCAGTGAAGCCAGGTGAGGGTAAGGGTGCCCCGGTGCACTGGAAACCTCCTATCTCTAACATAACATATGGAGTTCCTCTGTGAGGAATAGCCTCCCACCCTTCCTTCCTTACCAAGTCAATGTCTAGCTCGCTTTTTCTCTTTCTCAATGCCTTCCTGACAGTTGGAGATAGACTGAGTCAGGTTACTCTCATAATGGTGGACATCCTGAATTTCAACACTTAGCATGTTCACCCTGTTATGTCATGTTTGATTGTTTTTATGTGAGTTTCCTCTGGTTAGCAGTGAGTTCCAAAAGTCAGAGATCTAAGTACCATCAGAACCGGACACAAAATAAAATCAATAAATTTCTGCATAAAATAATTAATTAGTTATGAGTTAAAGTACCAACCAATATCTGAATTTATTTCTACCACAGTTTTATTACCATTATGTTTACCAAAAGTTAGGGCCAAGTACAAAATAGCTATGTGTGTATAGCTATTTACTCTAATAGTGATTTTATATGCTTGCCTATGAGATCCAAGAGTGCAAGATATTTTGAACCTGATTTGACTTTATTCTTTTCAAAGGCATTCTGTCTGCTCTCTAGATTGCAATAGAATCATTTCATTTTGATATTCTCAGTGTACTTTTCAGAGAAGAGCATATTATATGTAAGTATAAATCAAAGAAAATGATTTTAACTGCTATCACAGAATGCTTGCAGGTTGTTTTGTGTGTGTCACACGTACCACCAAAATTCAGTACGTGTGACCCCTCCTTAAAATTGTTTTCACAGTTACTGTACATGTCAATACAGAAGGCCACTTATAGTATTTTATAGTACACTATGTGATATATTTGACTAGTCTGATGGCCTACGTTAGTCATCAGATTTTGAATAACCAGGAATACTTTTAGTTTAGCTATTATATAAACCCTCAAATTAGTCTTCCCACAATCAATAAATTTCATTAAAAGTGATTTAAAAATGTAGAGTAACAGCTGCATAGTTGCAAAACATCTCCACTTATACAAGGATTGAGTGCAGTTTATATATGTGAGACTTCTCATGGTGAAGAGTAGAATGGGAAGCTCAAATAGGTTGAAGAATCCAAGGGCTATGATTCACTGTAGTCATTCTACTTCCTTTGACCACTTATTTGATTTTCCATATTTATGAAAGCAGTAAACCATTTAGTACTTTTCTTTTTTCATTTCAACATCAAAAAAAAACAATTGTTGAGAGAAAGTGAAAGATATAGATATTGTTTTTATTATGGAACAAAAAGTTTTTAATATTAGCTAAATATAAGGTTCTGGCTAAGAAAGAAACATATCACTCATTTAGAAGAGTTATTGCTATGAACCCAGTAAGAAAATAGTTAACTGGAAAGATAGGAATTTTAGCAATTTAATCATTTGTATTCATTGAATAGTGACAAGTGAATAAAATGTGATTAAATTGGCTTTATAAAAATAATCATTTAAAATCCTATATTCCTAAATCATATTTTCCATTATAAATATATTGCTTCCTGTGAAGTGAATTATATGTTAATAAGTTTCAAATAAAATATTTTATGACATTATGCATTTCCAATATTATTAACAGAAATACTTTTGAAATCAAGTGAAGTGTTAAATAGTAAAAACTAAATAGAATTAAAGAAGTTGAAGAAACAAATAATCATTTATCAATTAGAAGCCACACTGTTCTGATTATAAACTGAGTAAATATTCATCTCTCACTCTGGATCTATATTGCATTTTAATGAAATGACTTTTTGTTAGCCATTTTTTTTTTCCGTGGGATATGCCTATAACTAATTTTGGTAGGACTTCCTAAACTGTTGTTACACAATGTCTGTATTTTTCTATATTATTTTTGTCACTCTGGAATGATTACTACTCACTTTTAGTATTTGTGGCATAAATTTTCAGTTTGGGGTGGGGGAAACTTTCTACAGATGGATATATCAGAATCAGTTAGAATATTTTTTTCAAACAACATATTTTCTTTGACATCCCTCCACCCAAATTATTATAATAGTGAGTCACTATCACTGGTGGGAATGTGTCATATCCTTCCGAATGATGAGATGGGAAAAAAAAACACCCACAAACATTGAATATTTGTTTTAGATCAATAATTACTTTTTAAAAAACTCCTGTTCTAAGGCATTCATTTAATGTTCACTGTTTGGGGCTTTGTTCAGGCCAAATGAAGGCACAATTCAATGCAGAATGGTAGACAGCATCCCAAACCAGTAAGTGCTTACAACCTGAACTGAGGAAGTAAAACACATACGGGGAGGGAGGTGGGAATAGAGAAACAAGGCAATGCAAAGCGAGGACAAGTACCTGTAAGTAGGAAGAACACAAGGAAGTACAAGATAAGAGTGTGTTAAGGTTAATCATTGTGGACAAGGTGGATCAAAGGATAATGGATATCAAGATGGGTTAATAGCAAGAGCAAGCAAATACATATGTGAGCGATTGGAAGTAGACTGGCCTGCTGTAACCCTGGAGTTAGTTTGGGGACAAGTGAGTGCCAGGATGGTAAAATCTTGGGTCAGTTGATGGAAGCCAATATGCTACACTGAGGAAAATAATTTGCAAGCATTTCAATGACAAGCAATAGAAAAAGGACTGTCAGCTTTTGAATCAAGAATTACTGGTAATAAGTATACTTAAGGAAGGTTGTACTTACAGGTATTACAGAGGGAGTAAGATAATAGGTTTTATGCTTTAGTAATGAAAGCAATTTCAGGAAAAACATAATGTTATGATTTTAACAATATTATACCATATTAAAAATCATACCATATAATTTTCATCCTTCTTTTCAGAACTAGATACAACAAATTCTCAGTCAGATTATGGTTTGAAATGAACAAAATTAATGTAGTAGTTCAGTGTTTAGGAGTTCCAACTATGGCATCAGATGGACCTGAAATCAAACCTGACTTCCAACCTATTGCTTTAATCTTTAAAAACACTGTGCACCCTTTATAAGACTCAGTTTACTAGTCTTCACAACACAATGGTAGCAGTTAAGACACGGGGCTCTTTGAATATTAAATTGTCTGGGGATGTTTTAGTACACTCGCTGGCACTCGCTGGCACTTAATAAACACTCAATTGATCTTAATTATTGTTATTGTATTAAGCAATTTGTGACTCAGCAAATCTTTCACACAAGCAAATGATGGAAGAGTGTACTTTCTAATTTTCCTTATAGAATGTATCAGAATTTAACAATAAAAATATTAAATAGCACAAGAAGTTGTTTTCTACTTGAGTTTAAGATACAAAGTGCAAAATGTTTATTATTACAAAATAAGAAGCCATTCACTCAGGCACGTTACAGTCAAAGAAAGAGAGCCTCTGCATGTGTCTGCAACCATCCTGTCACACATTAATGTATGCAACTGTGCGTGACTGGCTCCGTGTTCATGCTTGCCATAGAAAGTCATATTTTCCCATAAAGAACAACTCTGAACATGATGTGATTAACCTTTAGGCCCTCCATCCCCTCATCTCCAAGCCCACCTCATGCTTGGCCTTGCTTTCTACTCATGTTCAGCCAACTGATTTCCATATCACCCACTCACTCTCACCAGTGGGAATTAGCATAACAGAGCTGTAGCGTGACTTTGATTGAAGCCAGCTTGGGCTGAATGCAGCATTAAAGCATAATTTAGTAGAAATCAAAACTAATTTACTGCGCATTGTATTTAAATCTCAAAAACCATTTCAAGGAAATGATACCAGACCTCTGATCTTAATTGACCTTTTCATATTTGGGTCTACTTCTCTAGAAATCACACAGCATACTTTTTAATAGAGGTATTGTTCTTAAGTTGTGGTGATTGAACACTGAATTGTGCTACTCTGTTTTCTTCATCTCATTTCTTGTTATGGCTGCAGCAATAAGATCTAATCATTTAACAGATTAAGCAAGTAGGTTATTATATCATTACAAAAGATTCTTCTCATGTTTGGGGGTTTTAGAGAGGATATAAATATGTATTTTATAGTCTTTTGTCTTAGATGTACATAAGAGAATTGCCATTTCTGTAACTGGCATATTCTTCTGGAGCTATAACTCAACCTCTGTAATTCACATTGGGTCTAAATGTGTGTTTTGAATTGTCATCATGAGGACCTAATCGTGTTTCCTTATAGTCAATGAGAGCTGTCTCAGAAACTCCATTTAATGTACAGCACACTTTGTGTCCTTGAGCTGTGTTGACAAAATGCCACCTATCTGCCTATTCCCTCCCACTGGTGCTATCAGCCAAGTACTGCCTTTCAAACCATTTTTGTGCCACCTGGCAGAAATACTGGAACTGTGAAGTGTTTTCAAAAGAATTATTGACGCAGTTTTCATTTCAAAACCTCAAAACTAAATTCCTCCAGCTGATATCCCATCACAGAAGATTGCAGAGAGAGTCTATAGAAGTAAAAGTGATTGATGCGATCTGTTTTGATGGCCGCCTTCAGAAGACAATAGGAAAGAATGGACATTTTCTGAGGTTGAATACTCTGTAAATCTTTTGCTATGTCAAATTATTTAATATCTTAATTTTTAAATGATTTGGAAAGCATTTGTTCTTGAAAAGCTATTCGAATTTTGGGTGAGAACAGCAGGGATATGTGATCTTCTTGCCCCACTTGGTTGGTAAGAATTGGAGTTTTGCCAGGGCTGGGAGGGCTGTACAACCAGAGGCTTTGCTGCTGGGGGAGTCACTCAGTTCAGATGGTGCTTGAAGGGTGGAATGGGGAGCAAACACCCACAGTTTTTCCACCTAAAAGCGATGAGCAGGGAAAAGCCAGCAGCTAGCCAGCCCCAGATTGCAGTCTTAGATGTCCTGGGTAAGAGCTGAAATAAACTTCCCCCACACACCTCAGTGGCTACAGATCTAGGGACTTGTGCAAGGGAGATCCCTGGAGACAAACCAAGGGAGATGGGAGAACTGGCTGCAAGTCCAAATGACTTCCGGATCCACACGCAGGTCCTCCAGGGCAGGCGAGCCTGGCACAGTAGCACAAGCTCTGCACAAATCCCGGCTGACCACTCAGCTCTGCAGGCAGAGGGATGATCCTTAGGCAGCCAAGATAAAAGTTAAAACAAAAAATAATTAGGCAGATAACCTTAGTGATTACACATCTTAGGAGAAACCATTTCTCCATGTACCCACCATTCAAGTCATCAGCCTATTTAGAAAATACAGTGCTAGTGGAAATGAAAAAGGGTTACAATCATTTTATAAACTATTTGGCAGTTTCTTCAAAATTTGAACACAGAATTAAATGCAGTCAGCATTTCCACTCTGGAATATCTATCAAAAAGACATCAAAATATATATTGACCCCCAAATTTATACACAAATGTTCATAGCAACATTATTCACAATAGTTAAAAGCTGGGAACAATACAAATGGTAAGTAAATAAGTAAAATATGGTGTATCCACACAATGGAATACTATTCAGCAACAAAAAAGGAAAACTCTATGGTATTGAGAGGTGAAATTAGACAAGAGGAAATTTTTGGAGGTGATGAAAGTGCCCCCAAATTGGATTGTAACAATGTTTGTCCAGTCATAAATTTACTAAAACACATCAATCTGTATATTTACAATAAATAGATTTTGTGATATACAAATTATACTTCAATATAGCTTTTTAAAAAAATCATTCAAATAAAAAGTCAAGTTACAGATTAGGAGAAGATAATTGAAATTTATACAATCATGGAAAATTATAATACAGAATATATATGTCCGTAAGTAAATATATGTGCATCTGTATGTGTGTTCGAACTCTTATAAATCAACTATATATAGAAAACACAATTTTAAAAAAGGGGAAGTGGCAAAAATTATGAACAAGCAATTCACAAAGAAAACCTGAACAGACAAAAATAAACATCTAAGAGATAACGTATCTCATCATAATTAAGAACATATAAATGAAAACCACAATAAAGGAGCAAATGCTGGCAAGGATAGGGAGCAACAAGAATTCTTAACCACTGCTGGGGAGATCATAAGTAAGTACACTCCTTGGAGAGCAGTTTGACAATGTTGAAGATGCACTTTCCTCATCACCCAGTTATTCCATTTCTGGACACCATGTAAATTCTCACACACATTTCATAATACCTTAATTTTTTAATTTAAAAAATTATACAGTGATTCCAGTTCTAGGACGCTTAATGTGGCTTCAGTTCTGGTGACAAGAAACCATATGGTATATTAGAAATACAGTGTATTTATAATAACTTGGAATAAAAGTACAATATAAATAAATATCACATGAAAGGCTAAAAATTCAAGAAACTATAATTTCCTGGTGTTTTTAGATTATGTCATTAGTGGTAAATATTACAATATGATATTGCAGAATTTCTTTGTCCTTTAGAAGTTCTGATGCAATGTTATTATGAATGGTAATTTTCAGTGGAATATTTTGCCCATCTTAATAAGATTTTCTAACCTGTACTCCTTTAAATAGCATTTTTTCTAAAACATGTCTTTCTATATCTTTCTTGCATAAACATCTTTGAACAAATCTCCATACTTTTAAGGACAAAATTGAAGGTCCTTTAATAGAAATTATCTGTTCCTACTTACATCACTTTTGCACCCCTGATTTTATTCTTACACTCCCCCAACACATCCAGATCCAGTGGCCTTATGTCTATTTCTCTTTATCCCAAGCAGTCTTACTTCTGTTCATCTAGTGAACTTTTGAAAGTGCATCAAAACACAACTCAAGCATGGCCATCTCTCGACATCTTTCCTCTTCTTTCCTCATTACCTGTTCTAGCTTGCTACTCTTCTGCGCTTTCCTCCCCAATGCCCTCTGCATTTTTCTATTATATAAATCATACTCTACTGTATTTTTTTTACTTATTTATTTACTTAGAAGTCTCTGCCATTGGCCAGAACATTATATGTTTTTAATTGGCTTTTATCACCTGTATCAAGCAGAATTTCTCATAATTTGAGTCAATTAATCCATTTTGAATGAATAAATGGATGAATCATATTCTTTAAAATAAGTAGATGCATAGATGTGATCTTTCCCAGTTCATATTTTGGGGGATGTGTTTTAAATGCTGTGTTAAAATTGTAGGATCTAAATTCCAAAACCATTTTGCAAAATCACTCATCTACCATAAAATTTTTGAAAACTTCAAAAATCAAATTTAAGGAAGACTCTAGTTATATTTATAGTACAGATGGTAATTTTACTATGATAGATGCAGAGTAAGCATGGCATACTTAAAACTATAAAATAGCTCTAGCTGGTTTTGCTCAGTGGATAGAGCATCAGCCTGTGGACTGAAGGGTCCCAAGTTCGATTTCGGTCAAGGGCACATTCCCAAGTTGCAGGCTCCATCCCCAGTAGGGGGCGTGCAGGTGGCAGCTGATCAATGATCCTCTCTCAACATTGATGTCCTATCTCTCTCTCCTGATCCCTTCCTGGATGAAATCAATAAAAATGTATTTTATAAAACTATAATATACGTTTGCATTGTTTTAATTTGCTGTTTCGTTTGGTTATTTCAATGTGTATTACATTTTAAAAATTAAATAACTAGGACTTTATAACTCCTCTGGGCTCTAAGATTTTAATGATGAGTCATATGAGACAATTTAAATTGTTTCTTATTCAGAGCAGTATAAATGAACTAATAAGCTGAATATGTGACTGTTATTAAAGACTATGAACTGATTTTGACTATACTGACTTTTTAATTTTTTATGAGATAGAAGACATATTACTCAATACTTCTTGCTGTCTGTATTGTCACTTAACTTGTTTCCCATAGGATTACTAAGAAGTAAATAACTATACATTAACTTTCAACTATTTTTATCTTCATTTGAGGACATGTGGCTTGTTTAAATTGATTTTAGAGAGAAAGAGGAGAGAGAGAGGAGAGAGAAACATTGATGTAAGAGAGAAGTCTATCAGTTTGCTTCCCGTAAGCACCCCAACCCAGAACCAGCCTATGGGTATACGGGACGACACTCCCAATGCTTGAGCCCCCAGCCAGGCTTAACTTTTTCTTTATAGACGTAATTTTGTTGGATATTATAGATGATAGAGACCCATCTTAAGTCTTTTTTGGTATAAATATCTGGTGGCTTCACACCTCTACTGAAAAAACGGGTCCTGTAGTGTTTAAGAGTTATTCCTAACGTAGTTTTGTAACACTGATTTAAGCTAACATTCTTGTTAGAAAGCATAGAACAACAACAAGAAAATGTATCTGCTGATTCAGTGGAATTGTGTGGAAATAACAAGAAGATTGTAAGAAGCAAGCAATTTTCTGAAAATACAAGACAACATAAACCACATGTTCAAATAGACCCTAAATCTGAGTTCTTCATCCTATTAAACAGTCTTCTGTTATCTATATTATTGAAAATTTCACTTAGTAGATGTATTCCTTTTGTCCCTGAGATATGTTGAATGTGGTGAATTAGGAGGCAGTATATTGAACACCAAAAAATAAGTTACCACAGCTCTCAGTGACTTTTCTGAAAAAATGCTTAGCGCTCTTCTACGAATGAGTAATCGGCTGTGTGTTTGAGGCTGCCCTACATTTACTCTGTTCTTGGACCTGCACATATGTGTTCCTGAAGGACTGAAAGAATTCTGAATAAAGGCCTTTACTGAATGAATGTCGATTATTGTTAGACTTTTTTAGAGTTCAGATTTCAGAATTGTTGCCATGTACACCAGGTTCTAAAAACTAGAATTGATTTTAAAGTGTTTTCTTGGTCTTCAGTTTTCAAACATAAGCAAAGAGTTAAAGTGGAAACAGATGACCAGAAAAAAACATGTGATGAGCATGCTGTTTTTTCTGCAATAGGAGTGGTTTTGGTGTGAAGAAGATGTCCTCATGGAAACTTCCAGTTTTACTGTCTACTTTACAATTAGCCCCCAATTTAAACCTAAATTTTCTTGGTATTTTTACCCCCACACCCTTATTTTCTTTTCTATTGAAGTTACTTGTGTCTAGGTCTTCTTATCTTCACCTACACCATTTTACTAGTCTTCCTACTTTATTGACTGATGTATTTCCCTCAAAAGCCATCCTATGTTTATTAGAGGGTTAAAGCTCCCAAAAGTTTTGCTTTGCATTTTTTACTCCTCGGTTTAGAAAGAGTCAAAAACTAGTTTGGCTTCTCAGGACATTCTTAGACTGGGTCCAGATCTGATTTTTGCAGCCCATGAGGTTTGCATATCTGGGCCGCGTGCTCCTGCTGTATACGCACTACGTGTATTTTTTATTGCACTTTGCTCAGGAAGCTCTTAGCTTGGAACGTGTTCATTTCTACACTTACCTAAAAGCAACCCTTTCCTCAAAACCCCCGCCAGGCTTACTTCCCACATAAAGCTTTTCACAGCCACCAGAACAAAAACGGCTCCCTCCCTCCTGAAACGCTGTCACGTGTATTGTGTTCTGTAACGTAAGTGCTCCTCTGCTGTCCTCTGAGAGCACCTCTGCCATAGAATTTACCGAAGGCTTAGATAATTGTTGTTTCAGGGTTGCAGTTGTTGTTGACATTACGTTTTATATTTTGTTTTATATTTTTCATTAAACTATGAGTTCCTTGATGGCTGTGTTACCAGCGCTTTTTCTCTGTGCATCTTTAGTGCCGAGAAGGGGAACATAGTAATTATCTGACTGATGCTTACTAGAAATGAATTAAGTAGAATCAACCACTTATATACATTTATTTGTAATATTTTTATCTTTGTATGTAACCTTCATCTCATCAAATTTTTAATGTCTTCGACACTTCAGTGCTTCAGTTCTGTAATATAAACACTTGGAGAATAAATCTCATAGTTAATCCCTCTGGTATCCCTGTGCCTAGTACCATGTCTTGAAAATATTACCCCAAAAAAAGGAATGTTTGTCAATAGACTGGCTTCACAGAAAGGAGATATCTGAGTAATGGAGTGAGTCGTTTCTATCTCTATTCAAAACACAAAACCAAATTGGGAAATCATATTTTTCCCTAAAACAAATTTTGAAAAAAGTAATACTATCATAAAAATCTATATTTCCATACAACCTTATGGCCTATGAATTTATAATGCACAATATTTCAAATGTGCTTACTAATACGTTTACTTCTTTCCTCACATGTGATAGAGTGCTCTCTTCCTCTCCCCATTGTTTATGAGAAATGCTTAAAAATAAGTCAAAAACTGTAGCCTCTGTCTGGCACTGAGCCATCCACCTAGTACCAGATTGTCCCTTTGGTTACATTTTTCTTTCTCAACAGTTTATATTTACACACTTTCTTTCCATTTAAATTATAGCTCCTCCACAGTTTGTGGTTAGGCCAAGAGATCAGATTGTTGCACAAGGTCGAACAGTGACATTTCCCTGTGAGACTAAAGGAAATCCACAGCCAGCTGTGTTTTGGCAGAAAGAAGGCAGCCAGGTGAGTGTGAGCATCGACTGCTTCTGTGAAGCCCCTGCCTTTGGTGAGCCTCAAAGTTTGCTTTGTCTTCCTTGTTATCAATGTTGAATTTACTTTGTTTCTAAGAATGGAACCGATTCATTTTAAAATAAGTGGGAATTAGATGTTCTGGTGTTGGTTTTCTAAAATTCTGTATCTTATATAGAATCAATACAATTCCATGTAACAAACGATCTTTAATTCTAACCAAAAGCTGTCACTATTTAAACTTTCTGAAAAGAAAAGTCATTTCGTTTTCTTGCACTGAACTACCCTGGAATGGTGAGACAACATACAGCACTTAGAACATCCCGTTAATATACATTTCCATTATTAAATTGCCAGGAAACAAATTTCAGTTACCTTCCTAGGTAAATAGTGTAAATAACTTTTTCTTTATCATTAAGTTAAGCATGCTTCCATTTAAGTGTGGGAAAAATATTTTGTTCCATCATCCTTTCTAGATTCCTTCACAGTAGGGTTGGACAGACAATAATACATTACAAACTGGAAGCAACTAACACTTTGGTCTTTGCTGTGCACTGGTTTATCTTCTTTAAGCAGCCGGTTTCTCAGATTCTCTGCTAAAATTCAATTGGATGCACAATTTTTCTCATTTAAGACTTGGTCCAAACTGTGATGAACACTCAGCCTCGAGGTGCTAAGGTTATGTTTGGAATTTCCAGCTTCAACCAGATCAGAAATTGGGTTCTTTGTCTAAGAACTTATCTATACATTCCTGAAGGACCTAGAGATATTTTTTTCTAGATGTTCCAGGACCATCGCCAAGGAGACATGTAGTTCTCAGGAAGAAGCCTATAGTGCTCCTCCTCAGCACCTTCTGCTATTTGGCCAAGTCCTGGGAGAATTTTCTGAGGAACAATGAAAACCACGATTATCAGGAAATCGAAAAACTTTGATTTTTAGATACGTATGGGGAATTGCCATAACCTTTATTAAGAGAACCTGTTGCTCAGAACTCAGGCATGATCATCTGGGTAGAGAGGCATCAGGAAGTTCCCTCAGTGGTCTTTTTAATTCTTGTGAGCTCCTATCTATTCCCGTTACACCCCAAACTAGCAGTTTTATAAAACTTGACCTGGGTGGACAAATTGTCTCTCCTCCCTTCCTGAATGCACCTGATGCAGTCACTCCCCTATGATCTGTGAGGTGTAAAATTAGTGATGGGAAGATAATACAAAGTGCTGACCACTGCCTTATCTAACATTGGAACTGTTTCAGGCCTTATTTCCTATCTTTTTAAAATCACTTTGTAACTATAAAATTGATATCTACACATAGAGTTCCTCAATTCTTCACTTAAAAATTGATTTTGGATAAAAGCATCACACACTCTAAACTCAGTGTTAAACAACATGACCTTAGCTATAACACACACACACACACACACACACACACACACACACGCGCACACACGCACGCACGCGCGCGAGCGCGCGAAAAGGAAAGAATTCTAAAGCCATTTTCCCTCTTGTGAATGTACAATCTTTGCAGCACTATTCATCTTTACTGAAATTTTCTCAACCTAAAATATGAGGATAATACATTTTACTTCACATAAGTTATGGAGATGTCATAATTTAGTTTATATAGAAAAGTGCCTTACATATTATGAAGGCCAACATGGTATTATTTCTAACATCTGGTTAGAAATGGGAAAATGCAGAATGCACCCGCTCCCCACTGAGTCCTGGCTACGTGGCAAGTTCATGCTTCTGCTCAGGTGAAGGCTGCAGGGCCTGAGGTCTTCCTCCGCCCGGACACTGTTGTCCAAGACCAAGGAGAGGCTCAGCACTGCTCCGGTACCCTCTGCCCCCAGACCCACACAGGCCTGGGAAGGCTGGGGCCAGGAGAGAAATAAATATTATTTATTCATAAACGATGCAGGTAACATGATGTAAAACAATTTGATTGTGGCAAATCTACACTGTAAATCCATGTATTGAGTCAAGCACCATTGTAGCATGTTTTGTTATTATATAGATACAGCTATATCATGTGTGAATCCCATGCCCTGAAATAGCTCCAGGTTATAAGATATTGCAGAAAATGTGCTTTGTTCCCATGGCCAAATAAACATGATATTTTAATATGCTACATGGTGTTTTAATGGTGCTGAAAAAGTAATGATTAAATAACTTCAGAGCATTTCTTCTTCTGTTATTTGACAAATCATTATGTAATTCCATAGATGTTAAATTTTCCAGTTAGATGATATGATTTGCTTATAATCTTAGGTCTGTTTTTTTTTCCTTCTCTACCTGTCTTCCTCACATCAGAGAGAAAGAGAGAGAGAGAAGAGAAGTGCTGGAGCAGATTGTAAAATTTTAAATCATGAATTGGGGTATCAGGAAAAATAAATTGGTTTTACTATCTCCAGTATCCAATTTTTGCAGTGATCTATGACAATCCTTCAGAAGAGAGAGTTAAGAGGCCTGGACTTAATGGTCCGTATTCCTCAATATGTGCTGATAATGCCAATTAGCACTAATAGGATACCCAGGCACTTCAAAGCAAGAAGAGCTCTGTAAAATTCTGGGTTTTGCTTGTAATCCATTATCTTTTGCCTAAGTCATACAAGCAGGGAATAAAAGATGATGGGTTAACCTCAATCATATGTCATTTTCCATGTCAACGAATCATTTAGAAGGTGGACTGATATTACACTGTAGAGGAAGAGATCCCAGAGAGAATTAAACCCATCTAATGTATTAGTGCTATGTAAATCAGTATTCTAATGGCTAATTGTAGGAAAGTGCACACTTTGAGTTATTGTATCATTTTCAAGTGGCTTTAAAATTTAGACCCTTCTCTTTCAGATGGTTTATTTCAGTAATATATCTGGATTCCATGGGAGAATTAGCTTGTTCGCAAATGATGTTTCATATGATAAAAATGTCTATCCTTGTATAGTAATACAAATTTTATAACAGGGCAATGGCATTTTGAAATTATGCTCCTGACATGCTAGCAAACATCACTTCTTTTAGAAAGGGTTTAACAACATGGTAATGTTTATGTAAAGTGGGCTTATGGTGTCACACTTGAATCTAATAAAGTGGACATCCATCATGTTGCAATAAAGAGAAGAGCTTCTAATTAAAGTAGGACATCATTCTCAGGATTAAAGTCATTTAGCGTAATTGAAAAGTGTTAATACCCTATTTTATCCTCTTCCATTGGTATTACTTCAAGGGTAAAAAACATTTTAAGGTGAAATGTGTCTTATGCCTTTAATTGAATGTTATTATCTTCTTATTTTAACGTATTGAAACTGTTTAATTACAAACCTGGAAAATTAATTACTATATTGAGAAACAGATCGCATAGGGTTATAATGTCTGTTTTGTAAATAAATACAACATAAAATTGATATGTTCTTATTTATAATCCATCTTGGAAATATATCTCAATATAATTTATGACACCCAAATGTTTTTCTTAATTGAGTAACAGTAAAGCAACATAGGTCATGGCAGTTAATATCCCTGCTCTCATATGAAAACATTTTAAAGATTGTGATTAGTCTGCTTATATTTAATATGAGATAGATAGTAAACTAACTTAAGAAAGAGTATTATTATGAAATTTTTTTAAGATTGCACACATACTTCAGAAAGTCTTTATCTTCTCTTTATTTTCTTTGATTTGCCTATTAATCCTGCTTGGCCTACAGCATTTGTTCATAGTTCACTTTGAGGCTCTTACGATACGTAGAAAACTTACAGCACAAGTGGACTGGGCTCTGTGTCAGTCTCAGTAACACATTTTTTTTCACATTGTTAGGAGAAATTTTGATAATATCATGTACTAAAAATGATCAGCAGAAAATATATTTTCCATTCTTTAGTAATGTGCAGCGTATAAAATGTATGCATAGTTGATGTTTCATTACATAGCCTCACTTTCTTATGAGTTGAGTCAGATAAGCATTATTATGCCCATTTTACAGATCAGCAAACCATCTTTCAAATATATGAAGTAATTATCAGAAAGTTAGGAAAAGATGAAACTGCTAAGATACTTATTTTTTAAAGACGATTGTGCCTTCAACTAGAGCATGCTGGCTTTTTAGAGCATATTATTTTTCCATCATTTGCAAAAAGTTTCTCAGTGAAACTCACAATGTGCCATTAAATTATTTCAATACTATGTGTTTTTTTTTTTATTAAACCTACGTATTTTCTTTTCCAACCATATTCCCATAACTGCAATAGCTATTGTTAGTGTAATTTTCCTTCCAAATGGGAAAAGAATATTGATGAGATTGTGTTTGCTTCCACAGAACCTGCTTTTCCCAAACCAACCACAGCAGCCCAATAGTAGATGTTCTGTGTCACCAACTGGAGACCTCACGATTACCAACATTCAACGTTCAGATGCGGGTTACTATATTTGCCAGGCCCTAACTGTGGCAGGAAGCATTTTAGCAAAAGCTCAACTGGAAGTTACTGATGGTGCAGTATTATTAGATTTGTCTTATGGAAATAATGGTTTTTAAAAAATGGTTATTCGTTGATTTTTAGAAAGAGAGAGTAGGGACTGGGAGAGAGAGCGATCAATTTGTTGTTCTACTTATTTATGCATTTATTGGTTTATTTTTATATATGCCCTGACTGGGGAATGAACCTGCAACCTTGGCATATTGGGATGATATTGTAACCTGACCAGGGCATACTTTTTAGTGCAAGATTCACGTTAACATGTGAAATGTTCTGATTTGTTAGTTAAATTATTTTAATAAATTCTTATCATTTTAGTTTGGATCTAGATAAAATAACATTTTTAATAGTTTATAATTCTCCTTGATTTAATACCATTTATTTTCCCAGAGAACTTCCAAGATAATCTATTTATTGTTAAAAACATAGCGATGCATTATTTTAAAGACATGATACCACTGTCAAATTGTACAGACATGTTCTCTGTATATTTTAATTAGTTTTGTGAAGACATGTTTGCTTCTAATAGATAATAATATTATTTTACTAGAGGAGAAATATAGCATCTTTAATATTCAGTGGAAATGGAGATGGGTTTTTAGTTAGCTAGTGACATCCTATGACTTTTTAATTATACATTCACTGTGTTAAATTAATTAAACACCTCAAAACTGCTGTTGGATGCTAAAATTATTATTTCTTTATTTGAACAGATGTACTAGGAATCTTAAACGAAGCACCTATACTCATAGCAAAAGTTGGAAAAGAGACAAGAGCTTTAACTGATTTTTCCCCCAACAGCTTGTCACAAATGACAACTAGGGAGTTTTAGATACTTTTTTTAACCTATGAGCATGAATTTAAGCTCTATTTTTTTGATGCCTTAAATTTTTTTCTGCTCTCCTATATTTGTGAATTTGTGGGTAGTTTTTTTTTTTTTTTTTTCTTGACACTATGATTCTGAGACACAAGAGCTTCTGTCTGAGACCTCTCTGATTCTCTTCTGGTGGAATGTGCTTTCATACAATTCACATTTACATGTAGATTAAAAGGTCACTTAAAATTAATAGGAAGGCAATGCTTTGTAATGTTCCTGCTATTGCTTGATTCAGCACATTGGCAGGAATGGAAATAATGTAAATAGAACAGACAAACATTGGCTGTGGTGTCCTGGGTAGTGAATGGTTGCACTTGCTGCTGCTGCAGAGATTCGCTGCTGCCAAACGGAAAGAAGCCAGGTTTAGGAAGGATCGGTGCTGAGCTGTTCCTGTAGCTGGACATGACCTTTTACTCTTCATGAGTCCATATTTCCTTAAACTAAATATAATTGTTCATCTTTGTTAAGATTTTAAGTTTTCTACTATGAACAAAAATGTCCAGGTACATATACTTGGAAAATCTGATATTCTGGCCAAAGCCAAGTTTTAGTCTACACTATTACAAAACATTTGAAACAACACGTAAGATCTCTATTGCAATCCTTTGAAGATCTCAGGTTATATTATTTTACAAAAGACAGACTCTAAAATATTATTAAATGAAGAAAATTTTATGGAAAAACATATTTGTAGAAAATAAAATTGAGGAATTAGAAAAGTTGGTTTATGGTATGACTGTGGTTCATGAAACAGGTGGATATTCAGAATTATGATTAATATAATGGAACAGAAAATTTTTGTTTTCAGAATTTATGTTAGTTGAGGACATGATCACACAAAACGCAGTACTTATTCTAACTGCGTTTCTAAGGTCAAAATTAAGACAGTGATAAACAGTTTTAAATCTGGTGAACAAAATGGCTCTGTACATTTTCCTACAACTGGCTTGAACATTAATTACTACATTGATTTTTACTTAAGTAAGCAATCTCAAAATCAAGATCCTTTTTCAAAAACATTGAATGAAGGTTATAGAGTTATTGATTCTTAGAGTAAAGAAACTTAACTTCAAGGCTCGCACACACGTATTATTATTGTAAACAACTCTGTCTCCAAATTTTAACTCGCCACATTGGTTGATGACTTCAGCTTTAGTGTTTTGAATTTTTTTAATTTGGTTATCAATTTAAAAATATGTGATCCATTATTTTTATTTTCAACATTTTTTGTGAGCATGATTCAGGGCCATTTAGAGCCGATTGAAATTCCAATGAAGAATGAAAGCATATGCCATGTTCTGAGAAACAAGCAAAACATCTATAGCAATGCTCCTGTTGTTATGTTTTTACACTTAGACTTCTTTCTCAGAAATATTTTTAGCTCAAGTGTTCATATAAGATGAGATTGCTAATGGTGATGAAAGGAACTTTTAAATGATAATTTTACTGATTATAGATTGAGATAAGATGCTTCAATATACTTGAGTTTTAAAATATCCCATTAAAATACCTCATTAATTCATTGCTACTGTTCTTCATTTCTTCTTTTCTTCTACACCTTGTCTTTGAGAAAATTAAAATATTGTAATGAGAATTCTATGAGTAGAGTCAATAGAATCTAAAAGGACTGATGGGAAGACATGTACTTATATCTTATATTGACAAAAATGTTACATCACAATCTTATATGACTGATTTATTGGAGATTTATAATGCATAGTCAGAGAAAACCATGGAGTTGTTCACAGATCACTGCAAACCCTAAGTGTTCATTTAACCATTGTCCTTAATGTGATGGAAACCTGTGGTCATCTTTCACCCATAACACGATTGAACTGAAAATTCCTTCTGGCCAGGAGAGTTTTAATTACTTTATTGATCAAATTCATTTAAAATAAGATGAGTGAAATATTTGGGAAGTAAAAAATAGATAAATAAATAAATAAATAAATAAATAAAGTAGATGCATTTTGGCTATATGTAATGATTTCAAGAAAATGAAAATAAAACTAGGTTATAAGAAGTTCCCTGAATTCTATATAGATATTTAATTTGAAACAGTTATTTAAAACTCACTAAATAGTATCTACTCTGCTACTACAGAACTATTTTTCTTGCTGAATTTAAAAATTATAATGTTTTATGAATTGCCTTTCCTGTTTTGGTCCATGAAGTAAATAAATTCTATGGAACTTCCCATTTGAATATCTAATTGCCCAATTATCGCCAGAGGTGGCATAATTGATATGATATTGTACGTTCACATTCTCTGATGATTATTTTATTTACTTTTAAAGTAAATAATTTGATTAAGGAAATCAGTAAAATAATAGGTCTAATTTGTTTTGTAAAGAATACGTGAGCAGTATTTTATTGTTTTTCTTGAGTTTTTATAAGATTTTCTACATACATACATGCCTGCACACAGATTTTAATGTATATTTTGATGTAGTAGGCTTAGGTTGGTTGAAAATCTACTACATCTTTCCAGGCAAGGGACCAATATAATAACTTGCATCTTTAATTAAAATTGATTGGTTTTCTCATGATAGGCTCTAAAAAGGCTGCTTACTGTATTGCTTTTTTCTCAGGACTGTAAAGAATAGAAAAAAAGATGATGCATATAGGTTGAGAAATAATCATATACTGGCATTTATAGAAACTGATAGACAAAATGATTAGAAGATTGATAAGCAATAAGACTATTTTATTATGAACATTGTAATATAACATGATCTTGAGAAAAACTCTCTTCACAATTGCTTAGTGGAAATAGAATCCACTATAATTTTATATATAAACTAAATAATAGTTCTCATAGTTCAAGGGTCAACAGTGTATGTGTGTATTTTGAAGAAATGGCTAAAATTATATAAGATCAGCCTGGAGCATCTTCTAGTATCAGAAAGTAAGGAAGTACTCAGAAAAACAAAAACAAAAACCCACACGTTGTTGGGGGTTGGAGGTAGATGTCAAAGGAGCACAGGAGCCAAATAAATGAGCACCCAAAGGCCAATGTAGAAATTTGAGCAGCAAAACAAATGAAGTGGTATTGGAGTATAAGTCAAAATATAAAATAAATATGCATGAGTACATATTGATAAAAATATTGTTAAATAAATTAATAAGTGGAGAAGAGACAAACCTTCTGTGCACGATAGTTCCAAATGTTTGTGTAAATACTCTGCCCTCAAGGAAGTGGAGCATAACTCCCCACTCTTTACGTGTGGACTACTTAGAGGCATTCCTCCCTGAGGGTACAGCTATGAAAAGGGGTAAATTTAACTTTATGGTGGAGAAACCTAACAAACAGTGAACATCAACAGTGGTATGTCTTTTTTATAAATTTACAAAATATGTCTCCCTCACCCATCTCTCCCATACCCAAGCACTTCCCTGCCTCTGGCAACTGTCATCTTCTGTATCTATGGTCTTTTTTGTGTGTTTGCTTGCTTGTTTGTTCTAAATTCAGGTACAATTTAAAAATTGATATTTATTTTTTCAATTTTAAAACATTTAATTTATTATATATATTTTTAAAACATTTAAAAATATGTTTTTAAAACATTTAAAAATACACACATTATATATATTTTTAAAACAAATAAAAATATGTTTTTAAAACATTTAAAAATACACACAACACACACATACACATACACACACACACAGTTGACCCTTGAACAATGTGTAGGTTAGGGGTACTGACCTTCTTTGCAGTTGAAGATCCATGTATAACTTTTGACTCCCAAAAATTTTAACTAATAACCTACTGTTGACCGACAGCCTTACAGATAAAATAAATAGTTGATTAACATATGTTTTCTATGCTGTATTATATATTGTATCCTTACAATGAAGTAATCTAGAAAAAAGAAACTATTATTAAGAAAATAATATATATGCATGAAATAAAAAAAACATATCTTGGATAATTAACCAAAATCTTTGTTTAAGTTTATAGAACTTTCTCTTAATTCTAAGAATCTTTCCTTTGACCTGGACATGTAAGCTTGCCTCCATTTGACTCCATATTTTCATTACCCATTTAAATAATACTATATATTCTGATATATTTCCTAAATCATTACAAAATACTTCTAAAAACACTGAAGATAAAATTTAATTAAAAACACACTGAAATAAAAGTTGAGATTATGGAAAATTTATCCAACAAATACAGGAATTGATAGATATGTAAACACTATTGAAAACCCAATGTTTGTCATACCATAAATAAAGTCTAATTAGATTGCTTATCTTTGCTTAATTGTAAGGACCAATTAAGTTATATCATCCAAATTATGTTACTATAATTTAAAGACTCAATAACAATTTTGGATATAATTTATTTATAATCAAATATTTTGACATCAGCAGAAATACTATAGCCTATATACATAAAGCATGTAACTAGTGATAGCAAGGGTGAAATTATGTATTAGGCATATATTTATAATAAAATAAAAGTGAAAATTGATTCTACTCATGTATCCTCCACTGTCTTTCTTAAATATGCATATGAGAGATAAAACAGACATTTTATGATGGCTGTAATAAGCCATCCATATTTTCATTTTAATATGATTAAGCCTTTCAATAACAGTAAGCCTTTCTAAAATGTTAGAATTTTATGCCATTAGCATCTTAATCATAGGTAATTCAAAGTTATAAATAATAATATGGCCTCAGTATAGTGTGTACAGATGATAAATATTTGATGGATACAGAATAAGTTATAAGTAATATTGATTTGGGGGCTTTAACGTTACTTTCTATATCAAGACTACTGAACTTTATAGCAGTTAAAATGTTCTGAAAATATCTTTGTCCTTTAGTTTTAACAGATAGACCTCCACCCATAATTCTACAAGGCCCTGCCAACCAAACACTAGCAGTAGATGGCACAGCATTACTGAAATGTAAAGCAACTGGTGATCCTCTTCCTGTAATTAGCTGGTTAAAGGAGGGATTCACTTTTCTGGGTAGAGATCCAAGAGCAACTATACAAGACAAAGGAACATTGCAGATTAAAAACTTACGGGTAAGTAATGTTCAACTTGTAAGTATCTTTATCCCAACTTATGTACTGACCTAGAGAAAACTGTGTGTGAACTTAAAACCTCATATCCCTGCACATTGCTCTACATTTTATTATGGTCCATGTTAGTTCGTATTGTACAAATGATGAATTCCAATTAGAGGGAATATCATTGTTCTTATGTTACTCATAATTTTTAAGCAGACTTAGAAAGTTTTTACTCCTTCATCCAAATCCATCCTATATAATGAAGAGCTAATATGAAAATGGTCATCACACCCTCACACAATCATGCCTTAATGGCTCAGACACTCAACACTAGGGAGAGAGGAATGGGGACCAGGCAGGAACAAATGAGCTTGTGAGAGAGGACTGGGAAGCAGCCAGGCTGTGGCTCGGGAGAGGAACAAGCTGCCTGCCCCGCGGTCCCTGGCGCCAGTGGCTGGGCCTGCACCTGTGGCCTGGGAGAGGGACAAGGCGCACACCTCATGGTTCCAGGCACCAGTGCCTGTGGCTGTGGCCCGGGAGAGGGATGAGCTGCCTGCCCCATGGTCCCGGGTGCCTGCAGCTGCAGCCCAGGCAAAACCGCCTGCCCAAGGTCCCCTGCAGCTTCAGCCAGCTTGGGCAAAGCCGGCCTAGGTCCTGGGTGCCTGCAGCCATCCAGAGGGAGGGAAGATCAGGTCCTGAGTGCAGAGGTGGTTAGGGGTGATCAGGCCAGCAGGGTAGCAATTAGAGGAGATCAGGCAGGCAGAGGTGGTTAGGGCGATCAGACAGGCAGGCAGAGGGGTTAGGGGCAATCAGTAAGGCAGGCAGGCAAGCCATCAGGAGCCAGAGGTCCAGGATTGCTAGAGGCAGTCGGACATCCCCCAAGAAGTCCCACATTGGAGAGGGTGCAGGCTGGGCTGAGGGACCCCTTCCAGTGCACGAATTTCATGCACCAGGTGTCTATATAATAAAAGCCTAAGCGACTTTTATGGCAGAACAACCGGTCGCTATGATGCACACTGACCACCAGGGAGAGATGCTCAACAGAGGAGCTGCCCCCTGGTGGTCAGTGAGCTCCCACAGGGGTAGCGCTGCTCAGCCAGAAGCTGGGCTCAAGGCTGGCGAGTGCAGCAGTGGTTGCGGGAGCCTCTCCTGCCTCTGCAGCAGCACTAGGGAACAGTGAGCCCAGCAGTAGGGAGCCTGCTGCTAAGGAGCAGCGAGCCAAGCAGTAAGGAGCGATCAGGCAGGTGGTAAGGAGTGAGGGGTCCTGGACTGCAAGAGGGATATCTGACTGCCAGCTGGGGATCGGGCCTAAGCCGACAGGCGGACATTTCCCCCAGGGGTCCCATACTGTGAGAGGAAACAGGCCACACTGAGGGACCCCTCAGTATGTACATAATCCATGAAATTGAAAATCTTAATTACATAAAGTTAATGATAGGAATAGAATATTTAAATAATTTTAAAATGACAAATACAGCTGATTTAAACTCATGAACAAAGGACATTTATAAGGAAATGTGGATAAATTGGCTTGACCAAACAGCTGTGTGGAAAACATAAAGAGATGAGACTGAATAATAGGAGACAGGTTTAACTAGTTCATAAAATATCTTACATTTTAGGTTAAGTTGCTATAGAGTTTAAATGTAAGCCTGTGGACAAGAATAAGCCTTGTTGGTCTTTTAACAGAGGATGCCTGTTCCTGCCAACTTAAGTAAGTTACACCTGCTTCAGGATCAACTCAATCAAAATAAATGTTTACTTCTGAGTATTGTATTAGCTATGTACTACTGTGTAACAAATCAGCAAAAAACATAGAGGCTTAAAGCAATACACATTTACTACCTCACAATATCTGTGGGTTTAGAAGCCTGGGCATGACTTAGTTAGGTTTTCTTCTTTAGGGTCCAAAAGTCTATAATCAGGTGGGTCATCTGAAGATTGACTTGGGATAGATTTGATTCCAAGCAACATGATAGCAGCAGCACTCAATTACTTGTGACTGATGACTTCAGAATCTTTCTTACTGTTGGCTGCCTTTAGTTCCTTGCTATATGGATATTCCCAATGTGATTTCTTGCTTCCTCAAAGTCAACAAGAAAGAGAGTCTCCTAGCAAGAGAGGCATTGCTGTTCTAGCAGCATGATCAGAAATATGACATCCTGACACCCTTGCTTAATTCTGTTGGCAAGAAGTAAATCAACAGGCCTTCCACAGGCAAGCTGAGGGATTATACAAGGTGTAACTACCAAGAGGATATATCATGGGGGTGACCTGCCCTTCAAAAATATATTCAATTTTTATGCAGCAAGAGAGCCTCCCTTTATGCAGCAAGCGCTATGCCAACACTTGAATGTATATTATAGTAATCAAAAGATTGGGAATGAGAGCCAGCACTAAGATGGTTGACGTAATAGTGCACAAATAAAAAATCAATTGAAAATGATTCAGTGGAAGAAGAGTTAGTAGAATCTGGTCTTTGGGGAGAAATTAGGAACCAAGATGAAGAAAAAAACAAAGCAAAAAAACCCAAAAAACAATGTTGAATTTTCCCTTTTACAATGCTCATAATGTTCACTTACAATGCCAAATTATTTGCAATCATATACTTACTTTGTATTTATCAGTATATCATACAGATACATATACAAAAAGGAAAATTTTATCTATTTTTACATTGTGTGTGCACACACAGACACACAAATATTCAATATATTAAATGCATTTTTATTTTAAGGCACAAGCATTAATTATTGCTCAAAGTAGGAAAAAATGCTTTTTAATTCAGTTAAAAGAAAAATAAATTAATATAGATTTTAGCCTGTCTTTTTATTGATTGTAAATTAATTGTTAACCTTCTATGAACAAAATGGGAGTTATTAAGAAATTAATGCCAACTCCCCTTGAGTAAACATTTTAACCTCTCTCTCTGTGGGCTAAAGGCAGACTTGGGCCATGGAGGTTAATGCAGTTTGACTGTACTGCTGAATTAGAGGTTGTGCTTGAATGGTCAGGATCCCAAGTAATGTTTGAAAAAAGCAATTAAAGGTGGGTGCTTGATGATGTCAAACTCTGAGCCCTCTGACAGACTCCTGAGCAGTCTGTCTGAGATGCAGGCTCCTGGGGGCTTGTCTGCAGCCAACTGCACAAGGAGTACAGTAGGTGACGGAGGCTGACAGCACATGAATCTCTTTTTAAAGCACTTGCTTAAGGATAAAAGGAAAAGGGTGGGAAAGCCTTGAAATGCCTGTGATCAGAAATGACATTATTTAAAGTTGAACGAATAAAAATGAATGCGATGATGATGATGACATAGGAGTGACTTTTAGCAATGAGATTTAGGCTTTTGATAGCACTTTTGCTAAACTCAAAAAAATGATTCTCTTTCTGTAACATGACTGTCTTTAAAGGGAGATAAAAATGGGTTTTGCAGTACTTCACTCATATCAAAAGACTTTCTGTAGGTTATATTCTTTTGTGTCTCACTATTTTTTTGATACTTAATGCAAGAGGGGAAATAGAATGATGAACATTGTGTTCCTATAGTTCAGCTAATTGGTTGCTGAATCTGTATCTTTTGAGAAGTAGAAAATTTGAACACTCATTAAAACATATCTACCACAGCTAATGTCAGACTTGTATCTCCCCACAATGACAAGGAGATCTGTTAAGAAGCTTTACCTACATACCCTTCTTGTAGCATTTGCACGTAATAACAAGTGCTACATTTTAGTTCAACAGCTATAATAAAATGCAAATTCTTCACTCTTTCAGAGACCATATTCAAATGAACATCCCATTAAAATCCAACTCAGCTCATTATATTTAGTTTGTGAGTGATGCTTCTTAAATGAACAGATTTCTAATGACTAATGTGCTCAGCCACATCTGAAAGAAGAGCTTTTCCCACAAAGGCTCTCCCCCATCATCACTTCCATAATGGAAGATAGTTGTATGGAGATAATATTGCAAAGAATGATGTTCCAGAGCAATTTGAACCTTAGGTTAAAATACATAATGACATGTAAAATAAATTAAAATGGAATCACAGTAACATCCATGAACTAAAGATTTACATGAGAATCAATTCTGAAAAGTTCAGTCATCCACCCGCTTACATTTTGAACCCAGCAGGTAGTATATTCTATGACCTCCCATATTTCATCAACAATTAGATTCATGTTCACTGCAGAATTTTGATTCTATATTTAACTTGCCTTATTCTGTGTGGTCATCAGTTTCTCTTTCCAGTCTCACTCTTCCTTTAGCCCTAAACTGATACCAATTAATGTTTGCAATGTAAGCCCACAGGGTTCAACCACACATCTTATTTAATCTTGGGGCTTTTGTCAATGCATGATCATAGAGTATTCTTCATTTTACATTTATAAAATAGAACTTTTGATTATATTATTAATTATTCCTAAAAGTCTTTTGTTATTCTTCAACAAATAGCAGAAATATTTTAAGTGATTAATAAAATGGCTACTTTTATGTATACTTATAAAATGAGTTATGTATTAGATTATTTCTGTGGTCTCTTTCAGCTCTAAAATTGCAATTTTCCATTGGCATGATTTGTTTATTTTTTAATGATATAATTATATTCCATTCATTGTTATACTGCTACAATTTAAATATAGCTGGATACTGATCTCGTTAAAGGGAAATATTTAGTATTTTTAATTTTTTAATATTTCCAACAAATTATTTTAAACACTTTAATTCTCTCCCCACCTTGCTCACTAGATTTCTGATACTGGAACTTATACTTGTGTGGCTACAAGTTCAAGTGGGGAGACTTCCTGGAGTGCTGTGCTGGATGTCACAGGTGAATTCTTTGTGAATTATCTTCCCAGAATTTATCTTCTCAAGAAATCTTCTGTTAAAAAGAAGGAACTCCTACCATTTGCAACATCATGGATGGAACTGGAGAGCATTATGCTAAGTGAAACAAGCCAGTCAATGAAGGAAAAATACCACATGATCTCACTCATTCATGGATAATAAAGACCATTACAAACTTTTGAACAATAATAGATACAGAGGCAGAGCTGCCTCAAACTGATTGTCAAACTGCAGTGGGAAGGCCAGAGAGAGTTGGGGGGCAGGAGGGAGGGGAGTAAGAGATCAACCGAAGGACTTGTATGCATGCATATAAGCATAACTAATGGACATAAGACACTGGGGGGTAAGGGAGGGTAGTGGTTTGTCAAGGGCGGGGGGGGGGAAAAGGATACTTATGTAATACCCTTTGTAATACTTTAAGAGGAAAATAAATAAAAAAAAAAAAAAAAAAAAAAAAAAAAAAAAGAAATCTTGCATGCATTTTAGTGATTACCTCATTATCAAATACCAAGTTAAGAAGAGATCAATATTTTAAATTCATTAAATGTAAAAATTGTCATGCCACTTTTTAATTCCTGCACTTCTTACACATAGCATCGCAAATATGCAATTTGATACATTTTTTCTTGACAACCTTATTTTATTTTCTCAATCTAAAGAGAAAGCAATCCTAATGATCATGTGGGAAAGCAAACATTTAGTAACATGTAGGAAAAGCAAATGTTCACTTATATACTTTTGTTCACTGACTAGGTCACTTATGTAATATACGATTTTTCTTTTTTAACCATAGTCGTCAGCATATGCATTCAGGAATGAAGCTTTTTCTGTTTGTCCTCTACAGAATCTGGAGCAACAATCAGTAAAAATTATGATTTAAATGACCTGCCAGGACCACCATCCAAACCACAGGTCACTGACGTTACTAAGAACAGTGTCACCTTGTCCTGGCAACCAGGTACCCCTGGGACCCTCCCGGCAAGTTCATATATCATTGAGGCGTTCAGGTATGGGATATTTCCTATGTTCTCCATTGGGTTTTGCTTTAGTTCATATGTTCTCAAATCTCCTGCTTTTTTATTTTAAGGACGGGATCAATCAGTACATTTTAAGAATTTACTTTAAATCTGACTTTATTCAAGAATAGACTTAAGTGTGTTTCTTTTTCATTTTAACCTTAATTATAAGATTAAATATGTATTATCCCTGCCTAAGTTTATAGGAATCTAATTATGACATAATCACGTAGCTCCTTTGTTTACCCTGTCCATTATAAGGATTTAAGATGAGAATTTCGGCATTAGAAGTAAGCAGAAAATAATTTAATTAGGCACAAGGACCTTTTAAGTTATGCAATGTTTATTGAGGCACAGAACCTGGAATTTTGTTTCCTAATACCTACAGCAGAACTTAAAATAATTCCATTTGAATACATATTTAAATACATCTATTGGTTATGCTTAAGAGAAAATTAAAAACTACAACTAAAAAATTATTGTATGTATCTCTGGTTGCTGAAAGTAAAAGATATGTTTAGTTGTTACTTGAAATAATTGTCATCAGTTTAAGGATATAAACTATAAGCTAGCAAATGTCATTATATTAAATGTCTTATGGGAATTTAATAAAATACAAATAGGAAAATGTAGTTTTGTATTCAGTTTCAATGTGCTTTTATTTGCCATTATAAAGATAGTGATGGCCACTGTCCTTTACAAGCATTAAGACAAATGCTTAAGAATGCTTTCATTTTAGTTTCTTATAGTCCATTTAATGGAATTATGAGCACCTAGTTTTCAAATTTCAAAATACATTTTTCTTTATAATTCCCATGCTTTGATGCAAAGGACTTACTTCTGAAAAATTAATGGAAGGTGCTGAAAATTGCATTTTCTCTTCATTTTAAACAAAAGGAATACTTGATCTCAGACAAAGTGCTGTATACGGGCATGCTGACTGTAACTGGCTGTAAGGGGTTCAGAGATAGCTCCTCATTCCAAGAGGACCTGTCATGTATGATTTTATTAAAAATGTGACCAGTGGAAAATACTCATCCAATGCTTCCTTCCTTCTTTTACAGATATGTAGTTTTAGAAGGCTTTATTATAATATTGCATGTGGAAATGATCAAAAGAAAACACACCTTGTAACAGGAAAATGTATTGGCATAATTTACTCTGTAGTCCATTTATTCTTTCTACAGGTTAATTCTTTTCAAAGTATATATATATATATATATATATATATATATATATATATATATATACATTTATGAGGACCATATTTATTGTATAAACTTGATGTTGTGATCTTGGCCTCTGTTCCTTTTACAGGTATTCATTTAGTGGGCTGCTGTGCATTAGCAAAGGGCTGTTACATCTCCTGGGCTGAGTTTAATTTTGTTGTGCATGGCACTTCCGTTAGGTGGGCTTGGCTTTGTTGTTGTATAAATTGAAATCATCCAAATGTTTCATTTATTGGGCTGAACACTCCAAGTGTTTTTTGTGTGTATGTGTGTGTGTTTAATTTTCAGCCATTAACCTTTGTCATTGATACCCAATTCCATTTCCAGTACCTTTATGACTGCACCTTAACTGAAATTTCTGTTCTTGTTTCAGCCAATCAGTGAGCAATAGCTGGCAGACAGTGGCAAACCATGTAAAGACCACCCTCTATACAGTGAGAGGACTGCGGCCCAATACAATCTACTTATTCATGGTCAGAGCGATCAACCCCCAAGGTCTCAGTGACCCAAGCCCTATGTCAGAGCCTGTGCGCACACAAGGTAATTTCAAGAGCTGTAAATATGACTGGCTCTAGAAGGAGGCATTAGCACATCTGTAAGAACAAAGGGATTGCACCAGGAAGATAAATGTGTCGGTATTACTTGTTATAATGATTCACTAGAACTGAGCCAGTCTGCAGGGAACATGCTGTGCACCTTGGTGAGTGTATTCTCTTTCTTGAGGTGTCAGGGTCTATTTAGTACCAAATAAACCAAATAATTGAATATATTCACATAGTAAGAGTGAATAATCTAAGGCTTTACTATATTTCAAAAGAAGGAAAAATATTTCTCCTTTTTTTGAAATTAATTATACAGTGATCTGGAATGGATAAGATGCCCAGATAAAGACATCATTACTCCCTACTGTTTAGAAATTCTGCTTCTATAGTGCAGTGGGTCTCAAGGTGTGGCTTCCATGGAAGCAACATCTCATCACCTGAGACCACGTTAGAAACACAGGTGCTCAGTCCCCGTCTCAGATGCTCTGGGAGTGGGGCCCAGTAGTCTGTGTTCAGGTGCCTGGCAGATGTTTCTGATGTTTTTGACAATTTTGACAACCATCGCTACAGTGTATTTTATTAAACCAGAGATTTAAAGGAGCAATTTGTTTCAGAAAGGAGTAAATCAAGTTTTCTTCCAGAGGTATGTAATTCTTTTGACTAATTAAAAAAAAAAAAAACCTACCCAGAACATTATAACAAGATGAAATGGAAGGTATCTCATTTCATTTTTAGTAGCCTGTCTCTTCAAAATGAAAAGTCACTGGAATCTAAGGATTAATATAAATGGTGGCATTCTAATTTCTCTTCCTACTAGTAGGCAAAGAGAATTAATAAAATAGAAATGGTTGCTTTATTATTTGTTAAAACCTATTCTCTACAGAGTTCTTGAGAAAGGGTTAATCATTTCTTATTTGTTAAAGGCTTTGAACAAGATATAATTCAAAGTAGTATTTTTATACTATGAAAAGCACCATACAGCCATAAAATATTATTATAATTATAATGTAGTTCAGCAACAGTTACTAGCATGCTATTATAACAGAGAAGGGCACCTTAAAGGAATCAAGTGAAATAAAGTTACCACGTGATTTTTGTAATGTTGCTGACATGATGACAGTCAAGGGAGGGGGAATGCCACTTGCTATTGTTCTGGAAGCAGTAGTGTGATTAATTTTCCATAATGATAAAGGAGCTGTAGGTAAAGAACCTGTCTCAAGAGAAAGAAAAAGCACAACAAGGAATCTGAAGACCTGAAACTGGTTATATTTTACCTTGCCTGGATCCAATTGCTCTTAGTGTGTCTAAATTTAATGAGTAAACGAAATTAAATTATTGAACTTAAAGAGGATAAGGTGTATGGTTTAAATTCAGAAAATAATAATACCTAGATCATTTCACCTGTGTAGGTGAAAACGGGCAGTTTCTGTGTGCAGCGGTGAGGGAAGGTGGAGAGATAACAGAATGTGGAAGCTTGTGGTGTGATTAAACCCGCAAACCTGCATCATTCAATATCTGTGCCAGTCACTAATTCTCGACTCATAAAATAATTTCTTGGTGAAAAGTAAAACAAAACAAAACATTAATGAAAAGGTGTTTGTGCTCTGACTTGTTCCAGCTGAGAGATTATATGAAGAAAAAATGCTTATATTCTCTTAACAGGTGTTTAATAGGAAAACACGTTTTGGGCCTGAATATCAGGATCATTTTTGATACCACTTTCAGCAGCTTTGCTATTTGAAAAGCTCTTCTTTTCAAAGAATGCTTTGCTGTATGCGCTCTTATTTTTAAAAGATATTAAATACCATATAAATAAATAAATAAATAAGTACCATAGAATTTAGAATTATTTTAGTAAGGCAGCAAATACTTGCACCATCAACATCACAATAATAGACCATAGGTTAACATTATTGACCTAATATAAATATTTTTTGTTTTAAATAAAACTTGCAATGCTGTTTATGTTAAGGATGAAAAAAATGGAACTGGAAAAATGTCACCAAAGTTCAGGTTCCAATTATTGCTGCCCCAATTTAAGTTAGTGCACCCCGTTTAAGTTATGACTGAGATATGTACTTAAAAATGTTTTTTTCAAGAATGTGGTATTGTGTCCTGAGAAAATAAAAAAAAAAGAAGATTAAGAAAATAAATCAATTAAAATTGGACTTTCTTTCTTAAATAAGGTAGCTGGAGAAAAAAATAAATATTATAGTGCACCAGTTAAAGAAGCTGATTTGAGTGTGTGTAAAATTCAGTGTTTGATATCAATTTGATGGACTTGGATGTCTATCATTTATATATTTTAATGGACATACACTATAAGCCATTATATATATGGGACAATAAAAGAGTATTTAAGTGAATGGTAAGTAAGGGGCCAGAACAATGTATGGCTAAAGATATATCATTCTAAACATCGGAAATCTGTTTTTTCTTCTTTCTTCCCCTGGGGCCTATCCCCTGCAATAGTTTCAAAAACCTTTTCTTGGATATTGGAGCACTGCTCAAACTTTATTACTTTAGAACATTTATCAGTATTTTAATTGTTTTGGTCAAAAGAATTGTTGTGAATATTGGAGGCTTCTTCCCCTTTTCCCCTCACTTTGTTTACCTTTAATAATATACTTCAAGTTTCCAGTCCCTCTGATTACTTTTCTTCCCTAGTCTGAAGTAGGTCAAGTAGTAAAACACACAATTTACTAATTGGAACAAAATATTAAATAAATTCCCAAACAGCAGTTTTCAGATATTACCCATTAACTACTCAAGAAAATCTTTTAACATCTATATAAAACTGATGTTTCCAGAGAAGTCTTACAGCACATTCTTTATTCTTTAATAAGAAAATAATGAGACTTTCCACAACAATGTATTTGAATGGGGTGAGGGATTGCATACACTCTTTTATTAATATTATTATAATGAAGATAAATATAATCCTTTAAATTATATTTTAGCATGGTGGTAGTATATAAATACTCTTTGTTTTTGTCACAAAGATTTTAAAAAATTTTTCCCCTGTAATTATTTCTAATGGCATATTATTAGCTTATATAATATACATTGGAATTTTGCTATGAATTTTTTAAAATTTGGGAATGATTGTCTACCTGTAGATATCAGCCCTCCAGCACAAGGAGTGGATCACAGACAAGTACAGAAGGAACTAGGAGATGTCATTGTTCGTCTTCATACTCCGGTTGTATTGACACCCACGACTGTTCAAGTCACATGGACAGTAAGTTCTGAAAGGCTATGTTAATAATAGTCTCTTGCCGAAACCGGTTTGGCTCAGTGGATAGAGCGTCTGCCTGCGGACTGAAAGGTCCCAGGTTCGATTCTGGTCAAGGGCATGTACCTGGGTTGCGGGCACATCCCCAGTGGGAGATGTGCAGGAGGCAGCTGGTCGATGTTTCTCTCTCATTGATGTTTCTAACTCTCTATCTCTCTCCCTTCCTCTCTGTGGAAAATCAATAAAATATATTTTTAAAAAAATAAAATAATAGTCTCTTTTTTTTTCTTTAAGAAAACAAACCAAAGAAGAAAAAATAAGTCAACAACCCAAAAAATGGTAATAAAACTCTTACCATTTAAAAATCAATGTGTAACCAATCACACAAAAAAGAAAAGCATCCAATAGATGAAAGAATAAATATAGGAAGGAAAGATTGATTGCAGTATAAATGAAATATGTTCGGTCTTCTGAACTTTAACAGGTTTATTGAGATAGAATTTATATACCAAAGTTAAAATGTACAACTTAATGGTTTTTAGTATACTTACAGAGTCATACAATCATCACCAAAATCTGATTTTAGAACATTTCATCATCCCAAAATTAAATCTTGTGCCCATTAGCAGTCCCTTCTCCACTCCCTTCACTTGAGCTTTTTGCAACCACTAATCTGCTCTCTGTCCCTATAGATTTGCCTATTGCTTTCATAGGAATGAAATGCAATATGTGATCTTTTTAGCCTGGCTTCTTTCACTCAGCATAATGTTTTTGAGGTCCATTCATGTTATAGCATGTATCAGTATTTTGTTCCTTTTATTTCTTAATAGCATTCCTTAATAGCATACAGATACCAGCATATACATCTGTTTGTCCATTCATCAGCTGATACACCTTTGAATTGTTTCTACTTTAGGCTATCATGAATAATGGTGTCATGAACATTTGTGTACAAGTAAACATACATTTTTATTTCTCTTGATATTTACCTAGAAGTTATTGAGTAATACAATAATGCTGCGTTTAACATTGGATGAACTGCCAACATGTTTTATAAAGTGGTTATACCATTTTATGTTCCCACTAGCAATATTTTAAGATTCCAGTTTTTTCCACATCCTTGCTAATTTCTCTCATATACTCACCAACACTTCTTATCTTCTGTCTTTTTATTATAGCGATTCTAGTGAATGATGAATGGTATATTATTGTGGCTTTCATTTGTATTTGTTTCATGACTACTGATGTTTTGAATCTTTCATTTGCATTTGTTTCATGACTACTGATGCTTCATGTGTTTACTGAGCAATTATATATCTTCCTTAGAGAAATCTCTGTTTAAATGATTTGCCCATTTTTAAATTGGGTGTTTGTCTTCTTATTACAGTCATGTAATAATTCTTTATCTATAGAATACAAATTGTTTATCAGATATATAATTTGTAAGCATTTTCTAATCTGTAGTTTGTGTCTTACTTTCTTAATGGTGTTATTGAAACACAAAATACTTAAATTTTGATGAAGACTTCTTGTAAATTTAAATCAAACATCTTTATATTCTTTTAGCTGAACATCATCCAGCAGCACCAAACATGTACATATATAATTTTAATAAGTTGACATTTAAGTTTAAAAATTAATGGGTTTTAAGAAATAAATTAATATTTTAATATATGCTAAAGTGTTCAATTTCATCCTATATAATAAAAGACTAATATGCAAATCGGCCAAACCACGGAACAACTGGTTGCTATGATGCTCACTGATCACAAGGGGGCAGACACTCAATGCAGGAGCTGCCCCCTGGTGGTCAGTGCGCTCCCACGGGGGGGAGGGGGTCACCGCTCAGCCAGAAACCAGGCTCATGGCTGGTGAGCTCAGCCGTGGCTGGCGAGCGCAGTGATGGTGGCGGGAACCTCTCCTACCTCCTCGGCAGTGCTAAGGACACCTTGGGGAATGTCCACCTTCCAGTTTAGCGGGTGGACACTCCCCAAGGGGTCCCGGACTGCAAGAGGACACAGGCCAGGCTGAGGGACCCCCCCTTAGTGCATAAATGTCGTGCATCAGGCTTCTAGTGCATTAATAAATGTTAACCTGCCCCTGTCATTTCAAAATACAAAATGTTTTGACCCACATAGTAGCCACTTCAGTGGAAACAACAAATACTATAAAAATAGCCATTAATCACATTAGAAAATGCTAACACTTGTGCATGTGCTTGAGTCTACATGTGTGTCTGTTTTGTGAAGAGAGAGGTAATCTTCCCTGAGCCTAATACAGTTAGTGCCAACTTCTCCTTTCTGTCAAAGATCTCTCTGTTACAATTTCTAAAAATCCATAAAGGCATATATCGGGATGATAGAAGGGCATGCATTCTTTCAGTCTTCTGTGTTTGTGATAGACTTTGTATGTTATATAAGTAAAGGATATTTTAGTTAGACATTCCTAGAAGAGTTTTCACTTTAATTATAATCTTAATTAGAAAGTATTTATAATTATGTCTCTATTGTTTTTTTTTGTTTTGTTTTTATTGTAGGAGAATGACTGTAAGTAAAATAAATAAATAAATAAAAAAGACCAAAAAAACTGAACTACCTTTCCTCCAAGTTTCTTTGGGGAAATAACTGTCTCACTCATTCCCATTAATTTCATCAACAAAGAAAATTGAGGGGAAAAAATGATTATTTTCATCAATCTTAATTTATTATATTTGAAATATAGAATACAATGAATAGAATTCTTCCAGTGTCCTCTCAATAATAAATTCATTGAACAAATCCAATCCAACAGCCTTTTTTGAGAACCAATTTTGTACCCAATGTGTGTGTGTGTGTGTGTGTGTGTGTGCGGGGGCTATAAAAAGAGACACAAATAATGCAAATTCTTTTTTTTAATATTTTTTATTGATTTCAGAGAGGAAGGGAGAGGGAGAGAGAGATAAAAACATCAATGATGAGAGAGAATCACCGATCGGCTGCCTTCTACGTGCAAATTCTTAATGACAGTACACAGGAATAAGTGCCATAACAGTATATATGCTCCCTATAGACAGGTTTTAATCAAAGAGGAAGTGAATGATTCCATCCTCAAAAAATAGAAAAGATATTACCTCTCATGTACTTTTCTTTGAGGAAATATGAAGGTCTTACTTATTAGAATGGCTGAAACTTAGAGACATTAAGGCTTTTTACTCTAATTTTATAATTTTATGAAAGAAAACCAATACAGACAGATTGAATAATGTTCCTAAATTCCATGTATATTTATAGGTAAGAATAGCATTAGAATTTCCTTACTTCAAATCTGACACATACATAGTGGAATATTTAATGGTGAATTTCAATATATAATCCTGAATGGGGCATTTTGTTGCTTCTTAAACCACACCATCTGACTGATCAGTCATGGTTTTGTCCCCTAAGTACAAAATTGAGTAATACTTTAACAAAAATAAAACTAAGTTTATAACATTTTAAGAGTAATTATGACTAGGATTACATTGTTTCTAATTTTATTTTTATATAATTTCACATAGACATTCTATTTTCTGCATATAATGGTTTCTATTCTTCTGTTCCTATGAAGGGAACATAATGACCTCATCTTTTTTTCCAATGGCACAGTAGGGTGATTATCTGCCATGCCTCATCCATTTTCTGTAGCTTTGACTAGATACAAAACTAACAAGGACAAGGATATAGTTGTATTTTTAATAGCATATTTTTACTCATTATCAATTGAAAAAGTCTTATCTGCTCTATTGGGAGTATTGAAGGGACTTTTTTTTATTTTTATTTTTTCCTTTTTTTTTATTAAATCTTTATTGTTCAGATTATTACATTTGTTCCTCTTTTTTTCCCCCCATAACTCCCCTCCTTCCAGTTCCCACCCCACCCTCCGCCCTCACTCCCCACCCACTGTCCTCCTCCATAGGTGCACAATTTTTGTCCAGTCTCTTCCCGAATCTCCCACACCCCTTTTCCCCACAAGAATAGTCAGTCCATTCCCTTTCTATGTCCCTGATTCTATTATAATCACCAGTTCATTCTATACATCAGGTTATTTATTCACTTGATTCTTAGATTCACTTGTTGATAAATGCATATTTGTTGTTCACAATTTGTATCTTTACCTTTTTCTTCTTCTTCCTCTTCTTAAAGGATACCTTTCAGCATTTCATATAATATTGGTTTGGTGGTGATGAACTCCTTTAGCTTTTCCTTATCTGTGAAGCTCTTTATCTGACCTTCAATTCTGAATGATAGCTTTGCTGGATAAAGTAATCTTGGTTGTAGGTTCTTGCTATTCATCACTTTGAATATTTCTTGCCACTCCCTTCTGGCCTGCAAAGTTTCTGTTGAGAAATCAGCTGACAGTCATATGGGTATTCCCTTGTAGGTAACTGACTTTCTTTCTCTTGCTGCTTTTAAGATTCTCTCTTTGTCTTTTGCTCTTGGCATTTTAATTATGATGTGTCTTGGTGTGGTCCTCTTTGGATTCCTTTTGTTTGGGGTTCTTTGCGCTTCCTGAACCTGTAAGTCTATTTCTTTCACCAGGTGGGGGAAGTTTTCTGTCATTATTTCTTCAAATAGGTTTTCAATATCTTGCTCTCTCTCATCTTCTGGTATCCCTATAATTCTGATGTTGGTACGTTTGAAGCTGTCCAAGAGGCTCCTTACACTATCTTTGTATTTTTGGGTTCTTTTTTCATTTTGCTTTTCTAGTTGGGTGTTTTTTGCTTCCTCGAATTTCAAATCTTTGACTTGATTCTTGCGCTCCTCTGGTCTGCTGTTGGGAGTCTGTATAATATTCTTTATTTCAGTCAGTGTATGCTTACTTTCTAGATGGTCCTTAATCACACCATCGAGGGTCTCATTAGATTTCCTGTACATCTCATCAAGTTTATCAACAGACTCTAGAAGCCTCTTGAGAGACCTCAAAAGTGTGGTTCTGAACTCAATATCCTCCCTTGATAGTTTTGTCCTGTTTCTTTGTCTCCGCATTTTTTACGCTTTCTTGGTACACCCCCTAGTGGTCTTTGTGCGCAGTCTTGTTGTAGTTAAGCCTTGATTGTTGTAGTTAATACTAGAGGGATTTGACCTCCAGGCCGACTGGCTATGATAATCAGCTGTGTCTGCAGTGGAAGAACTTGTGTCCTCTAGGGAGGTGCTAATCTAGCCTTTGCCTGAGGCTATCTGGCAAATGCCTCTGTGCAGGGCTTGGGCTGGGCGGGTCCCACAGGATCAACAGGGCGGAGGAGGGAGCAGTTTTGGCTGCTCTCAGTCCGTCCCCAGGGGCCTCTCTGTCCCAGCAACCGCTGCAAACCTCAGAGGGACCGTAGCCAGACAGTCCTGCTTCTCCCGTTTGAGTCTGGGTCCCTAGAGACTCGCCCGCCCGGATCTGGAGCTCAGAGTCTGAGGCTCCCTCCGGATTGAAACAGACAACTGCGCCCTCAGCCACCAGCCCGCGCCTTGCGCACTCCGCACCTTAGTATTTTACTTCAGCACTGCGCCTCCTCTGATTCTCGGTTCCTCCTAGTTGTAGAACTTCCACTCAGCCAGCCTTCCTTTGGTTCTGGATGATGTCCGTTCCGTCTTTTAGTTGTATTTTTGAAGTGGTTGTTCGAGGCAGCAAACTCCGGTGTTTACCTATGCCACCATCTTGGTTTTTCTGAAGGGGCTTTTTAAAGCTGCTTCTAAATGTGGAAATTATTTGGATAAGAATCAAAGTCATTATGTTCATGAAGTCAATCACTTTAAAAGTCATTGAATTAAAAAGAATACATCAAATCAGATCAAAACTACAGGTCAGTAGTCTGGGAGTTCGTTCGTTCAGGAAAGGGACCTTATCATAGTCATCTTTATATCCCAACAAGATTGTCATTTCTGGTTTTCATATCTCACTCCCTCGTGAGCTTGACTTCTGAGAGTCTGGCTATATTTTTAATTTCTGTTTTTTTCAGAGCAAAGCGTCATTTATGAAATACCCTTTCAGTAACTGTCTGCTACATGATCAACTCAATTATTTCATACATGTTTTTATTTTAAAAAAGAAAATGTTTAATATATCACAGAGTATTGCTCCCCATGAGATATGCATGTAGTTGAGAGGTAAAACCCAACTGGGGGTGCGGTTGGTTATTAAAGGAATTATGACCAACTATTTCATTTCAATGTCCTATTTTCAACTTCCTAAATGTGCATGTCTTTTTAAAATTATTACATTGTTTGAGTTACAGATGTGTTGGGCTTAAGGGGGCAACTATATTCCCCAGCCCATGTGTTTAGATTTGGGACCAAGTGAGAAGGTATCTATAATAGGTGGCAGGATTCATTTACCAAACATACATGACATTTGTACTAAAAACAAACAAACAAACAAACAAACAAAAAAAACACATGCCCCACAAGGCTAATCTTGAAACAGCAATAGTTAGCAAATGCTACATTCTAAAAATGACTATTTTTATAATGAAGGTAGGCATAAATGATAAGAAAATGGCTGTTTCACAAAGAAATGGCAATAATTATTACATTTAAAAATATCTATTCTAGTGTGTGTGTGTTTGTGTGTGTGTGTGTTTGTGTGTGTGTGTGTGTGTGTGGTTCAAGGACAAAAAGATTCACAGACTCATTGTCCTTAAATATTACAGCTACAGGAGGTGAAAGAGTGCCCTGGAGAACCAGGCTCAGAATTTAGCTAAGTACAGACCAGTCACTTAGCAGACCAAGCCCACCTAATAAAATTTGTTTTGACTTTTGAGTTTAGGTGGATTTTTTTAATATTGAAAAGATAAATATTAAGCATCTTACTTAAACATTTTAATGCAAGGGATGATATGAGGGACACATGTGGACACCTGTTTTTTAGTATATTGTTTACTTAACAATGATGCTTTATCATTGTGCATCTTTAAAACTTGCAAGTGTTTTAAAATGTCCAATTTAGAAAAACACATGAAGTTGGTAAAAGTAGGCATGTGTGTTACTATGTATAGCTAGTAGTCCTTTAATTGTGTGTGTGCCCTTGTAACATGGGTGTTATTTGAACAAATTAAGTAACTTGAGACTCAGAAAGTTTGAGACTAAGCTATAACTCAACTGAGACTGAACCTCTCTTCATCATTTCACTTTTTCCTTAAGACAACTCTTTTTTTACTCATATTTCAGAAAATACCAAATTTTAAATTTTTATAAACCCATGGAATTGTGTCCAGACTCATAATCAGAATGGTAATAAAGTTAGTAACAAGCATATGATTTAACCTGAAAATGACCACCTGTCAAAATGTGCTTCAGAAGTCAATAGCGTAGAATGCATAGCCAATAAAAATCCCACCTAGTTTTTTAAAGGAAGTGTTTAGCATTTTCATTTTTGCTTCCACCTGTAACAACATTTTTCCCCAGAAAAGAATGTATTGCAACTGCAAATAATCCAGTTAGACTATTTAGTTATTAAGTGGGTCATTAGAAAATGCTGGCTGAAGGCATGTACACTGAAGTGAGGAAGGCAATGTTGTATAGTAAACATTAACTTCATAAACTCCCTAAAACACTTAATTAATGAAAACCAAACATGGATAAAACCAATTTACCCTGATTTACAGGCTCCCTTCATCTGGAAACAGCTGCTTAATGTGCTTCTTAAAAACACAGCTTGCTTCTTTCAGTATTAACAAGCTATTATTGTGAGTTATGTCTTTCTTTCAGTATATAAATTCACTTAAAGTGAATGCAGAGAATTTTATAAAATGCAAGTTTAATGTTGTTTTAACATATGCTGTGGTGATATTTTGGAACACTGACAGTTTTGATGAAGGGTATCTCTCTGTGGCTCTCATAAATTTAACTTTTGGCTTTTTAGTTGCCTTGTTTTTTAATGTCAGAACAACTTCTGCTTTTCAAAAATATATGTCCACTGGTGTAAACACAAACTTGTGGCATGGATGAGGATTCAAAGACTATGGCTTTGGCATCAGAACAGGGCTGACTTTTTCATAACATAACCTCACACAAGAGTAGCACCAATATCAGAAAATCATTGAGGGTTAGCAAGCTGTCGGGTGGATAAAGGAATTCTTACTCGATGAGACTCATCTGTGAAACTGGAGTTAGCTATACATAGTAACACACATGCCTACTTTTACCAACTTCATGTGTTTTTCTAACTTGGACATTTTAAATACAGATAAAACTGTTCCTTTGTTCTGTGGTATTTTGACTGTGATTCTGTAAATTTTTTTGAATGCTGCAACTCAAGAGGTTAGATTTTAATACATGAAAGAATAACATTTGTTTATAACGTGTTCACAGTTGAATAAAGAAATTTTAACAAGCTGAAATAACCATTTTTATCATTACATATTCTATTTCATTTCTCCTCAAACTTCATAAAATGAGGTCTTCCACCCCTTCTCCATTAAATTTTACACATCCTTTGACTGTGAAATATGTCAAGTGAAAGGACTTTTAGAATATGACTAGCAAACTATAATATATGAAATGTTAATTGGAGAAGGTGCTATGGTATTTATATTTGTCAAGCATTTCTAGAAACATGGTAAGACATTTAAAAAAGCTAGATGTCTTCTCCCTGAAAATGAAAAAAATGGTAGTATTCCAGTAAAGATTGTTTCATAAATGTATAAAGAGAATATGTTTCATTTTTAGCTTACATTTTTATGTATTTGGTTTTATGTAATTATTATGAGTGAACTTATTTTTTAAATTTCTATTTGATGTCAGTTTTGAGATTCAAAATCTCAGATTTTCAAGAACAGCTGCTTATCCTCATTTAAGAATGAAAGGATCAAGAAAGTTGTCAAATTGTGTCAGTAGTGGGACTACTGGTAAATTAATAAAAGTCTTTAATATCTGTTGAGGGCTATAAGCTGTTTTATCCATTTAGAACAGATGCTCTAGCAACACAACTTTTGGACTCTCACATGCTTCCCCATCAACAGGAATTGGACACGTGCCAATCCTGCTCTTCCACTGGATAGATCCCACTGTCCTTGTAGATCTTAGCACTCCTTCAGGGAAACTTCATCTTCTCTTCCTGATCCAGCCAATTCTTCTCCACTCCAGGCTTCCTTAGCTCCTTGTACATCTCAATCATAGCATTTGTTCATGTCTATTTGTTATCACTGTGACTGGACATTGTTTGGGTGATCATTAGACAATTCCCATCTTCCACTTGGGCTCTAAGCACTATGAAGTCAGGGACTGGCTCCTTTCATTCTCTTTTTATCCCTACATTTTCATACGCTTCTTACTTTATTGATTAAGATATTACATATGCGTTTTTATTCCCCACCCCCCCTCATGACCCCTTGTGTCTGTGTCCATTGATTAGGCTTATATGCGTGCATACAAGTCCCTACATTTTCAAATTCCTGGTGCTTATTAGTAGGAACTCAAAAACTATTTTTGATTAAGTGAAGGTGTTAGTGAATGGACAGAGATGAGAATGGAAATCTCTAACAAACTATATATGCAACCACAAAGACAGGAATTCTTGAATATAGAAAAAGGACAAACAGATAAGAAATGGAGCTAGAAAAATTGGCAGGTCTAGGTCTTGACAGGACTTTGTGTTACTCCAACGAATTTGAATTACGTAGTATCTTGGATACCATGAAGTATTTTAAACAGGATAGAGAGTTGTTTCACTCTTCATTTTTGAAATAATAACTTAGGAACAATGTGCAGTCAGATTTAGAAGAGGGTATAAGATGCTGGGATATGAGTTAGAACGCTGTGGCATCGTCTGATGATAGCTGATGAGGACAGAAACAGGGACAAGAGAAATGAGGATGGAGCCACTGTGGTGCCTAAATTACTTCCCTTTGGTTTCAAAAGCTTTTTGCTTTGTTTTTCAGGTGGATCGGCAGCCCCAGTTTATTCAAGGCTACCGTGTGATGTATCGCCAGACCTCGGGCCTGCAGGCCACACCAACATGGCAGAATTTAGATGCTAAAGTCGCAAATGAGCGAAATGCTGTCTTAGTCAATCTGAAAAAGGGGGTAACTTACGAAATTAAAGTTCGACCTTACTTTAATGAGTTCCAAGGAATGGATAGTGAATCCAAAACAGTTCGTACTACTGAAGAAGGTCAGTATTCAGATCCCTAACATGAACCTAACTTAGACCGTAATGAAACCAATTTCTGTTGAAGTTGTAGTGTATCATCTTTCTTAGAAGAGTAGCAAGAGAGACGCTAAAAGTGAATCCAGGAAGGAGTATTTTTCTCTTTTTGTTCTGAGAATTCCATAAAATCTGACAACTCAAAAAAAAAAGACATTCAAATAATTTGTAAACATTTGTCCCAAATCTTCTTTGTCAGTACATTGGAACTTGATTATAATATTTCCCCATATTTTTTTTCCATGGATTAGACTCACTTGGCTTCATCAAAACAGGCTACTGGGAACTCAAGAGCACAGGCTGTTCATTGTCACGCCTCTTAGAATGACATTTTCTTCTTGAAGTCTTCTTCCCTGTGGCCTCTGCTGATCTGACTCATAATTTCTAATTTAGAATGCCACACGCATGTTTGCAATAGTTTTCTTCTTACAGTTGTTTTCTCCCTTCCCCATTTTGGAACTTTTCTTGCCTGAACTTTAAAGTTAACCTGTGAGAGACATAAATAAATGTAGGTCTCAACCAGTCCATTTACTAGTGTCTTCTTTATTTAACTACATGCTTATAATAAATTCTATCATAAAACTAAAAAAACATCAGATGCCAAGTAAAATAAATTTCCTCCCTTTTATGTTTTGTACTAATTTTGTGTATATGCTCCATTAAAAAAAGCCTTTTTTTCTAAACTTACTTTATATAAATTAATATACTAAACTCAAGAAAATGTATATAGGTTGTTCACACTAATGTGTAAATGCTCATTTGTCTAAAGAGCTTTTCAAGTATGCTTATCTTATAATAAGCAACACAATGAAAAGGTTATCTTGACATTGGTTTGCAGTGTGATACACTGACAGGCATAAGTACAGGCTTTTAAAGGCATCACTAATATATGTTTAAGATATGTAAAGAAAAAAGTACTAAAAATTAATAATAGAGTCATCACCATTACATTTTACTTAGGTTGAATAGGTATAGTACTAACAAGTGGGATAATTCAATACAGAATCCCATGTTGAAGTATACTTCCAAAATCAATTCCACTGCACTTAGACCTTTCCCCTGGATTAGACATTTGTCACCATCGCAGTATGTTCATCTCCGACTTCAGAGACCTTGTGAAGGTAACAAATGGAACTCAGCTAACCTGTGCCTGGGAATGATGAGTGGTGATTTAGGTTCTTTCACATCCATAGAGAAGCTGGGCACAGGAATCATTGACCCGTAAGGAAGCAGGCATGGTGTTCTCTCCACGCCAGCAGAAAGACCAACGAAAAACTAGCTCTCAGAAGTTATTTTTCAATACAGTCTACTTAATAACGACAAAACTGGTAGACGGTGGTGGGATTTATGTCATCGTGCCACATTTCAGAGCATTATTGTCACACAGAGGAATAATAAAGGGTGGTATTGTGGTATGTGTGTGTCCTGCTTCTTAATGTAAATATGACCAAACTTACCAAACATGGGAGACTTTATAGACAGGCTTTAAAATGTATTTTACAATTCAATTGTATATATTTTCAAAGGGCTAAACCATGTAGAATTATGAAAGCATTGACCCTTTTACATAATAATCCTTTGAATTTTGTTTTAACTGTAAGGATTTTTATATTGATTTTTCTTTCTTTGGTTTAAACTCAGAGATTCACTGAGAATTCATGCTTTCCATCAGAATTAGTATTTGTTACCTCTCAGATACACTGTATGGGACACTGCAGTATAAAATCAGAAATTCTTTTCACTCACCTTTTCTCAGTGGGATTACAGAGAAACCATAAAGGAAGCAAATGTAAGAAGTTAAAATGTGTCCATGAGACATTTGACTCAACATGAACTGTTTTCATTTCTATCTTTAGAGTTCCTTGCCCATCAATATAAAATAAGTCTGAAATCTTAAATTATGAGTCAATTTAGAGCAGTAAATTATTTTCCCAATATGAAAAGACAAGTATTTTCCATTTGTTGGTATAATTTATAGCTGTATCACTGTTTTTATTAATTAAAATCAAACTAAAATAAATAGGTTGTCAATAATGCCATCACTCAGAGATAATGATTAATAAAATTTTAGATCAAAGTTTTAAAATTAGACATACCTGTGTTTAAATTCTACCCTATTGCTTTTACCTTCTGAGGTTATTGTGAGAATTAAATCTGACACTTAGCTCTGTGCTGGGTATATAGAAAATACTCATCAGAATGTTAGCTGATAAAATTTATTGTTCAGTACATAGTACTACAGCTATTGTATTTGCTTTAAATCCATCCGTTATATTTAAAATATATTTTATAAAAACTGTCACTCTTGAATACTATATACACAGTTAGAATACTGGAAACCAGAATCTCCTGCTTCTTGTCTTCAGATTTGTATTCTGCAAGCACCATTAATGCACACCAAGACTTACAGTTTGTGTTTATTCTAATTGCTTCTTCTACAGCCCCAAGTGCTCCTCCACAATCTGTCACTGTGCTGACAGTTGGAAGCCACAACAGCACAAGTATTAGTGTTTCCTGGGACCCTCCTCCTCCAGATCATCAGAATGGAATCATTCAAGAATACAAGGTAGGGCCTGCATGAAGGAAGGTTCACAGAGCAGGCTCCCAGGGGAGTCTCAAGAGCATAAGAATGAGGCACATCTTCAGTGTCTTTCTTTTTGAATTTGAATGTAAATTAATATTTACATACTAGAAGCCAGGTGCACAAAATTCGTGAATGGTAAGGGGTCCCCTCAGCCCAGCCTGCACCCTCTCCAATCCTGGACCCTTCGGGGATGTCCAGGGGATCGGGCCTAAACCGGCAGTTGGACATCCCTCTCACAATCCGGGACTGCTGGCTCCTAACTGCTCACCTGCCTGCCTGCCTGGTTGCCCTTAACTGCCCTCCCCTGTCTGCCTGGTTCCCCCCAACTACCCCCCTGCTAGCCTGGTCACCCCACACAGCCTGCTGTTTGATCATCCATCTGGTTATTTCGGTCATGACAGCCCCTGGCTTTTTATAATTAGGATTTGAGTGACAGGTAAAACAGTGGTTCTCAACCTTCCTAATGCCGCGACCCTTTAATACAGTTCCTCATGTTGTGGTGACTTATAATCATAAAATTATTTTCGTTGCTACTTCATAACTGTAATTTTGCTGCTGTTATGAATCATAATGTAAATATCTGATATGCAGGATGTATTTTCATTGTTACAAATTGAACATAATTAAAGCATAGTTATTAATCACAAAAACAATATGTAATTATATATGTGTTTTCCGAAGGTCCTAAGCGACCCCTGTGTAAAGGTTGTTCGACACCCAAGGGGGTCGGGACCCACAGGTTGAGAACCGCTGAGATAAAACAACAAATGGATAGGGGATTAGAACCTAAACCTAAAGTCACAGATAACACAAACTCAGTTCCAAAAGTAAACCATAATGGTGGAGCAGGGTTTTTTTCTGATTAGATTGTTGTGTAACACACCTTATAGCAGAATTTTTAAATTGTGTTCTCAGAAAAAGATGCTTCCGGGGTTTAGAGTCCTGGGGTGTGAATAGAAGGGTGGGCAGCACCAACTCCAACTCTGCTTTTATCTGCTTTTGTTAATGTACTGAAATCTTGCAAAATATATCATTCAAAAATGAAAGCCATTAAATACATTTTGAAAAAAAAAACCATGTTACGAACAAATGGCTGATTATCTTATTTTTCAGCTGAACTTTTTGCTATTTAGAAACAGTATATATCTATTGTTTCTTCATCATTTGATATTTAAGAGACACAAGATATATAACTGATAAATAAGATTCTGATTAGGTGATGTAATTAGACCACATTAAAACTTGCAAAAATTTTAAAACTATAATTTTTGTTATTAGTAAATATTTACATAATTATGACAACAATAACTAGACAGTTCTATTAGAATGGAAAACTAGACACCCTACTTGACCCCAGAAATTAGTATATGGCATGTGAAATTAAGCTGAATTATTTCACACAAAACATTGCAGATTGAATTATGTTATTTCTAAGAAAAAAATGATAAAATTAAAATATAATTTTTTAAATTAATGGTTAACTTACTGAAACAAATGAGAAGAATGTTCATAAGCACGTAAAATTATTCCCATTACATTATAAAAACACGGGCATAAGAAATATGGGAATAATGCACTTTCAAATAGGAGAAATTATACAGATTTTAAAGGTTTTTAAGTGTTAGGACACATTGTTTTAAGACCAACAAAAATCTACTATGGTGTGCATGTGCGTGTGTGTGTGTGTGTGACTTTTAATAAGGTTAGCATTTTACTATTGTATAACCTGAGACTAAATATCTAAAGTTCCATCTACTTAAAATTGATTTTTTTACAACATGAAAAATTGTGTCACAAATTATAAGCTTTCTCAATTATATGAGATTGCAATATTTTGGTGACAATATATATTTAGATCAGGACTAAATATTCCTCCAAAGTAACACAGGTATCATAGTGTAAATCAAAAAAATATACAATTCACAAATATTGTTTTAAAGAATTAGCTTCAAGAAATTTACCTATGTCAGAAATAAACCCTTTATGTTCTTTATGTATCTAAATTGTAAAATATTATATAATAAGAATACAAATATATAGAGAGAGCACATTTCTATTTATAACACTTTGCACAGTAACAGATTTCCATATCCAAGAAGAATGTATGCCTTACAATTTTATTATTACTAGAAGTAAAAGTCCAGCATTCATCACATTAGTATTTAAAGACTTCCCAACACTTTGTTCTCATGCATATGTACTTGTGTGTGAATATATTGATCAATATTAAGATTTATTACTGTCAATGTAAATATTCACTTTAATTTCATCTCAGTCAATACCTATAACTTAAGTCAATTAATCTTGTTAGCTACTTCTGTGTAAGTTAATATTTTCTTAAGTGAAATATAAATTACTTAGATGTGCACCTACGTACTTTGAATATTACAACTTACAATCATCATATTTTAATAGATTATATGTATAATAAATCTTGAAAAGTAAATTAAGAAGAGGAATTTATGTTTTAATCCCTATGCAAATGCTCAACCAGGGACCAGTGTCTACAGGCATTAAGGAAATTATTGTGTTATGAGCATTCAATGTTGATTATTAGTTATAAAGGAACATGACATAGTTTCAGCTTTCCTTATTGTTCTTTCCTTAATACACACATACACACAAAAACACACACTGCATAAATTAGGCTTTAAAAATGTCAATAACAAATCCTATATAATAAAGAGCTAATATGCAAATGATTGTCACACCCTCACACTATGATGCTGTAATGGCTCAGACACTCAACACTGGGGAGAGAGGAATGGAGACTAGTCAGGCACAAATGAGCTCATGAGAGAGGAATGGGGACCAACCAGGCTATGGCCCGGGAGAGAGACAAGCTGCCCGCCCTGCGGTCCTGGGCACCAGCAGCTGGGGCTGCGGCCTGGGAGAGGGACAAGCCACCCACCCCACAGTCCTGAGGGCCAGCGCCTGCGGCTGCAGCCCAGGCAAAGCCACCCACCCACGGTCCCCTGCAGCTGCAGCTGCCCCAGGTCCTGGGTACCTGCGGCTGGCCAGAGGGAGGGAAGCCCAGGTCCCAGGTGCCTGCGACCAGCTGGAGGAGGGAATCCTGGGTCCCAGGTGTGGGGCAAGGCAGAAGTGATTAGGGATGATCAGGCCGGCAGGGGGGCAGTTAAGGGCGATCAGGCTGATAGGGGAGAAATCAGGGTTGACCAGGCAGGCAGGCAAAGGTGGTTAGGAATGATCAGGCAGGCAGACAGGTGAACGGGTAGGATCCAGTGGTCCCAGATTGTGAGAGGCAGTTGGATATCCCCTGAGGAATCTTGGATTGGAGAGGGTGCAGGCTGGGATGAGGGAACCCCCACCCCCGTGTACCAATTTTGTGCACTGGGCCTCTAGTACTTCTATAAGCCTAGGAAGTATTTGATCACTACCTAATATATTTGATCTACTATATTGATCTAATTATGAGAATGGATAAGTCTATCTTCTTTTGTTATTCACTTTACATTTCTGTAGATCTGGTGTCTGGGAAATGAAACACGATTTCATATCAACAAAAGTGTGGATGCAGCCATTCGATCTGTAATAATTGGAGGATTATTCCCAGGTATTCAATACCGGGTAGAGGTTGCAGCAAGTACCAGTGCAGGGGTTGGAGTAAAAAGTGAACCACAACCAATAATAATCGGTGAGTACCAACCTATGTAGTCTGTGTATAATCAGTTAGCTGGTGGCACGTAGATTATTTTTTGAATCTCCTTCCTGAGAGTGGATATGCAGTAATGAAAGAGAGGGTACACACATCATACAGGCAAATGGGTTAGCTGACTAGAGTTTCTTACAAAAATGATTAGCCATTGCTCATACTGTTAAGACTTCCATAAACTTCTTAAAATTATAATTACTGAGTTTAACTGGTGAAAGGTTGTTTGAAAATTATTTTTAATCAATAGTTTCATTAGTAATGTTGATACCAATCTATATATATAAACCCTAAGTGACTGGTCAACTGGTAGCTATGACACGCACTGACCACCAGGGGGCAGGTGCTCAATGCAGGAGCTGCTCCCTAGTGGTCAGTGCACTCCCACAGCAAGAATGCCAGTCACCTGACCAATCAACGGCGCCAGATGCCGGGCTCATGGCTGGTGAGCACAGGTGGCGTGAGCCTCTCCCACCTCCATGGCAGCACTACTGAGCAGCAGCAGGAGGCAGCAGCAGGCACAGCAGGGCCGAGATGAATGGGAACGGCTCAGTGCCCAGCCCAGGCTCATGCTCCTACCTGGCCGCCTGCCGCTTCACACTCTACTATATCCCCCGAGAGGTCCCAGATTGTGAGAGGGTATAGGCCAGGCTAAGGGACCCCATCGGTGCATGAATCCGTGCACTGGGCCTCTAGTGAAATATAATAAGAAATGAGGCACTTATGGAAGAAAGTGCATTATACTTCAAATCTATATGCTTTCTCTTAGCCAAAAAAAACCAAAGGTCAAAATTTAACGAGAGACAGGCCAAAATAAACTTTGTAATCTATATATACTATCCTGAAGAAGAAATCCCTATTAAATCTATCATTATTACAGAAGATTGTTCCCAATCACTATGGATATGTTTGCCTGTTCTTAAGATATATATAAATGGAATGGTACAGAACATAATATTTTGCATCTGGCTTCTTTCACTAAACATAATGTCATATATATATATATATATATATATATATATATGGCAATTAATATGTTTTAATTCTGAGCAGTATTAATTTGTGTGAATATATCATATATTATTTGTTTTCTCTTCAGAGAATGAACATTCTTGTGTAAGCTATGTTGAGAACATTTTTTTTATTTCTTTGAGAGAAATAACTAAAGTGGAATGTCTGGGTAACAGGATTGAAATAATTTGATTTTATAAAAGACTTTACACAATTTTTTCCAAATTGCATACTTTTATAGAATCACTAGCAAAGAATATTATTTCCAATATTTCCATATTGTACCAACATTTGATGTTGCCAGTCTGTAATTTTAGCCATTCTTGTGAATGTAAAAAGTACTCACTTCAGTTTTCTTTGATGACTAAAAATGGTGAACAAGTTTACATGTGCATATTAGACATTCACATTTTTTTGTAAAATGTCTAAATCTTTAACTTTTTAAAAGTATGTTGTTTGCCTCCTGCTACTGATTAGAAGGAATTATATAACCACTCTGTATACAAATTCTTTGTCATGTATTTGTATTGCAAATACTTTTTTGTTTATGACTTCTCTATTCATTTTTTAAATAATCTTTTGATGAGCAAGTTTTAAATTTTAGTGAATTACAGTTGATCAAACTATTTTTTTATGTTTAGTGCTTCCTAGGAAATTGTGTCCTGCTTCTAGATAGTGAAGATATTTTCTTATATTTTCTTCTACAAGCTTTATAATTTTAACTTTTATGCTTAAGTATATAATTTCTCTTCAAGTAATTACATGTGGTGGGAGGGTTGAGGCTTATTTATTTCCAAGTATATATCAAATTGCATTGGCATCATTTATTAACTTGCCTTTCCCCAGTTAACCATATATGTATGGATCCATTCCTGGATTCCCTGTGCTGTTCCATGTCTTTATATATCTGTCCATCTGCCAAGCCACTGTTTTGATTACTGTAGCTTATAGAAAGTCATGAGATCCGGTAATGTGGATACTCCATTATTTTCTTCTGCAAAATTGTTTTGGCAGAAGAACTGTTTCAAAGCAGCTTGTCAGTTTCTACAAAATATTGTTTCTTGAAAACACAGTGAATCTATACATTAAATTGGAGAGATTAAACTTTTTTTATTGTTGAGAAACTAAGCATTTTATTAGTGAGTCATTCTCTCCAAAAATATGATGTATCTCTTTAACATTTACCTTTAATTTCTCTCAACAATATTTTGTCATTTTGAGAGTATGGTTGTGTTAAACTTTTTTTCTGATTATTTGATTATTTTTACACTAATTGTGTTCATAAAATTTTCTCAACTATTCTATGTTATATATAAATTTAATTTAATATGTTGTTCTGTTATCACTTTATTAACTTCACTTATTTACTTTAATAGTTATGAACTACTTCTTATGCATATATTTGAAAAATCATCTGTTTTCTTTCTCCTTATTTGTGTTAATATGGTCAATTCTATTGACTGGTTTCAAAGATAAACTTTGCTTTGCAAACCCCAATTGGTCAGGATATATTATGCTTTTTACATATATTACTTAATCTGATTTGCTAATATTTTATAAAGAACTAGAAAGCCTGTGCATGAAATTTGTGCACTGGGGGTTGGGGTTGGGGGAGGGTCCCTTAGCCTGGCCTGTGCCCTCTCATAGTCGGGGACCCCTCGCTCTTTACCACCTGCCTGCTCACTGTTCCTTATCTCTTTGCTCACTGTTCCTTAGTGCTGCTACAGAGGTGGGAGAGGCTCCTGCTACTGCCTGCTGCTGTGCTAGCCAGCTGTGAGCCCGGCTCCTGGCTGAACAGCGCTTCCCCTGTGGGAGGGCACTGACCACCAGGGACATTTCTTGTCTTGAGTGTCTGCCCCTTGGTTGTAAGTGCACGTCATAGCAACCAGTCGTTCTGCTGGTCCTTCTGCAGTTCGGTTGATTTGCATATTAGGCTTTTAATATATAGGATTTGTGTGAGCTCTTATATGTTAAAGACATTAAGTATTAATCAAATATTTGCTGCACATACATTTTTCCCAGTCTGTCTTTTAAAATCTAGGCTCATTAGCATTTTCCCCTGTAGCTACATGGATTCCTTTAGATGCCTGTTTTCTTCCTCATTGGAATTCTCTGTTATTTTTATTGCTATAATTTCTTTTTTTTTAAGAGTCTCTTATTCTCGTTGAGTTATGTTTTCTTCTAGTTTGCAGCCATGGGACCATAATGGCTTCACCTCTAACTTTATTTTTTAAAATATGTTTTCATTTATTTGAGAGAGAGGAAGAAAGAGAGAAACATTGAGCCCACAATCGGGGCATGTACCCTGACAGGGAACCTAACCAGCAACCTACTGGTATACAGGACAGACATCCAGGCCTGGGCCTCAGGCTTTTTACTCTTCGTTGTTAATGCTTATTGGAGTCAAAGGTCCTTCACAGGTGGTTTGTTATGTTAATGAGCTCACAGTTTCTGAAAGAGGCTGAAGATTCTCATTCAGGGTTTTCACAGGACAGTGGTACCTCGCAGAACCCCTACTCCTAGAAGACTCGCCTTTCAACAGTAATAACAGAACAGCTGACCCTGCATGGCCACTTAAAACAGGCCCAGCACTCTTCTAAGCGCTTCACCTGGTGACCTGGCTTGATCAACAACCCCAGGAGGCCGGCACTATTATTCCCAGCTTCCAAATGAGAAAACAAAGGCGCCAAGTGATTAAGTGATTTGCCCAAGTACAGGGCAGAGCTGGGAGGCACACGGAGTGGGGGCTGCTGGGGAACAGATGTGCACACGGATGACGCAGGGATTCCCATCATGAGAGACAACTGAGGCAGGACAGGACAGTGCCGGGAAGAGAGGGAAGGCAGCGGTATTGCCCCGGAGACCCAGGGAGCACATGCTGGGACCCGGCTGGACTTCTGACCCTCAGGGGTTTCATATTGCAGAGCCATCTTGCCCGGGAATCTGGAATCTGAGTTCTCACAGGGACCCCAGGACACGGAGCAGGCAATTTCCACACCTGCCTACATTGCTAGTTAAACACGGGTTCGTAAGCCCAGGGAGGGCAGGGGGCAGATAATCACAGCGGCAACATTGAGTGCTTAGCACCTGTCAAGCACCGGGCTGAGAGCCTTATGTGTATAATCTCATGCACACCTGTAACATTCCACTGAGGCTGGTACTATTATCATACCCATTTTCTAGATGAAGAAACCGAGGCTCAGAGAGGTTGCACAGGTCTAACTGGCGGAGTCTGTGTGACTTCAAAGTCACCACGTCCCTCTGCTACCCCCAACCCTTGTGTGGGTGGCATTGCTAATTCCAGCTTTTCTCTCCCTCTTGCTCTGGGACACCCGATGATCAGCAGGGCTGAGCAGAGGAGGAGAGACGGGGCTCCGAGGGATCCAACAGGGGACCTGGCCATTATTTCTCTGGAGCCCAGCGATAAAGAATCAATATGGAAAAAGACTTGCGGTTTCCAGGCTGTTCTATTGTCTCTTCTTCCCATGGAAACTGGTTTGCCATGGGCAATGAGAGCCTGTGGGCCGAGGGTAAGGGACCAAGAGGTCGGCCATTCTCTCCCTCGCTGGCCTTGCCCTTGGCGCTGGTTGACCTCTGTGTGTGGGGTGATTGGGGGCGGGGCCTTGGCTTGGCACCTTTGCATGCCCCACCCCCCACCCATGGTTCCCCCAGTTCCCCATTCACCATCAAGGATGGGAGCCTGAAGGCCAGGGGGAGGGACCGAGAGGTCAGAGAGGTCCCGCCTTTCCCACACGCTGGCCGACCCACCCCAACCGAGGGTCGGGGGGACTTGCAGGGCGGAGGCCTTGGCCTGGCATGGCCCACGTCCCCTGCCACTCACCCCTGGCTCCCCATTCGCCATTGGGGGATGGGAGCTGCCAGCTAGGGGAGGGACCGAGAGGGGGAGTGGTTGTTCTCGAGGCCACCCCCCAGTGTCCCGGGACCCACTGTTAGGTCGTCCAAATGGTCCTGACGCCCCTAGGCTATTATTAGTATAGATTTTATATCTAGTCATGAGGGGTATTGATTGGTAGTTTTCTTTCCTTCTTTGTAAGGATTTGGAATCAGAGTTGCTAGCTTTATGAAATAGGTTGGAATTTATTCCTTCCTCTTCTATATTTTTTTGTAAGAGCTTTTTCCGGCCTTGTATTATTACTCCCTTAAATACTTCCTAGAATTCAGCAATGATATCTGTCCCTGGAGTTTTCTTTGTTTTTATAAATTTAAACTTAATTCGAATTTTTATTTCTTCTACATTGATTGTGATAAATGGATTTTTGGTTTTTGCTCACTAATAAATCTGTCTCATCCATCTAAGTTTTGAAATTTATTAGCATACTAGTGGCCCAGTGCACGAAATTTGTGCACGGGGGAGGGGTTGTTCCTCAGCCCGGCCTGCACCCTCTCCAATCTGGGACCCCTCGAAGGATGTTTACAGCTATTGGGCCTAAACCAGCAGTCAGAGATCCCTCTCACAATCCGGGACTACTGGCTCCTAACTGCTCACCTGCCTGCCTGCCTGATTGGCCCTAACCACTCTGCCTGCCAGCCTGCTCTCCTTCAACTGCCCCCCGCCACTAGCCTGCTTACCCCCAAATGCCCTCCCGCCAGCCTGATCACCCCCAACTGCTCCCCCTGCTGGCCTGCTCACCCCTACCTTTCCTCCCCTCCCACTGGCCTGCTCGCCCCCAACTGCCCCCCTGCTGGCCTGTTCACTCCAAACTGCCCCCCCCACTGTGCTGATCACCTCCAACTGACCCCCACTGATGGCTTGCTTGCCCCCAACTGCCCCCCCTTCTGTTCTACTTACCCCCAATGGCCCCGCCCCCCACCAGCCTGATCACCCATAACTGCCCTCCCCTCTTGGCCTCTAACTGCCTCTACCTTGACCCTGCCACCATGGCTTTGTCCAGAAGAACGTCCGGAAGGTCTCCTGGAAGGTCTCCCAGTCTAATTAGCATATTAACCTTTTATTAGTATAGATAGAGGCCTGGTGCACGGGTGGAGGCTAGTTGGTTTGCCCTGAAGGGTGTCCCGGATCAGGGCAGGCTGGGCAAGGGGTTTGTGGTGGTTTGCGGGCCGGCCACGCCCCCATGGGGTGAGGGTCCCTGCAAGGGGGGCATGGCCAGCCTGGGTGAGGGGATGAGGGCTGTTTGCAGGCTGGCCAAGACCCCAGCGGGACCCTCACCCCATGAGGGTGTGGCCAGCATGGGTGAGAGGCTGATGGCTCTTTGCAGGCTGGCCACACCCCCTTCAGGGTGGGGGTCCCCACTGGGGTGCCTGGCCAGCCTGGGTGAAAGGCTGATTGCTGTTTGCAGGCTGGCCATGGCTTCAGGCAACCCAGGCTCCCAGACCCTCCTTGAGTGGAGGCCACAATGGTTGGAAACAGGTATCTGGGATTTATTTAGCTTCTATAATTGAAACTTTGTAGTCTTGAGTGGAGCTCAGGGCCGGCCAGGGCAGGCAGGAAGCTTGGCTTCCTCCATCGCCAGGGGCAACCCAAGCCTTCTGTTTGCTCCAGCTCCGTGGCCACAGCCATCTTGGTTTGGTTTATTTCCATACTCGGTCCTGAATGGCTGATGGGCGTGGCTGGTGGGCGTGGCTTGTAAGTGTAGCGGAGGTACAGTCAATTTGCATGTTTCTCTTTTATTAGATAAGATTAGAGGCCCGGTGCACAAAAATTTCTGCACTCGGGGGGGGGGGGGAGGGGGGTTCTCTCAGCCCGGCCTGTGCCCTCTCGCAGTCTGGGACCCCTCGGGAGATAATGACCTGCTGGCTTAGGCCTACTCCCGGGTGGCAGAGGGCAAACCCAATCCCTAGGTGCAGCCCCTGGTCAGGCTCAGAGCAGGGCCGATTGGGGAGTTGGGGCGCTGCCCCCTGTCATGCACAGAGCAGGGCGGATTGGGAGGTTGCGATGCCACCCCTAGTCACGCTCAGGGTAGGACCGATTGGGGGGTTGAGGCACCGCCCCCTGTCACACTCAAGGCAAGGTCGATAGGGAAGTTGCGGCGCCAGCCCCTGTCATGCACAGAGCAGGGCCTATCAGGGGGATTGGGGCTCCGTACCCTGTCACACACAGAGCAGGGCCCGTGCGAGGGGTTGGGGCACCGCCCTCTATCACCCACAGAGCAGGGCCCATCAGGGGGTTGGGGCGCTGCACCCTGTCACACACAGAGCAGGGCTGATCAGGGGGTTAGGGCACTGTACCCTGTCACACACAGAGCCGCAGGGTGATCAGGCGGTTGGGGAGCTCCCTGCTATCAGGCACAGAGCAGGGCTGATTAGGGGGTTGGGGCACATGTCCCTGTCACGAACAGAGCAGGGAGGATAGGGAGGTTGTGGCCCCGCCCCCTGTCACACACAGAGCCGCAGGGCGATCAGGGGGTTTGGGCGTTGCCCCCTGTCATGCTGATCCCGGTGCCGGGAGGCATATTACCCTTTTACTATATAGGATAGAGGCCTGATGCACAGGTGGGGGCCGGCTGGTTTGACCTGAAGGGTGTCCTGGATCAGGGTGGGAGTCCCCACTGGGGTGCCTGGCCAGTCTGGGTGAGGGGCTGAGGGCCGTTTTCAGCCTGGCGGGTGACTGAAGCTCCCAACCGCTCCTTTTATTCTTTTTTTTTTTTTTTTATTCTGGGCCAGCTTTAGCTCTGAGGCTTGGCTCCAGTCTGAGGCCTTGGCTGCTGAAAGCAGGTTTCTGGCCTTTGTTTACCTTCTGTATTTGAAACAATGTTGGGGTCCTGCTGGCTGAAGCCTGGCTGACTAAAGCAGGTTTCTGGGGTTTGGTTTAGCTTCTATATTTGTTACAATGTTTCTTAGAGTTGCAGCTCAGAGGCCGGCAAGGCAGGCGGGGAAGCTTGGCTTCCTCCGTCACTGAAGCAAGCAAGCCTCCCTGTTCGCGTCAGCTGCCTGGCTGCCGGCCGCCATCTTGGTTGGCAGTTAATTTGCATATCTCCCTGATTAGCCAATGGGAAGGGTAGCGGAGGTACGGCTAATTACGATGTTTCTCTTTTATTAGATAGGATGCTTATTTTCAACTAGAGGCCTGGTGCACAAATCCATGGGGTCCCTTGGCCTGGACTGCGGGATCGGCCAAAACCAGTAGTCCAACATCCCCTGAGGGATGTAGTAGTGTCCAAAGCAGCAGGTGGCCTGGGAGGAGCTGGAGCCCAGGTTAGGTGCTCAGCCACTCCCACTCATGCTGGCCCTGGTGAGCCTGCTGCCAGCACTGCTGGGTAGGCTCAATGCCACTCAGCTGCGAGCACTGCCACAGCTGTGCTCACCAGCTGTGAGCTTGGCATCTGGCACCTGTCAGTCAGCTGAGCAGTGCTCCCGCTGTGGGAGTGCACTGATCACCAGGGGGCAGATACTGTTTTGAGCGTCTGCCCCCTGGTGGTCAGTGTACATCATAGTGACAGGTTGATCAGTCAACTGACTGGTTGCTTAGGCTTTTATATATATACTAGAGGCCCGGTGCACAAAAATTTGTGCACTCGAGGGGGGAAGGGGGGTCCCCCAGCCCGGCCTGTGCCCTCTCACAGTCTGGGACCCCTCGGGAGATAACGACCTGCTGGCTTAGGCCTGCTCCCAGGTGGCAGAGGGCACACCCAATCCCTAGGTGCAGCCCCTGGTCGGGCTGAGAGCAGAGCCGATTGGGGGGTTGGGGCACCGCCCCCTGTCACACTCAAGGCAGGGTTGATGGGGAGGTTGTGGTGCCACACCCTGTCACGCACAGAGCAAGGCCGATCAGGGGTTTGGGGAGCTCCCCCCTGTCACGCACAGAGCAGGGTCGATCAGGGGGTTGGGGAGTTCCCCTCTGTCATGAAGAGAGCAGGGCCCATCAGGGGGTGGAGGAGCTCCCCCCTGTCACTCACAGAGTAGGGCCGATAAGGGAGTTGGAGCACCGCCCCATGTCACCCATAGAGCAGGGCCGATCAGGGGGTTGGGTGCCACCACTGTCACACTCAGGGCAGGGCTGATGGAGAGGTTGTGGCTCTACCCTGTCACACACAGAGTAAGGCCTGTGCGGGGGTGGGGGGGTTTGGGGCGCTGCACCCTGTCACACACAGAGCAGGGCCAATCAGGGGGTTGGTGCGCCATCCCCTGTCACACACAGAGCCGCAGGGCGATCAGGGGATTGGGGAGCTCCCCCCTATCAGGCACAGAGCAGGGCTGATCAGGGGGTTGGGGCGCCTTCCCCTGTCAGGAACAGTGCAGGGTGGATAGGGAAGTTGTGGCCCCGCCCCCTGTCACTCACAGAGCCTCAGGGTGATCAGGGGTTTGGGCGCTGCCCCCTGTCATGCTGATCCTGGTGCCGGGAGCCTCCCTGCTCCGCTGATCCCAGTGCTGGGAGGCATATTACCCTTTTACTATATAGAATAGAGGCCTGGTGCACGGGTGGGGGCCGGCTGGTTTGCCTTGAAGGGTTTCCTGGATCAGGGTAAGGGTCCCCACTGGGGTGCCTGGCCAGTCTGGCTGAGGGGTTGAGGGCCGTTTTCCAACTGGAGGCTGACTAAAGCTCCCAAACGCTCCTTTTTTTCTTTCTTTCTTTTTTTTTTTTATTCTGGGCCAGCTTTAGCTCTGAGGCCTCTCTGCTGAAAGCCGGTTTCTGGCCTTTGTTTTTCCTTCTGTATTCGATACAATGTTGCGGTTAGGCTGGCTGAAGCCTGGCTGACTAACGCAGGTTTCTGGGGTTTTGTTTAGCTTCTATATTTGCAACATAGTTGCTTAGAGTTGCAGCTGAGAGGCCGGCAAGTTAGGCGGGGAACGTTGGAGTCCGCAGTCACTGGAGCAAGGAAGCCTCCCTGTTCTCTTCAGTGCATGGCTGCCGGCTGCCATCTTGGCTGACAGTTAATTTGCGTAAGGATATGCTGATTAGCCAATTTGAAGGGTAGCGGTCGTACGCTAATTACCATGTTTCTCTTTTATTAGTGTAGACTAGGGGCCCAGTGCACAAAATTTGTGCACTGGGTGGGGGGGGTAGTGTCCCTCAGCCCAGCCTGCCCCCTCTCACATACTGGCAACCCTCAGGCATTGACCCTCATCACCCTCCAATCGCAGGATCGGCCCCTTGCCCAGGCCTGATGCCTCTGCCAGAGGTGTCAGGCCTGGGCAGGGGACCCTCATTTCCCCCCGATCACTGGTTCTGCCCCCCGCCCAGGCCTGATGCCTCTGGCCCAGGATTCAGGCCTGAGCAGGGGACCCCCCCTCTCCCCCCCGATCAATGGCTCCGCCCTCACCCAGGCCTGATGCCTCGACCAGAGGCGTCAACTCCCATGACCCTCCAATCGCCTGATTGGCCCCTTGCCCAGGCCTGACGCCTCCGCCAGAGGTGTCAGGCTTGGACAGGGGACCCCCATCTTCCCCCGATCACTGGCTCTGACCCCCACCCAGGCCTGATGCCTCTGGCCCAGGAATCATGCCTGGGCAGGGGACTCCCATCTCCCTCTGATCGCTTGCTCCACCTCCCGCCCAAGCCTGACACCTCTGACCCAGGCTTCAGGCCTGGGCAAGGGGACCCTCATATCCCCCCAATCACCGGCTCCGCCCCCCACCCAGGCCTGATGCCTTGGCCAGGAGTTGGCCCTCATCACCCTCCGATTGCCGATCACTGGATCGGCCCCTTGCCCAGGCTTGAGTCCTCCGGCAGAGGTGTCAGGCCTGGGCAGGGGACCCCCAGCTCCCCCCGGTTGCAGGCTCCGCCCCTGCCCAGGCCTAACGCCTCTGGCAGAGGTGTCCGGCTCGGGCAGCAGGGACCTGCAGCTGCAGCAGCCCTGCGATCGCGGGCTCCGCTTTAGGCCCAGGCATGGGACCCCTAGCTCCCAGGACTGCCAGCTTCGCCTGTGCCCAGCTCCCATTGCTGGCTCCACCCCTACTTCCCGCTATCACTGGCCAGGGTGGCAAAGGCGCCTGATTCTCCTATCACGGCTGGGGTCAGGGCAAAGGCGGCCCTGGGAGCCGCCTTTGCCCTGCCCCCAGGCTCTTAGCTCCCCCCTGGGTTTCCAATCACTGTCAGTGGCAGGGGGCTTCTTCCTGCTTTCCCTTTTGCCTCCCTGCATTGTGCCTACATATGCAAATTAACCGCCATCTTAGTTGGCAGTTAATTTGCATATCACCCTGATTAGCCAATGAAAAGGGTAGCGGTTGTACGCTAATTACCATGTTTCTTTTTTATTAGTGTAGATAGATATCTCCTTATTTGTAATTCTTTATTGTAATGTTTGCAAGTTGTGTAATAATACCTCCACTTTTATTCTTATACTAAAGGCTCAGTGCACGAAATTTATTCACTGGTAGGTTCCCTAGCAGCTGCTGACTGCCAGCTATTGGCCAGGGACTCCCTCCCTTCCCCTGGTATCCTGCTGCTGCTGCTGCAACCCCTGCCACTCAAAGCCTCCCTACCTTCCCCTGGCCAGCCCTGCCCCCTGGTAGAACTCCCAGATGAACTGCTGGTCAAGGGGACAATTGCATATTATGCTTTTATTATATAGGATACTGGAGATTTATATTTTCTCTCATCTCCTTTTTTATTGTCCCTACCCTTCCTTTCTCTCTCCTATTTTAACCATCCTGGACAAGGTTTTATCAGTTTTGTTATTCAAAGTATAAACTTTTAACTTTTTTAGTTTTATTTATTTGTTTTCTAGTTCATCAATTTCTGCTATTTTTTTCTTCTACTTACTTTTTTGTTGCTTCTTAAGATAGAAACTAATACCAATTATTTGGACATTACTTCTTTCTAATATGAATATTTAAAGTGGTAAATTTCCCAAAAAAGTGGTAAAGTTCTCTATAAACACTTCTGCAGCTAAATCTTTTAATTTAATATTTTATGTTACTTAATAATTTTTAACATAACTTTTGATATTTAGTATAGAGTTGAAAAAATGCTTTTAAGGATTTCTGTTTTTTTAGAGAGGTTATTTAGAAGTTCATTGTTGAATTTCCTAATGTTTTGGGATTTTTTAGATAGCTTTTAATTACTGATTTCAAATTCAATTCCACCAAGGTCAGAGCATGTATTTTGTAAGAATATGGCCTTTTAAATATGGAGATTTATTTTAATGGACCAGCATTTGTTCTTAATGAATGTTTCTTATGCACTTGAAAAGTATGTGGATTTTTCTCTTTTAGAGTAGGATGTTAAATAAATGTCAGGTCAAATTAGTTGGTAGTATTATTCAGGTCCTTAATGTTTTTCTGTCTATTCTTTTAATTAATAAAAAAGAGACTAGGGATTTATTATAATTGTAAGCTTGTTTATTTCTTCTTTCTGTATATAAGGTATTGTTTCATGTATTTTGTTACTCTGTTTTAAGTGAATGCATTTTAAGATTGTTATATCTTATTAATGAACTTATCCTTTATCATTATGAAATGTCTTACCTATTTACTAGTAAGATTTTTGTCTGTAATTTACTTTATCTGATATTAGGATAGCCACATCATATTATAAGTGTTTACTTGGTTTGTATTTTTTCAATCCTTTTAATTTCTGTTTCTCTGTATTTAAGGTATATTTCTTTTTAAAAAATATATCGTTAGCTCTTTCTTTTTTTACCCAATATGACAATCATTGCCTCTTAATTGGCTTATTTAGACTATTATCTTCAATGGAATTCATTTGATGCATTGGGGCTTAATATTATAATATCACTATTTATTTTCTAAGTTATTCCTATTTACCTAATTTCCTGATTTTTTTTTTGGATGAATTAAAATCCTTTCTATACTATATTTTATGTCTAGTATACCTCTTTTTAAAAATATATATATTTTGATTGATTCCAGAGAGGAAAGGAGAAGGAGAGAGAAATAGAAACATCTGTGATGAAAGAGAATCATTGATGGAATCATTGGCCGGCTGCCTCCTGCACACCTTTTACTGGGGATTGAGCCCACAACCCAGGCATGTGCCCTGACAGGGATTTGAACCATGACCTTCTGGTTCATAAGTCAACACTCAACCATTGAGCTGTGCTATACCTCTTTTTTAATGGTTCCTCTAAGATTTGCTTATAGGATAAGGATCTAAAAATATATAATTCCATTTTCCTTCCTCTCACTCTTTCTGCTATTGTTATGCCTTTTGCTGGTATACTAGAGGTCTGGTTCATGAATTCTTGCATCGGTGGGGTCCCTTGGGTGGCCTGCAGGGATTGGGCCAAAACCCGCAGTCCAACACTGCCTGCAGCTCCTACCTACTGCTCCCGCTCATCCTGGCCCCACTGTGCCTGCTGCGGGCTCTTGCCCAATCAGTCCCAATCCAGAGAGGCTCATGCTGCCACAGCAGTGCTTGCCAGCCATGAGCCCTGCATCTGGCGCCCTCCCAAGGGGAGTGGCCTGTGGGATCAAGCTGAAACTGGCACTCCAACATCCCCCAAGGGGTCCTGGATTGTGAGAGGGCACAGGCCAGGCTGAGGGACCCCTCAGGTGCACGATTGGGCTGGGGAGGGATTGAGGGAGGGCTCCAGGGCATGTCCAGCCCATCTTGCTCAGTCCTGATCAGCCGGACCCCAGCAGCAAGCTAACCTAATGATTAAAGCATCTGCCCCCTGGCGGTCAGTGCACATCATAGCGACTAGTCAACCAGTTGACTGCCCTCTGGTGGTCTGTGCACATCATAGCAAGTGGTTGAATACCTTAGCATATCATTAGCATATTGCTTTGATTGGTTGTTCAGTTGTTCTGCTTTTCGGTCTATTTGCATATTACCTTTTTATTATATAGGATATGTAACAAATGCCAGTATGCAAACTAAAGTGTTATTATTGGTTGTGTTTTAAATTGTCTACAGATAGAAAGCTATGAAAATGGTAAGATCAACCTTGTTTATTTCTCTTTTTTTACAATCTTGCCCTTTGTTTCACATATTTTGTCTAGTATTCTACTTGTTTATGGTGGGTTTGCATGTCCATAGCTGTTACTTCTTCATGGCAAGAAATAGAAGTATCCTGTGAATTATTTATTTCATATAGGACACTCTTGTGTTTTAGAATTTCCATTTGTTATCTTTTATATTTTCCACTTCCTCTGAAATTTCCCCTTTTGTTTATTGATTATAACTCTATTAAGTTCATGAACATATTGTAGTAGCTACTTTGAAGTCCTTGTCCCTAGTTTCAACATTTGTATCACCTAATGGTATATGTCTACTGATTTATTTTCTCTTGATCTTGGGTCTCCTTTTTCTAATATTTTGTTAATATTTTTCTTGTTTTTCTATACCCGCTAATTTTTTTACTGTACACTGGACATTGCAGGTGACATACTATAAAATTTTGTTATCTTCTGAACAGTAGTGATTTTGTTCTAGAAACAGTTACATTACTGGCTGACCATCTTGATCCTGTGTTGGCTTGCTTTTTTACATTTTGTTAGTATTCTAATTGTTTATGGTGGATTTGCATGCCTGTAGCTATTATTTCTTCATGGCCAGTAATGGAAGTATCCAGTTAGTATGGAGCTGTTGATCTTTTGATTTTATTCTTAAGTTAAAAGTTCAGTTTGATTTTTACTTCTAAGGCATAGCCCACTTGAGGTTTCAGTGAAATGTTTAATATGTTTATCTAGTTCCCCTAAGTTGATTAAATTAAAACTTCAAACACAATTTTCTCAGCAGTGGACAGATGCAGGAAAAGTCTGTTCAGACTTTTCACTCTTCTAGCTTTTGGTTCTTACCAAATCCTTCTTTCTCACCATATGTCTTATTTCTGTATGCACAGAGTTCACCCCAGGACAGAGGGGGATATATCTACAGGTTTTGGAACATCACTCTCCTGTGGCCTCCTATTTCACGTGGTTTCTCTTTTAATTTTCAGTCACTCTGAAGCTTTGAACACTATCCTCTTACACATCACATCAGTAAGATTAAAGTTTTCAGCTTGTGTTCTAGCTGACTAGCCCTGCAGGTATTGAGGTCTCCTAGGGAGAAAAAGAACCTCATAAATTTAGATTTTCCCTATTGTGGTCCTTTCTTTCAAGAGGCAATATCTCCAGTTCTCCCTGCTTTTATTTGCTTGTCATAATCTTTAACTTTTAAAAAATATCCTACCAAGAATTTATATATTTTAAAAACACTGTCTAGTGTTTGATGCAAGCCAATTTGCCATTCCACTGTCTTCTGTTTATTTTTTGAAATGATGCACAGAGAGTATACTGCTCATTTCTGGAAATCAATCATTTCTTATTACAAAGTATTTATTGTATCTGAAGAGATTTAGCATTCCTTTGTAGTGGCAAATATTTTTAGATTCTCCATTGTAGTGGTAACTTTTTTTTTTTTTAGATTCTCCAAGTTTCCCTTCTTATATATAATAAGGAATCGAAGAGAAAAAGTTATAGTACTAACTTTCCTCTAAATTGCCTTTCCTTTCTTAATTAGTCATACAGACTGAATTAATTTATTAACCTGAGGGAAACCTACAATCTTGCCCTTCTGAGGTTTTTTTAAAATAAATTGGACCAAGAAAGAAATACAGGTACACCCAAAAGAATTTAACTGACATATATATTCCATTTATAGTATTTAGAAATAAGTTAATTCTTAACTTAATTTAGATATGAGACACATTTAAAAGATATAGTTTTCTATGAGAGCTCCTAGAAGACTAAACGAACCTTGTTTTCATTTTTGTACTGTCTCTCTAGCACATATATTAAATGGATTGAATATAATTGTTTAACTAAAGATAAGGAAGATTGAATATCTATATTTTCCTCTTTATTTTTCTATAATATTTAGTTATAAATATAATTTTCAAGCATGGCAACGTTTTGTTATTGTTTTATAGTGACTACCTGTTTGTTTCCCAATATTTTGGGGATTTATAACACTATGAGGCAAGTAAATAATTGCAATAATATCATTTTACCATGTTCATGTCATGACAGTTAAGAAATGAATGAATGTATAGGGCTTGAAAATGATAAAGTGAATATACAATTATTTTAAAACAAAGGGAAAGTTTCACTCAACTCATATTATTTTAAGAAGACTAAGTCTTTAAATGCATAATGAGTACCTTTTAATTTATAGTTTCATGTATCATGCAAAAGTGTTAGAATCTTTCTATGAAATAAAAGTAACCTCCTAAATGATAGTTTTATCTCTCATTCAATAGGTAGAATATGCAATATTCCAATTGTAATCACAGAAAATGGAATATTTTTTCACGTGAAATGAAAATATGTGCACACACCCATATTCACACACACACAGCAAGCAAAATTCAACCCAGAAAAGGCTATTTGTCCCCAATAGACTTATTTCTTTTTAATAAATACTGTTGTACTAAAGAAGCCCTTAATTGTTTCTTTAATTACCGCTGCATATCTACCTTAACATCTTGTCTGATAATCTTATCTACACAACTATTATTCCTTGGTTGAAAAGTGATTGTGATGTTTAACTTCCTGTTCTGTTTCAATTTATGGTTCTCCTATTGTCTGTGTAGCACTGGAAACAGCACTTAAAGTGACTCAAGCTCTACCTCATTTTCTCTCTGCTTTAATTAAGTCATGTATTGACATTTGATGTAATTTATAGCTGATAAATTCAGATTTGTCTTATGCCAGACCATGTACTGTTTCATCTATTCCTTCTCAGTTCAGTTTTCATTCCAGAAAGTTCCATTAAGAGGCCATTAATTAAAATGTTGTGTAAACATAATAAACAGTCTTACCCAGGCTTAAAAGTAAAATTGGTCTTTTGTATGTAGCTTTCACTGGTAAGATGACTTTTACATCAATGTGTCCATAGTTCTATATATTGGTGCACTCACAAACACATAAATGCTACCAAATGCATTTATATACATAAGCATCTGACAGTATGCCTTATAACAATGTGACATTGACTTAAAATTTTTAGTAATTGTGCTTTATAATATAGCTAGTATTTCTTTAATCATTTGGTCATTTCACACTTACCTTACATAGTTGGTAATAATATATGGAACAGGTGCAAACTTTCACAATAATAGGTACTCTTGAATCTGATGTGTATAATTAATTTTTAGTGAAACAAATTAGTTTTGTTCTTCATTACTCTCCAATAGAAGGAAGACATTATATTTCACTATATTTTTTGTCTGCAAGAACAATGGAGCATTACAGGTCACACACAACAATCTTCTCTATGCTATAATTAGTGCAACTGACAACATTGTTTCAAAAATAGCAGCATAAGGAAGAGTAATACACCTATGGTAACAAATATTGCACTATATTAAATATGATATTTTATTAACCTTTTACACAAATGAGGAAATGTTCTTCTCTTTGTTCTGTGAGGTATTATTTTCTCTTTAGTAGCTAAAATAAATCATTTTAAATACATTTTGACTATATTTATATATAAAATAATTAAGGGCAGATAAATTGGGAAAAATTAACTAGGTTTACTAACTATAAAAGTGAATCTGTATTTTGTCTTAAATTAAACACAAAAGACATTTTAGAAATAAAATATAAGTACGTATAAAAAAGGCTAGCTGCTATAACAGAGAAGCCTGTATTCTGATTGGCTTAACAAATGACAAGTTTCTTTCTCATTTATAGCCCAATCTAAAATGGGGTAGCAAATTTTATACAGTTATTCAGGATATTTCAATCTTTCCAGTTAATGGCTCTCCCATCTCTTAGGGAGGCGGTGTCCCCTAAGTATTGTCACAGCATATGGGTCAAGTCTGAAGGTAGTACCTAGTATGCATCACTTGTGCCCATGTACCATTGGCCAATACTCATTCACTTTGTTACACTCAACTATAAGGCAGTCTGGGTATTGTGGGCTGATTTCTTATCTGGAATAAAGGAGAAACTGCAATAAGCAAGTCACCTGTGGTTTGCAGGACTCTCACATCTAGACAGTTTACAACTTACATCCTTGAAGTTACCTGAGTGGCTCTTAAAATAAACTTTAACCTTAAGTAGGCCATAATTTTGAGTCACAAACTACTGTGTTTCTATTAATCTCTTTACATGCAACATCTAAACAACCCTCGTAAATAGAAGGCACTGTTGCCAATGAACAAAAACTGGTTCTCAAAAAGTTTCAGTGCCCTGCAGAAGCTCACTGCTTACTTAGCTAGTAAGTGGCAGAGATGGTATTCAAATACAGAACCTCAAAGTCCATGATCTTTCTAATATATTTCAGTGCCATGATCACTAATAAAAATTAGTCATTTCTTTGATAATATATGCTAAAATTTGCCATTTATATTTGGATTATAATTTACTTATAAATAGGATTTGATTAGTCACTAATAAGGTATAATATTGACATTGGAATCAGTTCCAGTGGTCGGCAAACTCATTAGTCAACAGAGCCAAATATCAACAGTACAACGACTGAAATTTCTTCTGAGAATCAAATGTTTTAAACTTAAACTATATAGGTAGGTACATTGTTATTAACTTAATTAGGGTACTCCTAAGGCTTAGGAAGAGCCACACTCAAGGGGCCAAAGAGCCGCATGTGGCTCGCGAGCCGCAGTTTGCCAATCACGGGTTTAGGCTATCACAAACAAAGCTTTTACAAACATTCATGTATTAGTCTTTATATGAACATTTGATTCCAAGTTGTAGTAATTACATACCACAAGTGGAATATCTCTTAGTAATAAAATAGAATAAACTACACACAGCAACATAGATGAATCTCAAAATTATTGTGCTGAGTGAAAGCCAGATAAAACAGAGTACATACTGTAGAATTCCATGTATATAAAAATCTAGGAAATAAAGATAATCTACAGTGACAGATAAATGGTTGCCTGGGAGTTAGCATGGAGAGGTGGAAAGGAGGGCTAATAAATGGGCAGGGGAAACTTTGGGGACCAAAGGATATATTCATTATCTTGATAATAGTATTGTTTTCAGGCCTGTCTGCATATGTCAAAACAATTAAACTACTACGTTATATATGTCAGTTTATTATATGTTTAATATGCATCAATAAAGCTATTAAAATAAAACCTTAAAAAAGAAAAATCACTTAATTCTCAGTGTTTAAATTTCTTAATCTGTTAAACACCTACATCTTTGTTCTTCAGTGATATTATGATTATGCCTATTTAAAAATGTGGATTAAGACTTCTAAAATTACCTCTGAGAGGTCTAGATTATCAAAAACATGACTACTTCTAGAATAATCTTAGTTCAGGTTTAAATGTATGCTTTAGTTATGTAGACCTTAGAATTATATTTCAAGTTGTCCTTTGAGCTCAACTTTTAAGTGGATTTTCAAGTTGGTTTCATATACTTTATGGTAATATACAAGTTTTATCTTTTCATGACATTTTAATTATAAACACTAATCTTTACGAAAGGATGTTTACATAATCCCATTGTTTTATGCATTGATTTTAATACATTCCTGAAAATTAAGTGGTTTGACCAAAATAAGTTCCTTGGTATGATATTAAAGACAGTATTAAGTCCCATATTTTTGAATCATGAACATTTGAATTTGGACCATGCTGTAAAGGAAAGAGAATTTGCAAAGACCCTGTGCTGAATGTAGCAGTTGCACTTTTTTATTGTATGAGACTACATTAAAAGACTCTTTACCTAACTGAAGAAAAGTTGCCATTATTTCAACCCTTAGTAATTGTTTTAGTACTCATTTATAAGGTGGTAAACTGAGAAGCAGTTCTGAATCTATTCATAATAGTAAACCAATCATAAGAGAGCAATGTGGGGTTTTTTGTTTAATTTAATTTATTTTCTTTACTGATTAGCAATGTTTTAAATCACATTTCAAACTCATGATTTGATTATTCTTCTGTAACTTATAAAATATTCTCATCAATAATTGTGACAGGTTCAGGACACAACCAATATTACTTGCTTCCAAAGGAATTTTCTATTTTTGTGTGTGTGTGGCTTTAGAGCACCATGTGTATTGTTGTGTTTGTTTTTGTATTGATATTTACTAAAACTATTGTTTCTTCCGTAGGCGGACGTAATGAAGTTGTCATTACTGAAAACAATAACAGCATAACTGAGCAAATCACTGATGTTGTGAAGCAACCAGCCTTTATAGCTGGTATTGGTGGTGCCTGCTGGGTAATTTTGATGGGTTTTAGCATCTGGTTGTACTGGCGAAGAAAGAAGAGAAAGGGACTCAGTAATTATGCTGGTAAGAGACTATTTCCAGCCAAGAAAACCTCTTATCTTTAGGAATGTGTTGAAATGAAAAAGGATGGAATGGGATGGAGTACTAGAAGAGGGAATGAATGAATCTTTTTGGCTTGTTTTAAACATCTGTTCTGTAAAATGCAATTATAAAAGACATGCTTTAATGCATTGCTATTCAGTGTATCACATTATGACCGTAAGGCAATCTTTTTGCTTGAATTTTCAATGAAGCATAACGAGAGTGCACAATGATAAATGCTTAACCATTTTTTCAACTAGTTCTTCAAAACACAGAAATACACAGACTTTGCATGCGATGAAGCCGTTCCTTGAGATTGTCCTTAGGCAAGAGGATTACTAAAATGCTCAGGAAAAAAGTCTTGACAGAATTAATAAGACTGGTGATGCATGAATTAAGGATTCACTAGTCACTTAAATAGATGTCTGGTTCAAGGTGATGAATCAGCATTTTTGAAAGGAGAAGGAAAAGAAGCAGCAGAAGAAAAAGAAGGTCCTATGTGTTCTACCTGCCTGAAAAGATGTTTTGTTTTAGAATCCAAAACAGAATTTCAAGGTTTTCAAAATTGTGGGCTCTAAAATATTTACAAGATGTGTGTGTGTGTGTGTGTATGTGTGTGTGTATGTGTGTGTGTGTGAGAGAGAGAGAGAAAGAGAGAGAGAGAATCATCGTCAGTGACTAAAAGAATGAACTCAGTAATGAAGCTTAATAACAATTTTGACTGCAATTCATTTTAAATGTTTTATCTAACAACAATCAAAGAAATTGTCTCACAGTATTTTACACTTTTAGAGTTTATAAGCTAACAATTTTGATTTAACATCATTCTACAAACACTTTAGAATTTTTTGAGAAATTTTATTCAATCTATACTAATAAAGAGCTAATATGCTAATGGTTGATACGCCATAACGGGTAATGACCGGGTCATTAGCATATTAGCCGGGGCGTTGCTCTGGAGATGGGCGGAAGTGGGGAGGAGCCGGGAGGAGGCAGGACCGTCTCGTACTGGGGAGGGCAGGAGTGAGAGCGCATAGCGCCCCCCTCACCAGTCCTTCGCCACTCACCGCTCACACTCTGAGTGTCCTGCGGCCCACCTGCCAGGGGAAGGAGCACAGTGCAGCAGGCAGGAGGCTTCCACTCTCTTCTGGAGCCATGGTGGGGCGGAGCCACAGTGTTGCTCTGGACATGGGGCAGAAGCGGGGAGGCACCCAGAGAAGGCAGGACCAGCCTTAGGCCACTGGAGGGACTGAGTGCGGGGCTTGAGGCGGCCAGAGAAGGCCAGAGGGTTTGGGGGCTGGGCCAGGTGCGCTGGAGCTCTGCGTGGACAGGTTTGGGTGTGAAGACAGGGCTGCAGGTGGGTGGGCCGTGCTGGGCTCCTAGTCTTCTCTAACCTTGGTAAGAAGCATAAATACCTTAATAACTGATTTTGACAAGAGTTTCATTGCTTATTAAGCTTATAAGCTGCTGTAGTTTGTAGACTTCTAAACTGCTGAGAATGTCTAAATAATGAAAATGAAAAACCACAGCACCCACTTGTTGTCTGGTCAGTTATTTTACAGCATTTAAATATGATCATTTGATTATAACATTGTGGCTCATGTCCATATCTTATGAAAATAAAGGTTATTACTTACTGGATAGAGTAATCCCCAGCACTAGAGAAAATATCGTAGTGTCTCCATTGGAAAGGGGCTTCCATGCTTTGTGATCTGCTGTCTTTGTTATTGATTGCTGACTCAGTCTTGCTTATGCTTTGAGCGCCGACCCACCACACCAGTGAGGGATTCTTTCCAGAAAGGGATGGCAGGCAGTAACTGCTGAGTGTCAGTCTTGAACCTTGATGATACTTTAATGTACCTTCCTGATTTGCAATGCAGTGCTCCACCTTCATTCCTGGAAGGTACTATCAACCCATGTGTTTAGTCACTTACAATGTTACATTTTATCTCTGTGATACCTTCATAGACTAGCAAATCTTATAAAGCATATGGAAGAACAGATTTCATTCAAGGACTACTTTGTGTTTATCCCTTTGCTTGGCTTTAGTGAAAACATTAAAATATTGACTACACTAGTCACTTCAGTGCAGTGTGGCAGTTTTACTCTCTACACTTCTTCATTCACTCATGCCTCATAAATAACAAAGCTCTCATAATTAGTAGGTTTGTGCTTTAGTAAAATTATGTTAGATATTTTTCCTTTTCTTTTCTTTTTTCAACAGCAGGTTGTGGGGTTTTTTTGTTGTTCATTTTGGTGTTTTGTTGTTGTTTTTTGCAAAATCTATGTATTTGATTTGAAAATTTCTGTTGGTCTTTGAGCTTGACAAGAATAGTCCATTTACTATTATCATTTCTCATAGTGATTGATATCCATCTGCTTGTAGAAGAACTGCTAACTCAGAAGGTGTATGCCCTTCAAATATTTTGGAATAAGGCCAAACCAGAAAGCAGCCTTTCAAAACCTTTATACTTAATTGATAGATGGCTGTCTCTCAGAATGGATTCACCTTCAACTAGTAATTTGCCTTCCAGCAACTGCTGTTCCTTTCTTGTATGTGAGAAGCAAATGAAAATTGAAACCACAGGTACCTAGTATTGCATATCTGACTTGCTGATATTTTCTACACATTTCCCTCCAGAAATAGCCTATCCTCTACCTGTTAAAGTGTTCATTCTTGCCCTTATACAATGTAAAGAATATGGGGATTTTAAATAGGAATGATTAATGGAATATATATTTTTCATGGGTTTAAATTCTGATATTTCATGCATGAACTAATGATCTATTTTTAAGAGCACAGAGATTTCACATAGGGCTAGTTTTCTCTGAAGTGTGTTATGAAATTATATTGAATAAGTTCTGTACTGGTTCTGTTTATATTTTTATTTTCATAAACATTTCTCTTGGGATCATAAATTTCACAAGAAAATGAGATTTTACTTGCAAGATGTAAAGCCTAACATTTCTACTTTTTCACTACAGTGTAATGTCTGTATAATCTCAAAACTTTATTGTTAACATGATAGCAAAATAATTTTTCCAAATAAAATTTTGGATACTTATTTAAATTAATTTACATTATAAGATACTTACTTTATTTCAAGCCCTAAGTGTGATATGGTAGTATACTTAAATATCTGCTATGTTACACATATTAAGAAACATATATTTTAATGAAGCTGAACCGATCTGAGTAGAATTGCACTGTAGGTAGAATTTGACTTCAGCACTCCCCTTTTCCTGCTCCTTTCCAAGTCTCTTCATCCACTAGAGGTAGAATAAGGGAGATTTTAACTAGTGGGGAGACATGTAAATACCTTTCAGGTTGGAAATTCTTACTCTTCCAGGATATCTCCCACTCATCCTTTTTAGGCAAAAACTTATTCAGGGACTGTTATTGCTGCTCTTCTTTGACGCTCCATCATGTGAAAAACTGTATTTGAATGCTTAGAAGGAAGGGAAAGAAAACCTGCCACTCAGTACTGATATTTTTCTTATATGTCAGGTTTAACATATTTATCAGAGAACACTGGCAGTTTAACACTTTAGATTATAAAGACAACTATCAAGAATCAAATGCAAACTTGTACCTTTAAATGACCTGAGAGAATTTCACTGAACATGTTTTGCTTCTTTACGTAGTAGAAATTAGAGATTTCCTCAGGGCAATGTAACACACTAACTTTCTATTCATATTTTTCCTCTTTATCCTTTATTTAAATTCTTCAAAAACAAATATGCACTACAGGTTTCCACGTGGCACAAAGAAGGGCATCTACATTTGAAAAAGCATCCTCAGATCTCCTATTCTACATGAAGTCATTTTAGATTTTTCCAGGGCAACATGCAATGTTATTTATCTTAATCTTCATTTGAGCACAAACAGTCTTCTTGTCACTGCACCTGACATCCCTGACTGCTATAATAATTTACCAACCTAGTTGTTAAAGGGTGAAATGAGATTATAAAGAGATTTTGGCAGAAAATATTAGGTTATTTTTGAATCTAGAGTAAATGTTTGATCATATGTAAAACAGTGTTCCTAAATAGAAAAATGAACAACATAAATTCAAATAAAATCCATGTAGCTTTGGTGAGGATTCTATATAACTATATATATATACATATATATGTATACGTGTATATATATATCATATGAAACATATATGTTCATGTATTTTATATATCTGTATTATAATCCACATGAAGGTTACATGATTCCTTTCAAATTTATGTTGCTCATTTTCTTATTCATAATTTTAAAGGATCAAATTTTTAATGTAATAAATATATTTTTACTTTTAAAAAGGTGATTTTATTTTATGACTATTACCTCTGTAGATAACAGATTTTCTGAAACTCAATAAGTATTAACAATTGAGTGAGCAAATTATGAAATATTAAACAATTCAAGCATAGCTTTTAAAACTGTTCCTGAGATATACATTATTTGACAAAACTATCCAAGTACCACTAAAAGATTGGATGGAATTTTTATACTCTGATTATCTGGGCTGAGTTAATGCTTATTAAAAAGAGGATTAATCTACATTCATATTTGAGAAATAGCTTATCAGGAAAGGGACCAAGGCTTGGCTGGCAACATTAAAGTTTCCATTTGGAGTAGGAAAACGTGGCCTACTGGAGATAGGTGCTCTGAAAGCTTCCTTACCCCCAAATAGCAATTTACTGCATAGCCATGCTTTCCTATCCCCTCACTCCTAGCAGGCATGAGATTAGGGTTAATCCTGTCAGATAATAGTGCAGGTACTTTGTGTATGATATAAACTTGCAGAATCTTTCTACCATAAATTCTTTGTAAATATTGTAATATATTCAAAATATTTAATGGCATTCTAAAACATTTAAGATTGTGATTTCTGTAGATTTTTTTAGAAACCTTAGCATTATTTAGTTAGTTTTAGCTAAAAACGTCCGTACACGGCTTGCTGAAAGTTCTCAGTTTAATATGTTAGCAGAAAATCCTTATAAAGATTCACACCTATTTCAAATTTATGTCTGATAAGCACAAAATTACTACACTGGGAGTATCAAAATCATGACTAGAATGAGATTGTCCAATCACCTATGCTCTCCCCATCCTCTTTGCTTTCAGCTTCAAAGTGTTTCAACATCTCTGAAATGATAGCTACTTCAGAACAGCTTTCAATTTGCTGTGGAATTTATTTTTATGTTTCTTTCTCTTTGCACACACACAAAAAATATTGATCAAAATATCAAATGACTTCCATTTTAGGAGTTTTAATTGTTCATTCTCATATCTAGTCTGCATTTAATCCCATGTTCTAATAGAATTCAGTTAACTTTTCATTGCTATTCAAAGTAGAATAAAAGTTTTGGAGCACCTTTTCAAGGTGTCCTCTTATTTCCCTTGCTTTAAAAAGACAAGTAATTTTATTAAGATAAGAGTTTTTTCTTTTTTTTGATACACATACAAAATAGAAAATTCTCATTATACTAAACTAGTAGCCCGGTGCACGAAATTCATGCACATTGAAAGGGAATTAATTAGGGGAACGTAATTTGGACTCACTATCTAATATCAATAATATGTGAGTGTGAGGCAATCCACGTTTCTGAAATTCAATGACATGAATTTTAGCTATTACTTTGCCAAATAAATGGAATTTACAGATATCATTTAAAAGAGCATTCAGCTTAATATTAAAAACTCTGGCTACCAAGTCAGTTCTGTTTTCAACTTTTTGCCAGTGTTGTAAATTGTTTGCAATATCTGCCCATTTGGGGTTGCATGTCATGGTTATGAATAAATCGGGCTTGCCATACTTTGTTACAGTTACCATAGCATCCTGATATCGCTGCTGCATATTTCTGGGACTACCTTCAGAAGATGATGGAAGTATTATCATTTTACCAATCAGCACATTGTCATTTTCAGATCTAGATTTGAGATAATCTATCAAACCACTGTATTTTTCAACTCCCAACATAGATTGGTTTGCTTTGATGAAATTTATCTGATTGACCTCCATTTTTTAATATGAATCCATGATAAACTGTTGAGTTAATTTTCCTGCATTTAAAATAGGATTGAAGTGTCCCGCACAGAGAGATGAAATCTATAATACTGCATTTGTGTGACTCGTGTCCTTACATTTTGTCTAGTATTATTGTCGATTACACTATTGTCTCTGAGTCTTAATGCAATATCTGTTCCCCAGCCTTTTTCACCATGTGGAAAAAGAATAGGATATGTCATTGCATCTAATGTAGGAAACAGGATATTGATTTGTTTCATTTTAGTGGCATTTGGATTATTGGGATCTGGTTTACAATGAATGAGCAAGTCCCTTTCAAAAGGAGGTTCTCCATCTGTGTTTCTGAATATGACACCAACCTTGGATACACGGGAAGAATTATATCTACCTGGATCACTGCTACGATCGTATTTAATCGTCACTGTTACTTCTGTGGGAGCAATACCTTTTGCTGCTGCTTCAGATTGGGCTTCCTTTTCTACCTAATGTAGCATCTTGTACGATTTTGTTAATTCATTGATTTCATGCATGAGGTTGTTGATGTTGACCATGAGTCTTTCTGAGCAGCCCTGTTTTTCTGGCATTGCTAATATTTTACTTGTAGCTTCGGCTGTATCTGAAATATAGAATTGAGCAAACTTCCGAGAAATACCATCTGAAGGATGTAAAGTTCCAGTACGGTGATAAACTTCTCCATGTATTCTAAAACAGTATGGCCCATATCCTGATGGTGATGCAATATTTGCACCCATGGAAGCAAAAGCAAAAGAACTATTTATGGAACAAATATTTTCCATGAAATTTTTACTGTCAGAATCTTCATTTGTCATTAATCTTTTTAAATATGCCGGATAATCTGGAAAATGTATATCATTTGGACAGACTTTCCCTTTGCTACAACATCGAGTAAATTTCCCATCGGATGGTTTTTCATCAGAGAAATTTAGTGATAGGCAAAATTCACATCGAACAATCATTCCACCACAACTATGTTCGAAAATTGCATCCTCATGTACTCCATTTTTGCTGAGAAGGCAGTTCCTACCGGTATTGGTAGTACTTGTTGATGACTGTTCTCTAGACATATTCTGTCTTCGCCAACGCCTTCTTTCAACTTCAAATCACGTTTGTCTTTAGACATTTTCTGTTGATAACGCCGGTGTTTTTAAGCATCAGATCAACGTTTTTCCAGTAGCTGGTGGTCAGATACATCCTGTCGCAGGCGCCGCCTTCTTTCAAGATCAGACTCACGCTGCTCTGCAGACATTTTCTGTCGATAATGCCAGCATTTTTCGGCTGCAGAGCTACATTGTATCAACAGTTGTTCTTAGACATAGTCCCACCTCTCTACTGTCACAGTCTGAAATGCAGGTGAATGAGAGTCCTGACTATCAGGCCGCTGAGAGCTGTCTGACCATAGGGTGATTCTGGCTGATTCTGTGGGGGTGGGACTTCCTCCTCCCTGCTGTCAGTTTCCACAGCTGTGATGAGGAAGCTGGGGTGACAGAGGGAGCTGCGCCCTCCAAGCTACCCTCTCTCTCGCTCTCTCTATGTCCAGTGGTCTCTTGCTCTGTCAAGTACTCCAAACCTCCCACTCTCCGCCAGCAAGGTCCCAGGAGCCCGCGGGCTTGGCTAGGCACAGGCGGCCTCACCTCCCAGACCGGCAAAGGTCCTGGGAGTCCGCGGCCACGGGCGCCATCGCCTCCTGGGGCGCCTGACACCTGAGTATGCAAATTAACAGCCATCTTTGTCAGGTTAATTTGCATAGTCTCTTTGATTGGGTGGTGGGCGTAGCTTGTGAGCATGGCTTGAGCATAGCAGAGGGATGGCTAATTTGCATGTTTCTCTTTTATTATATAGGACTAGAGGCCCGGTGCACAAAAATTTGTGCACTGGCGGGGAGGGGGAGGGGGTCCCTCAGCCCATCCTGTGCCCTCTCGCAGTCTGGGACCCCTCAGGAGATAATGACCTGCTGGCTTAGGCCTGCTCCCGGGTGGCAGAGGGCAAGCCCAATCCTTAGGTGCAGCCCCTGGTTGTGCTTAGAGCAGGGCCAATTGGGGAGTTGGGGCGCTGCCCCCTGTCACACACAGAGCAGGGCCCATCAGGGGGTTGAGGAGCTCCCCCCTGTCACTCACAGAGTAGGGCCAATAGGGGAGTTGGGGCACCGCCCCATGTCACACACAGAGCAGGGCGGATCAGGGGGTTGGGGCACCACCCCCTGTCACACAGAGAGCAGGGCGGATCAGGGGGTTGGGGCGCTGCTCCCTGTCATACACAGAGCAGGGCCCATCAGGGGGTTGAGGAGCTTCCCCCTGTCACTCACAGAGTAGGGCCGATAGGGGGGTTGGGGCACTGCCCTCTATCACCCATAGAGGAGGGCCGATCAAGGGGTTGGGGCGCCACCACTGTCACACTCAGGGCAGTGCCGATAGGGAGGTTATGGCTCTACCCCGTCACACACAGAGCAGGGCCCGTGGGGGGGGGGGGAGGGTGGGTTGGGGCACCGCCCTCTATCATCCACAGAGCAGGGCTGATCAGGTGGTTGGGGCGCCTTCCCCTGTCACGAACAGAACAGGGCGGATAGGGAGGTTGTGGCCCTGCCCCCTGTCACACACAGAGCCACAGGGCAATCAGGGGGTTTGGGCGCTGCCCCCTGTCAGGCTGATCCCAGTGCCGGGAGGCATATTACCCTTTTACTATATAGAATAGAGGCCGGGTGCACAGGTGGGGGCCAGCTGGTTTGCCCTGAAGGGTGTCCTGGATCAGGGTGGGGGTCCCACTGGGGTGCCTGGCCAGTCTGGCTGAGGGGCTGAGGGCCGTTTTCAGGCTGGGGGGTGACTGAAGCTCCCAACCGCTCCTTTTTTTCTTTTTCTTTTTTAATTCTGGGCCAGCTTTAGCTCTGAGGCCTCGGCTGCTGAAAGCCGGTTCCTGGCCTTTGTTTTTCCTTCTGTATTTGATACAATGTTGCAGTCAGGCTAGCTGAAGCCCTACTGACTGAAAGCCGGTTTTTGGGGTTTTGTTTAGCTTCTATATTTGCAACATATTTGCTTAGAGTTGCAGCTGAGAGGCCGGCAGCGGCAGGTGGGGAACGTTGGAGTCCGCCATCACTGGAGCAAGCAAGCCTCCCTGTTCGCTCCAGTGCATGGCTGCCGGCTGCCATCTTGGCTGACAGTTAATTTGCATAAGGATATGCTGATTAGCCAATGGGAAGGGTAGCGGTGTACGCTAATTACCACATTTCTCTTTTATTAGTGTAGATGCTGTGTATAGGCCACTTTGAGTTAGTTATGTACTTACACAATGTACTATGTATTTTTGCTTTTGTGTAGTGGGTATGCAGAGGTGCATGTTATGAAGAATTTACCATTGGTTAGTATGTGCAAGTTGACTGCAACTCAATTCTGTGCCTCATCAGTTGTCCTCTTTTCTCTAATGTCATTTATTTTTCTGTCACTAACAGAGACTTCGGGTGGGGAAAAAAGAGAATCTAAATTAGGGAGAAATACTTAGCTTCTCCCTATATACCTCCTAACAGGTATTTTAAGGTGTAGCCCATCGGTGCCTGCTTATTTCCATATTCACAATGATATTCACGCCACTTTCTTAACTCTATTTTAGCAGAGTAAAACAGTCACTTAGAAATCATGTAACTAGAAAGTCACATCAGATGGAGAGCTGATTAGCTGTACAGTTTTCACATTTTGTTGGGGTTATTTCCCTTATTAGGCTTCTATTTAACACCTCTCATGCTCAGTTTTTTTCACTAAATGTTTCAGATTAATTCTTCTTTTTTTGTTGTTAAATGCAGTTATTAGAGGAACCCAATGAGTGTTGGACACACTGCCCATTCCTGATTCCCAGAACTTAAGTGAGCCACTAGAAAACAGAGTAGCAGTATTCCTCGATCGAGGCAAAGATTATGTTACGATTGTTTTATAATGCATTTGAGATGTTACCTCAAAAATTCATAAGGTGGTATACTCCAGGTGCCAGCCGGCATCCCTGAAAGCACTGCTTCACGCCATAGTGCCTCAGAAAGGTTCTGATGGGCCTTTGGGAATATGATCGAAAAGCCTTAATGTCATGAGACAGATGCCATTAGACGAACATAAGGAAAGGACTGGAGAACTGTTTTTGGAAATTTAAAAAAATGTATAGCGTGATCATATTTGATAGTGGAAATTCGGGGGACAGATGAATTACAGAGAGATTGTACAAAAGTATTTAGTATGTGTATACTTTGAGTAACAATAGGTTCCTCAGTTCACTTAAAATATGAATCAATTCATATATTTTCATTTATTTTTATTTTTACTCACCAAGTTAAAAACACACATTGTACATAAAATCAATGTCTTCCAAAAATAAGATATGTTGGGTTTTCATACATGAAATGCTATTTTCCCTTCATTCCAGGGACTGGTTTAGCTGATCCATACTAATTTGAGGCATAATTTTAATTTTGATATCCACAAGTTTCTAAATACCAAATATTTTGCATGATTTTCAAGTTAAGTCATTTCATCCTAAGTAATGTGAAATTATTTGCAGACTTTATCCTACTAATCATGAATATTCACATTTCCCTGCAAAATTATTAAGTATTGTTGACTATAATTTGTTGTCTAGACCCTCTCCATACAATGCAACTTAATACCTTTCTCAGATTTGATATATTTTGGATTTCAAATATATTTGGCTGCAAAGGTTTTGAACAAGCAATGATGGACCTGAACTGATATTGACATTCTTTGGCTCATCCCATGAAGCCCACTTTCATGCTGTTAGTTGTTGAATGGAATCTGGTGACTGGAGGGAGTGGCTTCTCCAGCTGTGATTCTATTGGATGCTTGTTGGTGTTGCTAATATGTTCCACAGTTTTATAAAGAACTTGGGTTTGTAATCATTACATATAATTGGAATATATTCCGGATTAATTATATGAAAACATTTTTATGAGTGTTGGATGATGAAACAAAGCACTGAGTACATCATTCTCTATTAAATACAGTTCATATGTATTGTAACTATAGCTGTTCAACTCACAGTGCTTATCAGTGCTCCTAAAAAGATGTGATGGTGAGGAATATGTCCTCAACCTGTGTCACCTATATCATTGGACTATCTTGTTTCACTTTCCATTATTTGCATTCTATGCATTCCTTCTAATTAGGATACTCATATATTAATAATAAAAGTCATGATTTCATAATTCTCCAGTATAACTTCTCAGTTTTTAATGCTCCTAAATATATACAACAATTGTAACATCTGTAACATTTGACATCCAAATACAACTTGTCCCTTTGACTTAACCATACATTTGGCTTAAAGAATTTTTAAATGTCTTTTTAAAGTTGGAGCAAGTGATTGCTTTGCCCTGAGCCAAATCATTCCTTTCTACTCTCTGTACAATTACGTTAATTATATTTTATTAAAATTCCCAGAGGCCTCAGCTCTAAACTAAAGGCCAATATGTACTTTTTATTAGTTGTAATTAATATTGACTACGTGTGTGTGTATGTGTCTTTTTTTTACAGTTACATTTCAAAGAGGAGATGGAGGACTAATGAGCAATGGAAGGTATGCTAAGGAGATTCTTTATTTTATTATTATTATTCCCATTTGTAATCAGGATGAGGGAAACTATAGTAAGAGGTTTTATTGTAATAAACGATCACTTACACGTCTGAGAATTCTAGGAGGAATTAAATGGCTTACCACAGGTTTAATGATCTATCTGTTGTGCACTTTAGAGAAATCAAGTCCAGATGTTTCATATCTCCCAGATGTCCCTGAAGAAATTAGTAGTAAATATCACAAGGAATGTGTTCATTTGTTAGCAGGATTTTTATTGCATTAATTAGACATTAGCAAATGAAGTTGCTGTTGTTTAAGACTCCTTATTGGCTCTCACTAAATTGCAGTGAGTGAACAATTACACATAATCGATCACAAAGTAAATGATTCATATATGATGAATAGACTGTAGATTGATAGGACTGGATTCCACAACTTTAGATACTCAATTGAAATTGATAAAATCTGATAACAAACTCATATATCCTCATCTGTTTTCCCTTTGCCAATATGAAGATTGTAATTAGGCTCTGGTAATAACTTCCAATCTCCCATTTAATCAATATTTTTGCAAAAAGAGATTAGGTCTAATGAGACTACTGTATGTAGCAAGAAAGCAGTTGGATCTTCTTATTGCAGTTTCCATAGAAACTCGTGTTTTTCTTAGGGATTATACCAGAATTTCTATCCAAAAAAAAAAAAATTACAATGGTTATAGATGTTGCTATTTATTTGTAAATAATTTAATATTCTATACAGGAATTTAAATCCCCATCTTTAATATTAAATATGTGAATTCTTTATTAGCTATGATGAGAAGAAAGTTTTCTTCATGGACTTTATGCACATGCCGGATGAGATCACAGTAGATCTTTTATTACCTTAGAAGGAAACTGTAATATATACCCCTTATATTTTGCAATTTAGAAAACCTGGAAATGTGCTATTGATGGAACAGTATAAATACTATTCATTAATTTTCCTCAAGTCCTTTGCCCTAAATCAAGCATGAGACTCATAACAGGGGTTACAGCATTCAGGGGACAGATAAATATGGGGCTTGCAAGAATCAAGGCAGCAATAGCCCCAAGTCCTGGAAATGGCTGATACTGAGCAGTCACTCTGAGCAATTGTTCCCTTGAGGTGCCAATTCATCATCAAACCTCATTTGGGGATCCTGCTATGTTACTGATCCCCACCAGTTTCAGGGCAGATGACAGAATTCACTTGGATGTCAGCAGAATCCCAGGCAGGACCCTCTGCTTCCACTGACATCTATATATAACCTAATGAACTGCTAACATTACTTAATTTTAGTAAGTGTACACATTTTAATTTGAAGTAAATTAAAATCTTAAATTAATTTCAGTGCATGAGACTGGTATCCACATCTCCCCCCGAGCTTCACCAGCTGATTTCTTTTTAATTTCTGTTTTAGCCGTCCAGGTCTTCTAAATGCTGGGGACCCCAGTTATCCGTGGCTGGCTGATTCATGGCCAGCCACGAGCTTGCCAGTCAACAACAGCAACAGTGGCCCAAATGAGATTGGGAATTTTGGGCGTGGAGGTAAGTAATGTTTTTCAAAATTTTGTTATTTGTTTTCTTGGATTTTCTAGATTTTTTAAAGATATACCAAAGAGTATTTTTGATAATTAAAATGAGTGAAGCACATATACTAATAGCATAATACATGTGCAGAATATTTTATTATAAAACTATTTTGCTATATTACCTTGAGTAAAACTAAGTTTTTAAGGAAGTCATTACTAACCAAGAAGATAAATATTCATAATATATTTTGTTTTTAAGACTATTAGTACAAGATTACTAAAATCAGGAACTATGCTGCTAAACAGGGCTTATAATTTTGGTCTAGTTATTTCACTTCTCTCATTCATTCATCATATATTTATTGAACATGCCCTTTGTACCTGGCATTGTGGCAGACAGTAAAAATATAATATCAATATTAAGAGAAATGCTCTTTATGCTCATCTATCTAATAATAAGGTAATATGCAAATTGGTCAGGACGCTGTCATGTAATGACCAATCAGCAGGCTGTGTGAACAGCAGGTGTGGGCGGGGATTTGCAGCATCAGGGATGCGGGTGGGGGAGGTGGGCCCAGCAGAGGGCAGCCTGCACTCCCCACATGGCAGTGGCAACTGTAAGTGCTCCCGATGGCCGCTGCCACTTGCCCAGGGCTGGCCTGGGGTTCTGGCAAGCCACCAATGGCCTCTGCTGCTTCAAGGGCCCGAGGCTCAGGCAACGAGGGCTGAGCAAGACTCAGGCAAGCCTCAGTGGCTGTGATGGCTGAGGCTCAGGCAGCCTTGTGGCCGGCAGTGGCAGCAGCAGAGGCATGATTGGGGGCATCACCTCCCCCTGATTGGACGGTCACTTCCCACAGAAGGAGGCTAGACTGTGGCTTCGGTCCACTCCCCGCCGGCTCCTGGACTGTGAGAAGGGCAGGCTGGGCTGAAGGACTCCCCTGCCAAGTGCATGCTCTCACAATCTGGGACCCCTCAGGTAGGGTCCAGTCCAGCCGTGGGCAAACTACAGCCCGAAGGCCGGATCCGGCCCATTTGAAATGAATAAAACTAAAAAAAAAAAAAAGACCGTACCCTTTTATGTAATGATGTTTACTTTGAATTTATATTAGTTCACACAAACACTCCATCCATGCTTTTGTTCCGGCCCTCCGGTCCAGTTTAAGAACCCAGTGTGGCCCTCGAGTCAAAAAGTTTGCCCACCCCTGGTCCAGTCCCATCACAACATGGCTCTGGTTCCCCAGGCCTGCAGGCCAGGGGGGCAGGGATTAAGAGGCCAGTCTGATGGCAGCATGGCTCCGTTCCCATAGCTCCCTCCCACCACCATGACATGGGTAGCCGGCTGAGGCCCACAGCTCCCTCCTGCTGCCGTGCTGCACGCAGCGGGACCCAGGACTGACTCCCGCCACAGGTGGCCAAAACCCAGGACTGACTCCCACCATGGGCAGCAGGGACCCAGGACTGACTCCTGCCACGCCGGCCGGGACCCTAGTCTGGTGTTTGGTCATCCATCTGGATGTTTAGGTCATGACGGACCCTGGCTCTTTATATATTAGGATAATGAGTATACACTTAAAGTTAACATGTTGAATGAGAACTTTCCTGTAGTTCTGTAATTGATATCTGGTACCCCAAATAAAAGACAAAAAGGTGCTAAGTAGCTGACATGCTGAAGTGTTCAAAATTTGGTGCCAGGGTTCTTTCCATAGGTCTTTATAGGGAGACAGGATTGGACCTACTATAAATATTCACCACTCTCCCCCCTCCATCTTTCCATCCAGTCAATAAGAGATCAGTGGGTTTAGAGAAAGACTTGATTAGAGAAGTCTCTGGTCCCAGTGTTTAATTTGGCACATATATATGAGTTTTCCATTGGCAAAAATTTGTGCAGACAGCAAATGGACTTGAGCTGTGCTGCCAATACCCCCATGAAAGCTGCCCATTGGAAGTAAGACAGTTCTATGAATGGAGTGTTATATCTGAAGCAGAGTTAAGAATTAATCAAAAAAGTGACAAAAGATGTGTGGAGAATAAACTATCATAATTTAAGGTACAGATATAAGGTAGATATTGACCTATTGGAGAAATTAATTATCTAGTGACTTGAATATAAAGTGCAAGACAGCAGAAGTGGTAAAAAATCACAGAGTGCCTTCTAAGCCACACAGAGACTTTAAACTTTCTTCAAAGCATGACCAGAAGCCACTCATAGATTTCTAAGAGGAGAATTCTAGGTTCCAAATACTGCTTTAAGTCACCCAGCTCATTGCTGGGTGGAGAATGCAGTTACAGTGGAAAAATGAGGTGATTAATTAAGAAGGTAGTCCTGTAATTCAAGAAAGTTTGGATAAATCCACTGGAAGATTTCTATATTTCTAGGTAGATTTACTGCAGGAAACCCAGGACTAGATTCAACTATTCTGAGTCTATTTGCCTTAATGGTGGATTTCACATGTATGAGTATATAAATATATTGAATTAAAAGAATAATCATGGATGCTGGCTTTTTCTCTTTAAAAATGGAATACCACCCAGCCGATGTGGCTTAATGGTTGAGTGTCGACCCATGAACCAGGAGGTAAAGGGTCCATTTCCAGTCAGGACAAATGCCTGCGTTGCTGGCTCAATGTCCAGCAGTGGGTTTTTTAGGAGGCAGCTGATTAATAATTAGTTTTCATCATTGATGTTTCTATCCCTCCCTCCCCCTTCCTCTCTGAAATCAATAAAATAAATAAAATTATTTAAAAAAATAACAATGGAATACCAATGCCAGTTTGAATATCATCAAAACAGTATTTCAAATAATAGTTATTAAGTATTGTATACGTATGCATTCTGTTAATACCAACTATAAGAAGGCGAACTCCCTCCTATTCTCCAAATAAAATACAGAAAATAATCATTCTTAGCTCTTAGGTGTGTAATGAGAATTAAATGGATGATACACACACACACACACACACACACACACACACACACACACACACTGGTTTAGCACAAACCTTACCATACAATCAGTGGTCAATATCCATCATTAGAGTAAATAAGAGAATAGAAAGTAAGTTTTCAGACCATTCCACTTCTAGTTTACTTTCTATAATTTAGTACACCCTGTTTAGGATTCCTATATGGCCAATGCCTCTGAAAGTGGCTGCCTTCTCTGCTTGACCAAACTCTGAGCCTGCACTGTAGGCTATCACTCCACCGTGGGTATGTTCTGTACTTGAGTATCTCCTCACCAGGTAGGCAGAACATGCCCCCTTGACCTGCCCAGACTGCCTGTGTCAAAAGAAATTTTGTTCCCAAAGCTCTTTTTAAAATTTACCTTTATTGTTGAAAGTATTAAACATGTCTAAATTTTTCACCTCTTGACCTCTTCCACCCACTTCCACCCCCTCTCCAAGCCTTCCCCACACTATTGTCTGTCCATGGGCTATGCATATATAAGTTCATTGGTTAATTGCTTCCCACCCACCACTTCCCTGTGAAATACATCCATCTGTTCCATGCTTCTATGTCTATGGATCTATTTTGTTCATCAGTTTATTTTGATCATTAGATTCCACATATAAATGAGACCATATGGTACTTGTCTTTCTCTGACTGGCTTAGTTCACTTATCATAGTACTCTCCAGTTCCCTTCATGCTGTTTCAAAGGGTAAGAGATCCTTTTTACAGCTGCATAGTATTCCATTTTGCAAATGTACCACATTTTTTAATCCATCCATCTATTGATGGGCACTTGAGATATTTCATGATCTTAGCTATTGTAAATAATGCTACTATGAACATAGAGGTACATATATACTTTCTGATTGGTGTTTCTGGTTTCTTAGGATATATTCCTAGAAGTGGGATCACTGAGTCAAATGAAAGTTCCATTTTTAGTTTTCTGAGGAAACTCCACACTGTTTTCCAATATGGTTATATCAGTTTGCATTCCTACCAGCAATGTACTGGCATACCTTTTTCTCCAAATCCTAGCCAGCACTTGTTGTTTATTGGTTTATTGATGCTAGCCATTCTAGCAGGTGTGAGGTGGTAACTCATTGTAATTTTAATTTGCTGTGCTAAAGCTTTTTCTTTTGATGTAGTCCCATTTGTTTAGTTTTACTTTTGTTTCCCTTGCCCTAGGCCAGCGGTTCTCAACCTGTGGGTCGCGACTCCTTTGGGGATCGAACCACCCTTTCACAGGGGTCACCTAAGACCATCGGAAAACACATATATAATTACATATTGTTTTTGTGATTAATCACTATGCTTTAATTATTTTCAATTTGTAACAATGAAATTGGGGGTCACCACAACATGAGGAACTGTATTAAAGGGTCGTGGCATTAGGAAGGTTGAGAACCACTTCCCTAGGCAATGTATCAGTGATTATTCTGCTAAGTGAGATGTCTGATATTTTGCTGCCTATGTTTTCATCTGGGAGTTTTATGGTTTCGTGACTTATATTTAAGTCTTTTATCTATTTTGAGTTTATTCTTGTGTACAGTGTAAATTGGTCTAGTTTTATTCTTTGAATGTACCTGTCCAATTTTCCCAACACCATTTATTGAAGACTAGAGGCCCAGTGCACAAAAATTTGTGCACTCGGGGGTGGGGGGTCCCTCAGCCCGGCCTGTGCCCTCTCGAAGTCTGGGACCCCCGGGGGATGACCACTTGCTGGCTGAGGCCTGCTCCCTGGGAGATTGGGCCTAAGCTGGCAATCAGACATCCCTCTGGCAGCCTGGCAGCCTTCTGGGGATGTCCACTTGCCAGCGGGGAGCAGACCTAAGCTGCAGTTGGACATCCTTAGCGCTGATGAGGAGGCAGAAGAGGCTCCCACCACCACCGCTGTACTGGCAACCATCAGCCCGACTTGTGGCTGAGCAGAGCTCCCCCCTGTGAGAGCACACTGACCACAAGAGGGCAGCTCCTGCATTGAGCGTCTGCCCCCTGGTGGTCAGTGTGTGACATAGTGACCAGTCATTCCCAGTCATTCTGCTGTTAGGGTCAGTTTTCATATTACCCTTTTACTATATAGGATAGAGGCCTGGTGCATGGGTTGGGGCCGGCTAGTTTGCCCTGAAGGGTGTCCTGGATCATGGTGGGGGTCCCCACTGGGGTGCCTGGCCAGCCTGGATGAGGGGCTGATGGCTTTTTGCAGCTGGTCACACCCCCTTCAGGGTGGGGGTCCACACTGGGGTGCCTGGCCAGCGTGGGTCCGCGGCAGGCCGGGAACCTTAGCTTCCTCCATCACTGGAGCAAGCAAGCCTCATGTTTGTTTCAGCTGCGTGGCTGCCGGCTGCCATCTTGGTTGGCAGTTAATTTGCATATCGCCCTGATTAGCCAATGGGAAGCATAGTGGAGGTATGGTTAATTACCCTATTTGTCTATTATTAGATAGGATACTGTTTTGACTCCATTGTATGCTCTTGCCTCCTTTGTCAATTATTTGAGCATAATGGCTTGGGTTGATTTCTGGGTTTTTTGTTCTGTTCTATTGATCAATATGCCTGTTCTTGTGCCAGTACCAGGCTGTTTTGATCATAGTGGCTTTGTAGTATAGCTTGATTCCTCCAAAGTTATTCTTTCTAAAGTTTGCTGTGGCTATTCGAGGTATTTTTTTGGTTCCATATAAATTTTTGGAGTATTTTTCTTGATCTGTGAAATATGCCATTGGTATTTTGATAGGATTTTTAATCAGCCAAGGAATAGTTTCCTCTTTTACTTTTTGTGTTTGTATTGGAATAACACACCATTCAATTTTTATATAAAGGAATAAATACCTAATGATGGAGGAAAATAATTATTTTTCAATTTCTAGCAGGCTACACTAACATTTAAATTTTCTCCATCTAATTTAGCCAAAGGTTTCATTTGTGGGTTTTCAAGGTTTTGCTTATATTTCTACCTCATTTCCATGACATGACATATATTACAGATGGACATCAAGGCCAAGCCAATGTTTTTGCAGGGTCTACGGAATCTATTTTCAGTAGTAGACATTTTAGGCATTTACTATGTACCAGAAATAGTGTTGGGAAGTTTTGTACTATTTTTTTTTCATTTTCTTCACACAATAAATATTTGAGATAGATAAACATATTTCATTTTTAAAGGTAAAAAAAAAAAACTAAGGTTTTCAAAATGATTAATTTGGGATCTGGGTTTAGAATGCAAGTCTGCCAGATTCAAGAGCCTAGGTCCTAAAGACAGGGCTCACAGTTAGGATTGTAGTACAGCCATATTCACTGAGAAGAATTATCATGTACACTGACATTTCCCTTTAAAAATGGAACACCAATACATTTGGAATGATAAAGTTTCTCATTGTTGCATAAGTCTTCATTTTGGCAATACAAATTATTAAAAATATATTTAACCATTAAGTGAGTGCTTATACTCTGTAAAATACTATATGAGGAAAATATGGGAATACAGATATAAATCTTTTATATTTCTGTCCTCAAGTAACTATGATACAGTAATGGATACAGGCATTTATACAATTAATTATGCCAGGACAAAAAATATATAAATTCATTTTTATCCAAGATATTAGAAAACTATAGAATGATTCATGAATGATTCCAACTGGATGAAAGGTTTTCTGTCATTCATAGGTTTCAAACTCAAATGTTAACAAGTGCCAGTCAGCCAACCTGAAGTGCTAAGGATGGTAGATGTGACTTGTCAAAATGGAAAATAGGAAGCCTGTCTAAAGATGGCAGCACCTATTCTGGTGCAAGCTTTTGTGGGGAAGGCTGGCCAGGTTCCAAAGCATCTGATGTTAGAGGATTTCCCCCACACCTTGTATTATGCATATGCTTCCAATTTTTCAATGGTAGGATAGAATTCAAGTTATTTTTTGAAAATGTAAGAATGATCAAATAACATTTGAAGGTAATATGCAGCCCCCCAAAAATCAATATAGAAGCACTTGAACTTGAAGGCTGACTAATTTCATCCAGCAGAGAGAGATATTTTGTTTTAGAGCCACAGCCTTAGCTTTTGCAGAATAACATTGAACACACAACCACTTCCAAAGCTTGTTTTTGGAGTGACTCACAATTTAAATCTTAAAACTTTGGAGAAACTCAAGTTCAAGGTATTGGGAAGTCGGGTCCCATACTAGTTAATATTTTTCAGTAAAAGACTTTGTGGAAGTGGCAGAAACTGATAACTTCCCCAGAGTGAAGGATTTATTTCCACAATCATTTTTTATATATTATTAAATATTAAAAGTTTTGATAATAAAAATGGTAGTGGAACTTGAGAATGAAATATGCTGCTTCATCATCAAATTTTAACTCAGTTTATAACTAAGAGCAAGAACAGCAAGAAAGTAGTTGTGAAATTCTGAAATTACAAAATGATTTTATTTGCTTATACACTTTGATGAAATGTTTAAATTTGAATATGTTTAACAATCTGATATTCATTTAAAATATTTACTTCAATAAAGTATATATCCACTTAAATGTAAAACAGGCTGGAATTTCAGGCTTCAAAGTCTTCAGAAATACCTAAATTATACAGTATACAAAATCTCTCTATATAAAAGCCCAGCGACCGAACGGCAGAATAACCAGAACGACATGCCAACCAGTCTCTATGACATGCACTGACCATCAGGGGGCAGATACTCAACACAGGAACTGCCCCCTAGTGGCCAGTGCACTCCCACAGTGGGAGCACCGCTCGGCTGATGGGATGAGCAGCTGCTCCCACAGCGGGCTGATTCCCACAGGCCACGCCCCCCACCAGTGCACGAATCTGTGCACCAGGCCTCTAATACATTATAAATGTCTTGTTACTGTTGTAAAGAAGACAAATTTTAGTTTTTTTAAAATATGAAAACAAAATAAATATTTTTATATTTCAAATACTGTTAGCTACCATTGAAAACTTTGAGGATATTTTGACTAAGTTCCTACGTAAACTTCCTCCTTGTGATGATAAATTGGTTTTTGGCACTAACATGATTTGGTTTATTATTTAATCTTACAGTACTATAACTAGTTGAAAATTTCCTATAATGAAAAACTAAAGTTGGTTGATGACCTCAAGTTCTATGAAGTGTGGCTTTTAGAATATAGATTATTAAAAAACATATAATTAGATTCACTTTTAATTCTCCATGATTAAAAATGGTGTTATTTAGTGATTTATTTATTTTTATTTTTTTAGATTTCAGGAGAGAGATGGTAGTTCTGAATTATAAAGCATGACATAAAGCTAATTTAGCACACCAAAATAATAAATAATAAGTGGACTGTTCGATATTCAGTGTAGTTCCTAAAGTTTAATTTTACTCTTGTTGTATTACAACTTGAAACTCTAATTCTCCACTGCTAAGAGGTGGTAGCATAAATTAAACTCTGACCACTCAGATTACTTTTTATGGAGTTAAATCCTGCTGCATTGTGAAAATGACATATTCATGAAAATTTTCTTTTGTTATCCAAGAAAAAGAAATTGCTACCATAACTTACACTCCATTTCTGAAGCTGTGAAATCAAATCAGATAAACAGCAAATTGAAACTTCAGAAAAATGTACCTCATAGTTCCATCTTATAATTTTGGAATTTTTTGCATCTATTCAGCAGTTGTACTTTATGTCCTTTGGAAAAATATATTTTCATCCATTGTTTGTATATTCACACTTATCATTGCTTCTGAAAAGAGGTAATACTTTTATTGGTTCTAAAACAGAGTGAACAATTGAAAGCATTTTTTAGTAGTGGAATATCCCAAAATTCTCATTCATAGTTGAAGAAAATGGGGAAAGATGTGTGGTAAGCAGCGAGACATGAAGGACGAGCGGTAGGCCTGCCTGTCACCGGGCTGACAGCTTGGCGAAGGTTGTACATCATCTATCCTTCATTGGCTCATGAAACCCATTTCAGCTGAAATGCAAACATGCAGGATGACACATATATTTTTCATCTTCAGTCCTGATAGTTCTGGGCTTCCTGTGCATCATTAAATTGTTTCATTTTCCTATGTTCACCACAGATGTGCTGCCACCGGTTCCAGGCCAAGGGGATAAAACAGCAACGATGCTCTCAGATGGAGCCATTTATAGCAGCATTGACTTCACAACCAAAACCACTTACAACAGCTCTAGCCAAATAACACAGGCTACCCCATATGCCACGACACAGATCCTGCATTCCAACAGCATTCATGAATTGGCTGTTGATCTGCCTGATCCACAATGGAAAAGCTCAATTCAGCAAAAAACAGATCTGATGGGATTTGGTTATTCTCTACCTGATCAGAATAAAGGTAACAATGGTGAGTCAGGTTCTTATTTCTTGAGGTTTTTTTTTTACATCATTTGTGCATGAGATAGAAATTAGTATTTGTTGTTCAGTTCAGTGATTCATTACCAGGTTCACTAAACTAAAAGCATATATCAGCATGTATTCAGTACCTTGCACAATTCCTACCACCACCACTACTACCAACCCACCACCACTGTCACCACCGCCACCGTTGCTACTACCAAACACCGATACCGATCGTTTTCATCCTTTTAGCTCTTTATCAATAGTGATCAGTAATCCATCTCAACTTCCATTAGGCAGGATAGGCCAAACATTCCTCCACTGTCCTCCAACATCTGCTTCTGAGTTGCTAACTGCATGTTCTGCATGGGCTTGTGCTGTGAACTAATCACATGATGCCACTGTGACCTCTGCCCTTTAACCCTTAGCCTTACTTTACATCCCTGACTACCGATTGGCTGAGGGATTGTCTAATAGAATGCCACACAACCAGTCACAGGATTTCAGCACCACCAGCTCTCACAACAGCTCAGAGCGGAGTGGCAGTCTCTCAGGTTGGTCTCATCGCAGTAAGGAGAAATATTTGTTTGTCACCAGCATATGACCTGTGTTCCTAACAACCATGAGGAAAACTGAATCACAGTCATGATCAGGCATTTATCTTTCATGACAATAGCAGTTTATCCTAATGAAACCATGCTTGCCTGTAGGGGTAAAAATCACTGTCACCCCTTATGTACTAAGTGTATGAGGATATATTTACTGAAAAGTAGTGCCATTTTACTGAATATTGTTCATTAAAGAGTGAATGTATTTGATCTGCCTAGAACCCTACTTAAGCCTCAAGAGAACTTCACAGTAAAATGATCATAGGGGAAAGTCAACTACATAGTGTGGGCACTAAAAAATGAGTTCAACTGAAATGCAAATAATTTTGGAGATTTTCATATTAGGATTTCAGTGATATTTTTGGACAATCTTTACAAAATGTTATGTAATACATTTTTTGTCTATTAAATGACATTATTTAAAGTAAGGTGCTAACACCATACTAAATAAGAATGATAATATGGGACATTCCCTTCACATTTAATTTCCCCCCAAATATAGTCTCTCATATTGATAATTTTTTCTATACTGTAAATTTTAATATATATTTGAGATGTATTAGCCAAACTACAACTATAATGTAGGTATTGTATAGGGGAAAATATATTTTACTGGGCAGGAATATATACCTGTCATAAGTAATATCAGTGATACCTCCAGGCCAAAGGATCCTCACATCTAAAATTCAGAGGTTGTAGTAGGCACACTCTAACTTCCAACCATAACATGTATGTTGTATGACTGATGACTTTATTTGCACATTTCTAATTAATTCCATGACCTTACTTGCTTAATTTTTCATATTCATGATATCCCATATTTTACAAAGGTGTTTTTTTTAAACTACAGGCTTTTTAGTAAAGAAATATAGTGTATTGTATGTTACACAACTACCAGGCATCAAGACCATAAAGAGTTAATTCTTTACATCATTAGGGTAACATTTACTAAATGACTTTTCCTCAGGAGAGAGAACCCTTTCAATTTGAAAATGTTAATGCTCTTTTTTTCCCCTCTACAATGGGCCATTTGCTCTTCTTACCTCTTGGTAGAATTAAATACATTATAGAATCCAGAAAATTTTAAACATCTGTTATGAAGTGAAACTGGCTTAATATAATAGCAGACTTTTTTGAATATCTTTATGTGTCATTTATACTGTCACTTATTTATAATGAGTTTCACAATAGCCCTGAATAATTAAAAAGTAATTTATCTTAGGCTTATTTTATTGAAGATATGTAGTCTCAAGCAATATAGATATAAAAGCTATCTATATGCTGTAACCCATGGAATACATAAGTCCTTCTGTGAATTCTTCATAAAAATATTCTGTATATGTTGATTGCCACTGAGTTTTAGAAGTTATCTTTTGAGTAATTGTAAGCTGAACATAATTCACAATAGTGCTTATTTCTTTTTGAATACATTAATTTCCTGAGTGACATTTACATATGTCTATGCATAGTAGTAACTACTTCATCTACATTTGAATGTAAAGTCACTTAAATCAGTGATAGAAAGCATTCTTTAGGAGGTGGAAGTGAATTTAATATTCCCTTTTAGTTCAGTTCAATTGAGTTTAATATAGACTTTGTTTTATTCTTATAATAATGAGTATGTTTCCTAAGGCTCAAGTTTAGGATCAAACTGCCCTATGGATATCTAATCATATCATATTATAAGATTTTTTAAATTTGTGCATAGTCATGAAACCAATTTAAAGTAATTGCAGTAATAAAGAAAATTGGACATTTCAGAATTATTTGAGTGAATTTCTCATCCTCTTTGGAACTTTTATAATTTATTCTAACATAAATTATGAACACTTCTATAAACAATCCAACTATTAAAAAAATATAAAAGAAAACTCAGATCTTTCAAAATAGCATCTGTATCATAATTTTATATATGTAGGGTATCCCAAAAATGTATACACACACTTTGAATAATTATAAAGGCAGTGTTTATTAAAATACATTTTATTTTTAATATTTAAATATCAGTTGTTAAAGTGTGTATACATTTTTGAGGCTTTGCCCTGTATACATGTGTATATGTAGTTCAATATCAGCATCAATAACTAAATTTTTTATACAGCAGTATTTTAAAAATAGACTATAAGTTTAATTTGAAAATTAGCTGTATTTGTAGTTTTCTCTGAATAGAAGGCATTTGTTTAGCATACATAAATGTAAATCCAAATATTTACATTTTGCATTGAAGAGAAATTGGTCAAATATATTTGCAAAATATGTTTTCCTAAAATGTAACGCAGGCAGTTCTTCACTTTGAAATGCTTGAGGACCTTTCTTTGCAATTAACAGCAACAAACTATGGCTCACTTAGTTCACGTTTTAGATCTCAGAAAGAGAATTTGATTTCCTTAGTTTATGCCATATGCCCACCACAAAGAACACACCTGTCCTGGCTCATTGCTATAAGAAGACAAAGCATGTTGATTGATAGTGCTATGAAGACTGTCCACAATAAGAGTACAGAAATTTCCCCAAAGAGGGAAATGCGATATTGGGTGGAAAGTCCTTACAACTTCCCTTAATGAATCTGTTTCCACAATTCATTTTTAAGTCTGTTGTTTGGATAATGGCTTTCTTGACCTTGGATAAGGACTTCAACAGATTTGGGTTAAGAAATACTAAGTTCCACAAAAGCTGCTGCATTTTTTTTAATTTTTCTTTTACTGTGTGAATATGGGCCATACAACACTCAGAAAGCAACTATACCAGTGGTTCTCAACGTTGGCTGCATATTAGAATCACCTGGGAATCTTTTTAAAATCCGATTTCTGGGCCTCATCCTCAGGAAATTCTGTTTCTTTGTTATGGGATGGGGCCACAACATTAGTAACAAAGAAACAGAATTTCCGGAGGATGAGGCCCAGAAATCAGGATTTTAAACAGATTCCCAGGTGATTCTAATGTGCAGCCAAGGTTGAGAACCACTGATCTATACCTTCTCATTTATGAAATGGAGCTGTAAGAACATGCCTATTTGTGTCACTCAGTTCTGGTGGTGAGCATGTTGCATTTCTAAAAGTGCTATGAAAAGTGAAAAAGCATTGTACACACATAAATATAAAGAATAAAGGAGGCACGACTAGGGGAAAAGCTATGGGCCTTGTGTCCCAGCCCATTCCTTTTTTAAGTGAGATATTGTTCTGATACCACAGAAAAAATGTACAGTCCCTGTTTGGGTGGGTTATCAGGAAACAGAGGGTTAAGGCTCACGATCTTAAATAAAAATAGCAGAGATGTGAATTCAAGTAGGTTTATTATTCTTATCTGAAAATTAGGCTATTCTGGGGATACTCTTTGGCTTAGAGGAGTTGGGTGTGGCAAAAGCAATCAGAAAATAGTAGGAATGATTGACATTTACTGGGCATTCTTTACATTCTGAGTCCTCTACATGCATTATCTCTTGAAACCCTCAAAATGCCTAAAGTAGCAACTGTATATGTTTTACATGTATGGAAATCAAGGTGGTATTTATTGAGAAACTTACTGAGTAATTGAGAAACTAGTCTTCAAACCCAGAGATCAAGCTCTTATCCTTGAACCTGAAGATCGCTGCTCTCTTTGCTCCAAATATATCTCATTCTGCCAAAGATAAAAGTGAAAGGGAAGGTGAAAGCACTTTATTTGCAGGAATGCTTTTTTACATATGTGTGTTTTATACACACTACCTAGAAAACATAGTAGTTTCAGCACTTTTTGGCACTCAAATAAATTATTAAATTACATAATTTTTTGATTTGGTGGATGCAGATTAGTAATTGAAGAAAGCAATATCCCTTGCTAGATAACCATGTTGCAAATATTTGATTCTTACAACTTTTAGTTCCAGAAAGATAAAATCCAAGGAGTCAGTATCTTTTTTTTCTTCTGCATAACTACAGACCGTTGCAGGAGTGATAAAAATTTCTTAGCTTCCCCTTAATCATTCTTTGTCATTCTGCTCAAGAAGTATTCATTCTAGCATCTACCCATAGTTCATTTAGGAAGAAGCTTCATTTACTTAATTTTGAAAGAGTGAAAAGTCTGGCACTATAGAAATGATAAATTTTCTTTTATATTTTATTAAGCTCCTATAATTCCACATATGGCCTGTATGCCGCCATGTTACTTTCTGCTCATGTTTTGTGCATGAATTCATTTGTATTACAATAGTAGTGAAAATGATTACTGTATTTCCATTCATCTGGGAACTATGTTCACTATATGCAAAAAAAATTGTGTTGTTCATTAGTTAAAAATTTCTATAAAACATGTTATTGTGAAAAATTTACAACTTATCCTCTGGTACAGTTGATTGATTTTAAAACTATTATTCTCCTGGATTAATTAAATTGAGTAAATTCTAATGTAAAAGTTTAGTCTGTATCCGTAGGCAACGCATTTTCCACTGAGAGAGATTACGCAAAAGAGCATTATAAACGCACTAAAATCTGACATTTGAAAAAAGTTGTTATGGCCCATTGTTTCCTCTAACAATGAAAATGTGGAGGCAGCACACATGCATAAATCAATAACTGTGCTTTTCCTACTACAGCAGCCATATTTTTGTTTACTCAACTCTGTAGTTAATGCGATGGGAAAGAGACAATACCATTTTGAGTGATTTATAAAAATGTTTTCTGATTAAATAATGTCATTGTTTATAGCTTTTAACACTGAGACATACCTATTCTGGTGTTTTGAAAACATAAATACATATGCCCAACTGATGTCTTTGTTTCTTCTGATATTTGTTATGTCTGAATAAGTGCATTGTTACTTTTAGGTGGGAAAGGTGGAAAAAAGAAGAAAAATAAAAACTCATCTAAACCGCAAAAAAACAATGGATCGGCTTGGGCCAATGTTCCTCTACCTCCTCCCCCTGCCCAGCCCCTTCCTGGTTCAGAGCTGGAACACTACGCAGTGGAACAGCAAGAAAATGGGTAAAAATGTTTTATAGACTAAGAGAATGCCCAGGCTTCACTCCCTTTCTATTGTGCATGTTTGTCTTTATCGTGTATGCTCTTATTGTTTTCTCTGCCCCCTTCCCAGCCTGTTCACTGCTTCTCCCCTCTTTTATTGTTTGCACCATCTATATATTTTTAGCTGATAAATACAACATAGCACATACTGAGGACCTAGAATCCTTGGCCTTCAAGTGCCTTAGATTGTCTGCAATCATGATAATGCAACCTCCATTTATAATATTGCTTGTTAGTTTGAAAGCAAGTACCCACAGCCCTGTGAACTAAAGAGCCACTCCTGAGAAGAGCTGAAAAGGGAATTAAAATAACCTTCTTCGTCATTCCTCACAGTTCTCTAATGACTTAATGTCTGGCCATAGCAGGGTGCCCACTGTTGCGCTCCCTCACAATGGGCTAATTGCAGAGACCTGGCCAGTGGTAGAACTTTAATCATCAGCTTCAGCTTCGATGGGATCTTAGGGGCCTGAACAAGAAAAGAGGTTCAAGCCAATACACACTCTGTAACAAAACCTTTTTAAGTTAGAAAATGTCCTTTGAGGGCCTTTAAATGTGGCCAGTTTCCTTATTTTCCCCTAAACATCTCACGAGAATTAGATTGTTTTCTTCTGTTACTTGCGTTAATAGATTTTAAAGCAGGAAACATCAATACACTGTATTCACTAATCTGGAAACAAATAGCAAGGCAGAAAAAAACATACTCAGTCTGGTTTTCTTTCTTAATCATGGTAACTGCTCTGTCATCTTCACAGTTTCTAAGGTCACCATTGCTTTTGAATAGAACTGAAAAATACAGAATAAAGGCAGTTTTCCTTTTTCTAAGTTTTTCTTTATTTAGAAGTTTTTAGATGTTAAAATACTATTTGTAAATATTTAATTACAGTTATTTTAATAATGTCTATTTTCTGTCTTGTTTCACATAAAGATCACATGTACATGCTTATACATTGTTTCTCCATATTTTTTTTACATACCTGCTTTCTTTGAAGTCTCTAGATTAATTTTTTCTGTCACAATGTTTGTATCCAAAAAAAGACCTATTTGCCTTTTCTTCCAGTTATGTAATATGCATATTTCTGTACTTTTCTCAATTTCTTTCTTTCCATTCAAAGGGCTTCATTTGTTTCTATGGAATTATAGTTCCATACATATACATATCATTATTATTTTACTTTTAAAAAATGGGTTCACATTTGAAAAAAGAAATTAAGAGCATACCCCTTTTCTCTGACTTAAATAAATAAAACTCTGCATATGATATTATGCAATTCATATTGGTAACATAAATGTGTTAATGTTACATGGATCCTGGGCAAAGAAAAAGCAGAGATGCATTATTCCATGAGAAAAGATTACTATGGGGCTTAGAAATCTTCCTTTTAAAGGCTGTACTGAGAAAATGGGGAAATGGAACATGTAAACTGAGAAAAGAATGCTGTTAAACATTTATAAGCATGAAGTTCTGAATCATGAACTCAGATCACATGAAGCCTGTAGGTAATTTGGAATCTTTGTATTTTTTCACACTAAATCTACTCTGAAAATGCATACACTATAAAAATACTTATTACAAATTGAGAAAAAATGAATTCATTACAAATAAATGATAAAATTTTCACATTAGTTTGTTGCCAAGCAATAGAGTTAGAACTATCCATTTGGTGAATGAAATAATTCACATTCATGGAGATTTTATTTTGTAATTCAAATTATTTTAAGAATATTATGATATAAAATATAAATTTATTTTGCTACTTTGGGATTTTAAATTATTTTAATATTTAACCAGAATGCATTATATTAGAAAAAATTTTTCTGAAGATTGCTAAAAATATTTGATATTTTTTAAATTAATTAATTTTATTTTTTAGCTACCCAGCCCAGGCCAGGCAAGTTCATTTATTTTATTTTTTCTTTTCTTTTCTTTTTTAATTTTTATTGCTGAAAGTATTACACATGGCCCCCTTCTTTCCCCATTAACCCCTTCTAGCCTACCCCCAGTCCTCTGTCCCACGCCTTCACCACCCTATTGTCTGTGTCCATAGGTTATGCATTCGTTTGATCTCTTCCCACCCACACAACAACCACTGCCTTTAGATAGGTACATAAATATATTTCTTGATTATATATATTCAAAGTATTTGTGGCATGCATGTAGTTTAGTTCTAATATACCTTTGAGTTATTTGCCATAAATACCTCATATTTCCTGAAAAAAAAACCCAAAAAACTTATTACTCTTAACAAAAATAGTAGTTAAGTTTTAACCTATCAGTAAACTGACAGCAAAACTCAATTTCCTTGCTTTTGGACTCAGTTTTTTTTTTTGTTTTTTTTTAAGGAATACTTGAAAGTACTTATTTCAATTGTTTGTAATGAGAATGCATTCAAAGTCAATATGTAAAGAATATATCAAAATGAGTGTATTTGGGAAGGCTTTGTCTATTTCCTGTTCTACTCATTATACTTTTTTTTTCTAATGTGAAAATTATAATACTGAAAGGGAGAGATGTTTGAACACTTCCTAGTTTATTTATACTCTGGAATTCATGATGTTAACATTGACTATTTTGCAGAAGAGATCTATAAAATTGTTTAAATGCCTTGATTTAAAACTTATGCAGATTTAAGGTGTTCTTGAAATTCAAACAAAACCTTAGAACTAATCTTTTTTGTTTTTAATAGTTTTTATTTTTAACAATGAAGGATTCTGTAATTATACTTCTTATGGTGATATATTGTTTTCGTTGTTTTAAACATATCATTATACAGAACTTATTCAACATATTTTTTTCAAGTACATAAAATTTGCTTGGCACTGTGTTAGAAAGAAAAGCCACAGTGATGAAAGAAACTATAAAATTAATAAGGAAGATCTTATCCCTGATCTAGGGAGCTCACAGGACTTGGGGGACATAAAAACCAGAAACCACACACACTCCAGCACATTATATTGTATGACAAGCCTTAGATGAGTGATGTGTATCTATATATATAAAACCCTAATAAGCAAATAGACCAAATGACAGAACAATTGAACAACTGGTCGCTATGATGTGTGCTGACCACCAGAGGGCGCATGTGGAACATGGCAGGCATTAGCAGCAGGTGGCAGAGGGTAGAACATGGTCAGCTTCAGCCACGGTGGGATGGTGGAGCAGGTGAGCGGGGATGCCAGACCAAGGTGGGGCGCTGGTCGCTGTCATCAGGGTGAGCCTCTGGTGGTTACTGAAAATTCTTTGCTCCTACACACCACAGTCCCACCTGGAGTTTGCACCGGCTGCCAGCGCTGGCCTTGCTCACACTTGCTGTCAGCGCTGGAGCCGCCACTTGCACCCATGCTAGCACCTGGCACTGGCCCCAATTATTCCTGAGGGCTTCTCCACCTACCCCTGCCCCTGAGGGGCAATTGGGGCAGCAGCTGCCACTTGCACCCACTGCTGGCACCAGCCCCAGTTGCCCCACGCTGACAGCGGGTGCCCATTGCAGCGTCGTGGCCCACAGTTCCTTTCAAGGTGCACAAATTTGTGCACTGGGCCCCTAGTGCAATAATAATTTGCATGCAGAAAGTGATAGTCAAGCTTGCCAGGTAGGGCTGATTGAGTTTTGAAGTGATTCTTGAATTTTTTATTTACAAATAATAGTGCCCAGAATTGGGTGATTGTTGCATGCCAGACTCTAAGTCAGAAGCAAATAGACAAAAGTGGTGAGAAATAGTCCCTAACATAAAGTAACCTGTGTGCCAAGATAGCTTGTTAACCAATGACTACAACAAGATGTTACTAATGTTGCCATTTGCTGTGTAGATGAAAAGAAAATTTTCTAGCCAAAAGTAAACATAGATATAAAATTAAAAAGGAGGAAATAAGAAAAAAGAATAGCACATTAGTCTTCCTTTGGTACTTTCCACTCTTCCCTTGGAAACCTCACCCTATTATAGTTAAAGTTACTTGCCTTTCCTTTATTTTTCATTATTCTTTAAGCTTACTTTCCTACTGTAGTACTTATCACATTTCATTCTAATTGCTTGTGTGTAACCTTCCACAATTGCTAGCTGCTCTATGAGGTTTGTTGAATTTGAAACATGTGTAGTGTAGGAGATATCTGAGGAGGTGTCTTGAGGACAATTCTGAAACCTTGCATGTCATGTAAGGATTCTGACTTAGGAAACAGATGATGCATTGGAGGACATGAGGCTGGGGATTAATAAATTGTATATTGCAGCAGAATGGCCACTATCATGAAAGTGATAAGGGAATAAAATTAAGCAATGGCAGTGGGATGGAGGGACAGGGATAGATTTTGGAGATATACCTAGCTGAGAATAATCACAATCTTGAAAAGAGAGTCTCCTGTTTTATATTACAATTTTTAATATTGTTGCTAAGAATTTAGTTATTATCAATTTTTCCAAGCCTTTCTTGGTCTGATCCCCTCACTATACTAAATATCAAAAGTATCAAATCATTGTCCAAATAGAAAATGTATTTAATTGTTAATTTAGTGCCATAGCAACAATGGTAAATGTTCTTTCTCATCAATATGCCTCTCTCAACTTGACAAAAATGTTTCCAATATATCCTTTTTTTTGCTAAAAATATAATATATTTGAATATAATCATATGATGCTAGGAAGAATTTAGTAGTAGTTCAATAGAAAGCATGCTCAGCTTTATTACTGCAGTTAGAGATTGGCAAGCTTCTATGGGTGTTGAACTTTATTGTATTTTTATTAGTAATATGATATTTGTATTTGGCCTTTAACAAGTTAGTTCACAGGCAACATTGATTTGTTGTCATCCTTCTTATTTGTGAGCAAGGCAGTAGTGTTTCCTCCCACTTCACTGCCAATGTCAAAGAACAAACACTTCTTCAGGAAAAGTTGCCCAAAAGAAATTTGGTTGGTAGTTTAAGCGTTTTCACAGTCTTTCTGATGTTACTGTTGAAATTTCAGCACTCAAATAGGATATATCTGTAAATGTGAAGGAAACTCTAAAAACAGAGCTACACTTTTCATAACATTTATAGAGACATCTGTTACTTTCTTGCCCTTCCTCAGAAACTGCATGAAACTTAAGTGTCCATTGTTCTATAATAGATTAATACAGGAATACATAGAAATGATGAACAATGGTTAGTTATCCCCATCATAAGATATGCACCATGTCCCATATTTCTTTCATCTAGCCTTTTATGTTCTTACCCTAGTCTTTCACTTATTCTTTATATCTCTATTTTCCACTTCCTGCACAAACCATTGACTGACATGAATCCATGGACTTTCCTCAGCTCTGCTTATGTTCTGCAGTGGACATTGTTTGCTCACTCCTATTCTAGATTACCTTTGTAGAAAAGACTTGGAACAATTGATAAAAAATACCCATTCTAGTTCAATGAAATAGCTAGTGAAAGGCTTTTCAGTCATGTAATACATTGTGCATTGTGTGTGTGTGTGTGTGTGCAGAGAGAGGAGAGTCAATGTCAAAGAACAATATATATATTATATGTAATATATATATATATATAGTTAAAATATATATATTATATGTAATATATATATATTGTTAAAATATATATATATAATGTTAAATTATATATATATATAATGTGTAATTATATGTATATAATGTTAAAAATAATATTTATACAGATAGGTCCTATGCCTTATGGTATTTGAATACTAAAAATGAGGAAAACTAATTACACTCAATGCATGTGACACTCCTTCTCCCTTCTCTTATATTTTCTATGCATTTTTATTCCACATGTATGTTCCCTTTAGATTATTGAAAATAAGGATAGTTTGCTACTTATAAAGTAGGGAAATTTTAAGAGGTAATTGACTTCCTCCATTTGAAAGATTAAATATTCTATAAACATCTTCAAACATGTTCTTTCTTTATTCAAATGTAGGATACCCTTAGAAATAAACTAATGTAAGCAAACAAAGTACAGGAACTAAGTTTATGGGAAAATTGTGCTATTCTGTAAAACAGAATGAAGTAAATTTTATTATAACTAGTCATGAAGTATAACAGCACACACATTCCATATTGAAAAGGGGTAGCTTCACTTAAAATCAGATTTACTATAGATATTTCTGTTTGACTTACTAATATAGCATTTAAAGTCAAATAAATAAGAGAAGAATCTTAACCAGCCCTGGCCAGGTGGCTCAGTTGGTTGAAGAGTCTTCCAGTACATCAAAGGTTTTGGGTTCCATTCCCAGTCAGGTCTCATATGGGTGGCAATAGATCAATTGATGTTTCTCTTTCACATCAATGTTTCTCTCTGTCTCTCACTTCCTCTCTCTAAACATATCCTTGGGCACCAGAACTGAGAAAGGTGCACACATAACATCTGTATATGAAAAGAAGCAGGGTAGCTGTCTGCCAACCAGAGACAGCAAGAAATGCAAGCATCCTCTTAAAGGGCCAATGACTGGAGATGTGTGAGCAGAAGCCGGGGTTGGGGGCTCTGGGTTAGAGTTCAGAAGGCAGACACCCCAGTTTCATGTGTCTAGTCATTCCCTCATGCTGCAGAGGTCATCTTTCTCACGCAGACAATGCTATAAGCTGGCTTTGCCTGTGGGGGAAAGACAGTTGACCCAACCTATTGAAAAGCACCTTGCCCCACTGTGTGGAGTTTCTGAGGCCCATTAAGAGATTAAGAATAACAATTAGCCTCCAGGCAGAAGCAATTGCCAAACCCTGTTGGAAAAACTCTCGCTACACCGATGGATGATTGCCTGAGGGCTACTCAAGACTGAATCCAATCAGTCTACAGGCAGAGATGGTCTCTGGAGGCTTTAGGTTTGTGCCTGCTCTAATTAGTCAGAAATAGAGTTTGACACTAGAGATTAGAGAGGCACTGCAGATCTCATAATACATACTCATAAACCCAAACAGGCAGCCAAAATGAGGAGACAAAGAAACCCACAAATGAAAGAACAAGAAAATTCTTCAGAAGAAGAAATGAATGAAATGGAGATAAGAAATTTATTTGATATAGAGTTCAGAATAATGATGGTAAAGATGCTCAACAGTATGAGAAAACATATGGTAACTACGAAAAAAGAACATTCAGAAATAAAGAATGACATAGCTCTAATAAAGAACACATTGGAAGGAATACACAGAAGATTAGAGGAAGCTGAGGATTGGATCAGTGAATTAGAAGAAAGGGTAGAATAAAAAGCACTCAATCAGAAAACCAGAAAGAAAAAACAATTAAAAGACAGGAGGACAGCTTTAGGGAGCTGCGGGACAACAGGAAATGTAACCATATTCACATAGTAGGTATGCCAGAAGGAGAAGAAAGGGAGCAAGGGATAGAGAACATGACTGAAGAAATAATGGCAGAAACTTCCCTAACCTGGTAAAGGAAAAAGTCACACAAGTTCAGGAGGCACAGAGAGATGCAAGCAAGAAGAACCCAAACAGGCCCACACCCAGACACATCATAAATAAAATGCCAAAAATTAGAGACAAAGAGAGAATCTTAAAGGTGGCAATAGAAAAGCAAATTGTTATCTGTAAAGGAGCCCCCTAAAGCTGTCATCTGATTTCTCATCAGAAACTCTATAGACCAGAAGGGAATGGCATGAAGTACTCAAGATAATGTAAAGCAAGGATCTGAAACCAATATTACTCTGTCCAGTGATGCTATCATTCAAAATAGATGGTAAAATAAAGAGCTTTGCAGACAAAAAAAGGACAAAGGAGTTCATCACCACCATTCAGCATTACAAAAGATGCTAAAGGGACTTACATAATGAGAAGAAATAGAGAGAGAAACCTAGCCATACAGAATTAAAATGGCAAAAATAATTACCTATCAATAATAACCTTAAATGTAAATGGATTAAATGCTCTAATCAAAAGATATATGGTAGCTGAATGGATATAAAAACATGACCAAACTATATGTTGTCTATAAGAGACCGACCTCAGAACTAAAGACTCACACAGGATGAGAGTGAAAGGATAGAGAAAAATGTTCCATGCAAATGGAATCGAAAAGAAAGCTGGGGTATCAATACTCAGATCTGATAAAATAGACTTCAAAATGAAGGCCATCACAAGAGACAAAAAAGGTCACTACATAATACTAAAAAGGTTGATCCAACAAAGAATATAACTCTGATAAACATATATGCACTCATTATAGGAGCACCTAAATATATATTTTAAAAAGTTCTAGAAGACTTTAAGGGAGAGATTAACAACAATACAGTCATAATAGTGGACTTTAACATCCCATTGACTTCACTATATAGATCTTCCAGACAAAAACTTAACAAGGAAACAGTTACTCTAAAGGGCACACTGTATCAGATGAATTTAATTGACATTTATAAAAATTTTCACTCCAAAGCTGCAGAATATACATTCTTCTCAAGTACATATGGGTCATTCATAAAGATAGACCACATGTTAGGAAACAAAACAAGTCTCCACAAGTTCAAGAAGACTGAAATCATATCAAGCATCTTGTGCAATCAGAGTGGAATGAAATTAGAAATCAACTGCAGTAAATACACCCCAAAACATTTAAACATATAGAGGCTACATAGCATGTTATTAAACAATGAATGGGTTACCAATGAGATCAATAAATAAACCCCAAACTCCCTGGAAACAAATGAAACTGAACACAAAACAACCAAAAATCTACTGAACACAACAAAAGCAGTCCTGAGAGGGATGTTTATAGTACTATAGGCCTACTTCACACAACAAGAAAAATTAATAATAATTTATATAACCTACAAGTTAAAGAATTATAAAAAAGAACAAAATGAAAAGCACAAAGTAAGTAGAAGGAAGGAAATAATAAAAATTAGACTACAAATAAATGACTAGATACTAAAAACAATACAAAAAATAAATGAAATCAAGAGCTGGTTTTTTGAAAGGATAAACAAGATTGATGAACCATTAGCCAGACTCATTAGGAAACAGAGAGAGGACACAAAAAAATAAAATCAGAAATGAAAGTGAAGTAACCATTGATACTATAAAAATGCAAATTATTTAAGAAAATACTATAAACAACTATATATGCCAATAAAATGGACAATGTGGATGAAATGAACAAACTCCTAGAAAAATACAAACTCTCCAACCTGAATCAGAAAGAATCAGAAAATCTGTACAGGCCAAAAAGTCCAAGAGGAAGGAACACGTCCAATCTCTTTTTACAAGTCCAGCATTATCCTAATTCCAAAACCAGATAAATATATGACAAAGAAAGAGAACTACAAGCCAATATCCCTGATGAACAAAGATGCTAAAATCCCCAACAAAATATTAGCAAATCAGATATAGCAATATATTAAAAAGATCATACACCATGAACAAGTGGGATTTATTCCAGGGATGCAAGAATGATACAAAATTTGCAAGTCAATAAACGTGATATATCACATAAATAAATTGAAAAACAAAATCACATGATCATATCAATAGACACAGAAAGCATTTGACAAAATCCAATATAGATTTTTGATAAAAACTCTCAGCAAAGTAGGAAGAGAGGAAGCATATCTCAACATGATAAAAGCCATATATGACAAACCTACAGCGAATATCATACTCAATGGGCAAAAACTATCACCATTTCCCCTAAGAACAGAAACAAGACAGGGATGTCTGCTTTCACCGCTCTGATTCAACATAGTACTGAAAGTCGTAGCCACAGCTATCAGATAAGAAGAAATAAAAGGCATCCAAATTGGAAAGGAGGAAGTAAAATTGTCATTATTTGAAGATGACATAATATTGTACATAGAAAACCTTAAAGACTACACCAAAAAATTACTAGATTTAATAAATGAATTTGGCAATGTAGCAGGATACAAATCAACATCTGAAAATCGATGGCATTTTTATACACCAATAATGAATTATCAGAAAGAGAAACTAAATAAACAATCCCATTTACCATTGTAAATAAACTAAGATATTTAGGAATAAATTTAACAAAGGAAGTAAAATACTTTTACTCAGAAAAATAGAGGATGTTGAAAAAAGAGATAGAGGAAGATATAAACAAATGGAAAAATATATCATGTTCATGGATTGGTAGAATAATATCTTTAAAATGCCCATACTCCCTAAGGCAATCTACAGATTCAATGCACTCCCTATTAAGACACAAACAGCAAATTTCACAGATCTAGAATAAATATTCAAAAAATGTATGTGGAACCAAAAAAGACCCAGAAAAGCTGCAGAAATCTTGAGAAAGAAGAACAAAGTCAGAAGAATCAAATTTCCAGATATCAAGTTATTCTACAAAGCCACCATATTCAATACAGCCTGGTACTGGCACAAGAACATTCATAGAGATCAATGGAACAGAACAGAGACCCCAGAAATTGACCCAAACCATTATGCTCAATTAATATTTGACAAAGGAGGCAAGAGCATACAATGGAGTCAAGACAGTGTCTTCAATAAATGGTGTTGGGAAAATTGGACAGATACATTAAAAAAAAAAAGAAAAGAAAAGAAAAGAAACCAGACCACCAACTTAACCATACACAGAATAAACTCAAATTGGATAAAAGACTTAAGTGTAAGTTGTGAAACCATAAAAATCCTAGAAGAAACCATAGATAGCAAATCTCAGACATCTCTCATAGCAATATGTTTATGGATACATCTCCTAGGGCAAAGGAAGCTAAGGAGAAAATAAATTGGACTACATCAAAATGAAAAACTTTGCACAACAAAAGAAACCATCAACAAAATGAAAAGGGAGCCCACTGTATGGGAGAACACATTTGGCAATGATACATCTGATAAAGGGTTAATATCCAAAATATATAAAGAACTCCTACAAATCAACAAAAGAAAGACAAGCAATCCAATTAAAAATGGGCAAAAGACCTAAATAGACATTTCTCCAAAGTGGACATACAGATGGTCATGAGACATGAAAAAATGCTCAAAGTCACTGATCATCAGAGAGATGCAAACTAAAATGACAATGTGGTATCACCTCACTTCTGTCAGAATGGCTACCATCAACAAATCAACAAATGGCAAGTGCTGGGGAGGATGTGGAGAAAAGGGAACTCTAGTACACTGCTGGTGGGAATGCAGGCTGGTGCAGCCATTGTGGAAAACCGTATGCAGTTTCCTCAAAATATCAAATATGGAACTGCCATTTGACCCAATGATCACACTTCTAGAGATATGTACTAAGAAACCTGGAACACCAATCAGAAAGAATGTATGAACCCCTATGTTCATAGCAGCACAATTTATAATAGCTAAGATCTGGAAACAGCCCAAGTGCCCATCAGCTGATGAGTGAATAAAAAAAGTTGTGGAACATTTACACCATGGAATACTCTGCAGCAGTAAAAAAGAAAAAAATCTCTTACCCTTTGAGACAGCATGGAGGGACCTAGAGAGTATCATGCTAAGTGAAATAAATCAGTCAGAGAAAGACAAGTATCACATAATCTCACTTGTATGTGGGATCTAATTAACAAAATGAACTGATGAACAGAGCGGATCCAGAGACATGGAAACATGAAACAGAATGCAGAATCTCGGAGAGAAGTTGGGGGAGTGTGGGTGTGTGTGAAGTGATCAACAAAAGACCTTGTATGCATATATGCATAATCTATGGACACAGACAATAGGGTGGTGAAGGCCTGGGGCAAGGGGTAGGGGCAGGCTAGAGGAGGTCAATGGGGGGAAATTGGGGACATACGTAATACTTTCAATAATAAAGATTTAAAAGAATAATAATAATAAACATATCCTTGGGTGGGGATTAAGAAAAACTGAAGAAAATAAAATAAACCTAAGCATTTTTATTTTTTTATTTTTTATTACATTTTTTAATTCTCACCCAAGGATATGTTTTTATTGATTATATATATATATAGAGAAACATCAATGAAAGAGAGTATCATTCATTGATTGCCACCTATACACACCACTACCGGGATCATACCTGCCACCCAGGCACATTCCCTAAGAAAGAATTGAACAAGTAACCTTTTTGGTGTTCAGGATGATGCTCCAACCAACTGAGCTACCCACCCAGGGTCTAAGCATTTTTATTAATGAAGCAATTTATGTATTTTTTAAATTAATAAGTATGCTTATCACCTACTATTAACATGTGAAAGGTTAAATAATAAAATATGTTAGACAATTAAAGAATCCAAATTTCAAAAGGGGCCCTAGTGGTTTGGCTCAGTGGATAGAGTGTGGGCCTGGGAACTGAATGGTCCTGGATTGAATTCTGGTCAATGGCATGTACCTTCACTGCAGGCTCTTGGCCCTGGCCTGTGACTTGTGGGAAGCAACCTGTCTCTCTCTCTCCCTTCTACTCTTTCTAAAAATCAATGGGAAAAAATATCCTCGAGTGAGGAATGAAAATAAATAATGATGGCATGAGACAATATATAATCAATTTTCAGGGAAATGTGCAAAAATATTATCAGTGTAAGTTTAAAAGAGTAATGTATCAGTGCTTGTTAGCCACATGAAGGCAATATTTATAAAATATACAGGATTTAACCTATAGCTTAAAGGATTTTTAAGATTAAGATAGGTGAAATAGGAAGAGTGCAGTTTATTTAAAATAAGATGAATTATTTAAACACTGCACCAGGTGGAAAAGTACAAAAAAAAGAAAGAAAAAGAAAACAAACAAATTCATTTTAAGAAGGAGATTTCTGTCGAGAAACTTTAAAAAAATCATCTGAAAGGTAGTTTGAGACTTAGACATTTAACAGACAGAAGGGTGAACAGTATCAAATATTTTATTCAAACAATTCTAATGTTTTCATAGACCAATTTTTAAATAGAGTATAGGATTGATTAAAGATTGAAAAAAAAATACAAGCAAGAAATCCAAATGAACAGTGGGTTAGAGACTTTTTACTCAACAGAATATTTTCTTCAAATGAAATCTAACTGATTTCCAACATGTAAAACAGGAGAAATGACATTGTTTTAGAGCAATAGACTTCCTCAGTCAGGTTGGTATCTATGTAGACAATTAATGGCAATACAACTTTAACCAATGCTATTTCCTAGAATATGAAAAAGTTTTAGTAACATATTAAAGTGTGCTTGTTTATACTAAATTATAGATGATATTTCTAAACAGATATTCCAATCAGGGCTTCTGAAACAAGGTCTTCAGGTTGCAACACATTGAGATAGAAGATTATTTAGGTAGCTTTAACAAGAGAGGAAAATTGAACAGCCAAAGATAATATCATTCCCTGTATAAGACCTCTCAGTAACTATCCATCACCCACAGGCAGACTTCCAAACTCCTTGTCAGAGCTGATGAGGCCCTCTGTGATCCGGCATGTCCTCCCTCCCTTCTCCTGCTCTTCTGGGGCCAACCTTCTTCATTTGCCAGCTCTTTCCAGCCAGAGAACTATTTGAGTTCTCCAAATATTTTATCTTTTCTCTTTCTCCAGACATGTGGTACTTAGAATACCCTCTTTCCATTGGTCAGCAGATCGCTGCCAAGCTTAGGACTAGTTCTAGCCTCCCTGCTCTCTGTTCCTACAGTATTTGATATTGTTGATTATTTGCTTAATATTGGTCTTCCCATTGGGTTCATGCTCTGTGAAAAAATACTGTCACCTGACACATGATTGTTGAATGAAAGGATGATAAATTCAGGTGTTGCTGTTTTTCAATAGACTTTATTTTGTTAGACCGGTTTTAGGTTAACAGTAAAATTAACCTAATTGATTTTCTGCCCTGACTCCCATGCATAGCCTCTGCTACCATCACGTCTCCCACCAAAGTGGAATCTTTTTTGAAGTGATGAACCTACCTTGACACATCATAATCACCCAAAGTCCATGGCTCTTGGTGTTGCTTATTCTGTGGTTTTGAACAAATGTATAATGACATCTATTCATTATTATGGTATCATACAGAGTAGTTTCACTGTCCTAAAAATCCTGTGCTCTGCTGTTCATCTCTTCTTCCCCTTAACTTCTGGCTGCCACTGAACTTCTTGCTGTTTCCACAGTACTGTTTTTTCCAGAATGTGTGTTATAGTTGGAATCATAGTATGTAGCCTGTTCAGAATTGCTTCTTTCACTTAGTAATATACATGACTTGATGAATAGGGCTGCTATAAAAACCTATATGCAGGTGTGTGTGTGTGTGTGTGTGTGTGTGTGTGTGTGTTTTCATGAATTCAGTTTTAAACAGGATAAGTGAAAAGACACACAAGTAAAAATATTCAAAAATCTTCTGGACATTTTCAAGTTAGCATTTGTAAGAGAGATAAAAACTAGATATATACATTTGTAGTATTCATCCTTTTTTCAAGTTCTTTAATGAAAACTGTCCATATGCCACTTATTGTACTTAGTGCTGGAAATGCAGAGTTCAGAATTACAGAGTACTTTAGTTTAAGGATCTCACAGAATCTTGGGGAAAAAAAGAGACATGATACAAAATAAGTATTAGGGAGTTATGATCCACTCCGTTGATGGAGCAGAGAAAGCTTCACAAAACTAACAGCACTTGAATTGAACCTTGAAGAAGCACCTGGAGGTTACAGGCAGATGATTTGAGCAGAGTCATATAAAAATTTATACTTCAAAAAGGTGCAGCGTAGGCTGGTGTTGTGGAAATAAACTATAAAGATAGGTTGATCAGCTGGAGAATTGTTTTTATGTCCTGCTAATGAGTTTGAACTTTTTTGCATATTAGCCATAATCACTGAGTGATTGAAGCATAGGTGTGACGTGAATGAAGATTTTAGAAATATAATCTGTTTGCCTGTATGGAGGACAGTACAGCACACATAAATATGACACCCCAAGAGACTAGGAAAGCCAGTGGGACAATTCACATATAAAGGAGACTGATCTGAGATGTGGAAGTAGTAGTCAAGTGTGAGAGAAAGATTTGGAAAGTATTTAAAAAGTTGAATTCATAGGAAAATTACATCTAGTATTGCTTATTTTATGCTTATACCTCTTTTTAAAAGTTCATTAAGATCTATTTGATTTATGAAAATAATGGTACTACAAAGGAAGTATAAATAGATATACTACTGATTTTATGTCACAAGAAAAACTTTTAGAATTAATTTTCTATATTCCCTAACCAGAGTCCTCAAAAAATGCTGTTTCAAAAAAATGTTATTTTTCTTTTTTAATGTACATTTGATAGGACTAGGTTTCTGTTTTATAGTTTTCAGATGTCAAATATAAGGAGGCATGCGTTTCTGCAAAAAAAAAATAAATTGAGACTTAAAAGAATCAAAGGGCTATTGAATAGTTTTGTAGCACAGTGTCCTAATGATTAACATGTGACATGTAATCAAAGGTTGGGATAGATCTAGAATAAAAGTAAATAAATTTCTCAAGCACTTCTCAGATGATCAATATTGGCGTATTCTCTTGGTACACGAGGATGAGCAGAAGAGGTTAAATCTACAAGGATTAACTAATTAATTGTCTTTAATTAGCAATTTGGTTTTTCCACATGAGTAACTTTGTTGGAAAGTTATTGCCTTTTGTAACTGCAGGGTAACAATTCGGTAATAAGATCCTTTAAGAATAAATTGAGATATGGAGGAAATAGATGTAATTATGATTAGAAATTAAGACAACAGCCAGGTGATTTACTATGGTAGCATTGATAACCTGAAAGCAGGCGGAAATAAACTGAGAGAACAGTTCAGATACTATTGTTGCCATTGTGGTTGTTGCTTATTGCCAGAATCATTGTGTGTGTGCGCTTGCGCGTGTGTGTATATGCAAATGTGCTCTTTTTCTCTTTTCATTTCAGCTATGACAGTGATAGCTGGTGCCCACCATTACCAGTACAAACATACTTGCATCAAGGCATGGAAGATGAACTGGAAGAAGACGATGACCGTGTCCCGACACCTCCTGTCCGAGGAGTGGCTTCGTCTCCTGCTATTTCCTTTGGGCAGCAATCCACCGCAACGCTCACTCCATCCCCACGGGAAGAGATGCAACCCATGCTGCAAGCTCACCTGGACGAGCTGACAAGGGCCTATCAGTTTGACATAGCAAAGCAAGCGTGGTAAATATCATCAGCAGGTCAGGGGGACCTGGCTTTCAAAACATGGAGAGAGGAAATGTGATTTCCTATTAAGTTCACGAGAGGTTTTCATGGAACTATACTGCTGAGGCTAGAAATGCTTTTGTACAACTTTTCAATCATCTAGATAAGGAAATTGACTGAGGAAACATTAGATAATTTGACCAAAGTTTCATAACTAGTTAGAGTGAATCGGAGCAAGAAGTTAGATCTGTTGAATTTCAGGTGAAGGTGCTTTTGGCTACACCAGAGTCTTTTCTAATTTATAGTTTAAATTTAATTAGCTTATCCTTAAACTCACTTCCAATACTATAATAAAGATTCCTTTCTAGATTATTTAAGGTGCCTATAATTAATTCTGTATGTGGTTGTGAATATATAAATGTAAGCTTTTGCAGATCACATATGGTCAGTGTCAGTTATTTAAGACCTTCTTTGGGGTGAATTAAATGAGACAGGAAAAATTACAATATTAGTAACAGTAAGTGAATTAAAAAAAAAACAGAATAATTACAACTCCAAAATTGTTTTCTTTCTAATCAATCTATACACTTGCATAAGGTATAAATGGAAATCTACTTAGATGCCCTGTGAAAATACGACAGGAATACAAGTGCACCAATCCTAATTATTTTGTGCAGTTATTGTTCTCATTTGCCCTCTCTTCTCGGCTTTTAAAATGATATCTTAATAATATACCTTTGATTATCTTCTGTTAATTTATACCATGTGCTTGAAATTAGAGTAAATTTTTATGACAGATTATTTGCTTCTTTTTCCTAGTTCTGGCTACTGAAATAAGTTGATAATAAGATAAATCTTATTCACAGTGTTAATGAACTTTTTTAAATACAACTAAATACACAAAGATACACTAAAACCAGGAATATCACTTAAAGCTTATTACAAACATAAGGTCTTTTCTTAGAAATAGAGGTTCTTGAACTTTCACAATTATCAGATTTTTTTCGAATTTTAAAACAATCTACTTTTAAACAGTGTTATATTACATCAGACTGCTTTATAAAATAACAGTTTTTCAGGTGAAGCCGGAAAATTTCCTTCAAGTGAACTTATGAAGCTGTGCAGTTTAGTTACTTAGCACAGATTCCAGCTCTGGGTTCTCAAATATGACTAAATTTGAAAATCACCTGGACAGCCTTAAACTATGTTGATACCCAGGCCCTGCTCTGGAGAGTCTAAAGGCTTGGTGTGGTATTTGACTGAGGGTAGCCAGGTTGGGGCCACCACCACTTGTGAGTTGTATGACACTGGGCAACTTATTTAACGTTTCTGTGCTTCAGTTCACTAGAAACCCCACAAACTCACAGGAAGCTGTTACACTCAGTTCAGTGTATTATTGTGAAAAGATACAGATTAAAGTCAGCCAAGAAAAGAGATGCATGGGGCAGAATCCAGACAGCTCCAAAGACACACTTCCAGTTGTCCTCTCCCAGCAGCAGTGTGCAAGGAGCATTTCCCACCAGGGAAGCTCACTTGAGCCCTGAGGTTCAGAGTCTTTATCGGGGCTGTCACACAGACATGGTGGACTACCTGCATGGCTGACCTCGATCTCCAGCCCTTCCAGAAGGCAAGCTGATACCTTGTGACTCAAGGGTCCCACCATAAGTCTCAATGCTAGACTTTCTGGAGGAGCTGAAGGCCTCCAAAAAAACACACAACAACCAAAGACATTTTTATCAGACAGAACATTCTAGAGTTTAGAGATTACCTTCCTGGAGCACAGGGCAAAGGCCTGACGTCTCTTTAGGCAAGGAAAAGCTTATTACTATGCATCATAGTTTTGTAGGAATTAAATGAGTTTGCACTTGTGTGGTTCTGGTAAAGAAACTAGCTATATGACAGCTGATATTTTTCAAATGGGCTTGGGTTTCCACCTGAATTGTTCACTGCTATCTCCTACACTTAGAGGAGGGCCCACTTAGTGCATGCTCCACAGACATTTCCTAAATGAGTTCACCTCCACCTGCTCCAAGTGTCCATAGAGCAGACCCTGCTTTCCCAGTATGTTTCTCTTCTGTCCAGCAATCCCAGAATGTCCTTGCTGACTCCCATGCAGGGATATGAGACACAAGGACATAAGACCTTGCCCTTCTGGAATGGAAATGCCTCTTGTCTGGGCTGCACGTCAACATCACAGGAAAAACATTTACAAAATAGTCACTCCCAGGCTTAAACTCCAGGGATTCTGTTCACATTGACCCCTGAACTGCTCAGCATAGTGCCTGCAATGAGGAGATATTTATAATGTGTATACCCTCTTTCTGCATTTCAGTATATCTCCTAATTCTGCTAAACTCAAAGTACAATTTCACCCCTTAATGTAGCTCTGGCTCATCAAGAGATGTCAGCAGTGATGTAGGACGAGTGTGTTAGACTGTCTGGTCCTCCCCAGGAGCCAAGTGTCCACCCTTAAGGAGAATGAATTGTGTATATAAATGGCATCTTATATTCACTTGCTCCTGACTGGGCTCACTTCTTCCTTGATTCACAAACAGGATTCGAGGCCACACTTCCAGGAAGGTGTAATCATCCACACTCATGACTTATTGTAGAAATAGTTAGGGAACCACCTGACTTTTCAAAGAAGGCTTTGTTATGAATTTCAAACAATCATATGGGACCTCACAGTCCTGGTCTGTTAAATTAAAGATGTGGGCCTCATGATATACAGGTGGCTACCAGAGCTAACATATTAGGTTTGCTTTTTAAACTGAAAGATCTAGATTCTAGAATCTTGTTAACATTGGAGTTGGCTACAAATTTAAGAATGCAGTTTCAAAAGGAATAGTAAGCAATGAAATATTTTCCTCAAAATGAAAATATTAAATAAAATGATCTTACATCTTTAAATAAAAAAACTATCAGTAAAAATGCATAGCACTTGTTTTATATCTCCTTATATAGCAGATGTCTTTTAAATATTTTGTATAAAAAAAGACAATGTGCCCAAGCATGCAGTATATTCACTCTTTAATGACAATAACAAATGCAGTGTGATTTCATTTAGCATTTCATGGTTTACAGGGGAAGGGAACCCTTTTCCTGACAAGAGCCATTTGGAATTTTATAATGGCATTAGCGGGCCATACAAAATTATCAACTTAAAAATTAGCCTACTATATTTGGTCAATCATTTAATTAACTCACCCCTAATGCTTTGGCAGGGCCAGATGATTTCAAAGGCCTTGTACAACCCAATGGGCTGGACATTCCCCACCCCTGATTTAGAAGAAACTCTTAAGTACTCAAAAAGTAAACCAATTGGACCCCAGCATCCAGCTCTACATTTTACCAACCATGTGATTTGAAAAAATCATTTAATTGGACTTCACTTTAATAATGTTGAAAAGAGAGTTCTATCTGCTTCACAAGGTTGAGATGAAAGGTATTCATTCATTCAAAGGGTTTACTTATTGAGCACACCTGAGGGCTTAAACTCAGTGCTGAGAGGAGTCTCTTCTGCTTTCAGGTGCTTAGACTTTGGTGGGTGGGGCTGATGCACCAATAAGTAGCTAGAACACAAGGTGGTCATTCCTCCTCTAAACTGGTTTAAAGTGAAAACACCTGTCAGCCTGATTCGGGGCTGGTGCAGGATGAAAGCTTGTAGGGCAGGGACTGTGTTCAGGGTTGGGGACAGGGGCGTTAGTATTAGGCCTTTACATGACACCTCTTCTTCCTAAGGGCCAGCAGGTCACATAGGTTACACAGGTTGAGTAGAACTCTGACACTAAGCTGGGAACAAAATTATCATATTCTTTTTGGACCAAAATACAGTGGGGCCTTGACTTACGAGTGTCCCGACTAAGGAGTTTTTTGAGATACCAGCTGTCTCTCCGCCAATTTTTTGCATTGAGTTGATAGAGTAATTTGAGTTAATGAGCTCCTTAACGAGCTCGGTCTCGGAACAAATTAAACTCATAAGCCAAGGCCCCACTGTACAGTCCACTTTATTTTTTTAAGATATATTTTTATTGATTTCAGAGAGGAAGAGAGAGATAGAAACATCAATAATGAGAGGGAATCATTGATTGGCTGCCTCCTGCACACCCCCTACTGGGGACCGAGCCCGAAACCTGGGCATGTGCCCTTGACCGGAATGGAACCTGGGACTCTTGAGTCTGCAGGCTGATACTCTATCCACTGAGCCGAACCGGCTAGAGCTACAGTCATCTTTAAATAGATATTTGTGATAAATATGCCTATTCTCCTTTGGAAGATTTTTTATACTAAATAGTGCTGAATCTGTATTCTTTTTCTCTGTGGATCATCCTATAAATACCAATTGAAGAATATTATAATCTAAATTGTTGTTGTTGTTGTGTTGGCAAGTTACGTATATGTAGCCCATTGCCTCCGCTGAAATGTAAGAAAGGAGTGTGAGCTTCAAAATTAGTCAAAGGAAAACAAGAAGAGAAAATTAGTTACCATAGCATGCTGTTTAGTTCTAATTACAATTTTGTGGAATGCTAACAAATTTATTTCATCCCCATTTAAATTCTAGGCACATTCAAAGCAATAATCAACCTCCACAGCCCCCGGTTCCACCATTAGGTTACATGTCCGGAGCCTTGATTTCTGATTTGGAAACAGATGTTCCAGATGATGATGCTGATGATGAGGAGGAGGCTTTAGAAATCCCCAGGCCCTTGAGAGTGCTAGAGCAGACGCCCGGATCCAGCATGGACAATCTGGATAGCTCTGTGACAGGTAACAGAACGAATTTATTAGGAATAACTGATCTATTTGTAACATTAAATGCATCAAAAATCAAATTCTTTTTTATGTAAGATTTATTCCACTCCATTTATCTCAGTAACATTTTAAATAGGCCAATATTAAACACAGAACTCAAAAAGGATTTGAAAGTATTTTTGCTTTGCTGCAAAAATGATAAGAAAATTTCATGAATTTTAAAAAGCTTTAAATACATGAAAGAAAACTCAATTATATCCAGGGTTTTCATGAAAAGTTCACTCTACTGGAGAACCAAGTCTTTTATATAAAAACCTTGACTTTTGGAAATGATATATTTTATGTAACAGGAACGACATACAAAGTGAATGCAATCTTAATATGATTTTTGATATTTTACTCTGTAAAATCATTCATTGATGAAAAAAAGCAAGTGTTCAGAATAAGTATTTCTAAGGTTGCAGGGGTATTATTTTTTAGAGTGAAGAAACTGTATAGAGAGATAAACCACACATTTATGCTTTTCATATTGTTGGAACCAATAACTGCTTCTCTACTAAGAAATGTATTGCTGTTTACTCCTCTGGCTTCCTCTTGCCTTGTTCACCAAGGGGAAGGCTGCAGGTGGTACTCTAGTAGGACGCTCTCAGTACTGAAGCCTATTTCCGAGGATTAAAATTTATCAAATTTTGTCAGAAAAATTTAAATTCTAATATATGCACAATGAATATGGAGAAAAGTAAAAACGTCTTTCTATTCAAGTAGGTACCATTTTTTACACACACACTCACACACGTCTCTTGCATGAACATAAAGATGTAACTGCTAAATATGTAAGTTTGTCTTTGCATGTCATTGGGTCTTCTCAAGTAATCACACAGGCATGTACAGTGGGGCCTTGACTTACGAGTGTCCCGACTAAGGAGTTTGTTGAGATACCAGCTGTCTCTCGGCCGAGTTTTTGCATTGAGTTGATAGAGTAATTTGAGTTAATGAGCTCCTTAACGAGCTCGGTCTTGGAACGAATTAAACTCGTAAGCCAAGGCCCCACTGTACATGCACATGGTAATGACCCTCAGGTAAATGTATGTAAGAACCAAAAATTATAGAAATCAGCATGCTAATGAATATTATTCTAACATGTTTATGTTTCCTTCAAACACATGGCTAGTTTAAGGGTGCTAAGTTATGTGGGCAATATGTTTTTAGTAGAGGATACTGATCTTACCAAAAATTACTGTGAGTTCTAAATTTGTGTGTGGTGTGAGCAAATTAGTCATTACTTTCACTTGAATTCTCTGTTAGAGATTTTCATTTTCATGAAATTAATGAAATAACAGTGATATTCCCTTCCCTGAAATTTTAAAGTCAACCAAAATGATATTCCAATTATACCATAGAGGTGGGCTTCTAAGCCTGTACATAAAATTATTCAGCCCTAACGGGTTTGGCTCAGTGGATAGAGCGTCGGCCTGAGGACTGAAGGGTCCCAGGTTCGATTCCAGTCAAGGGCATGTACCTTGGTTGCGGGCACATCCCCAGTAAGGGGTGTGCAGGAGGCAGCTGATCGATGTTTCTCTCTCATAGATGTTTCTAACTCTCTATACCTTTCCCTTCCTCTCTGTAAAAAATCAATAAAAATATATATTTATAATTATTCAGGATTGTGGATATATTATATTCCAACATCTGCTATGTTAAAGAATACCAGCAGTTAACAAGATATAGAGCCCATATTTATAAATAAATAAGTATATTAATTTCAAATATTTTCATAGCAACTAAGACATTTCTGAGGAATTTCTTAAATTTTGACATAAAGTTTCATAAATGGAAAAAGCAAAGAAAAATGGAAAATATCAGTAGTTCCATATTTTATGAACTCGGTGTCTTAGTCTGGTCAGGCTGCTATAACAAAATACCATAGAGTGATTGGCTTAAAGAGCAAACATTAATTTCTCACCATTCTGGAGGCTGGAAAGTCCAAGATCAAAGTGACAGCAGATTTAGCTCCTAGTGAGAACTCTCTTCATGATTCGAAGACCGCTCTCTTCTTTCTGTACCCTCACATGGCAGTTAGAGAGAGAGCACGCTCTCTGGTCTCTTTGTAAGGTCACTAATCCCATCGGGAGGTCCTCACACTCGTGACTTCCTCTAAACCTAATTACCTCCAAAGGCCTCTCCTCCAAGTGCCATCACATTAAGGGTTAGGGCCTGAACATACACATTTTAGAGGGATACCAACATTCAGTCTGTAAAATTCAGTAATGGAAAATGTATTTGCCAAATTGTTATATCATTTAGAAATTCTCACAGCAAACACTTATTAAATGCCTAATTCTTCCAACCACTCAGCTAAGAATTGAGATTTAATAATGATATAATAATAATAACAACAATTTGCACGTATATAACCCTTAGTAAGGGAAAGGCACTTTTCTAAGCAGTGGCCTGTGTTTTTGTGTGGGTCTTAATGAGCTAACAATATGTCTTACATTTTTAAATGGTTATAAGAAAATAAGAGCCCTAACCGGTCTGGCTCAGTGGATAGAGCGTCCGCTTGTGGACTGAAGGGTCCCAGGTTCGATTCCGGTCAAGGGCATGTACCTTGGCTGCGGGCACATCCCCAGTGGGGGGTGTGCAGGAGGCAGCCAATCGATGTTTCTCTCTCATCGATGTTTCTAACTCTCTATCCCTCTCCCTTCCTCTCTGTAAAAAATCAATAAAATATATTTTTAAAAAAAGAAAATAAGAAACAATCAACAACAAAGACTATATGGCAGAGAAGGCAAAGCCTAAAATATTTAGTGCCTGTTACTTTATATAAAAAGTTTGCTGACCCTTGTTCTAAACTTTTAATATATATTAACTCATTTAATCATCATTTTATTTTTTTATTTTCAGAATTGATAAACTACATACCTATATTTATTGAATTTATTGAGGCTACAACAGTTAATAATATAGGTTTCAGGTGTACAATTCTGTAATACATCATCTGTATATTGTATTGTGAGTTCACTACCGAAGTCTAGTCTCCTTCCATCACCATTTATCCTCCTTTTAGCCTCTTTGACTTGTCCTCAACCTCCCTTCCCTGTTTATTCTCTTTTTATAGAAAAGGAATTGAGTCACAGATGGGTTTAAAGTCCTTTTCAATGTCACACACTTGATAAGTTGTAGAAGAAGATTCAAAATCAGTCAGTCTTATGCTAAAGATAAGTTATCATAATCCCTGCTCTGGAAATGCCCAACTTTTTCTAATGTCTGGCTGTAGCATATTTAAGAGGAAAATTATTTTCCAGTCTATTACTTAACATCTCTCTCTCTCTCTCTCTCTCTCTCTCTCTCTGAAAAACATTAGTTCTTACCTTTATACACTAAATCAAGATAAAAAAATAGTAATTTTTAGAAAAAACATTATTTTTCTCATATTTATTTCTATATTCAAGAATAGTTACTCATTCTAACAAAATTCAACTCTATGAGCACTCTTTTAAAGAAATCACATTTTTATAATTTTAATTTATACTTAGAGTTTAAACCTGTTTGGTTGTAGAAAGTATAAAGATGTGTTGATCACAGCACAGCGCACTCTGGGGTTGGAATGTGAACATGCAGGACTGTGTTAGTCTTCAGGAATATGCTTGAAATATTTCTTCATAAACGCCAAACCCACATTTGGGTAACAGGATGGGAAGCCTTCAATACCTCTTTCTGTAATGTTTATGGTGGGAGTCCAGTGTAAGTGTTTCCTGAATTTAATGGCTCCACCACAGGCAAAAAGAAACAGAAGGCAATGGGAGAGGAGGCAGGAGGAAAATGTCCTAAACGTGGAGCCAAGATTGGAACTGCCACGTTGAGCACAGAAAGTAACACTGAGAGCGAGTGCTGGGAAGGGAAATGGGAAAAAAAAGTTTCCTTCTCTGCTGGACCCCACAGAAATACCGCAGCTGAAAGGAAATGGTGACTCTATATTTTCTGTATTTTATGTCTTTTGAGGTTTTACTTGAACTCCCAAACCAGATCATTTTGAAATCAATAAAACCTGGCAGCCTCAACATCTTATTGGACCACACAGCTTTTAGAAAATTGGTCACTTAAATGTGTGACCTGACTCCTTGCTTTTGTTGAAAAAAATGTAAGAAAAATACTTCAATATTAGGGACATTTCAGAAATATTGCTAAAAGTAATTGTTGTTTTCTTAGACTACTTCCACAGCTTTGCTGTATTATAAAAGAAATTAAATATAAACTTCAAAACGTAACAGATAAAAGGGGAACATCATCTATTCAGTTTTTATCTGAATGGAACAAGTTAGCAGGTGTGAAATGTCCAAAGGAAGATATTTTATAATTACTTATTTTACTTTCTGTATGTATTACAGATATTTTTCTCTCTGAGAAATATAGGTGGAATTGTTGCATGTTTACTTTTTTTTTTTTTTGAGTGAAAGTGGAACCTCTAAAGATTAGACATGCTTTCCTACATCTAGGTAGAGATCAATATTTGGATTCATTTGTCCAAACACAATTATAACTGAAGATTTTATTTAATAGACTAGAGGCCTGGTGCACAAATTTGTGCATGAGTGGGATCTGGCTGGCCCGCCCCGATGGTGCCAATTGGGCTGTGCCAACGGGAGGGAGGGGCCACGGGCAGTTGGCCAGCTGGCCCCGCCCCCAATTGGGGTGTTGGGGGCCAATTGGTGGCCAGGCCGGGGTAAGGGGGCTGATCAGGCTCCAGACCAGGCTGGTTGGCTGCCGCAGTTCGTGTCATAGCCATTGGTTGTTCTGGTTATTCTGGTTCTGCCATTCCGCGCACTGGGCTTTTATATATAGAGATAGTTAGACAGATTGTACTTAATAGGAAGATTTTCTGGATTAAATATTGACTGAAAAAAATGGAGGAAGCCAGTTTTTGTATCTCATAAAAATGGAATGCAACAATTAGCAGGGTGATATTATAAAGCACAGACTACTCTAGCATATTGGATCTAAGGATAAGCATTTATCAGCAAGCAAGGATTTAGCATAAAACGACATGTAAATGAATTGATGACTGATCATAAATTAATTTTAGTGCTGAGCTGTACTAGAGACACAGCAAGATACCACTTTATCATGGTATTTTACTGCTCAGTGACATTTGAGCAACAACTTAATGTCCTGTATGCAGTTCTTCAACAGCTGGAATAAATATGAGGGGTTATTTTCTGTTTTTTGTTTCTTTTTTGCCTTTCAGCAATTTTGAACCTGAGGTATTTGGAAAGGTTGACAATGTAAACACAGATAAATTTGGCTATGTGGCATAAATTAATTTTTCATTAAAGTTTAAATATGTATTATGTTTGGGGCTATAACATGTCAAGTTGCTATGGATTGGTTGTAATTTGTAAACATTCTCCCCCTGAGTTGTTTCACTTAGAATCATTTTAATTTTTATATTTACATTAACATTTATAAAGAAAACCAATTATGCTTGCTTTCTAATTCATGAATCAATGTTTCTATTTTCTTCCAATAGTTGTCTTTTTTTTTTTTTTTTGCTAGTTCATATAAATCTTCAGGCCATTTTTGGTGTTTTAAATCTAAAGAATGGGAAAGAATGGTAACCACAGGGAGGTGAAATTGCCCAACATGGCCAAATGCCCGTGGCTCACATCTCTTCAATTCTGAAATTATCTACTTCATTTCTTCGCTCTTACAGAGAATAAGAACTACTTCATTTCCTCACTCTTACAGAGAATAAGAAGGAAAGAATAGCTAGTGTTCTTTCTATTTTCACAAACACTCAAACCCATGTCTTCCATGCTACTCTTTCTTCCCAAGAAAGGGAACAAAATCAGGGAAAACTTCATGAGTAACTGGAATTTCTGAGCACATGGCAAGGAGTATTAACATTGAGATAAATTCAGAGCAAGAACACAGAGGCAGGAGAGTAGTTGCTTTGTTTAGGGTTTGGCAAATTTGTACATGGAAATCCTCATATAGAGAGACTCACTGTCGTGGGGAGATGAACAGGGGTTTATTGAAAAAGACAAACTAAAATTTATGTTAAGAGATCTCAGAAGGTGGCATTTTTTAGTGACACTGCTGTGGTGAAGGATTTTTCCTAAGTTTTACATGTTCAGAGACTAAATTTGTCAAAATGCTAAATCTTTGGAGTAGAACCACACAGCAAACCAACTTGAACAACAAAAAACACCAACCAACCAACAAACAAAAACAGACCCAACTATAGTGGAGAAAGAAAAATTTTGAAAAAGAGGGGAGAGGGCTTTGTACATTAAGATGAGTGAGTATGGATAGAAAAGTCAGAAGAAAATGTAAATTGCTACTTAATGTAACATTGTTGTCTTAATTTGAATAAGATACTGGTAAATATCAATATTCAAGTTATCAAATCATAGTCAAGATATATATATATATATACATATATATATATATATTAGGGGTCCAATGCACAAATTCGTTCACCTTAAAAGGCACTGTGGACCGTGAGGCTGCAGAGGGCATAGGGGCAGGTCTCGGACCACCCTCTGTACCCCCGCCTGGCCCCTCCCGCTACAGCCCCTGGTCCCCTGTCTGCCAGCAGCCCCAATCCCCCTGCCGCCGCTCCCACATGCTGCCGGGCACCAGCCCCGTTTGCACCCACTGACAGCGCAGCGATTGAGTCCAGTGCCAGCAGCGGGTCCAGCGGGGCTGGCACCGTCAGCAGGTGTGAGCGCTGGGCAGGACCACAGTGCACGAGAGCAAAGAATTTTCAGTAACCACCAGAGGCTTGCCCCAGTGACAGCAACAGTGCCCCACCTTGGTCTGCCGTCCCTGCTCACCTGCTCCACCATCTTGCCACAGCTGATGCCTGCCATGTTCCGTACTCTGCCGCCTGCTGCCGACACCTGCCATGTTCCGCATGTGCCCCCTCGTGGTCAGTGCAAATCAGGATAACTGGTTGTTCTACAATTTGGTCTATTTGCATATTAGCCTATTATTATATAGGACAGTGATGGTGAACCTTTTGAGCTCGGCGTGTCAGCATTTTGAAAAACCCTAACTTAACTCTGGTGCCGTGTCACATATAGAAATGTTTTGATATTTGCAACCATAGTAAAACAAAGACTTATATTTTTGATATTTATTTTATATATTTAAATGCCATTTAACAAAGAAAAATCAACCAAAAAAATGAGTTCGCGTGTCACCTCTGACACGCTTGTCATAGCTTCGCCATCACTGATATAGGATGTTTTTTCGTCTTTTAGGTAATTGCAACACTGCTTTTTCCATTGTCCAAGTAATTGACAAGAGTTGACTACATTGTATTTCTTATTTAATGTTTTCTAGGAGTTCCTATAAGCACATTCTTTCTGTAACTAAAATAAGGTAATTGCTAGGAAATTACACATGGAATAGAATCAGAAATAGAATTTATAGTGAATAATGAAAATGTTGAAGATATTTAATTTAATATTCTTGATGTTTATTGAAATGTCTACTGTGCAATGTTCCTGTATAAGAGATATAAAAATGAATGAGACATTGTCTAGAAGAGGAAACATATATGCAGCAAACTGTAGTTTGTAGAGACTGGTGTGCTACTGTGTGAATACTGTTTGAAAAACACAGGAGGCAGAGAGATTGATTCTCCTTTATATAGGGTTGAAGGAGAGGTGGAATCAGGGTGAGAAAAGAGATGATATTGATTTGGACTTTAAAGTTTCACAGTGGTTAATAGAGTCAGTTACAATCCAGAGGTGTGTGAGTAATGTTATATGGGTGAGGCAATAGGACTACACAGGCTGTAAGAGGAAATGGGGCTGGAGAGGGAGGCTGGGCTCAATACTGAAGAATCTCAAATACCTAGTTTGGTGTTTGGATGTGGCATTGGCAAACTAGGTAAGCCTTTGAGTGTGATAAATGTTTCAGAAAATTAATTCAGGGACAATGAGGAACATAGAGGGACTAGAAGAACATCAGTTGGGAATGAAATTGAAGATGTACAAAAGGAGATGCTTGTTTGGAGAGTGAGTTTCAGATAGCTGACACAGATGTGTTCACAGATGTGGCGTAGACATTTAGAAACATGGAAAACAGAACATAGAAGGGACTGGCCTGAGCTTTCATGGGTTTCAAAACTATCCTCGGTTCTAGGGTTTCAAATTCTTTTGTGATCACTGACTGAATCACTTTGATATGTTTCTTATCTACTGTAACATTATATTGCAAAGCCTATTGCATCATTTCGGACTGTTGGTCCTTGACTTGTGATTATTAACTCAGAAATGGTTCTCTTGGAGGAGGCTCAGTTGCTGGTGTTATCTCGGCTTCCTTTCAGTGGCCTGTGTCAAGGGAATTTGTTTTGAAAGTAAAAAGTGTATCTCTGTGCTTTTGGCAAATAGAATCAAAACTCTATCTTTTTCTGCTACACTTAACACCCTTTTAACTTCTCAAATCCGTCTAACCTCTTCGGTTTCTGTTTTCTCTTTCTCGAAAGTGCATGAACCCCTGTGATTGTATCCTGGCACCTTTACTAAAAAAAGTACAAATGCTTCATCATGGCAACACTCCTAACTATACTTTTGTCTCTTAAATATTGGAGAAAAGCAGAAAAATATATGGCACTTGACTTTAATGTCTTGTATATAAATATGTGTTTGGTTTATTTAGAAACCTTAAGTTAGTGTTCCGTAAATATTTAGTTCTTCCTTTTTAAAAAATTTTGAATAAGCAACATTTGGTACTTTATTTTGTTATAAATTAATGGTATACCAACTAAAATAAAAATTATAATATTAATTGTATTATGTAATAGATTCATGTTTTGATGTGTTTAGTCTAAGAAAAATAAATAAAATTGTAAATGACTTGATAAAAACTAAGAATAAAGGTTATTTCTCAGTATTTTCATATCTTTGCAGCTCTTTACACATAAAGCTGAATTTTTTCCTCTATTGCCATGTTGCATTTTGCAGAATGCCAGTGATATTCTTCATAATGGTTAACTTTCTAAAATAAAAATTAGTTCTAAAGAGAAAACTAAAGTTCTTAATTAAAAAGCAGAAAAGTATACTGAGTTTTGAAATTAATAGGACTTTCCAAAGATACATATTTCTTATTTTCTAAGTCTATTTGCTCTGGTATTATTTATAAATGTTTTTGTTTATGAATGTTCACTATACTTTCTGCATAATTAAGTTTTTACCTTAAAATCTTGAAATAATTCTAACCCTTCTATAGTGTACAAGTGTAGATTTCAGGCAAATTATCATTAGAGGTTGCATTAAATTAAAAATATATTCACACTATTTCTTCAACTGAGTCCTTGATATGTTTACTTTAAATACACTATAATTTAGTTCATCAAAAGTGATCTTCTCTGAATTGTAGACTTAAAGTATACATGGCAATTCTTTCCTGGAAAATGACCATGTGTAATAATTTTAACAATGTGAGAATGGAACCATGTGGAACATGTTTTTTTCATGTGTTGCAAACAGATACAGGTTTTAAATGAGCCTCATTCTTCTGCAGTGGGAATACTTAAAACATGTGTGATGCTTGCATGTGACTAAAGAAGTCAGATGATACCAGATTTATGTCAAGGAAGACAGGAGTTGAGGAAGCCAGCTTGTTCATTCACATAGTGTGTGTACAGATGAGCTCTCCAGTATCTACAACTCACTAGACAACATTTGTTTTTAGGTTCAATGGTAAATGGATGGGGCTCTGCATCTGATGAGGATCGTAACTTTTCTAGTCATAGATCTAGCGTAGGTAGCTCCTCAGATGGCTCCATCTTTGCCAGCGGCAGTTTTGCACAAGCTCTGGTGGCAGCAGCAGATAAAGCTGGCTTTAGGCTGGATGGAACCAGCCTTACAAGAACAGGTTGGTAGACTCAGACTCTGGGTCAACACTCTGCATGACAGAATCTTGTCCTTTGGACACTGAGCTCTTCTTCTGTCCTTTCTCCTCAGTGAGTCTGATTGAAGGGATTTCTTTAGTATGCATGACCACAGTTTGGATGCTTAATTACCAGAACTCTCTTCTGATGCTAGTTTTGCAGAGCCAAGAATAGGCTCCTACTCATCACTTTCCAACCTTTATTTCCCTTTCCCTTCACGGTTCTGCTGATTAATTGGGATATGCTTCCTTTTTATATTACAGCAAAGCTGCAACTAAGATTGCCATTAAATTTTCAATAACTCACACTTTGCAAAATTCTCACAGAATCAATAATGTACCCAGTGATTAAAATTATTCAGCTTTTATCTTCATTACTTTCCTTTGCCCCATTTCTTTCTGCAAATGCCTTTTCTGGGAAGGCTTTCTCAGCATGGGGTGAATTGGTCTACGGCTGTCAGTCTAACAATTCAAAGGGCTGGTGGTATTATTACTTATTTGGCTGTTAAAATGTTAATCCAATAGCATTGTTGTTGTTTTTAAGGATGCTAATAAAAGATACATCCGCTGCATTTGCAAGTTGAAAAAAATTATGACTATATGTGTGTTGGTTTTTAATATAATCTACTTTTGGTTTCTGATAATAATAAGTAATAATATAAAAGACCAATTATATAACCTTTCATATAGCTGGTCATCCCTCCAAATAACTGTGGGATTCACTCTAATAATAGGTTAGTAATTTGTCATTTGTTTTACTGAAACAAAATAACTTTGGCATGATGCATGTTATTACATGACTATGTATACTTCTTAAATGAATATATAATAAGGTCCTAATAAATAAATTAAACTTAGCTACCTTACAAAAAACTAATAAAATTCTAAATCCATTTTTCAAATCTTAATAGTACCCAAATAATAAAGTAAAAATGATTTTGACCTTGCACTAAATTCTCAGGTTATAAAAATGAGTCTTGGAAATTGTCTTTGAAATATATCAAGACTATTTCCTTTGAGTATGCATTAGGTATCTTTGAATGAAATAAAAAGATTATCCAAGCATTGCAGAGGTTTATTTTTTATATAGCATCTGTACTAAAATATGTTGTAATGTAATGGTTATTTGAATTTTCTTGCTTTATAAGGCAGTAAGTCAGAAACTTTATGTTGCCTGAGTGATTTTTGTGGCAGAGCTATAAGCAGAGCAGTGAGAAAGTACAAGGAAACTAATAATTAGAAGGCCAAGTGCATTTCTTGCATGTATGCTAATAGCTAATAAAACATTAAGCAGTATTATCTCATACTGACTTAAAAATATAACTACATTAACTAAATTTTATGCAACAATTTTGTATAAAATTAAACATGCACAAGAGAATATATATATGCACATAAGCCAACCCTATCTTACCATAATATTAAAATTAAAAGATGTTAAAAACGGATAGCTAACCTTTTCCCAGAGTAAATTTCCCTACACATGTACACTAAGCCACAAGAAAAGGGCATAGCACATTTCATTTATCAATGAGAATTTGGAGTCTGCTCAGGTACAATATTATCCATTAAAAACACCCATTGTACTGTGGATATACAAGGTAGTTTTAATCTGCTCTCTATCCTGTACTATACACTAACGTTATTGAGTTTCTGCTCAAAGAAGTACAATTCATCATGTATGTGTATGGGAAGTAAGGTCAATTTAATATATGTGTCTGAGCAGATCTTTCATGTGAAATTTTAGATGTGATTACAATAGGACATTTTTCTGTACTCAAAGAGAGTTTGTGGGACTCAAGGGTGAAATTTGATTAAGCAAATAAGACAGCACATATTTATTTCAGCTTCTTTAATTTTAAGAAATAAAAGCTGCATGAATTTGCAAATACCTATGAAAATATTGCTAAGATTATCAAGGTTAAATAAAAATACAATCACATAAGATTATGTGGATTTGTTTTATATTTATTTGTTTTAATTTTTCAGTGGGTAGAATGTTGGTTATTAAAAATTGGTCAAGACAAATGCAGCAAGGCACACATTTTTCTATGGAGATGCACCAGCATCTGGAATCTCCAAATAGCGTCTCCAGGCAGGTTTACAAGTTAGAAAGAGCAAAAACTACAAGACAGTCAGAATTAGTGTCTTAAAATAACATTCTCCATATCTCCTTCCCTTTGTTTTTTGTTTGTTTGTTTTTAGGCAAAGCCTTTACCTCTTCTCAAAGGCCTCGACCAACTAGCCCATTTTCTACTGACAGTAACACCAGTGCAGCCCTGAGTCAAAGTCAGAGGCCTAGGCCGACTAAAAAACACAAGGGAGGGCGAATGGACCAACAACCATCATTGCCTCATCGAAGGGAAGGAATGACAGATGGTAGGTTTGATTCCTTCTCTCCTGTCTCCTCACTGAAGAGCTATGCCATGTGCCATCACTGATTGAGATTAAAGTAGCTATGGTAGATTAGGCATTCCTCATTATATATCAAGGCAAAAAAACCTGGAAATGTGGTCTTGTTTAAATTAAACACCCTCTTTTTTTTTTTTTTTTAACAACCTGGAATTATTTATATATTACCAAGCCCAAAGAAGTAGATGCCATACTACTTTTCAATGTTGATTTTTCTACCATTCTGGCATTACCCATTAATGCTTTATAGTGAATATTCTCTTATAAGCTCAGGGGAAAAACATCAGTAGCATGTGCATTTGCCATGTTGTTGGAACATTTCTATGTTAAGGTAAGCTATTTTAGATTATTTCACTTCTGAAAAAGACTATTATTTGCAATTTAGGAGTTTTTTAGTTTTGTGAATTTTAGGACTTAAAGCATGCTGCAGATTATCCAGTTGATGGGTCAGCAAACTTTTTCTGAAAAGTCCAGCTAATATATATTTTTTTGGCTTTACCAGGCCATATAGTCTTCTGTTACAACTGCTCACCCTGACATAGATGCCCTGTTGCAGCCAAAGAAAAAAGTTACTGAATGGATGTGACTGATTTTCAATAAACTTTACTGACAAAAGAGGAAGTGGCTGAATTTGTACAATGGCCCATAGTTTGCATCTATTTTTGAGTATTTGCTTAACCACTGCTAGTTTCAAAGAAACACAGTGGAAAATGTCCTTGCTCTTTAATGAGTAATGCATGAGGTCTGCAAAGCAGGAAGTATTTCCCATATATTCAACTTAATTCTCATATTTTAAAATAGGAATAAAATATTCATTTTAAAGTTTTATTTTCAGGAATATGTATGATTTATTATACTTAGTATAATGTTGAACCCAAAGGTAAATTTCTTCCTTCTTCTCAACACTACTCCCTAAAAAAGCACATAAACTTTGTCATGAGATAGTTTTACTAAACACAAAAAAGGATAACTCTAGCTAGGCTGCACATCAGACCATCTGGGGAGCTCTTAAAATATATCCCAGAGATTTTGATTTAATTCTTCTGGGATGAAAAGCAGCTATGAGTATTTTTAAAGCTCCACAGGTGAATCCAATATGCAGTAGGCTTTGAGAAGCTATGACCAAGTCCTTAGCATTAATTATAGGACTGAATAAGGCTTAGTTGGAAAAGAAGTACTTGTTCTTTATTAGTTTTGGTGGAGGAAGGGGTGTCTGACAGCAATTTTTGTGCTTTCTATTGTCATCTTATAATGTTAAGATTTTAAAGCTAAACATAACTTGTTTTAAGAGCTTTCAGGTTTACTTATCTATCTACTTTGATTTCATTGGAAAATATTTCTATGGAATCTGAGGGTAGGGGTACAATTGAGATTTTGATTCTCTATAAATGGATATCCTGTGGTGAGGAAAAATGCTCACTGACTGCCTTTCTACCTCAGATGTTCTGAAGATTAGTTGAGTGCTCAAAGCAGCCTATAGTGTTGATCTTATTCCCTCTGAATAAGAAGGATTACTCTAACTGACATGCTAGTTATAAATCTCAGAATTTGTGTCATTTTTCTGCTATGAATGTTATGGAAATAGAAAAAAATCCAAGTATATGTTTTTTTCTGTGACTTTTTCAAATTGTTTGAAGACCATATCCAGAATATGTGGAAGATACAATATAAATCAAGAAAATAGAGATCTCTCTTCTTTCTTCCTAGAACACTTTTCTTGCAAGCTTTTTTAGAATGTCTGGTTAAAGAAAACTATCTCCTAGTTAAAGCATGCTCAATATATGGCTTAGCTTTTTAAGAAACAAATAGCTCCCTAAATTTTCAAATTTGTCAGCCTTCCAAAAAGGGCTTATTGATTATGTGTTCTTAGTGAATACTTTTTAGAAGTAGTGATATTGAAAAGGAAATATTGGCTCACATGTCTTCCCATGTGTTTGACCCAATGACATTTTAGTTATGATACAAGAACATTTATTTTGTATGACACTCCACAGATTATCCTGAAGGATATTGGTATTTTACAACTAATGTATATATAATAGCATTTATATGCTATGAATCCATGTATCAGTAATAATTTCATAATATCTAATCTAATAAAAGAGAAACATGCAAATTGACCATACCTCTGCTACACTCACAAGCCATGCCCACAAGCCAACCAGGAGCAAATATGTAAATTAACCCAACTAAGATGGCGGCAGCCATGGAGGTGGAGTGTTGCCCCCCAAGCTTCCCGCCTGCCCTGCCGGTCCTGAGCTCTGCTCAAGGCTACAAAGTTTCAATTATAGAAGATAAATAAATCCCAAATACCTGCTTCCAGCCGCCGTGGCCTCCTCTCAAGGAGGGGCTGAGAGCCTTGGTTGCCAGGGGCAACCCAGGCTTCCAGGACCTGGGCTCCGCTCAAGGCTACAAAGTTTCAATTCTAGAAGTTAAATAAATCCCAGATACCTGCTTCCAGTCCGCAGCTGTGGCCAGCCTGAAAACGGCCATCAGGCCCTCACCCAGGTTGGCCAGGCACCCCAGTAGGGCTTCCCACACTGAAAGGGCCGTGGCCAGCCTGAAAACAGCCCTCAGCCCCAAACCCAGGCTGGCCAAACCCTCAAGGGGTGAGGGTTCCCACTGGGGGGCTTGACCAGCCTGAAAATGGCCCTCAGCCCCTCACCCAGGCTTGCCAGGCACCCCAGCTGAACCCCCACCCTGATCCAGGACACCCTTCAGGGCAAACCAGCCGGCCCCCACCCGTGCACCTGGCCTCTATCCTATATAATAAAAGGGTAATATGAAATTGACCCTAACAGCAGAATGACTGGGAATGACTGGTCACTATGACACACACTGACCACCAGGGTGCACAGGCTCAATGCAGGGGCTGCCCCTTGGTGGTCAGTGTGCTCCCACAAGGGGAGCTCTGCTCAGCCATAAGCCAGGCTAATGGCTGCCAGCCCAGCGGTGGTGGCAGGAGCCTCTCCCGCCTCCTCAGCAGCGCTAAGGATGTCCGACTGCAGCTTAGGCCTGCTCTCTGCTGGCAAGTGGACATCCCCCGAGGGCTGCCGGGCTGCCAGAGGGATGTTTGATTGCCAGCTTAGGCCTGATCCCCTGGGGAGTGGGCCTAAGTCAGCAGGTTGACATCCTCCGAAGGGTCCCAGACTGCGAAAGGTCACAGGCCAGGCTGAGGGACCCCCCCACCCCCCGCGAGTGCACAAATTTTTGTGCACTGGGCCTTTAGTTTGTATATAAAACCCAACTGTCCTTTTTGGAAAGGTTAGTGTTTAGTAGCACTTAGCATATAGATATTTTACACTAAAATGTTTGCATTATTTACAATAGTGTTTTATGAGAATATTCATCAGAGTAATTATTGCTACCTGCTATGCCAAACAACTTACATTCTTCAGTGGCTTGGCACAGTAAAAGTTTGTTTCTCCCAGACCCAATGATTTTATAAAGGTCACATGGCTCTCCTCTAAGTAATAATGTAAGGATGAATGCTTCTTCAATGTTGGGACACCATTATTTTTAACATGGGACCTTTATGGTTTCTGAGTGAGAAGAAGACAGAACATGGGTTATTCACTTGGGAGGTTCCATGGTCAGGCCAGCAAGTGGCACATATAACTTCTCTTATTTCTTGGGCAAGGACTTTGTCACATGGCATCACGCTAACTACTAGATTGGTGAAGCAATATTTCTTTGTGTTCAGTAAGAGTAATTGGGAATGGTGGGAAATGTCAGTCTCCATTCCAAAGGCTATGCAAACACCCACACACATATTGAGTGTTCTTCTCCCTTGAATAAAGTCTATCCTAAGCTGGCATTGTTCAATTCAAATGTTCTATTTCATTTACATAAGCCCAAGAATACCCTGTAAAGCCAATACCTGGCCCACTGCTGAACAAAAAAGGTAGAGAAGGTAGTTCTCTCTTCAACCTTTTTTCCTAGATCATCTCCTCCCAGCCTGTTCACCACTCATTCCAAATACCCCATTCAGATAAGGGGCTCTTTCACAGACTAGCTTTGACAATTGAGAAAATTTATTTATTTATTAAACTATTCATTCAAATGTTTATTAAGTTCATACCAAATGATAGGCAATGGGAACCAAACAAAGAAAATGCCCTGCCCTTCTGGAACTTGTATTCTGATAGGAGAAGATAGATAATTTCAACATAAATGCCCTCTAGGTGAAAATAAAAATTTTAAAGTGTATGTAAAATGGTAGTAAGTGTCATCGAGAAAAAATATACAAAGATAGGGGGGCAACTTTTAAGTAGAGGGCTCAGAAAAGATCTTACCAAGATGACATTTGAGAAAACATTGGAAGATTATAAGGGAAAGAGCAATGTTTACATGGGGTGGGGGGAGTCATTTCAGAAAATGAAAACAGTAAGTGAAAACCTTATGCTTACTTGATTAAAAGCAGAGAGAGCAACAAAATAGAATACAAAGTCAGACAAGTCAACTAGGGCCAGAATTTGTAGGACCCTTAAGCTTCTATAAGGACCTTGGCTCTTACTTTGAATGAGAAAACCCTGGAGGTGCATGCAAGTGGGTGGGTGTGTGTGTGCGTGTGCATATTAAGGCAAGCGGAGTGACATGATCTTACTTTTGTCTTTATAAAATAGTCACTCTGGCTGTTTTGTTGAGGTAGGCTGAATGTGCTTCTATGTGGAAATGCAGAAACCACATAGGAGGTTATAGGAGTTATATAGGGAGTAGATGATAGTGATTCACACTATGGTAGAATCAGTGGAAGCAATGATAAAGGTTGAATTCTGGATATAGTCTGCAGATAGAGTCCACAGAATTTGTGAATAAATTAACATAGGCTGTTAAGCAGGGAGGTCAAAGATTACACCAAGTTTTTGGTAAACTTATAGAATGGAATGGCTACTAATTGAGATGAGGAACACTGCAGAGGGAGCATGAATTGTAGAGGAAGATCTAGAGCTCAGGTTGGGTATATGAAATTTGAGAAGCCTTCTAAACATATAAGTCTAACTATTGAGTGTGGACTTGGTTATCTGAGTTGGGAGTTCATGGGAGGAGAGATACAGGCTGTAGATATGTAATTTTTCCATGTCTCCTTTTTTTTTCTAAGAGAGAGAGAGAGAGAGAGGAGAGAGAGAGAGAGAGAGAGAGAGAGAGAGAGAAAGAGAGAGAGAGAGAGAAAGAGAGAGAAATACTGGCATATATATCATTGGTCTGCTGTACTGCTATGTGCCAAACAATAGCAAATCTTTAGTAGGCCAGTAAGAGACTCTTTAGCAAATTGATTCTGTTAAAATGAATCAACATAGACATGAATAATAAAATTAATTTAAGTACATATATTTGATTACATACTTTTATTTTTTCCACAGCCATTCTCACTTCTGTTTTTTTTCCACTTTTTTTTTTATTTCAATGTGTATGAAATGCTCTTTCTCTTTAGGATATACAAACTCCAAGGGTTTTAATGATGTAGCTGTATAATTTCAGGTTAAATTAAATAGTGATCAGAATTTTAGCTAACATAAGCAGATTCCATTTTGGCCATTTAAAAAATTAAACTGCTCTGATAGAGAATAAAAATCAATGACAAAATATGTTGTTTTGGAAGAAATTACAATAATTTCTTTCCCACTGGCAGTCTTAAATCCAATAACTCAAAGGATATAATGAATTAGAATTTATAATAATACATACTGAAGGAAGTCAGCTTTGAAATCAAAAGAAACACCAAACTCTTTGGTGGATTATTTAACAAACAGATATCTCAATATTAGATTAGCTCTTCCTTTTTGGAAGCAAGATTCTAAATGCAACTTGATTCTCCCAGACAGAAACTCTGTCCCCTCAATAATTAGTATTCATCATCTAACAAGAGGAAATGCATGAGAAATAAAAGCTCTGCTCCAACGTGGGAACTTCCTGAGCAGATGCTGAGGAGACCATTGCTATCAGTTCAACAAAGGACAATATCACTTTCCTCATAAAGAAAGTATAATGTTTCTTAAGAAAATCTTTACAAGGAGCAGCTTAGATTTCCTTAAGGAAGCTACCTATGGTCCAAAAAAATTATACCTTACCCTTTTAATTTTACAAATAATACTATTAGAAACAAGAGCACAATTACAAAATTGTATGGGTATTAATTACCTATATTATATACATTATCCTCTATAATAAAATAAATATGTATATTATATATGATATTTGATCTTTATGGGCAAATAATATTATTGATATTCTAAGGATGAAAAAATTTTTAATGGGATGCCAGAAGAAAATAATCCATAGAATATTAAAAATGTTTAGATTTCAATTACTTCAATGAAGTAATTTCAGCACTAGTATGACTAGTATAACAGAACTAGTACAGTACTTAAAGAAATATGAAAGAAGGTTTATGATGTCACAACTGAAGACCTTAAAAATATAAAAGTAATGACAATCTAAAGAGCTAATAAAAAGACAATAAAAAATTAGCCAAGTCTTTGAAGTTTTAATTTTTTCATATCTAATATGTAATTTAAAGAACTTTTCTGAAAAATTATCTATGCCACTATATCTCAAATTTTCATGATACAGTGTCTACTCTAGTACCATGAAGCATATTCTATCTGTGCCTTGAACACTGGTTATTACTTATTAAAATTAATACATTGGAAGAGTATAACATATTAGTTGTAACTCATTAGTTAACTCATGAAATGAATAGCTAGTATTGGTTGTCAGGCAGAATGTTAATTGCATTTCATAAGTGTTAGCTTAAACCTTTTGTTGCTAAATGTGCCACATACATGAGTAAAGGCAGTCATATGTTGCATATGATACCACATAGAGTTCTTAATTTCCCAAGGGCAAAATTTCCTATGGAGATTGGCAGGACAGCATATATTCTTCCCAGAGCCTTTTATTAACACAGCTGCTAGAATTTCTAGTCATTTCGTGTCATGGTATTTCTACTCTGGGAAGTGGGGGTGAACAATGGATTAAATATGGAGAAATCATAAACTGCCCTTTGCACCTTAAATGTTAGCCTCAATGTGCAATTGAAAACATTTTGCACATATAATAGTTGAATAAAGTCATTTGATTTTATTTCAAAGACACTGTGATCAAAAGATAGCAATGAGATCAATAATATGCATTTGGATGTAAACAATTTGCCTTTTTCCCCCCAAAAAAATATTTTTTGCATGGGTGATACTTTTAACAGGGCAGGTTTTGTTTTTTTCTTCATCTTGAACTAAAACCTGTATTTTTTTCATTAAATTTTAGTCCATTCTAAACATTATTCAAAATTTTTAGATCTTCCACCACCACCAGACCCCCCTCCAGGTCAGGGTATAAGGCAACAAATAGGCCCGAGCCAGCATGTTGGTAACGTGGAAAACTCAACAGAGAGAAAAGGAAGCTCTCTGGAGAGACAACAAGCATCCAACTTAGAAGACACAAAGAGCTCATTGGATTGTCCAGCTAGAACGTCCCTAGAGTGGCAGCGACAAACCCAGGAATGGATTAACTCCACAGAACGCCAAGAAGACATACGGAAAGCCCTACACAAACAAGGTGTTGGACCAGGTGTGTTCTGCACAGTCCCAACAAAGTGTGGACTTTTACCATTTTTTTCCTACCAGGTATTTTAGAAATGGCAGTTGTTTAAGGCTTCTGAAATGCATTTGCCTTGAATCACTAATTGAATTTGGAATTCCGAAGCAGAGCTCACTGGCACATCCCTAAGGGCTGATCCCAGTAGGGATTGTTCCTCAAGTTACCTCTGCTAGGGTCTTTGAGCCTAGAGACTTCCAACCTCCATCTATAGTGCTCATGACACAATTTGAGGTTGTTTTTTTTTTCTTTTTAATGTTTATATTGAGTACTTTTAAGACCACAAAATTTCACCTTTAATGTCGTTTTAAACTCTGCCTCCAACCAATTTGTTCATTTTGACTGAAGTAACTAGTCATTTTGAAAGAAGAACTCACTTCAGTCAAATTGCTGAATTGAAATAATCAATAAAGTTACGAATCAATGCCCAATCACAGAATCCTCAGGTTAGAAAATTTTAAACTGAGTCTATACTTTCTCCAGTTGATTAAATTTTGTTAATTGTTAACAATTTAATGGGGGAATGTTCTTGTTTATATACCAAGTTTCCTGGAAATATCACAAAATAAATTTAGTGGTTCATAGTTGGATTTTTTTGGTGAGGGGTGGGGGTGAGGAGGTTGGTGGTGAGCCTGTTCCAGAAATGCATTTTCTGGATTACCTCTTCTTATGTCAGGATTCCTTGGTTATTAAAATACACACACACACACACACACACACACACACACACAACATTTGAAAGAGTTTCCTTGTACATTCATTTATTCATTTGGACTGAATCTGTTCTAGATATGTCATCTTCACATGCATTTTTAATATTATATTTTGTCACAACTTGGTACTCAAGGTTTTAGAAATATAGTTTATGCAGTGGCTAAAAAATGACAATATTAACATCTAGGTTTAGTGAAACATTTAAGAAGGTTAAGCATTAAGACTATGAGAGAAGAATCATGTGATCCTTGTCATTAAGATTACCTAAAGAAATAAATACTAAATTCAGTCAGCAATTTTTTTAGTTTTATAACCATAGTAATAATGATCAATACCTAGAAAAAGAAAAAAAAAAAGGTAGTGGAGAGAGAAGAAAAGAGAAGAAAGGAAGAAAGAAAGAAGCAAGAGCCCAGCCCAGTGTGGCTCAGTGGTTGAACACCAACGCAGGAACCAAGAGGTTTCGGGTTCGATTCCCACAGGGCACATGCCCCAGTTGTGGGCTCAATCCGTAGTAGGGAGCATGAAGGAGGCAGCCAATTAATGATTCTCTCTCATCATTGATGTTTCTATCCCTCTCTCCCTCTCCTTTTTCTCTCTCCAAATGACAATAAAAACATATTTTAAAAAAAAGAAAGAAAGAAAGAACGAAGAAGAGAAGGAAAGAGGGAAGTGAGGGAGAGAAAAAAGGAAGAAAAAGCATTTCAAAGTATTAAATATCGAGTTATGTACATTATTTGTAGAAAGATGATGCATAAAGAGAATAGACACGTTATTTATTAAAATGTATGAGTGTCCCCTTTTTCTGTTAAGGGAGAATACAGGCTTTCAAATAATGTACTTCTTTCTCAAGAAACAATAGAAATTTAAGAAGCTTATTTTTAATAGCTGATATATAGTTCTTTATATAATTTGAGAAAAAATGTTTTCATAATTTAAAGTCAAAACCATGTTCTTTCAATCTTAATAGAAATATTAAATTGGAGCCTCCACTAAACTACAGAAATTATTCTCAGAAATGTTTTAGTTAAATAATATGGTTCATTGTATGCAGGTCTCTTATAATATCTTTAAATTTTGCAAATGATACGCAACATTGTATATGTATTCCAACACATCTTTTAATTTAATTCTGCTTTAGTTCCTATTGTAGGAAATGTTTGTTGTACATGGAAATTTCTTTTAGTTTTCAAGCCTTATTAAATCTCATATTTTTAATTTTCCTAAAATTCAAAATGGTAAAACAGTTCATCTTGAGCTAAATATTTAAAGTTAAGTTTGTTTGTCAACATGCTGCTGTTTAACTTAGCACTTTATGTTTCTTTTTTTTTTCTTTTTTTTCCAGAGGAGACCTTGGTGCCCTACAGCAAGCCCAACTTTCCGTCTCCAGGAGGTCACAGCTCATCAGGAACAGCGTCTTCTAAAGGATCCACTGGACCCAGGAAAGCTGAGGTGCTGAAGGGGGGCCACCAGCGCAATGTCAGCGACCTTCTTGACATAGGCTATATGGGCTCAAATAGTCAAGGACAGTTTTCAAGTGAATTATGTAAGTGCTGTAGGAGATTGAAAAGGCTACGGTGATCTAGAGAGAATATCTGCGTAGTAACGTAGGGGAGGAAAACGTTTTACTCAACCCGCTTAGGTTCCCTGGCTGTATCTGAAATTTAAACTGACAAAGATTAACAGGAAAAAAATACATTTTATTAAGTGTTTGCATATACATGGGAACCTTCTCAAGAGGGTGAAGGTCTAAAAAAACTGACAAGAGGCGGAAACTTTTCTACCTTTTAGACAAAGAAACAATACGTATGTAAAGAACTGACCACATAGAAGGGTTTGAGCTAAGGGTAGTGAATGGTGAAGAAGTAACTAGGATGATAAGGGTTAGTTTTACAAGGTTTATTTATACAGATTTCTCAGCCCCAACTCTTGTGATAAGAATGTCCTCCTTCCTCCTGGCACTGGGGGCAGAGTAACTGTCACAGGGCAGTTGTATAATCTGTTTGAGGAAACAAGGGTGAACGGGGGAGGCCAGAGTGACCTTCCAGCTTCTGCTGTGTCCTCAAACTCCTTCACTTCAGATATAAAATATTCCAAGGTGCTGTATTTTGGGGTAGCATGTCCTGAACGCCATCAATAACATTGCCACAATAAACAAATTTCACAATAGTAGAAAACTTGCTCTACTATGAGATCAATTATAATTTTGAGCAGGTTTGTTTATAACTTAGACCATTGCTATTTACAGTAGTCAATTTAATAAACATGTCCTTTCTTTCAAATTTGATTTATATTATACAAAAATCATCTTAACATAGGCAATTAGTCTTAATACTTGTAAGTTGATTAAATATGGTCCACTCTGTAGCTTTCTTTGCCTTTATAACTGAGTATTAGCTTTTTGGTAGTTTTAAAAAACTTCCTTAGGAATTCTTTTATTTTTTTTTTTTAATTTGGTGAATCAACCTTAAAATGTTGATCTTTGATTTTAGTTAACTTGAAATACTTTTACTATTACAGCATAACTTATAAATAAATTTCTCTTTTTGAATAAGGAACCAACATTGCTGCCTATTACAACTAATCTGTTTTCTAAATATAAAGTACTAGGAAATAGAGAAATTTAAAATGTTACTGTATGTCACAGTAGAAAGCATTGAACTCTTGTTAATTTCATCAGGAAAGTTACCAATTTTCCTATTCTATTTCAGAATAATAGTTGCTGAATATGTTGAACTGCTTCTTTCAATACAGTTTAAAAACACTGCTAAGGAGCAGCCCTGGGTTCCAATCTCAACTGCTTACTGATTATGTGAAAAGAGAAACTAAACTGCCTTCCTAATCTTTTTTCTTATCTAAAATTTTACTTGCTATTATGCTCACCTGGCAGACTGGGGATGACATGAAATAATGAAAACTAAAAATACTTTCAAAACTTTAAATTATTTATTGATATGAGTTATTGTTTCATATTACTAACCTGATTATTACTAAGCTATGTTTATAATTTTTATTTTGATTCATGAGTACTTGGATTTTTCTTTAACTTTTATTTTGGAATAATTCTGGATTCAGAAAGGTGCAAAATAGCTCCAGTTTAATTTTAAATATCCAAATTCCACAGGGTTTCTTCCCCCCACCCCTTCCCATCTCATTTCAGTAAAATTTCTTAAATTCACAAACTCATGGACTCTATTTGATAATGTTACTTTCACTTATTATCTGTGCCTCTGGTTTTTGGTATGCTGGATAAAGGATACTGCACTTAAATGCAAACTTACTTCTGATTTGTTTTTCTCTTTATAGAGTAACTGAGATGAGACATGCAAAGCTGCTCTGAAGGACCATCAGGTCTGAACTCACGGAAGTGGTGACACTCAAACAGTGCAATGAACAATTCCTTTATTTATGTGCTATTCAAAGAACTGTAAATGCAATGTAAAGACACACAGCCACACATATCCCACAGATATTTTCCTTGTGTTCTTCTGTTACGTACACCACCCACCTTAACTCTTTCTTGTCAGGAGTAAACAAAAAAGAAAGAAAACAAAGCTCGCCCTCCAGGAAGCAAAGGATTTCCTCTGTATATAATTTCTTTTGTGCATTGCTATGCAAGCTCACTCTTTTTAGCTCTGTTCACATTATTGTCTGTTCTTATTGGTCTGTTGTACTATATGTGAATTAATAGGCTGTGGTGCCATATATTAACTTTTAATTGTGTAACTTTTATGTTTAAATTTTGCACTGCAATTTTATTTGGTGATAAGCACAAATCTCTACTCCTCGTGACATGAAGAAAAAGACTGAATGTGAAGGGAGTTGCTGTACTGTAAGCTAGGTTGGATAACGCTGATTGTAACCAATCACGTTGGATGGTTTTTGGTTGGGGTATAGAAATAGGAAGATGTGAAGGACAGTGGTGTTAGTGAAGTCTTCTTTGAACATCAGGGACAAAGTCAATAAAAAATAAAAATAAAAAAGCAGAATGGTGGCTTTTACTGTTGATAAAAGTGTGGGTCAAAAGAAGGAAGTTTAAGACTTAAGACTGAGTAGGCATTAAACTATACAAGTAGCAAAGATATACTAAACTTGCTTAAAGACATAATAAGGAAATTAAAGCTATATTTAGAATCAGCTTTACCTTTTGTTGTAATTGACCCATCTGAGAATTGCAATAAGCAAAAGGAAATTAAGGTGTTTCACAAGAGCTGTATTTATATTACAGTTTTGTTTTTTTTTAAAAAAAGCATTTTCTGAATTAACATAATTAATCTCTCCAACTCATTAAGTCAGAATATAATATGATGTTCCCCAAGGAAACAAACCAAATGAACTCTAGAATATCCAGCAAATAGTTAAAGAGGCAATTTATTGTTAGGACATACTCGGGCTGCTTCGAAATACAAAAACTCTATTGCAATATCTTGTTTCATCTTTCTAATACATGTACAATACACACTAGAGGATAGAGCTGCATCACTTCAATTCATGACTTTTAAAATAATAATGCAGTCTATATGCAACTTTGTGTTTCATTTGATGAAAAAGTGAAGTTTATGCCACCAAATGTACAGCCAACTTGTAAGTGCTTAAAAAGCAGTGCTCAGAGTATGTTCAGTTCACCGTCAGTAGACTTATTGGAATAAATATTTTATGGTACACTTTCAGAAATGGGCTACCAACTAAAATATGTTTGACCCATTTTGAATGAGTAAATTGAAAAAAAAATTGAAAAGGAGAAAAATGCATGTTTATACACTTTTTAAATAAAACCGAACCTGGTAAATGGACATTAATAACAGTGTCCTGCCTCATTTGTTTTCACGACATTGAGAACAAGCATTTCCTGAATATCAGTCATGTATGGTCAAAATGAATATGACTTTGAAGTATATGTTAGCTACTGTACATGTATAGTCAGTCAAGTAGAAGAGAACTTTCCACTTGTGACATTTCCCGTGTGCTGCCTACACAATTGTAAATTCTCTCTCTAGTTATACTTTCTCATGTTTTTCCTATGATGTGTTCAGTAGTTGATACTTTAAAGTATATTCAATATAATGATAAGTAGGGATTAATTCTAAAATACAGGACCCATTGGAATGACAAATCATTGGTAACTGAGCATTTTTGGCTCAGTCATCAAATGTATGTCATATTATTACAGTAATGGCAAAATTAAATGTTTCCATCTTTTATGTCACCTGAGGCTGCATCGACACAGGCACGCATACAGGAACTCAGTGTTCTTTAAGGGCCCCAACTCCTGTCATGCACTTCATTTCTTCATGGAGAAGAAAATTCTGAGACACACATATTAAATACGTCATCAACTTTCTCCCATAAGTGTCTGAATTTTAATTCAGTTTGACTTCTTTGGGACAAAGAGACTGGGGAGGATGAGAAATTTCTTCTCAGAATGAGTGCATACTTAGTCACAACTGTAGAATGTGAGGAATTTAAATTTTTAGTTATGCAGTTCCTTACTTCATCTCTTTCTATTTAAAAGCAAAGTTTTGTTCATTTGTATTTCCTTTTTACATTCCTCTACAACCCGATGTAATCTAAAACCTTAGTTCATTACACATATTACACATAGCCTTTTCCCCCTGGTAACTGGCAGGTGTATGTGACTAATAAACCATGACTTCAAAAACAGAGTATATGCACACAGGTGACTTCTGGAATAAGATTGGGCATGCATCGTACCTAATTGTCTCCACTACATAAAATTCACTGTTATGGTTATATTATGTCAGGGTGGACGTTATGGTGTCTTGGAATATTCTTTTAGAATAGTCCACCTTGCCTATTAAATCTAGTTTTAAATAAATTGGTTGGTCAAATATTGCACATAAAATACCATCCTCAAGTAGATACAGAGCACAATAAATAGCTGTGGCTATCCACATGAGTTCAGGAGCACTACCAAAACATCAAGGCTTTGTCAGCTTGCCATAGGTAAAAAGCTTTTAATTCTTATAGGTCAAAATATCATTAAAAATGAAAGTATGAGAAGTATCATGAATTTTCATTTTGTAGCCAATTGAATGACTCCTTAGAAATTCACTGAGCTCACTCTTCTGCAGATCTAAACAGAGACAGGCCCACATACGCTGTTAGTTAGAAGGAACTCTGGGTGGGAGAGGATGTAATCTTACCTGCACAAAAACAACACTGGTATGCAGTCATACCCCACAGCACAGCTCCATTCATAACAGGCAAAGTCTCCACTGGGGACATAGAATCAGTGCCCAGCTCAGGCATTCCTCAGTGTATGCAGGCAGAGTCAAACAACCCCTTCTCCAAAAATTTTCCATGCCATATTTAATGTAAGGTGGGAGAGTACAGGGACATGGAGACAGTCGATTCCTTCACAGGATTGGAATCCAGCTCAAGAGAGAATATAGGAAAATCAAGATCAACATGTATGCAACCAAAGGAAGAAAAAACATCGCAAGTTTACTTGCTTTAGGTAACAAAACAGATTAAATGGTTTTCTATGCCATGGTTTAATGCTCTGGGTATTTAGATATATTTTCAATGGGGTTTGAGTTGAAAATTTGTAAAAGCTTGATAGAAAACCTCCAAATTTCTATTGAACTAATTTGTGTAATTGTCCACTGACAACATAATGACAACAATATCAATGAACTCTAAACTGGTTTATTTTCTCCACTAGAAAGTGATTGTGTGTCAGTATTAAAAAATGCAAACCATGACATTCACTAATTTGTTCATCTGTTTCTGTATATTGTATTTATAGAATTACATGACAAGAATTGGTGTAATGCAACATGTCTTTCCACATTACCTTAGAGGTAAAATTACTTTTATTTTACTTCTCTTTAATGTGTACTTCAAATGAAACACCATACATTTTAAATGAAATTCCATTTACTAAGTTTTCTTATCTCATAATTTTTAAAAGCATTTATTGTGACTTTAAAGTGTTGCAAGATAAGGGTTTTTGTGGCCGTGGGTAGACTTTTTATATTTTGTTTTATAGGTGGATTCTTTTTTAAATGTACTTTGTTTACGTCACCAAGCAGCATTAAAGATCATAATGTTTCATTTGATGTTGTTAGATCAGAAAAGAAATTGGCGTAACATTGATTAATAGTATTGTCAAAGAATTGTGTATTGTGTACTCACTGGGAAAAATAAAATATATTCACATTTCAAATTTGTTAAAAAGCCATTTATGTAAAACAAACTTGCTTATAGACAAATTATGAACAGACAATACTATCACTTTTAGAACTCTGTATTAATATTTTGTGCCCAAAAGCATGATCTTCTTTTCTCATTTGCTATGGGTTGGGCAATGATAACTAAAAATTGGCATTGATATAAAGTAGTGACTAAAGGACATCAATGAAGAATGTAAAAAGCATTTGAAATTAAAGTTTTCATTCTATTTACCACTAATTTCCAGATCTGATCTTCCTCACCCCCAAAGACCTTCATGTAGAAAGAACAAAAACTTATCTACAAAATTACTTAATAATTTATATATATATATAATTTCAACTAAGTGTGAGAATTGGACAAAAGTGGATATTAGCTCTAGAATAGCTAGCAATAGCTTTTTTTTTTTTAAAAAAAAAATGATGTTTATGTTGAAAAGTTACCATAGGGACTGGGTAGAAAACATTTCCTATTTTGTATTTCATAAATATTTCATTATTTTTTACTTTTAAGTACAATTATATGACCATTGTCTCTAAAAATAATTTATGTGTTCTTTAAAATAATAATCATAGTAATAGTATAAATAAAAAAGGAAACTAAATTTGAAGCATTCATTTAAAGTATCTTAAAAACACATGATAAAGGGCAATACAGTTTTATTTAATTTAGATTAACAATATGAAAATAAAATAGTATTAGAATAATCACAAATAATGTTGCATTAATAAAATACAATGGTAATACATATATATGGTTAAAGACAATATATTAATTACCAATATGATAAATGGTAGAGAAATTTAAAATTAATCATCGCTTTATAGAATTTAAGTATATTATGGAAACACAAATGGAAAAAGTGAAAAATTTTCAGAAGCTTTATTAAAATAAGAATATACTATCTCTCTTGATTATTCTACCTTAGCTAGAAAAAGCATGCATCGATATTGTAAGAGAGCATTTAAACAACAAATAATAATTAATGTCTTCAATTTGTGAAAATAGAATTTATCTCTTCCAAAGAAGAGCTTTGTAAAGTTCATGCTAAATTTCACTTCATGGTAGAGATGTGAGTAGAGACTGTAATAACAGAAAGCCAATTTGTAAGATTTCAAAAGAAAAGACGAGTAGAAATGCTAGCTAGAAGGGGAAGACACTATGCTATCTCCAAAAGGTTTCAAGAACTCTTTCACCTTGGTGAATTTGGTGGTCTTGGTTTTGGTCTTCAACCTCAGAAGGAATTTTCTCAGGCCCAGAGAAGGTGCACAAGAGTGTTAATAAACTGTCAAGAAACCCAGAGACAGAGGCAAGAAATCTGCATGGTTGTGTGTTTAATTTATAAAGGATTACAAAGTTGACCTGCTTTTGCATCGTTTAGTCAACACATTTTCCACATTTTCTCTTTGCAGTAGTTAAGTTATAAGAAAAAAAAATTATATCTATCTATATATATATATATTCAGAAGTTTTAGTAACTATCCAAGAAAAGTACGTCTGTGATTCAAATACAATGACCGTGGGATCCAGGCAAATGTCAAGGACAGGGAATTTGTAGGTCACTCTAACTTCCCTAGATCATAGCACCCTAGCATCCCTTCCTGTAAAATGCTTTGACAATGAATACAAGCTCTAGGTCATAGACATTTTGCTTGACAACATTTAGTGTTCTTCTAGACATTTGTGAATAATGTTTCTGACCAACTGGCTTTGGGGTTTTTATTTGTTTGTTTGTTTGTTTGTTTATTCCTTTTGCAAACAGGTATTGAAACATTATGCTAAGAATTAAATTTTCAGAATAGTTAAAACAGAAATAGCTTTTCCTTCATAAATTATTAGTATCTTCTGTTTAATCTGGCCTCGATCTCTAGTAACATATCTTTTTTGATGAATGTTTGTAAGCTAAGAGGAAAGAGGCAATGAGCAAACAAGTGTTTCAAAAACACTTACAAACAATACAATCTGCATTAGCTTCATTTATACCCCCACCATCAATTATCATATTCTAGCATTTCTCAAAATAGTCTATATGGAATTTTTTAATAAAATTTTAACCCTCACCTAAGGATATATTTTTATTAATGAGAGAGAGAGAGAGAGAGAGAGAGAGAGAGAGAGAGAGAAACATCTATCATCAAAGGCACCCAGACTAGGAATCAAACCTGAAACCTGGCTATGTGCCCTGGCAGGGAATTACGGTAAACTCATGACCTTACAGTGTATGGGATGACACTCCAACCAACTGAGCCACACCGGCCCATAATATTTTAATAGGTATTTTAAAAATAAAGGAAAATATAGATGAGTGGAAGTTCCAGGGTTGCTTAAGTATGTAAAGAGATTTCTTTACTACTTGACTCCTTTTCAGCTCTGTTCAAATCTTATATGGCATTATACTTTTTGCTCTGGGTCTCTTGTGAGACTAGTCCTATGAGAAACCCATGAGAAATACTCTCATGGAAACTGTCCTCCCTCATTCTGGCCCTAGGCCCTACATTAGTGGTCCCAGAGACATTTCTGCCTGGCCTTCCTTGCTGAAGTTTTTTAAAGTCAATATTAAGTCATGAGGAAGAAACATGCGAATCTCAAGTGTTCTGATTAGATGATAGAGAAAAAATGTGCAGTGAGGTAAAATTATATGCATTCTCCCCATTTCTGAGAGTTTCAAATAGTTAATTATGATCATGATCAGCACTTTAGCAACAAGTACGATTGCATTTTATTTTTTAGGTTTTCTACAATTTTTTTGTTAAAACTCCAAATCCTTAGTCATAAAATATACTCATTATCTCCCCCCACCCAGTTCCCAGCTGTCACAAAATTCATTCATTTTTAAAAAGTACTGTCTGATTATTACTAGGTTTTACTTCAAGTGGAGCAGTGCAGGAAGTAATAGTTAATATCACAGAATATACAGAACCAAGTTCTTTTGGGGTGGGAAATATAGCTAATTAGTAATAATGAAAATCAGTGTTCTCAGAAAGGGGTAAATATAAAAGTACAAAAGGGAAATGGGGAATTACCATTACATGAACTTTCACTGGCATTAAGTGTAAAAGAAGACGATAATGTTAAGAGGAAATTAAAGTGAAATGAGGGAAGTAGGGATTTAGATTTACTTGATTAATTTTGAATGATGGTAGATAAATGCAATCAATAACTTCAATGCCCCATCATAGCTGATTTGAGAGTAGTTACCTTTGGGTAACAGTTACTCTAATATAAAAGATGAAAAAGACAAATGGAAGCAGCCTGAAAAAACAAAAGGACACGTGAGGAGAGTAAGCCTTCAGCTTAAGAAAAGGGATTAAAACATTTTTAATAAATATGCAAGCATTTCTTAGGCAAGTAATTATCCACCAAAGATTAAATCCCTGTTTCCATAATGTCAGTGATGCTAGTTTTTTCTAGCATTTCACTGGTTTTTTAAATATATTACAATTATACCTAAAATGTATGGCTCCAACATATATATATATGACAGTAAAGCATAAATTTAAAAGAATACATGTTAAATGCACAATATCATCTATTTTATTAACTGTTTTAATCATGAAATCTTAATTGGAAAGATATTTTGGATCTATTCTAATAACATTCCAAATAAAAGCAATTATTATACTTAAAATGTATTATGTAGCCAAGAGATATTTTAGGTGATGCACACATACTCACACACACACATATGCATACAAACATCTATAAATATAAAAGCCTATGTGGTCACTATGACGACACACTGACCACCCAGGGGCAGATGCTCAATGCAGGAGCTGCCCCCTGGTGGTCAGTGTGCTCCCACAGCCAACCTCCCTTGGTTCCTCCCCCGCAGCCAGCCAACCTCCCGTGGTCCCTTCCCCTGGCCAGCCAGTCCCAGCTGGTCCTGATCAGCCCCAAAAGGCCCCAATCGCCGGCCAGGCCATGAGCTCCCACCCATGCACGAATTAGTGCACTGCGCCTCTAGTCCTATCTAATAAAGAGGGAATATGCTAATTGACCCTCATGCCATCACAAAGATGGTGGTGCCCACAGCCAATAAGGAAGGAATATGCTAATTGACTGCTATGCCCTCAAAGATGATGGTGCTCAGAGCCACAAGATGGCTGTCAGGGGAGGGCAGTTAGGGGTGACCAGGCCAGCAGGGGAGGGCAGTTGGGGGTGATTGGGCTGGCAGGGGAGTGGTTAGAGGGTGATCAGGCTGGCAGGCAGAAGCAGTTAGGGGCAATCAGGCAGGCAGGCAGGCAGGAGAGCAGTTGGGAGCCAGCAGCCCCAGATTGTGAAGGGGATGTCCCCCAAGGGGTCCCAGATTGGAGATGGTGCAGGCTGGGCTTAGGAACACCCCCTCCCCAGTGCACAAATTTTGTGCACTGGGCCTCTAGTATATAAATAATTTTCAATTTGGTAGAATCCAAGAAGTGATGAATACACTTATGGAGTAGAGGAAAAAGGCACTAAACAAATATTATGAGGACCAAGGTAAGTATCTCAGACCAAATAATGTTTCACAAAATCTCTCTCTTTTAAAAATTATAAAAATATATTTAATTATAAATAAATGCATTTATATTTATATGCATGAATCTATACACATGCACATTTGTTTATGTGTGTTGTGTGAACACACTCATTTTTATATGTATTTATATTTATATATATGTATGTATATACTTATATATAAATATACATCATATACATCACATACATAATACTCATATGTATACATGAAGGAATGGATATATTCTTGCTTGAATGCTAAATGTTATTTTTAAATGAACAAATGTATACATAGTATTGTGCTTGGCACAATGTAGTGGCAGGCAGGTGATGATAAATAATAGGATCTCATTATAAACTAGGCGGAGGTGTTATACAGCATAGAACAAACATTAGACCAGATGTAGAAAGTGAAGCAAACCTCATAAGACTATTAATTTTACAGAAATCAATTTTAGGAGTTAACAGGTGGGAGAGAACACTAAGGTTTGGTATGGGCAGGTGAGATTTAGTGATAAAAGGGATTGAATTTGGTTTTGAATGGGAAGAAGCGATAGAAGATAATCGGGAGAAGAGGACGTAGGTAAGATATAGTCCCTAGCCTACATGAAACAGCAGTCTACTGAGCGAGCCAGTCAACTGAACCAATATTTCCAATTGGTACAATCCATGATATGATAAACACACTCAGCAAAGTATAGTGGAGAATGGAAAGTGTGTACCTAACTCAGATTCTAGAATTCAAGTTAGGCATCCCAGTCTGAATAATGCTTCTGAGAGTTTATATTCCTCCTTGACAAAGGATTTAAATGAGGGCTTCATGTTCCCTATGCAAAATCACTGAGCCTTGAGATAGCATGGCATAGTAAATACAGAAGAGTAAATGGAATACTCAATGAACAGAATCTTTGGAAAACAATAACAGAACAAATATATAGTGGAGAAAGAGTGAATGGAATAAAAAGTGTTAGATTGGGAATGCCTAGACTGATTGAAGATGGAAAGGAACACAGATGAAGAGTCATATTCTAGCTTCACATGCTTCTTTTTCCATTTTGGAGATGCAGGGACATCATGTCCTCAAAGGGGATTTCAAGTTCTATTAAAACTTACCAGGCATGTGGTAAGTTTCCACATAAGAATTGTTATAAAAGTCTAAATCTGTAACCTAAATAAATATCATAGTATAGTAGAGTGGAATATGCCCACTTAGAAAGTGTGCATTTTCATGTAAACAACAGAAATACCAGACAGAAGCAGCATGAAATCAATTGTTGTGAACACAATCCCAAATGGGGCAGAGAGACTTTTACCCACATGCAGTTGAATGCAACAGAGCCAAACAAGACCCCAGGGCTCAAATAAGAACTTCATTAGGGAAAATTAAAAATCATACACAATGCTGATAAACCTTGCAACAATAATCTGCCTGAGGAACAACTACAAAAAGAGCACAAACAAAACTGCAAAAAACAGATGAATGAAAACAAACATAATGATGTGCAACAAAACGTAGTAGAAAAAAATGAAATTGAAAGCAAATTTTGGTCTTCCCTCTCCCACCTCCCATTCTACCTTCCCCCAGGATCCTAATGAGTTGTTGATTATCTCATATTAAAGACCAACAGCAGAAAAGCTTAGAAACACAAAAAATAATTAGAGCATAAGACTAAGTGTGGATAATTATGAAATGGCAATATATAATTAATCATCCATTCCCTGAAAATGTCTCTTTTAAAATGACTCCATAGTTTTAAAATACATAAGAACTTCAGTTTTGTAATACACACACACACACACACACACACACACACGGCACACAAAGCAATTTGTGACTAAATAAACTTGCTATGAGACTTAGGAGCAATATTCAAAAGATTTTTGAATATGTGTTTGCTAGATTAGCTCCCCACGCATAAACTATACCTCTTCAATACTTTATTTGATATATTTCTCTGGTTATAGCCTATCCTCAGGGATTTTAAGTTTTTTGTGTTTAACTTGAGTGCTATTAATTTTTCCCTTGAAAACATGTATATTTTTCCCAATTATTTAAGATTTGAGAGAAATTTTCTAAATAAATATTGTGAATTATTTTTAAATGAGCAAGACTAAAACCCCATGTCTTATACTCCCTTTGCAACTGCCAATTCTGACACAACAGTGAATTGAAGGGCTGCCTGAATATTGAATTGATTTGAATATCCTGGCACCCACTGAATTACTTCACAACATTAAGTCGAATGGCTTTGTGGCTTTTCTTGTACAAGCATTCATTCCATTTGGCTAAATACCCTACCTAAAAGCAAACATTGTAAATATATTGCAAAATAAGCTAATTAGTAGTAGAAGCCAAATAGAGAGCAGCAAAAATGTATTTACAAGCTGTTAACCACTTGGTTGTTGAACAGTAAGTTTGGGGGTTAAACCCATCTAAGAAGAGGAAAACATAATAAGGCATCATTTTGCCTTTTCATTTCAAAGTAAATAATGGGAAATTCCTCTGAAGAGAGAAACATCTCAGGCAAGCAAAATCTTACCAGAAATTTTTTTGTATGAACAGTAGGTAAGCCAGTAGCACTATCTTCAACTGCAGCTTTGCAAAAGTCAGAGCACTATTTTTCAAATAGATCATTTTAATGTAAACCTTTTATAAAAGCTGAGGATTGAAGTCACAGTAAATATTACCTCATTCAAGGAAATTTTATTGGTGGTTTTAAAGTCTAGGCAGTAGACTAATATTGTCTACCTGGAGAGGTCAATCCACTTAAGCAACAGGTACTTATAGAGCAAATAAAGTCAATATTTTCCTGTGAGAAGATCCTTGCATTATCTTTATATTTATTACTAGAGGCCTGGTGCATGAAAATCATACACGCGGGGGGGTGGTGGGGGCCTTCAGCCCAGCCTGCACCCTCTCCAATCTGGGACCCTTGGGGGATGTCCAACTGCCTCTCGCAATCCTGGAATGCTGGCTCCTATCCGCTCACCTGCCTGCCTGCCTGATCGCTCCTAACCCCTCTGCTTACTTGCTTGATCACCCATAACCCCTCTGCCTGCCTGCCTGATCACCCCTAATTGCTCCCCTACCGGCCTGATTGCCCCGAACTGCTCCCTTGCTGGCCTGATCATCCCTAACCACCTCTACCTCACCCTGCACCCAGGACCCAGGATTCCCTCCTCTGGCCAGTCGCAGGCACCCAGGACCTGGGCCTCCCTCTCTCTGGCCAATTGCAGGCACCCAAAACCCGGGCCAGATTCACCCAGGCCAGCCGCAGATGCAGGGGACCATGGTTGGGCAGCTTCGCCCAGGCTGCAGCCGCAGGAGCCCGGGGATCGCAGGGAGGGCAGCTTGTCCCTCTCCTGGGCCACAGGCGCAGGAGCAGCAGCTTGTGCCCAGGACCATGAGGCAGGCGGCTTGTCCCTCTCCCAGGCCACAGCCTGGCTGGTCCCCATTCCTCTCTCGTAAGCTCATTTGTGCCTGATTGATCCCCATTCCTCTCTTCCAAGCCCATTTGTGCCTGGCTGGTTCCCATTCCTCTCTCCCCAGTGTTGAGTGTCTGAGCCTTTGCAGCGTGATGGTGTGAGGGTGTGACTACCATTTGCATATTAGCTCTTCATTATATGGGATCTTTATATTATATTTAACCAGTACCTGAGCATTGTGTTATATGGGAGAAATCGCCCTAGCACTAAAAATGATTTCTGCATGTGCTCCCACACAAGCATTTATCCCTAAGGAAACTCAGCTATGCTGTGGAGAATGTGCTTCAATCTGTTAAGCCCAACAGAAGGCACCCAGTATAGTCTTATAGAACAAATACCTCATCAATTAAATGAGTGCATATAGGTACTCCACACAGGTGTTGATTAATTTGCAATATAAACACTGGTTTACATTGCTCAGGGGCAGTTATCAGGAAAAAAAAGGCATCAGAGAAATGCAAATTAAAACCGCAATGAGATATCACCTCACACCTATAAAAATAGCTATCATCAGTAAATCAACGAACAGCACTGTATTGGCGAGGATGTGGAGGAAAGGGAATCCTCGTGTACTATTGGTGGGATACAGATTGCTGGGCCAATCTGGAAAGCAGTATGGGGGTTTCTCAAAAAATTAAAAATAGAACTACCTTATGACCCAGTAATTCCACTTTTGGGTACTTATCCAAATTAACTCAAAACACTAATTAAAAAAGATATATGCACCTTTGTGTTTATTACATCATTATTTACAATAGCCAAGATATATAAGCAACCTAAGTGTCCATCAATGGACATTTGGATAAAAAAGAGGTGGTACATATATACCTTGGAATATGTACATACATACATTGGAATATTACTTGGCCATAAAAAATGAAATCTTACCATTTGCAACATGGAGGGATCTAGAGAGTGTTATACTAAGTAAAGTAAGTCAGACAGAGAATGGCAAATACCACATAGTTTTACTTATATCTGGAATCTAAAGGAGTAAATAAATGAACAAATCAAACAGGAACAGACTCATAGATACAAAGAACAGGTTTCACTCATTAACATTTTGATTTTATTGTTTACTGTAATAAGATAATATAAATTCATTTGTTTTTTTCTAATTTTGATAATAATTATTAAGGTTTGTATTAAAAACAAGGGGTAAATTATATATGATTTTTATTAAAAACTTGGCTATCATCAACAAATTAAGAAAAGACAAGTGCTGAGAAGGATTCAGAGAAAAAGGAACCCTCTTGCACTGCTGGTGGGGATGCAGACTGGTGCAGCCATTGTGGAAAACAGTATGAAGTTTTCTCAAAAAATTAAAAATGGAACTTCCATTCGACACAGTAATCGCCCTTCTAGGAATATATCCCAAGATACCAGAAACACCAATCAGAAAGTATATATGCATCCGTATGTTCATAGCAGTACAATTTACCATACCTAAGATTTGGAAACAGCCTAAGTGCCCATCAGCAGATGAGTGGATTAAAAACCTGTGGTACATCTACACAACGGAATACTATGCTGCTATTAAAAAAGATGGAACTTTTACCATTCGCAACAGCATGAATGGACATGGAGAGCATTATGCTAAGCAAAATAAGCCAGTCAGAGAAAGATAAATATCACATGATCTCACTCATTTGTGGAATATAATGAACAACATAAACTGATGAACAAAAATAGACCCAGAGACAGAGAAGCATTGAACAGTCCGTCAAACTTCAGAGGGAAGGCAGAGGAGGGGAGGGGGATGTAAGAGATCAACCAAAGAACTTGTATGCATGCATATAAGCATAACCAATGGGCACAGACACTAGGGGGGTGAGGGCATGTGCTGGGGGTTGGACGTGGCTGGGGAGAGGTCAATGGGGGGAAAAGGAGACATATGCAAAACTATATGTAATACTTTAAACAATAAAAAAATTTTAAAAAAACTTGTCATTACAATACAATCTCTATATCTATTAAAGCTTTGGGATGCAAGAAAAAGAATATGCCACAAAGAAAATGGTTTAAAAATACTGACTTAATATAATTCAGTAAGCTGCCAATGAGTAGAGTTCCAGAATGGTTGCAATGAATGAGTTGGCAACAAAATAAACATAATTAGTTGTGGAAGTATTTTGCCCTAATCCTACCTATTCTTTCTAATTAAATTTGTTCAAGAAAAAATAGCATAGAGTTTTAAAATTATTATTTTAAATATGTTCAAAATTATTATTGTTTTCATTTAGAGATATTGTTGAACAGAGAAGACTTAACTGTGATGTTAATTACTTTTCAAGAAATAGCGCTTTTCTGTATTTTTTGAAAAATTCTGATGGACATAGATATCTTGAGATCTTTTCAGCTTATCTGAATCATTGGACATTTTAAAAAAATATGGAGTTAGTTGGCTCCAGATTGGACAGATGAGGAACAATAACAATAAAATAAAGTGTATTACATGGATAACCTAGTGGTTCTCAAACTATCTTCCAGTCCCCTAGGTATCTTTAAGACACTTTCAGATAAATTGTAAAGTCAAGACTATTTTCATTAATAATGTCAATAATTTAATAGTAATGAATGTAATTTGTCTTTTTCACTGGGTTGATATTTGAAATGATAGTGTAAAAAATAAAGGCGAGTCAAACTGCTACTCCTTCAGTACAAATCATGAGAATAGCACCAAACCATACTAGTAGTCATTGTATTTTTTATTGTATTCATTGTATCAGTTTGCTGGGACTACCATATAAAGTACCACAAATTGGGTGGCTTAAAAATAAGAAATTTATTTCCTCAGAGTTCTGGAGCCTACTGGTCCAAGATCAAAGTGTCACTACGGTTAGCTTCTTTTGGGACTTCTCATCCTGGCTTGGAGAAGCTGTCTTCTTCTTGTGCAGATACATGGTCTTCCTTGTATCCTAATATCCTCTTCTTATAATGACACCAGGCATATTGAATTAGAGCTTATCCCAATGTCCTCATTTTCACTTAGTTACCTCTTTAAAGATTCTATCTACAAATTCAGTCACATCCTGAGGAACCAGAGCTGGGAATTCAACATATAAATTTTAGGAGTACAAAATTACATTCATATCATTCACTATCAAACACCCCTCCCTCCTTTTTTTTTTTTTTTTTTTTTTTACAAACATTCTGATGAAGTAGTAAAAATATTGACTTTTAAAAATCTCAACTACCGAGTACATGTATTTTTAACGTTCTGTGTAAAGAAGTGAATAGGAAATTCCCATAAAGCACTTCTGCTCCACCCCAACATGTGAATGGGAATCCTAAGAAAAAACATGTGTGGGATAGAACTAACCACATTTTTTAATAGAACATATATACTTAGAATAGCTACTAACAGAAAAATGATAGTTATTCAGATTTGGGCACTTGACAGATTTTTTTTTAAATGAAAAGAGTTGACACTTCAAACAAAATACTTGAGTACATTATTAATGATAAAATTTGAGCTTTTAAGCAAAAGTTAGAATTTTAAAAACTTACATGTGTCATCATGAGCTTGACAACTTCCTAATATGTAAAGGCTTTTTTTCTGCTAAGACTGATGACGATATTGGCAAATGTGATTTTTTTATATTATATAGCAAAAGGAGCCAACAATGGAAAGCTCTGCATAACTCAGTGAATCAATATTTCCCAAATGGCCAATGCATAATCTTTAAAATACTGCATAGACAATGGATCTATTCAAAGTGCATGATAGGCTAATGGATTTTAAAGTACAGAGTTTTAAAAGTTTACTGATATAGTTTCCAATTTTACATTGCAACTTCATTTTAGAAAATTCCACTTAAGTTTTACATAGTATCTATATCTATATATCTATATCTATATCTATATCTATATCTATATCTATATCTATCTATCTATCTATCTATCTATCTATCTATCTATCTATCTCCTATATAATAAAAGACAAAAAGGGTAATTAACCGTACCTCCGCTATGCTTCCCATTGGCTAATCAGCAAGATATGCAAATTAACTGCCAACAAAGATGGTGGCCAGCAGCCACGCAGCTGAAGCGAGCAGGAGGTTTCCTTGCTCCAGTGATGGAGGAAGCCAAGGTTCCCCGCCTGCCGCGGCCTGCTCTAAGCTCCAAAATCAACAAAGTTTCAATTATAGAAGCTAAACAAACCCCAGATACCTGCTTTCAGTCATCCGTGGCCTCAGAGCTGGGAGCGCCAGTGAAGGCAACAGAGTTTCAATTATAGAAGGTAAATAAATCCAAGAATTAAAAAAAAAGAAAAGAAAAAAAGGAGAGGCTGAGAGCTTCAGTCACGCGCCAGCCTGAAAACGGCCCTCAGCCCCTCACCCAGACTGGCCAGGCACCCCAGTGGGGACCCCCACCCTGAACGGGGTGTGGCAAGCCTGAAAAAAGCCGTCAGCCCCTCACCCAGGCTGGCCAGACACCCAAGCAGGACCCCCACCCTGATCCAGGACACCCTTCAGGGCAAACTAGCAGGCCCCCATCCATGCACGAGGCCTCTATCCTATATAGTAAAAGGGTAATATGCAAACAGACCCTAACAGCAGAATGACTGGGAATGACTGGTCACTATGACACACACTGACCACCAGGGGGCAGACGCTCAATGCAGGAGCTGCCCTCTGGTTGTCAGTGCGCTCCCACATGGGGGAGCTCTGCTCAGCCACAAGCCAGGCTGATGGTTGCCAGTACAGCGGTGGTGGTGGGAGCCTCTCCTGCCTCCTCAGCAGTGCTAAGGATGTCCGACTGCAGCTTAGGTCTGCTCCTCGCTGGCAAGTGGACATCCCCGGAGGGCTGCCAGAGGGATGTCTGATTTCCAGCTTAGGCCCAATCCCCCAGGGAGCAGGCCTAAGCCAGCAGGTGGTCATCCCCCAAGGGGTCCCAGACTGTGAGAGGGCACAGGCCAGGCTGAGGGACCCCCCCTCCCCCCAGCCTGAACAAATTTTTGTGCACCGGGCCTCTAATATATATATATATATATATATATATATATATATATATATATATATATTCACCAGTATCTGAAAAGGCTAGTAAAATATTCCTTTTCCAAACTACATATCTGTATAAGGAAGGATATACTTCAACCAAAATAACGTATCTCAAGAGATAAAAGTAGAAGTATATATGAAAATCTAGCAGTCTTTCATTAAGTTAGATGAAGTTATGTAAAGTGTTTATTTACTACTGTTATTTTAACCCAATCAATATTTAATAACATGCTATTCAGCTTCCAAGTGTTTGAGTATTTTGGGTTGTTTTTATTGTAGTTTATTTCTAATATTATGCCCTTGTGATCTAAGAAGATGCTTGGTATGATTTCAATCTTCTTGAATTTGGGGAGACTTTGCTTGTGGCCCAATATGTGGTCTATTTTTGAATCTGTGCCATGAGCATCTAAGTGGAATGTATATTCCGTGGCCTTGGGGTGAAGTGTTCTGAAGATGTCAATTAAGTCCATCTGATCTAGTGAGTCATTTAGGATTGCTGTTTCTTTGCTGATTGTTTGTCTAGAGGATTTATCCAGTGATGTCAGTGGTGTATTAAAGTCCCCTACTATGATTGTATTGTTGTCGATCTCTCCTTTGATAACTTCCAGGAGTTTTTTTATGTATTTGGGTGCTCCTGCATTGGGTGCATACATGTTTACCAGGGTTATATTTCTTGTTGTATTGATCCCTTTAATATTATGAAGTGGCCTTCCTTATCTCTTGTTATGGCCTTCACTTTGAGGTCTATTTTGTCCGATGTAAGTATTGCTACCCCAGCTTTCTTTTCCTTTCCATTTGCCTGAAAGATATTTTTCCATCCCTTCACTTTCAGTCTGTGTGAGTCCCTTCTAATGAGGTGGGTCTCTTGTAGACAGCAGATGTCTGGGTCATGATTTTTTATCCATTCAGCCACTCGATGTCTTTTGGTTGGAGCATTTAGTCCATTTACATTTAAAGTTATTATTGAAAGGTACTTGTTTGTAGCCATTTCTTTTTTTGTGTGGCTGTTTTCTTTCTGAGCTTGTTATTTCTTCTTTTTACACCAGTTCCTTTAGCATTTCTTGCATGGCTGGCTTGGTGGTGATAAACTCCCTTAGCTTTTTTTGTCTGTGAAGCTTCTTATTTCCCCCTCAATTTTGAGTGATAACCTGGCTGGATAGAGTATTCTTGGATTCAGTCCTTTGATTTGCATCACTTTGTAAATTTCTGTCCATTCTTTTCTGGCCTGATGTGTTTCTGTTGAGAAATCATTTGATAATCTAATGGGAGATCCCTTGTATGTAACTTTCTGTTTCTCTCTTGCAGCCTTTAAGATTCTCTCTTTGTCCTGAACATTTGCCATGGTAATTATGATGTGTCTTGGTGTGGGTCTTTTTAGGTTCACCTTGTTTGGGACTCTCTGGGCTTGTGTGACTCTTTTCTTCCCCACCTCAGGGAAGTTTTCTGATATTATTTCTTCGAATAGGTTTTCTAATCCTTGTTCCTCTTTCTGTTGTTCTGGCACCCCTATTATTGGTATGTTGTTTCGTTTCATGTTGTCCCAAAGCTCCCTTAGACTCTCCTCCTGTCTTTTAATTTTTTTCTCCAATTGAGGTACAGTTTGGGTGTGTTTTGCTTCCTTGTCTTCTAATTCACTAATTCGGTCCTCTGCTTCTCCTAGTCTACTGTTGATACTTTCAATGGTGTTTTTTATTGCAGCTATATCGCTCTTCATTTCTTCTTGGGTCTTACTTAAGTTGTTGATTTTTTTTCTGTTTCTTCTTGATTCTTGTATATGTTGTTGATTTTTTCCTCCATCCGGTTTATGCACTCTAGGACCCTTATTCTGAATTCTTTTTCTGTCATGTTGCATGCCTCTGTATCACTTAGCTGCTTTTCTGGCGAGTCCTTTTCTTTCCTTTGGGGGTTTCTTTGTCTACCCATGTTTGATCTCACCGACATATATAGATATTGAGTCATTCATTGGCTGCTCCCTGGGTGGCAGTGGCTCCTCGGGCTGTGGTGGTAGCAGCTGCTCCTCCGTTGGTTGTAGGTCCTCTTATGGGTGCTGTTCACAGCTGTGGTGGCTCTTCTGGCTGGTGGAGGGAGGCTTCACACACAGCAACTGTTCCTCAGACAGAACGTGTGGTGATCAGGAGGTCGCTGTTGCTTGGATATGCTGCTTTGATTTAAAGGCACAAAATACAACACAATAAGGCACAACGTACCAGGCACTGAACACAAATGAATTTATGGTATTAATAACCCCAAATAAAGGTGGCCACCCGAGCTAAGAGAGTTGGGGGATAAGGAAGAAAGAAGAGAAAAAGATAGAAGAGAAAACAGAAAAAAAAGAAAAAAGAAGTAAGAGAGAAAAGAGAATGAAGTAGAAGAGGGGAGGAGACTAGTCATATGAGGAGAAAACTCCGAGAGAACCGCCACTAATCCCAACAAATTCCAGCAACGGATCCCTGGAGATGAATACAAACTACAAACAACCAATAATATCAAGCGAGGCAAGGGAAAACAGAAGCACAGAAATAACCAGGGGTGGGGGGGGTGGGGGTGGGAAACAGAAAAATAAAAAGAAAAAGCAGAACAACCTCACAAACAATCCTTAAAAAAAAAACAAAAAACCCCCAATATACTCAACAATCAAGCAAACACCAACGAAACAATAGAGAAAAGAAGAAAAAAAAAATTTGGATAATGAAGAAAGGGAGAGGTGTATAAGGATTTCGAGCAGGTGATTGGAAAAGAGATATATAAGTAGGGTGAAATTTAGACAGGGGGTAAAAAGAATAGGGAAAATCTAAAGCAGGAATAGGGTAAGAGAAATAGGACAGCAAAAGGGGAAAAGTGGGGACGAGGGTTTTAGCACAGAGGCAAAATTGAGGTAGAGGAAAATGATGCTAAAGGAACGATGAAAATAGAATGGAGAACATTAGTCCCAAAATAAAATAAAGACAAAATAAAATGACACTTTAAAAAATGGTAAAATGGTAGCAGTAATAATACTGGTTAAAAATAAAAATGTAGTAATTAAAAGGGTAAAATCAGGTGATGAAAAAAGAAAAAAAAAAGATTTCTTAGTTAAAAGGTGAAAAAATAATTAAAAAATAATTAAAAATGTGCAGTAATGAAGGTGCTTCAGATCTTCTACTCTTCTTTTTGGCATGCCAGGTATTCAGGAGAATGTTGAGTTTCCTTCTGAGACACTGTTCCTCCGTGTTGTAAGCCACAGTCCTGATTTTAAGGCAGGCCTTATTGGTTTCCCAGACAGCCTTTATCTGTGTTTACAGAAGAGTCAGTTCGTGGCTCTGCCTCTGGGTGGCAGTGTGTCGGGATTGACCTCCGAGGCTATAGGTCCTCTCTGACCAGGTGTTCTCTTTTGTACCTGAAACTGGCTTGGGAAAGTCCTCCGCCCAGAGCTGGTTCCCTAGTCGTCATTCCCCGTTCTGTTTCCCAGGCTCCCCAAAAGCAACCTTCCCTTACAGGCTCTGCGACTGACCCCAACTGGCTAATCCCATGCACTGGGTAAAAACAAGAACCTGGGAAGTTGTGCAAACTTGCAAGGCTCCACCTTCCAGATCTGCCCGGAGTCGCTGCACATGCTCTGGCCCCTGGCACCAAGTAGCTGGCCGACTGGCAAAATCTGAGGCTGCCCGTTTGCATCCAGTCCAACTGTGGGCTTATTTATAGCGTTCCCTTCTGCCAGCAGCCCTGGGGGAGCCCTTCCACACTCGTGGGTCACACTGGCTCCAACGGCCACGTACTTTGTGGGGTGCAGGATCCCCCCCCCCCTCCCCCGTGTGCATTCCACTCTCCAACCTAAATTGCAAACCGCACCTTTGGGGGAAGTCTAACTTTTCTCTGGGGAGAAGCAGGGCTCCTCTGAGTTCACGTAGTCGCGCTGCTTGAGAGTCATTGCTTCTGGGTTAGTAGCCAGTCTCTGGATGCTGGGAACAGCCACTCAAGATGGCGCGGTCTCGCGGCTGAGCCGGCGCCCCGGGGGAGGTTTCAGCCTCAATCTCTAACCATCCCCTTTTTCTAGGAGTTCTCTGTCTTTCCTGGCTGCAGACTGTCTCTCAGCTGAATCTCCTCTGCTTATTTGGGTTGTATGTTACCCGTTTCAGCTGCTCGCCCTTATCTGCTCCAGGACAAGGCACCTACACGTTCATTTAAACCTCCGCCATTTTTCGAATCTACTACTGTTATTTTAAAACAGGGGAATGTTATTTTAATTCCTTAGGTAAATTTCTAACACGGTAAGTATCTATAGTTATAACCTGCATAAACAAAGCTTTTTGGCTTTTCTAAGGGTATATGGCAGCTATTTCTACTTTCTTTAATGGTGAAAATGTTCTATATCTTTTGTGTCCAATGTAGTAGTTGCTAGTCACAGGTAACTGTTAAGCTCTTGAATTGTGTTAGTGTGATTGCAAGGCTGATTTTTTCAATTCTATTTAATTTCTATGTAAACAGCACATGTGGCTAGTGACTATCTACTGACTAGTAGGATTGAAAGCACTCAGAGCAGTAAGGTAAATGACTGAAATAAACCATTACAGGAGTTTCTAGTTTATTCATTAATTCCATTAAATTTGTTGTAAAGTCATGATGGTTGGTTTTAAGTGACCACTTGACTGGGCAAAGGGATGCCCAGATAGCTGCTAAAACATTATTTCTGGGTGTGTCTGTGAGGGTGTTTCTGAATGAGATTAGCATTTGAATCAGTAGACTGAGTAAGGAAAATCACCTTCACTAGTGTCACTAAGTATCATCCAATCTGTCAAGGACCTTAATAAAGCGTAAAGGTGGAAGGAGGCATATCTGCTCTCTCTGCTGGAGCTGAGTCATCTCCTCTTGTCCTTGGATATTGGCTTTGGGTCCTCAGGCCGTGGGACTCAGACTGAGACTGCACGGTGGACATGCAGACTCTCAGCCTTCTGATTCCAATGAAATTACATCACTGAGTTTCTGTTTCTGTTGCAGATGGCAGATCCTGGTGCTTTATGGCTTTCATATCTGTGTGAGCCAATTCCCATCATTAACATATGACCAGTATTTAAACAGAATAGCTGAATCTTTATATCTACCTCCATCTGAAGATATGTGTCCTATGGGTTCTGTTTTTCTAGAGAACCCTGATTAATAGAGCAACATTATTTTTCAGACCCTGACTGAGGTGCTCAAGGCAAAAATAGACCCTGTAGTCGCTCTTATGCTTCAAAACATCCACTTCAAAACAATGACGAAGGAAAATAATATGGTGTCTGGAAGTTTCTGATTGGGAAATTTGACATAATCATGGGGTGTGATAGAGATAGTAACCTTGAACATCTTTTCTTATGTCTATTGGCCATGTGTAGGTCCTCTTTGGAGAAGTGTCTATTCAGATCCTTTGCCCAATTTTTAATTGGATTGTTTGTGTGTTTTTATTTTTATTTTTATTTTTGGTGTTGAATTATATACGTTCTTTATCTATTTTGAATATTAACCTCTGATCATATATATCATTGGCAAATGTGTTCTCTCATTTGGTGGACTGCATTTTCATTTTCTTGATGGTTTCCTTTGCTTTGCAAAATCTTTTTGGTTTGATGTAGTTCCATTTGTTTATTTTATTCTTTTGTTTCCCTTGTATGAGGAGATATATTTAAAAAAAATATTGCCATGAGAGATGTCTGTAGCTTAGATTGCTTTATATATCTGAATGCCCCTTTCTGTCTCTGAACCTCTCCTGCATCAGTTTCTCTCATGTATGCAAAGTTCCCATACATATGTACTATTAAATTTGGTTATTTTCTCTTGCTAATCTCTCTCATGTCTATTTGATTAATAGAGCAGCCAGAAGATACTTGAAGGTAGAGGAAAGTTTGTTCTTTCCTCAGATGAGCAATAAAATTGGCTATTTACCTGAGAAAATTTTCAAGCAAAGTATTAAAGAAGCAGTCTGGTTCCTCCTGACAATGTATAGAATTAAAAAAGACATTGTTAAACAAAAAGGAAGCAGAACATGAAGATTTGGAAAATTCTCAGCATATTCATGTTAAAAAATAAGAAAGCTTGTTCTGAAGAAAACACTAAGGGTGTAGCTAAACAACCATTAATAAGAAATTAGTATGAATGTGAAGAATGATTTTAATTAGCCACCTCAGTACAAAGTAGAGATGGGATTGATGAACACTGGACAAAAAGAAACAGAAAAAAACATCAGAATGCAGGAAGATTTATAAACATGTATTTCTTCCAGAAAAGGAAAGAATGGCCCAAAGTTATTTCAAAGTTCATCAAGGATGCCATTCCCACCACTGGCTTAGAGGGTAAGGCTGCTTTCTCCTACTTTCCAGTGGACAAGGAAGCCACCACAGATAACTGCATGAGCTGGGCCCTCACAGGGAGCAGGATGGGTGGAGCCACCCCACAAACCAAAAGGGAGGGCTGCCCTGCAAAGCCGTGGCATGATGCTGCCCCAGTGGGCCTGAAAGGGACAGCATCAAAGCAAAAAGGATTATTTTTGAGCTTTAAGATCTAATTAATTTTTTCCTATTGGGTCTCAGACTATATTAGGGCCTGTTACATCCTTCTTTTTTCCAATCTCTCCCTTCTAGAATGAGAATGTCCATCCTATACCTATCCCACCATTGTATTTGAAAGCACATAATTTGTCTTGTTCTCCAGGTTCACAGCTGGAGAAGTTTGCTTCAGGATGAATCTTACCTTCAGTCTCATTTAAACCCAATTTAGATGCTATTTAGAGAAAACTTTGGACTTTAGAGTTGATGTTGTAATGAGCTAAGAATTCTGAGGCAGTTGAGGTGGAATGATTGTATTTCCCATGTGAGAAGGACATGCATTTTAAGGTATGAGCTGAATTATCAACCAAATTCATATACAAAAGCCTAACCTCCTATGTGACTGTATTAGGAGATAGGGACTTTAGAATGTAATTAAAGTTAAATTGGGACATATGGGTGGGGACCTAATCTGATAGGATTGTTGGCTTTCTCCGAAGTGGAAGGGATTCATTTCCCACTCCATCCCCAAGCCACAGATGAAGGGCCATGGAGGACAGGGAAGAAGGCAGCTATCTGCAAGCCTGGAAGAGAACTCTCACCAGGAACCAAATTGGTTGGCACCTTGATCTGGGGTTTCTCAACTTTATTTCTGACTTCTCAGAAAAAAAAATTCTATTGTTTAAGCCACTTAATCTAGGGCATTTTCTTATTACAGCCTGAGCTGGCTAACACAAGCCTCATTTAAATATTTACATAAGAGAAAGAGTAAAAATTTCCTATTTCCCCTAACTTAGTACATAGTACTTAGCATTTTTTTTTAATGGAATCTGAATCCTCGGTTGGAAGGAGGATGTGGAGTAAAGCATGAACAAAATAATGCAATGTCTTATTACTACCACTTTCTCCTGGATACAGGTGCTACTGCAGGACTTAGTGAAGACTGTTATTGTTGTTAGGGGGATGGATTGTGATAGTAGTTGGCTGGAACACTACATAGATTTCTCATGATTGGAGTAAGGGGTTGAAGCAGCATGATTTCCCCCAAGAGACTGGTTGGAGAATGCATGAAAGTGGTCCTGTTGAGTGACTTGGGAGGTAAAAGCTGGTCCTGAGGCTGCCACAGCATCACTTGTTTGTTTTTTCTGCTTTTCTGGGCCTGGAGCTGAAATACAACTGAGGCCTAGGTGTTATCTTTAGGGAGAAAAAGATCAGGAGTCTAAGCTGCCTGACTAGTGAAATGAAAGGGGAAGATAGGTTACCCTGGGGGCAAGGTTCTTGTTTTCCCAGTTTTACCCATTTCTAGGCATCTGGAGCTTTTAGCCCTGCTGAGTTTCTGTACCTGGCCCATTGTCCTTGCTCTGGGGGTCAGAGGGACAATGAGGCCTGGGCAGAAAAGGTTGTGATGGTGTCTAGAGGTGGTATTTCCAGAGCAGAGGTAGGGCTTGTAACCTGGTGGAGACAAAATGTTTTATAAATTTTACTATTATTGAGGCAAAAGCTAGATGAACAAGAATTATGACAAATGATCTGGTGGAAGGAAAGAGGCATTTTTTGGAGGGTTGTAGTCTCATGTATCAAAATGAGGTTTATTCTCTTAACTTCATTTGTCCTTGGGTGTGGTTGACAAATGGCACTAATTGGGGTTCCTGTTAGCTGTCTCCCCGGGTAGGTTAATTTAAGCTATTTACCCTCTGGTTGGGGAGAAATAGTACAAAGTGTCCTTGGTTTAGGGAAGATAGGATTTTCTAGATGGCTACAAACTGCTGTTTAACTACTTCAGTTTTCTTACTTTACTTGTCCTGGCTTACTGGCCTGTGTCATTTATATAACTTAACCTTCTTACAGCTTTAACTCTCTTTTTCCTTCAAAATGCATGTCCATGCCTCATGCCTTCTATTACCAAAACCATAAAATTTCTTTCCAAACTAATTAGAATTCTTAACTCTTAGAAACCTTAATTTTCCAATGATAACCAAAGAATAAACAGCTAGCATTTCTTAAATTGACATTTATGAACACTCTCACTTTCAAGAAACACACCTTCAACAAAGACAAAGACATTATACTAATAGTTCGAAATCCACTTTATACATTTTTTGTAACAAAAACTAAAATCAGGTGATCTTAAAACTTGTTGAAATATTTAGATGTTTATCATTTAACCCAGCAATGCTTCAAAGCCTTTAAATTACCACAGACTTTGGAAAATTATGTATAGGCATGTGAGCTGGAGAAAAAGAGGAGGGCGGGCTGGGAGCAGGCCCTGCAGCCTGTTCTAGGACTGCAGCTCCCAGGCCTCCAGCCACTAGATTTAAAACTGCCACATTTTCCCTTAGAGATAACATGCTAAGGTTTGGGTAATAATGAGTTCAGCTTCTGATAGACGCAGGACTGTTCAGTAAGCATTTGCAGTTTTGCAGTAAAGAAACTGTTCTTTGGGCAGGGGGAGGTGAAAAGGTGCTGAGGTGAGAGCAGTTTTTAGAGCATTAAAGGGGTGAGAATGCTGGCCTTGGGATCTAAAAGCTCAGTGAGGGGTCTCATCACTCATCATACATAGAAAGGCTTTGTGAGAAGACTAAAGTTGGGAGCCCAGAAGTGAAAGTACCCAGTGAGCCTGAGAAAGGGGAGTATTTGTTATCTAGAGGAGGGGACAGTCATGGAGGAAATAACGTGTTTACCGGCTAAGGCAGTGGTCGGCAAACCGCGGCTCGCAACCACATGCGGCTGTTTGGCCCCTTGAGTGTGGCTCTTCCACAAAATACCATGTGCGGGTGCGCACATACAGTGCGAAGTTGACTTAAAACTTTAAGTAAAGTTTATTAAGTTAATTTTAGGGAATGTTGGGGAGTGAAAGAAGATGTAGTGTTGAGGATTGAGAAAGGTATGTTGAGATGGTTTGGACATATAAAGAAGATGAACGAAAGAAGATAGATGAAACAAGTATACAAGATGAGTGTGGATGGGAGAGTTGGAAGGGGTCGACCTCAGCGAACTTACCTCAATCAGATTGAGGACGTTTTTAGCAAAGGCCAGCTTAGGAGTACCCTAATTAAGTTAATAACAATGTACCTACCTCTATAGTTTAAGTTTAAAAAATTTGGCTCTCAAAAGAAATTTCAATCGTTGTACTGTTGATATTTGGTTCTGTTGACTAGTGAGTTTGCCGACCACTGGGCTAAGGTAATGGCTTGACTTTGTGGAGTGAGAATGAAACCGAGGTAGGTAAATGTGGTTCAGGACAACTGGGCTTTATGAGCGGGATGAGCTGTAGCCCCAGTTGTGTATTGAGGTAAAATGAGAAAAGAGTGGATAAAGGGGGTGTTTAGTAAGATGCAGTGTAGAGGTGACGTGGCTAATGGCCATAAGACTAGTCCATCAACCCCCATAATAGAGACTGAGGAGGGGACAAGGGTCCCAGTGAATTTGGGGAGGGCAGAATAAGTGGCCCCAGTGTCAATTAAAAAAGAGTTCGGCTTACCTGCCACCACAATCATTACCCGAGGCTCTGTCCTGGTGATGTAAGTCTGTGGGGCCTTGTCAGGGCCTGGGCAGCTTTGGTCTTCAGTGGCCAGTCCCAGGAAGTCTGGGAGCTCCAAACTGATCCAGAGGGTGGCCTTGCTGCACTAGCTGAGGACTGACCTGGAGGGGCCAGACTAAAGTCTGATTTCCAGTGGCCTTCCCTTCCACACCATGGGCAGGACCCAGGCAGGGCTCTCGGGTTTGCGCAGGACTTGGCCCAGGGTCCTTCCTTGTTGCTTTTGAAGCATGGGCCTGGAGGAGGCTCACCCCTGACCTATCCTTGGTTGGAGGACTGGCACTTTGTTTGGGGTTCATGAGAGTGGTGGCTAGGAGCTGGAACGCCTCCTCTGGGCCTCAGCCTTGGCCTGATCTCACCTTCGTTTTTGGATTTGGATCTCCTGGTCTCTATTATTAAAGACCTTAAAGCCAGGTTAACGAAGTCTTTTTGAGGGTTTTGCGGACTTGTGTCTATTTTTTGAAGTTTGCAGCATATGTAGGAGGCTGATTGGGATATAAAGCTGGTGTTCGGAAGAAGGGTTACCTCTAGGGAGATGGGGTCGAAGGAGGTAAATTTCTGTAAGGCCTCCTTGAGGCAGGAGAGGAAGAGGGCTGGGTTTTCCTCAGGGCCCTGAGTGATTTCACTAAGTTTGTCATAGTTGACCACCTTATGGGCAGCCTTTTTGAGTCTGGCAATGAGACAGGTGATTATATGGCTACCGAGCCGTCGCCCTGCAGAAATTAACCTCCCTGTTTTGTAGCTCCCCCTCTCACCTTCCATCACAAAGACTCTATGTGTCATATGTAATTTTTCCCTATTCCTGATTGGTTCATTCTTTTATTCTTTCTAATAGACAAGAAATATGTTTCCTTTTTTGAAGAAACAAGTTTTCCACTAATAGTGTCATTGATTCTGTTTTCACTCTGCTCTAAGCTCTCTCTAAGGTCATCCAGGGGAATAAGTGTGTGGCTTGGAGGACAAAGACATTTCTAGGTCTGGCTCTGTCACTGACTAGATGGAAAGTTAGGACATTGTCATTTAGCTTCTCTGGGCCTTACTGATTCGTTAAACATTGTTTCAGGACCCATTATATCTCAGATGCTCCGTGTCCCACTGGAATTACAGTCTTGTAGAAGGTGCCTATGTGAACAGCAGTGTGTCAGGTGTCCAGCTGACATCCACCTGGAATCACAGCCTACCTATATGCCAAATGTGTGATCAGCGATCAATGATCACGATGCCAGGTGTGCATTCTATGGTAGTGGTAAGGGAAGAGGCCAAAAGGTTTATGTCCAAGTCACAAGGATGACCAGGAGAGAGGAGGGACAGAGTGTCTGGGCTGTAAGCTGCCACCTGAAGGAGTGTGAGGAACTCCAGCAGATGCTCTGACTCAGGGGCATCATGCAATCTGTCACTTCGGTGGTTTTGCACCTTTTGGCTGCCCTAAATTTCTGTTCCCAGAACAGAACATCATTTTCCTAGAAGGAGGGAGCCTTTTTAGCAGGCAGAACAGAGAGCTGAGATATGCATCAGACTGAACAAGTGTTCAGCAGATAGAAAGGGTCGCTGGTAGGGGCTTATGGCTGGGGCAGCAGCACTCAGAGGCAGGTCTCCTCTTTGCATACAGGAGGCCCACGGTGTTTGAGAGGTGGGTGGATTACTTTGCAGAAACTCCTTGTGTTTGTAGTGCCATAAATGTGGAAGAAATGGAGGTAGCAAAATTAATGACTATTAATGCGAATAAAATTTGAGTCTATGGAACCTGAATGGGGACGGGCAGGTTATAAACAAAATTATAGTTAATATAAAACAAGTACCTAGTAAATGTTGGTGCAAATAGCTACGAGGACAAATAAAGATGAGAAATGAATAACTTATCGAGGGATAATTCAATAGGAAAAAGAAGATGTTAATTTTAAAAGGACAGAATATGAAAAAAAACTTGGAAGAATAATGAGGACACCTTCAGAGAATGTAGTAGTTAGGAATGTAACCCATTGCAAGTAACAGAAAACCCAGTGACATTCATTTAAACAAAGAAGAGTTTAGTTTTATCATATAAGAACACTCACAATAGATAATTGCTGGATATTTTTCAGGGAATCAACTATGTCTTTCCTTCCTTGTTGCAATGTGGCTGCTGTAGCTCCATATATCATACATACTTTAGTCAGGAAGAAGAAAAAAGGCAAAATGTCCATGCCAGCCATCCTGTTTTCCCTTGAAAGATAGACCTTTGCTTGAACCCTTTCTCCCATCCCCCATGACTTAAGCTAGATCTCAGCCTGGATGGTATCACATGGCCCTCTTTTACCACCGCTCCCCCCACACCCCCATCAGCAACAAGGCAGTTTGAAAGAAAATATTTAGCTGAGAACATTGCTCTACTAAAACAAAACAACAACAAATAGTTCTGTTAGAAAGAATAAAATAATGAACCAACCAAGAATAGGGAAAAAAATAACATATGACTAGAACATACAGTCTTTGGGATAGAAGGTGAGAAGGGGAGTGTCAAAATGGAGGAGGTTTTGCAATTGAGTTCCGGGCAATAAAAGTGAAGTTGTGGTCTGATTTTAAAGGCCCTTTTGACTATATTTATGCCTTCGCCTTTTGTTCCCTGAAACATGGAATAAATTAATTTCCTTTCTGCTTTAAGATTCTGTAAGATCCCTTGAAAATAATTCCTAACATTCTCTAGAAAGTCTTTGTTTGAATATTAGCAACTTTCTCTTAGTCATAACCTTCCTGCTTGTCCTACTTTCCCTAAAGCCCAATGGATGTAGCACATAAACCCTTCTTCCAACTCTTCCTCCCTCATCACCATCAAGGCAGGGACTTTGGCCACGTAAAGATCAGTGCAACCAAAAGTAGCCTCTGTTTAAGAGATCAGCATCTGTGAAATAGCCGCATTAAAGAGGAGCAATAGGACTGCAAAGGACCCAGAGGCAGGAAATTCTGTTCAAGTCCTGACTGTCACAGATGAGCTATGGCTTTGTGTGCCTCAGTCTCTGGACTGGTTTCATGGCGAAAAAGCTAAAATAAAAGAATTTAACTAGTAAATTTCTAGAGTTCCTACTGGTTCTCTGATTATTTGTTGATTTATTTTCTTTAGCTCCGTTTTACATGCACTATGGCTGTATTTTTTTTAAGGATTGATAGAGTGACATTTAATGGGGGGGGGAATCAAGGCAAATTATTTCTTTATTAGGAGATATATGACTCTCTAGCTTAGCTAGATTTACAGTCTTTGTGCAGCCAACTATTTTGATATAAAGGAACCTATTAAACAATATCCCATTAGTTTGGGGTCCCATATTTCTATGAATTCACTGTCTCTTATTTCGCTGTCAGAAGTTTTAAAGTCTTGGGGTTTCGGGTAATTCTCTTGTTTCCTTCGGAGCACATTTCTGACCATTAAGCTTAGTGTTGCAGCTTCATGTTCCTAGAAAGTCACAAATATCTTTAAATGTCTTTCAGGCATGACTGTGCTTATAAAAACAGGGAGGTTTTACAATTGGGTTCAGGGGAATAATGACCTCTCTGTCATTTATCATCAATAACCCTTGACAATGGCACATGCAGTCACTCTGTTGGACACAGATGCCAAGCCGGGCCACTCAACAGCACCAGGCTCTGTTGTTTATTTCTCTTCTTGCATCATTTCCTTTATTTAATTTGGGCAAGTTACCAGAGTAAAAGAAGATGTTTGCTGCTGTTGGTGCTGAGATCAGCCCACCTGTCAAACGGACTAATGTTGAGATTCTAAGAGAAACTTCTTAGTGCCAGGGACCAAAGACAACAATGTTCACTGATGGAGAAATCTTCATTACTGTGAGCACAGAGCATGCTGCTATTACAGGAGAGTGGTGACATTTTTCTAACTGGATTGCATCTGTACTTTTAAAAGACAGACAACTAGGGTATCACTGGAGATAATAGGATCTGGGACTGGAAAGCCTTCATATTTTATTAGGGCTACATTGATCCCATTTCTTTAAGTCACTGGAGTGTTATTTCATATTCCAGTGTCTGCATAACTGCCTTCCTTTTGTTTCTCAGTTCCATTTAAAAGTCCCTGACATATCAAGGCTAGTGAATGTCAGTGAAGATAACTATCAACATGTAATAACTTCCAAATACAGGAACGTGTAGCTTGAAAACACTTAAATGAGCAAGACTTTCTGTAGTAAGTGGGAGCCAAGGGAGGACAAATGAACTCCAACTACTCTGTGCATATGTCAGATTTCATTTGAGTTTGACTGTGCATAGGCACAGACATTCATCACAGATGGTCAAGGAACTGGAGTGTGTTCCAGTGAGTAATAAGGCTACATAAACCAAATGAGAGACTAATGGTGTACATCACAGAGAACCTTTATATCAACCAGCTTCAAAACCTGCAGGAACTAGGAAAAAGATATAACTCAAATTGCAAGCATAAGGAAATCCTGCAGTGAGAACTTAATTTAGTAACTTGCTTAGGATTATGTTTTGGTTTTCTATTGGTTCATAACAAACTGTGACAAACTTACTGGTTTATTATTTCCTCTACTGGTTCTGTGAGTCTTCCATTAGAGTGCAGTCAACTGTTGGAAGGGTCTGGACTCTTTGAAGGCTCATCTAGCTGGAACAACAAGATACCGTTTTCAATCACAGGTGGTATCATCTGTCTGAGATGGGAGAACAGGGCTTCCCAGGCACCTTGCTCTCCATGCCACCTCCTCATATAAGTACTTTGGGTGTCCAAAGAGACGGGGAGTCTCAGGGAGTTGGTTTTCTCTGGAGCAAGTGTCCCAAGAGAACAAGATAGAAATTAAAGCCGTTTTTATGACCTCGCTTCAGAAGTCAGACAGTGTTATGTTTGACACATGTTTTTTGTTACAAGTGAATCACAAGAGTCAACTCAGATTCAAGGTAAGAGAACTAATGGACAAGGGCATGAAGATGGGAGGGCTTTTACTTTGAGGTCCATCTTTAGACAATAGCTACCAGAATTTTATTAGTTTACTAGTTAAATGAATTGTTGCAACACTATGTGCCAACACTAGGGTAAGTATTTTTAAATAGGTTTTCTCTTTTAATTTTTGTAATAATCCATTAAGTTACTAGTAGGTGGTATTATCTTCATTTCATAGACAGAATTCTAAAATGACTTTCCTGATGTCTGTCCCTTGGGGTTACTCTCTTGACTATGTTATGATACCAGGCCAAGGGGATTTTGCATATTTAATTTAGTTTCCTAATCAGACCTTATTATTATAAGGAGATATTAACCCTAACTACGCTGTGTGTATATTATATCAATTTGAGTTTTGACTGTGCATGGCCATAGAAATTCATCACAGATGGTCAAGGAACGGGAGTGGGTTCCAATGAATAATAAGTCTATGGAAACCAAATGAGAGATGGACACAGAGAGCCTTTCTATTAACCAGCCTCAAAATCACATAGGAACTAGAGTTAATTCCTGTATAACATGAATGGGTGAGCCTAACCTAATCACACAGGCCTTTTAAAAGCAGAGAAGTTTCTCTGGGTGGTAGCAGAAGGGAAAGTCAGTGATATAAAACATATCAAAGATTCAAAGAGTTGTTGCTGGCCTTAAAGATAGAGAAGACCACATACAAAGGCCATACAGCAGCCTTTAGGAGCTGTGAGTGACCCCTGGCCAATAGCCAATAGAAAACAGGAACTTCATTTCTGCAGAAAGAATGTATGCTGCCGAGGACCAGAAAGGCCTTTGAAGCAGATTCTTCTCACAAAGTCTCCAGAGGAGAGCTCAGCTTGGTTGACACTTTGATTTTGGCCTTGTGAGCCTCTAAGCAGAGAACTCAGTTGAGCCTGCCAAGACTTCTCACCTACAGAACTGAGGTAATAAATGGATGTTATTTTCAGTTACTAAGTTGTGCTAACTTTCTATGTAGCAATAGAAAGCTAATTTGGTACCTGTGGAAATTTTCTTAATATCACACCCTTGCTTGACCTCCATATTTTCCAAATTTAATTTTCCCATATCTGTACATATTTTTTTTTCAGTGAATTCATTCTAATTGATTCATTTCACATAACCCTTGTTTCAGAATATAATTCTGGGGAATCTAAAGAGTTGTTAACAATGATGGTTTAGGAAATACATTGTCAAAATCAAATTCTGGAGTGGGGTCACTTAACCAGATGGCAACAGGGATGCAATTATTAGTAGAAATTGGATGGATTGTCACTTCTGGCACAATAATGCCTTACAGTTGTGAAGACCTTCCCCTCTGGTAAATTGGGAAGGGATACAGTTAGAAGAGCAAGTCTTGGCATATGCAATCTCTAGCATTCAAATAACGTAGGAGAAATGGTTACTTTTTAGCATTGTAGAGGTGATTGTTTCTTGTGTTACTAATGAGCTAAAAAAATGGCAAACAAAGGTCAGTTGATCACCAATTAAAGGTATGACATGACAGTAAAAATCCTCCATGAAGGCACCAACAGACTCACATCACTTGTAACTAGAGAGGGGGCTGTGCTGAGGATCAGGCCCAGAATGCAAGGGTGAGTATAGTGGAACTACGAAGAATGATGAGTTCTGACTTAACTGGTTTGGCTCAGGTTCGATTCCGGTCAAGGGCATGTAACTTGGTTGAGGGCACGTCCCCAGTGGGGAGTGTGCAGGAGGCAGCTGAATCGATGTTTCTCTCTCATGGATGTTTCTAACTCTCTATCCCTCTCCCTTCCTCTCTGTAAAAAATCAATAAAATATATATTTTTTAAAAAGAATGATGAGTTCATAGCTTTGGCAAATGTCTAATGTTAGGAAGGGAGTGGGATCCTATGACCTGTGATGAAGATATCTGAGTGAATGTGTTATAATACATTGAACCTAGGATTACCCTCTGTGTCTGCAGGCGTGGCTAGTTACTATTGCTTGAGGATAGCAACATCTCCTTTCCTAAAGACCAGCCAAAGGCATCTCTTTGCCTGAGACCACCCTGAAATATTTCCCTGAGGAGTACACTTCCTGGCCAGAACAGCAGTAACTAGGGTCAGGTCTTAAAATGGCCCAACCAGGAAGTATTGACTCTAATGAAAAAGAAATAGGGCTTATTCAACAAAGGGAAAAATAGGACCTGCATAGTATGTAGCAGCTAAAGTAAAAAAAAAAAAAAAAATTAGCTGAGAGTGGACTTTAGGGTACTGGACAAAGTGAGTTTTACATAATATGGATTGGGTAGATTGAATACTATGGGGACTCTCCCATGATTCTGATACAACAAACTAACAAGGGCTTGATCTTAATACATCATTGGGGTGGCTCCTGAAAAGATGAAAATTGTGATGGGCCACATTAAAGTACCTCAAGATGACAAAACTACATTTGGCAGAATGTTGAGGAAGGAACAAAAATACTCAGAGAGTTAAATATGCAAGAATAGATCTATTGTGTTAGTCCAAACAACCCACCTAATAGCTATGTTTCCTGGGAGTGCTTTTACTAAAAACAGCACTTAGTAAAAGAGGAATCAGCAATATGAAAGCTTGGTGGTGGAATGATGGCTATCCATAGGAAACCAATATTAATAATAGGAAACACTGTTGTGAAACTGCACTCCATTATGGGGATGATAGGATTACAGAATAGCAGAGGCCAGGTGGTAGCATTTAACTATAAGACATAACGTGAGTGTATTTACCATTATGGTATGTAAGGTTTTAATGGAAACCAGTGGGCTCTGACCATGACCAATAGGGATCTATGGTGATGGCTAATACACCATGGTATTTTTATGAACCAGATAAATGGGCAATCCACAAGGTGTAGCTTGATATACTAGGTGTATTGGTTAATAATGGCGGATTTTGTAATCAAAGAAAACACGATAATTTCAAGAGAAACATCAAAAGTGTTTTATTCAAAGTAATGTCCACCACTAGCTACACATTTCCTCCATCTTTCAGGTAATTTGTGGATACCGTTCCAATAGAACTTTTCTTGTTTTGAGGCAAACCATTCAGAGACCCAATTTTCCACTTCTTCGTACGTTTTGAAGTGCTGCTCAGAAAGTACGTGTGTCATTGATCAGAACAAGTGGTAATCTGAAGGATCAAGGTCTGGTGAATACAGCAGGTGGGTTAATACTTCCCAGGCAAGATCGTTTAATGTGTCTTTAACTGGTTTTGAAGTGTGTGATGGTACATCATCATGAAGCAAAATTACTTTGCCGTGTCTTCTGGAATACTTTGGTCCTTTCACGATCAAAGCGTGGTTCAAATTGATTATTTGTTGTCTATAGCGATCAGTATTAATGGTTTTAGAAGCTCATCATATACCACACCTTTCTGATCCCACCAAATGCAGAGTATTGTCTTCTTTCTGAAGCGATTTGGCCTCACAGTCAATGTTGACGGTTGAACTAGATCAACCCATGATTTTGTGCATTTGGGATTCTCAAAATAAATCCACTTTTCATCACCAGTCACAGTTTGATGCAAAAAAGACTTTCTTTTGTGCCATTGAAGCAGCATTTTAGTGATGACTTTTCAGTTTTCCATTTGTCTTTCGTTCAGTTCATGTGGCACCCATTTTCCTTTCTTTAATATATTTCCCATTGTTTGTAAATGACCAGAAATTGTTTGCTGAGCAATGTTTAATTTTTCTGCAAGTTGTTTTTGAGTTTGACATACATCTTCATCCAATAATGCTTGTAATTGTTAGTCTTCAAACTTTTTAGGTTGACCTGGACGTTCTTTGTCTTTCACATTGAAATCATCACTTTTAAAGAGTTTAAATCTGTGTTCACAAGTATCTTGAGATGGAGCATGTTCACCATAAGCTTCCCAAAGTATACGATAACTTTCAGTAGCACTTTTCTTCAAAATAAAGTAATGAATTAAGACTTCCCGCAAATGCTCTTTTTTTGGCATGAAATTCGACATTTTTAAGCATAAAAATGTCTATGATGTTAACACCTTCAGAAAATTTGACATATGAAGTTTTGAAGCTTGCTGTCAATACAACAAAATAGCATACATATCAAATCGCATATATATCAACATATGTGTAACTCCATCTATTGAAAAAAATTTGCATTATTAACTGGTTCATCTAGTATATTATCAAAAAAAGACTGAAAACATAGTGAACTGATATTATAACAACCACAGTGGAAAATCGTTATTTCTCATTCAGTTTCCAGACCTGAACTTGATTGAAGAAGGTGCAAGTGCATTTGAGAAATGAACCTGTAATGCTATAGCAATTCAATATTTTCCCCTTGGAATCTCTGTATATTGGACTATGGAGAATATCCAAAAATTTTCAAAGAAGTTTTTGGTTAAAGGTTCAAGCTAGTATAATATGTGACCCCCACCTGTTAGTGGGCAGGTGGGGGTCACCCATGATAGTGGAATGTTAGGTGAAAAATGGAGTCCTTGTTCAATTCCAGAAGAAACATAGACTTGTGTTGTGATCATTTCCCAGCCCCTGAGTTTTTAACTAGAATGGAGATACTACAGATACATTTCAGTCTTGACCAGGGCAATTTTAACTCTCTTGCTCTATGTCGTGATATAGTCCAAGGCGATCTCGATGGTCTGGAAATTCTTGCCACATCACATCCCTCTGCATAAGAGGTCCTAGAAGATTGTGGCAATAAAAAAAATCCTTTTGCCGAAACAGGTTTGGCTCAGTGGATAGAGTGTCAGCCTGCGGACTGAAAGGTCCCAGGTTCGATTCCGGTCAAGGGCATGTACCTGGGTTGCGGGCACATCCCCAGTGGGAGATGTGCAGGACGCAGCTGATTGATGTTTCTCTCTCATCAATGTTTCTAACTCTCTATCTCTCTCCCTTTCTCTCTGTAAAAAAAAATCAATAAAATATATTTTTAAAAAAATCCTTTCAGTGGGCAGCATTTCTGTAGTGCTGAATTCTTCTATCTCACATGGGGAAATAAGTTGTCTGTAATAAGAACATACTCAGATTTCTGGATAGTGGCACATGAAATCTGGTTGATTAATGGCTTGGAAAGAGCAATATTGGAAGAGAAAGTCTAGAGCAGGGGTCCTCAAACTACGGCCCGCAGGCCACATGCAAATACAAATATTGTATTTGTTCCCGTTTTGTTTTTTTACTTCAAAATAAGATATGTGCAGTGTGCATAGGAATTTGTTCATAGTTTTTTTTTTTAAAAAAACTATAGTCCGGCCCTCCAACGGTCTGTGGGTCAGTGAACTGGCCCCCTGTTTAAAAAGTTTGAGGACCCCTGGTCTAGAGGAAAGGCATATGGGTGGGCTTATAGGAATAGAAAGAATGTGTGCAGACCTTTGTAGCCCACATTAATGCCAATAAGAGAAAATGCATTGCATAGAGACACTAAACAAGCAGGTGGACAGGAAGACTTACCTAGTATATGTCAGCTACCCTCTGTGCCTGTGCTCACAGAGTAGACACACAAATGGACTAGCCCTGGTAAAAGAGATGATGGTTATATATGAGTCTACTAGTATGGGCTTATTCTAGCAAGTCTGATATAGCTATTATCATTCCTAAATATCCAAATTGTTAGCAACAGAATTTGATTCTGGGTCCTTGATATGTTATTGATTCTCAAGACCGATCAACCACTTGGTGGCAAGTTGATTACTCCAGACCACACACATTCAGGAATGCACAGTACTTGACAAATATATTGGTATGTGTTTTCCTTCCTGCCCTTAATATCTTGTTCCATATTTAAAGGCCTACAGTGTATCTGATTTACTGACATTTTGTCCTATATAACACTTCTTCATACCAAAAGACACATTTTGCACAAAAGGTATAACATTTGGCATGACCCAAGAGATCCCTGTCCCTACTATTTTCCGTGCCACCCAGAGCCTGCCAGCCTAATATAATGCTATGGCCACTGAAAGGCATGGGTAAAGTTCCTCACTTGCAATGAACACATTGCTAATTTGAAGAATTGTTTTCAGATATGGTATACACCCTTAGCCAATGGTAATTTTTCCATAAGTCCATGATAATTAGAATATTTAAGTCCAGAAATAATGGGATGGAAGCATAAATGACCCCTCTCACTACCACTCCCAGTGACACATTTAGAAAATTGTGCTTCTTGCTTGCAATTTTAAATTTGGCTTGTCTGAGTTCTAAAATTATGTCTCCCTCCTGGCCATTTTGAGCTCCTTATGCCAGCAGACCAGCAGAAAAGAATGCAATCATATTGGCAGTGGTATTTGGCTTTGATCACTCTGAGGGGATAGAATGGATTCTATACAAAGGAGCAGAAATAATATGTCTAAACCTCTGGAGAAATATTATTGCATCCTTGGTGATCTCAAGCCTTGTATTGACTGCAAACAGACCATAGCCAAACAAGGGCTCAGTCTCTTCAGGTATAAAGATCTGGGTCACCCCACCATTTAATTAACCCAGAGCATCAGAAATGTTGGCCACGAGTGAGGAAAAGGAAGCTGATGATGAATACCATGTAAGCCTCAGGACAAACTACAGCAGTGAAGGCTGTAGCTTAACCTGCTGCTCCTTCTTTTGAGTCTTTTTCCCCCCCTAGAAAAGTTACCAGACAGCATCCTAAAGAATCAGCAGAGAGGATGTAATGTGAGGGTTGGATTGATTTCACAACTGAAATGAGTGGATTATAGCTGACTTTGTGCTTCACACGCATTCTCTGAGATTACCAATTCTATTTATTCTGATTCAAACAGCTAATACACATAAGTTTTGTTCATAGAGCTGTCCTCAGCATGTTGAGCTTATTCTACACACACAAGTAGAATGGAATTTCTCAGAACTTATTTGCTTCCCAGCACAGCCCTTCACTAGTAATTATGGTATAAATATATGAATTCTCAACTTTTTTACATCTTGATCAAGACAATATAGGTGTGATATACTGTCTATCAAGTAGCCTTTTGAGATTGAGCTAAGATTACAGTCTGTAGGACTTTGCTTACCACATACATGTAAGCTTGACCTCCTCCCATTATCTGTGCACCTTTTTCTATTTTAGAGGTACTTACTCCTGCCCCAGTTAGGTAGAGCAATTCTATCTTCTCATGATGTTCAGGGTAAATAGCTTAGCCAGGATTGTTCTGCTGAAACCCCACTATAGTAAGTATTTAAGACTTTATTCTAAGTGAAACAGAATGAAATTGAAGAGATTTAAGCAGAAAATTGATATGATTTTACTTTACTGGGTATTTTGTAAAGTCCTACAGGACAAGAATGGAATCAAGGACATTAACAAGAAGACTATTGCAGGTAAGAGACAATGACAATTTCGGTGAGAATGACAGCATTGGAGGTTGCTAAACTGTGGTCAAACTCTGGATACATTTTGACAGTAGAGCTCATATTTGTTAATTAATTGAATGTGTACCAGAAGCAAAAAAAAGATGTCAAGAATAACCCCCAAATATTGGCACAGATAATTGGAAAAAAGAATTTGCCAGGTGATGAGAAGACAGTAGAAACTGAGTTTTTGTGTTGTTGCTGTTGTTGTTTTAATGCATTGTAGTAATGCAACTGGCACTAAGCTAAAAGCAGGTCAGTGAAAGGATCTAAGATGTTTCTTTTCTCTTTTCCTCTCTTGTTTAGAGGAAAATCAGAACTAGAACATGTAGCTTCTGTGCTTCCCCATACCTTTGCAGCCCATTCTTACTCTCCTTTAAACCAAAAATTCAAGCCTTTTTTTAGGAAAGATCCCACCTCCATACTCAGCCCTCCTTGGGCTGTGTCTTGTTTAGAGTGGCAGACTCTGGAGTTAGACTGGGTTAAAAATTTGGCTCCATCATTCACTTGCTTGGGTCAGTCCCCAAAACTCTAAAGCAACTCATCTGTAAAAACAGATGATAATGTTACTGACATCATGGGATCAAGCACCAAATAAAAAATAATATGTTATGTTTAAGTGGTTTAGGCTGTGGTATTCTAGTAAGTGTTTAACCATCAGATGTCAAAGTTTAAATAAAAAGGAGCTGCTTTGTAGTGTGGTACAGTCACTGAACGAAGAGTTGAAAGGGTATGCGCCAGGTTTCCTCGTGTGTGCAGATAAGAGCCAGCCCCAGCACACACTGCATTTGGCACAGTGCTTCACATATATGTGTTCATACATATTAGCTGTTAGTGGCACTATCTGTACATATAGAACACTTAGGACCCTGTAGTACATTGCATGCTTACCTGTCAGTCTTTCTTCATACATCATGCACTTCTAGAGGGCAGGGATCGTGATGACATGGCTTGAAAAACCTAACAGGATACTCTGAACTTTCTCTTTTGGTCCTTCTCACCCTGTTTCAGAAATAAACATCCATATCTTTATTATTATGTTGGGATATAATCATCCTGTTTTCTCCATATCTTCCAGGGCTGAGCTAAGTTATCTTTGCTACCCCACTTGCCCCCTTTCTTCTTATTAACCTAAGCCTCCTTTTGAAAAAAAATTAACTGAATTAACTAAATAAATAAATTGTCAAACTAATGAGCAATGGTGGGGGAATATGAAAATGATGTTAATCCTGAGAACTGGTGCATGCACCACAACATTAGTTTGGGTGATACAGAGGCACCCATCATTAGGCCCTGAAAGACAATGCCTGAAAATAATTAATAATAACAATTATAGGAAGAAGACAAGTAATAAGTATAGATATCACTAATAAAAATAATAAATATAGATCACTATAAGTGTAATTTGCTTAAGCATTTTCTCTTCATTAAAAAATCAATTATCACAGTGGCCCCCTGAGGTATACAACATTATTTATATTATACAGAAATTATCAGCAAGGGACACTTGGGAGAGAAATAATGCCTGGACCCTTAATGATAAGTACAAAAACATAACAATTCAAAGTCCCATTAGATTAGGTTGGAATTAAGGAGAGAGTGGTATGGCTGCTTTGGGAATATATTCTGGCTCAATTGGGATTAATTCAAGAAACTTGGTTATGCTGATTCTGTATATGGAAAACCAGTGGATCTATCTATGAATAGTTAAAGAATATGGAGGAGAGGAGGTAACAGACAATGGTGCATATAAAGATTCTAAATCAACACAAATATAAAGAATGATACCAGGATGGAGAAAAACTTCACCTACCCTTAACATACAGTTAATGTAGTACTTTCTTTTTCCAAGACAATTTCCTGAATCTGAATTCCTTTTATATTCACAATATAAGTGATAAATAGGTATTCTCCTCTCATCTCTCTCTGTGTTGTACGAATTTTAGTACACTTTATTGCACTAAACTATGAGTTATATCTTCAGTGCTTGCTCCATGATAGCTGCTATATCACTGAATCTGAACAAAAAGCAGGGCAAAATACCATAGAAATTGTTCTGCAAAGAGAGAATTCAATTTTTTCCCATTTTTATTTTGCCATTTTTATTTTTATTTAGTTCTCATCCAACTAGCTGTGTACTAATTTTATATGGAAAATCTACAAAGAATAAAGAGTAATCTACACTAATAAAAGAGAAACATGCAATGCCAAAACCGGTTTGGCTCAGTGGATAGAGCGTCGGCCTGCAGACTGAAGGGTCCCAGGTTCGATTCCGGTCAAGGGCATGTACCTGGGTTGCGGGCACATCCCCAGTGGGAGATGTGCAGGGGGCAGCTGATTGATGTTTCTCTCTCATCGATGTTTCTAGCTTTCTGTCTCTCTCCCTTCCTCTCTGTAAAAAATCAATAAAATATATTAAAAAAAAAGAGAAACATGCAAATTGACCATCCCTCTGCTATGCCCACCAGCCAATCAGAGTGATATCCAAATTAACCCAACAAAGATGGTGGTTAATTTTCAAACACAGGCATGGAGCGAAGACTGAAGACAGCTAGAAGGAAGCCAAGCATTGTAGAAGGGAGCAAAGTGGCAGAGAAGGGAATGGAGCCGAGGCAGCGGAGATGGGAGGGAGCAAGGCGGTGGAGACAGGAGGGAGCGAGGCAGCGGAGAAGGGAGGGAGCGAAGCGGCAGAGACGGGAGGGAGCCGAGGCAGTGGAGAAGGGAGCGAAGCCCACCTTGGTGGGCTTCGTCCCCTTCTCTGCTTCACTCTGGCCTCAGGAAGCCCTATTCTTGCAGGAATCTTTCTGCAATGGGCCTCTAGTGATTTAATAAATTATATCTGACATAATTACATTATGAAAGGATTAAAATTGTGTTTGAGCCTGGCCAATGTGGCTCAGTCGTTGAGCACCAACCTATGAACCAGGAGGTCATGGTTCTATTCCCAGCCAGGGCACTTGCCTGGGTTGTGGGCTTGATCTCCAGTGGGGAGCATGCAGGGGGCAGCCAGTCAATGATTCTCTCTCATCATTGATGTTTTTCTCTCTCTTTCTCTCTGAAATTAATAAAAATATATTTTGAAAAAATTGTGTTTGATAATTTGTGTCACACTAACTATTAAAAGCTTTTTAGCATTATTGAATTCTTGAAATGTAGTTTATATAAATGATTTTATTAAGAAAAAATAAATTTTGGACCCGGCCACTGTGGCTCAGTGGTTGAGTGTCAACCCATGAATCAAGAGGTCACTGGTTCCATTCCCAGTCAGGGCACATGCCCTGGTTGCAGCCTCAACCCCCAGTAGGGCTGTGCAGGAGGTAGCTGATTGATGATGTTTCTCTCTCATCAATGTTTCTATCTCTCTATCCCTCTCCATTTCTCTCTAAAAATAAATTAAAAAAAAAAAAGAAAAATAAATTTGGGTCCATTCTAGACACAAGTCTTGTACCATAAGTTTTTATATACAACATAGTTAATACATTTCAATCCTTTCCAGGAAATCTAAAAATCATGGAGTTTGGAAATTATATTATTGAGGACTCCTGGTTGCAAGTGACAAAATCCCAAGTTGAATGAATTAGACAAAACAAGGAATAGTTTAGCTCAAGAAATATAAGGTATAGATGAATGTCCAATACATAAGAAAGTCGGGGGTGCAACTGATACTTTGAAACTCTTAGAAACAGGGCTTGAGAGATTCTACATATTTATTGAGCTGCCATTTACCTACTTATATAATTTTCTCATTAATATGGTTCAAAATGGACCTTGGGTGCCAATTCTCAGGCTGCAGTAGATTCTTTTTACAGGTCAAATCTATGAGGCCAAGCCAATTGTTATTCTTTCTCACAAAAGGAGCACTCTTAGTATTCACAGCACTTGATAAAATAAAATCATTTATTTACTCAACACCAAAGGCAGTGTTAGATACTAATTAACCCTTATTGTTGCTATAGAAAAATAATAACAACAATAGTTCTCCATTGTTTCATTACTGAGGTTGTAATTTAGCAGTAGTTCCATTCTCGAGACTCTTCCTTTAATAGGCACTGACCTTTGAAAAATATCTAAAAACAACATTAATATTTTCTTCTTAATCTTGGCTCTCTTCACCCATTGTCTTCACTCTGTCTTTCAAATCACAGTGGGTCATACAGAGGACACAGGCTAGATGTTCAGATTCCAGATTTACAAGCTTCACAGACAATTTGTATTTGCATAAAATCGGACTCCTTTTTTCATACATTAGACACACATACGAGCACTCAACCAGCCAAGTGTTCATTTCAACATCTTACAGTAGCCCTTGCTGAAAAGTGTAACATAAATCTCCACAGTGTAAAGGTAGTATCCCATAATCACTCAGCAAATAAATAAGATGTTATGTTATTCTATGAGTCACATCAGTGATGAGGTACTTGCTAGACAAGTTATGATTTGGAAACAAAGATGATAAAATATTATTCAATATTTGAACCAGGCATCTTGAAAGATAAAAGTAGAACACAAGGGAAAAAATATAGACCTTTCATGTTGGCAGGAAGTGCTATAGGAATACTATCAAGGCACCTGGGTCCAGGTGTGGCAGCAGAATGAAAATGCTTGAATGAGAGGAGAGTAACCTGTATGTTGTAAAATGAGCAGATACAAAGACACACTCCATACATAATGTGTTTACATTTTAAGGCCCATTCTGTGATTTGCTGAATCAACTAATGTGTTACTTCATATTTGAAAATTCACGCTAAGCCTTTTTTTCCCAGTTTCCCCTTGTGAGCCAGAAGTTACTGATGCTGATTGAACTCAGTGGCTCAATAAACAACTTTGCTATCTCAAAAAATACACCCTTTTTGCCAGCAAGATGTTTGGATTCATTCCAAGACAAAGAAAAAAAAATTCTGATCAACAGAAAGAAGGGACCACATTGGAACATATGCATTCCTATTTTTACTGTGGTCATTAATCATTATCCAAACTGGCATTGATTAATTGGTCTTCTTCAAATCCTCCAGAATTTTTATGAAAATACAGGATAAAGGACAATGACAATATTAGCAGCAGACAGAAAGGAATACATTTCAAAACATCTGGAGCTGACAGTGCGTCGCCAAAAACATGCCACATTTGAAGCAGCTTTTGGCTATTTACATTTTTTAGGTGATTTAATTTCTTTTATTAAAGTCTTTATTCATCCCCTTTCTTTATCTCAGATCTTTAACCAAAACTGAGAAAGGTGAGGATGACATGCTAACGATCAAGTTATGCATTAATAATTTAAGATTATAAGTGGGATAAAACAGTTTTCTGAATGTCACATATGGTGGGTATCACAGAAATTAGAATTGTCATTCTAACACGAGTTTCACTTTGAAAATTAATAAGCATTTCATTGGAGGACTAATGTTTGCTGGTTTCTGCTTTCTGATTATCCACTTTCTTCTTGCCCTACTTCATTCCTTGGTGACTGAATTTCTTTCACTTGTGTGTTTTTAAACAGGCTACTTGTTACTCTTGGTGGTTACCATCCTAAGTGACACATATTGCTCAGTAAACAATGGCTATTCCTATAAATTTATAAAACTGAAAAGTGTGGTAAGGCACAGGAAAAGAAAAAGAAATAGACCAATGAATCACAATCACAAGAGCCCAAATATTGACCCACATACATATGGGCTCTTGATATATGTCAAAGATATGGACACTTTTGTATATGGATGGCTTAAAAGGTGGCATTGGGAAAATTGGCTATATATTAAGCAATCCATATATCGCAGCTCACCAATGTAGCCTTGTGGCAAAAATCCTTACATCTTTCTATGATTATAATATGTTTCCATTTTTACTTCTCTCAATATTTCTGATTAATTAATTTATAATTTCATAAAAATAGAAAAATAATTGTTACCTTCCTCAAACATGTAAAATAGCATAAAGGAAAATAAAATAAATAGAAAAATTAAGTAGGATGAAAATAGAATTGGAAGAATTTTGCTTAGATGAGATGAAGCATATAAGGGCTCTTAAGAAATATCAGAAGAATGAATCAATGGTAACATAAATGTATGCTGCAGATCTCAGTCTCTCAGATAAACAATTAAGAAATGAAATAATATAATACTTAAAATTATAAATATATGTATAAATTAGCAGTCTTGGAAGCAGGAACCACAGAGAAGTATAAGTGATATGCTATAGGAAAGACCATTATTTATCATAAGCCAAATACATAGCCTTTTCAAGTCATAGAATCATAACATAATGTTGTTGGAAAGATCTTTGTAGATCATCTAGTCAAAAGACCCATCCAACCTTATACTCCCTGATACTATACTCCTGACAAGTAGGAGGTCATGCTCTTTAAAGAGCTCTGGAGGTAAGGGAAGGAAGACTTCCCAATGAAACGGAGTAGTGGAAACTGAAGTTGACTAAGAGTCAGGCTTCCTTGGTTCTAGTTCTAGGTGAGTCATTAAGGAGTAGAGAAGCAAATCTTTTAACCTTTCTGAGTCCACATGTCCTCATCTGGAAAAAAAAAGAATTGAACACTATAAACTTAAGGTATGATTTTATCAATAATAAATATGCTCATTTTACGAGTATAGTTTTATATAGATTTTCATCTTTAAAGTTTTTAATATAATCCACCAAACATACTAGTATAGTGATAACCCTTTAAGAAACAATTGCTTTTCATTCAAATATTTCTTGCTTTGTACCAAATCACCACAAAACTCAGTGGATTAAAATATCAACATGCCCAGCTGGTGTGACTGAGTGGTTGAGCACCAACCTATAAACCAGGAGGTCATGGTTTGATTCCTGGTCAGGACACATGCCCCAGTTGTGGGCTCAATCCCCAGTAGGGGGCATGCAGGAGGCAGATGATGGATGATTTGCTCTCATCATTGATGCTTCTATCTCCCCCTCTCCCCTCCTCTCTCTGAAATTATTAAAAATATATTTTTAAAAAATCAACATACTTTTTGATCATAGATTTGCATGTTGGTTAGAGCTGGGTTGGTTATCAGAATGTCTCTACTCAGCTTTAGCTGAGACAGTCCAACTGGTTGCTAAAGTATTGTCCACTCAGATAACTGGTGGTTGAAGCTGCCTCTAAACTTGAACTTTTTTAGCCTGTACTGGTGGCCAGAACATTTACACGTTGCCTTTGCATGAGACCTGAGCTTCTTTCCTCAGATAATGGTGGTTAGGTCTTAGAATGATTGTCCAGAAAGAAGATCAGGCAAAATCTATCATCTTGTATGACTTAGCTGTGGAAGTCATTCAGTGTCGCTTCTTCATCAATCTATTTATGAGTAACAAGTCACTAAGTTTCCACTGAATTCAAGAGGAGAGGAATCAAACTCCACCTTTGAATGAGAGATGTGAGTCTTTCATGTTAAGCCCTTTAAATATTTGATTATTAATATCACATTTCCTTAAAAATTTTCTCTTTTCTTTGTAAATGTAATTATTCATTCTCTTTAAATTTTTCTCAGACTACATTTTGGATTTCTTAGATCATCTTTCCTATTTTACTTTTTAAAATCCCTTTTATTGGTTGCGTTAACTAAAATTACTCATCTAAAGATTGTAAAATAGTAGATCTCAAAATATGATTCTGAGATCCCTGGGAGGTGTCTCCAAGACCTTTTAAGGGGCTTGCAAGGTTAAAACTACTTTTTTAATGATACTATGGCATTATATTGGTTTTTCATGCTTAGTTTTTCAAGAGATACAGTGAAGTTTTCTAGTCCTTCATAACAAGTGATTTCACTATCAAAAGATAATTTTTTTTTAATGGTAAAATCATGACTCTCCTTTGGATATAAAATGATCACGTGTTTACGCTTTGACTCTACTCATTAACTGAGAGGAACAGGCATATGAGGAAAGTGGCTTAAGACAAAAGTAAAAAAAAAAAAAAGCCCAAAATAAATTGAAGTAAAGGATGTTGAAATGAATTGCAAATGGAGAGAGAGTTTATTTTTTTCACTGGGTTCAAGAAAAGACATGTGAACCACTACCAGAAAAAAAAAAGAAGCATTTGTGCAACTTTCAGCTACTTACAACTACCTACAGAGTGCTCAGTAGTTCCCATAAAATCAGAACCTGAGAAGGTAGACATATATTATAGACAATGTATAGTGTTCTGTTGAAGGACATTTTCCCTCAAGTCACAAAAGATTAAGTGCACAAGCAGGTATGAGAATCTGGTTATCTTCCATGCAGTCAAACATCACAGTAATGTGCAAACATGTAAAAAAAGACTCCCCACTAATTTTTTTTTACATATGAGTTTCTTATTGTTTCAAGTTTTAATTTCTAATACAGTAAATATTGAAAAATATAACACACATGAAAAAAAAGTCTATTTATCCTCAATTGCTATTAATAAAATAAAAGATCCTGAGACAAAAGATTTTGAGAATCACTGCCTTAAGATTTGTGGTTAAGAAGGAGATCAGAATATGTAACCCCAAAATATGCCACTTTGGTATAAAGATTATTTTGAGCTGCAAGTAGTTGAGATACAGAAACAGAATCTTAAAAGTAGACCAGGGCATTCACTGCCCTTTTGAAAATGTTCCTCCCATTTTCATTCTTAATCAGGAAGAGGACAATCAACTCCATGACAAGATTGCATAAAGAGACCTCCCTAAATTAACCCTTATCTTCCATTAATCCCCCCATATATTTCTCAGTCAATTATCCACAGTTCATTGTCCCTTGAGGACCAAATCCCTTTTCCTTTGTTAAAATGGTATACAAACTTCCAAGTCTAGCTACTATTTTGAGTTTCAGCTCTTTATTTTTGTAGGGTGAGACAATGTATGTATGTATGTATGTGTGTATACATATATGTATGTATTTATTTATTATTTAATTTTTTTATTGTTTAAAATATTACATATGTCTCCTTTTTGTTAAACTCCCATGTCTGTAAAACATTAATACAACTTTATGGCTTTTCTCTTGTTAATCTTTCTTTCATTATTTTAATTCACAGAGCCTATAGCCACTGAACCTAAAGAAGGTAGAGGAAAATGTTTTCTTCCCTGACAGTTAACTGTTTCCTTTATTCTTTTTCATAATAAATCCATGAACAATTGAACTCCTGACACATTGTATGTCCAGTTTTCCATGATTATCTAAAATTTACCAATCTAATAATTCTACCAAAATCAAAAATATAGTCTGAGTTGTTCTTAGGAAATTAATATAGGTTTCCAATGAGTACCATGTTTTTCATTAACTTTTTAGACATCCTTTATTCAAGATTCCTTTTAATAATCTCTTTTGAGATTAACATCAAGCTTCACTGCTCTATACCTGAAAGAATCCATTTGGTGATGGGGGTATTTTTTTTTTTTTTGTCATTTTTGCTCTTTAAAGAAAAATGGGACTTCATTTTTTTTTTTAATTGATTTTAGAAAGATAGGAAGGGAAACAGAAAAAGAAAGAAACATTGATGTGAGAGAGAAATATCAAACAGTTGCCTCTGACATGTACTCCAACTGGGAATGGAACCCACAACCTGGGTATGTGCCCTGACTTGGAATCAAACCAGTGACCTTTCAGTGTACACGATGATGCCCCAACCAACTGAGACACAATGGGCCAGGGCAGGACTTCATTTTTTCATCTTCTAACTTCACTTATTTCATTTTCTGCTCCTTTATCATGTTACCAATTGTGGTTCAACCATCTTCCCTGATATCAGTAATTTTTGTATTTCTTTTAAATTTCATTCACTCCATTATAGAATACTAGAGGCCCAGTGCACAAAATTCGTGCACTCGGGGGAGGGGGTGTCCCTCAGCCTGGATTGTGAAAGGGCACAGGCCAGGCCAAGGGACCTCACCAGTGCATGATCAGGGCCAGGAGGGAAACAGGAGGTTGGCCAGCTGGGGAGGGACCACTGGAGGTCTCCAGGGCATGTTCAGCCTGTCTAGCTCAGTCCCAATCAGCTGGGCCCCAGCAGCAAGCTAACCTACTGGTCAGAGCATCTGCCCCCTGGTGGCCATTGCATGTCATAGTGACTGGTCGACCGGTTGACTGTCTGCCCCCTGGTGGTCAGTGCACATCATAGTGAGCAGTTGAGCAGCCTTAGCATATCATTAGCATATTACACTTTGGTTGAACGGATGACCAGAAGACCGGACACTTAGCATATTAGGCTTTTATTATATAGGATTATCATCAACTATTTATAGACTTATTAAATAATTTTGCTTATTTTAGGCATATTTCTTATATTTAATTAAATTTATCAGGATAACATTGGTTAATAACATAATATAAATTTCAGGTATACAAGTCTATAGCATTACAGTATAGGAGAGGGGCCCATCTCCCCCAGTTACTCGTGAGGGGGTTTCTTGGGGCACAGCTGGAATAAGAATTTCTGGAGGCCCCCACAGGAGGATGAGGCATAATTGAAAGCTTTATTTCTATGGAATTAAATTTTGAGTTCTGAAGTCCCATTTCCTTTAGTTCAGTCATAGAAGAAGGATAGCTGGTGCTTTAGCAGAGCTAAAATCAAAGTCAGTGAGCAGAGTTTCCTTTCCATGTTAGAGCCAAGTCCCATCCAGCATCAAGCTAGTTTAGACTGCTGGCTTCTGTTTTCTGCTGCAGTCCATTAGTCCACTGTATGTTGGGTCTGCATGGCCATGGGCCACATGGGCTGATGCCAGGAAGCAGGAGCAAAAGGGCACCATGAACCAAGAGTCAAACACAACATGAGAATGAGAGCTCCTTTGTTTAGGAGATTATGTATACACCAATTTTTGAGGACTTGCAATGGTCACACCCATCTGTCCAATGATCTCTCTTCCCGGGTGTGACTGGTGGGCAAGTACCTTCCCTATGTCACCCCAGCATTACTGGGCACGTGTCTATCTTCCCTATGTGATTCCCTAGGGAATGCAAAGTGGCAGCTTCCTGGTGAAGCTTCCCAAATAACATGCTTATAGTGTCAGGCCTTCTCCCTTTGCTCCTTTCTTATTATTAATAACTAGCTAATTACAACCATATCAATACGCCATCTGTATAAGTACTGAAGTTTCATTCCCATCTTCCAGATGATTTAAGATCTTGACCCTCACATTTTCTATCACCTCCTGCCTCTCATTTTTTTAAGGTCTGTGGACTATTCCTTGGCCCCCGGAATGGTGGTTTTTGGAGTGTAATTCAAATGCCATTGATATCAGAATTCCTGTTTTGCTTGCCAAAATAAATGCACATTTTTAGACAACAACCTACTCCTACTTTGTCAGTGGATTGAGTTCGATTTCTGTCATTTGAAATAAAAAGATTTTTAACTGACATTTAAAAAAAATAGTAAACCTTTTAAGAGTTTTAACTAATATTAATGTAAAAAACCACTGAAACCTGTAAAGAATTTTTGTGAGTTTATTTGAGCCAAACTGTCCACATATGCCAGGAAGCAGAACCTCAACGAATTGAGGTAATGCTCTGGAGAATGGCGGGTTACATCTGTATTTATACATTGCAATCAAAGGAAAGGGACATAGGTGGGTTACATGAAATCCACTGGTGATAGACTAGAGAGGCAGGAGAAAGCAAAGCGGGGAAACCCTGGGATTGGATAAAAAGTAAAATGATAGATACATACTTAGGTGGGTGCAGGAACAATTAACATGATAATGAAGGAATTTGTGGTATCTGTCCTGATGTCCAGCACATTAGGTTGTGCCCCAAGGGGTCCAGAAAAAGGAAGTTACAAGTTACCCAGACATTTCAAAGGGTATGTTATTACAGATGCAAAAAGACAGATAGGCTCAGTTAAGGTAAAGGTTGACCTTGTCAGTGAAGATACAGGCCTAGGATGTATCCCACTATAACTGCTATACCCACTATAAGTGCTATACCCACTATAACTGCTTTTAGTTAAAGTTTAATTTCAGACCATCCTTTGTGGTTACTGTAGGTCTCTGAATTTGCAAGATTGCCATGCAGGCCATCCCTGAGCTTGTCAGGTTAGCATGTGGCCCCTTTCATCCACACTAACCTATTCATTTATTTAGTCCTCATAAAACCTTATTTTATGGTTAAGGACACCGAAGAACTAGCACAAGGTCACAAAACTAGTAATTGTTAGAGCTGTGAATCAAATCAAAACCTTATTTATTTTCTCCCTTCTAATAACTCATAGAGAGATTAAACACCTGAGAGTTACTGGGAAGGGCTTGGACACACACACACACACACACACACACACACACTCTCACACACACACACCTCATTGGCTCTGCCTCAGACTCTGATATCCTCAGCATTCTCCAAGTCTTTCAAGTCTTTCAGTTAAAGGCAGCTGTTTAAATGCAAATTGTATCTGGGAAAGTTGTCACATTAATAGCTACTACCAGCTATTAACTCCTAAACACAAATCAATGTTGTGTTCTCTGGACTAGATAGAACTCTGAAAGAATATACTGTTTGAAGAAAATTCCTAACTGAGAATGAGGAAAATGAGAAAGGATAGGAACATAAAGGTGCTGTCACCATGAGGGCCATGGACAAGTGAGCATGAGACCAGGACACATGTTAAAAGGAACGTTAGAAGGGGTGATAAAAAAACAAAGCTTACTTGTCTTACGTTTGTGCACAGAAAGATTCCAAATTCTGGCATCCATTTTGTTCATGCTTTAATCTTTATGATAAAATATAGGAAATCACCCCTCCCCCCAATGTGTGATATGCTAAATATGAAGAATGAATCCAAGACTGCCAAATCTGATCACATCAGGTCTCAGCATGAGCTCACTTTTTATGATCATTTACATCCATAAAGTGTTCTTCAATTTCTTAGAATATAGGAAAATTGGGCTTTTTTCTTTGTGTCATATATACACACAATGTAAAATATGACATTAAAAGGGTGAAATCATGTAATGAACAATACCATGTTGCTTTGTTGTCAGAATCATAACTAATGGAATGATGTTAGAAAGATATTGCAGGAAAAGCTCTAGATTTATATATTTTCCCATAAATTACTCATAAAACCTCTCACAAACCAAATAAAATTATTCTAAGGCTGTATAAATTACTAAACCACTTGATAAGTTGAAAAAATAAGTGACAGTGTCATTTGTGCCACAGTGGCTAATGTCTGTGACTAATAAATTTGTTATAAAATGTTACAGGTTTTTTAAAAGTGATCATCACTTAGACTTGGATTAACAATAAAAAAAGCAGGAGCTTTTCCTAAAGCTGTAGGTGAACAATAGCACTAGAAAATGAAGCACTGGCAAATTGCCCATCTCCTATGGGAAAAGGAGGAAGGAGTCTGCATCCTTGTAAGCAATCACACTAGAGAAGGCAGGCTTCTTCCTGGGGCATTAACAACATCTCAACAGGACTCAGAGGTTTTTGTCAAGAGCAACAATTTACACAATAATTACACCCATTGGAGCAAATACTGATCTCAAATTGCCTCCTACTTCTTGTCCTTTCCCTAAATCAAATGTTTTGTTCATGTACTGGAGTTATTTTGAAGGATTAATTTATTCATATGTTCATTTAACAAATATTAGCTTTTGTATGTGTTTTAATTCTAAGCAATCAATTCATAAAGTAAACAGCATTTTCCTTTCTATCAATGTACTGAAAGAATATATATGTATTCATATACATATACATATACATATACATATACATATACATATACATGTTTGAAAGTTTCTGATAGACCAAGCATTGACTCTTCCCTTTTTTTTAAGTTTGGCTAAGCATGCTAATCATAATTTATTAAGAAACACAACCCAGCCAACGACATGGCTCAGTGATTGAGTATCGACCTATGAACCAGAAAATCACGATTTGATTTCCAGTTTGCAGGCTCGATCCCCATTATGGGGCATGCAAGAGGCAGCTGATCAATGATTCTCTCTCATCATTGATGTTTCTATCTCTCTCCCTCTCCCTTCCTCTCTGAAATCAATAAAAGTATTAAAAAGAAAAAGAAACTAAACCAAAGGTTGTAAAAGACAACCCAGATTTAGTGGAAATGGCAACGATTATATTGTGCATTTTACAAGACAAAGATATTTTTTCCAGATTATTAGTTGCTGGTTTTTCAAGGACAGATGTAAAGCTATCATTTTCCAGATGAATAGGATGAGGCAGAAATGTACACTTGCTGTGGCCTATGCTCCTTTGGTTACCATTGGTCACAAAATATGCACCTATGTCTGTCTTGACAACATGGGACTTCAATGAACAGATGATCAGACTCTGCCTTCATGGTGCCATGAGAGAGAAGGGTAATTTTAGTGGACTACAGCTCAAACTATTGATGTCCAAGCTCATTATGCATTATTAACTTCTTTATGGTGTTGAGACACCAAAGAGAGATCCTGTTAAGAAGCAAAACAAGATCAGTGGGATATTGTAATCAGGTGGAGGAGCTGCTAAAGTGCCTGGGAAAAGCCCTCCAGATGGTGATGAAAAAAAGATGACCTCCAGTGGGTCATCACAAAGTCCTGCAGGGGAGTCTCAGGGCCTCAAGCTGGGAAGGGAACATAAAGAAGAAAGAGCAGCCAATTTTTCCTTCTAGGTAGAGATCAGGGCAAAAGCCTCCTTGAGGATAAAGTGCAAACCCTTTGAGCAAAAGAAGTTTGTTGATGATCTGTAAATTTCCACCACTGATACACACTCCCTAATCCTGGCCAGTGAGAATTCGGTGTTTCCTATATGCATGAAAATATCCTTGCTTATCAAGTTTATGAGTGTTGATATCTTTCTCTGATATTCCTGGGCTCTGCTGTTTTTTCAAAGCTCTAAAGAAGCAAACCTAATTTACATTGCAGAATTCTCATTCTGAGGTAAATTGAATGTTTTTACATGAGAGGTTTTTTCATTTCTGCTACTGAAAGAAACAGGACAATCCATCTATTGACTTTTTTTTCTATCCATAAAATTGTGAGAATGAAATAAATTAATATTTTAATTATTTAATTAATCATTTACTAACTGAAGCTCTAATGTGACCAATCCTATCCAATTACAAATACATAATTACATGCAAATGTATAAATACAAACAAATTTAGATATAAGTACATTTAAACAGGAGAAAAATGTCAAGTGACAAAACAAAGACAATTTAGTAAGGGCTATGATGTCCTTTACCTAAGGTAAAACACTGGCCTGCGGGAGCACAGCACTTCACAAGCAGTGGATTCCAGGGGGGTTTGGGGAAAAAGGGTCTTTTACAAAGCACTGCAGGGGCAGGGTGAGGGACAGAGTGTGATGCGCTAGGAAGTCGGGGATTTCCTTGCAAGGCCAGCAGGTACTATATTCTAGGCAGGGTGAGGTAACTGGCTAAAGTTGATTTGGGACATTGTGATTGGTATATGTTAGGTTTCCTTGACAGTTAGGCATTGATAGATCTGATCAAACAATCAAATTGATATCCCCTCCCCTGAGAAACTGTCCTTTAGATCATTTTGCAACTGACATTCCCTTTCACTTAGACCATATTCCATTTGCTAAACCAGCAACTTTCCCTCTGTATTTGCCCAAAATCAAACTGCCCAGAAAATTCCCAGCCAAAAAGGCCCACCTAGAGTCCTTTAAAATCTCTGACTCCCCATCCCTGGGTGCTGGTGCATTTTAGGGCTCAGCCCATCTGGTTTCCAGATGATCTAATAAATTTATAATTCTTTACCACTTTTGGCCTCGTGTGTTCCTCCTTCAATGACCCTAACATTTGGTGCTGAAACATGGAGGGTTCCACAGGGAGGGAGGAGCCATCGTCTCAGAGAGCAGTAGGTAAGGCACTCTTCCTGGGCTTCCCTCTGAATCCCACTCAGGTGGCAAGATCACTGGCCTCCATTAGGCCTTCCTCTCTCATGGGCCCTCCCAAACCAGCCAAGGAGGGTGCCAGATCGGGAACCTCTCCTCCCCATTGCTGACTCCGCACTCCACACCAGCTCATTTCATCCCTGGTAAGTAACAACTGGATCACCCCTCCAGATTTCTGATTTGCTGTTTTCCATCTCAAAGACCTAGCGACAGGCCAAAAATCCTGTAAGTGGGGCTGACTTAGGTTTCCACTTGTGACGTTGGCTGGGCAGGCCATGGGGACAGTCTCCATTGTGGGTCCTGATATATGAATTACCTTTGTCTCAAGTTACAGGCATGTTGCAGAACCAAATTAAAATTGAGTCACTTATGTCAAGGACAAAACTGGGACAATCATTGCAGGTGCATAAAAGAAACTTATCCTAACCTTACAGGAATTTACAACTCTTCTTAGAAATCAGCCGAGGACACCAGCTAGTCCCCAAGTGCTAAGTCTGTTCACTCCATCTCTGGACCCCCTTGTTCTCCTGTCTCTTCTACCCTGACCCAAATAAAAAAAGAAGACCACCAGACAACCAATTCGCAGAAAAGCCAAATAACTTCTGCACTTACTTCGTAAAAATCCCTTAGTCTGTGAGCAACTTGGAATATAATTTATTGTGCCTGTAGCCTTGAGTTCCTAACTTGCAGGTCAGAAGCTTTGCACTAAACTCATCTTTCTGCTTTGTTTTATTCAGTATGCAGTTTGGCTTTGACAATATGAGGTGTGCTTGAATGATCACATTACTTACTAAAAAAAACCCAGAGTGAAGCATGAGGTAAAAAATTAATCTAGACTAGCCTTTATTGTTCTAACAATGTACAGGTTGAGATGAGAGAGAGAGGAAAAGAGAGAGAGAGAGAGAGAGAATGTGTGTGTCTGGTGGTGTGTTTCTAGAGGTAGGGAAACAGTGGAGGGATGGTTAGTAGGAGTAATTTTGTCCATTATATCATGTAATATCATTGGGAAAATTGAAACAAGTAACGGATGGGAGGAGTGAAACACCATGTTATGTTTGGGAGAGCAGAACAACTCAGATTATGCCAGACTATTAGCTGTGAGGTATCATGAGAATGCAGGAGAGGAGGAAAGGGTACTTTATTTAATTTATTATCCTATTGGAGAAGCAGGCAGCGGCATTTCATCACTCTGCAAGCAGATCTTACCTTTCCATCTTCACAGTATCTCTTTTAATATTTACTTATGTTACCGATGAACAGTTGCAACTATTGAGTTGTTTTTTGAGAGCACACATTTTCTTATTCATCTCTAAATCTTGGTCCTACGGGGCACCTGGTAAAACCTGGCACTCTAAATATGGGAAATAACAGGGGAGAGAGGAGAGAAGGAATCACAAACTCTGAGACCAGCTTTTGACCTGCCTTGAGAATTTGACTCCTTCTACCAGGATCCATGCTAAAGGCATTTCTCCATCTCCACCTTCAAGGCAGTGGCTCTTTGGCATAAGAGGAAGGCACCTAGAGATGCATCATGGGACCAAGCACAGGATTAGCTGTTTTCAGGTATGGCTGCTTAACACCAATCAACAGAAAACACATGGCACCTGAAAAATAAGGTGAGGTGGTGCCTGACCAAATGGTTTCAAATTTCTAACCTCCTGCCATCTCTAACATTCCAAGACTATATCCAATTGTATATTGGTTAGGTGCAGACGACACTGTTAATGCACAATGATTTCATTAACAACAGAATTCTCATTAGAGCAAGGTGCTAAAAAATAAAATGCACTATTCCTTAATAACCAGTAAAAGAATCTGAAATGGGCTTAATTTAATTTAGAGCTAAGGAACTGTAGGGATCTGTAGCCAGATCTGAATAATCTGTTTTAGGTTACTGGAGAAAGTGTTGTGTTTCAAGTAGGGGAGAGCGATCTTTTCGGTCCTTTCAGTGGGTATAGATTAGTGTGGTCATTAGCACGACTTTATAAATCCACCAGCTTGGAATTAGAGAAGGCGAGAAGGTCATAGGCTGACATTTCTCAGAGCACAGCCCATTACAGACATTTCAAAAACAGTTTTGCAATTTCTCCTTGAACTCCTGTGCTTTCTGCATTAGACTGTTTACATTTTGACACCCATCATGTCAGTCAAGTAAGAGAAGATAGACGTCAAGTGCTCCGGGGCACTAACATACCACTTAGGAGGGAGCCACCAGCTGTGGCAATGAAAATGGGAGGGAAGAATACAAGGTTTTGAAACCCTTTAAAACATAAAAGAAAAATTACAGTGTTCCTTGCTGCTTGATTGTCTCCTGTACAAAGGCAAGTGACACTGACTGGAATCTGTGGCCTTGCAGCCCACGTGCCTTCCAGATGATCTAAGTTACTCAGGCTTGAAATGAGAAAACTTGAGGCCTCGTCTTGTATGTAGACTGATGCAGGCATTTGGTTGTTTTCAATCAAACTTCAATATGAAGTATCTCTCAGTCCCCCCTCCCCTCACTCTCCTAATACAAAAACAAAATCAAAACCTGACATGAAAAATGTGGTCTATTGATTCTTGTTGAGCACTGTCAGTTGAAAACTATGTCATGACTTTTATAAATAAATGAGTACTAGTATGTTCCTGATGATCATAATAACATTGATATTGAACCTCGACAGTGCCATTTCTAAGTTGATGAGTGGAACATGCCTTCCTTTTTAAGGATGTCACCAATTCTGAATTTAGAGCTGGATATAATCAAGTATTGTGACCTGAGTATTCCTTGAGGTTTTGAATGTTCTGAGGATCTGTGTTCAGCTTTTAGATGGAGAGAAATACATCTACCCACACCCTGTTTAATGCTAGTAGCCAGCTTCTCGGAAGAAGGAAGATGTAACAGTTGAGTTTGACTCAGAGCACACATTTATAGAATGATAGTTCATTTATTACCAAATCCTACATTTCACATATTGCTTCACTGACTAAATAGATTAGCCCAGATAAGCCTCACATGTTACTTTTTTTCTGCCAGAGGCTTAGGACCAATATCTGAATTAGAGATACTTTGCACATTTTAATGGAAATCTATGGGACACAGGTAATCAGCATTTATTGAGTGCCCATATAGTGATCCAGGCATCACACTGTTGGGAGTGCTCTCAACATTTTGTGTGCATCAGATCTCCTGGTGTGTTGTTTGTTAAGAATGCATGTGAGTTCTTAATTCCATATCTACAGACTCAGCCTCAGGAGGTGGGCCTGAAGATGCATGTGCAGGGTGTCACACCATGCAGATGGACCTGGTATTCATATTTTGAAAATATTGGTTTATGATCTCGATAGAATTTACCAGTAGGTAACAGTGAAAACTCTGCTCTCTTTAGAAGCATATTGCCTTAGTTTCTTGGTTTGTTGTATTTTTACTCATTAAGTTAGCATTTATAAGCCTTAGTATTTCCTATCAATAAATTCAAGGAGCACCATTTTCATCCTAAAGGTTCCATCTAGCAGTATAACCCAACTCACTTTTAAATATTGTGCTTTTTAAAAAAATTAGTTTTTAGGTTTGTTTTTTTTAAAACTGGTTTTAAGGAAAAGAAATCTAGACTAGGATAGTATTGAGAACATTTTCAATAAAATAATAATGTTCATCTTATAATGCTCTTTGAAAAATTATAATTCTAAAGTAGAGATACATGAAAATGAGCTCCAGTTTTACTTAGACATATTTGTGTAGTTCAACAAAAGCAATATGTTACAAGGCCAAGAATGGGTTCTGGTACTAGTGAAAGAAAGAAACAAACAAACAAAAGAAAATGAACCACCTTAGGCCTGTTAACCTAAAAATAAAAGGCCAATGTGAGAGGCAAAAATATTTATTTGATATTAAAAAAATATAGCTATTTGAGAAGTAATGATTCAGGCAGAAATTCAAATAGTGTTCTGATTGGAAGGCAAAGGCAAGGCATGTTTATGAGAGAGGGGAGGGGAACAATTACATCAATGAAGGAAAACATTTTTGCAAGTGCAGAAAAGCTAACATAGCAATGCTAATTCTAAAAAAAATGTTTTCAATTTTCAGGCCAGTAGTTATAATATCTGTTTTCTTCCTTTCCAAAATTATACTCTTTAAACTTTTCCAAAGTAATACTAACTCTGGAGTCAATAGCTTATTTCTTTCCTTACTATGAATAAATTATTATTATGTATTTAGCCATTATAGTTGTTGCTGGGTGATATTCATGTATACTGCATGAGAAATTAAGCTTCTGAAGACACTCCTATTACTTAAAAAAAAGAAAGAAAAAAGAACATCCTTCCCTGGCCCATGTCACTCAGTTGGTTGGAGCGTCATCCTGTACACCTGAAGGTCGCAGGTTTGATTTCTGGTCAGGGCACATACCTAGGTTGCAGTTTGAATCACTGGACTGGGAGCCACCAATGACATTGTCTTTAGAACCAGGGAGTACAAGACTAGGCATTTGGCATTTCATCTGTGGATTCTTTTGCACCTGCACAATTCCTTTCTGAGTTATGAACTTCAAAGCCTAATGCCATGCCTCAGGGGTAGATCAAGGTATGCCCTGGCAGCAACTACCTAAGTAAATTTCGCAGCACCTGCAAATATTAATTGTTAGTAGAATTTAGACAGCTGAAGTAGGTAAGGGCTGCCCCCCCACCTTTTTTCATGTGGTTCCAATCACAATTATGAATAACTAAATGGTGTTTGACATTAATAAATGCAAATGCACTTCTAGGTCAAGTTAGTTTTTACAATATTGAAGAGAGGAAATGATATTCTCTTTAACTAGTGACTAATACTAAGATTTATTATAACTATCAAAGAGTAAAAATTACTGGGTTAAACATGAATGATGATACAGTGTGTAAGAAGGAATTAAATACTAAAACTCATATGTAAATCTCTAACACTGGTAAGACTTTCAAGTCAGGGAGGAGATTGAGGTGAGGAGGCCAGAAGCGAATTCTGCAAGAAGAAGACTAGAAATATGATGTTTGCTTCGGTGGCTTGAATGGTCCCTAGGTGCCTGCCAAAGTCAGTAGACTGTTTAAGGAGCTGGAGACCATACCTGCACCAATGCTATTTTTAAAAAAATCTCCTATACTCAGTACAGTGATTAGTACAAAATTGAAACCCCATAAAAATATGTTAAGTGAATGAATAAGTCAATAAAGTATTTATCACATTTCTTTTCTGAAGATGATACAGTACCTGAAGGTATGAAGATGTGAAAGATTCTCCACCACACTAGAAGCATCTGAAAATATTCTTCAACTTCAGGGCGGCAGGTACATTTTATTGCCAAATTCATATATAACAAGAATTTTTGAAAATTAGTTTTCAACATAGGAATGAGGAGAGGAAACAAATAGATTTTCTGGAAACTACACTAGACATGCTTTGTACACTCTCATGAGATAAAGATTGTAATTCCCATTTTTCAGATTGTGAAACTGAGGCTTGAAGAAATGGACAAGCTGGTCAACTGGTACCCTGAAATTAAATGATAAAAATGATTTAATTACCTTTAGATATAGGACACCTAAAAGGCTGAAAAACAAACAAACAAACCCCCCACACACTTTTTTAGAGTGGCTTTTTTATATATTCCGTGGTAGGCTATTGTTTAATAAACACATACCCCCATATTCTGTTTTTTTAATTTTATTTTGTTTTTACTCCTGACAATATATTAAATCAGTGTTCAAAATAAAATATAAATACACATGTATGTATAGACATAAATGAAATGAAGATGCAAATAGGTTTGTAAGCAAACCCCATACATTTCATTCAGAAACATTCACTGAAATAGCTATATGGAGTCCCAAATGAGCAAGACTCAATGTTGGACTTAAATAAATGAGGAAGAGAAATAATTAGGACAAATTACTTGGTTATGTTGTAAGGACTGTCATGGAGGTATATCAATGGTCCACATAAGCAGGAATAATGGACAACCTTTTCCTTAAGGGGAAATGTGAGTGGAAAAGCATTTTTCAGTGGAATAGCGAACACACATAGACACATACTCAAAATTTTGTTTGTTTAGGGACATTTATTACTTCCTAACTGCGCTCAAACCCATTAGAAATTTAAAACAACATTGCTTTGTTATAAAGATGGCAAATGGAACCCTTTTATAAGACTATGATAAATAAAAGTTCGGATAAAACTGGCAAATAGTTAATATTTTACAATACTAAATCACAAAATAATTTACATAAAGGCTTTTATAAAAAGACAATTTGATCAAAAGATAATTCTCTTATCACTGTGAAGAATGATCTGGAAAGGAATGCAATGCATCCTAGATCTGTGGCAATGAGCAACGGTGCCAGTAAGAGAAGATGCGGGTCTCCTTGGAGCAGACAGGAGGGGAGAGTATGGTAAGGATGAGTCGTGAATTACAGCACAGTTTTACATGGGTCGGAAGAAAAAAAGTCACTCTAAGGGACAAAGCAAAATGTTCCAAGACGACACACAAAGCCTTCGGACTACAGCACCAGATCACTTTATTTTGCCACTCTCACTTAAGGAATCTTAAAGGAATAAAGTTTGAAGATATAGTGTTGCAAAATAGGGCATTGCCACTGCGTAGAAATATTTTCAAACGTTGTACATGCATGATGCATATCTTCTCCCCCCATCCTGCTCTGCTTTGTGCTCCATGAGGCTGACCTTTATGGGTAGCCCGGCCCTCTGCACCAGGCCCAGGATATGGGCCCTACATCTGCCCCATTGCCTAGCTTTTTCTCTGTTGCAGCTCAAGCAAAGGTGAACATGGTTCCAAAATTGTGGAGTAGATCTTTCCTTCTACTTCAGGCCAAGAGAACTTCTGTCTTGGTGACGCACTGTCCTTCAGACTGGTCATAGGCATGACCCACAGAAGTTTGGTTCATGCTTCATTCCTCTTGCTCACACCCGGTAGCTTTCTCATTGCTGCTGTGTGGGAGGCACCACAAAACCATTCAGTGTCCATACTTAACACAATCCAGATCAGAGGAGTTGACACTTCCGAGGGCTATTAACAGCCAATGGGACCCTCAGACTCTCCAGAGACATCACAACTTTAAACCCCTTCTCCAGAGATGTTTTGTGAAACTGAGCAATCTGCTGGCTGTGGAGATGGGGCCAGCTCAGTAAATCACTTTTTCCCCCAATTACAGTTAATATTCAATGTTATTTTATATTAGTTTTCAGTGTACAGCACAATGGTTAGACATTTAGATAATTATGAACTGATCACCACAACATTCTAGTACTCACCTGGCACCATACAGTTATTACAATACTAGAGGCCCAGTGTATGAATTCATGTACCAATGGGGTCCCTCGGCCTGGCCTGTGGGATTGGGCCAAAACCAGGTCTCTGACATCCTCTGAGGGGTCCTGGATTGCGAGAGGGTGCAGGCCAGGCTGAGGGACCCCACTGGTGCACGATCGGGGCCAGGAAGGGACACGGGAGGTTGGCCAGCTGGGGAGGACCGCAGAAGGGCTCCAGGGCATGTCCAGCCCTTCTTGCTCAGTCCTGATCAGCCAGACCCCAGCAGCAAGCTAACCTACTGGTAGGACCGTCTGCCCTCTGGTGGTCAGTGCACATCTGAGTGAGTGGCTGAGCAGCCTTAGCATATCATTAGCATATTACATTTTGATTGGTTAAACTGGTGACCAGATGACTGGGCACTTAGCATATTAGGCTTCTATTATATAGGATTATTGACTATATTCCCTAAGCTGTATTTTACATCCCTGTGACTATTTTTGTAATTACCAATTTGTCCCTCTTAATCCCTTCACCTTTTTCACCCTTTCCCCCAACCTACCTCCCATCCAGCAACCATTAGTCTGTTTTCTGAATCTATAGATCTGTTTCTGTTTATTTTGTATTTAAGATTCTACATATAAGTGAAATCAAATAGTATTTGCTTGTCTGACTTATTTCACTTAGCATAATGCCACTTGGTTCTAACCATGTTGTAGCAAATGATAAAATTTCATTCTTTTTTATGGCCAAGTAATATTCCATTGTACATATGTACCACCTCTTCTTTATGCAGTCATCTATAGATTGACACTTAGGTTACTTCCATGTCTTGGCTATTGTAAATAATGCTGCAATGAACATAGGGGTGCATATATCTTTTCAAATTCATTTTCTTTATTTCTTCAGATAAGTACCCAGAATGAAATTGCTTGATAATTCTATCTTTAATTTTTTGAGGAACATATGTTTTCTATAGTGGCTGCACTAATTTGCAATCCCAGCAACCATGCATGAGGTTTCCCTTTTCTCCACATCCTTGCCAACACCTATTGTTTGCTGATTTATTAATGATAGTCATTCTGACAGGTGTGAGGTAATATCTCATTATGGTTTTAATTTGCATTTTTCTGATGATTCATGAAATTGAGCATTATTTTCATGTCTATTGGTTATCTGTATGTTCTCTTTGGAATAATGTGTATTCAACTTCTTTACCTATATTTTAATTGGATTATTTATGTGTTTTTTATGTTAAGTTGTAATCAAAACAGCATGATACTGGCATAATATAGGCACATAAATCAATGGAACAGAATAGAGAGCCCAGAAATAAACCCATGCCTATATAGTCAATTAATATTTGACAAAGGAGGCAAGAATATACAATGGGGTAAAGACAGTCTCTTTAATAAATGGTGTTGGGAAAATTGAACAGATACATGCAAAAAGAGAAAAAAGAAACTAAGCCACCTTATTAGACCATATACAAGAATAAACTCAAAATTGATTGAAGATTTAAATATAAGACCTGAAACCATAAAACTCCTAAAAGAAAACAGACAGTAAACTCTCTGACATTGCTGAGAGGTTTTTTGGTTTGTTTGCTTTGGGGGGGAGTGATATATATATTTTCTGACATAACTCCTTGGGAAAGGAAAACAAAAGGAAAAATAAACAAGTGAGACTACATCAAACTAAAGTTTTCATGCAGCAAAGAGAACCTTCAACAAAACGAAAAGCCATCCTATTGGATGGGAGGAGACATTTGCCAATGATACATCCAATTAGGGGATTAAGGGTTAATAGCCAAAATTTATAAAGATCACATAGGATTTAGCACTTTTTAAACATTTGCACTCCCTTTGTTGCCTCATTCACCTTTTATTCACTTTTATTTCACTGGAATTGTACTCCTAAACAATGTGTTAGCATAGACTCTGCTTAAGAAAACACTGGGCTGAGAAACTTGGTACAATGGGAGGTATGCCATACTATTGGTAATCCAGAAGAAAGTGGGCTTTAGTTCCCTTCTCTTCATCCTTGCAAATTCCACCCTAGCTCTCTCCTAGAGCTAGTCTCTTTGGGTTTTAATATCAGCTCCTTCCCCTGGTTTCTCAGGCCTAGGATACTTAAAGACTCTAAGATGCTGCATCATCTTTATTGCTTTCTCTTAAGCTTGTCCACACCTTAGTAATTAGTTCATTTATAACACATCCCCAATTACTTTGATGATTTATTCAACATTTTACTTGAAAAAAAATTATAATAGATGCAGAGAATGTACCTCATAAGTAAAGTTAAAAAGTGACATGTTGATAACCTTAGAATAGGAACAATAGAGAAAGTGTACTAAGTTTATAGAAGGTGTAAGTAAAAGAGAATTTGGCCTACTCCTATTGGTATAGGAGTTGAACTACATTATCACAGATACTTTCCAGGTCTAACATTCTGTGATCCTACCTCAAGAACCAGCACAATTCTTAATGCCAATAATATATATTGAATGAAATAATAGAGGGGAACATTTTAGTATTTTTTCTTATTTTGAATTGGGTTGGTAAATTATATAAAGCAAGCAGAAAAGGTGCTATGATAGACTAAAGTAAACAAACAAAAAAACACACACACTTGACTCAGAATCAGAATAAATGAGATAGAGCTATTGCAGATGATGGCCTATTAGCTATATGACAATGGACTCTTGAAATTCCACACGAACTCTTGAAAATTGCGTATAGTTGAATTCAACATAATAAATAAATATCTGGGTTTTCATTTTCTTACCCTGAGTCTTAGTGTCCTAATATGTAAAATGGTGATTGAAATATCATGCCAGCCCTAACTGGTTTGGCTCAGTGGATAGAGCATTGGCCTGTGGACTCAGGGGTCCCAGGTTCGATTCTGAATAAGGGCATGTACCTTGGTTGCGGGCACATCCCCAGTAGGGAGTGTGCAGGAGGCAGCTGATTGATGTTTCTCTCTCATCGATGTTTCTAACTCTCTATCCTTTCCCTTCCTCTCTGTAAAAAATCAATAAAATATATTTTTTTTTAAAAAGGAATACCATGCCATATGGCTCATATCCTGTATAATAAAAGCCTAGGTGGTGTCACATGACATCCTTGCATGATGTCATCACAAGATGGCCGCTGCGACATCATCACAAGATGGCCACTACAAGATGCCTGCCCTCACATCAACACAAGATGGCCGCCATAAGATGGCCACCACAAGATGGTCACCACAAGATGGCCGGCAGGGGAGGGCAGTTAGGGGCGACCAGGCCAGCAGAGGAAGCAGTTGGGGGAAATCGGGCCTGCAGGGCAGGGCAGTTGGGAGAAATTGGGCCAGCAGGGCAGGGCAGTTGGGAGAAATCGGGCTAGCAGGGGAGGGCAGTTGGGAGAAATCGGGCCGGCAGGGGAGGGCACTTGTGGGTGATTGGGCTGGCAGGGGAGCAGTTAGGGGGTGATCAGGCTGGCAGGCAGAAGCAGTTAGGGGCAATCAGGCAGGCTGGTAGGGGAGTGGTTAGGGGGTGATCAAGCTTGCAGGCAGAAGCAGTTAGGGGCAATCAGGCAGGCAGGCAGGCAAGCAGTTAGTAGCTAACAGTACTGGGTTGTGAGAGGAATGTCCAACTGCTGGTTTAGGCCCAATCCCTGTGGGCACTCGGACATCCCCCAAGGGGCCCCAGATTGGAGAGGGTGCAGGCCAGGCTGAGGGATACCCCCCCATGCACGAATTTCATGCACCTGGCCTCTAGTGTGGTTATAAAGAATAAAGAAGTGCCCTAGCCGGTTTGGCTCATTGGATAGAGCGTCGGCCTGGGGATTGAAGAGTCCCAGGTTCAATTCTGGTCAAGGGCATGTACCTTGGTTGCAGGCACATCCCCAGTAGGGGCTGTGCAGGAGGCAGCTGATTGATGCTTCTCTCTCATTGATGTTTCTAACTCTCTATCCCTCTCCTTTCCTCTCTGTAAAAAATCAATAAAAAATATTTTTTTTTAAAAAAAAAGAATAAAGAAGAGCCTGGCCAGTATGGCTCAGTGGTTGAGCATCTACCTATGAGCCAAGAAGTCCCCAGTTTGATTCCCAGTCAGGGCACATGCCCCAGTTACAGGCTCCATCTCCAGTAGGGGGTGTGCAGGAGGCAGCCGATCAATGTTTCTATCTCTCTATCCCTCCTTCCTTCCTCTTTCTCTAAAAATCAATAAAACACATTTTAAATAACACACAGACATACTGCATAATGTAAAGGCAGGGGAAAGACCCATTTCACATTTTTCCAATAAAAAATTTAATTTTTCTGGCCATTATTTTACAAAGATGTTTTTCCAGTCAATACATCTTAATTTTTTTTTTTTTCTGGAACTCTTCCAGTTATCCAGTGTATTGGAAAAAATGTCACTTTCCCAAAGAAAATATTTGCCTTCTAGGAAGATAGCCACAAGCATAGACCAAACTGCAAGCAAAGTCTGGTCCAGAGGTAAGGCTGAGAGCCAATTCCTCTGCCTCCACAATGTTTCGTCTCATTCTGGGGTTACCCGGAGCAGCTCTGAACCACTATCCATGGCTTCCATGCACACACTCTGCTGGAAGCCACAGCATATGTTACCACAGGCATCTGATTCACTCTTATTCCTGAGACTGACTCAGAAAGGGCATTTATCAACTGTTCCTGCTTTCTTTGGTTCGTATGCTGAGGTTTTGCTGACATCCACTGTAGAATTGAAATCAGATTCAATGTCCCATCAGTTTTCAGCATAGCGCATTTCAGCTATGTCACTGCATCAGCAGTAAACGTATTTAATAATGTCAATTACTGACTTCAACACTTCCATGATCTGGAAAAACATACAGCCTCATAGAGATAGAATCTTTTGCAACTAAGAGAATAATGCATTCATTATAGCGTACAGGGCAAACATTTTCAGTGGGAATTGACTATGCAGCAATAGGAATAGCATAATCTTTTGTAGTTCTTTATTTGGGGGAATAGAAAACTAGGCCAAGTGCTACATAAATCATCTAACTCCTCCAGATATGGTTCTTTAAGAAATCATTGAATTCTTTTAGAGGAGTTATAGTTAAATATTCCAGAGAAAAAAATCTATTTGAAATTCCACATGGACTCTTGAAAATTACATATAGTTGAATTCAACATAGTAATAAATATCTGGGCTTTCATTGTTTATCAGGATGATCATCATACTCTTTTAGTAAATTTCTATGTTTACTCACTTTATTAAATCAATAATTATATTAAGTCAAAATTAGTATAGCCAATTTATAAAAGAAGAAATAAAGACTCAGAGATGGTAAATAATTTAGGGCCAGCAGCTAATAAATAAAGGGACATATTTGAAACCATTTTTTGCTAATTTAAGACTAACTTCTTCCAACTATGTTCTGCTGCTATTTGTTCCACTCAAGAAGTCACTTGGGATTTCTTTCTATTAAGTATTGGTTTCTAATACTATCAGCAATATTCTTTCCTAGAAGTAAAAATGCTCACATCCCTCTCTTTGTCACCTTGCTTATAATTCTACTCAATTCAAGAAACTCTTTGTTATATTTTCCTGTAGATTGTAAGGGGGAAAAATGCCTAGTTCTACAGTTCTTTCTAGGATCTAATATTCTTAGCTAAGGATCATACTGTGAATGGTTCACCTTATAGAGGCAATACCAGAATATGAGGGTTCAAACACTTAAGAAAGATTTTTTTTAAAAAATATGACTTTTCAGAAGAATGAGAATGGGCACCACACTCACAGAAATGGCATCCAGGAGTAGCCAAGGGTGATCCATCTACTGAAGTGTCAGTTAAGTATCCCCGGATAATGGGACTGTAGGACTACTCTTTGAGGTCCACAGAACTGAAATAGAACCTGGTTGGTTCAATTTCAGCTGGAAGAAATGGTATTATCAAAAGCAAAGCCTCTATCTACTAGTGTCAGTAAGACAAGAAAAGCAATAAGGGATTCTGGCACAATGCAGAGGCGAGAGGTCAGAAGCCAGGCTCCTGGGTTCTTGGAACCTATTAAACTCCATCATGGGAGAAGAACCTATCCACCTGGTGCGGAAAATGAGGCTAGAGGTGAAAGAATGAGCCAGTTCTTTGGCTTGACATGACAGAAAAAAACTGCAACAACCCTCTAGGGCAGATTCCTTGCGGATGGCCACAGCAATGCAGCCTTGGGAAGAGGTTTCTTCGGGAGACCAGACTTCTTTCTAATGGAAGGGGCCTGGGATCCATGCCACTGGGACAGAGGACTTGCACCAGAGCAGAGGAAAGCTGGTGTATCTGGTTCCCTTGTGTCTCCAGAGTTGCTCATTAACCTTTTATGGCAGAATGTCCTCAGTTCTACTTACCCTTTCGCTTTTCTCCTTACTCTTTCCACATACTGTGCATTAATTTCATCTTCAGCCAATGTTATGGGGAAAGTAAAGACATCAACTACTGTCAGAGCAGAGCTGTCTGGCTCCAGAACCCGTGAGCTTGACCATTTTACCATACTACCTGACTTTTCCCAGGGCTGCTGGGACAATTTTGTATAAAGAAACTTCCCAGCCCTAGCCGGTTTGGCTCAGTGGACAGAGCGTCAGCCTGTGGACTGCAGGGTTCCGGGTTCGATTTCAGTTAAGAGCATTTACCTTGGTTGCGGGCACATCCCCAGTAGGGGGTGTGCAGGAGGCAGCTGACCGATGTTTCCATCTCAACAATGTTTCTAACTATTCCTCTCCCTTCCTCTCTGTAAAAAATCAATAAAATATATATTTTTTTTTAAAAGAAAAGAAACTTCCCAGAGAGTGTGGAGGTGCTGGTGCTGAAGTACCCTGATAGAGAAAGAGGTGTGCTATAACTCTCCATTCTGGAGAATCCCAAGAACTGCAGCCTGTGAACACCCATAAGGGCTTATGGCCACCTTTCCAGCCTGGAGCCAATGAAGATCCAGAAAGGTACAGGGGGTCCATAAGTCACTTTAACATTTAAACATTTAATTACTGTTTTGGCACTTAACATTTTTTGTTTGTTCAGATCTTGAAAATGTGTTCCTTGGAAATTTATTATGGAAAAATTCACGATGGAGCAGCTCGTAAAAATCAACGAATTTTATATCGAAAATCAGCGCTCCATTGTTCTAATACAGAGCATACACGCGCTTCTTCCAGGTTAGGAATCGCCCGCAAAACCAGCAGTAGGTCGCTTGGTTCAACGTTTCCGGCGCCAGAAGAATCTTGGTGATTTGACAGCGGGGTAGGGGGCGGGATGGGGGGGGGGGGGGGGAGTGAGGAAGAACCGGGTTCGGTGCCAGCGCAGGAAAACACTGAGCTTGCGCCGCAGCGCTCTCAGGGAGACCTGGGACGTCCAGGCCACGATGTTCTGCAGAGCTTGGAAACTCATGACTTCCTGGCAGCGCATGCAAGCAGATTTACGCAGGGACCCCTTCAAGGTGCAGCTGGTGCATGGATTCAAGACCAGGACTGTCCAGCAGCTTAAGGGCAACGTTCAGGAAGAAATTCAAGCGCTGGAACCAGACATGTTAAGAGCCATCATGGAAAATGCCATAGAAAGAGCCCGTGCTTGCAAAGCAGAAAATAAAGTCATTTTTGTTGCATCATTTTTCATAAAAGTACAAAAACTGGGTCACCCTGTAGAGAAGACCTAGAGAAATGCAGTCAGAAAGAAGAGGAGGAGAGAACAGCCAGGGGGAGAAGAGACACCCCAGGGCCATCTGAAAAGGTCTCTAGAGGGAGCTTTTTCTGATGAGGAGAAGCAAGAAAGGTTTTCTGTCATATCTTTGACTTTGTTTTGACTCACAAAAGGTTAACAATAAGATTGATTTCTTTCCATTAAGGGGCATTTTCTTCTGCTTTTCCAGATAGTTCAGCCACAACTAAAGAGTCACATATATTAATTATTGTAAAGTATTTGTGTATGCATCGGTCTCCCTCCATGGACTATGAGTTCCTGCCGGCAACCCCACCCATATTGGTATCATTCCTGTCCCCTGCCCCTGGATCAGTGCTGTTCAATGAATGAAAGGAAAAAAATGCTATGTTGGTGCCATTATTCATCTTGGCTCTTTACGCTCTCCACCAGGCAATTCTCTGGCTCTGGGATGATTTCACACCATCAAAGAAGTTACCCATGACCATCTTCTCTACTAGGACTTTGAAAATAATAGCTATTGGAACATCCTTCTGTGGACTGCAATCTCTTAGGACATAATCTAGTCACTATCAGTGCTGGTGGGAGATTTTTAAAGTCCACAGAAACAAAGGTGGGCCCAATTTTACTTAAAAATGAATGGGAACATTGGTGAATGTCAGCAAACACAAGGAAAGACACAAAACTCCGAGATAGAGGTTTATATGACTCCTGCGTCTACTCTGGGCCACTGAACTGTTTGTACATTTAGGAGTCAAACAACTACCATGATTTTTTTTAACTTTTATAAACAAAACTTATCACTTAAATTTTAAATATACTGTGATTCCTCAAAATAAACTGCTATAGTTTATCAGATTTTATTTTGAGAATGATGTACAAAACTTGAGGTAAAAAAAATGACTTTTGTATATTTATTTAAAACTCAAACTAGTTAATGGTTTGTGTGTGTATCATATATTATGAAGGTAAAAAGAAAAAGTCACTTGAAAAATTGTCATCCAAAGGACCAACTAGAAAAGTTTTTTAAAGCTAAATTATTTACTGTCAGAAGCAGCTTAATTTATTTTATTATTTGCTTAAAAGGGGCAAAGATAATAGAGGCCATTCAATGTAGTTATTTGGATGCTGTATTTTTCCCAAATTGATCAAATAATCAACATGACAACACATTACTTTGTTAAGTTTTTATTTTTATTTTGTTGTGTATATGTGCACATGTATATGTGGGGTGGGTGAGAATGTAAGTAGAGCTGGGTGAAACAGGCTCTTCTATTATAAAGGCATGCCTGCTACATGGGTTGTATTCAGAGAGGTAAGCCACTTGTCTAATTTAATAGATTTAACTCCAAATTAGTTATTTACTTAACTGGGCAACTTTGCCATTTTTTAATTTAGAACTATGAGATCTCTTTACCTAAGTGCAAACCCCTCTTATTAACTATTTCTTCCCTCCTCTGACTACCTTATGCACTTTCTCCCATTATCTTCCTCTAGCCCGGTTACTGTGCCATGTGGTAGGTGGTATTCTGCTGACAACTAATCGCCTTATATTTCAGTGCCTCCACTTGATTTGCTTCTGGACATTGCCTTAAATCTGGTTCTCCACCCAGGATTATTTTCGTGGTCCTCCTTTACATGGGCTTCTTATTCTTCCCTGCCATACATATTGATAGGACATAAGGATGAGATGGCATTGTCCTATCTCACAATAGCAATTGTAGTCATTACACACCTACCATCCCAGTTTTCCACCCCGACTACTACGATCATCTTGGAGAATTTCAACATTCCTGCACAGGATTTTCTAACATCCTAGTTTCTTATGTAGGTGGGGGACATTCATTAGATCTGGTCAGGGGTGGGCAAACTTTTTGACTCGAGGGCCACAATGGGTTCTTAAACTGGACCGGAGGGCCGGAACAAAAGCATGGATGGAGTGTTTGTGTGAACTAATATAAATTCAAAGTAAACATCATTACATAAAAGGGTACGGTCTTTTTTTTTTTTTTTTAGTTTTATTCATTTCAAACGGGCCAGATCCGGCCCGCAGGCCGTAGTTTGCCCACAGATGGATCTGGTCATAATCTTGAAAGTATTCACTTTTGGAAAATTAAATATCACTATTTCTGAATATTATATTCTGTGCTTCTAAACTTTTATTTTGTTATTTCCACTAAATCGCTTTGCTTATTTTCAAGTGATAACAAATATCTTGATTTCTCCTTATTTCCCAAATATATTAGTCCCTGACTCAACTAATGCATGGGGATCTTTAGCTTGATGTCTTACACATTAAAAATATTTAGGGAAAACTACCTTATTGTTAGTATTGTTATTATTTTTATAATTAATGTAATTTTGTATTAAAAGGACCCCATTGTTTGTCTTTTGGCCATTTCCTTATTAGTTCTTTTAGTTCTCTGACCTTGTTCTTTCTTCACTGTCCCCACTGGGCGAGTTCCTGCATTGTTTAATCTAACCAATTCCTTTCCTGTTTCACTCCCAATGTCCCATTCCCTTTAACAAAGTGCTCCTTGTGTCTATTCTCCAATGCCCCTAACAACAAATTTATCCCAATCTTAAACTTGTTTCTAGTTCCTGTTAGGAAAAAAAGATATAAATTCTGACAATGAAATAATATTCAGCAATTAGGAGCAATTGACTAGCTGTGCACGCATCAGCACGGCTAGATCCTGGAAATATATTGCTGAGTTGAAACAAAAAAAAAAAAAAGAAAGAAAAGGAGGTGTACAACACAATAATAACATTTGTGCTAATTAAAAATACCTCAATATAGAATGACACTAAATAATTTATAAGAAACAAAGCTTCTTCGATCGTATTTACTCTGGTTTGCTGCACTACTCTATTGACTGGTCTCCCAGGTTTAGCCCTTAGCTCTTTACAGTCAATTTACTAAAGTTCTTCCAAGGCTTCTCAAAACCTCAAAGCAAAAGCTGAAATCACAGGGGCCAACAAAACCCAGCATGATTTTCCTACTGTCCTGCTTTCCTCTCTAAGTTTGTCTATTCCAACTAGAGTGGCCCTTTCATTGTTTGCTGAACAAACCAGGAACACATTCCTCCAGTACACTCCCCTTGGACATGTTCCACATGCCTTCCAAATATCCCATGGTTTGCTACCTAGGCTCTTATGTTTCAGAAATATTTTTTCAAAGCCCACTTTTCTAGGTACTACAGGAAGGAAGTGGGTGGTCAGTGAACACATCTATAATAATAAAAGCATAATATGATAATTAGACCGGACAGCCCAACAACGTTCCGGACATCATTCCGGATGTCCTTCCAGATGAAGCCATCACAGCAGGGACCAAGGCAGAGGCTGTTAGGAGCGATCAGGCAGGCAGATGAGTAGTTAGGGGCAATCAGGCAAGCAGGCAGAGGCAGTTAGGGGTGATCAGGCAGGCAGGCGAGCAGTTAGGGATGATCAGACAGGCATGCAGGCAAGCAGTTAGGGGCTATCAGGCAGGCAGAGTGGTTAGGAGCAATCAGGCAGGCAGGCAGGTGAGCGGTTAGAAGCCAGCAGTCCTGGATTGTGAGAGGGATGTCTGACTGCCAGTTTAGGCTCAATCCCAAACTGGTAGTCGGACATCCTCTGAGGGGTCCCGGATTGCGAGAGGGTCAGGCTGTGCTGAGGGACCCTCCCCTCCCCCCACTGTGCACGAATTTCATGCACCAGGCCTCTTGTTTGTTAATAAAAGAGAAAAGAAATACTCCTCTCCCTCTCCCCAAGACTTACCTTCTAATGTGTGGGCCTGTGGGTGTGTGAGGGGGAGGGAGTAAGGAGGGAAGTAAAGAGGAAACAACAATATGCAAAAAGAGCAATTTGTATAGCACACTAGAAAGTGACAACACTTTATGGAGTACAATTAGGCTGGGAAGAGAGATTGTAGGCATGAGGGTAGAGGATATGTTAACATTTTATTTATTTATTTTATTTTTGGATGCTCCAGTGGCTTTATTAACTCCCTCTTTCTGGAGGTAGCAGGACTTTATGGCTGGAGAGCTGGAAAAAAAGCTTCTGTGATCTCAGAATGGGTCATTAAAGGGGTACTGAGGGTGGCCTGCATCTCTTGGGACCCTCTCCCCATACACTGTAAGAATGGGCTTGATGTATCACCAACTTCATTCAGGATATCTCACTGTTTCACTTTATTTTTTTTAATATATATTTTATTGATTTTTTTTTTTTTTACAGAGAGGAAGGGAGAGAGATAGAGAGTTAGAAACATCGATGAGAGAGAAACATTGATCAGCCGCCTCCTGCACACCTCCTACTAGGGATGTGCCCGCAACCAAGGTACATGCCCTTGACCAGAATCAAACCTGGGACCTTTCAGTCCACAGGCCTATGCTCTATCCACTGAGCCAAACTGGTTACAGCATCACTGCTTCACTTTAAATCATGCTCAGAAAGGCTTTATTAGGAATGTGACAATTACACAAAGACTAGGAAGAAGTAAGGAGGTGAGCTTTTTGGATATTTGGAGGAATTGGATTTTAGTTAGAAAAAAAAAAATGAGTACATAGGCTGGTGTGTTCTAAGCTGCACAGAGTCTATTGCTTCTAGGTGATGTGGGAAGTTGTTTGAAAGTTTTTTGTAGGGAAAAAAACAGGATCTGGCTTCATGTACTTTCTGAGTGAGACTGATTACCCTAATCAGAACCCCACCCTCACCTTTCCTGGACTTGCCTTATTTTTATTCCCTGATTTCTTTTTTCTTGATACCACTTATGAGCATCTTGGCCAAATGCTTTACCTATTAATTTCATCTGTTCTTCTGGCTTCTCCTAATATTAGAATGGAAAATCCACAAGAGGACTCCTCTCCCGCCCCCCCCGCCGCCCCCCGCCCCCGCCCCCTGCCTCCCATTTTGTTCACTGGTGCATTTCCTAACACCATCTACACATGCATGTGGTAAGAATAATGCAGTTGGAGAGATTAAAGATCAGAGGTAAAAGACATATGAATAAGTGCCTACAAGAGAAGAGTCGATGTATGACAGTAGAAAAATGGAGAAAATTGATGAATAAATGAAACAAAAAAGAGAAATACATGAATTGCTTTTGATAATGTATCACAAAATATTGAGTAAAATAAAAATGCATGTCTAAATAGAGAGGAGCTCTCAGGTATACATTTCTTTAAACTAGTAACCTGTGTGATAAACTTTACCTCCTCTCTCTCCATTTTCACATCCACCTGCCCTCAATTTAAAGACAGAAGCTGTTCTCTTAGGTAAAATGAATCCTTTTATGTTTGCTCAAAATTATATTCCACTTATACTTCTTGGAAACATTGCTTCATAACTTATACCCTATATTTTGAGATTTTTAACTTTTTACTCTCCATAAAGCTATTTCCTTCACTATATTAACATGCTTATGTTTTTTTCCCATTATTGAAAAACTAAAATGAAATTCAAGCAATTAAGAGAACTCCCGACTCTGCATACCAAATTACCACACCTTGGTAGCTGAAAATATCAACCATTTCTTCTTTCATAGTTCTGAAAGATGAAGTCTGAGTTCAGTGTATAAGAAGAAGCAGGACTGTTGTCCCCTCAGAGACTCTAGAGGAGAAGTTGTTCTTTGCCTCTTCGTATCCAATGACTTTTGGCATTTCTTTTGTTTTGTTTGTTTTTAAATATATTTTTAGTGATTTCAGAGATGAAGGGAGAGGGCTAGAGAGATAGAAACATCAATGATTAGAGAGAATCATTGATTGGCTGTCTCCTGCACACCCCACACTGGGGATTGAGCCCGCAACCTGGGAATATGCCCTGACAGGGAATCGAACCATGACCTCCTGGTTCAGAGGTCAACGCTCAACCATTGAGCCACACCGGCTGGGCGCTTTTGGCATTTCTTAACTTTTAGCCTCATCATTCGAATCTCTGCTTCCATATCGTAGTACCTCCTTTTCTGTCTCAAATTTCCTTCTGCATTTCTCTTAGAAGAACACTTATTGGATTTAGAGCCCACATGAATAATCCAGGATGATCTTTCACCTCAAGAGCTTGAATTACATTTGCAACGATTGTTTTTGCCAAATAAGGTAACATGTACAGGTTCTAGACATTAGAAAGTGTATATAGCCTGGGATGGAGGTGGGGGTGGAAAGTAAAACCCATGTTCATTAACCTTTCTACTTTGCAGGGTCCCTCCTGTAGGAGGAGATGGAGTTGGAGGCAAAGCATCTCTTTGATTTTTTTTTTTTTGTGGGGGGGGGGGGGTAGTGTAGTAGGGTTCTACAGAAAAACAGAACAAACAGGATGTGTGTATGTGTTATATATGTGTTGTGTGTGTGTGTGTGTATGTATGTGTGTATAGAGATATATAGGGTGTCCGTGAAAAATGAATTCACACTTTAACAGCTGATAACTCACTTAATTTTCATTCCTTCTCAGGTTTAACTAACTTGAAATAATGGGTGAGTCTTTTTTTTCTTTCTTTTTTTTAAATTTCTTTATTGATTAAGGTATTACATATGTGTCCTTATCCCCCCACAGCCCCCCACCCCATCCCCCACCCCCCACTCATGCCCTCACCACCCTGGTGTCTGTGTCCATTGGTTAGGCTATATGCATGCTTACAAATCCTTTGGTTGATCTCTCCCCCTTACCCCCACCCTCCCCTACCTTCCCTCTGAGGTTTGATGGTCTGATCGATGCTTCTCTGTCTCTGGATCTGTTTTTGTTCATCAGTTTATGTTGTTCATTATATTCCATAAATGAGTGAGATCAATGGATGAGTCTTTGAACAAAGAAACTTTATCCTAAAGTGTCACTAAACCTTTTTAATGGGGATACATAAAAGATAAAGTTTATGTTTGTTTTTTTTTGTTTTTTTTTTTTTTAAAAGGCAACGGTCGATGAATTGAGAGTGCACAAACACCAAACAAAATGATTCTTTATGTTTGTGATCCCATTACCTTTATGTTATTAGCAGTGCTTGGATCAGAATAGTCATTAGTTTGAAAATAGGAATTGACCAAAAAAAATTATTCATTTCCATAGATTCTTTTAAATTTTGAAAATGAACTGTATGTTAATAATCCCTGACTTTATAATTATTCAATACATTTTTGGATAGTCTGTATATCTCTATATTTATTAATATGTCATATTTATTTTAAGGAATTGGCTCATTAGATTGCAGAAGTTCAAATCCAAAATCTTCAGGATAGGCCAGCAGGACGGATACGTTGGGAAGACTTACAGTCTGAATTCAAAGGCAGTCTGTTGGCAGAATTCCTACTTACTTGGGGGAGAGTCATTTTTCTGTTCTATTAAGACCTTCAACAGATTGGATGAGACTCACCCATATTATGGAGGGGAATATCTTAACACAAAGTACACTGATTAAATGTTAATTTCTCAAAAACACCTCAACAGAATGATTCTTGAGGTTTGACCAAATATCTGGGCACTTTGGTCCAGCCAGGTTGACACACAAAATTAATCATTAAAGATAAGGTGGTTCTAAAATAAAGGTATATTATCTTAGAAATTTCTGAAGTCAGGGATTCCTTAAGGTATACTGTCTAGAATGGCTTGGGGACATGTGTTTTGTTTAGGTAGGAGAGCCTGGAAGACACACTCCTTCACTCCTCTTTTCCCCACCAGTTGTTTTTGGATATCAGTGTGAACAGAATATAGCCTAGTGGGCACCTGTGAATCTGAGAGGAGCCTGAGTCTGAAGTCACTTAGCCAAGTGATGAGGTGTAAGACTTTCTGATTGTACAGAGCTTGGTGCTGATGAAAGTCAGAAAGAGAGAAACTGAGAATGTTCATAAAGGAGCAGCTAAATCAATGGCATTAGGTCCAATGAAATCTAGAATTGAGATAATTTCTTTCCATTTTTCAGTGCTAAATTGAAGATGAAGCAATCATGGACTCTACCAGCACCAGGGACCAAATTGGGGGAGAATACAGGTAGTAGAAAGGAGTTGGCTGTGGAAAACCTTCCACCCTACACCATGCTCCTTACACCCACCATGCATAACTTTGCCCTAATACACAGACCCACCCCAAAAATCTCCAATATGATAAAAATTTCATCCAAAGCAGATCCAGTTTCCTTTAATTATGAGATTAAGATTTGCACTATCACTGAAAGTTGAGGTATCCACGTTAGGTTAATGTTAATTGTTAAGATGTGTTATAATCAATGGAGTGGCAAAGCCACATTAATTTTGTTAGAAGTATATTTCATCATATCAACAATTTTTATTAAATAAAAACTTCAAGTTGTAAAATAGTAGATATGTTAGGATATAATTTTTATTAAAATAATACAATATGTAAAACTATTATGAAAGGCTGGAAAGACATATTACAAAGGGCTATACACCTAATTTTTATGTTCCATTATCTGTTCATCTATATTGTCTAGATTTTCTATATGAACGACTTCTACATTGGTAATGAGAGAAAATAAATTCTTTCCCTGCCACATGCCGGGGTCCAATTAGTACATTGACATTCAACTTTACTTTGATATCCCCCTTTTGAGTTTGTTAGTTGTAAATGTCTTTGAATCTGATCACTACTTGTGAAAATGATAAACATCAATTCTCTAGAAGTGAAAATTATTTTCTGAAGTGTTTACTGGTAATAAATAAACTGAAGCACCTGCACTTCATAGAAGAAAATACCGACCAGAAAAAGCAATTTTCGAAATCTATTTTGAAGGCTGAGTTGTACATATCTCAGTGACCACAGGCTTTGCATTGGATGGAGTTGCGTTTAGAAGACTGCTGAAATGAAATTTTTTAAAAGGTTTTTTGCTAAGTCTAAAATTACTCCCCATTTTTAACAGAGCTATTCTAAGATGTCCAAATCTATGATTTAGTGTATCTTCTTGTTAGTTTTATTTTCATAGCTGTTTCCTATATTAATGGCTATTGCATTTTTTTTTCTTTTTCATTTTATCTTAAGCTGCTGTTAAGGATGGAGTTGTATGATCTATTATTCCTAGGAATGACTTTAAATTTTCTCATTACTGCAAGACATTAAGTTGCCAAGATATGATTTACTTTAGTAACTGCCTTTTATGTAATCTACGTTGAAGAGTTTTTGTGACTATCATTTAAATTTCATTTCCCTGCCAATCTGTCTCAGTGTTAAAAAACAAAGGAGAGCCTAGAGGTTGGAATCTACTAAGATACCTAAAACATTAAATAACTGCTACTGCCTCATTAGGCAGACACCACCACGACAGACCACACACCACAGGAAACTGGAGCAGCCACATGGAAAAGACAGAGGAGAGGGCGCTCCTTGGCACTGCCTTCTCCAATGTGTTCCTAGCAACTGCACACATTTCTGAATATGCTGGAGCAAAGAGAAGACCACAGAAGTGGAAAATTGGAAGGCAGAAAAAAATCCCCTCAGGCAAAGATTTAAAGTTAATTTTCAAGAACGTTTAGGTGGAGAATGCTTGCTGGAGTTCGATAAAGGTACAGAACACAATAGAAGGCTTCTGTTTGGAGGTTGAGGGACTGTGTTGAATTGGCTGATAAGAAAATGAAATTGTGTAAACACATTTAAGGTGATGATGAAGGAGTTCAGTCATGCTGAGGATTTGCTAAGCAAGGCTCGGAAAACTGTCACTGTATCCATGTGAGAAAGTGATGTTTTACATGCTTGGACTCAGTGCAATATTTGGAGTAAAAAAAAAAGGGGGGGGGATTGATAGAAATAGTCTATTTTAAACCACCCCTCCATTGGATAGCAAAATATTTAAATATTTTTATGTAATGTCTTAAGCAAGAGTAAATAATTTGAAATATCAGGTTAAAACAAATGTTTAGGAAAAGCAAAAACAATAACACTATATAGTGTTAAACATATATATTAGTTTAAAACTTAAACATATATAATAGTTTAAAAGTTACTGGGATAATTTGGTACTTATATTTTATTTACTGGTAATATCTATGGCTATTATTATTATTCCTTTGATTTATAATGTACACTTACCTCTGCCTCCAGGCACATATAAATTACAAAACTGTAAATTATTTAAACAATGGTGTAACTAACAATGACACTTAAGAATTGTATACACACTACAATGTCACTGTTACTCATCTCAGCAGACCTTAGGTATATTATCTCAGAGGTTACATTGTTGAAATTATTCCTATTCTTGTCATCATATATATTACTGTTTGATGGTATTACCTTAAAAACCATTTAATTGTTAAGAGTAAAACTTTTAAGAAATATTCTTAATAATAATTTTATAGCTGGTGCCAGTTATTTTTTCCTCCAATGACTCTATCATCAGAATTTACCTTCATTAATAAAAATAATGACAAGGTAGCATGTGCCATATTATGCACTTTATATGCCAACAATCTTATTAGATAAGACTATCATTGTATCTGTTTTTACAGAGGAAGGAAATCAAAGCACAAAGAGTTTAAATATTTTTTTCTACAGTATCATATTCTAATCACACTGCAAAGCTCAAACATAAGCTCTTTGGCTCAGTTTTGAAACAAAGAAACACATCCACTTTCCTCAGTGATTATTTCAGGTTTATTTAATGGGATTTGTTCTGATTTTTCAGAGCAAGTAATAATAACTATAAAATATTTATTGGTGTTACCCATGGCATGAGTTATCGATTGCCAAACATAAATATTTGGAAACATTTGTATTTTGGACCCAATTTTTAAACCTGCTGTTTCTGTGTTTCCTCTTTTCTGTTGGACTCCAGTTGGTAGTTGGCATAAGAGACTGAACAGAACAAAAATGATGAGTCAGAAAATCAGGAAAAGTTCCTGAAATAGGCAATGGAGGAAGATAAGGCATCTAAAATACCCTGAAGTCATAATAACACAGATGTCCTGGCAGAAGACACAGTTTGGCAACAGAGTCCCATAAAGCCATTAACATAAGGAAGATATGTTCAAAACTATTGCAATCCCAGACAAATGGTATTCAGAGGCATGTCTTTGGAAATGAAACAGGATAATAGTGCAATTGATAGAAAACCAAAGCAAATAGGAGAGTGGGATCCAATGAATAAGAACCTGGGATTTGGAACACAGACGTCTTTGGAGCAGGAACAACATGTGAAAGTGAATATTAATCCAACTGATAAGACTATGGTATTCCTAAAGGAACATCAACCATTTTTCAATGGATGAAGATCAAGGCTAACAAAAACAGCATTGCTATCAGAATCATACCCAAGGCCACCACAGCTACAAAATTACTGATGATCAGTTCCGCAGAGTGATTGTTACTTTCTTAACATCCGCAGACATTTTTCATTTTCCCAGTTCTTGGACAAAAATTATTGAAACTACCAATTGCAGAACTGTTCCACTTCTTGAATGGAACCACCTCATAATGGCCCCCCACGTCTGTGAATCAGCTTTGAATTAACCAGTAGAAGCCAAAACGCTGTAAGACATTCTCTTATGTCTCATCCCCTTTTCCAAGTTGCCTGCACAATAGGTTTGGTGTATGTTCTCCTTTGCTTCAGGAAACTACTAAATCTCATTTTGTTTCACTACATCTGTTTTCTTGGATATCTTTAGTCAATGGGCTTTGACAAAAAAAGACACCAGTTCTTAGAATAAACATGCTTGGACATTAAACTGGCATATGGCAAACATGAGGAGAATCAGACTGGTTCAGAACCTTGAGAGACGCTAATTCATGAAATTAAGGGGCCCAAACTACAAATTTCAGAAAGATTAAGGGATAGGAAGTCAAGAAGGGAACTATAGCTAAAGATTAGTTATACCGTAGATCCCTAATTTATTTTTTACCCTAGAATTTTAGAGATTTGAGATTAAGGTAGTCTTTTAGGTATATAGTATGGTAGTCACTCTATTTTATTTGAATGCTTATCTTAATTTCCATTTTGTTGTATACATATTAAAAAAGATATAAGACTATATAAATGGAATTTTAAAATTTGTCTTTGTTTCCTTCTATAACAAAAGTGCAGAGTTCATAACCATTATCTGAAAGATTCTATCTTTGACCCATGGGCATTTAGGTTTAATATACTTTCCCTTAGGCTTTCATGAACTGTAATTTAGGGTTATCATGAAAACGGTATGAGCAGAAGAGATGCATGGCTTTACCCTCTATCCCCCCAAAAAAACTTATTAAGAAATATAAGTGTTCTACAACATAAAACACACAGAATGCAATCCACTATAAAGTGTAGCCTTGAAGATGTTTATTTACCCAACACCTCCTCAAAAAAGTGAAAAGAAAAATGGTACCTAAAGCTCATTATAAATTCCTGACTATGCAGGAAAGGTACAGCTGCTAGCTATTCATCACCTAAACTTTGCTTTGTTTCCACTGACAGATCATTTTAATAACCACAATTCTCTAGTTGATGTAAAATAGTCCACATGTCTATGCTCTAACAATTTATTTTCTAACTGGCTAAAATAGGAAATTTTATTTCTGCACTTCTCCCTGGTGAGGTGCAAAATTTTTCTTCTTCCAAGTACATTTATTTTTCTCATAAAAATGCACCTGAATGAATAACGATGATTGCCTTCTCAAAAAAAAAAAAATTGTAGTCTGACAGTTTAGCCAGACTTGCTAGATAATGTAAAACTATTTAAATAGAAAGCATTCAGTGTCATGTGACCTACTGTACTTGAGACTGTTTCCTTTGTTGGGTCACCCAACTATTGATCTTTGCTGTCTGAGTTTATAGAAGGTTTGAGTTACGTATTTTTTTTAAAGTGGAAAAACTAATATATATCAGAGACAATGCTCAGTGTTGTGTAGAATAGAAAAAAAGACTGATGACGGATGTGTGTTCACTGCCTAATATTTAGTTGCTTAATGACATTCCCAAGCCTTCCATACCTTCTGCTTAGTCAAAGATAGGAAACTAATTTGTTTTTATTACGATTGGTCTAAGAATCAATACTACAATGACATTATTTTGAACAGTAAAGCACATCTCCCAAAATCATTAACTTAGTATTTTAGTTAGAGTTTTACTCTAAGTTACTGATTTTGTTATCAGAGAATTGTGTGGATGGAATTTCTCCTTTGCTTGTGGGAGTAGGGTTCTTGGGGCACAGTTGGAATAATACTTTCCATAGGCCTCCATGGGAGGATAAGATGTAGTAAAAAGCTTTATTTGCATGGATGTACATCCCTTGGTTTCCAAAGTCCCATTTCACTTTAGACCGGTCTGGAAAAGGTGCAGCTGGGGATCCAGCAGAACTAAAAGCAAAGCCAGTGTCCAGAGTTTCTGTTCCATAGTGGAGCTGGGTCCAGCACAGCACCAGACTAATGCCAGTCCGTTAGTCCGTGGTGTTTGGGGTCCACATGTCTGGGAGCCAAGCAAGTGAGAGCAGAGCATTAGAGCCCTGCAGCCAAGAGTCAGGAGGGAATAACAAAAGCAAGAGAAGGGGGCGTGTTCCTTCATTCAGGAGCTTATGTATCTTAGATTTCTAGCCCTTGCAGTGGCCACACCTATTCTGGCCAATGCCCTGTTCCCAGGTATGATTGACAGGCAAACACCTTCTTTACATCACCTAGACTTTACTGGGTATGCATCTATTTTTTTTTCTTTTTAATTATATTTATTGATTGCAGGGAGAAGAAGGGAGAGGGGAAGATAGAAACATCAATGATGGGAGAGATTCATTGATCGACTGCCTTCTGCAAGCCCTATTAGGGATTGATCCCACAGCCAGGACATGTGCCCTGACCGGGAATTGAATCATGACTTTCTGGTTCATAGGTCAACACTCAACCATTGAGCCACACTGGCTGAGATCTCTAGTCCCTTTACCCAGGATCTTCTGGGAACAGACCTAGAGAGTGTTAAACTGCAGATTCCTGGCACAAATGCTACCAAGTCTTCCCTTTGCTCTTTCCTATTAATTAATAACTGAGTTAATTATAACCATATCAATGTAACAAGAAAATACACTTCTGTTTTGTTTATGACAACAAGTGAAGCTTGGCTTGTCAACTTGTTTACTTTAAGTATTAAACTAGAAGCTGAAACACTTACACAGTGTTTTCCAGAGATGAACTTCATCATGTCTCTTTTATGCCATCAAACTATCTGAGTACAAACTGGTTTGAGAACAACCTCATAAAGTATATATTTTTAGTCTTAGGGAAAAGTAAATTATAGCTCAAAAGACTATTTCATAACCCTTGATAATTTTGTCCTTTATTGCATTTCCTTATTTCTTGCTAAAGCTATTTTGCCAAAGGCTACAATATACTGAGAATTAGAGCTAGTGGAGTGGAAGTAAGTCAGCTTTGAAGCTAAGTGGCTAGATGGCCTTCCTCCGGCAAAAATGTTTCTTATGATAAAGCAGAATTCCTTTATAATAGCCCTTGTGAACTGCTAAGAGATTACCTAAGTGTCTGGCCCTGTTTAGAATGTGCTTAATGCCATTTTGAAGGAAGAAAATGCCATGTTTGTTCAAGTAAGTCTTAAAACTAACACTCTAACTTTACTTACCTTTCCCACCTGCAGGCAAGACATGATGAAGTTAGGGAGAAGAAAAAAAAAAAAAAACTATAACCAGCATATGGAAAAGTGTTCTTGACCATACATCTTTGCAATTTAATAGAGTTTGGAGAAAAGAACCCAAATAATTAATATATCTTGCTTTACCAACTTCAGGCTCTAATAAGGTTATGTGCCCTTTTTGCAGTTAAATCACTATGGCTTTAAGCCTGCTCTGTGAATTAAAAAATCTTATCCTCCTTAGCTTCTCTCCCTGAGGTATTCTTACAAGCCAACTAGATTTACTTTTTTTTAAATTAAAAGTATTTTTTTATTGATTTCAGAGAGGATGGGAGAGAGAGAGAGAGAGAGAGAGAGAAAGAGAGAGAGAGAGAGAAACATCAATGATGAGAGAGTCATTGATCGGCTGCCTTCTACATGTCCCCTACTGGGGATCGAGCCCGTAACCTGGGAATGTGCCCCGACCAGGAATCGAACTGAGACCTCCTGGTTCATAGTCTATGCTCAACCACTGAGCCATGCCAGCTGGGCTGAATCTGGAATTTTTTAAAGAAATATTTTAGCTAATATAGTCAGCTCATGAAAACATATTTATGGGGTTTTTTATCATTTCAGTTAGGAAAGTATCTCCTTGATTATAAAGTTCTTCACCATGTATTAAAAGGTAATTAAATAATTTCTAGCTGTTTAAGGTGCTATTTGATGGGTGTTTAAGGCCTGTATTTTTAATTTGTTTGATTCTAACTAACTTACCAGTTCTGATTAAAATTTTTCTCTCTAAACAGACAACCAAACATGAACCAAGGTTGCTCTGACCTTGTCCTACCTTAACATCAAGACATGGAGAGTGAAATCAGGCGGTGACATTTTTAGTTGCATTGTAGGCTGGGTTAGGAACACTCATGTTAGTTCTATTTTCTTTTCCACTCTGAGGGCAGTGTTTACCATATTTAAATAGAGTTTCACTAAACCTTCCAAGTTTTCAGTCCTGTGAAGAATAAGGCGTTACCTTGACTTTTTTATTCTTGTCATTAAAACACTTCTTCATAGTGAACAGCTCTCAAAATGTCTCTCTTGCTCAGAATTCAGATGGAGTAGGATATTCATAAAATGAGAAAAATCATTTTTCATATCACTCATGAGTAGACACTTTCTAATTGTAGTGGGATGTACTGTGGCTATTAAAGTGTCCATCCGGGTGACACAAGTCTGCTCAGCTTAGGCTGTTTAGTTATGAAAACAGAACATCTTGGAGCAGGTGTACATCTAAATGCTTGCCCTTCACCTGTTTTGAAGGACCTTGAAGGAGAATAGTCATGATTTCTAAAGTTGCTAGACCACCTTGGAAAGGCAGATTTAAAATGTGTCTGTATGAAACAGGATGATCAATGCTAGTTGCTATAGAAAATAACCTCCAAATCTCAGTGCCTTAACACACACACACACACACACACACCATGCAGATTGCCTGTCTCTCCTTGGCCAGCTTTTTCTCAAAGGTTGTCATTAAGGGATTCTGGTGGTTTTTGCCATGTGACACAGTCATATCTGAGTCTTATGGATGTAGTTGATTATCTCTGAGAGATTTTAACATACAAGACAGAAAGAAGCAGATTCCCACCCATTCCATTCACATTTCATTGGCCAAACCTTATCACATGGATCTTCACACTAACCTCAGGAGAGGCTGTGAAATTTTCTTTCAGCATGCTCAAGCAAACAAACAAACAAGCAAGCAAACAAACAGTGGGGTGGGTGAATACCTAACCAGGGTCTGCTACAATGCTCTGAACAATAGCCACTTTCTGCTGCATTTTGGTAAAGTTTGTGAAACTCTTTATAACCAACTAGGGGTGAGCAGAAATCCTAATGTGATCGCTGCCCTCATCACAAATCCTGTATAACTCATTTTACAGCCCTAAAGACATTGTGGGGTTTCAGCAAGTATGATAGGCCAGTTATTGAAACTATACCTGGATTGCCAAACTTCTCACTGATTGGACCTGCGCCCGGAGATGCTGGGTATCTGTTCAGTGAGCAGCAGCCTGAACTGGAAAAATTTATGTGAGGGGCATTAATTGGCTTGAGCTTGAGACTCTGACCTTTTCATGAACAGTCATAGGACTTGTGACTATTCCCCAGCACTAAGAAGCAATTCCTTGAGAGGGGATGTTTTCTATGACATGTTTACCCAAATCACTTCAAAAATAAGATGAGGCTATCATACTTAGTTTTTGTAACTCTGAATATTTTCGGGTCTTATCTCTGTCACTTGAATTAACCTCATGTGCTAATGAGAAGTAAATGGGAATTTCAGACACATCATATACTCTGAGGTTGACTATTAGCTCTTGGATATAACAATCTCCTTTCAAAAATTACCCAAGCAATGCCTATTCCCATGCTGCTCTTGTCTTCAATCATTCATAGAAAATATATAAGAAGCATGTTAACTATCATTTCCCAAGTGGTTAAAAATTGGAATTTTCTTTACTTGCTCTCACTCTTTTTCAAAACTGCTCACTTTGAACAATAGATAGGTTAGGAGGGTGAGGCCACTACAAGCTTGCAAAATCTTGGAAAGGTAAAAACCCCAAAGAGTTTCCTCTCTCTTGCCTCTGGTTCCTTCTTACTCTCTCCTGCTGCAAGACCCACACTTATCATGAGATCACTGTTCTCTCTCCATAGCCATGTGGCCTTGAGCAGCCACAAGGCCCATGGCCATGTGGACCCCACACGCAATGGACTGCAGCTGGGAACAAGCTAAGCTAGCCTGGTGCTGGCCTGGACTGGACTTTAAAATGGAGTGGAAACTCTGGGCAGTGGCTTTAATCCTGTCCCTGCGGAAGACAAGATTGGACTGTTTTTATGGAGTGAAGGATGGAGATGGATACTGGAGGGGAGCTCCTTTAATTATAGATCATCAATAAACCTTTCCATGAAACCCCATTCTCCCTATTGGGGCCTCAGGGAATTATTTTTCCTGCAGCACCCCAAGAACTCCACTTCTATCTATAACAGTTACATCCAAAATAGACTACCCTGCCTGGCCTAATACTAGTCCCAAACCATTGGTCTAGGACCTCAAAGTAGCCACAAGTGAATTTATGTCTGTTAGGTTTGTTTACTAATACTTTGCATGAATCATTTTTTTTGTGCTCAAAGTGATACAGATATAGCCTTACATGCCCCTTTACAGAACATGTCCTTTGGCATTTTCAAGAAGGTGTCTCTTGGGAATTACACTTAGTAAATTTATGTAAGGCATGGTTCTATCTTTGTGGTAGTATTCTCATTCTGTGCTTTGGAGGCCACATTCTATTTTCTCTCTGCCTCTTTTTATCTGCAAGGGTATTGTGACAAATAGTGGGCTCTCTATAAATATTTATTAGATAAATTCATGTCAAATACTCAGTACACTTTTTTATACCTTATATTGATATTTTACTTGTCATAGTGGTGATTTGTCAACCTGGGTCTTATGGCATAATTTGGTTAAGGCAAAACCAAATATTTTGTCAGGGTATAAGAATATCAGACAGTGCCTCCTCCAAATTATTAAACTTGTAGATAGTGTTGTTTCACTAAATGCAGGCAATCATAGAAAATTTAATTATTTTTTAGGCATAAATATTTCAACCCAAACACCAAGTTTCACAACGTGGTGGAGATATAGTTTATTCTGTTTGTCCCTTGGTTTAGTCCATTGACACAGAAGCCTCCCTCCTAAAATTTCAGAAGAGACTGTGTGGATACTCCATGCTCAAGAGAGAGCATTCTTTTTGGACTCTACATTTTGTCCTCTCCCAGCATAAGTTCTTGGTCCTTTTGTTCCTTTTGTTAATATTCTCACCAAGTTTCTACTTCCCCTTCTGAAGGCTCATTGTGGACAAGTCTGAGAGTAAAACACTCCAGAGTGACCCAGACATCAGGAGGCTCCACATTGCTGTGAGGTGTACCTCCAGGTAAATATAGAAGAAAAGTCCCCTTCTACTACTAGCAAAGAGAGGAGAAATGGGCCATTTTGAAACACACCAGAGCACTCTGTTCTTCTTCTCTTCTGTTAGAGAATGTTTAAAAAAATCTTTATTGTTGAAAGTATTACATACTAGTGGCCTGGTGCACGAAATTCTATACATTAAAAGGGAATCTATTAGAGGAAATATTTTAATATTGCTATTTGCCCTTTCTCTATAATAGAAGTGCCAGAGATGAAAGAAAATTAGTAAAATGTATATGAAAATATCCTTCCTGTCAGAGTTTGGGGCACGCTGCAGGACCCAGAGTCAAGTTCCCACCCACCTGCATGCACCTTGAAATCGCACGAGACCCAGACCCGGCCAGCCCCACCCCCATCAAATCCCACAGGGCGGGCAGTGCAGCCTCAGGTCCCCTGGCCCAGTGCCAGGAGGGGGATGCAGCCTCAGGTCCTCTATCAAGCCCTGCCGGGTGAGGGGCACAGCCTCAGGGCTCTCGGCCCCGGGGCGGGGGGCGCGGCTTCAGGTCCCACCGGCCTGGCCCCAGTGCAAGGCATGAGAGTGTGAGGGCATGACAACAATTTGCATATTAGCTATTATATAGGACATCCTCCTTTCCCCCCCATTCACCTCTTCTAGCCCACCCCCACACTCCACCCCAGGCCTTCACCACAGTATTGCCTGTGTCTATAATTTATGCATATATACATACAAGTTCATTGGTTGATCTCTCCCCCCCCCCCCTCCCTCCCCTGCCTTCCCTCTGAGATTCAACAGTCTGTTCCTGCTTCAGTGTCTCTGGATATATTTTTCTCAACAAGGCCTGGCCTCAGGCCAAACTATGAACCAGAGCTTAAACTGTAATATCAGAGCCCAACTGACCTGAAGAAGGAAAATAGCCAATGCAGCCCACTCCAGCCCTCCAGTTTCACCTAAGGACAGAGAACAACACTAAGAAACACTTAGGAAGCCCACAGTTCTGGGGCACAGGCTCACTATAGACTGCTTTTCCTCCCTCTACACCTTGCCACTTCATTTCTCAAGACCGATTTACAGCAATTTATCTCAGCCATTGTAATAGGCAGCTACCAAGAAAAAATTACAAGGCAAACTGAAAGGCACAAAACACAATTTGAAGAGATGGAACAGCATCAGAACCAGACATGGCAGGATGTTGGAATGATCAAACTGAGTATTTAAAACAACTACAATTAACATGCTAAGGATTTAGTGGGTAAAGTAGATGGCCCACAAGAAAGGATAAGCAATGTAAACAGAGAGATGGAATCCTAAGAAAGAATCAAGAATAAATGCTAGAATTAAACACAGTAACAGAAATGAAGAATGCCTTTGATGGGCTTAATATTAGACTGGACATTGCTAAGGAAAGAATATTTGAGCTTGAGGATATATCAATAAAACTTCAAACATTGTGAAGCAAAGAGAACAAAGATTAAAACAAAGAGTAGAATATCCAAGGACTGGGGCAGAACTACTAAAGGTATTCCTACTATGCAAAGGTGCAACATATGCATAGTGGGAATGAGAGAGAGAGAGAGAGAGAGAGAGAGAGAGAGAGAGAGAGAGAAGAGAGAGAAATATTTGAAGCAATAATGAATCAGAATTTTCCCCAAAATGAATCTCAGAAATCAAACCATAATTACAAGTAGCTCAGAGAACAACAGCAGGATAGATGCAAAAAAAAAAAAAAAAAGAGAGAGAGAATCACACCTAGGTATATTTTCAAACTACAGAATATCAAAGATAAAAAGCAAAATCCTGAAAGAAGTCAGAGGAAACATTGGGTGATATTTCCATTACTAACTTTGCTATGTTTTTGTAAGTCTAAAATCAGTTTAAAATAAAAGCTTTGAAAAATTCTGTGGGTTGCCCTCACCAATGTTTCTAGTCCAGTGTTTCTCAAAGGTTTTTCCCCATTATTATACTTCTCTCAATCCCCCTCAAGAGCCCTTTGAGACATTTTCCCCCTGATTGTCCTTCCTATGGATTTCGACTATGACAGATAGGTTTTGCATGTTTATGTATTATATGCATATTTCTGCTTTATATACAAAAATTAAGTTTTCTTGCTCTCCATCCCCAGAACCAATTTTTGCTACCGTTGACAACGCCTATTCTTGTCAGAAGGAGTGATGCTCTCCTTAACCTCCCATGACTTTTTATATCTATTGTTAATTATCAAATGTTGCTTTGCATTTTAGTAAAAACAATGTACATGTATATGTGTGTCTTTTGTCCCAGATCCATCGGCTTCTTAAGATCAATGGTGCTGAATTACCGCATATCCCTCCCACAGTGGCTGATACACAAGGTGCTCAGACACTGTTGCTTTAAAGCAGAGGTTAAGTTCATTTGAAAGGGCATGGAATTAAAATAGGCATAAAACACAGGAGGTCAAATTTAAAGTAAAGATAATAAGGTAGCCGAAACCGGTTTGGCTCAGTGGATAGAGCGTCGGCTTGCGGACTGAAGGGTCCCAGGTTCGATTCCAGTCAAGGGCATGTACCTGGGTTGTGGGCTCAGCCCCAGTAGGAGATGTGCAGGAGGCAGCTGATCGATGTTTCTCTCTCATCGATGTTTCTAACTCTCTATCTCTCTCCCTTCCTCTCTGTAAAAAATCAATAAAAAAAATATATATATATATATAAAGATAATAAGGTAAAAAATAAATAAAGCAAGTCTGAAAATAGTGATAATTATTTGACTCAAAATTTATTTGGGGGAATAGTGAGAAAATACATTGAAACATGGGTGGGTGAATTTGCAGAAAATTCACTTACAATACAATTTATTAAAAAAAACATTTTTGTGAAATTAAAGAAGCAAAACACAGCTACTGGCTATGTGACTATGGACAGAATTTTAATGTTACCTTGATTAGAAATATCATGTATGTAACCTAGTTAGTAAAATGAGTTGGTAATTTCTGTTATTTTAACAACTACAATCCCATTCCCTTTTTTTGTTTCTTATCCTGCATAAAAGTTATTCAAGATAATTTCAGGAAATAAATGTACAGCCCCTTTTCCTAGTATTCCAAATCTAGTCCAGTATCATATTCAAACTTCTAACTTCACCAATTAATATTTCTTCATTCAGCCAGCTGGGCCTATTTTGGGCAGGCAAACTTACCATGGGAAGAGTCATTAACTCTCTTTAAATTTTTAATGGGTGAATCAGAGGCTAGGCCCTTTGTCTATCAATATCCAGATAACAGCCTGGCCAGGGTGGCTCAGTGGTTGAGCATTATGATTTGATTTCCAGGAGGTTATGGTTTGATTTCCAGTCAGAGCACATGCCCAGGTTGCAGGTTAGATCCTCAGTAGGGGCATGCAGGAGGCAGCGATTGATCATGATTCTCTCTCATTATTGATGTTTCTCTCACTCCCCCTCTCCCTTCCTCTCTGAAATTAATAAAAACATTTAAAAAATATATATCCAGGCGACATACACTATGCTCTCCAGCAGTCCTCATGAAGCCATTCTCACTTGGCTTGAGGGAAGGGAAGTCCCTGCACCATGGAAGGGAACAAAGAACACTAACCACTCTGTCCAGATTAATCCTCATCACCATTGCCCTTAACGCCTTGTCCCCTTTGCCTCCCCGTGGAGAGGCTGGAGGTAGGTAATGGGTTAATGCTGGCAGAAGCAAGCATGCAAATTCTGCAAAGATGATCTTCTATAATAATAAAAGCACAGTATGCTAATTAGACCAGAAGTCCTTCTGGATGTCCTTCCTGACAATCTTCTGGACGAAGCTGGGACTGCAAGGGAAGCCCGGGTCCCCGGTGCTGGAGGGAAGCCAGGGTTCCCAGTGCTGGAGGGAAGCCCCGGTCCCGGGTGCCAGAGAGAAGCCGGTGCCAGCAGCCGGGGGAAGGAAAGCCTACTCTTGCACAAATTTCATGCATCGGGCCTCTAGTATAGAAATAAATTTAAAACTGAAAGGGTACTGGCACCTACTATATTTTTTCTGACCTTAGAGATATTGGCTAGAAACTCTGAGGTTATCAGCAATATCTTAGTATTGGTTATATTTTAAGACATAAGTACCATATCTGGCACATAATTGGTATCTAGGAAATGCTAGTTCAATTATTTCTCATTTATCCCTCCCTGTCTCTCTCTCTATCCTTCCTTGAACTACATTGCTTTCTAGTCCATAATTTTAATACTATAAATGTCCTCTTGTGTAAATACATCACATTACTGATTTATGTTCATTTTTATCAAGCCATCTGCTTTCCATAGCATGGAAAAGAAAAAAATAATTAGATTTATAAGTAAATATCATTAAAGAATGCTAAAGTATTGAGTATATGGAGACTTGAAAATTATATTTCAAGTGCTTAAAACAGTGAATAACAAAACAAAATAAATATTAAATATTTCCAGATATTTCTATTTGTCCCTCAGTTTCCTCAACCATAATGTAAGTTTAAGACTAGATAATGTTATCCTATATAATAAAAGCCTAGGTGGCATCAAGCATTATGTCACCACAAGATGGCCACCACAAAGTGGCCCGCAGGGGAGGGCAGTTGTGGGCGATCAGGCCGGTAGTGGAGGGCAGTTGGATGCAACCAGGCAGGCAGGGGAGGGCAGTTGCGGGTGACCAGGCCAGCAGGAGAGGGCAGTTGGGGGCGATCAGACTGGCAGGGGAGCAGTTAGGTGTCAATCAGGTGGGCAGGGGAGCAGTTATGGGGCGATCAAGCTGGCAGGCAGAAGCGGTTAGGGCAGTGGTTCTCAACCTCCTGGTCCTTTAAATACAGTTCCCCATGTTGTGACCCCCAACCATAAAATTATTTTCGTTGGTACTTCATAACTGTAATTTTGCTACTGTTATGAATTGTAATGTAAATATCTGATATGCAGGATGGTCTTAGGAGACCACTGTGAAAAGGTCGTTCGACCCCCAAAGGGGTTGCAACCCACAGGTTGAGAACCGCTGGGTTAGGGGCAATCAGGCAGGCAGGAGAGCGGTTAGGATCCAGCAGTCCTGGATTGTGTGAGGGGTCCCAGATTGGAGAGGGTGCAGGCTGGGCTGAGGAACACCCCCCCCCCCCGCCCGCCCCCCCATAGAATTTTGTGCACTGGGCCTCTAGTCAATTTATAAGTGAGACTAAAACGATGTCACACTGGTTGGAAATATGTTTTATCTCCTCAGTCCTCCATCTCTGCCCACTTAGGGGTTTTCCATAGGAGGGCTTCTAACATATTAACAAGTAATATTTGTCTTCTTTCAATGGTTAAATATTCCCACAGACTTTAATAATTTTATCTATTCCCAAAAATGTAATGGCTTTAATATAAAATTTGTTGATCTTATTTATGGTCCTACAGTCTACCATTTACAGGGTAGCTTCACTGTTGCATAGAGAAATGCTTCTCATGTTGTTTTTGTTTGTGTGTTTGTTTGTTTGTTTGTTGTTGTTTTAAATAAAGTCACTGCTTCAAGGTCCAAGAAGTTTCCTCTAACAAACATAAATCACTGACCAGCAAGAGCTAAGGTGACCTGGAGGAATGTCAGAAGCTGATAAGCTGAGGTGCCTGAGCAGTTGTCAGTCAGAGATCAGATAAGCAGAAGATATCAGGACAATATCCATATCAGTGACCAGGGGAGTAAAGAGTGTGCAAAATCCAGTTAAATAATCTGAAACTACTGGCAGCCAGTGAAAATAATTGAAGAGAGCCCCCTTTGGAAGGGTGATGAGGAAAGGTGATTGGGGATGGAGAGTGCTGCAAAGAAAAAAATTGACAAAGAGCCAATGCACTGTCTTGGCCTCCACTGTCTTTATATTCCTCTCACTGGGTGGAGATTCAGTGCTGCCTGAACCTGGCTTGGAAGGAAACTGTTGATAACTACAAACAGCTGCCTGCCTGAGTAGCAGACACTTATTCTGCATTTGCTGGGGCAGAGAACAGACATATTTCTCCAGCATAGGCAGTTCCCCGACATTAATATCAGTGAACATGCTCTCAGTGCCTCTCACGATTTTATAAGCTTTGATCACAGTTGCTTCATCTTTCATGTTTGCAGGCAGAATGAGCCTGTAGCCCTTCCACATGTGGCAGCCCCTCTGAGCCCCCCTCCCCCCAACCCACCTACCCAATGATCTGAGTTTATCATCCTTCGGACTTTCTTCAACTCCATTATTTCTTAGTGGATCAAGGAAATTTTCCAGGTGCAGATTCTCCATTGTTTAAACAAGGACAGACAATGATTTCTGTTTTATTCTTAAAAACTTTTTTTTTCTCATGTCTCAACACGCTTTGAGATCTAAATGCTCCTTCAACAGCTGTATTTGTGGAAAAATACAGTACTTCTTCAATATCAATGTGTGCAGACACCAGCTGGAGTCTTGTTAAAATACAGATGCTAATTAAATAGGTCTGAGGTGGGGTCGAATTCTGCATTTTTAGAAAGTTCCTAGGTGATGTTGCTAATGTGTAGACCATACTCTGAGTAGTGATGTATTAGTACAACAACCACAGAGACTTTTTGTATGACAGAAGAAAAAGTTTTAAAAGGAATGTGGATTATTTCCCTCATTCCACTTTCCACCCCCAAATCATGACTATATTCTTCCAAATTGGCATATAGTTATTGATTTTTCCCATGAAAACAAATACATAGTATATCACTGCAATTTATTTATATAAATTTAACATTATAAAATTCAGAAAGGTTTAATGTTTGTCCAATACACTTCAGTGTAGTTATGTGCTTTTTATGACATCATAAAACTTATCATCAAGGTATATACATATGTAATGAGACATGTTGGCAAAGAAAAACTGGGATGATGCCAAATTGGAACTGACATAAGGTTATGTGACATAAGTTTATTCAAAATGACATAAATGGTAGGCAAGGGATTTGACTACCATTTAAATAGTGGTGTCAGGTGCCAAAAATATGTGCTACCCCATTATATGGATAAAGAAATGAGGAATTTGATTCATCATTAAAATTTCATTCCAGGGTAGGGGATTGTGATTGGGGCATAAGACTAATTATTACCTTAGAAACTCAAAACTAGGAACAATGGTAAATAAACTCCCCTTCCCAGTGCAGGAGAGAGGAACACAACTCACTTAAAGCTAGTTCTAGTCGGTAGGTAACATTAAGCCTCATCAATAAGCTGCACACACCAGAGGGGCAGGAGGTTGGGGATGTGGGGGTGAAAAAGAAAAGGGTTTGAGAAGTACATTTTTGTAGTTTTTGTAGTTACAAAATCGTTATGGGGCTGTAAAATACAGCATAGGAAATATAGTCAATAATATTGTAATAATGATAATATGGTGTGAGTTCGGTATCGGCAATTTTGGGGGGAACACTTTGTAGAGTATGTATATGATTGTCTAACCACAATGCTGTACACCTAAACTTATACAAAATAATATTGAATTTAAACCAGCCGTGGGCAAACTACGGCCCGCGGGCCGGATCAGGCCCATCTGAAATGAATAAAACTAAAAAAAAAAGACTGTACCCTTTTATGTAATGATGTTTACTTTGAATTTACATTAGTTCACACAAACACTCCATCCATGCTTTTGTTCCAGCCCTCCGGTCCAGTTTAAGAACCCATTGTGGTCCTCAAGTCAAAAAGTTTGCCCACCCTGATTTAAACTGTAATTTAACAGCAATAAAAATAAAAAAATAAAATAAGCTGCACATTTTCTTCTTCATATCTATTTAAAAGATTGCAGAAAAATCAGGTATCACACACCTTTATATATTATTTTTAAAATAGGTCAATGAGGACTGCGGGTCCAGCAAAAATACCATATTTTTTGTGTATAAGATGCTAGTATTTTCTAAAATCGTTAGACTGAAAATCAAGGGGCGTCTTATACATCGAAGTTAGCTGAGGAGGGAGTTGCGTGGGTGCATAGCTGCCCATACCTTGTCAATCAGGCTTCCTCCAATCACGAGTCTTATTGTTACTGACATCAGCTGATGCAGTAATTGGAGGTGGAGGTGGAGAGTATGCAGATGCAATAGGGGCTGGAGCATTCTGACCCTATGAAGATGTAAAAACATAAAAAGATAAATACCGGTAAGTGATTATCTTACTCTGCAAAATTCAAACTGAATATAATCAGCTATGAAAAAGAGCATGGAAATAGAGCTGCAGAGAGACAATTTGGACCTCCTCCCACTGAGTGTGTGATCAGACAGTGGAGAAAACAGGAAGAACAACTCCTAAAGATGCCAAAAAGAAGAAGGCTTTAAGAGGAAAACCAGCAAAGTGGGCAAACTTGGAGCAGAGGCTTACGACTTGGATTATGGAGCAGCACCAGAGTGGCTTATATGTGCCAACCAAGCTTATTCAATGTTAGGCAAGAATGCTTGCAAGTGAATTAACATTGTTGATTTTACAGGAAAGGCAAAATGTTGCTTCGATTTCATGAGGAGAGAAGAGTTGGCCATGAGAACACGAACAAAGTTAGCTCAGAAAATGCTGCCAGTTTATGAGGATGATCTCACATATGTAGACAGTGACTCAGAAGATAGCAGTGATACACTAGGAGTTGAAGAAATTGATATGTCTGGAACTAATAGTGATGAAGAAGACAGCAGTGATGCAACAGAGGCTGAATAAAGTGATATGCTGCATAATATCATAGTACTGGTATGTAGCATTACTTGTGGTAATTACTAAATAAAAATGTGTTGTTTTATGTTTAAAATATTGATTTCTTAATTTTGGGTTGGAAAAATGGAGGGTGTCTTATACTTGGGGGCGTCTTATACACAGAAAAATATGGTAGGATGCCACTCTGTCTCATTTGAATAAAATATTTAACTGTATTCTAGGACTTCTATATTCTTTCATTAGCATTATTTTTTGCTTACTTTTGTGGCAAATGTTGACATTATGAATTTTTGAAAGCCTTCTTGAAAATCTAAATAGCATTCACTTATTTTGTCTATATGCTTATTTAACACCTATTTTAGGGAGAAGAAACATTTCTTCTCCACTCCTGTAGTTTGTTTCTTCCATGGGGGAGCTCCACTAGTTAACAGTCCTGCCTCTTGCCACCTCCTCACTCATCTAATTGTCCATATTGGAATAAGCTAGTGTGGGAAATAACCTCTTTATTGTTCCTTCTATGTGGGATCCGCTTGCCTACAGAAGTCAGCTGCTATTAGTTATGGAATCAGTTTTAAGCAAAGGTTCTGCCCCACGGAAAGGTTCTTAGTGGTCCAGGGCTGTGGGTGACTGGGAAGTTATATTTCTGATTTTCTGGGGTCATTAGTAGGAAGCCCATCATTGTCATTTACCCAAACCAAATTCTCCAGTGCTAACTTTAGTAGCAACAAAGCTAATATTTTGCTTCATATCTGTATAATCTTTTGTCTTACTTCTCAGTTGTTTCAGATTTTGATATAGAAGGGATATAATATTTACTTGGCATATCTTTGAACCCAAACATTATTCATTATTATCACTCCTTCAGAGAATTCCAGAAGGTTAATTCCAACCAAAATATTGTTTCCTGCTTATGCCTAGTACGCATGGCTTCTAATATTTACTAGTACCTAAGCAAATATGAAGATTTTGGGAAGTTGGCCTCAGAAATTTTGAATTCAAGCTTCATCGTTTACTTTACCATAATTGAATAAACTTTGGAACTCAGCCTCTTTGAATCTCAGTTATATAATCTATAAAATGGAGATCAAAATGTCTGCTTTTTACCTTGGAGAAATGCATGTGAAAACGTATTGACAAACATAAATGTGCTTGTCAAGCATAAACACAAATGTGCCATATTGTAAGAACTCTCTATATAGGTGTATAGAGGTGAACACACATTGAAATATATATGACATTGCTTTTGATTATATTCAAATTTATTATCTTTCTAGAAAGCTGGGATTTGAAATTTTTTCTGTATATACTATTAACCCTTATTTATTGGGTCAAATTCTTATTGCATACCATAATATACACTTTGCTCTAGAGTTACTTTTTGATACATACATGGATAAAAAATGCTGTGATATATTTACACAATGGAATACTATACCATTATAAAAAAGAAGGAATTCTTACCATTGCAACAACATGGATATACCTGGAGAGTATCATGCTAAGGAAAATAAGCCAGTCAGAGAAAGTTAAGTATCACATGATCTCACTCATATGTGGAATCTAATGAATAAAATAAACTGATGAACAAAATAGATCCAGAGACATAGAATTTCATAGGGAAGGCAGGGGTTGGGGGTGGGTGGGAAATGACTAACTAGGGAAATTATATGCATAGTCTATGGACACAGACATTAGTGTGGTGAAGGCCTGGGAGGGGCAGGTGAAGGGGGTCAATGGGGAAAAACAAAGGGGAAATCTATAATACTTTGAACAGTAAAGATAAATTTAAAAAATAAAGATTAAAAAATTAAAAGAAAGAAAATTACATATCCATTAAATCATACTTATTAATGTTAAAATACAATGGATAATTTTTATATCTAAGCACTGTGATTGAAAGTATTTCCTTGTGATGCAAAGGTGTTTAAAAGTTAGTTATGTTTATAGTACTCAGGTAGTGTTTTTAAATTATGTAAATATTACCTTGTCTTATTGTTTCACATTTTTAGATGTATTATTTTTAGTTATATGAAGTGTCAAATAACATTTGTTAGCCTATTTCAGTACAGGCACCTTTAATTTGTCAACCAAACAGATGTTCTACTATAAACATGAATAAAAATGAGGACATAGTAAGACTAAATATAAGATATTTTACTGTTAAAATTACTTAAGATTCAACAGTAATTAAATTACACATAATTAATGAAGATGACAAGTAAAATTCACAAGTTTAAATTCTTTTAAAAATATGTTTGTTTGTTTGTTTTTATTGATTTCAGAGAGAGGAAGGGAGAGTGAGAGAGAGAAATATTAATGATTGCAGGCATGTGCCCTGACCGGGAATCAAACAGATGATCTCCTGGTGCATATGACAATGCCCAACCAACTAAGCCACACTAGCTGGGTGCAGTTTACAATTCTTCATAACTATGTGCTTTTTGTTTATTTTTCAAGATTAAGAAGTGATTTAATAATGTTTAATAGCAATATTATTAGAATAAAGTAAGACTTATTCCAGTTATTTTTTCTTTCTGATTCTGATACTGATGTATGTCTGATTCTGATTTTCTGATCTGATTTCTGATTAATTTTAATTCTAATTTTAATAGTGCTCAATCTACTAACATAAATTTTTTCACTTTATTGTCAGAAATAAAATCAATGTTGATAACTTTTTTGACAAATTTCCATTGCAACAGAGGTCTTCTACTTTAGTTGTTTGGAGATATTATCAAACACAAACTCTAAAATTTATGTCTATTAGTTTCTTATTGCTATGGTAAAATTTCACAAAGTTAATAGCTTAAAACAAAACATATTTTTTCTCTTATAGTTATGAAGGTCATAAATCCACAATAGTCCATAAAGGTCCATAGATGGAAAAGATTTTTGCCTCAGGATGAAATATATCTGGAATCTTTCTTATTCTAATTTAGATATTTTAGATGGTGGTATTTGGGAAGTTCTAGCTGATGAGATTTACATGAGATTTTGAACTTGAGCTGATGTACTAGTTTGATATTTGGAAGAACTTGGTTGGGTAGGTGAATGTACTTTGCATGTGGGATGAATATGACACTTTGGAGGTTATAAGGTGCCTTTTATTGAGATGGCTGAGGGGATCCATAGTCACATGCCTGAACTCTTCAATGCCCTCTATATGAATGAAAAGTTTAACTTTGGATTCTTCAGATGCACTAGCAAAAGTTTGTCAACCACACACTTGGCTTACTCTCCAGAGCATGTTTCCTGACAGTTACTGTCCCATGTAGCAATTATTGGAATCTGGATTGGCTAAGAATTCCCCCAATTAGCAAGCACTAGTTCTCCTCCTCCACCTTCTTCCTCTCCTTCTCCTTCTCCTTCTCCTTCTCCTTCTCCTTCTCCTTCTCCTTCTTCCTCTCCTTCTCCTTCTCCTTCTCCTTCTCCTTCTCCTTCTCCTTCTCCTTCTCCTTCTCCTTCTCCTTCTCCTTCTCCTTCTCCTTCTCCTTCTCCTTCTCCTTCTCCTTCTCCTTCTCCTTCTCCTTCTCCTTCTCCTTCTCCTTCTCCTTCTCCTTCTCCTTCTTCTCCTCATTGTTAAAAATATTACATAGGTCCTCCTTTCTCCCCTATAAACCTCTTCCAGCCCACTCCCATCCCACCACCCCCCGCCCAGGCCCTCACCATCCCATTGTCTGTGTCCATGGGTTATGCATATATGCATATAAGTTCATTGGTTGATCTCTTCCCACCCACCCTCCCCTGCCTTCCCTCTGAGATTCAACTAGTTCTTTATTTTGCTTATCAGTTATTACCTCAATCTCTCTTTTCCACTTGCATTTTGCTATAAGTAGCAAGGATAAATCAGTCTGCACCTCCATCGCATTCCTTGGATATTTCCTCAGCTTATTTCCAAGTTCATCATTTACAAATTAGGTTTTCTATATAACTGTAGAACACAATTCAGTAAAAGTATTTTGCCACTATATAATAAAAATACCCTTTCTTCCAGTTTTTAATAATCTGTTTTTCTTTTCCTTATGAGATCTCATAGCAGAAACTTTACCCTCTATATTTCTATCATAAATCAAAGTTTGTTTCTGACAATTTAGGTATACTCTAGATCCGTGTTCGGCAAACAGCGGCTCTCGAGCCACATGTGGCTCTTTGGCCCCTTCAGTGTGACTCTTCCACAAAATACCACGTGTGGGTGCGCACGCACAGTGTGATTGAAACTTCGTGGCCCCTGCGCAGAAGTCGGTATTTTGTGGAAGAGTGGTATTTTGTGGAAGAGTCACACTGAAGGGGCCAACGAGCCGCATGTGGCTTGCGAGCAGCGGTTTGCCGAGCCACAGTTTGCCGACCACTGCTCTAGATGATCTAGGTTTGTTTCTGTTTTTTTAAATCCTCACCTGAAGATATATTTATTGATTTGAGAGAGAGAGGAAAAGAGAGAGAGAGATGAGAGAGAAAGAATGAGAGAGAGAGAGAGAGAGAGAGAGAGAGAGAGACATACATCAATGTCAGAGAGAAACATTGATCAGTTGTCTCCCATACATGCCCCGACTGGGGAATGGACCGCTACTTATGTATGTGCCTTCACCAGATTGAACTTGTAACCTTTTGGTGTAAGGGACAATGCTCCAACCAACTGAGCCATCCAACCAGGGCTAGGTTTTTTTTAAAAATATGATTCTCACTTCCTTTGAGTTTTCATTAGCAGAGGCATTAACATCCATATTTTTAATAATAGTTTCTTCAAGGCAATTTACATTTTTTTCTTATATGCTGTTAATAATTTTCCCAGCCTTTTCTCATTACCCAATTCTAAAGTAACTTCTGATCTGAAGGTTAGAAGCCCAAAATGAGTCTTTATGGGCTAAAATCAAGGAGTGAGCAGGGCTGGTTCCATTGGGAGATTCCACAAACAAACAAAAAAAGTTTATGTTTTCCTTGCTTCTTCCAACTTCTACAGACGGTCAGCACCATCTCCCACCTCCCTTCCTTCTCTTGTCACATCACCTCCTGCTCTTTAGTCAGATCTCTCTCTGCCTCCCACTTATAATAAGGACACTTGTGATTGCACTGGGCACATTCATATAATCCAGAATAATCTCCCATCTCTAAGTCTCTTACTTAATCATATTTACAAAGTTTATTTTACTAAATAAAGGAATATATTTATAAGCTAAGGATTCACATGGTGACATTTGGGTGGGGTAGGGGCTTTGTTCAACATACCACAGCTTGATATCACCTGCATTGATTTTTGCCTTATTATTTTAGTCAACTTTGAAAAGTAATTATATTTTAGATTTTCCAGAAACTTAATATTAGAAGTTTATTAATAACAATTTATTCAAACTTTCTCTTATTTTTAGTGATGTAATAATGCTCTTATATAAGAGTATTTTGTACAATACAAATTACTTGGAGTTACAAGAAGTTGTGACATTGTATGGACAAAGCTGACTACATCTTAAAAAACTGACTCCATTCTGATGCTAATCTGCCAGCTTTACTTCAGAGTGAATGAGCCCAGATGGACCTCCTCTGACCTCCTCCATTTCCTCCAGATAGACTCTGGAATGTGTACAGAGGTTTCGGGCTAATCCTGACCTTTCCATTACTCCTTCTTCTGGGGCAAGGAGCCCTAGATATTCTCTATCTCTTAGCTCTCCCTGGCACCAGGGCCTGATTTTCTTCTCCCCCTGACTTCTTACACATTCTTTTTCTAGCTGAAGGGGGATCTAAAAGGTGAAAATTGCAGAGATCTGAATGTCCTATGACCACCCATCCCCGTTACTGTATGCAAGTTCTCTGTTAGACCCATCACCCAACAAGCTCGTCCTTTGGTCTCTTGGCCCCTTTGACATTTGGAGGCCACTTTGCATACATGGCCTTTTCACAGAACAGATACTTAGATTGTGCAGAAAATGTTTCTGATAGTCAAGATGTGAAATCATCATGTTAAAGATGATTCATTATGTTGCTTTTCCAAGTACAACTTGTCAGAGTGCCTCATATTTTGTTAGATAAGGGAAAATAAAGATGTGGCCAAAAAGCTTTTGTTAGAGATGAGTTACTTGCTTCACTGTTGAACATTGACCTTCATTAAGAAAGATAAGGCCATTGTGTAAGCCAGCTTCACTTTTTATAAATGTGGAGCTCACACTCTATATATGCCTATGTTGAGAGAAGACATACTACATACCTACAAAGGAGAAGTTTGAAGACTTTTTTCCCCCCAGATTTTTAGGAGACCTAAAGTAAGTTTCAAAAAATACCCTCAAAGCCAAATAGTTTTCTCATATATGTAGTACAATCACAAAGTTATGAGTCTGGTTCTAAAAACTACAAAGGAATATTAGTTTCATTTCTTTTTCGATGCCAGAAAAAGTTAATGCTTTAATTATGTTGGTGATTTAGTGGTAACAAAATACAGCCAGCTTTTAAATCAGCATCCTCACAGTCAAACTCTGATCCCCACCTATCATATCCAATTGCCTACCAATTTCTGTTCCATCCCATCCATATCCACTTCCACTAACCTGATTCAGTTCAGTGAAACTGTTCCCAGTATGTATTCAATAGCATCCCATTTAGCCTTCCTCCTCAGTTTTGCTCAGCTTCAATCCATACTCTGCATAGGGACTCAAATAATATTTTCCTGAAATGCTAATTTAATTATTACACCTTTATCCTCAAAAATTTACACGATAACTTCAAGTCCAAACTTCTTAATTTAGCATACCCTTGGTGGCGCACTTAACAAGGCATGGATTAAATTGCACATTTAGGAAAGGAAATTTATCCAAAGATGGCATATAACATTTCCTTTGTCAACAGAGTTGGGATGTGAACATGAACACATTAAACTCTTTCTTAGGCTTTCTGCTCTACTATTGTCCCTGAATCACCCCAAAACTTTGTTTCTATCTATTGCAGTACTTAGCATACTTCTTAGCTTTCCCCCACTAGATATTGGCTTTTTAGGGAAAGAATCATGTTTCCAAAGTATATAATATTGTGTCTAGCACAGAGTTAGGTCTTCACTTAATGTTTGTTGGATAAATAAAGACTTTCCGAATTTGTTTTTTCCTCTAATACAGTGTAACCAGACAGCAGTGATTTGCATGCTAAGAATTAGAAGGCAAGTGAATAAAAGGATCAAAATTAACAAGAAGAACCTAAGTGCTAAATCCATCAATTATAAAATTTAGGTTTAGGAGTCAAGTTTTATAGTGGCTTACAATGTTTTCCTAGATTCTGTGTTTTAAAATTGTTTAAGGAGCCCTAACTGGTTTGGCTCAATGGGTAGAGCGTAGGCCTGTGGACTCAAGAGTCCCAGGTTCAATTCCAATCAGGGGCATGTACCTTGGTTGCGGGCACATACCTACTGGGGAGTGTGCAGGAGGCAGCTGATCGATGTTTCTCTCTCGTCGATGTTTCTGGCTCTCTATCCCTCTCCAATCCTCTCTGTAAAAAATCAATAAAATATATTTTAAAAAACTTGTTTAAGGAATTGTGCCTTAAATGGGTAGTCTGATTTAATTTAGGAATTGATAACTGAAAAAGCTTACAATTACATATTTTTAGCCAACTGTGTGTGTGTGTGTGTGTGTGTGTGTGTGTGTGTATTGTGTAATAAAGAACATAAGATAACCTCCCGACCGAGGAGCAGCAGCCACACAAGCAGCCTGTCCCCCATCTGAGGAGCAGCAGCTGTGCAAGCAGGCCACACCCATAAGACGACCAGTATTCCTGTAAGCAAACTGCCCCTGTCCAAAGAGCGGCAGCCTCATGAGTATCCCACCCCATCTGAGGGAGAGCAGCAGCGTGCAGCCAGCCCCGATCCAAGGAGCAGCAGCCACGTGAACAGCCTGCCCCTGACCAAGGAGAAGCAACCGCGCTCAGCCAGCCCCCATCTGAGGAGCAGCAGCCTCGTGATCAGCCCACCCCTGTCCAAGGAACAGCAGCTGTTCAAGCAGCCTCTCCTACCAGCCAGAGGAGACACCATTGCTGTGAACAGCACCCACCAGAGGAGCCGCTGCCAACTGAGGAGCAGCCCCTGCATGACTCGAAATCTAGATCAGTCGGTGAGACCAAAAATGGGTAGACAAAGAAACCCCAAAGGAAAGAAAAGGAGGATTCACCAGAAAAGCAGCTAAGTGAAACAGAGGCATGCAATATGTCAGAAAAATGATTCAGAATAAGGGTCCTAGAGTTCATAAACCGGATGGAGGAAAAAATCAACAACTTACGTAAGAATCAAGAAGAAATGGATGAAAAAAACAATAACTTATGTAAGAATCAAGAATAAATGAAGAGTGATATAGCTGCAATAAAAAACACCATGGAAAGTTTCAACAGTAGACTAGGAGAAGCAGAGACCAAATTAGCGAAATAGAAGACAGGGAAGCAAAACACACTCAAACTGAACTGCAATTGGAAAAAAAAAAATTAAAAGACAGGAGGAGAGCCTAAGGGAGATATGGGACAACATGAAACCAAGCAACATACGAATAATAGGGGTGCCAGAACAACAGGAAGAGGAACAGGGTTAGAAAACCTATTTGAAGAAATAATGTCAGAAAACTTCCCTGAGGTGGGGAAGAGAAAAGTCACACAAGCACAGAGAGTCCCAAACAAGATGAACCTGAAAAGACCCACACCAAGACACGTCATAATTACCATGGCAAATGTTCAGGACATAGAGAGAATCTTAAAGGCTGGAAGAGAGAAACAGAAAGTTACATACAAGGGATCTCCCATTAGATTATCAAATGATTTCTCAACAGAAACACATCAGGCCAGAAAAGAATGGATTGAAATTTACAAAGTGATGTAAAGCAAGGGACTGAATCCAAGAATACTCTATCCAGCAAGGCTATCATTCAAAATTGAAGGAGAAATAAGAAGCTTCACAGATAAAAAAAAAAAAAAAAAGGCTAAGGGAGTTTATCATCACCAAGCCAGCAATGCAAGAAATGCTAAAGGGACTGGTGTAAAAAGAAGAAATAAAAAGCTAAGAAAGAAAACAAGCACAAAAAATAAAAATGGCTACAAACAAGTACCTTTCAATAATAACTTTAAATGTAAATGGGCTAAATGCTCCAATCAAAAGACATTGAGTGGCTGAATGAATAAAAAAACATGACCCATATATATGCTGTCTACAAGAGACCCACCTCAGAATAAGGGACTCACACAGACTGAAAGTAAAGGGATGGAAAAATATCTTTCAGGCAAATGGAAATGAAAAAAAGCTGGGGTAGCAATACTTATATAGGACAACATAGACCTCAAAGTGAAAGCCATAACAATTGATAAGGAAGGCCACTTCACAATACTAAAGGGATCGATACAACAAGAGGATCTAACCCTGATAAACATATATGCAGCCAAAGCAGGAGCACTCAGAGACATATAAAAAATACTCCTGGAAGATATCAATGGAGAGATCAACAACAATATATTCATAGTAGGGGACTTTAATACACCACTGACATCACTGGATAAATCCTCTAGACAAAAAATCAGCAAAGAAACAGCAATCCTATATGACTCACTAGATCAGATGGACTTAAATGATATCTTCAGAACATTTTACCCCAAAGCCGCAGAATATACGTTCTTCTCAAGTGCACATGGGACATTTTCAATAATAGACCACATATTGGGTCACAAACAAAGTCTCCCCAAATTCAAGAAGATTGAAATCATACCAAGCATCTTCTCAGACCACAATGGCATAATATTAGAAATAAACTACAATAAAAACAATCCAAAACACTCAAACACGTGGAAGCTGAATAGCATGTTATTAAATATTGATTGAGTTACCAATGAGATCAAAGAAGAAATTAAAAACATCCTTGAAACTAATGACAATGAAGACACAACAATCCAAAACCTATGGGACACAATGAAAGCAATCCTGAGAGGGAAGTTTATAGCTCTACAGGCCTACCTCAAAAAAACAAGAAAAAATGGCAATAAATCATGTAACTCTACAACTCAAAGAATTAGAAAGAGAGCAATAAGAAAAGCCCAGAGTGAGCAGAAGGAAGGAGATAATAAAGATTAGAGCAGAAATAAATTGCATAGAGACCAAAAAAAAAAAAAAAACTATACAAAAGATCAATGAAACCAAGAGCTGGTTCTTTGAAAGGATAAACAAGGTTGATGAACCTCTTGCCAGGCTCACCAAGATGCAAAGAGAGAGGACCCAAATAAACCAAATCAGAAATGATAGAGGCGAAATAACAACGGACCCCACAGAAATACAAATGATTGTTAAACAATACTACGGACAACTCTACTCCAACAAACTACACACCCAGGAGGAAATGGACATATTCCTAGAAAAATACAACATTCCAAAACTCAATCAGGAAGAATCTAAAAATCTCAATAGGCCAATAACTATGGAAGAAATTGAAGCAGTCATCAAAAAGCTCCCAGCAAACAAAAGCCCGGGGCCAGACAGCTTCACAGGGGAGTTTTACCAGCCATTCAAGGAAGAACTAAAACCTATCCTCCTCAGACTATTCCAAAAAATTGAAGAGGAAGGAACACTTCCAAGCTCATTCTATGAAGCCAGCATCACCCTAATATCAAAACCAGATAAAGACACCACGAAAAAAGAGAACTACAGGCCACTATCCCTCATGAACATAGATGCCAAAATTCTCAACAAAATCTTAGCAAATCGGATCCAGCAGTACATCAGAAAGATCATACACCATGACCAAGTAGGATTTATCCCAGGGATGCAAGGATGGTAAAATATCTGCAAATCAATAAACATGATACATCACATAAACAAATTGAGAGAAAAAAAAAAACATATAGTCATATCAATTGATGCAGAAAAAGCATTTGGCAAAATCCAACACCCATTTCTGATAAAAACTCTCAGTAAGGTGGGAATAGAAGGATCATACCTTAACATAATAAAAGCCATATACGACAAACCCACAGCCAACATCATACTCAATGGGCAAAAACTAAATTCATTTCCCCTAAAAACAGGAACAAGACAGGGATGCCCACTCTCACCACTCCTGTTCGACATAGTACTGGAAGTAATAGCCATTACGATTAGAAAAGAAGAAGAAATAAAAGGCATCCAAATTGTAAAAGAAGAAGTAAAACTGTCCTTATTCGAAGATGACATGATATTGTACATAAAAAACCCTAAAGACTCCATCAAAAAACTATTAAACTTAATAAATGAATTTGGCAATGTAGCAGGATACAAAGTTAACACCAAGAAATCTATGGCATTTCTATACACCAATAGTGAACGTACAGAAAGAGAGACTGAAAAAGCAATCCCATTTACCATCACACCAAAAAAATTAAGCTACCTAGGAATAAACTTAACTAAAGAGGTAAAAGACCTCTACTCAGAAAACTACAGGACATTGCAAAAGGAGATAGACATAACAGATGGAAGAACATACCATGTTCATGGATTGGTAGAATCAACATCATTAAAATGTCCATACTACCCAATGCAATCTATAAATTCAATGCACTCCCCATTAAAATACCAATGGCATATTTCACAGACCTAGAAAGAACGCTCCAAAAATTCATTGGGAATAAAAAAAAGACCCCGAATAGCTGCAGCGATCCTGAGAAAGAAAAACAAAGTAGGTGGGATCTTAATACCAGATATCAAGCTGTATTACATAGCCACTGTTCTCAAAACTGCCTGGTACTGGCACAAGAACAGACATATAGATCAGTGGAATAGAATAGAAAGTCCAGAAATTAGCCTGAACCAATATGCTCAATTAATATTTGACAAAGGAGGCAAGAACATACAATGGAGTCAAGACAGTCTCTTCAATAAATAGTGTTGGGAAAATTGGACAGATACATGCAAAAAAAATGAAACTAGACCACCAACTTACACCATACACAAAAATAAACTCAAAATGGATAAAGGAGTTAAATGTAAGATGGGAAACCATAAAAATACTAGAGAAATCCAAAGGCAACAAAATCTCAGACATAGCCAAAGCAATTTCTTCACCTATACAACTCCTAGGGCAGTGATGGCGAACCTATGACACGCATGTCAGAGGTGACACGCAAACTCATTTTTTTGGTTGATTTTTCTTTGTTAAATGGCATTTAAATATATAAAATAAATATCAAAAATATAAGTCTTTGTTTTACTATGGTTGCAAATATCAAAAAAATTCTATATGTGACACGGCACCAGAGTTAAGTTAGGGTTTTTCAAAATGCTGACACGCCAAGCTCAAAAGGTTCGCTATCACTGTCCTAAGGCATTAGAAACTAAAGAGAAAATAAACAAATGGAACTACATCAAAATAAAAAACTTCTGCATAGCAAAAGAAACCATCAACCAAACAACAAGAAAGCCCACTGCATGGGAGAAATATTTGCCAATGTTATCACCAATAAGGTTTAATCTCCAACATTTATAGGGAACTCATACAACGTAACAAAAGGAAGATAAACAATCCAATCAAAAAATGGGCAAAGGACCTAAATAGACACTTTTTGAAAGAGGACATTCAGAAAGCCAAGAGACATATGAAAACATGCTCCAATTCACTAATCATCCGAGAGATGCGAATTAAAACAACAATGAGGTACTATCTCACACCTGTCAGAATGGCTATCATCAACAAATCAACAAACGAGGTGCTGGAGAGGATGCGGAGAAAAAGGAACACTTGTCCACTGCTGGCGGGAATGTAGACTGGTGCAGCCACTATGGAAGACAGTATGGAGTTTCCTCAAAAAGTTAAAAATGGAACTTCCATTTGACCTGGTGATTCCACTTCTAGGAATATATCCCAAGAAACCAGAAACACCAATCAGAAAGGATACATGCATCCCTATGTTCATAGCAGCACAATTTACCATAGCTAAGATTTGGAAACAGCCTAAGTGCCCATCAGCAGATGAGTGGATTAGAAAACTGTGGTACATCTACACAATGGAATACTACGCTGCTATAAAAAAGAAGGAATTCTTACCATTTGCAACAGCATGGATGGAACTGGAGAGCATTATGCTAAGTGAAATAAGCCAGTCAATGAAAGAAAAATAACACATGATCTCACTCATTTATGGATAATAAAGACCATTATAAACTGATGAACAAAAATAGATACAGAGGCAGAGCAGCATAAACAGACTGTCAAACTACAGGGGGAAGGCCAGGGAGGTTGGAGGGGGTGGTAAGAGATCAACCGAAGGACTTGTCTGCATGCATATAAGCATAACCAATGGACACAAGTCACTGGGGGGTAGGGGAGGCCGGGGGAAGGTCAAGGGGGGAAAAAAAGGAGATATATTTAATACTCTTTATAATACTTTAAGCAATAAAACAAAATTTTAAAAAAAGAACATAAGATAAAAATTCAACAAACAATATGTGTAGAGCTAATTTAATTTAATTTGAAATATAAAATTATCTATATAAAAATACCAATACTATTGAATAGATTTTATTGATTGATTATAAGAGAAAAAATATACTTTGAACAGTTAGTAAGTTTAAAATAGGTAGTCAATGCAGCCAGGAAAAAAGCGTGTAAGACTCCAAGAATTTGTGTTGAAACAGACAAATTATGAAAGAACTATGATATGCCTTAATTTTTTTTAACTGAACCTTGTGAAGTTATTCAAGATTACAATGGGAGTTTGTATAGTGGGGTTAAAGTTTTAGCAAGGGTTACATGACACACATAATCCTCATGATTTATTGATGCAGGAGCAGTGCTTTATAGAAAATGTATTATATTATAATGAGAACAAGTAAAAGAAATCAAGTAAGTAGTAAGTAATAGTTGAGCCATATATTGTCTAGCTAGTTCAACCTTTGTTGAATATCTGAGAGAATTTGGGAAAAGCTTTTCGCTATGTTATAATTCATTATATATAGAAATTTCTTTTGAACCCACATGCTTGAGTTTCTAGGTAGAGCACATACCCATTTTTTTCTCCCAATAAATTTGCTAAAATCAGGCATTGACAATTTTTTCATATAGTTACCTAACATATATTGTGTGTCCTATCCTGCTGGTGACCACCTCTGTGAAGATGAATTTGGGAGTGGGAAAGTAACAGGCGCTCATTCTCCTGGGCGTTGTGCAAGCAGGCCTGTGATGGGCAAAACTATAGAAGCCAATGCTTATTATTACTCAGGAAATTAGGAGCCATGTAGAGAGGGCAATGGGTCCTATTCAGGGAGCCAACAAAGACCTATTACAAATTATGATCAGTTTGTCATTGTTCAAGATAATCCCAGTTTACTTTCTATGCCTAAATTAGATCCAGGTCTTAGAGCCAGCAACCATCCAGATGGTAGTAGTTCTTTGGGACTTGACATTATTTTAAAAGGTCACCACAGGCAAATTATAACCGGCACCTCATTCTTATCACAAACAAAACATCTGTGATCTTGCTCCAATTTTGAATCATTGATGAGGCAGTTTCCCAAGACAACTTCTTGCCGATTTTCTAGATGAACTATGTGAACTATTACTTTTCCTATTAAATACTCTCACATGTATTATATATACAGGCCCATAATGCTTCTAAAATATTGTCACTTAAATTTGAGTGAAAAGCTCTTTTTAGAAACATGCCATAGATTCACTTAGAGTAAAATCATTCAAGAAATATTTCCTATGTAAGATGTATTTTCTTCCTTGAAGTGTCACTGCATCTCTGCAAGCTTACAACATTTACTCTGGTGCCTCAAAAGTATTTTATGTCAAATAATAAATAAATAAGTGTGATATATAATGTTTAAATTATGTTTCAGAAGTTGCTTTCTTTTTTCAACTACAGAGTAAAATATTTATTAAAAGTGTGAATTAGTGACACACTCTGTCATTGTATCCCCCATGTACTTTCATACACAAAATATATATACATATGCAAATATATATACAAATATATATATTTGCATATATTACATGTGTACATAATGAAAATACTTTGTACTGACATATGTTACATGTATATATTGTGGGAAGAGACAGGTTGGGAAATGAAAATGTATCTTTTATTTCACCATCTTAAGATATTTGCTACTATTTTGCCAAGCCAGTAATAACTGATGTTCATACTGAAGATTTAAAGGCCATTTATTATTAATTAAAAGTTAAATTATGCCCAGTGTAGGTTTGTGACTTCCTGGTTCACAGGTTGATGCTAAACCATTGATCCACACTACACTGGCTGGGCTAGGCTTGAATTTAGTGAATTTTATTCATTTATTTAATTGCTTCTTTCTATATATCTATTTGAGTAATTATAAAACTCCATGATTAGTGGTAAGTTTTGTTCTGAATCCTAGCCCTATAACTAAAGTCTGGCTTCTTTGTTTTATTTGTGCTAATAAACTTTTCCACCACTTCCAAAGAGATGCTGGGAGTTTATATTATTCCCCAGTAACATATTTTCTTGATAGGGACAACTCATCCACTTGGCTGCTGGTATAGCTCCTACAGTAAAGATCATTCTCTGTTCCTCTTTGATGACTGTCATTGTAGTTTATTTTATATTAAAATTACCAGAGGCAACCCAATGTCTGTCTATAGCAAAAACTGAAATTTTAGGAATCATCTGGATGTGTGGTAAAAAAATATGGATGTCTGAAGTGGAACCTGGGAACCATTTTCATTTATGCAGTCTAACGTGTAGCCTCATTTGACAGCCACTAAGTACTTCTAGAATATAAGCTCCCTAAAGGACACACATGAATTTAACCTCCAGGTGGAACTCAATTTCCCATTTCATAACTCCAACCTCAAGAACATAAATAGGCCATAGTAAAGGGCTATAGTTTTTGGACAAGAGAAATGAGGAAGCCTTCCATATCAAGTGCCATTTTTTTGTTTGGTAAAATTCTTTCATTACTTTTCTGTCTTGGAACTCTTAAAATGTAGACAGCATCATCTTCCACTTCGAAGGTGATCTTCAAGGCACAATTGGAATTGAGACCTATCAGAATTATAGTATATCCAGATGGATTGAGACAGACAGTAGATTGGTTAGGTTAGATCTACTTTGAATTTTGTGGGAAAATGTTTTCTTTTCTTTATTTGTGACTGATTCTACTACTCATTCAAATGGTAAGATTTTGAGGATTAAAATTATTTTGGAGACTGAGGATGTTAGTCTCTTGCTGAGTGTCAATCTGATCTCACAAATGGTTAAGCCCAGGGTGTTAGAGTAAGAGAACACAGAGATTTAGGCCAAAACCTGGTCGATAATCAAGTTTTCCCTGAAGTGTCTTCCACATAAAGATATACCCATTGGGAACTAACTTTGCAGTTGCATGATGATTTTAAGAATCTGGGATTTAATCATCTTTGTCTCTCATAGACATTCAGCTAATCCTTAACATACTGCCTATGCTTTAATGGATACTTTTTGAATGAATGAAAAAATCATTTTCTTTATTGACTCTTTATGTGTAATGTTTCTGACCTCTTTAAAAATTACTTCATTTATTGAAAAAGTTTGAAATCATAATTTCCTCCCTAATTGGGCTCATCTGTAATTTGCAGGCAAATAAGTTTCCACATATGCATTGTGACAGTTATGAAAATAGTAAATCTTTTAGTGTTTGGCATTTGCCCAACTTGATTTTCAAATCTGATTAAAAATAAAACAAAGCACAGATAGCTGGATAGCTACATAGAGGCCAACCTCCTTAGCCTAGTCATAAAAAAAAAGATATTTGAGAACATTTTGGCCAAGAGTTCAGATTCTTGATTAAAAACAGACATATTTTCTGTTTATGCATTAGTAATTTTTGTTGTTCACAGGGAAAAAAATGACTCACCATGATATTTAATTGGTAAACAGACGGAGAAGACTTTTCTGCACTCCTTTGTTTTCTTTTTAAAGAAGTAAAAGAACATTTTCTTCTCCAACTTAAAGTGATTGAGAGCAATATAATAGATGTGGTTAATTTCATCTTTTGGAATGATATTGTTTGAAATAAAAAGAAGTGAAGCAAGAATATTTGGACATATATTTCACATAATCTCTCTCTCTCTCTCTCTCTCTCTCTCTCTATATATATATATATATATATATATATCCCACATTCAAAGGCTGTTAAATAGCGTTGTTTACCCATATCTTCAGAAAACAATCACTTCTACTGTCATGGTAAACAACCTGCTTCCCTATTTATAATGGTCTGGCCCTCTAGCAACTTCAGCGTGAAATTATAGCTAATTTGCCTACAAACATCAGGCGGTCATAATAATCTGGCCACTCAGTGTATATACTAGAGGCCCAGTGCACAAAACTTGTGCTTGGGGGTGTGTGTCCTTCAGCCCGTACTGCACCCTCTCCAATCTGGGACCCCTCGGGGGATGTCGGACTGCAGGTTTAAGCCCAATCCCGCCTAAACTGGCAGTTGGACATCCCTCTACAATACAGGACTGCTAGCTCCTAACTACTCACCTGCCTGCCTGCCGGATTGTCCCTAACCACTTCTGGCTACCAACCCAATCGCCCCAACTGCCCTCCCCTGCTGGCCTGATCACCCCCAACTGCCCTCCCCTACCAGCCCAATTGCTCCCAATAGCCCTCCCCTGCCAGCCTTATCACCCCCAACTGCCCTCCCCTGCCAGCCTGATCACCCCCAACTACCCTCCCCTACCGGCCTGATCACCCCCAACTGCCCTCCCCTACCAGCCCAATTGCTCCCAACTGCCCTCCCCTGCCAGCCTTATCACCCCCAACTGCCCTCCCCTACCAGCCTAATGGCCCCCAACTGCCCCTCCTTGCTGGCCTGATCTTGCCCGCAACTGCCCCCTTGCCGGCCTCGTCACCCCATGTAGCCTGCTGTTAAGTCGTTTGGTCATCCCTCACTAACCCCCCCTGCCAGCCTTGTTGCCCCATGCAGCTTTCTGTTTGGTCATTACTGTTACTATGATGGTGTCCCAGACAATTTACATATTCCTCTACTATTGTATAGATATAATGGCCAGAACATAAACTAAAATAAATTTCAAAAATCTCCAAAACAATAATTTGAATATTTAGGATCCTGATCTCATTAATATGTAGTAAATGAATAAATCAGAATTTCACAATGTGTATTCTCTGGAAATGTCATTTTTAAAAGTAGCAACAGGTATTATTTAAGACAGAAGCTCTGTGGTCAAATATATTTGGGAGAAACTAGTTTAAACAAGTCAGACAAATTTCTTTGTTGCAGTACTCTTCAGAACATTATAAATGTAATTTGGATGGTGCTATACAGATAATATATTGTCATACAGTATACAAATATACCAGATTTCAAGTGCATCTATTTTATTGCAAGCAAGGTTCTGTAGACCATGCTAAGGAAATATTTGTCAGTTCACACATTAAGTCCTCAAGATTGCACTGTGCATTGGTATTCACTAATAAGTAGTATAAATAGTATTTAACTTGTCTGGAAATATTAAACAGTCTCAGCAAATGAATCATGTACTAGTTTCTATTTAAATTCTAGTTCACCTTTCTCTTTTGTCTAAATTGTAGAAGAAGGTTATCATTAAAATGTGTTTTAACTTTAACCTAGAAAACTTTGTCAGCAGGAGAGAGAAATAAAGAGCTTCATTTTCACCTTGAAAGTATACTAGGGTATAACTCTGGTTAATAAAATACTTAGATCCTTGATGAAAGAAATCATTGTAACAACAATATCCATCATCATTATTATTTCTTCAGAAAGAGAATTGGCCTCTGGGTATTCTTAGACTAATCCCATCTGCCACCACAAAATTTGGTCTTTGAAGCAAATGCATTAGGTATTTCCTGGTTCACATCCTCAGATAATAAAGAGCTTCATTAAATATAGAAATCTCTCTATACCCTCTGCCTCACAGTGGTTTAATATATAAAAGCTTGCAATAGACACAGAAATTATATTTACATTATCAAATCCACATTGCTGTATAATCGGTTGTGTGGGAAAAACTTAAGGTCAATCTCTACCCAGCAGCTGACAAGGGATAGCGTTTGAATTTGACTCCCTTCTTTACTTGATTTTATTTAAAAAGAAACAATAGCAACAACAAAAATGACACATAACATTTCAAAGCCAATTTTCAAGTAATAATAGCTTGCATTTCTGCAAGAGCAAAGATGTTCCAGCTGAAAGCTATGCTAACATCAGCTCTTATGATCTTTCCTATCCCTGCAAGGCAGACAAAATCACCTATCTAACAAGGCACACACTGGAAAATGAACTAGATACCTGGGTAAGCTGACAGGGAACATTATCAGACTGCATAATAGTAGTAATACATAAGTAGGATTAATGTGAGAAAGTTAGTTCAGGCAAAATGCTATTCTGGCTGTCTGCAAGTCTAGTCTTGTTCCAAGGCTCTGGCACTTAAGATCAAGGGAAGATATAGATGCCTACAACGGCATCATGCCTGACAATACTATTTCACTGTGTTTTCTTAAATGGGGACTCTAAAATTGCTTTTAAAAATTTCTAATAACCCATAAAACAGATAAAATCTACTGTGGGAATTTTAATTATCTATTTTTTTTTTTAAAAAAAGCATTTCTCCTGACCTATGTAAAAAGTATAAACCTTGACAAGGTTTTGTCAAAGAATCTGAACAATTGGACAAAGTATATATATATATATATATATATATATATATATATATATATATACATATCAAAACATGATGTGAAATTGTTTATTTTAGTTTTATATTGCTTAAGGTAATAAAAAAATGGAAACTAAATGTTATAGTGAATTACTACTACAAACTGAAATTTCATCTTTTCTTTTCATCTAATTTTTCATCTCTCATTTTCTGTATCTTATTGCACTCCACTAAAAGAGTCGAATCACTTATCAGCACTCATTCCAGAAATCACCCTACTGACAAAACAACACATCATCTGGTTATCTTTTAATAAAAGAGAAAGAGTGCTTTCTTAAGACAACAAAATAATGGACATGTTTTGATAAATTTTACTACATTCAATTAAAGTCATCTGTATATCAAGGCAATCATGAACAAAGTTATAAGACATGTGATTGACATTGAGAAAAATTTTGCAACTTGTAGACTAGACAATATAGCAATGTATCTATATATACTGGTATAAAAGGCTAAAATGCAATGTGTCCCCTCAGGAGTTCCACTGGGAGACTGGGAATTCAATCGCTTGCTATGATGTGCACTGACCACCAGGGGACAGCATGGTATGAAGGAAAGCCCCGGCTGGCAGCTGGCAGCTAGGGAAGGAAGGCCCCAGCCAGCAGCTGGAAGGTTCTGATTGGCCCTGATTGCCAGCTAGGCCTAGGGACCCTACCCCTGCACAAATTTTGTGCACCAGGCCTCTAGTCTATATATATAAAAGCTTAAGTGAACAGAATGACCAGAACAACCAGAATGATAGATCACTATGATGCACACTGACCACCAGGGGACAGACACTCAATAATGCAGGAGCTGCCACCTGATGGTCAGTGTGCTCCCACAGTGGAAGTGCTGCTCAACTGACAGTTCTGTCCTGGTGGCCCACCAGCCTTGTGGTAGCCACTCACTCCCTCAGTAGTCTTGCAGGTCCAATCTCTGGAGAAGGGGCTAGGCACCAGTAGACCAGCTCTGCTGGCATGATCCTGACAGCACCACCGACCTCCTGGAAGTTGACTTTGGGCACTGTGGCCACTTCCCCTCTCCAGATACTCTGCAAGGAAGAAACAATATAAAAGTGGCCACCAGGTGGCTCCCGACAACTGGCAAGAATGTCAGTGGGACAGATCTAGATCCCAGGCCAACAAGGGCATCTCACCTCCTGCCTGGAGGACCAATCACATTCCGCCTCCCTCCCCCCCCCACACACACACCCCTTGGGACTCCACTCATGCACAAATTTGTGTACTGGGACTCTAGTTATTAAATAAAATGTACAAAAAACTACAAGTTAATAAGTAAACCTAACAACTTGATAGAAAAATGGACAAAGGATAAGAAAATTAAGTCACAAAATAATAAATACTAATGTTCAATTCCATAGTTGCCATAACAAATTACTACAAACTCAGAGCCTTAAAACACATTTATCATGTTACTAGAGGCCCGATACAGAAAATTCACGCAAGAGTAGGCCTTCCTTGCCCTGGCTGCTGGCACCGGCTTCCCTCTGGCACCCGGGACCTGGGCTTCCCTCTGGCCACCAGCAGGTACCCCGGACCCAAGCTTCCCTTGCAGCCCTGGCTTCATCCAGAAGGTCACCTGGAAGGATGTTCGGTCTAATTAGCATATTACGCTTTTATTATTACAGATAGTTCTGGGGTTAGAAATCTGACACAGTTCTCAATGTACATCGTCAGCAAACTGTATTCCTTTCTGGCGGTTCTATGGAATAATCTGTTTCCTGTACACTGAGTTGTTGGAAGAATTAAGATTCTTGATGTTGCAGCACTGAGGTCTTCATTTTCTTGCAAGCTGTAAACTGAGAGTCATTCCCAGCTTCTGGAGGATGCCACATTCCTGGACTCATGGCCCAACTTCCTCCATTTTTAAAGTCAGCAATTATAGGTAAAGTCCTTCTCTCATTGCATTTCTTTGACTCTTCTTCCATCTTTTATGCCTTCAAGAGTTTATGATATTGGGTTAGAAGAACCCAGATAATTCAGGATGACCTTCCCATCTCAGTCTTTAAGTTTAATCTGCAAAGACCCTTTCTCTTTATAAAGTAAAGGTAACATATTCTTAGGTTCTGAGGATTGGGATAGGAATATTAGTGGGCATCATTTGGTCTACTACAACCAATAAAAAGGATAATTAGTTTAAATTCATTTGTAATCAGAAAATGTAGATTTAAAAAATGAGATGTGATTGAATTAAATTGCATTCAATTGTCAAAGATTAAAAATTAAATTTTATGTCATCCATTAAATGGTGAAAATTAAAAAACATAACAATATCCAGGGTTCCCTAAGATTTGGGGCTACATAGACATGATACACATTGGTGTAGGTAAAAAACAAATGACAGATGGCCATTTGGCATATATAAATAAAATCTATATATTTTATGAATATATTCTTGATAAGTTTATATTATAGAAATATTTTTAAAATCCAAAAAAATATCCATCAAAATTATCACAATGATTGCCTCAAGAAGAGAGAATGTAAAGAGAATGTGATTGATTGGTAGTCAAAATGAGCTTTATTTTATCTGTAATTTATATTTCTTCTTTATTTTCTAAAGCCTAGAAGCTTAATATGTAAAATAATAAAGTAATACTTCTTTATTGTGGGAAGTGGGGTGAAAGGTTAATTTTTATTTATCTATCTATACATTTGGATTTTTTTTTACTTGTAAAATAAGTATATTTTAAGACAAGAAATATTTAAGACACAAAATAAGATATCTCTTTACACTATACACACATACTCACTTATGTATCTTCTAATAATTGTTTAAACCAGGGTTGGCAAACTGGAGCTTTTGGGCCAAATCATGCCTGATGTCTGCTTATGTCAATAATATATATTGGAAAACAGCCATTGTTAATGTATTTTCTATGGCTGCATTCCTGATACAATGACAGTGTTGGGTCACTGCAACAGAGACTAAATATTTTAGGCCTACTAAGCCTAAAATATTTACTGTCTGGCCTTTTTAACCTCTTTGCTTATAAGTGATGCCTCATTAGAGCTGGCCAGGGATTGTAGATGACTAGAGCTCATTGTTTAATCATGGGTAAATGGTTACAGAATTATTCATCATCAAGTAAATCAACTAGCTTCTTAAAAGCTGAGAGATCACAGTGTCTGGTTAAGAAAAGTGCTAATAGAATTATTAATGTATAAATCACATCTTTGTTTTCAGCCACAAGACTATTATACTTAAAGTCATGTACTGAAGGGCAGACTTTTATTTGCTTCTTGATTCGAGACAGCTAGTCAATCAAATAATTATGCCCCACTGTGTTTATATAGAGCTCTCTATCCAAGGTGTTTTTTGTTTTCTTTTTAATAAATATTGTCTCATTTAATCGTTTCACCATGTATCTCAATGATAGTACTAATATTCTCATTTTATAAAAGAAACTGATTTTCTGAGAAATTAGATGAAATTATTTGTTTAGTTTATTATATAGATGACTAGACCCCTCACTTCTTGCTGCCTGGTATGAATTTGTTTCAATGTTTTCTTCTCTCTTGAATGAATCTATAAGTAAGATAAATATTTGATAGCTTAGATTGCTGTTTCTTAAAAAGATACAGAATCCTATATAAGAATATGACTTAGTTCCAGGGAAATGAAAAAAAAAACCTGGAAATAATGTACATACACTTGGTAAAACCAAATTTCTCCAGGCCATTTTAGCCTGTGGGTGCAGTTTAAGTCATATTTATGTTATCACTACAGTTCCTCTAGCTTCAAGCTCATAGTTGTTAAAATTATATATATATATATATATATATATATATATATATATATATATATATGATTCCTATCACAATTCCCCACTAGTATTGCTGGTATGCTCCACATTGATCATGAATCTGTCAAGGTTTCTACTTACACGGTTTTCTAGGCACAAATCTTTCTCTGGCCCTTTGGGCATCAGTTCAGGCGTTAATTGCTCTATTGTCCTCCTTTATTCAGAGTCCCACTAATGCTTCCAGCTTTCATTTTTCCCTTCCAATTCCAACACAGCATGGCAGTCTCTTGAAAAGGGAAAACAAGAGTTTATCCTGCTCTCTTTTGATGTTCTTGCAGTAGGGTTTCTAAGGTGCCAAAATAAAAGCTTTTTCTGTGTACTTAGCTAGTCCTTTTTCTCTTCAGGGCTTGTACAGGCCATCAGCTGGTCAGACTGCAATATATTACTGTGTTCACCACCTCATTGCACATGAGTCCACCATGCTTCTAGTGCCCAGGCCTTGTAGGTGAGATAGTTGATAGAAGTTCTTATTTCTCTGTTGATTAATTTCTCCTGGGGCCCATTCTAGTTTTTCTTGAAATGGTTCTGTTATCTCACTTGAATCTAATAGTCATAACATGTAAATCCTAATAGCAAATATGAATAAGAATTAACTTTCTATCCTCTCATCAGAGCTAACTAAAAATTACCTTTCCACCACCTCTGAACTGAATGAGCCTCAGTTGAATTACAAATTAGCGAATATAAAAAGATATTATTTTGGGAGAAATATTATTCATCATGCTCCTTGCTCAGAAAATGATGGTTAAGCCCTGGCTGGCATGGCTCCAATGGGTTGGAGCACAGTCCCAGTATCATATAGCAGCAGGTGTCAGGTTTGATTTCCAGTCAGGACACCCCCCCAAATTGTGGGTTCAATCCCAGGTAGGGATGCACTCAGGAGGCAACCAATCAATGCCTCTTTCTCTCTCCTTCTTCCTCTCTCTAAAATCAATATTTTTAAAAGTGGTTAATGGCTAGGCCATGGTACCTGGGCATATGGTTAAATACTATTCTAGGTGCTTCTTTGAGGGTGTTTTTGGATGAGATTTACATTTAAATTGTTGTACTTTGAGTAAAGCATATTGCTTGATTTAATGTGTGTGGGTCTGATTTAATCAGTGGAAGGTGTGAATAAAACAAAAAGACTTACTTCCCCCAACAGGGGCAATTCTACATAAGACAGCCTTCAGGTCTTGAACTGCAACACTGACTGTCTTCTGTTTACTCGGTCTCTAGCTGGATGGCCTTTGGTCTTGATCTGGAACATTGGCTCTTCTCTGGGTCTTCAGCCAGCTGGCCCATCTTGCAGACTTTTAACTTGCCAGCTGCTATAATTATGTGAGTCAATTTCTTAAACATCCGCCTCTCTCTTTCTCTATACAGACACAGACACACATCTTATCAGTTATGTTTCTCTGCAGGACCCCATCTGACACATATGACTCAGAAAATATGTAGCTAATTAAATATATTTACATTTAAATTACATTTAATTATGTTTACATTTAAAAATTCATATTGAAATATAGGTACTTAATACGTTATTAGGATACAACCTTTAAAAAGAAACACATGATAAATATTATCTTGTGATCTTTCAATCATAATAGTAGTTACACTCCGATATGCATCCCACTGATCCCAGTTTCTGAATGGTATTCATATATTTGTGTAGTTTTTTCAAAATTGTAGCAGGGTAGGTGTATATGACCCATAGAACTCAGAAAAAGCAATAGTATGCTACTTCTGTCTTACAATGAACCTTACATCTTGATGGCTTTCTGTGTCTCCCTCAGATTATTTTCTCTGAGAGTTGTAAGCAGACCTTTAGGGATACCCATGTGGTAAGGAACTAAGGCCTCTGTCTAATAGACAGTATTGAACTTAGGATTCCTATCAACAGCAATGATAGAAAGCTTGGTGGTATACCCTTTAGCCCCATTCAAGGCTTCAGATGATTGCATCTTAGGTGAAATTCTTGGTTGCAATTTCATGAGAATCCCTAAGCCAGAAACATCCAGTTCAGTTATTTCTGGATTATTGACCCTCTAAAAATTTGTGTGATAATAAATACTTTGGCTTTAAGCTGCTGAGTTTGTAGGTAAGTTTTTACACAATAATAGATAACTAACAGGTTTTACTATAAGCTCTGTGTTGTTATAACAAATACATAAAAATGTGAGTGACTTTGGAAAATGAGAAGTGGACAGAAGCTGGTAGGATTTTGAACAGACCATTATTGGAAACTAATGTCTCATGGCCTTTGAAAAGGCTGCCAGCGATGGCCTACAGGAGGCATGCATGTTTTTACTGGACACTAGTAGATATCCTTATTAGGCAGTGGCAACACTGATGCTTTCTAGTATGGATGGTTCTCTACTTAGGATTTTTTACACTTTATGATGGTGTGAAAGGGATATGCATTCAGTAGAAACCATACTTTTGATTTTTTTTTCCCCCAGGCTAGCAATATGTGGTATGGTACTTTCTCATGATCCATGTGATCATAAAGGCAAACAACTGATCACTCTACACCATACTTTGTTGCCAGCATTTTTTGGATATTATGTTTTGTATTTTCATATTCCATTATGTCTTCCAAAAGTTTCATCTATTTCTCGTGCTTCTGGTGAGAAAAAGAGGGAGACAATTACTCTTGAGATAAAACTTAACATAATTGCCCATCGGTAGTGTTCTAAGTACATTTAAGGTAATTGGGCTAGGCTCTATTGTTGGTAGGTTAGGCGTATTAAATGCATTTTTGACATCATATGCTTATAGTATTGTAACTTGAGAAGCATCTGTAAAGCATAAAGTAGACAGTGACCTATGGAACTGTGTAGTTTAGAAAAGGAGAGCTGCAGCCTGAGTGTTGAAGATGCTGCCTGATATGTTCTTGAACTTATAATAAAATGCAAGAAGAAAATAATAAGCCAAAGAAAGTATCTGGATAAATTTCAGAACTGCTGTGGCGCAATGTCCTCCTGTTTTCCCTTTTTGAATGGGAGTGTCTATAAAAGTTCTCCTATGCTTGTGTTGATTGTGTGTTTGTGTGGATGGGGGAAGATCACAGGATACCAGAATAAGAGGATCTGGATTCAAGGAGCTTGTCTTAGAAAATTACACACAGACTTGCCCACATCTAGACCTCATTAGATGATGAAATTCTAAATATCATACTGTGAAGCTGGAATGGAATGAGGCTCCAGGGTCCTTGGGAGAGGGTGAGAGTATTTTGCATGAAGGACAGATATGAATTATTGGTGGAGAAGGCAGACAGTCTCTAAGTAGCCCTCATGTCCTGGAATTCAGACTCTATCATAGTCCTTTCCATATTGCAATAGGGTTTCACTCTGTGACAAAAATATTAAACATAACGGAGTGCACTTGAAAATTGGTCATCAAGTCTTGGTCAAGCTTCCAGCAGACTTTAGACTAAACTTTGACTGTAACCTTCTGAGAAACTCTGAGTCAGAACCATTCAGTTAAACCACTCTCTGATTTCTGATCACCAGGAACTGTATGATAATATAAATGTTTCTTGTTTCAAGCTGCCAAGTTTTGGAATAATTTGCTATACAGCAAAAAATAACTAATACAATAATCCAAGTGCTTATTGATATCTTACCAGCTCCCTTACTTATATAAGGACCTGTAAAAGAAAATGATGAAGCACAATATAGTATCTGATCTCTATATCAGTCAGGACTCATGCTGAACAAATAAATCACTATAGGAATTATTAACTGGAAGAGTTCTAATAGAGGGAAATAGATGCTTAGAAAAACTTTGGAAAGCTTCAAGTGAATGGTTAAGGCAGGGCCTTTAGGAGCAACTGATTTTGAAAACATTACTGATTGCAGGAGTTCAAAAACACACCCTTATAGCTGAATGAGGCAGATGGGGTAAAAACAAAACAAACAACAATAAAAATTACCACCATAGCTACTGCTGCTGTTATGAATGCATGTGTGTCTAGTATGCTGGAGAATGGACACAAGGATATTATTGCAGAAAAACAGCACCATGCCTACAACATTGCTTATCAGCATAATCAATAAGGTGTAAGAAAATGGCTCTGCCTCAATCCCAACCTTTCATGTCTTCTCAAAGTAAATTTAGCTAGTGGAAATGGATTCTCTTCTAGAAATGTAGGGGCCAGGAAGTCTAGGAATATTTTTAGCTTCCTAATTTCTTCAACTTGAAAGGAGATAGAATAGAGGTTGAGAAAGCTAATTCTCACTCTTCACCATAGTGTATATTTACAAGGGATTTACAAGCTTAATAGGATGACAAGATTAACATAATGTGACAAGACTAGAGATGGGGCATGTGCTAAAAGGCGTGTTACAGCTTAAATTCAATAGAAGATCAGAGAAAAAGGAGATTAGTGTAGGATGGAGAATTCAGAGAAGTTTCATGGAAGATTTAGCTTCCATTTGGGGCTTAAAATGAAGGTAGACATTGAACAAATATAGAGAAAGTAAGAGTATTTATTGCAGGTGGACAGCAATAGTAAAGACCTAGATTAATGCAGGTGACAGCAGGCAGTTACCCTGACTCTTGTAAAGAATAAGCAATGGAAGGTAGTAAAAATAATAATTCCTTAAAATATAAAGGAATTTAAAAATTGAAGTAAAAGTTCAAATATATTGAATGTGGACACACATGTACTAAATATCTAAACCCACCTTTATATAATTATGTATAATTGTGGATGTTATTGTCACTCAGTAAATCTGCTCTTTGTCAGATGATGATGGATCTAGACTGAACTACAAAAATATACATGCCCACAGATATTTCTATATTTCCTTCCCTCCAACCCTGGTCATATTTGTGTAGTCACTGTGACAGTCTTCAGCCTTGTTTTGATTCCATTATTACAAAAATAAGCTTTTTCAGAAACCCCTCACTATTCCCACTTTCTATCCTGTTGAAGGGCTATTTTTGTGCTCATAATTTCCTAGCTATTGCCTGTGTCCTGTTTCTCAATGGACACTTTTTTCTTACATAAAACTGTCTAGTTTTGATTACTGTTCATATCTAAAAATTGCCTGCTACTATGACTTCTCAATTAGATTGTCATCCATTTTGAATCACTAAAATTAACAATAATTATCACTTATTGAGCATGTGTTATAGAGGTACTAGAAGACTTTCAAATTTTTTTTTTCAAATTCAAATGATTTTTCTCCACTTCATACATGAAGGAACAAATGAGGTTTATGTATTTATTTATTTAATTAAATCCTCACCAAGGAGGTATATATATAATTTAGAGAGGGAGAAACATCAATGTGAGAGAGAAAAACATTGATCAGTTTCCCCCCATATGTGCCACAGCCAGGAATTGAACCCACAACCTAGGTATGTGCCCTGCCTAGGAATCAAACCTGCAACCTTCTGGTGTACAGAACAATGCTCCACCAACTAAGCCACCCATCTAGGACTGAGATTTATTTAATTTGAGAGCCTTTCCACTATATCACAAATATCAAAACATAAAATATTTCCTTTATATTATAGTATCTCTGATATCACAGTCTATAAAGTGTTACTGTTGTTCATTATTTCATTTAATCCTCAAAATAAGCCTGAGTGATGAGAAAGTTAGAGAATTACTCTTCCTTTCTTATTTTTAAAATATATTTTTATTGATTTCAGAGAGGAAGGAAGAGGGAGGAAGAGATATAAACATCAATGATGAGAGAGAATCATTGAATGGCTGCCTCCTGCATGCCCCCACTGGGGATTGAGCCTGTAACCTGGGCATGTACCCTTGATCAGAATGGAACCTGGGACCCTTCAGTATACAGGCCAAAGCTCTATCCAAGAGTCCCCTAAACCAGCTAGGGGACTCTTCCCTTCTTATAGACTAGAGGCCCGGTGCATGAAATTCGTGCACTGGGAGGTGTGTCCTCATGCCAACCTGCACCCTCTCCAATCTGGGACTCCTGTGGGATCGGGCCTAAACCAGCAGTTGGACATCCCTCTCACAATCTGGGACTGCTGGCTCCCAACCACTCGCCTGCCTGCCTGCCTGATTGCCCCTAACCTTTTCAGCCTGCCAGTCTGATCACCTCATAACAACTCCCCTGCCAGCCTGATCAACGCCTAACTGCTCCCCTGCCAGCCCAATTACCCCCAAATTCCCTCCCCTGCTGGCCTGGTTGCCCCCAACTGCCCTCCCCTGCAGGCCTGGTCTCCCCTAACTGTCCTCCCCTGCCAGTCTTGTCACCCCTAACTGCCCTCCCCTGCTGGCCATCTTCTGGTGGCCATCTTGTGCCCACATGGGGGCAGCCATCTTGTGCGAGGGTGTAATAGTCAATTTGCATATTACCTCTTTATTACATAGGATTACAGAAACAGTGAATTTTTAAGTCTTTTGCTCTAGCAAGTTGAGTGTCCAATAACCACTATTATATATTCTTCAAGTCTTGGATGAAGGAAAACTTTCTTCACTATATACTAGATAGACACATACACTCATATCTGATAGATGACAAATAGATAGGTTCACTTAAGGTTTTGAAGCTATATATACTCTGTTATAGTATAAACTAATAAAATATAGTTATGATAAACCTTTTATATACATACTAGAGACCCAATGCACAAAATTCATGCAAGTGGCTTGGCCCTCACAGTGCCGGCTGCCTCATGGCCCCACTCCCCTCCCTCGCCCACTGGTCATTCCAGAGTGTAGTCCTGGAAAGTCAGAAGGTCATCCTGGAAAGTTTTTCTGGAAGGTCGTTCTGCTGTCCAGTCTAATTAACATATTAGCTCTTTATTATATAGGATATGTATATATATATTTAATTCCATCTTTTTTTTTTTTAATCTTCACATGAGGATACTTTTTCCATTGCTTTTCAGAGAGAGTGGAAGGGAGGAAAGAAGGGGGAGAGAGACAGACACACACACACACACACATTGGTTGCCTCTCACATGTGCCACAATCAGGGTTAGGGAGTGAACCCCAAAGCCGAGGTATGTGCCCTTGACAGAGAATCAAATCCACAACACTTCAGGTGTACAGGCTGATGCTCTAACCATTGGGAAACACCAGCCTGGACTATTCAATTCCATCTTGATTCAGTTATTCATTATCCCCACCTGTACCTGAATGAAACATATCACATTTTGGACAAAGAAAAAAAAAATTAAATATCAATCATATTTCTGAGCCTAATTAATCTCTAATGTCTTTTGCTAACTGATTACTTTCAATAGCAGAAGTGTCAAAAGGACATTGTTGATTTTTCTTTTGTCTTTTTTTCTGTTCAGCTCCTTATTGCTACAGACTTCAGAAAGGTGTGCTTCAGCCTACTCATACATGTATGTTTACATTATGTTGGAAGATGAGTTTTCTATTGATGTTCACTATATATGTAGATGGTTGTTTTTGAAAGTGTTAATGGATGAGGTAACCTCAGAAAATAAAGTTTAACCTCCATTTTTAAAAACTGGAATATTAGTTATTTGTCAGGATCTGAGAAAGAATTATAACTTCAGAATGACCTTTAATTCTCAAATTCCATCTTTCATCAATTAGACTCCACAACCAGCCTCCTTTTTCCAATCAAGAAACAAAAATTTATGTCTATGCAGCATCAAAAATTCCTTGGTTATAATCAAGAGGAACATAAAGGTGAACATTTTCATTAGTGCATGTCATGAACATTGTAGAAAAAAGAATTATAATACACCCCAGTCCAATCCATCTTCCCTGAGAAGCCATTTAAAGGAAAAAAAAAAAAATAACCTCTTTGGTGGTTTAGTTACTCTAACTCCTTGAAATAAGTTTTAAAGCTGCATAGGAAAGTTTTCAAGGAAGGATGCTTCATCTCACCTGGAGCTATGTGGGAAAAAAAAATCCCTAAGTTAGAAACTAATGACTTTACAATCAGGAATAATAATGCTTTTTATTCTAAAATTAGTATTATTGATTTAAATACAAGAGATAGAGGTAAATATTAAGCCTTTAGAAAGAGAGGCTTAATATTTTTATACATTTAATACATTTTTCCAAGTTTTTAGTCAATCATAGTCATTAAAGAACAAATAATTAAAGATAATGCATCATTTGTCTAGGCTTTATTAAACATTTTAGAATTACATCACACTTATATGAAAATTCAAATATTTTTCTTTCATATCACAGGGAATAAATTTTGTAATTAAACCCTAAAAATGTTTAGGGGAAAAATCAGTTGTTGCCTGTATAGTATATTATTAATTCTGTAAAGACACAGAATTACTTTCTAAAATAATAGACTTATTAATAGATATACAAGTTATTATCATGTATATCATGTATTATAATGTATATGACATTTTCAAGTTGTCAACCTCCAAACTAAGCATGTTGAAGAAAATCAGATTTTCTTAACTTGTGAACTAACTTAATATAAATCTAACTGTGCATGGTGCAAAGCATTCCAGATCACTATTTGCTTATGCATATTGATATCTATAATTCTTATTACACTAAAATAATTTACAAAAGCTGACAAATAATATGTTTTAGAGCTCAATGTTTTGTAGAATAATACAAGTTATTGATCAACTTTGTGTTAGACATTTCACACATTTTGCATTATCTCATTTAATCCTCATAACCAAACAAATGACCTTATTTGATAAGCATTGCTTTCCCTGCTTGTAGTTGGTGGAACTGAACTCAAGATTACATAGCTGGAATTAGGCTGGGCTGCTAGTTATACCCTGTTTTGCTAATTCACAGTCTTTGCATATCTAACTCAAGATCTTCATATCTTTCTGAACCCACTCCTTTTATAGTGTCTCTTACTATTGTTTGGTGACCTGCCTTTATACATTTGACTTGTTTTGATCATTGGAATTTCAGAAATAACAGAACTTGATTTTTTGTGCCTCTATCTTTGTTCATGAAAAGATGATATAGATAGATAGATAGATGATAGATAGATTGATAGATAAAAAATGGACTAAAAACCAGATAAGCTTATCCTAGACCAGTGGTCCGCAAACTGCAGCTGGCGAGCCACATGTAGCTCTTCAGCCCCTTGAGTGTGGCTCTTCCACAAAATACCACGTGCGGGCGCGCACGTACAGTGCTATTGAAACTTCATGGCCCATGCGCACAAGTCGGTATTTTGTGGAAGAGCCACACTCAAGGGGCCAAAGAGCCGCATGTGGCTCACAAGCTGCAGTTTTCTGACCACTGTCCTAGACCAACTATGTCAGTTGTTTACAGATGTGTAAGCTGAAAGGGTAAACAATTGTTTTGAGTGGTAAAGTGGTTTGTTATACTATAGTGTATAACCTATACAAAAGTGTATGCTCTTTCTTTTCATTTTGTAGATGAAAAATAAAACACAATATCTGATAGGATAAACTTACAGAAGTGTTGAAGTGTCTTTGCTAACCTTGGGTAAAAAAGTTTAACACTAATGTTATGAGGCAAGAGGGGAAGGACCAAGATGGTGACATAGGAGGCTTCTAATCTTCCAACTTTTATAAACATTATACAGCTACACTTGGAGAAATTTTCTCTGAAACAAATCCAAAACTAGCTGAGTGACTTCTATATATCAGGAGAATGAGAAAAATACCCAGATCAAAACAAGAAGGAAAGGCTGAGATACATTTTCACCATAACTGCCCCCCACTCCCAACACAGTGTCATGCAATCAGAAGGAAACCTCCAAATTCACAGCTTCTCCTTAAGAAGCAAATGATTTGGACTGTACATATAGCACCTAACTTTGAACACTCTTACCTGGCTGGTGTGGTTCAGCATGTGAGTACTGACCTATGAACCAGTAAGTAATGGTTTGATTTCTGGTCGGGGCTGCAGGCTCGATCCCCAGTAGGTGGCCTGCAGGAGGAATCCAACTGATGATTTTTCTCTCTCATTGGTGCTTCTATCTCTCTATCCTTCTCCCTTTCTCTCTCTCTAAAAATAAATAAATTTTTAAAAGGCTATCTTTCAAGGAATAAACCCCCCAAACATAACTCTGAAAGCTAATGGTTGTATTTATGAGACTCACAGGACTATAGCAAATAAAGAAGTGGTTCTTATTACCCCTCAACATATATACACATGGGCTTAGTGAAAAGGGAGCAGACAAAAATGTACATCTCACAGTTTTATTTTGGAAAGGACTTAAATACATAATTTTTAAGCTGTTGCCTATATCTAGCTACTGACTGAGATCCTTTAATTTGGGACACTGATGGGTTTGGGAACATACAATTATTGGGAAGCACTAAGAGCTAAAACAGTAGCTCAGATAATTACAAAGGTTTGGGAGACAATGAGGAGCTCAGGTCAGGCTAACAGACAAAGTTCAAAAGTTCATATCTTAAATAAGACAAGTCTGTCACGATAAAAGCTGGCTCTTTTATCTAATGTGCAGAAAGCAACATAGAAAATCAAGGAAAATTAAAACACAAGGGAATGTGTTACAAACAATAGAAAAATATAAAGCTCCAGAAACTAATCTTAATGAAATAGAGATTCATGATTTACCTGATAGGAAGTTCAAAATAACAGTCATAAAGGTGCTTACTGAGGTCAGTAGCACAAAGAAGTAACAAAGTGAAAATTTCAACAAAGAGAGAAAATGTAAAAAAGTATCAAGCAGAAATAAGAGATTAAGAATGCAATAACTAAAAAATTCAATAAAGGGGTTTAATATCACACTAGATCAAGCAGAAGAAAGGATTAGCAAACTGGAAGACAAAGGGGTGGGATTCATCAAATCAGAGGAGCAAAAAAGGAAAAAAAAAGAGTGAAGATAGCTTAAGGAAGGTTTACGACAGTATCAAATCATCCCATATGTACATTATAGGGATCCCAGAAAGAGAAAAAAAGGCAGAATAATTATTCAATGAAATAATGGCCTGAAATTTTCCTAACTTGCAGAAATAAACATACATCCAGATCTAAAGAAACAATTCCAGCAAAGATAAATCTAAAGAGACCTACATTGGAAAACATATTATAATTAAGTTGTAATATCTTGACAGTAAAGAGAAAATCTTAAAAGCATGGAGAAAAAAACAACTTTTTACTTAGAAGAGAATGCCCATAAGATAATCAGCAGATTTTTCAACAGAAGCTTTTTGGGATAAAAGGAATGATATATTCAAAGTGCTGAAAGAAAAAAAGATCTGACAAGCAACTTACTCTCTAAGTTGTCCTTCAGAATTGAAGTTTTTCAGTCTAACAGAACCTGAAGGAATTCATCACCACTAGACTGGCCTTTCAAGAAAAGTTTTTTAAAAAGTTCTTCAAACTGAAATAAAAGGATGCTGATCCTATCTAACAATAGACAAACATGGTAATTGACCATACCTTTGCTACACCTCCCAATGGCTAATCAGCGTGATATGAAAATTAACTGCCAACAAAGATTGCAGCTAATTTGCATGTACCAGCTGGGAGTGAAGACTGAAGACACTGTAGAAGGAAGCCAAGCAAAGGAGCCGAGGTAGCGGAGATGGACAGGGTAGGATCCGCAGAGTTTGGCAGGGTGGGATCCACAGAGACGGGCGGGGTAGGAGCTGCATAGAAGGGTGAGGTAGGAGCTGTGGAGACAGGCAAGGTAGGAGCCACAGAGAAGGGTGAGGTAGGAGCCATGGAGATGGGAGCGAAGCTCTATTCTTGCAGTAATCCTCCTGCAATGGGCCTCTAGTTAATAACATAAAAACACATAAATGTATAAAGGTAAAGGGTAAATATATAGTTTAATTCAGAATAACATTGTGATGATAATGGGTAAATCACTAATAATTCTAGCATAAAGATCAAAAGACAAAAATATTAAAAATAATTGTAACTATAATAATTTTTTTACATATATACAATATAAAAGTATGTTAATTGTGACATCAAAAACATAAAATGTTGGGGGATATAAAAATGGAGTTTTTGTATGTGCTTAAAGTTGTTATTTTAGCTCAATATAAACTGTTATAATTTTGTTTTATATAAGCCTCACAGTAACCACAAAGCACAGACTAATGGTAGATACACAAAATATAAAGAGAAAAAATATCTAAGCATGCCACTACAGAAAAATTATCAAATTACAAAGGAAGAGAGCAAGAGAGAAAAAACAAAGGACTTACAAAGTAGTCAGAAAAGAATTAACAAAATTGCAATAGTAAATTTATATCCACCATCAACTACTTGAAATGGAAATGGAAAAAATATCCAGTTAAAATACAGAGTGGTTAAATGGATAAGAAAGCAAGAACCAATTATATACTGTGTATAAGACTCGCTTCAGCTTTAACAGCACACCTAGACTGAAAGTGATGGGATGGGAAAAGCTATTTCATACAAATGAAATTGATTAAAAAAAAAAAAAAAAGCAGGGAAACTATACTTATGTCAGACAAAAATGTACGTTAGGTAAAAATCTAAAAAGGGACAATTCATCAAGAGCTTATAATAATTGTAAATACTTATGAACCCAACATAGAAATACCTAAATATTCAAAGCAAATACAATACAATAATAGTATGGGACTTTGATATTCTACTTTGAAAAAATAGATAAATCAACCAGAGAGAAAATCAATATGGAAACATTAGACATAAACTACATGTTAGACCAAATGAACCTAGTATATAGATTATTCCATTCAACACAAGTAGAATATACATTTTTCTCAAAAGCACATGAAACATTCTCCATGATAGATATATGTTAGGCCAAAAATTAAATCTTATTAAATTTAAGATGATTGAAATCATATCACATAGCACAGAATCTTATATGACCACAATATTATAAAACAAAAAATCAATTATAAGAAGAAAACTGTAAAATCCATAAATATGTGGAGATTAACAATATACTCCTGAATACCCAATGAAAAAAAAAAAAAGTCTTGAGACAAATTAAAATGTAAACACAACACACCAAAACTAATGGGATACAAGGATGGACCTGGAGAGCATTATGCTAACAGAAATAAGCCAGTTGGAGAAAGATAAATATCACATGATCTCACTCATTTGCAGAATATAATGAACAATATAAACTGATGAACAAAAATAGATCCAGAAATGTAGAAGCTTCCAACAGACCGTCAAAACTCAGAGGGAAGGCAGGGGAGGGTAGGAGGGAGTGGGAGTAAGAGATCAACCAAAGAACTTATATATATGCATATAAGCATAACCATTGGACACAGACAGTTGGCAGGGGACATGAGGGCATGTGTTCCGGGGTGGGAGCAGCCTGGGAGAGGTCAATGGGGAAAAAAGGAAACATATGTAATACTTTAAACAATAAAGAATTTAAATTAAAAAAAAGAAAACCTGATAGGATAATGCTAAAACAATTCTAAGAGCAAAGTTTATAGTGATAAATATCTACAATAAGAAAAAAAAAGATTGAAATAAACAACCTAATTTTACACATCAACAACTAAAATAATAATTAAAAAAATCCAGTCTAAAGATAGCAGAAGAAAGGAAATAAGAGTCTATAAGTGAGTACTATAAAAAATTTTACAATCACAAACTGGAAAACCTAAAAAATAAAAAAAAAAAAGAGGATAAATTCCTAGACACATATTACCTATTAAGACAGAATCATCAAGACCAATTTCTATTACGAAGATTGAATAAGTAATCAAAAATCTCCTAGCAAAGAAAAGTCCAGGACCAGATGACCTCCTGGTGAATTCTACCAAATATTTAAAGAAGAATAAATGCCAATTAATCTCAAACACTTCTAAAAAATGGAGGAAGAGGGAACACTTTCTGAGAGGAAAGCCAGACAAGGACAATAAAAAAAAAGAAAATGACAAACCAACATCTCAGATTACAAAGATGCAAAAAACTTCAACAAAATATTAGCAAACAAAATCCAACATTACATTGAATAGATCACACATCATGATCAAATGAGATTTATCCATGGTATGAAAAGATGATTCAACATACACAAATCAATCAGTGTGCTAAATCACATTTAAAAAAATGAAGAATAAAAATAATAGAATTATTTTAATAGATATAGAACAAGGATTTGGCAAAATTCAATATATTTTAATGATTAAAAACTCCTCAACAAGAGGGGTATAGAAAGAATCTTTCTCAACATAATAAGTGCCACATATAACAAGCCTATTGCTAACATCATACTCATTATAGAAAAGCTAAATGCTTTTATCAAAGATCAGAAACAAGACAATAATTTCAATTCTTGCCATTTCTACTCAACATGGTACTAGAACTCATAGCGCAATTAGAAAGTAAAAAGAAGTAGAAGGCATCCAGATTGGAAAGGAAAAAGTTAAACAATCTGTATTTCTAGTTGGCATGATATTATACATAAAAACCTAAAGACTTCATCAAAAAACTAGATGAACTAAAAAATCAAATTCAGTAAAGTTGCAGAATACAAAATAAATATACAAAGCTAGTTGTGTTTCTATACACTAACAATGACCTATTAGAAAGAGAAATTAAGAAAACAATCCATGTACAATAGCATAAAAAATACTTAGGGATGCCAAAATGGTGGCCAAGTAAGTGGAACCTACAATGACATGCTCCGAGGACCAAATTGGAATTACAACTAAAATAGAGAAGAACTACCCTGAAAAATCAACTGAAGACTAGCTAGAGAGAACATTGATGACCAAGGACAGAAAGTGGAAACAACATAGAGACTAGTAGGAAGTGCAGAGGCATGAAAGGGCTGGCTGGGTTCCCACAGAGAGAACACCAAAATTGAGAAAGGGGCCCACATAATATCTGGCAGTGAAAAGCAGCAGGGTTGCTATCTGCCATCAAGAGATAGCTGGGAATGAAGGCACCCTCTTAAAGGTCCAAAGCCACTCACCTTGGGCTCCAGCAGAGGGAGGGCAGAGTGGACTGAAGCTGTGTGAAAAGTGTACAGGGTTGGAGGCTCTGAGGTTGGAGCTCAGAAGGAGTCATTCCCTCACACTGGAGAGGTCTTTCTCCCACTGCAGAACTTTGCTATCCAGGCAGTTTATACCTAGGGAGAAGGCAGTTGTCCCACCCTGATGGAAGACATCTTGTCCAACCTGTGGTCCATAGACTAAGGCTAAAAGAATCTGATTGTAAATGGAACTGCAGGCAGAGGTGGGTCTCTGGAGGCTTTGAACCTTTGTCTAATCTATGCCTGGCCTGGGACTAGGAAAAGCAGACCTGGTGCAAAATCTTGGTCCTTTCCAAAGGCACCCAGCCCCAACAGAACGAGCCACAAGCTGTGCATTCCTGAGAGCTCCAAACAGGTTACTAAGGGCCAATCACAAACAGCATCTGAAATTGGCCTGCACTAGAAATTGAGAGTCATAACAAATCTATCTAATACACAGACACAAACTCAAAAAGGCGGCAAAAATTGGGAAACAATAAAACAAGTCCGAAACGAAAAACAACAACAAAAAAACAAGAGAATTCTCCAGAAGGATACCTAAATGAAATGGAGATAAGAAATTTATGCCCTAACCGGTTTGGCTCAGTGGATAGAGCATCGGCCTGCAGACTCAAGGGTCCCAGGTTCGATTCCGGTCAAGGGCATGTACCTTGGTTGCAGGCACATCCCCAGTGGGGAGTGTGCAGGAGGCAGCTGATCGATGTGTCTTTCTCATCGATGTTTCTAACTCTCTGTCCCTCTCCCTTCCTCTCTGTAAAAAATCAATAAAATATATTTTAAAAAAAAAGAAATTTATCAGCTATAGAATTCAGAATAATGATGGCAAAGATGCTCAACAGCATGAGAAATATGAAGAATGACACAGATCTAATAAAGAACACAGGGAAGGAACACACAGCAGATTAAGGGAAGCCAAAGATTGTATCACAGAATTAAAAGACAGGGTAGAAAAAAAATCACCCAGATAACTAAAAAGAAAAAAAAAATTTAAAAAACAGGGTACAGCTTAAGGGAACTGTGGGACAGCATGAAACTTAACAATATTTAAATAATAGGTGAGCCAGAAGGGGAAAAAAGTAAGAGATAGAGAACGTGTTTGAAAATATAATGACAGAAATTTCCCTAACTTGGTGAAAAAAAAAAATAGTCTCACAGAGAGTCCCAATCAAGAAGAACACAAAAGTTAAGTAACAAACGTTAAAGACAAAGAGAGAATCTTAAAGGCAATAATAAAAAAGCAATCTGTTACCAACAAAGGACCTCCCATAAGGCTGTCATCAGATTTCTCATCAGAAACTGTAGGCCAGAAGGGATTGGCATGAAGTGTTCAAGATAATGAAAAGCAAGGACATGAAACCAAGAATATTATATCAGGAAAGCTATCATTCAAAATAGAAATTGAAATAAAAAGCTTCTCAGAACAAAAAAAAAAAAAAAAGGTAAAGGAGTTTATCAGCACTAAACCATCACTGCAAGAAATGCTAAAGGAACTGCCATAATGAAAAGATATAGTAAGAGAGAGAAACATAGGCATAAATAATTGAAATGGCAATAAATAAGTACCTATAAATAATAACCTTAAATGAATACGGATTAAATGCTCAAATAAAAATGTAAGGTAGCTAAATGGACATGAAAACATGACCCACACAGGATGAGAGTGAAGGGATGGAAAAAAACATTTCATGCAAATTTAAATGAAAAAGAGCTGTCAATATTCGTATCTGAAAAATGGACTTCAAAATGAAGGCCACCATGAGAGACAATAAATGTCACTACATAATATTAAAGGGATCAATCTAGCAAGACGATATAACCATGGTAAACATATATGCACCCAATATAGGAGCACTTAAACATATAAAAACCTTCTGAAGGACTTTAAAGGAGAGATTGATAGTAATACAGTCCTAGTAGGTGACTTTAACACCCAGTTGACTTCACTGGATAGATCTTTCAGACAAAAAATTAACAAGGAAATGGAGATTCTAAATGACACACTGAATCAGAGGGATTTAATTGACATTTATAGAACATTTACCCCAAAGCAACAGAATATACATTCTTCTCAAGTGCACATAGGTTATTCTCAAAGATAGACAGAATGTTAGGACACAAAACAATTTTATAGAAGTTCAAAAAGATTGAAATCATATCAAGCATCTTCTCAGACCACAAAAGAATGAAATTAAAAATTAACTACAGTAAAAGCACTCCAAAATATTCAGACACACGGAGGCTAAATAGCATGTTATTAAATGAATGTGTTACCAACATAATCAAGAAAGAAATAAAAAACTTCCTGGAAACAAATAAAAATGAACACACGACAACCCAAAATCTCTGGGACACAGCAAAAGCCATCCTGAGAGGGAAGTTCATAGTACAGGTCTACATAAAAATAATAAATAAATAAATAAATAAATAAATAAATATTTAACCTTAAAACTTAAAGAATTAGAAAGAGAACAACAAGAAAAGTCCAGAGTAAGTAAAAGGAAGAAAATAATAATGATTAGACCAAATATAAATGATATAGAGGCTAAAAACAAATAAACAAACAAAACAATCAATGAAACTAAGAGCTAGTACTTTGAAAAGATAAACAAGTTTGATGAACTGTTAGCCAGACTCATCCAGAATCAATAAAATCAGAAATGAAAGTGCTGAAGTAAAAACCGACACCACAGAAATACAAAGGATTCTAAGAAAATACTATGAGCAGCTCTATCCCAAAAAGCTGGACAATATGGATGAAATAGATTAATTCTAAAAAAAAATAAAGCCTTACAAAACTGAATAAGGAAGGATTAGAAAACCTGCATTGGCCAGTAACAACTGATGGAATAGAAGCAATAATAACAATCCTATATAATAAAGAGGTAATATGCAAATTGACTGTCATGCCCTTGCACAAGATGGCCGTCCCCATGTGGGCACAAGATGGCCACCACAAGATGGCTGGTAGGGGAGGGCAATTGTGGGCAATCAGGAAGCAGGGGAGGGCAGTTGGGGGCGATCAGGCCAGAAGGGGAGCAGTTAGGTGTTGATCAGGCTGGCAGGGGAGTGGTTAGGGGGTGATCAAGCTGGCAGGCTGAAGTAGTTAGGGCCAATCGGGCAGGCAGGTAGGCGAGCGGTTGGGAGCCAGCAGTCCCGGATTGTGAAAGGGATGTCTGACTGCCCATTTAGGCCCAATCCCTGTGGCAGTTGGACATCCCCAGAGGGGTCTCAGATTAGAGAGGATGAAGACTGGGCTGAGGGACAACTCCCCCCACCCCGATGCACAAATTCCATGCACTGAGCCTCTAATTAATAATAATAATAATAATAACTCCCACCAAACAAAGGCCCTGGTCTGGAGGGCTTCACAGGGGAGTTTTACCAACTCTTCAAAGCAGAACTAACACTTATTCTCCTCAAAATATTCCAAAAATTCAAGAAGAAGAAACACTTCTAAGCTTTTGATGAGGCCAGCATTATTTTAATTCCAAACCTTGACAAAAATACTATAAAGAAAGAGAATTATAGGCCAATATCCCTGATGAACATAGATGCTAAAATCCTCAACAAAATATTAGTAAAATCAAATTCAGCAATATATTGAAAAGAACATGCACCATGACCAAATGGGATTTATTCCAGGGATACAAGGCTGGTACAATTTTTGCAAATCAAAAAATGTGATACATCACATAAACATATTGAAAGACAAAAATCACATGATCATATCAGTAGATACAGAAAAAACATTTTACAAAATCCAACACCCATTTTTGATTAAAAAAAAAACTCTCAGCAAAATGGGAATAGAGGGAGCATTCCTCAACACAAAAAGGTCACATATTACAAACCTACAGCCAACATCATTCTCAGTGGGAAAAACTAAAACCATTTCCCCTGAGAACCCTCTTTAAAGATAGACCCAGATATATATTTAAAATATCATGTGTGTGTGTGCGTGTGCTTGTGTGTGTGTGTTTAAAGGTATTTCTCAAACATTATCCAAATAAACATATGTTTGGATCCAAGTTAAAGTGCATAGTTTATTACAAGGCATATGCTGTCTGACCATATTTAAGGGGACCATGAGTTGTTTATTTCTTACATGCAACCTTCAGCCCTGACAAATCTCTAAGCACCAAATGCTTTTGTCTACCTCAAAGTTCCTCTGAGTTCTTACTGTTCAAATTGCAGTGGTAGCTAAATTCTCTCTTTCCATTTGCTTATCCTTTGTCTGTTTCACATCCTACTGGCTGTGTAATCACTCATTCTCTCTCATTTATCACAGCCTTTTCTGGTCCTGACTACACTATCTCCCCATTTTTGTCATGGTGCACTGGTACATTACAAATACAATTAAACCTTTTACGATACTACGGCTTTTGGCCAACACATCCCAGCTTCAAGGTTGAAAGAATTCTGATATTACCTCTGATATCTCTTCTTCCCCATTTATCGGCAGTGTCCAACTAATGCAGTAGTGTTGCATTAATTAAAGGAAGCATCTAGTAATACTGCTGTTTTTGCTAGTCTGACACTGAATCGGGAGCCTGATGCCTGCTCATGTTTTAAGAATCATTTATCACCCATGTCATCCCAAAGCAGCCAGCTGTCTGAGCCAAGCTTCATTTGCATTTCATCAACCACAGGCTCTATTTCTCCATCTCACTCTCATCTTTGTATAGCAGCTCCATTTTTTTTAAATCAAATTTTTCAAAGAAGGAGCTTAGCTAAAATTAGTATGCTACATAGAAAGATGATTTGAATACCAAACACAAGTCTCCATACTGATTGTGGCAAAAATAAATACCAGAAACAGCATTGGGTTTGCTCTTCCTCTTGGTGGGATAGGGGTGGGGGGAGTTGTAACTGCTACCCCACTCCCAACATCACAACATGAATTTCATCTGTATTCATACTCAATAGTAAGCATATTCAATTTAATTTCTGATTATGAAAACAGTTTTTACAGCTACAAATGAAGTATATTAAAATATACCCTTCATCTTGCACTCCGCCCTGTGTTCTTCCCACTCTCTCCACTCCCACGTTATATAACCCTCTCCCTTTTAAAGACATATCAGGAGAGTGGCTCAAGCTAGAGGAAAATCATCTTACAAAACTGTGATGTTTGAAATTATCTGATAATTAGTTTTGTACTTAACTTCGTCATTTCAAAACCTGTGTAATTAATACACACATTTTCCTTTTTCATATGTAAGTCTTTGATATATTACTTTTTTTCTATTTATCCAAATCTTAACACCTTTTGAGAAAATTTAGCTTTTACCTACCTAATGTAAACTAATAATTCTCCACTTCCCTGAATCATCTTGACAATAAATACCTTCTCATAAAACTTATGAAGTGTGTGTGTGTGTGTGTGTGTGTGTGTGTGTGTGTAGAAAGAGGGAGAGAGAGAGAATGTTAACTTTTGCTGTGGACGTGTTCACCCTCAATATTTTGCCTAAACTAAATTTCAGAAGATCATTTTTAGGAGTAATCATACTCTTTTATGTTCTTGCTTCTTAATCCAGATAGTCAACAACAGTGGACACCTGTCTCTCACTGAGACCATATGATAAAGGTCATTTAACAGGTTTCGCTGATAATGACCTTTAGTCCCTACGGATTTGATTTCAGATTCCATTCAGTGACCTAGAAACTTGAAAGCTCTGTACCCATAACTAATCTTTTGGGATCTGTAGGCCTCAATAAGTAATTAGTTCAACAAGTTTCTGTCTGAAAAGAAAGTGGTCTTTTGGAATTTCCATTAAATTATATAGGAAAATCATATATAATTAAATTTATATATGTATTAAATTTAGTTTACCTCCAAAGTACTTTTTAAGATCAATATAATTTAAAATGTAGGTAGATACATACCATTTACTGCAAAAGAACAAATACTTTTTAATAAACTATAAAAGAAGTTTTAAAATATTAGAATAACTGTAGTTTATTAGTATATATTTGATAGTCTTTCTAATCTGTCCTCAAAAATCCTTATATTTTTAAAGCAGAAAAATATTTCAGTAGAAAAAGTTATAGAATCTCTTTTAACTTAATAAGGATACTACAAATTATTGCATAAATAATATGACTTATGTTTCATTGACTTGAAAATGCTATGTTGATATCTCTGTGCTCACATTCATTCTTCAAACAGTAAACTGGTTTTCTATAGTTTGTATGTTGCCATACATTCACAAAGAGTCATGAAAGAGACATTTATTATTTCATATTTTTTCATATCTTCCTCTGATGCTTTTATTTTCTACCCATTTCCCTTCAGATTTATGAAGTAAGACCTTAATACTTATAGCTAAAACTTTTCCCCTTGGTGTTCATACATATAAATCTCTTTTTATATTACAACTTTTTTTCTGCCATATCCAAGGTTATTAAAATATATTCACAATTGTGTAGTTGAATGGTTCCATTAATAACATTTTTGTAAACCTTTTCCCTTTGGCTACTTTAATTTGCTTTCATATTTTGATGATCCATGCAATATCATGGATTTTAAGAGTTATAATAAAGGCTTCTGGCATTTAGAAGAATGGATTTAATGAAAGCAGCTCTTTTTGTTTCTGAGTTTAGTATTATGTCCCTCTCTAGCAAAAATAAAATCAAATTGCAATGGAAGATTTCTGTTGGTAGTAGGATTGTTTTAAACACTGGGTGTATATGAAGCCATTGTTTTAAATAAAATTTTTATCTTAGAATATATTTAGATTTATAGAAAGTTGTGAATATAGCACAGATAATTTTCATATACCTCACACCCAGTTTCCTCTCTTATTAATATCTAACATTGATAAGGGTATGTTTGTCACACTAAGAAACAATAATGATACATTATGTTACCTGAAGTGCATACTTTATTCAAATATATTTTCTAGTTTTTACCAAATGTCATAGAACTATTTTGATCATAGAAAAAAATTGTTTTTTATTTATAGGTTGACTATCTCCAAAAAAGATGGGGAACAGGGTGACTAGAGACCTTTCTGTCTCAGGTATAACTTTGAAGTTCATAGTTTTCCTAACCTAAATTCTTTAGCTATATGACCTTAGTAAAGTTATTTGCCTATCTAAGTCTTAATCCTTTTATGTATAAAAGCGATTTTAACCCTTGTGCCCAAGCAGGCACACTGGTATGCTTCAAGAATTTTTAAAACATGCAATACCTGAACTTTTTGTCAAATAAAATAATGACAATAGCCAACACAACAATAGCCTTCCACTGTGAATGAATCAAACTTATATCTATTTTGTTGTCAGATCAGCAAAACATATATTTTTGGGTGTGCTACAGAATTTTAGTCATTAATGTCTGCCATGAGATGAAAAGGTTGAAAATCACTTATGTATATGTAGATAAAACAATAATGACTCTCTCATAGAATGGTGGTAAGAAATTAATTAAATGTTGGAGATGAAGTTCTCAGTGCAGTGTCTGTAGTAAATTCTCAATAAATGTATTTGATAAATGTTGCCTATTATTCACTACTAGAGGCCCGGTGCATGACATTTGTGTACTGGGGGGGCCGGGGGATGTTGGGGATCCCTCAGCCCGACCTGCATCCTCTGCAATCTGGGAGCCCTCAGGGGAGGACTCCTCTCCAATCTGGGAGTTTGTATCTGTCTTTGCAATCATATGAGTGAATTGTCTGAGACCCCAACTCAGTTTGGTTTGTTGCTCAGAGAATAATAGAGGCATTTTTTTTCTTTGCTTCATTGGTGGAGATTTCCTGGAAGTTTTAGGATATCTTCCCTTTAATTTTTCCTAGACCAGCGGTTCTCAACCTGTGGGTCGCGACCCCTTTGGGTGTCGAACAACCCTTTCACAGGGGTCGCCTAACACCATTGGAAAACACATATATAATTACATATTGTTTTTGTGATTAATCACTATGCTTTAATTATGTTCAATTTGTAACAATGAAAATACATCCTGCATATCAGATATTTACATTACAATTCATAACAGTAGCAAAATTACAGTTATGAAGTAGCAAGGAAAACAATTTTATGGTTGGGGGTCACCACAACATGAGGAACTGTATTAAAGGGTCGCGGCATTAGGAAGGTTGAGAATCACTGTCCTAGACACTCTGATTTTAATTATGTCTCTCACCTTTGCTTTCCCTCCATCCCCCACTGCAACAGTAACTTGCTCCAGGCTCACTTTGCTCTAGTGTCTAGGAGATCCATATGCCACCAGAACTATGATTCCCAGCATTCCTGGTGCTCCCTGCACTCTGGGCTTCTGCTTCCGGTCCTGAGGCTGCCACCAAAACTACTATTCCCAGAATTCCTGGTGCTCCCCACTATCTTGGTTTTCCCTTCCTGTTCTGTCTCCATCCCATGGCCTCCTACTCTGCCAAGCTCTCCCTCTCTGCTCTTCATTTTGTGGCTTGGGGAGCCAATTTCCCCAAGGCACTCCACTCTCCGCTGGCTCTCCCACTTTGCATACTCACTCCTGATTGGCTGATGAGCTTAGTGGATGGATGGTCAATTTACATGTTTCTCTTTTATTATATAGGATTATTTCCAATAGTAAGATTTTTCAAATTGTACATTGGAAATGAAGATTTATAAATTAAGAATTCCAATCTGCAGCCCAACCTAGGATAAATGCTGCTCTGATTGAGCATGGCTTTGGGCTTTTTCAATGACAAAGGGTGATAGAAATAATAAGAGTATGCATGAAGCACTGCAGTGATGATACTAGCAAGAGCAAAAGAAAGAAAATTACTTTTAACTGAAATCTAATGTATCAAAACACCTAATGGGCTAATTCATATTTAGATTGTATAACTATACACCTATAGCTATAAAAGAAATATATACTAGTATGTTATTTAAACTTCTGCAATTAAAAAATCATTTGTTGCCGAAACCGGTTTGGCTCAGTGGATAGAGTGTCGGCCTGCGGACTGAAGGGTCCCAGGTTCGATTCCGGTCAAGGGCATGTACCTTGGTTGAGGGCACATCCCCAGTGGGAGATGTGCAGGAGGCAGCTGATCGATGTTTCTCTCTCATCGATGTTTCTAACTCTCTATCTCTCTCCCTTCCTCTCTGTAAAAAATCAATAAAATATATTTTAAAAAGTCATTTGTTATTACAAGTTGGAATCTCTCTAGTCTGTAGATTGATTTCATATAAGCTGATTTTTTTATAGCATTGAATAGATTTTTTGTAAACAGAAGTGAGGGCACTATGATTTAACTGTAGTATGAGATCCATCCTTTCTTTACATGTGTATCTTTTCTGTCCTTCCTTATAAAATTATTTCTCACAAATCAACACAAATCTTCTCCACAAACTCTCCTCGGAATACCACCCATTCAATCAATGACCACAAACCTCAGATATGGGATATTAAATTACTATTATCATTTGAAAACCCATATAAGTTATTCAATCAGAAAGAATTTCAGGAACAGTGAGCACCACATGGACCTAATTATTAAGACTAGGGCATTAAAAATTATCAGTAGCCGAAACCGGTTTGGCTCAGTGGATAGAGCGTCGGCCTGCGGACTGAAGGGTTCTGGGTTCAATTCCAGTCAAGGGCATGTATCTGGGTTGCGGGCACATCCCCATTGGGAGATGTGCAGGAGGCAGCTGATCGATGTTTCTCTCTCATCGATGTTTCTAACTCTCTATCTCTGTCCCTTCCTGTCTGTAAAAAATCAATAAAATATATTTTTTAAAAAATTATCAGTAGTTTATCCTATATAATAAAAGCCTAATATGCAAATCGACCAAACAGCAGAACGACAGGTGGAACGACCAGTTGCTATGATGTGCACTGACCACCAGGAAGCAGACATTCAATGCAGGAGCTACCCCCAGCCTGCAGGGCCCAGGCCAGCCAAGGCAGGTGCAGTGGGGGCCTCCTGATCACACCCTCCGGTCACCTCCAAGGAGGGTGCCAGTGGGGGCTCCCTGATCGCCCCACCAGTTGCACCACAGATTGGTCCTGATCGCCAGCCAGGCCTCGGGACCCTACTCATGCATGAATTTCATGCACCTGGCTTCTAGTATAATTTATAAATTTATAAATATTTTGTTAATGAATATGAGCAACTTAAAGTATCACTTTGATTTATATATCTTTGGGAGAACAAAAGAATACAATGATATAATAGTAACAAGCATATAGTCACCTTTTATTCATACTTGTCAATTTTTAAAGCACCTATCTGTTCATTGTGTCATGTGAATAGGTGATAGCAAGTCCTCAGGACTTCAGACGTCACATAGAGAGGAGCTTCTTTTCTATACTCCTTACTTTTACCTTACTTTATGTATATTTAACTTTTTATTTCTCTTCCTCCTCTCTCAGTACTTAGAAATCCCAATCCTGGATTCTAAATCACAGAGACTTTTATTCATGTGTAGTTGTGCCTGAAAACAAACTGTATGCCATAAATCTGTCTGTTGAATGTGTGGAGGGATAGACTTAAAACCATTAACATTGATTACCTTAGTGCAGGTGGGATTGGAGGAGGCAGAGATGAAGGAAAGGAGATTACTTTTTTCTTTATATAACTTTACCTTATTTGGGCTGGTATAGGGCATATGCATTATTTCTTATTAAACACCAAAATGTACTAAAAAGCTCATATGTTTAATGTACTGTAAAGGAAGTATAAAAACATAAAGGCAAACATTTATTCAATTCCTTAGATTATTGATCCTGATAAAAGTCAAACCATTCAGAACTTGCATAGAGATATTTAAATAGAAAAGATAAAAATTAAATGTATTTTTCTTTATTACTTAACTAGAGGCCTGGTGCACGAATTCATGCACAGGTGAGGTCCCTCGGCATGGCCTGTGGGGATTGGGCCGAAACTGGCAGTTCAACACCACCTGCAGCTCCTGCCTGGTGCTCCTGCTCATCCTGGCCTCGCTGTGCCTGCCGTGGGCTTGCACCCAGTCAGTCCTGATCAGAAGAGGCTTGCGCTGCCACAAGGTGCTCGCCAGCTGTGAGCCCTGTGTTGGGCGTCTGTCCCAAGGAGGGGGGAATGGCTGGGATGCAATTGGCCCTCCAGGTGGGCGGTGGGATACCCTTGCTGGCCTGGCATCTGGATCCGTACCACTGACGTTTGTGCTGGTTGTCGGGAGCCACCTGGCGGCCGCTTTTATATTGTCACTTCCTTGCAGAGTGTCTAGGGAGGGGAAGCAGCCACGGTGCCCGAGGCTGACTTCCAGGAGGCTGGTGGTACTGTCCAGATCATGCTGGCAGCAATGGTCCGTTGGTACCTGGCCCCTTCTCCAGAGATTAGACCTGCAGGACTACTGAGGGAATGAGTGGTTGCTGCTGGGCTGGTGGGCTGCCAGAACTGGTCAGTCAGCTGAGCGACACTCCCGCTGTGGGAGCGCACTGACCACCAGGGGGCAGCTCCTGCATTGAGTGTCTGTCCCTGGTGGTCAGTGCGCATCATAGCAACCAGTCAACCAGTTGTTTGGTCATTTAATTGTTTTGTCGCTTAGGCTTTTATATATATAGATCATTGTTGATAGATAGAAAGCAACTAATTTATAGTCTTTGAATTAAATCTGCCCTTTTTTTGGAGAGCAGTGAGGAGTGGTCAAGGTAGCTAGAGAACAGAGTGTGTTTTGAAAGATATAAATTTAGAGAAGCTTAATTTAAAAGGTCTTTGTGTGTCAAACAGTTAGTAAACATAATTGTAATATTTTAACATAAATGAATCTGAACTACCATATGGACTAAGTTTTTTTTAAGTTTCATATGGGTTTAAAATGTAGGGGGAAAAGATCAGTTGGCAAATATGTTTTAGTTTTGAAAAACTTCCAAATGTTTAAAAAAGTCATTTTCAAATCAATCATATCCATATGCATCTAGATTTTCTCATCCTCACTATTGAAGGATGAAACAGACTAGAATTGGGGCAAAATGGTTTAAGATCTAATACATATGCTGTAAAACTTAAAATTAGTTAATACTCCAAGGAATTGGCTAAAAATATAAATTTGGTCCTTCTGGCAACTTTACCAAAAGAATCTAGCACTTTTATTCTTAGCGATTTAAGGTCATGGATGAGATTAATCTGTCACAAAATGATCTTATGACCATTTCCAGAAATGGGAAAATGTAGAAATAAAAAAATGTGTATGTTATTGCTATTTTATTTTGTTTCAATTCTTGTTACAATCTATGAAAAGCAGTGTTGCAAGGGAATGAATATTTAGATGAATTATTATATGAAATATCATTTCAATTCTGTATGCATAATAAATTGATAATAACTGAACAGTTTGGGCATATGGCTTCCATACACACTGAAGTTTCCCTCATAACATCTAAAAATTAAATATATGTGTAGGCATACCTTTTAAAAATATAAAAACATTAAGCTTTGTCAAACAGTTATTTTAAAAATAAAAAGTTACACTTTAATTAAAAATTTAAAATAAGCTCTATTTGGGCACTTAGTTACCACTTGTTTTTTCAAATAATGGAAAAAACATATTTTGTTTTTATCTCTTAGATGAATTTATGTGTATAGATGCAAAATAAATCAAGTAGTGCTACAAACAAAATATAGGTAGTGTCAATAATTCCTAAATATTAAATAGCATTCCATGCAATTTCACACATGCATTTGGAGGGCCATTATTGGGTTAAGAAGTAAATGCCCCATTTTCCTATCCTTTTAGCTTTTGTTGGTTTCTTCCATTTTCACTACCTACACCAAGTAATCCTATCTAATAAAGAGGGAATATGCAAATTGACCATCACACCATCACTAAGATGGCGGTGCCCACAGCAGAGGCAGGGTTTCCGTAATACAAGATGACTGCACCCATAGTGGAGGCCAGTTCCCTTAACAGGCCTAAATGAGCAATCAGCAGGTACCTGAGGCTCCATGGCACTGGGCTGGGGCAGGGGACCTGAAGCTGTGCCCCCCTGCCTGGTGGGGCTTGACAGGGGACTTCAGGAAGCACCACCCCCCTCCCAGGCACCAGGCCTGGGATCTCAGGCCGTGCCCCCGGCCTTGGAACCAGGCCAAGGAACCTCAGGCCATGCCCTCCACCCCGGCGCCGGGTCGGGTTACCTGAGGCTGCAACCCCCACCCGGTGGGGCTTAACGGAGGACCTGATGCTGTGCCACTCGCTCAGCACCAGGCCAGGGGACCTGGGCTGCACCGCCTGCCCAGTGGGGCTTGACAAGGGTGGGGCCAGCCGGATCTGGATCTCACCCAATGGGGGTGGGGCCAGCTGGGTCTGGGTCTCGGGATGATCTTGAGGTGCCACGGGTGGGCAGAGACTTGACTCTGGGTCCTGTGGTGTGCCCCTGACTCTGACAGGAAGAAGATTTTCATATACATCTTATTAATTTTCTTTCATCTCTGACACTTCTATTATAGAGAAAGGGCAAACAATATTAAAATATTTCCTCTAATTAATCCCCTTTTAATGTGCATGAATTTCATGCACCAGGTCACTAGTAGATGATAATGACCAAATACATTTGGTTTGTTTTCCAATTTTTTTCAGCAAATTTCTTTTTTTTGTCATTTTAATTATATAGACATTTTAGAGGCCAGTGCATATAGATCCTATAGCGATACTCATATGTATATTTAGGAAATACAAAATTGTTATCTTTTACTTGTCCAGCATCAAATGTGTTGGCAGGTAAGTTTGATGAAGAAAGTAGTATTTTAGTTCAGGAATGAAATTTTATAAAAATATATTTTATATTTTCAGGTATCTGGCCTTTGTGCACTCATATTTTGATTATTGCTATACTTTTTTTGTACTTACCTTTTGGGAGAGTGTAAATAAAAGATTCATCCTCACATTTATTAATTGTATATTTTCTTGCAGAACCTGCTACAAATACATTTTCTAGAATATATTAAGGAAACTAAAACCAAAGAAGCAATACACAAAAACAAAATACACATAAGTGACTAGGAGGGTGAGAAATTAAATGTAGTGCAGGTTAAATTGGATACTGTACAAGTGGCCCAAAGTAATGCTTTTAAATAAACTTGCTTTGGATAAAGAGAGTGTCCAATGATGTATTTTTTAATCTTTTTTTTTTTTTTTTAAGCAACACATACATGGATCTATCTTTGGGAGAAAGGCATGAAGTACAGTAGGCTCTCTATCTTAGATTTCTTTTGGGGTTTGGGGAAAGTGGATTTATCTAAATTAAAGTATAATTTTTCTAAAATTTATCTTGGTTTCTGTCACATTTATTTATATGTTTAAATTTTATTTATCCCACAAATAGATATTGAGCACCTCTATGTACTAGATAGTATTCTGTGAAATTGGATATATTTATTAACAAAACATATAAAATCTGCCTTTGTAAAGATGTGAGAGTATCACTCAAACCTAATTTTTCTCTTCCATCTCATTATCTCTTCCATTACTCTTTTTCTGGTCTTTTTGGGTCTCCTAAATAGTAAATCTACTTTCAATGTTGCCTTTCCAATAGAACCCAACTACCAACATTACCTTCACTGTCCTAAAGCATGACTCTGCTAAAAAACAAACAAATAAACCTTCAGTAGTTTACATTTTCAAGTAAAATTTTAAAATATATATTCTTATACTAAATTTTAAGACCCCCTTCATTCACTAACAAACTTACATTTTTCAACTAATGTTCTACCACATCTTAGTCTCTTCCATACCTGAAGCCCACTTTCAGCCACACTGCACAGGGCTGTGAGCTCCATGAACAAAGGACAAACTTGTCAGTTTCTCTCCTATGTAAGGTGGGCTTGGTAGAGTTCTAGTATGTAGACAGTTGTTCTATTATCTATTGATCTTGCAGAATGTTACCCCAAAACTTAGGAGTTTACAACCAAATCAATACTTTATTTTTCTCATTAATCTGTATTCAGGAGCAGATAGGAATTGGTGGGGTTGGCTCATCTCTGCTCCATTGGCATCAGCTGGTGCAGTGGATTGGGGTTGGTGTGTACACGTCAAAGACAGCTCACTCAAGCAGCTTTAAGTGGGTTCTGGCCATCAGCTTGAAGCCAAGCTGCAGTTGTTGACCCTCGATTCCATTAGGGTGTCCTCACATTGTTACCCGGGCTTCCTTACAGCCTGGGAGCTGGGTTCTAAGAGCAAATATTACAAGAGACAGGAAGTCAAAGCTGCTAGTCTCTTAAGGCCTAGGCCCAGAAACTAGCACAAAATAATTTTTGCTATATTCTATTAATCAAAGGAGAAACTCTTACTGGTAAATTCAAGGGAAAGAATATCCAAGATTTTGTACCCATCCTTATTCTGTGATAATGGTGCTTACAATTATTGAGTTAGTGATTATTTAATGCCCCCTAATAGTTTTTGCATTTCCCTATTTCTCCCTTAAGGGATGACTACATATTTATTTCTCTTTCAATCCTTCAAGAAATTTCCTTCTAACATCTTTACATGCTGATGTCTTACGTATTACCACCATGGAAATGGTTTCCTTTCCTTTATTTTCTTTGTATGTGTGTTTGATTACTTTAATATCATTAATCACTATGCTTTGCTAAATTATTGAGTATGTGGCTGTTTCTCTTATACTTGAGACTTTCTGAGATTAGAAACTATATTTCATTCTGTAGATATTAAATAAATGGAAAGATGGAGCTTTTTCAAACAGAATATAGAGAAACAGAGTGAGTCTGTATACAATATGTACAATTGTATGAGCAGTTGAAAGTAGAATTCCTACTCTCTGTTTAAAAGAGGTAACTAGGTCAGGCAAATTCTGAAGACTCTTCTATTCTTTATGGTTAAAAATGAGATACAAATAAGCTTTTCAAAAATTATTTAATGGTTTTAAATACTTTCAACCAAAATCTTAATGTATTATAATTCTTTGAAATGAAGGTAAATATGGAGACTTTGAAGAATAACATGCTTACTTTATCTCTATTGTTGTAATGTTTAAAAAATTATCTTTTGAGAATGGACTTTCCCAAGCCATGGACTCACGTGCTTGCCTAGAACAGTTGATCAAATCCAATTTTTCACAGATGAATGAAGATCCATCACATGGTAAATGGACAAGGTGACTCTTAACCTACAAGGCAGCAAATTCCAAGAGTCATGTGTCACAATCAGCCATTTGTAGACAGTCAGTCTGTGACTTTATTACACAAGTTACTGGAACAGGAGAATCTAAATCTTTTGACTGAGAGGGGCTAAGGATGAGGACGAAAGACAAACAATTATTTTATTCCTATCTCAAATTTGAAGTAAGGTGTTTTAATTATAGAGTTGAGGTGAGATCCTCACTGAAAATGAAATACAGGCAGTCTTAGGGTTACATTGGACTCAAGATACATCATTTCGTGGTTACGTCACCATCTACTATTTACAGTATTTATAAAAAAAAGGTTCCATCATTTCGACGTATGTACATATGTGCTTTATGTTTTTTATTATTTATTTACCACAAGTAAAGGTCAGGAATTGTTATCTTTCTTTTAATTTTTTTTTTTTACTGTTTCACTTCATTACTGCTGTGTATGTGCTCCATGTGAGTGACGTGGGTGCTTACGTAGGTGGGTTCTGACTTATGGCGAAAATTGCGTTACGTCGAGCCATAGGAACAGATCTCTGAGGCAACCTGAGGATGTACTGTAATATTAGTTGTAGGTAAAATAAATCAATAACAATATTTAAAAACTGGCAGCCATCCCTTTCAATCCTATCGATTTACCTATCTATCTATCTATATATCATCTATCTATCTATATCTATCATCTATCAATCATCTATCTATCTATCTGTATGTCTCCACCATCTTCCACCATTTATTTATGTCTACATTTACCTTAAAAATAGAAAATAAAATGAAAATAAGAGGATTGTTGTTCATTTCTTAAACTCTGCTGACTTAGTGGAAATACTGCGACAAATGGTCTATGAAATGAGAGCCCGTGCACAATCCAGTGAGTTTGTAAGCACTGGCATTGACATTCCTCTCTGCAATTCTGCACTTTACTATGTGAGGAGTCTGTGTTTCATAATAACAAGAAAAATCCAATTGTGTTCTTTCCATTTCTAATTTTTCAGTCTATATTGTAGAAAAAGCATGTGCTGCTTTAATTTGTCCCTGAACTTCCTCTGGATGTTTGGATACAGTACAAACAATGTTTACAAACACATGGGCTGAGCATAGCAAATGAAACCATTAGATAATTGGTTAATTGCAGGTGAAATTGGCCACTCACCTCTTTTACTGAAAGAACAAGTGACTGCATCTGTGAATGGTCTAAGAGAACAAATTCAATTATGGAATAACATAGGCTTGGTGGGCATGCAGAGGCTAGGTGGGAAAGAAAAGAAAAGGCATAATATTAATACACATACTGACTAGCTCTGTTCACTGAGAGCACCAGGAGACAATAATAACCCAATGAGAATGGTGGAAGTGTGGAAATGATACCAGGGCAGGGAGGCAAAGTACACGATGAACCTGGAATATGCTATAATGCCAGAGAGCAATGACATAATCAAAGAATGATAGGGGCCGAAACCGGTTTGGCTCAGTGGATTGAGCGTCGGCCTTCGGACTGAAAGGTCCCGGGTTCGATTCTGGTCAAGGGCATGTACCTGGGTTGCGGGCACATCCCCAGTAGGAGATGTGCAGGAGGCAGCTGATCGATGTTTCTCTCTCATCGATGTTTCTGACTCTCTATCTCTCTCCCTTCCTCTCTGTAAAAAATCAATAAAATATATTTAAAAAAAAGAAAAAAGAATGATAGGGACATCAAAGTAACACAAAAGCCAACTCCAAGGGCTCCCCCTGAACAAATAGGGGACACATTGAGTGTCAAAATAAATGACATCATACATATGGCCCAATGAATACATTAGGATCTAATATCTCCATACTGATAGGTTAAATAAGTAACCTAAGAAGTGGATGCCCCTATGACTTCAATGATAGCAAATCCCTTCTCTGGAAAATCCCTGACATGACCACTCTCAGGAGCGAGGAGCAAGGCTACAATATGGCCAGACAAGATCAGCTGTTTGTTTCTAAATAAAATCTCTTCTTAAGTGGTAGCTGAAAATTCTCACACATAGTTCATCTGATGTGTTTCAGTTGAGATCTCTTTGAGAGGCCAGGTGCATTGACGGTTAATGTCCTAATGGTGAACATGTGCTTCTTGTTGAAACAGGGCGCTGACTATGATTTCCTAATTATTTTCAAAATGATTTCAAATTTATATGTTTAGAAAGAAATTATTTATTCCAAGATATTTCTCTTCGCTCTCAGAAATATTAGTGCTATAAAATATATGGTCTTTTTGGATAGCAAACCAAAATATATTAAACGGATTTAAACTGTGTTTCTAAAGATGACTCCAATATCTCTCATTTTACTCCCACATCAAGCTTTGGAACCTATTTTCCCTCCCCTTGAATCTACCCTGGTACATTGATGTTGGCCAAGAGAATTCAGCGGAAATGATGCCGTGTAAACTTTTTGGCCAAGCCTTTTCTGCAGCTTCCTATTCCTTTCTATTTGAGCCCTTAGCTGTCAGGCAATCGTTCAGCAACCCTACTTGAGAGACAACATGGAGAGAGAAAGAGAGAAGGCCAGGCAGCACCCAGCTGTTCCAGCCATTCAAAATAAGACACCATTCAGGTGAATAAATTCTTCTTGGACATTCCAGTGCCTGCGGGCCCACTGCCCCAACTGAACCTAATCTCTAGCTGGTAATCCTGTTGAATGCAGCCAAATGAGTAACCCCAGGATATGGCATTAGAAACAGAATCAATGCCGTTGGCACATCCACTGCCCAAATTCCTGGCCTACAGAATCTTAAGCAAATAAAACAGTACTAATGTTTAGCCACTAAGTGTTAATGTAGTTTGTTGAACAACAATAAATGACAAGACAAGCTTTACCCTAATTAAATTTCATAATGATCAATTATTCTACTACCTACATTTTAGATGACTATACACAGCTTATCATCAAATAACTGCTCTGTGATAAAAAATATTCTGAAATCTGTAATGTTCATACAATATGTCTTTCTTTTTTAAAACAGTCAATTCTCTTTAGGCAATATTTCTTGCTGGTTAATATGATTAATGCAGAATGCAATGCAGCTAACAATGAAGAAACATAAAATTTTAAATGATCTATAATAAATTTACCATGAATTATGTTTTTTATTAGAATTAGGTATTTGATTATAATGCCAATAAAAATGCAATTACACTGTTCTGTGGAATGTGGTGTTCATTCTCTAAATAAATATTATTTAAATAATAGTGAATTAGAAAAATATTAAATTTTATTAAATTCACATGTTATTGAGAGAATTTTTCTTAATGTGGAGGTAAAGTCACATTATGTAAAACTTTATTTATAATGGCTTAATATATCAGTTTTTTTTTAATTATAGCTTATTTGAGGTTGGTCTAATTTTTTTGATGCTCCCCATGCCCAAAAGAAAAAAGGGAGTAGCCACTTAGATGGTAACACAAATTAATATTAATAAATTAGTACATTCAAATAAGAACCCAAATTTACTGCCAAAAACACACCTTTATATGCAGCATAATGCAGTTTAAAAGGCACACTGATAAGTGCCTGAATTCAAATCCATTGCTGTGCCCTTTGTGTTCTTATCTTCCCAGGGCCAGCAGACAATCCAGCTTTTCACTAACCTTTGGCACTCCCCCATCCGCAATAAACTGTGCCCCTTCAGAATCCCTGAGCTTCCTTAATTAGCATCACCTGTGGTAAGCTCCATTTGGAGCTGCCCCATCAGTGGCACACACCTGCTTTGCTGCCTGCAGGTAGAACAAGGCTCAGTGTCTCAGGGCTCTGGGGAGTCCATCTGTGTGCCCTAAAGCAATAACAAAATACCTATCATCTTCAGCAAGCTTACTGTAGCCTCTAATCCTGGTAATTGTGCCTCAATTATGTAGAACTAAAGTGACAAACAAGAACCTGAGCAGATCCACAGTACAGTGTCTCAACAAATTAGGTAAAACATTTCTTCTCCATTCCCTAACCAAAAAATATTTGTCTTTATCCAGCAAATTAAATCAGATAATTTTCTACTCATTTCAAGAGGAAATATGTTTGTTTTTACATTTATATTTGATCTAAACCTTCTCTCATAAGCCATGGAAATTGCAAATATTTCCTTTTTTGTCATAATGTATTTTTTAATCACAGATTTTGAAGTACAACATCAAAAACATTCAAGGTCATATTTTTTCTTAAAATGGAATGTCAAGTACAAAGAGTTTCACATGTATGTTTGAAGGGTAAAGCTGACACACTTAAAACATTTAACATAAAAAATATATACAGCAATGAGTTATAAAAATGGGACTGCATCAAAATAAAAAGCATTTGTACAGCAAAAGAAATTATCAACAAAATGAAAAGACAACACATTGAATGGGAGGACATATTCACCAATGATACATCTGATGAGGGGTTAATTTCCAAAATTTATAAAGAATTTATGCAACTCAACACCAAAAAGCCCAAATAATCCAATTGTAATGGATTAACATTGTAATGGGCAAAGGTCCTGAATAAAAACTTTTTTAAAGAAGACAAACAGATGATCAATAGACATATAAAAAGATGTTCAAGATGCCTAATCATCAGAGAGATGCAAATTAAAACTATAATGAGAGCACTAGCTGGTTTGGCTCAGAGGATAGAGTGTCGGCCTGCAGACCAAAAGGTTCCGGTTTGATTCAGCCGAGGGCACGTATCATGGTTGCAGGCTTCTCCCCAGCAGGCTTTTCTACAATGGCTGCACCAATCAGCATTCCCACCTAAAAGGCCAGAAGTTTCCTTTTTCTTCACATTCTAGACAATACTTGTTTGTGATTTATTGATGATAGCCATTCTGGCAGGTGTGAGGTAATAGCTCATTGTAGTTTTCATTGCAGTTTTTTTTTTTTTTAATTCTCACCCGAGGATGTTTTTCTATTGATCTGTATTTTTAATTTTTTTCCTCAAAAAATTAAAAATGGAATTGCTTAGCCCAGCTGGTGTGGATCAGTGGTAGATCATTGACCCATGAACCAAGAGGTTGCTGGTTCTATTCCTTGTCAGGGCACAAGTATAGGTTGCAGGCTTGATCCCCAGTAGGGGGTGTGCAGGAGGCAGCCAATCGATGTTTCTCTCTCATCCATGTTTCTATCTCTTTATCCCTCTCCCTCTTTACCTAAAAAAATCAATAAAAAATATTTTTTTAAAATGGAATTGCCTTTTGAACCAGTGATTCCACTTCTAGGAATATATCCAAAGAAACTGAAACACTAATTTGAAAGAATATATGCACCCCTATGTTCATTGCAGCTTTATTTACAACTAGAGGCCTGATGCACAAAATTCATGCAAGGGCGTTGGCCCTGGCCTCCACCCACCGCCACCACTGCCAGGGACCTCTGCCGCCTCTGCTGTGACCCCCAAAAGCTGCGGCTTTGTCAAGAAGGAAGGGCGTCCAGAAGGACGTCTTGTCTAATTAGCATATTACTCTTTTATTATTATAGACTAGAGGCCTAGTGCATGAAATTCATGTACTGCAGGGGGGGGGGGCCTAAGCCCACCCTGTACCCTCTCGCAGTCCAGGACCCCTCAGGGGATGTCCGCCAGGGGGAAGGGGCCTAAGCCAGTGGTCAGCAAACTGCGGCCCCTTGAGTGTGGCTCTTCCACAAAATACCACGGGCAGCCATGCATGTACAGTGCAATTGAAACTTCGTGGCCACACTCAAGGGGCCAAAGAGCTGCATATGGCTTGTGAGCCGCAGTTTGCCAACCACTGGCCTAAGCCGACAGTTGGAAATCCTTCTCATCGCTCCTTACCGCCCACTTGCTCACTGCTCTTACCACTCAACTCACTGCTCCTTAGTGGTGCCACGGAGGCAGGAGAGGATCCTGCCATTGCCACTGTGCTCACCAGCCGTGAACCCTATCTTTCTGTGTAGTTGTCTGTGGGCCAACTGCTCTCTTCCTTCTCACTAAGGGCGAATAGCATGTGAGGGTAGAGTGCACTGACGTGGAATGCAGAGGGCTGCCCGAAGCTGAGGGGAGTGGATGGGCCCACGGGGTGAGAGGTGGACACAGTGGACACTATCTCACCCAATTGTGTGGTGGGCTGGCCGGCCTTCATCTGCCTGACCCCACCCAGGGAGGGACTGAGCAGGATGTCCACCTCTCCATTCTCCATTCTTCCATCTGTGACACTTGTCACCCTTGCCAGACCTCCCCCAAAGTGAATTCAGCTCAATCCCTGAATATAAAAGGGCCCATGGAGGGGGCCTCCACTCCAGTGTCCCCCGATTTCCAGCAACAGGACCTGGTCAACAGGACCTGGTCTCAGATCGGTGGCCACAGCTGCAGAACATAGATCTGTTTCAAGAAAAGTTGGGAATGAAGACTTTCCTATGAGCCCCTTTTCCAAAAGGTGGCAGTTTATTCACATTGTGGCAAAGACACCTTATAGAGCAACATAAGTGGGTAAAGTCGGGGCCATTTTCTCATCCAATCTCTCTGAGGCGCGTGGACAAAACCAAGTCTCAGCTCTTTGCAGGACACTTCTGGAGTTTTTTTAAGCCTAAAGGACAGTTGTCTGTCTCCATTCTTGTTCTTTGGGATTTTTTTCATCGTCGGATAAAAGGATATGTACATTGGGGCAATCCTCTCGAGATACAATATTCCAGTTGCACCCATGTGACAACGACAGTACCCCTCAGAGGGAAGGAGCCGACAGATAGGAAGCAGGGAATTCTGAAAACCAAAGCGATGACAGAGATGCTAAGCCTTTGTTTCACGCCTCTTCAGGTGGCCTGCAGGCTGGGCGTCTGCTGGACCTTTACTACTTGATGTCCTGGCAGGCTGCTCTGGGCCCTGCTAGGCGGTGTGCAGGGCTGCCTGGGCCCGGGGCGAGTCACCCCCCCCCCCCCCTGCCCGCCCCCCACTCCTGGTACAGCTCCTGCATATGGGCTATGGTCTCCGGGGGCCACACTGGGATGGCAGCGTAGATGCCTTCCATCTGATGCAGCAGTACCCTGTCTGCATATGCATCCTCCACCTGGGCCTGGCCCCTGCCACTTAGGCATCCCTGGCGCAGGCCAGGACCTCCACGAAGTGGCAGGGGAACTTGCCCCTCTACAGCTTCAGGACCACTTCTGGATGTTCCGAAAGCCATAAGCAGCCTCAAAGCATAGCAGAACCTCTCTGTCTCCTTCAAGGGTGACCTCCTGGAAGTCTTTGTTCCTCAGGGAGCAGTAGGTGAGCACTCTCACATCCCTGTTGAACAGCTCCTTGGCCATGTGCCTGAAGATGTGCACCAGGTACCCATCGGAGCTGGCACCTTTGTGGAGCCTCACCTTCTTCTTCATGTCTCCAAACAGAGTGTCCACAGTGTTGTCATTCGAGGCGAAGTCACTTTGCTCCATTATCTGGACAACTTCAGCTGAGGTTAACATGCAGTCAGCACCCTGTGAACTATGTAAAGCTGTGGGAACATCTTCTCAAAGGGCCTCCAGTTTATTGTCATAACATGGGGCCACAATGATGTGGAAAATCTTGTCTGGGGACAGGTTCTGCCATCTGGTGAAGTAATCCTTCACCAGAGAGCCCATAATCTGCTGGGGAGACTTGGCCATGCAGAGGTGGGGGTGATGGGGTGACCCGGCACACGCTCTGCATATTGGTCCCAGCTGGGGCAGGCGGAGGTCAGCATGGGTAGCCGGGTCTCTTCCTCATGGTGCTGGCAGTACCGACGCACAAATTCCTTCTGACTCTCCAGGATACTGAAGTCCACAGCTATCTTGATGTCAAAGACAGTGCGCCCCAAGGCTTTTGAGAATGTCACAGAGCCTTCTGGATGCATCAGTGACACAGGCTGAATTTAGCAGCAAAATAAGGCAGAGACTAAGGACACATGGACACTGCCAGCACTTGAGCTGTGAGATATCACATTTCTTATTAAGGTTCAGAACATGGAAGAAGTCCTTGGTGTTCTGTTGAGAAACTTGGACTCCTTCCTCTGTGGTCACACAACTGTCACACGCAGGCAGTCACTCAGAAATATCTTGGCATCGGCCAACTTATGGAATTATTTCTTCTCTCCGTTCTCCTGAGCCGGACTCTGGATGTTGACTGCAGCATTCTCTTGGTCATAGGTTTTTGTTTTTTTACTATATTCCTTCCATGTGCAGTGATCACACTTCATCTGGAGCGGGACAGGTGGGGACCAGCTTGAGTAACCTGGAGGAAGCATGGGGAGAGCAGTCAGTCACTGCTGGTCGCCCCTGGTGCTGCTGGCGGTATCCTTTCTTCCTTGTGGAGTGTCTAGGGAGGGGAAGCAGCCACAGTGCCTGAGGCCAAGTTCCAGGAGGCCGGCAGCGCTGTCGTGATCATGCCAGAGGCACTGGTCCATTGGTACCTGGCCTGTCCTCTGGATATTGAATCTACAGGGCTACTAAGGAAGCCAGTCCCCAGTTCCGCCCCACATCCACCACCGATTGATTGGAGTCTGAGGGCCAGGAGGAGGGACCAAGAGGCCTGCCTTCCAATTGCTCGCCAGTCCCTGGGCGACTCACTCTGGTTCCCTGTTAACCATCCCCTGATCAATGGGAGCCTGTGGGCTGGGGGATGTACCAGTCATCCATTCAGTCATTACGGGCCCTGGGTTTTTATATATTAGGATAGCCAAGATATGAAAGCAGTGCAAGTGCCCATAAGTAGATGAGTGGATTAAAAATGTGGTACATTTACACAGTGGAATTCTACTAGTTGTAAACAAGAAGGAAATCTTGCCTTTTGTGACAGCAAGAATGGACCTGCAGTTTATTATGCTAAGTGAAATAAGCCAGTCAGAGAAAGACAAACACCATATGATTTCACTTACATGTGGAATTGAATGAACAAAATAAGCTAACAACCAAAATAGAAACAGACTCATAGATACATAAAACAGACTGATAGCTGTCAGAGCTGGGGAAGGTGTTTTGAAGGCTGGGATTAAGAAAAAACAAAACAGATGCAGAAAACAGCATGGTGATTGCCAGAGGGAAAAGAGGGGAAGGGAAGGTGGAGAAGGGCAAAGGAGGGGATAAATGTGGCGAAGAGACTTGTCTTTGGGTGGTGAGTGCATGATGCAATGTGCAGATGATATGTTATGGAATTGTACACTTGAAACCTGTATAGTTTTATCAACCAATGTCACCTCAATAAATTCAATAAAAAATTTAATGAATGTCTTTTACTGAACAATGGGTTGAATGTAGGTTTTAAACCAAAAGAATTTTAAAAGGCTTAATTTGTGTTCTCACGATCTCACACATCTTCTTTTTAGGCTTTTTTTTTTTTTTGCTATGACCCTTAATGGGTAAATTTTGTTGAAGCTAAGTTCTTTTAATGTCAAGTCATTATATCTTCTACATACAGAAGAAAAATGGTGCTAAAATTTCCAACAAGCAGGTACATATTCTTCTTGAAACAGAAAGGCACTAAGAAAGCTTTGTGTTGGTAGATTGATGTGTTGAAAGATATGCAACTCAATTCTGAATCTATTAGACTAAAGACTCCTTCTGAGAAAAAGCCTATAGATTAATACTCATGCTAAAAACAAGTTTCTCATCTCCTTGCCTAATTTGTAATAATACATACTTTACCTATAATCATTTGACTACAAGAAAGGGCAGAAGTTTTGCCTTAATGATATAAGGTTTTACTAAACAGGATTAGAATATCATAGTCTATTTCTATTTATATATTTTTAAGTAAACGTAAAAAAATACAATTATAGTGTATAATGATTTCCATTTATAATGGCTAAAGTGTATAAGAAAGGAATAGCTACCATAATTTAATACTTATTAAGATTTGATTTCCCATTCCTTTTTCAGAATGAGAAACTGAGACCTTGAAGGTAAATTGCCTATGGTTATACTATTATTGGTGATTAAACTCTGGTCCCTGATTCTCCATTTAGTCCTATTTCCACTATAATATGCCACCTTCCTTCACTGCCTTTGAGTCTCTGGATGTCAACTGCAAAGAAGCAAGTAGATTTTAATAACTATCAGCTAAATTAAAGCTAAAACCTGCATATACTTTTACAATTTGTAATGGGTGATCTTTTAGAAACTGGACAGGAAATGATGCAGAGTTCTAGATTACAAAGCTTATTCCACACAGGTATAGTTATTAAGGAGTTGTTAGTTCCTTTAACATATGTCATTTTAATCACTGATGGTTATAATTTATTTAGAAGTTTTTCAGATAAATAAGTAGACAATATAGACAAGGTTCTAACTCTATAGAGCAGCAGAAGGAAATGAAAGTAGAACCTGTAAACAGAGAGAAGTTTTATAGGTTGTAGCATTGCACTGTATCAGAATATCAACAATAATTATTAAAACACATGAAATAAATACAAAATCAAAGATTTTTTAGTTGTGCAACATTGAAGCATCATTTTTTTTCAAAGCACGCTTGGCATCATGTCAGTTCTTCAGGATATCAATAGGTTTTAAGTAAAAACAAAAGTTTTCAAATTCATATACACTTGGGAATAACTGAATACAATACACCTTTCTTGATATTTACAATGCATGCAAGCAAATGAAAGGCCCTGCGATGGTTTATAATAAAAATGTCTACTTACCCTTATTTTACCAAGTATTTCCAAAACTTGTTTGACCATAGAACCATTTTTAAACAAATAATAGCATTTTTAGAACACAATAGGAAACACTGATGTTGTGTATAGCGTGTGTTCTAAGAAGTTGAAGCAAAGAGTTCTATTATCCGTTCTCTAGCAGATGTTGTTTCAAATCTCTTCCCTGAAAATGAAGCATATATAAAATATCATTTTATGATGAACATTCTCCTTTAATTTCATGTTTCCTTTTCTGAGCCAAAAACAAAACAAAACAAACACAAAAACAACAAACCCACAAAAGATTAAAGAAACATTAAATGTGGCTACTTCAATAGCTAAAGATGGACCCCTACATCTTAGTTTCATTTGCTTATAAAGGTCACTGCTTCTATCTAGAGGGTCAATCACTTTAAATAAGATTATAGATTAACCCCCATCCCTAACACACACACACACACACACACACACACACACACGCATATACACACATGCACACAACACACAGTCCGCTTTATGGCTATATAAATTAAATGTGGGAGGACATTTACTTTATTTTTGACCCTGTCTCTCTCAGTATGGGAGTAGAAGAGTAGGTTTCCTGCACAAAAGGTAAAAACAAACAAACAAATCTCAAAACAGAGCCTGCTATGAAACAGAAGTTTTCAAATGCAAAAGAACATGGTAAATCGAATGTTAATTGGTCATAAGAGCTGGTCATGGAGTTGTTCTTACTAGTTGCTAGCAACTCAGAGGAATTTCCAATAATCATTCTTATTATTTGTTGCTGTGAGGCCCATGAGGACACAGCATTTTATCTTATTTTGTACAGAGCAGATTTCTGTTAGATGATGTGAGGATGTGTAAAGTATGGCTAGCCGTAATTTTTCTCTCCTATGCAAACTGCACAGAACAAGAGTGCAAATGAATATATGTGTCCGTGTCCTCTGGAAGTTCAAGGCTCCTCTTGTTAACCAATGGCAGAATGGAAAGAAGAGCTAATATTTGCTGGGTATTGCTTTATATCCTAATGTTTCACTTCAAATGTAATGTTCACGTATAAGATTTATGGGCTGATACTAGAAATGTGATTTAAGAAACATTACCAAATAATTTAGCATTGCTTTATTATTGAATAAACTTTTACAGTAAACAAAGTCTCAAAGATAAAACCATAAATAGTTTCCCTCTGTCCTCAAATATATATATTTGCATTTTCAACATTTCACGGGCAGGGAGCTATAGCCCAGTTTAATGCAAAATCTGGCCCTGTGGAAATTATGGGCACTGAAGCGGAAAATATTTTTGCATTCTTCTATGCCAGTGTTGCCCTTTTCTGTCAAGTTGCACATGCATGAGTCCACAATGAGAGCAATATTTACAAGCTGTATTTTACATAATTCCAGGGAATGACTAGCTGCTCTTCCCCTGAAGAGAATTCCCTTGGCACCGCTGCTTGCCATTCCATCCTGCTGGTCCGTTTGTTCTATTGTATATCCTGCAGAGTGATACATTGCAGCATCTTTGCAAGTTGTAGCTGAAGTGGAATCATCCATCATCCCAATCACTGGAACTGAGGACCTTATGGACTGGGAGTGAATTATGAAGCTATGAGGAAGGTGATCATTTTTGCAGAAACAGCTATTTTATGTTACGATTCTCTATGCCATCCGTCCTTTCTTATTTGGAAAAATGAAAGAGTAAAAGCCACAGGACCAGTTTTTGTTCTTTGGATTGGTGTTGAAGGAAGAAAACACAATCAATGAAAATGCACTTAACACACCCAAGATTGACTGGTCTTTTTCTTGTTTGTTTTGAATTTCAGATGTGATTTTCTGTTGACCTGTTAATGCCATGTAGCTCTGGGTTTCCCAGATATAAGTGCATTATAAATGGATAAATTTCACCATGTGGGATGATTTAAGCTAACTGATTTGAGGTCCCATCTGGGCACAACAAAGGGAAGGTTGTCAATTATCATAGCAAATTTCAGTCATGTAGAGTCAAACTAGGAAAGTTATTCCTCTACCACCTTCTCATCCCTCTCCTTCTCCCAAAAGTGCAAGCATCAAGTAGTGGCTGAAAACTTGCCCTTTTGCTTCAGGTAACTTACTTAAGTCTTTATTTTATCCTAATAAACTTAGAATAATTTTAACACTCAAAATATAGGAAAATATGAGTAGGTAATTTCAATAAAAAGTGACTTATTTCCCAAATATTACCAAGGGACACAGAAATTGAAGATAATTATTAAACCTTAAAATTGAAATAGTTCTAATATATGACCAATTTGACTTAATATTCATCCTCCAGTTTTTCTACAGTTATAGTTTGATCTTGTAAAACCTGCTAGTACTGATCGCTTTAATTTACCTTGATTACATACACATTGACTATCTATCTTCTAATAGAAAAGTGCTATAATGTTATCATGGACATTTCCTATTCTTTAATAACACTTTTAATTCTAAGAAGGGATTATTTTATTTGCCAGGGGAAGGTAAACAGCCCCACTTTGAAAACTGATTTTCTTTAATATAAACAACTAGAGGCTGGGTGCACGAAATCCGTGGACGGGTAGGGTCCTTAGGACTGGCCAGCAATCAGGGCTGATTGGGGCCTTCCTTTCCCTGGCTGCTGGGAGCCAGCCAGGGCCTTCCTTCATTTTGCACCACCCCCTGGTGGTCAGCACACCTCATAGCCAGCGGTTGAACTCCCAGTTGGTTTAACTCCTGAGGGGACAATTTGCATATTAGCCTTTTATTATATAGGATGTGGTAACACTTTACTGCCATTGCTTTGAAATGGCTTCACTGATGAAACATATCACATATAAATCAACAGCACAGTCAATGTAATCAAATTAATATTTTAAATTTAGAAAGTTCATTTTTTGTGGAAAATAAGACATTGAAGTATTCCAATTAAAAATCAAAGCTGGGAGGAAGCTAAACCTATGTTACATCTAGTTGTTGTACATGAGAGATAAATATTATATTGCACAGATTAAACTAATATTTTTGAAACAAATATTTACCCTTAATTTAGAATGACCACACACATACCTTTGTACTATAGCTACTTAACGTTCATGTAAAATGCCAACAGACACGGTAGTAATAAAGTCTAATGAAAATAAAAGTTGGAAAATAAATTAAATTTCCTTTGTACAGGGAGAACGTGTTTTTACACGCAGTATAGCAAAGGAAGCTAATCTTACCATGTTTGAATGCAGATTTTCTTGAGACAAATCCAAGGCCATGAAAGGTAGGCATAGTAGTTTCCTTTTATTTTAAACCACTTTATTGGCTCCAGCCGATGTTTCTGGATGAAGTCAGTCTCTCATACTTCATCAACAATGGCCTATGCCCGGCCAGTCTTGCACTAAAGAAGAGAAGGTTCATTAAACTGAAGAACCCTTCCATCACCTTTTCTTGCCAACTTACTAAAATAATGAAAAAAGACCTTGTAAAAATTATGTTTATATATTTTTAGTTAAAACATTGAAAATTTGAGTGTTTTACAGGAATGATAGAAGCACTAATTAAACACAGATTATTCCTGAAGCACTCTTCAATGTTGCATCCATCATTTTCAGTTGGGTGGAGAAGGCTATTCAACCCAGGGTATTCTGGATGGGGTTCTTAAAATTTGCACAATGAGCCAAATTCATGGTGAGATCGACAGACAAGGTTCTAAAATTTCACACATCCTTGTAATAAAATATTGTGACTCTAATTTCAAAGATAGATTTATGGGCTTGGATGTAACCTAGGTTGCTCAAATTTCACATGACTATCCAACACCAGATTAAATTCATATGGTTTTCTGTATGGGATAAAAAACAACTTTGGATGTACCACCTTCTTGTGTCTGCTTTTACTAAAAGCTAAATCGCATAATCCATAACTAGTGGCCTCTGATGCTTAGGGAGTGCTTTTACTGTTCTTTGTGAGACAGTTTCTCAGGCCTATGGTATAATTTAAAAACAATTTATGTGATTGACAGAGCAAGTGATTCCCATGTCATATATTAAGCAGTCATTTGGCTGAGAAGCACTCTAACAAGACTAAACTCTTCCAGTAGTGCATTATTTCACTGCATAGAGAATTACTAAAATGCCTTATTGAACTAGCTGGAGCTAGTGAGGCAAGTTAGTCTAATTCTCGGCATACATAAACTTCAAATACACAAGATTACAAAGTATTGCATCCTCATCAGATAATGTAATAACTTTAACTATTACTAGTTTTGAGCCCTATCATTCACTTAGAAAGTACTTTTTACATCTAAACTAAAAGAGCAAATTTAAAAATTATAGAAATATGACAAAAATATGATGTTCACATCAAAAGCAAACAAACAAAAAATACTGTTGCTCAGTATTTTCTGACTTTTTATTGCCTGCTCAAAATTTAGATGTTTCACTTGAAAATATCCTTACAAAAAGAGCCTTTAATTATTACAAAACTTGATTTTATGTTCCCAAGAGGAACCTCATTTTCTATCTGAAGAACATCAGAATTATTATTTCATAGAAAGGCAATCATTATGGTGCCTTTAGCACCTGTGACTGATTTTCTCTATTTACATGTGCCTACACATCGTTAATCCTTCCCTTGTGTACTGAAAAGCCATATGGCATTAGTCAGCAGTAAATTAAAGATCTTCCGTTTGCTTCAAAGATAACTTAAAAAGCCCTATATTCATAATGTAGAAAATGCATGATTATTCATTTTTAAAACTTGTTGTGTAATTTACCTAAGGTTATTTTTCAAAATTAAAACATTAAAATACATAAAACCTGAGATAGGAAATAATATTAACTCTTGTGCAGCTGTACAACAACAAAGAATTTCTTAGTTGAAATGATGCTCAATATAACATAACTTAGGTAAGAATTGGTTCATTTTATCAGACATGCAGCCTTTCCAGCCCATTTTTACATTTGATATAGTCACCAAAAATATAATAAAAATAAACTAGAATGACATTTGTGCTCGAAACCTGGATCACATTAACATAGAAAAATAATGTCAGAAGCCTAGGAATATTTTGGGGACATCTCAAAACGGCCAAGAAGTTTCTGAATACCCTGTGTCCAACAGCATGCAAAGAAGGCCTTGTTTTAATCAAGATAAGTCACAGTGCTTAGAATCCCAAACTAAACTTTCCTCTTGATATTTCTTATGCTTTTCGTGTGGTCTCCTACTTGTAGCACTTCATAGCCACAACTTTTGTGAGAAGTAGAAATAATCCGTTTCATGTATCAGGGAAATAGCTCCATAGCACTTCTTTCATTTTTATTTCTCTTCAGTGACTTTTACAACTTATAGAGCTTAAACCAATGTCAAGACTAGGTCAGTTGTTCCCATCGGTTTGTAGCAGACAGGGCTGCAAGGTATTGAATACTGCCAAAGAATTTTAGAGTTCAGGTCAGAAAATCAAATCAGCAACTATGAAGAAATCAAGACACCAGCAATATCCTGAGTCAAGATATGAGTCAAGCAATCACTAAAATTCAAGTTCTATACAAGCAGGGATTTTTGTCTGTTCTGTTCACTGCCAGAGTAGAACACAGTAAGCACCCAAAAGACGTTCATTTAATAAATTGGTGAATCAATAATATGTAAAACACAAGAGCAAACAAAAACAGAGAAGATAGTAATAAAGAAGATGAGGTAAAGGAAGAGGCACTAGAAATCAAACTAATCAATGAAATAAAAATCAAGCAGTCATATCGATGGTAATCAGGAAAATCCCAAATATGATTGCAAGGCAGCAATAAAGACCTTTATAACGAAGTTTACTTTTTCTTTTTGAGTACTTACTGTACTCCAGGTATTGCTTTAAGTTTTACCTCTCTTTGCTCCTTGTGGTTTTCTATTATCATCATGTTGTAGACAGGAAAACAAGGCACAAGAGGGTTTCATTTTGTTCAAGGTGTTGATTTTAGAAAATGGTAAAAATTGCTCCAGAACCTAGGGTTTCTGTCCCTAGACACTTTTCTATATTGCCTCTCTTTGAGTTCCTTGGAGATAATAAATATTAATGGGGTCCAACACAGCAAGGAGAGCAGTTAATGCACAAAACTAGGAAGAGAACTTAATTCTGAGCCAAACATGTAGGCCAGCCAGGAAAATTAATAAATCAGATTGCTCTTTGGTCAGACATCAACCCTGAAGCTTAGCTGGCAGAGGACTTCATGTTGGAATGACGTGTTGGAAGCACCTGGAAGGATATGGGCATGTTATATAGCTAGTGTTTGCCTTTTATGGCATACCTTATCCATTTTAATTTTCCTAGTCAAATAATTTGCAATATGTTTTAACAACAAAACATTTTATGGACTACCAAAGATTAGTATTTATATTTTAGCACCTGATCTGCTGGTTGGTGATACATATATATCTCAAAACACCTCTAAAAATATAGTAATGCTTTTCAATGTATTTTCATCTTAGACTTTATAAGAGCATCTAAATAATTTGAAAAATAGAAAGCCCAACATTAAAAACATTCTTTACTGAGTAAGTAGGCATGCTGTTGTTGACCCACTGGATAAAATCAAATAGTTATATAAATTCAATATGAAGAGTAGATTTTTAAGTTATATTATGATCACTACCATTTTATTAAATTTATATTTGTTATTTGTTTATATTAATTAGTGCAGGTTTTCTCAACCTTGACACTACTGATATTTTGGGTAAGAGAGTTATTTGCTGTAGGGGACTGCATTATAGGATGTTTAGCAGGATAGCTGGCTTTTATCTATAAGATACCAATAGCAAATTCCTCTTGAGTGAGGTGCTTAGGGTGTAGAATTCAATGTTCTCTCAGGTGACACCTCATCTTACTGGTCCCAGCCCTGACATATATTTTCAAATGCTCCCTCAATGGGAAAAATACTAGTCAGTGAAATGCTGAGAGGAATACTAACAGTTTTCACAAGTACATTACAAAATGTATAAATGGGCTCAATAATATAGAAGTTTATTTCTGATTCAAATACATAGAAATTGTCTTCAAGAGGCTTTTTCAACATGACCATTCAGGAACTGCTAGAGAAGGTCATAGAGAAGATATGACCACAGGTTTACCCATGAGCTGGACCCAGGCAATTAGAGAGGCCCCTCACCCCTTCCCCTGTCCTTGGAATGTATGTTTTGGTCATCATTTCTACACTAGGAAATGTTTCAAGGATACAGTCTTGAGAAAGTAATGTGTCTATGTGACCATCTGGACTGAATAGGTGACTAAACCCAGTTAAGGCCTCTATATAAATGATTAAGGATCTGGTGGGTAGATGCAGGGTTCTACTCATCTTATGGTTGTCCAAGACAAGTAACGTATATAAGTTTCCTTGATTATTAAACTACCACCTACCAGTTTGGAGTGGTCTGCTTTTTTCTTCTGTCTCTCCTTGTCCTCCAAGCGTGAGACAGAATTTTGAATTTCACCCAAGGAACTCCAAATGTTGGAAATCAACCTGGACTTGGGTTCTTTCTATATTGAGCTTCCATCATCTTCTAAAGCCTCTTATTTTCTGTGACTCATTGACAGAAGGGAAAAGAGAGAATGGAAAAAGCAAATGCACTTCTTAAAAACTGTATGCCAGATGTAAAATACTTTGACTCATACTCCATTGGCCAGAACTCAGTCACATACCCATGTCAAAGCAATCTGGGAAATGTAGCCTAGCTGTGTGCCCAGCATAAAAAGAAAAATATATCTGATGAACAGTCTGTACATCTACCTGAGGAAACTTAGAAGCAATGTTTGTAAGGATAAAAAAAAAGAAGAGTGAGAAAAAGAAAGCCATGTATCCCTAAAATTTGAAATAATTCAAAATCACATCAACAGGAAAATGAATCAACAAATTGGGATACATTTACACAATTGATTACAAAACAGCAATAAAAAGAAATGAACTACAGATAATATAGCAACAGGGATATATCTTGGCAAATATATCATAGCAAAATAACAAGGCCTGGAAGACAACATAAATATTATATACTAGAGGCCTGAAGCATGAAATTTGTGCAAGGGGCTTGGTCCTCACAACCACAACCCTTGCAGCCCCAGCTTCGTCTGGAAGGTCGTCCGGAAGGACATCCGGAAGGTCATTCAGCTGTGTAATTAGCATATTATGCTCTTATTATTATAGATTAGAGGCCCGGTGCACGAAATTTGTGCACTTGGGGGGGGGAGTCCCCTCAGCCCAGCCTGCATCTTCTCCAATCCGGGACCCCTTGGGGGATATCTGACTGCTGGTTTAGGTCAGATCCCCTAGGATCTGGCCTAAACCAGCAGTTGGACATCCCTCTCACAATCCTGGACTGCTGGCTCCTAATCACGTTTCCCCTAACTGTCACCCCCCCCCCGCCAACCTGATCACCCCTCACTGCCTCTGTGTGCTGGCCTGACCACCCCTAACTTCTCCCCCCGCTGGCCTGATTGCCCCTAACTGCCCCCCACTGCCAGCCAGTTTGGCCCCAACTTCCCCCCTTCCAGCCTGGTCACCCCTTACTGCTGCCCCTGCTGACCTGGTCTCCCCCAACTGCCCCCCCTGCCAGCCTGGTCACCCCACACAGCCTGCTTGTTCAGTTGTTTGGTCGTCCGTCACTAACCCCCCTGCCAGCCTGGTCATAGGCAGCCATCTTGTGAGGACATGATGGTCAACTTGCATATTACCTCTTTATTATATAGAATTTAAAAACAAACAAAATCCAAAAATACATTCTTTAGGCACAAGATAAAACTAGAAAGTCTATGCAGTGATGAACACAGAATGTTGTATAATGATTATCTCTAAAGATTACACAATTTGGGTGGGATAGGAGAATGGCACAAAGGCAGATGCAAGTTACTGAAAATGGTGTAGCTTGGGGATTGGGTGGTGGATTCAATGTTATTCTTTATATTATTATTCTTTATAACTTACATATAATATTCTTTATGCATTAAATAATGTATTACAAAATTAAAGATTGGAGCAAAAAGACCAAAATAGAATAATCACACTAGTATTTGTTTATTACTGAATCTTATGTATTTACTGAGCATTTGTGAGTGGCAAATTTAAGCAAATGTTATGGCTTTAGGACTTGTCCTACTAGTAATTTTAGATATCTTCTTAAAGCAGGACAAAGCAGCTAATTATACTTCTGTAAATTTCTGGTACTATGTTACATTTTGCTTTAATTACTGTTATTTTGTTATTTATTTTTATTAGTTTAACATTAATATTTGTAAGTACCCTATTTTGAATAACTTAGGGGAAATTGTGTTTTACTCTATTATCTATTGGAAAATGTAATTTTATTATTTCATGGCCGAGTTAGTATTTTTAATATTTCAAATTTCTAATGGGATCCAAGAGCAAAGAAGAAGAAAATACAGAAATATGTGTTATATTAAACTCTATTAGCATAATATATTTCATTAAATGAAGAATATTTTTGAAAATTAAACAGCCTTTTTGGAGCACGCTGTTAAAATAGCCTGGTTATGCACTGGAGAGTTAATTCATATTGGAATGAAAAACCTAGATAAATGCAGAGAAATTACATAAATACAGAGAAATGACAACAATTTACCAAAATCAGTGTTGCTTAGTCTGTGGGCCAATTAGTTAACAGAACTTTATTATATTCGAATACTCTCCTCTGTCAAATTGGATATACAAATCAGAAGGTAGACTTGGAAGGTTTCTAAACTTAAAACAACTGCTACTGCCTGAGATCCCTGTTCTATGTATTTTTAAGCCTTCATTGTGGGTCTATCTAGATCAGCGTTTTTCAACCTATGCGTCCCGACCCCTTTGGGGGTCGCCTAAGACCATTGGAAAACACATATATAATTACATATTGTTTTTGTGATTAATCACTATGTTTTAATTATGTTCAATTTGTAACAATGAAAATACATCCTGCATATCAGATATTTACAATTCGATTCATAACAGTAGCAAAATTACAGTTATGAAGTAGCAATGAAAATAATTTTATGTTTGGGGGTCACCACAACATGAGGAACTGTATTAAAGGGTCGCAGCATTAGGAAGGTTGAGAACCACTGATCTAGATGATGATCACAGAAACTGAAAAAGTGCAGGGCCCTGGCAAGAAGAGAAAAAAAATGTAAAATATTTACTTAATCTTCCTTTTCTCTGTTCTCTCCAAGTATCTTAGGGTTGCTTGTAGGTATACACTTAAGGTGTAACAGCAGAGAAATATATCATTATGTAATTAGCAATGTATGATTGGTGAGATTATACTGAGAAATTAATGCATTTCTAAAGTATTTTTTAAAAGATTTAGTATGGAAGATGGTAAAGGTAAATACCTGTTCTTGCTGCCTCCCACAACCACATCAAAATTACAATTAAAATACAGAACAATCATCATTCAGAACTGCCTGAAAGCTGGCTAAATGAAAGGCCTATAACTAGAGAAGTAAAGAAGAAAGCACACTGAGACTGGTAGAAGGAGGGGAAGCATGAAACCGCCTGGTCTAACACCCATTGTTTTTCATCAGAAGGGAGTTCTTCTCTGAGGAGGCCACCCATGAGGAGCAAGGGCCCACAGCCCTACACCTGACCCCCAGGCCAGCTTTCCAGAGCTTGTATGCAAAGTCCCCATAACTATAGGCTGAAAAAAACAGTGGGATTGTGACTGAGGGATACAGAAGCTGCTAGAGAACTAGGTGTTACCTTTTAAAGGGCCAGCACAGGAACTTGGACTCCATCCCTCTGAGCTCCAGCACTGGGTGGCTTTGAGGAACCCAGACACATATGGGGAGTAACTAGATTGCCTGGCAGGCTATCTCCCAGACAGGGGTGCTGGCAGGGATTATTGTTTCTGTGCTGTGACCTCTCCTATCTCAGCCATATCTGAGTCTATATCAGTCTTGAGCACACTGTTTGCTCCACCCTGGGGATTCCTTGAGACCCTGCCCCATCCAATTTGCAGCTCCACGCAAGCTGTTTGCAGCAGATTTTCTATATGAATGGCCTATCCTGGCTCAGGCTTCATAGTTTCCTAAAATCTCTCAAACAAGCTGCAGCTGGTGACAGCATGCCCCAAACATATCAATAAAAGGCCCAAGACCCTGCACTAGCACCAGCCAGCCTTGTTTCATAGCTGGGCCTCACCTGGGGACTTTTAAGCCCAATACAAATAGCAGCTCTCTGCAGATCCCTCTGTAGCTCCTGCCAGGTGGCCCTAGGCTGTGACTGAATTTGCACCTCCCCAGAGGCCCTAACCAGTGTGCCCGGTGGACACCTTCAGACCACAGAAGATTACAACTCCATACATCCACAAGTGACACACTCAAGAGGCAGACTCAGTGAGCACCAAAGCCCCACTATAGTAAATCCTGTCCCATAGGGTTATTTCCTGCACAGCAGCTCTCTCACTGTAGTCACAGCTGGTCCTCACAGCCAATTGGCCTGGAAGTCAATTCCTCCCAGTGATGCCAATAGCCATCAAGGGTCAACTACAAGAGTCTGCACACAGCCCACACAGGGGCACATCTAGAGTTCCCAGGTCAGGTGACTGGGGAGGCTGAGCCACTGGACCCTACAGGACACCTACTACACATGCCACTCTACCAATTCCAGGAGACATAGTAGCTCTCCCTGATATATATAAACAAACACAGGGAAGCAGCCAAAATGCATAGACAAAGAAACATGTCAAAAATGAAAGAAATGGAAGTAAGCAAACTACTGAATACAGAGTTCAAAACTATGGTTATAAGGTTACTCAAGGATCTTCATGAGAGCTTCAAGGATCTTAGTGAGAACGTCAAAGACATGAAAAAGTACCAATCTGAAACTAAGCATACACTAACTGAAATAAAGAATAATTTTCAGGGATTCAACAGTAGAGTAGAGAATTCTGATAATCAAATCAATAATTTGGAATATGAGGAAACAAAAACACCCAATCAGAAGAGCAAAAAGAAAAAAGAATATGAAGATAGTGTCAGGAGCCTCTGGGACAACTTCAAGCATAACAACATTTGCATTATAGGGGTGCCATAAGGAGAAGAGAGAGAGCAGGATATTGAAAAACCTGTTTGAAGAAATAATGACAGAAAATTTCCCCTACTGGTGAAAGAAAAACTTTAAAAGTCAAGAAGCCCAGAGAGTCCTAAGCCAGAGGAATCCAAAGAGACCCACACCAAGACACATTGTAATTAAACTGCCAAGGTTAAAGACAAAGAGAGAATCTTAAAAGCAGCAAGAGAAAAACAATTAGTTACCTACAAAGGAGTGCCCATACCACTGTCAGCTGATTTCTCAACAGAAACTGTATAGGCCACAAGGGAGTGGCAAGACATATTCAAAGTGATGAATAGCAAGGATCTACAACCAAGATTAATCTACCAAGCAAAGTGATCATTTAGAATTAAAGGTCAGATAAAGAGCTTCACAGACAAGTAAAACCTAAATGAATTTACAACCACCAAACCAGTATCACATGAAATGTTGAAGGTTATTCTTTAAGAAGAGGAAGAAGAAGAAGAAGAAAAGATAAAAAATATCAACAATAAAATGGCAATAAATACATATTTATCAACAATTGAATCTAAAAATAAATGAGTAAGAAATCTAATGAACAAAATAAACTGATGAATAAAATAGAGTCAGAGACATGGAAACACGGAACAGACTGATGAGTCTCAGAGGAAATGGGGAGAGGGGGGCGGGAAGAGATTAACCAAAGATTTACCTATGGAAACAGACAGTATGGTGGTGAAGCCCTGTGGTGTGGTAGAAACCAGGCAGACTGGAACAATCAGGAAAAAAAGGGAGACATCTGTAATATTCTCAACAATAAAGACTTTTAAAAATGTAGTATGAAGCCAAAAATGCTTATTTTTTTCTTTTTTTAATATTTGAAAATTCTTAGGTATGCATATTGTTTAAACATCTTATTTTGGCAAAGGTACAAAATCTAAAGCAAATAAATTTGCCTGGGGGATAGTCATGATATTTTGACAAATTTAGAGTGGCTAAATTTAAAACTGATGCAGAAACTATGAATGCTTGAGCGACATTGGTGTTCGCTTCATTATTGTCATAGAAATTTTGTATAAAAATAAATTTGACAAGTTTTGTTATGTTGGGTGAAATCGGAAAAGTTGTTTGTATAATTTCTTTGATGATTAACTGGAGTTTTAATGATGCCATTGAAGAGAAAAACAAGGAAATATCATTCCTAGCTACTGGTACCCAGCAGCATAGAAAATGATTCACATTTGGCAAATTTACCTTAAATACAGCTATTAGAGAAACATTACATTTGAGTGGTTGGAAGAAAATTGAGATATGGAGCCTGGCATTTTTACTGAATTATCAAAGTGAGTAATTTTCAAAAAATGTTTTGAGGTCACTTCATACTGCTTTCCATAACGGCTGCACCAATTTGCATTCCCACCAACAATGCACTAGGGTCCCCCTTTCTCCATATCCTCACCAGCACTTGTTGTTTCTTGGTTTATTGATTTAAGTGTGGATTAAGGGAACTAAAAATCTTTTCTCAAATCTCCAAAAATATGTCCAGGCAATAAATAAGTTATACAAAGGAAAAAGACAATTCTTGGAAAATAGAACTCCCAGGATGGTACATCATTTTTAGGAGTGCTTCAAGGCTTATCTGGATCTAACAAGCTGGGATAGATTACTTTCAGTAAATCTCTAGTATTCAAAACCAGTCATTAGGGGGAGTCTGAAATGGCTTTAATATTGTGATTTTGGGATTTCTGAGGCCAGATTATAATAATTAGACACAAATATCACCCACCTGGCCAGCTATGTGTGTCTAGGAATGTAAATATATGTATAAAACCATAATTCTAGAAAAATGTATACATATTTCATTTCTTTAGAGAAAAAGGCAAATGTTAAGAAAATAAATTTCTGTAAGGGAATAAGTTCAGTAATTTAACTATCTTCTGATATTTAAATATATATTCTGGATTTAATACAAACCTTGAGCAATGTCTTATATAGTGTCTACATTTATATCTATATTTCTAAACAGTAAAAATTAGTGTTTGCTTGAGTGAAAAATTGTGAACTAATTAAATATGTATTTTCTTTACTGTATTTCACCAAGAAAATATGTCAAGTTCTAAAAATTTTAACAACATGGATGAAAAACGTAAGCCTGAGAGAGTAGCTGTGGTCACAGAACCATAGCATTCCCAGATGTAATAATCAAAACTTCTCTCTCCTCTTTTATGACAATAAAATGGTTACAAAATTTATTTTGGAATTTTTATATGTAATATGCCATTTTAGTCCCTAATTTACATACTTGGGAAGAAAAATTTAGTTTATCTTTGCATTGGTTATTATGACTATTAGTTTTTTTTTTGTTTTGTTTTTTTAAATATATTTTATTGATTTTTTACAGAGAGGAAGGGAGAGAGATAGAGAGTTAGAAACATCGATGAGAGAGAAACATCGATCAGCTGCCTCCTGCACATCTCCTACTGGGGATATGCCCGCAACCCAGGTACATGCCCTTGACCGGAATCGAACCTGGGACCTTTCAGTCCGCAGGCCGACGCTCTATCCACTGAGCCAAACCGGTTTCGGCAATGACTATTAGTTTTAAATAACAGGCACATGCACTGGCTTCACCAATGTGGGGTATTGCTATAATAATGCAAAAATAACTTGTAGAACTGAAGAGTAAGTGTAAATTTAGTTCTCAGAATCTGTCTGGAAATAGGAGTTGGAAGGTGTTATGCTTCTCTTTGTTCCTGCTTCAATTTTCTCTCTGAAACATAAGCTTGTCTTTATTTTCATACCCATTTATAGTATAACTCTAAGGAACACAAACAAAAACCCACTAACAACAACAAACTAATCAACAACAACAACAACAACAACAAAAACTAAACCCAAACCAAAATACTCCTGATGACCCCCGAGTTGAAATGTGTGGCAGCAGATTTTTCTTTCTCATTTCCCAAATTTAAATTCCCAGGGCGCCTTTGGGGAACGGAATCCCAGGGCCCTGCCTGGACTGCTGAGAAGACAAGGTCATGTACAGAAGAGCTGCCTGACTGATCCCTGACATCCTGTGGTGGAAAAGGGAAAAAAGTGCCAAATAAGGGTGGAGAGACGGGGGCAAAGACTGCTCTCGAGGAATCCATTATCAACATAAATACTCTATTTTAAAACTCCAAAATCACTTAATAGAGAAGCCACTGAGTTAATAAAGATCTTGCTTTGCCCCTAACATGCATTCTTTACTAGAATGCATAACCATTTACACTGATCCTTTCAAGAAGCTTCAGAATACCACCCATGTCTGTATTGGTCTTGTCATGTTTTGTTCCTTTTGCTGGCTACACAGTTAGCAACAAAGGATTACTGCCTAGCAGTCTATGTGGTGACTAAGGGAAGAGCCCCGCCTATGGGGAATGTCCTATGCTGGATTGTGGAGTCTAACCTTCAAGATACACCTTTTTAGGTAAGTTTGAATTCAAATTGCTTGCTCTGATGTGAGAGTCGGTTTAGGTGCAATAGGCTTAGCAGGAGCAGCTGGGTGTTGCATAGGCAGAAACATTTCCCTAGAGCCCAGGCAATACCTGTGTCTACAGAAATCACCAGTAGAGGTGTTTCTGAGTCAGCACAGCTGTCAGCAGATCAACAGAAGAACAGTAAGAAACCATATTTTAGGTCTGGAGTGGTTTCTAAGACCATTTCCTATTTCCCCAAACTTCCCTATATATTGTAAATGTCAACCCTGATCAATTGAGGTTGAGTGAGTGTGATTCTGTGCTGTGGAACTGAAAAGAGCCAAATTGAACACTTTTAGGATATAATTAGAGGTACTGACAGTGAGACTCGAACGATGCTCAGATTAACAGTGAATAATTTTGAAGGTTGTTTTATTAGCAGTACTAATTTAAAAAGTGGTAGTAAAGATGACAATAATACTAGCTATTTCTATTGAGTGCAATGTTCCAGTGGATAGCACTTTATAGTATTACCTTAATCTAAACCAGAAATTTTCAACCTTATTTTTATCTCATGGCACACATAAACTAATTACTAAAATTACACAGCATACCTAAAAATATATCTCTTGCCAATGTGGCAAAAAAAAGGTATAATTTTGATTCATTCACACCAGATGGCTATTGTTGTATTGGCCATTGTCATTTTTGTTTGTTTGTTTGTTTGTTTATTTGTTTCATTGTTTGACAATCTAAGGGAAAAGAGGTCAGTGTCCCTGACCTCTTTTAAATAGTCAAATATTGCATGTTTTACAAACAGTCAAGTATTGCATGTTTTACAAATTCTTGCAGCACACCATTGTGCTGTAGAACACCAGTTGAAAATTGCTGATCTAAACAACCCAATTGTTATCATTCTTATTTTACAAATGGTGAATCTGAGGTTCAGATAGTTAAGTTTCCTAAGATCCCATAGCCAGAAAATGATGAAGCCAATGTGGCTACAGAGTCTGAGCTCTCTGCCACTTTGCTAAACTGCCTCTCCTATGGAATTTATATATATATATATATTATTGAGAACAGATTGCAATTTCATTTTGAGAAACCAAGTAAAGTGCAATATAAAGACACTCTCTTAGAGGACTCCCAGTAGCAAATGTGTGGTTACCTTTCCACATATTTTCTGAGATATTTGTCTTTAGATACTAATCCTAAGTCATTTCAACATCTGGTTCAAATTATGCATTTTGCTTTATCTATAAAACTGCAAAACATTATATCATTAGCACTAAGCAAACATGTGTTCTTCATTATGTTTTATTCTATTCATATTGAAATAGTTATTAAAATAGCACCACAGCTTCTCTGTTCTCTTTATTTGTACTATTTTAGTAGCAAATAAAATGTTTTATTGTTAGCATAAAGAACCACATGAAAATTTGAGGGTTCTTATTCTTTATTTTGTTTTTGCAAATTATCAACCGTGATAAAATATTAAAATGTTGTAACTCAGAGTTTTTTAAAAATAACTCCCACTCTAATAAAAATATATCTCCAAATGTTTAAGAGAAATTGGAAAGCTTCTTTAAAAATAGCTTGTCTCCTTCACCATTTTAGGAACTTAAGACATGGGTTCACCCCCTTTTCTCCTAAGAGCATTTTTCCTTTTTGATTTATGTGATGTTTCACTAGGTTTGTCTACCTCTCTGGCTGCTCCCTTCACTTACTCTACCTTGACACATTTGTTTGGCAAAGCATAGTCTGTTATACTAGAGCGTTTATTTATTTATTTTTAAAATCTTTATTCTTGAGAGTATTATAGATGTCCCCTTTTCCCCACCTCACTGCCCCCATGTACCTACTTCCTGTCCTGCCCCAGGCCTTAACACCCTATTGTCTGTGTCCATAGGTAATACATATATGTATATAAGATCTTTGGTTAATCTCTTTCTCCCACCCCCTTACCTCTGAGATTCATCAGTCTGTTCCATGTTTCCATGCCTCTGGCTCTCTTTTACTCATCAGTTTATTTTGTTCATTAGATTTCTTCTTCATTTATTTTTAGATTCAATTGTTGATAAATATGTATTTATTACCATTTTATTGTTCATATTTTTAATCTTATTTTTCCCGGCTTCTTTTTTTCCCTCTCTTCTTAAAGAATAACCTTCAACATTTTATGTAGTACTGGTTTGGTGGTGGTAAACTCCTTTAGGTTTTACTTGTCTGTGAAACTCTTTATCTGACCTTCAATTCTAAATGATAGCTTTGCTGGGTAGAGTAATCTTGGTTGTAGGTCCTTGCTATTCATCACTTTGAATATGTCTTGCCACTCCCTTCTGGCCTGCAAATTTTTTGTTTAGAAATCAGCTGACAGTCATAGGAGCACCCCCTTGTAGGTAACTAACTGTTTTCCTCCTGCTGCTTTTAAGATTCTCTCTTGTTTTTAACCTTTGGCATTTTAATTATGATGTGTCTTGATGTGGGTCTCTTTTGGGGAGGTCCTACCACAGGAAGAATGGCTCTATGAGCACCCCTGTCTGGGAGAAGCCTCACCCAAATTCCTGTCCAGATGCCAGACAATTCAATTCCTCCCCATTTGTCCCTGGTTCCCCTAAAGCTGCCACTCACTGCTGGAACTCAGAGGGAGCAGGACCCTGTAATTTCATGTGTCAGCCCTTTAAGTGGAACTGCCTGGGACTCCAGCAGCTTCCTTGTCACTCAGCTATAATCTTCACTAGTTTTTACAGCCTGAAGTTACAGGGACCTCTCTTTCCCAGTTCTGGAACCCTGGGCTGGTACTCTGGTATGAGATTGGGACCCCTTGCTCCTCACAAGAGGCCTGCACAATGGAGATATCCTTCCCTATTAAGAAATGGGCGTTGGAACAGCCGTTCTGCACCTCACCCCCTTTTACCTGTCTTGATGTGCTTTCTTCTTTGCTTCTCTAGTTGTAGGACTTCTATACAAAAGTTTTTGATATTTTATTCCTCCAGAAAAACAAAAGGTGTCATTTGTAGTGGTTTCAATGATTCTGTGTAGTTGCAAGGAGCATAGACTCAGACATCCAGGATTCACATCTCTGTCCACTTATAAGATGCGTGACTTGGGTGGGAAACCGAAGTCTTCACATCTTCATTTCTTTATCAGAAAATTTTGGAAAATCATAATGCTTTTCCCTTAGGGATACTGAGAGGATTAAAATGACATAATATGAGTAAAAGTCAGGGGGTAACCTAAGCACCTAATTAACATAAGCTGATTATTTTAACCCTAACCTTTCAACCACATTCCAATTCCATATTTCCCTTCCTCAATCTCCAGATTTGGTATTTCGTGGTTTTTAATAAAGACTCGGTGATTGAGTCCATGTATTTTAAGGTGAATAGTGAAATGAAAAGATATTTTGGGCTTGAAGGAAGGAATACCTGAAAGATGGCTTCTGTGGTTATTCAGGCATAAAACAGGGGGTCTTAGCTAAGAAAATAGTAATGGGCATGGATAGAATGACCCTTTGGAAATGGAGCTTGTATGACCTCAAGACTGACTGTATGTGTAGGACACAGGGAGAATTAACAAGTAGCATAATTTTTGGTGATTGGAATACTAAATGAATTGACAATTTATTAATATAGAGAATTGAGATTGTTGACAGTGGCAATGAAGGTAACAGTGAAAAGGGGTGAACAGCTTGGTGTTGGAAGGTCTATGGGTTAACTTCCTATAAGAAATTCAGTTAGGTCTGCTCAATACATATACATATATTGGTCATACACATATATGGTCATATTACACATATGTGGTTTAAAACTCATGTAGGGGTATAGATATACATTTATAAGTTATTAGCACACAAATGTGCATAAGATCACTTAGGAGAGTTTGAAGAGTGTGACAAGAAAATTGAACCAAAAAAGGGATGGTATGCAACACCAACTATAAATAAGACATGAAAGAAAAGAGACCAGCAGAGTAATTGAGAAAGAATGTCCAGAAATATAAAAGAACAATCTTGAGATACTGTTTCATGAGACACAAGTTTCATGGGAGCCAAGAACAAATGCATTTTAAGAATAGGAATATAATGCAATCTAACAGCAGTATATGACATCTAGAGGGGATGGTCCCAACTTAAAAGAATCCCTGAGATTTGGGAACTTAGACGTACTTAAAAGTTTCTAAGAGCATTTCCACTTGAATAGTTGAATTGGAAGGCATGCACACTTCAATGGATTGAAAAATAAAGGGAATTGGAATGTGAAACAGGAAAATAAAAATACTATGTTTAGAACCTTGGTTGTGAAGAAGAAAGATGGTGTAACTATGGTAGGCTACAAGTAAACAAAGGTCAAGTAAAAGCTGTTTGTGTTTATTTTTGGAGATGATGGAAATATTTACTTTATGAGGGGAAAGAAACAATAGAGTGAGAAATTTGGAGTCACAGATGAGATAGAGGATGATCCATGAGGCAATCCATGATAATGGAGGAGTTGTAAAAAGATCCTCTCACCAAAAATGTTAAGTATTATATTTGGCACATCCCTGCAAGTGAAAGATCAGAAGGTAATGATCGGTCCAAATACAGTAAGTGTATAGACTGAGACGGGGAATGTGAGAAGTGAAGACCTCTCTTCTCCTATATTACTGCTATTACTACTACTAATCTCCTGTTCTTCTCCTTCTCCTTCATGATATTGTTCTTGCTCTTCTTGGTCTCCTCCCTCACCTTATTCTTTTTTTCCTGTTGAGTAAAAGGAGTGAAAAAGCTTGAGAGCTACCAGCATAAATATAACCACGTTTCTCATATTGTTCCAGTAGAAAAAATATATAATACTTATCATCTAAAGCACAAACAACACACTTCTGGAAACATGAAGATATTGTATTTTAGATTTCTAGATTGAAAAATAATATAATGTTATAATTTATGAGATGTCAAGAGAGAAAATATAATGGATTAAAAACTGGGTTGAAAAAACCTTTGGCAGAAAAAAAAACCAACAGAAAGCATATATTTTCTTGGTTTCATAATATTTTTTCAATTATATTATGGTAAATAAGCAATTAAACAAACAAAACTTACTGGATTGACTTAACAATAGAAAGCTTACACCCTAGTGCCATGGTCGGCTAACTGCGGCTCTCGAGCCACATGCGGCTCTTTGGCCCCTCCAGTGTGGCTCTTCCACAAAATACCACATGTGGGCGCACATACAGTGTGATTGAAACTTCGTGGCCCATGCACAGAAGTCGGTTTTCGGCCTGGGCGAGTCTATTTTGAAGAAGTACTGTTGATATTTGGCACTGTTGACTAATGAGTTTGCCGACCACTGCCCTAGTGCATTATCCCCTTCACCTGGGACCTGAGACCTGCCCTCTTGAGTGAAATAGGTGTCAATAGCTACTCATTCTTTCTATCAGACTTTACTTTAAATATTCATTTTTTTTAGTAAAAATTGGAAACTTTAGTTGGTGTTAATAAATTAGCAACTATGTCTATTTTTTTGTTAGAGCCGCTGTTTTGGGGTTTATTCTGACATAAAAGGACTTGACACATTTTCAGTTTAGTTTGGGTAGAGAAATAAAAAACCAAACACCATGGTGAATATGTTCTTTGAAATCCTAAGCCACTTAATTTTTATCCCCTGTGCTTTTGAGGTCTGTATAAAAAAGACTGATGAAAAAAATGGCAACATTTTGTCAACCGTGGGAAAAAGTAAATCAGACACTTTTGTTTTATCTGAATGTTTCAGGCCAAGTCGCTTTAGTTAATATAATTAACTTAATTATACATTAAAGAGATTTAAACCGAATTTTTTCATGTTTGTGGCTTCTTCTTCACTTTTTGTTAACACTATTCTAAGTGGTAACTCCCACATCTGAACATGTCTAGAAAGAACATAATTGAAGGGAAACAAACATTATGTTTCTTTTAAGACACTTTTCCTAGAAGTATGAATTGTTCAAATAGCCTTTGTATTCCATGTTAAACCACTAGTTAGGCAATTGTTAGTAGGACAAATGAAATATATTTAAATACTAGAGGCCCGATGCATGAAATTTGTGCCCTGGCGGGGGGAGGGTCCCTCAGCCCAGCCTGCACCCTCTCCAATCTGGGAACCCTTGGGGAATGTCCGGCAGTCAGACATCCCTCTCACAATCCAGGACTGCTGGCTCCCAACTGCTCACCTATCTGCCTGCCTGATTGCTCCTAACTGCTTCTGCCTGCCAGCCTGATCACCCCCTAACCCAGTGATGGCGAACCTATGACACGCGTGTCAGAGGTGACACTCGAACTCATTTTTTTGGTTGATATTTCTTTGTTAAATAGCATTTAAATATATAAAATAAATATCAAAAATATAAGTCTTTGTTTTACTATGGTTGCAAATATCAAAAAATTTCTATATGTGACACGGCACCAGAGTTAAGTTAGGGTTTTTCAAAATGCTGACATGCCGAGCTCAAAAGGTTCCCCATCACTGCCCTAACCACTCCCCTGCCAGCCTGATTGATGCCTAACTGCTCCCTTGCCAGCTCGATCGCCCCCAACTGCCCTCCCCTGCAGGCCTGGTTGCTCCCAACTTCCCTCCCTTGCAGGCCTGGTCACCCCAAACTGCCCTCCTCTGCTGGCCTGATCTCCCACAGCTGCCCTCCCCTGCCGGCCATCTTGTGTCTGTGGGCACTGCCATCTTTGAGGATGGGGCTGTCAATTAGCATATTCCCTCTTTATTGGCTGTGGGTGCCACTAACTTTGAGGGCGGGGCAGTCAATTAGCATATTCCCTCCTTATTGGGAATCCTATTATACATTAAAGGCATGTGGTTGCTCCCAACTTCCCTCCCCTGCAGGCCTGGTCACCCCAAACTGCCCTCCTCTGCTGGCCTGGGGAGGGAAGTTGGGAGCATATTCCCTCTTTATTAGATAGGATTCTGAATAATGCTAGATTTAAACAATTCAATTAAGTATGTTTATAAAGTTTTTTATATTGAATGTATCTAAAGGTAATATATATATATATATATATATATATATCCTATATAAAAAGAGGTAATATGCAAATGAATCCTCACATCCTCACAAGATGGCTGCCTACAACCAGGCCAGCAGAGGGTTTAGTGAGGGACGACCAAACAACTGAACAGCAGGCTGCTTGGGGTGACCAGGCTTGCGGGGGGGGTGGGGGGTGGGCATGAGGGGTAACCAGTCTGGCAGAGTGGGGCAGTTGGGAGAGACCAGGCTGGCAGCGGGAGCAGTAAAAGGTGACCAGACCAGTGGAGGGGGCAGTTAGGGGCAACCAGGCCAGCAGGTAGGGTGCAGTTGGGGGCAACCAGACTGGCAGGGGGTCAGTGAGGGGCAACTAGGCTGGTGGGGGTGATTAGGCTAGCAGGGGGCAGTGAGGGGTGACCAGGCCAGTGGGGGGGGGCAATTAGGAGCAACCAAGCTGGCAGGGAGAGTGCAGTTGGGGGCAATCTGGCTGGCAGCCAGGGGCAGTTAGGAGTGACCAGGCTGGCAGGGCAGGCAATGAGGGGCAATCAGGCTGGTAGGGGCAATCAGGGTGGCATACAGAGGCAGTGAGGGGCAATCAGGCTGGTTAGGGGAAACCAGGCAGGCAGGCAGGTGAGCAATTAGGAGCTAGCGGTCCAGGATTGTGAGAGGGATATCTGACTGTCAGTTTAGGCCCAATCCCCAGGATCGGGCCTAAACCAACAGTCGGGCATCCCCCAAGGTGTCCCGGATTGGAGAAGTTGCAGACTGGGCTGAGGGAATCCCCCACCCCATACACAAATTTCATGCACTGAGCCTCTAGTGTGTGTGTGTATATATATATATATATATATATATATATATATATATATATATAATTAAGTGTCTTCTAGACACATTGGATTGTATGCCTAATGTTCCTTTGTAAATGTTATGATTCATCAAATTGTTTTTGTTTGTTTGTGGGTGTTTTTTGTTTTTTTTTAGTTTTGGAAATAATTTTAAACTTTCTTCATATCATTTTTTTCTAAGTTTCCTAGGATTAAATACCTTAAAACAAATTTAAATGAGATGTTTTGAGAGTTCTGTGAGCTGAGTCAACATTCATTAGAACCCCTTTATAATTAAATTTCTTACAATGAAAACGCTGATGAACTAAAAAAAAAGATAGAGAAATAGATGATTGGTAGATAGATGATAGATAGATAGATGATAGATGATAGATAGATAGATAGATAGATAGATAGATAGATAGATAGATAGAAGATAGATAATATTTTCAAATTCCTTTTCAGGTGTATTCCCATGAAACTATGATCCTTCTAAGCATGTGCAATTACATAGTCTCAGAAGGAAGAAGTGAACAGTGAGTAGAAAAAATACTCAGGGATTTGGCTCATTTTGAAAGCATGGGGACAGAGGCTTAATAGGATGATGCCTTGTGTTCAGTCTAGCAGAAGTTCTCATATTCAGTTTCTAGCATTCTAAGTGCCTAATGCTATGATGAGTAGCATTGGAGCTTTTATTAAAAGAGACAAATATAATTGAGCATTTCCTACATTTTATTGTTGCTAGATGTCTTGAAGATTCTTTTAGCTCTCTAAATAATTGCTTTCTACTCCACCTTGCTAGGGGAAGATAAACAAACACAGCAGCCAATAATTAAAGAGAAAATGATAGGTTAAAAGCTACATGTGGATAAAAGGATTCTCCAAATTGATCACCAGGGTCATGGGGGTCAGGCAGAGGAAGACCAGAGTCTGGAAGGAAGAGGGGGTGAAAGAAGAAGAAAAGGCTGAGAGAAGCAATGGAAAGAGCATGAATTGCAATAGTCTCAGAAATGTCATTGAAAACTTTCCAAATACTTAACAATAACAGGCTGGTGGTAAAAGCATCCTGGCTTTAAATTCAGTGCCACACATTATTAGTAGACTTTACAAGATCCAGGTACCAACCAGATCACTTGTATTCTCCATTACCACCTACAGTGGCAAATACTTAGGTACCCTACCCAGCTCACTACTATCCTGCCAGTGTCCCAGGACTCCCCAGGAATGCTCACTCTCATTTCAACAAGAGCAGTTCAGGTGTATAAAAATACCCACCTGGAATGGTGTACTTCTTAAGTTTTATTTATTTTATACGAGAGGCCTGGTGCATGAATTTGTGCACAGGTGAGGTCCTGAGGGGGTGGGGAGGGGCTGGGACATGATCAGCCCTCTGGGCGGGCAGTGGGATGCCTTTGCTGGCCCGGGATCTGAATCTGTCCCACTAACATTCGTGCGGTTGTCAGGAGCCACCTGGCTCTATCCCTTTGTCCTTTTCTGCCTCTCTGGCACACCTGCTATTCGAATATTGTTATGTTTCACATTGTCCCACACCTCTCTTAAGCTGTCCTCTTATTTTTTAATTGTTTTTTTTTCTTTTTGGTTCTCTGATTGAGTGATTTTTTTTCAATCCTGTCTTCTAATTCACAGATTTGATCCGCAGCTTTTCCCAATCTGCTTTGTAATCCTTCCAATGTATTCTTTATTTGTTTTATGTCATTCTTTATTTCTGTTTTCATAGTTATTTTATCTTTTCTCATTCACCATGATGATTGAAAACAAAGATACCAGAACCATATTAAGTATTAGGTAATTGTATTCCCAAAGAAATCCCAAATTTTTGTCTCAATGAGGTATGACAATTCAATTAACAAAAAAATGTAGGCCTTTAAAAGTATAGCAGTGGGAAGTGGGCTGTGCATGTTGTATATTCCCCAAGGTTTAGGCTCATCTTGAATATGAGCAGCACATGCTGAGAAAGAAAAATTTCAAAGCCTAGATCTCAGAGGAAAATGAACAGTGGATAATCTGGTCAAGAGATTAATTAGCGTTTGTCAAATTGGTTAACCAAAGCACATAGTCCACTGCCAGAGTCAGGCCTCAAGGCTGCTATATGAGGTGACTACTATGTAGTTCTCATTCTTCTCTTCTAGCTTTTAGTCTACAGGTCACAAAACCCACACCCAGATATGATGTGCACAGATCTTCATGTAACTTAGAGATTAGGGGTCTTGAACTCTATGAAGAAATTCTGTGAGACATGGGGGTTCTTTCCATTGAGGAAAGGTTTTTTATCCATAAATGGGGCAAAAGTTGATGTTAGTGGGTAAGAACAAAACTGATTGATGGTCTAATATTCATTCTCCTTTTCTTGACAATAGAACCATGCCCATTGTTCACAGATGAAGATTAGGAGGAAAACAGATTTAAACAAATGTGTGAGCAGTCAAGTTTTTGTTGTTTTGTTTCTCTCCATATGCATCTTCCTTTTTGATGCCTTTTAAAGGAAAATATCATATTGTGACAGGATCCCCCAACCACCCTCAGATTTGTTGATTTGCCAGGATCATTCACTGAATGCAGAAGTTCTTATTTTCATGGTTATGGGTCATTACAACAAAATGATATAATACAGAATCAGCAAAGGGAAGAAGTTCATGGGGCAAAGTCTGAAGGAAACCACTTTCAAGCTTCCAAAATTTTTGTTCCCAGTGGAGTTGTATAGGATGTTCATAATTTCTATAGCAAATATGTGAAAACATGTGCAATGCATGTTCTACCAGGGAAGCTCCCCTGTTTCTAAGACTTGGAGTCCACACTTTTAATGGAAATCAGTCACATAGACATACAATGCCTGCAGAACTTACCTCAGTCCCTCCAGATCCCCAAAACAAAGCAGGTGTTCCCTATAAATCACACTTGTTTATACAATTTATCTAGAAAAAAAAAAAAAACAGTACAACGTGGTTAAGGGATTCATGCCTACAAAGTGCTCTTATAAGAACATTCGAAGACCTCAATTCCTAGGAGTGGCCAAGGTCCAGTCCTGTCACAAAGATGACCTACTATTAGAAATGTGCAAAGTCTGAAATACTCAGGCCTGCTGAGCTAGTTCTTTCCTGTAGTGATAGCTGATGCACTAGCAGCAATCTTGTGATGTTGGGTGTGGAACGATCTAAATGGGTCTTTCTGAACCCACTAATCCATTCCTAGCCAGCCAAACTTTTCATTTATTCTCTCTCTCTCTCTCTCTCTCTCTCTCTCTCTCCATCAAGAGAGAGAGAGAGAGAGAGAAGCACCAAAGCTACTGTTAATATTTATCTTCATTACTATGGACTGAATACAATTTTAAATTCTTAACTGACACTAAAATGAATGCTCATGATACTTCATTTCCTCAGTGTAAAAATAAATATAAAATGTTCTTTGAATAAGGTTTTATTCATTAATAGTAATCACCGAGTTGAAAATTAAAGAAATATTTGAATTTTTAGAAAATATTCCATTAGTACAATCTCCAGGGCTCACCACTGCTTGCTTTAAGCTGTGAGAACAGAAGAAAGAGGTCAGGAGTTACTCTATTGGGAATCTTGAAAAGCTCAAATTTTCAATTTTGCTTTATGAACGAAGGTTGGCTAATGTGGATTTTAGGTTAAAAGGAATAAAAAATAATGTATATATGATTCTGAATGAAAGCTTATCCAGTATTATCTGTTTGCTCTTTTTTCTCTCACCCTTTCTTCCTCATGACATACCTTATAAGTCCGAGGTTCTGCTTTATTCAGAGAACTTTGATAACTACAGTGATGACTTGCCTACATTTTCTCAGTAATATCATTGGACTTCAAGGTAACTAACTAGCAAACGAGGGCTCCAATTGATCATCCAAATCCTGCTCCTTCTTCCTTAAACTTTGCTTTAGGAGGAGGGTCACTTTGAGTATCAGCTCAAATGATGTCAGAAGTAAATTGAGAAACAAAGAGATTTATGGATTTAACATTTCCTGGGTGAGTTATCTTAATAGGATTCTCAGAGATGGCAAGCTATTTTAAATAGTTGTTCAATAAAAAGTTTATAAATAGGTGCATTAATTAAAAGAATTATACCTTGGTTGTTATACCTGATAATAGCAATTAATAATATATAGCCATATAAATATATTATTTTTATTTTCAATATTTCTTATAATATAAATTTCTACTCTTAAATATATATTTTAAATGTTTATGGTATTTTTCTTTCTAAAACAAATTTCTGACTTTGATTATCTTTTCTAATTCTCTTGAGCATAATCAAGTTTGATTTTATAGAAGTGGCAAGAAAATGCTAGAAAAGTAAAAACAGTAGCTTTAATTATCAATCAGGTGAATATTATGCATAAAGTACACATTCTGTCAATTAGCTTCTATTTTAAAGCTCTACTGTGATGCAATGGAAAACATACGGTCTATAAGTCTCAGGAATATTTTTTTATTGCACCTAAAATCTAAAACCATAAAAACTTCCAGTGTCTAAAAGTATGAAAATTCCAAATATACAAAATAATATAATATAAAGAAACAAATAAGGAGAGCTTAGCACATAAAAAGTGCTAAATTAATATGTTTAAATAAATGATCAGGTGATTAAGACATTTTTCTTCTTATTATGTATTATAGAAAAGTACTTCCAAGCTAGTTACTAACCCAGGGCTAATATGAGCAACCAGAATATAGTTTATTGAACTGCAGAAATGCACTCAGTTTTTCACATTGCTCCAAAGGTTGAGGATCTTGAATTTATGATAATTTTAAAATAAAATTATGGCAATGCCTCTGAATTAGTAGCAAATAATTATATTGCCTTCCAAATATCTTTCTGAATTTTTATTCAATTGATGATACAATTTCATATCTTCACTCATTCTTTCCCTCTAAATAAATGTGCTTAGTTTAATCAAGCTCTAAAATATAGTTTAACCATGCTTCAAAAACTTATCTGTATTTGAACTACCTCTGCTCAATCATAACATTAAAGAAAGTTCCATGCAAAATGTATGCCTTTCTTTGTGGAGCACTCAATACAAATAAAAAAGGAATGGGATAATATGAAGTTCAAAATATGGTTTTAGCCTTGAAATGGCCCAGTTCCTCAAAAGATGTAAAGACCAAACTGTACTGTCATGATGATGTATTTTGTAAAATATACTGAAGGCACTGCATTTAGAAAAGCTAATTCATGAGACAAAAATTGTGACAAGAACAGAGTTTGGCACAAAAATCAATACATTCATGGGACAGGCATTACAATTAATAATAGAAATAAAAAACTGGGTGAATGTAGCCCAATTTTAGTATAAAGTGAGATTAATATCCTGTGTTGTTGGCTAAAAGTAGGATGCCCAGAAATTGCAGAAAATTACAAACTGTACTTTAATTTTTTAGTACATATCTTTTTTATTTTTTAATCCTTACTGTTGAAAGTATTACATATGCCCCTCAATTCCCCCATTGATCTCTCCCAGCCTGCCCCAGCCCCAACCCCAGGCTTTCAGCCCCCTATTGTCTGTGTCCATGGGTTATGCTTAAAGCAAACAAGTTCCTTGGTTGATTTCTTCCCACCCGCCCACTCTCCCCTGCCTTCTCTCTGAGGTTTGACAGTCTGTTGGACGCTTCTGTCTCTGGATCTATTTTTGTTCATCAATTTACAAACTGTACTTTAGATAACTTTAGTGCTTAATCATTCTCAAAAATGACAATTGAAATATGTGTCTGATCTTCACTTTTATATGTGAGGTATGATACCTGCATGCATCTATAAATGGGCTTGGTTTTACATAACTTGAACATGAGTGGGCCGTAATATACATAATGAGAATCACTTCCCATGCACATCACACTTGATCATGTAAACCCTGCAATGGCTCTGCCCCAAGGGACCAGCTTTATTTTCATATCACATTTCATAAAAAAAAAAACTGAGACATAAAACGATTAACCTATTTGGCATAGAACACAAGAAATATCTGTGGCAGATATCAAATTAGGATTCTTATTTGCTGGAAGCAGGATTCAAAACCACTTAGTCTTTAATCTGCTGAATTTTTCATTTCTTGGGTCACGTCACCGTGGGTATAATTGCTGATGTACAGTGGCTAAGGGATTTTCTGTCAGGGTAAATTTCCCTATTACTCTGAGGTTTGCAGCTATGAAAAACTAGTTTCAGTTCCAAGAATAGCATTGGAGACATATGGGTATGTACACAAATATATAGATGTGCATTTTTCAAAGTTAAAAACAGTTAAGTGTGTGAAAGAGGAAGCTCACATAAATCTAATTCAGTGGACTTTTTTTGTGTGGGGATATGCAGTCACTGGAACATCTAACCAACCATAGACATGACTACTGTATATTCTAAATTGTCTAGAACAGTCTTAATATAACATAGTTGCATTATTTTTTAAAGATAGCTTATTGTATATATAAATGAATGCGATTTATTAAAACTTAAATGCCTTTCTGAGATTTTCCATTTGCATAAATTCATAAATATTAACATATATTTGACAAACAAGATGTCTAAATGTTAAGTTTATTATCAGCATCAAGAATTGAAGCCAGGGAAATTATATATGCATTATCCACACTCCCCAATATAGCAACATGAAAGGCAATTTAAAGGGATGTGGGTGGAAGGGAGAAAAGATTGCCTTTATGATACTTTTGCAAGATAATGTGATAATTTTATTTAGCAGCCACTATCTCTTTAAATATGTTATGATGTCAGAAATAATGAGTTACATGTATTCCAGGATCAGAATATTCACTGCAATATGTTACCAAAGTTGGTTCTGTCCTGAATTTGACAGTCTTCCTTATTACTAAAAATACATTAAAATTCTGAAAAATATTCATATGTTTATAGAATTTATATATGAATATGATTTTTTCCTAGGAAAACCTATACATAGATGAGTGTGGATAAATATAATCAACAACATACACATTTAAATATCTCTGCATATTAAAACATACGAAATCTTATTTCTAGTTCACATACAGTGCATAGTAATTACTCTGAAGTTTTTATCTTTTAGGTGCACTTAACAAAATACAATGGTGATGATGTTGACATATGCTACTTGAACTGACTTAAGCATATGGAGAGAGAAAGAAATAAAAACATTAATAAGAAAGGCTCTATGTTTTCTAACAATGAGTAAATGTGAAGTCTTGACTGTTTTAAGATTCAGCAACAGATGTAGTCTGCTAACAGCAAACTTACTTATTTTGTGATTTACTAGGTGAAGGTTGAATTATTTATTTATCTATTTACTCAGACTTTAATTAAAGAAAGTGCTTTATTTATTACTTGGTCAGTTACAGTTCCTTACTCCCTGGTTCCTAATGAGGCTGTGTGAAAAGCCATTTCAACACCAACCATTGACTTAGTTATACCCATCCTCTGCTCCAACAAAGGCATCTCCCTTTCTCACTCAGAAGAAGAAAACACTGTCAAAATCAAATGGACACAAAGTCCTCTCCCATTCTCTATATTCTCCTCTATTGTTTCTCCTTCACCTCCCTTTCTCCTTTTCTTCAGTGATCCCCTGAGGCCCAAGAAAATCCAAGAGGCTGGAAATAGAAGCCATATTATTAAGTGATAATGTGGCCTGGGAGGAAACAGACCAGATGCTCATATAGGGCACAAAATTAAAGAGAGAGTCTGCTGTTTCATAGCAACATCTGCATCCCTGCCCCTGTTCCATACACTTGGGCTGTGCAGCACCTCTTTGCCTACAATTCCTCTTTAAAGGCCATGGTTTTCCCTTTAATCAAATTTCACTATTGTAAGCACATACACTTTTATATTTCCTTGAGATTTTCTCCTCAGTAAAAATCTACTTCCTTCCCACCCATCTCTCTCTCTCTTATCCTCTCTCTCTCTTCCTGTCTTTCTGTTTGTTTGTTTGTTTGTTTTAGTTTGGTTTTTGTTTTTTTCAATCTCCCACCTTTCAGATTTGGGAGTAACCATCCTCTTTAAATCATAATCACTCCACAACTTCTGAAATCCATGAATATTGGGCCTATATAAAAGTGCATTACTTTGTACTAATTAATAATTTTTTTCTATTTTACTTTGTCATATGAAAACATTAACTTCTATTAAAGTATCACACAATAATGAATAGTAGACATTACTGTTGAGAAAACATTGCATAGTGTTATAATCCTGTTACTTTTAGAAAATAATAAATATGCAAAATTATGATTAAGAAAATATTTGAATTTTATTACAATTCACTGGGGATGTACCCTTGGCCAGAATTGAACATAGGACCCTTCAGTCTGTGGGCCAATGCTCTATCCACTGAGCCAAACTGGATAGGGCTATACAACTATATTTTAATTAAGATATAATTGACATTCTTTTGTCAAAGTCTTACAGTTTTTTTTAAAAGTACTCATTTTATTTTATTTTATTTTTTAATATATTTTATTGATTTTTTACAGAGCGGAAGGGAGAGGGATAGAGAGTTAGAAACATCTATGAGAGAGAAACAGATCAGCTGCCTCCTGCACACCCCCTACTAGGGATGTGACTGCAACCAAGGTACATGCCCTTGACCAGAACTGAACCTAGGACCCTTTAGTCTGCAGGCCAACGCTCTATCCACTGAGCCAAGCCCGTTAGGGCAATGTCTTACAGTTTTCATTGTACCAGTCTTTCACCTCCTTGGTTAAATTTATTCCTAAGTATTTTATTGTTTTGATGCAATTTCTTGTTTTTATAGTTTCTTATTAGCATATAAAAATGCAACCGGTTCTTTTTTAAAAAAATATATATTTTATTGATTTTTCTTTTACAGAGAGGAAGGGAGAGGGATAGAGAGTTAGAAACATAGATGAGAGAGAAACATCGATCAGCTGCCTCCTGCACACCCCCTAATGGGCATGTGCCTGCAACCAAGGTACATGCCCTTGATCAGAATCGAACCCGGGAACCTTCAGTCTGCAGGCCGACGCTCTATCCACTGAGCCAAACCGGTTAGGGCAACTACAGGTTCTTTTTTATTGTTTTAAATATTACATATGTCTCCTTTTTCCCTATTGACACCCCCCACCACTCCCACCCTGAGGGCAAGCCCCCACTGCCCCAGTGTCTATGTCCATTGGTTATGCTAACATGCATGCATACAAGTCCTTTGGTTGATCTCTAACCCCCCTCCCTTCCCCTGCCTTCTCTCTGAGGTTGGATGATCTGTTCAGTGCTGCCTTGTCTCTGGATCTATTTTTGTTCAGTTTATGTTGATCATTATATCCCACATATGAGTAAGAACATGTGATATTTATTTTTCTCTGACTGGCTTATTTAACTTAGCACAATGCTTTCCAGTTCCATCCATGCCTTTGCAAATGGTAAAAGTTCCATCTTTTTTATAGCAGCATAGTATTCCATCGTGTAGATGTACCACTGTTTTTTAATACACTCATCTGCTGATGGGCACTTAGGCTGTATCCAAATCTTAGCTTTGTAAATTATGCTACTATAAACATAGGGGTGCATATGTCCTCTCTGATTGGTCTTTCTAATTTCTTGGGATATATTCCTAGAAGTGGGATTACTGAGTTAAATGGCAGTTCCATTTTTAATTTTTGAGGAAACTCCATACTATTTTCCACAGTGGCTGCACCAGTCTGCATTCCCACCAGCAGTGCACAAGGGTTCCTTTTTCTCCACATTCTCGCCAGCACATGTCATTTGTTGATTTGTTGATGATAGCCATTCTGTCAGGTGTGAGATGGTCCCTCATTGTTGTTTTGATTTGCATCTCTCGGATGATTAGTGACTTTGAGCATGTTTTCATATGTCTCTCGGCCTTTTGTATGTCTTCTCTTGAAAAGTGTCTATTTAGGCCCTTTGCCCATTTTTTGATTGGGTTGTTTATCTTCCTTTTGTTAAGTTGTATGAGTTCCCTGTAAATTTTGGAGTTTAAACCCTTATCTGAAATAGCATTGACAAATATGTTCTCCCATGCATTGGGCTTTCTTATTGTTTTGTTGATGGTTTCTTTTGCTGTGCAGAAGCTTTTTATTTTGATGTAGTCTCATTTGTTTATTTTCTCCTTGGTTTCCATTGCCCTAGGAGCTGTATCCGTAAAGATATTACTATGATATATTTCTGATATTTTGTTGCCTATGGAGTTTTCTAAAATATTTATGGGTTTCCATCTTACATTTAAGTCCTTTAACCATTTAGAGTTTAATTTTCTGTATGGTGTAAATTGGTGATCTAGTTTTATTTTTTTGCATGTATCTGACCAAATTTCCCAGCACCAAATTTCCTTTATTAATGAGACTGTCTTGACTACATTGTATGTTCTTATCTCCTTTGTCAAATATTAATTGAGCATAATGGCTTGGGTCGATTTCTGGGTTCTCTGTTCTGTTCTATTGGTCTATATGTCTGTTCTTGTGCCAGTCCCAGTGCCAATATATTACCGGTAGCTTAGTAATATAGCTTTGATATCTAGTATTGTGATCCCTCCAACTTTGTTCTTCTTTCTCAGGATTGCTGTGGCTATTCATGGTCTTTTTTTTATTCCAGATAAATTTTTTGGAATATTCTTTCTAGGTCTGTGAACTATGCCATTGGTATTTTAATGGGGATTGCATTGAATCTGTAGATTGCTTTGGGTAGTATGGACATTTTAATGATGTTGATTCTACCAATCCATGAACACAGTATGTTCTTCCACTTGTTTATGTCTTCCTCTTTCTCCTTTTTCAATGTCCTGTAGTTTTCCAAGTACAGGTCTTTTACATCCTTAGTTAAGTTTATTCCTAGGTATCTTAATTTTTTTGATGCAATGGTAAATGGGATTTTTTTTTAATTTCTCTTTTTGTGAATTCATTATTGGTGTATAAAAAGCCATAGATTTCTGGGTGTTAACTTTGTATCCTGCTACATTGCCGAATTCATTTATTAAGTCTAGTAGTGTTTTGATGGAGTCTTCGGGGTTTTTTATGTACAATATCATGTCATCTGCGAATAAGGACAGTTTTACTTCTTCTTTTCCCATTTGGATGCCTTTTATTTCTTTTTCTTGTCTGATCGCTAAGGCTAGCACTTCCAGTGCTATATCAAACAGGAGTGGTGAAAGTGGGCATCCTTGTCTTGTTCCTGTTTTAGGGGAGATTGATTTAGTTATTGCCAATTGAGTATGATGTTGGCTGTAGGTTTGTCATATAAGACTTTCATTATGTTGAGTTTTTTTTGCATTTACTGAAAGTGTTATAATATCTTTATTATTGATTTTGTTAGTGTGGTGTATAAAATTAATTGATTTCTCTATGTTGAACCATCCTTTCATCCATAGAATAAATCTAACTATATCATGGTGTATAATCCTTTAAATATGCTTCCGTGTTTGATTTACTAATATTTTGTAGAGATTTTTTGCATCTATGTTTATTTGGGATATTTACCTGCAATTTTATTTTCTTATAGTTTTCTTGCCTGGTTTTGTTATCAAGGATAATGCTGACTTTATAAAATGAGTTGGGAAGTATTCCTTTATCTTTAATTTTTGGGATGAATTTAAGAAGAATTGATGTTAAGTGTTCTGTAATAAATGTTGGTCAAATGCACCAATGCAGCCATCTTGTTCTGGGCTTTTCTTGATTGGGAGATATTTGTTTACTGCTTCAATCTCCTTTCCAGTTATAAGTCTATTCAGCTTTCCTATTTCTTCATGACTTAGTGTTGGTATATAATTGTTAATAGAAACCTCATGATTATTTGTATTTCAGTGGTATCAGTTGTAATATATTCACTTTCATTTCTGATTTTATTTATTGGAGACTCTGTGTGTGTGTATGTGTGTGTGTGTGTGTGTGTGTTTGTAGTCTAGCTAAAGATTTGTTGGTCTTGTTTATATTTTCAAACAATCAGCTCTTAATTTCATTGTCTATTGTTTTTCTGATCAATATTTTATTTATTTTTGTATTTGTCTTTCCCTTCCTTCTGATAACTTATTTTGTTCTTTTTCTAGTTCCTTAATGTGTAAAGTTAGTTTGTAACTTTAAAATCTTTCTTTTTTCTCAATGTAGACATTTGTTATTATAAATTTCTCTCTTAGAACAAATTTGCAGCATCCTAGATATTTTGGTATGTTGTGTTTCCATTTTCATTTGTCTCATTCTTTTTTTAAATTTCCCTTGTGACTTCTTCTTTGACCTTTTGATTGCTCAGAAGTTTGCTAATTTCTAGAATTTAAAAAAAAAATTCCAGCTTATCTCTTATTATTAGTTTTTATACCATTGTAGTTGGAGAGTGATTGTGATACTCTCTATTGCATTTTTCATTTTATTTGTGTTCATCAGCTCCAGAATTTCTGTTTGGATTTGTCTTATAACTTCTTTCTCTTAAACTTCTCATTTGTTCAGGCATCTTTCTTTCTTCTTTCTTTCTTTCTTTCTTTCTTTCTTTCTTTCTTTCTTTCTTTCGATTTTGGTGAGTTGTCTATCTGTATTCTTTTGTATATTGCTGGGCTTCCTTAAAACAATATCTTGAAATCTTTGTACAACAAGTTTTAGATCTCCATTTCTTTGGAGTTGGTTACTGGAAATTATTTTGTTTTTATGATGGAGTGCTATTTTTTTTTATTTTTGTGTTTCTTGGAGTCTTGTGTTGATGTCTGCACATTTGATTAAACAGTTACCTCTTTCAGATTTTACAGGCTCGTTTTGTGAGGAAAAACCATGGAAGGGTGCTGGCTGGAACAACTGCCAGTTCCAGCTCCAGGGAACATCCAGACACACAATCTCATGCTGCTTTTTCAGCCTAGGTCAGAGTTGCTGAAGATTTTAGGAATCCTCAATGACCTAAGCTGAGGGAGTTTGCAGTAGCACTTAGGGTGGTCGGGGGTCCACTTGATCTCCTTTTTTCCCCATGAGAAATGTCATAGCTGAGATTATCTCTGTTGGTGCTGGGTCCTGCTTGCGGGAACTCATACTTGCAATGTGACCGTGGCTCCTCATTCTGGGGCACTGGCTAGCCCATGGCAGTGATGATGTGTGAGATGGAGGTACACATCAAACAGCCATGAATCTGGGGTCTGGAATGGCAGTGGTTCTGGGGTCCAGGATTCTGGTTATACTGTAGCAGTGTGATACTGATACCTGAGATGCAGTTGTGCATGGAGAAGCTAGAGGGCTGTGTCTGGAGTGTGGGTGCCAGAAGAGAACTGGGATCTGGAGGCCAGGTGGACATATGCTATTATTTAAGTAGGATCTGAAGTATGGGCCTGGAGCAGCTACAACTATGGGTCCTGGGAGCATGTGTAGGTTGGAAAGCTATTAATAGCCCTGGTTCCTGGACAGCACAACAGCAACTTCTTTTGGGAGGGCAAGCACAGCAGTGTCTCCCATCATGGGATGTCAATAGTATTGCTGGCTGTTGATTACCTCTATGGTAAATTCTTCCAGTGTCCTGCAGATGAAGCCTCTGTGGGCCAGGCTAGTAAACACTGTGGGGCCCTCAGTTATAAAAGCTACTAGTGACCCAATGCACGGATTTGTGCACATTGAAAGAAAATTAATTAGAAGGTGGCCAGCGGGGTAGGACTGGGCAAGAGGGGCTAGACACGCCCTGGAGCCAACCCCCCACAGTCCCTCCCCGGAAGGCCACACCTGACACCTGGGGTGGCACTGCGGCTCGAAGGGCATCTGGGAATGAGCACAGTCCATCCAACAGGTGGGGTCCTCGGCCTGGCTTGTGGGAATCAGGACGAAACTGGCTCTCTGATTTCCCCCGAGGGTCCCAGAGTGTGAGAGGGCACTCTGCAAAGTTGCTGTCATACAGGATGTGGAACACAAATGCAAGTGTGCAGTAAACCAGATTCAGGGCCAACAGTGCCCCAGCAACAACATAACCCATGGCCAAAGGTGAAATCACATGGTCCCCTGAGGAATCAGTCTCCCTCCTCTCTGGTTCCAGGGTATGTCACTTGAGAACTGCTGCTGCCAAGTCACCGCAGCTTGGCAGCTCCTGCATTGAGTGTCTGCCCTGGTGGTCAGTGCACATCATACCTACCAGCCGGTCAGACAGTTAGATGGTTGCTTAGCCTTTTATATATAAAGATGGGGAGTCCACAGCTGTCAAGGGAGCCATGGAGGCTGTCAGCAGAAAAGGCTGCTGACATCCTCCACAGAGCAGACCCCTGGGAACAGTGATGGCACCCATTATGTGGCTGATACAGTTAGCTCCACCTTTCTCCTTTGTTTCTAACCATCTCCAGATATTTTAGCTAACCAATTTCCCTTGTGATCCTTTCTGTGAACTTATTCTATATTTTTCACTCCATGATTTTGCTGTAGGTTCTTAATCTAACCTGTGAGCTCTCCCAGCACTATTTTCATTTGTGAATAAGATGTCTTATTATTATCTTTTATAGGGGACAGAAGCTGGCATCCCTGACTCTGCCATCTTGCTGAATCCCAAATATATATACATATTTTAATTACTTTTTAAATAACCTTTAGGAATAAATATCAATATTGTGTGAACATTCCATTTCAATGTTAACATACTGACAAAAATTCTTAGGCCTAAGTTAAATTCCATTTAAGTCATCTTGTCTCTAGTGTTTCTTTTCTAAAGAGAGAAAAAGGATTGTCTGTAAATCCTATAGCAAAACCCTCATGTGTCTTTGCCAATTCCGATTTTCCTGCCAGAAAGAAAAAATGCCTCTTCCCCAACACACACACACACACACACACACTATAATATATTCACTCACCAAAACATACATATATAACCCATAGTTAAGAATAACTCATTTTTAAAACTTCAGTTTAAACATTAATCATTAAATTTTACCTTAGACAGATCACCATTCTGGTCTGTTTAGTTTCTTACTCTCTGTTGTCTTATAATGCCCCGCCATTATAAGACATTTGTCATATATCATTGTACTTATTATTTTATTTTTCTTTTCTTTCTCCATCTGCTTCTCATTCTTTTTTTTAAACTGGGCTCTTTGCTCCTTCTGAGCAGTGTCAATGACTCACGCATTACTGTATTCTCAGTTCCTAATACATATCTGGATACTAGCAAAAGCACAATATGTGCCATCTAAATGAATAAATTAATAGAAATGAATAAATGCACTTCAATCATCTGTTGCCACTTGAATTTTTTTCAAGTCATTAATTCATTTAACAAATATTGCTTGAAGGCTTATTAGTTGCAAAACATCGAACAAGGGGATGTGAGTAATTTCTTTAGAATAAAAATACCCACCCTAACTGGTTTGGCTCAGTGGATAGAGCGTCGGCCTGCAGACTGGAAGGTCCCACGTTCAATTTCGGCTAAGGACATGTACCTTGGTAGTGGGCACATCTCCAGAAGGAGGTGTTCAGGACGCAGCTGATCAATGTTTCTCTCTCATCGATGTTTCTAACTCTCTATCCCTCTCCCATCCTCTCTGTGAAAAATCAATAAAATATATTTGAAAAAATACCTGACATATTAATTTTTATATTTCATCAATTAACATTTGCCAGGTATCTCTGTGCTACCCTTTTTAAATAAAAAAAAAATAGAGAGAAGCAATGCTTTAATTAGGATATACCAGGAATTGTGGATGTGCATTATAAATTGGACTTCTGTTGTAATTCATAGTAGTCAGTAAAGACGTTCTCTTGTCTTTAGTTTTTATCTATTACATCTATGCTAGTATGGCAGCCCTTAATACTAAAACAGCTAACGTTCAGTCCCTAAATATAGAGGGTGTATCCCTATAGTTTAATTCACACTTTTGCTGTAGCAGTTCCCAATTAACCAGGGACATTGGAATTCCATATGTGTGCCCTGCAGTGTTGGCAGTCTTCCAAGATGGGAATAGACAATATGCTTACTGAGCAGGAGGATGAGGTAATTTTCCAAATCATTGATAAAATATATGATAAAAAATATTGGGCCTTAGAACTGACCACAGTGGGAGAGCTCTTAATATGTGACCCTAGTTTGTCACATAATCACTGATTATCACCTATAGGTATCAGTTTTTCTGTAGTTATAGATTGCCCTTGTGAAATATTCCAAATTTCTTGGTGAAAATGGCCTATGAATCTATATTAGAGGCCTTATTAAAACTTCTATATATTAAAAGTCTTGCTTTTTCTAAGCCATCACTAACAGAAAGAAATTAAATTGTTCCAGGATGATTAACACTTATAAACTCATATTGTTATAGTTGAACACCTGTGCCTTTCTAGATATTGGCTAGATAATAACTTTATGATTAAATCTAGTAGCTACCCAAATATCAAAATTAGTCTGAGTAATCTTGACTCAATACAAATTTTAATTATGTTTCTTAAATTCTACATTTTCATTTTCTGTTGTAACATGTCCATCCCATATCATCATACTCCCCAATCCCCTCGTTCCCTCTTTCTGCTCTTGTTGATGCCTCCTCCCCAATATTGCCTTCTACATGATCACAGCTAGTTCAGGCTTACTCTCATCTAACTTGCCAAATTTGTGTCTATCTCTTTATTTGCTTCTTAATTGTTCCATTTGGAATGCTTATTGTTTTGAGAATAGAAACAATTCTATATCCATAGTGCCTGGCAAAGAGACTAGTGTAGTGTAGGCACCTTAAAATTAAACACATGTTGAAGGAATTTATTCTCAGACTTGTCCTTAAATATCAGTTGTCACTTCCATTTCTTTGCCTCCCTTGCCCTTCAGGTGGTACCTGGGTGTTTAATATGCTCCTCAGGAATTCATAATGACAGAAGCATTTGCATATCTCTTGCTCCCTCCCAGTGGCCAGAATGCAATCATTCCACCTTTGTCTTTTCTTCAGTTCATATTAACCAGGTTTGCTTTTTTGTCCTTCAATACAGCTATTTACTGAGCTTCTCAGACATTCTTCCTCTTTCCTTAGTGATTTCAGCAACTGGTCTACATTTTACTCTCTGCCTTGTATCTTGTGAAGTTTATGGCTATAGAACATAATTCAATCACTCCACAGTTCCTCAAATTCCTCAACTTTAGTAATTTAATTTTTACCAGCCACAAGCACAATCACATAATCCTTCAAGTTCATAAACACTGACATTTTATTGTTTTCCATATATGACATGTTCTTACTGTGCATCTAAGCATGCTGATATAAATATTACTACATTCAGAAAGTGATTTTGGACATCCCCTCAACATGAAGAATATTCAAAGAGGGATCTCATGGTCCTCTTACAGTCAAGAAGGCAAAAATGTGTAGGAGATTTGACCAGAGAAAACTTAACAGTTTGATGCCAGTGAGGGCTTCAAAAATTCCTTCATATATATAACTTCTGAATCTTTTCCCAACTTCTGCCCTAACTTCCACACCTAATAAATGCAAATTGTTTTCTCTGAAAGTAATCCAACTCCAATCATGTTTATTGGGCATTTTTTTATTTACAAGATACAGTTCTAGGAACTTGGCATAATATCAGTAAACAACACAGATAAAGCTGCCTGCCTTTTTGGCATTGAGTCTTTTGTTTGAATTCTCTCTGAGAATGTATCCCATTTTGTATTTTATTATACACTAGAGGCCCAGTGCATGAAAATTCATGCACTGGAAGGAGGCATTCCTTAGCCCAGCCTGCTCCCTCTCACAGTCCCGGGAGCCCTTAGGGGTGGGAGGTGACCTGGCAATCAGGGGAAGGCGATGTCCCATCACACCTCTGCTGCTGCCACAGCCAGCAGTGCAAGCCTTGGCTGGCTCTGGTTACCTGAGCCTCAGGCAGCCCTGGGCAACTGGGCAGCCACCATCCGAGGCTTGCCTGCAGTTCTGGCTGGCCCTGATGGCTGGGCAGCTGCCATCCGAGGCTTGCCTGTGCCTTGGGCCAGCCCTGGGTGGCTGGGGAGCTGAGGGGACTGGGGGACTCTGGAGGCAGGTGCACAGAGTGGCCAAACCTGCCTGGGTGCGGGCCTAGCCTTGCAGTATGCCTACCACCCCAGCAGGGCTGAGGGGACTGGGCGCTGTCATCTTGTGGCTGTGGGCGCCGCCATCTTTGAGGGCGTGGCAGTCAATTAGCATATTACCTTCTTATTGACTGTGGGCGCCGCCATCTTTGCTACAGTGTGAGGGTCAGTTAGCAAAATCCCTCTTTATTAGATAGGACTAGTAGCCTGGTGCATAGATTCGTGACATTGAGAAGAAATTAATTAGAAGGTGGCAGGAGGGATGGGACTGGGCGAGAGGGGCTAGACATGCCCTGGAGCCAACCTTCTGTGGTACCTCTCCAGCCAGCTGCACCAGGGGTGGCGCAGTTAGAAGGGCATCTGCGGAGTGAGTGGGGTCCCTCTGGCAGGTGGGGTCCTTGGCCTGGCATGTGGGAATCGGGCTGAAACTGGCTCTCCGACATCCCCCAAGGGGTCCTGGAGTGTGAGAGGGCACTCTGCAAAGTTGCTGTTGTACAGGGTGTGGAATGCAAATGCAAGTGTGCAGTAAACCAGATTCGGGGCCGACAGTGCCCCAGCAAGAACATAACCCATGGTCAAAGGCTGAATCATGCAGCCCTGTGAGGAATCGGGCTCCCTCCTCTCTGGTTCCAGGGTGTGTCACCTGAGAACCACTGCTGCCAAGTTACTGCAGCTTGGCAGCTCCTGTGTTGAGCGTTTGTCCCTTGGTGGTCAGTGTGCATCATACCTACCAGCTAGTCAGCCGGTCACTTAGCCTTTTATATATATAGACTAGAGGCCCGGTGCACAAAAATTTGTGCACTCGGGGGGGGGGGGGGAGGGGGGGTCCCTCAGCCCGGCTTGTGCCCTCTCACAGTCTGGGACCCCTCGGGAGATAACGACCTGCTGGCTTAGGCCTACTCCTGGGTGGCAGAGGGCAGGCCCAATCCCTAGGTGCAGCCCCTGGTCGGGTTCAGAGCAGGGCTGATTGGGGAGTTGGGGCGCTGCCTCCTGTCATGCACAGAGCAGGGCGGATTGGGAGGTTGCGATGCCACCCTCAGTCACGCTCAGGGTAGGGCTGATTGGGGAGTTGGGGCACCGCTCACTATCACACTCAAGGCAGGGTCGATGAGGAGGTTGCGGCGCCACCCCCTGTGACACACAGAGCAGGGCCAATCAGGGGGTTGGGGAGCTCCCCCCTGTCATGCACAGGGCAGGGCCCATCAGGGGGTTGAGGAGCTCATCCCTGACATGCACAGAGCAGGGCCCATCAGGGGGTTGAGGAGCTCCCCCCGTCACTCACAGAGTAGGGCCGATAGGGGAGTTAGGGCACCGCCCCCTGTCACACACACAGCAGGGCAGATCAGGGGGTTGGGGCGCCGCCACTGTCACACTCAGGACAGGGCCAATGGGGAGGTTATGGCTCTACCCTGTCACACACACAGCAGGGATCGTGTAGGGGGTGGGGGCTGGGGCACCACCCTCTATCACCCACAGAGCAGGGCCAATCAGAAGGTTGGGGAGCTGCCACTGTCACACTCAGGGCAGGGCCGATGGGGAGGTTATGGCTCTACCCTGTCACACACAAAGCAGGGCCCGTGGAGGGGGGGAGAGTTGGGGTGCAGCACCCTGTCACACACAGAGCCGCAGGGTGATCAGGGGGTTTGGGAGCTGCACCCTGTCATGCTGATCTGGTGCCAGGAGGCCTCGCGGCTCTGCTGATCCCAGTGCTGGGAGGCATATTACCCTTTTACTATATAGGATAGAGGCCTGGGGGCCGGCTGGCTTGCCCTGAAGGGTGTCCTGGATCAGGGTGGGTGTCCCACTGGGGTGCCTGGCCAGTCTGGGTGAGGAGCTGAGGGCTGCTTTCAGGCTGGCAATTGACTGAAGCTCCCAACCACTCCTTTTTTTCTTTTTCTTTTTCTTTTTTTTTTATTCTGGGCCAGCTTTAGCTCTGGCTCTAGCTCTGAGGCTTCTGCTGCTATAATCGAAACAATGTATAACTCTAGCTCTGAGATCCAGGCTGGCTGAAAGCTTTTTTCTGGGGTTTTGTTTAGCTTCTATATTTGCAACATAGTTTCTTAGAATTGTAGCTCAGAGGCCGTCAAGTCAGGCGGGGAACGTTGCAGTCTACAGTCACTGGAGCAAACAATCCTCATGTTCACTTCCAGCTGCCTGGCTGCTGACCGCCATCTTGGCTGACAGTTAATTTGCATAAGGATATGCTGATTAGCCAATGGGAAGGGTAGCGGTCGAACACTAATTACCATGTTTCTCTTTTATTAGTGTAGATGTTATTTATAATTTTATGAGATGTTGTGTTCAGTAGAATCTTGGAACCAGACAAATCCTACTACTGGTAGCTTAAGTAATATCTCTTTAAGTCTCAGTTTCCTCTTTTATGATAAGATCATGTAACCTCATAAGCTTAGGGACAAGTTAAACAAAATGATGCTTAGAATGTCTTAGATGGTGCCTACTGCATAGTAAGCATTCTAAATTTTATTATTATTAATAGTAATATTTATACTATAGTGGTAGTAAAAGTAATGGTACTGTACTTAAGTGTGCAATAAATTGTAGCTATTTATATTATCAATATATTTTACATGGAACTATTCTACTGAACAGTAAGCTCCTTAAAGCTAAGGATTCTCTCTCTCTCTCTCTCTTTCTCTGAACATCTGGGTGGATAGCATATTGTCAAAATTAAAAGAAAATTCTGCTGTATTGAATTTAATTTAAAACATATAATTTCATCTTAATAACTTCCAGGTTTTTATTTGTTTTAAAATTTCTCCAAAGTAGTTTGTTTTTAATACCTACCAGTTCCTTAAAAAACAAAACAAAAAAAACAAAAAAAACAACTAGACAGCAAATTATAAGATATTGTGAATCTAAATATTAATATATTTAGAAAAGAATTTCAAATTCCATTCTCCTGTTAAGAAAGTTGTAATTGATTTATCTGAGCATAATTGATATTTACTTAAGAGATAGACAACTTATAATACATATAAAAATTTCAGCACTGTTCATTGAAATGATATGTGAAACATATTGTCTAGATATAAATTGTCATTTATGGGGAAGCAAGTCTGAGAAATGTACTCATTGGAGGTCATTATGACATTTTTTTTAAAAGGATACAAATCATACTTTGAGGACAGTGAAACCTAGCATCTAACCTTTTCAAAGCCAGTATATTCCATATTTGGTATGCTAATGACTAATCAAATGACAATCAGTATGCATTTTAAACTACAATGCAAATATGGAACTTCATTTGATGATGTTAATACATGAAAATAATTATGGAAATTTCCTTGGGTGAAGGGCAGCAAATATTAGTACAACTAATATGGCACTTATTTGATTAGATCCTAACTGCCTTAATCTGCCAAATGATGCTAAGAAATCTGCCACCTAGTGTCACATTTTCATCCTCATTGCTAAAATATTAGAAAATAGCAATATTCATTGTAAATGTGGCAACTTCCTTTGGACAGTCCTTCACAGTTTAGCTATGCTTTTCTGGACACATTTATGACAACTAGATCAAGTTTTAATAGTCTAAATTGTCAATATGGATATTCAGTAGTGTCTTACATTTGGATAATGTATTTTAATAAGCAAAGTAAGAGTCAGATGGCCATTTTAGGTTAAGAACATTTTTTAGATTTTTAGCAACATGGAAAATGAGTTTTTGTGTTTGTTTACTTGTAAGTGTGAGATTTACTTTTACAATACTGACTGATGACAGAGGTGAACCTGGCTTCTAAACAAGGCAGTGTTTCATCTCTGCATGAATCATTGCTGCACTCTCTTCCACCTGGAATCACAGGTGGGCATGGTAATCTTATCCATAGTTCAAAGCAAATCCATCTTTAGATTTCAAATTATAAGATGACACCATACATTGCAGAATGGTCGCCCATGCATTTTGAATAATTTCCACAATTCTATAAAATAGATAAGTCATTTGTCAGATGAGATAACTGAAAGATATAAAGTTAAAATACCTTGGTTATTTGCCTTAATGGCTAAGCTCTCAAATTATTTTATTTATTTTAGTCATAAAATCATATTTTATTATAGATTATATTAACATATAAATACATGGAAATATAGAATATAACACAAAGTCAAAATTAGAGGAAGAATAAAACTCCCATAAGCCACTTCCACCTCCAAAAACTATTTCAGTTCACCTTCTAATATTTTCTATACACATTTTCCATATATATTTTTTATTTTTTACTATTAACAAAATGTAGCAATAAATTGATTTGTTTTCTACATACTCTGAAAAAATTTGTTTCCCCCATTTCTAGAAATTTTTTTACATTTTTCTCTGTGTCTGCATATGAATCTGTATTTGTATTATTTTTTAAATTTCACAACAAAAACACTACAATAATAATTCTTATGTATATATTTTTAATTGTCAGGTAATAAAATTTTTGTTTAATTTAAAAATATATCTTTTCATTAAAAGTGATAGTATATATGTTGAATAATTCTATATAATAAAGAGGCAATATGCAAATTGACTGTCACACCCTCACACACGATGGCTGCCCTCATGTGGTCAAAAGATGGTCACCCCCATGTGGTCAAAAGATGGCTGCCACAAGATGGCCAGCAGGGGAGGGCAGTCATGGGTGATCAGGCCAGCAGGGAGGGCAGCTGGGGGGGACCAAACCTGCAGGGGAGGGCAGCTGGGGCCGACTGGGCTTGCAGGTAAGGGCACTTAGGGGCAATCAGGACTGCAGGGGAGGGCAGTTGGGGGCGATTGGGCTGGCAAGGGAGCAGTTAAGCGTCAATCAGACTGGCAGGGGAGTGGTTAGGGGGTGATCAGGCTGGCAGGCAGAAGCAGTTAGGGGCAATCAGGCAGGCAGGCAGGCAGGCGAGCAGTTGGGAGCCAGCAGTCCGGACTGTGACAGGGATGTCCGATCCAAGATCAGGCCTAAACTGGCAGTCAGACATCCCCCAAGGGGTCCTAGATTGGAGAGGCTGCAGGCTTGGCTGTAGGACACCCTCCCCCCAGTGCATAAATTTCGTGCACCAGGCCTCTAGTCTATACTAATAAAAGGGTAATATGCTAATTAGGACATCTTCTATATGTCCATCCAGACGTCCATCGGACAAAGCCACAGTAGCTGCTAGGGCCTAGGGCCGGCTGCATGGGAGAGGTGGGCAGTGTCGCACGGGAGAAGCAGGCAGCACTGTGGGCTGGTCCAGCACCACCAGTCCAGTGCTGTGACCTCTTTTGCAGAGGCTGTGAAAAGGCGGCACCCGTTCAAGAAGGTGGCGCCCACACAAGAAGGTGGCACTGCGCCCCCTTCCGAGGAGGTGGCATGAGACAGGCCACGGTGCGGCCCAGTCCCAGTGCTGCCCCTTTTGCAGAGGCAGCCACAGAGGTAGCAGCACAGGCCTGGTGAAGGCACCATGCCTCTGTAGAGGCTGGACAGGGTGCAACGTGCTGTGCCTCAACCTCCCACAGCCTTTACCCCAGCGGGCCTGGTCCCAGCTCTCCCCCACCCACTGGTGAGTGGGGGGTGGGGCCAGCACTAAGAAGCGAAGGCCAGCAGCTATGGTGGCCAACAGTGGCAGCAGCAGTGGAGTGATGGGGGCAGTGCCTTCCCCTGATCAGTCTGGTTACCTCCCACAGAGGAGGACATTCCCTAAGGGCTCCCAGACTGCAAGAAGGTAGGAAATGGGAAAATAAGGCTTATTTCATCTATTTTGTTCCAATCACTGTTAGACTTTTTTTTCTGCAATTTAAGTCTACAGACAATTCCGTACATTATGCCTTATTATTTTTACATAGAAAATTCTGCTGTATTGAAAACCTGATGCTTAATTGGTCTCTATGTCATTTATTTCAGCTCTAATCTTTATTATTTCCTTCCTTCTACTTCCCCTTGGCTTTTCTTGATGTTCTCTTTCTAATTCATTTAGTTCTAGGGTTAGATAGTTCATTAGTTCTTTTCCTTGTTTCTTGAGGTAGGCCTGTAATACTCTGAACTTTCCTCTCAGGACTGCTTTCAATGAGTCCCATTGGTTTTAGGTGGTTGTGTGTTCATTTTCATTTGTTTCCAGGAAGCTTTTAATTTTTTGCTTGATGTCATTGGTAATCCATTCATTGTTTAATAATGTGCTATTTAGCCTCCATGAATTTGAGTGTTTTTGAGTGTTTTTATTGTAGTTGATTTCTAATTTTGCGCCACTGTGATCAGAGAAGATGCTTAGTATTATATCAATCTTCTTCAATTTGTATAGACTTGCTTTGTGCCCTGACATGTGGTCTATTTTTGAGAAGAATGTATATTCTGTTGCTTTGAGGTAAAGTATTCTGTAAATATTGATTAGATCCATCTGATCTAGTATGTCAATTAAGGCCTCTGTTTCCTTGTTAATTTTTTGACTGGAAGGTCCATCCAATGATGTCAGTGGGGTGTTAAAGTCCCTCACTATGCCTGTATTTCTACCAATCTCTCCCTTAAAGTCCATCAAGAGTTTTTTGTTTACTTGGATGCTGCCATATTGGGTGCATATATGTTTACAAGGGTTATATTTTCTTGTTGAATCATTCCCTTCAGTATTATGAAGTGGCTTTCTTTGTCTCTTATTATGGCCTTTGTTTAGAAGTTTTTTTTGACTGATATGAGTATTGCTACCCCAGCTTTTATTTTTCTTTCCATTTGCATGGAATATATATTTTTTATCACTCTCAGTCTGGGTGTATCTATTGTTCTGAGGTGGGTCTCTTATAGACAGCATATGTATATGGGTCATGTTTTCTTATCCATTCAGTCACTCTATCAGCGGTTCTCAACCTGTGGGTGACGACCATCGGAAAACACATATAGCATATCAGATATTTACATTACGATTCATAACAATAGCAAAATTACAGTTATGAAGTAGCAACGAGAATAATTTTATGGTTGGGGGTCACCACAACATGAGGAACTGTATTAAAGAGTCACGGCATTAGGAAGGTTGAGAACCACTGCCTACGTCTTTTGACTGGAGCATTTAATCAATTTACATTTAAGGTTATTATTAATAGGTAATTATTTATTGCCATTTTTATTTTCTTTATGCCTGTTGTCCTCTCTCTATTCTTTTCTTTTTCTTAAAGCAGTCACTTTAACATTTCTTGCATTGCTGGTTTGGTGGTAATGTACTCCTTTAACCTTTTTTTTGTTTGGAAACTTTTTTATTTCACCTTCAATTTTAAATGATAGCCTTACTGAACACAGTAGTCTTGGATTTAGGCTTTTCATTACTTAGAGTATTTCATGCCTCATCTGTGGTGATTTTCTATTTCCTTCATTTCTTCTACTTTTCTTAACATTAGTATTCATCTCTAATGAAGAGTTGCTCCTTGTCCCCAATTTATTTCAACTTTTTACATTACTGTGGACTTACAAATATTGTGGGAGGTTGAAAACGGATCCACCAAAACAAACAAACAAACAAAAACGACCAATCCATGTCCTAATCCTTGGAACCTCAGGATATTATCTCAGGGGGCCAAAAATGTGATTGAATTAAGCTTTGAAATGAAGAGATTATTTTGGATTGTTCAGACATATCCTAATGCAGTCACATGCATCCTTATAAAAGAGAGGCACAGAGAGAATTTTGTTTTCCACCACTTTCCCAGCCACCTACTATTGGTAACAAATTTTTTGAGCTACCTTTTATTCCTTTCAATATCTATTTTGCATAAACAAGAAGATAAGTGAATTTTCTTATATCCCCTCTTTATTGCAAGAAGGGTAGGAAACAATTTGCTTTTTTCATGTAACAGTATAGCAGAGAAATGCCCTCCATATTATTTCACAAAGAACATTTGTATAGTGTTCCAAAGTGTAAATGTAACACCTTATTCAATCATTCTCCTCTATGTGTATTTAGATTGTTTCAATATTTTGTAATTACAAAAACAATGTGGGGTTAATAACTATGTGTATATGTACATATTTTTAGTTCTTTGAGACTTATCTCCAGGATAGATTTTTAGAAGTTGTATTGCTGGGTAAAAGGGTAATTGCATCATGTGTAGTTTTATTAGGTATGGCCCAAATTCCTTTCAGGTAATCACGCCCCAGAGCCCATGCTCAAAACCATCAACTACTTTGTGTAGTTTGATTTTCTGAAATACAGAAGATTATTTATCTGTAAACATAAGAAACATCCAAACAGCAAAATAAGTTTCTAAATGTCTATTCACTTTTTTCAAAAAGACCATTGTGATAACTTAATAATGACTTGCAACATTATTCAGTGCGTGATGATGTTGCTTATAGTGTACCAGCCTGTGAGAAGTTGTTGAATGGACCCTTTGAAAACTAAGTACATAATATAGACAAATGTGTGAATCAAAAGAATGACAACAGTTGTCTTCCTGTTATTATGAGTTTCAATGATTCTTGTTTACTTAAATATTTAGAAAGCAAAAACTCTCTGATAGTATTAAATTGCAAATAAGTTAATATAAATAATATATTCGATATCTTAGCCACTATAATGTAATGAACCCAAGAAAGTGTATTCAGAAGATAACTTATGCAAGACTTCAAATATTTATTTCTTTTGTATTTAAAATCTCTAAGTTTGAGAATAATTAATCAATGAGATCCAGAAAGGACCTGAATAATATAGATAAATTATTCATAAGTGCAGTAAATGATTGGATCATAACTGAGAATGAAGCCCTCAGGTTCCACTAATTATATTTCTTTTGCAGCACCTGAAATGCAGAGAGAGTGATATGGAGAAAGACAACATCCATCTCAGGAGACCAAAGTCAGGAGCATCCTGGGATTAAAAGAAACTCAAATCAAGTGAGAAAGCTAGTGTGAAGGAAATGCAGCATGATAGTGGGAAGTCAGCAGGCTGTGTTCAGTAGAGTGAAACATCCCCTTTGGTGTTTCAGAAGTTATCATGAATAATTAAAGTGATCTCCAGGTACATATATTGTGGCTCTTACTCTCTAGAAGAGTGTTTATTATTTGAACTGTTGTAGAAGAAATAGAAATGACATAGCCTGGAGAAAATGTTTATAATATGAATGTCTGAACATATGACCAATTATTAACTGCTAATAGCTAAGATTCAGATATTGTAATAGCATGTACCATAAAACATCTTGAAAATTTTCCTGGACTACCCCTAGGGCTTAAAACAAATATAAATATACTAGGAACCCAGCGGGCAATTCAAAATCGCATGGCGTCGCCCATCCTCTTGTCGGTGGTCCGGCCCTGCTTCCGTCTCTGGCCCTTGAAGCAGCCGTGGCCACTGCTGATCAGGCCCTCCCCCAGCGCAGGTGTGCAGAGGCCCCTGCTGCCCTGCCCCCGACACTGCGTGCTCAACCTCCTCCTGTCCAGGCGACCCGTTATGGCGTCCTGGTTAATAAGCATATTTCTCTATTATATGTATAGATAGTTTGAGTTCCCTACATATAATAAACAAAATATGACTAGTAAAATATTAATTTTTTATCACCATTAAAATCAACCTGTAAAATATTATATTGACTCTACTGCTGGTGGTCAAGTAAATTTGTATAATTACTATGGTTATATTTCGAAATAATGAAGATAAACTTAATCTGGACCAGCAATTCCATTTTCAAATATCCCAGATATGGCACAAGAATCCACTATAAAAACATCTGTATGGGAATTATAAAATAAGGGAATGTTTGCCTCTAGGGAGAGACAGAAGAAAGGGAATCTAGTTCATTAGGAGCATTTAAAGGGTGTCAGTTTATCTCCATAATTTTATTCATTAAAATATCTGATGATTATGAAAAAATATGAAAGAATAGTAGGTGGTGTTTGTTATAGTAATAATAATCCTTAAAATTACTCTAGTTAAAATCTTCAAAATAAAAAAATGTTCTTTTAATTCCCTTTAGCAAACACTTTTGATATATTCCAACATGCCCAATTCATTTTCCATTAAAATTATTGGCTCCAAGTAAAAGGCAGAAACACTTAACTAACAAATTTTAGGTCTCATGGAACTTGATTTTGTCACCAGTTAAATTTCTTTCTATGAAAACTATGTAAAGTGCTATACAAAAATTATTCTTTGTGGGCTTAAATTAAAAGGTGGAAATATCTATTTTTTTGTATATTATATTCTCTTCATTGATGGTAGATAGTAGATAATCTACAATAACAGATAAGTTTTATAATAACTGTATTCAGAAAAAATGTTGTGTGATTCAACAGGTTGATTTAAAAATGATAATCTACCATATATCTATGTGTCTAGATGTGTATGTTTATTGCCAACCAGTGTTCTTTGACTACCTAAAAATAAGTTTCAGGGTAAAAAGAAACCAAATTCTTCTATTTAAAGTATAGATAGTACACAAAGATGATAATTAAGAGAGTATTGTAGCAATATATAAAAAAAGATTTTAAAAATGAAAAAAAATAGTAGAATTTTCAAGATTTAGAGCTTTATTCAGTAAGAACTTTTGTTAAAATTGTGTCCAGGTGGCTCAGTTGGGTGGAACATAGTCCTTTGCATCAAAAGGGTTGCAAGTTTGATTCCAGGTCAGGGCACATACCTAGGTTTCTGGTTCAGTCCCTGGCTTCAGTTAGGTCATGTGTAGGAGACAATAATTTAATGTGCTTATCACATTGATTTTTCTCTCTTTCTTTCTACATTTATATGTATGTATATATGTATACATTTATATATGTATTTATATCTGTATATATTTATATATACTTTAATAATGTTTAAGGCAAAAATTTGAAAAAATAATCTTTATAGAATAAATTTACAAACCCAATTAAAAAGGAGAGTTACAAAATATGAAAACCATGCTGCCATGCTTAAGTGAAATTTGACACATCTAATTATAGTAATGTAAACCTGTTAAGTCATAAATTATGTGATTATATTACTCCTCTTAATAAAATTATTGCCACAGATTTTTTAATATAAATTACATAAATTTATTAATATACCTGAGACTTTACACTTGATATTGAAGATCTTATGGAAATAAATTAATTTTTAACATTTAATTGTATATTTATATAATTTAGTTTGCTATTTGGAATTGGCTGCTAGCAATTTTTAATCATCAATTTATAATTCAATGTTGGATCTAGCCATTATGTTTAAAAAATGCTATGCTTCCTTTGTCTTTGTTTCATAGTTGAAGGAGCTGAAATATTCATCCCTACTGAGTCCCATATTTTGAAGTATATCGATGTGTATTTTAGTCCCTAGAGGTTTTTACAAATGCATTTTGATGATAAATGCCATTTATATATAGGCAATACCCATTTCACTTAGAAGTATAAAACAGAATGTAAACTGTTTTCAATGTATAAAAGGATATTACCAAAAGATAAGGAAAATACTATGTGGATATTAACATGTAGGTGACAATGTGTAGAAAATAAATGCCACATGCACAACAACCAGAGTATAAAAATGTATGGAAGAAATTCAGCCAAGACGGAGTAATGTACCAGACATACACTCCAGTGTAAACAAATAGAAAACTGGACACATTTATGAAATAGCTGTTTTCAGATATTGGAAAACAACATAACACTATATTCATTATGAAAAGGAAAATGCTCTTTAAATTCAAACACATAGTAAGTGAACAGTGGAAAAATAGAAATAAAAAAAAAAAACACTATACCATACAAACACTAAACATATGAGAGCTGAATTGAATATGCTAATGCCAAAGTCAAATTCAGGAAAAGGAACATAACTAACCAGGGATAAAGAGAGACATTTTACAAAGATGAAATGATTAATTCATCAAGTAACCAACAATCCTAAATAGTGTGCATGAAAAAACATCTTCAAAATACTTGAAGCAAAACCTAACAGAGCTGAAAGGAGAAACACACATATTCACAATTAGAATTGGAGACCATGGCACTCTTCTCTCTGTAATTGACCAAACAAGTAGAAAAAAAAAATTGGAAATAATCTAGAGGATGTGACAACATTATTGCCTAACATGACCTAGTTGACATTTAGAGAGCACACCATCCAACAATGACAAAATACATGTCCTTTGCAAGTATACACGGAGCATTCACTATAATGGATATATATGAGGCCATAAAACACAGAGAACAAATTTAAAAGGGTGGAAATTATGCCAAATGTGTTCTGTGACACATACATAAAAGGAATATAAATTGGAAAGAATGTAGTAAACTGTCTTTATTTTCAGGAAACATAATATGAACACAAAATCTTAAGATATCTAGAAACAAATCTACTCGAGCAAATATTTGAGTTTAGCAAAGATACCAGAAAAAAGAAAAGGCAAATAGACAAAGCTGAATTAGATTTTTATATTCTTGCAATGGAAATATAAAATATAAAACTTAAAATACTGATATTTAAAATAATATCAAAAATCAAATTAGATATAAGTAATATAAAAGATATATAAATTCCTCAAATATTTGGAACTGAAGTATTGTAGTTCTATATAATTTATGGATAAGAAGATAGTACAAGGGAGATTAGAAAATATTTTGTAATGGGTAATATTGAAGACACAGAATACTAAAATGTGTGTGATATAGCTTGTAAAGTAGTGCCTAGGAGAAATTTATATATTTAAATGATTTATTAGAAAAATGAAAATGCTTAAAATCAATAGTGTAAGCTTCTATCTCAAGAACTAAAAGGAAAAGCAAATTAATCTCTGTGTAAATGAAAAGATGGAAATTATAGTGTGTTCCATGGAAAAAAATAAACCCAACATTAGGTAAACAATAAAGCAAATTCATGAAACAAAAGCTAGCTCTACACACAAAAAAGTAAGTTTTACTATATGCCTAAAAATAAATAAAAATTCTAATTCTTGAATTGATACTATTACAATGTATTTTGTAATAAAATTATATTTTATGAACTATCATACAAAACCCATGTTGGACTTTTCACTTCTTTCTACCTTCTCACATTGTTGCAGCGTGGCACATACAACCTGTTGCCACATGTTTGTAGGTGGATGTAGGCCAGCATGATTATTTCTGCCAGCTCCCCCCAGTTGGATTCAGGTACAGATTTGGCAGAAAAGGACAGCTGGGGATTATGTTACATTTCAAGATTTGAGTCATAAAAGTCAGTGCTTCATTTATTACTAAAACTAGAGGTCCAGCGCACGATTTCATGCGCTGGTGGGGTTCCTCGGCCTGGCCTGTGGGGATCAGGCCAAAACTGGCAGTCTGCTGATGCCACTCCCACTCATCCCAGCCTCGCTGCACCTGCCACTCCACTGCGTTTCCGCATACCCATGACCAATAAGTGGCAGCGGGCTCGCACCCAGTCAGTTCCCATGCTGGTCCCCATCTGGTCCCAGTCCGGATGGGGGAGGGGGGTGCAGGGGGAGTGTCTGCGGGAGAGGCTCACACTGCCACATCTGTGCTTGCCAGTCGTGAGCTACCTGTCAGTCAGCTGAGTGGCACACCCTCTGTGGGAGCACACTGACCACCAGGGTGAAGCTCCTGTGTTGAGTGTCTGCCCCCTGGTGGTCAGTGTGCATCATAGCAAATAGTCGAACGGTTGCTTAAGGTTTTATATATAGAGATGTCTGTAAAGAATTTGTTGGATTACTAATAACGAAGTATTTCTGCACATGCTTTTATTGAACCACTGTATTTCTACATAGAGTAAGGCAAGTAATATCCCCACTTGATGGTAAATAAAAGTGAAGCATAAAGAAATGAAGTGACTTAATATTGGCCTTAATATTAATACCTCATCATTGGTCTTTAATGCCAACCCTAGGTTTTTCAACTTCATTCAGTGGTAAAATTCTAAAGAATCATGTCCATTAAAGCCAGGTTAATGAATACTTATTGAGAATTAACCAGATGCTCAGGACTTTGTAGATATATCCTCTAAAGTTTTAGAATGTAATTGGATTTTTTTTACAAAAACAATATGGAAGGATGGTGGGACAAAACAGTTCATAAGAAGACAGGAAGCCAAGGGACTATTTTTAATTCATTTACTATTTTTCCCTTGGGCAACTTAACTACTGCTATGCAAAATAATATGAAAAAATCTCACAAATATGTTGAGCCAAAGAACCCAGGCATATAAAAGTACACTTTTTATTATTCCATTTATATAAGATAATAAAACAGGTAAAACTAATCAAAAGCAGTAGGAGTTATAAGACTGGTTAACTTTGGTAAAATATTGACAGGATGATAATATCAGGAAGGCTTCTGATTGCTGATAGCATTCTATATCTGAACCCGGTGGTAGTAATATGAGTGTATTCATCAAAAATATCCCTGAGACTATGCTTAGGATTTTTGAACTTTACTGTATATATGTAATACACTAATTTTTTTGAAAAAGGTTGCAGAGCTTCTGGTCAAAATGGTGGAGTAGGTGAATGCAGTGCTCGAATTCTTCCATGACAACATCAAAGCTACAACTAAACTATAGAACGACCATCATCGAGAACCCCTGATATCTAACTGAACAGAAATCCTATAGTGGAGGATTTACAGTAGAAGCCATGTGGAAACTAGTATGTGGGATTTTTATATATAATGAATTTGTCCCACACCCAATTTGAGGTGGTTAAAAATCAAAAAGGACACCTTGGCTGCAGAGATAACCCCTGAGGAGTGAGGCATCCAAGCCCCACACCAGGCCCCCCAGCTCAGGGTTCCAGTGCCAGGAAGAAAAGTCCCCAGAATTTCTGGCTATGAAAAACTGGGGATTGCAGCTGAGTGAGACAGGGTGCCGTCCCAGGAATTCTGCTTAAAAGGTCCCTGCATAGACTTGGACTCACTCCCTCTGAGCTCCAGCACTGGGGCAGCAGGTCAAAAGGCACCAAAGACATACAGGGAAGAACCAAACTGTCTGGCTTCAGGGTGAAGGCTGGAGGGACAGCTTTCTCCCAGACAGAAGTGCTGATAGAGGCCCTTGCTCCTTTGCTGATCTCTCCCCTGCAGGTGCAGACAGGCCACTATCACAGTCTACATCAAGCTGGCTAACACCCATTACCTTGCCCTGAGACCCTGCCCCAACCAACCTTTGGGCCCACCCACGTCATTTCCAATGGCTTTTCCATACCAATGGTCCATCTTGGCTCAAGCTGCAGACTTTCCTAAAGAACCCAAGAATTCCACTTCTGGGTATTTATCCAAAGTCATCCAAAACACTAAATCAAAAAGACAAGTGCATTCATATGTTTATTGCAGCATGAATTACAATAGCTAAGATAAGGAAGTAACCTAAGTGTCCATCAAGAGTTGGATGGATAAAGAAGTGGTGAATATTTATAATGGAATATAATTCAACCATGAAAAAGAATAAAATCTTGCCATCTGCAACAACATAGATGGATTTAGAGTGTAGTATGCTGAGTGAAATATGTCAGAGAAAGACAAATGCCATATGATTTCACTTATATGTGGAATATAAAAAACAAAACAAAAGAAAATAAACAAGCAGAATATGAACAGCCTCATAGATAGAGAACATTTTGATGGTTGCCAGATAGGAGGGAGGTTGAAAGGATGGGTGAAAAAGGTGAAGGGATTAAAAAGTACACATTGGTAGTTACAAAATAGTCATGGGAATGCAAATTATAGTGTACATAATATGGTCAATAATATTGTAAGAACCCATGTATGGTGTCAGATAAGTACTAGTTTTATCAAAGTGTTCACTTTGTAAGTTATATAAATGTCTAATTACAGCACTAGGCTGTACACCTGAAACTAATATTATATATATCAATTGTAATTGAAAAGTAAAAATTAATTAAATTTGAAATTTTTAAAAATAAAAATATAAAAAGGTTGCAAACCTGTTTTTTTTTTCTGAATCAATAGATCTGATAAACATCTACCGACTGATTAAGAAACCAAAACATATACACATCATCAATATAAGAAGTAAAAGAGGGAACATCACATAGTTCAAGAAAGTCATTAACAATAGTTAAAAAATGAAAAAAGTAATTGTTAATAATTTAATAAATTATTTGAAATGAACAACATCCTAAAAATAAATAAATTCATAAATTATTATAACTGACACAAGAAAAGCAGAAAAACTTAATTTCCCAAAATCTATTAAAGAATTTGATTTCATAACTAAAAACACCCCATCTCCTAAAGATAACTTTATGCACTGATGGCCTCAATGTTAAAATTCCATCCAACATTTATGAAATAAACATCAATTTATACAGCTATTTCAGGAAATAAGATAAGAGGGAGTACTTTCCAACTCATTTTATGTGCTCAGCATTACCCTGATAACCAAAACAAAGCACATGAAAATAAATTTTTTTTTTTTGGACACAGAACCAACATGCTTCATGACATATTAGCAAAGCAAATGAGTAAAACATAAGTTTGTTATACATTATGACCAAGTGGGATTTACCAAAGGAATACAAGATTGGCTCAAAATTTAAAATGTGTTGTAATAATATGTATTAATACAATAATAAGAAACATCATATATTTTTCTCAATAGATTTAGCAAAATTTAATTCAACTTGGATTTATAATAAATAAATAAATAAACTTCATAGCATATTCCCAACTTGATGAAGAATATCTATTGAAAATCTATAGCTAACATCCTACTTAATGATGAAAGACTGAATGCTTTTCTCCCTCAACACTCCTATTCACAGGAATAGGAAGAAGGCAAAGAAGTTCATTTTTTCCAGTTTTATTCAGCAAAGTGCTTAAATTTTTGTTATAAAAAAAGAAAGACAAAGAAGGGCATATCGGAAATAAAATACACTTGCTTTTATTTCCAGAAGACATAATTGTCTACATAAAAATTCTACATATCTGCAAAATAGCTACTGTTACTGAAACAAATATTTGAGATTAGCAAATTTGCAAGATTAAAGTTTATTTTACTAAGTTTCAAGAGACAAGTTTATTATACAAAGTTAATTGTTTTTATATATAGCAATGAACAATTAAAAATAAAATTTTAAATGCAATACTATTTACCATAGTATCTAAAACCATGAGATACTTATAAACTTAAAATGTATGTTAGACTTGTCCACTGAAAACTATAAAACACTGCTTAGAGTAATTAAAAGTCTAAATAAAATATAGACAAAAGACCATGCTGATAGATTAGCATATTCAGTTATTAAGATGTCAATTTTCTCCAAATTGATCTATGGATATATTGCAATCCTAAGCAAAATTTAAAATAATAATAAGGATTTTTTATTTTGTAAAAATGAACAAATTGCTTCTAAAATCTATGTGGAAATTTACAGAACTTGGAAAATGCAAAATAATTTTGAAAGAGAATAAAGTGGGGAACTTACACTACCTGATATTAAAACATACTATGAAATTACAAAAATCAAAACAAGAGAGAGACTGTATAAGTATAAACATATATATCAATGGGGTAAAATAGAGAGTCCATAAACTGACCCACTTGTGTATGGTCAACTGGTTTTTAACAAATGGATTCAATGAGAAAAAGGATAATCTTTTCATTAGATGATATTGGAACAATTAGATATCCATCTTTAAAATATAATCCTTGTCCTAGCAAGTTTTGCTCATTAGATAGAGTGTCGGCCCACGGATTGAAGAGTCCTGGGTTTGATTCAAGTCAAGGGAACGTACTTCAGTTGCAGGCTCCATCTCTAGCTCTGGATGGGGTGCCTGTGGGAGGCAACCAGTAGATGTGTCTCTTTCACATCAAAGTTTCTCTTTCTCTGACTCTCTCCTTCCTTTCCATTCTCTCTAAAAATCAATGAAAAAGCCTGGTCAGCATGGCTTAGTGGTTGAGTGTACCAGGAGGTCACAATTCAATTCCTGGTCAGGGCACATGCCTGGGTTGTGGGCTCGATCCCCAGTTTGGGGTGTGCAGGAGGCAGCTGATCAATGATTCTCTCTTATCATTGATATTTCTATCTCTCTCACCTCTCTGAAATCAATAAAAATATATTTTAAAATAAAAGTAATAAAAAGCAATGAAAAAATATCCTCGGTGAGTATTAACAAACAAGGGTTAAAGACAAAGAGAGAATCTTAAAAGCAGCATGAGAAAAGCAGTTAGTTACCTACAAGGGAGCAATCAGACGACTGTCAGCTGATTTCTCAACAGAAACTTTGAAGGTCAGAAGGGAGTGGCAAGAAATATTCAGAAAGAAGAACCAAGATGGTGGCATAGGTAAACACCTGTACTTGCTGCCTCTCACAACCACATCAAAATTACAACTAAAAGATAGAACAACTATAATCCAAAATCATGGAAAGCTGGCTGAGTGGAAGTAGTACAAAGAGGCAAAGAAGAAAGTGCATTGAGACTGGCAGGAGGTGCAGAGGCGCAGAACAGGCTGGCACCCAGGTGAGCTGCTTTTTTAATGGAGAGGGAGATACAAGCTCCTGCTTGGTCTGAATTCCAGTTCTGGATGAGACTCTGGGGGACCCAGACACATAACAGGAGAAACTGGACTGTCTGGCATTGGGGCAGGAACACAAGGGTGGCTTTCTTTCAGACGGAGGAGCTTGCAACAGTCATTGTTCCTGCGCTGGGACCTCTCCAGTGCAGAGCTGATTTACAGCCATTGCTGTTTGCTCTGCCCTGGTGATTCCCTGAGACTTCACCCCACCCAATTACAACCCCACCCAAGCTGTGCGCAGCAGCTTTTGCATATGAATGGCCTGTCCTTTCTCAGCCTAAAACCTGTCAAACAGGGAGCAGCTGGGTCAAGGAGACCCAAAGCTATCAAAAGAAGACCCAAGGCCATCAGCAACAGCCTGCCTTGCTTCACAGCTGGGCCTCATCTGGGCACTTCCAAACCCACTACAAAGAGGATGAATCTGTAGATCTCTCTGTAGCTCCTTTTAGGTGGCCCCAGGCAGTGGCTGACTTTGCACCTCCTTGGAGATCCAAAAGCCAGTGTACCCGTTGGTCAGTGTGAGACCATACCAGATTACAACTCTTCACATCCATAAGTGACACACTCAAGGGGCAGACTCAGTGAGCACCAAAGCCCCACTGAAGCAAGTCCTATCCCATAAGGGTGTCTCCTGCATAGCAGCTCTTCCGTTGTAGACACAGCTGGTCCTCACAGCCAATTGGCCTGGAGGCCAGTTCCTCCCAGTGATACCAACAGCAATCAAGGCTTGGTGCATGACAAAAGGGTGCACCAAGAGTGTCCACCTCAGGTGATTGGTGAGGCTGAGCCACTGGGCCCAATAGGACACCTACCACATAAGGCCACTCTATCAACTCAAGCAGACTTAGCAGCTACCCAGTACATAGAAACAAACACAGGGAAGCAGCCAAAATGCAGAGACAAAGAAACATGTCACAAATGAAAGAAATGGAAGAAAGAAAAATACTGGATATAGAGTTCAAAACCACAGTTATATGGTTATTCAAGAATCTTCTAGAAACCTCTGAGAAACTTAATGAGACCTTCAAGGATCTTAGTGAGAATGCCAAAATAATAAAAAAAAGAGACCAGTCAGAAATTAAGCATAAGCTGACTGAAATACAGAATAATATATAGAGATTCTATAGTAGACTAGAGGATCCCAAGAATCAAGTCAAAGATTTGAAATACAAGGAAGCAAAAAACACCCAACTGGAAGAGCAAAAAGAAAAAAGAATACAAAAATATGAAGATAGTGTAAGAAGACTCTGGGACAACTTCAAGCATACCAACATCTGAATTATGGGGGTGCCAGAAGAAGAGAGAGAGCAAGATATTGAAAACCTATTAGAAAAAATCCTATATAATGAAGAGGTATATGCAAATTGACCAAAACACCCTCACACAAGATGGCGTCCCCCATGTTGTCAAAGATGGCTGCTCCAATGTGGACACAATCAGGCCAGCAGGGGAGGGCAGTTAGGGGTGATCAGGCCATCAGGGAAGGGCAGTTGGGGGTGACTGGGCATGCAGGGAAGGGCAGTTGGGGGCAACCAAGCCTGTAGGGGAGGGCAATTGGGGGCTACCAAGACTGCAAGGGAGGGAAGTTAGGGGCAACCAGGCCAGCAGGGGAGGCCAGTTGGGAGGGACCAGGCTTGCAGGGAAGGGCAGTTAGGGAAGACCAGGTCGGCAGGGGAGGGCAGTTGGGGGTGAAATCAGACCAGCAGGGGAGAGAAGTTGGGGGTACCAGGCCTGCAGGGGAGGGAGTTAGGGGCTACCAGGCTGGCAGGGGAGGGCAGTTGGAGGTGACCGGGCCAGCAGGGGAGGGCAGTTATGGGCTACCAGGCCAACAGGAGAGGGCAGTTGTGGGGTGACCAGGCCAGCAAAGGGGACAGTAAGGGGCGACCAGGCCAGTGTGTGTGGGGGGGGGGCAGTTGAGGGTGACTAGGCCAGCAGAGGGGGCAGTTAGGGGTGTTCAGGCAGGCAGGCAGATGAGCAATTAGGAACCAGTGGTCCCGGATTGTGAGAGGGATCCCGGATTGGAGAGGGTGCCAGCTGGGCTGAGGGGAACCTCCCCCTTGCATGAATTTAGTGCACTGGACCTCTAGTTACTTAATAATATTGATTTAAACTACATAGAAAAATAAGACAATATAGATATTTTCACTTAAATATAAATAAAATTGTATGATTTTTAATGTATAAGATAAATACTATTTTTATTTGTAAACTATATATTTTATTCATATTATAATTTATATTCTACTATATCTCAAAAGTTAGTTGACTGTGGTTTGTAACTTTACTAAAGGCCATCAATAAACAATTTACCTTTGATTTGTGTTTTATTCATACACCTGAATATAAAGCTAAGAACAATAATTTTCAAAAAATATTACAGTAATTGTGGACACATTTCTAAAGATATTAACTTGGTACATGAACAGGAATTACAGAGATCACTAACTTATGAAAAATATATTTGACCATCTGAAAAATGAATTCAGTAGTGGCCGACTGAAGTTGTCCTTGCTAAAACAGGAGACAAAAGGTGTTATACCTAAGTCCTTCCATGTTTTGGCTCTGTTGGCAGTCTTCAAGGAATTGAGCAACCTTATGAAATCACAGTAGTTTTCTAGGAATAAAAATTTTCCCTCTCACATAATATGTTCACAGCCTTAGTTTTATTCTGAAACACAGTCAACTTTAGGATAGTGCAAGAAGGACTTTTAAAATAGCTTTGAAACTGGGAGCAAATCAGTGTGGCTAAATATAATTGATTGTACCAGGTTAGAGAAATAATTGGTTAAGAAATTAAGTAATGAAACCAAACGGGATATATTTCAAGCAACAGCCAACCCTAACAATGGAAGGTTGAATTCGACTTGTGACTCTATGGTTACAATTAGTTGTGTCTGCATTAAATGCAGGTGGGTCACTGTGCTCTCGGAAAAGACGGAAAGCTTTGCTTCTCTATAACAAATTTCATCAAATACAACAGAGTTCTTATTTTAAAATGGGGTGGGGAGAGTAACATAAATTAAACCAAGGAACAGAGTTTAGGGGGATGAGAAGATAATATAGTGGACATAGGGATGAAAAAACATAAAAAGAACCACCTCCATTAGAGTGGAGGCTACTGATGATAAGAAACAATGCTTTAAAGCACAAGCTATGTGACAATCACTTATATGCATTTTGTGTAATTTAACAATCATCACAAGCACCCTGTGTGGTTATTGTCACCATCTTATTATACAGAAAATGTGAGTCACTTGCCCCAGGTCACATAGCAAGTAAGCTGTGAAACTGAGATATGAATCTTAACAGTGCAGCTCCAGAGCCCATTTAATTACCACCAGACTTTTTTTTTTCTTACATCTTCCTACACTTCTGTTCCTGCACAATGAATAAGGGGTCCTCTTAAAAAGCTCTGAACATCCAGAACCCAGCTGAGACCAGGGACAGAGTCAACATCAGAGAGGAGAAGGTCAGAGGGGGAACTGGGCTCTCCTGACAAAATATGTGCATAATTTTTCTGGGCATTAGGGTCCACTTGGGAGGTTTAAATCAACTTGTTACTACAGCCAGCAGGTAAAACATCCATTGTAATTAATAATGATTTGCTGTGCGGACAATATAGAGGGTTGTAGTTCTAAACTGACATGATCAAGTAGAAAGGTACCATTGAAAGAGAGCATTTATTCAAAGTGGAAGGAAAGTATGCCCTTACTTAGACTCTTTTCACCATCTACTTAACCATTTATACTGACTTATGTGGGAACAAGTCCAGGGTTATAGGAGGACAAGGATGCACCTTAAAGGATTTTGAAAATAAATTATAAAATAAAGGCCTTGAAATCTAGAAGAAATTTGTAATATTATAAAAAATTGAATTATGTATGTTGGTTTATAAAAACAATAAATGACCAGGAAAGAATAGCATCTCATTAGACCTCTCAAATAATATTTTCACTTAGATAATAGCTTACTTCATTTAGACTAAAATATGATGACTTAAATAAACATGTTATTTAAAAACCTAGACCTATTAAGATAGGAGGCAAGAGTCAAATATATCAGGCAGACATAATCTTATAACTTTCTTAAAATTTTAATGGTAAGAGAAAATATGGGTGAAATTAGAGTGAAATAGTGGAGGAAATGGATGGGGTATTTATTTCTTGGTATAATTTTTTAAAAATAGCATTCACTGAACACTTATATGGACCATAAATTGTTCTAGATAATTTGCAGAGAATACCTTATTACTTTTTCAGTTATCTATTGATAACAAATCACCCCAAATTTAGTGTAGTGAAACAACAATTTTTTTTGCTTTTCTTTTAATATATCTTTATTGATTTCAGAGAGGAAGGGAGAGGAAGAGAGAGATAGAAACATCAATGATGAGAGAGAATCATTGATCAGCTGCCTCCTGCAGGCCCCCCACAGGGGGTCGAGCCCACAACCCAGGCATGTGTCCTGACAGGGAATCAAACCATGACCTCCTGATTCTTGGGTCAATGCTCAACCACTGAGCCCCACTGGCCAGAATTTTTTTGTTTTCTGCTCATGCATTTTGCGATCTCTGCTCCAAGGTGTCTAGGTCCTCAGCTAGGGAGACCTAAGTGACTGAAGACTGCAGTCAGAGAAGCATTTTTACTCAGATGGAAGGGCTCAACCACTGGGCACATTGAAACTGTCAATGGCAGTGCATACACAAGACCCTCTTCTCGGCATTGAAATCTTCAGGGTTGTCAAACCTCGTTCACTGTGGCTTAGGACTCAAGCAGGGAGTGTGCAAACAAGTAAAATCATAACCTTTCATTCACTTCAATTAAATCCTAAACAGTTTTCTGTAACATACTCATATTCTCTGACCCTAATTCTTGCCTTCCAGAGATATCCAAGAACATGTAGTAAGTGTGGAAATGGTTTTCATAACAGAAGTTATGTCAGAAAAATTCATAAAGTCTTCCTCTTCTTCAACTTTATGATGATATTAATGATAAATGAAGAGAGAGCATCTTGAACATTAAAACATACCTTTAGAAATTTAACTTCTAACATTGTTCCTGAGCAACATTGTATCTTGGCCCATGGTATGGCTTCATTAAATAATAAATTTCATTAAGTTTATTATTAAGTTGTATTTATGGGGGTAAATTGGTTCCCCAAACCATATAAGTTTCAAGTGTACAACTCAATAGAACATCATCTGCACCCTGCATTGTGTGCCCATAATCCTAAGCAATGTCTCTTTTGGTTCTCATTTTATCCCCTTTGCCCACCTCCATCTACTCCCCACTCCCTTTCCCTCTGGCTATCACCACACTATTATTTCTGTCTATATGCTATGTAAATATGTTTTTGTTTTTTATTAATCCCTTTACCTTCTTTCATCAAGTCCCCCAAACCCCCTCTCTTTAATGTCATATTACTTTAATGTCACTTGGCAAAATCTTATCCTTCTTCAAGACACAGTTTAAATGTCACATTTTTGGTGACATTCGCCACCCCTTCCCAGCAGACATCTTTGTGAATATGGCTCTGTCTTTTGAGTTTGGTAGCAAGCTTATTAAAAACAAGAAAATGGTCTTATTCATATTTTGTTTCCAGAATCATGCATAGTAGATATTCAAATATATCTAGCTTATATACTCATAGAAATGGTGAGTAAATGGTGGTTGTCACCTGCTGGGGAGTGGGGGAAATGGTGAGATGGTTGATCAAAGGGTACAAACTTGCAGTTATAAGATTAATAAGTTCTGGGGATCTAATGTAAAACATAATGATTATAGTTAACAATTCTGTATTACATACTTGAAAGCTGCTAAGAGAGTAGATCGTAAATGTTCTCATCTCTCTCATACACACACACAGACACACACACAAAACGTTAGTTATGTGAAGTGATGAAGGTGTCAACTAACCTTATTGTGGTAATCATTTATATATAAAAAATCATCAAATCATGTTGCACAGCTTAAATTTAAAAGTATTTATATTTCAATTAATCCAGGAAAATAGGAAAAAATACATATACCTGGCTTAAAATGATTTAAAAAGTATGAGATAAAAAATAAAATGGTTCACAAATTGAAGACAGAAATTCTTGAAAAGCCAATTAAAAATAATAACAACAACGAGAAAAACACATCTCTTTTTAAAAGGGTAGAGGCCAGCCATATTCCCTTCATGTTAAATATAACAAATATGCAAGAAGTCTTTGGGTTATGATCCATACCTAGAAGTAGTATGTTATAAAATACATCAGCAAAACTGAGTCTGTCGTGTAATACTACAGAAAATGTGGAGGTAACTGAGACAGACCAAATGCAGGAAGGGCCTTTAATGAGGTACAGTAGAGAAATCCACAAAGAAGTGGATTTGGTGGACTTAGTGTTGTTGCTGGCAGACCTGCGGTAACGCCCCCCAGGAGCTTGTTACAAGTGCAAAATCTCAGGCACCAGCTTAGACCTATTGAATCATAATCTGCATTTCAACAAGGTCATACAAGTGATTTATCTATGCACTAATTTTGCTAAGTACTGAGCTAAAGTTATCAAGCCTTTTTCAAAAGGTCCTACAAGAATCTTAGATCTGGTGCTTAACTTTCAACTGAGGAAGCTAATGTACCACCCTACTTGTTTGTCTGACTAAATCACATTAATCCAGAGAAAATGACAAAATTCCTAAACTAATTCACTCAGAGTCATCAGTTTTTAATGGTTAATAAAAAGAATTCAAATAAATTTGAAAGATTTGTTCAATGTCTCAGTAATAAATTCCCCAAATCATAGCAGTTTTCTGATACTGAGTTTTTCAGACTGCAAAGATCCAGTTGTTGGATTTAGATCAATTTCTTTGTTAGCTTTATTCAGTTTCATCAGCTGGTGAAGCAATCTAAAAGAACTTTTTATTTATCAGGACTGGTCAGCTCCAAAAAGCAATGGAGATGCTTAAAGGTGCTATTTGCAATGGGCATAGAGTAAGAATTGCGGCTTGTTGCTTTTTGCCTGAAGACAAAGTTTCTTGGAAGGATATTTCCCAACTAAATGCCTCTGTAATATCCTTTAAGCAACTTAGTTTTCAAAATTTGTGAATAATCTTATTTTTTGTTATCAGTTATATTTATGAATCACATCAATGTTGATGAGTACTATTTTAAATGTTAAAAGGATGCTCTTATGTGTCTTAAGAGAACCTAAAATTTAAGTTTTGCATTCTGCATAGAGTAACTGACTTTCACTTATCCTTTTTGTTATGTGTCATAAATACATCAATCAAATAGATTTCCTTTCTTCCTGAGGCTTGAAAGGAAAAGCTATAGTCCTTTCCTCTTTTTGATCTGATGAAAGCCCCCAAATAAAATTAATATTGATTTCACTTAGTCTTTCACACTAAGAAAGGACAGATGTTTTAAGTGTGTATATATGTTTATAATAAGCCATTTATTGATGGACTTTAGACACAAGGACATCACTAGAAAGTGGAATTATGATGCATTCATGAAATAAGAAAGCAATGATTTAATTTTGTAAGGCTTCAGGTCATAACTAAACCAAATTGCTTTTCTCAACAAGAATTCAGAAAGCACAAGCAATCAGTATGACTATTGAAATCACATATCCAACTTTGTCTCCATTTGAGTAAACTAAGCATTGCTTATATCTGTAGTTATCTGTGGTAGGCAGAATGGTCCTCAAAGTTGTCGACATCCTAATCCTTTGAAGCTGTGAATATGTTAGGTTACAGCTGGAATAAAGATTGGTAATAAAATGACCTCAAATACAGAGATTATCCTGAATTGTCTGGATGGGCACAATATAATCAAAAGGATCCTCTAAAGTGGGAGTGGGAAGTAGAAGTGAGATAGCAGCATAAAAAGGACTCAGCTGCTGTGGCTGGCTTTGAAGATGGAGGGAGAAGGCCATGAGCCAAGGGATGCGGGCAGCCACTAGAAGCTGGAAAAGGCATAAGTATGGATTCTCTCCTGAAGCCTCCAGGAAAACCACCCCATGTTGATACACTAATCTTACCCTTATGAGGTCTGTGCCACACCACTGATATTCTGAAATAGAAAATAAAGAATAAAATATTGTATTGTTTAAGTTTCTAAATTTGTGGTGTTGTCATAGAAGCAGTAGTATAAAATTAATACAACCTCCAAGCATAACTCCTACCTTCACACTGCACCTACAAAATAATAATAGCTACTGTGTAGTATACACTGAGTGGCCAGATTATTATGACCACCTGACATTTGTAGGCAAATTAGCTATAATTTCGCACTGAAGTTGCTAGAGGGCCAGACCATTATAAATAGGGAAGCAGGTTGTTTACCACGACAGTAGAAGTGATTTTTTTCTGAAGATATGGGTAAACAACGCAATTTAACAGCCTTTGAACATGGGTTATATATGAATGTGAGTGGCCAGATTATTATGACCACCCAATCAGTACTTCGTTGGGCCACCTTTTGCCTTCAATACTGTGTCGATTCTTCTTGGCATTGACTCCATGAGATGTTGAAAGGTGATGCAAGGAATCTGACACCATGCCTGATGAATAGCACTGTCCAGTTCTGTGAGATTTGATGGTTATGGAACCAGCTGCCTGATGGCTCTTGTAACTTCGTCCCACAAATGCTCAATTTGATTGAAATCTGGTGATTGTGAGGGCCACCTAAGCAAGGTAAAGTCTCTCTCATGTTCTTGAAAACACTTCTGCACAATAAGAGCACGGTGGCATGGCACATTGTCTTGTTGGAAGAAGCCATCTCCATTGGGATACGCCATCAACATGATAGGATGAATTTGATCAGCAACGATACTTAGGTACGTGTGCTATTCAGACATTGTTCCACATGAGTTAAAGGGCCCAAATCATGCCAGGAAAACATGCCCCAAACCATAACACAGCCCCCACCAGCTTGAAGGGTTGTACTCATGCATGTGGGGTGCATGCTTTCATGCTGTTTTAACCAAATTCTCACTCTGCCATCTGCATGATGCAATTGGAAATGTGATTCATCAGACCACATGACTTTTTTCCAATGCTCGACTGTCCAACCCTTGTGTTCCTGTGCGAATTGGAGACATTTTATTTTGGTAACTGCAGACAGCAAAGGTGTTCGAACAGGCCTTCGGCTTCCATATCCCATACGATGCAGTGTGCAGCTTAGTTGCCTACAAACGTCAGGTGGTCATAATAATCTGGCCACTCACGTTCAAATATATCCCACATTCAAAGGCTGTTAAATTGCGTTGTTTGCCCATATCTTCAGAAAAAAATCATTTCTACTGTCATTGTAAACAACCTGCTTCCCTATTTATAATGGTCTGGCCCTCTAGCAACTTCAGCATGAAATTATAGCTAATTTGCCTACAAAGGTCAGATGGTCATAATAATCTGGACACTCAGTGTATATTGAGCACCTGACATGTGCTAGGCTCCTAAAATTTATTCTTTTAGTTATTACAAATCCCCTCAAAAATTATAAATTTATGAATGAGGAAATAAAGCCTTATGTAAAACTAGGGGCCCAATGCACGAAATTTGTGCAAAGAACTCGGCCCTCCCAGCCCCGGCTGCCTCGGCCCTTGCAGCCCTGGCTTTGTCCGAAAGGTCGTTCTACTGTTCTGCCATCTGGTCGATTTGCATATTATGCTTTTATTATTATAGATTATTATAGATAACTGGTCATCAAGTAATGGTAGAACATAGGAATTTCTGTTTTTTATAATTTTTTATTGTTGAAAGTTTCACATATGTCTCCTTTTTAACCCATTGACCTGTCCCTGCATGCTCCTGCCCATCCAGCCCATGCCCCCTTATTGTCTGTGTCCATTGGTCATTCTCATATGCATAAATATAAGTCCTCTGGTTGATCTCTTACCCCCCACCCTCTCCTGCCTTCCCTCTGAGGTTTGACAGTTTGTTTGATGCTTTTATGTCTCTGGATCTATTTTTGTTCATCAGTTTATGTTGTTCATTATATTCCACAAATGAGTGAGATCATGTGATATTTATCATTTTTCAACTGGCTTATTTCGCTTAGCATAATGCTCTCCAGGTCCATTCATGCTATTGCAAATGGTAAGAGATCTTTCTTTTTCACAGCAGCATAGTATTCCATTGTGTAGATATACCACTGTTTTTTAATCCACTCATCTGCTGTTGGGCACTTAAGCCATTTCCAAATCTTAGCTATTATAAATTGTGCTGCTATGAACATAAGGGTGCACATATTCTTTCTGACTGGTGTTTCTGAGTTCTTGGATTCTATTCCTAGAAGTGGAATTACCGGATCAAATGGAAGTTCTATTTTTAATTTTTTGAGGAAACTCCATACTGTTTTTCACAGTGGCTGTGATACGAAATTTTTGGACTGGAACCTGGATTCTTTGTCCACCAGAGTCAAAGAATGAATCCACGGACAGAGGGTAGTATAGCAAAGGTGGAAATTTATTGAAGAGTAAGTACATACTCCCACGTGGGGAGAGGGAAAGATTCTCACAGCACAGACTCCCACATGGGGAGGGGGAAAGAGTCCCACCAACTTCCTGTTTCCATGGTTTGTAAAGGCTGTAGTTCCTGTGTCCTGATATCCCCTCTGATTCATCAATATTCCCTTTCAAATTGGTTACTATAGTGACTCCTGAGGCCCTCCTCCCTCATTGTCTTTCTATTCCTTCTGGGCTTTCTTCCTTCTTCTTTATTTTGTAAATATAGACTTTTTTTTGGCTACTTCTAGTTCCCTTGTCTTATGGAAATATACCTGTTGCTGCTTCCTTGTCTTATGTACTAGTAAATGCAACTGTTGCTGCTCCCTTGTCTTATGGAAATGTAACTGCACCTGGCTTCCTTGTGTTATGGAAATGTACGGTCTCCCCATCTGTTCCCTATGTTTTTTTATATGGACCCCAACTCTAAAAATTCCCTAAATCTGCCTATGTTCCCCTAAAATTCCTGTTTCAGCTGTACCAGTCTGCATTCCCACCAGCAGTGAACAAGGGTTCTCTTTTCTCCACATCCTGGCCATTACTTATCATTTGTTGATTTGTTGATGATAGCCATTCTGACAGGTGTGAGATGGTACCTCATTGTTGTTTTGATTTGCATCTCTCAAATGATTAGTGACTTTGAGCATGTTTTCATATGTCTCTTGGCCTTCTGTATGTCCACTGTTAAAAAGTGTCTATTTAGGTCCTTTGCCCATTTTTTATTGGATTTTTTTTATCTTTTGTTAAGTTGTATGAGTTCCCTATGAATTATGGAGATTAAACCGTTATCGGATGTAACTTTGGCAAATATGTTCTCCCATGCAGTGGGCTCTCTTATTGTTTTGTTGATGGTTTTTTATTTGTTTGTTGGTTTGTTTTTTGCTGTACAGAGACTTATTTTGATGTAGTCCCATTTGTTCATTTTCTCCTTAGCTTCCATTGTCTTAGGAGATGTATCAGTAAAGGTATTGCTATGACATATATCTAATATTTTGCTGCATATGGAGCCTTCTAAGATTTTTATGTTTTCCTGTCTTGTGTTTAAGTCTTTTATCCATTGTGAGTTAATATTTGTGTATGGCATAAGTTGGTGATCTAGTTTGATTTTTTTGCATCTATCTGTCCAATTTTCCCAACACCATTTATTGAAGGGACAGTCTTGTCTCCAGATCATAGGCATTTCTAAGTTATTTTAACATCTGAATACTTTCCACTATACCCACTGCCTCTCAGACAGTAAGCTTAATCCTGCTTTAGTTGAATTACTCAACTAACTGTCTGAATCATCACTAGATAAGAACTACAAACAGGAACTGTATAGCTATGTGTTATTATTTAAAAACAATCCAAAAATCTCCGTAATTAAATATGTTTATTGTAACAGAATACAGTGACAAAAATCTTTGTAGAGAGAAATTGAGTAAATGTGCACCTGTCTTTGGAAAGACATACTTGGGCTACTTTTATATGAATTATTATTTGTGTTGACCCAAAACAATTATTTCAAGTTTAAAGCCATTGACCTGAAAGGTCAAATTTATGGCTCAAATACTGTTTTGCAATATCACATATACTTCTTTCACCAGAGGACATTCTTTTCTAAATAATAGAGTATAAATCCATTTCCTTGGGAAAGATCTGCTATTATGATTATGTTGGAATAATCATAATCCACTGTTATTTAGATTGGCATGTGTCCCCTCAAGCATTGTTTTGTCCACAATATTACAAAAGTATTTCCTAGTACTCTTCTGCCTTATGGTGGCTTTACTACGTGGTAAACCTACAAACCTCTCTTTACAGTCTGTGATGTTGCTCTGTGTTTTCCATTTACACCTTCTTGTTCCTTTGCTGGAGGTGAGGAGGGGGAACAGGCTAAGGGAGTGATACAGTGCTGTCTTGATTCCTGCTCAAAGCAGTAGAGATAGCTGCAATTTAAAGTTGCACACTCATGTTTCCAACATTACTATTTGTTATTTATTTATTTATTTATTTATTTATTTATTTTTATTAATCCTCACTTGAGAATATTTTACAGTGATTCTTAGAGAGAGTGGGATGGAGGGAGAGGAACAGAGAGAGAAACATCCATGTGAGAGAAACACATTGATTGGTTGCCTCCTGCACACACCCCACCAGACTGGACCAGGACCAGGGTTGAACCTGCAACGTACCCTTGACCAAAATAAAAAATAGGACCCTTCAGTCCGAGGGCTGATACTCTATCCACTGAGCCAAATCAGCTAGGGCTCAACATTACTGTTTCTAGACAGCTGACTCAGTAGCTCAGCAGGCAGTTTTAGTGCTGTCTTGCCAGGTATATGATTTTCACTTGATATGTAATTTAGATCTCTGCCTCTCATTTCTGTATCTGTCAGAATGTGGGCCTCCTAGAGCAGCAGATTGCTAGATCATAGAAGGAAAAGACTGACTTCCATTCTTCAATAGAACATTAAAGAAGAAGTTCCATCTCATATCCTCCAGAGCTTTCTATGTTTCTGTTTGAAGCAGGGTGAAAGGACATTATAGTGGTGACAAAATTAAGGAAGATTTAGTAAGAATAAGCCTTTCAATGATAATTAAGGACTCACTAGAACTGTTTTCTTCTGCTGCAGAAATAAAAAAAATTGAATGAATTTAAATTTAAATAAATTATTATGCTTATTCTTGAATATGTTGGCTTACAGAATATGTATACAGTGGCTAATTTTTTCCTACTTCTTTTTAGACCAAAAGAAATATGTATTACAAATTATTTTTCAATATTTTTGATTCAAGAGTCCCTTTTTACTTGATTCTAGAGGGCCAAATTTTATTATTCAAATGCAAATGTTTTATAACCAAAACATATATTTAATGATATAAACAAATTTTAAAAGTATGTCTATGAGAATCATAGAACTGAAATTTTTGAGTATTAATATGAAACCCAAGAAATAAAATAACTCTTTCTGCCACATTAAACAAAAGTAATAATTATATTCTATGGTGTGTTAATATAGGTATGATAATACCCAAATCTTTCTTTTTACATGATGTTAGCATATTTGAAACTAATCAAAAGATTTTGGAAGATATACAAAGTCTTCCAGTTACCACTGCTCGAATTTATTTCTTTTGCAAATTAAGAGCAAAGATCTACAAAGGTACTCACATATCTTACATTTACCAAGAGTAATTTAATGAGAGAAACAGCTAAATCATTATATTTTAATATCGACTTTAGTGATATTACAGAAAAGTATTTTCTAATTGGCCTGCCAAGTCAGAATTTAAATTCTCAAGGCATAGGTCATACCCTAATATGTTCCTATTAAAATGGTTTCCTTACTTGAGAAGTCAAAAGAAAAATGAAACTAAAACAATGTATGTTCTATTGCTCACCCATAAAAATGTCTGGATATCCCAGGCTCTCAAGTATCTTGGAATCAGATAACAAGTCCCCACAGCTGTGTACCACTTTGTCCACATCTGCTTGGAAATTGTCACTTCACCACCACTGTCTGCTTGGAAAATTTTCATCATTAGTTCCCCACAGTATTTATGTTGATTGTTTTCAAACCAGGAATCATTGTTTTCTTGGCTTCGTTTGCACTGTTGATTTGAAATCTGATTGTCTACCTGCTTCCATTGTGGTGTCCTTTGGCAAGTTGCTTGGATATTTGGCTCTCATGGTTTCAGGCTGCTTAACTCCAAGTTTTGATGTTCTGTATACTGCCCAAGCCCATGAGGACACTCTCTATCCAGACCCTTTGTGTCTGATGAGAAGGAACAATTTACTGAAAACTCATGCTTATGTTTGCATTTGCCTTAATGACTTTGTGAGTAAATTGGAAAATAATGCCCCTAAAGTACTGTTGCTAGGAGGATATTTAATGGCGTAATGCAGGAATTATCTCAGGACAGATTCCATGTTCGGGTTAGGTGCAGAAGTGCAAATAGCTCCCTCTGCTAAAGATAAGAGTAAAACACCATCTTTCCCACAGGCAAAAGTAAGGCAGATTGTCATCAGGATACATAGGCACAAAATGGCTCAGATTTAAAACTAAGAAAGCCATTCTTGCAATAATAAGACAGGTAAATAGGGGTATTTCACACACCTAAAAGAAGAATATGATTTCTAAGACTTAGGTCCTGAAATGCAGCCTAAGAACTAGTAATGAGAGCATTTTAACAAAGAATTGCAATCAAGGAGTGCAGGTTTGAGGTAACATTTCCTGGGCGAAGAAAAAATGGGATGCGGTTTCTATTATCCCTGTTGGTTAAAAGTCTTCCACCATTTCTCTAATAAAAGATCACCCCAGTTTTATACCAGAATTCCACAGTACATCCTTTATGGGTTTTCTATATAGCTATGCTCAAATTCTCTGTACAGAAAAGTATAGAATTCACACCCAAAATTGTTGGATTCTTTCATGTTCAACCAATCTTTTTCTTGTCACTGTGGAGTTGTAGGAGAATACTTTTTTGAGACACTACATAATAATGTCATTCTCAGCAGTCCCTTCTGGGGGATTGCAGATCAGACTCCAGTGCTCACTCTTGGAGGTGAGGAAGAACTGTCAGATGAGCAAACAGAGATAAGTGACATTGCTGGAGGAACACTGCCTTTAAAGAGCTAAGTTTTCTTTGTGTCTAGAGTACACTGAGAAGGGAGTGATCTGCTTTTCTGCTCTCAACATAGCGTCATCTCTACACAACAGTAACTGACAGGCCAAGGAAGAAGAACACACTGCATTGGCAGCTACACATGTCCTTTGTAGCACAGCAGCATTAGTACGGCTGTGGGCTGTGGAGTGAGCCTGCCTGACCAGGAATCCTGGTGGTGCTTGTTTTCATTACTTCCATTAGTGAGGCTAACTTACACTAGTTTTGTTGTAGATGTTGTCTATCTGTCTATTTTTATAAGGATGGGGGAGATTAAAAAACTATTTCACAATTGCTATCTTCCCAGAATTCTCTGTTTATTTTTAAAAACAGAAAGTTTTCTTATTGCATATGCTATTTCTTGCCTAAAAGAATATAACATATTGAGTATTTCAAGGAAGTTTTTGGAAGGTAAAGTTTTATACTAGAAAATTAATTTTTAATGGTATTTAGAGTTTTTGTGTCATAACCCTGTGTGTGTGTGCGCACACTCTGTCTAGCTGCTTTTGAAAGGTAAGAGTCGAGAGCAGTGGTTCTCAACCTTCCTAATGCCGCGACCCTTTAATACAGTTCCTCATGTTGTGGTGACCCCCAATTTCATTGTTATAAATTGAACATAATTAAAGCATAGTGATTAATCACAAAAACAATATGTAATTATATATGTGTTTTCCAATGGTCTTAGGCGACCCCTGTGAAAGGGTCGTTCAACCCCCAAAGGGGTCACAACCCACAGGTTGAGAACCGCTGGTCTATAGGTTTCAGTTACGGGACCACAAGATGTTGGGGCCAACAGGCTTTTGTCTGAGGGATCAGGACATCTTTCTCATGTGACAGAAGCTAATATCAAGTGTGGCCTTGACTGTGCTTGGCCACATGGTGGCCCGTGTCAGGTTTAGACACAGACTATGACATGGTTTCTCCTAAATATTGAAGCAGGAGTGTCATAAACTTTGTGATTTATTTATTCTCTTTCACCTTGGAAGAAATTTAAATGTTTAAATACAATAGAGGTTTGTTGAATTATTTTATAGATTCTTCTAAGTTTAGATTTTTATTTATAAAAATGTTACAATGGATATATTATCCTATATAATAAAAGAGAAACATGCAAATTAACTGTCCCACCGCTATACTCAAGCAACGCCCACCAGCCACGCCCACCAGCCAATCAGGAGCAAGTATGCAAATTAACCCAACTAAGATGGTGGCAGCCACAGAGCTGGAGTGAGCAGGAGGCTTGGGTTGCCCCTGGTGATGGAGGAAGCCAAGCTTCCTGCCTGCCCTGGTCAGCCCTGGGCTATGCTCAAGCCTACAAAGTTTCAATTATAGAAGATAAATAAATCCCAGAAACAAAAAAAAAAAAAAAGAAAAAAGGAGAGGCTGGGAACTTGGGTCGCCAGGGGGCATGGCCAGCCTGAAAACGACCATCAGCCCCTCACCCAGGCTGGCCAGGCACCCCAGCAGGACCCTCCACCCTGAAGGGGCTGTGGCCAGCCTGCAGTCATCAACCCCTCACCCAGGCTGGCCAGGCACCCCAGCGGAACCCCCATCCTGATCCGGGTCACACTTCAGGGCAAACCAGCCGGCCCCCACCTGTGCACCAAGCCTCTATCCTTTATAATAAAAGGGTAATATGCAAATTGACCCTAACAGCAGAAAGACTGGGAATGACTGGTCACGATGACACACACTGACCACCAGGGGGCAGATGCTCAATGCAGGAGATGCCCCCAGTGGTCAGTATGCTCCCACAAGGAGAGCTCTACTCAGCCACAAGCCAGGCTGACAGCTGCCAGCACAGTGGTGGTGGTGGGAGCCTCTCCTGCCTCCTCAGCAGCGCTAAGGATGTCCCACTGCAACTTAGGCCTGCTCCCTGCTGGCAAGTGGACAGCCCCCGAGGGCTCCTGGGCTGCCAGAGGGATGTCTGACTGCCAGCTTAGGTCCGATCCTCCGGGAAGCTGGCCTAAGCCAGCAGGTGGACATCCCTCGAGGGGTCCCAAACTGCGAGAGGGCACAGGCCGGGCTGAGGGACCCCCCCAAGTGCACAAATTTTTGTGCACCAGGCATCTAGTATGATATATTCAAATCATAAAACATGCATTATTAGGATAAATATGTTGCTGACATATCCTATTGTCTTTGGAATGAAAGCAGCCAGATAGAAGGTAACAAAAACATTTTATTTATAAGGAAAGAGGGATGATTCTGAATTTATAATAACAGAAAAATATCCAACACTCATACTGCTATTGGATGGGCCTAGAAATAGGTATTCAGTAGCATAAATCTCCCATAAACAATCATGTATTCTCAACAGTATGGGGATTTAGATTAGTTCTTTTTAGTTTTGTTTGTATATTTTGTGTAAAACATTTTATTTTTTCAAATATTATGTTTGTGTTCTCTTTTAATTTTTCACTAAAGAATAGAGAGGTATCTGCACAGTGACACTGTCACAAATGAGGTCATAGAGCTGTGATTGGGTATCACCATGCCTCATAATTTATTCTCCTGGGTGTCATAAAAAATTGGAACAATGTTTGCATTTTAACAGAGTTCCCTGTTGGTTATACAGAGCTTTTGTGACAAGTTGGGGAGGAACTCTTTGGTGGCTCTTTAAGACCAAGTGAGCTGTGCCATTTGGTAATTTCTCCTTAAATAACAAGGTGTCAAATACTAAGATAATATCATAATGTTGCTTGGTATTTGTGGCTGAAACTATCATGTTCACTTATATCCATGAGATCCTCCAGTTTGGTTGGCCATGGGATGGAGTGGAACTTGTGAAGTGATTGACAGGCCCCTAAAACCTCCTCCTGCACATTTGTCTCCCCTGTCAGTCCTCTGAAAACCAAGAATTCTGAAGCTGCAGAACCACACAACGGAAGGAGCATGGTTATCTGAGTCCCTGTTTGCAGAAAACACACAAAGGGTAACTTGACCAGCACTGTCTTTGATAAATCCAAGAAATAAATTTTCTTTGTGCTAAAAGCCATGAGATACCAGTTTATTACAATGGCATGAGCTAGCCTACCCTGACTTACATAGCACTATTTTATGAAGAACAATGGTATACTTGACTGGTCTCTGCTTCTTGATGTTGTGAAACTTCCTATAGCTCAGAAAGGTTATTTATACCTGATTTGGTACAGCTCACTTGATCTTAAAGGGCCACCAAAGAGTTCCTCCCCAACTTTTCACAAAAGCTCTGTATAACCAACAGGGAACTCTGTTAAAATGCAAACATTGTTCCAACCTTTTATGACTCCCAGGAGCATAAATTATGAGGCATGGTGATACCCAATCACAGCTCTCTGACCTTTAAAAGTATCCTTTAAAATATACAAAATTACTACCTTTTATACCTATGTAACATGTATTTAAAAATACTTCATAAATAACTTTCTTAAATAGGTCAGCTTAATTTGTTTCATATTTAGTCTAAACCTGCTTGTGAGGATGTTTTTTCTGTTGTTTGTAAAGGTTTTTCATTTTTATTAACAAAATATATTATAAGTTCTTTATCATATTACTAAGATATCCCATCTTTATAAAAAAACTTTTTGGAGAGAAAGGAAGGGAGAAGGAGGGAGAAGACATCGATGTGAGACAGAAAAAAGAACAACTGCCTCCTGCATTCCCCCGCATTGGGGATTGAGAACACAACCCAGCCATGTGCCCTGATCAGAATAAAGCCAGCAGCCTTTCAGAGCACAGGACGACACCCAACCAACTGAGCTACACCAGCCAGGGCAAGCTATTCCATCCTCTTAACCACAAATTTTATTTAACAAAATTTACTTCCTGAAGACACACTTCTCTGAAGCCCTTGGTTATAATTTGTAGGATTTCACTACAATTCAGGCTAATTGCTTTTTTTTTTTTATTTCTTTATTGGTTAAGGTATTACAAATTGCTTTTAACTTTTCTATGTCTGCTGCATAACAGGCATTCCTAGTTTTCTTGTCAAGGGTTAGATACACATAATTCCTTATACTTTATGCTTTCCTCTTTTGGTATTTATTTTGCATTTTCCAGTATATATCCTTTAGTAATTTTTTTAAATTATTCAGAGGAGATATGTTTCTTAACTTCTTATTCTTCTAAAATTATCTTTATTGGAGGTCTTGCATGGGTTCAAAATCATTTCTTTTAAATCTTTGGCAACATTGTTCTATTGATTTCTAGAATTCACTGTTGCTAATCATAGTCTGCTGTAATTTAAGTTTCTTCCCTTTGGAAATAAGCTGTCCTTGTTCTCTAGAAGCTTTTCAGACCCTCTCTCTAGTGTTAGTATTCTATAATTTCACAATGATGTGTTACTGTTGGGTAATTAAAAGTTAATTTTGTTTGGCACTTGGTAGGTTATTTGATCTGAAACTTCCTTTTTATCTCTGGAAAATATTCTTTTATTTTCTTGAATAATTTCCTTTTTAAAATTTTTTTAAACCTCCCTCACATCCCCACACCCTTGAGAACACCTCCTATATATGTGCTTAATATCTTAATTGCTTTTTCTGTGTAAAAGCATTTATTTGTACTAATGTTTAGAATACAGGGAAGAAAGAAAGAAGGGAAGGAAGAAAAAAAGAGGAAGTTAATACCCTGGTTAGATGTTTCATATCTCATTTTCTATTTATGTGCATCCATGCTATTAACTATGATATGATACTGCCTCCAAAATTCATTTTCTTAAAATAAATAACGACATTCCTGACTTTTCCATCTCTAAACAATTCAGAATCATTGAAATTTTACCCCATCTTTAAAATATCTTTTAACATACTCAAAACTACTATCTTTTATGCCTATTTAACATGTATTTAAAAATACTCCATAAATAACTTTTTTTTAAATAGGTCAAACTAAGTTAATTTTATATTTTTCCCTTTCATATATCTTATCACATTTTAATTTTTCTTTTGCATACTCTAACCTTGCATTCTGGTGAAAAAGCATAAGGGACACATATGCCTGTTGAGAAGGAATCTCACACCACTGGATCATAAGTCAGAACTTTCTAAAACTATAACACTCTTTTAATCAAATGATATTGGATGCATCATATCGTGAAGATCTGGAAGAAAATTGACCCTTAGATTCTACCTTTCTTCCTGAAATCTCCCATTGATTAGAGATTCTCAGTATATACTCCTAATATTCAGAAATTTCTAAGTAAAAACTTTTCCACTTCCATGATTATGCCTCTGAAATGACAGTATCTCCCAGGTAACATTTTTCATATACCTGTATATGTTGTGTTTTGCTTTTATGTCTTAGAATCTATCTATATAAAAGCCTAAGCAACCATTGCAACTGAACGGATGACCGAACAAGCTGCATGGGGCTACCAGGCTGGCAGGGGGGGTTAGTGAGGGGCGACCAAAGACCAAGCATCAGGCTTCGTGGGGAGACCAGGCTGGCAGCAGGCTGCGTGGAGTGACCAGGCCGACAGGGGGAGCCATTGGGAGCAGTCAGGCTGGTGGGGAGCGGGGGGGGGGGGGGGGCAGTGAGGGGTGTTCAGGCCACAGGCAGAGGCAGTTAGGGGTGATCAGGCTTGCAGGGGGGGCAGAGTTATGGGCAATCAGGAAGGCAGGCAAGTGAGTGGTTAGGAGCCAGTGGTCCAGGATTGTGAGAGAGATGTCCGACTGTCCCCGAGGGGTCCTGGATTGGAGAGGGTGCAGGCTGGGCTGAGGTGACCCCCCCCATGCACAAATTTTGTGCACCAGGCCTCTAGTTAAGTAATAAATTTCTATGGGACTAGAAACCTATTATCTTTGTACTGCATTTTTCTACATCGCCTTGTTTTCAAGTGTGTGTGTGTGTGTGTGTGTGTGTGTGTGTGTGTGTGCGTGCGCGCGCGCACATGCGTGCATCTTTGGGTCACTATGGTTAGAATAAACTATTTGATGGTCATTAGGTCCTAATGCTAACATGTGATAAGAACTCTTAGGTATACCTTAGTAAGTGTTGGGTTCAGTTTTTAGTTATATAATGTCGTTTCAGGTGTACAGTATTTTCCTAGACTCTATGACTCCCAAACAGCTGTTTCTTTTTTATTGATTTCTTTAGCATCATTCCCTCCATTCTTTCTTTCTTCTTGCAACATCTCTTTAGATTTTGAGAGCACCAACCTGCCATCTGGTCTCAGATGACCCAAATTCTTACTCCCTCTTTAATACTGATGACAATCTCCAACGTTTTTCTTAATCTACACTGCTACAAACAAAAGTTCCTAAAATTTCATTTTCATATTTTGACATAAAGAGCTACAGTTATAAAATATTATCACTTTTATATTCATGCTGAGTAATGTGAATACTATTTTGTAATACCAACAAAGGATTTTCCAAAATTCTCTTTGGCATTGACACTGCACATGGCTACTGTTAGTAATCAGTATTATGATGTAAGCAAGGCATCTACACAGAAACAAAGAAGCAGAAAAGCTCTAGTATCTTGGGTTTTTGTCCTCTGTTATGTATGTATATGTAGGTATGTGTGTGCTTTTCAAATGTCACCCACATCTGTTTGGAGGGGGGTTATGATGGTAGGTAGACAAATCTTTAATAAATATTTGTGATTAGTTGACTAAGAACATAATTTATGTTATTTCAAGTCCATATTATCATGAGCTCCTAATTTCGTTTTTTTAAAATATGTTTTTATTCATTTTAAAGAGAAAAGAATGGAGAGGGAGAGAGAGAGAAACATCCATGAGCTGTCTCCTGCACACTCACCACCCCTCCACCTGGGATCAAGACTGCAACCCAGACATGTACCCTCTCCAGGAATCAAACCAATAACTTCTCGTGCATGGGACAACATCCAACCAACTGAGCCACATGGACCAGGTCATGGGCTCCTAATTTCAAGTTCATCTCATGATGAGTTTCTACTTTAGACTTCTTTGAGGTGAGATATAATATCATTAAATAGAAAAATAGAAAATGACATCATTTTCATCAGCTTGTGTATAAATAGAAATACTATGCAGGTCAAGTTTCTCAGGCTCACAGACTATCAAAGCACCTGTTTTATACAATACTGCAAGTGATATACAAAATTTAGAGTGAGGACAGACTGTGATACCCTCATAATTTGAAATATTTCTTTTAGTAATATCTGAAATTAAAATTTAAAAGCCCATAGTTTTATAAAACAAGAACTATTTTGTACTTATTAGTTATAAAATATATGCATAACAGCCCTAGAAAAAAGAAGCCCAAAAGACTCTTATTTACATGCATTATAGATTTATAGATGAGAATATAAAACCTGTCTATAAATCAGGTTTTGAATTTTACTATAATTGTGCTTTTCAAAGTAGATAATTAAATTGCTATGTCTTTGGGAAAAGGTCAGCTTGTTGGAATAGCACAGATTAATCCCTCTAGGGCATTTGCTCTTAATAATCACGAATCGTTGCTGCATAAGCTTGAAGGCTTGGCAAGATTCCATCAAGCCTAAAATACTTTGAAAATGACAGAAATTCACTAAGAGGCACTCTAATAGTTTTATTTAATCAGCAATTAACCTGTAGAAGAACCTCTGTATTATCATCTACCACTGAACCTACACTATGATCAGATATTTAGGAAACTGAGTACATGAACCCACAGGGTTTCTTTGTTCATTCCTGTTGGTGTTGGTGACCTGAGCTAGAGGTAGAGGTCAAAAGATATGAACTTAGATTCAGAGAGAATAAAACCTGTAATTCTATAAATTATTCTTGAGTACCTGTCATCTGATTTTCCATTTCTATTATAACATTTTCATGATCTACCTTTATATAATTATTGACAATAATTTCTGGTACAACTTTTAAGAGAGTCCTAAAAGAATAGTAAGATACAATGACAAAGTCTATGTACAATAAAAAGTAAGGTCTTTTTTGAGAAAATGTTAGTCTTTATCTCTCCTAATGAAGAAAAAATAACCCCAGCTACTATCCACCATGAAAGTTCTCATGTTGAGGGGATATCTAGCACCCCATTCACATAGCCTAAGAGAAAAAGAACAAACTGATAATAAATTATAAGTGAAATGTTTCATTTTCTAAAGCACAACTATTAGAGACATGAATATATTTCATGTATCATTTTAAAGTTTTTAAATTAAATTCTGCTAAATTCTACCAACATAATTTTAAATTAGCAATAGAATATATAAATCCCACTGGGGGAAAACGTTTTCATATGGTTATTATTAGTGTATGTTTGATGTAAGAAATTATTTAATAAAACTAAGATCTCCATTGCTTAAAGTAGGGCTAATTTTCTAAAATACATACCTGTCTTCAGACTGCCCTTCCTGGCCATTAAACAGCTTGTGCTTCCTAATAGCATTCTCTGACTTCTCTGGGATAGTAAAGAAGATTTTCCTTGTCTTGTTATTTGAAGAGAGGAGTCTTCCCCTCATCCTAACACCTTCAATATGTATGTTGGCATCAACAGTTTGTACTCATAATGGAAATGTCTTTTATAACTTGAAATGGCAGCATTAATGGGGATGCAGCAAAAATGGAGACTATTTCTATGAAAAAGATCACATTTTTGGGGGGGAGGTTGTCTTGATTAATGAGATTTATAATAACAAAAATATGCTTGTAATTGTTTTCTTCTCTGGGTTAGTCAGGACTCCTTTCTTGACACCCATATTTTAATCTTAAAAATAATGATGTCACCCTGTCCAATTTTGCTCAGTGGTTAGGGCATTCATCCTGGGAATGAAGGGTCACGGGTTCCATTCAAGATCAACAGCATGTACCTCAGTTGCATGTTCCCAGTCCTGGTAGGGGTGTGAGAGGGAGGCATCCAATCGATGTGTCTTTCTCACATCAATGTTTCTCTCTCTCTCTCTCTACCCTCCCTCCCTCCCTTCCACTCTATCTCTAGAAATCAATGGAAAAAAATATACTCAGGTGAGGATTAAAATTTTTAAAAATATAATTTTGTTAGTTGATTTTTATTTAATCACTTTTCCTGTGACCATTGACTGTTGAGCATTGTGTGTTATTAAAGTTAAAAAATGAAGGGATAACTTGGATAAACCTGGGGAACATTATGCTAAGTGAAAGAAGCCAGTCAAATTGAGTGGAATCTCATAAGTGGAATCTAGTGAAGAAAATGAACAAGCAAAATAGAGATGGACTCATAGAGAACAGGATGACAGCTTTTAGAAGAGGGGTGCTAAGTGGGGATGAGAAGAGATTGAGCAAAAAAGAAAAAACTCATGGCCATGGACAACCATGTGGCAATTGCCAGAGGGAGTGTGTGTGTCTTGAGGGGAGGAGGTGGAGGAGGTAATAGGGGGAATAAATGGCAAAATGGCGATAGATGAAGACTTGACTTGGGATGGTGAACATACAATACAGTGTACAGATGATGTGTGTAGAATTGGGCACCTGAAACTTGTATAAGTGTATTAACCAGTGTCACCCAATCCTATCTAATAAAGAGGGAATATGCAAATTAATTGTCACTCCATGACAAAGATGGCGGTGCCCATAGTGGCCAGGCAGGAGACTGGTGCTGTCGCCCGGGCAACGAGGTCGATGGTTTGCCTGCTGTATCTGCCTCCCAGGGGCACACCAGCACCAGCGGCTCCTACATGCGGTTCCAATCACTGAGGAGTGGTCAGACACCAGGGCCACCATCTCTGCCAAGAACCAGGAGGCCACTGCCCCAAGGCCCAGGTGAGAGCATGGCTCTGCCTCCTGCTTTTCAGACCCACCAGAACACAGGAGCAGAGCCCGGCCTTCACCTTCTCTCTAGAAGCAGCCTCCCAGGGCAGGTGAGCGGGCTGGAGGTCATGCCTCAGGCTCCACACCTTCCAGTGGGCAGGGAAGAGGCAGCTCAGTTCCTCCTCCTCTCCCCAATCCCCTCTCTTTCTAACCATGGGCCTCACTGGGAACTTAACTTTCTTTGTTAAACAAGGGTATTCTGGACAACAATTGTCCGACCTCTGCGAACCCAGCCGAAGAACATGTCTGGGGCCGGGGTGCCCCCCACGCCCCTCCCGCCCAGGGCCAGGCAGTGACTGTGCACAAGCACACACCTTTCTTCCCGCGGAAGATGGACGGCTTCTCAGAGAACTCTGTGGAACAGCAGGGATCCCCTGAGCAGTTCCTGGGCATCCGGTGACGAGTCCGCCTGCAATGAGGTTACTGGAGAAGGGTATCTCTCTGCCACAGGTGCTCCTGGCCAACCCCTCTGACACCCCCAATGGAGAGGTTTCCCATGGAAACCACAATGCAGGATGAGACCTGCATTTCCTCACCACTGAGCTCTCTAAGAAACTAAGAAAGAGGTTTCCAAGGCTGTGACTGTGAGCACTTCACAAAACCCACAGGACCACCTCCCCAGCCAGCACCCGGCGCCTGCTATCACCCAGGGGTCTTCCATGTTTCGTTCACCCAAACCTATGACAGCACACCTCCATCACTGCAAGCTTAGGGGACCATGACAGACCATGACTGCTCCGGGGATGCAACAGTGGGGCGACTCAGGGTGCAGAGAACTGGCTGGATTCCCAATGTCCTGATCTGGTTACTGCACGGGATCAAGGCTCCGACTCCCCAGGCCATGCCTTCCCCGTAAGCTACGCACAGCCTCGATGGGCACCACACTGCTGGGCAGCAGGGAGCAGATGCATGAAACCCCCCAGCCCAGGAACGAGCCAGTCTCAGGCAGCTGGTCATGAACTGGCCACTGCAATGATGGCCTTGCTGGCTGTCCCCACACTCAATTGCCTGCCAAGGTCCTGACCCTATGGTTATGTTCACTCCTCTTCCTCCCCAGCCCCCTCTAGAAACCCGAACTTGTATATATATAATAATCTGAAGAAAGAATGATTCAAAAATTTCCAAATGTGGCAAAATATAGTAAAAAATATAAACCCACAGATCAAAGAAGCTCAGTGAATAGCAAGCACAGGACATAAAGAAAACTAAATTAAGACACATAAAAATCATATTGCTCAGCACCAGTAATGAAAAGAAAAATCTTTTAAATAGAAGAAAAGAGATACACAATACACAGGAATAAACATAAGGATTACTAAAGATTTCTCATCAGAAACAGTATAAGGGAGAAGATAGTACAGCAACATCATTAAAGTACTCACAAGGGGGGAAAATCCTCTCAATTTATAATTCTAGGTTGAGTGAAAATATTTTTTACAATAGTTAAAATATATTTTTCATATATAAAAGATTGAATTTTTTTATTACCAGCATATTTGTAGTGTAAGAAATGTTAAAAGAAGTCCTGCAAGCAGAAATAAAATTTTGCCACATAGAAATAACGATCTATGCCAAGAAATGGAAAACACCAAAGACAGTAAATTCATAGGAAAAAATAAAATAGAAGTTTTTTTTATTATTTAAATACTAGAGGCCTGGTGCACAAAATTCATGCATGGGGGTGTGTGTCCCTCAGCCCAGCCTGCACCTTCTCCAATGTGGGACCCCTTGAGGGATGTCTGACTGCCTGATCGGGCCTAAACTGGCAGTCGGACATCCCTCTCACAATCCAGGACTGCTGGCTCCCAATCGCTCGCCTGCCTGCCTGCCTGATTTCCCCTAACTGCTTCTGCCTGCCAGCCTGATCACTCCCTAACCACTCCCCTGCTGGCGTGATTGATGCCTAACTGCTCCCCTGCTGGCCCGATTGCCCCTAACTGCCCTCCCCTGCAGGCCTGGTCCCCCCCAACTGCCCTCCCCTGTGTTCTGGTCCCCCCCAACTGCCCTCTGCTGGCCTGGTTCCCCCCAACTGCCCTCCCCTATTGGCCTGGATCCCCCCAACTGCCCTCCCTTTCAGGCCTGGTCCTTCCCAACTTCCCTCCCCTGCAGGCCTGGTCCCCCCAACCAACTGCCCTCCCCTGCCGGCCATCTTGTGGTGGCCATCTTGTGTCCACATGGGGGCAGCCATCTTGTGTGTTGGAATGATGGTCAATTTGCATATTACCTCTTTATTATATAGGATATTTAAAGATAATTAACTATTTAAACAAATAATAATGTAATGTCAGTTTTATAACATCTGTGAAAGTAAAATACATGACACCAATAGCACAAAGATTGCCCGGGAAAAGTGAAATTTTGTTACAGTGAAGTTTCTATACAATATGTGAAGTGGTATAATATCCACTTGAAGATAGACCATGACAAGTTAAAATCCTATATAATAAAGAGCTAATATGCAAATAGCCATCACCCCCTCATGCCATCACTCCATAACAGCTCAGACACTCAACACTGGAGAGAGAGGAATGGGGACCATCCAGGCTGTGGCCCAGGAGAGGGACAAGCCACACACCCTGTGGTCCTGGGTGCCTGAGGCTGCGCCTGGGTAAAGCCACTCACCCACGGTCCCCTGCTGCTGCGGTAAGCCTGGGTGAAGCTGGCCCAGGTCCTGAGTGCCTATGGCTGGCCAGAGGGAGAGAAGCCCGGGTCCTGGGTGCAGGTTGAGGCAGAGGCAGTTAGGGGCAATCAGGCCAGCAGAGGAGCAGTTAGGGGCGATCAGGCCGGTAGGGGAGCAGTTAGGGGTGATCAGGCAGGCAGGCAGAGGTAGTTAAGAGTGATCAGACAGGCAGGCAGAGGGGTTAGGGGTGATCAGGCAGGCAGGCAGGTGAGCGTTTAAGAGCCAGCAGTTCCAGATTGAGAGAGGGATCCAACTTTGAGATCAGGCCTAAACCAGCAGTCAGATATCCCTGAAGGGGTCCCCAATTGGAGAGCATGCAGGCTGGGCTGAGGGAACCCCCCTCTGTGCACGAATATTGTGCACTGGGCCACTAATAATTTCAATAAAAGAAAAAAAAACTGCATAAATGTGAGCTGTTTTTAAAATAAAACATTAAATCTGAAGAGGTATTGTATGAAAGAAACATAGCAATAAAATTTAAGAAAAATAAAAGGAAAAGAAATGGAGGAATGACTACTATTGTTACACTAGAGGCCCGGTGCATGAAATTCGTGCACGAGGGGTGTGTCCCTCAGCCCAACCTGTACCCTCTCCAATCTGGGACATCCCTCTCACAATCCAGGACTGCTGGCTCCCAATCGCTCACCCACCTACCTGCCTGATTGGCCCTAACTGCTTCTGCCTGCCAGCCTGATCACCCCCTAACCACTCCTCTGCCAGCCTGATCCCCTGCTGACCCGATTGCCCCTAACTGCCCTCCCCTGCCGGCCTGGTCGCCCCAACTGCCCTCCCCTGCAGGCCTGGTGCTCCTTAACTGTCCTCCCCTGCAGGCCTGGTCCCTCCCAAATGCTCTCCCCTTCTGGCCTGATCACCAACAACTTCCCTCCCCTGCTGGCCATCTTGTGGCGACCATTTTGTGTCCACATGGGGGCAGCCATCTTGTGTGTTGGAGCGATGGTCAATTTGCATATTACCTCTTTATTATGTAGGATGATTATATCAACTTGAAATCATTTGCTATTTAGTAAACTGCTGACTAGTAGAATATGTGTTCTTAATCATCAAAATATCCATGGAACAAAGCATAGCCTAGGATTTTTCTTATCAGTAATGGTTCAGATCATTATCATTTAATATTTCTATATTTTATTTTTATTTTTATTATTAACATGCCTTTTTATCACTTGCTGACAGAAGAATTTTTTTAAGTTAACATTTTTTAAAACTGATTTTCTTGGTCAGTTGTCTACTTTTTTCAAAATATTCTAAATAAATGTGAGAGCAATTTCAGCATAAATATACTGAAGCTAATAGACAGAATTTGTAGCAGCAAATAAATAGCTGAACCATAATTTTTTACCTATTTACTGGATTCCTAAACACTGATGGCTAATATTTTATCCATTTTAGTATATATTCTTTTGCACTAATAAATGACATTTAATCTGTAGTTCACATTTAATAACACCTCCTCAAATTTATCTGTGCATCAAAAGGAGGGTTTCTAAAATAAAATAATCATTATTTCCACTGGCCTTACAAATCACAGGTGTTGTAATTATTACATGTTCATTGTTAAAATGTACAAAAAGGTCCCAACTTTTGAGACGTTTTAGATATTTCATGATTACCCATATGTGTGACTTTAATGTTAAGGATAATTTTTAAAAATTTACGTTTGTTCACTGTTTATTTAAAGAATTTAACTATTACATTCATTCTAGTTTATAGATTCTAATAATAGAGTGAAATAATTACTACACCTAAGGGCTCTTTATATCTGAAATTAATTTTATTTCTCTGTTAGATCCCTTAATAATAATTCCTTTAAATGTCCCCACACTGTTTCAGATCATGTGTTTCATTTGCCACTAATAAACTCATTAACATCAATAATTATTGTTTTCAACTGTGTTTTCATATGATAAAAGCAATCCAAAAATCATTTATTCATTGTTCTGTCCAAAATTCAGTTATTAACAATGAGGCAATCGCTCAACTTTTAATTATGCTGCCTATAAAGGCTTACAATAACTTTGATTCTGAACAGAACATTCCTTAAAAGCAATTCACCTCCAACTATTAAACTGTCCACCATGGCTGTTTCTGGCAGATTACTTGGATAAGATAAAGTTTTCCATAAAGCACATTCTTTTTCCTTTGTCCTTGGCTTGTAATCTATCATGAAATTTGATGACTGTCCTCTAACTCATCATTCTGATCAAACTTTCCCCACTTGCATTAGTCACTTCTAGTGTTCTGCATTTTAGTTGAGTGTGTGTGTGTGTGTGTGTGTGTGTGTGTGTATGGGACGGAGAAGTTGTTACATGAAGAATAGTGTCTTGCCCTAACCAGGGGTGGGCAAACTTTTTGACTCGAGGGCCACAACAGGTTCTTAAACTGGACCGGAGGGCCGGAACAAAAGCATGGATGGAGTGTTTGTGTGAACAAATATAAATTCAAAGTAAACATCATTACATAAAAGGGTATGGTCTTTTTTTTTTTTTTAGTTTTATTCATTTCAAACGGGCCGAATCCGGCCCGGGGCCCGTAGTTTGCCCACGGCTGCGGCCTAACCGGTTTGGCTCAGTAGATAGAGCGTCAGCCTGCAGACTGAAAGGTCCCATGTTTGATTCTGGTCAAGAGCATGTACCTTGGTTGCGGGCACATGGCCAATAGGGAGTGTGCAGGAGGCAGCTGATCGATGTTTCTCTCTCATCGATGTTTCTAACTCTCTATCCTTCTCCCTTCCTCTCTGTAAAAAAAAATCAATAAAATATATTTTAAAAAAAAAGAATAGTGTCTTAAGGAATCATATGACAACACTAATGAGTGAAGATATTTGTAAAATAAAAATAAACCAGCTCTGTGTCTCTGTATTTTAACCATGTTTTTCCGACACATGCCAAGAATATATTTAGTCCTCCTTGCATGGTCTACCACAGAAAGGAATTTGATGAATTCATTCATACTGACATATAAAAGATGAAGGGTTCAAATTTACTAAGAAACTGGACATTTGTAATGTTTTCAAATAAATACCACTATAAGTAAATATTTATGCTTATTTAAGTAGAAGATTAGTATTGCTTTTCAAAAATAATAATGGCAAATATGGTCATAATATACAGTTTATGGCCGAAACCGGTTTGGCTCAGTGGATAGAGCGTCGGCCTGCGGACTGAAAGGTCCCAGGTTCGATTCTGGCCAAGGGCATGTATCTGGGTTGTGGGCACATCCCCAGTAGGAGATGTGCAGGAGGCAGCTGATCGATGTTTCTCTCTCATCGATGTTTCTGACTCTCTATCTCTCTCCCTTCCTCTCTGTAAAAAATCAATAAAATGTATTTTTTTTTAAAAAAAAATATATACAGTTTATGTTAAGAAATCCATGGGCAACAATCAAATCTATGAGTTTTACATACATTATATTTTATTAATTAACAATTCTTTGAGGTGGGAATATTATTATTCCTAGTTTGTATATATGCATTCTTAAATAAGTCTCCCTGAAATTTCTGAAATCACATTGCTCAGGAAATTAGTAAAATATTTTAAGCCATTTGGAGAGTGGAGAGTTCTTCTCTTCCAGGATCATACTAAGTATTTAAAAAGAAAAATATTCTACAAAGAATACATTTATATATCACTTAACCTCAAAATAATACGAATAAAGGCTGAGAAAAAAGAAAACTCTACTTGCAGGCACTGGAGAACAAGCAAAAGAAGGCAGAAATTAGATGGAAGTTTACTGATGGATAAAAGCCTAAGGTAACTCTAGCAGATGTAATTGATGCCCTAAAGAAGAGAAAATAAATAATAGGCCAAAAAAAAAAAAAACATTAAAAAATAATGGCAAAAAATTTTCAATGGTTGATGAAAGTCAAATTGCTGAAAACTAAACAAAAAGACACAAACCTGAAATTAGCCAGAGGAAAAAATGAGGTATTAAAAATAGAGGGAAACTTTTTATAAGAAATAAAGGAGGGCATAAGATAGTGAAAAGACATTTAAAAGGCAGAAAGAAAAACCTGTCAACCCAGAAGTCTATACCTGTTGAAAATAATGTTCAAAAAGAAAAATGAAAGACAGACTTTTACAGATAAGAATAAAGTAAGATAATTCATCATCAGTGTAACTGCAATATAGGAAATTCCTCAGGCTACAGGGTATATTGAAACCCTGCTCTTCAGGAAAGAATGAAAAGCACTGAAAAGAGTAAATATGAGGGTAATATTAAATATACCTTTTACCCTGGCTGGTGTGACTCATTTGGTTGAACATCATTACATGCACTGAGATGTCTCTGGTTCAATTCCTGGTCAGGGTACAAGCCCAGGTGGAGGGCTCGATCCCCATTAGGGGTTTGCAGGGGGCACTGATCCATGTTTCTTGCATTGATGTTTCTATTTCTTTCTCCCTTTCTCTCTCTGTAAAATAAGTTTTTTTAAAAAAAAAATTCTTTGTGGAGATGGTTAGGTGGGGGTCCAGAGTGGTTTGAAGCTGGCTACTGGCTTTGCTGGCTTTGGGGCCTCCCAGGAGGTGCAAGTCAAGGTCAGCCAAAAGTGTGCCCTGCCTGGAGTTGTCCAGCATGAGCTACAAAGTGATCTGCAGGTAATTACTAGTTGTGCTTGGCTAGGAAGTGTCCAGGAGAGGCTAAGCTGAAAACAGAGTCTGGTGGCCACTAGTAATAGGTACACACCAAGACACAGCATAATTAAATTGCCAAAGGTTAAAGAAAAAAAGAGAGAATCTTAAAAGCAGCAGCAGAATGCCAGTTTGTTACCTAAAAGGAAGCTCCCTTAAGACTATCAGCTGATCCGAGGCCCGGTGGTTCAGCTGGTTGCAGCATTATGCCATATACCAAAAGATTGAAGGTTCGACTCCAGTTGGGGCACAGTTAGATCCCCAGTTGCAGTTAGATCCCCAGTTGGAATGCATATGGGAGGCAACCAATTGATGTTTCTCTCTCACATCAATGGTTCTCTCACACATTTCTCTCTCTCTCTCTCTCTCTCTCTCTCTCTCTCTCTCTCTCTTCCTCTCTCTAAAAATGACTATTCTATAACTACCAATTTGTACTTCTCAATCCCTTTGCTGTTTTCACCCATCCCCCATCCCCTACAATCTGGAAACCATCAGGTGAGGATGGGGGGAAAAAAAGACTGTCAGCTAATTTTTCAACAGAAACCTTTCAGGCCAGAAGGAATTTGCACAAAATATTTAATGTGATGAAAGGCAAGAACCTACAACCAAAATTATTTTACCCAGCAAAGCTATTATTTAGAATTGCAGGACAAATAAAGAACTTCCCAGATAAGAAAAAGCTAATGAAATTCATAACCACCAAACCAGCATTACAAGAAACTTTAAAGGGTCTTTTTAAGAAGAAAAATAAATAATTAAAAATATGAAAAACAAAATGCAATAAATATGTATCTATCAATAATTACTTTAAATTCAAATGGATTAGATGCTCCAATCAAAAGACATACAAAGGCCGAATGGATAAGAAAACATGACATTTACATATGCTGTCTACAAGAGACTCGTTTCAGATCAAAAGACACACACAGACATAATGTAAAAAGATTGGAAAATGTTGTTTGAGGAAATGAAAATGAAAAAACACAAAACGATCTGAGATAGCAATACTTACACTAGATGAAATAGACTTTAAAACAAAGGTTATAACAAGAGACAAAAATGATCCAGCAATTCCACTTCTGGGTATTTATCTGAAGAAACCCAAAACACTAAATAAAAAAGATAGATACCTCCATATGATCAGTGCAATGTCACTTACAATAGCTAAGATATGGAAGCAACTTAAATATCTATCAAGAGATTAATGGATAAAGAAGAAGAGGTGAATATGTACCATGGAATAAAACTCAGCCATGAAAAAAGAATTAAACCTTTTTATCTGCAACAACAAATGTGGACATACAAGGTATTGTGCTGAATGAAATAAGTCAGACAGAGAAAGACAAATGCCATATGATTTCACTTACATGTGGAATCTAAAAAACAAACAAACAAACAAAGAATATACTATACAGACTCACAGATACAGAGAACATTTTGATGGTTTCCAGATTGTAGGGGATGGGGCATGGGTGAAAACAGTGAAGGGATTGAGAAGTACAAATTGGTAGTTACAGAATAGTCATGGGAATGTAAAGCATAGCATAGTCAATAATATTATAATAACCATGTATGGTGTCAGATGGTTACTAGTTTTATCTGAGTGATCTCTTTATATGTTATATAAATGTCTAATCACTAAGTTGTATACCTGAAACTAGTATAATATTGAAAGTCAACTATCATTAAAAAATTAAAATTGTTTTAGAAAAAATTTGGATGAGTTATATACTAGCTGACTTTAAGACTTGTGCTATATCTACAGTAATCAACAAATTACATTACTAATCTAAAGATAAACAACATCAATTGAACATATTAGAGAGCCCAGAAATAGGCCTACACTTCTATTAATTCTAACTGAAGGGATAAAACAATATATTAGGAAGAGAATATCCATAATAAAAAACAATTCAAACTGAGACTATACTTAGAAATTAATTTAAGACAAATCATAGACTTGAATATAAAAGTGAAAAATATAAAGCTAAATCTATAAATCATAGGAGAATATTTTTGTGACTTGGTTGTAGGGTAAGCTTTAATATAGAGGACATAGAAAGAAATAATTATTTAAAAATGATAAATTAAATTTCATCAAGTTGTAAAACTTTTGTCCCTTCAAAGGTTCTATTAAGAAAAGTAACAGATAAACTACAAATATTCACAAAAATATTTTCTGTCAATGGATTGTTATCCAGATCTTATAATAAAACCAGAGGCCTGGTGCACAAAAATTTGTGCACTCGGGGGGGGGGGGGGGGTCCCCCAGCCCAGCCTATGCCCTCTCACAGTCTGGGACCCCTCGGGAGATAATGACCTGCTGGCTTAGGCCTGCTCCCGGGTGGCAGAGGGCACGCCCAATCCCTAGGTGCAGGCCCTGGTCAGGCTCAGAGCAGGGCCGATTGGGGAGTTGGGGCACCGCCCCCTGTCATGCACAGAGCAGGGCGGATCGGGAGGTTGCAATGCCACCCTCAGTCACGCTCAGGATAGACTGATTGGGGGGTTAGGGCACCGCCCCCTGTTACACTCAAGACAGGGTCAATGGGGAGGTTGTGGCGCCACCCCCTGTCACGCACAGAGCGGGGCCGATCAGGGGGTTGGGGCGCTGCCCCCTGTCACTAACAGAGCAGGGTCCATCAGGGGGTTGAGGAGCTCCCCCCTGTCACTCACAGAGTAGGGCCGATAGGGGAGCTGGGACACCGCCCCCTGTCACACACAGAGAAGGGCGGATCAAGGGGTTGGGGCGCTGCACCCTGTCACACTCAGGGCAGGCCAATGGGGAGGTTATGGCTCTACCCCGTCACACACAGAGCAAGGCCCGTGGAGGGGGGTTGGGGCGCCACCCTCTATTACCCACAGAATAGGGCCGATTAGGGGGTTGGGGCGCCACCACTGTCACACTCAGGGCAGGGCTGATGGAGAGGTTATGGTTCTACCCTGTCACACACAGAGCAGGGTCCGTGGAAGCGGGGGGTTAGGGCGCCTCACCCTGTCACTCACAGAGCCACAGGGCTGATCAGGAGGTTTGGGCGCTGCCCCCTGTCACGCTGATCCCGGTGCCAGGAGCCTCGCTGCTCCGCTGATCCCCGTGCTGGGAGGCATATTACCCTTTTACTATATAGGATAGAGGCCTGGTGCATGGGTAGGGGCCGGCTGGTTTGCCTTGAAGGGTATCCTGGATCAGGGTGGGGGTCCCCACTGGGGTGCCTGGCCAGGCTGGCTGAGGGGCTGTGGGCTGTTTTCCCGCTGGCAGTTGACTAAAAGCTCCCAACTGCTCCTTGTTTTCTTTTTTTTTTTTTTTTATTCTGGGCCAGCTTTAGCTCTGAGGCCTCACTGCTGAAAACATGGATACAATGTTGCAGTCCGGGGTTGACCGAAAGCCGGTTTTGTTTAGCTTCTTATTTGCAACATAGTAATAGTTGCGTAGAGTTGCAGTTGAGAGGCTGGCAAGTGAGGCGGGGAACATTGGAGTCTGCAGTTCCTGGAGGAAGCAAGCCTCATGTTCGCTTCAGTGCATGGCTGCCTACCGCCATCTTGGCTGACAGTTAATTTGCATAAGGATACGCTGATTAGCCAATGGGAAGGGTAGCGGTCATATGCCAATTACCATGTTTCTCTTTTATTAGTGTAGATATTTCAATTAAATAATAAAATACCAAACAAGTCAATTTAAAGGACAAATTATTGGAACAGCCATCACATATAGAAATGTGCAGAAATGGACACAAACGCATAAAAAATTCTCAAAATCATTATCAGGAAAATGCACAATAAAACCACATGGGATGCCAGGGCTGACCAGAAGACCCTGAGCGACAGATGAATGATTACTCTGACACACGTTTGCTGTGAAAGAGAGGGCTAAGGGACTGCCTGGCTAAAGAAACCAGGCAGCTTCAATCGCCTGCCTCTTCAGGCTTTTATTGCAACAGCAGTTTGAGACAAAGTTTATCTTTTAGATACAATCAGTAGGGTTAGTAATATTGGGAGGACACGTGTCTGCAGTGTCCTTTATGCATAAAGATTCCAGTAAACATCTGAGGGTCCACATGTGCACAGACTTGTTTGGAAAGGTCAAGGAACAATTAGGGTCAGTTGCCTTTGGCCAAATCCCCTAAGTCAGAATTCTGATAAACAGGGATGGACCACCTTCAGCCAACTTCCCTTTTTGAAATTTCCACCTTACTAACTTTCCAACCAAGTCTCCCGTGCTTCCCTCCAATGGGATACCATTAGATTACTGCTAGAATAAATAAAATTCAAAAGAATGGAAACACCAAATTTTAATGAGGCTGATGAGCAACAAGAATCATAGTACATTATTTGTGATATTATAAAATGATATGACTACCTTTGGTATTATAATATTGTACAACTACCTTTGGCAATTTCTTATAAAACTAAAAAGAGTCTACAAACATCCTGAATTACCAGACTGGGAAAATGAGTTCATATAACTCTTTTTTAAAATCCTCACTAAGAGATTTTATATATATATATATATATATATATATATATATATATATATATATATATATATATATATAATTTTAGAGAAAGAGGAAGAGAGAGAGAAAAAAACACTGATGTGAAAGCCAAACATTGATCAGTTGCCTCCCCTACATGCCCCGACCAGGGATGGAACCCACAGCCTTTTGGTGTACAAGACTATACTCCAATGAACTAAGCCACCTGGCCAGGATGGTCAGTATAACTCTTATTTTTTTATTGCTGGCTTAGAATACTTTTCATTACTGTTACTCAAAACTTCCTCTTCTGAAGTTCATAATGTCCTCCATATTTCTTCACCTCTAAATTTTGTGGCTATCTTTACTGCTGTCCAGATGTACCTTGATGATTTCATCACTTGTTTTCTTCCTCATATGATTTTATGCCTTTGTATTAGGTGTTTTTATCGTTGATTTTGATGACTTATATGTCATCCTGGAACCATAGTTTCTTGACTTCCTCTACTGCAATGACTTACAATTAAAAAGTTGTCATCTATCAAATCACCTCAGAGTTTGCCTTGAATAATAAATAATTCTTGAATCATTTTTCTGTGCTCTAGTTTCAATTATCCCACATTTTCCACTTTCCCATCTGTTCTAAGGTTTTTTGACTCTTTGCTCTCATTGTGACCTCTGATCCTTCATCACCTGCTCATTTTCCTGGTCTTTTTCTTTCTTCACTTATTGGGACCTAGCACTGGCCTTGAAACTGGAGACCTCTCATAAATGTTTGTCAAATTGAATTCAATTCTTTTCCCTCCCTGGTTTGGCTGCATATTGTGATTTGTCATCTCAAAATCTCCTTTAAGTCACCCTAGAATCACTCATCTCCTTGGTCTGTATTGGATTCTTAAACCCTTATTCACACGTACCTGTGGTTTCTTCTGTTCTTTTTTCGACTTGTTGAAAATTCATGTGTAAAGTCCGCACACATGGCTAATTACATGTAATAATTACTATAACTATGCTCAGAGAGCCCTAGCTATACCTCTACAACCCTTATATCCATCTTCTGTTCTATTCCTACTCTATCCTTTACAGTAACTTTTCTAATATTCTTTAATTTCTCCAAATATCTTCTCCTCACAAATTTTCTTTTTGGAGGAAAATAATGACTCTATTCTTTAGTGATTTTAATATTTCAATGCTGATCCCTTTTATCAATAACTCCCCGACCCCTGCTCAATGCATTTCAATATAGTTTGCATTAGCTTCTTTCTGTCTTTCTATAAGGCTATTCAAATCTCCTATCTCAAAAAACAAATGTCCCTTTATTCCTCTAAAAATATTTGTCCATGGTACTTCACACACTATTATCTCGAAGGAGTTAATAGGCAAGTCTGCATTTACTGCTTCTATTTCTTCAACAATTGTAAGTTCTTAGCCATTGGCCCCTTAACTATTTAAGCCACGCCATTTGTGGTAGCTGCTTTCAGGAAGCCCATCTGTGACCTTTTCATTAAAATAAAATATCTTCCACTTCCAGTTTTCTTTTTCTTTGCATTTCCAAGACAAGTGATACTCTTACTCCCTATTTCAAAACCTTATCTTTGACATGGCTTCTGTACATAGATTTCATTCTTTCTTTCTTTTTTCCTTTTTTTTTTTTTTGTCTTAAATATCTTCATTGATTTTTTTCCCTTATTTTCCTTCTTAAAGTTATATCCCATCTGGCTCCACTTTTCAAAAGTGTAAATGGCTTGCCATAGAAGTTGGGCTCACTAAATTAATAAACCTCTCCCTAAAAATAAATGAAGATCTCTTTTTAACAAATAACATATTAAAATGTAAGGATAAATCAATTAAAGATTTAAAAGACATACATTCTGTTTGTTTTTATGGTTAATACCTCACTCTCTCTCACCTTCTCTCTCTCTCTACACACAAGCAAATAGAAATTGAGTAAGTTATACATTATGCTTGACCATAACAATCAAGTAATTCAGTTGTTGACAATATATTTGTCCCATATTGGTACTGGTGAGGTCCTTCATTACTAGTATATGGTTTTCAGTTCTTCTATATCTCCATCTTCCGTTGTCCTGTTTCCTATATCTGTTCCACTTTGCTACTTCTAGGACCCATATGCTCTACCTCATTTGGAGTTCTCTGTCTGGAATTTCTAGAAATTCAGTGCCTTTTCCTCTGTGTCTTATAGAGCCTAGTAACTATGCTTCTAGTGTGATAACTATTTCTGTTTACGGTTGCTGTTGCACAAGTCCAAGGAATTTCTTCACTGTGGTTTCCTATCTTTCACTTTCAGTTCTTCTCTGGCAGTAGAAGCTAAAATTAAGAAAATCCCACAAACTTATTATTTGCCAATAATATAAGGATTAAACTATAATTAGGTTAACTTGCTGCTCAGTGAATCCCATTTGTTTCCTTCAATTCACCATATCAACTCTAAATTCTTCAAAGTTTTCAAAAGTCTTCATAAACTTGACCAAACATATGTATTAATACTATTTTTATTACAACACACAGTGTTCCTTTCACCACTTTCCCTGACACAGTATGACCATTCTTATCAGCACACCTTTTCTAATGGGGGCTACTTCACCTCAGCTGTTCTTCCCTCTTGCCTGCACCATGTATTATTCATTGCCAAACTCAAGTCTCAATTAATTAAAAAGCCATTCTCCAATTATTATGTCTTTCTGATCATCACTTTCTCTGGTGATAGTTCCTTTGCACATCACGGAGTATTGTATTTTTTAAGTGCATTGTACATTTTCTACTGTGAGGTGCTTTATTAAATAAAAGTATGCATTAACTAAAGGGAAGTATACGTATGTAAGTGCACATTTAGAGCCCTGAAATATTATATATTCAGAGAGTTTCCTGGGTGCCAGATGCTATCCTAAATTCACTTAATCCTTACAACCACACTCTGCAGTTGTTGTTATTAAATTCATTTAATAAATGAGAGTTGAAGTTCAGAGAGTTTAAATCTCCAAGGTCAGATAGCTAATCAAAACCAGCTATGTTTGATTGCAAAGCCCATAATCCTTCTATTATACCTGGAAGATTCTACATACTTGTGAAGTGATTGTTTTTAAATGAAAAGACTGAATTGGTTTAATATAATGTCAAGTATGTATATGTAAATATTCTGACTAACTTTAGTCTATACTCTGAAAAGAACCCTATCTGGTATATTTGCTGGCAGTCAGCATCTTTCCTGGCCTGGTCTAGTCCTGCCCCAGAGTGCCATTTCAACCTGTGAGGTTCCATAGAATTGAAGTTCAGGTTTGTATTATTTAGTAAAGAAACCTAAAGATCAAATGATTGATAGGAAACTTCAAGAAAGTGCTGGAAAATGTTTATCTCATAATGACAAGCAACAGAGAAACAGAACTAGAATATCTTGAAAATCTGTTAGTATTATTTGGATGAGATGAATAAATTATTGGTGTTTTAGTAATAACATTCTTTCAAATGGAACATTGCAATATTTGCCACATAGGAAATGTGTGGAGAATAGAAAATGGGAATAAGGTTTAAAAAGTCATATAAAAACTTCCAGTTGTTCTTTGTGCAAATAAAGTATGTTCTCACCCTTATGGTGGAGATAAAATTGAGAGAATTTCACAAGACAAAAAAATATCATGTAATCAGAAAAACTGGGTCAGGGAGGTACTATTTATTTTACTACATCAGCTATAACTATTCCCGAGAGTAATACATTGAAGAAAAACCTTGTAGAATAGAAATAGTGTAACTATGAAGTTATTAAGTAGAAAACCTTAAAAGACAATCAAATTACATCAGTATATTTGAATGACATTTAACTTCCAGAATGTTAAACGGAAGTTCAATGAATAAGCAAAAGAATTTAGAACTTTTTGGAGACTGTGTACAGCTGAGAAACCCCTGGTGTTTCCTAAGAAAAGTTGATATCATTATGCAATGTCATCAGAGTTTTTAAAAAGAGTACTCTGTTTCTCTTCCCTGTTAACTGCTTATCTCTTGTGTTATTAGAAAAACAGCTTGAATTTTCTTTTCCTAACCCTAGTTAAACTTTTAAGGGGCCTGTGTGAATATTGTTTATTTTGTTTGGAAACATCCTAGATCTGAGGGCCTATGGGGTCTTCCAACACCTGAAACATTGGCCTCCAGCTCATGGTACCAAGGCACATTACCAGATCCCCTATTGTTTTTTGTTTCTGATGACTTTCACAGCAATCCAGACATGATGAGCTGCTTACATCTGTCATCCTTTGTTGCCTACATCATTCTGTTGGCTACAGAAGATTTTTTTTTTAAGAAGAGAGGGCCTCAAGTTAGAAAAAGAAAAGAAACTTTGCCAATATCTTAAAGAAACTTTAAGGCAAATAAGGACTTTCTACATGAAAATAAGAAAAGAAACATGACAGAGATAACAAAAAGGCATATCTCTCTGTCAACAATCTCACTTTAGTTCTGCTGAGATCCATTAGCAGCTGTGAAGTGTGAAAATTAGGAGCTAACACACAGATGATATTTTAAGGCTGAGAATGAAGTAAGCTTTCACATTTTTTCCTCATGTCCCTTTTATTCCATCAAATATGTCATTTGTGCTATTTTTAATGATTTCTCAACAGATTCAAATATTGTCTCAAAAGGCTAATGAGGAACGACCTGGTTCAGAGTGATAGCATCAGGGGCCTATTTCCCAAGAGAATCTTTCAAGGGGACAAGGAAGGAAGCAGATGTTTTCCATCAACAACTGATGCTGGAGAACTACCATTACTCCCCTCTGACCACATGCTCTAGGCCGCAATCATATACTCCCTTCTTCTGTTTTCATAGACACAGCAGCATGTCATAATTCAAATCCTGTCTTGTTGACACAGCTTGTTTCAGCTGTTCACATAGCAAATTGTTTGTTCACTGAAACTGAAGACACAGCAACTCTTTGTGGAGTGACTAGGAGGAGCTGCAGATTTCTGGGTGATGTTTTCAGTCAAGTAGATTGTTGTGTGGGGGTCCAGGATCGCTCCACAAATATGTTTACATCACTGCTATTCACATACCACACGTTGGCTAAAATAGGGCCTGTGCATTATTTGAAGAGCCATTACCAAAGCAACTTAATCAAATTTCTCTCTGCACCAAAAATGTAGCCTTAAAAACAAATGTGAAGAGGCAAAGGAAATGAGGACTATTATGAGAAAGATAAAATCAATCTATCAATAGAGCATTGTCAATCACAATATATCATTGGTAATACCTTTCAGTGAATTGAACACCTACTGAACCATTTTTATTCACTTATTACTAAGGGCAGCTGACTCAGGTTATTTACCACCAATATATTATTTTATTTGGGGTATGAGGTTGGCATTAGTTAGCTCATGGCAGTAAGGCTTAGTGGACAGAGACCTGACATAGATATTCATATCCTTGCCATGTCCCAGCTGCACACAAATCATGTAACCTGAACAAATTCACTTTAAGACTTAGTTCTCTTATCTACAAGGAGAGATCTAAAGTATATAAAAAACTCCTTTAAGTTTTCAAATTCCATTTTCACTAAGTTAATGCTTGGTAATCAAAGCTGCAAATCAGTACAATTGCAATCTAATCATCATTATGAATGATTACAAATACTTTTCCAAGACAAAGTCCATATGCCTAATTTTCTCTGCTCTTCTAAAGGTTATATGTTCAAATATTTTCCCATGAATAACGGACAATTTTACATAATCAGTTCACTTTTTTCTTTTCCCTCAGGTCTGATTGTTCAAGTCCAGGACTCTACAGATATTCAGGTTGTTATTTCTGTTCTTGAATCTGCCTGCCTAGCCCCCAACCAACTCCTTTACATCTTTAAAAAAATCTATTTCATAATTTCATTCCTCCTTTCCAAAAGGTATGAAACATTTCTCTATTGCCTGTCAAATCAAGTCTAAATGATTTTGTCTGGCTTTCAAAGCCTTTATATTTTTATGATCAAATTTTAAAAATGCCCCAGCATTATGCACCAGAGCCAGGTCAGTGTCCTCTGACCTGGTTCTGGTGCATATGTCACTTTCATTTCTCTGTGGTTCTTTTTTCTCCCTCATGTCATTTACATGTGTTGAGTTTTTTTTCTCTTACACTTGACTTTGGTACTGCTCATTCTTCAAAAGCCCAGATTAAACTACTTCAGGTCACTCTCCTCCCAGGATTTCATAGGTCTCACCCACTTCTCTTACTTCTCTGTGCATTAATAGTCAAAAGTGGCATTAGGATGAAAATGTTAGTGCTTCTCTTTCTCACCCAAGTTTGGAACCAAATGAAAAAAGTAGAGCTTGAAATATCTTTATTATAAGGAAAGTCTGAATTGAAAACTGTAGCCTACACAAAACTAAGGCTGCAGGGAGTTTGGCATACATCATTTAAGCCCAAAATTGGACAACTAATAGTTCACTTACAGCCTGGCAGGTTGCTGCCTGGAGCTTATGCTCCTTGCACACAGGCAGATTGGACAAGATAAGATGAGGAGGAAGAAGCTGAGCTGCTTCTGCTAAATTTCCCAGACAAGCCTCTCCTTTCCCCCAGGAATCAGAGAAAAATCAAAAACACAACAATCTATGTGAAGTTATTCTTCATAGAAACTCGATGCATGTACATTTTGGTCAATATAAAAGATCACCTTGTTAGTGTTTTACATGCAGAGCGGGTCCTTGAATAAGGTCATTTCATTTAACATCATTTCAGTATAGAGGTACCATATGAACTTAACTCTTGCTTACTTCAATAAACCTATGGTGAAATTGTTTTTGCTATAAGCCATTTTGCTTAAAATCACATGACCTATTGACAACATTAAATGAGGATTTACTGTATTAAATGTCTCCCCAATTAATCCTAAGCCTTAAGAAGACATGAATGTGTAATTATCTTTCATTCCTTATAGTGCTAGGAACATAATATTGGCTAAAACTAATTGTTTCTTGATGGGGTAAGAAATTCAGCTATCCTTTCATTGTTTTTACAATTAAAATGTATGTTGTGGACTTATGTGCATGTTGATCATAAAAAAAAATATTTGCAGGTGGCAATATTCTTGAGGACAGTTATCATGTGTGCCTTTCTAGGAGAAGTGCATATACAGGAAAATGAGTCATATATGGATAATATTTTTTTATTAAAGCATATGGTTTTATTAAGAGATGTAACTACTGAAGCTTGTTTTATTTCTGATAGAGTGTCAACGAGCACAGCTAAGGGTAAAAACAACAGCAAACAAAAGCAACCATATTTTGTTGGCTCTTTGTGTGAAGGAGGGAAGTCAAAGTCTTTATCATCTGCCTTAATCCTATATAATAAAAGCCTGCTAAGTGTCTGGTCATCCGTTCAACCAATCAAAGCGTAATATGCTAATGATATGCTAAGGCCACTCAACTGCTTGCTATGACTTGCACTGACCACCAGGGAGCAGATGCTCAATGCAGGAGCTGCCTCCTGGTGGTCAGTGCTCTCCCACAAGGGGAGCACCGCTCAGCCAGAAACCGGGCTCATGGCTGGCAAGCACAGCGGTGGTGGCGGGAGCCTCTCCCCGCCTCCACAGAGCACTAAGGATGTCCGAATGCTGGCTTAGGCCCGCTCCCTGCAAGGAGCAAGCCTAAGCCAGCAGTTGGACATCCCCTGAGGGCTCCCGGACTGTGAGAGGGTGCAGGCCGGGCTGAGGGACACCCCCTGAGTGCGTGAATTTTGTGCACCAGGCCTCTAGTGGGATATAATCACACAGTCTACTGATATTTCTGAGGAAGGGGGGTGGTCATTTTTAAAAAACAACATTGCAGACTTTCCTGGTATCAAAAACTTGGAATGGTCCTAGCTGGTTGGGCTCAGTGTCAGCCTGTGGACTGAAGGGTCCCAAGTTTGATTCTAGGCAAGGGCACATGCCCATGTTGTGGGCTCAGTCCCCAGTATGGGGCATGTAGGAAGCAGCCAATCAATGATTCTTTCTCATCATTGATGTTTCTATCTCTCTCTACCTCTCTCTTCCTCTCTGAAATCAATAAAAATATATTGAACTAAAAAAAAAAACTTAGAAAAAATTTGGGGAGAGAATACAAATGTTTAAAGGATTACACTAAATTTTTAAAACTTGTAAGTTAGATAATGCCACTTTAACATAATCACAGGATTCCAAAATGGCAGTGGAGTAAGTGGAAGTGACACTGGCACACTCCCAGGACCAAACTGGAATTACAACTAAAAGAGAAAATAACCATCCATAATAATTAACTGAAGACTAGCTGGAGAGAACCCTGATAGACAAAGATGAAAAGTAGGGACTGCACAGAGACTGGTAGGAAGGGCAGAGGCATGAAAGCACTGGCCAGGCTCCCACAGACAGCAGCTGAAGTTCCAGAGGGATACCTAAGCTGTGGAGGTTTCCCACTGAGAATTCTGGGGTCTAAACCACAAGCTGGGCTCACCAGCCCAGAGCACCAGAACTGAGAAAGGTACCCACACAACATCTGGCTGTGAAAAGCATCAGGGTTGCTGTCTGCCAAGGATAGATGGCTGGAAATGCAGGCAACCTCTTAAAGGGCCAACCCACAAAATTCCCTATGTAGCTACTCACCTTGGGCTCCCGCAGAGGAAGGGCAGAGTAAATAGGAGCTGGGTGAGCAGGATCCAGGGTTTGAGGCTCTGGTGCTAGGGGTCAGAAGGCAGACCCCTGGTTTACTGCACTGAGTCACTCTTCCTTTATGCTGCAGAGGACACATTTCTCCTGCAGACCTTCATAATCTAGGCAGATTTTGCCTTCAGGGGAAGCAATTGCTCCACCCACTTGGAAAATACCTTGACCCATCTTGTAGACTTCTGAGGTCCTTTAAGAAGTGAAACTAACAATCACCCTGCAGGCAGAAGAAATTGCCCCATCCTGTTGGAAAACCTCTTGCCCCACCTTGTGGTCCATAGCCTGAGGCTAATCAACACTGCAAACAAAGGCGGATCTCTGGAGGCTTTCAGTTTTTAAATTTTGCCTGACCTAATCTGGGTCCAAGAGCTAAGAAAAGCATAGCTTAGTGAATCTTGGTCCTTTCCAAAGGCACCCAGCCCCATCAGAAGGAGCCACAAGCTGTGGATTTCTTATGGCTTCTAACAGAGTACTCAAGGCCAAAAACAGCATCTGATGTCCTGCACTAGAGATTGGGAGTCGTAGCAGATCTACCTAATATATAGACACAAACCCAAACAGGCAGCCAAAATGGGCATGGAAAAAAATAAGCCCCAAATGAAAGAACAAGAGACTCTTATACAAGAAGAGCTAAATAAAATGTAGATAAGAAATTTATCAGCTATAGAATTCAGAATAATGATGACAAGGATGCTCAACAGCATGCAAAAAGATATAAGAACTATGAAAGAAGACCAGTCAGAAATAAAGAGTGGCATAGCACTAATAAAGAACACATTGGAAGGAATACACAGCAGACTAGGGGAAGCCAAGGATTGGATCAGTGAATTAGAAGACAGGGTAGGAAAAAATCACACAATCAGAGAACCAAAAAAGGAAAAAACAAAAAACAATTAAAAACAGGACAGGTTAAGGGAGCTGTGAGACAACAGGAAACTTAACAATATTCATAGCATAGGAGTATCAGAAGGAAAAGAAAGTGAGCAAGGGGGGGTAGAGAAAGAAAGAGAGAGAGAGAGAGAGAGAAAGAGAGAAATTGTTTGAAGAAATAATGGCAGAAAAGTTCCCTAACTTTGTAAAGGAAAAAATCACACAAATTCAGGAGGTACAGAGTCCCCAAATAGAAGAACTCAAACTGACCTATGCCAAGACACATCATAATTAATATCCCAAAAAAATTAAAGACAAAGAGATAATCTAAAATACAGTAAGAGAAAAGCAATTTGTTACTACAAAGGAGCTCCCAGAGGGCTGTCAGCTTATTTCTAATCAGAAACTCTACAGACCAGAAGGGAATGGCATGAAGTATTCAAAGTAATGAAAACCAAGGATCTAAACCCAAGACAAGGCTATCATTCAGAATAGATGGTAAAATAAAGAGCTTCCCAGGCAAAAGAGGCTAAAGGTGTTTACCACCAAACCAGCACTGTAAGAAATGCTAAAGGGACTGCTGTAATGAGAAGAAAATATATATAGAAAGAGAAACATAGGCATAATAATTAAACTAGTGATAAATACATACCTATCAACAATAACCTTAAATGTAAATGGATTAAGTGCCCCAATTAAAAAACATGGTTGCTGAATGAAAACAAAAACATGACTCAACTATATGCTGTCTACAAGAAACCCACCTCAGAACAAAAGACTCACACAGGACAAGAGTGAAGGGATGGAAAAAAGAGTCCCATACAAATGGAAATGAAAGAAAAGCTGGGGCATAAATACTCATATCTGTCAAATTTGACTTCAAAATGAAGGCCATCATGAGAGATAATAAGGGTCACCACATAATACTAAATGGATGGGTCCAATATATATGCATACAATACAGGAGCACCCAAATGTATAAAAAAACTTCTAGAGCAGTGGTTCTCAACCTTCCTAATGCCACGACCCTTTAATAAGTTCCTCATGTTGTGGTGACCCCCAATAATAAAATTATTTTTGTTGCTACTTCATAACTGTAATTTTGCTACTGTTATGAATCATAATGTAAATATCTGATATGCAGGATGTATTTTCACTGTTACAAATTGAACATAATTAAAGCATAGTGATTAATCACAAAAACAATATGTAATTATATATGTGTTTTCCAATGGTCTTAGGTGACCCCTGTGAAAGGGTCATTCGACCCCCAAAGGGGTCGTCACCCACAGGTTGAGAACTGCTGTTTTAGAGCACTTTAAGGAAGTGCTCAGCAATACAGTCATAGTAGGGGTCTTTAGCACCACACTGACTTCACTGGATAGGTCTTCCAGACAAAATATTGAAAAGGAAACAGGACTCTACATGACGCCATGGATCAGATGGATTTAATAGACATTTATAGAAAATTTCACCCCAAATCTGCAGAATATACATTCTTCTCAAGTGAATATGGGTCAATCTCAACGATAGAACTCATATTAAGATACAGAACATCGCTTCTCGGCCTTTTGGCTAAAATCAAGTGTAGGATACAGAACAAGTATCTACAAGTTCAAGAAGATTGAAATCATATAAAGCATCATCTCGGGTCATAATAGCATGAAATTAGAAATCAATTACAGTAAAAACACTCAAAAACATTCAAGCATGTGGAGGCTAAATGGCATGTTATTAATAATGAATGGGTTACCAATTAGATCAAGAAATAAATAAAAAATTCCTGTAAACAAATGCAAATGGATACACAACAATCCAAAATCTCTGGACACATCTAAAGCAGTCCTGAGAAGGAAGTTCATAGCATTGCAGGCCTACCTCAAAAAACAAGAAAAATTAATAATAAATTATTTAACCCTACAACTTAAAGAATTAGAAAGAAAATCACAAGAAATGTCCAGAGTAAGTAGAAGGAAGAAAATAATAAAGGTTAGAGCAGAAATAAATGACATAGAACCTTAAAAAATGAATGAAATTAAAAGCTGGTTCTTTGTAAAAATAAACATGATAGATTTTTACCCATACTCATCAAGAAACAGAGAGGAACACAATAAATAAAATCAGAAAGGAAAGCAGTGAAGTAACAACTGACACCACAAAAATACAAAGGAATATTAGCAAATTCTATGAACAACTATATACCAACAAGCTGGAAAATGTGGATGAAATGGACAAATTCCTAAAAAAATATAATCTCCCAAAACTGAACCAGGAAGAATCAGAAAACCTGAATAGGCCAATAACAACTGATGAAATAGAAGCAGTAATAAAAACACTCCCACCATACAAAAGCCCTGGTCTGGACAGCTCCACAGGGGAGTTTTACCAAACATTGAAAGAACTAATACCAATCCTCCTCAAAGTATGAAAAAAATCCAAAAAGATGGAATACTTCCCATATCTTTTTATTGCGGCCAGCATGATCCTAAATCCAAAACCAGGTAAAGGCACTACAGAGAAAGATATTACAGGACAATATCTCTGGTGAACACATATGCTAAAATCCTCAACAACATATTAGCAAATTGGACCCAGCAATATGTTAAAAAGATCATATACCAGCGGTTCTCAACCTGTGGGTCGTGACCCCTTTGGGGGTAGGGGTTGAACGGCCCTTTCACAGGGGTTGCCTAAGACCATCAGAAAACACATATATAATTACATATTGTTTTGTGATTAATCACTATGCTTTAATTATGTTCAATTTGTAACAATGAAATTGGGGATCACTACAACTCGAGAAACTGTATTAAAGGGTCACAGCATTAGGAAGGTTGAGAACCACTGTCATATACCATTACCAAGTGGGATTTATTCCAAGGATGCAAGGCTAGTACCATATTCACAAATCAATAGGGTAAATGTAATACATAACATAAACAAATTGAAAGACAAAAATCACATGATCATATCAATAGATGCAGAAAAAAGCATTAAACAAAATCCAACACCCATTTTTTATAAAAATCTCAGCAAAGTTGAAATAGAGGAATCATACTTCAACATAATAAAGGCCATATATGACAAACCTACAGCCAACATCATACTCAATGGGCAAAAACTAAAAGTGTTTCCCATCAGAACAGGAATCAGACAGGGATATCTGCTTTCACAACTCTTATTCAACATAAGATATTAACTCTTTATCAGATTTATCATTGCCAAATATGTTCCCCCATACAGTGGGCTGCCTTTTCATTTTGTTGGTGGTTTCTTTGGCTGTGGAGAAGCTTTTTATTTTGATGTAGTCTCATTTGTTTATTTTCTCCTTAGTTTCATTTGCCTTAGGATCTGTATCTGTAAACATATTGCTATGAGAGATGTCTGAGATTTTGCTGCTTATGGTTTCTTCAAGAATTTTTAGGGTTTCATGACTTACATTTAAGTCCTTTATCTATTTTGAGTTTATTCTTGTGTTTATTCTTGTAAGTTAGTGGTCTAGTTTCATTTTTTTTGCATGGATCTGTGCAATTTTCCCAACACCATTTATTGAAGAGACTGTCTTGATTCCTCTGTATGCTCTTGCCTTCTTTGTCAAGTATTAGTTGAGTGTAATGTCTTGGGTCAATTTCTGGGGTCTCTGGTTTATTCCATTGATCTATATGCCTATTCTTGTGCCAGTACCAGCCTGTTTTGATGACAGTGGCTTTGTAGTAGAATTGATATCTGGTATTGTGATCCCTCCAACTTTGTTCTTCTTTCTTAAGATTGCTGCTGCTGTTAGGGGTCTTATTTGGTTCCATATAATTTTTTGGAGTGTTAGTTTTAGATTGGTAAAATATTCCAACTATAATTGAATAAGGACTACATTGGATCATTGGATCTATAGATTGCATTGGGTGGTATAGCCATTTTAATGATGTTAATTCTACCATTCCATGAACACAGTATATTCTTCCATTTCTTTCCTTTTTAAAAAATATATTTTATTGATTTTTTACAGAGAGGAAGGGAGAGGGATAGAGAGTTAGAAACATCAATGAGAGAGAAACATCGATCAGCTGCCTCCTGCACACCCCCTACTGGGGATGTGCCTGCAACCAAGATACATGCCCGTGACCAGAATCGAACCTGGGACCCTTCAGTCCGCAGGCCGACGCTCTATTCACTGAGCCAAACTGCTTAGGGCTTCCATTTCTTTATATTTTCTCTATATCTTTTTTCAATGTCCTGTATTTTTCTGAGTAGAAGTCTTTTACCAGCTTCCTTAAGCTTATTCCTAAGTATCATAATTGTTGTGTTGTTCTTCTTGTAAATGACATTGTTTGTTTAGTTTCTCTTTCTGAGAATTAATTATTGGTGTATAAAAATGCTATAGATTTCTTTTTTTCCCCCGGTCTTTCAATCTTTCTATTTTACTTATTTATTTATTTTTATTGTGTAAAGTATTACATATAGTATTACATATGTCTCCTTTTTTTCTCCATTGACCTCCCCCCAGTCACAAGGGGAGTGAGGGCAATGCCAGAGATTTCTGGGTGTTAATTTTGCATCCTGCTATGTTGCTGAATTCATTTATTAAACCTAGTAATTATTTGGGGAGTCTTTAGGGTTTTATATGTATAATATCATGTCATCTGTGATTAATTAATGACAGTGTTACTTCCTCCTTTCCAATTTGGATGCCTTTTAATTCTTCTTTTCTGATCACTATTGCTAGGAATTCTAGTACTACTGGTAGATACTTCTCCAAAGTGGACATACAGATGGCCAAGGGACATATGAAAAAATGCTCAAAGTCACTGATCATCAGAGAACTCCAAATTAAAATCACAATGACATAATACCTCACTCTGTCAAAATGTCATGATCAAAAAATAACAAACTCTGGCGAGGAAACAGAGAAAAAAGAACCCTAGTACACTATTGGTGGAAATGCAGACTGGTGTAGCCATTATGGAAAACAATATGGAGTTTCCTCAAAAAATTAAATATGGGACTGCCATGTGACCCAGTGATCCCACTTCTAGGAATATAACCTAAGAAACCTGAAACACTGGTCAGAAAGAATATATGCACCCCTGTGTTCATAGCAGCAGAATTTACAATAGCTAAGATCCAAAAATAGCCCAAGTGCCCATCAGTAGATGAGTAGGTGAAAAAAGCCGTGGTTCATTTATACCATGGAATACTATGCAACAGTGAAAAAAGAGGGATCTCTTACTCTTTGTGACAGCATGGAGGGACCTGGAGAGTATTATGTTAAGAGAAATAAGCCAGTCAGAGAATGACAAGCATCACATGAATTCACTCATATGTGGAATCTAATGAACAAAATAAATTGATGAACCAAATAGATCCAGAATTATAGAAGCATGGAATAGTCTGTGGAATCTCAGAGGGAAAGCAGAGTTGGGTTGGTGGGAGGGAAGAGATCAATCAAAGAAATTGTATGCATGTGTGCATAACCCATGGACACCTACAATAGTGTGGTGAAGGCCTGGGACTGGGGAGGTGGGGGCAGGCTAGAGGAAGTCAATGTGGGGGAAAAGTGAACATATGTATACTTTCAACAATCAAGATTTAAAAAATAAAATAATCATCACAGCTAACACATTTTAAAATAATAAAGGCAGATATCTTTCAAGGTGTAATTGCTTTTGCCTATCTTTATATAATATAATAAATTTTATTTTATAAAATTTTAAAATTTTATTTCCCTTCCACTTGTATTTAGCCATATTTTTCTTTTGTTTATTTGTTAATTCTCACCTAAGAATATTATTCCATTGATTCATAGAGACAGTGGAAGGGAGGGCAAGAGACTGAGAAAAAAATCAACATGAGACACATCAATTAGTTGCCTCCAGCACACACCTTACAGGGGCCTGGGAAGGAGCCTTTAATGGAGGTATGTGCCCTTGACCAGAATCAATCCTGTGACCCTTCAGTGCAGGGTCGACATTCTATCCAATGAACCAAACCAGCTAGGTGCCACCGTTTTCTGATGTTTGTGAATTGCTTTTCTGGAGAAAGGTGGAATTGTGCTTTGCTTTCAAAGTTGTTTCTGTCTACTCAGAGACATTGTAACTAACTAAAGACTCAGCTGCCTACTTGTAAGACATACAGGAAGTAGTGGAATATTGCATTCTAACATGTAGTTCTCCAGAGGAACCTCAAGTCTCCTATATCCTTAGGCCTTTCTCATCTAATAAAAAGGTAATATGCAAATTGACCATCACTCAAACACACAAGATGGCCGCCCCCATGTGGTCAAAGATGGCCGGCAGGAGAGGGCAGTTGGGAGGGACCAGTCCTGAAAGAGAGGGCAGTTGGGGGTGATCAGGCCTGCAGGGGAGTGCAGTTAGGGGTGACCAGGTCTGCAGAGGAGGGCAGTTGGGATGGAGCAGGCCTGCAGGGGAGGGCAGTTGGGGGAAACCAGGCTGGCAAGGGGGGGAAGTTAGGGGCAACCAGGCTGGCAAGGGAGGGAAGTTAGGGGTGACTGGGCTGGCAAGGGAGGGCAGTTAGGGGCAATCGGGCTGGCAGGAGAGCAGTTAGGCATCGATCAGGCTGCCAGAGGAGTGGTTAGGGGGTGATCAGGCTGGCAGGCAAAAGCGGTTAGGGACAATCAGGCAGGCAGGCAGGTGAGCAGTTGGGAGCCAGAAGTCCCAGATTGTGAGATGGATGTCTGACTGTCCATTTAGGCCCAGTGGGATCGGGCCTAAACAGGCAGTCGGACATCCCTCGAGGGGTCCCAGATTGGAGAAGGTGCAGGTTGGGCTGAGGGACACACACACATACACACACACACGCACACACACACACACACCATACATGAATTTCGTGCACCGGGCCTCTAGTATATGATAAAGTGGTCTGTGGGGTGATGATCTTCTGGCAAACATAACTCAGTTTTAGGTTGTGCTATTGAAGAAGAAAATATAATGTTCCTTATATACTAGTAATTGGGCAAAAATTGAGTGAAATATTATATAGCTAAAGGGATAATAGGTAATTTTTTTTCTTTGTTTGCTAGAGGTGTTAGAATGCTGGCTATGGCAGGCTTGCCCTAGCCCTGTTGTCGGCAAACTGTGGCTCGTGAGCCACATGCAGCTCTTTGGCCCCTTGAGTGTGGCTCTTCTACAAAATACCACTTGCGGGCACGCACGTACAGTGCGATTGAAACTTTGTGGCCCATGCACAGAAGTTGGTTTTCTGCCTGGGAAGTCTATTTTGAAGAAGTACTGTTGATATTTGGCTCTGTTGACTAATGAGTTTGCCGACCACTGCCCTAGCCCAATGATGTTGATACCCTAATCCCAGGAACCTGTTAGTAGGTTATTTTTCATGGCAAACAGACTTCACAGATGAGATTAAATTAAGGACATTGAGGTGGAGATTATCCTGGATTATCTGGGTGGGCTGATGTAGTCACAAGGGTCCCTATAAGAGGGAGACAGAAGAGTTGGAATCAGAAGATGTGACAATGAACAAAAAGTCAGAGTCAGAGAGTGATTTGAAGATGCTGTGCTGTTGATGTTGACCATGAGGGAAGAAACTGCCCACCAAAGGATGCAGGTTGACTCTAAAAGCTGGAAAATATAACTCCTAGCTCCTCTGGAGGGTACTTGCTTCTGCCAATATTTTTATCTTGGCCCACATGAACCCATTTCAGACTCTGATCTTCAAAACAATAAGATTATAAATGTGGGTTGTTTGAAGCCAATAAGTTTGTGGTAATTTGTAAAAGCAGCAGAAAGAATCCAACACACTGACACTTCTTTAGAAATGGGGGAAGACCCTGTTATAAGCTAACTTCACATTAATTAAATCATCTTATATTAAAGAAATATATTAATCTTTACAAAGGGTTTAACACATTTAAAACAAAGGTTATAGCATTATATACATTAGAGGCCTGGTGCATGAAAATTTGTGCACTGGTGGATGGGGGTCCCTCAGCCAGGCCTGCCCCCTCTCACAGTCCAGGAGCCCTCAGGGGCAGGAAGCAACCCAGAGATCATGGGAAGGTGATGCCCAATTACACCTCTGCTGCTACCACTGCCGGCAGCACAAGCCTTGGCCAGCCCTGGTTACCTGAGCCTCAGGCAGCCCTGGACGGCTGGGCAGCCAACATCTGAGGCTTGCCTGAGCCTTGGGTGTTGGCTGGGCAGGCACCATCCAAAACTTGCCTGCACCTCAGGACAGGCCTGGGCAGCTGGGCAGCTGCCATCCAAGGCTTGCCTGCAAATCTGGCTGGCTGTGGGTGGCGGGGGTGTTGAGGGGATTGGGGGTCTCTGGAGGGAGGCATGCGAAGCAGCCAGGCCTGCCTGGGGGCTAGCTCAGCTTTGCCGTGTGCCGGCTGCCCTAGCGAGGCTGACAGAACTGGGTGCAGCCATCTTGTGTCTGTGGGCACAGCCATCTTTGAGGGCATGACAGTCAATTAGCATATTCCCTCCTGATTGGTTGTGGGCACCGCCATATTTGAGGGTGGGGCAGTCAATTAGCTTATTCCCTCCTTATTGGCTGTGGGCACCACCAACTCGGTGATGGTGTGAAGGTTAATTAGCATATCCCCTCTTTATTAGATAGGATATATATTAAAAGCCTAAGTGACCCTCATGGCAGAATGACCAGGTGGCAGACGCTCAACACAGGAGCTGCCCTCTGGTAATCAGTGTGCTCCCACAGGGGGAGTGCTGTTCAGCCAGAAGCTGGGCTCACAGCTGGTGAGCACAGCAGTGGAGCCAAGCGGTAAAGAGCAGCGAGCAGGCAGGCAGTAAGGAGTAAGGGGTTCCGGACTGCAAGAAGGTGCAGGCCTGGCTGAGGGACACCCCCCTCCAGTGCATGATTTTTATCTATATATATTATAGATATATATATAGATCTATATATATAGATCTACACTAATAAAAGAGAAACATGGTAATTGGCGTATGACCGCTACCCTTCCCATTGGCTAATTAGCGTATCCTTATGCAAATTAACTGTCAGCCAAGATGGCGGCCAGCAGCCAGGCACTGAAGCGAGCAGGGAGGCTTGCTTCCTCCAGGGACTGCAGGCTCCAACGTTCCCCGCCTCACTTGCCGGCCTCTCAACTGCAACTCTAAGCAACTATTACTATGTTGCAAATAAGAAGCTAAACAAAACTGGCTTTCAGTCAGCCCCGGACCGCAACATTGTATCCATGTTTTCAGCAGCGAGGCCTCAGAGCTAAAGCTGGCCCAGAATTAAAAAAAAAAAAAAGAAAACAAGGAGCGGTTGGGAGCTTTTAGTCAACTGCCAGCGGGAAAACAGCCCTCAGCCCCTCACCCAGCCTGGCCAGGCACCCCAGTGGGGACTCCCACCCTGATCCAGAACACCCTTCAGGGCAAACCAGCCGGCCCCCACCCATGCACCAGGCCTCTATTCTATATAGTAAAAGGGTAATATGCCTCCCGGCACCGGGATCAGCGGAGCAGCAAGGCTCCCGGCACCGGGATCAGCGGAGCAGTGAGGCTCCCGGCACCAGGATCAGCGTGACAGGGGGCAGAGCCCAAACCCCCTGACCAGCCCTGCTCTGTGCCTGATAGGGGGGAGCTCCCCAATACCCCGATTGCCCTGCGGCTCTGTGTTTGACAGTGTGCAGCGCACCAACCCCCTGATCGGCCCTGCTCTGTGTGTGACAGGGTAGAGCCATAACCTCTCCATCGGCCCTGCCCTGAGTGTGACAGTGGCGGTGCCCCAACCCCCTGATCGGCCCTGCTCTGTGAGTGACAGGGGGCAGCGCCCCAACCCCCTGATCGGCCCTGCTCTGTGAGTGACAGGGGGCAGTGCCCCAACCCCCTGATCGGCCCTGCTCTGTGCATGACAGGGGTGGTGCCGCAACCTCCCCATCGACCCTGCCTTGAGTGTAACAGGGGGCAGTGCCCCAACCCCCCAATCAGTCTACCCTGAAAGTTACTGATGGTGGCATTGCAACCTCCCGATCCGCCCTGCTCTGTGCATGACTGGGTGGCCCCCCAACTCCCCAATCGGCCCTGCTCTGAGCCTGACCAGGGGCTGCACTTAGGGATTGGGTCTGCCCTCTGCCACCCAGGAGCAGGCCCAAGCCAGCAGGTCATTACCTCCCGAGGGGTCCCAGACTGTAAGAGGGCACAGGCCGGGCTAGGGGACCCCCCCCCCCCAGTGCACAAATTTTTGTGCACCAGGCCTCTAGTATATATATATCTAGTATATCTACACTAATAAAAGAGAAACATGGTAATTGGCGTACGACCGCTACCCTTCCCATTGGCTAATCAGCATATCCTTATGCAAATTAACTGTCAGCCAAGATGGCGGTCGGCAGCCAGGCAGCTGGAAGCGAACATGAGGCTTGCTTGCTCCAGTGACTGCAGATTCCAACGTTCACCGCCTGCCTTGCAGGCCTCTGAGATGGCAGTTTGAAACTTAGTAACAAATATAGCCGGCTGGGATCTCAGAGCTGAAGTTATACATTGTTTCGATTATAGAACGGCAAACAAACCAGCAGCGGAAGCCTCAGAGCTAGAGCCAGAGCTAAAGCTGGCCCAGAAGAAAAAAAAAAAGAAAAACAGGAGCTGTTGGGAGCTTCAGTCAGCCTGAAAGCAGCCCTCAGCCCCTCACCCAGATTGGCCAGGCACCCCAGTGGGGACCCCCACCCTGAAGGGTGTGTGACCAGCTGCAAACAGCCCTCAGCCCCTCATCCAGGCTGGCCAGACACCCCAGTGGGGACCCCCATCCTGATCCAGGACACCCTTCAGGGCAAACCAGCCCGCCCCCAGGCCTCTATCCTATATAGTAAAAGGGTAATATGCCTCCCAGCACCGGGATCAGCGGAGCCAAGAGGTCTCCTGGCACCAGATGAGCGTGACAGGGTGCAGCGCCCAAACCCCCTGATCGCCCTGCGGCTCTGTGTGTGACAGGGTGTGGCATCCAACCCCCTGATCGGCCCTGCTCTGTGTGTGACAGGGGGTGGCGCCCCAACAACCCCCCCCCCCACGGGCCCTGCTCTGTCTGTGACGGGGTAGAGCCATAACCTCCCCATTGAACCTGCCCTGAGTGTGACAGTGGTGGCACCCCAACCCCCTGATCCGCCCTGCTCTGTGTGTGACAGGGGGCGGTGCCCTAACTCCCCTATCGGCCCTACTCTGTGCGTGACGGGGGAGCTCCCCAACCCCCTGATGGGCCCTGCTCTGTGCGTGACGGGGGGGGGGGGGGGCAGCGCCCCAACCCCCTGATTGGCCCTGCTCTGTGCATCACAGAGGGTGGTGCCACAACCTCCCCATTGACCCTGCCTTGAGTGTGATAGGGGGCTGTGCCCCAACCCCCCAATTAGCCCTACCCTGAGCATGACTGAGGGTGGCATCACAACCTCCCAATCCGCCCTCCTCTGTGCATGACAGGGGGCGGCGCCCCAACTCCCCAATCAGCCCTGCTCTGAGCCCGACCAGGGGCTGCACCTAGGGATTGGGCCTGCCCTCTGCCACCCAGGAGCAGGCCTAAGCCAGCAGGTCGTTATCTCCCGAGGGGTCCCAGACTGCGAGAGGGCACAGGCCAGGCTGAGGGACCCCCCCTTCCCTCCTGAGTGCACAAATTTTTGTGCACCGGGCCTCTAGTATATATATATCTAGTATATATATATATATATATATATATATATATATATATATATATGACAAAAGAAGTAAAAGGAAATAGTTATTTGATGTCACTAAGACAAATGTGATAAAAATAGAACAAAACATTTGTCGTAAAGTCCAAGGAAAGAGAGAGACCTAAAAAAACAAAACAAAAACATGATTAACTATGTCAAATGCTCATCTTTAACTGAGTGAGGGGAAAGTAAGTATGTAAAAAGGCTATTGGACTTCTTGATAAAAACACTGTTAGTGAGCAATAGTTCAATAGTCTTGTGGAGTGGAAGCCTGATGTCAGGAAAGTATACTCTTATATTTGATTTGAATTTGCAATAATTTCCCAAGCATTCATTAATTCAAAAACAGATGTGTCATTTAAAAATAGGCATACATTATGTACAACTGCATAATAATTTGATAATTGATATGCAAAGTTAACATTTATTTATTTTAATTTGTGCCTTTTGTCCCCAAATTTTTAATTGAATTTATGCAAAAATGAAATTTATTTTAAGATATTTTTCAAATTATCTTTCTCCCCTATAATATTTTCATCAAAATATGGACATGATTGTTATATCCAATTTTTTTTCATTTTTTTCTGAACATATGATAAAAACATCTTGAAAATTTCTTTGTTCAGCCTTAATCGGTTTGGCTCAGTGGATAGAGCATCAGCCTGCGGACTGAAGGGTCCCAGATTCGATTCCAGACAAGGGCATGTTCTTTGGTTGTGGGCACATCCCCAGTAGGGGGTGTGCAGGAAGCAGCTGCACCATGTTTTTCTCTCATCAATGTTTCTAACTCTCTATCCCTCCCCCTTCCTCTCTGTAAAAAATCAATAAAATATATTTTAAAAAAATAAAAATGAAAATTCTTTGTTCAGGTTGATTTGCTTGGAGTTTTATTTGCACAGGCTTACTTCACACGAGAGGCCTGGTGCATGAAATTTGTGCACGGGGGGGCGGGGGGGACAGTGTCCCGCAGCCTGGTCACCCTCTCCAATCCAGGAGCCCTTGGGGATATCTTACCCCTGGTTAGGATGGGGCCTAATCCAGCAGTCAGACATCCCTCTCGCAATCCAGGACTGCTGACACCTAACCGCCCACCTGCCTGCCTACCTGATCACCCCTAACTGCCTCTCCTTGCTGGCCTGGTCACCCCCTAACTGCGCCCCTGCAGACCTTGTCACCCCCTAACTGACCCCCCGCCAGCCTGGTTGCTCCCTAACTGCTCCCCTGCTGGCATGATCACCTCTAACTGCCTCTGCCTCAACCCCACTACCGTGGCTTTGTCCAGAAGGAAGTCGGATGACTGGAAGATGCCCAGTCGACCTGGTCTAATTATCATATTACCCTTTTATTAGTATAGATTCTTTGCATAGCCAGGCATGTCTTTAATTTCTATTGGAATATTGGCCACTCAGAATCACATTATAGTTCAGTGTCATTTGTATGAATTCTTTTGGTTACAGGATTATTTATAATAAATTAAATAAAAGCAGTGAAATTTTCAGCAATATTGAGCTTGAAAGAGTTACTTTTTAAGGCTTAACTGTTCCCACAGTTCCCACTATAATTGTTGCTAATTATTTTTGTGTTGTAATAAAGCAATAATGATCAAAGCACAGGGCCTTTCTTAGGGATTCATGACTGGCTGGCTTTGCATTGGGCCATTAACTCCAGTTATTAATTCCCTTGGAAATGCATTGTGCTGAGGTCATTATTGCTAATAACAGAGATGTATGAAAACATTTTTACACATTCTGAAGTAAAACTGTTGGTTATTTTCTGCCTGTAAAAGTTTTGTGATTGAAAAATCTAAGAGTGATCAAGTTTGGCCAAAAGAGAAAAATAAAGTGTATTTCAGTTGAGAGGAATATAATATGCATTTTATATATATTAATATGATATCATATGTGCATATATGTGTACACACATATCTATATAAATGCTTTATGTGAACACATGAGCAAACATTATCTTTATTTTTTATCCTTGCACTGTATAAACATACTTACCTTGTGAATCTGTACTAATAATAGCCTAGGTAGCATCACTCCCTCACACGTCACAAGATGGCCATCACAAGATGGCTGCATGCACAGTGGAGGTGGGGCCCAGTGGCTGCTCTGCACTGTGAGGCCTGGGAGTCCTGCAGCTCTGTGCAATGCAGAGGAGGCCGGTCCGGGCATCTCTGCCACCTTGCGTGGAGGAGGCAGGTCCCGGAAGAGGAGGCAGTCACTGCAGGGGAGGGCAGTTGTGGGTAATCAGGCTGGCAGGGGAGGGCAGCTGGGAGTGATCAGGCCAGCAGGGGAGGGCAGTTGTGGGCAATCAGGCTGGCAGGGGAGGGCAGTTGGGGGCAATCAAGCCGGCAGGGGAGGGAAGTTGGGGAGATCCAGCCTGCAGGGGAGCGGTTAGGTGTCAATCAGGCTGGCAGGCAGAAGTGGTTAGGGGCAATCAGGCAGGCAGGCAGGCAGGCGAGTGGTTGGGAGCCAGCGGTCCTGGATTGTGAGAGGGATGTCGGACTGCCGGTTTAGGCCCGCTCCCAGCAGGGACAGGCCTAACCAGGCAGTCAGACATCCTGCAAGGGGTCCCAGATTGGAGAGGGTGCAGGCTGGGCTGAGGGACACCCCCACTCTGTGCATGAATTTTGTGCACCAGGCCTTTAGTATATTATATATAAGTTAAAGATTTTAAAGACTGCCATTTCTGATTGTAGCTATATTCTTATTTATGAAAAACAAATACTGAGCAAATATACTTTCCTTTCTCATATATAACTATTCCTCCTTTATATACCTGGGAGAATGAATAAAATTTTCTTCAAAAATTAATTTTTTTTATTTCGTAATCAATAAAAATTTATTTATGTTTTCTTCCAGTTATAATTCCTTAACCTAATGACAGTGGTGGCACTATAATTGTCACTCAAAATGTGTGTTTTTTAAATAAACATTTTCTTGTTGATAGTATTACAGATATCTCCCCTATTCACCCCTTTAGCCCTCCTACCAGCCCCTATGTGTCCCAAGTCTTCACCACCTTATTGCCCATGTCCTTGGGCTATGCGTATAAGTATATAAGATCTTTGGTTTATCTCTTCTTGCCCCCACAACCCCACATCGAGGTATGTCAGTCTGTTCCATGCCTCCATGCTTATTTTATTTTTTAAAATATTCTGTATACACATCACCAAAGTTCTCACCAAAAGAAGAGCTACAATGTGATATATAAGATTGTTTGAGGATAATTAAATAGCAAACAAGTTAAACTGTGTCTTGAAGTTCAAGGGCCCAATCAAAGAACTATAGTTGAAAGTTTATTTTAGTTAAGCTTTCCTAAGGGGAACAGGTTATCTTCAAAAAGAGTTGAGAGACAAGGAGAAACAAAATATTCAAATTGGAATTGAGCAAAACTTAAGAAATTGTTTTTCTTTTACTCCCTTGTAAATGAAAAAAATCAGTTACTGTTAGATTTAACTTATTTAGAAAGATAATCTTCAATTTTTAAATTTTAAATTTATACTTTTAAGTACAAATTTGAATATTATATGCAATTGCTATTTAGTTTTTGCTTTTTATATTCTCCCATATTTAAAACTTAAACACTGAGGACAATAAACAAAGGGGAAAGTGATATGGCTAATGGAGAATTTCAGATAATTTTTAAAATAAAATTTACTCTACCCAATGGAATTGGAAAGAGGAAATATAACTGAAAACATCAGCTACCATACAAATGCAAACTGGAAAAAAAAAAAAAAACGAGCAAAAAACAACTGGGATATAATGCTTTTAACTTTAAAGATAGTAGAAAACTAGTAATTCAATCTGTATTTCTCTAAGTGCAAATCAATAAAATGTGAATTAGTAGATAGATCTATCTTCATTTTACAGATGAAAAAAACATGGCTCATGTAACAAATTTAATGGAGGTAAATCATTTGCAGAGCAGTAGAACTAGGATTTAAATTACTCACAAGCATAATTTTTTGCCTTATTCCAGTTGGTCATATCACAGAGAAACATTTACTAGTTTCTATAGATAGATAAGTGACAGTAACAAGATAACTGTTTTCAGTAGATGATATGATAACTTAGCTGAGTCATGGTGCCCAAATATTTCATAAAAAAATTATTCTGGATATTTCTGTGAAGGAGATTTTTGGTGAGGTTAACATTTAAATAAGCAGACATTGAGTAAAGCTGGTTATACTCCATAATATGGACGGACCTTACCCAGTCTGGTAAAGGCATTAATAAAACAAAGACTGACTTCTCTTGAACAAGAAGGAATTCTGCCAGTAGACTGTTTTTGGACTCTTATGATACCTCTTTTCTGAGTCTCCAGCCTGCTGATCTGCCTTGAAGATTTTGACTTTACCAAGCCTTGACAATCTCATGAGGCAATTCCTTACAATAAATTTCTGTCTCCTTAAAATATGTGTGTGTGTGTGTGTGTGTGTGTGTGTGTGTGTTTATCCTGTTTGTTATGTTTCTCTGAAGAATCTAGGCTAATACAGATAGGTAAAAAAGGAAATAGGAAATGGTGTGAAGAACCAAAAATATGTTGAAACAAGTGCAGATATAGAAAACATAATATGAGTCTGAGAATATCTTTGCATGCAAGTTCCAAAAAAATCCCTACCCCTACTTTCAGAAACATACAACCAAACAAAACAACACCAAACCTCTGGGCAGAGTGTGGGCTTCACATGAGGATCTAGTGGTATTTTAGTGATGTTTTCTGGCACACTGATATGCTAAAACTCCGTATTTGATATACCTACACTTTTATTTCTCTTTTTAAAAATCTAGGTTCATATACAGTTTAAGGTTAAAAATTCTTAGGAAATTCTTATTAAAATAATTTTTGAGGGGGGAAAAAATGGCGGAGGCATAGACGGACGTGTTGTTGCTTTGTCCCGGAGCAGATAAGGGCGAGCAGCTGAAACGGGTAACTATCAGCCCGAACAAACAAAGGAGTTTCAGCTGAGAGACAGTCTGCAGCCAGGAAAGACAGAGATCTCCTTGAAAATGGGGATGGTTAGAGATTGAGGGTGAAACCTCCCCCTGGGCGCCAGCCCAGCGGCGAGACCAAGGCATCTTGAGTAGCTGTTATCTGCATCCAGAGATCAGCTACTAACCCGGAGGCAACAGCTCTCAAGCAGCGCAACTACTTCATGAACTCAGAGGAGACCTGCTTCCCTCCACGGAAAGCAGATCCAAGCAACAGCGGCCTCCTGATCACCACACACTCTGTCTGGGGAACAGTTGCTGTGTGTGAAGCCTCCCTCCAGCAGCCAGAAGAGCCACCACAGCTGTGAACAGCACCCACCAGAGGCCCTGCTATCAACAGAGGAGCCGCTGCTAACCGCCCAAGGAGCAACCACAGCCCGAGGAGCCACTGCTACCCAGGGAGCAGCCACTGCCACCCAGGGAAGAGCCACTGAACGACTCAACAACTAGATATGTCAGTGAGATCAAACATGGGTAGACAAAGAAATGCCCAAAGGAAAGAGAAGGAGGACTCGCCAGAAAAGCAGCTAAGTGAGACAGAGATATGCAACATGACGGAAAAAGAATTCCGAATAAGGGTCCTAGAGTACATGCACCGGATGTGCAAGAAGCAAGAAGAAACAGATGAAAAAATCAACTACTTATGCAAGAAGCAAGAAGAAACAGATGAAAAGATCAATAACTTTTGCAAGACCCAAGAAGAAATGAAGAGCGATATAGCTGCAATAAAAAACACCATTGAAAGTATCAACAGTAGACTGGGAGAAGCGGAAGACCGAATAAGTGAATTAGAAGACAAGGAAGCAAAACACACGCAAACTGTACTGCAAATGGAGAAAAAAATTAAAAGACAGGAGGAGAGCCAAAGGGAGCTTTGGGACAACATGAAACGAAACAACATACGAATAATAGGGGTGCCAGAACAACAGAAAGATGAACATGGATTAGAAAACCTATTCGAAGAAATAATATCAGAAAACTTCCCTGAGGTGGGGAAGAAAAAAGTCACGCAAGCCCAGGGAGTCCCAAACAAGGTGAACCCGAAAAGACCCACACCAAGACACATCATAATTACCATGGCAAATGTTCAGGATAAAGAGAGAATCTTACAGGCTGCAAGAGAGAGAAGGAAAGTTACATACAAGGGATCTCCCATTAGATTATCAAATGATTTCTCAACAGAAACACATCAGGCCAGAAAAGAATGGACGGAAATCTACAAAGTGATGCAAAGCAAAGGACTGAATCCAAGAATACTCTATCCAGCAAGGCTATCATTCAAAATTGAAGGGGAAATAAGAAGCTTCACAGACAAAAAAGGGCTAAGGGAGTTTATCATCACCAAGCCAGCCATGCAAGAAATGCTAAAGGGACTGGTGTAAAAAGAAGAAATAAAAAGCTCAGAAAGAAAACAGCCACACACAAAAAAAGAAATGGCTACAAACAAGTACCTTTCAATAATAACTTTAAATGTAAATGGACTAAATGCTCCAACCAAAAGACATCGAGTGGCTGAATGGATAAAAAAACATGATCCATACATCTGCTGTCTACAAGAGACCCACCTCATTAGAAGGGACTCACACAGATTGAAAGTGAAGGGATGGAAAAATATCTTTCACGCAAATGGAAAGGAAAAGAAAGCTGGGGTAGCAATACTTATATCGGACAAAATACATCTCAAAGTGAAGGCCATATCCAGAGATAAGGAAGGCCGCTTCATAATACTAAAAGGATCAATACAACAAGAAGATATAACCCTGGTAAACATATATGCACTCAATGCAGGAGCACCCAAATTCATAAAAAAACTCCTGGAAGATATCAAAGGAGAGATCGACAACAATATAATCATAGTAGGGGACTTTAATACACCAATGACTTCACTGGATAAGTCCACTAGACAAACAATCAGCAAAGAAACAGCAATCCTAAATGACTCATTAGATCAGATGGACTTAATTGACATCTTCAGAACACTCCACCCCAAAGCCATGGAATATACATTCCTCTCAGGTGCTCATGGGACATATTCAAAAATAGACCACATATTGGGTCACAAGCAAAGTCTCCACAAATTCAAGAAGATTAAAATCATAAAAAGCATCTTCTCAGACCACGATGGCATAATGTTAGAAATAAACTACAATAAAAACAACCCAAAATACTCAAACACTTGGAAGCTGAATAGCATGTTATTAAATATTGATTGGGTTACCAATGAGATCAAAAAAGAAATTAAAAACATCCTGGACACTAATGACAATGAAAACACAACAATCCAAAACCTATGGGACACAATGAAAGCAGTCCTGAGAGGGAAGTTTATAGCTCTACAGGCCTATCTCAAAAAACAAGAAAAAATGGTAGTAAATAATCTAACTCTTCAACTCAAAGAATTAGAAAGAGAGCAACAAGAAAACCCCAGAGTGAGCAGAAAGAAGGAGATAATAAATATTAGAGCAGAAATAAATGACATAGAGACCAAAAAAACAATACAGAAAATCAATGAAACCAAGAGCTGGTTCTTTGAAAGGATAAACAAGATTGACAAACCCCTAGCCAGGCTCACCAAGAAGCAAAGAGAGAGGTCCCAAATAAACCAAATCAGAAATGATAGAGGCGAAATAACAACAGACCCCACAGAAATACAAATGATTGTTAAACAATACTACGGGCAACTCTACTCCAACAAACTAGACAACCTGGAGGAAATGGACAAATTCCTAGAAAAATACAACAGTCCAAAACTCAATCAGGAAGAATCTAAAAACCTCAATAGGCCAATAACTATGGAAGAAATTGAAGCAGTCATCAGAAAGCTTCCAGCAAACAAAAGCCCAGGGCCAGACGGCTTCACAGGGGAGTTCTACCAAACATTCAAGGAAGAACTAAAACCTACCCTCCTCAGACTACTACAAAAAATTCAAGAGGAAGGAACGCTTCCAAGCTCATTCTATGAAGCCAGCATCACCCTAATACCAAAACCAGGTAAAGACATCACAATGAAAGAGAATTACAGGCCAATATCCCTCATGAACATAGATGCCAAAATCCTCAACAAAATCTTAGCAAATCGGATCCAGCAGTACATCAGAAGGATCATACACCATGACCAAGTAGGATTTATCCCAGAGATGCAAGGATGGTACAACATCCGTAAATCAATAAATGTGATACATCACATAAACAAATTGAAAGAAAAATACCACATGGTCATATCAATTGATGCAGAAAAAGCATTTGACAAAATCCAACACCCATTTTTGATAAAAACTCTCAGAAAGGTGGGAATAGAAGGATCATACCTCAACATAATAAAAGCCATATATGAAAGTCCCACAGCCAACATCATACTCAATGGTCAAAAACTAACACCATTTCCCCTAAGAAGAGGAACAAGACAGGGATGCCCACTCTCACCACTCCTGTTCAACATAGTCCTGGAAGTATTAGCCATTGCAATTAGACAACAAGAAGAAATAAAAGGCATCCAAATTGGAAAAGAGGAAGTAAAACTGTCCTTATTTGCAGACGACATGATATTATACATACAAAACCCTAGAGACTCCATCAAAAAACTACTAGACTTAATACATGAATTTGGCAATGTAGCAGGATACAAAATTAACCCCAAGAAATCTGAGGCATTTCTATACACCAATAGTGAACTTTCAGAAAGAGAGATTAGAAAAACAATCCCATTTACCATCGCACCAAAAAAATTAAGATACCTAGGAATAAACTTAACTAAAGAGGTAAAAGACCTCTACTCAGAAAACTACAGGACGTTGAAAAAAGAGATAGAGGAAGACATAAAGAGATGGAAGAACATACTATGTTCTTGGATTGGTAGAATCAACATCATTAAAATGTCCATACTACCCAAAGCAATCTATAAATTCAACGCACTTCCCATTAAAATACCAATGGCCTTCTTCAAAGATCTAGAACGAACTCTCCAAAAATTCATCTGGAATAAAAAAAAGACCCCGAATAGCTGCAGCAATCCTGAGAAAGAACAAAGTAGGTGGGTTCTCAATGCCAGATATCAAGCTGTATTACAAAGCCACTGTTCTCAAAACTGCCTGGTACTGGCACAAGAACAGACATATAGATCAGTGGAATAGTATAGAGAGTCCAGAAATCGGCCTGAACCAATATGCTCAATTAATTTTTGACAAAGGAGGCATGAACATACAATGGAGTCAAGATAGTCTCTTCAATAAATGATGTTGGGAAAATTGGACAGATACATGCAAGAAAATGAAACTAGACCACCAACTTACACCAAACACAAGAATAAACTCAAAATGGATAAAGGACTTAAATGTACGACAGGAAATCATAAAAATTCTAGAAGAATCCAAAGGCAACAAAATCTCAGACATATGCCAAAGCAATTTTTTCACTGATACAGCTCCTAGGGCAGTTGAAACTAAAGAGAAAATGAACAAATGGGACTACATCAAAATAAAAAGCTTCTGCACAGCAAAAGAAACTATCAACAAAACAACAAGAAAACCCACTTCATGGGAAAACATATTTGCCATCGTCATATCTGATAAGGGCCTAATCTCCAAAATTTATAGTGAACTCATACAACTTAACAAAAAGAAGATAAACAATCCAATCAAAAAATGGGCAAAGGAGCTAAATAGACACCTCTCAAAAGAGGACATTCAGAAAGCCAAGAGACATATGAAAACATGCTCAAAGTCACTAATCATCCGAGAGATGCAAATCAAAACAACAATGAGGTACCATCTCACACCTGTCAGGATGGCAATCATCAACAAATCAACAAACGACAAGTGCTGGAGAGGATGTGGAGAAAAGGGAACCCTCCTGCACAGCTGGTGGGAATGCAGACTGGTACAGCCACTATGGAAGACAGTATGGAGTTTCCTCAAAAAATTGGAAATGGAACTCCCATTTGACCCTGTGATCCCACTTCTAGGAATATATCCCAAGAAACCAGAAACACCAATCAGAAAGGATATATGCACCCCTATGTTCATAGCAGCACAATTCACCATAGCTAAGATCTGGAAACAGCCTAAGTGCCCATCAGTAGATGAATGGATTAGAAAACTGTGGTACATCTACACGATGGAATACTATGCTGCTGTAAAAAAGAAGGAACTCATACCATTTGCAAAACCATGGATGGAACTGGAGAGCATTATGCTAAGTGAAATAAGCCAGCCAATGAAGGAAAAACACCACATGATCTCACTCATTCATGGATAATAAAGACCATTACAAACTTTTGAACAATAATAGATACAGAGGCAGAGCTGCCTCAAACTGATTGTCAAACTGCAGTGGGAAGGCCAGGGAGGGTTGGGGGACAGGAGGGAGGGGAGTAAGAGATCAACGGAAGGACTTGTATGCATCTATATAAGCATAACTAATGGATATAAGACACTGGGGGTTAAGGGAGGGCAGGGGTTTGTCAAGGGTGGGGGGGATAAAAAGGGCACTTATGTAATACCCTTTGTAATACCTTTAGCAAAAATAAAAAAACTAAAGAAATAATTTTTGAGAAGAATATGTATGATTTCATTTGTATGTAATGATATATATGGAAATTATTATTAGCTAAATAGGAAAATGTAGAGGTTGAGAAAATGTATCTTTTGTGATACATAAAAATTAATTTGCTTTATAAAAATCTTGATACACCTTTAGTAACATATCATCTCTCCTGGAGGGCTTATATTATTTTAATTTCATTTAACCATATATACAGGTATATATATATATATATATATATATATATATATATATATTCATGTTTGTATGAAGAGTGGCCCATTTGCAAAGAGCTTTATTGCATACCTTGTTTTTTTTATAGACCACCCACATATACTTCAGAAATAATTATGCCTATGTAGCAGCTTAATACTTATTTCTCTGTAACAATCTTTAAAAATATATATATATATATATATATATATATATATATATATATATATATTGATTTCAAAGAGGAAGGGAGAGGGAGAAAGAGAGATAGAAGTATCAATGATGAGAGAGAATCATTGATCAGCTGCCCCCTGCACAACCCCTTCTGGGTATTGAGCCTGCAACCCAGGAATGTCCCCTTGACAGGAATCGAACTCGGGACCCTTCAGTCCACAGGACAAGCTCTATCCCCTGAGCCAAACCAGCTAGGGTTCTCTGTAACCATCTTAATGGTGGGGGAGGTTTCCTCCAGAGCAGAATATCATGGGTAAGGGCGTTTGTTTGGGATGGCAGCTTCTAAAAGAAATTCAGGGGACTCCTCAGTAAGTAAAGATGATTCCTTCTTTTTTAAAAATTATTTTTCAAATGCAGTTTACATTCAATTTATTTTGTATTAATTTCTGGTGTACGGAACAGTGGTTAGTCATATACTTTACAAAATGATCCCCTCGATATTTCCAGTACCCACCTGGCACCATACATACTTATTACAATACTAAAGGCTCAGCGCACAAAATCATGTGCAGGTAGGGTCTCTAGGCCTAGCTTGCAATCAGAGCCATCTTCTGCCTGCTCGTCAGTCCCCAGTCCCACCTCACCACCACCCCCCAGTTTGCTGTGGTTCCCCCATTTGCCATTCTGCAATTGGAGCCTGCGGGCCGGGAAGGGGGAGGGATTGAGAGATGGTCAATGCACCTCATAGTGACTGGTAGAGTGTTCATTCCAGTCGTTACACTTATGATCTCTGGCCTTTTATTATATAGGACTAGAGGCCCGAAACAGGAAATTTGTGCATGGGGGGGGGGGTGTCCCTCAGCCCAATCTGCACCCTCTTCAATCTGGGACCCTTCGAGGGATTTCCGACTTCTCGCAGGATTAGGCCTAAACAGGCAGTCGAACATCCCTCTCACAATCCAGGACTGCTGGCTCCCAACCACTCGCCTGCCTGCCTGCCTGATTGCCTCTAACCACTTCCCTTCCAGCCTGATCTATGCCTAACTGCTCCCCTACCGGCGCTATTGCCCTTAACTGCCCTCCCCGGCAGGCCCGATTGCCCCTAACTGCCCTCCCCTGATGGCCTGGTCACCCCTAACTGCCCTCTCCTGCTGGCCCTATTGCCCCTAACTTCCTTCCCTGCTGGGCTGGTTGCCCCTAACTGTCCTCCCCTGAGGCCCAGTTGCCCCCAACTGCCCTACCCTGCAGGCCTGGTTCCCCCCAACTGCCCTCCCCTGCAGGGCTGGTCCCTCCCAACAGCCCCCCCTGCTGGCCTGATCACCCACAACTGCCCTCCCCTGCCAGCCATCTTGTGTCCACATGGGGGCTGCCATCTTTCACCAGATGCAGGAGGCCATCTTGTGTGTTGGAGTGATGGTCAATTTGCATAATACTCTTTTATTAGGTAGGATTGTTGACTATATTCCCTATAATGCTTTCTTTTTGAGGGAAATGATACTTATACTTCTTGTTATGCTTATGTATTTAAACTGTTGTAATATTGCTGAATTGTATCTCTAAAATATTTCCAGTGGTGACAAAGTGGGTAAAAGTAAGATAAATGGGAAAAAAGGGTGAAAACTGAGGAGGAATAATTAGGGATTCTTTTCACCCTAGGTGCTATCCTTTAATTCTGTCTGTATAGGATGACTTTTATGGATTTAATGGGAGGTATATTTAGACCCACATCTTGAAGTACCTGTGGGGCAGAGAGCTTAGAAAGTGTTCTCATTTGTAGGCAGCCCCTTTGGATGCTGCCACTTGGCTGACCTCTGAAATTTCTCCTCCATTAGAGCATTTTCAGGATGGGACCCTCTCCTTAGGAATAAATACAGATGGACAGTGAAAGTCTGCAGATTGATACTGCCTCTGAATCATTTCACAGACAGAAAAGTGGCAGGGTTCCATCTACATTATTTTATTTTGCATAATCACTTTCACAAGGAGAGCTCAATTTGTTAATTTGATAATGAGTTATGATGATGATCAATTAAAAGCAAAGTTTTATTCATGGTAGTTAAGGAATTGAAATGAAAAGTTTTCATTTCAGAATGATGCCAAAAGCAAAATTATACATAAATAGCATTATCTATGCTCAGCTTAAGATGCTGGTATTCTTTCCTATGAGAACAATTTTTAAGTAATATTTTTTGGTTGCTATTAAATTTACAAATGTAACAAAACCATCCATAATCTTGCCACCTTGAAATAAAGCATTCTTCTTTCTCTCTTTTTTTTCCTAAATTTTGCTGAAACCGTAAGATTATCTTATATGTCTATAGGTTTTTATATTGTTCAAAGTATTTTCACATTCATTATCTCAAGTTTTCAGTGTTTCATAAAGATAATACAAATAATTATATCCTAGTTTACAAATGTATAAATTAAGTCTTGTGTGGACTTGCTTAAGGTTTTACAAGTAAAATTATAGTAGTTGACCAATGACTAAAACCTAAAATCTGGTTCCAAAAAAGTCATATGTATCATGAATTATTAAACTTATTCATATTAAGCATCAACAATGCCTTAATAATTGGAGCATAATTTAAAATCCATTATTTTAGGTCACTATTAGGTCCCTCTGCTTCATCTTCACTCCACTGGACACTATGGGTTTCAGGACCTTTGATCCATGCCACCATGTGTGTGTCATCATCTTCCTGCCCCCAAATGAGTATTACAATATAAGCAACTCCTAGCCTCCAAATTAATACAGTCATTTATTTTCTTACACATCCATTAATTTAGTGCAGCAAAGGTTCCAAGCAAAGGTCCTAAGCTGAATAGCCACTGGAAATCCAAACAGATCAGAGAATGAATGAGCTAAATTTATAGGAAGGTGGCAGACAGCAAGGGTAAGAGGCGAGAGGGAACAATAAATGTCCTGGAGGATAATTGGATTGTCACATTAATCTAAAACTTTAGGCCACTTAACTCCTTGGTACAATGATTAGAAATGAATTCCCAATCCAGTGGGATCAAATCGGGCTCATGATGTATTTCAGTTATCCTCAGATTGTCTTTTGGCCCATCTGTTTAGACAAATGCTAGAGCCTTCGGGATAGAGACAATAATCAAATTTGAGGGCAATGAAATGTTTCATTAGTAGAGTTCCTATATAAAATTAAGATAAGTTTTGTGTGGAGTCAACAGGGTATAATACAGAAGAGAAAGTTGTTTCTCATGATCAACTTCAGCATCAATATTTCCAAACGTAAAGGCAAGTGGGGATAGATAAGGCACAAAAGTCAACATAATAGCCCACCAGCAGCTCTAGTCAAAGACATTTTGAGTAGCAGATATGCCCTCCAGGTGGTGGTTATAGGACTAAAAAGGAACTCATCCTTTACAGTAAATGAGGAGGAACTTTGTAGACTCATCTGAGAGGAAGAACTTGATGTTTTAGGGCAAAGATAAGTATGGGAGTAAAGTAATTTTACCCTCTGTCTCTATTCTACTATAGCCTGGGATTTTCTGTTATATGGGAATTAAGTATTTAACTCTACCTCTGAACAAGGCACTATGCCAAACTTTTGGGGAATATAAATAAGAATAAAACAAATTCCTTTGAATTTAAACATATGTTCTTAGACTCTATTTGTCAAAAAAAAAAAAAAAAAAAAAAAAAACAGGGAAAAAACCAGAGAATCAGACAGGAAAATATGTATGGAAAATTGAGGGGACAACATAGAAATGGTAATCTATAGATGGAATATTGAAAGGGATAAATTTTACCAGACAGTAAAATAATTAGGCACCTGGGCTAAGTCAGATTGACCCATAGCATTAATTGTTTCATTGTACTGAGATTTGGGCAAATCCTCAAGTTATGTGGAGAATAATTATAAAAGTAGTTTTATAAAATATGACGTTGAGTTTATTGTAGATTCTGGTTAATGATTTTGTTCTTTATAACATCAGGTCCCAAGATAAATTGTTGTGAGAACTCAGTACCAGAAAATATTATGCTTAATAATTGGTTTTGTTGTATGGATTCTAAATTGTGTAACTGACTGAATTTGAAAGAAAATGTGTGGTATATCCAGAGTTTTGGCTTATTTTGATAATCCTATTTATTTACTGTATGTATTTACTGTATTTACTTATTTTTCCACACTCTCAAGTCTACTTATTAAATTTCATTTATATTGCCTTTTATTCTTTCTGGATGATGTAAAAACTATATTGTTACATGAAGTAATTCTTTCATGCCTTAAGAAAAAACAAAAAAGTAAAATGGGCAAAGTGTAGTTACAAAGTGTACATTTTAACATAGAGTTAAGCAGAATTCTTAGCCATGATGTAGCTAAGGGTCTGTAATAACCTTTAAAACAACATTTCTGCCTACTTCTGAAGAGGCACTGTCCTATGGTAGTGGATCTAGAAAGCAGTGAAGTCCAGTTTGGAGTCTGGAGGATACTGTTGAACCAAATAAATGATAATCACTTGAGATACTCAGCTCAGTGACTGTATGCAGAATTGGAAGAAAGTTATTCCTCAGCTTTTCAGGTTGTGGTAAGAGAACCAAGATGATACGAGTAATTACTAGTTTCCTAGGTGAGCCATAAAAAATACCACAAGCTGGGTAGCTTAATACAACATAAGTCTATTGGCTGCCAGTTCCGGATGTGGGCTAGAGACCTGAATTCAAGATTTATGCAGAGCCATGCCCCCAACTGAAGGCTCTAAGGAAAAGATCCTTCCATGCCCTTCCTACCTTCTTGGGGTTGGCATCCTTGGTTTGTAGACACATCACTCAAATATCTGCCTCCATCTTCACATGGCCTGTTTCCCTAAGGATGTGCCCAAATTTCCCTTCAATTTCCAGATTCACTAGTAGAAAGAGAGCACAGCTTTAGAAACAAACAAATGTTGTATGTATTAAAGGTCATTTACAGACTTTTATGAACAACATATTAATTCAGAATTCTGGTTATTTCTATGCTAAAACCTCCAGTGACTACACATTTCCTACTTTTTCTTTTTCTGTTTAGGCCTAGTCCAGTCCAGCATGATCTTACCTTAACTTGATTATGTCTACAAAGACTTTATATTAACACTAGAGGCCCAGCACACGAAATCGTGTGGGTAGGGTCCTGTTATGCCAAGATTTCAAGATCCCCACAGACCAACAGGGAGCCATGTTCGATGCAAAAGCAAAGGATCCTTTATTATTAGTAGTACAGACCCTGGTCTGGCTCCCAGCCCCCTCTGACCCAAGGCCAGAATGGGGGGAGAGACCCCGTGAGAAAAACCAGGGTTTTAATAGGGGGTGGAGTGAGGGGACTGTGGGCCCTGCCTATTGGCCAGGTGCAAGCCGGGTCTTGTTACATAGGATGCGGTAATTCTTATGGCGCGCACATCCCTCAACTGTCATTGGTTAGTTTAAAGAAATCCCAGGCGTGGCCAGCAGAGGCCTGGGCTTCCGGGAAGAAGGGGGTCTGAGCACATGGCTCCTACCCCAACATGGAGGATAGGGGCAAGACGGAGGGCATAGCCCTCACCCTTTCAGGTCCCTAGGCATAGCTTGCAATCAGGGCCATCTTCTGCCCATTCACCAGTCCCCAGGTTGAATGCCGCCTCCACCACCAGGGCCAATAGGTCACGGGCACACCTGCAGCTTCGTCAGTGCCACAAGCCCCAGCAGCAGGAGCAGTGGCTCCTGCGTGAGCAGCCCCGAGTGGGCACTAGCACCTGCTTTCCTGCCAGCCTGAGCCCCCAAGCAGCCGCATGCACATGGAGGTGAAGTAGCCCGCATCTGCTTTCCCTCTGGCCCAAGCCCTCAAGCAGCCAGGAATGAGATGGGGATCCCAGTGCCTGACAGCCAGCCTGGTCCTCCTGCCACCCACCCGATTCCCAGTTCACCATCGCTGATCCATCGGAGCCTGCAGGCTGTGGGGAGGGACCAAGAGGTCAGCCATTCGCCCGCTTGCCAGTCCCCAATCACTCCCCGCTGCCACCCACCCACTTCTTAGTGGTTCCCTGTTCACCTGCGGGGGTGGGGGGTGGGGGATGTGGGGGAGGGGAGGGACTGAAGGTGGTCAATGGACCTCATGGCGACTGGTCAAGCAGTCGTTCTGGTCTTTATGCTTATGGTCCCTGGCTTTTATTATATAGGATAAGGTCACATTTACAAGTACAGGGGGTTAGAACTTTAATTTGAAAATTTTGGAGACATAACTCAACTCAAAACAATAACTATAGTAATAATACAGCACAGATTATACTTAAAGCCAGGTTTTGGCCTCCCACTCCAATAACTGTGTTGTTACAACTACTTACTGTTCATCTCAAGTAGTTGTACAAGTTTATGTTTGCTACATTAACCTCCCGATCTTTTCACTTTCAGTAGCACCTGGTACCTGTCTTTTTTTTACTTGAATTATCTCTCACTGTATAGTGCCTTCAGAAGAATGATTCATTGGCTAGGACAACCAACTGATTATTTAAGCTGCTAATAATATTTCCTCTTTCAGATGATACACCCAGACTCCATTGAGCAAGTGACACCACAATTCCTTATAATCTCAAACTCCTGAAATGCTTATGTTACCACTTATCTCAGACAGATAGGCCACCTGGCTTAACAGTAAGTCGTTGCTGATCCCTACTCCAGTCTGAAACATTTATGAACTTAACATGCATGAAATTTGGAACTAGACCGAAATGAGTTAAAACTGATTTTGCAAACACTGATGTGAGGGCAGACTGTTTTGTGGGTCAGCTGGGTTTGGAGAGGCACAGAATTGAGTCCTAGTTTTCCTGACACTGAGTCTAAATCCTAAAGGGGAAAAACAGTGAATTCTATAAGACTTTCATAGGAAACATGCCAGTTCATCGAAAGAAATAAATCATGTTCACATGCAATTCTAGAGTAATTGAACAAAATATACATTCTAATCATGCCACTTCTGAGTTGTGTGAACTCATACAGTAATTTATTTAACTCTTTAAATGTCTTTGTGCATAAAATGAAGGAAAATGTATATTAAAGTTTGGTTGTGACAAGTAAATAAAACAATATTAAAATTGCTGTCACTGTTCTGGTATATAATACATGATTAATAAATGTTAATTGCCACACATTTAACATAACAGTAATAGAGCTCACAATGTCATCAGTATCACTTTATTATGCTTTGGGACAGGTTTTATGGGACATTTAAATTTGTTTTGTCGGAGAATCGAAGATGGCGGCATAGGTAAACACCGGAGACTGCGGCCGCAAACAACCACTTCAAAAATACAACTAAAAGACGGAACGGACATCAACCAGAACCACAGGAAGGCTGGCTGAGGAGAGACTCTTCAACTAGAAGGAAAAACAACAGCATTACGAGGCTCAGAGGAGGCGCAGTGTGGAAAATTTAAAGGTACGGTGGTGCGGTGGTGCGCGCGCAAAGCGGGCTGGTGGCTGAGGGCGCGGTTGTCATTTTCAATCAGGAGGGAGTCTCAGACTCTGGGCTACAGATCCGGGCGAGTCTCTAGGGACCCAGACTCAAACGGGAGAAGCGGGACTGTCTGGCTACGGTCCCTCCGAGGTTTGCAGCGGTTGCTGGGACAGAGAGGCAGAGCCCCTGGGGACGGACTGAGAGCAGCCATAGCTGCTCCCCCCCCCCCCCCCTGCCCTGTTGATCCCGCCCCGCCCAAGCCCTGCGAAGAGCCATTTGCCGATCGCCCCGCCCCGCCCAAGCCCTGCGAAGAGCCATTTGCCGATCGCCTCAGGCAAAGGCTAGATTAGCACCTCCCCAGAGGACTGAAGTTTTCCACACAGCTGATTCCCACAGCCAGTCGGCCTGGTGGTCAAATCCCTCTAGTATTAACTACAACAATTAAGGCTTAACTAGAACAAGACTGCGCACAAATACCACAAGGGGGTGCACCAAGAAAGCATAAAAGATGTGGAGACAAAAAAACATGACAGAAATGGAGGATATGGAGCTAAAAATCGCAATTTTGAGGGCTTGCAGTAAACTTGAGCAGAGCCTCACGAAAACTAATGAGACCCTCGATGCTACGATAAAGAAATTAGAAAGTAAGCATACACAGACTGAAATAAAGAATATTATACCCAATAGCAGACCAGAGGAACACAAGAATCAAACCAAAGATTTGAATTTCGAAGAAGCAAAAAACACCCAACTGGAAAAGCAAAATGAAAAAAGACTCCGAAAGTGTGAAGATAGTGTAAGGAGCCTCTGGGACAGCTTCAAGCGGACTAATATCAGAATTATAGGAGTGCCAGAAGATGAGAGACAGCAAGATATTGAAAACCTATTTGAAGAAATAATGGCAGAAAACTTCCCCCACCTCGTGAAAGAAATGGACTTACAGGTCCAAGAAGCACAGAGAACCCCAAACAAAAGGAATCCAAAGAGGACCACACCAAGACACATCATCATTAAAATGCCAAGAGCAAAAGACAAAGAGAGAATCTTAAAAGCAGCAAGAGAAAGAGACTCAATTACCTACAAGGGCATATCCATACGACTGTCAGCTGATTTCTCAACAGAAACTTTGCAGGCCAGAAGGGAATGGCAAGAAATATTCAAAGTGCTGAATACCAAGAACCTACAACCAAGATTACTTTATCCAGCAAAGCTATCATTCAGAATTGAAGGTCAGATAAAGAGCTTCACAGATAAGGAAAAGCTAAAGGAGTTCATCACCACTAAACCAGTATTACACGAAATACTGAAAGGTATCCTTTAAGAAGAGGAAGAAGAAAAAGGTAAAGATACAAATTGTGAACAACAAACATGCATCTATCAACAAGTGAATCTAAGAATCAAGTGAATAAAGAATCTGATGTACAGAATGAACTGGTGATTATAATGAATCAGGAACATAGAAAGGGAATGGACTGACTATTCTTGGGGGGGAAAGGGGAATGGGAGATTCGGGAAGAGACTGGACAAAAATCGTGCACCTATGGATGAGGACAGTGGGTGGGGAGTGAGGGCGGAGGGTGGGGCGGGAACTGGGAGAAGGGGAGTTATGGGCGGGGGGGGGGGGGGGAAGAGGAACAAATGTAATCTGAACAATAAAAATTTAATTAAAAAAAAATTTGTTTTGTTAAATAAGTGTGACCATGTTATTCCAAGGAATTTCACTTAACTTTTTTCAATAATATATATTTATTTACATACTTACTTTTTTCTCCAGAACTCAAATTGGTCACCTATGTTTGAACAAGCTTTGTGAGCCAGATTTCTGAGATAAACCTTTTCTAACCTAACCAGCCCAACATTTTTTAAGTTAACAGAATGAGACAGTGCATAGAATTAGAGTAGGCTCCATGAGCACCTAGTGTGAAACAACCCAGCGGCAGAACATCATCATTTAAAATATGCAAGGTCTCTCCAACTGCTGTCCAAACCTATAATTTCATGACAAAAGACAAGAGCAGCAAGGCCATAACAAAATTCAAGTTCATTTCAAAACATTAATTGAAGGAAAACTTTTTTTTTCATGCATTATCAAAGGTTGACTGTGTAATTCACAGAGTGCATATAATTTTTAAAAACACAATCATGTACAAGTGATGGTCAGTATGTCTCATTTGTTTATAATTTTAAAATAATAATTTCAATGATACATACACTGAGAGGCCAGATTATTATGACCACCTAATGTTTATAGGCAAATTAGCTATAATTTTGTTGCTAGAGGGCCAGACCATTATAAATAGGGAAGCAGGTTGTTTACCACGACAGTAGAAGTGATTTTTTTTTCTGAAGATATGGGTAAACAACGCGATTTAAAAGCCTTTGAATGTGGGATATATATATATACTGAGTGGCCAGATTATTATGACCACCCCATCAGTACTTTGTTGGGCCACCTTTTGCCTTCAATACTGAGGCGATTCTTCTTGGCATTGACTCCATGAGATGTTGAAAGGTGATGTGAGGAATCTGACACCATGCCTGATGAATAACACTGTCCAGTTCTGTGAGATTTAATGGTTGTGGAATCAGTTGCCTGATGGCTCTTTTAACTTCGTCCCACAAATGCTCAATTGGATTGAGATCTGGTGATTGTGGGGGCCACCTAAGCAAGGTAAAGTCTCCCTCATGTTCTTGAAAGCACTTCTGCACAATATGAGCACCTTGGCATGGTGCATTGTCTTGTTGGAAGAAGCCATCTCCATTGGGATACGCCATCAACATGATAGGATGAACTTGATCAGCAACGATACTTAGGTATGTTGTGCTATTCAGACATTGTTCCACACGAATTAAAGAGCCCAAATCATGCCAGGAAAACATGCCCCAAACCATAACACAGCCCCCACCAGCTTGAAGGGTTGTACTCATGCATGTGGGGTGCATGTTTTCATGCTGTTTCCACCAAATTCTCACTCTGCCATCTGCAGGATGCAACTGGAAACGTGATTCATCGGACCACATGACTTTTTTCCAATGCTCGACTGTCCAACCCTTGTGTTCCTGTGCAAATTGGAGACGTTTAATCTTGGTAACTGCAGACAGCAAAGGTGTTTGAACAGGCCTTTGGCTTCCATATCCCATACGATGCAGTGTACGGCTAATTTGCCTACACGTCAGGTGATCATAATAATCTGGCCACTCATAATAATATATATCCCATGTTCAAAGGCTTTTAAGTTGCATTGTTTACCCATATCTTCAGAAAAAAATCACTTCTACTGTCGTGGTAAACAACTTGCTTCCCTATTTATAATGGTCTGGCCCTCTAACAACTTCAGCGTGAAATTATAGCTAATTTGCCTACAAACATCAGGTGGTCATAATAATCTGGCCACTCAGTGTATATTTTTTTTAAATAAGAGACTAAATATCTATTCATTCACAATTTAAAGCAGATGACTTACCAGAATTTATTTTTGGGGTACGGAAAGAAAGTAGGAAGAAGAAAAACTTTTCAAAATTTTGACCATTTAAACATTGCTTCATTGCTTGGAAAAATAGTGTAACTGCAATGATAAAAGGATAATGACATAACAGTGAATGTTTATTTTCTTATAATTTTCCATTCCTAATGGTTACTGAACTGCAACTACCCATAAACTGAATTTAGTACCCAAGGATAATGCTATAGCACCCTTATCATTAACACAAATGTGATTGTAGAATTTATATTTCTTCAAGTTTATAATGCTGTATGCTTTGGAAATCAGACTAAAATGATTTTCACTGGTAAATTTGTTGTGTTAGGGTCAAGGCAAGTGGAGACTTAGAGTGACAGCTTCTGAAGAGTTAAACATACATTTCATACTTTAAAATAACTAACCAAGGCATGTGTGCTTGGGAAACACTGGACATGTCACAATAATATTGATATATGCTTCTCTAAATTGTTCTATATTTTTAGTAAACTCCTCAAAAATATTTTTCTTTCTCTAATTGGCATTATTTCTATTTTCTGTCTTGCATTTTATTCAAATGAGGAACAGCTAGTTTCTTGTTCTTTTATGAACGTGCACTACATTTGGACATGTGAAGAAGGTAAATTAGCTGTAGACTATATAAAAGAAGCATTACCATCAGGGTACATTATACACTTTTTTAGAATGTATTCATTCATGTGTTCACTTCACAAATGTCTACTCTGAAGTATCTGAAGTAAATAACAAAATCCTTGTTTCTAAAAAGTGATACTATATTTTTCATTGTTTACTTGGGAATAATTTCAAACACAAAAAAGTTTCAAGAAAGTAGAAAGAATTCCTATATATCATTTACCCAGATTCATCAATTTTATATATACTAGAGGCCCAATGCTTGAAATTAGTGCAAGGGCCTTGGCCCGGGCCCCCACCCACCGCCGACGCAGCCAGGGGCCTCTGCCACCTCTGCCTCAGCCCCGCCTGCTGCTGCTTTGTACGGAAGGACGTCTGGTCTAATTAGCATGTCACGTTTTTATTATTATAGACTAGAAGCCCATTGCATAAAATTCATGCACTGGGGAGAGAGAATCCTCAGCCTGGCCTGCTCCCTCTCCAATCCGGGATCCCTCTCGTAATTCGGGACTGCTGGCTTCTAACCACTCACATGCCTGCCAGACTGATTGCCCCTAACTGCTCTCCCCTGCTGGCCTGATCCCCCTAACTGCATAACTGCCACCTTCTCCCTTCTCCTGTGGTGCCAGCCTTCTCCCTTCTGCCTTATCCTGCAGTGCTGGCCTTCTCCCTTCTGCCTTCTCCCTTCTGCTTTCTCCCACATGCACCTTTTCCCATGGCCTCTGCAAAAGGGACCATGGCACTGGACTGGCCCTCACAGCCGCCACACCCCTTTCAGCAGCCCTTGCAGCCTCTGTGGCTTTGTCTGGAAGGATGTCCAGAAGGACGTCTGGAAGACGTCTGTTCTAATTAGCATATTACCCTTTTATTAGTATAGATATATATATTTATATTCCTGTATATTTACCCATATTTTTTCACCCTTTTACTCTTAAGTGCTGAGGGTGTAGTTCCTAAAAATATGAATATTCTTTTAGAACAATTGCACAGTTAGAACTTTAGAGAATTTGATATTATCACAATCTCTATGTACATAATCTACTTATCATAGAGGAAATAAATAGAATACCCATTGCTAAGAGAGTCACTTGAAATAGAATTTGGAGGCTATTAAGGAAGTGGGGCCTATATACATACTGAACTTCAGTTCTCAGAGCTGCTATTAAGTTGCTAAACTTTTGCTTAAATTAGCTCAAGCCTGGGCCATAAAAATCCTGGAACAGCAACTGCTGTGTGGATATATATGGACTTTACTTTCTCCTTGTGGTGATGGCCTCCCTCATTTGCATATTGGAGCTCATCAATCTCTGTTAACCTAGCCAATATTTCTTTATTGGCATGGAGAAGCTAAATTTGAATTGCACTTGTGGTTTTTGTCTTTATATGCCCTGCCTATCTTTGTTCTCTTCAGAGAACAATTTGGGTTGCTACCTGAATCTGTGTCTCCTGGATTGTAATTCTTTTTGCTCAAATAAATGCTTTTGTTCTTTATTACAGCCTAACCCAGTGATGGCGAACCTATGACACGCATGTCAGAGGTGACACTAGAACTCATTTTTTTGGTTGATTTTTCTTTGTTAAATGGCATTTAAATATATAAAATAAATATCAAAAATATAAGTCTTTGTTTTACTATGGTTGCAAATATCAAAACATTTTTATATGTGACACGGCACCAGAGTTAAGTTAGGGTTTTCAAAATGCTGACACGCTGAGCTCAAAAGGTTCACCATCACTGGCCTAACCCCTTCTTGGTTAACACTACTGTGCATATTCCAATTTTGTCAATAATGTTCTTTATAGCATTTTCCCCTTCCAGTCCAAGATCCAACCCAAAATCACAGACTGCCTTTAGTTGCCATGCTCTGGAGTTTTCTTTCATCTGAAACATTTCCTAGGTTGCTCTTTTTTTTCATGACTAACAGTTTTGAAGAATACAGACCCACCCACCCCTTTTTTTCTTTTTAATAATGTGTTTTAATGGGATTGTCAGAACTTTCCTCACATTTACAGTCAGATTGTATACCCTGGGTCTGAATTCTATACAGTGTCCTATTCAAGGTGTCATATTAGGAGGTTCACGTTTTTCTGTCTGTCCCTTAATGGTATGTCAGTACTGTCTGGTTTCTCCCCTGTAGAGTTAGCATGTTTCCCTTTGCATCTTATAAGCAACCTGTAGAGAGACATTTTAAGATTTAAAGAGACCCTCTAAGACAAAATTTTGGTCCTCCTCAAAATTCCCCTTCAGACTGACTGAAAAGCAAAATTTTAATAATGACTGCAACATAATGGTTTTGTAATTCCTGTACTTTCTCTACCTTTACTGATCAGCATTCCATTTTAAGGAAGAATTCTCTTCTTCCTTCTTTCCTTTACTTATTTAGTTATTGATTAATTAAATATCAGTAGGGATTCATGTGTGTGTTTTTTTCCCTTAACGGTTTAAAATTCATTATTCTTCCTGCTTAATTATTTTGTTCCAGGCATGGTTAATGGGATCAACCTTCAAGAGGATAAATGTATCCCTTTAACATGTCTCCATTATTTCTTTCTGCACAATTTTACCTTCTGGTATAACAAATTATTCTAGACGCATCTTAACTTACCCTGTTCCAGACCATGAATTAGTAAAATATCTTAGTGTAATAGAGGTGTGTGGGTTCTACATATGCTCATTGACATTGGAGTTTCTTTTCTTCTTAGTCTTTGCAACAGACAGAACTCATAATTTACAATATAAATTCATACTTTCACTTCCAACTGAAATCCATCTCACCTTGGTTCTTTCTTCTCTTCCTTCCCCCTCCATATTTATATTTTCCTTCATCCAAAGTAAGAATTCCAGTTCACAGCAATATAAAAACACTTACTCATTGGCTCAAACCTACAAATCACCTATAATAACTTAAGAACTGCTTTATTCATAACACTACAAAAATAAGTTCTACTAAAAGTTTCAGATTTATTTGCATTTTCCCCTGAATACTAATATCCCACCCCTGGACTGAGAATACATTGTCATATACTATGTTCAAAAGTTAGCTTCATTCAATTTTTGTTTTGTTTGCCTTTGATTTGATTTTATCTCTTTGGTGTGATTTATTATACATTTGAAATACAGTTGAATCCATTTGTTTGAGTTTTAGTTATTTTTTCCTTCTCATTGTTGTTGACATTTTTAATTTTTAAATATGTAATACATTATGATTCTGAGAGTCAATGTTATATAAATAGGTACATTTAGGAAAGTGTGATTCCCTCTCTTTTTCCTCCTGCCCAACATATCTTGTCAATAATAACTTTAGTTTTTCAGTTTACCATTCTTGCATTTTTTCTTGTTAGAGCATATACATCAGATACATACACACTTCCTTATTTGCCCTTCTTTCCATATAAATAAATGTAAATATATATATATATATATATATATGAATATTCTTTTGTCCTTTGATTTTTCATTTAACAATGTATCATTATGGGAAAAACAGATATGTTTTCCAAGATTAGTTATATGAAATGTGTAAGTAATAGTACAGAGCAGTATACAGACAGGAGAGTCAGTGCACAGAGGACAAAGTGTAGAGGGTGATCAGGTTCCTCCTACATTACATCAGGCACAGCCTATGCCAGGCCACATTGAACTACATGTTTCCTTCAGCTTCCCACCACCGAAACTAAAATCTATCTTTTCAATTTTGCCTTCTATATTTCCAAAGGGTTCTCTCTTCTTTTCTCATAGGCTAATCTTTATGTTCTTTTAAGACTTTGTTTCTTCCATGTCCTGCTAGTTTTCCTGTTTTATTAATATGGTTTTCTCCATTGGATTATTTGCCTTATAATAGAACCACTTCGCATCATATGCCATAACTTAAGCAGCTCCATTATCCTGCAGCTCCTTCTGGATATCTCAGCATTTCACTCCCATACTTCATTGCTAAAACTTCTCCGATAAAGGATCCATGGTTCATAAATACTTGCTTACTTTCTAGTTGCTGTGTAATACAGATCAGTGTTAATTCTTCCCCATCTCCCCAATCAAATTTTTCTTTCAAAGATCACTGGTGATGACAATGATGAGCATGATATACTTGCTATTTAAAGTTTGGTAAAAAAGACAGAGTAATCAACATTACTTAGGAGTATTAGAAATGTAGCACAGATACAAGGAGGGGAAATGAAGCCTCCTTTTTGATGGGAGAATTGTAAATGTTTTTGAGTGTTTAATCTGCCACTGCCCAAGTTAGGAGGAAAGAAATAATGAAATCAGAATGCATTCCTTCTGTTAAAGATAGTTCTCAATGTTGAACTTTCCCACATATGCTTACGTGCTAAGTCATGTGGCCACATCTATTAATGCGGTTTGGAAATGTAGTTTTTCTTACAGGTGGCCACATGCATAGCTAAAAATTGGAGATCTATTAATTTAGAAAAAAAGAGATAAAAAATTGGGGACAACTAGAAATCTCAAAATCCTGAAGTATCCAGAATGGAAAGCTTACGTCTTCTCCCTTACACATTTAACAATACAAAATTTTTTTGATCCCAATCCTTCCATCTCAGAAATTTGCCTTAAGTCTCAAGCCTATTATTCATTCTTTTTTTTTTTTTTTTTTTGAATTTAAGATTTTTTTTTAATATATTTTATTGATTTTTTACAGAGAGGAAGGGAGAGAGATAGAGAGTTAGAAACATCGACGAGAGAGAAACATCGATCAGCTGCCTCCTGCACATCTCCCACTGGGGATGTGCCCTCAACCCAGGTACATGCCCTTGACCGGAATCGAACCTGGGACCCTTCAGTCCGCAGGCTGACGCTCTATCCACTGAGCCAAACCGGTTTCGGCCTATTATTCATTCTTGATTATTTTCTTTTTATCCTCTTTCCCAATGTATCAGAAAGTCCTAATATCTTATATGTTTTGAGTCTATATTATTCTAATTCCACAGTTGCTTTTGTGGCCTATGCAAATATCTTCTCATTTTGGTTCTCTGTAGTTCCCCTTTCTTTGGTCTCACTGCCTACATATTTGTTCACCTACTATTCAGTTTCTATGTAGATGTCAGAGTGATATTTTAGATATGGAAAGCACAATATGTCATCCTTTAACTTAAAGTCCCACTGAAGGCAGAGTAAAATCCAAATCTTTTATTCAACTTTTCTGATCTGCTTCCTCTCACCCTTCATCCTGTTTCCTGTCCTTATTGACCAGACTTTAGCCACTTAGGCTTTTTGTTCTCTTCCTCAAATATACAGGACACTAATCCTTGAACTTATTATTTTCTCTGCTTCATAAAGTGATTTTTCTCTTTTCCTTTTCTCTCTTAGCACCCTGCATGATAGGGTCATTCTCATCTAACTGAAATGTTATCTCAAAGACATCAAATCACCTCCTCAGAAAAACCTTTCTGGATAAACAGCTCTAGCAGAGTTCAGCCTAGAATTACTTTATATCACATCTGCCTTTTGATATCCTTTGAACATTTATCTGATCTATAACTATTCCATGTAATACTTTTTTTGTTTATAGTTCATCTAATCCTGTGTATAAGGCATAGTCCTTATCTGTCTTGTTTACAACTTCATCTCCAGCATTTAACAGATTTCCTAGCATATAGAGAGGCTTAACAAATATTTGCTGAGTGCATGGATAAATAAGCAAACAGGTGTCCCTTTAAAAGAAATTCCAGTTAGAACTATTGTGTGGATGTCAGTCAAAACTGCAGTAGAGCTGGACATTGCAAGGTGAGGAACAAAGACCTCAATGGTTCATAATCACTTTCTTTAATCAATAAGTTCAAGATTCTCCTAGAGGGCATTATTACTATTAGCATTATTACCAGAGACCCAGTGCACGAATTCGTGCATGGGTGGGGTCCGGCCAGCCCAGCCCCAATCGGAGTGGATCGGGGCTGGGCCTGTTGGGAGAAGGAGACAGCTGGAGGTTGGCCGGCTGGCCCTGCCCCTAATCAGAGTGGGGGGAGTCCAACTGGGGGTGGAGCTGACTGGGGCTAGGGGCCATGGGCCAATCTGGGTGGTGGGGCCTGATTGGGAGTGGGGTCAGCCGTGGGGAGGGACTGTGGGCAGTGGGCTGGCCAGCCCCACCCCCAAATAGGATGGGCAGGCGATCAGGGGTCAGTGGCCTGGGGGTGGAGCCATGGGTGGTTGGCCAGTTGGCCCTGCCCCTGATCAGAGTGGGGGGGCAAACAAGGGTGGAGCTGACTGGGAGGAGGGGCCAAAGGAGTTTGGCCGGCTGACCCCGCCCCCTATTGGGGTGGGGGGGTGATCAGGGTCAGGGCTGGCAGAGGGGAGGGGCTGTGGTCTGATTGGGGTGGTGGGGGCCCATCGGGGGTGGGGCTTGCTGGGGGAGGGGCTGCAAGAGGTTGATTGGCCTGTCCCACCCCCTATTGGGGTGGGGGGGTTATCAGCATCAGGCTGGCTGGGGGAAGGATTGTGGGGGGGTTGGCAGGCCAGCCCCACCCCCCAATCAGGCCAGTTCACTGGTCACAGTGAGCATCATAGCTACCAGTCATTCTGGTCGTTCTGGTGTTCTGGTCACTGGCTTTTTATATATAGAGATAGATGATGATGATGATGATGATGATGATTATATGGAAATTGCAAACATTTCTCAAAATTTCTACCAGCTGATAATATCTCTTTATCCCCATAATCACTGCTGTAATACTTTCCTTCTACTTCTGTAATTCTAACTCCCTCTCCTAATCTATATCATTGTCCTCATCATAATCCACACCCTCAGGTATCTTTTCTGTCATTTCATGGATTTCTATTACTCTAACTAAAATTTAATATTTTGTTTCAAATGTAAATTGCATAGATTTAAAGATAGATTGAACAACCTTTAGGAGTTCAGGTCCAGAAACACAGAATTCAGTGTCTTTACTGCTTTGAGTATAGAAATTACCAAATTTGGCCTTTATGCATAGAAGCTTTCTAAAGTCCATTTTTGACAATTTGTAGAAACATATGATACTGAATTTTTGGACTGGAACCCAGATTCTTTGTCTGCCGGAATCCAAGAATGAATCCACGGACAGAAAGTGGTATAGCAATGATGGAGATTTATTGAAGAACAAGTACAGACTCCCACATGGGGAGAGGGAAAGAGTCCCACAGAACTGACTCCCACATAGGGAGGGGGAAAAGGGTTCCACTGAGTTCTTTTTTCCCCATGGCTTATAAAGGCTGCAGGTCCTGTGTCCTGATAATCCCCTCTGATTGGTCAATATTCCCCTTTGAATTGGTTACTATAGTGATTCCTGAGGCCCTCCTCCCTCATAGTCCTTTCATTCTTCTAGGCTTTCTTCTTTTCCATCTGAATGAAGGGCTTCCTTCTCTTTATTTTGTAAATATAGACCTTTCCTGGCTACTTCCAGTTCCCTTGTCTTATGTAAATGCACTGTTGCTGCTCCCTTGTCTTATGGAGATGTAGCTGCACCTGACTTCCTTGTGTTATGGAAATGTACCTTTTCCCAGTCTGCAGCCCCACGCTTTCCTATGGACCCCAATTCTAAAAAACCCTAAGCCTGCCTATGTTCCCCCAAAATTCCTGCTTCACATAAAGCTAAGAAATACTTTTTGTTACCATTTCTAAATGTGCTTCGGTTCTTTAGTGAACCCTGCTTTTCAGAATGTAATCTCTTTTAATCCTCACCAGAGGATATTTTCCCCATTGATTTTTAGAGAGAGAGGGTGGAAGAGAGGGAGGGGGGAGGAGGAAAGAGAGAGAAACACCAATGTGAGAGACACACATACATTGTTTGCCTCCTGCACACATCCCTGCCAGTTTGGAAATGAAACTACAACACAGGTATGTTCCCTTGAGTGAGAATCAAATCCACCACCCTTCCATGAGAGGGCCAACACTCTACCACTGAGCTACACTGACCAGAACAAGAAAGTAAAATTTTTATAACAGCAAACAATGCAATAAATTATTGCTCATAACATATTTGTTATAAAGGAGGGCCATATATCTAGGAGCAAATCTTTAACCCTAGCAAATGAATTATTCCAGTGATTGCAATCTTCATTATATTATCTCTAAGTAGAATAACAAGACATTCAGAAAGCACATTTACATTACAGTATAAACCATTTAAACATTTTAAAAGGCAATGACAACTTGCTTCTAGCTAGTATTGCAATTTGAAACTGATACAACAAATATCATCTATATTCTGCTGCTAAATCCTCCCACTAGCTTCACCACTCTCATCATAAATATTCTAACTTTTTATTGATTTAAATTAAATATCAGGAATTAAAAAAGAAAAAAAAATTAGCCCACTTTGGTGCTAAGTACAAAACAGACTTTTAGCCCTAGCTGGTTTGGCTCACTGGATAGAGAGTAGGCCTGTGGTTGGATTCTGGTCAAGGGCACATGCTTGGGTTGTAGGATTGATCCAGGTGTGCAGGAGGCAGCCAATCAGTGATTCTCTCTCATATTGATGTTTCTATCTCTCCCTCTCCCTTCCTCTCTGAAATCAATAAAAAATATTTTTAAAAAAACAGTTTTTAAAAATTTCAATGTGAGTACTATAATTTAATAATATTTCTAGCTTAATTCATTCCAAATAGCCTATGTTTTCCTTTCAATTCTTATATTAAACATTTTAAAACAGGGGTCCTCAAACTACGGCCTGCAGGCCACATGCAAATACAAATATTGTATTTGTTCCCGTTATGTTTTTTTACTTCAAAATAAGATATGTGCAGTGTGCATAGGAATTTGTTCATAGTTTTTTTTTTAAACTATAGTCCGGCCCTCCAATGGTCTGAGGGACAGTGAACTGGCCCCCTGTTTAAAAAGTTTGAGGACCCCTGTTTTAAAATATATAATTTGTGTTAAATGCAAAATTAATGGAAGATTTATTATAATTCTATTTTTCTAACTGAAATTAAGATTTATATTAAATTTTAAAATAGATTTCTGTACCTTATGCAACAGTTCTCAACCTGTGGGTCACGACCCCTTTGGCGGTCGAAAGACCCTTTCGCAGGGGTCGCCCAAGACCATCCTGCATATTAGATATTTACATTACAATTCATAACAGTAGCAACATTACAGTTATGAAGTAGCAACGAAAATAATTTTATGGTTGGGTCACAACATGAGGAACTGTATTTAAAGGGCCAGAAGGTTGAGAACCACTGCATTGGTTTCATATATTTGCCATCATATATTTTATTTTATTAAAATATGTTTTTATTGATTTTTAGAGAGAGAGAGAAAGAGAGGGGCATAGAGAGAGAAAAACATACATCAGAGAAGAATATCATCGATCTGCTGCCTCCTACACATCTGCACCCAGCATGTGCTCTGACCAGGAGCTGAACCAATAACCTCAGGGTTCCTGGGTTGTCACTCAACCACTGAGCCACAATGGCTGGGCACCATCATATAGTTTAAATCACTAACAGCCAAATGTGGTTCAGAGAAACTCTAAACTTAGACTTTGAAAATGTTTTATTTTTCTGAAATCATATCTTCAGTATCACAAATTGGTATAAAGAAATGGAAAATGTATCATCAAATTTGGGTGTAGCTAGAAACCTAGATATGTCTGTATTAAGACCATCTTAATTAATTACTTTATCTGTCCCATTATTTTAGAATATTTATGGAGCTCTTATTTTGTGCCAGGCACTGTTTTAAGTGCTATGCAATAGTGAAAAATGTCTCGGCCTTTAAGACACTTAACATGGAGCTGACAGATAATGCAAGAGGAACAGTGCATGAACAAGAAAAAAAATAATTTTAAATATTAAAATAGTGTTATGAAGAAAACAAAACAGGTGATGTGAAAGAAACTCAATATGGGAGTTACTTTAGATTATGTAGCCAATGAAGGCATAAATAAGAAAGTAACATTTGGTCTAATTAATGAGAAAAAGCCAATCAAAGCCAGAGTGAAAGCATCCCAAGCAAAAGAAAGAACAAATATAAAGGTCCTTAATTAAAAGCGATTTGTTTGGTAAAGAAAAAGAGAGGCAGTGTGGCTGATACTTAGTGGGTGATATAGACAGTGGTTGGCATTAGAGTTGGAGAGGTAGGTAGGGGCCAGATCATATAGGCCTGAATAAGCCATAATGGAGATCTAAACTTTACCTTACAAGTAATGAGAAACCTTTACAGGAATATATTATTTCATTGTCACTGCATCTGCTACACTTCTTTCTCTTGATATCTACGTAATAGTGCCCCAATGACTTGATAGCTGCCTCCTTCTCAAGTACTCTCCTTCAAATTCAAACAACCAAAGAACATATATTAATATATGCATAACCTATGACACAGACAATAGTGCTGTGAGGGCTTGGGGAGGGGGTGGGAGCAGGGTGGAGGGAGTCAATGGGAAGAAAAAGGGGACATCTGTAATACTTTCAACAACAACGATAAATTTTTTTTAAAAAAAGAAACAGAACATAAGCCTAGCTAGTGTTTGTCAGTTCCCCAATTCATCAAGCTTTGGAGTTAGTCCTAGATATGTAATCAATCAGGACTGATCACAAATCAAAATTTAGAAGTGTGTCCTTTTTTTAATGTCATTCCTAATCTCTTGCTTTAAAATAAAAACAACAAAAGTATAATTAAGAATATTAGGTTTTACGCCGCCGCAAGGAAAAACTGTGAGTCCAAATAGAGACCAGATTAAACAGGCTTTATTGGGAGCACACGGGCGGATTCACCAGCTCAAAGAGGGGAGCAGGAGAAGCCGCGCCAGACTGGAGCAGGGGCAAGTTTTTATGCTGGCAGAAATTGGTGGCAGTGGGGGTTTTCCGGGGTCAGGTGTTTTGCGGTCTGTCCTGTGGTTTTGGCCATTTCCAGGAGCCGTTTGTCAGGCAGGGACTTTCCACCGGGGTGGGGCAGTTTCTGGACGTCAGTGTGGTGAGGTCAGTTTCTCACCGGCCCAAGAGAGGGAGGGGGTCTTTTCGCACCCGGAGCAGGGTGACAAAGAAATTAAAAGTAAACCTAAAATATTCCTAGTAATCTATGAAAATATTCTTATTTTAAGAACTTAAAAAATGCAGTAGTATCAAAAGAAAAAACCAGAAGTACCTTCCCCCTCACTTTCTACAGTTTGCACATTATTCTATACCCATTCAATGCATTTGTAAAGAATATTTGCTTATAAAAATGTGTTTGTGTTTGATATGTAAATTCCATATATATATTTATAGCTTGCTTTGATTCAATTTGAAGTGTATCTTGATGGTTGTTTGAAAGTCTTATGAAAATATGTAGACATGCTCTTTTTTTAATGACTGTATAGTATCTATTACATAAACTGCCCATTATTTATTTAACTTTTTCAATTGATGAGCATTTGCTTATTTCTTTATTTTTGTTTTTCTAGTAAAAAAAAAAAAAAAAGTGCCTAGTGAATGAAAGTTAAATACAAGTAACAATTAGTAGAAAATATCTGTAATAAATAGTTATCACACTGACTACATAGACAATATTGATAAGTAGAAAAAATATGTACTAGAAAATGTGTAAATGATGTTAATAAGCAATTTACAGACTAAAAAATATATAAATAGGTAATATAATGTAAAAGATACTAATGAAAAAGAATGCAATCTTGCCACACATGATAACATAGATGTTGAGGACATTGTGCTAAGTGAAATAAGTCAGATAAAGACAAATACCATATGATCTCATTTATGTGTGGAATTACATTTTCATAAAGGAAGCTTATAGATACAGAGAACAGACTGGTGGTTGCCAGAGGTGGGAGGTGGGAGGTGCATAAAATGGGAGAAGGCAGTCAAAAGGTTCAAAACTTTGTTATAAGAAAAATATCAGACGTAATTTGGTGTGGTGACTATTTTATTTATATAAAAGGCTAATATGCAAAGTGTCCCCTTGGGAGTTTGACCGGGAGTTCAATTGCTTGCTATGATATGCGCTGACCACCAGGAGGCAGAGCAGAATTAAGGAAGGCCCTGGCCAGCAGCTGGAAGCCAGGGAAAGGGGGCCCCAGCCGGCAGCCAGAAGGCCCCAATCAGCCCTGATTGCCGGCCAGGCCTAGGGACTCTACCCGTGCATGAATTTCATGCACTGGGACTCTAGTAGTTAATAATACTATATTGAATATTTGAAAATTGCTAAGAGAATAAATCTTAAAAGTTATCACACAAAAAAACTTGTGTGACCATAATATGGTTACGAATGTTAACTAGAATTATTGTGCTGCTTATTCCACAATATATACAAATATTAAGTTATGTTGTACACCTAAAACTAATGTAATGTTATATCTCAATTATACCTCAAGAAATAAAAATTAAATACATACCAAGACCACCATTCATTGAAGTTCTTTTTGGTATAACCCTAGTTTACTATGTGAATTTAAGAGTAAAATTTTTCTTAAAAAATATGAAACTTAGATTATTTAAAACTTATTTTCTCAAAAATTAGTCAAGTAAGGTCTCATTATTATTAGTGGTCATATAACCTTGAATACATTACCCTCCCTATTTCCAGAGCATTTTATATTATAAACTTTTAACCATAAATTTTTTCTCTGCTTCTTTGAGTTGTAATTTTTTTATCCTATATAATAAAAGCCCAGTGACCGAATGGCAGAACGACTGGTCAACCAGTTCTATGACATGCACTGACCACCAGGGGGTAGACGCTCAATGCAGGAGCTGCCCCTGGGTGGTCAGTGCACTCCAACAGTGGGAGTGCTGCTCGGATGACCTGGATGAGCAGCACTCCCACAGTGGGCTGATCCCCACAGGCCACGCCCCCCACCAGTGCATGAATCCCACTCACTGGGCCTCTAGTATTAATAGAAATTCATGCACTCTGCGGGGGGTCCCTCAGCCTGCTGCTGGGCTTACCAGCCGTGAGCCTGGCTTCTGGCTGAGCGGCACTCCCCCTGTGGGAGCACACTGACCATGAGGGGGCAGCTCCTTCATTGAGTGTCTGCTCCCTTGTGGTCAATGTGTGTCATAGTTATCGGTCGTTCTGCCTTTCAGCAATTTGCATATTAGCCTTTTATTATATAAGATATATATACACACTTTTGTAAAACTAAAGCCAGGAATGTAGAATATTTTTTACTAGGCTCATGCTTTAAATTTTCTATGCTCTAATGTTTTATTTCAAGAATAAAACATTTTAAAGAAAATTGAGGGCTGCCAAAAAGTTTGTGGTTGCTTATTCAGAATAATAGTTACTATGAGATACATTTACATGGAAAAAGGCTTAGCTTCAATATAAACATGCATGTACATGTATCAAATTAAGCTTTCATTTCCTTGAGAAATGGCCTAGAGCACATATAAGGCTAAATTACAAATGGGGCATTAAAGAAATTTGAGCATTAGCATTATTATTTGTCATGGAGCTACCTAATAGGAAATACACAATAGAGTCTTTTTAATTGCAATTAAACTTTAAAAATTTTTGTAACTAATTGTATCATCATTAATAAACTAAGACTTTGACATTTAGACATCTAAAATGCATGCATATATATATTTTTAAGAAAAATGTAGGACTTTTAGTTTCTGGTCCAGCATGTAAGGAGCTTAGAAGTTGCCACTTCATATTAACAATAAGTAAAAAGCAGATAAACTGAAAAAAATCAACAACTTTTATTACATCTGTTAGAAAAGTGAGGTCATAAAGCAAACTGCTTCTCCAAAAATCAGAGAGACAGGTAGATAAGAGAATCAGTACTTACTAGAGAAAACATTCATGAGCTGAAGCCTTTGGTTTTTATTACCACAATAAAAAAAACTTCTGAGTTCTAATAATTGATGGATTGTTGAAGGCTCATATGGACAGGTCTAATGGTGGGAAACTCCAGGGGTACCCAATCATAGGAAATTCCCCATGATTTTGTAAGTTTAAACTCCAGGAGCTCTACCATGTATTTACAATGAATGATGAAGACACCCCCAACCCCCCCATCTCATGCTTCCAATAGAGGAAATAAAAATTGGCCATTTTGACATACACCAGAGCACTCTGTTTTCATCAAAGCCAACCCTTAAGAGAAACTACTTTACTACAGTTTAATCTACCTTCTGGAAAGGAAATACTCAGCTTCAGCCAGCTCTAGTGTTCTAAATGGGGGAAGAATAATACTTAACTCCAGCTCCCTCTCGCCTCCCACATAGGAGAAGAGAAATACAGAAATCTAGTCCACGCTAGCCATTAAAACTACACCATTACAGATGGATTTACTTCAGTAGTTTTATGCAGTACCTCATGTTCATTTCTCAACAAAAATATTACCAGGCACACAAAAGTCAAAAATACTTGCCCTAGCCAGTTTGGCTCAGTGGATAGAGAATCAGCCTGTGGACTGAAGGGTCCCAGGTTCGATTCCGGCCAAGGGCATATGCCCAGGTTGCAGGCTCAATCCTCAGTAGGGGGTGTGCAGGAGACAGCCAATCAATGATTCTTTCTCATCATTGATGTTTCAATCTCTCTCTCCCTCTCCCTTCCTCTCTAAAATCAATAAAGATATATTTTTTAAAAAGTCAAAAATACAATCTAAGAAGACTTAACAAGCATCAGAACCAGTAGGAGATTGCCAAAATGACAAAAACACTGTAACAGAAATGAAAACTGCCTTTGATGAGCTCATTAGAAGATTAGACGTGGCTGAGGAAAGAATATCAGAGCTTGAGAATATGACAATAGAAACTTCAATAACTGAAAAGCAAAGAGAAAAAATACTTAAAAAACTCAAAATATACAAGAACTATGAGGCAATTACAAAAGGCATAACATTTGCTTAATAGAAACTGTTGGGTGATTCCTTCCACGTCCAGCGTGGAGTAGGATTTGGTACCTGAAAGAGGAGCCGCACAGCAAATGAGAGAAACAGACACGAGATAATTTTGCAATATTGGAGGACCAGGCGGGCAAGTCCAACTCAAGGAGAAAGACTTCCACCCATGCTCAGGCTGCTCCAATCTTTTATTGATCTGGAGTAGCCCCTAAGAAAAGGAAGTTTCAATGACACACAGATCAGCAATTTCCAGGAGTAGACAAAAGTATCTGATTAACTCATCAATAGATTTCCAAGTGTAGGCAGAGTAACTGATTAGCTTATCAATAGATTTCCAAATGTAGACAGAGTAACTGATTAACAATAATCAACAAGGATCTACATAACTATCTAAGGAATTAAGGGAACTAAGGTGGGGATGCTTCAACTATTATTACCTAAATTAACTGAATGGTTCCTAGATTAACTGGGTGGTGCACAGCCCTGACCTTTACTAGGACTTTCAATGGCTACTAGCTTTTGGGGGGGTTTCTGTCTAAACTCAGCTAGTGAAGACAATGAATGGACTCCAGCAAGAAACACCTTAAGAGAAAAGAAAAAAGAAATAGAAGTGATATCTAAAGCAGCAATGACTAATAATTTTTCATAAATTAATATCAGACACCAAACAACATTTCCAGAAAGGTCAGAGAAAAAGAAACAAGATAAATACCACTCCAAAAATAACCCACTTAGGCATATCATATTCAAACTGCAGAATATCAATGATGAAACATCTTGAAACAAGCCAGAGAGAGATACAGCTCGCTTAGAGAGAACCAACAATCAAAATAACATCAGGTTTATAAGAAGTTGGCTCCCATGATTAGGAAGACTGAAAGTCCCAAGATACTTAGTTGGCAAGCTAGAGACACACTGATGGTGTAGTGCCAGTCCAAGTCCACCTGCAAGTCTAAGACAGGAGAGGAACAATGTCCCAGTTTGAAGACAATATGGCAGACAGAGAGCAAATTATTTTATACTCAGCCTGTTTGTTCTAGTCATGCCTTTAACAATTGTATGGCACTCACCTATATTGGGTAGGCCAATCTGCTTTACTCAGATGTTAATTATCCAAATTCAAATGTTAATCTCTTTTAGAAGCATCCTCATAGACACACCCAGAATAATGTTTAACCAAATAGTTGTTCATCCTATGTCCCAGTCAATTCACACATAAAATTAACCATCACAAGCCCACCCCTTTTCAACTTGGCACTTATATGCATCTCCTTAAACCATATTTAATCTCCAAATAAAAATAACAATAGGATCAAAATTACACATAAAATGATACAATTATAATGCATACAACTGAAAACATGCTAGCCCCTTCCCCAGAAGAAGGGTAAAATCCTTGAGTGATTTTTACCCTTTTCTAGGATATCCCATAATTAAAATACTATAATATAAAATTAATAAAACTTAATACTATAATATAAAATGCATATATCTTATGCTACATGATAAGGGAATAAGAGAGAGAAGAAAACAAAGATATTTGCTTCATGTATATATTTATTAGTATATATGTGTGTATATATATGTTTACACACATAATCTTATTCATAGCAAAATATGGAGGAAATACTCATTAAAATTACAGTCTTTATTTTTGTAACTGATGACATGGTCATCGTTGTTATTTATGATTATCTTCTTCTACTACCCAGTGTGTCCCCTTTGCATTCATCAAACAACTCAGGTGGGTCTGTTTTTTACCAGATGGAGTGATCTAAGCCTTCATTCTTGAAGGCTCTGGGCCACTAGCAATTCTGACTGGACAGGGTTACTGTAATCTTCCACTGACCTTAATCACAGAAGGTCAAAATATTAAGAGATGCCTTAAGGAATCTCGTATTCCAGACATAATCTTCCCTAACTTCATTGGGGAATAGCAGTCCAATTCCCCTTGGTAGCCTAAATAAAGCACCTCAGCCAACACAGTAATTCCCATCTTTGCCTGTTGATTCAGTTGCATGAAAAGCCCAAAGTGTGCTACAATCAGTCTTAACTTCAAGTTCAATGGAGTCATTGTTGTGTCTCCTTATGGAAACATTTCTTCCTTTGGAACTAAGTCCTCTACCCAGGAGAACATAAGGTAATAGCACCAGGAAGAAAAATTACTGTGGGTCACTAGGAATAATAGTGAGTTGAGTCATTCCCATTTCCACTCCTTGATTTCTGGATCCCTGAATCCTGGCTACAGAAGAAACAGGACCATATATTGGATACTAATTCCACCATTCTATCAAGTCAGGTTTTAATTTTTTAGGATTGTGGGGAACATGTTAAAAACAGTAAATTATATGAACATTGGCCCATTGCTGCCCTGCTTTTGCCATAAAGTGAGTTTTTTGATCAGAAGCAATGCTGTGTGGAATAATATGACATGGACAGGGATTCAGGAAGTCAGTCCACAGATGCCATGTTAGGGACTCAGTATTTGTTTCTGCTGCTGTTTGGGTACTCAACAGTAGCTAAAGCCAGGTCAGCCTTGATGAGTGAAAGTCCATGTTACTGAACCCATGCATAACTTTTTTCATTGCCCATGTCCACTTTGTTCATGAGTCCACTGGACAATGACAGGGTGACTAGAAACATAGTTTGGTTAGTATCCATAGAATGGGTCATTCTATCCACTTGATTATTAAAATGTTCCTTTGCTGAGGTCATCCTTTGATAAGCATTCACATGGATGCATTATCTTTGGGTTTTTTGCCCATTCAGATATGTCTATCTAAATACATCTTCTCCAAATTTCATTGTCACCAATTTTCTATTTGTGTTTCTTCCAAGTCCCTGATCATCCAGCTTAAACATTGGCTACAGACTGTCAATTGGTATATAATTGCACATCCGGCCAATTCTTTTTACAAGCAAAATAAGTAACCAGGGGCATCACTTAAAGTTCTGCCCACTGGGAGGATCTTCCTTCAGAAATGTCCCAGAAACAGGCTGTAGTGCTACAGCTGTCCACTCAGGTGGTACCTGCATATATTACAGAACCATCTGTAAGCCAGTCCTGAGACTTTTCTTTCTCTGTTAGTTGATCATAGGGAACTCCTCATTAGGCCATAGACTAAACCAGCGGTTCTCAACCTGTGGGTCGCAACCCCTGAAAATACATCCTGCATATCAGATATTTCCATTAAGATTCATAACAGTAGCAAAATTACAGTTATGAAGTAGCAACAAAAATAATTTTATGGTTGGGGGTCATCACAACATGAGGAACTGTATTAAAGGGTCGCGGCATAAGGAAGGTTGAGAACCACTGCTAGGTGCATGCTGGGACCACTGGCCTTTGGGATACTGCATCATGAAACTTAGTTGTGTCTTCAGGGCTTGTTCAGCCTGATCCTATACATATACACCACTTCTATTTGTTAATGGAGTGTAGCTATACACACACAACTTTATCTAGCTTCGTGGATCAGATAGCACCCAGTGCTGCTGGACATCCCTGGTCACATGTAACGTGGTAGTCCATGGTTAAGTGTTTGTTTTCTACTAAGGCCCTATAGCAGGCCAAGAGCTATTCTTGAAGGGGAGTAGTTAGCCACAGGGATGGCAAAATTTTGCTGCAAAACCCTAAGGGCCTCTACCACAGTTCACATACAGGGACTTACCAAAGGCTCCAAACAGCATCCTTTCCTCACAGACACTTTAAGCACTATTTCATCTGCTGCATCATGTGGACCAAGTGGCAGAACTGGCTGTGTAACAGCATGGACCTGTTGCACAGTCTTTTTTTATTCTGAGCCCAACTCAAAATGAGCAGCTTTTCAGGTCACTTGGTAAATGGGTTGGAGTAACATACCCAAGGGAGGAATGTGTTGCCTCTAAAATCCAAAGAGGTACACCAGGCATTGTGATTCTTTTTCAGTTATTTGAGGAGCTAAATGCAACAACTTATTTTTCACCTCAGGAAGAATATATTGACATGTCCCACATCATTGGATCCATAGAAATTTCACTGAGGTGGAAGGCACCTGAATTTGTGTGTAATTTATTTTCCACACTCAGATAAGCAAATTTCTTAAGAATACGTCTAGACTAGTTGTTACTTCTCACTAGGTAGGTGTGATAAAGATAACGTTATAAATATAACGAGCAAGTGTGATAGCTTGTGGAGTGAAAAGACAATCAAGATCTCTGTAAACTATTGACATAGAGCTGGAGAATTGCTATATCCCTGAAGTAGGATAGCAAAGATGAATGTCCGGCCTTGCCAGCTAAAAGCAAATTGCTTCTAGTGATTCTTATTGAAAAGAATGGAGAAAGGGGCATTTGTTGGAGCATGATTTATGCTTATGAAAACAGTTAGAATTTGGTCCTTAAGGGAAGGAAAAGGATTATAGCAGGCAAGTTCTTACCTTTTGAGGGAATAAATGTGGATCTCCCAAAGAAAGAATAAATCTGTCCCCTTCCTAGAACATTCCTCTCAACTTGATAGCATCATTTAAGAATATTCGTTTCAATTAAACACACAATTAACAAGCAGCTACTACATACTAGGTCACTCTTGAAGCTATGTGGAGAGCTAATTAGGTGATAGAACTACAAGACAGACTGTGAGCAACTCAAGTTTGAAAGGCATTCCTTTGTAATACATTGAAATGTATACAGTTAGAAGTTGGCAGAGATCACATGAATCTAGTCCAGAGATCTTGCCATTGAACTATCTGCCTCAGCCTCTGCCTATACAAGGAAAGTATTCTCTTTGAAGGAGGAAGGAAAGTGAATTATAGAATGCTTTCTTTTACAACCAATACTCCTGTGATCAGAAGCTGTAAGGATGCTATTTGATGTGGAGTTTTCACTCTCAGCAAGAGGTTTTCAGTTAACCAAACTCTCAGGCACCCTGCTATTGCTTCTTATTGCTGGAAATAAAAGAGTACTCATGTGTTTTGTTTTGTTTTGTTTTGTTTTGTTTTGTTTTGTTTTGTTATTCTTACTTCTTTGTAGCATCTTCTCATTCTTTTAATTAGCAAATATTTTTAATGGTCTATGTGGTAATTGTTATGGCTTTTCAAAAGTATTCTGGTATTCTTTTTTATAGGTATGGTAGAATTTCACACCCTTGACCTAATTTTGAAGTTAGGTGGGACCATGTGACTTGTTTTGAACTAAGTAAATGTGAGCTAAGCGATCCATCTCATTTCCAGAAAAGCAGCCAGTCCCCATGTTCTCCTTCCTGCCATAGCAATCAGGGAAGCATCTGAAAAGAGAGCTTAATTCTGACTAGGTTTCCTAAGTGGGACTTGCGTGGGATTTGTGATCTGAGTAAGCAATAAACCTGAAACTCTGGAGATATTTTTTACTAAAAATACTAAATTTTGAACTTTGAGATGTGATAATGAAGTAACAAAAACCTAAAATGTACAGCACTGTTTATAGTGATCAATTGAAGAGAAATAAAAAATACATATATATTGGAAGGTAGAAAACAATAGACAGATGTTTTAAAATAATAAAAGATTTGATAAAGCTTTCTTCTGTTTTAATTTAGAAAGGTCATGAGTCTAATGAACTTGTAGCTCCAGAAGAAGTCTTAACACAGACAGAAAATCTGCATTTCATAATATGCAGAGAAGCGCAAAAAAGATTTGCGCTTTCAAAGAAAGAGAAGCGCAAAAAAGATTTGATCAGTTTGAGGAATTAAAGGAATAGGGAGAGTTCCTAAAACCAAGGCCTTTCAGGGTTGCAAGAGAGAATCACTTCTCATCCCAACACAAATGAGAAGAATATTGACCAACAAAAGCTTATTAAAGTTCTACATTGCAGCTGAATTAAATCAAGGAAAAGCCAACATACTTAGTGGTAAATTTTCTTACTTGATTATGGTATCACAGAGAAAGAATGCAGGATATGATCGTGAGCAAATACTTTCAATTAGAAAAGAAAAATTGCTATAGGAAAATCAACAAAGTATTTGGCTTTCCCTCTTAAAAAAATACTAAGCTCAAGGTACTCACTACTAGGTTAAAGAGAGAGGAAGGGGTTAAGAAAGCAAAGACATATCACAAGTATACTATCTGGAAAAAAATGCTGTTTAGGAAAGAACTGTGAGTATGAATTTTTTCACATGGATGTCAGCAAAATAAGCTAGAGAAGGCTAAAAATATTCAAGAGAGTTGTTCTGTCAAAGAACCAGCAGTCTAGACAAAAACAGACTGTGTCAGTTTACAAGTTAATATGACCTGTGGGGCCTCATCGAACTACAGGCAGGGGTTGAGCTGAGAAACAGCTCAGGGTCCAGGAAGAGCAAATTCATCAGTGTCTATTCCAGTTATGGTTATGATCATAATGAAAAACAAAGAGTTTCCTAGAAGGTAGAGCAAAGAGCTATGGAGAACACTGGACAAAGAGAGTTGCACTAGGAAGTGTACTTAGGGGAGGTAGTCTACTCGAGGGTAGACTCAAAATATTCTCCATCCAGGGGTCCATCACAATTGCCACCTTTCAGGACATCAAAATTGCTGCTGCCACTGTTTCAGTATGTCTCTCTTTCTTCCTCTTTCTGAATGGGAATGTTTACTATGGTTATTTCATCTTTTATCAGATGTGTCTAGCAAGTACAATATTTATTAGGCTATTAAATCTACCTATCCACTCCATCTACCTAAATGCTTATTATCGGTGGGAATAAAAATACAAACACATTTGTTAACTGATCTAACTTAAAATTCAAGATTACAAATTTCAGTATTACTCCACAATGCCGATTGAAAAACATACTCTTCTTCCCTAGTATGCTCAATTTTGTACTCTATCAAATCATTATTATTTCTCCACTCATCTCAAATATTACATCCTTCTACAGCTCCTCACTGTCAGCTGGGGATAAAACCAACACAAACAGAACTCCTTTATCTTGCCATCACAAAATCAACTGAACAGGATTTTTTCTCACTCTCACTTTCCTCCATTCTGTTATGACTGATACATTTTCTTCCTCCTATCAAAGACTCCAACTCTTTACTGGATCAGAAATTTCTCTCCTTGCACTAAATCATTCTTATAAGCCTTGAAATATCTAAAATACTCTAGTATTTCCACTGTGCACATTTTGAAGGTACTATTAACAGTAAAAATTTTGAAAAGTTGTCTATAATTCCTCTACTTGCTCATTTTACATACTTGGCTCAAACTATTCAGGCCTTCACTCTGCAGAGACTGCCCATATCAAAGTAAATAATGAGCATCATGCTGAAAAATCCAGTGAACTTTTTTGCTTTTACCTAGTTGAAATTTCAATTACACCCAACATAGTTTACATTAATTCTTCCTAATAATGTTTCTTCTCTTGACCTTTGTCACATAATACTTCTCAGACCTCCCAGTTCATGGCATTGATTCTCAGTCTCCTCTTCCTCAGTTCTGATTCTCTGCTTGATCACTAAGTACTGAAGACCCTCTGGCCTCAGTTTTGGACATTTTTCTTATCTATTTCTATACTTTGAATGTCTCATCTAATCCATAGCTTAAAGTAACAATGATATGCTAATAACTCCCAAATGTATACCTCTAACCCAAGCACTTCCCATGATCATCAGAGTGATGCATTCAACTACCTACTTGATTTTTCTGTTTTTCTAATAGCATTTGAAATTTTAGGTTGACAAGAGAAAACCTTATTTTATTTCCTAACCAAATCAGCTTCCCCAACTTAATCAATAATACTACCAGGTAGTGATCTGTACAAAAGTCAAAGAGTTTATCTTGAGTCCTTTTTCTTAGCCTGTAGATATATTAATCAACAAGACTGACTATGAGCCATAAACATATTTTAAGCTCATCTATCTCTTCTTCCCACTATCATCCAAATCCAAGCCACCATCAACTTTTGCGTGGTCAGTTGTAGTGGTCTTCTAACTGCATAATTATTTCCTTCGTTGGCTTTCATTACAGTTGCTTTGGCTTTTAGAGCCTTCCATTAAATTGTTCATATTCACAATTCCATCTCTTCTACCTTCACCACTTTTTTATTGTTTTTTTCTTCTAATTTCTTTAATATACCAAGTTGAGTACCTCCTCTGGGCCTATGTACCCACTGTCCCTCCTGCAAGAAATGATTTCCTACTTTCCTTCTCATCATTATTCAATTACACTGCAATGCCAATTTTTCAGAGACTTTACTGATAATCTTAACAAAGCCCCTAACATGGAAGTTTCTATCACATAAACATGTTTTTGTTTTTATTAAATGTATTGGGTTGACATAGGTCACCATGATCATATAGGTTTCAGGTGTGGGTTCCTATGTTGCAATATCTGTATATTTCACCATGTACCCACCACCCAAAGTCAAATGTTTTTCTTTTTTTAAATATATCATTTCACTATTTAAAATTATCTCTTTTTTTCTCTTTTCTTTCCTCATGTTTGATTTAACTCTCTACATTTCCAAGAAGGCAAAGACTTCATTCCTTTTCACCAAATTTCTTCAGTGTCCATGTAGCTGGATTTTATTTTAGGTGCATATTTTTCCATAGCTGTTTTTCAGTCATATGATAATCTGTTTTCAGTCCTTAGATTTATCACAATCATGGGCCTTTATCTATGTACTGACTTCTTCTAGACTTCACATTGCCCTTCTGTCTTCTAACTCTACCTTTGATAATTGCTTGTATGTGCATAAAAGTGATTTTCATTGAATATTATACATCAAAATAAAAAGCACAGAAAAATAAACCATCAACAAAACAACAAGAAAGCCCACTACGTGGGAGAACATATTTGCCAATGTTATCTCTAATAAGGGTTTCATCTCCAACATTTACAGGGAACTCATACAACTTAACAAAAGGAAGGTAAACAACCCAATCAAAAAATGGGCAATGGAACTAAATATATACTTTTCAAAAGAGGACATAAGGAAGGCCAAGGGACATATGAAAACATGCTCAAAGTCACTGGCCATCTGAGAGATGCAAATCAAAATGACAATAAGATACCATCTCACACCTGTCAAAATGGCTATCATCAACAAATCAACAAATGACAAGTGCTGGAGAGGATGCGGAGAAAAAGGAACACTCGTGCACTGCTGGTAGGAATGTAGACTGGTGCAGCCCCTGTGGAGAACAGTATGGAATTTCCTCATAAAACAAAAAATGGAGCTCCCATTTGACCCCGTAATCCCACTTCTAGGAATATATCCCAAGAAACCAGAAATACCAATCAGAAAGGATATATGCACCCCTATGTTCATAGCAGCACAATTTACAATAGCTAAGATTTAGAAACAGCCTAAATGCCCATCAGCAGATGAGTGGATTAAAAAACTGTGGTACATCTTCATAATGGAATACTACATTGCTGTAAAAAGGAAGGAACTCCTACCATTTGCAACAACATGGATGGACCTGGAGAGCATTATGCTAAGTGAAATAAGTAGTCAGAGAAAGATAATTATCACATGATCTCACTCATTTGTAGAATATAATGAACAACATAAACTGATGAACAAAAACAGATCTAGAGACAGAGAAGCATTGATCAGACTGTCAAACCTCAGAGGGAAAGTAGGGGAAGGTGGGGGTAAGGGGGAGAGATCAACCAAAGGACTTGTATGCATGCATATAAGCCTAACCAATGGACACAGACACCAGAGTGGGGTTAGGGCATGAGCGGTGGGGTGAGGGGACAATGGGGAGATAAGGACACATGTAATACATTAATCAATAAATTAAAGAAAGCACCCTAGGAATCATTTCTATCCTTTAAAATAGTGAGTGAAGAGTGATAAAATTCCCATTTTCAAGTGTTACTCCTAATTTCACTTATGCAGCAAATAAGAGGTAAAAAAGTAACAAGGACAATTGAGGAATTAGTTTGTGAAAAAGCAAATTAGAATGATCAGAGTCAATAATAAAAAAAAAAACTTGGAAAAATATTTAAAAGAGTTTGTTTAAACTCAGATGTTGTGTTATATGTAACTATTAATGTTTCTGAAACTCTACATTATGATTCTCTTTTATCTCAATAAAGTTAATAATTTAAAAATATTTAATTCTGGTTTCATGATTAAGTATATAAGCATATGAAAATGGGAAAGCACATGAAAAAATTACAAAAATATGATTGCGTAAAATGATTACATTACCAAATAATAGCATGCACATTATATGTTGTTTATTTCCAAGCATATAGATATTTAGCCAAGCCTATGTTGTCATCAGGAAAATGATTATAATAATATAGTTAATCTTATAATTTTAATCTTATTTTTTATCCATCTACATGATAAACAAGGTAATGCAGTGGGACTGAGTGTAGTTCCACTGTAAATATATCCTCATCTAAAGGTACCTTTAGAATATATTTTAAATTAAACCTGTATGCTTGTTTTTATGTCTGAAATAAACCGCTTCCATATTGACCTTGTCAGAAAGATAGAGACTCCAGCACAACTGTGAAGTTAGCCTCAGGATCACTTATTTGAAGAAAATATTTTCATTAAATGCTCTATTTTTTCCAACAAATGTGCATCGGCTTATTTCCTTATGGAGCACCTGTCCCTTTAAAATCTTTTTTGATTCCCTGACCAAAATAAGGACATTTGGTCCAGAGCAGCAGCACACAGCTGTGTTTATAGGTGTTGTTGACAAGAGAAAATACATCTTGTGCACCGGGACCAAAGCAGAATTGTTAGAGAGAATAGGATAGGTGATTAATTTTGGTATGAAGGAATACATTTAACCATTCTCTACTTGAGATCTTATTTTCTGAGATATTAGGAATAAAGTAGCCTAGCCATATTAAAGGCAATTACAGCAGTCCTCCTTTGGGAGCCACGCCAGGTCCCCAGATAGTCAAGGCTAATGGGAGCACAGAGGCCTTGCTATCAATACACTAGAATGGCCAAGGCCGCTCTGGGCATGTGCCTAAATGGGATGCTCAAGGATTCTGAGCCTGGGAATCCTAATCAGGCCAAGATACCATGAGCGGATGCAAGGACACAAGGTCCACTGTGCCCTTCAGTAGCCTATATGACTGGTGTAACTATTGGCACAAAGCCTTCTTTGTCTTAGTAGTGTAAGAGTAGGTAACTGACCAGCTAGTGGGTTAAAGTGGAGTGTGTGAAGAAGTCTGCTAGAGAGAGCAGCTGGGCAGGGGAGACAGAAGAAGCTGCTGAGCCAGAGAGCTCAGGTACCACTACAATGTAAGGCGGTGAGTTTCAAGGCAGCATGCAGCTGCTCAGATACTAACTGTGGGTACAGAGATTGATGCTGCTTTATGGGAAAGATATGTATTCACCAGCCTGTGTCTGGCTGCCTGCCTATATGGACTTTGTTATAAGGACTGATTTTGTCTGATGGCTGTGTGGCCACTGGCTTCTGCAATAAAGACTCATTCTTATACACCCACAACCTCTCATGGCTTCCCCGTCTGCTCCACCGCCAAGAATTGACCTGTGTCTAGTGAACAGAAGATAAAGGAGGAACTTGGACTAAGTTCCCAACAGTTAGTACAGTGGGCAGGGTTCGAGAAGGAACTGCCCTGGCATAGTCGGATAGGAGAATTTAGAAGAATAATACATGGACTCAAATTCATTCACAGCAACTCAGAGCCAGTCAGACCAGCAGAGCTGTGCGGTGCTCTTGCTTCTGGCTCTGACAACCCCCCTTACCCACAAAGGGATATATGTTCCCAGACCTTGGTGGATGCCTGAAAGCATGGATAGTAAAAAATCTTATGTAAACTTGTGCTACCTTTTCCTCTTATACGTGCAGACCTGTGATAAAGTTTAATTCATAATTAAGCACAATAAGATTAATAAGAATCACTAATAATAAAATAGGACAATTACAATAATAAAAGTTATGTAAATGTGGTCTCTGATAACTGAGACAGCCATGAATGACTAATGAGCAGGAGCGTACATGTCAGGGATAGGCCGGACAAAGGGACGATTCACACATCAGGTAGGACAGTGAGAACAATATTTCATTACACTATTCAGAATAGCAAGCAATTTAAAATTTAAGAATCATTTATTTCTAGAATTTTTCATTTAATATTTTTAGTATGCCTTTGACTGAACCCACAGCAAGTAAAACCAGTGAAAAGGGGGGATTATAGTATTTTAAAAAAGAACATTTAAATATATATTTTTAATTTAGGTAATCATACTGAAAAAAAAGTCAATATTGTCTGAAAAATAATGACCATGGAAGAAGCCAAGAACTGAATTCCAAAAGGAAGTATAGGAGTAAAATAAAATCAGGATAAAATATAAATAAATTATTGGAGTATAGAAATGAATTACAATGATATCTAAAAGCAAGATAGATAATATAGAAAAAATGAAATGCTCTATGTAATTAATTATACCAGACAGATATAAGAAAATAAATTTAAAAAATTAAAAACTATCATATTTGTTACTAAAAGATCAGCGACAATTTATTTAGATTTAAGAAAGACACATTAATAATCAAAAAACAATTTAAAAATTTAAGAAAAAGGAATATTAAGCATACAGATGGAGTGAAAATGGTAATGGGAATGATATAATATTGGACATATTAGTTCAATTCCAAATTAAGACTGGGAAGTAAGGGAGAGCAAGCTGATATTCACAAAAAATGAAAGTGAGATTTTCAAAAGCTCTTTAAAAAACTCATGTGTTATTTTGATACATAGTTTATGCATATAAACTGGCACATCTTTTGGAAGATAATTTGACAATAACTATCTAAAGATGTAAAACTGAACAGTTCTCTCTTTACAAAAAGAAAACCATTAAAATATTTTTAAAGTAATTTTCTCTCCAACACAATATTTTCATCTTTGAGATAAAGTGTATGACTTTAGTGGTGATTTCATCTAAAGTATTAAAAATATCACCAGGCTTCCTAGCTAAGAGGGATGCAGAGGAAAAGTTATCATTCCTTTGAAACATTCCCCTTTTACTATAATACATCTTTCCTTTTAAAATCTCTACAAAACCATTATCACTCTGAATGTACTTTGTCTTTCACCACAAAAATGAGAGTTAAATGAGGAACTAGCTTGTCACAGGCTATAAATGAGAATGAATAAACAGTCATGCTTCCCTTCTCTCTTTCTTCTTTACTCTATTATCTTTCTATGTTGTCCCCTAGGCTCTTCTGAATTGGCTGGCCCAAATCTAAATTAGACTGAATTTGTGTGGTAGATGTCTATGCTTAGTCTAAAGATCATATAAGTAAATATATTTCATGTTTTCTCTGCTCTGTCCATATAAAAATACCAAACCAGCACATTTGCCACTATCCCATTGGATAAAAACAAAATGACAACATAAAACTTGGAAAGGAATAAATTCATAAATGTCAATGCCACATTTCCTAAATTTGGAACTTGCCTTTTATTTATTACTCCTTCTCTCTCCTCTATCAGAAACATTATATTATACGAGAGGCCCGGTGTATGAAATTCGGCATGGGGGTGGGGAGGGGTCCCTCAGCCCAACCTGCACCCTCTCACAATCTGGGACCCCTTGGGGGATGTTCAGCTGCTGGTTTAGGTCCAATCCCACAAGGATCCCTCAGATCTGGCCTAAACTGACAGTCGGACATCCCTCTCACAATCCAGAAGCCCTGGTTCCTAACTGCTCGCCTGCCTGCCTGATCACCTCTAACCTCCTCTGCCTGCCTGCCTGATCTCCCCTAACCACTCGCCTGCCGGCCTGATTGCCTCTAACCACTAGCCTGCCTGCCTGATCACCCCTAACCACTCACTGGGGGGGCGGGACCGGCCAGGACAAAGGGCTGTGGTCGTTCTGGTCTCTGGTCATTCTGGTGGTTTCGTCATTTTGGTCTCTGGGCTTTAATTATATAGGATAGAAACTAGCAAACATTCTTAGTTTTTATCCCTACCAGTATATATTTCTCTGCATTAAGTAGTTGATAAGGATGTTTTAGAAGAGGTAATATGTAAATTGAGAGAAGAGAAAATAGGGAAGCATATTGAAGAGAAAAGTTTCTAGAGAGGATAGAACATATTGTTTAATATTTAATTTATTAGTGATTTAAAGATTATTGAATAACAATTAGGTACTAGAAATTATAATAAGAATATACGTGTTAGTTGTTGAATAGACACAGCTAAGTCATAGAGTACCTGGAAGCTAGTGGTAGAAATAAGAATGTAAATCAGCAAAATGATTCATTTAATATTTATTGAAAAAAAGAGAAAATAAATTACTTTTACATATTATTTATTATATTATATTGTACTTGACATTATAAGAGAGGTCCACCAACTACTGACTATGGGCTGATTCTTGCCACATCAAGCTAAGAATTTTTTGTATATTATTCAACAGTTAAAAAAAATATTTAATGACATTAAAATTGTATGAAATTCAAACTTTGGTATACATAAATTAAGTATTTTGTAACACAGCTATAATCATTCAATGATGCATTGTTTATGGCTGTGCCAATACTGCAATGGCAGACTTGAGTAGGTGAGTAGTTGTGGTTTGAGGTGTTTACCAATAGATAGGACCAGTTTTTTCCTCCATTCCAGTTCTAGGCAAATTAAGTAATGAACTAATAAAGTACATGGCAATATAAAATTATATCTCTATTAACTAATAAGCTAATATTAGAAAATGAGTTTTATATCTGTGGGCTAGTGGATCTCCTAATAGTGAGATTCATCTATTAAGTCTAAAGAAGTACTGGGTAACTACAGGCTCCTGTATGGGGCTCAGTTCCCTTTTACCATCTGACACAGAACAGAGGAGGTTACATACTCTCTACAGGCAATTATCTACTGAAGATGAAGATAGAAGGAGTGGAGGAGTTTCTTAAGACAAACTCACTAATCAAATAAGTAAATCCTGATCTCTAGAAGAGTAATCACAGAGGTAATTTGTAGCCATTAATGTTTTCTTCTCATAGAAATTAAAGGACTGGGAAATATATGTTCTACCCCAGCTGTTCCCAACACTTTTGTTTTCTTAACCCTCTGGCCTTAAACAATAAGTCAACCAGAGTTATGACAGATCTCTTCAGAGAAGGCATTAGCACATGACAGTCCTGCCCTTACTTTCCTTGATTCCAAGCTACTGATCCTTGTGGCTCTTCTTGGGATCACTGGTGTGGAGCATAGATGTTGCACTAAGAGGGCTCTAAAATATCTCAGAACAGTATATTAGCAAACTAACTTCAAATCCACTCTAACTAAAGCTTCACATTTGAATCTTACATTATTTACCATTCAAACAGTTTCTAAGCAAGTTGGTTATTACAGCCTACTGAGCTACTATAAAGAATGAAATTAAGAACACCATTAGAATATTGCCATAATAAAATAAATAACACAACTTCAATAATAAATTGCCAATAATAGAAAGGTATGCTAAATTTCAGTACAAATATTTTCTTCCCATTTTCAAAATCCCAGAATTTAGGGAGAACTTAAATTCTGAACTTAAAATTTCTCCCTGGGGGAACGGGCCTAAGCTGGCAGTCAGACATCCCTCTGGCAGCCTGGGAGCCCTGGGGGGATGTCCGACTGTGGGGAGGAGGCCTAAGCCGCAGTCAGACATCCTTAGTGCTGCAGAGGAGGCAGGAGAGGCTCCCATCACTGCTGCTGTGCTCTCAGCCATCAGCCCAGTTTGTGGCTGAGTGGAGCTCCCCTTGTGGGAGCCCACTGATCACCAGGGGACAGCTCCTGCATTGAGGGTCTGCCCCCTGGTGGTCAGTGTGCATCATAGTGACCGGTCATTCTGCCATTAGGGTCAATTTTCATATAACCCTTTTATTATATACTAGAGGCCCGGTGCACAAAATTTGTGCACTGGGGGGTGGGGTTCCCTCAGCCCAGCCTGCCCCTCAGTCCGGGAGCCCTCAGTGGATGGCCTACTGACGGCCACAATCTGGCAGCAGAGGCTTGGAGCAGGCGTCGTGTGTGTGTGTGTGTGTATGTGTCTGCTGGGGTCTGCCCCCAGCCATGCCATGTAGGCTCGGAGCAGTTACTGTGTGTGTGTGTGTGTGTGTGTGCGTGTGTGTGTGTGTCTGGTGGGGGCCTGCCCCCAGCCACACCATGGAGTCTTGGAGCAGGCGCCCCTCTCTGTTGATCTCTCAGGCTCCTGGCCTCCACTGCGTGTTGTACTCTCCCTTGAGCTGTGGCCAGGGTGGGGTGCTGCCTGCAGGCCACGCTTTCCTGCTCTGGGATCGCCGCGGCCACCCAGTAGCAGGTGCACACGGGGGCTGCCTGCAGGCAGCCCTTTCCTGCTCTGGGATAGCTGCAGTGACCCAGGAGCAGGCCTTGTTGGGTGCTGCCTACAGGCCGCCCTTTCCTGCTCACTGATCACCATGGGGTCCCAGCTGGGGGCGTGGCTTAGGCGGTGCGGGGCTTAGGCAGCACATGGTGGTCCTGGCTGGGGGCGGGGCTTAGGTGGCACACAGGGGTCCCGGCTGGGGGCGGGGTTGCACACAGGGCCCAGATGGCAGCTCACTCTGTCCCGCCCTGCCTGCGGTATGCAAATTAGCCGCCATCTTTGTTGGCGGCTAATTTGCATATCTCGCTGATTAGCCAATGGGAGGCATAGTGAAGGTACGGTCAATTACCATCTTTATCTATTATTAGATAGGATGATTCCAAAACCAGAATATTACTGTGCATTATTTATGTTATTAGGAAAAGCAAAGCAATTTCTGGAAATGCAGAATATAACAGCAATATAGTTAAAAATGGAACATCTATGCTAAACTATGTAAAACCTGGTCACACATTCTAGTCACTGGTCTTTCTGTTGCACTGGGTCTGAGGTGGTAAATTTCTTGGTAGAAAGGTGGCAATGGACAAGGAAAAGTGCAATCAGAGATAAAGGGGCAAAGCCAGAAGACATTTGGGATGGAGAAACAAAGAAGTGACCCATTTTAGCAAATAAAAGAATTAAAGATAACTTAATCATTTCTATTTTGACAGTACTGGTGATTTATGATAGAAATAAATGGTTTAAATATGAAAGTGGCATACTTTTTAGGTGATATTTTTATTTTCATATTAACCTGCTATGTTTGGAATATGATAAGATAATCAGGTAAAGATATTACATATGTAGCCAGAGTCAAAGCTTTAATAACAAAATTTAAGGTGGGAGATTTGTTTTTTTATTGTAAGTATTAAGGGAATAGTTGGATCCATGAATCCTTGTGGGGAAGGAGCAAAAAGAGAGAAGACCAAACAGCTGAACACAAACCATCCTATATAATAAAGAGGTAATATGCAAATTAACCCTCACACCCTCATAAGATGGCTGCCTATGACCAGGCCAGCAGGAAGGGTTAGTGAGGGACGACCAAATGACTGAACAGCAGGCTGCATGGGGCAACAAGGCCAGCAGGGGCGTTGTGAGGGGTGACCAGGCCAGCGGGGGGGGGGGGGGGGGCAGTTGGGTGCGACCAGGCCAGCATGGGGGGGCAGTTAGGGGCGACCAGGCCAGCAGAGGGGGAAATTAGGGGCAACCAGGCAGGCAGGCAGCGATTAAGAGCCAGCAGTCCAGGATTATGAGAGGGATGTCCAACTGCCAGCAGTCAGACATCTCCCAAGTGGTCCCAGATTGGAGAGGGTGCAGGCTGGGCTGAGGGGACCCCCTCCCCATGCATGAATTTCATGCACCGGGCCTCTAGTTATAAATAAGTCATGAAAGGAACTAAGAGGTATCAATGAAAATACAAGACACAAAGCATAGTGGAATGTACAAAAGACTCAAAGGAAGAAAATATTGCAAGCAAAGCTGGGAGGTAGTAGTCTCTGATTTTATAGATATCAAGGATGAGTAGGGCCCTAGCCAGTTTGGATAAGTGGATAGAATGTCGACCCTTGGACTGAAGGGTCCCAGGTTCGACTCCAGTCAAGGACACATACCCTTGTTGCAGGTTCCCCAGTCCTGGTCAGGGTGCATGCAGGAGGCAACCAATCAATGTGTCTCTCTCACATTGATGTTTCTCTGTCTCCCTCTCTCTAAAAATCAATGGAAAAATATCCTCGGGTGAGGATTAACAACAATAAAAAAGGATGAGTGGGTATGAAAAAGTCTTTTGCATTATACAGGAAATAGCTATTTGTGACCTTGGAAAGAAAGATTTCTATAAGTATAGCTTTCCCTTTTAGAAAAAAAAAATATATTAAAATAGGCTATACTGCATGAATAAATACATGGTACCATATTAAACATACATTCTGTGAGAAGAAGCTAATATGCACAAATGATATAAAGAGATAATAAACAGACAGTTAAACACAAATAGCTATCAAGTATATGAAGAGATCCTCAAACTCATTTGTAATCAGAGAAATGCAAATTAAAGTAAAGTAATTTACCACTTTACAGCCATCTGACTGATAGAAATTAGAAAGTTGAATAGTGGTAATTATTAGTGGGGATGTGGAGAAACCAGACAAGTTTAACCTTCCTCAAGAGCACTCTAGCAATATAACTCAGATTTAAACCGCATACCCCTATGTTCTGTAAGTCCTATTCCTGGTTATATAGCCTCAATATATTCTCACACAAGACTGCTGGGAAGGGACATCCATGATGACTGTATGAGTCAGGAGAGATTAGATTATGCTGTGCTAGCCTCCAAACCCCTTCCCTACAATCACACAGGTTTGGATTTTGTTCACATTGTGCGTCCATCACAGGTTGCTAGGCCAAGAGTTCAGCCATTAGAAACAAGGAACTAGAATATACACAGAAAAGCAGACAGATGATAAACATAAATGCTGAGTGTCTAAATTGAACATATATACTTAAACATCAGACAATAATACAAATACATGCAAACCTGAGGATACATATCCAACACATTCAAGTTAGTTGACTATGAGGAAGAAAACAGAGATTGAGAGATAAAAAAAAGAAAGCAAAAAGTTATAAATTAGATAAATGAAGGGAAGGGGCATCCCATACTGTTCTATGATGACAGGTGCCTTGAATGGAGGAGTATGATTAATTTGATACTATGCGTGAGGTTGTACACAAAGAGTAAGCAACCTATACATAACTGGAAGCCTGATGCATGAAATTCTTGCAGGGGCTTGGACCTGGCAGCACAGCGGCTTGTCTCAGCCCTTGCAGCCCCAGCTTCATCTGGAAGGTCGTCCGGAATGTCATCCAGAATGTTGTCCATTAGGTCGTCCAGAAAGTCGTTTGGCTATTTGGTCTAATTAGCATCTTCACTTTTATTATTATATATAGGAGATGTGAAAAACCTGAAAGGGCATCTAAAGGAGCCTGAGAAAAATCAGAACCTAGTAGGAAAGTTGAAACACTTTAATAAAGTCCCATTTGCTTATTGGAGTGAGATAACATTTTGAAAATATAAGGGAAAATTCAGAATGTCATAGAAATAAATATAGGCACCTATGATTGTGGTAAAACAGACCCATAGAGTATTTTAGTTGCTGAGATAAGGAAAAATGATGGAGTGGGAAAAGGGACAAATCAATCTGTTTTTAAGGGAATACGTGTTTGGGTCAACCTTTGTGGAGGCTTCTTAGAATTATAAACACAGGAAAAAAAATTCTAAGGAGGATAGCTCAGGATATGTAAAATATTATTAGAAACTGCTTATTAGAAATTTTAAATTATTAAAGAATTGCTGCTCTTGTGTTTCAAAGAAACTATACTTGTTACCGTAGACAGATGTAACAGTGCAACACGTGTCATACATGTTTCCTACAACATGACAAAAAAGGCAGACTCTTCTTAGTGATGTGGCAATATCTTCTACTTTTAGATCCAATTTATGTTTACTGTTGAGGTTCTTTGCCTTCTGGGATTTGTAATGGTTTTCGTCAAAACAAGTCACCCTGTCTATGATTTGACTAATGGCAGTATGGCCCATCTACTTCTGTTTACCTAGAAGTTAACAATTACATGGTGCTCTTGATGAGTTTCAGCCTGACCTTAGACTAGAAATGTCCATCCTGTCAGCATGTGATGCCTACATATCACTGCCCCGTGCCCCCTAACCTTTGGACACACACACAGAACTACCTACAGATACGCCTAGGGATCTTGTTTCTCCTCTTCTTCTTGTGTGTTCTAGTTGGAAGCTGCAGTGAACATGAATATCATGCTGATGGACTGCCATAAATGCATAACCACATCTTTAGAAAGTTTACTGGTAAAGATTGTGCCTCATATTACCTTACTCCAGTGATGGCGAACCTATGACACACGTGTCAGAGGTGACACGCAAACTCATTTTTTTGGTTGATTTTTCTTTGTTAAATGGCATTTAAATATATAAAATAAATATCAAAAATATAAATCTTTGTTTTACTATGGTTGCAAATATCAAAAAATTTCTATATGTAACACGGCACCAGAGTTAAGGTTTTTCAAAATGCTGACACGCCGAGCTCAAAAGGTTCGCCATCACTGCCTTACTCTTATATAAGGTTGAGTCATTTTCTAAAAAATGTTTTTGCATTTGCATTTAGGATCTTTCTAAATTTCCTGGCCAAATGAAAGAATGCTAAAATTAGTGAGTCGATAAAATTGCAGCGTCAAAAAAGCTGGAAGTGATTTTTGAGGTTAGTCAAAATTTCACAGTTCTCTTTTGGGGAAAACATGACCTCTATTTTATAGATCCAGAACATTATGCCACATGGAAAATATATGCAGACAAAGACAGAAATAGTAATGAGAGGAAGAAGGGCAAAGGGACAGAGTTAAAATTGTGGCCACTTGTAAAAATAGCTTATATTTACTTAAATTTTTAGTAATTCCTCATTGTACCATTTGAAATAAAATGGCTGAGTAAATTCTAATATTCACATTACCTTAATGAGCATTTTTGAACACTTTCTTCTATTTATAACTCAAAATACTGACATCAGAAAATGTTATTGGCTGGAGATGCATATGGCTTACAGATGTTATAATAAACAAACATTGATTTTTGCTAAGCTGAAGATCAACATAAAAACTAATCAATATTTTTACATTTCAATAAAATCTTAAAATTACCTGTATCAAGGTCTGATGAATCTGATTCATCACTCTTTCCACTGGAGAGCTTATGGGAAATTACAGCATCCCCTGGAAAACTGTTCCTCTGGACCCTTCTTGTATTCCTCTTTAGCCATCTTCCTGACTCCAAATGTATACAATCTTGTACATACTCCTTGGCCAGGAATGACATTACTAGGTAATAAGAGAGGGATACCTCTTCTTTATGTGCTCCCTACTCCAAATTGAGGAATTTCCTCTTCAATAATAACAAAAAATTAGGCTTTGGTCAAGGTGGTCATGTAGATAAATGGTACTCACATCCTTCCACAACTGCATCACAATTACAACTAAACTACAGAGCAACCATCATTCAGAACCACCTGAAACTTAATTGAACAGAAGTCTTACAACTAAGGATATAAAGAGGAAGTAACATCAAGACTGGTAGGAGGGGTGGAGATGCAGAATGGGCTGGTCCCACACCAACATGTGGCAGATAAAATCAGGATGGAACAGACTGTTGAATCTCAGAGGGAAGGCAGAGATAGTGGGTAGGGGGAAGAGATTGCCCAAAGAACCTATAGGCAGATATGTATAATCCATAGACACAGACAATAGTGTGGTTGGTGAAGGCTGGGGGGCTAGATGGTGGGTGGGCTAGAAAGGGTCAATGGGGAAAAGGGGGACATCTGTAATACTTTCAACAATGAAAATACATTTTTCTTTTAAATCAGAAGGGATTTCTGGGCAATGGAGTTACTCCCTGAGGAGTGAAAGTCCCAGCCCACACCAGGCCCCCAACCCAGGGTTCTAGTGCCATGAAGAGAAGTCCTCATAACTTCTGCCTGTGAAAAACCAGTGGGGTTGCCCTGGGTAGTTCATCTGTGAGAGCACTGTCCCAGTATGCCAAAGTTGCAGGTTTGATCCTGGTCAGGGCACATACAAGAATAACCCAAAGAATACATAAATTAGTGGAACAACAAAAATTGGTGTTTATTTCTCTCTAAAATCAATTAAACAAAAACACAGCAGGGTTTGTGGCTGAGTGAGATGTTGGGCTGCTGGAGACTCAGGCATTCCTCTTAAAGGACCCATATAGGGACTTACTTGGACTCAATTGCCCTGAGTTCCAGTGCTGAGGCAGCAATTTAAAAAGCACCAGGAACACAAGGAGAAAAACTTCATTGTCTGGCATCATGATGAAAGTTGGAGGGGCAGCTTTCTCCCAGACAGAAGTTCTGGGAGAGGCCATTGTGCCTTTTTAAGGCCTCCCTCTACAGAGCTCGCAGGTGGGTGCCATATCTGATACTCTATAAACCTGGTTCAAACTGTTAGCCCTGGCATGCTGGTTCCCTGAGACCTCGATCCACCAAACTTTCAGGTCCACTCAAGCTGTTTCCAGCATTTGTTTTTCCTATAAAGGGCCTGTCTTGGTTTATGCTTAACTTCTCTAACATCTCTCAAACAAACAGCATCTGAACTCTGGATACCCCATACATCTTACTAAGTGGCCCCAGGCCTACCACTAGTGGCCGTCAGCCTTGGCTCACAGCTTGCCTTCTCCTAGGCACCTCCAAGCTCATCACAAGTAGCAGCCATCTGCAGATCACTATGTAGTTTATGCCAGGTGGCCCCAGGTGGGGCACAGGTGTCAGCTGATCTTGGCTTGCCTCCCATTAAGTGATTACCTTAATAATCAGAACAATTTTTTTACCTGTTTTTAAGTTTTTCTTTCTTAATATTTACATCCATAAAATCACTCAAATTTCCCAGAAAAAATACATCTGTCAAAATATGCAAAATGCACACATATACATACATATATACCCACAGCCTAAATGATGAGCATTCCAATGAAAAACTATAAGGCCTTACTACATGAAATGTGTTTTCCTTTCTCAGTCTTTCCTTTTCACCCCATTTAAAAATCAATTGATTGTGAAGGCATATGCTGTGACCAGATGTTAATTACTTCATTAATATAAGAATTAACATAAGAATGAAATCACAAGATACTTAAAGTTGGAAGTTTCCTTATACACCAGTTTCACCTGCTCCTTTTATAGATAAGAAAGTTGTTCAGAAAGATTGCTACAGTCAGAAAGTTGATGGGACAGCTTAATATAGGAAGAAGGCCTCTGGTAAGTAGCTTATAAAAATAAGATCTCCAGCTTGTGCTTTTTATACTGTTCCAAACATGAGATTGAACTTTGAGAAGGTTCTGCTTTTATTAAAGGGAAATTTTTAAAAGTGGAAAAATGTTAAGAATGGAGAAAGAAGAAAAAAAAACACAAATAAGAAACTATTGAATATCTTGATTGCAATTAAACTTTCTAAAATAAAATAAAAAACTTGTTAATAGTTTATATACACTGAAACTATTGTTCAGTCCCTGTGTCCATCCTACCCCTTGTTCTAAAGTTCACCTTCCCTCCACTCTTCTCTTTATTTTTCTGACATTGCCACAGTATTTGAAGTGGCTAACACAACTGGACTGCCTTTGCTAATAAGTAGGGGACTGGCAATTCCCTTCTTAGTTTTTACTTTGGCTCAAGGAAGCTATAACATAAAGTGCTGTGAAAGAACTGAGTTCAAAACTATACACTCTCCTAAACTGCCTTAGAGTCTAGTTCTAGTAAGAAACGAAGATGGGAAACCATAAAAATCTTAGAAGAATCCATAGGCAGCAAAATGTCAGACATATGTCATAGCAATATCTTTACCGAAACTAAGGAGAAAATAAACAGTGGGACTACATCAAAATAAAAGGCTTCTGCACAACAAAAGAAACCATCAACAAAACAACATAGGTTTGGTTACATGGAAGAACATATTTGTTAATGCTATATACGATAAGGGTTTAATCTCCAAATTTTACAGGGAACTCATACAATTTAACAAAAGGAAGATAAACAATACAATCAAAAAATGGGCAAAGGCTCAAAAGTGGACATAAGGAAGGCCAAGAGACATATGAAAACATACTCAAAGTCACTAATCATCCGAGAGATGGAAATCAAAATGACAATGAGGTACCATGTCATACCTATCAGAATGGCTATCATCAACAAATCAATAAACAACAAATACTGGCGAGGATATGGAGAAAAAGGAACCCTCCTGCACTGCTGGTGGGAATGCAGACTGGTGTAGCCACTGTGGAGAACAGTATGGAGTTTCCTCAAAAAATTAAAAATGGAACTCCCATTTCAGCCAGTAATCCCACTTCTAGGAATATATCCCAAAAAACCAGAAACACCAATCAGAAAGGATATATGCATCCCTACGTTCATAGCAGCACAATTTACAACAGCTAAGATTTGGAAACAGCCTTGTAGTGACCATCAGCAGATGAGTGGATTAAAAACCTGTGGTATACCTATACAATGGAATACTACGCTGCTGTAAAAAAAAAAAAAAAGAAGGAACTTTTACCATTTGCAACAGCATGGATGGACCTAGAGAATATTATGCTAAGCTAAATAAGCCAGTCAGAGAAAGATTAGTATAACATGATCTAACTCATATGTGAAGTCTAATGAACAAAATAAACTGATGAACAAAATAGATCTAGTGACATAGCAGCATGGAACAGATTGACAAATTTCATTAGGAAGGTGGGGGTAGGGGAGATAAGTGGGGAGTGATTAACCAGGGAACTTATATGTATACTAGAGGCCCGGTGCATGAGATTTGTGCACTGGCGGGGTGGGTCCCTCAGCCCGGCCTGCACCCTCTCACAGTCCCAGACACTTCGGGGGATGTCTGTCTGCTGGCTTAGGACCGATTCCCCTGGGGATCAGGCCTAAGCCAGCAGTCAGACATCCCTCTTGCAGTATGGGGCTCTCATGGTCTGGGACCTCTCCCTCCTTACTTCCCACCTGCAGTGGAGGCGGGAGAGGCTCCCTCCACCACTGCTGTGCTTGCCAGCCATGAGCTCGGATTCCCCCTATAAGAGCACACTGACCACCAGGGGGCAGCTCCTGTGTTGAGTGTCTGCCCCCTAGTGGTCAATGTGCATTATAGGGATGTCATTCCACCATCCGGTCAATTTGCATATTACACTTTTATTATATAGGACTAGAGGCCTGGTGCACAAAAATTTGTGCACTCGGGGGGAGGGGGGTCCTTCAGCCCAGCCTGTGCCCTCTCGCAGTCTGGGACCCTCGGGAGATAACGACCTGCTGGCTTAGGCCTGCTCCTGGGTGGCAGAGGGCAGGCCCAATCCCTAGGTGCAGCCCCTGGTCAGGCTCAGAGCAGTGCTGATTGGGGAGTTGAGGTGCCGCCCCCTGTCATACACAGAGCAGGGCGGATTGGGAGGTTTCGTTGCCACCCTCAGCCACGCTCAGGGTGGGGCCGATTGGGGGGTTGGGGCACCTCCCCCTGTCACACTCAAGGCAGGGTCGATGGGGAGGTTGCGGCGCCACCCCCTGTCATGCAAAGAGCAGGGCCCATCAGGGGGTTGGGGAGCTCCCCCCTGTCACGCACAGAGTATGGCCGATAGGGGAGTTAGGGCACCGCCCCCTATCACACACAGAGCAGGGCGGATCAGGGGGTTGGGGCGCCGCCCTCTATCACCCACAGAGCAGGGCCAATCAGGGGGTTGGGGCACCGCCACTGTCACACTCAGGGCAGGGCCGATGGGGAGGTTGTGGCCCCGCCCGCTGTCACTCACAGAGCTGCAGGGCGATCAGGGGGTTTGGGCGCTGCCCCCTGTCATGCTGATCCTGTGCCAGGAGACCTCGCGGCTCTGCTGATCCCGGTGCTGGGAGGCATATTACCATTTTACTATATAGGATAGAGGCCTGAGGGCCGGCTGGTTTGCCCTGAAGGGTGTCCTGGATCAGGGTTGGGGTCCCCACTGGGGTGCTTGGCCTGCCTGGATGAGGGGATGATGACTGTTTGCAGCTGGTCACACACCCTTCAGGGTGGGGGCCCCCACTGGGGTGCCTGGCCAGTCTGGGTGAGGGGCTGAGGACTGCTTTCAGGCTGGCGGTTTTGACTGAAGCTCCCAACCGCTCCTTTTTTTTCTTTTTTAAATTTTATTCTGGGCCAGCTTTAGCTCTGGCTGTAGCTCTGAGGCTTCTGCTGCTGAAAGCTGGTATCTGGTTTGTTTGCGTTCTCTAATCGAAACAATGTATAACTCCAGCTCTGAGATCCCGGCCAGCTGAAAGCTGGTTTCTGGGGTTTTGTTTAGCTTCTATATTTGTTAGAATGTTTCAAACTGCCAGCTCAGAGGCCGGCAAGTCAGGCGGGGAACATTGGAGTCTGCAGTCACTGAAGCAAGCAAGCCTCATGTTTGCTTCCAGCTGCCTGGCTGCTGGCCGCCATCTTGGCTGACAGTTAATTTGCATAAGGATATGCTGATTAGCCAATGGGAAGGGTAGTGGCCGTACTCTAATTACCATGTTTCTCTTTTATTAGTGTAGACTAGGGGCCCAGTGCATGAATTCATGCCCTTTGAAAGGAACTGTGGGCCGCGAGGCTGCAGTGCGCACAGGGGCAGGTCTCAGCCTATCCTCTGTGCCCCCACCCGGCCCCTCCTGCCATGGCCCCCAGTGCCCTGTCTGCCGGCAACCCCACTCCCACTGTCGCCATTCCCATGTGCTGACCGCGCTGGCCCTGCTAGCACCCACTGACAGCATGGAGCGATTTGGGCTGGCACCACCAGTGGGTGCGAGCAGGGCTGGCGTCGTCATCAGGTGTGAGCAGCGGCTACTGCCCTATCACCCCTCAGGAGCAGGGGGAGGTGGCGAAACCCTGAGGGGCGATCGGAGCTGGCAGTTGCCGCTTGCACCCGCTGACAGTGCCTGCAGTGGATGTGAGCAGGGCCTGCACCAGCAGCAGGTGTAAGCGCCTGGCGGGAGCAAAGAATTTTCACCAGAGGCTCTTCCTGATGACAGCCACCGGTTGTTTGGTTATTTGGTTGTTCTGCTGTTCAGTTTATTTGCATATTAGGATTTTATATATAGAGATATGGACACAGACCATAGAGCAGTTAAGGCCTGGAAGGTGTGAGATGGAGGGTGTCAATGGGTAAAAACAAACACAGGGGACTTCTATAATAAGTTTAACAATAAAGCAAAATTTAAAAAAAGGAATTAAAGAAAGAAACAATGCCCCTAATCAAACACTTAAGTTTGATTTACATTGAAATTAGCAGATATTTCTTGGCAGGATAGGTAGCAACATCAGTTGCTGGTTCAGACAGGTTCAAATTCTGCACTTTGGAATATGGCACCTTTCTCTCCTTCAGATGGTTAATTTTGCCATGCTTTCTTCCCACTGAGACCTATTAGAATTCTAAAGATGTCATCAGATACATGATAGAGTCATTCATATTAAGGCACCATTTTTAATGTATTTTCTATATGCTATTTTCCAGAGGTTTAATTATTATTATTTTTTTAAATATATTTTATTAATTTTTTTACAGAGAAGAAGGGAGAGGGATAGAGAGTTAGAAACATCGATGAGAGAGAAACATCGATCAGCTGCCTCCTGCACACCCGCTACTGGGGATGTGCCCGCAACCAAGGTACATGCCCTTGACCGGAATCGAACCCGGGACCCTTCAGTCCGCAGGCCGACTCTCTATCCACTGAGCCAAACCGGTTAGGGCCAGAGGTTTAATTATTAATATCAATCATTGTCCCCATTTCATAGATAATGCAACAAAGACAGGGCAGAATTTACATCACTGATAAGTATATTTCCTGGATCTGAAACCAAATTTGGCCAACATTTTTCTCCATGCTGATGTCTTTCTCACTGTGTTTCTCAAATTCAGGCTCTGCCCTGACCTCCAACTCATGTATTCACTGCCAACATGGCATCCTGGTTTGTATGTCTGATGGGAATCTCAAAATTAATATATCTGCACACACGAGGCTCATACTACTACACTCTCATTCTTACCCCTTTCGTCTACTTTATTAGTAAATCTTACCACTATCTACTTAGCTGATCAAACTAGAACCTTAAAGGTCTATCTATGAATTTTCCCTTCCTTTTAGTCCCACCAAGCATATCCAATTAACCAGGGAGTCTGATCACCTTTACCTCCAAAATATGTATCTCATATGTAATTTCCACATTTCTCTCTAGGTACCAAGATACCATGATATCTCTCCAGACATATTGCATCCTAACTGATCTCCATAATTTTTTTCTTTCCCTGCTATAAGATTTTTCACAAAACAATTTTAAAAAACACAAATCAATTAATATCACTTTTTTGCTTAAAGTGGTTTTTCCATTCCTCTTAAAAGTCCAATTTCTTTAATTAAGTCTTTAAGGCTGCAAGATCTAACTCCTTCCCTCATCACAAACACTATTCATTTTTTACTGTGTTGTATTTATATGGATAAATATAAATTTCTATTCTGTTAATAAAATTTTTTTCAACTCTGTGGCTTTACATATACCACTTTCGGGGTAGCCACACAGCCCTGGCCAGCGTACTCAATGGTTAGAGTGTCAGCTCATGCACCAAAGGGTCTCAGGTTTGATTCCCTGTCAGGGGCACGCAACTGAGTTGCAGGTTAGATCCACAGCCCCAGATGGGGCACATGCTGGAGTCAACCAATTCATATGACACATCAACGCCCCCCCTCTCTCTCTGCAACCCCTTCTTCCCTCCCTTCCACTCTTTCTGAAATCAATGGAAAATATACTTGGGGGAGGATTAACAAAACAAAAATTAGGAAAGTAAAATGTTATTTAATAATGTTAATAATGCTAACTGGCCAACACACTGGTGGCTCTGTGCCTTTGTGTCATCGTCTTAGATATGTCAATGAAGTAATAGGAAGGGCATTTCTTAAAGTCATCTCACACTGGGATAACTACCCATCTATTCACAAGATGACTGCAAACCACATAAATATATCCCATGTGACCTAAACTCAATTTGTCCTCAACTCAACTTCCTCTCACCAGATCCAAACACTGTCAATAACCACTAGAATTTGACTTAATAAGAGGGAAGGTCTAACAGAGGAAAATTTAAAGTAGAAAGAAGCCATAATCTTAACAATTTATAGTTAAAATATCCCACTTCTGCAAATTTTACAAAGACATACAATCATGTGACCACCTCAATAAGGTCTCTTACAGTAGCATGAAAGAAGCCTGTATTAGTGATGGGTGCTCAAACTTAATCTTCCTTAGTTTCATAGTAATCAGACAATTAGTGGCAGGACTGGGACTAAAACCATACCTTCTTGTTTTTCACAAAATTCTAGTAATAGAGTAAAAAGGATAGTGGCAAAGGTATATGTATTTGTGTGTTTCCAGCTACCTAATGAAGGATCTATTGACAAAACCTAAATAATGGTTTTTAATCCTAAAAAAATGTGGAAGTTAGCTAAAGTATACAAAGGTAATTTGTATTCATCAGAAAAAAATACTCTATGGTTTATGGACAAATAAAGCTGTAATTGAATACTATATTATAAATTATATTAAGAAGGAAGGTTGGAACTTTTTAGTTTAGTTTAGTTTTGTTTTGTAAATTAATTTGGCAGGAATATGCTTCTTGGGAAACCAGCCATGTTTTGGAACAATACTCAGGCTATGAATCATTGTCTGTTGACAAAATATCCAAAATGTGATATCATCTCATTAATAAATCCATGTACAGACATGCATGGATGTCCCATTTCTCTCTATCTACTTCCTCCCAAATCCTTTCATTCCTGCTGTCTTAAATGAAAGAATATCTCATTACAGACAATTGGTTATGTGCAATGATAAGAACCCATGAACAGAGGCCTGGGAAGAGCCATAGGAGGTAGGTTAGATACTAAAATAGGGATAAGAGTAGGAGAACAGGGAGGAGAATAAACTCTTTAGCCATATGCAATGACCTGGAAAGGCTAAAGCAAAATCTTCAGTGTTCTGAAGGTCATGAACAGGATTAATGTGGATAATCCTCTAACACACAAGCTTCCACCTAAAATCAAATGAGTACACAATCAGAGGCTCTCTTCCAGAACTAGATGGGGAGCATTACAGAAGTGGACACTGAGGAACTTGTTTGCTCCACATTTGCGATGGCATTGGGAAAGATTATAGGCTATCAGAGTATCACCTGCTGTAAGAATTTTATTGTAATTGAATGATGATTTTATATCATTCCTGGGAATTTGAGTGTTGTACAATCAGGCTCATTCTGAGTTTCTGTAATGTTAAATTGATAGCTGAGAAACACTCAAATGAAATAGAAGGAAGGTGACTTGGACATCCAGGTTTTATTAAGGATAAAAATTCTATCTTTTATTTTCAAGGATAATCAGAGAATGCTGATTGTTCTAATTTTCTATTTACTTCTTCTTGACAATATACATGGGAGTACTTTCCTTACTATATGACTACAAACATGTGCTCAATTTTTGGTGTGTGGAAAGAGCTCTGATTGTTTGGTGTGTTTCCCATGTCTTACACTTCTTTTCCTTCTTATTACCTGCACATAAATTATCTAATATAAATAAATTGTATGAGTGATTGTTAAAGACTCTTATATTTTAAAAGATAGAGATTAATCTGTAGATTTTATTTTATCTTTTAAAATTTCTGTCATCTAATGAACTATATTATGTACATTTGTTTCTATATAAATTGTAATGTTATTTCTATTACTAATTACACTATTGCTTATTTTAAAATGATGAATAATGCAATTGTTTCATTTAGTTAATTATATAATATATAGTTAAATAAATTAACTATAATGACATTTTTTTCATTTAGTATTTCATGTCAATAAGTTAAGTCAGAATTGTATCTTTGTTACTTATTCTCTGGTGGTTTTTAAACAAAAAGAAAAGTAAATCTAAATCCAACCTGTGGGAGGAGTCCGGAAGATGGCGGCGATATAGGCAGACGCGACCCAGGCCTTGTCCCGGAGCAAACGGAGTAAGCAGCTGAAACTAATAACACCCACCTCGAATTGGCGAAATTACACAGCTAGTGAGACGGTTTGCAGCCGAGAAGGGCAGAGCTCCCCTGGAAAGGTTAAAAACCAGGGATCTGGGCAGGAAAGTTTGCCAGACCTGAGCTCAGAGGGTCGGAGGGAGATCGCATGGCAAACAGCCGCGTCTCTTGGGACAGACACAGCCCCTGACTGGGGAAAGGAGTTCCGAGGGTTTGCGGGTGCTGGGAGATTTGAGATTTGGATTTGGTGATTGCGGTAAAATGAGACTAACGGGGGCATCCTGAGGAACTGACCGGACCATGCAGTGCCTATAAGAGAGGAGATTTTCCCAGATCATGCAGTGCTGGTAAGGGAGGAGCTTTTCCCAGACCGCAGATCCAAGCAACAGCAGCCCCCTGATCACTGCAGCCTCCTGATCACCACACCCTTTGTCTGAGGAACAGCAGCTGTACATGAAGCCTCCCCCCACCAGCCAGAAGAGCCACCACAGCTGTGAACAGCACCCACCAGAGGAGTTGCTGCCAACTGAGGAGCAGCTGCTACTGCAACCACTCAAAGAGCAACCACAGCCCAAGGAGCCACTGCCACCCAAGGAGCAGCGACTGAACGACTCAACATCTAGATATGTCAGTGAGATCAAACATGGGCAGGCAAAGAAACCCCCAAAGGAAAGAAAAGGAGGACTCGCCAGAAAAGCAGCTAAGTGATACAGAGGCATGCAACATGACAGAAAAAGAATTCAGAATAAGGGTCCTAGCTTGCATAAACCGGATGGAGGAAAAAATCAACAACATGTGCAAGAAGCAAGATGAAACAGATGAAAAAATCAATAACATATGCAAGACCCAAAAAGAAATGAAGAGCGATATAGCTGCAATAAAAAACACCATTGAAAGCATCAACAGTAGACTAGGAGAAGCGGAGGACTGAATTAGTGAATTAGAAGACAAGGAAGCAAAACACACCCAAACTGTACTGCAATTGGAGAAAAAAATTAAAAGAGAGGAGGAGAGCCTAAGGGAGCTCTGGGACAATATGAAGCGAAACAACATACGAATAATAGGGGTGCCAGAAAAACAGAAAGATGAACAAGGGTTAGAAAACCTACTCGAAGAAATAATATCAGAAAACTTCCCTGAGGTGGGGAAGAAAAAAGTCACACAAGCACAGAGAGTCCCAAACAAGATGAACCCGAAAAGACCCACACCAAGACACATCATAATTACCATTGCAAATATTCAGGACAAAGAGAGAATCTTACAGGCTGCAAGAGAGAGACAGAAAGTTACATACAAGGGATCTCCCATTAGACTATCAAATGATTTCTCAACAGAAACACATCAGGCCAGAAAAGAATGGACAGAAATTTGCAAAGTGATGCAAAGCAAAGGACTGAATCCAAGAATACTCTATCCAGCAAGGCTATCATTCAAATTTGAAGGGGAAATAAGAAGCTTCACAGACAAAAAAAGTCTAAGGGAGTTTATCACCACCAAACCAGTAATGCAAGAAATACTAAAGGGACTGGTGTAAAAAGAAGAAATAAAAAGCTCAGAAAGAAAACAGCCACACACAAAAATAGAAATGGCTACAAACAAGTACCTTTCAATAATAACTTTAAAAGTAAACGGACTAAATGCTCCAACCAAAAGACATCGAGTGGCTGAATGGATAAAAAACCATGACCCATACATTTGCTGTCTACAAGAGACCCACCTCATTAGAAGGGACTCACACAGACTGAAAGTGAAGGGATGGAAAAATATCTTCCAGGCAAATGGAAAGGAAAAGAAAGCTGGGGTAGCAATACTTATATCGGACAAAATAGACCTCAAAGTGAAGGCCATAACCAGAGATAAGGAAGGCCACTTCATAATACTAAAGGGATCAATACAACAAGAAGATATAACCCTGGTAAACATTTATGCACCCAATACAGGAGCATCCAAATACATAAAAAAACTACTGGAAGAAATCAAAGGAGAGATTGACAACAATACAATCATAGTAGGGGACTTTAATACACCACTGACATCTCTGGATAAATCCTCTAGACAAACAATCAGCCAAGAAACAGCAACCCTAAATGACTCACTTGATCAGATGGACTTAATTGACATCTTCAGAACACTTCACCCCAAAGCCACGGAATATACATTCTACTCAAGGGCTCATAAGACATATTCAAAAATAGACCACATATTGGGTCACAAACAAAGTCTCCCCAAATTCAAGTAGATTGAAATCATACCAAGCATCTTCTCAGATCACAATGGCATAATATTAGAAATGAACTACAAAAAAAACAACCCAAAATACTCAAACACTTGGAAGCTGAATAGCATGTTATTAAATATTGATTGGGTTACCAATGAGATCAAAGAAGAAATTAAAAGTATCCTGGAAACTAATGACAATGAAAACACAACAATCCAAAACCTATGGGACACAATGAAAGCAGTCCTGAGAGGGAAGTTTATAGCTCTACAGGCCTATCTCAAAAAGCAGGAAAAAATGGTAGTAAATCATCTAACTCTACAACTCAAAGAAGTAGAAAGAGAGCAACAAGAAAACCCCAGAGTGAGCAGAAGGAAGGAGATAATAAAGATTAGAGCAGAAATCAATGACATAGAGACCAAAAAGATAATACAGAAAATCAATGAAACCAAGAGCTGGTTCTTTGAAAGGATAAACAAGATTGACAAACCCCTAGCCAGGCTCACCAAGAAGAAAGAGAGAGGACCCAAATAAACAAAATCAGAAATGATAGAGGCGAAATAACAACAGACCCCACAGAAATACAAATGATTGTTAAAAAATACTATGGACAGCTCTACTCCAACAAACTAGACAACCTGGAGGAAATGGACAAATTCCTAGAAAAATACAACATTCCAAAACTCAATCAGGAAGAATCTAAAAATCTCAATAGGCCAATAGCTATGGAAGAAATTGAAGCAGTCATCAGAAAGCTTCCAGCAAACAAAAGCCCAGGACCAGACAGCTTCACAGGGGAGTTTTACCAAACATTCAAGGAAGAACTAAAACCTACCCTCCTCAGACTACTACAAAAAATTCAAGAGGAAGGAACACTTCCAAGCTCATTCTATGAAGCCAGCATCACCCTAATACCAAAACCAGGTAAAGACAACACAATGAAAGAGAATTACAGGCCAATATCCCTCATGAACATAGATGCCAAAATCCTCAACAAAATCTTAGCAAATTGGATCCAGCAGTACATCAGAAAGATCATACACCATGACCAAGTAGGGTTTATCCCAGGGATGCAAGGTTGGTACAATATACGCAAATCAATAAACGTGATACATCACATAAACAAATTGAAAGAAAAAAAACCACGTGGTCATATCAATTGATGCAGAAAAAGCATTCGACAAAATCCAACACCTATTTTTGATAAAAACTCTCAGCATGTTGGGAGTAGAAGGATCATACCTCAACATAATAAAAGCCATGTATGACAGGCCCACAGCCAACATCATACTCAATGGACAAAAACTAACACCATTTCCCCTAAGAACAGGAACAAGACAAGGATGCGCACTCTCACCACTCCTGTTCAACATAGTCCTGGAAGTATTAGCCATTGCAATTAGACAAGAAGAAGAAATAAAAGGCATCCAAATTGGAAAAGAGGAAGTAAAACTGTCCTTATTTGCAGATGACATGATATTATACATACAAAACCCTAGAGACTCCGTCAAAAAACTACTAGACATAATACATGAATTTGGCAAAGTAGCAGGATACAAAATTAATGCCAAGAAATCTGAGGCATTTCTATACACCAATAGTGAACTTGCAGAAAGAGAGATTATAAAAACCATCCCATTTACCATGGCACCAAAAAAATTAAGATACCTAGGAATAAACTTAACTAAAGAGGTAAAAGACCTCTACTCAGAAAACTACAGGACATTGAAAAAAGAGATAGAGGAAGACATAAACAGATGGAAGAACATACCGTGTTCATGGATTGGTAGAATCAACATCATTAAAATGTCCATACTACCCAAAGCAATCTATAAATTCAACACACTTCCCATTAAAATAGTAACGGCATACTTCACAGATCTAGAACGAACTCTCCAAAAATTCATCTGGAATAAAAAAAGACCCTGAATAGCTGCAGCAATCCTGAGAAAGAACAAAGTAGGTGGGATCTCAATACCAGATATCAAACTGTATTACAAAGCCACTGTTCTCAAAACTGCCTGGTACTGGCACAAGAACAGACATATAGATCAATGGAATAGAATAGAGAGCCCAGAAATCGGCCCGAACCAATATGCTCAATTCATATTTGACAAAGGAGGCAAGAATATACAATGGAGCCAAGATAGTCTCTTCAATAAATGGTGTTGGGAAAATTGGACAGATATATGCAAGAAAATGAAACTAGACCACCAACTTACACCATACACAAAAATAAACTCAAAATGGATAAAGGACTTAAATGTACGACAGGAAATCATAAAAATTCTAGAAGAATCCAAAGGCAACAAAATCTCAGACATATGCCGAAGAAATTTCGTCACTGATACAGCTCCTAGGGCAGTTGAAACTAAAGAGAAAATGAACAAATGGGACTACATCAAAATAAAAAGCTTCTGCACAGCGAAAGAAACCATCAACAAAACAACAAGAAAATCCATTGTGTGGCAAAACATATTTGCCAAAGTCATATCTGATAAGGGCCTTATATCCAAAATTTATAGGGAACTCATACAACTTAACAAAAAGAAGATAAACAATCCAATCAAAAAATGGGCAAAGGATCTAAATAGACACCTTTCAAAAGAGGACATTCAGAAAGCCAAGAGACATATGAAAACATGCTCAAAGTCACTAATCATCCGAGAGATGCAAATCAAAACAACAATGAGGTACCATCTCACACCTGTTAGACTGGCTATCATCAACAAATCAACAAAGGACAAGTGCTGGAGAGGATGTGGAGAAAAAGGAACACTTGTGCACTGCTGGTGGGAATGCAGACTGGTGCAGCCACTATGGAAGACAGTATGGAGTTTCCTCAAAAAACTGGAAATGGAACTCCCATTTGACCCTGTGATCCCACTTCTAGGAATATATCCCAAGAAACCAGAAACACCAATCAGAAAGGATATATGCACCCCTATGCTCAAAGCAGCACAATTCACCATAGCTAAGATCTGGAAACAGCCTAAGTGCTCATCATTAGATGAATGGATTAGAAAACTGTGGTACATCTACAGGATGGAATACTATGCTGCTGTAAAAAAGAAGGAACTCTTACAATTTGCAACGGCATGGATGGAGCTGGAGAGCATTATGTTAAGTGAAATAAGCCAGTCAATGAAGGAAAAATACCACATGAGCTCACTCATTCATGGATAATAGAGACCATTATAAACTTTTGAACAATAATAGATACAGAGGCAGAGCTGCCTCATACAGATTGTCAAACTGCAGAGGGAAGGCCGGGGAGGGTTGGGTGCAGGAGGGAGGGGGGTAAGAGATCAACTGAAGGACTTGTATGCATGCATATGAGCATAACCAATGGACATAAGACACTGGGGGGTAGGGGAAGCCGGCGTATTGTCAAGGGCGGGGAAAAAAAAGGCACATATGTAATACCCTTTGTAATGCTTTAAGCAATAAAATAAATAAATAAATAAATAATAAATAAATAAATAAATCCAACCTGTGGGCAAGAGGCAATTTGTTGTAGGGGAAAGATCATCGGTGGGGAGAGGCGGGGGTCAGAACTGGGTGCTGTATCCACAGGCTAAAGTGTCTGAAAGAAGCCTCACATTTTCTTATTTGCTTGTATTGCATTTTAACCTATTAATAATTAATGACCAATTAGATTATTTCTTTTCAGGTCTGATAATTATGTAAAAGAGGCAATAATGACATGAATCCATAACAGTATCAAAAAGGCAAGTACCCAAACATTTCAGCTGTGAGTGGTTGGATTCATGAACTGCGGCAAGAGTACACAAGCATTTCATAGTTGCCTGCAGAGCAACATGTTCAGATGATATGCAAGCAAACACAAGTGAGCAATAATATATCAAAACTGTGACAGGTTGTATTCTTGGTATGGAATTCTAGTCAGCCATGTCCTGGAATAAGAAATCAAGATGATATGGTCATATCTGAAAAGAAATTTGGCCAAAATAATCAACAATGTATACAAATGGAACCACCTACTTCTCCCTGACCAGCTGTTCTCTCACTCAATCTACAGAGCTCTGTAAAGACAGAGCCTAGGAGGCTTTCCCTAACTCTTCTTAATGACAATGACTCTCATTGCATGGACATAAATGCTGGAACAAAAAGGCGGGAAGCAGGAGAAAAAGTCTGTGATTATGTTTCCTGAAAAAGTTTGAATTCATGATCCTGACAAAATGGCCCAAGTTACATGAGATATTGGTGGTAATGAATGCCAAAGTAGGGCTGATTTATGGAATGAGAGATGAAGGGAACCATGGATTGCTGAGTAATAGACTCAATTAGATTCAGTAGGAAAATATACATGTAAAGATCACCTTTAGCATTTATGCATAACTCTTTAAGTTTATAAGACATTTTGATGGTTGATAAGGAGTTAAGGACATGAGATCCTAGGAAATTGTCCAAGGATAATTTGGGACCTAGAATGATGAAATAATTTAGAAATCTCAGTGAAGGTCTATATAAAAGTACACAGCAGTGTTCTAGGAAAACAGAAATGTCAGTTAATATTCTAGTTTTGAAACAGAGTTATAGACTATTAGAGGAATTTGACATAGGGTAGCTTCTGGTTCACTAATTTTTATTATCATAAATAGCTTTGGCCTATTTGGGGGTTAAATTGTATTTTCATAATCAATGTTATCAGGCCTAAATTAAAAAATAAAAACATTGTTTGTCTCATTCCTTGATTTTTTTCAACTGTAATAAATTGATGTGTCTGATTTAACTATTTGATTACCATGGAGGAATCCTAGCCAGTATTTAAAGCTATATTGGTTTCCTATGGATTTTTGTCATTTGAGCAAATACATAATTTCTCTCTTGTGTTATCAATCCCACACAACTCTCTTAAATTTTTGAGCTTTTAAGTAAAGCTTCATGATTATTGTTTTGAAATTTAAATTAAAGCTATAATTTTTGACAATTATGTTTTTGTTTTCATTATGTAAAAATCTGTCAGCTTTGTTGACTAGAAGTGATTTGTAAAGCTGCATCCTCTAGTCTTCTATTTTTATTCATGCTTCCTGCCTCTAATCTCTCTGATTTATAAAAGCAATGATTATGAAACCCAGAAGAGAATAATTATGTTAAGTCTAAAAATAATGTCCACTCTCCCCTAAATATCTTAGTAAGTCTGAATCATTTTGCACTTTACAATGATGACATGTTGTTCTTATTTTTTATATCATTTGCAACATTTGTTTAAAATAAAGATTCCAGAGCCCACCATAATCAATTTCCCATATAATTCTCAGGATGAGCTAAGTTTGGGAAAAACCACTTCATAAATCACTGTCTTACTCTATATACAAAGACAAAATAAATTAGTAGGATACATTTTTCATATGTAGACTGATGTTGAAGAATCTATTTTATAAATAGTGTATTTGGGGACTTGATTTGCTTAGAAAATTTACTCTAGGGATGAACCTTTTTGAGAATAAGTATCAATGGTATCTGTTACATAACTCTGTTATCCACTGTGAACACTTTAATTTAAAATCTTTAGTAAGTAGAAGTGTCCAGATGGTGAATGATTACAGCTATGAATTATAGTTGCACCAGCTCAGTATTGAGACAAGAACTGAAGGACAACATGCAGAAAGACATTTGACAACTTTCATGTAAAGAGGTTAATTAGAAAGTATAGTTGAAAATGTCCTGATGTCCTTCAAATTAGATTAAGAGATTAGACTATAAATATATATATTTATATATTTATACTAGAGGCCCAGTGCATGAAATTCATGCATGGGTGCAGTCCCTAGGCTTGGCTGGTGATGGAAGTGCAAGCATCTGGCATGGAAGGGCAGGTCCCAGTTGACCTCTGGGACCTGGGCAGCACCTGGGCTTCTGGGCCCCTCCACACCTCCCTCTGCCTGAGTCCCCATGTGGAGATGTGGTGAGCGTGGCCGGACACCACGGCCGGGGTGCAGCGTGGGCCTCTGCATCACCCAGAGGTGCTACACAGAAGCTGGGAGGGCAGCGCACTTTCTCCCAGCTGGCCTTGCAGACCGGCTCCTGCACCCAGTCTCCTGGCTGAACTCTGGGTCAAACGACTGCCTGAGGGGACAATTTGCAAATTAGGCTTTTATTATATAGGATATATAAAATTGCATCAAGAGGTTTAATGAAAGGCTAAGACATGGTATCCTTATTTATTTTTTTATTTGTGTATCCTTATTTATTTATTTATTTATTTATTTGTGTATCTCAAATAAATGTGCTTTTCTCAAGTTGAAGAATATAATATGGACTGCTTATTGAGTTGGCTTCATCATATATCATCATCCCTTGTCCACCCAAACCCCAAGATAATCTTAGAACAATACATGTTTGAAATGTTCAAGATAAGTTGAGCTGAATCAGAACTTAGACAAATTGCTTACATTGATAAGCTCCCCAAAGTCCATATTTCTACTATTGGTTTCGTTTCTTTCTCTAGCACTTTCCTACTTTTTACTGCAACCTCTCCCCTAACCCCCAATACTTGAGCTAACATATTTATAAATGCAAAAGTGAAGAGTAGCTTCTCTCAAAAATGTGTCTACAACAAGTGGACTAGCAGCCAATACCACACCCAGTTTAGTATATGGGACTACTTTTTCTTCTCAACTAAATAAAACTTTGCTGTGGCAGGCAGTAGAAAGGTTAAAAGGCTTATGGATGGCAGTGGTTTTAGGCAATACAATCAATAGAAAGTAAGACTCCCATAAATTTGGAAAATTTCTGTCTATCAACATGGTCTTTTAGAGCCTAGATTATTTTAATAAAAGCAGTGTTTACTGTATGTCAGTCACTGTTCTAAGTACTTAATAAATAGCAGCATTCAATTCTAAGAACAAGCCTATGTAGTAAGTAACATTACTACCATCCTTATTTTACAAATAAGGCAGAAAGACTTAAGAAAGTTGACCAGCCTGGCCAGTGTATCTGTGGTTGAGCATCAACCCATGAACCAATAGATTGTGGGATTTGATTTCCAGTCAGGGCACATGCCTGGGTTGCAGACTTAATCTCCATTGGGCAGCAGATCAATGATTCTTTCTCATTATTGATGTTTCCATCTCTCTCTACCTGTCCCTTCCTTTCTCTGAAATCAATATATATATAAATTTAAAAAATAAAACAGGTGTCCAGAATAACAGAGCGACTAAGTAATAGAGCCAGGATTTGGCCCCAGGAAAAAATGGCCTCCAGTCTGAGCTTTTACAGTCACAAAATGCTGCCTCTCATGAGATTATTCAGTTCCACACAGACTTAATGGCACAGATCTCCCACCTGTCCATAGAGGTGATATTTCACCAGGGTTGAATGTCCTTCTATAAGCTCAAGGTATGCTCAAGATATCAGGTCACTGAGTAAAATATGATGCACACCCCCATCTTTCCCCTCTACACAGCATGAAACCACACACCGGCTGCAGATCATGTCATGATGATTCTCTTTCTCCACAAACTTCTTTTAAGAAAAATCACATGCTGAAAGAGAAAATTTCCCAAGTCACAAATCAACCAGCTAACCTTTAAGAAGGCTGTCATAATAGGGACTTTATGGCTGTCTGGAGCATACTATAAAAGTCCTCATTATGATCAATTTTGTGGGTTTTGAAGGAAAATTAGAACAGGGGCTCACCAATAGCCATCTAGTTCCTGCTGAAATTAGTACTTGTTACTACTTCTTCTGTCATATGATCCCTTCCTCCAGATATAAATTTACTTGCCACAATCCAAGAGCATGGTTTTCTTACCATTTAAGGTCTTGGCCCCGTTTAAGAAACAGATAAAAAGTATAGATCCTCTCTCCAGAAAGAAGCACATAGAGGGCAAAATTTTTCTGCAATGTTTATAGACACCACTTCCACCCCTTGTCATGCCCAGTAATGAAACCCTTGAGTGCCATGAACTTGCAGTTAGACATTTTCACTCCAGCAAAATTAGGGAATGTCTCTTTAGGTTGTAATTGCAATTTGAAGACTTTTTTATACATAACCTTTTACTTCTTTTGTCAAGATGTCATTGACCACTGGTGACTCTAGAGATAAATTTCAATAAAGGTGTTTTTGTTCTTTCTCAGGAAAGTTACTTTAAACTAATCGCTCTCTCTCTCTTTCTCTAAATCACCTGAATATCACAATCTATATGAAGTGATAGAATACGATATATAAAAAATGACTTATTTGGAATTGAGTGTGAAGTGGCAAAATAATTAAATATCTAAGTCGCTGTACCTAGAGAAGATAGTTTTCAAGAAGCATATGGGTTTGCCCAATTAGATATCAGTTTTTTTTAAAAATATATTTTATTGATTTTTTTACAGAGAGGAAGGGAGAGAGATAGATAGTTAGAAACATCGATGAGAGAGAAACATCGATCAGCTGCCTCCTGCACATCTCCCACTGGGGATGTGCCCGCAACCCAGGTACATGCCCTTGACCGGAATCGAACCTGGGACCCTTCAGTCCGCAGACTGACGCTCTATCCACTGAGCCAAACCGGTTTCGGCAGATATCAGTTTTTAACTCAGACTATGAAAGGTCCTTTTCTCTCCAGAAAGTAGAAAAATTAAATATATGTTCAATCGCTAACTATGGAGAACATTGAAAACAAATTGGAAATTGGACTGAAAGAGCTCATATTAAGACATTCCCCCAATTTAAAAAAATTGTATTGAGCACTTAAAGTATATGTATATTAGTACAAGAGCTTCAGTATGATGCAAAATAAAGTAGCCATTAGGTCATATAACTTGCTTCTGTTATGTATTTCCAAGGAAACCTATGCTTGGTTTATCATTATATTTATACATCCTTATGGTTTTATTGTTCAATTGTGTGACTTTCCTTCTAAGCCAGAAGATTCAAGGAAGTAAAGATCACTGTATCATCTTAATGTCTGCTGAATACTGCTTATAGTTTTTATTAGAGAATAAATACTTTAATCATTAATACTAATAAAAATAGAATTCTATGTAAGTGCCAAGCACTGTACTAAGTCCATTCTCATATATGTCTTATAATTGCAATAGCCATGACAATGTTTTGGTAATTTGAAGTAAATATAGTAATAAATAGAAGATCTATGCATTAATACATATCTGTTGACTGAATAAATACATTGATGCATTTTCACAATTTATAGCAATTTAACTTAGTGATGCTACTTTAATTTAAATAAATTTCAAACAATAATTATTTTGCAATTAGTAATGGGGATCCATATATGAAAGCTTTGTAAGTAAACCTATGGCTGTTGCACAAGACAAACATGAAAGATAAACTAAGTAAAACAGAATGTAAGAAAAGAAATTCGGTCTGATTAATCTAAAGCAGAGGTTATTCTCTTGGCCATATCTTGCTATGTATTATCACCATTTTCTTGGTGATGAAATGAAAAGATAATATAAAATCACCTGGACATCATCTATATTTTAGGCAAATAATGTTTGCTTTGGTTAATTACATCATAAATTATACCCATTTCCCAATCTAAAACAGGTATATTTGTTCATAACCAATCTCCTGATTGTTTTTATAATCTCAAGTTAAGAAACTTCTCTATAAAAAACAAAAATAAAAACATTGATTAAAAATGGGCAGAGAATCTGAAGGGACATTTTTCCAAAGAAGATATACAGATGGCCTGCAGGTACATAAAAAGGTACCCACATCACTAATCATCAGGGAAATGTAAATCAAAGTCACAGTGAAACATCTCCATACACCTGCTAGAATGGCTATTCTAAAAACAAGAAATAGCAAGTGTTGCTGAGGATAGAGAGCAAAAGAGAACCTTTGTGCACTGTTTTTAGGAATTTAAATTAGTGCAGCCACGTCATATGGTCCTGGTGGAGACCATCCCATCTATAATACTTTGGTCCTGGTGGAGACCATCCCATCCATAATAAATCTGAGCACTTATGTGAATAAAATGAAAACATTAAATTGAAAAGATAAATGCACACCCATGTTCATTGCAGCATAATTTACAATAGCCAAGATATGGAAGCAACCTAAGCACCATGAATGAATAAAGAAAAGTGTTTATACACACACAAAAAACACACAAGTGCACACACCAATGCAATATTATTTAGCCATTAGTAAGAAAGAAAACCTGCCATTTGCAACAACATGGGTGGAATGTGAAGATATACGCTAAAGAAAATAAGTCAGAGAGAGACAAATACCATATGATCTCCACTATATGTGCAATCAAATAAAATACAAAGCTCATAGATAGAGAGAAGAGATTGGTAGTTGGGTGAAATGGGTGAAGATGGTTAAAAAGTACAAACTTCCCATTATAAAATAAATGTCATGGGGATGTTAAAAAGAAAAGAAACTGATTTCTGCATAATTATAAATTAATATTGGAATAGGATGGACTCAATTATTGCACTGGGTTTCTGGGCCTTGAATGAATAGAAGTGAGTACTTATTCCAAGTGCTGCCTTAGGTAAGTTTATTTCAGCTTATCTGTGCCATATAGTACACAATTTAGAAGCTATATAGAATGTTCTTACACCTAGAAGTGGCCATCAAATATTTTCACATTGTTCTATTCATCATAAAGATATACACATCTGCTAACCTGCTTTATTTTTTCTCACATCAGAAGCTGTTGGGAGATATATTTTTCTTAGGCAGTTGTCTTCTTGTGGACCTATCAATTCTTTTGATTTGAAATTGAAAACCTAAATATAAGAGAAATATAATTAAATATTCTTCAGGTAGCTCTATAAATAATCATGCAAAATGTAAATGTCAAAGAGAGGTCTTTCCACCTTCAGCACTTAATGTTAACCCAAACCCTCCTACTACAATGACATTCGTCCAGTTGCTCCACTTGCCCTGTCTCTGATCCTCTCACTCTTTTTTTATCTTCTAAAAAGCTGATTACATAATGGAAGTGTAGCTTTCTCTCCATCTGCTGACAGCATCATTGCAATTCCAAAACCCCACCATGATGTTGAGCCACGAAAGAGAAGGGAGACAGCCAGCCACATTACAGAAACAAAATTGACTTCTGAGATCAATAGAAATTATAATTAAGCTGTACATAGTTATCCCTGTTAGAGCTTTCCATTTTGCAAATATTTAAATGATGACTTAGCAATACAACTTTCACTTCATCAACGTCTCTGTGGAAATTGGAAATTACAGTATGTGATACAATTAAAATGTATATCCACAACCACTCAGAATAATCATGGCTAATTAGAAATTATGAATCATTAAAATGACAAGGTTTTCTGTCAGTATGTGTACACAGCACATTCATGACTTCTAACTTCCCAATCCAATCTCAGTGAATCTAAGGAGGTACATTTGTTTCAATATTTCTATTAAGCCCCTCCATTAAGTAAATTACCATTACAACCAAAGTTTAAAGGTTATCTGGGCTAGCAAACTACTCAACATAGCTAATACATATAATTAGCTGTGGTGAGATTCCACATTAAACTTTTCCACTGCTATTTAGTAAATTTTCTAAAATAAATCATTTATTCAGGCTTATCAAGATTGCTGCAGTGCTCCTGATGGGATTTAGGATGTATTTATCATAATAAAATCCTAATGTCTACTTTTTCTTGTATACATCATTAATTTTAAGGCTGCTTGAAAAGGCATCCAAATATTTAAGTTCAGTATTTCTGAGACAATGTTTGTGATATTCTCTGGGAAAAGTGGAAGTATAAAAGAAGAAAAGAAAAGCAAGAAGAATTGAATTAAAACTGATTTTTCGGGGACAATTACAAATCATTTGTTGTTGTTGTTTTACAAAAAATTTCAGAATAAACTTAAAGGAAAAAATAATTTCTATAAAATGTTTATGTTCACATAGGCTAGTTTTAAGCAATATTCTCAGAGGACTTCAATGGTCCAGTTTTTATATTAAATTCTCCATATATGAGAGAGATTAAGGCAAAGAATTCGAGGAAGTTAACCACAGATAGGTCTTCTCTCCAATTGCCAACAGATTCCACATGTTCTACTGTCTCAGTCAAGCCAGAGTACCGGCAGAGACCATGCTGGTGCAGCTCCGTTTAAAGATGGAACCATCGAAGCAGAGGGAAAATTATTTGAAGGAAAATGATGAACCTAGACCTGCTCTCTCAGAAGAAACTGCTGACAGTTCCAAATCATAATCCAAAGAAAAGCTTCAGACACCTCCCTCCATCAAGGGCAGTAAACATACTCCGAAGACTAGGTAAAATATAGTTCTAGAAATCTCCAACTTGAGTAGAAAACATCATAATGTAATACTGCAAAGTTTTAAGAAACTAGTGGGTAGTGAGATGGGGACTAAGTGCACAAAATGGCTGGTGCTAATTTTCACTTACATGTGTATGTTTCTCATTATTATTGTATCCATACAGACAAAATACCATTGCTAGTGAATAAAATATTACCCAGTTGGTGCACAATTGATGCTGCCATAATTAAGCTGTTGTCTCTCAGTCAAATCCACCCTTTCAATCTCTTCTTTGTGATGCTGAGGCTGGGACTCTATAAACTTCATTCTGCTTTGCTGGCAGGAAGCTTGGTAGGCTCTGCCAGTAGGAGTCACTAGAAGGAGACTGGAAGGCTCAAGGAAGAAGGAAGAAGTCACTCCTCATTGCTATGTATAATTTTTCTTTCATTGTTACTTTAGCAATTGGTCTTCACCCTTGGAGTGGCATCTGGCACACCTGCTTCCAGTTTACATTTCCACATCCAAAGAATAAGCCACATTGTGGCTGCTCCTACACATCAGCACCTGGGGGGTAGGGGCAGCACTCCCTTTCCAAAGAGTAGGCTCCCAGCAATGCAGAAACCCCTGCCAACCTTCTAGGTTCTAATAATCCCAAACTCTTTTTTGGGAGGATGCCCGAGACATAGAGGTGCTAGGGGCTTTTAGAAGCTACCAACCCTGATACACTTTAGTGTTGCATTTGTCTGTCTGGTCTTCCAAAGCCTGTTTAATTAATTCTGTATCTGAAATTCTCTCTGTTAAAATAACTGGTGTCATTTTCTGACTGGACCCTGACTAATAAAGAAGTAAACAACTCTTTTAATATTGACGTGTGCAGATTCTGTAATTCATGATTCTGGCTTAATGAACATAAACTGTTTGTCCAGTGCCCTTTACTCTGAAGACCCCGCCCCCCCCCCCGCCCGCCTCCTTCATAATACTTTGGTCTTGATGAAAACCACCCTATCAATAATACTTTGGTCCTCGTGAGGGTGGTGCTAACAAAGATGTGTCCTGTCCTCATTACAGCCTTGAACTCAGGACCAAGGTTGACCAATCAGATCTCTCTAATCTTCTACTACAAAGATTGGTTTAGGGATAGGCATAAGATGTAGTTTGACCAATCACAGTATTCCCTGGGCTTTTTTAAAATTAGAGTTGGTGACGTTATAGTCATGTGAGGAATAGAAATTGTGGAAACTAGCTTTCAACTTACCTCCTTGCATGAAATTTCCATATATGGTAGATGAAAATGAAATAACCAAGAGAGAAATCCAGAGAAAGAGAGAGAGAAAAAGAGATAGAGAAAAAATAAATTTCATTTGAAAAATTAGATTCAATCATTAGGCTACTGGACCTCCTGAGAAATGTCTATAACTTGAAAACAGAAGTTGTTTGTATGGTGGGAATGCATACTGGTGCAGCCACTTTGGAGAACAGTATGGAGTTTCCTCAAAAAATTAAAAATGGAACTCCCATTTGACCCAGTAATTCCACTTCTTGGAATATATCCCAAGAAACTAGAAACACCAATCAGAAAGGATATATGCACCCCTATGTTCATAACAGCACAATTTACAATAGCTAAATTTGGAAACAGCCTACTGCCCATCAGCAAATGAGTGGATTAACAAACAATGGTACATCTACACAATGGAATACTACACTGCTGTAAAAAAGAAAGAGCTCTTACCATTCACAACAGGATGGACCTGGAGAGAATTATGCTAAGTGAAATAAGCCAGTCATAGAAAGATAAATATCACATGATCTCACTCATTTGTGGAATATAATGAACAACTTAAACTGATGAACAAAAAGAGATCCAAGACATAGAAGCATTGAACAGACCATCCAACCTCAGAGGTAATGCAGGGGCAGATGGGAAGGGTGGTAATGGAGCAACCAAAGGACTTGTATGAATGCATATAAGCATAACCAATGGACACAGACAGTAGGGGGGGGGTGAGAGCATGTGCTGGGGGGTAAGAATGGCCGGGGAGAGGTCAATGGGGAGAAAAGGAGACATAAAAAATGCTGAAATCTGCAGTATCCATCAGCAAGGCTCACAGCAAAGCCATTGGTGTGAATTCTAAAAGCCTTCAATGGACTGCAGTAAAATGACTTGCACATCCTATCTAATAAAGAAAGAATATGTTAATTTACCCTCACGCTGTTGCAAAAATGGCAGCACCCACAGCCAATAAGGAGGGAATATGCTAATTGACTGCCCCACCCTCAAAGGTGGCGGCGCCCACTGGCACAAGATGGCTGGCAGGGGAGGGCAGTTAGGGGCAACCAGGCCGACAGGGGAGGGCAGTTGGGGGCGACCGGGCTGGCAGGGGAGCAGATAGACGTCGATCAGGCTGGAAGGGGAGTGGTTAGGGGGTGATCAGGGTGGAAGGCAGAAGTGATTAAGAGCAATCAGGCAGGCCAGAAGGCAAGCGGTTGGGAGCCAGCAGTCCCAGATTGTGAGAGGGATGTCCAACTGTCTGTTTAGGCCTGATCCCTGTGGGACATCCCCCGAGGGGGTCCCAGATTAGAGAGGGTGCAGGCTTGGCTGAGGGACACCCTCCCCCCCCAAGTGCATGAATTTCGTGCACCGGGCCTCTAGTAATAAATAAATAAATAAATAAATAAATAAATAAATAAATAGCTGAATGAATGAATGAATGAATGAATAAATAAATAAATAAATAAATAAAATGAGGGTATTAGAAAACAGAAATTGTTTAATTAATGTGCATCAGCAAAAGTCAAGCAAAGACCTAAAGGAATATTAGTATTGGACAAAAAGAAAAATACTTTTGCTAAAATGGCTAGAAAATATACATTTCAGGTTTATAGTGCCTGCAATCAAGCTACATTCACTTTTATTATTTAAAAACCAAGCAAATTCCAACAATGTTTGGTAGGCTAGTGTATGCCTTTTTGCTCACAATTAAAATCAGCAGAAAATACACTGTATTGTCATTTGTTTTGCATGTTTTAGAAGTGTATTATTAATTAATACTAGAGGCCTGGTGCATAAAATTTGTGTGCCCAGGGAGGTGATCTTTCCACCCAGCCTGAGCCCTCTCACAGTCCAGGAGCCCTTGAGAGTTGTCCAACTGATGACTTAGACCCTCTCCCCCTAAGCTGGCAATTGGACATCTTTAGTGCTGCCACAGAGGCAGGAGACGCTCCCACCACTGCCGCTGGCTCATCAGCAGTGAGCCCAGCTTCTGGCTGAGCACACTGACCACCAGGGGGCAACTCCTATATTGAGTGCCTGCCCCCTGGTGGTCAGTGCGCATCATAGAGACCAGTTGTTCTGCAGTTTGGTCGATTTGCATATTAGCCTTTTATTATATAGGATATGCAAAAGTAATTAAAATTCTGTCTTACTTAAGAACCCTTATAAGAATAATAAATTCATAGTTATGCATGCCTCATGTGACCCACTGCTAACCATTAGAGAATCACATCTTTTTATATCTGTTTTCTATATTAATAAAAGGGTAATATGATAATTAGACTGGACATCTTCCAGACATCCTTCCTGACAAAGCTGGGCCTGGGCAAAGCCGCCTGCCCCACATTCCTGGGCACCAGTGTCTGCAGCTGTGGCCCGGGAGAGGGAGAAAAGCCTCCCACCCCACGGTCCTGGGTGACTGCAGCCGGCCTGGGTGAAGCCGGCCTGGGTCCCAGGTGCCTGTGGCCGGCCAAAGGGAGGAAAGCCAAGGTCCCAGGTGCTTGAGGCCAGCTGGAGGAGGGAATCTTGGGTCCTGGGTGCGGGGTTGAGGCAGAGGTGGTTAGGGGCTATCAAGCCAGCAGGGGAACAGTTAGGGGCGATCAGGCCAGCAGGGGAGAAGTTAGGGGTGATCAGGCAAGCAGGCAGAGGTGGTTAGGAGTGGATCAGGTAGGCAGAGGTGGTTAGGGGCAATCAGACAGCAGGCAGAGGGGTTAGGGGCGATCAGGCAGGGAGGCAGGGAGGCAGGCAGGCAAGTGGTTAAGAGCCAGACATCCTGGATTGTGAGAGGCATGTCCAATTGCTGGTTTAGGCCCGATGTCACAAGGATCTGGCCTAAACCAGCAGTTGGACATCCCCTGAGGGGTCCCAGATTGGAGAGGGTGCAGACCGGGCTGAGGGACCCCCCCCCCCTCCATGCACAAATTTCATGCACCAAGCCTCTAGTCAGATAATAAACAAGTTAGAACAACTAAACCAAATTTTAAAAGCACCAAGCTTTAGAATTCCCTCCAATTTTTGAATTTTCAATACAATCTCCTGTCAAGTAAATGGTTATTTTCTATAAGCCACTCCTCTTAAAAGCTGATGGTCTGTTTCCTGTCATTGGACCTAGGCAACAAAGAAACCAAGAGAAGCTCAGAATTGCTTTTGATTTCTCTCCTGGAATAGTGATTTCTTTCCTGGTCTCAGGAAGGAACCTACTTCATCCATGAGAGAGGCCTCTTCTGCAGTGTAAGCAGATTGACAGTAGATTTCTATGTCATTTCAGAGAAAACTTCTAGAAGTTGGACTTCAGTTCTTTTTGCTCTTTTCACTAATGGAAAAAGATCCTGTTCTGACAGAATCTGAGACTTGGTCCTGCAAGATCTTTAGCTTAAAAGTCAGGAGGGGTTTTGTAGGCAACAGTAATAACACATTTTTTGATTTTGGGTTAGAAATGTGACAATCAGATTCCCATTTTTGAATAAAATTTCCAACCTCCCCAACACAGATATTTACTCTCTCAGATGCTTTTTTTCTCTTTGAACATTCACTAAATATTTGTCTTGCAATTTATTTATTAAAATATTTAATGTAACCAATATTTACATATAAAATAATACATCTATTTGCATCCATCAACTGTGGCATAATCGGACTTGAAATCTGTAATTCTGTGCTTATGTCTTCCATCCCTCCTGCCCATGCCTTCACTCCCTATTCCTCTCCTCCAGTTCCCACAGACTGTAAACAAAACTAATATGACTGCTTTGAGCTGGCTTGACTGAATCTTATATTTTCAGTTTCTGCTATGGTCATAAAAAATGGGATTTTTCTTTAATCTTAAAGGTATTCATGCCAATTTTCTGTTCTCTAACTGGGCGATGAATATATTTAATTACTCATACCAGCTGATTGATTTTAGTTATTATTCTTTTATATTTTTTTCTGTCATTACAAGAGAAAGCTTCATCATAGCTCAAACTTATCCTACCTTCATGACAAAAAAATATTTTCCAATGATTTTGCAATTAACTGAATGCTTGAAATTTTTGTTTATTAATTTAAAAGTGTTAAGAGCCACAAGAAAGAAAAGACAACTATCAAATTAAATAAATTAAATAGGCCATTTATTATAGTTACATAACATTTTCAAGTATTTAAAAATATATGAGTCACCTTTTTATGCAATAATTTTTTTTTCTATTGCTATTGAATAGGTAGGATCATAATCAATTACATAAAATTAAATAGTCAACGCAAAGTGCTAATTGTTGCATAAGTAAGAATATAATGTCAATTACTAGTATTGCTATTACTAATATGTTTATTTAGGATATCTTTAAAATGTGTAAACATACAAAAATGATTACCGACAAATAATGAAAAGTGATTGTTTTCTTTTCATAATAAAAATTTTATATGTCAACTATAGTTAAATTTTTCTATAATGCCTTTATAAAGTTAACATAAACTGTTCTTAGCATTACACTGGGAGAGTTCATTCCATAAAAAATTAAGAGACATACCTCAAATAAATCATACAAGTACTATAGAACTGATTTTAAAGAAAGAGTATCTTTTAAGTTTTCTGCATTATTTTACCCATTGAATTATCTCTTCAGCATAGTAAAATTGCCTTTCTAATATCCAGGCTCAAACATCCACTCATATTATTAAACTAGAGGCCCAGTGCACGAAATCCGTGCATGGGTAGGGTCCCTAGGTCTGACTGGTGATCAGGGCCAATAAGGTTCCCTGCCTCCCCGCCTCCCCACCTCCTCCTTCCTTGCTCCCTCAGTGCCCTGCCATCCTTGCTGGTCACCTGCCATGTTCCACGCTGTCCCCTGGTGGTCAGTGCACATCATAGCAAGCGATCGACTTCCTGCTCTCCAGGTTGAACTCCCAAGGGGACACTTTGCTTATTAGCCCTTTATATATATATACTAGAGGCCCGGTGCACAAAAATTTGTGCACTCAGAGGGATCGGGGAGGAGGGGGGTCCCCCAGCCCAGCCTGTGCCCTCTCACAGTCTGGGACGGACCCCTAGGGAGATAACGACCTGCTGGCTTAGGCCTGCTCCCGGGTGGCAGAGGGCAGGCCCAATCCCTAAGTGCAGCCCCTGGTCAGGCTCAGAGCAGGGCCTATTGGGGAGTTGGGGTGCCGCCCCGTCATGCACAGAGCAGGGCGGATCAGGAGGTTGCGATGCCACCCTCAGTCACGCTCAGGGTAGGGCCGATTGGGGAGTTGGGGCACGGCCCCCTGTCACACTCAAGGCAGGGTCAATGGGGAGGTTGCGGCGCCACCCCCTGTCACTCACAGAGCAGGGCCAATCAGGGGGTTGAGGAGCTCCCCCCTGTCACTCACAGAGTAGGGCCGATAGGGGAGTTGGGGCACCGCCCCCTGTCACACACAGAGCAGGGTGGATCAGGGGGTTGGGGCGCTGCACCCTGTCACACTCAGGGCAGGGCCCAATGGGGAGGTTATGGCTCTACCCTGTCACACACACAGCAAGGCCCGTGGAGAGGGGTTGGGGCGCCACCACTGTCACACTTGGGGCAGGGCCGATGGAGAGGTTATGGCTCTACCCTGTCACACACAGAGCAGGGCCGATCAGGGGGTTGGTGTGCTGCACCCTGTCACACACAGAGCCGCAGGGCAATCAGGGGATTGGGGAGCTCCCCCCATCAGGCACAGAGCAGGGCCAATCAGGGGGTTGGAGCACCTTCCCCTGTCACGAACAGAGTAGGGCAGACAGGGAGGTTGTGGCCCCGCCCCCTGTCACACACAGAGCCGCAGGGCAATCAGGGGGTTTGGGCGCTGCCCCCTGTCACGCTGATCCGGGTGCCAGGAGCCTCGCTGCTCTGCTGATCCCGGTGCCGGGAAGCATATTACCCTTTTACTATATAGAATAGAGGCCTGGTGCATGGGTAAGGGCCGGCTGGTTTGCCCTGAAGGGTGTCCTGGATCAGGGTGGGGGTCCCCACTGGGGTGCCTGGCCAGTCTGGGTGAGGGGCTGAGGGCTGTTTTCTGGCTGGCGAGTGACTAGAGCTTCCAACCACTCCTTGTTTTCTTTTCTTTTTTTTTTTTTTATTCTGGGCCAGCTTTAGCTCTGAGGCCTCACTGCTGACAACATCGACAAAATGTTGCGGTCTGCCTGGCTTTCAGTCCGGCTGGTTTCTGGGGTTTTGTTTAGCTTCTTATTTGCAACATAGTACATAATTGCTTAGACTTGCAGCTGAGAGGCCGGCAAGTGAGGCGGGGAACGTTGGAGTCTGCAGCAAGCAAGCCTCATGCTCGCTTCAGTGCCTGGCTTCCGGCCGCCATCTTGGCTGACATTTAATTTGCATATACTCACTGATTAGCCAATGAAAAGAGTAGCGGTCGTACACTAATTACCATGTTTCTCTTTTATTAGTGTAGATAGACAAGTTATGCTCCCTCTGAGCACAATGATTTACCCAATTACCTATTAACTTCATGCACACAAATGTAGTGACATCATGTAATTTACTTAGCAGCAATAATGCAGGATACACATCTCTAAGCATCATGTCTGTGACTGATACACTAGAAATATACTTAGTATGTCAAATTGTATTGCATATTTATTTTACTTGTATATTACCTAATTTTAAGATACAAAGATTGATAAAAAGGATTTGTATGTAACAAAAACTGAATGTCATATTGATTTTGCTAATGATCTCAAATATTGATATAACCTATAGATAATAAAATGGTTACATATCTACACTAATAAAAGGCAAAGATGCTAATTGACTGTACCTTCACTATGCCCTCAGCCACGCCCACCAGCCAATCAGAGCAACTATATGCAAATTAACCCAACCAAGATGGTGGCCAGCAGCCACGGAGCTGGAGCAAGCAGGAGGCTTGGTTGCCCGGGTGATGGAGGAAGCAAAGCTTCTTGCCAGCCCTAAGCCGGCTGTGGCCTCCGCTAAAGGCAACAGTTTCAATTATAGAAGATAAATAAATCCCAGATACCTGCTTCCAGCCAGCCTCCACTGGGAGCTTGGATGGCTGGGGGTTGTGGCCAGCCTGAAAACAGTCATCAGTCCCTCACCCAGGCTGGCCAGGCACCCCAGCAGGACCCCCCACCCTGAAGGGGCTGTGGCCAGCCTGCAAATGGCCCTCAGCCCCTCACCCAGGATGGCCATGCACCCCATTGGGGACCCCCACACTGAGGGGCTGTGGCCAGCCTGCAAACAGCCATCAGCCCCTCACCCAGGCTGGCCAGGCACTCCTATATAATAAAAGGGTAATATGCAAATTGACCCTAACAGCAGAAAGACTGGGAATGACTGGTCACTATGACACACACTGACCACAAGGGGGCAGATGCTTAATGCAGGAGCTGCCCCCTGGTGGACAGTGCGCTCCCACAGGGGGAGCTCTGCTCAACCACAAGCCAGGCTGATGGCTGCCAGTACAGCGGTGGTGGTGGGAGCCTCTCCCGCCTCCTCAGCAGTGCTAAGGATGTCCGACTGCAGCTTAGGCCTGCTCCCCAATGGCAAGGGGATATCCCCCGAGGGCTGCCAGGCTGCCAGAGGGATGTCTGACTGCCAGCTTAGGCCCAATCCTCCAGGGAGTGGGCCTAAGCCAGCAGGTGGTCATCCCCTGAGGGGTCCCAGACTGCAAGAGGGCACAGGCCGGGCTGAGAGACCCCCCCTCCCAGTGCACAAATTTTTGTGCACGGGGCCTCTAGTATTTTAAATAAAGAAAAGCAAGTAAATCCAGTGGTAGAGTTAGGATTACTAATAATCTATATTACAAAGAAATTGATAGTTTTATTACAGTGAAATTGTATTGCAAATATCATGATAGTGGAAATTTAAGAGGGTTGTGAATATTGTCTTATCAGAAGTGAAAACTGTACCTGAGGACTAACAGAAAAGTTCATGGAGAAAAATATATTGAAGATAAAAATCATTTTTATAAATTATATTCATTTGTTTACTCTGTAATTGGTAAGGCATAGAGTTTTAAATATGTAAGAATATTTTAACTTCATACTTTATAAGACATGTAGTTAATTTGAACCATAATATTTATTTTATAATAGAAGGAAAAGACGTTTTATAGAATGAGTACAATTTCTCTTAAAATTGTTCTCAGAAAATAAGGATGTCCTACTAAAAACGTGTTCTTCCCTTTTTTTAACCTAGTACATTTTGATGGATATATTTAAACTTCATTTGAACATTTTTATTTGCAGAAATTTTTGTTTTAGCACATTATATTTTTTATCATATTTGATTACCACATTCATAAACTCTATGAGTGAGCACTTTGCCCAATATATTACTCCAAATAAAAATGGAATGTTTCATCATTTGTAGGACTAAACTGCATTAACTTTCTTTTATATCTGATGTAGCTATCTTATGCTGAAATAGTTGTTTCCTCACATGAAAATTTAATTCAGGTAATAATTGTATGTAAAAAATAAAACATAAAAGAAAAATTCATTTAAATAGAATACATAATTCAGTACTTGGAAATCAACCGAAGCTTTGAGTACATATAAGTAGATGCCTTTGCTTTTTATTTATTCAAAGCTATAGAGCTCAATAGTGAGAGTAGACCTTTCCTCTAATTAATTGGATATTTTCTAATTAAAAATTATAGTAAATTTGGGGGCTTCAAATATTCTTTAATTATGTAAGGATTTAACATTTTCTATAAGAACAAGGAAACAGAATAACTGTATTTATTACTTGCATTTATATTATTTTCTCATTAAATTTATGAAAACAATCAACATCATTTTAGTAGAAAACCACTTATTTTTTGGTTGCATCTTGAGTCTACTATGGGGAAAATAAAAGTATGATTCTAATAAGTACAAAAACACTGACCTAACAAACATTTTAGAATCTAATAAAGATTATTTTGAATCATTATTATAAACTATATTTTTTTCTAAAAAGTAAACCAATCTAATTTAAAAAACACTTGATATAAAAGCAAGAGCCAGTTATCCAGAAGTAATAAAATTTGGAAGAAAATTATTTAAATAAATTATCAATATTACTCAAAAATTACATAAAAGTAATACCTTTCCATGAATCTCCAAATATTGCAGGAAGGCAGTAGATCATAATTTAGGATCAAAAGAAATAAGAATTAGGGATCTATATTGATTTCTGGAGAACTGATTGCAAATATTTGTTTCTTGAAATACAGGAATCTAAGGATAAGAATGAATAAGAAATATTACTGCAGACATTTCTATGTCTATATTATAGTGTCAGTAGCATTATAATAAATGCAAATAATTTCATACTATTATATAAAGGTTGTGTAGATAGTTACTGAACATTTCATGTTGAGAAATAAATGAGAAAGTTAAAAGCCCCAAATTACCTTATTTTAATTATTATGGCAATGAACAAAAAACTGGTTTAGGGAAAGAAATAATTTCTCTCTCACAATGACCAACATTTTACATCTACTCATCAATAAATATCTGAATAAAAATAATTGAATGTGCACATAAATGCAGCATTTTTATGATGTCATTTTAGAAATGATTTTTTGTGTGCAATCCATGGACATAATTTTAAATGTTGAATAGCTGTCCTTCATGACTCTTTAAAAGAGTCAAATATTTTTCACTTCCTCATAGTTTAGCTATTCTTCTGATACACATATAGATATTGATAACTGGCATGTTTTTATTGCTTTTTCTTATTTGTTGTTTTAACCCCAATCTATTGACCTTCTAATAAAGAGGATAAATATTTAGCTCTCATTCATGGTCCATATTTTAGGCACAAACACATGAACAAATATGCTGACACACATATGCACATAAAATCTCTTTAGTCCTATTTACTACCAAATGTATTATGCTATTATTCTTTCTGAATGATAACTGAGCTTTATATTATTTTTCCTGTGTTAATGCTATTTATATAGATAACCTATATAATTTAACATAATTACACTGCATTTTATAATGTTTTTTCTTAGAGTTGATAATTGTATTAATTTCATTTACTAGTCTTCTTATTCAACCTGAAAATCTTTGTTAGAGTTTAAACTCCTAATTCCTCACAATCTATATACTTGGGGTGTTTGTTAGTTTTTTGGGGGGAGTGAAAAATATCATTCTTTAAATTCTCTACCCTTCTGCTCCAATTTTGAAATGGTTGATTGCCTGGCATGCTGCATGCGTGTTTTATTGATTTCCTTTCTTTAATTTCCTGGGAACTCCTTCATCTCTGTTTGGGTTGGACTGTCCATTTCTGGGTTCTCCTATCTTTCTCTTTCTTAAGAGCAATTTTGACAGAATATAAGAAAAATAATGAATCATTAAACTAAGTTCTCCATAATAGTTAGTCTACAGCAGTGGTTCTCAACCTTCATAATGCCGCGACCTTTTAATATAGTTTCTCATGTTGTGGTGACCCCAAACCATAAAATTATTTTCTTTGCTACTTCATAACTGTAATGTTGCTACTATTATGAATCGTAATGTAAATATCTGATATGCAGGATGGTCTTAGGCGACCCCTGTGAAAGGGTTGTTTGACCCCCAAAGGGGTCGAGACCCACAGGTTGAGAACCGCTGGTCTAGATTAGAAGATAGTAAAAGGGACACAGCATAATAGCAGGACACACAGTGGCAGTTTCATATACTGGCAATGTCCTCTTTCTTAATGTGATTGATAAGAATTTGAGAATTATTTAATTGTTAAATGTTAAATGCCACATATACATGTATATATTTTAAATCATGTCTTTAATATATACTATATATCACAATTTTAAAACAAAATTTATTAAACATGTTGTCCAGACTATGTGAGAGAACCTAAAACATAGGAATTTGGGTAATCTCTATGATATACACTTTTCTCAGGAATGGAGAAGTGCACTAGCTTCTCAAACTCCAATTTTATATCTGATTCATATCCTTTGAAAATTTAGCCAGTACTATAGGGAGATAATCTTAAATCGTAAAATGTTCTTAACATAAACTCATTTTCTTTGAAAACAAAGAATTTCCTAATTTTTGTAACTAGTTTTATTTTATTTTTTAAAATAAGTCTTTATTGTTCAGATTATTATAGTTTTTCCTCTTTTTTCTCCCCATAGCTTGCCCCCACCTCGTTCCCATCCCACCCCATGTCCTTACCCCCCATTGTCCTCATCCATAGGTGTTCGATTTTTTCCAGTCTCTTTTTGTACCCCACACCCCCTCCCCGCCGAGAATTGTCAGTCCACTCTCTTTCTATGCCCCTGATTCTATTATATTCACCAGTTTATTCTGTTCATCAGATTTTTTATTCATTTGATTTTTAGATTCACTTGTTGATAGATATGTATTTGTTGTCACTTTGTTGTCCATAATTTTTATCTTTACGTTTATCTTCTTCTTCCTCTTCTTAGAGAATACCCTTCAGCATTTCATATCATACTTGTTTGGTGGTGATGAACTCCTTTAGCTTTTTCTTGTCTGTGAAGCTCTTTATCTGATCTTCAATTCTAAATGATAGCTTTGCTGGGTAGAGTAATCTTGGTTGTAGGTTCTTGCTATTCATCACTTTGAATATTTCTTTCCACTCTCTTCTGGCCTGCATAGTTTCTGTTGAGAAATCAGCTGACAGTCATATAGGTACTCCCTTGTAGGCAACTAACTGTTTTTCTCTTGCTGCTTTTAAGATTCTCTCTTTGTCTTTTGCCCTTGGCATTTTAATTATGCTGTGTCTTGGTGTGGTCCTCTTTGGATTCCTTTTGTTTGGGGTTCTCTGCACTTTCTGGACTTGTAAGTCTATTTCTTTCACCAGGTAGGGGAAGTTTTCTGTCATTATTTCTTCAAAGAGGTTTTCAATATCTTGCTCTCTCTCTTCTTCTGGCACCCCTATAATTTGGATGTTGGTATGCTTGAAGTTGTCCCAGAGGCTCCTTACACTATCTTCATATTTTTGGATTCTTTTTTCTTTTTGCTATTCCAATTGGGTGTTTTTTGCTTCTTCATATTTCAAATCTTTGACTTGATTCTTGCGATCCTCTAGTCTGCTGTTGGATCTCTGTATATTATTCTTTATTTCAGTCAGTGTATGCTTAATTTCTAATTGGTCCTTTTTTATATCCTTGAGGGTCTCACTATATTTCTCGGAGGTTTCTAGAAGATTCTTAAGTAACCTTATAACTTGGTTTTGAACTCTATATCCAGTAGTTTGCTTTCCTCCATTTCTTTCATTTGTGACATTTTTCTTTGTCTCTGCATTTTGGCTGCTTCCCTGTGTTGATACACTGACTTTGTGTGCTAGGTGTCCTATAGGGCCCAGTGGCTCAGCCTCCCCAGTCACCTGAGGTGGACGCTCTTGGTGCATCACTTTGTGGGCTGTGTGCACAGTCTTGTTGTAGTTAAGCCTTGTCTGCTGTTGGTATCACTGGGAGGATTTGACCTCCAGACCAATTGGCTGTGAGGACCAGTTGTGTCTACAATGGGAGAACTGCTGTGCTGGAGACACCCTTATGGGGCAGGACTTGTTTCAGTGGGGCTTTGGTGCTCACTGAGTCTGCCCCCTGAGTGTGTCTCTTATGGATCTGAAGACCTGTAATCTGGTGTGGTCTCACTTTCACCACTGGGAACACTGGTTCTTGGATCTCCGAGGAGGTGCAGTCAGCCACTGCCTGAGGCCACCCAGCAGGAGCTACAGAGAAATCTGCAGATTCCTCCTCTTTGTTTCAGGTTTGGAGGTGCCCAGATGAGGTGCAGCTGTGAAGCAATGCAGGCTGCTGATGAGCCTTTGAGGTTCTTTGACCCAGCTGCAGTTTGTTAGGTTAGGTTGCAAAAGGTGAGGCCATTCATATGCAAAAGACTCTGTGCACAGCTTGGGTAGGGTTGTAAATTGGGTGGGGTGTGGTCTCAGGGAAGTACAAGGCAGTACAAACAGCAATGGTTGCCCATCGGTCCTGCCCTGGATAGGTTCCTGTGTCCCATGGCCCCGTGAAGAAACAATGAACATTGTGAGCACCTCTGCATGAAAGCTGCCCTCGTGTTTTGGCCCAATGCCATTCAGTCCAGTTTCTCCCCATATGAGTCTGGGTCTCCAGAGCCTCGCACGGAACTGGAGTTCAGAGCAGTCGGGAGTTTGTTTCTTCCTCCCGATTGAAAAAGACCCTAGCATACCCAGTTGCCAGCCCGTTTCACGCACCTCTGTACCTCCGCTCTTCCACACCTCTGCACCTCCTAGTAGTCTATATGTGCTTCCCTCCTTCCCTCTAGTTGTCGAACTTCCACTCAGCCAGCCTTCCCATGGTTCTGGATGATCTCCGTTTTGTCTTTTAGTTGTAGTTTTGATGTGGTTGTGCGAGGCAGCAAGTTCAACTGTTTACCTGTGCTGCCATCTTGGTTCCTCCTTACCTCCTAGATTCTTGCACAGTACTCAACAGTGTGGAAGCTCCATGATCCACTCAACCAGCCTCTACTGATTTATTGTGTTTGTCACTAGTTTTATTTTTCATTTCTTTATTTTTTATTGTTTAAAGTATTACAAATAGTTGTACATATGTCTCCTTTTCCCTCTGATTGACCTCCCCCCTGGCATCCCCTCCCCCCCAGCACATGCGCTCATCCCACCCAGCGTCTATATCCATTAGTTATGCTTATATGCATGCATACAAGTCCTTCCATTGATTTCTAACACCCCCAACCCTCCCCTGCCATCCCACTGTAGTTTGACAGTCTGTTTGATGCTTAAATATATTTTAGAATTAAGGTACAGAGTGATTAGAAAAACAATATGAAGATCAAGATTTAAAAAATGCTTTTCATCTTTGGATTACCAAGATTTAGACACTTAGAATATTTTAAAAGTTACTTTAGTTAGTTTGAGTATATAAATAGGATGCAAGGTGATAATGTTTGGAATATGTAAACTACTTACAACATAAATGATTCAAAAGACAATGAATATTAACCCACACTAATGTAATAAAATAAAAAGTAAGTAAACACAGACTGAAGTTGCAATTGAAATAAACCTTCATGATTTTTAAGAAAAATATCCTATCTAAAAAAGAGGGAAAATGTTAATTGACCATCATGCCCTCACAAGATGGCACCACCCACAGCCAATAAAGAGGGACTATGCTAATTGACTGTCACACCCTAAAAGATGGCAGTGCCCACAGCCACAAGATGGCGGCGCCCAGTCCTTTCAGCCCTGCTGGGGTGGCAGGTACACAACACGGCCCAGCCCACCCCCAGGTGGGTCCGGCTGCTCTGCACATCTGCTTCAGGAGTCCCCAGTCCCCTCAGGCCCCCGCATCACCCAGGACCAGCTCGAGGTGCAGGCAAGCCTCAGATGTCAGCTGCCCAGCCACCCAGGACCACCCGAGGCTTGTGATGCTGGCAGTGGCAGCAGCAGAGGTGTGATGGGGAAGTCGCCTTCTCCTGTATCCTCCTGCCCCTGAGGGCTCCTGGACTGTGAGATGGGGCAGGACAGGCTGAGGGACCTCCCCCCACTCCAGTGCATGAATTTTGATGCACCAGGCCTTTAGTATATTTATAAATAATAAACATTTAAATATGAAGTATTGTCAATCTTTTTTACCCAGCATAACAAATAACAGTAATATCTTTAAAAGGCATTAATTCATATTTTGAAGTCGTAACTGCCAATGTGACTATATCTAGACATAGGATCTTTAGAAGGTAATTAAGTTTACGTGAGGTTATGGAGTAGAGCTCCTATCCAACAGAAATGTAGCCTTATAAATGGAGAGACACCTGGGAAGTTTGAGTGTTTTGTGTATGTGTATATATAATATGTTTTCAAGTTGAACAAGATTTAAGCACATACTACAGGCTAAAATCTCATTTTAGAAGAGAAAATAAAGGAAATAATTTTGTTGGATATAATTGAGATACTATTGGATTATACAAAATATTTATGTGTAGTTAGAAAAATAACAAACTAACATGAAATTATAAAATGATCTCTTCTATATATTAACATGTGCATAAATTTTATTATACTTAAAAACATGTCAGAGTATATATAGAACTATAAACTAAGACCATTAGAATATAGAACTATAAACTAAGACCATTAGAATAATTTATTAATTATTTTATGTTACCACTTACTGAGTTCACACTATGGGCAAGAAATAAACTATTATGTCAGTCTAATCTCAATGAGTTCATGGAAGCCAAAGAAGGAGACTTTTAAGCTGATAAAAAGTCAAATGTCAAATGCCATAGAAGAACATGAAAAGAGGATGTTAAAATGACAAATGAATTTGGCATGTAGGTCACAGATGACATTTGCCTAAATGTTTCCTTGGAAAAGTGAGATAGGAAGCCTGACTTCAGTCTCCACCAGTGGATAGGAGGAAAGGAAAGGAAGGAATTGCATGATGATATACACAACTTCAAGCATTTTAGCCTTGAAAACACATAGACATTAAGAGACACAAGGGAAGTTTGAGTGTTTTGTGTGTGTGTGTGTGTGTGTATGTGTATGTGTGTGTGTATAATATGTATTTCAAGTTGAAGAAGATTTAAGCATATTCTACAGACTATTTATTTTCTTTTTTATTTAGTTTTTTAAATTTTTTCATTTTTATTTTTCAATTATAGTTGAAATACAATATTATATTAGTTTCAGGTTTACAACCCAGTGATTAGACGCTATATAACTTACTAAGTGATCATCCTGGTAAATCTCATATCCATCTGACATGATACATAGTTATTAAAATACTACTGACTATATTTCTTATGCTGTACTTTACAGTCCTATAACTATTCTGTAACTACCAATTTGTACTTCTTATTTTTTAATCATCACCCGAGGTTATTTTTTTTATTGATTTTCAGAGAGAAGGAAAAACAGAGAGAAACACTGATGTGAGAGAAACACATCAATTTATTGCCTCCTGCATGAGCTCTGACCAGGGCCCAGGCCAGGGAGGAGCCTGCAACCTAGGTACATGCCCTTAGCTGGAATCGAACCCAGGACCCTGTGGTCCGCAGGCTGATGCTCTATCCACTGAGCCAAATCGGCTAGGGCTTTACTTCTTAATTGCTTCAACTTTTTCACCCATCCTGCATCCCAGCTCCCATCTGGCAACCATCAAAATGTTTTCTGTATCTATGAGTGTGTTTCTGTTCTGCTTGTTTATTTATTTTGTGTGTTTTTTGTAGAATCAATTGTTGATAGAAAAGTATTTATTGCCTTTTTATTGTTCATATATTTAATCTTTTTTTTTCTCCTTCTTCTTCTTAAATAAGACCCTTTACTATTTTGTGTAATACTAGTTTGGTGGTGATGAATTTTTTTTAGCATTTTCTTGTCTGGGAAGATCATTATATATCCTGTGAGTCTAAACCAGGGGTGGGCAAACTTTTTGACTCGAGGGCCACAATGGGTTCTTAAACTGGACTGGAGGGTCGGAACAAAAGCATGGATGGAGTGTTTATGTGAACTAATATAAATTCAAAGTAAACATCATTACATAAAAGGGTACGGTCTTTTTTTTTATAGTTTTATTCATTTCAAACGGGCTGGATCCGGCCCTCGGGCCGTAGTTTGCCCACAGCTGGTATAAACGATAACTTTGTTGGATAATCTTGGTTATACTAGTAGGTCCTTGTTTATCATCACTTTGAATATTTCTTGTCACTCCCTTCTGGCCTGCAAAGTTTTAGTTGATAATTCATCTGACAGTTTTATGGGAGTGCCCTTCTAGATAAGTAACTGCTTTTCTCTTGCTTCTTTTTGTCTTGACCCTTTGGCATTTTAATTATTATATGTCTTGGTTTAGGCCTCTTTGGGTTCATCTTGTTTGGAACTTTCTGGGCCTTCTGGACTCATATGTCTATTTCCTTCACCAGGTTAGGAAAGTTTATATCATTATTTTTTCAAATAGTTTTCCATTTCCTGCTCTCTCTCTCTCTCTCTCTCTCTCTCTCTCTCTTTCTCTCCCTCCTCATTCTGGCACCCCCATTATGCAAATGCTGGTACGTTTGAAATTGTCCCAGAGGCTCTTTATACTATCCTCATTTTTTAAATTCTTTTTTTCACTTTGCTGTTCTGACTGGGTGTTTTCTACTGCCTTATTTTCCAGATCACTTATGTGATTTTGGCTTCATCTACTCTACTGTTGATCCCTTGTAAAATATTCTTCATTTTAGTTAGTTTATTCTTCATTTTTGATTGGTTCTTTTTTATGCTGTTGAGGTTCTCACTAAGTTGATATACTTTTCTCCTAAATTCATTGACTATTCTTATAACCAGTGGTTTGACCCATGCTTCTAGAAGATTGCTTAGCTCCATTTTTTTTCTTTTTTTTGAAATTTAGTTCTGTTCTTTTATTTGAGACATGGGTCTTTGTCTCCTCATTTTGGTAGCTGCCCTGTGCTTGCTCCTAGGTATTAGATCTGTTACATCTCCCTGGATAGAGTGACCTAATTTAGAAGGTGTCCTTTGGGGTCCAGTGACACAGCCTTCCCATTCATCTGAGATGGGCACTCCAAGTGCACTCCTCTCCACCGCCACATGGGCTGCATACATCATTCTATTGAAGTTGAGCCTTGTTTACAGTTGGAATATTGATGGGAGGGATTGCCTCCCAGGGTGATTGGCTGCAAGGACTGGCTGTGACCTACATAGACGATCAGCTGTACAGAGGCTCACCACACAGAGCAGGACTTACTTCAGTGGGGCTCTGATGCCTGCTTAGTTTGTTCCTTGAATGTTACACTTGTGGAGGTGGTTGAATGGTGACTTAACATGGTCTCAAGTTGTCCACCAGCAATACTGGCTCTAGGGCCTCCTGGGAGGTGCAGGCCAAGATTAGCTACAACTTTTACTCTGCCTGGGGCCAACCTGCATGAGCTACAAAGCAATCTGCAGATGGCTGCTACTTTTGCTGGGTTTGGAGGTGTTTTAGAGAGGCCAAGTGGTGAACCAAGGCTGGCTGATGCTAGTGCCATGCCTGGGGCTACTTAGCAAGAGGTATGAGGCATGCTGAGGCTAGATGCTGCATGTTTGAGAGATTTTAGGAAAGTCTGAATCATGCCCATGAGAGGCCATTTGTATGGAAAAGCCACTGGAAATAGGTTGAGTAGGTTTAGGGCTGGAACACCATGATCCTCAGGGGACACCACCACAACCTATATGTCCCTCCTGATTTTTATCTGCCACTCTTGGGTATGAGATCAGCCTGCTCTGCGTCTCTGACCCTCCTACCAGTCTCAATGTGGCTTTTTCTTTAATTCCCTAGTTGTAGGACCTCCATTCAGCTATATTTCAGGCAGTTCTGAATGATGGTTGTCCTGTAGGTTAGTTGCAATTTTTATGTGTTTGTGGGAAGATGTGAGTACAGTATTGTGTTTACCTGCACTGCCATCTTGACCGAAAGCTCCTCTTTATTTTTATTAATAATGTTTAATGCAGGGATGGGTTTTTGTTTGTAAAAATATTTTTGATGTATATTACTAGCTGTAACATTTATATAACTCTAACATATTTTACTATTAAGTGTTAATAACTTAGGTACTAGATCTCCCTGATCTCTACTACAACCTCTTTTAATTATAGATTATTTAATTGAGTTTACTGATTAGACTAAAAACCTGTGTCTGCTCTGCAGTACCTCCCTGTAATCCTAATCAGAGTGTTTTGATAAAAGTCAGAAGGTGGTGGTAATTGAGTGGAATGGTGTGAGTTTTCAACAAATATGCATGTCAGGTTACTGAGAGCAAAAGTCTATGCCCACAATTTTCTTTTTCCTCATTGTCTTCTTGTACTTTTATCCCAGTATTTATTCTCTAGGTCTTGTGATGATTTAATTCTATTTATAATATTAAGGGGAAAATTCACTATGACAAGATACCTTTTCTTTCTTATAAAATAATTAATGTGGCAACTCAAGCTTTTCTAATCATATTTAGAATCAATATAATTATTTTGCTTATTAAGGAATAAAATTTAAAAATTAAAGTTGAGAATGAGCATGAATAGGCATATATCCTACCCCAAACAAGATCTTTCTCCAATGTATGGACAATTTGAAATACAAAACCAGCAAGGAAGAGAGACAATGAAGGGCATATTAATTTCCCAAGGCTATTGTTACAAACTTATTTATTTTTCCACAGTTTTGGAGTCTAGAAATTCTAAATCTAACAGGACTGTGCTCCCTTTTGCAGCTTTAAAGGAAAGTCCTCTCCTTGCCTCTCAGCTGTTGCTGGTTCCAGGCATTCCTTGGCTGTGGCCACATCACTATAATCCAGGGGTGGGCAAACTTTTTGACTCGAGGGCCACAATGGGTTCTTAAACTGGACTGGAGGGCCGGAACAAAAGCATGGATGGAGTGTTTGTGTGAGCTAATATAAATTCAAAGTAAACATCATTACATAAAAGGGTACGGTCTTTTTTTTTTAGTTTTATTCATTTCAAACGGGCCGGATCCGGCCCTCGGGCCATAGTTAGCCCACGGCTGCATAATCTCTGCCTCTGTGGAGATGTTGCCTCCTCCTCTTCTCTATGTCTCTCAGAACACCATTTGTCTTTCTCTTATAAGGCATATGTGATTCTATTTAGGCCCACTGGGATAGTACAGGGGAATCTCCTAATTCAAAATCCTTACTGTAATAACATTTACTAAGATCCTTTTTTTCTAAATGATGTAACATTTACAAGTTTCATTGATTAGTACTTGAAATCTTTGTATGTTCATTACCAAGATTTTTTTAATCTTAAAATGTGAAACATCTCATAAAAGGCATGCTCATAAATGTTCATAGCAATAATAGCTAATTGAAAACAACACCGTAGCCATTAAAAGGAGAATGAGCTGAAGTCGGTTTGGCTCAGTGGATAGAGCGTCGGCCTGCGGACTGAAAGGTCCTGGGTTCAATTCTGGTCAAGGGCATGTACCTGGGTTGCGGACACATCCCCAGTAGGAGATGTGCAGGAGGCAGCTGATCGATGTTTCTCTCTCATCGATGTTTCTATCTCTCTATCTCTCTCCCTTCCTCTCTATAAAAAATCAATAAAATATATATTTTTTTTAAAAAAAGGAGAATGAATAAACTCATAGTGACATAGCCATATAATGGAATACTACTCAGCGATAAAAAAGTGAACCTCTGCTAAACATATTGATTATACCACTGTATCGGATCATACTGATAAAAAAAAAAAGCAAGACACAGTAAATACATTATACAACATTCCATGATATGAAGTTCATGGAAAGGCAAAATAGATAAATAAATGTAGAAATCAGAACAATAATTAGTTGGAATGGTGAAGCAGATAAGGAGATTGAGAGGAAGTGGTTTTGACAGAACATTCTAAAATGTAAAAATTTTCTGTATTTTGATGGGAGTGTTGATTAAATATGAATATGCATTTCTCAAAACTCATAACGCTGTATATATATTTAAGATTCATGCATTTATCATACATAATTATAAATCAACAAAGTGAAGAAAGAGCTGAACTGAGATGCAGATTTCTGAAGAGAGGTAGAAGCCATCAGCCTACTTCCACTGCAGGTGCCTCTTCAGCTGTGTGCCTCTATGGCCATTCTCCACACTCCACACCTGGAGCATGATCTCTGGCATATGATAAAAAAAATTACAGCGACAATCACAGAATACATCTGGATTTCTCTGTCTTATTAAACATTTCACTTCCGTGCTTCTCTTTTAAAATTGCTGGCTCTTCAAAATATTCCAAGAAGCCATATTCTATTGCTTTTATTGTTGGCAGTTTATAAAACTGCTGGTTATCCAATATATGCTGAGAGTTTATATAATCTGTTTACTGCCGGGAGCCGGTCCATCCTTGCCGCTTGATACAGTCGCTGCAGGGAAGAAACATGCTGTGCAGATGTTTCTTCCCTGCAGCGACTGTGTCAAGCGGCAAGGATGGACCGGCTCCCGGCAGTTTACAACTGATTTGAAGCAAACCACAACCTCACTCCCCCATAATATCCTGGTAAATTGATAGTTGACAGTGGTTGTCTCATTGAATCCATCTCCTCATATTTCTGACAAAATTTACATAAAAATCCTATAGATTTCCATTTCATAAAATTATGCTTTCACTTCTTTGTACAAAAATTTATAGTCTCACTTGTTTTCACCCTTCCTAGTCCTATGACCCAGAATATGTCTTTCATTTATTTTCATCACATTATTTTTGATATAAATTCAACATGTTGTCAAGTGACCTTTCCTGCCCGAGTCCTCTGACCCCAGCACCAAATAAGATTCCTTTGTGTACAGAGTACCATTCTTCTTGGTTTTATTGCAAATGTTATAATTTTTTATTTAGAATGGACAAGTCAAGGCCTAATTTTTTTTTTTTTTAAAAAGAGAACTATACTGTTTTGTACAAAAAAAAGAGATGTCACCAATAACAAAAGAATTAAGAAATATAGAGTATACTGAGTTTCAAAGAAAACATATATAGTAAATAAGATTCAAGTAGCTATTAGAAAACATAATTCTAAAAACAACAAAAGGATTAAAATTATTCCTTTATATTGTGTGGGGCTGGAGGATTAGGAGTGATTAGCTAATAGAAGTTTGTTTTGAATTGCTTGCAGTAAATGTTTTAGGGAGGATTCAGAGACCCACCTCTTTATTCATTGTAGCAACTGAAAATCTGTGTGAGCTCTGAATTATACACTGAGGAGTATCTACAGGGATTTAGTTGGGTTAGTAAGTGACAATTTCCCAGGACTATGAAATATGCTGGAAATAATTTGCTAAGAAGTTCCTTGAATATGAAGTGGCTTTAATAAGAGAGTTTGATGAATAAATGAATCAGAAAATTGAGGGCTAAATTTTCCTTATATTTCAGACATATTTTCAGTGATGGTAAGGTCAAAATATTTGGATTATAATTTGAGAACCATCAACTATTGAGATAAAGACTATCTAAACCAAGTCATTGCCAGGCACTACACTATAATCATGAATCCCATTAGTCAAATGCAATTCATGGGTCTTGAGCTCACATTTGAGAAAGAAAAACTGAGTTACACTTTTGTTCATACTCCAAAAATGTGTAGATTAGCAAGAACATTGTGAGATTAACTATAAAGTGTGCAGAAAATCATGTCTACTAAAAATCAACTAATCAAATTATTTTAAGTAAGATCAAATGAATTTAAAGTTTTTATAGAATGTTATATAAATTTTTATGAAATAAAATAGGTTTACAAGAAGCATATATATTTTCAAATAATTGAAGACTATTTTCTCTCTGGTAAGATCTTGTACTTCTAATTTAATGATTGCTGTGATCATAAGTTGTTGTAGTTTTCTATTTTTTTAAATATATATATTTTAAAATATATTTTCACTGGTGTCAGAAAGGTAGAGAGAGAGAGATAGAAATATCAGTGATGACAGAGAATCACCAATCGGCTGCCTCCTGCACGCCCTACACTGGGGATTGAGCCTGCAACCAGTGCATGTGCCCTGACTGAATCAAACTGCAATCTCCTGGTTTATACAAGGTCGATGCTCAACCACTGAGCCATGCTGGCAGGGCTTAAAGTATATTTTAGAATGATAATATTAACATATATCTAGAGCAAGTTATTGCCCTTGTAAATGTCATCCATAATAGGTATTTTAGCTGCAAAAGTGTTGGCATCATCATATATACATAATATTTTTACATTATATTTATTCATACATGCAAGTCTTTTGTGTACTACTATGTCACATGCACTCTTCTGGGCAGTGGGCATAAAATAGTGAATATAAGAGATAAGGTATGAGTCCTGACTCTTCCACTTGAAAAAACCAATGCTCTCGCACATACAAACATACGACATATATGAAATAATGGTTTACATGAGGATGATGAAAAACCCACAAACAATTTCCTCCTTCATACTTACTTATTGTTTATTTATTTCATTCTATCTGGTAATATTGTGTTGACTTAGCCCATCAGCCAAACTAGATGCTTCACATTCAATTTTGATAGTAATGCAGAAATATAGTTTTTGTTTGTTACATGAATTCACATACTATCTTCTCTTTTCCTTTCAAATAGCCCGTTGTGTGTATAACAGTAATCACTTCACCATTTTTGTCTCTTCTATGTCTTAGCAGAGTAAAAAATATGATTTAGAGGTGCTCACCTAAAATACAAGTTTATTATCTGGAAACCTTAACAAGTACCTGCCATCTAAACATAATCCATACTCTAATATTGGATCTTGTCTTTCCTCTGGCCCATTTGCCTTTATTTCTGAAAGCAAATTCCTACTGGAGGTGCACCAAGGTGAACACTTCCCAGGTGAAAACACAAGATTATGAAAGGAAATCACATACCCTACTGCTCATTTTTGCATATCTGAAGGTTTATTTGGCTCTGCATGAGTCATCTGGTGCAGAAAAAAAGACTATTGAGTAAAAAATGTTTTACATTTTATATGTAAAATATAATGTTTAGAACAAAGTATTCTGTAATTTTGAATTTTATTTTGTAAAATATAAAACATTTACTCAGTTATTCCCTATTGGTGACTTATCAAGTTGACCTTACCAGACTTCTTTTTCCCCATATTTTCATAGTAAAAATTAACAATAACGAATATTGAGAGGTCTTAAAAATTTTTAATCACTGGTTATCATGGCACTGACAGTAATCTATATATATAAAAGCCTAAGTGACCAGAAAGCCAGAACAACTGGAACGACCAGAATGACTAGAATGACTGGTCACTATGACGTGCACTGACCACCAAGGGGCAGACACTCAATGCAGGAGCTGCCCCTGGTGGTCAGTGCACTCCCATAGCCAACCTCCTGTACTGTCAACCTTCCCTATTCCTTTCCCGCAGCTGGTCAACCTCCCATGGTCCCTCCCTCTGTCTAGCAGGCCCCCCTGGCTGGCAGCCTACCGCCAGCAGGAAGGAAGGCCCCAGCCAGCAGCCAATAGGAAGGCCCTGGCCAGCAGCCAGAAGGCCCCAATTAGCCCTGATCACCAACCAGACCTAGGGTCCCCACCCGTGCACAAATTTTGTGTACCAGGCCTCTAGTTAAAAATATAAACATGTTCTGTCAATCTTTTAGTTCTTGTAAATTCAAATACAGAAACTAGTTACACATACATTAGAATAAAAATTTTCACAAAGTAAATTGACTAACACTTCATTAATTCATTGAATATTAGAAAATTTCAATTTATTGACTGAACATTATAGTAAGGTACATTAAGATAGACAAAAGTAGTCTTTTAAATCACATAAACATTTAGGTTAATTTACTTTCAAACCATAACATTTATGCAGAAGAAAAGGAGAAGAGAGGGAACTATTGGTAGGTTTGCCAATGAGTATTTTTTAATATAAAAACAAATATATTTGAGAAAAAAAATTAATATTTTCCTTTGCATTAAAAATAACAATGCACACCAGGAAGTTCATTTATACATAGGAGTAAATAAAAGTTTCCAGGTGAAAATACTGTAGTAATTATCAGAATTTTCCCATGTAATTATTAACTATTATATCAGTTTGGATGCTTTCAACTGTAAATAACAGAAACTCTAGCCAAAAATGTTTTTAAAATCATTAGCTCTCATTACAGGAAGTAGAGAGAAAGACAGATGTCATAGATTATTGATTCATTAGCTTAATGATGTCATCAGTTTTTCCCATCCTTTTGCTCTGCTGTTCACATTCTGGCTCTATCCTAAGTCTGGTTTCTCCTGGGATCATAGGAAGCCTATCAGCAGCACATGAGAATATATCTCCTTACTAATATCCAGTGAAAGTTTCTCCCTCACCAGGGAATGTGGTCTTTCCCCTGAGTATGAAGAACTAGGATTTCAATAATGAGGAAATGTGTTTGGTTGGCATGTGATTGTTGATTTAAAAAGTATAAACCACCATTGGAACTGAGGATGGAACCAGTTTCTATGAAATGGGCTGACTAACATCTGAACATCTGAACAAATTGAGGTTGGTTAAGAAGGAGAAAGTGGGAATTGATTCAAGCTAAGCAAACAATCATGCTTCCACAACTGTGGGTCTGTCAGTGATCTGAAGTACCTGCCTCATCAGCAGGAGAGCTCACATGTGGTTCTTGCTAAACAGATATTTCATTGTCCACCTGATGGGGAATTTGAAGTACCCATCCCTACCATAGATAAGAAATAAGGAAAATTTGAGTAGTGAAGAGTAAGTATTACCGTAAAATGCTGGCAAAAACTTCCTTGTGACCTTGGATTTATTAATGGCCATGGTGGGCACAATCAAAATGTGTATGAGAAGCATAAGCAAATAATGTGTTCAGTTTCATAGAGGTGCTGTGGACCATAAAACATAATCCATGCAATCACAAGTAATGTCAACATACTAGTACATCAAATCCTTTATTTACACTTGTCAAATACCATGAAGAAATTATAATCTCTAAAAATGCCTATCATGTTTCCCTTATTTCTCTCTGCCGTCCTCAGCCTTTATGTACTTTGTCACTCTTGTCTTTCCCATCAAACTGACAGAATTCTTCTCCTTCCACCAACCTGTGGCACTTTTAGTCTATCCTTTCCTATTCAGGCCTTTACACATGGACATCCGATTACTGTTTATTTGGAAGATGGGGAGAGATGTCTATACTTTTACATTTAAAATTTTTGCTATGACAAAATGATTAAAGGGTAATTGAATTGCAAGAATGCGAATCACCAAAAAATTAGTTCCATGCTTCCTGTTCACCAATAAGATATATCCCAAAATAATGAAAGCAGATGAAATTTCTGAACCGTTATAAGTAGAATGAGATAAATTATGCAGAATGAACATGATGTCATACTGGTGGAAATTATGTAATTAGCATACACATACTCATGTTTTTATAATCACAGGTGTTTCTTCCTTTTAATTACACTCAAAGCTAGTGAGGGAATGAGAGAGCAAGCAGGACAGGCCCTCTCATATCCAGCTGCTGAGAGGATGAGACTGTTTGTAGGTTAAAGCCTTAAAGTTGTTCATACCTTTTCACCAGTACTTTCACCTCTCTGAATCTAACTTTATAATGTGAAAAGACCAGTCCACCTTTTTCTTAATGGCATTCATAAGTGTAAATTGTCTTAATAATCTAAATATATAATACAAAGCTAATTATTAAATATAGCATAGTAGCATAGTACATTTGTGGAATAGAAAATAATTTGGCTATTAAAATGGTATTTACAACCACATTGTAATGATGGTTAGAGTAAGGAGCTAAAATAACCTGAGTTCTTAACAATAATATTGAGCTCATAACTCATCCAATTCTTAAGTCCTACTTGGACTTCTTGTTTTGTGAGCTAATAACATTTTCTATTTTGCTAAATCTATTTGAATGGGAACTTGTTGATACGTTCAGCCTAAAATATTTTAAATGATTAATGGACCTAATCCACTAGTATATTAGAAAAATACACATTATGACCAATGGATTTACCCAGGAATTCAAGGAAAGTTCAATATAATTCTCCCAACTAAAAGAATAAGAAAGAAATGAACCTATGATCATTTCAACATGTAATTTTTTAAAAAAATATATATTTTATTGATTTTTTACAGAGAGGAAGGGAGAGGGATAGAGAGTTAGAAACATTGATGAGAGAGAAACATCGATCAGCTGCATCCTGCACACCCCCTACTGGGGATATGCCCGCAACCAAGGTACATGCCCTTGACCGGAATCGAACCTGGGACCCTTCAGTCTTCAGGACGACACTCTATCCACTGAGCCAAACCGGTTAGGGCTCAACATGTACATTTTTAAAAATTTTTTATTTATTTCAGAGAGGAAAGGAGAGGGAGAGAGAGTAGAAACACCAACGATAAGAGAGAATCACCGATCGGCCATCTCCCATACGCCCCACACTAGGGACCAAGCCCACAACCATGGCATGCACCCTTGACCAGAATCGAACCCGGGACCCTTCAGTCTTCAGGCTGATGCTCCATCCACTGAGCCAAATCAGATAAGGCACATGTAAAATTTTTAAGTAATTATTCAAGGCCCATTCCTAAAAAAAAAGAAAATTATTGTAGTAAGTTACAAATAGAAGAATTTTAACGTGATAAAAATGCAGCAAATATTAGAAACATTTTCTAATATTTTAATAGTCTCTAACTTTCTAATAGTTTTTAATTCTAATCTTTGGAAGTTTGACATAAAAGAAAAATATCTCTATTATTTTAAAAAATTAGTTCTAAAATTGTAAAGATTGAGATATAACTATCATTTTCATGGGATATAATTATGAAGTCAATCAAATGGGAAAAACACAATATATATTAAGAATTCAAGCTATGTGTCTAGATAAAGACACAAAACTAATGCAACAAAAACGTCAATGAAACAATTCAGGAATAACAGTAATAAAACTAGAAGGCACTTTTGATCTACGAAAAGTCATATTTAAGGTCTCTATAAAAAAGTAATTGTTACCCTTAACATACAGACCTAAATAAGGACATTTTTAAAAATGAAAAGGTAAATCATGTCATAGAAAGATAAGAAACAACAGTTTATGGATATCATTTCCCCCAAAATTAACTTTAAATTAAATGCTTTCCCAATCAAAATCTCTGTGAGAAAATAAGATACTAATTTTAAAGTTCATCTGCTGCAAAAGCAGTTAGGGATTTTTTGAAGTAAACATTAAATTATTATTATATAATAAAGAGGTAATATGCAAATTGACCGCTATATCCTTGCACAAGAGTGCCGCCCCCATGTGGTCACAAGATGGCTGCCCCCATGTGGTCACAAGCTGGCCACGTTCATGTCATCACAAGATGTCTGCCACAAGATGGCTGGCAGGGGAGGGCAGTTGGGGGCGATCGGGCGGCAGGAGAGAAGTTAGGCATCAATCAGGCAAGCAGGGGAACGGTTAGGGGGTGATCAGGCAGGCAGGCAGGCGAGTGGTTGGGAGCCAGAAATCCAGGATTGTGAGAGGGATCCCAGATTGGAGAGGGTGGAGGCTGGGCTGAGGGCACTGGGCCTCTAGTGCTAAATATAAAAGATAATGGAAGAAAAATATGTCATCATGCTAAAAGTAATAATTACTGGGTAGCAAGAGAATGAATGAGCCTTGTTTTCTTATAAAGATTTAGATTTTCACCTAGCCAGTGTGGCTCAGTGCTTGAGTATCAACCCATGAACCAAAGGTTGAGATTTGATTCCCCATCTAGGCACATGCTTGGGTTGCAAGCCCAATTCTCACTAGGGGGCGTGCAGGAGGCAACTGATTGATGTTTCTCTTCCATCGATGTTTCTCTCTCTCTATCCCTCTCCCTTCCTCTCTAAAAATCAATTAAAAAAAGATTTAGATTTTCTACAGTATATACATATATGTATAACTTTATTTTCAATTAAAATATTATTAAATATTTTCTAAAATCAAAAGATACAAATTTAACAAATTTACTAAAACTGTTAAATAAATTTTATAATGAATTGCTATGTAAAAGTGAAGCATTAAAACTAGCTACTATATTTAGAGCACCTACTGTGTCAGATATGCCCTTACATTGATATGATACTTCCACTAATCGTGAAATTTTACAATAATTTTTTCATATAGAAGAAAATAATAGATTTATCTATTTAAAATGATTTCAAATTAAAAAAAAGACAATCATCTAACACTAATGCCCGCAATGTTTCTAGAACTCTATTAGTGGTTAAAGTAACTCATGTAGATAATCATATAAGTCTGTATAAGATAAAAAAATGATTTCAAGTTTATAGGAAGTTATATCAAAACACCTCCACATTAATTAGTGGATAATTAATACTCTCTTAGAAAGTACAGTTTGCCAAATAGATTTATTCAGAATTTACTCACATCTTTCTTTAAACTCTATAAACCTTTCATGTTTGGACAATTTGCAAAAGTCAAATTAAATAAGGAAATTAATTCAGAGTGATGTCATATATAATGAGAAAGCTTACTCATACTATTAATATGCTCCTTCTGCTTTCTATTACAGTTACTAATAAACCTTCAAATACCTTTGTTCACTAAACACTTTTAGACCACTTTATAACTAAAAATTTCATATAAATATAAATAAAATGAGATATCCCTCCTATCATCTTCACCACAAAATTAATAGCCTCATAGAAACAAATGAGTGAAGACAAAAATTAATTATATAAAGATAAGAGATATACTTTAAAGGGGGCAAAGCTAAAATGCATAGTGAGAAAGATAAAATCTGCAGATTTTAAAGATGTAGTAGATTAATTTAATAAACATGAGACTGAATCTGAAATAAGCAGAGACAATGGTATATGAATAATGGGCTAGGACCATGGAAGTATTCAGATATTTAAGGCTAATCAATTTATTTTTCTAATTATACCTCAGTCTGACCTCCTGGTCTAGTCAGATTCCTTTGACAAACTATTAGATTTGCTCTCAAATACTCCAAAAGGTATCAGTGGTTTTTGAAACCATCAGAAGACAATGTTAATATCAAGAACCAATGGAATCTATCATCGCTAAATTATGTTACAAGACTTAGGAAATAAGGTGCTGACAAAAGTGTTGAAATAGACAGCAGGCAAGATCAGATGCTTGGACTGAATAATCCTATATTTTATTCAAAAGTTCCAGGAGAATATATGCATATCCTGAGCAGAAACAATAGTCCCCTGAAGACTAATTCAGAGCCAAACCTCAAATATATTTATCTCAAAACACAAAAACTTAAGTGACAGAAACACAAGCCAGTGGTCAAGAAATCCTTCCTGCTTACTTTTTTTTTTTTTAATATTTTTGGGGGTTATATGCTGACATATGAAAAAAAACCCAAGCTTTTTTTCTCCATGTTTTTATTAAAGAAAAGATTAAAGAAGGCAAGAACTCAGATCTGTTTCAGCCACCAATCATGAGTTGCTTATCTGAGAAAGTGTGGATAAATCATTTGTTGTGACTATATAGCTCCTAACTGACAAAGTTTTGATTGAATACTGATGTGCAGGAAATACATAAAATTCTTAAATCCTTACATTTATGCAAATATTCAATCATTCATTTCTTCATTAACATAAGTATTTTTCAAGCATCTACTGTGTTTGGCCATGCTAATACAATTTAGAACAAGAAAGTAACATTTCTGCTCACAGATTATGTAAGGACAGTTTCTAAGAGTATATAAGCAATTAAAATCCTAATATATAAAAACCCAGGGTCCGTAACAACCGACCAAAGGCTCAACTGAACACCGGAAGTCAGTTCTGCAGTCAGTGCTGGGTTGCCGTGGCGACCCAGCACTGACTGCCAAGGAGGCTGCAGATCAGGCCCAGAGAGAGGCCAGGAGAGAGAGGCAGGGTCTGATCCGCAACCTCCGTGGCAGCTGTTGATCAGCTGTTGCCTCTCTCTTCCTCTCCAGGCTTCGCCAACAGCCGCACCTTTCTCTCCGCAGGGGCTGCTTTTTAGCCCAGGCTCTCTGATCAAGCCTGGAGATAGACCCAGAGATGCTGACTGGCATAGAAACAGACCAATCAGAACCAAATTGTCTGACAGGGAAGAGCAGTTGGGGCGAGATCAGGCCAGCAGGGGAGGGCAGTTGGGGGCAACTAGGCTGGCAGAGGAGGGCAGTTGGGAGTGAGATCAAGCCAGCTAGGGAGGGCAGTTAGGGGCAATCAGGCAGGCAGAGGCAGTTAGGGGCGAGATCAGGCCGGCAGGGGAGGGCCGTTAGAGGCTATCAGGCAGGCAGGCAGAGAGGTTAGGGGCGATTAGGCAGGCAGGCAAGCAGAGGCGTTTAGGGGTGATCAGGCGGGTGAGAGGTTAGGAGCCAGTGGTCCTAGATTACGAGAGTGATGTCCAATTGGAGAGGGCGCAGGGTGGGCTAAGAGAACACCCCCTCCATGCACAAATTTTGTGCACAGGGCCACTAGTTAAATCATAATTGCAATGAGAGGGGTCCACAATCCCAGGTCTGGTAAATCCTTCCTAGATGAGTTTATGAGTAATGGAAACCTGTGATCTGAACGTAGTGACCATCATGGAGGTAAAAGGGTTTTCTTCCTGATGGGGATTAGAGTGGGCAGAACCGGTATGCCATCAGAGTATTGAAGGCAGATGAAGGTCACATCTACAGTGTCAGAGATAAAAGGGGATGTGATTGTTTGTGAGATAGAAATTCTTCACTCTGGCTGGATCTGAGTTTGACATGAGTGATAAAATTTAAAGAGGAAAATAAAGACTAAATACAAATGGCTGTGTACATGCCTACTGTACACCTGAGGAGTTTGGACTTTTGAAATCAGCGGGAAGCCATGGAAAGGTTTACAGTCAGAGAGAGCTGTGACCCAGTTCTCACTTTAGAGCAACCATCTTGGTTGTAGGAGGACGGGTCACCTGCAAGCAGGTGAAGATGGAGTCAAAAGACCACTGAATGGAACCAACAATAAAAAATAATTGTACTTTTTTAGTCGGTATTTAAAAGCTGGATTATTTTCCTGCTTGGTCAGGCATCACCTTTTTAATGGTCTTCTAACTGGTTTCCCACATCCATCTCTTCCGGCAACCCCTCAATTAACACCGAAGACAGTTATATTTAAAAAATAAAAATAAGAGACTCGCCTTGGCTCAGGTCGCAAAGATGGCATCCTCCGCTTCTGCTTGGCCTTTGGCCAGAAAGCAAGTGGTGAGTCCGGATGAACTGCGGTGGTGGACCAAGGAGAAACAGCGTCTGAGCACCAACAGGAAACGCACAGAATCTCCATTTGCGAAGCGCAACCCTCTGGGCCGCTGAGTGGTGCCCGGGTAACACCCCGGTTAAGAGCGAGCTCCCGTGGTGGACTCCAGTCCCTGGAACACAGCCCCGGGAGAGAGTGGCCGAGCGGAAAGGCTGGAAAGAGGCCGCCCAGGGCCGACCGCGGGCGCCCGGCCTCAGGCGGCCCAGAGGAAGGCACGGGCTCCACAGCCCGGACACCAAAAGGCCTGGGGCCTCGAAGGCGCCTCGGCACAGCCCTCAGCACCCGCTTTGTCACCCACGTTGACACAGCAGGGAAGGAGCCCACTAGAGCGACCCGGTAAGGCTCAGGGACTCGGTTTACTCCCTGATTATGAAGATGGAGGAGGAGAAGGGGGAGAAGGAGGAGAGGGAGGAGAGGGAGGAGGAGGAGGAGGAGGAGGAGGAGAGGGAGGAGGAGGAGGAGAAGGAGGAGGAGGAGGAGAAGGAGGAGAAGGAGGAGAGGGAGGAGGAGGAGGAGGAGGAGGAGAGGGAGGAGGAGGAGGAGGAGGAGGAGGAGAGGGAGGAGAGGGAAGAGGAGGAGGAGAAGGAGGAGAGGGAGGAGGAGGAGGAGGAGGAGGAGGAGGAGAGGGAGGAGGAGGAGGAGAAGGAGGAGAGGGAGGAGAGGAAGGAGAGGGAGGAGGAGGAGGAGAAGGAGGAGAGGGAGGAGGAGGAGGAGGAGAGGGAGGAGAGGGAGGAGAGGGAGGAGGAGGAGGAGGAGAAGGAGAAGGAGAGGGAGGAGGAGGAGAAGGAGGAGAGGGAGGAGGAGGAGAGGAGAGGGAGGAGAGGAAGGAGGAGGAGGAGGAGGAGGAGAGGGAGGAGAGGGAGGAGAGGGAGGAGAGGGAGGAGGAGTTGGAGGAGAAGGAGGAGAGGGAGGAGGAGGAGGAGAGGGAGGAGGAGGAGGAGGAGGAGAGGAGAGGGAGGAGAGGGAGGAAGAGGAGGAGGAGGAGAGGGAGGAGAGGGAGGAGGAGGAGAGGAGAGGGAGGAGAGGGAGGAAGAGGAGGAGGAGGAGAGGGAGGAAGAGGAGGAGGAGGAGGAGGAGAGGAGAGGGAGGAGAGGGAGGAGAGGGAGGAGGAGGAGGAGGAGAGGGAGGAGAGGGAGAAGGAGGAGAGGGAGGAGAGGGAGGAGAGGGAGGAGGAGTTGGAGGAGAAGGAGGAGAGGGAGGAGGAGGAGGAGAGGAGAGGGAGGAGGAGGAGGAGGAGAAGGAGAGGAGAGGGAGGAGAGGAAGGAGGAGGAGGAGGAGGAGGAGAGGGAGGAGGAGGAGGAGGAGGAGAGGGGGGAGTAGGAGGAGATGGGGGTAGGAGGAGGAGAGGGGGGAGGAGGAGGAGGAGGAGAAAGACCAGAATGGGCGCCAGCAGGCAGCCTCAGACACACAGGGCAGGGAACACCCACTGTCCTCACGGAGGCAGCAAGTAGTGGCTGCCAAGGGATTTCTCCACTGCACATCCTCCCAGGGCCCCTGCAATTCTTCATCCGCGGTCCATTGCGAAAGCAGAACTACATGGGAAATCGTGGAAAGGAGAAAAAAAACCCTGCAGAAGCGTTAACAGGAGGGTTTTTTGACGACCCTGAGTTCGATGCCAGGGTGAGGAAGGTTGATGCCCCAAAGGAGCAGATGGACAAAGAGTGGGACGAATTTCAAAATGAGACAGGTCGACAGTTTCCGAAGCCATAGTTGCCAAAGAGGATGAGGAGGGACGGTTGGACTGGCAGATTGGGGAGACCGATGAGCAGATAGAGGGCTACCGTCGGGTGGAAAAACTACGGAATCACCAGGATGAAATAAAAAATAAGCTTAAAGAGGTCCTGACGATAAAAGAACTGCAGAAAAAGGAAGAGGAGCATGTTGACAGCGACCATGAGGGAGAGCTGCAGGGTTTGTTGCCTCAGGATTGGAGGGTGAAAGGGGCTTTGTTACAGGATTTCAAGGAACCAATATTTCTAATTCCTTCTGCGATTGTATAAAAAGCGCTGTCTCTCCATATGCCCGTTACTCCATTCCTGGGGGCTTGATAACCTGACTAGGTTGTTGCAGTACAATATGAGCCTGTGAAACTAGCACTTTGGAAAGTTGGTGTAAAATACTTCTGAGGTAAAGTTTTGAAATTTTTTCAGTATTACATGTTAAAATGACAACTTTTTCACATATTTAAGGATTTAAATGTGTAATTTGGGGTTGGAAAATCTGTAAGCTGTAAATATTGTACATAGTTAACTATACTTAATTCTGTTTTGAAATTTACAAATTATTAGAGGTAGGACCAACAGACAAGCTTTTAGATGAATACCAAGTGCATTGGGACCCCCCAGTTCAAATTCAAGAGGGTGGGAGAGCTTTGCATTTTTGTTTTTAAGAACATTACTCACAGCCCTAACTGGTTTGGTTCAGTGGACAGAGCGTCGGCCTGTGGACTCAAGGGTCCCAGGTTCGATTCAGGTCAAGGGCATGTACCTTGGTTGCGGGCACATCCTCAGTAGGGTGTGTGCAGGAGGCAGCTGATCGATGTTTCTGTCTCATCAATGTTTCTAACTCTATATCCCTCTCCCTTCCTCTCTATAAAAAAAAAATTCAATAATATATATATTTTTTAAAAAGAACATTACTCACAGATTCATAAGTCATTCACGGCTAATCAGTTCTGTTTCTGTTTCAAACACATGCTGAGGAGAACATGGTGAAAAATATATGCCAAACATGACCAGCCTCCTTGACCCAAAGTTTCTCTCAAGTAAACCAATGATTCTTGGATGTAGATGCACATGAAGATCACCTAAGAAGCTGCTTTTTAGAAATGTTTTTATTGATTTCAGAGGAGAGGGGAGAAGGAGAGAAAGATAGAAACACCAATGATGAGAATCATTGATTGGCTGATTCCTGCACGCCCCTCACTGGTGATGGAGCCTGCAACCCAGGCATGTGCCCTTGACTGGAATTGAACACTGTCAAAAATGAGTAGTAATAATAATAGCAAAGGTGTATATACTTCTTACAATATAGGTGAGGCAGGATTCAAAGTGCTTTACATAAATGCAGCCTAGTTTTCCTAAAGCCCAGGTATTATGGAGGAGAGGAACAAGAGATAAGGTTTGAAAAAGCTTTGAATGCTAGATGAAAGAATTCTTCCTGTAGGCAATGTGGGAAAAGTGGAAGTTTTTGAGCAAAAAATAATATCTGCTAAAAACTTATGGAAGATGACTCTAGTTGCAGCATACACTATAATATCATATATAGTAGGGAATATATATTCTGTGTAGAATAGATGAGCATAGGGAGGGGTAAAGGAAGCTGGTAAACTACTTCGACACTAGGTTTTTAAAGTATAATTGACTGATTTAGTATGGATTGAGAGAAAAGGAATACATTTGAAAAAATTTCACAGGAAGGGCTAACATTTCAGTGACTAGAAATGAAAAAAAAACACACAAAACAAAACAGGAGAGATAAAGATAGAATTGAAGGGTTTGGGAGAGTTTTTTAGTGTATATGCCTAAAATAAGTTATCTAACACTTATTGAGAATATTCATTATTTTATTGCTTTTGGTAAAAAGTCTTTGCTTTCTTGAGCTGTCAGCTGATTGGTGATAGCAACTTCAGTTTGATAACATAGAATGAGCATGCCTGTCTCAACTGTATGAAAGAAACCACTTACTTGGGGTTTTCTATCATTTATTGTTTATTATTTCAAAAGATGAGAAATTACAAAGATGGGCTTGAATGGTTGGCCCAGTTCTATGTTGGCTTAAGAAGAGAGGCTAATGATCTAGAGCAGGGGTCCTCAAACTACGGCCCGCAGGCTACATGCAAATACAAATATTGTATTTGTTCCCGTTTTGTTTTTTTACTTCAAAATAAGATATGTGCAGTGCGCATAGGAATTTGTTCATAATTTTTTTTAAACTATAGTCCGGCCCTCCAACGGTCTGAGGGACAGTGAACTGGCCTCCTGTTTAGAAAGTTTGAGGACCCCTGATCTAGAGGAGCACTGTCCATTTAAAAATAAAATGCAAGCCACATATATTTTTTAACTTTTCTAGTAATTGCATTAAAAAAGAAATGCTAAATTATTTTTAATAAATTTAATCCAAATATATCCAAAATAAAAAACAAAAAAATAAGATTGCTTTACTTCCTTATGTAAATTATTTATTGCCAACCCTATACTCTCATTATAAAGAGTAAATTCTTTTTTTAAAAAATATATTTTATTGACTTTTTACAGAGAGGAAGGGAGAGAGATAGAGAGTTAGAAACATCGATGAGAGAGAAACATTGATCAGCTGCCTCCTGCACATCTCCTACTGGGGATGTGCCCACAACCCAGGTACATGCCCTTGACCGGAATTGAACCTGGGACCTTTCAGTCTGAAAGCCGATGCTCTATTCACTGAGCCAAACCGGTTTCGGCAAGAGTAAATTCTTAATTTGCCCTTCCATCTGCTGGATCATATCTAATTCTCCAGGCTCTCTCATTATAATTTATTAGAGGCCCAGTGCACAAAATTTGTGCATAGGAGGGGGGTGTCCCTCAGTCTGGCCTGCACTCTCTCACAATCTGGAACCCCTAGGGCAGCAGTTCTCAACCTGTGGGTAGTGACCGCTTTGGGGGTCGAACGACCCTTTCACAGGGGTCGCCTAAATACATCCTGCATATCAGATATTTATATTACAATTCATAACAGTAGCAAAATTACAGTTATGAAGTAGCAACGAAAATAATTTTATGGTTGGGGGTCACCACAATATGAGGAACTGTATTAAAGGGTCTCATCATTAGGAAGGTTGAGAACCACTGCCTTAGGGTATGGTCCCTAGGCCTGGCCAGTGATCAGGGCCTATCAGGGCTTTTCTTCCCCCGGCTGCCAACAGCTGGCCCCACCCACACCGCTGCCACTGCTTGCCATCTGTGCAGTACTGCTCCCCCTCCCCCGCCACCAAACACCTCCCTCTGTGGGCGACAGGAATGGGGTGAGATCACTTGGCTGGCTTGGGCCTCCCTCTGCTGGGCGATCAATCACCTGGCTGGGGCTCCACTATCGATCACCATGCAGAGGGTGACCTGGGCCTCCCTCTGCGGGGTGATTGTTGGGCGATGGCCGAGTCCCCTGACCAATCGCATCACACCCGCCTTGGTTGGCCTGGTGCCAGTGTGTGTCATAGCATAGTCATCCAGAAGGTTTTCCAGATGGTTGTTCTGCTATTTGGTCGTTCAGTCGATCTGCATATTAGCTTTTATTATTATAGACTAGAGGCCTGGTGCACGAAATTTATGCATGGGTAGGGGGTCCCCTCAGCCCAGCCTGCACCCTCTCCAATCTGGGACCCCTCGGGGGATGTCCAATTGCCCGTTTAGGCCCGATCCCTAGGACCGGAGCAGAACTCCATACAAAACCTCCTTTTGGGACATTTGTAGAATCTAGGATACAGGGACTCCCATGAAATTAATATACCCTTTTTACCAGATTAGTATGTGTGTGTGTGTGTGTATATATATATATATATATATATATATATATATATATATCTTCCAGATTCAGTCTGGCCTCTCTGCTAGCTACTTGGGCCAGTTGATTGTCTCAATTCCTGGATGAACAATCCTAATGATGACTCTTAGTATTCTCATAGTTAAAAATCTCTGCTACAGATACCAGGCATACCTACATAGACCAAGATGACACTCTTACAACACCAACTAACAAAAGGAGACTGTCACACCATCACATTGGCCAGAATGGACTGAGGAAACTCTGCCTCTCCCAATAGCTCCTACGTGGAAGAGGACATCTCCCCTGGGGGAAGAGTTGGATCCATCAGAGATTGGGAATTGGAAGAAACCATCAGATATTTGCTCTCTGGTTGTCCCTCTACCAATCTCCTTTTTCAAAATGCATTGTTCCTTGGAGGTTTCTGGAGGTACCAAGCGTGACTGAGCACCAGCTGTGTTTTGTTTAAAAAATGTGGACAGCTCAGTAATGCCTTATTTTCTATTTGCTCCTAATCCTTCCCTGGCTCACCTTCCTTTTTCCTTATTCCTCCTTTCCCCTATTTTTTTGTTTGCCCTCCAGTATAATGTTAACATTTAAGCTTTTGTCATAGACCTTGCTTTCTAAAGAATCTGATCTGTTATCCCACAAAGAAACAAATCATTTAGCAAAAACAAACAAAACATACAAGAAAACAACCAACATGATTTTCAGAAAATACTTCAGTCAACACCAGTGAAATAAAAATATGAAAATTGACAGTAAATACATATCATTAAAAATTTAAAGAATAATAAGAAATAAAAGTTATACAGAAAAAACAATAAGCATGAAAAAACAATAAGCAAATATTAAATAAAGAAAACAAGCCAAATAGATTTTCTAGTGAAACAACAATAATCACTAAAATAAACAAAATATCTTTAAAATCTTCAGCTAATTAATCAGCCGAGATAAGTCGAAAAATTAGTCAGCTTAAAAGGATAGAGATAAAGAGATAAAAAAACAAAAGGGGAATAACTGGTAAAGGATACTGAGAATAGAACAAAAAGTTTCAAAAATAAAGTTATAGGTATTTTGTATTAAGAAAAAAAAGGAAAAATATGAAGTGACACATGTTCAGTACATTTCAGACCTGAAGAAAGCCTTTGTTCTTCAGATAGGGAAAGTAGATACACTAAGACTCAATACTGACAAATAAAAATAAATTCACATCATGATAAATTATGATGAAATTAAAGGAGTTCAAAGACAAAGAAATATTCAAAGCAGTAAGAAAAAAAGCAAGTTGCAGACAAAGGAACAACTACTAAATTTACAGATGACTTTACATTAGCAAGATTGACTTCAGGCAACAACACAATAATATCAAATTGAGAGAAAAATAAATGTCAACCACAAAGTATACACACAGTTAAACTGCTGTTTAATTTGACTTATATAAAAATATATTCAGACAAATTTTAAGAGTTCAATATTCTCAAACCTTGCTGAAAGAACTTCTATAACAGTAAATTCAGATAGACTAGTAAGAAAGGAAAAAACTGATCCCAGAGTAAAATGTTGTTGCAAGAAATATAGTGTGCAAGAAAATTTGTGTGAATAATCCTATATAATAAAAGGCTAATATGCAAATTGACCAAACGGTGGAGAACGACCGGTCACTATGATGCATACTGACTACCAGGGGGCAGACGCTCAATGCAAGAGCTCCCACAGGTGGAGTGCCGCTCAGCCGGAAGCTGGGTTCACGGCTGGCGAGCACAGAAGTGGTGGCAGGAGCCTCTTCCTGAGGGCTTCCGGACTATGAGAGTGCCCAAGTCGGGCTGAGGGACCTCCCTGAGTGCATGATATTCGTGCACTGGGCCTCTAGAAAAGATAATAATAGAAATTTTCTTTGGGTTTAAAAATGATGTAGAATTAATAGACAATAATGAAAAATAAAATGTAGGACATTTGAGATAAATTCTTGCAACTGTAGATTAAATAAATTATGCAAGTTATCAATTTAAGGGTAAACATAAGTAATAGAAATGTGATTAATATATTTATAAAATAATTGACAAGTAAAAATATAATTATAAAACATCAATCTAACAGGAGGCAAAAGTGAGAAAAATATCATTATAAAACATCAAACTAACGGGAGGCAAAAAAATTACATAAATCTTTTAAAGCAAAGAGAAATATTGAAAGACGCAAATAGATGAACACCTTCCACAAATAGAAACCCAAATCTGGGTCTATGTTATTTACTATATATGCAGCTAAGCATTATAATAAATAAGAGAAAAGTTTAAAGTAAAAATGTAGCACAAATATAATAAGTAATCATTAAATAAGTAAAGATGTCATACAGATATTAATGTCAGGTAATATAATTTGGGGCATAATAAATCATTAATAATAAAGTAGTATTTCTAATTAAATTAACAATGTACTAGGACAATATTATACTTCTGAGTATGTACTTACCTAGTATTATTGCCTGAACATATTTGGGTATTTATATATATAGTATACATATGCATAAATTTACATTTTTAAATATAATTTCTATATTATACATAATATAATGTGCAATGTAAAAATATATGTACACACATAGATGTATGAACCTACATATACACAAGGCTTAAGTTAAAAGACATACATAGACACTTAACAAAATACTCATGAACAAACATTTTTTAAATACACACCTAAAATATTTATAAATATGACTATATAAGTACTCAAATGAGAGTAGTGGTGGTTCCCATGGATATGACAGAATTCAGCTGACAAGCAAGAGAAAGAGGACATTAATGAACAAGAGGACACTGCAAAATGTTGAGGGAGGGGAATAAGCATTAATAAGTGGTAGACAGTAGGTTGACCCATTTGTATTCTGTTTGTTAAAATGTAGTTACTCATTTAAAATACGTGTTGACTATAAAAATAAGAAAATGAGTTGTGTAAATCATCAAGGAACAATCCATATTATTTCAAATGTCAGTTACTTTCAAATGAGTTGCAGAAATAATAAGGTGACATATGTGTAAGCACTGTGTGGGTATTTTCTGAATACTTCCTGAGGTACAATTTACATACAGAGATATGGAGCACCAAGACATATCAATGTATCTTTTAAAAGTTAGCATTATAGCTGAAGGGGAAAAAAACATAGAAATTGTTATTTTTCTAAAATAATATTTGAATGTTTCTAATAATTATTTTAATTGATTTGCAATTTTATGGCATTTTTATTGGTAATCCCCCTTTGACAATGTAATCATGAGCACATATCTTATTGTTCAGACATGTAACAGGCTATATTGCCCAAATATATTCAATTGATTACCTGTCCCTATTAGAACACACAAATGTTTCCTGCCTAACCCAGTGAATCCTAGTGATGTATCAATAAACAGAGTTATGGAGCAAATTAAGACAATAATCCTAATAAATCTTTCAAAAAGTCACTTTTTACCTGGAATACTGGATGAACAAATAAAATACATTGATATTTATAGCATGTATTTAGGAAAGCTACGCTCAAGATTGCTTTGTATAGTCTATTTGGTAAATGAGCCTCTACACAAATTAATAATGTAAACAAGTGCATGAGTAAAGGACAAATATATATATATATATATATATATATATATATATATATATATATATATATATGAAGGGGGCTAATATGTAAAGTGCCCCCTCAGGAGTTCGACCAGGAGACTGGGCATTCAATTGCTCGCTATGAGATGCGCTGACCACCAGGGCGGGTGGCTTGGAATGAAGGAAGGCTCTGCTGGCAGCTGGAAGGCCCCGATCAACCCTGATCACTGGCCAGGACTAGTGACCCAACTGTGCACTGGGCCTCTAGTCCTCGTATATTTGAAAATCCAATTGAGGAAGAATATTTTTGTACACTCAGAGAAATATATTTTGTCATAAAAATATAGTATTAAAGGAAAATTAGATTTGCTAAGAAACAATTCATTCCATTGCCCTATCTTTATTATTTTATTTGAATACACTAGTGTTTTATAGAGTACGATAAAATGTCAGTGGCTAGGAAAGAAATTGTAGCCATTATTACTCATCTTTTAATTTTCAATGTCAGAAGTTTTCATGATCTAATTGGTAGCCTAATAAAATAAATTAATAATTTTTTCTAAATTTAATTTCTTCTAAATTTAAATAATTGCCTCATATGTGGAACTTACCAGTTCATATAATCCAAATTGAAGTTTACATGTCTGCTGCATGAAGTTCTAAATCTGTAAAGTAGGTATGTAAAGGAATTTTTTTTTATTTATAATATTGTTTAAAAAACCAAAAACCCTTATTCCATTGAAAGGAATCCTCCATTTATCATTTTTCTATCTATCCATACATGTCTTATCAATATACATATTTAGCTAACTACCTAGCTATGTCTCCCTAACTATAAATTAGTTCTAGCATTAGTCCCATTTCACCTGTTAGAAAACCCCAATTCAGAAATGTTAAGTAACTTGATTAATGCCACACATCTAATAAATAGAAAAGCCAAGAGCAAAGCTCAAGAATGTCCAACTTTAAATCAGTAGTCTCTGTACTGCTACTCTGTGCTTTCTTGAGATTTCTGCCATAGCTATTCCTGAATTCTTTGTCCAATTTCTACACTCTGTTCTTGCTCAGCCTGTTGTTCCATATTCCCAGAGGTTGTCACTTCTATTATCCTTTTGAAATTTATAAATTCTTTATATCTTGTTAAAATAAGATAATATGCACCAGGCCTTTTTCAATTTTTCTCAATATAAAGTGATTTTTCTTTTTGTATGATTCTCAACCATTGAATCTACATATTCCCCTGCTATGTCACTTGTCATTATTTGTCTGTATTCTTTTTTTATTGTTTCAAAACTATTCTCTCTCCAACGAATTTATGAGCTCTTAGATAATAAGAACTGCCTTGCTATTTTTTCAAAGCCACTATAATTTGTTATAGTTGCTTGCTGAAAAACTGAAAACATAAATAAGTTATCATTTTGTTCATTTTGAAAACTAATTTTCACTATATGCATATTTTAAATATTAAAACGTAATTGTTCTAAGAATTTTTAAATTACAAAATGCATTTACATATATATTGTGAATAGTTTCATAAGTTAAACAATAATTTATATAGTACTATATCAAAATGCAAATACCATTAATAAAGGTCTAAGTTGCAGAACAGGGAAGGAAGAGAATTTGCGTCAACACTGTGATAATGGGAGGAATAGGGTGGATACAAGGGTTATCTTGAGGGAAAAATAGGAAAGAAAGGTTTAGACTTGATTCTCAGGTCCTGAGACATGAGGTGTACACTTTCATGAAGGAGAGAGTAGAAGCTCCTTTGTTGTCTCAAGTGAACAATAAATTCACAGGAGTAGAAAAGACTCAGTGAGATGAGTTGATTTTTGGGTGAGAAGAATTATGTTAGATTAAAATTCTTATCTTTGTATGCAAGTCTGAAGCAATTGGACACAAGTTTCTCAAAAACAAAAAACTATAAGAAATGGAGATATAAAAAGGAACAGGGTGAATATAAATGTTGCAACATTTGTAATATTGTTTAAACAAACAAACAAAAAAGAAAACACAAGAACTTTTATCCCATTATAGGGACCCCAAGCATGGTTCTAATCCATGTATAAATGGAATCTTTTTTGTTTTTGCAGGAGAAACACAATTAGCGACAACAGTAGGCAGATCACTACCAGTAATTATGAAAGAGGTCACATCACTGTGAGAGAAAACTATCCCAAGATTGGACCACATAATGGGAAGCTGCAGCAGAGGAGTAGAACTTGGCAGTGACATAGTAGAAGCTGATGTCCACAGGTTACAGAGGAAATTATCAAAATCTGCTAAGGAGAACCAATCAGTAACCCAACTCCCTGCCCAGAAATGGGAGAACTGGAAGAACTTGGAATCCCAACAAATCTGTTTGGTAAGACTTAGAGACAAAGGTATGTCATGTCTGCTATGGTTATTTTTACTGTGATCCATATCTTCCTGATTGCTCTCCTGGCTAATGCAAAAGCATGTACTTTACATCATAAAATAAACATTAAACGTCTCTTGGCCATTTGTATGTCCTTTTTGGAGAAATGTCTATTTAGGTCTTCTGTCCATTTTTTGATTGGGTTGTTTGTCTTCCTTTTGTTGACTTGTATGAGTACTTTATATATATTGGATATTAACTCTTTATCAGATGTATTATTGAAAAATATGTTTTCTCATTCAGCAGGTTCCCTTCTTATTTTGATGCTGATTTCATTTGCTGTGCAGAAGTTTTATATTTTGATGTAGTCCTATTTGTTTATTTTTCCCTTTGTTTCTTTTGCCCTAGAGCAGTGGTTCTCAACCGTGGCTGCACATTAGAATCACCTGGGAATCTTTTTAAAATCCTGATTTCTGGGCCTCATCTCGGAATACTATGCAGCTATAGAAAAGAAGGATCTCTTACCCTTTAAAACAGAATGGAAGGACGAGAGTATTATGCTAAGTGAAATAAGTCAGAGAAAGACAAGTATCACATGATCTCACTTATATGTGGAATCTAATGAAAAAAATACAGTGGGGCCTTGACTTAGGAGTTTAATTCGTCCCGAGACCAAGCTCGTTAAGGAGCTCGTTAAGGAGCTCGTTAACTCAAATTACTCTGTCAACTCAATGCAAAAAATCAATGGAGAGACAGCTGGTATCTCAAAAAACTCGTTAGTCGGGACACTCTTAAGTCAAGGCCCCACTGTAAACTGACAAACAAAGTAGATCCAGAGATGTGGAAGCATGCAACAAACTGAGGATCTTCAGAGGGAATGGAGTAGGGAGGGAAGAGACCAACCAAAGTCCTTACATGCTTATATGAATAACCCATTATCACAGATAATAGTGGGGTGAAGGCCTGGTGAGAGGAAGTGGGGAGGTGGGGTGTCAATGGGGAATGAAAAAGGGGACATCTGTAATACTTTCAACAATAATGATAAATTAAAAAATAAATGTGCAACAAAGATTACTATTGCCATTATTAAGTTAATAATTTTTTAAAGATTTTTAAATTAATTTTTAGAGAGAAAGGGAGAAGGAAGAGGTAGAGAAAGAGAAACATCAATGTGAGAGAGAAACATTGATCAGGTGCCTCCTGCATGACCAGAGATTGAGCCTGCAACCCGGGCATGTGCCCTGACCTGGAATTGAACTGGCAATCTTTCAGTGTATAGGATGACACTCAACCAACTGAGCCACACTGGCCAAGGCTTAAGTTATTAATTTTCAAGTATTTTTCTTTCAATTATTAGGAACAAAGTAAGAAACTGTTAACTGATATGAGCCATAAATTTGGTAAAAAAAAAATAACAGAAGACTTCTGTTATGTTGTGACTTCTCAGAACTTCGTGCATAAACTCCAGGCCCTATACACTCCTTAGAAAACATGCCTCTCCAGGAGAGTGCACAGTATATCCACAATGTGACGTAGTGACATTGACCAAGACTTTTGCCCATCCTTTCAGCTAGGGCTGGAGTTTATCTCTAGTCTTCTCATACCCTTTTCTAGTCTCCACACATTTAATATCACCTTCTAAATACCCATCAAAACAAAGAGTACCACCTGTCTCTGTTTCCAAAACTAGTTTTATTGGGCAGGGAAGGGTCAAAATCATATTTTCATCCGGAGTGAATATTGTATCCAGATGCTAGTAATCATGCCTAATGTGATTATGAAGAACTTAAGGTACATGTATCAATTTTAGATGAGATTATTCATTTCCAACTACACCCTACCATCCACCCCTCTCCTGTGTACCTGTTTGGTTAATTATTTCTCCCTGCAACTCTATAAATTCCACAAAGTAGTACTGCAGCATTTTCCTTGTAAAATAAATCATTATATTTTGTCAAAGAAGTGCATAATTGCAGCAAAATAACAGTTCAAAACTGCTTACAATTGGCTTTTTACACTTGATAAATACAGAAGAGAATAATTGCCTAAAGACAATGTATAACCTTGATTTAAATGACTTATTATGCACACTTTGAATATATGCAGCAAAAATAATCTTCCTCACTCAAAGCAGTATCCCCTGATGACAAATGAATTTGTTTAGGCTGAAAGCAGTACACATTTATAATTCCCTTGTCTGTTTTATAACTTCATGTATCTTTCATCCACTTCCTTTTCAACTCATTGCTCTAATTTTTAATCCAACAGATCATTTTTCATCAATGTTAATTTTTAAAAATAAAGTTCAGTGCAATTCTGAAGAAAATAAAGAATTAAATCAAACAAACAGGGTGGATAAAAAGACAGTAAAAGTATATTCACGTTCTCTCCCTTCTTCTAAATGTATCTGCCATTAATGTTGCAGTGATAGTGACATACAGGGGTAGACAATCACATAGCAAACTACTACCAAATAGCATTTAATGTCCTATAGACCCTTAGATCACATACATCTCAATTAAACAAACTCTGGTTTTGACATTTTTTCTTTCACAGCAGGTAATGATAATTCTCTGAATGTTTTGAGAAGGCATTTTTTGGCATTTGCAAGTAATCTGGAGGATTAGATTCCTCGTATACTTTCAAGTATTCCTGCTTTAAATGTTGTCAGATTACTGATCAAAATGAATAGGAAACCAAATGGGTGATGAGAGTGGGATGTCTTATTCCACTTGAAAAAGAACACCATTAAATAAGGAAGGGAAACGCTAATAAAAAAGAGGAGAGACCATTGAGATTTAAAAATATTTGAGAAGGTCTATAATGTGTTTTGATATTATTAGTTGCCTATCCTTTAGTAAAATGTAGACTCCAACCATTTTTAAGTTGTATTTAAAGCTTTGCAAATAGTGATCAATTGATAGATGCTTACTTGTATCAAGCTGTTGAAACGTCCAAAGTAAAAATTGCTCAGTGATGAGACAGACATAAGTAGAAAGGAAGGTTCCAAGTGTTCTGAAAAGTTTGACATATGCAGAGAAAAAAAGCCAAACAATTAAGGATCAGAAATAAAGGGCAAAAGCAGCTGCTCAACAGGAAATGCATCTGGGCCCTCTGTGGGGAGACATTGATATAAATAAAATGTGAGCCTTCTAGCATTGAAAGATGGAAAATTGGTTCTGCGTGCTCAGTGTTTTCCAAACAAAAATCTGTGAATGAATACCTGACTATCTCCACAGGATTCTGCAGTATGTGTGAGAGGGTTTTAAGAAATATACGAATTAACAATATAGATATCATAAGCATATTCTCGATGACTTAATCACTTAACAGTAAAGTGAGTTGCTGTGAGATACTTTGGAGCTATCCATTCATCATTCATTTATATATATACACATGCAAACACATATATAATTTCTGCTACATGCCAGGAACTTGTCTAAGACTGAGCATATAGAAGTAACAAGACAAAATTTTTGTTCCCATAGTGCTTCTATATTCCATGAAAACATCTGAGAAATCCGTGATATCTGAATAGGAGTACTTTGGATAGCAAATACTATCAAGAAAATTAAACAGGGTGAAGTGGTAATAGAGCATGCTTGAGTATCAACTCTAGATAAGGAGTTCAGCAAACACCTCTATGAAAACATAGTATTTAAAGTGAAAGATTCATGATGAGAAGGAGAACACCAAGGAAAAAAATAGAGCAAAGAGAAATCCAGGCAGACTAGTTAGTTTGAGGACCATCAACACCAACAAGTTTTATATGTTTGAGGAACAGAGAAAGAATGCCGTAGCTGAAACAAGGTAAGTGAGAGTGTTGATATTACTAGGTTAATAGGTGAACAGAAACCAGGTCATGTGAGGCAGTGTGGTCCAGGACAAAGAGTTTTGTATTATTTTAATTGCAATGAAAACAAATCCGCTTTTTAAAAAATATTAAATCCACATTTTTAAGCTCCAATATTGCTATTAAAAAGATCTCTCTGGCTCTTAAGTGGACAATGGATTATAGAAAGATTTTAAAAAGACTCAAATAGGGGGCTTGTAGAAACTCATTCAAAAATGAGTATGGCTTGTATTACGATGAATATGGAAAGATGTGGATGGATTGACTTGGTGAATGATGAAGATGAGAGAAGATGAAACACAGTGGGGGAAGGGTGATGGGTACTGGTAAATCTCTGGTCATATAGATAGGCAATGGTCCTATATTCTGAGTAGCAAAAACTCAAAGTTAAGTAGTTTGATGGAAAAAAGGGTGCTAGAAATAAAGAGTTATGGTTTAAACATTTAAATTTTGAAGTGCTTATTGGTCATCTAAGTGGAAAGTCAAGTAGGCAAGGAGAAAAGGGGTCTAAAGTTTCAGGGGAAGACTCAGGACAAATCAATGACAGAAGAAATGATAATGCTGTGAATGTTTTAGAAGTGTTTAAAAGATTGAGAGATGCTCTTAGGAAAGTAAATGATCTACTTTATGATCATACTGCTAACATCCTATATAAAATAAAGGGTACTGTATCATCCTTTAAAATAGCTTACTCAATGTAAAAATTTAAAAACCCCAAAACCAAAGGAACACTTAAATCATTTCTTATCCAATTTAATAAATTGCACATTTTTGTTTCCATAATTCAATGTTATCCTGTCTAATAATAGAGAAACATGGTAATTAGCCGTACCTCTGCTACCCTTCCCATTGGCTAATCAGTGAGATATGCAAATTAACTGCCAACCAAGATGGTGGCCGGCAGCCAGGCAGCTGACGCGAAGGGGGAGGCTTATTTGCTACAGTGATGGAGGAAGCCAGGTTCCCTGCCTGCCTTGCTGGCCTCTCAGCTGCAACTCTAAGCAACTATGTTACAAATATAGAAGCTAAACAAAACCCCAGAAACCTGCTTTAGTCAGCCGGGCTTCAGCCAGCAGGACCGCAACATTGTTTCAAATACAGAAGGTAAACAAAGGCCAGAAACCTGCTTTCAGTAGCCGAGGCCTCAGAGCTGGAGCCAAGCCTCAGAGCTAAAGCTGGCCCAGAATAAAAAAAAAAGAATAAAAGGAGCAGCTGGGAGCTTTAGTCACCCGCCAGCCTGAAAATGGCCCTCAGCCCCTCACCCAGACTGGCCAGGCACCCAGTGGGGACCCCCACCCTGAAGGGTGTGTGACCAGATGCAAACAGCCATCATCCCCTCATCCAGGCTGGCCAGGCACCCATGATCCAGGACACCCTTCAGGGCAAACCAGCCGGCCCCCACCCGTGCACCAGGCCTCTATCCTATATAGTAAAAGGGTAATATGCCTCCCGGCACTGCGATCAGCGGAGCTGCGAGGCCTCCCGGCACCGGGATCAGCGTGACAGGGGGCAGCGACCAAATCCCCTGATTGCCCTGAGGCTCTGTGTGTGACAGGGTGCGGCGCCCCAACTCCCCAATCGGCCCTGCTCTGAGCCCGACCAGGGGCTGCACCTAGGGATTGGGCCAGCCCTCTGCCACCCGGGAGCAGGCCTAAGCCAGCAAGTCATTATCTCCCAAGGCGTCCCAGACTGCGAGAGGGCACAGCCTGGGCTGAGGGACCCTCTCTCCCCTCCAAGTGCGCAAATTTTGTGCACCGGGCCTCTAGTAAAATATAATAAACATATAATTTTAAATTTGTATTTTTCTTCAGGACAATTCCAATATTTTGACATTTTAGTATTCATTTATACAGATTCACTGCAATTGATCAAATTCCACTTCTAAATTTCTTAGTATAATTAGGACCAGTCTGTGCGACAACTTATTTATGTATTCCCTTCCTGTTGAATTGTTATATTTTATCCAAATTTTGCTATTTTTGTAGGCTGTGTTAGATGTTCTTAACATTTAAATATATGATTAATTTCAGGTGAAATGCTACCAGAAAGATTGTCCTCCTTTTATTAAATACATTTGTACTATGATTATTTTGCATCAAAATATAATTTATTCTCCCCATTTTTCTCTCCCTTTCTATAGAAATTGTAGTTAAGCTTTCACCAGCTACTTAGCAGTTAAACTGTTTCTTGAAACTGATAAATTGACTGGATTTATAGTGCTGGTTTTATTTAAATAAATTCCTTGTACTTTTTTCTTCTTCAATGAAAAATATGGTTTTATTTAGCTTTTGAGCTCTTGAATAAAAATGTTTGGAACATAATTCATGAGTTCAGTGCTTTGAACAAGTCACAGTACATTATATTCTTGTTCATAGAATATAGGGAAAGACGGAAAGGAGACTTTTTCTATACTATTTTTAAAGTGTGATTTTTAAAAAATCAAATGTATAGCTGAATCCAGGAAATATTTTAAAATAAGATGACATTTTTAACAATTTTTTCTGAGGATGCTCAAAGATGATTTGATGATAGTCTCCAATAGGAGAAAAAATCCCTTTTAGTAAGCTACATATTTCTTTGTTTAATATTAAGCCATGGTTTTCTAATCAGTTCTTACCAATGATTTTCCAGGCTCACTCAAGGGGTCTTCTGGGAAGAAGATGGTCCTTATGAGCTGGTGGACGCTGTTGCCCACACCTGTGCCCTATCCCTCCCAGTTTCTTCAGAGAATTCAGAATGACTTTTTAAATATATGCATTATACTATCTCAACCCTCTGCTTTAAAATTTTCAGTGTGTGTGTGTGTGTGTGTGTGTGTGTGTGTGTGTGATGGTTTGTTTGTTTGCTTTTTTTTTTTTTTTTTTTTAAATATATTTTATTGATTTTTTTACAGAGAGGAAGGGAGAGGGAGAGGGATAGCAAGTTAGAAACATCGATGAGAGAGAAACATCGATTCAGCTGCCTCTTGCACGCCTCCCACTGGGGACGTGCCCGCAACCCAGGCACATGCCCCTGACCGGAATCGAACCTGGGACCCCTGAGTCCGCAGGCCGACGCTCTATCCGCTGAGCCAAACCAGCTAGGGCATGTTTGCTTTTTATTTAACATAAAATTCAACTCTTTACCAGGACCCATAAAATTTTATACATTTTGTTTCTTCTCCCTTCTCAATCTTACCTTCTATCAGTCTTTACCTCAGTTTACTGAAGCTCTGTACACATTGGCCATCTTCCTATTAATTGAAAATAAATAGACTGGCTCCTGCCTTGAACTTGTTTTCCCTTCTGCTTGGAACTCTGTGACAGACATTCTATCATTAATTGTCATCTTCTCAAAGAAATATTTCCTGACCAATCATATCCAATGTAGATGCATTAGCTTTCACTGTTTCACAAAAGTTTATCTTGAGAATATTATGCTAAGTGAAATAAGTCAGTCAGAAAAAGCTAAGAACCATATGATTTCACTCATATGTGAGATATAAAACTGAAACTCATGAATACAAACAGCAGTGTGGTGGTTGCCAACGGAAAGAAGGTGGAGGGAGAAGGAGTTTCTAATATATGGTGACAGGAGATTTGACTTTGGGTGGTGGGCACACTGTGCAATGCTACAGATTTTGTAAAGTAGAAGCCCACACCTGAAACCTATATGATCATGTTGAACAATGTGACCCCAATCAATTTAATAAAAAATAAAATTAAAAGTTTATATGTTTATTCTAGTTTTATTTGCCTTATACTTATCACTATCTGAAATTACTTTGTTTTGAATTTTATATTTATATTTAATTAAAATTTTATATATGCCTTCATTGTCAAAACATACATTTTATAACTGGTGCCTAAAACAGTGCCTGCCACATAGAAGGGAGTCAGTAAATATTTCTTATACTAATGATTGATGGATAGCTCGAAGTACATTAAAGCTCTTAATCTTGGTAAATCTAGTAAAATGAGTGTTCATCACCTTCAACTCACAAATGTCAAAAGAATTCTCACATGAAAACTTTTTTTTTCAAAATTGCCATTAAAATGTTTATTTATTGCTATTTTGATTTATTGCTATGAAGTAGATAACTGGCTAGTTAGCAAGGAAATTCTCAAATAATTGTCAGAAAGAGAGAAGAAGAGAACTATATTAAAAGTTAATATTTTTCCCTTAAAATAGTACTATGTCTTCCAATAGTCTCTAAGATAAAATCCAAAATACTTTAGAATACCTTTGGAAGTCTTTCATTTTCAGGGACCTATGTTCTGCTCAAACGCCACACAACTATCACGGCCTCCAGCCATGTTGCATTACTACAGTTCCTTATATATGCAATACTGCTCTCAGTTTCCATTTTTAATACTTGTTGTACCCTCAGCCTACATATCCCATCTTCCTGACTCACTTCTGTTCTTTCAGTTATCAACTCAAATGTCCCATCTTCAGGACCTCTGCATTTGAACTTGAATTCTATTTTCTGCTCCTCTTTACCTGTGAATAGCTCTTTCCCAGCATTTATATACTACACTAAGATACATAAAACAGTTGAATAAAGTATAAAAATTTGAGGGTTTTCTTTCAATTGTTTGCCCCGAGATCCCAAGTACTAAACACAATGCTTAGTATAGAGGCTCTTAATACATTTTGACCAAAAGCATTACAAAGTGAGTGAATGAAAAAAAAGTACTTTTTCCATAATTCACAATTTGCCTGGGATCAGCCTTAGTAGGGAAAGGAAAGTCACTGGCTGAGATCATCATTCTGGTTTTGCTAAATCCTGTTACCTTTGCAGTTACCTCTTAGTTCAAATTCAACTGATTTCCTGGTATTCTATCTGCACCTTCATTTCTGTTTTTGCTATGTTCTTCCTTAGAAATAAGGCTTCCTAAACTTTATGCAACATCCTCACAGAATCTTGGGTCTGAAGGCATTATGAAGTTGCCTAGTCCAATCTTCAAAGGGCCTGAATAATCTATTTTGACAGGTGTATTATCTAATGTATTACCTATTTGTAAATGTGCTGTGACAAATTTTAAGGAAGTAATGAAATTTTTGTAATCTAAGACAGCTCCACTATGATCTCTGCAATGAAATCTGTTTTGTTACTGATAGAAAACCCAGGGAGAAGAGATTAAAACCACTATTTTAATGAGATTAGAGAAAACTGTTCAGATTTATGATATGATAATAAATTGATTGCAAATAAAAAAGGAGGAATATATGAAAATGGTTGTTAGAAAACAGAACTGGAGTAAAGGATTTGCTAATGGTTTTATCATTGAGTTTTTTATCAAGGGTTCTCTTTTCACATAGAGATTGTTATAATAAAAACAAGGTAGAAAAAAAAGGTAAATAATCCATTTAAATAATTGAAAGGTTTTTTTTGTTTGTTTTTTGCTATTTCTAGTCTCTAACTTGGTAAATGGATTTTCTTTCTTTTTTAAAAAATTATTTATTAATTGTTAAAAGTATTACATATGTCCCCCTTTTTCCCAATTGACCACCTGCCCCACTCCCTCACCCCAGGCTGTCAGCACCCTATTGTCTGTGTCCACGGGTTATGCATATATGCATACAAGGTCTTTGGTTGATTACCTCCCACTCCCCCACCTCCCCCGCCTCCCTCTGAGATTCTGCACTCTGCTTCTTGCTGCCATTTCTCTGGATCCACTCTGTCATCAGTTTATTTTGTTACTTAGATTCCACATATGAGTGAGACAATGTGATAATAGTCTTTCTCTGACTGACTTATTTCACTTGGTGTGATACTCTCCAGGACCCTCCATGCTGTCTCAAAGAGATTCCTTTTTTAACTGCTGCATAGTATTCCATGGTAAAATGTACCCCAGCTTTTTTATCCATTCATCTACTGATGGGCACTTTAACTATTTCCAGGACTTAGCTATTGTAAAATGTGCTTCTATGAACATAGAGGTGCATACATATTTTCTGATTGGTGCTTCGGGTTTCTTAGGATATATTCTTAGAAGTGGATCACTGGGTCAAATGGCAGTTCCATATTTAATCTTTTGAGGAAACTCCATAATGTTTTTCATATGGTTGCACCAGTCTGCATTCCCACCAGCAGTGCACCAGGGTTTCCTTTTCTCTACATCCTGGTCAGCACTTGTCATTTGTTGATTTGTTGATGGTAGCCATTCTGACAGGTGTGAGATGATACATCATTGTTGTTTTGATTTGCATCTCTCAGATGATTAGTGACTTTGAGCATTTTTTCATATGTCTCTTGGCCATCTACATCTCCTCTGTGGAGAAGTGTCTATTTATGTCCTTCGCCCATTTTTTAATTGGATTGTTTGTCTTCCTTTTGTTAAGTTGTATGAGTTCCTTAGATATTTTGGACATTAACTCTTTATCAGATGTACCATTGGCAAATAGGTTCTCCCATACAATGGACTTCCTTTTTATTTTGTTGATGGTTTCTTTTGCTGTGCAGAAGCTTTTTATTTCGTTGTAGTCCCATTTGTTTATTTTCTCCTTAGTTTCCTTGCCTTAGGGCATGTATCTGAAAACATATTGCTATGGGAGATGTCTAAGATTTTACTGTGTTTGATTTCTTCTAGGATTTTTATGGTTTCACAACATACATTTAAGTCTTTTATCCATTTTGAGTTTATTCTTGTGTATGTTGTAAGTTGGTGGTCTAGTTTCATTTTTTTTGCATGTATCTGTCCTATTTCCCCCACATTATTTATTGAAGAGACTGTCTTATCTCCATTGTATGCTCTTGCCTTCTTTGTCAAATAATAATTGAGCATAATGGCTTGAGTCAATTTCTTGGTTTTCTGTTCTGTTCCATTGATCTATGTGCCTGTTCTTGTGCCAGTACCAGGCTGTTTTAATTACGGTGGCTTTGTTGTATAACTTGAAATCTGGTATTTTGATCCCTCCAACTTTGTTTTTCTTTCCCAAAAGTATTTGGGGTGTTTTTTGATTCCATATAAATTTTGGAGTATTTGTACTAGCTCTGTGAAATATGACTTCAGTATTTTAATAGGGATTGCATTGAATCTGTAGATTGCTTTGGGTAGTATGGACATTTTAATTATGTTGATTCACCAATCCATGAATATGGTATATTCTTCCACATGTTTATATCTTCTTTTATCTCTCTTTTTTTAATGTCCTGTAGTTTTCTGAGTACAAGTCTTTTGCCTCCTTGATTAAGTTTATTTCTCAATATCTTAATTTTTTTTTTTTCCCCAGTGGTAAATGGGATTTTTTTTTTTTTTTAGTTTCTCTTTCTGGAAATTCATTATTGGTGTATAAATATGCTATACATTTCTGGGGATTAATTTTGTGTCCCACTACATTGCCAAGTTCATTTATTAAATCTAGTAGTTTTTCAGTGGAGTCTTTCTGGGAGCTCCTTTGTAAGTAACAGTTTTTTTGTTGTTATTGTTTTTTCTGTTGTTGTTGTTTCTATGTACAATATCATGTCATCTGTGAATAATGACAGTTGTACTTCCTCCTTTACAATTTGGATGCCTTTTATTTCTTCTTGTCTGATCACTGTGGCTAGGACTTCCAGTACTATGTCGAATAAGAGTGGTGAAAGTGGACATCCCTGACTTGTTCCTGCTCTTAGGGGACATGGTTTTAGTTTTTGCCCATTGAGTATGATGTTGACTGTAAGTTTGTCATAGATGGACTTTATTATGTTGAGATATGCTCCCTCTATTCCCACTTTGCTGAGAGTTTTTATCAAAAATTATGTTGGATTCTGTGGAATGCTTTTTCTGTGTCTATTGATAATGTCATGTTATTTTTATATTTCAATTTGTTTATAGTATGTATCATGTTTATTGACTTGTGAATATTGTACCAGCCTTGAATCCCTGGAATAAATCCCACTAGGTCATGGTGTATGTTCTTTTTTAATATATTGCTGGATCTGATTTACTAATATTTTGTTAAGGATTTTAGCATCTCTGTTCATCAGGGATATTGGTCTGTAATTCTCTTTCTTTGTAGTGTCTTTATCTGGTTTTGGAATTAGGATAATACTGGCCTCATAAAAATAGTTTGGAAGTGTTTCTTTCCCTTGGATTTTCTGAAATAATTTAAGAAGTATAGGTGTTAGTTCTTTGAATGTTTGGTAAAACTCTCCTATGAAGCCATCCAGATCTGGGCTTTTGTTTGCTGGGAGTTTTATGATTATGTTTCTATTTCATCAGTTGTTATTGGCTTATTCAGGTTTTCCTGAATATATTTAGGTGCTCCTATATTGGGTGCATATATATTTACCAGGGTTATATCCTCTTGTTGGATCAATCCTTTTAACATTATGTCCTTTGTAATGGCCTTCATTTTGAAGTCTATTTTGTTGGATATGAGTATTGCTACTCCAGTTTTTTTTTTCATTTGCATAGAAAAATTTTCCATCTTTTCATTCTCATTCTATCTGTATCTTTTGTCCTGAGGTGGGTCTCTTGTAGACAGCATACATCTGGGTAATGTTTTTGTATCCATCCAGCTACCCTATATCTTTTGTTGAAGCATTTACATTTAGGATTATTATTGATAAGTACTTACTTATTGCCATTTTATTTCTATATGCCTAGGTTTCTGTCTCTGTTTCTTCTTATTATTACAGCAGTCCCTATAGCATTTCTTGTAATGCTAGTTTGGTGGTGATCTACTCCTTTAGATTTTTTTGTCTGGGAAACTTTTTATTTGATGGTCTATTTTGAATGATAGCCTTGCTGGATATAGTAATCTTGGTTTCAGATCCTTGCTTTCCATTACCTTGAGTACTTCATGCCATTTCCTCTGGCCTATAGAGTTTCTGATGAGAAATAAGGTGTCAGCGTTATGGGAGCTCCTTTGTAGGTAACAGAGGCATGCAATATGACAGAAAAATAATTCAGAATAAGGGTCCTAGAGTGCATACACTGGACGGAGGAAAAAGTCAACAACTTATTCAAGAAGCAAGAAGAAACAGATGAAAAAATCAACAGCTTATGCAAGAAGCAAGAAGAAACAGATGAAAAAATCAACTACTTATGCAAGAAGCAAGAAGAAACAGATGAAAAAATCAACTACTTATGCAAGAAGCAAGAAGAAACAGATGAAAAAATCAATAACTTATATAAGACCCAATAAGAAATGAAGAGCGATATAGCTGCAATAAAAAACACCATTGAAAGCATCAACAGTAGACTAGGAGAAGCGGAGGACCAAATTAGTGAATTAGAAGACAAGGAAGCAAAACACACCCAAACTGTACTGCAATTGGAGAAAAAAATTAAAAGACAGGAGGAGAACCTAAGGAAGCTTTGGGACAACATGAAGCGAAACAACATACGAATAATAGGGGTGCCAGAACAACAGAAAGAGGAACAAGGATTAGAAAAACTATTTGAAGAAATAATATCAGAAAACTTCCCTGAGGTGGGGAAGAAAAAAGTCACACAAACACAGAGAGTCCCAAACAAGGTGAACCCGAAAAGACCCACACCAAGACACATCATAATTACCATGGCAAGTGTTCAGGACAAAGAGAGAATCTTAAAGGCTGCAAGAGAGAGACGGAAAGTTACATACAAGGGATCTCCCATTAGACTATCAAATGATTTCTCAACAGAAACACATCAGGCCAGAAAAGAATGGACAGAAATTTACAAAGTGATGCAAAGCAAAGGACTGAATCCAAGAATACTCTATCCAGCAAGGCTATCATTCAAATTTGAAGGGGAAATAAGAAGCTTCACACGCAAAAAAAAGTCTAAGGGAGTTTATCACCACCAAGCCAGCTATGCAAGAAATACTAAAGGGACTGGTGTAAAAAGAAGAAATAAAAAGCTCAGAAAGAAAACAGCCACACACAAAAAAAGAAATGGCTACAAACAAGTACCTTTCAATAATAACTTTAAACGTAAATGGACTAAATGCTCCAACCAAAAGACATCGAGTGGATGAATGGATAAAAAAACATGACCCATACATTTGCTGTCTACAAGAGACCCACCTCATTAGAAGGGACTCACACAGACTGAAAGTGAAGAGATGGAGAAATAAGGTGTCAGCCTTATGGGAGCTCCTTTGTAGGTAACAGTTTGCTTTTCTCTTGCTGCCTTTATGATATCCCTTTGTCTTTAATTTTGGCATTTTAATGATGATGTGTCTGGGCATGGTCCTGTTTGAGTTCTTCTTGCTTGGGGTTCTCTGTGCCTTCTGAACTTGTGTGACTCTTTCCTTTACCCAGTTAGGGAATTTTTCTGCTATTATTTTTTCAAATATGTTCCTATGCATTTCTCCTTTCCTGCCTCTTCTGGCATGCCTGCTATTCTAATATTGTTATGTTTCACATTGTCCCATAGCTCCCTTAAGCTGTCCTCCTGTTTTTAATAGTGCAACCCCCCACAGCTAAGATATCTCTAGAGAACTTCAATTGTTGTCTGTGGACACCTGGACAGCCCTTTAGTGCCTCCACTCTTCTTACCAGTCTCTATGCATCTCCACTTTTGGTCCTCTGGTATCAGGGTTCTCTCCTGAGAGTCTTTCATTGATTGTTCAGGAAATTTTTCTGTATTTTAATTGTAATTCCAGTTTGTTCCTGGGACCATGTCCATGTAGCATCTACTTAGTCTGCCACCATTTTTAATCTCCTTAAATAATTGAAAGTTTAAGGAGATATTAAATAATAAAGTTTATAATCTTTTCTTAATGAGATTTTTTTTTTCAGTTCAAGACCCAGAGAGGTAAATGTGATATTTCCAGCCAAGTACCAGAATACATCCCAAACTTTTCTCAAATTTACCATTCTTCTTAGCTATTCTTTACTCACCATATTTTCCTCTTTCTAATCTCATATGAAAACCATTAACTCGTGTTGTTTATATACTTCAGCATTTTTTTAAATTTTAGTGAATAATAAATTAGAAATAACACATTTAAAAGGTCAATACAATTTCTATAGTTAAAAGGCTTCAAAAAAAAAGAGTAAAAATGTTTTCATTCTGATTGCAAAATATTTGCTCCAATTTCACAGCTTTATATGGTAGAGTTTCTTCTTGAAAGAAGAAGATAACAGGAATAATTCTGAAAGTTATTCCAATTACCTGGTTTTCTCATAATCTTACAACTCTATTGCCATTGTTAAAGTTCAGACTCTCATAATTTTCTATCTGTACAAATACAATGTGAAATCTCACATCACGTACCAAAATATATACTGTATCATGTTAAAAATACCACTTTCCGTAGCAATACATTTTCTTTTCCTTTTTTTTCCCCTTTTTTCTGCTTAGGTTTCTTTATGGGAAGACTTTTATTTTATTTTATAGTTTTACTTTAACTATTTTTTTTTTTATTTTTCATTTACAGGTGACATACATTATATTAATTTTGGGTGTAAAAACCTACTAAGTGATCTCCCAAATAAATCTAATACCCATCTAACACTATACATAGTTATAATAATATTATTGATATATTCCCTATGCTGTACTTTATATCCCCATGATTTTTTGTAACTACCAATCTGTACTTTTTAATACCTTCACTTTTTTCATCCAGACCCTTGGCCTCCTCCCATCTGGAGACTGTCTGCATTTATGAGTCTGTTATGTTTGCTCATTTATTGTTTTTTAGATTCCACATATCTATATATATATAAAAGCCAGCCAGCCAACCTCCCACAGCCCCTCCCCCTGGTTGTCCCAGTCCCCGATCGCCCTCTCCCACCCCCATCAGGGGCAAGACCAGCTGGCCAACCTCCCACATCCCCCGCTCCCTGCTGGCCTGTCCCTAATCAGCCCTGATTGGGGTGGGCCTAGCAGATCCCACCTGTGCACAAATTCGTGCACCAGGCCTCTAGTGTTATAATAAATGGCATTTGTCTTCCTCTGACTTATTTATCTCAGTACAATACCCTCTCAACCCATCCATGTCATTTCAGATGGCAAGATTTCATTCTTTTACTTTTTTAATGGCTGAGTCATATTCCACTCAGTATATAGCCAGTGTTTTGAACCCCACATATAGTAGATTGCTTATTTTTTTGGAGTTTTGTTCTTTCATTTGGAATATGTTTGTTTATTTTTTTCCTTAATTTGGCTGCCTTCTTGTGCTTATTTGTACTAGTATGTATTAGGTAGGGCTACTATGTATCCTGAGTTTGAAAGAGCGGTCTTATGTAGTAGGTGTCCTGTAGGGTCCATTGACACAGCCTTTCTAGTCAACCAAGGGGGGCACTCCTGATGTGCCCTCCATTTGGGCTGTGCACAACTTCCTGCTGTAATTGAAATTTGATTGCTGTTGGACCATCAATATGAAATTTACCCCCAGGTCCTCAGGGAGGACTGGCTATAACCACCTGCAACCACCATGGAGGATCAGGTGTGCAGGAGCTGACCCCATGGAGGAGGACTTACTTAACGTAAGGATTTACTTACTTACTTAACTTACTTTGTTGCCCACTGAGTTTTCCCCTTGAGTGTGTCTCTTGTAGAGGTGTTTGGGTGGTGCTTCAACATGATCTGAAACTGTCCATGAGGTACACTGGCTCTGGGGCCTTCTGGGAGGTCAAGGCCAAGGTTAGTCACTACTTGTGCCCTTCCTGGCACCATTTGTCATGAACTACAGAGCAATCTGCAGATGGTTGCTACTTGTCTGGGCTTGGGGCCATTTAGCAAGAAGTCCAGGGCACACAGAAACCAGATGCTGCCTGATTGAGAGACATTAGGAAAGTTTGCAGCATGAGCCAAGACAAGCTGTTTATATGGAAAAGCCACTGGAAACACCTTGGATGGGCCCTTAAGTTAGGTATGACTGGATCTCAGAGAATCTCCAGGGCAGGGTGAACAGTGTTAGTGAGGTTGACGGGGAGTTAAATATGACACCTGCCTGCCTGGCTTTGTGGGGGGAGGGCTCAGAAAAGGAACAATGGACTCTGCCAGCACTCTGTCTGAGAGAAAGCTGCCTCTATCTCTCCCCCTAATGTCAAACAATTCAATTCCTCCCTAATGACCCTGGAGCCTTTTGAGCTGGTGCCCCAGCAGTGGAGCTCAGAGTGAGTGAGTCCAAGTAAGTCCATGTGTGGACACTTTAATATAAATGATTGGGAATCCAGCATCCCTCAGCCATAATTCCCATGTATATTTTACAGCCAGAAATCATGGGGATTTTCTTCTTGGCACTTGAACCCTGGGCTGGGAATCTGGTGTGGGGCTGAGACACCTTGCTCCTCAGGGGGAACCTCCACAACTGAGATATCCCTCCCAATTTTTAACTGCCACATATGGGTACAAGTCCAATTTTTTCCAGGTCTCTGACCCTCCTACCAGTCTCGATGTGGCTTTTTCTTCAAATCCTTACTTATAGGACTTCTGTTCAGCTAGCTTTCAGGAAATTCTGAATGATGGTTATTCTGTAGTTTAGTTGTAACTTTGATGTGGTTGTGGGAGGATTTGAGTACTGCTGAAAAACCACTTTCTTATTTTCATATCTCATTAGCTCAGTAATTGACAGTGAATAGTAAGTTGTAAGTGCACTTTCTGGAAATATTTAAAGATAATAAAGCTTGTAAATGCACACTTTTGTCTTGATTCTAAAATGTTTTCTGTCTGTGATCACATCTGATAATTTTACCTTATTTGGGGCCTTAGACAACTTCTCTCATATGGAGAAACGTTAAAATGATTTAGTACTTCCTATATTTTAAAAACAAGGATATAATCTTGTTCATTTCTTTTTTTCACAGAGTTAAGCATTAATATTTTGGTTATCAAAATAGTATATATCCTATATGTAAAATAGGAAAAGCTGAAGGAAACTATTTCTATGGTTAAGGGGAAAACAAATTACCACTAGTTGTCCCTATTGTCTCATTTAAAAAAAAAAAAGGCCTGGCCAGTGCTCAGTGGACTGAGCTGTTGTCCCATGCACCAAGAGGTTGCTGGTTCAATTCCCAGTCAGGGCACATGCTCAGATTCCAGGCTGGATTCCCCATAGGGGATGTGCAGGAGGCAGCCAACTGATGTTTCTCTCTTATCAATGTTTTTATCTCTCTCTCCCTCTCCCTTCCTCTCTCTCTCTAAAAAAATCACTAAAAACATATAAATAAATAAATAAATAAATAAATGTAAAATGGTAGAGGACAGTATAGCAGAGATGAGAAAGATTTACCTAGGATAGATTTTTCTAAGCACCCTATACTTTACACTGGCTAATCAATTTCATTTACCTTAAGTATAAGTACACATTTAAGCCTCCCTGATAATGTAAATTCTTTAAACAGATACTAAAAATATTTCTGATTTTTATTATGATATAAAACTCTTTGTTGTTCCAACTGAGCTGTTATCCAAAAAGAAAAACAAGAATCAGTTACTAAATACTGTAGAAAAAACACACAGCAATTTTTGTTCCTTTTAATTTCTTATTTTCTCATTTATTTATTAAGACCATAAATGAAGCCAGTGAAAACTTATATCAGACTGTTTCTCTGACAGTGTGTTCTTAAATGCCAAAGACCTAGGCGTAAACTGGTGAATTAGAAAAAAGTTTCCCGAAATGCCTGGTCATGTGGGGTAACTATTTAGTTGTTCTTGCTTTTCTCATTAAAACTTTCAAGGTGAATGAATACGTGCTCCTAAAATATCACCGTTTTAAATCCTGCTTGTCTAAAACATTTCACAGTCAGTCCATTGATACCATCTTAACGGATACACAGCTGGAACTTTTCCCATATGAGTTTAATGACTTTTTCCTTTAATACTCTACCTCCTTTAGTTCCGCCTTTCTAGACAGCGCAGCATACTGAGTGTTGATTTATACCAGGATACAGGCTGTTCTTGCCTTTTCTTTGTCCTGATTTTATGAAGGTCACAGTGAACAACAACTTCTCTTATGTACTTATGCAATAGTACAGAAGCCAGGGCTTCTCTCAGCTTGAGTTTATTATTTGGAGATTTGAGTCCTGACTTCTTTAGCTGCCTGATTTATTTTTGCCTTCCCCTAAATTAAATATTCTATGGGTTCCTACATATTTCACTGTGTTTTCATCAAGTTTTTAAGTTTTATTTGCTTTTTTACATTGCTTCTTCCATGACATTAAGAGAAATGTAAATTCTACTGGGTTTCTTTACCATATTAAATAAATATTATCCTTATGTTAAACACAAATTCAGTTCTTCTTCCACCAGGTTTCTTCTATCTTTCTCTTTAAGAAACATGAAAGTTCAAAATTGGAAGGTAACTAAGTATCATCAACCTCAGGCTCCATTTATTGCTTGAACATCTGGAGTTCTGCTCAAACATGCCCTGTTATGCAGAACTCATTTCCTCACTAAGCAACACATTCCATTTCCCAAAGGCTCTTATTATTAAAAAGTCTATCTTCCTATCAAAACAAAAACCGTTACTTTAATTTACTGTGTTTTTTTTTGGTACCTTTCAAATAATATAGAACTTTTTGCATTCTCTTCTCCAGGATACCCCTTGAAGATAGTTTTTATACTTCTTTCCTCTAACTGCTCCAAATACTTACTCACCTCCACCTCAAAATTATCAAGCAAACTTCTTAGTGTTAAAACATTCTCTTCTTAATTTGCTCTAGATTGTCAGCCTTCCTAACACACAAAAATCAACAAGTTATGCAGTTATATGTAGAATAGAACAGAATTTTATCATCATTTCTTGTGTGCTACATAGCATACTGCCATTTGTATAAGCTAAGCTTAGAATTACCTTTTTTCAGGAAGCTATATCATGTTGTAATTTCTAGCCAATTAAAATCATTAAAATCAAATTACACAACTTCTATTTTATGGAATATAAGTAGGGTTCTACCCAAACTAGAATGTTACATCTATTTTAATTACATTTCACCTTGTTGGGTTTGACCTAATCTTTCCCAGAGATGCACATCAGAGTATCCAATTAATGCATAGTGGGAACTTGGGTGAGATATGACTTAAGTTGTGGTGCTAAGAAAGGAAATAATAAATAAATAAAAAGAGGAAGAAAAAAATCTTTCATAGCCTTTAAACTACAAAATATATGCTCTTTTGCATATGGTAGAAAACAGTTAAATATAGTGTGAGACACTACAATTTAATTAAGTTTGTGCTAATTATTATATAAAAAAACCTATTAAAATTTAAATTCTGGTCCTCATAATAAAGTTATTTATGAGTCAGAAATACAATTATTAAATACTAGAGGCCCGGTGCATGAATTCATGCATGGCTGGGGTCCCTTGGGAAGGCCTGCAGGGATCAGGCTCTAGCTTGTGCCTCCAGGCTCAGAGCCCTGCCTGGCACCCTGCTGTGGCCTGGCACCACCCCTTCACCTGCTCCACCATCTCATCTGTGGGGCAATGGATTGGGGCTGAGGCCCCTGCCCAGCTCCCTCAGTGCCTGGGAGCTGGGCAGCAGCCCCAACCTTCCCCACCACCACTGCTAGTGGCTGTCTGTGGGGCAATCAGCGGGGTGATCAGGCTCCTGTTCGCACCTGCCTCTGCCTTGGCCTAGCACAGCCCGTTCACCTGCTCCACCACCCCACCATGGTCCCGCTCTTGTCAGGGCCTATTGGGGCCGGCAGTGCCTCCACTGCCACCTGCTGCCAGTGCCACATCACTGACACCTGCCCCCTGGTGGTCAGTGCACGTCATAGCAAGTGGTCAAACTCCTGAGGGGACAATTCCCATATTAGGCTTTTATTATATAGGATAAAATTAAAATATTTAATCATGGAGTTTGTTACTTCTGTATGTTGACTAACCCAGGGAAGACAGATTACATATTTCATGTAGCATTTAGATAACATTACCCATATGCAAACTTGGGTCTTTCTGTACACTTAAGAAAATGAAAGTAAAAATAGTTTGACAATGTGTTTGTAAATAATTAAAGGAATTTAAATTTTCTATTTTCATATGCGCTAAGATAAGGTGGATATGATTCCAATTATTTACTGAGAGAAAAAAACAGAAAAATTTCTTTAAAAACAATTTATTGAGCACCTACCATAGAATGTACCAGGCTCTATTCTAGTCCCTACCAATTAGAATAGTCAGTAACTCTTCAGAGGGGAGAAACAAACAAATTAAATAATTAATGTTGTTCAAAGTTGGGGAAGGGGAAGCAGGGAATGTGGAAAAAGAAATCCAGGTAGACAGGAAATTCAATTTTTAAATAGGGCCATATAGCCAGAGTGAGAAACATTCACGTATTATTTGAAAGAGATGAAGGAGCAAGTCAAGCTAATATCTGGGAGAATAGCATTCCAAGCAGAAGGAGCAGTCAATGCAAAGGTTCTAACATTCCTGGGGTTTTCAGAGAATTGCAAGAACTCAATTGTGTATTGAGCATGATGATCAAATGGCAAATGATAAGATGTCAGAGACTTGATAGTGCCCCCAATCATAGGGCTTTGTGGGCCTTTGAAAGGATTTTGGCTTTCATTCCGAGTAAGGTGAGGAAGCACTGAAGGGTTTTGACAGAGGTGTGATATAATTTGACTTACATTTTAAGATTACTCAGGGTGCTCTATCGAGTTTACATTGTAAGAGGATAGCATGAAAATGGAATCTGTGAGAAAAATGAGAATAAGATTGCAAAAATCTATATGAGCAATAGTGGTGTCTTAAAATAGGATAGTAGTAATAGAACTGCTGAGGAGATATCTGGAAATATTTGTAAGGTAGAACATATATTAATACAAGTTACATTGGAAAGCTTTGGAGAAAGAGAACAAAACCCATGTAGGTTTTCACTCTCTAAATCTTATCCTCAGGTTAAGTTAAAAAAATCAATATATGGAATAGAACAAACTTCAAAAGAATTAGATCCAGGAATTCAGCTGTATTTTTTATAATATTAGTAAAGCAATCATTGATCAAGAACAAATAGAGTTTATCTCTTTTCTTGTCCTATGCATTATTTATTTATAACATGCTAATTATTGCCTTGATATTATAATTATGTGATAGGCTAAACTAAACTAACCCAAAAATCTCAGGTAACATAAAAAAGATAAAGCAATTTCATAGTTATTAAATTGAATATATGAGTCTTAAATATGAAATTTTACAGTCTTGTCCTTTTAGGGGATCAATAAGGCACAAAAAACAAACACTACTCTTGCTCTCTTTTCTTGTTTTCACTATAGTAAAATATGTCTGTTTATTCAAATAGGGAAACATTTATCATTACTTGTTGTTGGCACATTGACTGACATGATAAGCTTTATTTACAGTCCAAGTAAACTACAAACAATCAAATCAAGTTTTGCTTTCCTAGAAGTTATAAACGTATAGCTCTGGTAGAAAATTATCTCAATTGGTTCCCAGTGACTCTCCACTGTTCAATCATACACACACTCATGTCATTCCCTCACCTTGAGTGTGAGCTGGACCTAGTGACTGAATTATAATGAGCAGAATATGACAAAAGTGATGGGATGTCACTTCTGAGATTAGTTTACAAAGGACTGTGACTTTCATCTTGCTTGCATTTTTTCTTGCTGTAATAGTGTATGAAGATCTATGCCGAGAACTGACAAACACCTCTAACACACAGCTCATGAAGAACCGAAGCCTCAGCACAATATTACATTTGAGACTGGATCTTCTATGGAACATGGACTAAGATTCTTCACACAATAGTCTGGAGAAGTCTGCATCTTTGTGATATTTCTCAAATCAGAGCATCCAATAAGAGAAAACCTGGTTTCCTAACTCAGGAATCTGTGAGATAATAAATGTGTATTATTTTAAGCTGCTGTCGTACAGTGATAGACAACTAATATACAGCTCTTTTAGTCCCTGAGTGTTTTTTTAAAATATATTTTATTGATTTTTTACAGAGAGGAAGGGAGAGGGATAGAGAGTTAGAAAAATCGATGAGAGAGAAACATCGATCAGCTGCCTCCTGCACACTCCCTACTGGGTATATGCCCGCAACCAAGGTACATGTTCTTGACTGGAATCGAACCTGGGACCCTTCAGTACACAGGCTGACACTCTATCCACTAAGCCAAACTGGTTAGGGCCCTGGGTGTTTTTAGTACTGTCAAAGCAAAAGAGAAAAACAGTTTTCAGGAGATCATCTATTAATTTAACATCCTTTTTATACCATTCTTGTGATTATGGTAATCTATATAAGTTATAACCACAAAAGCTGTTTTTTTTAAAATAATACATATACCCAAATATATAAAGTTGAAACAATGACTTAGTCAAAATGAGACTATACTCAACACCTGAAATGTAAGCTATAGCTTTCCATTTTACTTAATACTTATGAATATGTAATAAAATAATGACAGCAAGTATGAATTCATATGATTCTGCACTGTTAATCTGCTTCTTGATCTCAAGACTAATTAAACTCAGAGAAGTATGTTATTCTCCATCAAGAATTTAAAAGATGGAAAGAAAGTCTTCCTATTTAATATTTCTTCTATTTTTTCCCATTTCCATCTATTAATTGCTAAAATTAACTGGTCACATTCCAAATTCTATTAAACAAAAAGAGTGCCATTCTAAGAAGCGATGACTTTATAGCAGGCAAAATACCTTTTTATATTATATCTTCAGGTTATCCAAGTAATATTTCATAAGGGAAATTTAATATATATGTTGACTAAACATATCAATAACATGTGAGGAGCCTGACCCATCTCTAGTTATACCCAACAACAGGGTTATAAAGATGGGTTTCTACTACATATTTGGTTTTTACAACTTGTAAGATGTTCTTGCTTTATATACAACTAGAGGCCTGGTGCACAAATTCGTGCATCAGTGGTGTCCCTTGGCCTGGCCTGCAGGATCAGGCTGAAACCAGATTTCCGACACCACCTGAGGGGTCTCAGATTGCAAGAGGGTGCAGGCCAGGCAGAGGGACCCCACTGGTGCACGACTGGGGCTGGGGAGGGATACGGGAGTTTGGCAAGCAGGGGAGGGACCATGGAAAGGATCCAGGGTGTGTCCAGCCTGTCTCACTCAGTCCCAATTGGCCGGACCCCAACAGCAAGCTAACCTACCAGTTGGAGCATTTGCCCCCTGGTGGTCAGTGCACATAATAGCAAGCGGTTGAGTGGTCTTAGCATATCATTAGCATATTACACTTTGATTGGTTGAACAGCCGACTGGACGACTGGACACTTAACATATTAGGCTCTTATTATATAGGATTTCCTCAAACAGTGAGTTCTTATTTAAGTTTAAAATAGAACGGTGTTCTCAACGCAACTAGCTAGCACCCATTAACAGTGGAAAATGGAATAATTTACTAGTTACATCTCAAGCCTGGTTTTTTGTTCAGTCCAGCTTCGTTTTCCCACATTAGCTCTTCTAGCTATAATTCTCAAAATTTAGAATCCTTCTTTATGCTATAGATTATTCAAAAACCTGTCACTTGTTAGCAATGTGATCTTAGGAAAGTTACCTGATGGTTTGGAACATTAATTTTTTTTATCTATAAAATGGGTGTCATACATTATAGCACATGCAGTTTTATTTTTTCATGATCATGCTAGATAATAAAAATGAGAATTAACTCAATTCTTAATTGAAAAGCATAAAAGAATTAGTGCCATGTTTTGTAGTATATTCCACTACAATAGAGTAGGAATGATTATGTGAACATTTGCTTTCTCTTGAACTCATATGGTCTTCACTTGATGAAATAAAATAGATTATTATAACTAGTCTGATTAGAGTTATTAGTATAATAATCATTATAAAATTCATCTTCCACTCAGATATTAGAACATATGGAAATTTAATCCATTCTAATAAAACTATTAGCATCAACTAATATGAGTTAATGTTCCCTACAATTGAAAAGTTAACAATAAGTGGTTCAAATATGTTAAATTAAAATAACAGCTTGTGTTTCTTGTATTCCTGACTTTAAATTCAATCTCAAAAGAAATAATAAAATAGAAATATTTGTGGTTTTGTCATGGAGCTCACTAAACCTTTAGCCTTCAATTATCTGATAAAATGCAAAGTTTTCTCTGCATTCTATCACTCTTTCACTGAAGATAAAAAGACTAAGTAGTCATATTCAAAGCATAATTTTTCTTGAGTGAACAAGGAGGAGAGACTTCTAAGATCCTTGTATTCTGCTTTTTACATGACCCAGAACAGGTATATATAATCAAAATTTGAATTTGCTTAAGAATGATATCTAAGTAAAAATGAACTCACAAGTATACAAGAATCCAGGATCATTAAGTTTCTAGCACTGTACACTCATTTTGAATATTATTAAACTCATCACTTATTACAGAGAGTTAGTGCTAACCAAAGCCTTCCATATTGCCCAATTAGTCTTCATAATAACATTTTCTAAACAATCATGCCCTTATGGTGTCAATACAAGGACCATTAAATGAAAAAAAGACATTTTAAATAAGGTATTTTTGTTCAAAAATTGTAATACACACACACACACACACACACACACACACTGAGTGGCCAGATTATTATGACTGGCCAGATTATTATGACCACCCCATCAGTACTTTGTTGGGCCACCTTTTGCCTTCAATACTGAGGTGATTCTTCTTGGCATTGACTCCACAAGATGTTGAAAGGTGATGCGAGGAATCTGACACCATGAATAGCACTGTCCTGATGAATAGCACTGTCCAGTTCTGTGAGATTTGGTGATTGTGGAACCAGCGGCCTGATGGCTCTTTTAACTTCATCCCACAAATGCTCAATTGGATTGAGATCTGGTGATTGTGGGGGCCACCTAAGCAAGGTAAAGTCTCCCTCATGTTCTTGAAACCACTCCTGCACAATATGAGCACCATGGCATGGCACATTGTCTTGTTGGAAGAAGCCATCTCCATTGGGATACGCCATCAACATGATAGGATGAACTTGATCAGCAATGATACTTAGGTATGTTGTGCTATTCAGACGTTTATAATGGTCTGGCCCTCTAGCAACTTCAGTGCAAAATTATAGCTAATTTGCCTACAAACGTCAGGTGGTCATAATAATCTGGCCACTCAGTATATATATATATATATATATATATATATATATATATATAGAGAGAGAGAGAGAGAGAGAGAGAGAGAGAGAGAGGCTTATGGTTAGAGCTGACAGTGTAAAGACATTGCTAGGTGGGATAATTGGTGATGGACAGAGACTTGACTTGGGGTGGCAAACACACAACAGATGATGTGTTGTAGAATTGTGCACCTGAAACCTGTATAATTTTGTTAACTGGTGTCACCCCAATAAATTCAATTTAAAAATAAAAAACAATAAAACTATAAAATGCATGAAACTCAGATAAGAATATTATATCTTCAATTAAAGCACGAAAAGCCAACTCAACTTGAAATCCTAACCTATAAATAAGCTGCCAAGAACAGTGATATAAGGACCAATTTGTGGCACAACACCTAGACTATGTTTATATCTATGTCTGTATTTGTTATGTGTGTTAATACATAGAAAGCAGGTAGCACATATCTAAGATGCCTATGACCAATACAATTGTTGATTAATTGCTTATTTGAGATTATAAGTTTAAGAATATGAATGGGTTATGGAAAAAGGGCGTGTGCCTTCTTCCATCCACACTACAGAGTGACAAAGAGTGAGGCCAAACAAAGAACAAATAATCATATAAATAGGCTACAGTATTAGTTGGGCAGGACTGCAGCAGACAATGTGTGTCACAATAGCCAGTCACAGACCACTAAAGAGACTTTGAAAAATACAGGATCATCTAAAACAAAAGACTGGGGAAGGCCTGGAGGGGGGCAGGAATGAGGTGGGAGATAAAAAGGGGACATCTGCAATACTTTCAACAATAAAGATAAATTTAAAAAGAAAAGCTTATGAAAGAATGACTGTCTCTGGTCCAAGCTTACTTTCTCTTTGCCCAAAATGCTCAGAGCATTTTGAGTGACTGATACTGTTTACATACGCTCACAGTAGATGGGGTAAAAAAGTACACTGAGAAATATTTTCTCCCTATCTTATTTTTAAGTGAAGATGTGATCCTAACAGATTAGTCCCCATTAAAAATCATAAGGAATCTACACCCAAACTAAATAAAGATATACAATATAAAAGGAGCAAAGTAACACAAAAAAATGGAGAGTATAAAAATATCTATTAAAATAAGGATTTATATAAAAATTAAAATAAATTCATATAATTACTATCAAAGAAAGCTTTAAAACTTGTCTTAAGATAAAATAGAAAAGAGAAAAAAATAAGACAAAAAGAAATAAAAAGTAAACAAGAAAACAGAAAAGGAAAAAAAAACAAACATGAAAATAAAAATCTTCTTACAAACAGCAAGAACTATAATAAACATAGCTGAAAACATAGGCTTGAAAAATAGAAAAATTTGAGAAACATGAGCCAAGCAAAAGTGTATTTAAATATCCAGTAGCAACAGGGAGCTTTCAAATATATTGGCCTTGCCTACGATTTGGACTTGCACCAGAACCCTGGTACAACCCAGGTTCTGGGAAAGATTCAAGAGTTGCTGAGGATAAAGTTACCAACAACAGGGTAAATTGGAAGCTATGAGTCTAAGATTGATATAGTGGGATTGAACTATTTATTCATGCCATATCAAAAAAGCAAATAAAATAAAGTTTTTAATTTCCTATAACTTGGTGTGACTTTTTCTCGTGTGTTTCCCAAGCTGTTCAGAAATGGAGAAACTTTAATTTATCCATTTATTTTTCTGTCTCTTTTGGAAAGTGCAGAGTCTTTTCAGTTTTAAACAGACCCTTTCAGGTAAATGCTGACTCTCACTTTTCTGCTTTCATTCATCATGTCCTTCTCAGATGCAGTCTTGCTGTATGAAAGAGTGTGTTGTATACCTTTGTGGAGGTGGAGCAGGGAACCTGGCATTCACATGAGAATCCCTTTGGTACTGAGTCTTGGCTATGCTCCTCAGGGATGGTGGTCCATATCTTCATGGTTATAGCTCATCCAAGGTCAGTGATGTCACACAGCCCAAGTGTGAGGTGGACAAAATTGTGGCCAATATTATTTTTAGACTCAGAAAAGAAAGGCCTTTGCCTTAGTTTCTGCAATTTAAAGGTTTCCACTCTGGCTTTATTCTAACTGTGCCTTTCCCCTGAGCTGAAGAGTCCTCTGAGCCAAAGGACTAAGACAACAAGGAGCCCATGTGTTCACCTTCCAAAACTTAGGCCAAGTAAATAGGACCCCAGTATTAGTTGCCCAAATGCACCCGGAGACTATATCCAAGTTGTGCATAGCCTCCTCTCATGGTCCATCCTTCTGAGGGCAGTCCATACCACATGTATATGTGCCTGGGGCAGACACACTTTGAAATGGCCCAGTGATCAATGTCTCCTAGTGCTATCACTTTATATAATCCCCGATCCTCACCTTTGAGTGTAAACAGAACCTATGAGTGCTTCTAAATAATAGAATATGGAAAAGGTAATAGGATTTCAGTCCTCTGACTACATTATGATATATGATAAAGGCAATGAAACCTCATTTCCATGATTATGTTGTGTTATATAAGATTCGAAAGCCTTGCTAAAAGGAAACAAATTGTGCCAATATGCTGAGCGAACGTGAAAGCAGATCCTTCCCTATTCAAGCTACCCTATGAGAAAGTTCTTAGGCTAACACTTTATTTTATTTTTTTTTAAAATATATTTTATTGATTTTTTACAGAGAGGAAGGGAGAGAGATAGAGAGTCAGAAACATCGATGAGAGAGAAACATCGATCAGCCGCCTCCTGCACACCTCCTACTGGGGATGTGCCCGCAACCCAGGTACATGCCCTTGACCGGAATCGAACCTGGGACCTTTCAGTCCGCAGGCCAACGCTCAATCCACTGAGCCAAACTGGTTTTGGCAAAAGTTCTTAGGCTAACACTTTAATTGCAACCTTATAAGATCACTAGAGGCCTGGTGCATGACATTTGTGCACAGGTAGGGTCCCTAGGCCTGGCTGGCGATCAGGGCCAATCTGTGGGGCGACCATTGGGGCAATCGGGGGGCCCCACTGGCACCCACCTTGGCTGACCTGGGGCCTGTGGGCTGGGGGCAGCTCCTGCATTGAGCGTCTGGCCCCTGGTGGTCAGTGCACATCATAGCGACAGGTCATTCTGCCATTCGGTCTAATTTGCATATTAGGCTTTTATTATATAGGACTAGAGGCCCGGTGCACAAAAATTTGTGCACTCTGGGGGACGGGGTGTCCCTCAGCCCGGCCTGTGCCCTCTCGCAGTCTGGGACCACTCGGGAGATAACGACCTGCTGGCTTAGGCCTGCTCCTGGGTGGCAGAGGGCAGGCCCAATCCCTAGGTGCAGCCCCTGGTCGGGCTCAGAGCAGGGCTGATTGGGGAGTTGGGGCGCTGTGCCCTGTCATGCACAGAGCAGAGCAGATCTGGAGGTTGTGATGCCACCCTCAGTCACGCTCAGGGTAGGGCAGATTGGGGGGTTGGGGCATCGCCCCCTGTCACACTCAAGGCAGGGTCTATGGGGAGGTTGCGGCGCCACCCCCTGTCATGCACAGAGCAGGGCCCATCAGGGGGGTTGGGACTCCGTACCCTGTCACGCACAGAGCGGGGCCGATCAGGGGGTTGAGGAGCTCCTCCTTGTCATGCACAGAGCAGGGCGGATCAGGGGGTTGGGTCACCGCACCCTGTCACACTCAGGACAGGGCCGATGGGGAGGTTATGGCTCTACCCCGTCACACACAGAGCAGGGCCCGTGGGGGGGGAGGTTGGGGCGCCGCACCCTGTCACACACAGAGCAAGGCCGATCAGGGGGTTGGGTGCCTTCCTCTGTCATGAACAGAGCAGGGCAGATAAGGAGGTTGTGGCCCCGCCCCTGTCACACACAGAGCCGCAGGGCGATCAGGGGGTTTGGGCGCTGCCCCCTGTCACGCTGATCCCAGTGCTGGGAGGCATATTACCCTTTTACTATATAGGATAGAGGCCTGGTGCACGGGTGGGAGCCGACTGGTTTGCCCTGAACGGTGTCCTGGATCAGGGTGGGGGTCCCGCTTGGGTGCCTGGCCAGCCTGGGTGAGGGGCTGATGGCTGTTTGCAGCTGGTCATACCCCTTCAGGGTGGGGTTCCCCACTGGGGTGCCTGGCCAGTCTGGGTGAAGGGCTGAGGGCCATTTTCAGGCCAGCGGGTGACTGAAGCTCCCAACCAGTTCTTTTTTTCTTTTTTTTTAATTCTGGGCCAGCTTTAGCTCTGAGGCTTGGCTCCAGCTCTGAGGCCTAGGCTGCTGAAAGCAGGTATCTGGTTTGTTTGGGTTCTATAATCGAAACACTGTTTCAACTCCAGCTCTGAGATCCCGGCTGGCTGAAAGAAGGTTTCTGGGGTTTTGTTTAGCTTCTATATTTGTAACAATATTTCAAACTGCAAGCTCAGAGGCTGGCAGCGGCAGGCGTGGGACGTTGGCTTCCTTCGTCACTGAAGCAAGCAAGCCTCCTGTTCACTTCAAGCTGCCCTGCTGCCGGCCGCCATCTTGATTGGCAGTTAATTTGCATATCGCCCTGATTAGCCAATGGGAAGGGTAGCGGAGGTACGGCTAATTACCATGTTTCTCTTTTATTAGATGGGATACTCAGAGGACCCAGCTAAATGATGACTTGGCTCCTACTCCAAAGAAACTATGAGATATGGCTGTTTTAAGACACTAAATTATTGTCATAAAAGCTAATACAGCACCCCTAGATCTAAGGGGTAACAATGGGGATGGTGCTTGGGAAAACTGAATTCAGTTTAAATATGTAGGCTTGCCCTAGCCAGTTTTGCTCAGTGGTTAGAGTATTGGCTTGCAGACTGAAGGGTCCCAGGTTCGATTCCAGACAAGGACACATGCCCAGGTTGTGGGCTTGATCCGCAGTAGGGGGCGTGCAGGAGGCAGCCAATCAATGATTCCCTCTTATCATTGATGTTTCTATCTCTCTTTCCCTCTTCCTTCCTCTCTGAAATCAATTAAAAAATATATTTAAAAAAATAAATAAATATGTAGGCTGGTGTCCTCAAGAATTGTATGAGGCTCCTTGTAGAATGTGAGGGTTCAAGGATGGTATGCAGAAGAGAGCTGAAAGGAGTAGTCTCACACTAACTTCTGCATTGCTGTGGTCTGATACAGAACTCCAATGGTCCCACAACTATAAATCTAAACCTATCTTTCTTAATGTGGTGGTAGGGCAATGGAACATACAGGCAGTCCTCTGGTTACGCTGGACTCAATGTACATCATTTCATGGTTATGTCACCATTTATGTATAAAAAAAAATATTCTGTCATTTCAACGTATGCACAAATATGCTTTATGTTTTTTATTATTTATTTACCACAAGTAAAGGTCAGGAATTGTTATCTTTCTTTTAAATTTTTTTTACTGTTTCACTTCATTACTGCTGTGTATGTGTTCCATGTGAGTGATGTAGGTACTTATGTAGGTGGGTTCCAACTTATGGAGAAAATCATGTTACATCCCACGGTAGGAATGGATCTCCAACATAACCTGAGGATGTACTGTATACTCTCTAATGATTTGTTACCATTATTTATAACTTTTAAATATATGAAGAATATGGGATGTGGGTCTTCATTTGTACTTGTGTCTTGGGCTTGTTTAATCTGTTCTCTTTTCCTGTACAGTTTCTTATCTTAGCAATAATAGGCTTAACCTCGTAAGGTCTAATCCTTCTATATAATAAAAGGGTGATATGCAAATCAACTGAATGGTAGAACAACCGGTTGCTATGACACACAATGACCACCAAGGGGCAGACGCTCTACACAGGAGTTGCCCCCTGGTGGTCAGTGTGCTCCCACAGGGCGAGCGCCACTCAGCCAGAAGCCCTGAGCTGGGCTTATGGCTGGTGGGTTCAGCGGCAGTGGCGGGAGCCTCTCCTGCCTCTGCTGCAGCACAAAGGAATTTCGACTGATGGCTTAGACCCACTCCCTGGGAAAGTGGGCCTAAGCCGGCAGTCGGACATATCCCAAGGACTCCCAGACTGCGAGAGGACTCAGGTTGGGCTGAGGGTCTCCCACCCCTGAGTGCACGAATGTCGTGCACCGGTCCTCTAGTATATAACAAAAGGGTAATATGCAAATCGACCGAACTGCTGAATGACCAGTAACTATGACATGCACTGACCACCAGGGGGCAGACGCTCAGGGGGCAGGAGTTATCCCCTGGTGGTCAGTGCACTCCCACAGGGGGAGTGCTGCTCAGCCAGAAGCCAGCTCATGGCTAGCGAGCACAGCAGTGGTGGCAGGAGCCTCCCCTACCTCTGTGGAAGCGCTAAGGATGTCCAAAGAATGGGCTTAGGGAGCAGGCCTAAGCCTTCAGTTGGACATCTCCCGAGGGCTCCCAAACTGCAAGAGGGCACAGGCCAGGCTGAGGGACCCCCCCCTCCCCCGCCCCGAGTGCACGAATTTCATGTGCAGGGCCTCTAGTTGTAATATTTTTTGATTCCCAGGACAGTACCCTGCAAAGTCATATCAACAAGGCACAATGACCCAGCCAACACCCCTGCCCATACACATCCTGACAGTGACAGAGTGTATCTTGCTGAAGAGTGTGGGCATTTTTGAGACCTTTAACATCAGAGGAGAGATAAAAACAACAAAGACATTCAATCTCTCTCTCTCTCTCTCTCTCTCTCTCTCTCTTTTTTCCTAACTAGGGATAATTAATGTTTTACTGTGATTCTGCTTCCCCAAGTTGGAGTAAGAAATGGTAGCAGGCAGGTTTTCTGCATATAGTCTCCTCCAATAGTCCTCTAAAGGCTGCTGGATAAAAATCCCTTTGCTGTAGATGTTCTCAGCAAGCAAGATAACGTCGCTTCTTTCTCTAGTACCTTAGTTCAGAAAAAGGGGATTAGCATACACAGGGCCTCCTTCCATTTCATCCCTTTTGACACATACTCTCAGAACAGAAGGGCAGGGCTTTCCATCATCTCTACATGATGTCAGGAATTATTCAGGCCACCAGTAAAGCTCTGTGTGTTTGTTTGATAGGAGTTATTTTTCATATGGTGTATAGGTTATGGATGCTGTTGATTTTCTTTGACTCATAAAAGTCAGCTGTGAAACAAAGCCGAAAATGACCTCTTTGTTGTAGGAAGTATTCTCCTTTCCTGGGGCTCAACCTTGTAGTTAAACTTCAAAGCTAAAATGCTAGAAAGGTACATGAAGGAGAAGGAAAACTGGCTTAGTACCAACCAAATGAAACAAGAATTAGACTTATACCACCAAAATATTTTCCTGTTACTTCAATAGAAAACTTTTAAAAATGAAAGTTTGTATGCCAAGTGTAGCATTGCTAGATGCAATCATTATAACTCACAGTCTTAGCTAGCATTCCACCAAAATGTCATGATTTCAAAAATGCTGTATAAATAACTTTGGGAAACACCAACTTTGATTGCCATGGAAACAAAGACATCCTGGGGCTGTGAGTACAACAATAACATTAAAGCATATCTTGCTGTTGCAAAAAAGTAAATCATAGTTAGACTATGTGGTCTAGCTGCCAACATGTAGGAAGAAACATCTAGCTACATCAAAGTAATTGAGACTTGTTTTCTTCTTCCCTTTCCAAATAGTACTGGGCAAGAAAGCAGGAGAGGAAAAAGGAAGAGGGTGATACATAGGTTAGTGGAAGGAGGTCATTTTTATATGTAATTAGTATATTTAATTCTGAACATAAATTATATTTATTTCAAGTGTCAGAGAAATCTAGACATGTCTAATGTCCTGTTGAGGCAGTGTGTTTGTGTACAGAGCTTGTTTGTGGGAGAATCAGTGTAGCCCCATGGAGAACTCTCTTCCTAAAGGGAAAGAGAATCAAACACAGAGGCAATGGCCAACCATGATGCTCAAGATATGTAGGAATCTTCTGTACTGCTAATTACAAAAAGAAACCTCAAGTACCATGATTTAGTGACTGACTGAATCTGGACAGAAGCGCAGTGGTTGGCGAGAGAGACTGTGAGAAACCAAAAGGAGAATCCGTGTCTTCTCAGGTCTGCTGAGAACACTGCACATAGCTTTGCTGTGCTGAGGGCCCAGGGGACCGCCATGCTCCAGGGAAGCATCAGTGCCACAAAGCTGCATCTGCAGGCAGCAACCAAGGTCCTTAGAGGGCATGGTGGGGAAGGAGAGGAACTAATCGTGAGGAAGTATCCAAAAGCTTCTGGTTGCAGACTGAATGCTGCAGCTTTAGGTTGAAGAGGGACTAAGAAGACTTGCATGTGACCACAGCTGAGATAACACATATGGACTCCAAAAGATACCTGGAAAGATATTGCAATTCAGGCTAAAGCAAAACTCCACAAAATAAGGTACATGAATCTTAAGGTGACCCTTTTCGTAAACCCAAAATTAATGTGTCCCAGGAACATGGACTAAATGGTCAAATGTAAGCCATATTTAGAATCTGGCTTATAAATGAAAGTTCATTTTTACTTACAAAATCGTACAGCCTTTTAATTTTCCTTGGTTGGAATTTCATATACAGTGTAATACCATGTGCATAAAAATATTTTATGTGCTTATATTTGTTTATGCAAACATATCTCTGGAAAAGGCATGACTAGTTGATAACAGGAACTGCCTCTAGGGAATCTGGGAGTTGACTTATTTTTAACTTTTAAATGAGTGTAACTTTCGAATATTTCTACCATGCACATGTTTTCTATTCACAAAACCCCATAAAGATATAATTATAAATAGAACCAAATAAATCTTAGTGTTCTTAAAAAACATTTTTAGCAGCTAAAAAGTCTTTATACCTACTGTCAATAAATGAGTTAGAGCAGCCAATTCCTGGATGCTTTAGATAGTAGTATAGACTATGGTAGATGTGTAAACATATATTTTTTGAATAAAATACAGTGTGATTGTAAAGATTCCAAAAGTCTTAAAGGCCAAAAGCAATTTTCTCATTAGCCATCTGAATTCATTATGAAAAAAATAATTTGATCTGATTATGAGATGATATCTTAATGCCTTATATTTCTTTCATTTTTCTCTCTGTGCTATGGAACTCAGGTATGCAATGCTAAATTATAGTTTGAAGAAGTTATTTCCCATTTCCTTCCTACCAAGTCTTATCTGTACTTATCTTTATGTCTATGCATCTATTTTACACCATTGTTTTTATTAGTAACCCAAATATGTTTTGGCAGTAAGAACTGCTTAAATTTAAATAACCAAAACCAAGTGTAACAGATTAGACAACCAATATCAAAAAAATATTTTCAAAAAACTCTTAGGTAAAATTATATGTTAAACTTTCTGGAGTACAATATGGCAATGCACAGGAACTCTCGTCAGAAAAAGAGGGTGTAGTCCTCTGTAATACAAGTTCAGTCACCAGAGAAAATTGCTTTGAAAGGCATTGGTGATTAGCACTAAAAGAAAACAAAAGACTTTCTGGCAGGATAAATAGCAAGCATATCTTGAACAGATATTCAGACCTTTCCTACACTAGAAGCTTGCTCACCTGGGAAGTTATAAATTAGCCTTCAAAAATTATTAAGAGAGGCTGAGCCAGGCTCAATATTCCAGCAGAATGAGAACAGGAAGCTTGTTAAGGTTGTTGAAGGCCCAATCTGCCAGGTTATATGTGGTTCTCAAGTGAGGGTGCCTTTTCTTCCTCTCTCCACTCCAGGGACATTTGGTAATTCTGGCTATATTTTTGGTTGTCACATTTGGGGAGGAGGGTGATATTGACATCTACTGGGTAGAGATGAACATTGCCATCAAACAACTCACAGTGCACAGGACAGCTTCCCGCAACAAAGAATCAGTTGTTCCAAAATCTCAATAACACCCGGATGGAGAAATTCTGGTCTGTTCTCTTCTTTTCTTGGGTTTTTCTATCTCTCTAGGGCTGGTGCCAGGCAGTAGAGCACAGCTTCTTCTCTTGTTCAGCTTGATAGTAAAAAGAGAGTGGGAGGCCAATAGTGGAAAAAATTCTCTTGTTTTCTGTGTTCTTGTCAATGCCACACTGTGTCTATGCTCAGACATATTTTTATACTCTGAGGTTGAAGTACTAGAAAAAAAATTATATACTTCATTTTTCCAGATTCTTCCACTGAGGCAAGAAGCTGTCAGCAAATTATTTCCTTGAATAGGGATAGAGGATGAAATGCAGAATAAAATACTAATTAATAAACATTGTTAACAAAATATTGTTTTTTTCTCTTCTATATTACGCAGATGTGAAAAAGACTCTGAGAGAAGGGGCAGAGTCCTGGTTTTATCTGGAAGATAAAGAGCCTAAAAATGTAAGAATAGAATAAATGTAAGACAGAATCATTAGTCTGGATGGCAGGTTGAGGTGATCATTAAGTCCTTGGCTAGCATATGGAAAACCCCAAATCTGGATAATTAAACTATGGATTTTTTGCAAACCAATTTTTTATTAATTAAGGAAGGGATAATATTTAACAGCAATTTTTAATTTTTTCCTGCCTTGTACTTTTCTAGAGACAAATACTGATATATGCAAGGAATAATCAAGAAAAGACACAGATATATAATTCTCATATTTGTTAAAGCATTCTCTAAATAATTGCACATTAAAAATTCATATCATCTGTTTCCAAAGACCAGGTAAATATAGATACAAAACAGAAGATGAACAGATGTCAAAAGTCTAAAATATTAGCAGTCCACTTTTTTGCTAACCTTCATATATTTCATCACTTTAAAATTTAATTTAATTTAATTTAAACTGATAGACAAATATTTAGAAACAGTCTGACATTTGCTTTTTTGCATATTATACATCTTCTTATGGGTAATGATAAACAATATTTCAGTGCTATGTGTTGGAAAATGAAATTCATTGATGTGATAAATGGTAGTCACTTGAATGGTAACAGAATATGCCACCCCAAAACGTCTCTTTAGCATAAGGATTATTTTGAGCTGAAATTTGAAGAAATAGTAAACACAGGAAAAGCTCTGAAACATAGTATGAGTTACCCTTTTGACTTTAAAAATATGTTTTTATTAATTTCAGAGAGGAAGGAAGAGAGAGAGATAGAAACATAAATGATGAGAGAGAATCATTGATCAGCTGCCTCCTGCACACCACACACTGGGGATTGTACCTGCAACCTAGGCATATGCCCTGACTGGGGATCGAACTGTGACCTCCTGGTTCATGGGTTGGTGCTCGATCACTGAGCCATGCCAGCCAGGCTGAGTTACCATTTCCTAAAGGAAACTTCCATTTGTAAAGGTGTCTCCCTCTGTGTACCAGGTAGGGAAGTATGACTGTAAATCATAAGAATTAAATGTGTGTAATAAACCTTATCCTTGCTTTTCCTGGTAACTGGCCGTAACTAACCACCCCATCACCACCATCACCACCCGTCCACCCACTCCAACCCCTTCACACACACACACACACACACACACACACACACACACACACACACACACACTTTTCTATTTTTTTTCTTTAACTGAAGATGGTACTTAAACTGGTGATTTAGGCCACCTCAAGGAGTTACTCATTTTTCCCTGAGTATCTCCTAGGTGTACAAAGGTATATATGCTAATAAACTTCTGTTCTTTTGTTGTTAATCTTTTATTATAGGGCTCTCAGCTAAGAACTCAGAGCATGGAGAAAAAATATTTTTCTTCCCCTATACTCTAAAAAGTTACAATATGGAAATTACACAGTTATCAATTGAACTGTGAGCTCTAAGGCTGAAGAGCTGAAAATACATGATAAACACTAATGGCTAGTATACCTCCTAGATCTTCAAATACTCCCAGATTCTACTTGACTCAATCTTTTCTCTTTCACTTTCCCACAGCAGCCATTTTCAATCTTCTCTATATTCTTCAAACTTCCTGCTAATCACCTCAAGTATCTAAAATGTCCTCTTCCCCTCCTTCATGGAGAAATGGAAGCTCTCAGCCACTCTGGGGGTGTAAGCTCTGCGAGGACAGGGAGATAACTCTCTTGTTTGAAATCACATCCTTTCTGCCCAGAATTGTGCCAGCACATAGTTTTCAAGTAAATATTTATTTATTCCATAAATCTTTTCTATGAATATCAGGTCTCTGGTTGACATTTGTGCAAAGCTGAAACATAGTCCCCTAAAAGGTATCCATATTCTTATGCTTAGAACTTGTATATGTTACTTTATGGGGGTGTAGAAGGCTAATTGTAGATGTGATTAAGTTAAAGATCGTGAGTTTATTATTCTAGATTACTTGGCTGGACCCTAAATGTAGCCTGAGTTGTAAAGAACAACTGAATGATTTCCGTAGTTATACTCAGTCCTTATATTTTGCAAAGGTCAGATTTCTATGTTATTATAGTAATGGCAATATATGTAAGAGCCATTGGATTTAGTGTATTTTGAAGAAAAATAAATTAGGAGCTGATGCAGAAGAAAAACAAGTAGAGACTGTTATTAGTTTGTAAAAAAAAGAGAAGAAAAGAACAGAGAGTTGACAGCAAAGCAATAAACAAACACATAATTTTGGTAATCCTCAATGTTACCACAACTACTGAAATTTAACCAGATACAATTTTACCTCCATAAACCACAGTAATTATAATGAATATATTTTAAAGCATCCAATTTTGAAAAACAGTCAACTACATACAAACAAAGTATAATTTTGATATCTTGAAAATTCCACCTTAACGTTGATAAATCAACTCACTTCAAGGAAGTAGAACACTATAAGTGATGTAACTTCTCAGATGTAGGACATGTCTTTTTCACATATGAAAGCAAATGGTATTTTCACATTAAAATGACAGAGTCTCATCAATACTAAAATATCTAAGTACAATTTTGTTAACTTTCGAAAATGGGCTATTGAGGAAATTAAAACTCATTATTACAATCTATATACTGTCTTAGATACCTGAGTACTGATTTTAAACAATCAAGGCATATATCTCTACAGTATTCTATTACTATATAATAATGTTTACCTCTTAGGCAAATTACTTACTTTATAATTCTAGTGTATATCCACTTAGTCTTCATTTATTTTATTACAACAGGATTTTATTTTTATGAAATAAAACTCGACCACAACAGACTTCTATTTTTTTTAAATAATGCAATACCTCTTTGTTTTACTGTACATGTATTATATATGTATAATTAGATACACTTGTAAGCTATATCATAAAGCCATAATAAAATAATTTTCTTTTTTATTGTTTAAAGTAATATATATATATATATATATATATATATATATATATATATAATCTCCTTTTCTCCCCATCGACCCTTCCCTGGCCACTCCCACCCACCCCCCCCCCCCAACCAGGACAAGACCCCACTGCCCCAGTGTCCATGTCCATTGGTTATGCTAATATGCATGCATACAAGACCTTTGGTTGATCTCCAACCCCCGCCCCCCCACACGTCTCTCCCCTGCCTTCTCTCTGAGTTTTAATGGTCTATTTAGTGTTTCTCTGTCTCTGGATCTATTTTTGTTCATCAGTGTATGTTGTTCATTACATTCCACAAATGAGTGAGATTCCACCATTTCTCTGACTGGCTTATTTCCCTTAGCATAATGCTCTCCAGGTCCATCCATGCTGTTGCAAATGGTAAAAGTTTCTTCTTTTTTATAGCAGCATAGTATTCCATTGTGTAGATGTACCACTGTTTTTTAATACACACATCTGTTGATGGGCACTTAGGCTGTTTCCAAATCTTAACTTTGTGAATTGTGCTGCTATGAAAATAGGAGTGCATATGTCCTTTCTGATTGGTGTTTCTGGTTTCTTGGAATATAGTCCTAGAAGTGTAATTACTGGGGCAAATGGGAGTTCCATTTTTAACTTTTTGAGGAAACTCCATAGTGATTTCCACAATGACTGCACCAGTCTGCATTCCCACCAGCAGTGCAGGAGGGTTCCTCTTTCTCCACATCCTCGCCAGCACTTGTTTGTTGATTTGTTGATGATAGCCATTCTGACAGGTGTGACATGGTACCTCAATGTTGTTTTGAATTGCATCTCTCAGGTGATTAGTGACTTTGAGCATGTTTTCTTATGTCTCTCGGCCTTCTTTATGTCTACTTTCAAAAAGTGTCTATTTAGGTCCTTTGCTCATTTTTTATTGTATTGTTTAACTTCCTTTTGTTAATTTGTATAATTTCCCTGTAAATTTTGGAGATTACATCCTTATCGGAGATAACATTGGCAAATATGTTCTCCCATGCAGTGGGATTTCTTGTAGTTTTGTTGATGGTTACTTTTGCTGTGCAGAAGCTTTTTATTTTGACGTAGTCCCATTTGTTTATTTTCTCCTTTTCCATTGCCCTAGGAGCTGGACCAGTAAATATATTGCTATGAATTATGTCTGATATTTTGCAGCCTATGGAGTCTTCTAAAATGTTTATGGTTTCCCATCTTATGCTGTCCTTTATCCATTTTGAGTTTAATTTTGTGAATGGTGTAAGTTGGTGGTCTAGTTTCATTTTTTTTCAAGTATCTGACCAATTTTCTCAGCACCATTTATTGAAGAGACTGTCTTGACTCCATTGTATGCTCTTGCCTCCTTTGTCAAATATTAATTGAGCATAATGGCTTGGGTCTATGTCTGGGTTCTCTGTTCTATTCCATTGGCCTATATATCTGTTCTTAGGCCAGGACCAGGCAGTTTTGAAAACAGTGGCTTTGTAATATTCCTTGATAGCTGGTATTGTGATCCCTCCAACTTTGTTCTTCTTTCTCAGGATTGCTCTAGCTATTCAGGGTCCTTTTTATTCCAGATGAATTTTTGGAGAATTTTTTCTAGGTCTCTGAAATATGCCATTGCTATTTTAATGGGGATTGCATTGAATCTGTAGATTGCTTTGGGTAGTATGAACATTTTAATGGTGTTGATTCTACCAATCCATGAACACAGTATAATCTTCCACTTGTTTACGTCTTCCTCTATCTCTTTTTTCAAAGTTCTGTAATTTTCCGAGTACAGGTTTTTTATCTCCTTAGTTAAGTTTATTCCTAGGTATTTTAATTTTTTTGCTGTAATGGTAAATGGGATTGTTTTCTTAGTCTTTCTTTCTGTGAGTTCATCATTTCTTTTTTTTTTAAATATATTTTATTGATTTTTTACAGAGAGGAAGGGAGAGAGATAGAGTTAGAAACATCGATGAGAGAGAAACATCGATCAGCTGCCTCCTGCACATCTCCTACTGGGAATGTGCTCGCAACCCAGGTACATGCCCTTGACCGGAATTGAACCTGGGACCTTTCAGTCCGCAGGCCGACGCTCTATCCATTGAGCCAAACCGGTTTTGGCAAGTTCATTATTTCTATATAAAAAAAGTCATAGATTTCTGGGTATTAATTTTATATCCTGCTACATTGCCAAATTCATTTATTAAGTCTAGTAGTTTTTGATGGAGTCTTTGGGGTTTTCTATGTACAGTGTCATGAAATCTGAAAATAAGGACAGTTTTACTTCTTTTCCAGTTTGGAGGTCTGTTATTTCTTCTTCTTGTCTGATAGCCATGGGCAGCACTTCCAGTACTATGTGGAACAGATGTGGTGAAAGTGGGCATCCCTGTCATGCTCCTGCTCTTAGGGGAAATGTTTTTAGTTTTTGCTCATTGAATATGATGTTGGCTGTAGAATTGTCATATAAGGCTTTTATTATCTTGAGGTATGATCCCTTATTCCCACTTTGCTGAGAGTTTTTATCAAGAAAGGGTGTTGGATTTTGTCAAATGCTTTTCCTTGCATCAATTGATATGATCATGTGATTTTTGTCTCTCAATTTCTTCATGTGACGTATCATGTTTAATAATTTGCAGATATTGTACCATCCTTGTAGCCCAGGAATAAATCCCACTTGGTCATGGTGTGTGATCTTTCTAGTGTAATGGTGGATCCGATTTGCTAGAATTTTGTTGAGGATTTTAGCATCTATGTTCATTAGGGATATTGGCCTGTAGTTTTCTTTCTTTGTAGTGTATTTATCTGGTTTTGTAATTAGAGTAATGCTGGCCTCATAGAAAGAGCTTGAAAGTGTGCCTTCCTCTTGAATTTTTTGGAATAGTCTGAGGAGGATAGGTTTTAGTTCTTCTTTGAGAAAATAATTTTCTCTGTGATATATTTGTTTTTCTGTAAGAATTATATTGACCACTTTTCAAATCTTTTGTTTACATTCTGAAAGCCATCATTGCAATGGGTGTTACAGCTCACTCTTCCTATTTCTGGCTGGTCCCAAAATCAGCAACACAGAGAATATGAGTTAGTTTCCATTTAGATTGTGAATTCCTTATGCATTCCAAATATTAATCAGTGTTTATTTCACTTCTGGATCCTCCCTTTTTTCCACATCCTGTCCTCTACAGTCTTCATACTAAATAATGAGACACGGCTGATGCTGTTTGTTTGTCCCTGTTGGGATATTTTTAACAGCAGACATTTTCTCTATTATATTCAGCTTTGTCAATTCTTGCTGAATATGAGTCTTATTTCTCTTTGGCCCCTCAGAGAGTCTCATCCATGCACAACACACCCTTTGAAGTAAAAGGGATCTTCCCTCTTTAATGGTCTTTCTTACCCAGGATGCCAAAAATGAGTAGGTCCCTCCCAAACAACTGAATAGAGGGGCTGTGTTGTCTCGGTGTTTGACAGGACCCCATCTCCACATTTCTTCCAGAATGTAGAGTAGTGCCAGTACCCACCTCCCCATGTTCCTTAAATGTTAAATGGATGGATGAATGTGATACAATAAGAAAACATATAAAACTAAAAGTTAAGCACAAGCATTCACATTTTCCAGTTGTATCAAAAGCAGGATGTTTCTGATCAAACACTGAGGCATTTAGCAAAAAGAAGTAATTACAGATGGAACCAGTAAATGATCCCAGAAGAGTAACTGACTTCAAACAAAAGGATCCATCTCATTCTTACTGTGTCTGCCTCTTCCAAAAAAGCAGAACCCTTGTTTTATTTGGAAACATATCATATGTAATGCTCCTAGAGTCTTTAATGTGCTATAAACCAGCAAAGAGTTGTATCACAGAAAATCTACCAGGAAAATAAAAGGTGAGAGTGGGTGGCTGGTAAAGTAAAATGCTGAAGAACTATTGAATGCAAATTTGTAAATGCTACTTAGGTTTGTGTTCACTTTTTTGTTACCATAGCATTGTATACTTTTTAAATGTCCATGAAGCAAGTATTATTAATAAAAAGGTTCCAGACATCATAATATTTCAAAATGTATTGAGAAAATGACAAACTAAAACTAGAAATAGTTTAGAAGTACAGCAAGACACAAAGAAACAAACAATAATCTGAAGATAACACTTGGAGGATAGAGGCTTTATTGCTCTACTTGAAAAACACTGAAAAGAATAAAACAAAAATCTTATTTATGGCATTCATTTGTGTCACTCAGTGCATGCACAGTAATAGCAGAATAATGGAGACAACTAAATTCTGGCCATTGTCACAGGAAAGAATGTGATCAGCAAATAAAAAAGCTGAATTTTTATCACAATAACATTGATGTAAAAATAAAAAGATGTTTCCAAATCCAGGGGCAGCAAATCTATTAATAAAACTGGGAGCAAAATCTGGAGGTGGTGTTTAGCATATGGAACACACAGAAAAAGCACTCAGATTCCAGAATCCCCTTCTCTCACCAATCTTTGCCACAGTAACTGACTAAACAATGTGTTTTGTTTGTTTGTTTTATTGCTTTAAGTATTACAAAGAGTATTACATATGTCTCATTCTTTTCCCGCCCTTGACATTCCCCCAGCCTCTCCTACCCCCCAGTGTCTTATGTCCATTGGTTATGCTTATATGTATGCATACAAGTCCTTCGGTTGATCCCTTATTCCACCCCCTTCCCGCCCCCCAACCCTCCCCAGCCTTCCTGCTGTAGTTTGACAGTCTGTTCGATGCTGCTCTGCCTCTGTATCTATTTTTGTTCATCAGTTTATAATGGTCTTTATTATCCATAAATGAGTGAGATTATGTGGTATTTTTCTTTCATTGACTGGCTTATTTCACTTAGCATAATGCTCTCCAGTTCCATTCATGCTGTTGCAAATGGTAAGAATTCCTTTTTTTAAAAGCAGCATAGTATTCCATTGTGTATATGTAACACAGTTTTCTAATCCATTCATCTGCTGATGGGCACTTAGGCTGTTTCCAGATCTCTGCTATGGTAAATTGTGCTGCTATGAACAGAGGGATGCATATGTCCTTTCTGATTGGTGTCTCTGGTTTCTTGGGATATATTCCTAGAAGTGGGATCACTGGGTAAAATGGGAGTTCCATTTTTAACTTTTTGAGGAAACTCCATACTGTCTTCCACAGTGGCTGCACCAGTCTGCCTTCCCACCAGCAGTGCACGAGCATTCCTTTTTCTCCACATCCTCTCCAGCACTTCTCGTTTGTTGATTTGTTGATGATAGCCATTCTGACACATGTGAGATGATACCTCATTGTTGTTTTGATTTGCATCTCTCGGATGATTAGTGACTTTGAGCATGATTTCATATGTCTCTTGGCTTTCTGAATGTCCTCTTTTGAAAGGTGTCTATTTAGGTCCGTTGCCCATTTTTTGATTGGATTGTTTATCTTCCTTTTGTTAAGTTGTATGAGTTCCCTATAAATGTTGGAGATTAATCCCTTATCAGTGATAACATTGGCAAATATGTTCTCCCATGCAGTGGGCTTTCTTGTTGTTTTGTTGATGGTTTCTTGTGGTCAGTTATCCTGAGGGCTCATGTTAGAAAACTTCAGGTGCTTCTTTACTAAGGTGAATACTGTCATACTGCGGTGGACATAGCAGTGGACGCTCTAACAGAAAAGAGCTGTGAAATGCCAACTCTCTCCCTGCTCCTTTGTACTCCTCACTTAGTGTGGCAAATGCTCATTCCTGACACAGCATAGTAACTCACTTCCCTGCCCCAACAGTTAGACAAGGGGACATTAACATCCAAAGTTTAAAAAAGTAAGTCCCTGATCTTTTTGGTTGTTAGCAAAGCTGCCTCCTATTTCCAGATGGGAATCTCATTCATCTGGATTCTGGTGTATTCTCCAAAGAACCTTCTCATTCCTGCAACTCTATCATGTATAGATGGTTTCTTGTCTTTCTGGAGTGATGATCCCTATACTTCAGGAGTAATCCCTACTTAGGCCATTTTTCAAGGAACTCCCTGATCTGGTACCAGTTTGTCGTTACACATGTATAATGCTCCTTTTTAAAGCCCTCCTGTCCCATTACACCCACTATATGCCAGGCTGGAAAATCACTCGGGTCATCTCTGGATGGCCTAGTAGTGCCTGTCCTATAAGACCTAACTCAATTAGCACGTCTTCCAGGGACCTTTCCGTCATCCTCTGACTATGTCTCCCATTACCACCACCACCACTAAGCTCCCTCAGGATTTAGTATCCTTATCTCCATCTGTAGCATTTACAACTTCATAATTTAGACCAGAGATAATTACATAAGAATATTTTCCCCACTAAATAATAATTCTGAAATGAGGATGAATGAGTGATTTACTCTTATATGTACTTTATAAAAAATGAATAAATGTTTCCTGCATTACATGTTCAGTGACATTGTATCAATGCTTCAGTACTCAATACCAGGTCCATTGAAGATACAACTGTACGCAGCCTGGCAATCTCATTTCAGTAGTTAACAAATGGTTCATTAGTAGAAGATCTGCTTCCTTTTAATGTAAATACTTATTCAGATCTATTATCCTTCCCTCTGCATCTTTTAACATTCTCCCCTTTACTCTGTGACTTCTATATACACTGACTATTTTTTAATATATTTTTATTAATTTCAGAGAAGAAGGAAGAGGGAGAAAGAGATAGAATCATTAATGATGACAGAGAATCATTGATCAGCTGCCTCCTGCATGCCCCACACTGGGCCAGCAACCTGGGCATATGTCCTGTCTGGTCCATGGGTCAACGTTCAACCACTGAGCCACACTGGCTGGGCTACACTGACTATTTTTTATTCCAAAATATATCAAAGTTATATTTACAAATGCTATTCTTTTTTTCCTAAAATTTAACCCCCAGTTTTATTTTCTGCTTTTCGTCTGTTTAACTCTTACTCAACCTTCAGATATCATCACTATCTCAGAAAAGCCTTCTCTGACACGTTGATCTCAGTTTCTTTTTAAATATACTTTTATAGAATTGCATTTCATTCCTTCAGAGTACTTTTTGTATTCAATAATTAAATATCACATATAGTTAATACCAAGATTATTTGCTGAAAGTCTGACAGTCCACTATATCATAAGCTCCCAGACAACAAAGATCATTTCGGGGTTTTGCTTACTTATTCAACCTCTAGCATCTTCCAAATTACCTAGCAGATAATTGCCAACCAGTAAATGTTGAAATAAAAAGTGGATGAACTCTTTATACCATAAACTAGAGGCCTGGTGCACAAATTATTGCATGGGTGGGTTCCAGCAGGCCCAACCCAATGGGGGCCAATCAGGTTGGGCTGGCCAGGGGGAGGGGACACAGGAGCTTGGCTGGCTGGCCCCACCCTCAATCAGGGGAGCTGATTGGGGGCCAGGCCATCCAGGGGGAGGGGCCACAAGAGGTTGGCGGGGGGCCATTCAGGGCCCGATTGGGCCGGTTGGCCACTGTAATGCTCATCATAGCGACTGGTCATTCCAGTCATTCTGGTCACTTGACTTTTATATATATAGATGTTGACAGTACCTCTAGGGTGATTCATTTCAGTATCATGGTTTGAGGCTCTTGGATTGAATACAAGCTCTTTACTTACCATCTTTTTAACTTGGAAAATCACTCAATTACTCTAACTCCCAATTGGCCCAACTGAAAAAGGAGGAAGGTAATGCCTACCTCACAGAGTTGATGTACACACAAAGCTGATATTTACTGAGAATAGTAGGTGCTCAATGAGAGCTAATTCCCTTTTTCTTTCCTCAATTAATTCCATTTATTGTGGCTATGACTTATTTGACTCCATATAATCAATTACCAAGATCAGAAAAGAGAATCAGCAAACAAACTTTATACTCAAAACACCTTGTGTTTGTTTGCTTTTGTTCATTCAACAGAGAAGTGTAGGTTAGATCATGTAAGGCTTTGTAGGTGATGAAAATGAGTTTTGGTTTTATTCTAAGGACACTGAGAAGATATTGAAAACTTCTTAAGAGCTGAAAGGAAGTTTTCTACTATTCAGTTTTGTTCTATAACCTGGAAAAGGCAATGAGATATACAGAGCTTTTATGACATTAGACTTCTTAGGACAGAAACAAAGAATCTAGAATGTATTAGTCAACCATTGATAGATTAAATTCTTAAGAAAATAGAATAGGAAAAAAAAATAGCTAAAATGATATCACTTGGAAAACTAACTGCAAATATTCCCTGAAAGTTCCTCCCAAATTGGGAAAAGGCTAGGTCAGTGGTGTAAATAGTTAAATATGTCCAATATCCAGTTTTCCAAAGCTTGATGGGCCTATAGATTTTTATCACAATCCCAAGGATTTCATTTCCTTGCAGCCTTCTCTCTTCCCTTTCTACCTGCAAACCATGGAATTCCAGAACAGACTTGCAAGTTAAACAGAAATAGCCATTTTAAACTATTCAGTGAAGAAACAGTAATAATTTAGGCATAAGATGCCTATTCTGTGGGATTTGAGGGGTGTTATGAAAAGCTATTTGCCTACATTTTCTCTTCTCAGGTTGACTGGATGGATTTAGTTCTTTGAATCCAATAAAAAAATAAAGCAACAATAATAAAATTTCAACTATGAAAATGACTGAATTGACTGGAAGCTACTTAAAACAGTTGTCCAGACCAGGTGTTCTCCACCCTTAAATCTGGCTAAGAAATAAATATTTCATAGGGGAAGGAAAAGTTTCATAGGGGAAGGACCCTCTTATGGTCCCTGAATGGGTCTAAAAAAGTAAAACCTAGACAGATTAACATGAGTAAAGCATGTAGATTTATTTAGCATAAGTTTTATGTGACATGAGAACCTTTACAAGAAAATAAAGACCCAAAGAAATGGTTAGACCTGAGTATTTATGTAAGGTTTGATGGAGAGTGCACAGTCATGGAGAAATATGACAGATTAAGGAGTCTGAAGTAATTTCAATATCTCTCTCTATATAAAACCTTAATATGCAAATAGACCAAACGGCTGTACAATGGAACAACTGAACAACCAAACAACCAGTCGCTATGACATACACTGACCACAGGGGGGCGCATGTGGAACATGGTGGGCTTTGGCCACAGCAGGATGGTGGAGCAGGTGAGTGGGGGTGCCAGACCAAGGCAGCGAACCGGTTGCTATCATTGGGGAGAGCCTCTGGTGGTTACTGAAAATTCTTTGATCCTGCATGCTGTGGTCCCCCCCTGCGCTCACACCCAATGCCAGTGCCAGAGCTGCCGCTTGCACCCTTTGCCAGCCCTGACCACCCCTCAGAGCTTCACCTCCCCTGCTCCTTAGGGGTGATCGGGGCGGCAGCTGCCTCTCGCACCTGCTGCCAGAGACAGCCCTGCTCACACTTGCTGCCAGTGCTGAAGTCAATGCTTGCACCCACTGCCAGTGTTGGCCCCACTCGCACCCGCAGCCAGTACCGGAGCTGTTGCTTGCAACGGCTTCCAGTGCCCAGCATTGGTCCTGATCACTTGGGTGAAAGCTGCAGCTGCCGGCCCCAATTGCCCCTGGGAGCACCAGCCCCAATCGCTCTGCACTGTCAGCAGGTGCCAGCAGGGCCAGTGCCATCACTGTGTGGGAGCAGCAGCAGCGGGAGTGGGGCAGCAGGCAAACAGGGGACTGGGAGCCATAGTGGGAGGGGCCGGGAGGGGGCGCGAAGGATGGGCTGAGACCTGCCCTTATGCCCAATGTAGTCTTGCGGCCCACAGTTCCTTTCATGCTGCATGAATTCATGCACTGTGCCCCTAGTACTAAAATAAACTCAGCAAGGCCTATTTGCTAGGATTATTCTTGCTATTCCTTCATTTTCAGAGATAAAACTTCTTCTTTCCTCTGGGAATAGGGAAAGAACCTCTCACCTGAAGATTTTAAGACCTGTCTCAAGGAAGAAGGGCAATGAAGGGAGGAGATTAGAGTCACCTTTCTTCTTTTGTTGTTGTTTTTCATTTTTTTGTTTTGTTTTATTTTTTGTTTTCCCAAAACTCTTTCTGTTTAAACTATTCAACTTACCAAGGCACAATATTTTTGGGTAGCAAGTCCTGAATCCCATCAATAATAGTTATTAAAGCTAAAAATGAGCAAGTTGTGTATTTATTGCATATATTTTTAAAGACATCTCTGAAGTCAACTGAATGATCCCTCTGTTGGCAAAGTCTAGCTTGCTTCCCTAGTTTCATGTTTGAATAACATTTTGTTTCCATAAATCCTTAAATGGTACTTCCTATTCAAGCACCTTTTTTATTGATATAAAATTAAAACTAATTAATTTACAAAGGAAGATTAAAAGTACGAAATATGTAAAATAGAGCTAATTACTAAGTGAGGCACAGGATAATGATTGTTTACAAGTGTGTAAAGGTATAAACAAAGACTAAAAAACTACTTAACATATAACAAGATTCTGGTGAAATTAAGAAACTCGAATAATATTGACAGGATCTGGACCATGAATAAGATTTCAAAGAGCAGAACTATTTTTGGAAATGAGATTGAAAAATTTCCTCTCCTAATTAAAAGAAAAGATACAATACAAAAGTTCTCTTTGGAGTCAGAAGGTCCTGAGAGGATTGAGCTAAACAAGTATTAATAGTTGCTTAAAACTTGGCAATAAGCCATTCCTTTTCCTTCTGATCAGGGATTCTACACATTATTGTTATTCTCAATAGCTCATAAGATCTCTTAATAACCTTTGAGGTACAAGAAAATAATGTCAAATAAAACAGCTCTGTACTATGTACTTGGCTCACTGGGAATGCCCTTGTATACCAATTTTCCAGTGGAGGCTTAGCCACACCAACAGTGTTTAACACTCTCCCAACACTATACTTTTGTAAAATGTAGTCAGGAATGGAACTTAGAGCTATGCGTGACCAGGGGTGGCACCCCAACCCCCAATCGGCCATGCCCTGTGCGCGACCGGGGGTGGCACCCCAAACCTCTGATAGGCCCTGCCCTGTGCGTGACCTGGGGAAGCGGGGCAGGCACCTAGGGATCGGCCTGCCATCTGCCACCCCGGGGAGAGGGCCTAAGCCAGCAGGTGGTTATCTCCCCAGGGGTCCCAGACTGGGAGAGGGCACAAGTGGGGCTGAGGTACACCCCCCACACACTCCCCACCTCGTGCCAGTGCACAAATTTTTGTGCACTAGGCCTCTAGTAGATGAATAAATAGATAAGTTAAAAACACAAAAATATTTTTTCTTTTTATATTTTTTAATTTATGATTATTTTGTTTTTTACTTTTCTTCTTATCCACTCATTCTCTTTCTACCTCCTCTATACTGAACCATGACCATTCCCTTATTCATTAAATTCCTTTATCTTACTTTCTGGAAATAAGCTCTGCCTCTACAGATTTGGTCCCCCCCTTTTTTCTGGGAGTTTTTTTTTTTGCATTTTTAGGTTTATTTGTTTAGTCTGTGGAGATTTCTCCCTATATATGTATATTTGCTCCTTATTTTTTCTTCTTTTTCTTTTCTATCTTACATTTTTTTTTCCTTTCCTCAATATCATTTTTTGCTCTCTTATCTTTCTCCTAATTCTCTCTTCTCTGGTGGTCACTTTTATTGGAGTTATATGTGTCATGAATACTTTTGTGTTTTTTTCCCTGTGTCATATCTTATCGTTTTGTATTTTGTGCTTTTTTGTCAACATGGTAGAGAGTGAGCCACATTAGCAGACACCTTGGGAAGAGACTCCATCCATGAATGGGACAATAACTCTCAAGACCCAACAACACCAAGAGAAGCCAAATATCCCAAGGGGAATCCCTAGAATAACTAGCCCAGAAGACCTGAGAGACTACACCACTGGGTCCCACAAACATCTAATATATAAGAAAAACTCAGAAAAGTATGGGTGACAGAAGTTTGATCTAATACATAGAAATAACCACAAAGAAACAGCAAAAATGGAGAGACAAAGAAACCACCCCCATACAAATAGGAGGGATCACCAGAAAAGGAAGTAAATGAAATGGAGGCAAGCAATTTGTCAGAGAAAGAATTCAGAGCAATGGTCATAAGGATGCTGAAAAGGATGGAAGACAAATTCAACAACATGTGTAAGAATCAAGAGGAAATGAAGAAGAACCAAGCAAAAATGAAGAATGACATAGCTGCAATAAAGGATGCAATGGAAAATATCAACAGTAGACTAGAAGAAGGTGAGGACCATATCAACAAGGTAGGAAAAAAACACCCAAGCAGAACAGCAACTGGAAAAAAAACCCTTAAAAATCAGGAGGAGAGCCTAAGGGAGCTTTGGAACAACACTAGACAAAACAACATCTGCATAATAGGGATGACAGAAGGAGAGGAAACTGAGCAAGGAATAAAAAACCTGTTTGAAGAAATAATGACAGAAAACTCCCCTGATATTGGGAAGGAAAAACTCACACAAGTCCAAGAAACACACAGAGTCCCAATCCAGTTGAACACAAAAAGACTGACATCAAGACACATCATAATTAAATTGGCAAACACCAATGACAAAGTAAGAATCTTAAAGGCTGTCAGAGAGAGACAGAAAGTTACCTATAAGGGATCTCCCATTAGACTATCAACTGATTTCTCAACAGAAACACATCAGGCCACAAGGGAATGAAATCAAATATACAAAGTGATGCAAAGCAAGGGACTGAATCCAAGAATACTTTATCCAGCAGGCTATCATACAAAATTGAAGGTGAAATCAGGAGCTTCACAGAGAAAAAGGGTGTAAGGGAGTTTATTACCACCAATCCAGAAGTGCAAGGAATGCCAAAGGGATTGCTATAGAAACAAGAAATAGGAAGGGAAGAAGGAACACAGACATACAGAACAAAAATGGCGACAAACAAGTACCTATCAAATAACCTTAAGAGTAAATTGATTAATGCTCCAATCAAAAGACAAAGGATAGGTGAATGGATAAGAAAACATGACCCATATATCTGCTGTCTACAAAGGATTCACACAGACTGATCATGAGGGAATGGAAAAAAATTTTTTTCAGGCAAATGGAGATGAAAAGAAAGCTGGAGTAGCAATACTTATATCTGACAAAATAGACCCCAAAGTGAAGGCCATAACAAGAGATAAGGAAAGCCAACTCATAACACTAAAGGAAGAAATTCAACAAGAGAATCTAACTCTGGTAAACATCTATGCACCCAATCCAGGAGCACCCAAATACAGAAAAAAACCTTCTGGAAGATATCCAGGGTGAGATTGACAGTAATACAATCATAGTAGGAGAATTTAGTACCACATTGATACCACTGGATTAATCCTCTAAAGAAAAATCAGCAAGGAAACATCAATACTGAATGACTCAGTAGATCATATGGAATTAAAATTGACATTTTCAGAACAATGCATCCCAAAGTTACATAATATATTCTTCTTAAGTGCACACAGAACATTTTCAAAGATAGACCACATATTGGGATACAGGCAAAGTCTCTTCAAATTCAGGAAGATAGAAATCATATCAAGCATCTTCTCAGATCACAATGGCATAAAATTAGAAATCAACTACAATAAAAACAATGAAAAAAACAAACACTTGGAGGCAAAATAGCATGCTATTGAACAATGATTGGGTTACCAAAGAGATCAAAGAAGAAATAAAAAGCATCCTGGTAACAAATGACAATGAAAACACAACAATCCAAAATCTATGAGACAGTGAAAGCAGTCCAGAGAGGGAGGTTCACAGCTCTACTGACTGACCTCAAAAAAACACACAAAAATGGTAATAAATTACCTAACCCTACAACTTAAAGAATCATAAAGAGAGCAATAAGAAAAGTCCAGAGTAAGCAGAAGGAAGGAAAGAAGAAAGATCAGAGTGGAAATAAATAATGTAGAGACCCAAAAACAAAACAAAACAAAGAAAAAAAATACAAAAGATCAATAAAAACAAGAGCTGGTTCTTTGAAAGGATAAATAAGATTGATGAACCTCTAGCCAGTCTCACCAAGAAATAAAGAGAGAGGACGCAAATACACAAAATCAGAAGTGAAAGAGGTGAAGTAACAACTGACCCAACAGAAATACAAAGGATTGTAAAAAAATACTATGAACCAGTCTACTCCAACAAACTGGAAAACCTAGATGAAATGGACATATTCTTAGAAAAATACCAGCTTCCAAACTCAATCAGGAAGAATTAAAAAAACTTGAATAGGCCAATAACCACCGAAGAAATTGAAGCAGTAATCAAAAATCTTCCAAAACACAAATGCCCTGGTCTGGATACAGGAGAGTTCTACCAAATATTCAAACAAGAACTAAAACCTATCCTCCTCAGACTATTCCAAAAAAATTCAAGAGGAAGGAACACTACCAAGCTTTTTTTATGAAGCCAACATTATCCTAATTTTAAAACCAGATAAAGACACCACAAAGAAAGGGAACTAAAGGTTAATATCCCTGATGAACATAGATGCTAAAACCCTCAACAAAATTCTAGCAAATCAGATCTAGCACTACATTAGAAAGATCATACACCATGAACATGTGGGTTTATTCCTGGGCTACAAGGATGGTACAATTATTTTCAAATTAATAAACATGATACATCACATAAACAAATTGAGAGACAAAAATCACATAACCATATCAATTGATGCAAGGAAAAGAATTTGACAAAATCCAACACCCTTTCTTGATAAAAACTCTCAGCAAAGTGGGAATAGAGGGATCATACCTCAAGATAATAAATGCCTTATATGACAAATCTACAGCCAACATCATACTCAATGAGCAAAAACTAAAAACATTTCCCCTAAGAACCGGGGCAAGACAGGGATGCCCACTTACACCACTCCTGTTCCACATAGTACTGGAAGTGCTAGCCATAGTGGTCAGACAAGAAGAAGAAATAAAAGACATCCAAATTGGAAAAAAAAGAATTAAAACTGTTCTTACTCGCAGATGACATGATATTGTACATAGAAAACCCCAAAGACTCCATCAAAAAACTACTAGACTTAATAAATGAATTTGGCAATGTAGCAGGATACAAAATTAATACCCAGAAATCTATGACTTTTTTATATAGCAATAATGAACTCACAGAAAGAGAGACTAAAAAAATAATCCCATTAACCATTGGAGAAAAAAAAAATCAGATACTAGGAATAAACTTAACTAAGGAGGTAAAAGACCTGTACTTGGAAAAAACTACAGAACTTTGAAAAACGATATAGAGGAATACATAAACAAATGGAAGAATATACCGTGTTCATGGATTGGTAGAATCAACATCATTAAAATGTCCATACTAACCAAAGCAATCTACAGATTCAATGCAATCCCCATTAAAATACCAACAGCATATTTCAAAGATCTAGAATAAACTCTTCAAGAATTCATCTGGAATTTTTAAAAAAAGACCCCGAAAAGCCACAGCAATCCTGAGAAAGAAGAACAAAGTTGGAGGGATCACAATACCAGATATCAAGCTATATTACCAAGCCACGGTTCTCAAACTGCCTGGTGCTGCCCTAAGAACAGACATATAGACCAATGGAACAGAACAGAGAATCCAGAAATAGACCCAAGCCATTATGCTCAATTGATATTTGACAAAGAAGGCAAGAGCATACAATGGAGTCAAGACAGTCTATTTAATAAATGGTGGTGGGAAATTTGGACAGATACATGCAAAAAAATGAAACTAAAACACCAACTTACACCATACACAAAAACAAACTCAAAATGGCATAAGGACTTAAATGTAAGACAGGAAACCATAAAAATCCTATGAGACTCCATAGGCAGCAAAATGGCAGACATATGTTGTAGCAATATCTTTACAGGCACAGCTCCTAGGGCAATGGAGACTAAGTAGAAAATAAACAAATGGGACTACATCAAAATAAAAAGCTTCTGCACAGCAAAGGAAACCATCTACAAAACAACAAGAAAGCCCGCTGCATGGAAGGACATATTTTCCAATGCTATTTCACATAAGGGTTTAATCTCCAAAATTTACAGAGAACTCATACAACTTAACAAAAGGAAGATAAACAATCCAATCAAAAAATGGCAAAGGACCTAAGTAGACACTTTTTGAAAGTGGACATATTGAAGGCCAAGAGACATATGAAAACATGCTCAAAGTCACTAATCACCTGAGAGATGCAAATCAAAACAACAATAAGATACCATCTCACACCTGTCAGAATGCCTATCATCAACAAATTAACAAACAAGAGCTGGAGAGGATGTGGAGAAAAAGGAACCGTCCTGCACTGCTGGTGGGAATGCAGACTGGTACAGCCACTGTGAAGAACAGTATGGAGTTCTCAAAAAACTAAAAATGGAACTCCCATTTGCCCCAGTAATCCCACTTCCAGGAATATATCCCAAGAAACCAGAAACATCAATCAGAAAGGATATATGCACCCCTATGTTCATAGCAGCACAATTTACAATAGCTAAGATTTGGAAACAGCCTAAGTGCTCATCAGCAGATGAGTAAATTAGAAAACTGTGGTACATCTACACAATGGAATGCTATGCTGCTATAAAAAAGAAGGAACTTTTACGATTTGTAACAGCATGGATGGACCTGGAGAGCATTATGCTAAGTGACAGAAGCCAATCAGAGAAAGATAAATATCACATGATCTCACTCATATGTGGGATATAATGATCAATATAATTTGGTGAACAAAAACATATCCAGAGACAAATGGCAGTGGAGGTGGGGGGTGGGGGTTTGAGAGCAACCAAAGGGCTTATATGCATACATATTAGCATAACCAATGGACACAGACACTAGGGTGGTGGAGGCTTGCCCAAGGTGGGAATGGCTGTGGTGGGGGTCAATTGGGAAAAAAGGAGACATATGTAAAACTTTAGACAATAATTAAAATAAAATAAAATAGCTATTATAAAATAAGGCAAGTGTTGGTGAGAATATGGAGAAAGGGAAACACTTGTGTACTGTTGATGGAAATGTAAATTGGTGTAGTCACTATGTAAAACAGTTGGAGGTTCCTCATAAGTTAAAATAAACCTACTATTTAATTCAGCAATTTCACTTCTGGAATTGGAGTCTTTTTTTTTATAATTTTTTTATTGCTTAAATTATTACTAAGAGTATTACATATGTCTCCTTTTTTTCCCCCCACCCTTGACAATCTCCTGGCCTCCCCTACCCCCCAGTGTCTTATGTCCATTGGTTATGCTTATATGCATGCATACAAGTCCTTTGGTTGATCTCTTCCTCCCACTCCTGCCCCCCAACCCTCCCCGGGCTTCCTGCTGTAGTTTAACAGACTGTTCAAGGCAACTCTGCCTCTGTATCTATTATTGTTCAAAAGTTTATAATGGACTCTATTATCCATGAATGAGTGAGATCATGTGGTATTTTTCCTTCATTGACTGGCTTATTTCACTTAGCATAATGCTCTCCAGTTCCATCCATGCTGTTGCAAATGGTAAGAGTTCCTTCTTTTTTACAACAGCATAGTATTCCATCGTGTAGATGTACCACAGTTTTCTAATCCATTCATCTAATGATGGGCACTTAGGCTGTTTCCAGATCTTAGCTATGGTGAATTGTGCTGCTATGAGCATAGGGGTGCATATATCCTTTCTGATTGGTGTTTCTGGTTTCTTGGGATATATTCCTAGAAGTGGGATCACAGGGTCAAATGGGAGTTCCATTTCCAGCTTTTTGAGGAAACTCCATACTGTCTTCCATAGTGGCTGCACCAGTCTGCCTTCCCACCAGCAGTGAACAAGTGTTCCTTTTTCTCCACATCCTCTCCAGCACTTGTCGTTTGTTGATTTGTTGATGATAGCCATTCTGACAGGTGTGAGATGGTACCTCATTGTTGTTTTGATTTGCATCTCTCGGATGATTAGTGACTTTGAGCATGTTTTCATATGTCTCTTGGCTTTCTGAATGTCCTCTTTTAAAAGGTGTCTATTTAGGTCCTTTGCCCATTTTTTGATTGGATTGTTTATCTTCCTTTTGTTAAGTTGTATGAGTTCCCTATAAATGTTGGAGATTAGGCCCTTATCAGATATAATGTTGGCAAATATGTTCTCCCATGTAGTGGGCTTTCTCGTTGTTTTGTTGATGGTTTCTTTTGCTGCGCAGAAACTTTTTATTTTGATGTAGTCCCATTTGTTTATTTTCTCTTTAGTTTCCAATGCCCTAGGATCAGTATCGGTGAAGAAATTGCTTCGGCATATGTCTGAGATTTTGTTGCCTTTGGATTCTTCTAGTATTTTTATGGTTTCCCGTCATATATTTAAGTCTTTTATCCATTTTGAGTTTATTTTTGTGTATGGTGTAAGTTGGTGGTCTAGTTTCATTTTCTTTCATGTATCGGTCCAATTTTCCCAACACCATTTATTGAAGAGACTATCTTGACTCCATTGTATGTTCTTGCCTCCTTTGTCAAATATTAATTGAGCGTATTGGTTGGGGCTGATTTCTGGGCTCTCTATTCTATTTCATTGATCTATATGTCTGTTCTTGTGCCAGTACCAGGCAGTTTTGAGAACAGTGGCTTTGTAATACAGCTTGATATCTGGTATTGAGATCCCACCTACTTTGTTCTTTCTCAGGATCGCTGCAGCTATTCGGGGTCGTTTTTTATTCCAGATGAATTTTTGGAGAGTTTGTTCTAGGTCTGTGAAATATGCCGTTGGTATTTTAATGGGAAGTGCGTTGAATTTATAGATTTCTTTGGGTAGTATGGACATTTTAATGATGTTGATTCTACCAATCCAAGAACATGGTATGTTCTTCCATCTCTTTATGTCTTCCTCTATCTCTTTTGTCAAAGTCCTATAGTTTTCTGAGTAGAGGTCTTTTACCTCTTTAGTTAAGTTTATTCCTAGGTAGCTTAATTTTTTTGGTGTGATGGTAAATGGGATTGCTTTTTTAGTCTCTCTTTCTGCAAGTTCACTATTGGTGTATAGAAATGCCATAGATTTCTTGGCATTAATTCTGTATCCTGCTACATTGGCGAATTCTTTTATTAAGTCTAATAGTTTTTTGATGGAGTCTTTAGGGTTTTTAAAGTATAATATCATGTCATCTGCAAATAAGGACAGTTTTACTTCTTTTTTTCCAATTGGGATGCCTTTTATTTCTTCTTCTTGTCTGATTGCAATGGCTAATACTTCCAGTACTATGTCGAACAGGAGTGGTGAGAGTGGGCATCCCTGTCTTGTTCCTGTTCTTAGGGGAAATGGTGTTAGTTTATGTCCATTGAGTATGATGTTGGCTGTAGGTTTGTCATATATGGCTTTTATTATGTTGAGGTATGATCCTTCTATTCCCACCTTGCTGAGAGTTTTTATCAAAAATGGGTGTTGAATTTTGTCAAACGCTTTTTCTGCATCAATTGATATGACTATTTGTTTTTTTTCCTTCAATTTGTTTATGTAATGTATCACGTTAATTGATTTGTGGATATTGTACCATCCATGAATCCCTGGAATAAATTCTACGTGGTCATGGTGTATGATCTTTCGGATGTACTGCTGGATCCAATTTGCTAAGATTTTGTTGAGGATTTTGGCATCTATGTTCATGAGGGATATTGGCCTCTAATTCTCTTTCATTGTGTTGTCTTTACCTGGTTTTGGTATTAGGATGATGCTGGCTTCATAGAATGAGCTTGGAAGTGTTCCTTCCTCTTGAATTTTTTGTAGTAGTCTGAGGAGGATAGGTTTTAGTTCTTCCTTGAATGTTTGGTAAAACTCCCCTGTGAAGCTGTCTGGTCCTGGGCTTTTGTTTGCTGGAAGCTTTTTGATGACTGCTTCAATTTCTTCCATAGTTATTGGCCTGCTGAGATTTTTACATTCTTCCTGATTGAGTTTCGGAATGTTGTATTTTTCTAGGAATATGTCCATTTCCTCCAGGTTGTCTAGTTTGTTGGAGTAAAGTTGTTCATAGTATTTTTTAACAATCATTTGTATTTCTGTGGGGTCTGTTGTTATTTCGCCTCTATCATTTCTGATTCTGTTTATTTGGGTCCTCTCTCTTTGCTTCTGGGTGAGCCTGGCTAGAGGTTTGTCAATCTTGTTTATCCTTTCAAAGAACCAGCTCTTGGTTTCATTGATTTTCTGTATTGTTTTTTTGGTCTCTATTTCATTGATTTCTGCTCTAATCTTTATTATCTCCTTCCTTCTGCTCACTCTGGGGTTTTCTTGTTGCTCTCTTTCTAATTCTTTGAGCTGTAGATTTAGATGATTTACTACCATTTTTTCTTGTTTGTTGAGGTAGGCCTGTAGAGCTATAAACTTCCCTCTCAGGACTGCTTTCATTGTGTCCCAGAGGTTTTGGATTGTTGTGTTTTCATTGTCATTAGATTCCAGGATGTTTTTAATTTCTTCTTTGATCTCATTGGTAACCCAATCAATATTTAATAACATGCTATTCAGCTTCCAAGTGTTTGAGTATTTTGAGTTGTTTTTATTGTAGCTTATTTCTAATATTATGCCTTTGTGGTCTGAGAAGATGCTTGGTATGATTTCAATCTTCTTGAATTTGGGGAGACTTTGTTTGTGACCCAATATGTGGTCTATTTTTGAATATGTCCCATGAGCACTTGAGAAGAACGTATATTTTGTGGCTTTGGGGTGAAGTGTTCTGAAGATGTCAATTAATTCCATCTGATCTAGTGAGTCATTTAGGATTGCTGGTTCTTTGCTGATTTTCTGTCTAGCGGATTTATCCAGTGATATCAGTGGTGTATTAAAGTCCCCTACTATGATTGTATTATTGTCAATCTCTCCACTGATATCTTCCAGGAGTTTTCGTATATATGTGGGTGCTCCTGCATTGGGTGCATATATGTTTATCATGGTTATATCCTCTTGTTGTATTGATCCCTTTAGTATTATGAAGTGGCCTTCCTTATCTCTTGTTATGGCCTTCACTTTGAGGTCTATTTTGTCCCATATAAGTATTGCTACCCCAGCTTTTTTTTCATTTCCATTTGCCTGAATGATATTTTTCCATCCCTTCACTTTCAGCCTGTGTGAGTCCCTTCTAATGAGGCGGGTCTCTTGTAGACAGCAAATGTATGGGTCATGTTTTCTTATCCATTCAGCCACTTGATGTCTTTTGATTGGGCCATTTAGTCCATTTACGTTTAAAGTTATTATTGAAAGATACTTGTTTGTAGCCATTTCTATTTTTTTGTGGCTGTTTTCTTTCTGGGCTTTTTATTTCTTCTTTTTACACCAGTCCCTTTAGCATTTCTTGCATTGCTGGCTTGGTGGTGATAAACTCCCTTAGCCTTTTTTTGTCTGTGAAGCTTCTTATTTCCCCTTCAATTTTGAATGATAGCCTTGCTGGGTAGAGTATTCTTGGATTCAGTCCTTTGCTTTGCATCACTTTGTAAATTTCTGTCCATTCTTTTCTGGCCTGATGTGTTTCTGTTGAGAAATCGTTTGATAATCTGATGGGGGATCCTTTGTAGGTAACTCTCTGTTTCTCTCTTGCAGCCTTTAAGATGCTCTCTTTGTCTTGTACATTTGCCATCGTTATTATGATGTGTCTTGATGTGGGTCTTTTGGGGTTCATCTTGCCTGGGACTCTCTGTACTTGTGTAACTTTTTTCTTCCCCATATCTGGGAAGTTTTCTGTCATTATTTCTTCAAATAGATTTTCTAATCCTTGCTGCTCTTCTTGTCCTTCTTGCAGCCCTATTATGCGTATGTTACTTCATTTCATGTTGTCCTGAAGCTCCCTTAGGCTCTCCTCCTGTTTTTTAATTTTTTTCTCCAGTTGCTGTTCAGATTGAGCTTGTTTCTCTGCCTTATCTTCTAACTCACTAATTCGGTCCTCTGCTTCTTCTAGTCTGCTGTTGAAACTTTCCATGGTGTGTTTGATTGTAGCTATATCACTTTTCATTTCTTCCTGATTCTTGCATAGGTTGTTGATTTTCTCATCCATCCAGTGAATGAATTGTACAACCATTGTTCTGAATTCTTTTTCTGTCATGTTGCACCCTTCAACTTCATTAATTTCCTTTCTTGGTGATTCCTCATTATCTTTCCTCTGGGTGTTGTGTCGTCTCTTCATTCTGATTATCTCCCGATGGTTCAAACGTCGAGTTGCGTGGGCCTGGGCCATGTGTAGTGGGAACCTCCCACCACCCTAGTGTCACTGAAGAGCTCTGACACTAAGATGTGTGGTTGTTGTTGGTTGGTGGGAACCAGGCTCTCTCTGAGTCAGTGTTGCCAGCGCTCAATGTGGCCTCGTACGTGCCCTTAGAATCGCGGACCCTGCCTGCACCATGTTGAAAACCAGAGCCCCCTAGCATGTGCCAGGAGTCAGAGTTCCCCAAGAGACCAGTATCAGAGTCTCTGTTGCTTCGCGCGACCTCGCCTTGAGAATCAGGGTCCCTCTGTGCCCTTGCACCAGGAATTGGATTCACTGGCTCTTAGTATGAATGCACAGGGAATCAGGATCTCAGGCGCAGGTGATAAGAAACACAGTCAAGTCACTGGTGCTTGGTGCTGCCTCCTGCCCCAAGACAAGGGGTCCCTGGGCCTGTGCTATGCGGACAAATTCCCTCTTGTGCGTTTGCTCCCAGCCCAGGGCTCCGAAGCTGGCATTGCTCAAAGGATCAGTTCCAAGGTGCTCGCGCACTTCCAGGCCAAAGTTCCTGCAGCGCTGGGGCCCCGGCAAGGGGTGGTCTATCAGTTAGTTACTCTGGCGCTGCCTGCGAGCCTGCGGGAAGGGGGGAAGGGCTCTGTTACTCACGGATCTGCCGCGGGGATCTCTGAACTTTTGGTGTCCTCAGGTCTGTAGCTGTGGTCACAGGTCTCTGTCCCCAGTGGCTGCAGGGTCCTGGTATGCGTCTGAGATCAGACTGCTTGGTGCTAAGGCCAGGATCCTAGTCTCAAGCAGCTCTGTTTCCCAAGATGGTGTGGTCGCTGTGCCTGTGCTGGCCGCCCAGGAGTGTCCGCGCCGGGAGCGGGACTCCGCCGCCTAAGACTGCCCGGTTTAGCTGCCCCTTAGAGGACCTGCAGAATCTAACTGTCCCTAGCTCATACACACACACCACACATGTCCACACACTCCTCTATTACTTCCTTGCGCTCTCACACTCTCTCCCTCCCTACCTTCCTGCTGGTCGCCATTTTTGAAAAAAACTGGAATTGGAATCTTAAGGAAATGAAAACACTAACTTTAAAAGATAGATGCAACCTCATGTTCATTGCAGCATTGTTTACAATAGCCAAAACAGACATAAAAACCATCTACATCTCCATCATCAAGTGAATGGATAAAAAATGTGGTGTATATAATCCTATCTAATAAAAGGATAATATGCAAATTTGCCATCACTCCATCACAAAGATGGCAGCACCCATAGCCACAAGATAGCGGTGCCCAGTCCTCTTAGCCCCGCAGAGTCCCCCAGTCCCAGGGTGGGCAGCAGCTGAGAGCGGGCAGTGTGAGTGGCCTGGGGGAATGCTTGCTTCTTTGCCACAGCAATGAGGCAAGCGTTCTGCGCTGGGCCCCGGATGGGCCTCTGGGCCACAGAGAGCCTCTGGGCAGCAGGCATGGAGCGGCCAGGCCCCACAGAGAGCTACTGGCACACGGATTAATGTGCAGGGCTACTAGTTTATATATAATAGAATATTATATAATAATGAGATATTATCCTGCCATTTTTGACAATGTGAATGCACCTCAAAGGCATTATGAAATAAGTCAGACAGAGAAAGGCACATAGCACATGATTTTACTTGTATGTGTAATCTCAAAAAGAAAACAGATGAACAACCAAAATGAAGCAGAAACAGAATCATAGACACAGAGAACAAACTGATGATTGCCTAGAGGGGATTGGCATAGGGAATAAGCAAAAAAGATGAAGGGGATTAAGAAATAGAAACACCCAGTTATAAAAATATAAGACACAGGATGTAATGTACAGCATAGGGAGTGTAGTCAATAATATTTATAATAACTTTGTACAGGGACAGATGGTTACTAGACTTATTGTGGTAATCACTTTGTAATCTATATAAATGTCTTATTGCTATGTTGTACACCTGAAACTAACATAATGATATATATGTCAACTATATTTTAATAAACAAACAAAAAATCTTTTGCAACCAATAGAAAAATTTTGTCTATTATTCATGAAATTTGTATTGTTTCAATTGTATAAGGATAAAAATCTTTGACAGCTTTCTTAAATAAAGATGCATTTCTACAATATAAGTTTTTATTGTTTCTTCTTCTTGCTTCTTTAAGAAATAAATATTATTTTCATTCCATGAAGAACTAAGCAGGTATTCTAAGAGGTCACCAAAAAATAAAATTAGGATGATAAAGATACAATGCATTATACAGGTAAAGTATTAAAGAATTGTACAACTAAAATCTATATAATTTTATTAACCAACTAGAGACCCAGTGCACGAATTCGTGCATGGGTGGGGTCCCTCTGCCTGAACAGGGATTGGGGCCAATTGGGGGAGCTGACTGACTGGGGAGGAGGGACCACGAGAGGTTGGCCAGCCAGCCATGGGAGGTTGGCCAGCTGCAGGAGTTTGGCTAGCGGAGTGCACTGACCACCAGGGGGCAGCTCCTGTGTTGAACATCTGCCCCCTGGTGGTCAGTGTGTGTCATAGCAACTGGTTGGTTGTTCGGTCATTTGGTCACTTAGGCTTTTGCATCTATAAATGTCACCCCAATAAATTCATAAAAAAGAATAAAAAACATTCATATGTATCATAAAGAATTTTTAATTATTCTATTTGCTCTGCTTGATTATGTAAAAGTCTAAATAAATAAATATAAGCATAGTTATGTTGAGCATAAGCTTCAATGAACCAAATTTCCTCTGAATTTTCCAGATAATTCAGCACCTGTAAATACATTTTTTCCTCAGTTAATAATAGTAGAGCACAGTTAGAGTTAATTAAAATGTTGATACTTTCAAATTTTGTGAACATAAAACAAGAAAATGTGAAATACACTTTTGATGAAGACCATAGTCAATTATATTTTTAAAAATTAAGACCATATTTTAAAAAGCAGTATACATGAAAATAACAGGGCATAGTATAGGGAGTAATGTACCCAATATGACAATTAAAAGTATACAAAAATATATCAAGAATAATTATTTTTTATTTATATTAGTAATTAATTCTCAAATAATATGTTTTGAGGTTTTTTTTAATATGCATGAGTTTTTCTTCTTTTTTATTTTTGAAAGTGCATTAAAAATGATTTTTGTATACAACTCTTTCATAAACTATCAATATAATAAAATGTTGGTTCATCTACACTAATAAAAGAGAAAGATGCAAATTGACCTTATCTTCATGATGCCCACCAGGCAATCAGGTGTGAGTATGCAAATTAACCCAACAAAGGTGGCAGGTTAATTTGCATACACAGGCGCCGAGTGGCTGGGGGTGGGGCAGGTTCCTCACCGCCCCAGCCCTTTTGGGCCTCTGAGCAGTGTGGGAAGGTGGAAAGGTGGCTCTAGCCAGAGCAAAGGTGGTGCCGGCAGCCAGGGGAAAGAAGGCCAATTCTTGCACGAATTTTCTTGCATCAGGCCTCTAGTATAAAAATAAAGTCAATATACAGCTGTAATTGTTTTGAAGACTTTGTTGAATGTCAAGCCATACAAAAATGTGATTATTTTTGGGTATAGTATTTTCAGGATTCTCAAGACCAATTTTATGAATGAGTAAAAACCTATCCTATCTAATAATAGACAAACATGGTAATTGACCGTACCTTTGCTATGCCTCCTATTGGCTAATCAGCATGATATGCAAATTAACCGCCAACAAAGATGGTGGCTAATTTGCATATTTCAGGCAGGGCGAGACAGTGCCATCCTGGCTGCCCTGCCGCCATCTGTGCCTGCTATCTGCTACCTGGGGTAGCAGACGTCCATGTGTGACCCAGCCTGGGGTGGCTTGGCTGGGCAGCAGCGATGGGCCGGCCCGCCCGGGAGTCCCATGTGCGACCCGCCCGGGATGTCCCATGTGCTACCCAACCTGGGGTGCCGCCCCAATCCCCGGATCGGCCCTGCCGTGTGCGTGACCTGGAGCAGCGGGGCAGGCACCAAGGGATCAGGCCTGCCATCTGCCACCAGGGGAGTAGGCCTAAGCCAGCAGGTGGTTATCTCCTGAGGGGTTCCAGACTGTGAGAGGGCACAAGTGAGGCTGAAGGACACCCTCCATCTCCCCTCCCCCGCCAGTGCACAAATTTTTGTGCACCAGGCCTCTAGTCTAAAATAACTGATGTAAAATCATGTTCGTACTTCATTAGCTAGTTGTATTTATTAAACAGCCATTGATTCTGAGATTAGTGGCAAATACCATTAAGATCAACTGAAAGATTTAGTGAAAAACTTCTTTAAAGAACACAGGTATCCTATCAAGTCTCTAAAGTATTTTAGCATTTCAATCTATAATTATTTGTTTCCTGAAAGTTCTTACAAGTTTACATGAAATTAAAGACATCTCAAGGTTAAAAAGTTGTCAATACCTATTCTAGGCTCAAGCATTTTTTCTTGGGATTTTGAAGGTTTTTCTGAAGCAACAAGGTGTAAGCCATAAATCCACTGAGTACATGATCCTTTTCAGCTCTAAAGATTTCAACCATATGACCTATGATTTTCAGTAAATAGAAAACCTTTTCTCTGTCTTGCTTGACTTGTCTTTTCAATTATTATTCTCAAGTAAACATACAATTTCTGTGACACAGTTTTTATTTGCTACTAGAGGCCCATTGCATGAAGAGATTTGTGCAATAGGCCTTCCTTCCTCTGGCTGCCAGCACCAGTTTTCCTTCGGAACCCATGACCCAGGCCTTTGCTCCAACTGCAGCAGAGAAGCCAAGCCTCTTCAGTCTTCAGTCATCTTCAGTCTTCAGTCATCTTCAGTCTTCACTCAGGCAGATCTTTCAGTCTTAGCTCTGCACCTGCATATGCAAATTAACCACCATCTTTGTTGGGTTAATCTGCATACTCATCTTGATTGGCTGGTGGGTGTAGCAGAGTGACACCAATTTGCATGCTTCTCTTTTATTAGTATAGATATTTGGACAATTTTAAAAAATAATTTGTTTCTCTGGAAAATATCTATGTACCCATTTCATTCTATTTTGCTTATAAAAATATTATTATAAAAGGCCACAGAGAATTCAAGTGCTTATAATTCTCATAAATTTTGGATTCACATGCCACCTCCATTTCAGAGACTCCCCAACTCACATAGGCCTGCTGGCTAGACACTCTTCCCTTTCTCTTCCCCCTTCCAACCTCCCACCCACTGTGCTTCAGAGTGGAACAATGTATATATTCTCAAGTCTATGGGCACATGCAAATTGTTCTTCCTTGAATCCTGACAGCTTTAAACTGAGATAACATTCTCAGTAAATTGTTATGAGTCATCTTTTTATTCATAAATCTGCAAATACTAAATTCAAAAAATCCAGCTATGGTCATGACCTCTGAGTGAAAATGTATTGGCCCTAGGGCTTAAACTTTACACAATAGAAATAATTTTACATATGCTAAAAGAAGGAAATTCTAAGATAATTTTCCTCAAGAATAGAAAGAAGAGTAGTAGAAAGAGTATGCCAGCAACAGATTAGAGAAGGTGCTGAAAGTGAAGAGCAGGTGGAATATGATTGGGAAATGGAAATGACAGACTCACCTCAGAGACAATTTCAGGGAGTGCTATCGTATTTTGAATATATTTGAATCTCAGGTATTTGTTGGAATCCTGAAAATAAGCAGTTTCCAGAGAAGGGGAATCTGGTAGTTTATTTAAAGTAGCGAAAGAGCAAGAGTGGTTAACCTATCAACAGTAATAGACTAACAGAGTGTATGCTGTAGGAATTTGTAGCTAAATATAACAGTATCTAAACATGTTGACTATTTGTAGATTTGACTAAGTCAGAGCAGCAAAAAAGATCCACTCTTTTAATACTGTTCAACTAGAACAAAAAGAGAAAAGCAGAGTGATTCCTCTCTAATGAAGGAGGGCCAGATTAATGAAATAAGCATGCATTCCGCTGAGTGGGATAGAGAGAAGTACATAGTTTTGATGCCTCTTTGGGAATAGATGTTAATGAAGTCTGTGTGTGGAAGATGGGGAATTCAAAATGACTCATAGGTGTTTGGTTTGAGATATTGTGTGCTTGCTGGTAGACAGATAAGGCAGTAAAATCAAGAGTTCATTGTAAACCTTCTAAATTTGAAATGGCAAACAGATATTTATTGGGATGTCAAATAACATGGCATCTCTAGCTATAAGGAGAGATAAGGATGGCAAAGCGTTTTGAGAGTTCTCAATAACAAGATTTAAAGTAATGGGAATGAATGATATCACAGAGGAAGAGCTGAAAGAGAAGTTACATTGACCTTTCAACATATATACATAGGATATGGAATAAAAAGTCACTGGAGCAGAGATAGGCTTGAAGTGAGCTAGGCAGAGATGGCATAAAGCAACAACAGGGAGATTTGTTGCTGTTTTCCAAGAGGGAATAATCAATTATAACAAACATTGCTAAGAGATTGATAATGAAGGCAAGACATGAAGATCATTGCTGATTTTGATGCTTCAGTGAAGTTTTATGGAGGGAAATCAGATTTAAAGAATATGAGAAATAAATTATTGGTTAAAAAGTGGGGCAATAGGGTAAAAAATCTCATTGTGAGGGTTGCAAAAGTTCAGCAGTAATCAGAAGTGATATGAAGTTACATAAAGTTTTTAAGATGAGAGATACTAACACATAGTAGTAGGGATGTAATGCAAATATGAGGGATTTACTCTGATATCTTTGAGATTTTTTAATAAGATACAGCATTAGATAGTGTGAATTCAGCTGTACCTGACTGAAAAAAAAATGAATACCTCTCCAAGCTGCGCCTATCAGAGTGTCACTCCTAAAAGCTGGAAATGGAATATAAAATACCCACGCATGAGTCCTCTGTATATTGCAATGCCAGAAGTTTTGTTCTAAATGCCTATTTTTTGTTTGAGTTAATATCTCTATAACATTCAAAGATCACTAGGAACACTAAGTTAATGTTAAGCTTAACATTATGTAAACAGTAAACAGACAAAACTACAGGGTTTCCCAATGTATTCGACCATAAAATATTTTTTAAAGAATATTGCAAGGGACTAATGTTCACAAAAAACAACTTTCAATATTGCCTAAGTCTTGCCTTTATCTTGGTTTACTTGGGGGTTCATCTTTATGTTATGCTGCTGGGTTGGCTTCATTCTGATTTTATTTCTGCACTCATCACTTCACCTTCCACCTATTTCTATCAAACACCATATGGCATATACCAAATCTGTACTCTTCACTAATTTTACTCCCAACCCCTCTGAAACTTTGGGAAACTCCCAAATCACTCAGAGATTTGCCATTTGAGATGGGAAATTCATTGTCTACCATAAACCCTCTCATTTATGTTCTTGGAAGTATCTCCTCAAAATAGTTATACTAAGTTTTGAAAATTTAAGTAATAACATTTATATTTTCCTTAGTAAAAAAGAGTTAACATAAAATACACTAACCTTCTATTTTCAATTTTCTTTAAGCAAAGGCTATACATTCCCTATTATAGAACCTCAAAATGCTCTACTTTGATACCTTCAGAAGCTTAGAATGCCCATAAATATAGTACATGCTCAACACAGATTTCTTTTAACTATGAGGTGGTGTTTGGCTTTGCACTGCATAGTTACTTGTTTCCCTTTTAATAAGGTTTGAATTTAGAATAGCAATTGAATTTCCTTTCAAATACACTATATTGAAATTCCACTTGCTTACCCACATCTCTTACTAAAAATTCTTAATTCTCATGGTGAGGGGAAAAATAATTAAGAACTTCCTCAAATATACTTCTCAGTACTTATATGTATATCAAACATGTGTTGCAAAGACACATGTTTTGCATTTCAAACCAGAAACCCTGGCTTATATATACTTCCCATGTGTGCATAGCCTTAATCAAGACAGAACCCATTCGGTTTTTACATAGCAATAAAAGCACAGAAACAATTCAGGATTTTGTTAAATAGACCCCTAAATTTATTAGAGTTTACCTCTTGTTTTTGTGAGGAGAAGCTATTATTTCTGCTGCAAGCTATTAAACTCCCCAGGAGTGGAAATGAGCATCTGTTGTAGCACAGAACAGGATGGGAAGTCCTGGAATGGAAAAGTGGAGAGAAGGAAAAATGGGAACCAACTCTGGGAGCAGAAAAGCTTTCATGCAGAAAGTTCTTCACCCTAATCAGCTATAGCTATGTCAAAAGGTATCAAGAGCTCACTCAATTGGTTAGAAGTTAGTAAATTCAGTTTCTACAGGAAAGGGAAAAAGTGGCGTACATGGCAAATAAGATGTACAGAATTTAAGATAGTAGAGAGGGAAGCGGGAAATGGAGAGGGGAGGGGAGCATGAGAAAAGAGGAGAAAGAAAAGAAAACAATGAATGAGGGAGAATTGTGAGGTTTTATAGCCAAGTCTCACCTTAAGACAACTGGGAAAATGGTTACCTGATCACAATCCTAACGGGCATTGTTGATGACTTATGGCTACATGACTAATTTGACTACACTGTAACTATCTGGACTAGGCTGAATCATTTTAAGATTATCATATGTTAGTGGGCCATCTAAGATTTATGTGAAGGTGATGACTTACTTACTTTAGTAATAATAGAAAATATTTTCACTTGTTTTACAAAACTGTAATTGAGTATATTAAGAGAAATAAGTATATGTTTCACCATTGCATTTATGTGCATGCATATACACACAATCATATATGTATGTGTTTAAATATAAATATGCATGCACATGTACATACTCACATGCTCATGAAGGTTTCTGAAAGAGTAGTACCCTGTGCATGTTAGATTTTTTTTTCTTCTTCAAAAAATGTTTAGCTACATTAAAATACTATTGACAAATATTCTGACACTTGGATTTTTATTCATGTGATTCTTATAGTCTTTGAAGTTAATATCTGCTCTCTTTTTATATAAAATAGACTGTTTTTTAAAAAGCAATGTCTGCCCTCCTTTATTAATATCCAATTCAGTAAGAAAATGGCTGACTTTGATTTCTACGAAACAATATTTCAAAGTGTCAAAATTAAAATAGCTCCTTAATTTTTAAAATTATTCTTTATAGAGAAAATAAAGGTTTAAAATCAAAAGATAAGATTGACTTTGATCTTCAAAGCCAAGCTGCATGCTTGTTGCATGAGACCTGCAGGAAAATATGCACACCTTCTCAGATTACTGTTTATAACACTAATCAGGATTTTAGATAAATTAATTGATTTGATTCAAATGCATGGCTTACATGTTGAGGTTTCAGTGGGACAAATAAATGTATATTAAAAAGTATGGTGAAATCTAAATATTAATTGAAAAACAGAACCTGGTTTTTACTAGTTGTGTTTATACATTTCTCATGACCTACACACACACACACATACCCATACATATGCACACACAATATAATCACAATATTTCTAACTCATTTTACTCTTTAGATATAAGATTCGCCTAATATTTCATAATAAGTCATTCATCTGATCTAATTCTTCACTGACATAGTCAAGACTCATTAAACTTCAAGAGTCTGAAACAGTGAAAACAGTCTGAGCAAAATAGAAAAATATGTTTGACTCATATAATTGGGAAAGTCAGGAATGAAACTAGTATAAAAATATCTGGGACCACTCACTAGCTAAATATCAGGAGTATCTTTCTCATGTTATCACGCTTTTGATTTTCTCGGCACAAAACTGCATTTTTCTCTTGCTGCCGATGGGCTCCCCCCCCTCCCCCCCAAATGGGGTAGACAGTAAGGCTGATTATTTTCAAATCATTATAGTGATTTTCTCTATGCCTCCCCCTCCCCCAGATGCCTGGTTAGTGTTTTTATTAAACCACCTGGATGATGTGTGTGTGTTTATTTCTGGAGCAATCACTGTGTCAACGATCGCGAGGCCTTCTGAGCCATTACATGAGCCACTCTGAGATAGGTTTCTGTACCAGTAGCCAGAGCATGATCTTATCTGTAGAAAGGCAAGAAGTGAAGAGAGTAAAAGAGAACAGACATACATTCATGATCACAGCTATCATTTCTGGTTTTTATGAAATAACTAGAGGCCCGATGCATGAAATTCATGCAAGAGTAGGTCTTCCTTCCCCCGGCTGCTGGCACCAGCTTCCCTCTGACCACCAGCAGACATCCAGGACTCAGGCTTCCCTCCAGCTGCTGGCAGGTACCCAGGACCCAGGCTTCCCTTGCAGCCCGGCTTTGTCTGGAAGTCTTCTGGAAGGATGTCTGATCTAATTAGCATATTATGCTTTTATTATTATAGATATGGTTCTCCAATGTTTATAACATCTATGCAATCAACTCAGAAACTAAATATTATTGAATAATAGCTATGAGTCACCACAACTATAGCCATCACACATACAAAATAAGTTATTTCTTATTCTATTTGAGGGCAATTCTGCAAGGTATTTTTCATATTAACTCATGTGATTCACCCCCAAATGTTATAAAAAAGACTATTTCCATTTTACATAATGAGAAAACTAAAATTGTATGTGAACAGCTCAAACAATCTACAGAAAATATATAAAATATGTTCATTTTTAAGAGTGTGTAGATTATCTGAAGACATCAAAAGCATTAGTAGGAAACATGGTGACAGTATAGCATCAATTTGAGTACTCTGGAAAACTTAAATCCTTGCAATGTTGATGTTGGCAATACCAAAAAACAAAAACAAAAAAAGAGTGATAATGATAATGCAGTCATCATTATATATAAAATTAGGTACAACTCAATTTGACCGAATCTGAAATAATGGTAACTTACTAAGACACAATCTTTTTTTTCTTCTTTTAAGCTATTATTTTTTTTAATTTTTATTGCTTTCAGAGAGAAAGGAAGAGGGAGAGAGAGATAGAAACATCAATGATGAGAGAGAGAAAGGAAGAGGGAGAGAGAGATAGAAACATCAATGATGAGAGAGAACCATTGAACCTGCCTCCTTCACACCCCCTACTGGGGATTGAGCCTGCAACCCTGTGCCCTTGACAGGAATCGAACCTGGGACCCTTCAGTCCACAGGACAATACTCTATCCACTGAGCAAAACTGGCTAGGGCATACTAAGACACATCTCATATTTTTCTCACATAAACAAAGTCTGGGAGAGAAGGCACAGTCCATTTTGGAACAGTTACTTTATAATCATCAGAGAGCTATCCATAGTGCTTACTTTATTTTCTATTTACTAGTATTTTCATATTTTCAATTCAGGAGGCATCTGTAACATTTCAGTCATTAGAAAGATGTAGAGAGCATATGAGGTATGTCTCTCTATCTTTAAAAACACTTTTAGTCAGCACATATCATATAGGCGCACCTAGGTACAAAGGAGGCTTGTATATAAAGTCTTTATTCCATTCAGCCATGTATGCCACTAAAAATCTGAGACTCTCTAATAGAAGAAGGGGAAACGGATATTGGACCAGGGAGCTGGGAGTCTCTGCCAAGGACTCACTCATACTCTCTCTGTAATACATCACTGCCATCACTCTTGGAGCACACCTGTTGTTGCCCTGGCCAGGTTTCTTTATGTAATTAAAGGGTAAAATTCTTACCTATTACATTAAACATAAGATTATCCTTTGTGCTTTTCCTTTGTAAATTTGAGCAAATTGTGTCCTCTCTAAATGCTTTGTGAAGATCCACTAAGTTGTACATACTCTTTCTCAAACCTTGCTGTAATATTATATTCATCTATAGTAAAAATGATTTTGTACTGTAGTAGATTGTATCAAAAAAGCAGTTGCTTGTATTATTCCAGAATACACAGCAATCTGTCACTGCTTTGTCAGGAAATACAGTCTATTTCCCCTCTCCTTGAAACTGGGGAAGTATTTTGATTGTTTTAATGAATAAAATGCAATGGAAGTGATGCTGCATATCTTCTGAAAATAGGTCACAAGTGGTGAGAGTTTCCTCCTGACAACGTCTCTTCTGGGATGTTTGGCCTTAGACTCAGTAGCCATGCTGTAAGGAAGTCAAGCAGACACATGGAAAGACCATGTATAAGTACCTGGCCACAGCCTTAGCTACTTTCTGCGTCCCAGCTAACTGCTAACATCATCTATTAGGTAGTGAGTGAGCCTTCTGATTGTTACTGACTGCAGTCTTTGAGCTACCGCAGCTGATGCGTAGTAAGGCAGAGCAAAGCTGTACAGCTGAGCCCTGCCCAAAGTGCACAGTAATGAACAAGGTATATGTGTCATCGTTTTAAGCCGCTAAGTTTTGGGGTGTTTAGTTATGCAACATTAGATAATTGAAACGTACATATTCACAAAAATTTAGCAATGTAACTATAAAAATAACTCCAGGTAAGAACTAATAAAATGAAAGTATGAAGAGTTGTATCATCTAGACATCTAATTTTAAAGGTGAAAAAATTTAAAGTGAGTTCTCTCAAGCAATTTTCTTAAGGCTAGACAGTCATTTAGCATAGTGTACCTCAAAGTCACTCTTGGGTATTCTAATTATTTCTATGCATAGTTCTTTTTTCATTACCTTGTCAAATCTGAAATATGATTTTGAATTTTGCCATGTCAGATTTATACTGCTAGATATTAACCATAGCCCAGTGATTCTCAACACTTACTCTATGGTACCATCACCTTCTGGAATCCCCAAATCCTCTTCATCATTGCTGGGCTGGGCTATTGAATGAAAACCTGGGTGCATTCATGTTTCCATCTAGCAATTTGACATATAATTCTAATGAGCACACACTGTTTAGACTTAGAGGCATAAAGCATGTTCACTGGAGGGGTGTTTCTTTATATCAGAAAATTATAGGTAGGAATATCTTATAGTTTCAACCCTGGGTCTGTCCTCAGACACCATTGTTTTTATTTATATGTGAGAAGGCTAAAAAGAGCTAATTCCAATGTAACCCTGATATTTGGGGGGCTAGCAATTGGAATCCATGCCAACAGGCTCAGTGTACATTCTTGATAACCTATAATTAAGTCATTACCTCCTTCCCAGAAACTGGTCTTGCAGAACCTGTTACAGAGGCCATAAAACTGTGAACAGTGCACTGCCCCGGAGGGAGTGTTATTAACACTGGCACCAGGCCAAATCATCAGATATGGCCTGGAGACCCCCAACACCTGGGGGCCTTCTTGCAAGGCCCATGAAAAGGACTGGAAGCGTAATCCATATTTGTGGGACAAAGACCACAGGGAGATATAAAAAGAAGCCCCCTGCATGTTTCGGTACTCAGATTTGGAAAGTTATTCCCTGAGTCCGCTGGGGTATTAAACAGTGTCCCTCCTTTTCTTTAAAGCGTTGCTTGGTTTTTCTTTGGTCTTCTGCAACATATGAAACAATTGATGGACCAAAGTTGTTCTATCACATAATCCCTTTCTATATTATATTTTCCTAAGAATATTCTATGCATTAGTCCTTAACTGGATCAATTCTGCTCAACACACTGGCCAAGAACTGTGTTTGGCAATGGAATTTCAAAAACAAAAATGATTCACCAGTTTAATGAGGAAGGTTTTCAGAAAGTTGGCAATTTCAGGTTGGGATATAATCAAAATAGTATCTATAGGCTGTCCTGGGATCACAAAGCAAAAGCCCTTATTTCAACCTAAAAACACTTGAAAAAATTCTGAGATGAGAAAACATCTGAGATGACTCTTAAAGAATCAATCATAAATGTTATCTAAACAAAGAAGTTGAACATGTTATTTAAGAGGGGATAGTATAGTGTAGGGTCAGCAAACTATGGCCCCAGGTTCACCTTTGGCCCACTACCTATTTTCTTAAATAAAGTTTATTTAAAAATAGTCAGGCCCCATTGTTACAGCAGAGTTTCACAGTCACAACAGACTCTATGACCCACAAAGCCAAATATATTTACTACAGGAGTCTTCATAAAAAGTTTTCTTATATTTCTGGTATAGAGTGAAGAATGGTACCTAAAGTACTACAATGTGTTAGCGTAAAAAAAACCATTGAAACCTGTAAAGAATTTTTGTGAGTTTATTTGAGCCAAACTGTCGACATATGCTGGAAGCAAAACCTCAACGAATTGAGATAATGTTCTGGAGAATGGTGGGTTACATTTGTATTCATACATTGCAATCAAAAGAGGGACACAGGTGGGTTACATGAAATTCATTGGTGATAGATTAAGGAGGTGGGATAAAGCAAAGCAGGGGTTGTGGGGGAGGGACCTCCTGGGATTGAATAAAAAATAAAATGATGGACACATACTTAGGTGGGTGCAAGAACAATTAACATGATAATGAAGGAATTTATGGTATCTGTCCTGGTGCCCAGCACATTTAGTTGTGCCCCAGGGGCTTCAGAAAAAGGGAAGTTACAAGTTACCCAGACATTTCAAGGATATGTTATCATAGATGCAAAAAGACAGATAGGCTCAGTTAAGGTAAAGGTTGATCTTGTCAGTGAAGATACCAGCCTAGGATGTAATTGCCCACCATAACTGCTTTTAGTTAAAGTTTAATTTCAGACCATCCTTTGTGGATACTTTAGGTCTCTGAGTTTGCAAGGTGCCATGCAGGCCTCCCCTGAGCTTGTCAGGTCAGCATGTGGCCCCTTTCATCCACAAATGTATTCAAGAAATTAGAAAAGTTCAATATAAAAATATATATAAAATTTAAAGCAGAGAAAATGCTTTTGAGTTTGGAATCATAAGTAGGAGACATGAAAAAATGTTTATGTTAGGTTAAGATGCTTATGTTTTATGCTTTGTGTCATGAAGAATAAATTATGAGTTTTAAGAATCAGTGATGTGGCCAGATTTTAGCAAGATTGCTCTGGATGCATTATAGACGTATTGAAGACATTCAAGATAACAGACAAGTGACCATTTAAGAAGTGAAATATCTTGATGACCTGAAATAACACAAAGTAAAGTAATAAATTGAAGAATATCTATTAAGCCTCTTTAGTAAGTAAAATTAGCAAGATTTGCTGAATGTATCTATCCATATTTTGAAAAATATCTGCAAATTTTTGACACTCCTTCCCTTGAATGTAGGCCAGACCTAAGGACTGCTTTCTAACCAACAGAATGAGAGAAAAGTAATAGTATGTCCTCCAAGGCAGTGTATAAAGATCATAACTTCTACTCAATTATCTTTGCTCTAAGGAAGCCAGCCTCTATGTCAGTGGTTCTCAAACTTCCTAATGTTGCGACCCTTTAATACAGTTCCTCATGTTGTGGTGACCCCCAATTTCATTGTTACAAATTGAACATAATAAAAGCATAGTGATTAATCACAAAAAAAATATGTAATTATATATGTGTTTTCCGATGGTCTTAGGGGACTCCTGTGAAAGGGTTGTTTGACCCCCAAAGAGGTTGCGACCCACAGGTTGAGAACCGCTGCTCTATGTCATAAGAATACTCAAGCAGCCTTAGGACAATTTCATGGGAAGAGGAACTGAGAACTTTCCCAAACAGCCAGTACCAATTTGTCATCAATGTGAATGAGCCACCTTGGAAGTGGATCCAACAACACTGTGAAAACCTTCAGTTGACTGTAAGCCCGGCCAACATCTTGACTACAACCTCATGAGAGATCTTAAGCCAGAATCACTCAGCAGGCTGCTTTCAGATTCCTGACTCAAAGATTCTGTGAAAGAAAGAAACATTTTTTGTTGGTTTCAGCCACAGATTATGGGATTAATTTATTATGTAGTAATAGATAATAGACCATCATGGAGTAAAATGGTAAATGCAGGAAGAAAAAAAAAGGGGGGCGGGAGAGTGCTACTTGAGTATCAGCCATACTGATTTTGAAGCGTCAAGTGAACTTCTCAAGTATAATTTAGATATTCTCTCTGAGTCTGACACTTGGGGGAGGGGCCAGAGATTAAACCAGAATTCCTTGAAGTACCTATCTGTTCTAATTTTTATTTTATTTATTCCATTTTTATTTTAGTGAGGATATCTTCATTTACAGCAAGCCATTTGTCCTTACTTTTTGCTTCTATGTCCATTGGTGTATAACATCTCCTTGTTCAACAAATAACTCACACACACACACACACACACACACACACACACAAACACACACAACATTTCTAAAAGAAGAGAACTTGCAAAGATAAGACCTCCAGCTTTTTGGCTTATATTCAAACCTCCTTCTAAAGAAACAAGGCTCTGAACCAACAATCAATGTACCTGGAATCAAGAGAAGGTTTCCACTGAGAGCCAAACTACAGACACTATCAGTGAGTCAAGAATTCAAACCCCAGGGTTTAATAATATTTTCCTTAGCTACTCTAAACATATTCAAATGCTGTGCACTCAAGCTGAAATTTGCTTAGATATGTGCAATAGATAAAGCCACTGGAGTTGGTGAAATCTCCTAATGTATGCATACCAAAACTAGGAAATGCATTCCTAGGCTCAGCTTCCAGCTTCTAGCATAAATATGCCCCTAACACCATACCTTGACACAAAGGATAAAGCATAAGCAGTAGATTTGCTCTTTTCCATGGCTGAGAACACTGGAATAAAATTATATAGTTAAATATTTATATATCAACAAGGAACATCTACAGAAAGTATACTCTAGTTTATAGGAGATTGAATTTGAAAATCGTAAGAAGAAAAGCATGTATCTCAAATGCTATCATGAATTCAAGAAAATATAAATGTCAAGACAGTTTTTTAAATTAAGATTTATCATTTTAAGTTAAAAAAACACTTAACTTATGTAGCTTTTTGTATTTAAATTTTCAACAAACATTTAATAAGTCACTAGTATTCATAAACCATCATGTAAGCACTGAGAACATGAGGACACAAAATACTTTTCTTGAGTGACTGATCTTAGCAAATTGAAATGTGTTATCTTTTCCTATTAAGCTAACTAAATTTTTCATTTCCACAAAATTAAACACACACACACACACACACACACACAGGATTTCAAAGAAAAACAATAAATCACTTTTGTCTATGTTAGACATAATGAGTTCTGTGCTCCTTTAACACCCACAAACTATTCTGCCAAGTTTAGAATAATAACCATATGCAGCTTTGTACGTCCTTAAACTTTGTTATATGACTATCTCTCCCTGAACCAGTATATTTTTTTTCTTTTTCTCCAGTCTGATTTTCTCCTCTAAAGATCCAAGAAAATCATTAATGAACTATTAAAAGATCCTTTCATCTTAGATAAAAGGTTAAGCCTACTCTGTGACTTTCAAGGGTGTGGGTGGTGAGCAGGATTTCACTTACTTAATAGACCAAAATTTAGTGTGTCTTTTTAATATTGAATAAAGAATGGAAACTCATTTCTCTACATAGTGGGGAATAGATGTGGTCAGTTAGCCTGACTTTAATTAGTGGTGGTCAAAAAAGAACATCTAAAATTAAAAATTAGATGATGCTAATGAAGCTTACTTTCTTCTATGAACTGCCATTGAATTAGAATAGGATCATTCCATCTGACTTTGATTTTTCCTATTAAAAACAACAGCAACATATTCCTAAGGTCCCTGTGAAGCTTTGAAAGGCTATACCCCAAGCAACTAAGTGGGAGGCTTGCAATTGTCCAGGAGGGGTGGAATTGATCACTCCCTAATCTATTCAGACAGAACTCCTATGAGAGCAAATCATGAAAAGGACACAATACCCACAGCACATACTCAGCAGGGTGTCTCTCCCTTACAGCCCACCCTCTTCCCCATAACACCCAACAATACACACGTAACACTATATAGAATTTAGTTTGGATTGCAAAGTGGTTTAAAGTCTAGATAGCACATAGCAAAGGCAATCATCCTTAATGGTCCTCAAACATGCCCGATGGAAAGTTCTTTCCAAGAGATCCACATAAGACTGAGTTTTTTAAATGTTTGTATTCTGACAGAATTGTTTTTATGATTGTGTACCCAATTTCCTTCGAAAGACTCTCCTGACATACTTTTTGAAGACTACAGGAAAATGAGCAAAGAGTTCTTGTGGTTTATTGAAGAAAAAGACACTTAAAGACTATCAAAGGGACTTATTATATTTGAAGGATAATAAGGATTTAAAAACAAAACTTCCATGATAGTCATGGATTGTCTAAAGACTTTTATTTGCTTTATTTCCAGAAAAAATAGCAAAATTTAAGCTACACAACTAATATTTTTTGGGCATTATAAATAATAGTTTATTATAATTCCCATTTTGTCTTTGCCCTCCATATTAGCATTATAAATATACACCTTACTTTTTTTCTCCCTGAAAACAAGAGCTACACTGGTGAAGCTGGTTAATTTTAAAAGTACTTCATGTTCCAGAGAGGTGCTCTGACTTGTTCTCAATCCATGTGAAGAAAGAATAAGTGTGTGAAAAAGTGTCTGCTCTCTGTTCTTAAATAAGTTGTTAATACTACATGTTGCAACTCCTGACAGGGACAAAGGGCTGAAGGAGACTTGCAGGGATTTAGCTCATAATTCAAGTAGGTATCATTGCATTATGCTATAAGACTGCAAGGTTACAGTAGAATTGTATGAGCAATGCTATTTGTTGTCTTAAATCAATAGATAATGTTTTTATTAATTATTTGTTGAGTCTTGCTTTTGGTTTTATATTGAACTTTAGCTTTGAAATGATTTCAAGACCAAAAAACAATACCACACCCTCATTAGGTCATAACTGCTTTTTAACACAATCTCAAGAACATTATTTATATAAGTAGACTCTACTTATTAGTCTCATTAATGATGAAGTAATCATGTTTGTTATCCAAAGTTAAACATGATGTACTTTTGGCTTTTATCAATTTTAAATGAGATTTTTTTAAAAAGCATGTATCTAAAATGTTTTACATGACATAATTTACTGTGTTTTTTTTCTTTGTGCTACACTCTATTATTTCTATATGCACAACAAATAAATGGAATCTTCTGAAATAGAATAAATGAAAATAGAAGAAAGGGTAGAGTAAAGGATTACCCACGAGGGCATCATAGGACAAATTTGATGTATTAATACACCAATTTAACATTTTAATTTTGTTTCTGAAAGTCTTAGGTGTGGTAGGAGTTGATCAATATGTTTCACAAACCCTTGAAGGGGAAAGTCTGCTATGGAATGACCAGATAAACAAAACCCTAAGAGTTGGTTATTGAAGGATTTAAAAATGAAAGAAGTGGGAAGACTGGATGAAACAAACAGCACCAGCTCCACTACACTAGGAGTTCCATTGATCCAATTACTCAACAATATTTGTCAATTAACAACTATTGCAAAGCACTGTCCTATGTGCTTTATGCCTTAAGAATAAAAAGAGCTATAAAAATAAAAATGATCAATTACTATACACTTGTGTTTAAATTTAACTTTACAACAACCATATAGGTAAATATTGATATTTCCTTTTCCCACAGATACAGAGAAATTAGTTAACCTGCTCTATGTCAAATTCAGAACTCTTACCATTTGCAATAGCATGGATGGACCTGGAAAGCATTATGCTAAGCAGAATAAACCAGCTGGAGAAAGATAAATATCTCATGATCCACTCATTTGTAGAATATAATGAACAACATAAACTGATGAACAAAAATAGATCCAGAGACAAAAAAGCATCGAACAGACCATCCAACTTCAGAGGGAAGGCAGGGGAGTAGGGGGTAAGAGATCAACCAAAGGACTTGTATGCATGCATATAAGCATTACCAATGGACACAGACACTAGGGCAGTGAGGGCATGTGCTGGGGGTTGGGGGTAGCTGGGCAGAGGTCAATGGGGAAAAAAGGAGACACATGTAATACTTTACACAATAAACAATTTTTAAAAATCTTATGTAAAATAATAAATTTTGAATCTGTGAATTGAACAAGTTTCTCTCCAAAAATCCATGCAGTTAATCAAAGAGTGTATCAATGAGGCAAGTTCCCAAATATTGTATAAAATAACTTTTGTTCCCTAAATTATTTAATAGCACCCTTTTTATTTTTTAAATACAGATACATTTGTGCATCTAATGATGCATAGATAAAAATTTTATGTAATATCAAATATGTTCACAGTTTAATATTTTCATTTTCTTTACAGAAGATATGAAATCCATGGTAAGAATATCAGATATGTAAATTTATAAGTTTTTTATTTATTCTATAAAGGAATTTAATATGTAACTTAATCCCCACTTTCTCTGATGCTTTATTCAGCTATTAATAAAGAAATTCAGATATAATGAAGTTATCTTGGATATAAATCTTGAGCTTTCTAAAAACTTTTCCTGGTGTCAGTGTTAACTGTGAGGGTTTGAGTAGGGAAAAATGTTTATGCGACTACTACTGAATCATAGGTAGAAAAGGGATACCTACCTCTAAGTTATGAACTCTGTGTTTAATGGGTGTATTGCTGGCCCTTACTCTGGGTGTAGCTCATCCCATTTGGTAATTGGTCCTGTCCCAACCCCTGTTGGCAATTGGTTGAGAGTGAGACAGTGCCTGGTCTAACTGGTGCACCGGGGGACAATAGAGTGATTTCCCATGTCACTTTGGACAATGGAAAACTCAGGGGAATTGCCTTTGTTCCTCTGTGCCCAGAAATGCCATGACACCTGTCTTTGTTCAGACTACTATAAGAAAATACTACAACCTGGTGGCTTATGAATAATAGAAATTTGTTTCTCACAGTTCTGGAAGTTGAACACCTAACATTAGGTTGCCAACATGATTGCATAAGAGCCCTTTTCCAACAGACTACTGACTTTTGGCTGTGTACTCACATGGTGGAAGGGACTAGTGAATTTTCTTAGAATGCTTTCATAAGGGTCCTATCTCATTCATGAGGGCTCTGTCCTCATGACCTAGTCACCTCCCAAAGGTTCCACCTCCTAATACTATCACTTTTGAGGTTAAAGTTCAACATATAAATTGGGGGTGGGGGAGACACAAACATTCAGACCATAGCAATACTTCTCCATTCTGTGGCTAATACATCATGACATCATATGGAACTTTCTCCTGAAGCTCGTCATCTCCTTAGTCTCCATCTAGAATATGGGACACAGATTGTCCTAAGTTTCTAAACCCCAAATTTAAAAAGGATGTAGTATATAATTTCATCCTTCCCTTCAGACTTAACTTGTGGGTGAATGTGGGGGAAGTGGGATGTCTACCTCTAACTGCACAGAGCATTCTTCTTCTAGCCTTCCCAAAACAAAAGCTATTTCATATCATGCAGAGAAGAAGTGAGACATGCTGGTCCTTGTTGACCTAAGTCAGTTTTGTTCTTTGTCACCTTTGTTCTTTTGTCTAATCTGACAACTTATCCCCTGCCCCAAGGAAACAGTGGCTTTAAGAGCCAAATCTAAGAGGAAAAAGTTACAGGATAAAAAGCAGCATATAAAAAAAATACCTGAAATCAAATTACAGATCTGCCACCATTCCTCTGTAAAAACTCAGTGTTTATACTCAATTAGTAATAGAGGTATTAATGAATTTTAAATGCAACCAATTTTAAACTGAAATTACTATATATTTCAGGGACATAATTGGTTAGTCACCCAATATTTTTAGATATTTACTATTGTATGTACAATACAAATGCCTGAATCTGTTTCTACCCTGGGGAATATTTAGGGGACTATGTATACCAATAATATAGAACAGATTATTTTTAATTTTGAAACCAGTAGATAAACAAACAGCATTCTTAAAGGAACCAGAGGGTAATGGAAAATAAGAAAATGTGGGAGAAATTAAAATATATGTATATTGACTTATTTACCACTTGCACTGTTTATTCTATTTGATGAGATGACTAGGTGCATTTTTAATTTGACTATGACATTTGATTTAATGTAATGATTTAAAAAAGTAAAATGGCCTAAACCGGTTTGGCTCAGTGGATAGAGCGTCGGCCTGCGGACTGAAAGGTCCCAGGTTCGATTCTGGTCAAGGGCATGTACCTGGGTTGCAGGCACATCCCCAGTAGGAGATGTGCGGGAGGCAGTTGATAGGTGTTTCTCTCTCATCGATGTATCTAACTATCTCTCTCCCTTCTTCTCTGTAAAAAAAATCAATAAAATATATTTTTTAAAAAATTTAAAAAAAAATAAAAAAGTAAAATGTTGGGGCTTTTTCTATAACCAGAACTACTACTATATGTCTAAGTTACTGTGATTATTTTAAATGGAAGAGCCAAAAAACATCCAAAAATAAACAATTTTCTAATCATGGGTTTTATTTTTATTCAATTGTGTTCTTCTAAAGGGCCTAATGCTACACAAACCTTAAATAGGTTATATATCAGAGATTGTCAATCTTGATGATCTAGTCACTTGCATACTACAATTTCTTCATACTTCTTGCTTAATAGTTTGACAAACACATATATTTTTGTTTTATGGAAACTACAATTTTTTTAGGGGATACAGAATATGCTTTAAAGGCAAAAAGTGGTTTATACCATAATCAATTACTCAGCTACAGCTTTAAAATGGTTATTTATAATTTGCTTAGTATGGTTGCCTTGTTTAATGCTTATTTTCATTATTTATTAGATTAATGTTGTAAACACAGTATTGATTCAAAGGACAATGCTTTTCATAAAATATATCTAATCATAAAATTGAGCAGTAAAAGTTGAAATATAGAAACTCCTAGATCGGTTTTATTATCTCTTTAGAAACAGATGTGCTTTTCTGCTTCTGATATATAGACACAGCGACAATTTTAATATTAGATGCACTTACTAGAATTGCCAGACATAATCATCATTAGGAATAATTCCCTATGGAAAGTATTTTAATTGTGCACTTTTTAGAAAAATCTTTTAATTTAAAATATTTTATTTAATAAAAATAATTACAACATTTGAGATTATTTTACCCACTACTCTTATATTAGTGAATGTCAAAACTCAGAGGAATTGAAAGACTTGTCCAAAGCATCATATAGTCAGGATAGTAAGAAGCTAGAAAAATTTCTTGACAAGTGGAATGGGGACACTAACAAGCTAATTAAACAAGGCCAAACAATTTGAGCAATTTACAGCCAGCTAGTGAATCACAATAACTTATCTTCCCTAACCAAAATACTTGAGAACAAATGGTTTATACCTTTCTTCCCTAAACAGAGAATACATAGCTTAAATCACCCTGGTCAGCAAGATAGGTAACAAAAACCCAGTTAGTGCCATTCATGCCAGCTAAACCCTAGGATGGATGAAGTCAGGGAAACAAATAACAAAACACCTAATTAGAGCTAGACAGACCTAAGATAAGGTAAATCAGTGAAGCAGAGCAGAAGATAATCGAAATCTCCCCTATATGCTCATTTTGCTGAATCAACATATTGAAGGACACACCTGGTACACTAATGAATATTTTGTTAAGACCCTCCACTGAGAACTCCCCCAGGATTCCCTTCTGCAGAAGAGTGATAAAAACCCTCAAGACAAAGGAAGCCAGTGCAGGTTCTTTCTTCAGCACGCCCATGCCTTCTCTTGGGCATGAACTTTTTACTTTTTTCCTCTTTACTCTGAAGGTCCATACAAGACTTGCAACTAGGGGAGCAGTGGGCAATGGCAGCTCGTTGAGGCTAACCCCCTGAACTTGTGTCCAAGGCTCCCTTTTGCTCTGACTTTCTAATGTGCTAACAGCAGACCAGTCTTGGTTCACCTTTTTCCTATAATGTTTCTAGGGAGCCAAATCTTCTTCTACCCTAATCCCTTCCTTTGTTTCACTGTCCCCAGCTTTAATAAACTTACCCTCAAAATCACCTGGACTTGTGTTGTGAAACTTTGACTACACAAAGTCAAAAATCTACATACTACAGGCTGACCTGAGGCAGACCTACTCCAGGCCTGGTTCCCATCTGGTGACATAATTAACCAACTTCATATTTTTTCACGTTATAAACTTCCTGTTATCACTACATACATAGTCATTTTGAGGCAGTTTTAAAAATTGCTTATTTTAATGGTAAATTATCATACTATTTCTCTTCCTTTAAATGAATTTTCATTTGTAATTCAATTTTTCTGTGTATCAAATCACCATAAAGTATTATAGCAAACACACGTGTGTTTTTATGGCCAATGAGGGCTTCCAAGTACTTATAAAATTTGAATCGTCTTCAAAATGTCTCCTGTATAGACCTCCCTCTGTCTGTTTCCACTGTTAACTTAATATTGACACTCTTAACTTCTTGTCTATATGCTGCAATAGACACCTAATTGGTCTCCCTTTCCAATCAATACTGCACAGTACTACTAGAGTCATTGCTATTCCCCTGTTGTAAAACATTCATATTCTATTGCTTGGAATTAGTAACTCATTCCTTAGCCTAGCATTTAAACCTCCCCATTATATGACCCCAACTTATATGTCAACCTCACCCTCTAAGTCCATTCTCACATGGAGCTGTCTAGTTGCTATTCCTCAGGTTTTCCCACTATGTTCTTGGCTCAAGTTTTCTCTTTCATCTGAAATCTATAATAATAAAAGCATAATATGCTAATTAGACCAGATGTCCTTCCAGACTTTCTTCCGGACAACCTTCTGGACAAAGCTGGGGCTGCGAGGGAAGCCTGGGTCCCCTATGTCTGCCAGCGGTTGGAGGGAAGCCTGGGTCCCAGTTGCCTGTTGGGACCTAGAGGGAAGCCCGGGTCCCGGGTGCCAGAGGGAAGCTGGTGCCAGCAGCCATGGGAAGGAAAGCCTAGTCTTGCACAAATTTCATTCATTGGGCTTCTAGTCTCTCTCTCTCTCTCTCTCTATATATATATATATATATATATCCTATCTAATAAAAGAGAAAAATGATAATTAGCATATGACCGCTACCCTTCCCATTGGCTAATCAGGGCGATATGCAAATTAACTGCCAGCCAAGATGGCGGCCAGCAGCCAGGCAGCTGGAAGCGAACATGAGGCTTGCTTGCTTCAGTGAAGGAGGACTCCAACATTCCCCGCCTGCCCTGCCGGCCTCTGAGCTGGCAGTTTGAAACATTGTAACAAATATAGAAGCTAAAAAAAAACCCCAGAAACCAGCTTTCAGCCAGCTGGGATCTCAGAACTGGAGATGATACAGTGTTTCAATTATAGAACCGAAACAAACCAGATACCTGCTTTCAGCAGCAGAGGCCTTGGCCCAGAATTAAAAAAAAAGAGAGAAAAAGGAGCGGTTGGGAGCTTCAGTCACCCACCAGCCTGAAAGCAGCCGTCAGCCCCTCACCCAGACTGGCCAGGCACCCCAGTGGGGATCCCCACCCTGATCCAGGACACCCTTCAGGGCAAACCAGCCAGCCCCTACCCGTGCACCAGGCCTCTATCCTATATAGTAAAAGGGTAATATGCCTCCCGGCACCAGGCTCAGTGTGACGGGGGCAGCGCCCAAACCCCCTGATCGCCCTGCGGCTCTGTGTGTGACAGGGGGCGGATCCACAACCTCCCTATCTGCCCTGCTCTGTTCGTGACAGGGGGCAGCACCCCAACTCAGCCCTACCCTGAGCATGACTGAAGGTGGCATCGCAACCTCCCAATCCACCCTGCTCTGTGCATGACAGGGGGCAGCACCCCAACTCCCCAATCAGCCCTGCTCTGAGCCCAACCAGGGGCTGCACCTAGGGATTGGGCCTGCCCTCTGCCACCTGGGAGCAGGCCTAAGCCATCAGGTAGTTATCTCCCGAGGGGTCCTAGACTGCGAGAGGGCACAGGCCGGGCTGAGGGACCCCCCCGAGTGCACAAATTTTTGTGCACCAGGCCTCTAGTATATATATATATATGACATGCACTGACCACCAGGGGGCAGACACTCAACTCACAGGTATGGAAACATGGAACAGACTGATGAATCTCAGAGGGAAGCAGGGAGGGGAGGGTGGGAAGAGATTAAAGATCTTATATACATACTAGAGGCCCAGTGCATGGATTCGTGCACCAGTGAGGTCCCTCAGCCTGGCCTGTGGGGATCGGGCCAAAACCATCAGTCCGACATCCCCTGAGGGGTCCCAGATTGCCAGAGGGTGCAGGCCAAGCCAAGGAACCCCACTAGTGCATGAATCTGGGCCTCTAGTGATCAAATAAGATTCATGATTCAAACTAAATCTCACTTCCTTACATGCCAGTGACAGATGTCACTCTTCAGAATTCACCCCTTCCCCTCTAAGATCAGTCAGTCTGTTCCATGCATCCATGCCTCTGGACCTATTTTGTTCATCAGTTTATTTTTTTTCATTATATTCCACATATAAGTCAGATAATGTGATATTTGTCTTTCTCTGAATGGCTTATTTCTCTTAGCACAATAAATCTCTAGGTTCATTCATGCTGTTTCCAAAGTTCCTTCTTTTTTACTGCTGTGTAGTATTGCATTGTATAAATGTACCACAGCTTTTTTATCTACTCATCTACTCATGGACATTTGGACTGTTTTCAGATCTTGGCTATTGTAAATAATGCTGCAATGAACATAGGGATGCATACATTGAATTGGTGTTTTGGGGATCCTTAGGATATATGGTGAACATGCTCCATCTCAACATACTTGTGAACACTGGTTTAAACGCTTTAAAAGTGATGTTTCGATGTGAAAGACAAAGAATGACAATATCAACCAAAAAAGTTTGAAGATCAACAATTACAAGCACTATTGGATGAAAATGCATGTCAAACTCAAAAACAACTTGCAAAAAGATTAAATGTTGCTCAGCAAACAATTTCCGATTGTTTCCAAGCAATGGGAAAAATTTTAAAGGAAGGAAAATGGGTACCACATCAACTGAACGGAAGACAAATGGAAAACTGAAAAGTCATCAGTAAAATGTTGCTTCAACAGCAAAAAAGAAAGTCTTTTTTGCATCGAGTTGTGACTGGCTATAAAAAGTGGACTTATTATGAGAATCCCAAATGCACAAAATCATGGGTTGATCCAGGTCAACCATCAACATCCACTGCAAGGACAAATCGCTTCGGAAAGAAGACAATGCTCTGCATTTGGTGGGATCAGGAAGGTGTGGTGTATGATGAGCTTCTAAAACCAGGTGAAGCCGGTAATATTGATCGCTACTGACAACAAATAATCAATTTGAACTACTCTTTGATTGTGAAACAACCAGAATGTGCCAGAAGACACAGCAAAGTAATTTTGCTTCATGATAACGCACCATCACACACTTCAAAACCAGTTAAAGACACATTAAAAGATCTTGCCTGGAAAGTATTAACCCACCCGCAGTATTCACCAGACCTTGCTCCTTCAGATTACCACTTGTTCCGATTGATGGCACACGCACTTTCTGAGCAGCACTTCAAAATGTACGAAGAAGTGGAAAATTGGGTCTCTGAATGGTTTGCCTCAAAACAAGAAAGAGTTTTATTGGGACAGTATCCACAAATCACCTGAAAGATGGGGGAAATGTGTAGCCAGCAATGGACATTATTTTTAATAAAGCACTTTTGATGTTTCTCTTGAAATTATCTTGTTTTCTTTGATTACGAAATCCGCATTATTAACTGGTACATCTGGTAATTTGCATTTCTCTGATAAGTGACGTTAAGCATTAAATTTTGGTGATTTTTATATGTTACATTATGCATATTCTTGCCTCCTTAAAATTTTGTATTATATAATTTATTTTTTCTTGATGATTCAGGGCAAGATTTACTAACATTACTGTATCAGGTTACAATGCCCTCATGAACCACTAAGGCTTGTTAAATTGCTACATACTGCATAAGGCTTAATTCAGGAAGTTCTGTATCCTCAGACTCTTTATGCCAGCAGGCTTATTTTAACAAATGGTCTGGGGGTAGGCATGAACTCTCTTCCCTAAGAATGAACATCAAGGTCTTTGTAGCAGCATTTTCTTCTGAGACTTACTGCCCTTCCTGGTTGCTAAAAGAATGTTTTCTCTATAAAAAATAAGAAACACCTTCTTTAAGAATAGGCAAAGAAATTTGGAATTTGACCTTTAATAGACCCACTTCTCCTTGGGATGGATGCTCTTATTTTCAGAGAGTAAAGAGAACTTGGACTGAGGACTAATGTTCTCATAAGTGAGGAATGATCATGTCACAGTGTGGCCCATTCTCTCACCCCTCTTTCATATGTACAGAAATGGAGTGGAACTGCAGCCCAGTAGTCTAGTTATTATTGCTTCCTTCTCAATAGAAAAGGAAATTGTTTCACCACTGCTTTTTGGTGGAAGGTCATGAGGCATTAAGTCACTGGAGTCCTCAAGGGAGGTAAAATATAGCAAGGGCAAAATGCAATGTGAGTTGAGGGAGCAGGGACTTGATTTCCTATGGGAATTTCCAATTATGTATGTTCCACTCCTCCCTCTCTCTCTCCTCCCCTCGCCTAAGTTATAACTTCTGGATTCAATATTAACCACTGTTCTTCCCTTTGTGTCTTTTCTTGTTTTCCAAGCAGCCTCAATTTTTCCAAGTGGATGTCTCTTTCTCCCTTGAAAGCTAATAGATGCATTGATTTAATCTAAGCAATCAGAGTAGTGAAGTGATATCTTTGCTCTAGTGTTTTTTAAAACAAAATTTTTATTTAGGACCTCTTTTCAGAATTTGTCTCATGAACAAAAATTATTTCAGGTGGCATTTGGGAGCACATGCAGCATATACACAAAGGGAAAGAGGGGATCCTGCTTGTCCTCCTTCTACACTTTCTCCTGGAGCTCTGCTCACACGTGGCTGCCAGAAGGAAACGTTTTACAGAGTTTTTATGTGGTCATAGATCAGAGGTCAGGTGCTGCACCTCTCTGCTTCGCCAAAAATGCTTTCTGTTGAAATGATTACAAGCCCAGAAATCTAAAAATTTGTTCTTGTTCTGCTTTTGTTGCCAACACATAGCTCCTTAAATAAGTCACTAATATTTGAGCCCCAGTTTCATTCTGTGTTCAATGGAGATAATAACAATGCCTGGCCTCCTGCCTCATGTCACTGATATAAAGATCAAATGAAACTGTAAAAGAAAACCATGAAAATCTCTAACACAGTGTATAACAATGAGATAGTTTATATGACTACACTTTATAAATTCTAAAGAGAGATATGAGAACAATTACGCCTTTTGCCTGTGATTGCTCTCTGAGAGTACTGAGAGCATTGGCTGACCCACAGGGCAGGAAAAGCAATACTGCACATTTAGTTGCTATTTTTCTGTCCTTGCTACACCACAGTCACCTTCTGCATGCCCTTCCAGAAGGCTTCCTCCTCAAGGTGGCTCAGCCGGTTTCTTGTCTGCAGCCATAAAATAAAGCTGTTTATACCTTAACAGTAATATGTTTATTACTTAATTGCAGTGATGGTTTAATGGATGCATACAGATGTCCAAACTCAATATATTAAATATGTGCAGTTTTGTATTAAAATGATATCTTGTTAAAGCTGTTAGAAAAGAATATTAATATGTTCCAGACCTAGTGAAGTGAAAAGCAAAAATGGATGAGATATAAGCCAGTTTTTATAAAGTTCCAATGTTTAGTGAAATAGACACACTCACAGAATCAATTGTAAATGCTCCAGGTCTAGGCTTATGGTCTTTTTTTTTTTTTTTTTTTTTATACCATGGATCCTCAGTCCTGGTCACGGTGCCTGAAACATAATTACTTGTGGAAGGAAGAAAGAAGAGAAAGGAAGGAGGGGGAGGTAGAAGGGCAAGGGATAAAAATCCCAAGTGTAGTCCAATGGGTAGGGTTGGTTACAGAATGATTCCTTTGACTCTTTGACTTAAAAAGGCAGATTTGTCCTGAAGCTTAAACTTCAGAGTTCTTTACCTTTTCCAAGGTTCTGTACATCATTTTTTATCAATGGCTTTGTATTTGTTTCCTTTAAGAGGGCCCCCCAAAGAACCTGGACCCACCTCCCCTTACAAGGTATATACTGCTTCCACTTGAAAAAAGGTTGGAGTGTATGGGCTAGAAAACCCTATTGCCTGTTGGTATTACTTATGTCCATTGAGAAAGTGCTGTAAGGAGTAGTGGTGTGAACCCTAGTAATGTTTTTATTTATTTTATACAGAGATTCGTGCAATAGGCCTTCCTTCCCCTGACTGCCGGCACCGGTTTTCCTCCGGCACTCGGGACCAAGGCCTTTGGTCCAGCCGCAGTGGAGAAGCCAAGCCTCAAGGCTAGGCTTTTCCCCTCTGACCTCAGTGAGGCTTGGCTTCTTCCCTCTGGCCGCAGTCTTCAGTCTTCAGTGTTCAGTCTTCAGTCTTCACTCTGGCCAGAGCCTTCAGTCTTTGCTCCACATCTGCATATGCAAATTAACCACCATCTTTGTTGGGTTGATTTGCATAGCCACTCTGATTGGCTGGTGGGCGTAGCGGAGTGACACCAATTTGCATGTTTCTCTTTTATTAGTGTAGATATTCTAATAAATGAGCTTCACATAGCATTCTTTATTTTTTCTTATAGAATTCATTATCCTACTCAAAATCATCTTCAGTGACATATAAGCATTTGCAACCTAAAAAATTCTGTATAATAAAAGCCTTAAGGATGTAACAACCACAACAACCAGACTCTCAACCCAGGAGGAGGGGAAGGGGGCACAGTGAGGCCTGGAGGTGCATACTATGGCCCAGGGATCCCAGGAACCACAAGCCAGAGCTTGCTTTCCAATAAAAAATAAATAAATAAATTGAAAATAAAAACAAAACAAAACAAAAAAATGGCCAATGCTGTCAGCCCTGGGAAGAACAGCTCCAGGAGGGAAAGGCCTCCCCAGACCCCACCTGGCCTGGCTGATATGCTGCAGGCTCACAGGGACTCACTTGTGACTTGCAGCTACTTCCAGCTACTGGCTTCCTGCCCACCCCTTCCTAGGGGGTGGTCCTCAGGTGGTGACAGGTGAGGAGTGCCCTGCTTGCAGGTGTGGCTTTGCCTCCCTGGCCAATAGCACCAAGTCAGCTCTGGCTTCCAGCTTCTGGCTTCCTACCCACCCCTTCACATACTACCTGCAATTGGGGGTGCAGCTCGACCCCCCCCCCCCCAGCCAATAGCGCCACAGCACAGCCAGAGAGTGGCAGGACACAGCCACCAGCTCTGGCTGGGCATTGATTTGGCTGTGTGACTGACATCCATGTCCAGTTACACTGAGTGTTTACATTTGTAGGGAAGCAGGGCAGCCCACTCCTGCCTCCCACTTCATCTTCTAGGCTAAGAAAGGCCCGCTGATCTCCATGTTTCTCCTCCAGTCCAGAATCAAAACCTCTTGGGGATGAATAATCCCAGTTATGGCCCCAACACATGCTCAGCATCACAGACATTCTTGGTCATTACAGCCCATTCCTCAGCCCACAGTGCCCTGCTCCACACACTGCCACTCCTCACCTGTCACCCCCTGAGGACCACCTTATGTTATCCTATTTGAAATGTGAGCAAGATCTCAAATGCCCCCCTGTCAATAGCTCCCTTGCCCTATCTTTCTTCCTCTAAAAACCTTGCATTTTAATAATATATATTTGATTGATTTCGGAGAGGGAAATAGAGATAGAAACATCAATGATGATAGAGAATAATTGATTGCCTGCCTCCTGCACATTCCAAACTGGGGATCAAAACCTTCCTGGCCCCTCCCCCATCCCTCCCTTGGCCAGAAAGCCCCTGGTGGTGGCTCAGCACTGAGGGAAGGAGAGGGGGGAGGCGGGGAACTGTGGGGTGGCAGGGCATTGAAGGCAGTGTCTGCATCTGGTGTCTGTTCCTTCTGCACCTGGCCCGGCCACAGTCACCTCCTCTCCCGACCCCGCCAGGGTTTTCAAGCCCTGATCAGCCTGGCCCTGATCGGCCCTGATTGCCTGCCAGGCCTAGGGACCCCACCTATGCATGAATTTAGTGCACCAGGCCTCTAGTATTATTATAAAGACCTACTTAAAATGTTTCTTTACCATTATTTGGACCTTAACATGCACATCTGAGAAGCTGTAGATAAATACAAATCTTCTCATAATGATCAGCAAGATGCAGGTTTAATTTCTAGCCATCTTCTCTGAAGATGAAGCTCTAAATCTGCATCCTTCAGTAAAATTATGTTTCTGTTCATTTATTTCCATATATTATTTTGGTGATATATAAATACAGTTCTCTCTCAAGTCACCGAGCTTTGAGTTTAAAAGACAAGGCAACACTCATAGTCTTTCTTCCTTCAGTTCTATTAAAAACTTTTAAAAAGTGCTATAATACAGAATACATATGCCTTACACAGCACTTGCTATTTCTAGCCTAATTTCCTTTAATTAGAAATTACATCAGTTAATCATATCAATGGAGTAATTTCTAGCCCAAGTTAAATACTATCATTAATTCTGATAAATCTAATAAGTAACTTTGGAAACATTGCTATGTGTATTTAATCCACTTTATTCTAAATATTCTGAAATACATGCTAGTCAAGGTGGAAAAGACACTTAAGGTCATTTAAAAATATATACTTATACCAACTTTTACAAATTTAATTCAAACATTCTTGTAGTCTCTAGAAGTATAGGTAACATTTTCACCTAAAAAGGAGGTTATAGCCAGACCTTTGTTTCTAATATCATTCTATAATTTAAAAGAAAATGACTAATTCTAGGACTGGGACTGGAAATATACAAATTGAGCCTGGAACATTTTATAGGGACAGAAAGTAAAAAACGCTCAAAAGGCACACATATAGTCACAGAAGAAAGTTGAAAGAATACTACCTGTGCCGAATAACCTCTTTCTAACAAAGCCTATAATTTTCAACCTAACAGCAGAAGTGGTAAAAAACCTAATACACACACACACACACACACACACACACAATGGTAATATGTCAAAGGAAAAGAGAAACTAACCAAAATAGCTCTCAAAGGCCAAAGCAGAAATAATTGCAGCAATATATAAATAGTATTATATCATAATCCAAAATATAAAATATCCATGTCTCCATGTTGATACAAATATATGATTAAACACATTCATAAGTAAATGGGGAAGAGTAGACAAATCTCCCTTGCAGGACAATCTCAAATTATTTATGTAGATACTTCACTCTAGGTGGAATAAAACTCCCCACTCCTGTAATGTGGCTGCACACAGTGATTGCCTTTTAAAGAGTACAGCATAAAAAGGGAGGGAAAAAGAGCAACTATACATTAGAGAAATTTGACAACAAATATGGCATCCAAGTGATCAAAGTTAACATTCACAATGATAAGTCATGTTGATAGCAAACACCTTTGATACATTGCAATAAGAATGCACTTCACCTCTGTGGTATGTCTTCCCAAAATAGCTCTTTAATAGATACTTCATGGAAGTCTTAAATTATATTTTAAGTAGAATTGTCACTTTTTGTTTCTCTTATTTGTAGTTCCTTATTACATACTTTATGGTTTACTTCACTGAAACCTGTTTTAAGTTACAAAAAATTCCATATAAACTAACCAGAATAATAGAAAGATTAAAGATTTGAAATTACAATAACTGTGTGTGGAAAATAGAAGCTTCTGAAAATAGGAATATTGAAAAAAATACTTTAAAGGGATGAAAGATAAAGCAAGGAAGAGACAAAACATCTACATGTACACTGTTATTTATTATTCTATATTCATTATAAATATTATAATTATAATCAATATATGGCAGTCAAAATGACCAATAAACATACAAAATTATTCAATTCTATTAGATATCATAGAATTGCTAACAACAAGAAAAAATGTGATACCAATATTTACCCACCAGAACAACAAAATGAAAAAGTCAGATAAAATAACTCTTGGTAAGGTCTTGAAACAACTGAGATCCCCCTGTTGGGGGATAGGAAGTTGGTGGGTATAAATTGCTGCAATCACTTTGAAAAACTATTTGCCAATATATAATGAGGGTGAAGCTATGAATACCCCATGACTGAGTAAATCCACTCGTAGGAATACACCCATCAGAAATGCAAACATGAATTCACAAAAAGACATGTTCTAAAGTGTTCAGAGCAACACTATTTTAATAACCAAAACCTGGAAACTGCCCAAGAGAAGAATAAATAAACATATTGTGCTACATTTACACAGTGGAATACTGTGCAGCAATGATAATTAACTACCACAATAGACAAAATATAAGTTTATTTCACAAACATGTTGAACAAAATAAGATAGATACACAAGATTATACACGATGTGTATTTATAGAAAATACAAAGCAGGTGAAGTTAATCCATGTTGTTAGAAGTCAGCAGAAAAGATAGAATCCATCATCCTCTTTTTTTTCTTTTGATAGATTAAGAGAATAAAGTTTTCAAAGATGAAGTGAATAACCTGGTATTTAAACATATACTTGCTTATAAAATATGTGCCTTTAATCATAAAATTAGTAAGTGGTAGGATGAGGGGCAGCTTCCGGGAGCAGGTTCCAAGAATACATTCAATATGTGAAAATTCCTGTAGCTTTATACTTATGATGTATCGACTTTTCTTTCAATGTGTCTAGGATTTGACAATAGCAACAATGACAAAAACTGTTGTCAAGTCATTGACTTTGAGTGATATTCTTGTATCACAATATTTAGATATTCTTATGATCACATTTATACTCAGATTATGTTTTCCTAATTTTCATTAACTTTTGAGTCTCTGAATAAAAATGTAGGTTAATCCATAAGAAATTATATGTGAAGAGAACTATTTTATATGGATAAATCGATAATAAATTATGATAATAATTATAAACCTATATTTTTATACTTACTCTTTGCCAAATCCCTCACTCCATAACTTCTCCCATATCTATACCATTTACCCATCTATACATATAAATGCCTGAGCAACCGGAATGACCAGAATAACCAGAATGACCAGTCGCTATGGCGCACACTGGCCACCAGGGGGCAGATGCTCAATGCAGGAGCTGCCCCCTGATGGTCAGTGCGCTCCCACACCTAACCTCCCCTGGCCTGCCAATCTCCCGCAGTCCCTCCCTCTGGCTGCAGGTCCCTATCAGCCTGCCACCTGCCTGCTGCAGTGGTGGCGTGGCGGCGAGGGAAGAAGGAGAGGGGGATGCAGGGAACCGTGTGGTTGCGGGGTGCCTACGATGGCAATGTCAGCATCCAGTGTCTGTTCCTTCCACGCCCAGCCCGGCAACCATCACCTCCTCTTCGGCTCAGCCATGATCAACCTGGCCCCGATTGGCCCTGATCACCAGCCAGGCCTAGAGACCCCACCTGTGCACTAATTTCATGCACCAAATTTATTCTTTTAAGATAATATAGACTCCAAATGATAATATTTTTCAGGCCTTGTTTTTAAGATCTTTAATACATAAGGAAAGATTTCTCTTTGAAAGTTAAAGATCTGTTTCACATGCCTCTAATCACAGCCTTTCTAATATTAATCCTGGATAAATAACATTACAAAGTAATTGACTATAGGGGTAGCACTAAAAGATGATAAGCAATACTTAAAAACACTTGTGTATTTCGTAAATGTTACAGAAAACTTAAATTCTATTTTCTGGACTCAACAACTAGGCATTTCATAGTAATAAAGCTAACCAAAAACAAAGTAACAAACAAGCACTAAAATGAGAAGACCACAGGACTTTCTTGTTATGCATAGCAGTTAAGAGCTTATCAATGAATCTTAGGTAAGTGAACATCAATAGTAAGTTATTACATGTTTGGCAGGAAACAGATAGTGTGCTAAATATTTTATATTCTTTATCTTATTTAAATCTTACAAATTTTTTTTATACTTTAGTACCACCTTTTTGGGGGTTTAGGGGGTGGTTTTGTAGATTAAGACAATAAAGATAAAGTGACTGACCTCTGACTTGATATTTAAACATATATTTTCTCAATAATTGAATTATAATAAGATTATTTGTTTTGGATACTTAATAAGTCTAGACCTGAGACTGAACAAATAAACTCAGCATAGACAGGTATTCATTAGTTTAATTTCTCAATACAAGCAATTAAATATTTATTAATTAAATATTTATTAGCTTGGAAATATTTCTGTATTATACTGTTCTGATTAAATATACTAAAATTATGCTGATAATCATCAGTAAAAATAAACATTGCATATTTTTGTGATTGTTGTCACTAACAATAAACAAAACAAAACAAAATAGTAAAAATCACTTCAGATATACTTACTGTGAATATTTTGGTGTACTTCCTTCCAGAAACATCCCAAAAATCTACTAACATACTGTTCCATATTTGTAATGGCTGCTAAATGGTCCATTATACTGACACATCAAAATTTATTCAACTAGCTCCCTAGTGGTCAAAAGTAGGTCAATTTTTCTTTTTTTATTTTACTTTTGGGGGCGGGGGGAGGGGGCAGCATGCTCTTAAAACAATTCTGCAATGTAAACGTCTCTGTGAGGTTTTATGCAATCATCTCATGGCACATTTTATTATCCTTTGGCACAGTACATACAAAACAGTAGAATCTGTAGCTCCAAAGAAAATAAAGTGAGAACTTCTCTCCTCTCCAATCTGACTATAGACCTCCTAGGTGTGTTTTTCTGACAGCCATTCAGAACTGGCCCTGAGTGTGGTCAGTAATCCCAGACAGGTCTCAGCAAGTGCAGCCACACAGGTTGGCCTGGCCCTTCCTTCAGGGGGGTGGGGGTGGGGATAAGATAGATAGATGATAGATTAATAGATAAATGATGATAGATAGATTGATGATAGATAGATGCTATAGATATAGAGATATCTATATAAAATATATCTATCTATATCTATGTATTTTTATATCTGTATATCTACACTAATAAAAGAGAAACATGGTAATTGGCATACGACCGCTACCCTTCCCATTGGCTATTCAGCGTATCCTTATGCAAATTAACTGTCAGCCAAGATGGCGGCCGGCAGCCATGCACTGAAGCAAACATGAGGTTTGCTTGCTCCAGTGACTGCAGACTCCAACGTTCCCCACCTCACTTGCCAGCCTCTGAGTTGCAACTCTAAGAAACTTTGTAACAAATATAGAAGCTAAAAAAAACCCAGAAACCAGCTTTGAGCCTGCCGGGATCTCAGAGCTGAAGTTATACATTGTTTCGATTATAGAATGGCAAACAAACCAGATACGAAGCCTCAGAGCTAGAGCCAGAGCTAAAGCTGGCCCAGAATAATATAAAAAAAGAAAAAAAAAGGAGCAGTTGGGAGCTTCAGTCAACAACCGCCAGCCTGAAAGCAGCCCTCAGTCCCTCACCCAGACTGGCCAGGCACCCCAGTGGGGACCCCCACCCTGATCCAGGACACCCTTCAGGGCAAACCAATTGGCCCCCAGGCCTCTATCCTATATAGTAAAAGGGTAATATGCCTCCCAGCACCAGGATCAGCGTGACAGGGGGCAGCGCCCAAACCCCCTGATTGCCCTGCAGCTCTGTGTGTGACAGGGGGCTGGGCCATAACCTCCCCTATCTGTCTTGCTCTGTTCATGACAGGGGAAGGCGCCCCAACCCCCTGATCAGCCCTGCTCTGTGTGTGACAGGGTGCTGCGCCCCAACCCCCCCCCCCCACAGGCCCTGCTCTGTGTGTGACGGGGTAGAGCCATAACCTCCCCATCGGCCCTGCCCTGAGTGTGACAGTAGTGGCGCCCCAACCCCCTGATCCACCCTGCTCTGTGTGTGACAGGGGGTGGTGCCCTAACTCCCCTATCGGCCCTACTCTGTGCGTGACAGGGGGCAGCGCCCTAACCCCCTGATGGGCCCTGCTCTGTGCGTGACAGGGGGTGGTGCCGCAATCTCCCCATCGACCCTGCCTTGAGTGTGACAGAGGGCTGTGCCCCAACCCCCCAATCGGCCCCACCCTGAGCGTGACTGAGGGTGGCATCGCAACCTCCCAATCCGCCCTGCTCTGTGCATGACAGGGGGTGGCACCCCAACTCCCCAATCAGCCCTGCTCTGAGCCCGACCAGGGGCTGCACCTAGGGATTGGGCCTGCCCTCTGCCACCCAGGAGCAGACCTAAGCCAGCAGGTCGTTATCTCCTGAGGGGTCCCAGACTGCGAGAGGGCACAGGCCGGGCTGAGGGACCCGCCCCCCCCCCCCCCCCGCCCGAGTGCACAAATTTTTGTGCACCGGGCCTCTAGTATATATATATACATATATATATATATATATATATATATATATATATATATATATGTATATATATATATATATATATATATATATATATATATGAGAGCACCCATGGGCAATTCTTTTAAATTGTATATTCAAAAGACTAACCCACATTTTCATATTCCAAAAATAGTGGACTAAAGTCATCTGATGTATTATAATCAAGGTGAATGGCCCATTTTAATGCAAAGCTAGAGAATTCATCTAACCTACTGGACAGTTTAGTGACAAAGGAACAAAGTCTTACAGAATTGTTGATGAAAAGCGATCTCAGAACCTCCAGAAAGCACATTTTCTCAGAATCTCTATCAAAACATTTACTGTGTAGGTTGCTGTGATAATTATATGACATAAAATTATTAGCTCCATGTCTAATATACTAAAAGACCAATAAATGGTAGCTATTATTGTTATATTTTCTCCTACTCCTCCATATATTTTCTTTACCCACTTCCTCCAACTGAAAATTCTGTTCCCAGGAATTTGTGTGTGTGTGTGTGTGTGCGTGTGTGCGTCTGTGTATGTGTGTGAGAGATTCTTCCGATTAAGTCCTGTCAGTTCTACTGTCAATAAATATTGTGAGTTTATCTACCCCTTACCAAATTCATTCCATCATTCCAATTCAAAGATGCAGCACCTCACATGTGAGTTATTCTAATAACTCCACACTGATCTTCCTACATCTAATCAAACCCCCTTCTTTTCTACCTCTGTAGTCAGAATGATGTTTTCAAATGCAAATCTGACCATGTATTTTCCTTGCTTAACACTGTTCAGTGACTTCTCTTTGCTATAGGATAAAGTCCTATGTTCATTATGGCCCCTCTACTCCAGCCACAATGGCCTTCTGTCAGATCTGCCAATGCCCCAGGAATCTCCTATTGACAGCCTAGAAAATGCTATTACTTCTTTCTGGAAGTCTCACCTCCCGATCCAACATTTGTCTGTATCATGCCTTTATGTTTCAAATTTGTTTAGAAGATGATTTCGGTTCCCACCCTCCAGTTAGGCCAATATTCTGTCTACAATCCTAAGGCACCTTTTCACAATTGCCATCAATTCATTCCTTATATATTTGTTTTGTCTTTTATCAACTTTCCATGCTCCTCTCCAAGTTCCATCAATTTTAGACCCTTGTCTCCCTGGTGTGTCTCCTCACCTAATACAGTTCAGGGCAAGTGGCAAATGCTCAAAACTACCAGATGAATGAGTGAACCTTTAAAAAGTTAGATATTTAGAAGTCAAAGCAGCTTATTTATGCATTGCCATAATATCAATTTCTTCAGAATGGTCTACAATGAAATGATATTTACTTATTTGCAAGAGCTGGAATAACCTAGTACAGAAACATCTATCAATTACATAAACACACACACCATTAGTATATTATGAGATAGAAGGAAGATTTAAAAACCTGGATATATTGGTCTATTCCCAAATGCTGTATATTCATTTCAACATAGCTGGGATGTGATATTTGTCAAAATCTCTATAACACAAAATATGTTATATATTTGATGATAAAGACAAATTAAATCAAGTGTGTGTGTTTGTGTTAAAGTTGTATTAGATTGCTAAGGCTGCTATAGCAAAATACTATAGAATGAGTAGCTTAAACAACAAAAATATTTTCTCAGTTCTCAAAGCTAGAATTCCAAGATCAAGTGTTGACAAGTTAGATTTCTTCTGAGGCCTCCTGGCTTGCAGACAGCCACCTTCTCACTAAGTCTTCACATGGCTTCATGGCTTTTTCTCTGTGTTTACAAGTCCTTGGTGTCTCTTCCTCTTCTTATAAGAATACCAGTCATATTAGATTGGGGCCCCACCCTTACAACTTCATTTAACCTTAATTATCTCGTTAAAGGTCCTATTTCCACATATAGTCACATTGGTGGTTAGGGCTGCAACATATGAATTTGAGTGGTGGAGTTAGGACTTTAACAAATTCTCTTAACTCAGATTACAAAAAGAAAAAAATAACCTGAGTAGCAAAACAGGACTATCAGTTACGTGCTATTGAGTACGTGCTATCGACTCCTGTAGTGTTTACAAGGCCCAGCAGAATGCTTTACTGTGTGTGTGGCTGTGCAATGATAATGACAGACTTCCGTCATTATTATTATACCTGAGTTTCTGCTAACTTTTTTTAAATAAACCCAGCAGATCAATTTTGTAAAGAATTATTACTGTTCTTGCATGCAGTCTAACTCCTAGGGCCACACAAACTGTGTGCCGCTTTTTTTTTTTTTTAATTCTTTCCGTCACCCTCTATTGACCCTTGGAGCTTTGACATCCTCTTGGATATCCAATGTGAAAGCTGACAAAGTAACAGATGTTAGAGTTAAGTTTAACATTGCGGTTGCCATTCATCTCCTGAAAACACTGACATTTCTAGTTAAAATTAAAGGCACATTTTTATGTAAAAATTTCACATTTTAAAAAATTAAACATATTTCTTTATTAATTGCTGCTTTCAAGTCTCCTGATAACTAGACTATACATCACATCAAAATGCAATGGTTATTTATTTACTTAATGGAATATTACTGTTTAGAATAACAGATTTCTATCCCTACACTCAGATTTTATATTCCCCTAGTGTTTTCCCAGTTGAATTTCCAATCCTCAATCCTAGACATCTTAACCTTAATCATGTTCATTTCAGTTCTGTGCTCTGAATACAAATAGCTCATTTTGCAACACAAGCATATAAATAATTTTATCTTTTTTTTTTCTTTTCTAACCAAGTTTCTTAATTTGCACATCCACCTTCCACCTATTCCCCTAGTTAAGATTCCTTTTCTGTATGGTTATTAAGTAATTATGAACATGCATTCTATGTTTTAGATTTAACAATATCACTTTCACACCTTTGAAGAAAGAAGGATTCCCCAACTTAGAAGTTATTATTTTACTATTTTAATTTCACAATCACCCTAGCTCTAATTCTACATTTCTTAAAGGGCCATTTCTGTTGTTTGCTTTTGTAGAAGAAAGTCTATTAATCTATTGATCTAGGTATAGAAACCCAAATGTGTATTAAAAAACCAATATGAATTTCAGAGGTAAGGCACAGGAACGGGCAGTGGGAGTAGGGAGTGATTAACCAGGGAACTTATATGCATACTAGAGGCCTGGTGCAAAAAAATTTGTGCACTGGGGGGGGGGGTCCCTCAGCCCGGCCTGTGCCCTCTCGCAGTCTGGGACCCCTCCGGAGATAATGACTTGCTAGCTTAGGCCTGCTCCTGGGTGGCAGAGGGCAGGCCCAATCCCTAGGTGCAGCCCCTGGTTGGGCTCAGAGCAGGGCCGATTGGGGAGTTGGAGCACCGCCCCCTGTCAGACTCAAGGCAGGGTCAATGCGGAGGTTGTGGCGCCACCCCCTGTCACGCACAGAGTAGGGCCGATAGGGGAGTTAGGGCACCGCCCCTGTCACACACAGAGCAGGGCGGATCAGGGGGTTGGGGTGCCGCCCTCTATCACCCACAGAACAGGGCCGATCAGGGGGTTGGGGCACCGCCACTGTCACACTCAGGGCAGGGCTGATGGGGAGGTTATGGCTCTACCCCGTCACACACAGAGCAGGGCCCGTGGGGGGGGGGGGGGGGGGTTGGGGCACCGCCCTCTATCACCCAGAGAGCAGGGCTGATCAGGGGGTTGGGGCGCCGCCACTGTCACACTCAGGGCCGGGCTGATGGGGAGGTTATGGCTCTACCCTGTCACACACAGAGCAGGGCCTGTGGCTGGCGGGGGGGGGGGGGGGGGTGTTGGGGCGCTGCACCCTGTCACACACAGAGCCGCAGGGCAATCAGGGGGTTTGGGTGCTGCCCCCTGTCACGCTGATCCGGTGCCAGGAGGCCTCGCGGCTCCGCTGATCCCAGTGCTGGAAGGCATATTACCCTTTTATTATATAGGATAGAGGCCTGGGGGCTGGCTGGTTTGCCCTGAAGGGTGTCCTGGATCAGGGTGGGGGTCCCCACTGGGGTGCCTGGCCAGTCTGGGTGAGGGGCTGAGGGCTGCTTTAGGGCTGGCGGTTGCTGACTGAAGCTCCCAACTGCTCCTTCTTTTCTTTTTCGGTTTTTTATTTTGGGCCAGCTTTAGCTCTGGCTCTAGCTCTGAGGCTTCCTCTGCTGAAAGCAGGTATATGGTTTGTTTGCATTCTATAATCGAAACAATGTATAACTCCAGCTCTGAGATCCCGGCTGGCTGAAAGCTGGTTTCTGGGGTTTTGTTTAGCTTCTATATTTGTTAGAATGTTTCAAACTGCCAGCTCAGAGGCCGGCAAGTTAGGCGGGGAACGTTGGAGTCTGCAGTCACTGAAGCAAGCAAGCCTCATGTTCACTTCCAGCTGCCTGGCTGCCGGCCGCCATCTTGGCTGACAGTTAATTTGCATAAGGATATGCTAATTAGCCAATGGGAAGGGTAGCGGTCGTACACTAATTACCATGTTTCTCTTTTATTAGTGTAGACTAGAGGCCCGGTGCACAAAAATTTGTGCACTCGGGGGGCGGGGGGAGGGGTGTCCCCCAGCCCGGCCTGTGCCCTCTCGCAGTCTGGGACCCCTCGGGAGATAATGACCTGCTGGCTTAGGCCTGCTCCTGGGTGGCAGAGGGCAGGCCCAATCCCTAGGTGCAGACCCTGGTCAGGCTCAGAGCAGGGCCGATTGGGGAGTTGGCGCGCCGCCCCGTCATGCACAGAGCAAGGCAGATCGGGAGGTTGCGATGCCACCCTCAGTCACGCTCAGGGTAGGGCCGATTGGGGGGTTGGGGCACCGCCCCCTGTAACACTCAAGGCAGGGTCAATGGGGAGGTTGCGGCGCCACCCCCTGTCATGCACAGAGCAGGGCCGATCAGGGTGTTGGGGTGCTGCCCCCTGTCACTCACAGAGCAGGGCCAATCAGGGGGTTGGGGCGCTGCCCCCTGTCACTCACAGAGCAGGGCCGATCAGGGGGTTGAGGATCTCTCCCCTGTCACTCACAGAGCTGGGCCAATAGGGGAGTTGGGCCACCACCCCCTGTCACACACAGAGCAGGGCGGATCAGGGGATTGGGGCGCTGCACCCTGTCACACTCAGGGCAGGGCCAATGGGGAGGTTATGGCTCTACCCTGTCACACAGAGCAGGGCCCGTGGGGGGAAGGGGGGTCGGGGCGCCGCACCCTGTCACACACAGAGCCGCAGGGCAATCAGGGGATTGGGGAGCTCCCCCCTATCCGGCACAGAGCAGGGCTGATCATGGGGTTGGGGTGCCTTCCCCTGTCACGAACAGAGCAGGGCAGATCGGAAGGTTGTGGCCCCACCCCCTGTCACACACAGAGTCGCAGGGCGATCAGGGGGTTTGGGCGCTGCTCCCGTCATGCTGATCCTGGTGCTGGGAGGCATATTACCCTTTTACTATATAGGATAGAGGCCTGGTGCACGGGTAGGGGCTGGCTGGTTTGCCCTGAAGAGTGTCCTGGGTCAGAGTGGGGATCCCCACTGGGGTGCCTGGCCAGTCTGGGTGAGGGGCTGAGAGCTATTTTCCGGCTGGCAGATGACTAAAAGCTCCTAACCACTCCTTGTTTTCTTTTTTTTTTTTTTTATTCTGGGCCAGCTTTAGCTCTGAGGCTTCGCTGCTGAAAACATCGATACAATGTTGCGGTCCGGGGCTGACTGACAGCCGGTTTCTGGGGTTTTGTTTAGCTTCTTATTTGCAACATAGTACATAGTTGCTTAGAGTTGCAGCTGAGAGGCCAGCAAGTGAGGCGGGTAACGTTGGAGTCCGCAGTCACTGAAGCAAGCAAGCCTCATGTTCACTTCCAGCTGCCTGGCTGCCGGCAGCCATCTTGGCTGACAGTTAATTTGCATATACTCACTGATTAGCCAATGAAAAGGGTAGCGGTTGTACGCTAATTACCATGTTTCTCTTTTATTAGTGTAGATATGCACAGCCTATAGACACAGACAATTGTGTAGTGAAGGCCTGGGAGGGGTGAGTTCTGGGTGGAGCGGGTCAAGGGGAAAACAACCACAACAACAACTAAGGGGACATCTGTAATACTTTTGACAATAAAGATAAATAAAATAAATAAATAAATAAAATTTAAAAAATAATATTATCAGAAAACTAATTAATGTATATAAAAGTGTTCAAGTTCGTTAACCATCAATATAATGCTAATTACAACCACAATGCCATAAATCTAAATAACAGAATGCCTAAAATGAAAAAAGTTAAAAATATTAATTTTGTTAAGGACAAGGAGCAACCCAATTCTTTTACTGTTTGTCAGAGTATATACATTTAAACAACCAATTTGGAAAAATATTTGATGATTTTACTGGAAGGTATATCCCTAATTGAAATGTGGACATAGGTTTACCAAAAGATATGTATTAGTGTACATAGAAGTACTATTCATAATAGTCCTAAACTATTAATACTTAAATGCTTATCAACCAGAGAATAAGTTATTAAGTTGTTGTATATTCACAAATAAAATGTCACCAGAGCAACAAGAATAAACAATATACAAGTAAAAGAAACAAACAAACAAACAAAAAAAAAACCAGTAAGATTGTTGCGATTGTTTGTTTCCTTCTTAGGGTGTGATTCCTCTACTGTTTTCAAGACTAGAATGCTTCTCCTCCCTTATCTCTGCCTCAGAAAACATTCCTCAGAAGTTCAGGATGCATGCACTTCCTCCTACCATTTGGTTTGCAAGAGTTGGGAAGGGGATGAGGACAGAACCCCAAAGCCAGCACAGTTTCCAGAGATATGATCTCAGTTTGGGAATATCTTTGTGACATTGCAGATTTCAGGCAATACATAGCTACTTCTGGAAGTATCAAGTTCCAGTGCTTGGCTGCCCAATCATTTAATACACGAGGACACTCTTCAAGTAGAAAACAAATAAATGAGTTCTCACATATCTATGTGTTTAAGGTGCATTATTAAAGTTCTACATACTAGACATTATTACATTTATTAATTTTGAGATAAAATTATATTCTATCTATATACTTTTGACAATTTGTGTACATGTGGGAAGAATATATCATGTATTTGGTCAACAGGTCATATCTTCTATGTCTCTGGAAACTTATAATCCTACAATAGTGATTTAGCCCCTCTCCTCACCCACATCTTTAAATTCGAAGACCATGACTCAGAAACTGGTGGGAGAGATAAAAGAACTGAATTATATGCACCCCGCCTCCCGCCTTGGGCTGTGTAGTTTGGGCCAAATTACTTAGCCTGTTAGGTCCTTGAGCTTTGTGAGGGTTTAAATTCAATAAGATAATGTATATGAAAGCACTCTTTGAACTGTCAGACAAGATATAAATGCAAAATACAATTATCTCAAGGACAAGAGGAAAGGCCTGCATGAGAATTGCATGTGATGGGATCACTAGAGAAATACCACCGTGGAAGTATTTTGTAGATGACATCATATACATCTGGGTTTTCTCCTCATTGCCCCAAACTCTCCTCCTGCTGGGACAGTTAAATTATCACTGTCTTTCCTTCTCATGTTTGATAATGTCCCTTCTACTAGGGAAGGAAATATCCCTCTACCATTTTCTAACTTCTTGCCTGAGACCCCTGTAACAAATGATGGCTGCATAAAGAAATTACTTAATATAAGTTTTATGTGACGGAAGAGTGTTTATAAAAAAACAAAGACCTAAACAAATGGTTAAAGCTAAGTACTTTCATAGTGGGTCTGATGAAAAATGAAAAGTCGTGGGGAGATGTGAAGGACAAAGGGTATGAGGAGAGTACAGTAAGCTGGGTGAAACTTTGAAAGGCCTGTCTCTTCAGATTCCTCTCTGTGTCCCTTACTCTACAGAGAAAAGGATGCTTTTTTCTCCACATCTGAGGAGGGCACTGCTTACATGAAGGTTTTCAACCTGGTTCGGGGCAAGATTGAAATATTTAATGTGCCAAGTAGCCTATTTTGAGATAGTATGTCCTAAATGCCATCACTTCCAAGAATCACTTACACTGATTATCCACTGGAAATTATTTCACCTACATGAGAGCACACCACAATTCTCAATGGCATGTTTTTTTTTGGAATGTAATTGGAACAATAAGTAAAATATTTAAAACAACTTAATTTCCTCTCTTGTTCTACTTGGGAAAATGAACAAAAGGGCAGTTTTCTAACTTATAGGATTATGTCATGCATTGGAATAAATCTATTAATTAATATAAAAAACTCAGTGTTACAAATAATGTGTATCTGAAATCTTCCAAGCTCTTTCTTGAATGTACCATATGAAATAGAAAATTTAGGTCACTTAATATCACAGTTCTAAGTGTATTTACTCAAATATAAAATATACTGTTACTTTAAGCAAAATCAGATTATATATTAATGGATATAATTTGTGAATGCATAATGGCTATGTAGTTTTCACTTCAGTAAATATCGAGCCAATTTAATGAAATAACCAACAAAAGCATCATTTATTGCCAATGTGATCAAGGGTGTGTCATGCATGGTGTGACAAATCATGTTGTCACCTGGGCACATGTCTACTAACAGACAGAGCGCAACCAATTCCACTGACTCATTTATTGAGAACATTATGAAACCATCCGCTGGTAACGATTTTTAGTCATTGATGATCTAGGCCAGATTTGAACTGCTGACCTAGAGGTGTAAGATCCCATATCCGGCTTCTCATTACTTGTGGTAAGATTGTTTGGTTGCAAACAGTCTTGTTAAAGAAACCATCTAGAAAGAGAACATATATTGCTTTAGTATCTTAAAGAACTTTCTTAATATACTGTTTCAAAATGTGGCTGTTTCACTAATTTGCTTCAGTGATTTGCTGCTATTATTAATATACAGAATTCTGAAAGCAAGGTATGTTTTATGCAAGAAAGGCATTAAAGGATTGAATCAACCAATCCTACTGGGAAGTATAATCAGTATTTCTTTATGATTTAAAGTTTCCTAAAGAAAGAGAGAAGAGAGCAATTTACCAAAATATGCATTTTACTTAGTCTTATTTATAATTTATTTAAAGCTATCACATCTTCTCTGAATTCCACAAACTAGAAAACAACTGAACAAAAGAACAATATTTCACAAATCTTATACATTGACAAACTAAACATTAAATACCTCACAAAAAGGATCAAAAACAAAGGATATGAGTGGATAGATGAAGAATAAATTTATAGCATTTTCCCACCCAATCTGTCTCCATCGCAGCAGATTCTCATGACTGGGAAAGAAAATAGGCAATATCCTGGAGCAATGATTAATTAGATGTAACTTTTAACAAAATCTGAATAGCTGAACACCTTTGAGAAAGTGTTTTCATAAATGCACTATTAACATCATCATGTTAAATTGTAAAATTATTTTCCAACATGTAAAGATCTTTTCTCACACTTTATAAATTATGTCCTGACCCCTCTCTATAGATATGTTACTACTGTTCTTACCACTGGCATGACTTTCTGACAAACCCTGCAGACACACAATTTCTATGCCAAAAGTGTTTGCAGTCTGAGAGATGTTTTTCTCAAATATTAAGTTATATCTAATGTAATTCTTGTAAAAATATATCTTGCATGGCTTAGTTTAAAAACGAGATCACATTTAAGTGACTCAGTTAAAAAAGAAATTATGTACTAACATGTCTTTTAAATAGTAAGGGGTCCAAATATATAGTCCATGGCAACTCATTTATTTTTCCAACTCTAGAGCACCCATCTTCCTGAAGCTTCTTATTGTCTACTTTACAAAAACAAAATTTCAATTTTAATTCATCTTATGCCTACCCAATTTGTAGCGGCCCCTTATCCACTCTGACCTTTCAAATCATGGGACTATGACAAGCCACATAACCTTCACTTCTGGGTCCCTCCTAGAAATGCAGATCATCTGCTACCAATTTTTTCTTCTAAAAAAAAAGAGGGAGAGAAAGAAGCTTTTGTAGCTTTTTTTGTCCACTTTCAGAGGGGGAGAATGTGTGTGTTGGAGAATGTGGGTGTGCAAAGCTGGGTTATGGGTTATGCTGAAGGCAGGAGGATAACACACACAGTGCTTTCTTTGTTCTGCACATGTGATTGCAACTAGTCAAATTAAAAGAAATTATTTTCTGTCCAATAGCATATCTAAAGAGAATGTACAACATAACCGTGAGTATACTGGTCTTTTATGTTTTTATTACATTATCTTTCATGTAATAAAAACATTTCAAACATTACTATGGGCTGTGCAATATGCTACCTGCTTTATAGGTAAAGTTCAGTTTATCTACAAAGTAACAGTCAAGTGAGTAATATTTGATGTTACATTTTATAGATGCTGAAAGTGGGACTTAGATTCTATCTAATAAAAGACAAAAATGGGAATTAACCGTACCTCTGCTACACTTCCCATTGGCTAATCAGGGCAATATGCAAATTAACTGCTAACCAAGATGGCGGCCGGCAGCCACGCAGCTGAAGCAAACATGAGGCTTGCTTGCTCCAGTGATGGAGGAAGCCAAGGTTCCCTGCCTGCCATGGCCCAGCTCTGAGCTCCTGAAGCAACAGCTCCAAAAGCAACAATGTTTCAATTATAGAAGCTAAACAAGCCCCAGATACCTGCTTTCAGCCAGCCAGGGCCTCAGAGCTGGAGCTGGGCCTCAGAGTTGGAGCTGGCTCTCAGCTCCAATGACAGCTATAGAAGGCAAATAAATCCCAGAATAAAAAGAAAAAGAAAAAAAGGAGAGGCTGGGAGCTTCAGTCGCCCGCCAGCCTGAAAATGGCCCTCAGCTCCTCACCCAGGCTGGCCAGGCACCCCAGTGGGAACCCCCACCCTGAAGGGGGTGTGACCAACTGCAAACAGCCATCAGCCCCTCATCCAGGCTAGCCAGGCACCCAAGTGGGACCCCCACCCTGATCCGGGACACCCTTCAGGGCAAACCAGCCGGCCCCAACCCATGCACCAGGCTTCTATCTTATATAGTAAAATATAGTAAAAAGGTAATATGCAAACTGACCCTAACAGGAGAAAGACTGGGAATAACTGGTCACTATGACACACACTGACCACCAGGGGGCAGACGTTCAAAGCAGGAGCTGCCCTCTGGTAGTCAGTGTGCTCTCATAGGGGGGAGCTCTGCTCAGCCACAAGCCAGGCTGATGGCTGCCAGTACAGCGGTGGTGGTGGGAGCCTCTCCTGCCTCCTCAGCAGCGCAAAGGATGTCTGACTGCAGCTTAGGTCTGCTCCCCGCTGGCAAGTTGACATCCCTGGAGGGCTGCCAGGCTGCCAGAGGGATGTCTGATTGCCATCTTAGGCCCAATCCCCTGGGGAGCAGGCCTAAGCCAGCAAGTGGTCATCCCCCGAGGGGTCCCAGACTGCAAGAGGGCACAGGTCGGGCTGAGACCCACCCCCGCCCCGAGTGCACAAATTTTTGTGCACCGGGCCTCTAGTTAGTTAATAATTAGCTTGTGATTAAGGAGAAAATAAAATACTGGATTTAAACCAGAGTTTGTCTCTAAAGCCTAAGGCGAAGTCTGGGGGAGCAGACGGGAGCAGGGTGGAGGAGTCAATGGGGGAAAATAAGGAGACATTTGTAATACTTTCAACAATAAAATAAAAATAAGTAATGAATACTGCCTTATCCTCCATGGCCCTATAGAGGAATGAACTTAGGGAATTTAGAATCTGCTACTCTAAAATATTCATCTTGGTATATTGGTTATTTTAGACAGGTTATTTTTTAAGAAACAAAAGACTGAGCAAGAACATTTGACACCCACCTGCCTAAAGGAATTTAGATAGAAAAACATGCTTAAAGAAAGGGAGCTGCTCAGCTTGCCATATTCACCTTAGCATGCGTAAGGTCATGTGGCACACAGGGAGGACCCAAGAAAAGGTGTGTTTACTAGACTTCCCTGTTTCTCATTGTTTCTGGCTGGCCCAGCAAAAATTGGTTTACCACAAATTTCCTTATTCTCATCTACCTGTGAATTGCCTTCTTCTCTTGTGAAGTCCTAGACTCCTGCCTCCCTCTCCTTAATCCAGAGTAGCATAAAAGCCTCAACTGCCCGATGTGTCCTATGGTCTCCTATTCTCATAGAACCCCCACACGTATATAACTTAATCAATTTTCTCTTGTCAATCTGTCTTATGTTAATTTTATTATTAGTCCAGTCACAGAAACTCAAATGGTAGAAGGAAAAACTTCTCCCACACCCTGCAGAACCCATACTACTTATTAATGAATGATCTGATCTCTGGGTAAATAAATAATCCTTCAAGCACTAGATCAAATTAAGAAGCCACTCTAACACCTTCTGCTTTTCCTCATTCTCATTCTTAACTTGTGTTAATGTAGCATACTTGTCATTGTGATATGATATGGATAATCACTCACTCAATTTATTTTTTAAAAAGTCCTAATTCTTTTTTAATTAATTTATTGGGGTAGTATTGGTTAACAACATTATACAACTTTCAGGTGTACAACTGTATAACACATCGTCTGTATATCCCATTGTGTACTCACCCCCGAAATCTGGGCTCCTCTGTCACCACATATTTGACCCCTTTTACTCTCTTAATCCTCCCCCACCTCTCTTTCCCTGTGGTAATCACTACAGAAGTGTCTATGAAGTTTTTTTTATTTATTTGTTTATTGCTTTTTATTTTATTTTTATGTCCATGAAAACATACAGTCTCTGCCTCAAGATCTCCAAGAAGAGATGGAAATAAAGCTAAAACTAGGTGTCACAAGTCCAAAGTCCATGTGCCCAATGCTTCAAAAGACAAAAACTCAAAAGATCAGTTTGGAGTCAGGAATGGTTTATTGATTGAGAAGGAGCTAACTGAGAAGATGGGAGTTCTAGTGCTACCTCAAACCCATTTTAAGAAAATACAGTTTGGGTTTTTGGCTTGTTTATGTCAAGAGAAGGGGAAATTGGAGGGGCAAGAAGTGGTTGGCTCCCACTGAGATCTGGGCACCAGAAGGGTCCGAGGAAGATTTTGTTAGTTGCTGTGAGTCAGGTCACAATGTTCTTGCAAATCTTTGATAAACAATACATACTTCCTTTATCACCTCAAGCTTCAAACAGAATTTCTCTAATGATTAGTATGTCTATATATAAGACTAACCAGAAGCTGTTAGCCTGAAGGTCATGGGAACAAAGCGGGCTTAAACAAGACAGTCAGAGAGATCGAGCATTTTACTCTGTTACATAGGCAGATAATGAAACCGCAATTTTAAACTGATATTGCCAGTGGAAGTAGGGTTCTTGTGGTGTCATGAGGAAAAGCATTTTTGGGGATCCACCAGGACGGATGAAGTCTGGTAGTATTTATTTTGCTCAATGCAAAATCAAAAGAGTGCCCCTCCTGGGTTCCCAATATCCCACCTCTGTCTGTCCCACCATGTGAAATCAAAATCGGGGTGAGAAATATAGGCAATGTCCAGAGATCCTGTGCCATAGTAAAGCTCAGTTCAGTCCAGCAACTGGCTAGCTTAGTTTGTGTACCTGGCTGCAATCTGTTGCTGTGCTGAAGTATCCAGGCTCCCCCTATGAGGCTACTATGCTGATGTATCCAGGTTCCCAGTATGGAGGCTGCATTTGGAGTTTACCCACATGGCTATGTAGACAGAATGTGCCAGTGAACAGGACAAGTGTGGGTCACCAAGCAAGAGAGAGATAGAGCAATGAAGAATAGATCTCCTAGCACAGGGAAATGGCATTCCAGTTCTTAACATGATCCACATCCATATCTTCTCCCTCTCTCAGTTGGCTCCCTAAATGTTACCTGTGGAAATTGTGTTCTTTCACAGGATTGCAAGGAAAGCATTCCAAGAACCCACATACAAAGATTGTGGGGTGGCAAGATTCATTCAGGTAGAAATAGACCCCTGAGTTTCCAATGTCCCATCTTGGTCAACCTGCCATGGAAAAAAGTCCAACTGTGTCTTCAGCAAGACCAACACAAAGGGCAGAATCTAGAGTTTTTGTTTTATTTTTAAGCTTAGTCCTTTTGAGCCTGCATCAGCCAACTGCAGGCCCTGGTTGGCTGCTAGACCCGAATGAGAGAGAGAGAGAGAGAGAGGGAGAGAGAAGTGCATCTTTGTTAAACTAGGTTTATATTATCTTGGGCTTGTAAAGAACCAAAGATTTTTCAAAATATCTGATCAAACTCCCAAACTTTTGTGACTAATGGGTCCACCCCCTAGTCCAGTGATGGTGAACCTTTTGAGCTCGGCGTGTCAGCATTTTGAAAAACCCTAACTTAACTCTGGTGCCGTGTCACATATAGAAATTTTTTGATATTTGCAACCATAGTAAAGCAAAGACATACTTTTGATATTTATTTTATATATTTAAATGCCATTTAACAAAGAAAAATCAACCAAAAAAATGAGTTCGCGTGTCAGAGGTGACATAGGTTCGCCATCACTGCCCTAGTCAATGATCCCTTTTCCAGGTCAGACTGACAGGCATCTGTCATCAAGCACCAACACCTTCCCTGTGCCATTTTGACTTCTATTGCACTTGTGCTTACCTCCCCCTGTTCCCTCTGACAAGCCAGTCCAGGAGGGGAGAAGGAGGGGTGTAAATCCTTGGTGGGCCAATGCTGTGATACCCTGGGGTGTGAAAAACTATAACTTCCTGGTGTAGCAAACAGGCTCAGTGTCTGATTCAGCTCCCCATCCCATTAGGCTCAACAATGTCCAATTTCCTTTGCTTCCTTTCTTAACATCTAGCTACCTACACTAACAATAGGAAGAGGAAATGATGTTTCAGTGGTCATTAATGAGGAGGAAAAACAAATTGGGTACTAGTGTCAAAGTGTAACGCTTGGTTGCCAGAAAGAACTTAAGTAATGTCAACACAATTCCCCACTACAGGCTATGATATTAACAATAAGTCATACCTAAATTATAGTCAAGAGATTTTATATTGCTGCTACTACAAATCTGACCCTATTGGCAAATGCCTACTTTGTTTTGGCAAAAGAAGAACCCTTGACCTAGTATAGAATTCTATAGATCAGGCTAGGGTTTTGAAGTGAGGTGAAGCTGAACAAATATCATTAACTGCTTTGAGGAAATGACAGTGACAGTTGACAGGCATAAGGCAGGATGATATAACCCACTTGGAGTTTATCAAATATCTTCATATTTTGCATCAAAGACTTGTGTTTGAGGTAATAAGGTACTCTTTTGGTGGGAGAAAACAATAATAAAAATGTTACCAATTTCTTTGTTCACCAAGAATAATCAGAGGTAAATCAATAGAAATTGAGATTCAAAAAGAAAATGTTTAAGTGATATTTAAACTGAATTTTCTCAATATTCTTCTCAATGTATTCTGTTAAAAATTTTAACTTATCTTTCCACATTACCTCCTTTTTATCTGGCATCCATGAGAGAGTATATAATATTAGGGTGAACATCAAGATTTAGGTAACTTTCTTTGAAATTTTGAAATCTGTTATATAAACAAAAATATTTATAATACAGGAAATTATTTCTCTGTTATCCCATTTCTATAATTCTCCCTGCCAGAAAAATATTGTTTTTAAGCTCATTGTCTTTTCATAAAAGTGTAAATTAGGGACAGAGAAAAGCATTAAGTTTGAATTTCCTTGGTTTTATTTGGGGGAGGCAATCCAAGCCAGTAATGCAATTTAAACATGTTTTCTTTGGTATTCAAAATTGCAGCAAGCTGTTTTCAGGCAGTATAATGCTGAAAAACAAGATTTTAATGATAAAACCAAGGAACAAAGATAAGCTACTCTTGTCTGTGTCAGTAGGTAAATAGCACTAATCTGTCTTCATTACTGCTATGCCTGCTGTATTACCAGGTGGGAGGATGCGTAATATCTTTTACCATGATATAAGAGCTAAATACCATGCGGAAACTTAAAGCAGAATTATCTTTGATCAACAAAATGTGGTAATCATTTTAGTATGAAATTGCCTTTGAAAGATTTTGACAACTTTCTGTTAAAATGTGAAGACCTTTCCATTCCTCTATTGTCATTATTTCTCTAGGTTGTAAAGTTTGTTCAATTGTAATACTTAGCACAAGCTTTTTCTCAGTAAAGAAAAAAAAAAAACTTCCAAAAAATTAAATAAAACGCCATAGTTGGTAGACTATTTTTCTTTTTGTAATCCTCCAAAAAGATAATACTTAATCTAAAATGTAAGTAGGATAAATAGGAAGATTAAAAATGCACCCTACAGTCAGAATAAAATCTATTGAGATGTGAGTCTGAGCTGTTGGGTTTGTTGTCTCGAGAAGCGGAGGAATGAATTCACAAACAAGGGAGGAGTAAGCAAAGGGAAGCGAAGTTTATTACAGTGAAAATAATAACTGGAGAGGGGTCCTGAAAAGGGTTGCTGCAGAAGCTCACGAGTCTAGAGGTTTATATTTTCTTGCTCTTGCCCTCTATTGGCTAAAACACCAGCTAATCTTTTGCCTTCATCTCCTGCTTTTAGTTCAGGGGGAAGGGCAGTTCTGTGGTTGACTGGTACATTCTGCCTATCTTGCTCACATCCTGACCATCTGGCTCATTACTTCCTTATACACCACCTTCCTTCCCTGCGGCCCTTACTTAAACTGCCTGATCCCAACTAACTCATTAGTATCACTTTGCTACTAAATCCTCTTTTGAACAGTTTATTTGCTGACCTATATATTCTTGATTTCTCTTGAAGATACTAGTTTTCCTTTACTTTTAAAATATTGCATATAACCAAATTTGCTAAACTAAACTAATTAAAATTGGCCTAATGCAGAAGGCCATGTTAAATGAATGACATTTGTCTTGGGGGTCAAGACAAATGTCATTTTAGTGTCTCTTCCTACTGTATCCAGGGCATATTCTTTTCAATATCTCACTCATCATATCCAAAACTCATTAGTGTCTCTTTCCTCACACCCAAGCCCCACTCCTCATCTCTGCAACCACCTGCTACTCATCCTGTGTTGCCTATATTGATAAGTGAACTCATTAGTCATTGAGTTATTAAAATGAAGACTATAGAGTCATACTTAATTTCATATTCAATTAGTTGTCAAATGTTATTGATTCTACCTTCTAAATACATGTTTTTTAATTTGTACATTTTATTCCATTACCATATACATTTTCCTAATTAAGGTCCTCAGTATCTGATGTCACACTTAATCTGTTTTCTACCAAGTAACCAATGACTTAGTTAAATAAAATCTGATCATCTCACTCTTCTCTTTAAACTCTTCAATGGATTCTCACATAGTCAGAATAAAAGCTACATTCTCATGTTGCTTACAAGACCCATTGTGACCTAGATACTGCTCATATTTTCATTTCCTTTTTTCAGCTCTCAGGTCTTCTCTCAGTAATTTTTATATCTATTCAGTGACTATAATTTTGTTATTAGTTAACAAAATTATAAATATAATTTATAACAAAATTATAAATATACTAGAGACCCGGTGCACGGGTGTGGGGTTCCCTCAGCACAGCCTGCCCCTCTCACAGTCCGGGAACCTTCATTGGATGTCCTACTGCCGGCCACAGTCTGGCAGCAGAGGCTACGAACAGGCATTGTGTGTGTGTGTGTGTGTGTGTGTGTGTGTGTGTGTGTCTGCTGGGGCCTGCCCCCAGCCGCACCACGTAGGCTCGGAGCAGTTGTCGTGTGTATGTGTGTGTGTGTGTGTGTGAGTGTGTGTGTCCCCGCTGGGGGCCTGCCCCCAGCTGAGTAGGAGGCTCAGAGGAGGTGCTCCGTGTGTGTGTGTCTGCTGGGGGCCTACCCCAAGCCACACCTTGGAGGCTTGGAGAAGGTGCGCCTCTGTATTGATCTCTCAGGCTCCTGGCCTCCACTGCGTGTTGTACTCTCCCTTGAGCTGTGGCCAGGGTGGGGTGCTGCCTGCAGGCCGCGCTTTCCTGCTCACAGGATCGCCGGATCACCGCGGAGACCCGGGGGCAGGCCCTCCTGAGTGCTGCCTGCAGCCGCAATTTCCTGCTCTGTGATCACCATGGCGACCCAGGAGCAGGCCCACCTGGGGGCTGCCTGCCATCTGCACTTTCCTGTTCTGGGATGCCATGGTGACCAAGGAGCAGGCCCACCTGGGTGCTGCCTGCAGGCCGCACTTTCCTGCTCTGGGATCCCCACGATGACCCAGGAGCTGGCCTTGCTGGATGCTGCCTACAGGCCGCACTTTCCTGCTCTCTGATCGCCATGGGGTCCCAGCTGGGGGCGAGTCTTAGGCAGCACACGGGGGTCCAGGCTGGGGGCGGGGTTTAGGCGGCACATGGGGGTCCCGGCTGGGGGTGGGGCTGCATACAGGGCCTGGATGGCGGCTCGCGTTGTCCTGCCCTGCCTGCAGTTTGCAAATTAGCCGCCATCTTTGTTGGCGGCTAATTGGCATATCGCGCTGATTAGCCAATGGGAGGTATAGCAAAGGTATGATCAATTACCATCTTTGTCTATTATTAGATAGGATATAGCAAACCTGGTCACGTGTGAGGAGTCAGTGTAACTTTAATACATGTTATATGTAGTGGTTTAGAGATAAAGTTAGACCAGTAGATTGTGATTGATGCACAGAGACATATAGATGGCACAGTAAGGAATATGGATTTAATTCTGAAGGAAATGGATAGTCTTCAAGTTTTTTGAGCCAAGCAGACTGATGGTTAGTGCTGTAGTTTAGGAAAATAAAGCTTAGAGCAATAAGTGAAATTAATTGGGGGAGTGTGCAAGACTGGATTAGGAAACCAGTAAGGAAGATATTGAAGTAAATTAGAAGTAATGAGAGTTTCCGGTATGGTTTGGCTGTGAGAATGGAAAGAAAGGGATTTAACTGAAAATTATTATGAAGGAAAATCAATAATTTCCAGCAAGTGATTGGCTGTGGGAGGCAAAGGAGATGGAACAGTTCAACATGACTGAGGATTTAATCCTAATGACTAGGAGGAAGTGGTCACATGAACACCTAAGACAAATTAGAGAAGCACAATATGTCCAGCTTCAGCCATGTTGGATTTAAGGAATGCTGTAATATGCCATTTAAGCGATACCCAGAGTAGGAAAGTGAAAATTTCAGACTTATTTGTAGGCTAAGTCAAAGGTTTAAACATGATGATTATTATTTTTAAACACATAATCCTTGTTGCTATTATGAAGGAAAAACTATATAGTCTGGATATTTATAATTCTGTAAGAGAACATTCAAATTAGAGTTAGTGAAGCACAAGGCAGGACCAGCTATATAATTACCAGAACCCAGTGCAAAATGAAAATGGGGGGTCCCTGGTTCAAATATTAATCAGTGTCTAAATATGGCAAAAGCAGAGTATTAAACAAAGCCTGGGTCCCTTCTAAGCCACTACATAAATGTCACACCCAGGAGGCCAGACCTGGTGCCAGGATAGAGTGCTCCACTTCCTTTACTTTTGTCATTACTAGGGAAGAGATTTCAAGAGTATATCTATGTCCTTTTATGTTTTTCAATATGTGCTTACAATCAGTTTTACTCAATTTATATGTGCTTGATAGAAATATTAGTCCTAATTCAGGTTCTGTGATAGAGCTCATGCACTTACTGTCCACAAAGATGAAAAGATTAGTGGGGAAATGAGAAAGTTGAGAAAAATCAAATTTTTAAATTTTCACTTTTGATCCATTTCTCCCTTTCTACTATGTTAAGTATTTGATACTAATTGCTTATCAAAAATGGGACAAAAAACTAAGACACACATTGACATTGTAAAAGTTAATTTGGGAGCATTCACACTACTAACAAACATGATCTGGTACATGTTATGTGCTAGACATTATTATAAACCCTTTACAAATATTAAATGATTATTCATTAAAAATATAAGGTAGGTCTATTGTCCCCATTTAACAGGTGAGGAAATGAAGGCATGCTGGGTTTAATAATTTGCCCAAGATCATACAGCAAGAAGTTGCCGAGCCAAAAGTTGAACCAGGACCTTTTGGCTCCAGAATTCATGTTCTTACATAATACGCTGTGCTGTTCCCTCAAAATGCTACTATCACTTCCTCACAAAAAAGCAGAAGTGAAATAATTATAAATTTTCAAGGAAAATAATTATTTGTTGTATAATAACTTATTTTTCAAAAACACTTTTAAATAGAATAAATAAAATTGTGGATAATTATTTGAAGTACTCAAAAGAGACAGAGAAGAACTTTTGGGTAAATTTCAAATAAAGAATATTGAGGTTATTTATTATTACAAATATGTACTGTCTTTCATTGAGTTCCTGCAACTATCCATAATTTGAAATTTAAATCAATAGTTGTCACCTAATTTGTAAACTCTGATTTTAAATTTCTTTCTTGGCGGGGGGGGGGGGGGGGGGGGGGGGATGGTAAGGATGTATTTTTGAATTATTTAATTAACTGCTTGGTTCTTGCCATCTCCCTGCCTCATGCCTAATATATTGAAAAGTTAAAGAACCCTTGATTTATTATTCAGTATCAAGTACTATACTGTGCTATCTTTAAAACATAGATCTTTACAACTTGTTTTTTCTGAAGGTTGAACTTACCTAGAGGTGTGGAAGGGGGAAGTGAATGCTGATGGAGAAGTCAATGATTGGAATAAGACTTAAGTTGATGAGCAGTCAGCTTCCTAGAGGATAATCTAATATTAGTTTTAGGGGAATTCAGTTCAATGTATACATGCATAATTTTCTAACATGCATAAAAGAGAATGCAATAACTTACTATCAATACCGATTATAATTCAATTCACTCTACTTATTTTCAAAATTTTCTAAAGTTAGGAAGATCATGAAATTTCTGTTCCAAAACATGGAACACTTTGGAAAATGAAAGGGAGCAGTAGTAAAAGTAATGTTTGGATAGCAGGTACATGACAGGCTGTCCCAGGAAAACCAGGGTGTATAATAACTCAATTTATAACCAACCTAATTTACTCATCTTCACCTTAACCAATTATTCATAAATGACCACTAACAAATTAAGAAATCTTATTAAGTTCTCACTCAAAGCTGATAATTTTAGCTAATTGGCCCACCTGTAAACCTTATGCATTTTGATTCATTTTCTGTGACTCAACTACATGTATGAACAAATGGCTTTGAGCTCACCGACTCTCATTTCTTAGACATAGGTAAGTAGGAAATAGAAGTTAAGAAAACTAAAACTTTCCTTTATCTTATACTAATTTTGAAATATATGAGAGCAAAGATAAGAGAGAAAGGGGAGGAAGCGGGGAGGAAGAAATAGGAATGAGAGAGATGTCAACTGAATTCTTGAGCAGAGGAGAAAGGTGACAACAAATTATAGCATTGATACCTCTGAATACTTGGGTCAGCAATTTGATTTTATAAACATACCCAGATTTGATGAGGCTCAGAGTTACAAAGAACCACTAATCAATTTTAAAGTAATTCCCAATTTTAAAGTAATTCCTATACTAATTTATATTCTGGTATATACAGATTTAACATTTATGTTTTCAACTAAGTGTATAAAACCAAAATGATGTATATTCATTTGTGATTTTTCTAAATAACTTGAGAATGGGACTAGATTATTTATCTTACAAATAATCCTAGTTGGCTATGGTCACTACATTCACACTTTAAAATTGGCTCTACTATTCTTCACTCACCATTACCTGTATTTTATAAGAAGATTATATGTTACTAGAGGCCCGGTGCATAAAATTTGTGCACTGGGGGAGGGCTGTCCCTCAGCCCAGCCTGCACCCTCTCCAATCTGGGACACCTCAGGGGATGTCCAACTGCCAGTTTAGGCCAAATCCCTCTCATAATCCATGACTGTTGGCTTCCAAACGCTAGCCTGCCTGCCTGCCTGATTGCCCCTAACTGCTTCTGCCTGCCAGCCTGATAACCCCCTAACCACTCCCCTGTCAGCCTGATCGATGTCTAACTGCTTCCCTGCTGGCCCAATCTCCCCCATCTGCCCTCCCCTGCTGACCCAATTACCCCCAACTGCCCTCCCCTGCAGGCCGGATCACCCACAACTGCCCTCCCCTGCCGGCCATCTTGTGGTGGCCATCTTTTGACCACATGGGGGCAGCCATCTTGTGCAAGGACATGATGGTCAATTTGCATGTTACCTCTTTATTATATAGGATAATAGTATGAAATAATTCAATGGATTGGTGTTCTCTATAATGCAAAAATTCCCTTTCAGGGCCAGTTATGTACATAAGCAATTTTCTTTTAATAGGCACAATATTTCAAACTCAAAATATAAGTCATAAGATTGATAGAGAAACTAAAATTTGGAGAGGGAGAGTCAGATATTCTCACATGGTGGCATGTAGCTAAGTGAAGGGATGGATTGTCCTTCTGCACTCTAGGAATTCTATCTAAAGAAATTTGGCCTCTTGAATCAGAGTACTGTTTTCCTGCACAGTGTTGGACAAAAGCTGAGAATTCATGCTCTGCAGAGTTTGTTTTCTCTTTGAGTGCCCACAAGCACCATTATGTCAAGTAAAGCAAAGCATGACCTGATTGAATAGCCTGCAAGGTTCTTTTACATCAATCACATTTCAAACTTGTCTACTTAAGGCTATACTCTGGTCACCTTGATCAGACATAGGCATATCCTAAGTTCTTACCATCAAACCATTTATAAATTACTAGAGGCCCAGTGCACCAATTTGTGCACAGGTGGGGTCTTTCATCCTGGCCAGTGATCAGGGCCAGGGAGAGGGACTGCAGGAGGTTGGCTGGCCATTGGAGGATGGCTATGGAAGCTCACTGACCACCAGAAAGCACCTCCTGCATTGAATGTCTGCCCCCTGGTGGTCACTGCATCATCATAGCAACTGGTTGACTGGTCATTCGGTCGACCAGTCGTAACAGTCGTTTAGGCTTTTATATATGTAGATTTCTTAGGGTATGGGCACCCCTCTGCACCTCTTATCACTATGAGTTAGTTAATTTTTTGTGGTTTATTTTAGTCTCATAGTGAGACTTTACTTCCTAATCTAAAGGCTCACTTTAATAAACAATATGTTACAAATGCAGTTTTAGGAAAAATTTACATCAATATTTACACTTATTCTGTCTTTAAGTAATTTAAGCCCCTTACAGAAAATCATTTTTTCCAATCCACTACCCATGATATACATTGCTAATCTTGAAAAAAGAAAATTGAGTTTATTAGGAATAAAGAGAAGCAAAGAGAATGGTATACAATCTCATCTAATAAAAGAGAAACATGCAAATTGACCCCACCTCAGCTACACCTACAAGCCACGCCCACAAGCCAATCAAGAGCGAGTATGCAAATAAACCCAGCCAAGATGGCGGAAGCCACGGAGCTGGAGCGAACAGAGGCTTGGGTTGTCCCTGGCAATGGAGGAAGCCAAGCTTCCTGCTTGCCCTGGCCAGCTGTGGGCTCCGCTCAAGGCTACAAAGTTTCAAGTATAGAAGATAAATAAATCCCAGATACCTGCTTCCAGCTGCTGTGGCCTCTGCTCAAGGAGGTCTGGGAGCCTGGGTTGCCCAGGGCCGTGGCCAGCCGGCAAACAGCCATCAGCCCCTCACCCAGTCTCGCCATGCCCCCCAGCGGGTACCGCCACCCTGAAAGGGGTGTGGCCAGCCTGAAAATGTCCTTCAGCCCCTCACCCAGGCTGGCCACACCCCCATGGGGTGAGGGTCCCCGATGGGGGACGTGGCCAGCCTGTAAGCAGCCATCAGCCCCTCACCTAGGCTGGCCAGGCACCACAGTGGGGACCCCCACACTGAAGGGGGTGTGGCCAGCTTGAAAACAGCCCTCAGCCCCTCACCCAGGCTGGCCTCACCCCCCCAGCAGGGACCCTCACCGCATGGGGGCATGGCCGGCCTGCAAACCACCACAGGCCCCTCACCCAGGCCTCCCTATGCCCCAAGGGAAACCCCACCCTGATCCGGGACACCCTTCAAGGCAAACCAGCTGGCCCCCACCCATGCACCAGGCCTCTATCTGTACTAATAAAAGGGTAATATGCTAATTAGACTGGGAGACCTTCCAGGAGACCTTCTGGACGTTCTTCTGGACAAAGCCATGGTGGTGGGGCTGAAGTAGAGGCGGTTAGAGGCCAAGAGGGGCGGGAAGTTGTGGGTGATCAGGCTGGTGGGGGGAGGGGCTGTTGGGGGTAAGCAGACCAACAGGGGGGCAGTTGGGGGCAAGCAGGCCAGCAGAGGGGGCAGTTGGAGGTGATCAGGCTGGCAGGGGGTCATTTGGGGGCAAGCAGGCTGGCAGGCAGAGTGGTTAGGGGCAATCAGGCAGGCAGGCAGGTGAGTGGTTAGGAGCCAGCAGTCCCAGATTGCGAGAGGAATGTCCGACTGCTGGTTTAGGCCCGATCCCTGTAAACTGGCAGTAGGACATCCTTCAAGGGGTTCCAGATTGGAGAGGGTGCAGGCTGGGCTGAGGAACACCCCCCTCCCTCGTGCACAAATTTCATGCACCGGGCCACTATTTTATATATATATATATATATTTTTCCATAATAATAAAAGTGTAATATGCTAATTAGACTGATGTCCTTCCAGACATCCTTCCTTCCGGGCAAAGCTGCAGCAGGTGGGGGCCGAGGCAACAGAGGCCCCTGGCCATGGTGGCAGGAGGCGCCAAGACCCTTGCACGAACTTTGTTTTTATATATTATATCCTAACTAGAGGCCCGGTGCATGAAATTCATGCATGGGTAGGTTCCGTAGGCCTGGCCAGCGATCAGGCCCAATCTGCGGAATGAGTGGCAGGGCAATCAGGGGGCCCCACTGGCACCTGCCTTGGCTGACCTGGGGCTTGTAGGCTAGGGGCAGCTCCTGCATTGAGCATCTGCCCCCTGGTGGTCAGTGTGCGTCATAGCAACCGGTCGTTCCACCTGTTGTTCTGCTGTTTGGTCGATTTGCATATTAGGCTTTTATTATATAGGATATTTAAAAACCCAGCATCCGTAACAACCAAACGGACCACCAGTCCATCACCTGGCCCTCAGGCTCCATTGATGATCATGGGATGGCTAACGGGGAAACCAGGGTCCCTCAGGCTTCAATGAATCCATGGTAGCAGCAACATTTTGAGCGGGCGAGCAGAAGGCAGACTACTTGGTCCCTCCCCTAGCCCACAGGCTCACATTGGTCAGGGGATGGTTAACAGGGAATCAGAGTGAGTTGCCCAGGGTCTGGCAAGCAGCTGGAAGGCAGGCCTCTTGATCCCTCCTCCTGACCCTCAGACTCCAATCAATTGGTGGTGGAGGTGGGGCCAAACTAGGGACTGGCTTCCTTAGTAGCCCTGTAGGTTCAATCTCCAGAGGATAGGCCAGGCACCAACAGACCAGTGCCTCCGGCATGATCCCAACAGTGCTGCGGGCCTCCTGGAACTTGGCCTCAGGCTCTGCAGCCGCTTTCACTCCCTAAAAGCTCCACAAGGAAGAAAGGATACCTCCAGCAGCGCCAGGGGTGACCAGCGGTGACTGACTGCTCTCCTTGTGCTTCCTCCAGGTCACTCGAGCTGGTCCCCACCTGTCCCGCTCCAGATGAAGTATGATCACTGCACATGGAAGGAATATAGTAAAAACAAAAACCTATGACCAAGAGAATGCCGCAGTCAACATCCAGAGTCCGGCTTAGGTGAAACGAGAGAAGAAATAATTCCATAAGTTGGCCAATGCCAAGATATTTCTGAGTGACTGCCTGCATGTGACAGCTGTGTGACCGCAGTAGAAGGAGTCTAAATTTCTCAACAGAACACCAAGGACATCTTCCATGTTCTGAACCTCAATAAGAAATGTGATACCTCACAGCTCAAAGTGCTGGCAGTGTCCATGTGTCCTTAGTCTCTGCCTTATTTTGCTGCTAAATTCAGCCTGTGTCACTGATGCATCCAGAAGGCTCTATGACTTTCTCAAAAGCCTTGGGGCGCACTGTCTTTGACATGAAGATAGCTGTGGACTTCAGCCTCTTGGAGAGTCAGAAAGAATTTGTGCATCGGTACTGCCAGCACCGTGAGGAAGAGCCCCAGCTACCCATGCTGACCTCTGCCTGCCCCAGCTGGGACCAATATGCAGAGCGTGTGCTGGGTCACCCCATCACCCCCCACCTCTGCACAGCCAAATCTCCCCAGCAGATCATGGGCTCTCTGGTGAAGGATTACTTCACCAGACGGCAGAACCTGTCCCCAGACAAGATTGTCCACGTCATTGTGGCCCCATGTTATGACAATAAACTGGAGGTCCTTTGAGAAGATGTTCCCACAGCTTTACATAGTTCACAGGGTACTGACTGCGTGTTAACCTCAAGTGAAATTGTCCAGATAATGGAGCAAAGTGACCTCGCCTCGAATGACGCCGCCGTGGACACTCTGTTTGGAGACATGAAGGAGAAGGAGGTGAGGTTCCACAAGGGTGCCAGCTCCGACGGGTACCTGGTGCACATCTTCAGGCACATGGCCAAGGAGCTGTTCAACAGGGACGTGAGAGTGCTCACCTACTGCTCCCTGAGGAACAAAGACTTCCAGGAGGTCACCCTTGAAGGGGACAGAGAGGTTCTGCTATGCTTTGAGGCTGCTAATGGCTTTTGGAACATCCAGAAGTGGTCCTGAAGCTGTAGAGGGGCAGGTTCCCCTGCCACTTTGTGGAGGTCCTGGCCTGTGCCAGGCATGCGTAAGCAGCAGGGGCCAGGCCCAGGTGGAGGACTGGTGTGCGGACAGGGCACTGCTGTGGCAGATGGAAGGCATCTATGCTGCCATCCCGGTGTGGCCCCCAGAGACCAGCGCCTATGTGCAGGAGCTGTACCAGGAGTGGGTGGGGTAGGGGTGGGCAACTCCCCCTGGGTCAAGGCAGCCCTGCATACCGCCTAGCATAGTCCAGGGCAGGCTGCCAGGACATCAAGTGGTAAAAGTCCAGCAGACACCTGGCCTGCAGGCTGCCTGAAAAAGGGTGTCAGACACATGAAGGAAAGGCTTAGCATCTCTGTCATCACTTTGGTTTTCAGAATTCTCTGCTCCCTCTCTGTCGGCTCCCTCCCTCTGAGGGGCACTGTCGCCATCACATGGGTGTAACTGGAATATTGTGTCTCGAGAGGATTGTCCCAATATATGTATCCTCTTATCCAATGATGAAAAAATCCCAAAGAACAATAATGGAGACAGACTACTGTCCTTTAGGCTTAAAAAACTCTGGAAGTGTCCTGCAAAGAGCTGAGACCTGGTTCTGTCCACGCGCCTTAGAAAGATTGGATGAGGAAATGCCCTGGTTTGGCCCTGACTTTACCCACTTATGATACTCTTGAAGGTGTCTTTGCCACAATGTGAATAAACTGCCACCTTTTGGAAAAGGGACTCATATGAAAGTCTTCATTCCCAACTTTTCTTGAAACAGATCTATGTTCTGCGGCTGTGGTCAACGTCCTGAGATCAGGTCCTGTCGAACAGGTCCTGTCGCTGGGAATCAGGGAGCACTGAGTGAAGGCCCGCCCACCTTGTGCCCTTTTACATTCAGATATTGAGCTGAACTCACTTTGGGGGAGGCCTGGCAAGGGTGACAGGTGTCACAGATGGAAGGATGGAGAATGGAGAGACGGACACCTTCTCAGTCCTTCCCTGGGTGGGGTCAGGCAGATGAAGGCCAGCCAGCCTGCCCCACAATTGGGTGAAATAGAGTCCTCTGTGTCCACCTCTCACCCCATGGGCTCGGCCATGCCCCTCAGCTCCAGGCAGCCCTCTGTGTTCCATGACAGCACACTCTGCCCTCACATGCTGCTCGCCCTAAGTGAGAAGGAAGAGAGCAGTTGGCCCACAGACAACTACACAGAAAGATAGGGCTCACGGCTGGTTAGCACAGTGGCAGTGGCTAGAGCCTCTCCTGCCTCCATGGCAGTGCTAAGGAGCAGCGAGCTGAGTGGTAAGGAGCAGTGAGCAGGTGGGTGGTAAGGAGTGAGAGGTCCTGGAATGCGAGAGGGTGCAGGCTAGGCTGAGGGCCAACCTCCCAGTGCACAAATTTTGTGCACCGGGCCTCTAGTAATATATATGTGTGTGTGTGTATGTGTATATATATATATATATATATATATATATATATATATATATATATTTATATATACATATATGTGTATATATGTTTATATATACATATATATACTTATATATAAATATTTATATATATATATACACACACACACACACACAGTAATCCTATATAACAGAGAGGTAATATGGAATTTAACCCTCATGCCCTCACAAGATAGCTGCCTACGAGGCAGAGCTTTTGATGCTTACTGGCATAGAAACCGACCAATCAGAACCAAATCTGGGTGAACTGTGAGGAGCCAATGGCTGTCTAGGAGGCAGAACTTTTGACTCTGACTAGCATAGAAACCAACCAATCAGAACCTTATGTGGGTGAACTGCAAAGGCACAACCTAAGGTGGGGGCTGAGGAGGAGTTTTAAGGGCAAAAGTTGTTTGGTGTAAGGTGTAAGAAAGCAGTTCAATTTTTTAATGATGGGTTTAGCAGTATAGTGCATGTGGCTGGCTATCAGTCCAGATATAGGGATTATGTATTTTTGTCTGCCAAGAGCATCCCCTCCTGCTGAAAAAGGCTTTTCATCCCCATTTAAGCAATCTTATCCTATATAATCTATCTATACTAATAAAAGGGTAATATGCTAACTAAACCGGGTTGATTGGCCATCTTCTGGATGTCCGACTTCCTTCTGGACAAAGCCATGGTGGTGGGGGCCAAGGCAGAGGCAGTTAGGAGTCATCAGGCTGGCAGGGAAGGGCAGTTGCGGGTGAGATCAGGCCAGCAGGGGAGGGCAGTTAGGGGAGATTAGGCAGGCAGGCAGAGGGATTAGGGGTGATCAGGCAGGCAGGCAGAGGGATTAGGGGTGATCAGGCAGACAGGCAGGTGAGCGGTTAGTTGCCAGCAGTACCAGATTGCAAGAGGGATGTCCCCCAAGGGGTCCCCAATTGGAGAGGGTGCAGTCTGGGCTGAGGGAACTTCTCCCCCCGCCCCCTGCACGAATTTCATGCACTGGGCCACTAGTATATATATCCTCGTTAAAATTATAAGGTTTTGCTTTAAAAAATCATGGTGTCTATTTTTTCATAGGGGCTTCAGTTATGAGAAAGGGGGTTGGCATTAATATTTACTTAATTATTTTGGTTATCTATTGCTTTGTAATTAATCCACCTCAAAATTTAGTGGTTTAAAACCATGCTTTTATTTTTTCCTTCATGATTCTGTATTTAGTTGGGCTCAGGTACATAGTTCTTCTCTCCATGTGTTGTTGGCTAGAGTTATTCAGTGATTGCCTTCATCTGGGCATGTGGAAGCACAACTGGGGCTGGATGTCCTAGAAGACTTCATTCTCATAGCTGACAATTGATGTTGGCTATTTGCTGGGCACTTGTTTGGGCTCCATTTGGACTTCCTCTCTCCAGTAGTCTAAACTGGTATCCTTACAAATGTTAACTGGGTTCCAACAGAATGAAAGCAGAAGCTAACTTCTTTAACTTCTGAATCTAGCCTAGATTCAGAACTATCCCAATATCACTTTCACATGTCCTACCAATCAAAGCAAATCACATGACAAACCCAGACTCCATGGGACTGAATATAGTCTTCATCATTTAATTTAAAGAGAGCTGCATACATACAGAATGAGTGTAATTTTTGACAGCTATCTTTGGAGATAACCTACCACTCAAGTGACAACTTCTAATATAAAGTTGTCACTGAAAGACCAAAGTTTATACAACTATATATATTGGAATCATATAAGAGGCAAAAACATATTGGATGTTTAACACATTTTTCCTCCTAGTAATCTTGATACAAATTGTCTTCTATTAAGCTTGAAATCACCTGGTTAGGTTAGTGACTTAGTCATTTTCCCAACTTCTCATTTCTTAACAACAACAACAACAAAGTCTGTTCTGAGGGAAAATGTTTTTTTGCTAAGTGAAAGAACTTGTAACTTTCCATTTAGGAGAGATTTAATTCAGAAAACCAGGTGTAATAAATGTTTATCCAAACTTAGTAATTATCCAAACTTAGTAATTAGTTAAGATACCATTTAATTCAATCTATATGGCTTAATTTCTCTCAACCCAAAATTATATACAGCAAATAATCATTCACTGTAGATCATGATAATTTAATATCATACCTACTTTACACAAAAATCTACTCAAACAGTCTTAGTCCTATTAATGGAAACATTTAATATCTCAGGAATATTCTAGTTTTGGAAATAAAACTTAAAAAAACTCAAAAATATGTTTCTTATTCTCCAATGTTGTATTATTTGAAAACTAGAGGCCTGGTCACGAAATTCATGCCCAAGTACGGTCCCTAAGCCTGGCCGGCCATTAGGGCCAATCAGGTTCCCTGCTCCCGGCCTCCCCGCCTCCTCCTTCCCTTGCTCCCTGCTGCTGCTGCTGGTCGCCCACCATGTTCCGCACTGCCCCCTGGTGGTCAGCACATGTCATAGCTAGCAATCAAACTCCCAGTCAAACTCCCAAGGGGACAATTTGCATATTAGCCTTTTATGATATAGGATAATATGACATTCTGTCTTCTAATGACAAGATACATTCACACAATAGGATGTCATGTCATACATCATTGTCTTCTGGAAAATTTCGATTGGCTTGATCTGACCAGGTAGAGGCAATATATGATTTATATTTTATTTTGTTCCACCCACTTTCACAATAATGCAGTCAACTTGGTTTATTTGGACAACAATGGGATTTTAAGCTTCTTATGCTGAAGTTCTTGGGGGGGAAACTGTATATATATTTCTAAAAGTTAAATATATATTAACTTTTAGAAATAAAATCAACCTGATATATATATATACATATAAACATTATATATATATAGAGAGAGAGAGAGAGAGAGAGAAAGAGAGAGAGAGAGAGAGATAGTAAGAGGAAAACAAAAACCTCTTTCTCTTTAAAAGCGATATGCATTTAATAAAAGTTATTTGAAAATTGATATTTTTCAGATTCTAAAGTTAAAACAGTAAAATACTTTTTAAATTATCTCAGAATGTAACAGTGAACATTTTTATTAAAATTAGAAAAACATGTTGTCAATTGTGGTAGGCCCTGAACCCCCAAATATGTTCATGCCTCAACCACTGGAACCTATAAACATGTAGGTGAGACTCTGCAAAGGTGATTAAAGTTAAGGATTATGAGATAGGAAAGATTATCCTATCTTATCTGGGTGAACTCAGTCTAATCACAGGAGTCCTTAAAAGTGGAGAACCATTCCAAACTGTGGCAAGAGAGGGAGATGTGACTATGGAAGAAGAGTCAGAGAAAGTTGTGGTATAAAAATGACTAACATGACATTGCCGGCTTTGAACATATAGGACAGGGATAGCAGTCAAGCTATACAAATAATCTCTAGGAGCTGAGAAGGGCAAGAAAATGGGTTCTCACACAGTCTCTTCAGTGGAACACAGCCCTTGCAACATCTAGATTTTAGCCCAGTGAGACTTAGGTTGAACTTCTGACCTATGAAACTGGAAAGTAATAAACTTGTAATTATTTGACTGTTAAATTTTAGGCATTTTTATTTTAATTATTTATAGACAATACTATAACCAACCACACCTGAAAATACATAAAATATCTAGTTAAGATACCATTTAATTCAATCTATACTATAGGCTTAATTTCTCTCAACCCTCCAATTTCTACTACCTACCTACATTCAGACAATTTTTACATAATTACATATTCTAATAATTTACCCATATTGAAAGCCAACTTGTTGGTAAGTTAATATGGCTTAAATAAATTCAATTTATAACTATTTAAACTGCATGTACTTGTAGATGTGTTGATAAGTTTATTTTAATAATTTAAAAAATAGTTGATATAATATGGTAAACTTTTTACCATAAGTATTATTTTTTTCCTTCTAGTGGCAATGTGGCAGATACTGTCATTACTTTAAAAATATTTATATCTATTTCTGTCATCTTCCCCACAAATGCCCCAACTTTGAAGCAGTAGAACCCATTATCAATTTCAGAGGAAGATTCATAATTGAACTTAAATTACCATTATTAAGGCCCTTTCCTCCTTGCCTATGGAGGGTCTAGGATTAAATGCAGGGTGGCCCCTAAAAATGTATACACACTTTAACAGCTGATAGCTTAATTTTGAAAATGAAATATATTTTAATAAATATTGCCATTATAATTATTCAAAGTGTGTGTATATATATTTGGGACACTATATATATATATATATATATATATATATATATATATATATAATCTACTTTTGCCAAATGAGATCCAAGAAAATATCTTTTAGGGGACTTTCATTTTAGTGAAAAGAGTTCTGCACCCTACCTTTTGCCTTTGGATGAAATTTTGATGTCATAAGCCATAGAAGTCATCTTGCAGCTCTAGGGAGATAGATAAACACAAACACAAATACAAAGGGTCTACATGACAAGAAGTGTGTAGTGGAAAGATAGAAGGACCTGCTTTTGAACAGCCTCTCTTGGTCTTATGCAAGACATAATTAAATGTTTGTTTTGAATAAGCTAATTTTTTTAAATATATAAGTTACTATCACCTGGTTTTCTACTACCAACCTCCAAAGACAGGTCAACTGGTATAGATGAGAAGAGATTCCTTTAGACACCAAAATAGGTTAAGTTTCTTTGGAGCCCTTTGCCTGTTCCTCCTTTTTGGATCTAGTCACGATTTGTTGTTGTTTTGTTTTTAAATCCTCATCCAAGGATATGTTTTTATTGATTTTAGAGAGAGAAGAAGGGAGAGGGAGAGAGAGAAACATCCATGTGAGAAAAACATATATTGGTTGCCTCCACACCAGGGCTGGGATTCCAATGCAACCTAGGTATGTGGCCTGACCAGGAATTGAACCCACACCCTTTTTGTGTGTGGGGTTATGCTCTAAACAACTGAGTCACCTGGCCAAGCACATGCCTTTTTTAAACTCATTTCTTTCCTCCATCCTCCAACTTTGACAGTGTTTTCTCTAACAAAGATGCCAATAACTCTCATTTCCTTCCTTCAAATGTTTATTAGTCCCCTCATTTCTGCAACTGATATCACTTAAGAAGAAAATAATTTAAATCCATTCACATTAAAGAATGACTGACTGATAGGCTCAGCTACTCCCATAATTATTTTTTATTTTAAAACAAGGAGATTATTAACCTAAATTACACTCATTAGGAAAGCAAGCAGCTGGCATATAGGATATTTCCATCTACGCTCTGTCTGTGTGAAACTGACCACGTCACTCACTCTTACCAGGACTCATTTTTATCATTTTTTTTAAAAAAAACAAATTTTGATTAGAAAGTTGTTATAGCTTTAAAAAAATAGCCAATATCCTATGATTATATATGGGAAGAGAATAATTTTGAGTTAAGGGACTTGCATAATATACCTTTTCTGGAACACATGCTTGAATAAATTGGCAAACCAGTTCTACAAATTTTCTCAACTTTGACCAGTGATGGTAATACTAAAAAAATTAATATAAGCAATAGTTTTTAAACAAGAAAGAAAATTCTCACACCTAAGTTTTTCTGCTTAATAATTAACTCCCCAAAGAGTTTTTCCGTTGTTACCACATTGAGAATGAATAAAGAAAGATTTATGAGGGGAATGATATCTGTTCATTGTGTTCATTTACTCTTTTTTTTTCCCCCATTTATTCTTTAAGGAAAATTCCAGCAGTCAGAACCATTGACGGGTGTGAAAGACCAACAGCTGTAGAAACACACTGTCTGCTGCAGCAAGCCGCACACCGGCATGTAAAGACACTGGCCCATGTAGAAAACTTGAAAATTTCACTCTAATCTGTGCTTTTTCCTTTGAAATTTTACTTGCTCCTGTTTCCTAAGTAAACAATGACAGCAATTAAGGCTAACCTGCCTCTTTCAAGCAAACTCAATTCTGGTTATAAAAACAGCAAAATATATTATCTGGATTTTAATTGAATGGATTTGCCATCCATCTACCATATGTGATGAAAGGTAACCAGATGAAGAAAAACAGCAGTAAATTCTAGCTATTGCTCAGGAAATTGCCATCTCACTTTGCTTTAAATGCAATTCAAAGTGAAATGTTATTAATAAAAGGCCGGTGACATGAAAAGTTTATTTTAGAGTGGTATAATGCAATTTAGGGTGATGCTGGAATTCCAGGGTGGGATGTTAGACTATCTACAGAGTAGGAAATGGCTTCATGATAAGTTAGGAAGTATGAACAACAGGGATGATAGAGTTTTTGCAATGTACTACTTCATCCTCAGGATGCTCACTACTAAATAGCAGAGGAAAAAGTTTTAAAAATATTATTCACACCATGATATGTAACATAGAGGTATGTGAAATTTAAATTTAATTTGAAAATGATCAATGGCACAATTGTAGCACTGTGCTGATAAATTTTTACAGAATGGTACAGAAGTTTGGAACCATGTTTGTTCCTGACTAAAATGGAACAACTAATTTTTAACTATGCCAAGGTTTCCAGTGTGGCATATCTTCATGTGAGATATTTTAATGCTAGGTTTTCATGCATTTTTCTAAAATCTCGTTTGCATGAAGAAAACATGAACACAGCCAAAATCCCAATCCAATTCATATTGCACTCAGGATCCTGATCTATGTAAGCAAGATTTAAGATTACTCATTCATTTTAACATAAAATTTAGAAATGTTTATGTTAGATAATAGAGATAATACCCACATGGGGATATAAATGGTAAAGCAAAACATAAACAAGTACCATTCTATGTGTGTACACAAAAAGATTTCTTTGGTTTGGACTTATGGCATCTATTTATAAAATATAGTTTTATTTGTGACATGGTTATAATATTGTAACCATGTTCAAAAGTAAATAATATGGGTAAAAATGGGGAGATTTGTCTCTCAGTTGCACTCAATGAATTCACCAGTTTATTTGACCATGCCAGTAGGTACTGGTTTTATGATTAAAGAGAAGCTCCACTTCCATTGTCTTCCCATGAGACTCATCTGCAGGCTGCCGTGCCTCTCACCATGCTGTAACTGTTCCCCTGAGCTTCAGCATGCCCTCCACAATTCTGCTTACTCTCACATTGAACATACTCGGGGTAGCTTGGCTGGAGGAACTTCAATCTTCCTTTATTTGCTCACATTATGTGGCTATGTTTCAGGATTTCAATTCATTGTAACTGTAGCCAATAATGTGGCCTTTGAAATAAATGAATATAAATATACAAACATACATATGAGCATACATACATTCATATGAGCATACATACATACATATATATTTATGAAACAAAACAACTACTATGATAAGTCAAAGGTATTAGGCTATTATTTTAATCCTGATGTTGAAAACTCTGCCCTCCACCTCCCTGCCTGCAGGTGATTATGCCAAAACTTTTTGTTTTCTTAATTAATTTTTACCTATGCAAGTCACAGAGTGTCTTCTATTTAAAGAACATCATTCTGTAGAAACTTTCATCTCTGCATTATCAAATAATTACATTGACGGTGGGTAAACTTTGCTATTAAATATGAAACGACATTTTATAGCAACCCATCCTTTTCAAAGTTTTACAAAGCATGTTTTAATACTCTTAAATCATTTGATTCTCAAAGCAACTCTATTTCTTTCCCCACTTCATGATGTGAAAAACAAAATGTAGTGAAGAAATGAGACTTGTCTATGGTTACAAAAATAGTGAGTATCAAAACCAGGAGAATACAGGTCTTCTCTATCCTGGTAAATGCTCTTCCTAGCATGTAATTCTGACTGCCTATGGGAGCTATTCATAGAATCTTCATAGGATGTTAAAGTCATAGTATTGTTAGAATACATTAGTTCATAAATTTGTGCACAGCTTCCTCGGCGCCCTTTAAGAAAGAAGTTACTTGCCAGCATACAGTGGTTTCTGGCTACTTTTCACACAGGCTTCTGAACACAATTATAGCCTAATGACTCAAGAATGTCCCAGAGATATTCTTTTCTTAAACGAGTTACCCAGATCCTTTTTATGCATGGTTGCATGAAATGAAATGGAAGTATGAGATCACCATCCTCCATTTTCTTGCTTAACTTTAAAATCTACAAGTATTTCCTGAGAGTCTACTATGTGTCAGATACTGTGTTCTATGTCCTTAGATATGACTGTGTTTTCTGTTTGTTTGTTTGTTTGTTTTTAGGGGGAGGTTGTTTTTGTTTTGTTTTTAGTTGATATTATAGCAGCTCTGGCTCTTTCTCAAGTACCCTTTGACCTAGCATTGGTGTTTTGCTATTTTTTTCCAAAAAAGAAAACTTCCTTACCATTTGCTGGAGCTCAGGTTTACTGATGTTGAATGCTTTGTAAACCCAATAAATACAGTTCGAAGTTATAATGTTGATCTTTTCGGTCTTCTCTTATCTGCCAAGCTGCAGAGATCACAAGCACTCTAACGTGTGAGGTTCCGGCACAGTTGACGATGCTGTATGCAGTCCAAAATGAAACAGATTCAAGTGTTGCCAGTAAACAACAGTTACAGAAATCTTTGACCTGTGTTTCTTGGTAATCTTGATAAAATAGATTCGAATATATCATTATATGTTAAATAAAAATATGCAATCTTCGAGAAGTATCTTAGGATTGTGATGGATTGTTTTGTGTTTTAGGAAAATAACACTAATAATAATGTGGATGATAAGTTGGGGAAAATAGAAGCAAAGACATAAGTTAGGACTCTTGCAATAATATAAACAAAATAAATATAGAACCTGAAAAACTATAGAGTCATTGAGAATATGGAGAAACAAAATTTAGTACAATTTTAAGATATAATAAGTGGTTAAATATGGGAAGATATTTTAAGGTTTCTATTGAGAGACAATGCAAAATTGTGTTTTTAGCAAAGATAACAAATATATGAAGATCAGTTCAGAAAGAGCATATGTTTAGCTTCTAGAAAGTTAATATGGGGTCACCCTGAAACACCTATATTGTTTGGCTGAGGAATAGTGCTAAAGAAAAGTCAAGGATGATAATTTGGGGTCAACAGTGTTTAGACTAGAGTTAAAAGAATGTACAAGTAGAGTGATAAGTCTATAAAAACCTAAAGAAATACAACTCTTAAAGAGGAAAGGGAGAGCCAAAAAGAATTTGTAGAAACATTCTGATAAGTATGGGAAAGAGAGAATGATAGTAAAAGAAGATGAAAAGAGATTTTTTAAAAATGTCAAATGAAGCCAAATTCAATTAAGAAAATCACTAAAAACATGCTTTGAATTAAAAAACATTTTTCCAGGCTACTTAAAAGAGCAGTTTATTTAGAGTGATGGAAACAGAAGTCAGATTGTAGGGCATAGGGGAAATGAATGGAGAAAGGAAGTGGAGACAGCTCACAGGAAACTAATCTTTCAAAAAGTTAACCCACAAAGCAGCAAAGGGATGAATATTCATTGCTATAAAGTAAAAATAATATTATTTGAATTAAAGAATTAAAGTACAAAAATAAAAGTTGTAATTAACTGATTCTTTTACATTTTCTATAAATAATATTATGAAATTCAGTGGAGACAAGGTTCATAAAAAGAACCCACTGTGAAGAGAAAAATCTATACCTTAGTAAGTGTAGATATTTAGCTTGCCAGTTTGGAAATTAAATTTACAGGGTTATTCAGGACATGTGGACACATATAAACTAAAATTACTATAATTATTTTCATAGGCTTTGGAAAAGTAGGAAATATCAGAATGCAAATACGGCAAAGTAAATGAAAGTGATAGATAGGTAATAGATGGATGATAGATAGATGATAGATAGATAGATAGATAGATAGATAGATAGATATAGATAGATAACAAAATAATAATAATTAAATAGTTTAAAGTAAAATTTAAATAGACATTGTTATAGCAAGATCTCCAGGGTTTTGGTGGTTAGCTTAAGAGGCATCCCTACTTTTGTATGCATGCATATGAGCATAACCAATGGACACAAACAGGGGGTAGGGGGTGAGGGCATGTGCTGGGGGTGGGGGCAGCTGGGGAAAGGTCAATGGGGGAAAAGGGAGACTTATGTAACACTTTAAACAATAAAGAATTTAAATTTTAAAAAAAGAGTCATTCCTACGTTTTGGCTTAAATACCTCAATGTAAAATGTCATGGTCAGTACATCAAATGTTCTTGGGGAGAAAAATGAATCTCTATAGGTCTCTAAGAACGAATTGCATTTGTGGTTTTAACATTTACAATTATTTTAACATATAAAATTATCTATAAACATTTTGTTTATCTATATATAGTTAAGTCAGTAGTTGTCCCACCACCCTTTTTTCTGCTTTTTTTCAAAGTAATGAATTTCACTCTGGATATATGGTCTCCTGCTAGAGAAAACTCTGCGCACGTCCTTGTGGCTAGTTGGGGTCTTTCTTGATTTTATGTCTCCAGTTAAAGTGAAAACATTTGACTGATTGACTGATTGATTGACTGATTTACTTTTAAATATATTTTTATTGTTTTCACAAAGGAAGAGAGAGGGAGAGATAGAAGCATCAATGATGACAGAGAATCATTGATGGGCTGCCTCCTGCACACCCCCTACTTGGGATTGAGCCCACAACCCGGGCTCTAGCCCTTGACTAGAATCGAACCAGGGACCCTTCAGTCCACAGGCCATGCTCTATCCACTGAGCCAAACCAGCTAGGGTTAAAGTGAAAACATTTTAATTACTTTCTCTCCTTTTGCATTCTTTTTCATTGCCACAAATAGAACAGTGATATGCTAGTTTTGTCATATGGTATTTTACACAGTGTAAAATGCAGATTTTAAGTGGAGAATTTTGACAAAATGTATACATCTATCTATCTCTCACATCTAGATGCAGAACATATTCATTACTCCTAAAGTTTCCTGTTGCCATTTTTCCATTCATGTTGTCACATGTACCAATAGTTAACTTATTTTCATTGCTGTATAGTATTCCTTTGTGTGACTATATCATAATATATTTATTCATAATATTTTTATTTATTCTCCTATTATGGGAATGTGAGCTAATTCTAGGTTGGGGCTATTATGAAGAGAGCTACTTGTTAAAATTTTTGTTTGAAGATATGTTTTCACTTTCTCAAGTTAATAGCTAGAATGGAATTACTGGGCTGCAGGAAAAGCGTATGTTTAACTTGTATTATAATAACTGTCAGAACAATTTAACCATTTCCCCACAATATTTTAATAAATTCTTGAAGAATATGAAGGTTTCTCTCTATATAAGTAAAACATTAGCCATAGAGTACAGATTATTTATTTGTCTGGTGATGGAGGCTATATTTAATTCTGTAATTCTAGCTTGCTCATATAAGACAAAATGGGGGATAAGTGAGAAGGTGAAAGATGAAAATGTCCTAATTTTGAAAATAGAGACCTTGATGGGTTTTCTGGAGCAATTTGATAGGAAATGCAATAACATGGACTTCCCCAAGTGCTGAAGTGATAGGGTTGATATTAATTATTATTAGCAAAAGAAATGGAAGCAGCAACCACTACCCACTGTAAGTGCTTCCACAGTAACATTTATTATGGGCTACTCATTGGGCTTGGAGTATTATATACATTTTCCTATTTTGTTCTTATTGTAGCCATACAAGGTTGGCTTTTCCATCCTCATTTTTCATTGTACACTTTATATCTGTCCTGAGTCTCATCACTTCCAAATGGCAGAGGTGGGATTTGGACCTATTTCCAAAGTTTATAATGTGTCAAGCAAGCACTGCTGTCTTTTAATGTCCAGGAAGTGAATGAAATATGAGCTTTCTGATAACTAACTTATTTCTGTATTTGAGTATTTTTCATTCTTATTTTGCAAAGCTATAACCACACTTCAGCTATATAAAGAAGAAAACATTTTATTTCTCAGTAAAGACAGTGGGGTGTTCCTAGTCCTGTAGTAGTTTCTGCTGCTAACTTGCAGTGTAGCTTTTGCAAAACGTGTGTTTTGTGTGTGTGTGTGGGGGGGGGGGGGGGGTGGAGGGGCGGTGCTCAGATTCCTCATGTTTCGTTAGTGAGGTTGGCCTGGAGATCTGGGAAGTCTGTGATATTTCATATGCCAATGCTTCTGAGAGTGTTCTATCTCACATCCTGAAAAATCAGGAAAACTGGACTGAAAGAAAGGTGAAAACTCAGTGGGGAGACTGGAAAGCCATGCAAACCCTTACTGACTTCAGTTTTCCTTCACAGTTGGTATTCATTTGATTCAACCCCTCAGATCCCAGAGGACAGAGTATTACACAAACAGCATTGGTGACCACTCTGGCCCACACCTCAAGGAAGGGAGGGGGGATATTTTAATAAATAATGTAACAGTGGAATTGGGCGATTTTCTGGCTTTGGGGGCCACTAGAGATTGCTGATTTGGACCACACAGGGCTCCTGGGGTTGTAAAACAGCAAACCACAACATAGTGTCCACTTGAAGTCTTTCACCACAGTGTGGTCCGCCAGAAGCTGACAAGCCAAAGCTCCTACACAGTACAGCACAGCCGGTGGAGTTTCTGGGAACACCAACCACACTCTCCACTGCAGGGAAGGCTCAGGAGGCCTGGGCCTGGGGCTCCCAAAGCCAGATTTGTGTCCATCAATGTCAATTTTCATGAGTCTGATGCAAGACACAAAAAAGCTACAAAAAGAGAAGGAAGAGTGTGTTTTCCATAAAATTAAAGGTATTCATTTAAAGAGCTGTCCTTTATTCAGCTTCTTCTACTTTTTAAAATTAAAATGTCCCTTCTCTTTTGAAATATAGTGATAATCAGTAGTAGACCGTATATGCTGGTTGTTTTTTTTATGTTCTCACTTGGAAAACTTATATCAGGTTTCAGACTTATTTTTGAAATGTCACTAATTCATGTAATTGAATACAGCACACTGATGTTTTAAGGTGTGCAGGGAGAATAAATAAAACCTCTGGGATCTGCTACACAAAGGAGCCTGCAATGCTTAAACTTGATGAGGGAAACCCCTGAACCATCTGTAAGGCTTGGAGATTTGAGCCAGTTGCCCTAGGTTTAAGTTTTTGGACCTCTCTCCTATTCAACTGTTATTCAACAGACTTAGAAGAAAGCTTAGTTTGTCAGTACACAAAAATAAAAATTAAAAATGTCCAAGACTTATTTACAAATACTCAGATTTAACTTTTAAGCCTTTATAAGATAGAATGCTGTTCTTTTATTTCTTTCCACTTTGAAGAATGCTCTTGATATTCATTGCAACTTGAATTTACTGGATACGAATTATGATATTAGTGGGAATAGGAAATCAATGATAACAAAGCTACCGATTTCTGAGCATATACTATGTGCAAAACCATTTCTCATGTATTTTGTCCCAACCTCATAATCATTACAATTTGAGAAATCCACTTTAAAGTGGTAGTGTGAAATAATAGAAATAACAAGGATTTTGGCATCCAATAAATCTGACTATGAATTCTAGCTTGATGGCCTTGGAAAAATCATTGAAATTTTTCCTCACTTATAATATGAAGCCAAGGGTGATAGTCCATGCAGTTATTGTGATAAACACACCGCATAACAGGTATGTAGTATTCTGCTTAATGCCTGCTGTATAAGAGGAACTCAATATTTCACTAGGTAACATGATCAAGTTTATGATTCTTGTAAGTAGCAGAGCCAAGAGCTCTAGTCTCTATCTGACAGTCTATGATCCTTGCAATATAGCAGAATAACTGTTTCATTGAACAGGCTGAGCCCAGTGGGGCATAAACCTGACATTGTGGTTTTCTCCACTCACTACCTTTAAATATTCTGTCAAAGCTCTCTCTCTCCTCCCTTAATGGTATCTCAGGGAGGGTCCACAGCATTAGACTCACAGATATAAAAATGTCTAGTGAATTTAGTCTGGCAAGCTTATAGTTTCAATATATTCAGTTCAGACTGTGACCTTGCCATCCCCGTATCACCACACCAATATTTATAAGACTCACTTTTACAGCCACAGTGTGCAATACCCTCCTGCTCCGACCAGCCTGCTGTGCAGGTGTGAAGACATCCAGACCATGCTCTGAGGATGGAGAGGAGGTACAGGACACTTTTGCATTATAACCGTACTGACGATTTAGCACAGTCCATGACCAAATTTATTTTGTAGTTTTTCATATGTTTAAAGAACAGGTCTTATTAGTTATTTATTGCTGTGCAACTTACCACAAATGTGAAGTTTAAAACAAGATATATTTATCCTCTCACAATTTATGTGGGTTAGGAATCTGGGCATAACTCAGATAAATACTTTGATAGGGACTCTCAGGCCGCATTCAATGTTTTAGCTGGGGCTATAATCTCATTTGAGGCTCAACAGGGAAAGGATGTGATTGTTAGCAGAATTCATTTCCTTGTGGTTTCTGACCTAGTTTCTTGCTGTCCATCAAGCAGAAGCTACCCTCCTCTCCTAGAGGCCATCCTCAGTTCTTTGTCAACTGGGCCTCCCAACATAGGTAGCCCTCAATAAGGATGCTAGCAAGGAAGTAGGAGACTCCAGCCAGATAGGTGCTGGGATCTTATGTAACACCAGAGGCCTGATGCATGAAATTCGTGCAAGGGGCTCAGCCCTTGCAGCCCCTACAGCCCTGGCTGGCCCTCACAGCCCCTCACAGCCTAGGCTGACCCTTCCACCCTTCGCCAACGCTCGCAGGCCCAGCTTCATCTGGAAGGTCATCCGGATGGTCGTTCTGCTGTTTGGTCTAATTAGCATTAGCTCTTTATTATAGGACTAGAGGCCCGGTGCACAAAAATTTGTGCACTCGGGGGGGGGGGGAGGGGGGTCCCCCAGCCCGGCTTGTGCCCTCTCGCAGTCTGGGACCCCTCGGGAGATAACGACCTGCTGGCTTAGGCCTGCTCCCTGGTGGCAGAGGGCAGGCCCAATCCCTAGGTGCAGCCCCTGGTCGGGCTCAGAGCAAGGCCGATTGTCATGCACAGAGCAGGGCGGATCGGGAGGTTGCGATGCCACCCTCAGTCACGCTCAGGGTAGGGCCGATTGGGGGGTTGGGGCACCGCCCCCTGTCACACTCAAGGCAGGGTCGATGGGGAGGTTGCGGCGCCACCCCCTGTCATGCACAGAGCAGGGCTGATCAGGGGGTTGGGGAGCTCCCCCCTGTCACGCACAGAGCAGGGCCCATCAGGGGGTTGAGGAGCTCCCCTCTGTCATGCACAGAGCAGGGCCGATCAGGGGGTTGAGGATCTCCCCCCTTTCACTCACAGAGTAGGGCCGATAGGAGAGTTGGGGCACTGTCCCCTGTCACACACAGAGCAGGGCGGATCAGGGGGTTGGGGCGCTGCACCCTGTCACACTCAGGGCAGGACCAATGGAGAGGTTATGGCTCTATCCTGTCACACACAGAGCAGGGCTGATCAGGGGGTTGGGGCCCCGCCCCCTGTCACACACAGAGCCGCAGGGCGATCAGGGGGTTGGGGAGCTCCCCCATGTCACACACAGAGCTGCAGGGCGATCAGGGGATTGGGGAGCTCTCCCTTATCAGACACAGAGCACGGCTGATCAGGGGGTTGGGGCGCCTTCCCCTGTCACTAACAGAGCAGGGCGGATAGGGAGGTTGTGGCCCCGCCCCCTGTCACACACAGAGCTGCAGGGCAATCAGGGGGTTTGGGCACTGTCCCCTGTCATACTGATCCCGGTGCCGGGAGGCATATTACCCTTTTACTATATAGGATAGAGGCCTGGTGCATGGGTGGGGGCCGGCTGGTTTGCCCTGAAGGGTGTCCTGGATCAGGGTGTGGGTCACTGGGGTGCCTGGCCAGTCTGGGTGAGGGGCTGAGGGCCGTTTTCAGGCTGGCGGGTGACTGAAGCTCCCAACCGCTCCTTTTTTTCTTTTTTCTTTTTCTATTTTGGGCCAGCTTTAGCTCTGAGGCCTCGCTGCTGAAAGCAGGTTTCTGGCCTTTACCTTTTGTATTTGATACAATGTTGCGGTCCAGCTGGCTGAAGCCCGGCTGACTAAAGCTGGTTTCTGGGGTTTTGTTTAGCTTCTATATTTGCAACATAGTTGCTTAGAGTTGCAGCTGAGAGGCCGGCAAGTTAGGCGGGGAACGTTGGAGTCCGCAGTCACTGGAGAAAGCAAGCCTCCCTGTTCGCTTCAGTGCATGGCTGCCGGCTGCCATCTTGGCTGACAGTTAATTTGCATAAGGATATAATGATTAGCCAATGGGAAGGGTAGTGGTCGTACGCTAATTACCATGTTTCTCTTTTATTAGTGTAGATACTATGTAATTACACACATGTAATAACATGCATCCTGTCAATGTTGCCACATTTCTATTGTTTATAAGTGAGTCACAGAAGAGGAGGAAGTTGCATACAAGGGGAGAGAACTGTAAAAGGAAATGAACATTAGGATGTGTAACCCATGGGAGGGCCTCCTAGAGTCGATAGGCCACAAAGACATTTCATTGAAATATAAGGATCAATTTAAACCCTAGTGAAAGTCGTGAGCTGAAAAAAACTCAGAGCTCCAAAACATTCCCATCAAACTATGCAGAACAATTTGTGGGTTGTGGGGGGGGGGGGGGGGGGTTGGCGAGGTGGGGAAGGGAGAACTTGAATCACAGAAAGGCAGAGAAACTCTCCACTTACCATAAGTAAGTCTACATTCACATTAAACCTTGCCTCTGAGCTTTGAATTGTTTCAAGAAGGAACTTTCTACTTAAAAACCATTTGAATTCCCTAAGTCTCTTTATTAGAAATAGTCATAGTTTGGCAAAATTAACAAGGTAGTTTTGAGAAACTGAGTATTGGAAGGAGAATGCAGCCTTTTCAATCAATGTGTGATATCCATGAATGTTTGACCATTTTATTTTATTTCTCAAAGTGAATGAATAGAGCCCTAACCGGTTTGGCTCAGTCGGCCTGGGGACTGAAGGGTCCCAGGTTTGATTCAGGTCAAGGGCATGTACCTTGGTTGCGGATACATCGCCAGTAGGGGGGGTGCAGGAGGCAGCTGATCGATGTTTCTCTCTTTATCGATGTTTCTAACTCTCTATCCCTCTCCCTTCTTCTCTGTAAAAAATCAATAAAAAATATATTTTTTAAAAGGTGAATAAATAGTAAATATAGAGTTAGGAATGGGTATAGATTTAAGAACATTATAAGGAGGTCGCAACTCTTCTATAATAATAAAAGCATAATATACAAATCGACCAGACGACTGAACAGCACCAAACAGCAAAACAACTGTCCGGACAATGTTCCAGATGACCACGCTATGACATCCACTGGTGCCAGGCCAGCCAAGGCGGGTGCAATGCTATTGGTCAGGGGGCCCCACCAGCTTCCCATGATCGCCCCACAGAGGGAGGCCCAGGCCACCCTCTGTGGGGCGATCAATGGGGGGGCTCCCTGATTTATTACCCCAAAGAGGGAGGCCCAGACCACCTGGCTGGCGACGCTGTGGTGGTTGGGAAAGGCTTCCCTCTGTGGGGTGATTGATCTGGGGACCCTGCCATTGATTGGCTCAGAGAGGGAGGCCCAGGCCACCGGCCAGCAATGCTGTGGCAGATGTGTGGGGCCAACCAGCGATGGCCCAGCAGAGGGAGGTCCAGGCAATCCAAGCAATCGCACCCTATTCCTGCCACCCACAGAGGGAGGCAATTGGTGGCTGAGGAGGTGGTAGCAACGCTTCACAGATGGCAAGCTGTGGCTGCAGTGGGGGTGGGGCCAGCTGCCAGCAGCTGGGGGAAGGAAAGCCCCAATAGACCCTGATCGCCAGCCAGGGCTAAGGACCCTACCTGAGGGGTCCCGAATTGCGAGAGGGTGCAGGCTGGGCTGAGGGACACCCCTCCCATGCACCGGGCCTCTAGTAATCATATAAAAGTCATGATCACAAACCAAAGAGCATATTTCAGTTATCATATATGTGGAATTAAGCATAAGAGTATTTATCCTTTTTAAAAAAAATCTTTATTGATGATAGTACTTCAGATGTCCCCCATCTTTCCCCCATTTCCCTCCTCCACCCAGTTCCTGTCCCACCCCAGGCCTTCATCACCCTACTGTATGTGTCCATAGTTAAGATCTTTAGCTAATCTCTTCCCACCCACCCCCTTCCACCTTGCCTCTGATATTCGTCAGTCTGTTCCATGCTTCCATGCCTCTGATTCTGTTTTATTCATCAGTTTATTTTGTTCATTAGATTTCTTGTTAGTTTATTTTGATTTTTAGATTTAATTGTTGATAGGTATTTATTGCCATGTTATTGTTCATATTTTTTATCTTTTTTTCACTCTTCTTCTTCTTCCTCTTCTTAAAGAATACCCTTCAACATTTCATGTAATACTGGTTTGTTGGTGATGAACTCCTTTAGGTTTTACTTGTCTGTAAAGCTTTTTATCTGACCTTCAATTTTAAGTGATAGCTTTTATAGATAGTGTAGATCTTTACTATTCATCACTTTGAATATTTCTTGCCACTCCCTTCTGGCCTGCAAAGTTACTGTTGAGAAATCAGCAGACAGTCATGTGCTCCCTTGTAGGTAACCAACTGTTTTTCTCTTGCTTATTTTAAGATTATCTCTTTGTCTTTAACCCTTGACATTTTAATTATGATGTGTCTTGGTGTGGGCCCCTTTGGGTTGCTCTTGTTTGAGACTCTCTGTGCTTCCTGGACTTGTAAGTCTATTTCTTTCACCAGGTAGGGGAAGTTTTCTGTCATTATTTCTTCAAATAAGTTTTCAATATCTTTCTCTCTCTCTCTTTCCCTTCTGGCACCCCCATAATGTGAATGTCGGTATGCTTGAAATTATCCCAGAGGTTCCTTACACTATCTTCATATTTTTTCGATTCTTTTTTTTTTTGCTCTTCCAGTTGGGTGTTTTTTTACCTCATCATATTTCAAATCTTGGATTTGATTCTCAGAATTCTATACTGTTGAATCCCTGCACATTTTATTTATTTCAGTTAGTAATGCTTAATTTCTGATTAGTTCTTTTTCATGTCTTTAACATTCTCACTAAGAACCTTGAAAGTCTTAGCAAGATCCTTGAGTAACCTTATAACCATGGTTTTGAACTCTGTATCCAGTAGTTTGCTTGCTTCCATTTTTTTTTTCATTTGTGACATGTTTCTTTGTCTATGCATTTTGGCTGCTTCTCTGTGTTTGTTTCTATGTATTGGGTAGATCTTCTATATCTTCTGGAGTTGGTAGAGTGACCTTGTGTAGTAGGTGTCCTGTAGGGCCCAGTGGCTCGGCCTCTGTGGAGCTGAGCACTCTAGGTGAGCCCCTGTATAGACTACATGCCCAGTCTTATAGTTGAGCCTTGATTGCTGTTGGGATCTCTGGGAGGAGTTGACCTGCAGGCCAATTGGCTGTGAAGGCCAGCTGCAACTACAGTGGGAGAGCTGCTGTGCAGGAGGCAAGCCCAATTGTGAAGTAAGACCAGCTGGTGCTAGTGCTGGGTCTTGGGCCTTTTATTGATAGGCTTTGGACATGCTATCACCAACTTCAGCTTGTTTGAGAGATTTTAGCAAAGTTTGAAGCCTGAGCCAGGACAGGCCATTTATATGGAAAAGCTGAGGCAAACAGCTTGGGTGGGACTGCAAATTGGATGGGGCTCCCTTTCAGGGAATTCTCAGAGTAGAGCAAACCATGTGCTCCAGGTTGATTGAGATTCAGATATGGCTGCCAGTCAGTCCTGGGATAGGGGAGGTCCCAGCACAGAAACAATGACCTTTGAGAGAACTACTGTCTGAGAGAAAGCTGTGCCCAAGTTCCTGCCATGATGCCAGACAATTTAGTTCCTCCCCATATGGTCAGGGTCCTGAAAAGCCACTAACTGCTAGATCTCAGAGGGATGGAGTCCTAGTATGTCCATGAGCTGACCCTTTAAAAGGAACAACTGAGTCTCCAGCAGTCTCCATGTCCTTCAGCCATAATCCCCACTGGTTTTTACAGCATGTAGTTATGGGGACTTCTCTTCCCATCTCTGAAACCTGGGCTGGGTGTCTAGTGTGGGACTGGGACTCCTTGCTCCTCATGGGAAGTCTCCTCTGAGGCAATCTCCCTCCAGATTAAAAAAGTGGCACAAGTGGGTGCCAAACCAGCCTGTTCTGTGCCTCTGCCCCTCCTACCAGTCTCATTGTACTTTCTTCTTTACTTCTCTACTTGTAGGCCTTCCATTCAGCCAGTTTTTAGGTGGTTCTGAATGCTGGTTGTTCTGTATTTTAGTTGTAGTTTTGATGTGGTTGTGGGAAGTAGCGAGTACAGGTGTTTACCTATGCTGCCATCTTGGTTTCAGTCTATTTACCATTTTTTAAGAAAACAGTATTTTCTATACTAGGATTTCCCCCACCTCCCTCCACTTTGGCTACTAATATGGTAACTGCTCTCCTATTTTATCTTGAAAATTTTTGTACTTATTTTCTCCTCCCAATCTTATGTATGCCTGGCTTTCTTTGAGTCCTCTTCTACTATTAAGACAATGCACTTTCTCTAAGGTTACTTGAATCCCTAGAGCTTATCTAGGCTTAGGGAAGGATAATGTTTCCTTCTCTTGGAGTTTTTTGAAGGGTCCTTAAATAAGTGCATTTATACAAATAAATATGGTTATTTAAATAAAAACAAATATTTCAATTTTTTGTTCATGAAGCCTTTTTCATAAATAAAACCACAAATCAAAAAAATTACTTTGGTAGAATAATACACCAAATCTTGGTTCAAAAAAATGTGATCTCTATATTTTATGACAACTTGCCTTAACTAATTTCAAACACTTTTTAATCATTTTCCACTTCTTATTATATAAAGTCTTGGCTGTATTTCTTTACATTGTAAATTTTAAAATAAAGATTGAGCTCTTAATACAAAATTCAAATTGTCCTTGTCATCCACCAGTGTATACATGTAATGTACATAAAATACTACATAAATGTTATTAGTTTAACTATTATAACTCTTTATTTTCACAATGAGGGAATTCTTTGAAATATCGGAGACCTTAAGAACATAATGCTTCTAATACATAACACAATATGTGAGAACCATAAAATTAGAGTGCCCTTGCATTTTTAGCATTTATGTTTTGTTTGCTTAAAGCAAAAAGTTTGATGGGATGTGTTTTTAATTTGTGTTGCTTAAGATTCTACTTTTAGCAACTCAGTTTTGACTTCTATGCTATTGTTCAATGATAAAAGGACTTAGAAAATAGCCACTTGAAAGAGGACAGAAGCTCCATGGGCATCTGGTTTAATTTACAGCTCTTGTTCATTACCCTCATGTAAAATCTCAGAACATATGTGGCCAAGGCTTCTGAGATGAAACCTGAATTCAATATTCTGAAGTTATGAACTAAAGTTGTTTAAAGTTAATGACTACTTTCTGTGCAACTTTTTTTTGATGCAGTGGAATACTTTGGACACTGAATAATGATCATCCAGAGACTTGGAAAATATTATAATTTTTACCTGATTTGGTTTCCATCCAAATTCATTTTCTCCTTGAACTTTAAAGTCAATTATGAGCCACTATATTCTGATAATAAACAGTTTTAGAGAAGAATTAAGGCAAGAAAAATAAAGAATGATATTCATCCCAAATTCCTTGCTACCTCCTGGCAGAGTGAAGGCAAAATGCCAGTGATGTGTGGGTGGCCAGCCATCCTCTCTTCAGGAACCCAGTACAGTGTTTTCTGTGGCATGTTGCTCCTCTCCAAACTATGAAGACCTATGTCCTTCAAAACCAGCACTAAAACCTCAATAAAGCTATCCAGTTATAAAGAAATTGATTAGGTAGATAGATGTATAGACAGATGATAGAAAGGGTAGACACATGTGCATACATACTTATGTGTGTATGTCAACTTGTCAGTTGATGAATGGGTATTACTTTTAAAAAATAAAAAAGCAAATAAAGAAATTAGAAAATAACTTCCCTGCTGTATTTAAGCATTATATGTTCAATTTATCCTTTGCAAATAGGCCTTAATATATTATTTATATTTATATATTTATAACAGGTAAGTAACATATATTTTTCATCTATATATCTTAACATATATAGTTCTGCATAGGTGTGTTTTTGTATCAAAAGATAGATGCGTGTTTAGAATAAAGCAAATAAAAGAAACTACATTTTGAGAAAGAAATGCTATCCTGTTTAATCATTTTTACATGTATTTGGAGTGAAATAGTAAATTCAATCACGGGAGATTTGAAATATTATCAGAAAGCTGATCACAATTGAAATGCATTGATGGTACTGCCATCCCATGACTATTTTCCTGAGTAACCACAGGCCCTCCCAGCTCACCAAGACGTGATTACTATAGGAGTTTTAAAGTTCTCATGTGATCCCACCACTCTGGCCACAGTTTATGCATTTAGGAATGGGAACCAGACACAGGTTGAACCAATTAATCTACCCCAGATTTTAGAACTTTAAATTCATAGTCTACATCAAGTGAGCTTTTTTCTGCCATTTGAAATAAAAGTCAGTTTGCAGTGACAGAGAGTGAAGCCCATGTATGAAGAGAAGAAAGAAGAAAAAGGATTGTTCACAGTTCCTCTTTCCTTAGTCTCAGCTGCAACCCTGCATTGTTCTTATTTAGCTGTTTAACCATTTATTGAATTTCATCAGGAAATAAATTCTTCCTTTTCTAAAATGCATTCAAGATGCCTTTCTGCTATTTGCAATCAAAGAATCATAAAACATAATGATAGTCACTACTGTTGTTTCCCCATTGCCTAGCACACCCCCAGTGACATAACAAACAATAAATAATTGTTGAATATAAGAAGCAGTAAAGAAAATAAGAGAAATTATATTTGATTTTATATTGGTTTCTTCTGATGTGATATGTGTTTTTTTTTAATGTGTTAATCAAAATTCTAATTCAAAGCATTGGCTGCCAAACAACTGATTTGTATTGTATTAACATTACTAATATAGCCAGTTTCCCCCCTAGAAATAATGAGATATTAACTTTACATCTAGCTGTTTTAAATACTGTCTTTTCTATAAATGGTAATTGAAAATGCTAATAATATAGTTCTAATGGTTTCCATTTTTAAAAAATCCTCCTGCACTCTCTCCAAACAACAAGACCTATATAGCAAGAATGCAAATTTCCTTTGTCTGGAATTGTATTTGTCTGAAAACCAAAACGTAATTTGTGCCTCCTGTGTGGTGTGGAGCTAACTCAAAAAAGTTGTATGCTTTGTTTTCCAAGAAAAACACCACTTTTTTAATGAATTGAACAAAGCACACTCAGTTCACATGAGACTAACAGTGGTTCTGGACCCCCAGGAGGAGTTGTCCTTTCAGTGAACAGTTTGTCTTGATCTGAAGCCAAGGAAAACGTTTGTTCTTAAAAACCTTTGCCTCAAATATTTCATATTTTAGAACCTTTTGGGGGTCTGTCACAATAGTGTTTTTAGTATACTGTTTTAGTGTTGTTTCTTAAAAATATCTTTATAAACAGAGGGTTGTAGAGGATGCTTCTCAGTATATAATCTTATAAAATGTCCTGAATTTCACTGTACTTTTAAATGCTGTCTGCATTTCTACATACCTTAGTGTACATAGAAATTTAATTTTATTATTCATTGTTCACTATTAGTTACTCACAAAGGATAATTAGACCTTCACGTTTAGATGAAGAATGATAACCTGTTATGGTTTTTCAAATGTAAGGTTCTGTATTAAACAGGCCGAGGTGTGAGTTGAAATATAGACGACTCAGATTTACTCCCACTACCATAAATAGTAAGTCTCTCACTTTAGTTAGCCTGGCACAAGTTCTTATATATACATTACTTGTCTTCTGCCAATTTCCATGGGGATACTATAAAAATGTTAATTCAGTCCACAAATCACATTAATATCTTTAGAAAAATTGAATTGTGAATATCAATGTAATGTAGGCCTGTGTGGCCTATTTTCACAGGATGGATTTAAGATATAATGCTAAAACTGTAGCAGAAGGGGGGTTTCTGTTTATTTATTTATTTTGCTTTTCTTTTTTAAATATAATGCTCTTTGGCAGGCCACTATTTGGAAACTAACAAAGGAAGACTATTGTACCTGAGTAAACCCACTAAGGCCAGTCCTTGGCAAAACTCCGTGCTGCCGTCAGCAGGAGATGAGTGGGAGCCCCAGGTCCCTTGTACTACTGAGGAGACATGCTTCCCCCCTTCTTCCCTCTCCCTCATCCCCTGCCAGGGGCCATCAGAGCTCATCTCATTAAGCCCTCATCTATGTCCATGACAGTCACCACATATAGACAAGATTCCCCAACCTTAATCCATTGGATTCTAATCCTGATATTATTCTGTTCATCTCCTTTCCCGACTCCTTCTCCAACTCCTCCTGTTACTAAAATTCTCTTTTGGAACTCAAGATTAAATTTCAGCAAAATCTCCTCTAAACTGAAATGCTTCTCCAAACCATCCATTTTCCTTCATGTTCCAGGGAAAACATTTATCTCAACTGAGCACACTGATTCCCCTGCAGCCCTCTAAAATGGTGGCTGTTTTTCTTCAATGACCTTTGTTCCCCTGGGTACAAGGATTGGTAAGCATCTCCCTTACTACCCTTAATAATCCCAGATTTTAAACGTCATGTCATTAAATTGCACCTTTTACAATCCCACTTTGTTGTTTGAACTACTACACCAACTTCACTCCACCCAAGTTTTATATTTTGAAAATTGTAGATTTTTGGCTCATTGTCAATCATTCTACTGTTACACTTTCATAATTCTTAAAGAATTGAAACCCATGGAATGGCCCTTTCAATGTCCTAAACTCTCAGTTAATTGAACTTTTTCCCTCTAATGATCTCCAACTGGTCTTAGTCACTTAGTCACAACACATGGTCATTGCTTTGAACCTGTCATCACTAATAGCTGTAATTGCTTCACAATATCAATCTCAAGTAGTGTTTTAATGAATTCAAGATCTTTTCAACTCACTCTTTCATATGCCAAACACTGACTCCATCACTCCTTTGCTCAACCAAGATCTTCAATCTTTGGATACCACCAAGTTTTCATTGTCCTCATTTCCATCTTGTCCTTTCTTCCCAGCTTTAATTGAATGACCAATCACCTTAATTACTTCATTTAATACACTATCCATTTCCTTTATCTTGTTTTGGAGTAGTTCTATGCCTACATTATAGCCCTGGTTCAATCTAACTCTCCATGCACTCCATGCCTGAGCCCACACTGTTGAACATTTCTGTAAAGACAGAAAAATATTCGGAATATGCTCAAATTGTGCAGAATAATGCTAGTTTAAATACTGACCTCCAATACTTCCAAAAAGTTATAGAACATATTTCTCATCCATTTCCTCACTTTCTCTGCTAGCTAACTATTCTAGAGCTTCTCCTCTCAAGGTTCCAACAATTCTCACTCTTACTAATCGACCCTGTATTAGTCTGAGTTCTTCACAAAAACAGAACCAGTAGCTTATATGTGTACATATTTATTATAAGAAATTGGTTTATGCAATTATGGAGGCTGAAAAGCCCCGAGATCTGTAGTCAGCAAGCTGAAGACCCAGAAGAGCTGATGGCACTGCCATCCTAGTTGCAGTTTGAGTTCCAGTGTGAAGCAAGGAGAAGACTGATGTCTTAGCTTAAAGACAGAGAGAGAATGTTTTCTTGTGCAGCCTTTTATTCTATTCAGACCTTCAAAGGATTAGATGAGGCCCGCCCACATTGAGAAGTGTAATCTTCTTTACCAAGTCTACCAATTTAAATGTTAATCTGTACTCACCCCTATGTTCATAGTAGCATTATTTACAATAGCTAAGATCTGGAAGCAGTCCAAGTGCCCACCAGTAGATGAGTGCATAAAAAAAAGCTGTGGGACATTTACACTGTGGAATACTATGCAGCTATACAAAAGAGGGATTGCTTACCCTTTGGGACAGCATGGATAGACCTGGAAAATATTATGCTAAGTGAAATAAGCCAAATCAAGAAAGACAAATGTCACATAATCTCACTTATTTGTGGAATCTAATGAACAAAATGAATTGACCAACAAAATAAGACCTGAAACATGGAGACATGGAACAGACTGACATACCTTGAGGTAGAGTTGGGGGAATGAGAAGAGATAAACCAAAACACTTATATATTTATATGCATAACCCATGGACATGGGCAATAGGTTAGTGAGGACCTGGAGAGGGGGAGGGCCTGGGAGGAGGGGTGAAAAGGGGGAAATGAGAGATATCTGTAATACTATCAACAATAAAAAATATATAAAAAATAAATAAATGTTAATCTGTTTTAGAAATACCCTCACAGGCACACAGAGAAATAAGGTTTAACTTCTAGAAAATCCATGGCCCAGTCAGGTTGATGCTTTGTTTTCTTCTTTAAGAAAACAGAAGCAATCACAAGAGAACTCCTACAAACTACAGACCACAGTGTTCACTCACCAACCAGACTCTGTGCCATAAAATTCAGCCTTTATTCCTTTCACATCTGGATACTTTGTGCTATAAGCTAAGGCAAACCTTCACAATTTTTCAGTAAATCATATTTACCCTTGCTTTTTGAAAGGCATTGCTTTGGCAATTTTCTCTGCTTTTTTTCTCAGTCACGTCTTTTTCCCCTTAATGTGGATAATTCCCATCCTTGTTTAAACGTACAGTCGTGCACCACATAACTATGTTTCAGTCAAGGACTGACCACGCATATGACAATGGTGTCACAACATTATAATGGAGCTGAATTCCCTGTAAGAAATGAAAGAATATGTGGTTTAGGATGATTTTTTTTCTCTGATAGAAGTAATATACGGGTATATGGGTCTTGACAATAGATTTCCTCTTACAGCACCTCAGTTTTGAATGCACATATTAGATTACAATCAGTCACCCACTGACCTGTTTCAGCACAGAGAAGCCTGTTCCCCTTGTACTGCATGGTCAGAGGACACTGCAGCTCCACCCACTCCCCATCCCCTTCCTACCCTCCCTCCCCCCTGACGATATAATTTGACGTCTCCAGAGAACATTGCTGTAAATTCTTTGTTGGAGCCTAAGACCCTGCACAAGGACACAGGTCCACAGGAGCTACCTTAACAGGTATTAGGTGCCACTGCCACTTTAATAAAAGCTTTCTGTGGTAGTGTGGAGCTAGCCTGTCACTGTCCTTTAGAAATGTTTTCAGGTTGTAATGATGTAAAGCATAGATATCTTTTATTTGTTCCATTAATTCAATGACAGATAAGATCAATGGAACCAAAACCAAATTCCAAAGTCAAAATAACTAGTCAGTTCTACACCCTTTCCATGTTAAACATCCTGAATATGTATGTTTGTGTGAATACCACAAGTTTCTTAATCTGAGCACTCCTCCAACATGCAGTAGCCAAAACTACATTTCCATGGCAATCCCTATGTTCTCGTCTCTCTCCATCTTGATCTCTTATTCTTGCTCATCCTCATTCCTTCCTGGCAGTCACTATTGTGGTAATCTACACTAACCCAGCCAGTTCCTCCTAGACATTTCTAATCAAGCCAGCCCACATTCCTGTTCATGAAATAGCAGTGACAGTTTTGATGTGCTATTTCTGTCAGAAGGAAGCAAGGGAGAATTTGTGGGCAGTGCTTACAAAGTCTACAATGATGTACAGTAATGTCCTTCACATTCACTCACCACACACTCACTGACTCACCCAGAGCACCTACCAGTCCTGCAGCTCCTTTCATGGTAAATACTCTGTACAGACATACCAATTTGTGTTTTATACCGTATTTTTACTGTACCTTTCCTATGTTTATATATACAAATACTTACCATTGTGTTACAATTGCCTGCAGTATTCAGTACTGTAAGGTGCTATCCAGATTCGTAGCCTAGGGGAAATAAGCCTAACCATGTAGCCTTGGTGTGTAGTAGGCTATACCATCTAGGTTAGTGTAAGTGCACTCTGTGATGTTTACACAATGACAAAATTGCCTAACATTTTTCAGAATATATCCCTATCATTAAGTGACACATGACTGTATACTTATTTTTCCCTTAAAATAATAAAACAGCCTGGCCAGTGTTGCTCAATGGGTGAGGGTTGACCCATGATCCAGTAGGTCACAGTTGGATCCCTGGTTGTGGGCTTGGTCCCTAGTAGGGAGTGTGCAAGAGGCAGCTGATTGATGATCCTCTCTCATCACAGATGTTTCTTTTTTAAAAAAATTAAATCTTTATTGTTCATATTATTACAGTTCCTCTTTTTTCTCCCATAGCTCCCCTCCACCAGGTTCCCACCCCACCCTCTACCCTGACCCCCACCACTGTCCTCAACCATAGGTGTATGATTTTGGTCCAGTCTTTTCCCTCACCCCCAAACCCCTTTCCCTCCGGGGAATTGTCAGTCCACTCCATTTCTATTCCCCTGATTTTATTATATTCACCAGTTTATTCTGTTCATCAGGTTTTTTATTCATTTGATTTTTAGATTCACTTGTTGATAGATATGTATTTGTTGTTCATAATTTTTATCTTTACCTTTTTCTTCTTCTTCCTCTTCTTAAAGAATATCCCCCCAGCATTTCATATAATACTGGTGTAGTGGTGATGAACTCCTTTAGCTTTTTCTTATCTGTGAAGCTCTTTATCTGACCTTCAATTCTGAATGATAGCTTTGCTGGGTAAAGTAATCTTGGTTGTAGGTTCTTGTAATTCATCACTTTGAATATTTCTGGCCACTCCCTTCTGGCCTGCATAGTTTCTGTTGAGAAATCAGCTGACAATCGTATGGGTACTCCCTTGTAGATAACTAACTGTTTTTCTCTTGCTGTTTTTAAGATTCTCTCTTTGTCTTTTGCTCTTGGCATTTTAATTATGATGTGTCTTGGTGTGGTCCACTTTGGATTCCTTTTGTTTGGGGTTCTCTGCACTTCCTGGACTTGTAAATCTATTTCTCTCACCAGGTAGGGGAAGTTTTCTGTCATTATTTCTTCAAGTAGGTTTTCAATATCTTGCTGTCTCTCTTCTTCTGGCACCCCCATAATTCAGATGTTGGTACGCTTGAAGTTGTCACAGAGGCTCCTTACACTATCTTCATATTTTTGGATTATCCTTTTTGCTTTTCCAGTTGGGTGTTTTTTATTTCTTTGTATTTCAAATCTTTGATTTGATTCTTGCGATCCTTCAGTCTGCTGTTGGGAGTCTGTATAATATTCTTTATTTCAGTCAGTGTATGCTTAATTTCTAGTTGGTCTTTTTTCATATCCTTGAGGGTCTCACTAGATTTATTGAGGATCTCACTAAATTTATCAGCGGTTTCTAGAAAATTCTTGAAAAACCTTATAACCATGTTTTTGAACTCTATATCCAGTAGTTTGCTTTCCTCTATTTCTGTCATTTGTGACCTGTTTCTTTGTCTCTGCATTTTGGCTGCTTCCCTGTGTTGATAGAGTGGCTTTTGTGCTAAGTGTCCTATAGGGCCCAGTGGCTCAGCCTCCCCAATTACCAGAGGCAGACACTCTTGGTGCACCCCTTTGTGGGTTTTGTGCACAGTCTTGTTGTAGTTAAGCCTTGATTGTTGTTGGTATCATTGGGAGGAATTGACTTCCAGGCCAATTGGCTGTGAGAATCAGCTGTGTCTGCGGTGGGAGAATTTCTGTACTGGAGACACCCTTATGGGGCAAGACTTGCTTCAGTGGGGCTTTGGTGGTCACTGAGTCTGCCCCCTGGGTGTGTCCTTTATGGATCTGAGGAGTTGTAATCTGGATGGTCCCACTCTGACCACTGGGTACACTGGCTCTAGGATCACTAAGGAGGTGCTAATTTAGCCTCTGCCTGAGGCCACCCAGCAGGAGCTACAGAGAGATCTGCAGATTCCTCTCCTTCATTTGGGGTTTGGAGGTGCCCAGATGAGGCCTAGCTGTGAAGCAATGCAAGCTGCTGTGGGCCTTGGGCCTTCTTTTGGATGTTCTTTGTCTCTCTGACCCAGCTGCAGTTTGTTAGGTAATTTTAGATTGCAAAGGGCCAGGTCATTCATATGCAAAAGCCTCTACGCACAGCTTGGGTGGGGCGGGGTCTCAGGGAATCAACAGGGCAGAGCAAACAGCTATGGCTGATCCTCAGTCCTGCCCTAAGAGACCCTGGGTGTCAGTCTCCCGTGTAATCGCTGCAAGCACCTCTGAGAGAAAGCCACCCTCGAGTTCTACAGGATGCCAGACAGTCCAGTTTCTCCCCATATGAGTCTGGGTCCCCAGAGATTCGCCCGGAGCTGGAGTTTAGAGCAGTTGGGAGCTTGTGTCTCCCTCCCGATTGAAAAAAAACAACCGCTTCCTCAGTTGTCAGCCCTTTCTGCATGCGCCTCCGTACCTCTGCACTTTACTTCTGCACCTCCTCTGAGTCTCAGTGTGCTTTTCTCTTTCCTTCTAGTTGTAGAATTTCCACTCAGCCAGCCTTCCTGTGGTTCTGGATGATGTCCTTTTTTTGTCTCTTAGTTGTAGTTTTGAAGTGGTTGTGAGAGGCAGAAATTTCAGGTGTTTACCTATGCCACCATCTTGGTTTCTTCTTCTCATCATAGATGTTTCTATCATTCTCTCCCTCTCCCTTCTTCTCTCTAAAATAAATTTTAAAAAGTAATAAAGTGATGAAAATAAACAAAAAATAGAAAGCATTGCTTACCTTTCTAATCTTTGCTAAAAAAATTAAACAAAACAAAATTTGTTTAACCCCATATGTACTCCAGTATTTGAAATTTCACCTAATTTCTGCTCTTTTAAAGCCAAAGTTTTTAATCCCTATCTCCAATTTCCTTCCTCCCATTCTCTCTTAAATCTACTCTAACTTTTGCCCCTGCTATTCTACTGACTGTTGTGCTCTGCATAAATAAATCCTGGCCCAGTTGTACCACTGGACACAATTGATCACTCTGTTCTTCAAATACTTGTTCTACTTCTCTTCCAGGGTACCCACCTGCCTGGCTTTTCTCTCCCTCACTGCTTACTTCTCAAACCAAATGTGGGTGAAACTCAAGATGTGATTGATTTATCCTGAGGCAAACTGCTTTGCAGCTGTGAACTTGTGAAACTATGTTACATGTTTACAAAATACAGTGGTGGGAAAGGTATAGGATAGATATTCCCTTTCCAAAAGGAAGAAATAGGACAATAGAGAGGTGTGGTGGGTCCTAAGCAAGTCCAAAATCCAATAGAGTAAATCCCATTAGAAGCCAGAGCTTAAAAATAATCCTCCTTTGTCTTAATGTTCTGGCTTCAGGCCCACTGAAGATGGGTCTTTCCCCCACACCTTTACTGGACAAGGTTTTGGCCCCCAAGGCTTTCAATAGTCTGCCCTGTGGCCCCTCGGTTCCTAGGCTCTGCCCCTATGATAGTTCTTAGCCTGGGACTGACCGTCTTCAGGGGCTGGGATCCTGAGCACAGCACATACTAATGCTGTGGCAGGAGGCCCCATGCTTTGAAATCTAGGCAGTGGCTGCTATACACCTCCATGGCTAGAATAGGTGCACCTCACACACACTGGGCCATTGAGTCACGCCTGTAGAGGGCAAGCGGTGCAGCATACAGTGTGGAGATCTGAGCCCTCATTGTGAGGCTGACAGGCAGGGTGTGCGAAGGTCCCTAAGGAACCAGCAGCCTCTCCTTTGTTGTCTTCTATGGTCTTGAACAAGAGAGCTCCTGGATCTTGTGGACAGGGCTAACTTACCTCCAAATCCTTTGGCCACACCCTTAGAATTCTCTCCCAAACAAGCCCTTTCTCATTTTTTACACTACATATAAGCTGAGAATTTTATGAATATCTAAGTTCTGGTTCCTTTTTTATTAACAATTCCATCTTTAAGTCATTTTTCTCTTCTTGCATTTTACTATAAGCCATCAGGAGGCCCCAAGATGCACCTTCAACACTTTGCTCAGAAATAGCTTCAGATAAATATCCTATTTTGTTTTTTGCAAGTTCTACCTCCCACAAAACACTAGGGTGGGAACACAGTTCAGCCAAGTTCTTTGAACATTTTAACAACAATGGTCTTTCCACCCTGGATGATGTGGCTCAGTTGATTGGAGCGTTGTCCGAGGTAGCAGGTTCGTTTTCCAGTCAGGACACAGACCCAGGTTGTGGATTCGATCCCCAGTTGGGATGAACACCGGAGGCAACCAATGTTCTCTCTCACATCGATGTTTCTCTCATTCTCCCCCTTTCTCCCCCCCACCTCTCTCTAAAATCAATAAAAAGCATATTCTCAGGTGAAGGAAAAAGAATGGTCTTTCCTCTGTGGCTCAATAATGCATTCCTCATCTGTCTGAGCCCTCATTAGAATGACCTTTACTGTCCAAGTGTCGACCAGCATTCTGTTTGTCATGACTTGGGTGTCCTCTGAGAAGACTGAGGCTTTCTCTGTCTATGGCACTCTTTCTCAACTTCAATTCCTGATGCTTTCTCATGTCCCAACCACTGAATATGTGAGAGTGTCAGGTCCTAGTCTTTGAATTTTGTTTTTGTTTTACCTCCACTCATTTTCTGGATTATCTCATCTAATTTTATGATTTTAAATAACATCATGTGTTGATAATCCAAATTCACATTTAACCTAAACCCTAAATCTTATACATGCAAAGGCATTACTTGACATCTCACTTGATATTTAAGAGGCATATGAAATGTAATATGTCAGGAATTAAGCTTTGATATCTCACCCCAACCTGTTCCTCTTGTACATTTTTTCTTAGTTATTGGCAAAATTATTCATTCAGGTACCCAAGCCACAAACCTTAAAGTCACTCTTAGTTCCCCTTTTTCATTCATGTCCTGCATATCCAGAAGACAGCTATTTTTCTCCTCCTTCCTCTTACCACTCCCTCCAACACCCAAAACTCCAACTACCATCTCTTACCTAAATTTTAGTAAAAGCTTCCTAAATTGTCTCCTTGTTTCTTTTCTCGCTGCTTTCATAATAGTCTCAGTGAAACCTGCTCAAATTCTTCTACTCACTTCTCAGTTAACTCAGGGTAAAATAGCAAATGTTGATCATCCTGTGCAAAGCCCTATGTGTTTCAAACCCGCTGTCCACCCCTGACCCTCCTGCTATTCTCATTCACCTCACTCCAGCCATGTTGGTCTCCTCCCCTTGAAAATGTCAGACTCCTTTTTGCTCCTAGATCTTCACATTTGCTGTTTTCTCATTGAGGACATCCTCCAGATGTCTACATGGCTAGTTCCCCCATTTCCATCAGATCTCTATTCAAAAAATACCTTCTAAATGTGCCCCTTTTTAGATAACCCTTTTAAAATGTTAACACCCTCCTCCTCTTCTCCATTAACTATATCTTCTTTTCTACTTACACTTTCTCCTAATCAAACATCACAGCAATGATAGGGAGCAAATTTTACCATCACAAAAATATGTCTTTTGGCATAAAAATTATTTGTGCTAACGGCAATAAAAACCCAGCTGATTCAAAAAAGCTCTTTACCTTTCCCTCAACCATGCCTATGCTTACATTGGAAAGGGGGCTTGTACCAGGAAGAGAGCTATTTCCAGAGATAATTTTACCTAAGAAACTTACCTGCAGAACAGGGCAACCTTTGTTTTCCAAACATCTCCCTGCCTTCCAGTGAATGGCCTTCTTCCCCTTTGTGTCCCCAAGCCTTTACCTCTTAGCTCAAAATGTTATATAAACCTTCAATTGATGATTGCCTTTGGGTCTCATACTTTTATGGGGTTCCCATGCATAAAAATCAAATTTTGTTTTTCTTCTATTAATCTGTCTTATGTCATTTGATTATTAGACCAGTCAAAGAATCTAGAAGAGTACAAGGGAAATGTTTCTTCCCCAACATTATCTAACATACTCTATGTATTTACTTACTCACTGTGCTTCTTTTCTACCCCACAAGAAATAAAGGCTTGAGGAGGGCAGGGATTTTTGTGTGTGGTGTTGGGTATTTTATCTCCCTAATCTAGAAACATGATGTAGGTACTCACTAGCTATTTGGTGAATGACCTATTGAATGAGAGAATAGCAAATGGTAAGCTAGTATCTGACTTCTGTTTGAGGAAGCCACACTGAAAAGAAAAGAAAGAGGCCTGTTTTACTCCTTCTTCAGTCTTCCACGTAGAAAGCTATGATTCAGATAGCTTAAGAAGCTTCTACAGTTCTAAGAATCTACAGGCCAGTGTTTTTCAAATGTTTATGAATAAAAGAATTACTACTTGTTTAAAACACAGATTGCGTTGCCATGTCCCCAGAGAGTCTGCTTCAGTAAGTCTGTAAAAAAACCCACTGGAATTTGCATTTTTAACAAGCATCCCATTGATTTTAATACAGTTCTTTAAGAAACTTAACGGTTCAGAAGTGATTCAAATTGAGTGGCTTATGTAAATGAAAAGTGGAGAGAAAATTCTTCATTATAGTTAACATGCTGAGTTAAAGAAAATAGGTCTGGTATGCATTCTTCTCAGGAGAGTGTTTAAAGTAGAACAACAATTTGTAAAACATACTACAAAAACTCAGTTTAAATTTATCCTCAGGGAATATGAAGATTTGGCCTTTAAAAGTAAGATCTAGGCCAAAGCTTAGATCAATTGTTTTTGTAAAACTTTTATTTATGAGCACTATGGAAAACTTCTGGCTACAGAAAAGGTTACTTGTTTCCCGATGCCTATGAAGAGCTAATAGTAGTCAGATGTGCATCATTCAATTCGTAGAGGATAATTCTCTTATTTTGGATCCATAAAGAACTGGGCTCACGATAATCTTCATAACTGTGACACTCCGTTTTCCTCACTGCTACCTGCTTTTCCATGGATTTCTGCCTGTTGTGTGTTTTGTTCTGATTTAATTACCTAAATCCAATAAATGGCATTGTAATAGATCTTGTCTCATCAGCATTCAGAACTGTTCTCTAGCTTGAAAAGAAACAGTAAAGAAAAGACTTCTTAATTACACTCCTCATTCCCACTCATCAATTGACCTTTCTTTCAAATAACCATAAATCAACTAATGTGGTATACATTGCAGATAAATTAACAAATGTTCACATAACATAGTGTGTCTAACAATAAAAAATGTACCCATTTGTAATCAGTTCTGTTTATCACCAGTATTTGATGGTTAGATCTTATTAATATTACAAAAAGAAAACATTTATTTTATTTTATTCTTTATATGTTTTTAATTCAGAAGAAATCATGCCCTCTTCTAAAATTTCAAAGTCAATAATCAGTTATTTTAAAAATATATTATTTTTATTTAGTTAGTTTTTATTATTGCGAGTTTTACAGATGTCCTTTATTTTTTCCCCTTTATCACCTTTACCCAGCTTCCACCCTACCTCAGACCTTCACCTAGCTATTGTCTGTGTCCATGGGCTATGTATTATATCCATGTAAGTTCTTTGGTTAATCTCTTCCTATCTTACCCCCACTCTGAGTTTTGTCAGCCTATTCCATGCTTCCATGTCTGTGGACTTACTTTGTTTGTCAATTTATTTTGTTCTGGTGGGAATGCATACTGGTGCAGCCACTGTGAAAAACAATATAGAGTTGCCTCAAAAAAATAAAAATAGAACTGCTGTTTAACCCAGCCATCCCACTTCTGGGAATATATCCTAAGAATCCTGAAACACCAATCAGGAAGAATATATGCATCCCTACATTCATAGCAGTGTTATTTACAATAGCTAAGATCTGGAAATATTCAGCTCTCCATTGTTCTCTTTTCTTGTCTACATCATTTCAAATACAAGAATGAAAGAGATTAAAGATAGACTAGGAGGGGTCTTCTACTATTTATTTCTTTGGCTAAAGTAGCTCTGACATTGTGAATTTACTAGTTTAAGATAGGTTATAGCGGAAATTCAAATTGAAATATAAACTAGTTTAATATTCATTTAATAGTATCCTTTTAGTTTAAGAGTGACTTTTGGAACTTAAGACAAAGGGAATCTGTTTTGAGACTAAGAATATTTTAAGGTACCAGAGTCTACTAACTGAGATTTGATGTTGTATGCTATTACTTCACATAAAAATGACTTTAAAACAAACAAATAAATAAATACTTTTCCTGTCATTTAGATTTAATAAAACTTCCATAGGATAGGGGCTAGTGAGGAGAAAGTTAGTGGACAGAATAAACTTAACACCACCTAGATTCTCTATGTAGGTACCTTTGCTCACTTCTCCCTACGTAGCCCAGGAGAGAGGAGGGCTGAGGAAGAAATGTCAGTGAACTATGCCCTGATGCCTTCAGGAAACAGAAAACCAGCAAAGACTCATCCCATTTGAACAACTCAACAAATCAAGACTATTTTGTGACTATCTATACTAATAAAAGGGTAATATGGTAATTAGACTGGACAAAGCCATGTTTGCAGGGCTGAGGCAGAGGCAGTTAGGGGTGATCAGGCCAGGCGGGGAGGGCAGTTGCGGGTGAGCAGGCCAGCGGGGAGGGCAGTTGGGGGTGAGCAGGCCAGCACAGTGGGGGGTTAGTTGGGGGCGAGCAGGCAAGCAGGCCAGCAGGGGGGGCAGTTGGGGGCCATGAGGCTGGCTAAGGAGGGCAGTTGGGAGTGAGCAGGTCATCCAGGGAAGGCAGTTGGGGGACACTAGGCCAGCATGGGGGGGGGAAAGTCGGGGGCAAGCAGGACAGCAGGGGGGCAGTTGGGGGAGATCAGGCTGGCGGAAGGGGGCAATTGGAGGCAATCAGGCTGGAAGAAGGGGGAAGTTGGGGGTGACCAGGATGGCTGGGGGGGCAGATGGGGGCAAGCAGGCTGGCAGGTAGAGTGGTTAGGGGAAATCAGGCAGGCTGGCAGGTGAGCAGTTAGGAGCAGCGGTCCCGGATTGCAAGAGGGATGTCCGACTGCCAGTTTAGGCCCGATTCCACACTAAACCAGCAGTCAGACATACCCCGAGGGGTCCCAGATTGGAGAGGCCCACTAATCTATATATATAAAAGCCCAAACGACCATTACAACCAGTCGACTGGTCACTATGACACGCACTGACCACCACAGGGTAGATGCTCAACACAGGAGCTGCCCCGGGTGGTCATTGCACTCCCACAGCAAACCTCCTGTGGCTGGCCAACCTCCTGTGGTCCCTTCTCCTGGCCAGCTGGTCCTGATTGGCCCAGATCAGGACTGGGCAAGATGACCCCAATTGGCCTTGATCTCGGGCCAGGCCAAGGGACCCCACCCATGCACGAATTTGTGCATTGAGCCTCTAATTACATATATTTGAATATGGAGTTAATATTGTTACTCTAAAAGAAATATTTTTATGTTTTTAGAATGATCGTCCAGTCAAAATGGTGGCATAGGTAAATGCTATGTTCATCTTCTCACATGACCACACCAAAATTACAACTAAATTACAGAACAAACATCATTGAGAACTACCTGAAGTCTAGCTGAACAGTATTCTTATAAATACAAATATAAAGAAGAAACCATGTGGAGACTGGTAGGAGAGGTGAAGATGTGAAACAGGCTGGTCTCATACCCATGTGTGGTGGTTAAAAACCTGAAAGGATATCTTGGCTCCAGAGTTCTCTTCTAAAGAACAAGGGATTCCACCACCACACTATGAACCTTAACTCAGAATTCCAGGGCTGAGATGAGATGTCCTCATAACTTCTGGCAATGAAAACCCATAGAAATTGCAGCTGAGTAAGAAAGAGAACTCTGGAGTCCCAGGCATTACATTTAAAGGACCTGTGTATGGGATTACTCTCTCTAAGTTCCAGTGCTGGGGCAGCAGCTTGCAAAGTGCGAAGGACATACAGGGAAGAATTTAATTGTCTGGCTTCATGGTGAGGATTGAATCAGCAGCTTTCTCCCATAGAAAAGGGCTGGCAGGAATCATTGTTTCTTTGCTGAACCCTCCCTCTGCAGGCACAGGCAATGCCATATCTGAATCTCCATCAAACTGGATAATACTGTTCATCCCACCCTGGTGATTCTCTGAGACTCAGCCCACCAAATGTACAGCCCCACCTCGCCATTTCAAGTAGCTTTTCCTTGCAGGGGGAATATCTTGCCTCAAGTGGTGGATTTTTTTTTTAAATCTCTCAAAGGTTCAAAAATGCAAATAAGCAGTCAACTGGCCTTGGCTTGTCCCAAGCCTGGCACTAGTGATAGCCATCCTCAGTTTGCTGCTTAGCCTCTTCCAGGCACCTCCACCACCAGCACAACCAGCAATCATCTCCAGATCATTATGTAGCTCATACCAGGCCATTGCTGACAGAGCAAAGGCAATGGTGGAGCTTAGCCTGCACCAGCGCCTCTCCCAAGAGGCCACAGAACAAACACACATGGTGGCCAACTTCAGACCACACCAGAACACCACCTAACCTCATCCACAAATGACACAGCCAAAGTGTGGACTTTCCAGGCAACAGAGCCCCACTAAAGCAAAGCCTTATCCATGAGGTCAGCCCCTACACAACAGCTTCCCTATTATAGCCACAGCCAGTCAGCCTGAGGGACAATTACTCCTATTGACATGCCAGCAGCAATCAAGGCTCAACTGTAACAGGAGAGCACACAGAACCCACACAGAGACACATCTAGAATACCCAGTTGAAGTTACCAGTGAGACTGTATAACTGGGCCCACAGGACAGCTAATATATAAGACCAGGAGACATAGCAGCTCTACCTAATATATACAAAAAAAAAAAACACAGGGAGGCAGCCACCAATGAAGAGAAAAAAAGCATATTCCAAATGAAAGAGCAAGACAATATTCCAGATAAGAACTCAACAAAATGGAGACAAGCAATCTACCAGATGCAGAGTTCAAAATAGTGAAAACTTTAACAAGGAGATAGAAAACATAAAAAAGAACCAGTCACAAATAAAGATTATAATAACTGAAATACATTAGAAGTAATCTATAGCAGATTATATGAAGCAGAGAATCAAACCAGAGATTTGCGAGATAAGGAAACAGAGGACACCCAATTAGAATAGCAAAAAGAAACAAGAATAAAAAAAAATGAGGATAGTGTAAGGAGCCTCTGAAACAACTTCAAGCATACCAACATTCACACCATGGGAGTACCAGAAGGTGAAGAAAGAGAGAAAAATATTAAAAACCTTTTTGAAAAAGCAAAGACAGAAAATTTCCTTAACATGGTGAAGGAAATAGAAATACAAGTCCAGGAACTGCAGAGAGTACCAAAGATACCCACACCAAGACACATCATAATTAAAATACCAAAGGTTAAAGACAAAGAGAGAATCAAAAAAGCAGCAAAAGTATTTGGTTTCCTACAAGGGAGTTCTCATAAGACTATCAACTGATTTCTCAACAGAAACATTCCAGGCCAAAAGGGATTTACATAAAATATTTAAAGTGATGAAAAGCAAGAACCTATAACCACGATTACTCTGCCAGGGAAAGTTATCATTTAGAACTGAAGGACAGACAAAGAGCTTCCCAGACAAGAAAAATCTAAAGGAGTTAATCACCACCAAACCATATTACAAAAAAATGTTAAAGGGACTTCTTGCCCAGTCAGTGTGGCTAAGTGATTGAGCATTGGCCTACGAACCGGGAGGTAATGGTTTGATTCCTGGTCAGGGCATATGCCCAAGTTGTGACCTCAATCCCCAGTGTGAGGTGTGCAGGAGGAAGCTGATCAATGGTTCTTTCTCATCATTGATGTTTCTCTCTCTCTCTCTCTCTCTCTCTCTCTCTCTGTCTCTCTCTCTCTCTCTCTCTGTCTCTCTCTCTCTCTCTCCCTTCCTCTCTGAAATCAATAAAAATAAAAAATAATTTTTTAAATAGGGACTTCTTTAAGGAGAAAAAGTAAAATAAAGGTAAAAATATGAACAGCAATATGGCAATAGTCACATACCTATCAATAATTACTTTAAATGTAACTAAATGTTCCGATCAAAACATAGGGTGGTTGAATGAAAATGAAACAGAGACCCATGCATAATACTGCCTCGGGACTCACTTCAGTTAAAAAGACATATATAGACTAGAAGTAAAGAGGTGGAAAAAAATGTCATGCAAATAGAAATAAATAAACAAGCTGGGATAACAATACTTTTATCAGGCAAAATAGACTTTCAAACAAAGGCTATAATGAGAGACAAAGAAGGACCCAGCAATTCCACTTCCAGGTATCTTTCCAAAGGAACTTAAAATATTAATGAAAAGGCATCCCTATGTTTATTAAAGTATTATTTATAATAATCAAGATATGGAAGCAACCTAAGTATTCATCAATAGACAAATGGACAATGAAGAGATGGTACATTCTATACTAATAAAAGGGGAATATGCTAATTAGACCAGACATCTTCCGGACATCCTTCTGGACAAAGCCACGGTGGTGGGGGCCGAAGAAGAGGCAGTTATGGGCGATCAGGCCAGCAGGGGAGGGCAGTTAGGAGAGATCAGGCCAGCAGGCAGGTAAGAGGTTAGGGGTCAGGGGTCCCAGGTTGGAGAGGGTGCAGGCCGGACTGAGGGACACCCCCATGCACAAATTTTGTGCACTGGCCTCTAGTATATACAATAAAATATTACATAGCCATTAAAAGTGAAATCATGCCATTTGCAACAACATGGATGAATGAAGAAGGTATTATGCTTACTTATATAAGTCAAAAGGAAAAAGACAAATACTACAGGTTTACTTATATGTAAAATCTAAAAAACAAAATACATGAACAAGAAAACAGAAACAAAGTTATAGAGACAAAGAACATTTTCATGGTTGCCAGATGGACCAAGGGTTGGGGGGCAGGGTAAGTAAGAAAAAGGAAGGGATTATGATGCACAAATGCCAGTTTTAAAAACAGCCATGAGGATGTAAAGAACAGCATAAAGAATATAGTCAATAACATTGTAATAACTATGTATGGTGTTGGATGGGTAGACTTATCAGGGTGATCATTTTGTAAATTATATAAATGTCTAATCAGTATGTTGTACACCTGGAATTAATATAAAATTATATGTCAATTGTAATTGAAAAATACAAAAATATCAAAAATAAAAAAATTAAAAGTACTAAAATGAAATGTGACAACATGTTCATGCCTTAACCCTTATATTAATAGCATAAAAACACACAAAATAAACCAACAATACTTAGAGCATAGTCTCTATTTCTGTATAATTGTATTTTATTCCATATAAATGTATCTGTATGTACTTTGTTACTCTTTTAGTTTGAATAAATGGTTTGGTGCCCTGACAATGATCTATGAGGTAAAGTTTTTATTTCCAGGAAATATCATATTTTTCATTCCTTAGTTTTTAGCCATATCAAGTTTACTTTCCCTATAATATATGAGTAGTAATTTTTACCAGAACAAAACAAACATTATTCTTGATTCTTCACACATGTTGATTTTATCTCATCTTTAGCTCACTAAATAAATATCTAGTCTATTTAGCTAACATATCTAACCTCCTAACTCTAATAGCAATGAACACAAGAAAATATTATACCCATTTTATTTAAAATATACAGCTTACTTATTTATAGAGCAATATCAAACAAACAGTACTATTGTGATAAAAATATGCATGGAAATGTAGAAGTACTTGTTCAATTAGGGAGAACAGCTCATTTATATCAGTGGTATTTTTAAAATAGATTTTAATTGATTTCAGAGAGGAAGGGAGAAAGAGAGATAGAAACATCAATGATGAGAGAGAATTATTGATCAGCTTCCTCCTACATCCCCCGCCCCCAACTGAGGATTGATCCTGCAACCCTGGCATGTACTTTGGGAATCGAACCATGTCCTCCTGGTCATAGATAGATGCTCAACCACTGAGCCATGGCATCTGGGCAATAAGTGGTCTTTTTTTAAGTATGTTCACATCTTGTTCATCCAAATCTCTGCGTAGTATTTTATAGTTCAGTTTCCAGATAGTATGAAATTGTGCAACTGTTTCCCAGAATTAAAAATTCAAATAAAAATATGACAAGGCCAAATTAAATACAATATACCCTGGTACACCTAGACATATTTACATTTATAATGGAAGTAATGTTTGAGCATTAAATAAAAATAGTTATTATCTTCTAATATAATTTAAAGCAAAAGCTATATTTCCTTCTCTCATCCACACATCACTTCATCGTACACACTTTTAGTGAGATATTAACAAAACCTCACTGAATGTAAGAGCTACAGAATAATTCAGTATTATATTTGTTAAATACTTCTAGATTGTAACTATCTTCTGTTATGCCCAGATCTCAAGATCCCCAAAAGTCCACACTAGGAGCCAGTTCAATGCAAAAGCAGAAGGTCCTTTTATTGAGCTAGCCAGCCCGACTCCTGCTTCAGGCCAACGCAGTGACCTGAAGCAGAGTGAGATGGCGTGGGAAACTCAGGGTTTTAATAGGGGGTGGAGTGAGGGGACTGTGGGCCCTGCCGATTGGCCAGGCGCAAGCCGGGTCTTGTTACATAGGATGTGGTCATCTCTATGGGGCGCACTTCCCTGGATTGTCATTGGTTAGTTTAAAGAAATCCTAGGCGTGGCCAGCAGAGGCCTGGGCTTCCGGGAAGAAGGTGCTTTCCTGAGCACAAGTTTGCCCCAAAATGGAGGACACGGTAAGATGGAGGGCGTGGTCCTCGCCCTTTCATCTTCCAAGATGCAGAGTAAGATGGGTTTCTCAGCAGCATATGCAGTGTTTAGTTTGGACCAGGACCAGTGACAGTATGTTAGGTTGATGATGAGGAGCACTTAAATTCTCATGCATGTCCCTTGCAGAGGGGAAAACTTGCTTGTGGTAAATTGATAACAAAATATTTGTTAAAAAACAAAAAAACCCTTTAAATCAACTTAAAACATCCTAAAGTTTCAAAGGCTTTATTTTCTATACAATTTCCCCAAAATATCTTAAAATATTGTGAAACTCTAATTTTGCCTTCACAGAAAATAAAAACACCTGCACCTGTGATTAAAATAGTTTTGAATTCTCTTTCCACCCATTTTTCTGAAAAATTTTCCAAAACTTAAGTCAATTACACCCCACATTTTCAATGGGAAAATTGGTTTCCCTGAATCAAATAGGCAGTGTGCTGTGTGTTTTTAATGTCATATATGGGTAGAAATAAAAATAAATGATTTAAAATGTTATCAAGATTTTATCAAGATTTTAAAAAGAAATTTTCACTTACTCATATTCATACAAATATATCTTGCTCATTAATACTTATAGTTTTACCTATGTAATTTTTCTCTTCATTAATAAGGCTGCAATTGGGAGATGAAATAAAATAAGCAAATATTTATTCTAAATATTGGTTATCAGGTATTTTGAAGTATTAAGTCCATCACTTATTACTATAAATAATGATAATGGTGCTACTCACAATCAATACTTTATTATGTCTTCCACATTTTAAGAGGTTTATATCTCAGCTATAAACGTTTGCTCTATATTGAACCTCATATTGAAAATGTCAGCTTTTAATAAATCACTTTTATGAAATAGAGAAAAGAACAATCATAGTGGGCTTTTTTCTCACAACAGTAAACTTCACAATGTAACCAATATATTTGAAAAAAAAATTTAATGGCATAGGGAATTTTTTAAGCAAGTTTTGGCTGTGACAGGATTGCATTAGAAAACAATATGTAAATGAAGAAATTATTTTTTTATACTATCAGGGTTTGGTTCTCCACACCAGTAATTTCCAACATTTTTAATCTCATGGCATACATAAACTAATTACTACTAAAATTCTGTAATGGGGGGATGAGGACACATTTGTAATTCCTTAACTAATAAAGAATTTAAAGATTTTAAAAAAATAAAAAAATAAAAAAATAAAATAAAATATATATATATATATATATTTTTTTCTTTTTTGATGATCTGACAAAGAAAAATAGGTATAATTTTCATTCATTCACACTGTATGGCTATCTTTGTGTTGGTCGTTGTCATATTTTTATTTGACAATCTAAGGGAAAAGAGTTCAGTGCCCCTGACTAAATAGGCAGGTATCACATGTTTTAAAAATTCTTGTGGCACACTGGTGAGCCTGGGGCAGTGCTGGGGTTGAAAATCACTGCTCTCTACTGTTGTGGTAGAGAATGCAAGAAATTATATAATTTAAAACTACAGTCTTCTCAAAGCCATTTGATTCTTTCAAGTACTTTATATCTAACTAGGGGCCCAGTGCACGAATTCATGCACCTTGAAAGAAACTGTGGGCTGAGAGGCTGCTGTAGGCACAAGGGTGGGTCTCGGTCCATCCTCCACGCCCTGGCCTAGCCCCTCCCACCATGGCCCTCAGTCCCCTGTCTGGGGGCAGCCCTACTCCCGCTGCCACTGCTCCCACACTCTGACAGCACAGAGCAATTGGTGCCATAGCCAACAGCAGGTGCAAGTGGCAGCTGCTTCCCTGATTGCCCCTCAGGAGCAGGGGGAGGTGGAGAAGCCCTCAGAAGTGATTGGGGCTGGCGGCACCAAGCGATCAGGGCTGGGACCAGGTGCCAGCAGCAGGTGCAAGCAGTGGCTCTGGCACCAGCTGTGGGTGTGAGTGGGACTGGCGCCAGCAGTGGGTGTAAGCAGGGTTATTGCCGGCAGCAGGTGCAAGCTGCAGCTCCGACGCTGGCAGTGGGTGTGAGCACTGGGCGGGACAGCGACGCTCAGGAGCAAAGAATTTTCAGTAACCACCAGAGGCTCGCCCAATGACAGTGACCAGCGCCCCACCTTGGTCTGGTGCTGGCTCACCTGCTCCACCATCCTGCTGTGGCCATCACCCACCATGTTCTGTGCATGCCCCCTTTTGGTCAACACACATCATAGCAACCAGTTGTTCAGTTGTTCCACCATTCAGTCTATTTTCATATTAGGGTTTTATATAGAGAGATTTGCTAAAATGATATTTCTTAATAATTGTGTATTGGATCTTACACATTCAACAAACATTTAAGTATATATTTTTTCCTCTCCTATACTACAAACATGAGTGTACAAATATCTCTTTAAGACCTTGTTCTCAGTTCTTCTGAGCATAGAAATGGAATTGCTGAATCATACAGTAATTCTGTTTTTTAAGTTTTTTTAAGAATTATGATACTACATTCTATAGCAGCTGTATCATTTTACATTCTCATTAATTTAATTTTTATTGATTTGAGAAAGATAGAGAGAAACATTAATGTGAAAGAGAAACATTAGAGAGAAACATAAATTGGTTGCCTCTGCATGGGCCCCGATGAGGGATCAAATCTGCAACCTGGGTATTCCTAACTAGTCATCTCTTGTCAGACAGGATGACTATCCAACCAATTGAGTCACACTAGCCAGGGCTCTCATTCATTTAATCTATATATAGAAGCCTAAGTGACCGTTACAACTGAACAACCGGAATGACTGGAACAACCAGAAAGGCGGGTTGCTATGACATGCACTGACCACCAGGGGGAAGACGCTCACTGCAGGAGCTGCCCCCTGGTGGTTAGTGCGCTCCCACAGCAGGAGCACCACTCATCTGACAGACATGTCCCAGTGGCTCACCAGCCCGACGGCAGCCACTCACTCCCTCAGTAGTCCTGCAGAGAACAAGCCAGGCCCTAGGGATCAGAGCCTCTGGCATGATCCCAACAGTGCCGTTGGCCTCCAGGAAGTTGGCCTTGGGCATCATGGTCACTTCCTCTCCCTAGACACTCCACAAGGAAGAAAGGATATGAAAGCGGCCACCAGGTGGCTCTCGACAACCTGCGTGACCTTCAGTGGGAAGGATCTGGATCCTGGGCCAGCAAGGACATCCCACTGCTTTCCTGGAGGGCCGATCGTGTCCCATGCCACCCCCCAACCCCCTTGGGACCCCACCCATGCATGAATTCGTGCACCAGGCCTCTAGTTTTAAAATAATAATGAAAATCTATTATCCTATATTACAATTGAGAAATTGAGGCCCAACCAAATTAAGAAAGATCTTAGTTCCCAAATTTGGTTAAAGACAATTCCAAGATACAAAATGGGCTATTAAAAGTGAGGACTCTGAAGTCCAGACACAGCTGAGTTCAAATCTCAGGTCAGCTTCTGAGAGCCAAGAGCCCTTGGACACATCACAGAGATTCCTGAAGTCTCAGTGCCTTGTCTGTAAATGAGAATGATAATCTCTTATAGTGGTTATGAGTGGATGAAATGAGACTATCCATGGAACTTATTTATGTTTAGGGAAGGAAAATATATTTTCCTCTATTCTTTAAACTCTTGACTGGGACCTCTGTAACAAAAGACTGATTAACAACAACAAAAGAAGCATACAAACTTATTTAATATAAGTTTTGAGTGACAAAAGAATCTCCATAGGAAACAAAGACCTAAAGAAGCAGTTAAACTTGAGTATTTTTTTTTTATTTAAACCATTATTGTTGAAAGTATTACATATGTCCTTTTGCTTTTAACCCATCCCCCCCCCCCGCCCCCTTGTCTGTGTCCATGAGTTATGCCTATATGCATACAACTTCTTTGGTTGATTTCTTCCCACCTACCCACCCACCCACTATTTTTATGCTGGTTTGATGAAGAGTGGAAAGTTGTGAAAAAAGCATGATAGGGCAAATTGTATGAGCTAAGTATGGAAAATTGGAGGAAAATTAAGAAGGCCTGTTCATTCAGATTCTTCTCCATGTCCCTTAGTCTTCAGAGACAGGGTTGCTTCCACTGGGTTTGGGAAGGGCCCTCTCACATGAATGAATGTCTTGTGACCTGTTTCAGGGGACGGTCAGAAACTCCTTCCTGCACATGTCATTTCACACTATTTTTCAACTTGACATATTCAGTGTGACAGTGTGCCATATTTTGAGGCTGCATGTCCTAAACTTTACTATAGGCTGCAACATAGTAAGCAGTAAATAATTCCTGAGCATTCACATTAGGCTTCTTGATTAGTTTAAGAACAAAAGTCTTGCAGATTTCTTTTTTAGTTGGCTAATTTAAATTAATTTTGTTGACTCTAGTTATATTCCAACATTACCATCATTCCCCAGTTGTTCTGTATCCATAATTGGCTTCTCTCATGCTGGTCTGGACACTAATTGCTCCATGATAGTAACAAATAAATTCTTAATCTTTTTTTTGCAATATTAAAAATTGTCCTGCATATATTAACTATTGTCAGAAGTTATCCCTCCTTGTTGTATTCCCAACAATGGCAATCGTATTTTTAAGGCAATAGGTGCTGTTTCAATAGACTTTGCATACATGGCCACTCAGGATTTCATGTTGTACTTTGATCTTTGGAACAGTGCCAATGACCTTCAGGTTCACAAGTTAGGTAGTTAAAACAATGAAGCAGGAGAAACAAAATATTTATCCACCTACTATCTCAGGTGTAATATCTTTCCAGCCTGACCTTAATCAGAAACAGACAGGACATTGAGGCAGTGGAGAGAAGCACTTGAAACTCTGATAAGTTTTTCTGCAATATTTCCCGCTCTTTTCACCCCCTAACCTATGGCTATGTTTTAGCAGCATGCTTACACATTAAAGCATGGGTGGAGAACCTTTTTCCTGCAAGAATCATTTGGATATTTATAACATCATTTGTGGGCCATACACAATTATCAACTTAAAAATTAGCCTGCTGCCGGGCCAGCGTGGCTCAGTGGTTGAGCGTAGACCTATGAATCCAGAGGTCACAGTTTGATTCCCTGTCAGTGCACATGCCTAGGTTGTGGGATCGATTCTCCAGTGTGGGGGGTACAGGAAGCAGCCAATTAATGATTCTCTCTCATCACTGATGTTTCTATCTTTCTCTCCCTCTCCCTTCCTTTCTGAAATCAATAAAAATATATATTTTTTTAAATTAGCCTGCTGTATTTAGTCAAACATTTAATTAACTTACCCCTAATGAGATGGCTGGAACTGCTTCTCTGGTGAGGCATGTGATATTAGCTGGTATTGATGATGTTGCTACTCACAACTGCTTTTCCAAGTTTGTTTCGGTCAGTCTGGAGCGCAGTGAAATCTTTGCAATGGTAAATTTTGAAAAGAACTACTCCCAGCAGTTTTTCCAAACACAGCTGCCTGTTTCAATGCATGTCTCCTCAAAGTGGGAAATTCACTATTGCCAATGTAACGTTTATAGAACTCAAGCAGTGGGAGATTGCAATATATAGCTTTCCACTCATCATCACTTTGCAGCTGAATGATTTCATGTTGTAGGTTATTGGACACATCAGCTGGTTCCACATTGAACAGTGTAGCAAAGTTGTTCAATTCATTTGTTTACTTTTCACATCCTTGCATCTTTCATTAAATGCCTCAATTAGTTTCCCACATTCACCAGCATATTTAAGTGTAGTAGAAGGCTTTTGTCCTTCCAGAGTGTGGAAATGCACCCTGTTATTCCTCGGAAAAACACTTTCACAGCCTTAATTTAGCTTCAAATGATGTCACATTGGGAAGCAGGGAGCTGAGAAGCTGGTTGGGGCCCTGCAGCTTGACATTACTCGTGCACGGATTTCATGCATCATGCCTCTAGTTTTCTATAAATGTCAATTAAATCCATTTGATCCAGGGTATCATTTAGAGTCACTGTTTCCTTGTTAATTTTTTGTCTGGAGGATCTATCCAGTGAAGCCAGTGGGGTGTTAAAGTCCCCTACTATGACTGTATTGCTTCAATCTCTCCCTTAAAGTCCTGTAGAAGTTTTTATTTTTATTTTTGTATTTCTTTTTTTTAATATTTGGGCACTCCTATATTGGGTGCATATTTGTTTCCCAGGATTATATTTTCTTGTTAGATGGATCTCTTCAGAATTATGTATTAAACTTTATTGTCTCTTGTGATGGCCTTCATTTTGAAGTCTATTTTGTAAGATATGAGTATTACTACACCAGCTTTTTTTCTCTTTCCCGTTTGCATGGAATTTTTTTTCCCCATCCTTTGACTCTCATCCTATGTGAGAATTTTGCTCTGAGGTGGATCTCTTATATACAGCATACAATTGGGTCATGTTTTTATGTCCATTCAGCTACCCTATGTCTTTTGATTGGAACATTTAATACATTTACATTTAAGGTTACTTATTGATAAGTTCTTATTTACTGCCATTTTAATTCTTTATGACTATTTTTCTCTCTCCCTCTATTCCTTTGTCTCATTACAGCAGTCCTGTTAGCATTTTGCTATGCTAGTTTGGTGATGATGAACTCCTTCAGCCTTTTTCTTTTTCCTTTTTTTTGTCTTAGACGCACATTATTTTACCATCTATTTTGCATGATAGCCTTGCTGGATATAGTAATCTTGGTTTCAGATCCTTGCTTTTCATTACCTTGAACACTTCATGTCATTCCTTTTTTGCCTATAGAGTTTCTTTTGAAATAGCAGCTGACAGCCTTATGGGAGCTCCTTTGTAGATAACAAATAGCTTTTCTCTTGTGGACTTTAAGATTCTCTCTTTGTCTTTAATTTTTGGAATTTTAATTATGATGTGTCTGGGTGTGAGCCTGTTTGAGTTCTTTTTAATAGGGATTCTCTGTGCCTCCTGAACTTGTATGACTATTTTCTTCACCATGATAGGGAAGCTTTCTGCCATTATTTCTTGAAATACCATCTCTATTCATTACTTAATTTCTTCTCCTTCTGTCACTTCTATTATGTGAATATTGTCTGTTTCATGTTGTCCCACTGCTTCCTTAAACTGTCCCCTGTCTTTTAGTTCTTTTTTCTTTTTGGTTCTGATTGTGTGATTTTTTTTTTCTAACCTGTCTTCTAATTCACTGATCCAATCCTCAGCTTCCCCTATCTGCTGTGTATTCCTTCCACTGTTCTTTATTCATGCTATTTCATTCTTCATTTCTTAGTGGTCTTTTTGCATAGTTACTGTTTCCTTTCTCATGCTCTTGATGATCTTTGCCATCATATTCTGAATATTATATCTGATTAATTTTTTTATGTCTGATTTAGCTCTTCTTCTGGAGAATTCTCTTGTCCTTTCGTTTGGGGGTTGTTTCTTTGTCTCTTCATTTTAGCTGCCTATTTGGGTTTGTGACTATGTATCAGGTAGATCTGCTACGCCTCTCAATCTCTAGTGCAGGACAGTGTCAAATGCTATTTCTGATTAATTAGATCAGATAAAGACTCAAAGCATCCAGAGACCACCAACTTAAACAATACACAACAATAAACTCAACATGGATAAAATACTTAAAGTCAGTAAGTAGCTGTGGCTAAGAGGAGCAAGGCTGCTCAAATCCTGACGGAAAGGCATTATGCAATGCAACCTATCCTGCTCCTGCCACTCAGGACAGATCAGGAATGTGAAAGGATAAACAGAGAGATGCCACTGATTTTTCAGTAGGAGACAGATTTCTCAAGACAGAAAGCAGGACACTACAGTACTGAACCTATACAAATTTTAAAGTTATTTGAGGTAAAACACATGAAAAATAAACAACTAATTCGTTACAAAATGTATGTTGGACCTTGTTAAAATTATTCATGAGCTTGAGGACATTATTCCAAAACATGGCACCTTGACATATTTAGTATCATAGCTGAAAAAGTATGAGGAAAAGGCAGAAACAAAAATATCATTTCTTCTTCCCCACTCTTCTTTCATGAAAGAGGTCATAAAACTCCCATGTGAAATTGACCCTCCCTGCATCAATGGTTAGGACATTCTTATCACAAGAGAGAGGAATTGGAGTCTGAAAAGTCTGTATAAACAAAACTTGCTAAATTAACCCTTATCTTCCTAATTACTTCTTCACCATTTACTACCAGGTACTCCTAGCCTGACCTCCTCTGTCTTGTCATTTTTTTTCCACAAATTTAATCTTTGTCTAAAAGATAGAAAAGCTTCCTACTCTGGACCCTTCTCTGAGGTTTTCATTCTCCTGAAAAAATCTCATGTGTGTGTAAAAATTCAGTGAAATTTGTGTGCTTTTCTTCTGTTAATCTATTTTGTCAATTTAATTTTCAGACCCTGACAGGGACCTTAAGAGGGTCAAAGAAAAATCTTCTTTCTCCTCTACTATTTCTTGAATGTATGTATCTTTCTGGAATGATCTATATTTTAAAATATTTCCTCTTTTACTGAACTCAGTAAGTAGTATGTTATCACTTTCTCACTCATTATTCATTTTATGGAGAGCCTACCAGCTGATCTCCTCAGTGATCAATTGTAAAAATCTGAACAAATATAAAAATGACACAGTAAGACCCATTCTCTCCATAAATTTATAATCTGATTGAAGAGACAATTGTCTGGAATTTGCGCCATTGCAGTACTTTCTTAGGTTTAAGGTGTTTTCTCCAGAGGAAACCAGTTAAAATAAAAATATATTTTGAGATATGGGAACACATGGGATAATTAGAAAGCCCTAAATGATACGTTTCATATCAACAGAGGTTTAGCTATTTCCTTGGATATAAAGAAAAATACATTAAAAGGCAATTTGAGCCCAGACAGCATGGCTCAGTGGTTGAGTGCCAACCTATGAAGCAGGAGGTCATGATTTGATTCCCAGTCAGGGCACATGCCCAGGTTGTGGGCTCGATCCCCAGTGTGGGGCATGCAGGAGGCAGCAAATCAATGATTTGCTTTCATCATTGATGTTTCTAGCTCTCTCTCCCTCTCCATTCCTCTCTGAAATCAATAAAAATATATTTTAAAAAATACTGTACCTAATTCTAGACAATAACTTAATTAAATGCTTAATGATTTATGTACAGATATGAAGAACCAATCTTGATTTTTCACAGTGCCTATGATTCCTTGATGACTGGAGGAGAGCTAAGAAACTTTTAATAGTTTCTCTGGTAGACATTTGTATTTGACTCACTAATCCAGCTTATACATAAAATCCATTTTTTGTGTCTGTGAGCATTGCCACTTCCTGGATGTAATAAAATAATCCAATCACTGAAAATGGAAGCATTTAATTTCCTCTGCTAGTAGAGTTTGAAACCTCCCTGTGTGTGCTGTATAATCATGACTTAGTATGTTTTCTGGCTAGAAAATGCTTTCCCCTCAGCCAATCCTGCTGCCAGAAACTCTCAGAATAATTTTGGATGTATGTGTTCTCATGTGTAATAGCAGTACTATTTGGAAAAATTCACCTTGGAAATTCTGTGCATTATTGGACCAGGAAACAAATAGATTAAAAAGAAAGTTGGGTTCTAGATAACAGCAAGGATCATTGGGTAGTATTATTCTTGGCTAGGAAAGTTATGAAAGAATTTTATGTAGGAAGAACAATTTGCAATTTAAGAAACATATAGGAACCAGACAAGAGCAGAGGATCAGAAATCCAACAAATTGCAACATAAAATGAGAAAACATTGGTAGAGAATTTGACTCTTAAACCTCTCTCTGTCAGTGCAAAAATTGGGTTCACATATGGTCAAGACTCAATCCAAATTTCAGACAGTGAATTGATTATAGGTGTGTTGTAGTCATTGCTATTTGCCAAATATTTCAAGCTCTCTTCATTCCCCAGCATAAATAGGATTTTTCTTCTAACAATCTTGTGGTTCGATGGGAACATGTGACTAATGATATCCAACAATTTGTTTGTGGAAGTGTTATGAGTCCCTTTTGAGTTAAAGCATTCTATTACCGCCGAAACCGGTTTGGCTCGGTGGATAGAGCGTTGGCCTGCGGACTGAAGGGTCCCAGGTTCGATTCCGGTCAAGGGCATGTACCTGGGTTTCGGGCACGTCACCAGTGGGAGATTTGCAGGAGGCAGCTGATCGATGTTTCTCTCTCATCGATGTTTCTATCTATCTCTCTCCCTTCCTCTCTGTAAAAAATCAATAAAATATATAAAAAAATAAATAAAGCAGGGGTCCTCAAACTTTAAAAAAAAAAAAGCATTCTATTACCAATGCAAGTTTCTCAATGCTATATGGCATCTAAGACCTACAATAAACTGAGTCACATATGTACAACACCTTTGACATAAGTGGAACTGAACAGAATTAGCCTTTCCAAATACCTTATTTATAATAGGATTTTTTGACATAAAAATATCTATACATATAAAGAGGTAATATGCTAATTTGTCTGTGATGGTGTCTGAGTAACAATCAATTTGCATATTGATGCGTGTGCAGCAGTGGGTGGGCGGTGGGAGCCAAGTTAATGGGGGTCTGAGGATAGTGCTTGACAGGAGCCCAGACTGCAAAGAAGGAAGAGGAAGCGGCCACGGGGAGCTCTTCCAATCTCCTTGCATGGACACCCTACCCCAGCCCCCACACCCTCGGGGAGATGGGGAAGCTGACTGGACAGGGAGAGGACCCAGCCTCGGGGGTAGCTGCAGCCCACACCTCCAACTCCCAATCTCTTCCCCTGCCACTCCTGCCAGGGGTGTCCACAACAATAGCACGCTGGAGACCACCCATCAGCACCCCAGAGGGCCACTGCAGGGCCCCCTCCACTGGGGCTGGGCACACCTCTCCTCCCTACAACTCCAGACCTGGGTGGAGGCAGGCCTGAGCGTCCCTCCAGGGTCAGACCCTCCCCACTCCCCCCCTCCTGGCCCATCTGCCCCTCCCTGAGCAGGTACAGCTGCAAAACAGCCATGTACAATTTAAAGAATGGTGCCAAGTGGGAAGGTTTGACAGTTACTTTCCCTTTGGCCTCGCCCCCCCACTAACTCCCTGCCCCCTGCCAGAGCCTCTAGGGATGACCACTGCTACAGGGCTGCTGGCCAGAGCCTGCCCCTCCGAGGCCTGCGGAACCCTCTGCAAAACTTCCATAGCTACAGTCCCAGGAAACAATCATGCCCTCCTCCCCTAATCAGCACCTGCTACCTGTGAGGGTACCCGTGGGCTTAAAAATAACAATCCCTTCCTGTTTAGACATCACTTACTTGATGAAACATTTCTAGGTTTATTAGCTCAGAGCCTCCTCATGACAAGCCAGTGAGGTTGGAGAAGAGATTACAATTCCCATGGTATATGTGTATGTATTCAGAAATGAAGCTCAGAGAGGATGAGTGTCAAGCCCAGTGGTTCCCAAGGTGCAGCACACATCCCAGGGTGGGGAGCAATTTGATTTTAAATGGGGGCAATTCGAGAATGCGTTAACAGTGAATTTTTTGCATTTCTTATGGTTCTAGGGGGGCTCATCTACAGCATATCCTACATAAAGAAAGGCTAATATATATATGACCGAATGGTGGAATGACCGGTCACTATGATGTGTGCTGACCACCAGGGGGCAGACACTCAACACAGGAGCTGCCCCCTGGTGGTCAGTGTGCTCCCACAGGGGGAGTACTGCTCAGCCAGAAGCCAGGCTCACAGCTGGTGAGCACAGCGGCAGTGGTGGGAGCCTCTCCTGCCTCTGTGGCAATGCTAAGGACATCCCCCCAGGGCTCTTGAACTGTGAGAGGGCGAAGGCCAGGCTGAGGGACCCCCCCCAAGTGAACAAATTTTGTGCACTGGGCCTCTAGTATCCTAAATAAAAAACTATCTAATCTACCAGACTTCTTAAATTATGTAGTACACGCACACACACACACACTTTTTGTGGTGCTAAAAGAAAAGGGAAAACAGCACTTCAACCTCTAGGCTTTGTTCTCACCACAACCAAACCCCCAATCAATGGTACATAGTCTCCTGATAGGTATAGATGCTCTTTCTTTCTCTGGCAGCTACCAAAACTGTCATTTTGGATTGTGTTCAATATGAGGGGCTCTCATTTGAGTGCTGTCCAGAGATTCAGGTTCTTTCAAGTGTTAGAAGAGTGAAGAGACAGGATTCACCACTGTAACAGGAGTAAGAGCTATCAAGAAAATTCAAGTTTTATATATATGTAATTAATTTCTTATGTGATTATTTCTCTAGATTGGTGGTGTTTATTTTCTTGTTATTATTAGCTATATGCAAAATGATTAATGTGACATTTTGATCCTAGATATAATTTATGTACATACTGGTTTTTCAACCCCACCCATATGGTGGTAGGTTTTATAGATAATAAAATTAAGCAATACTCATATGTTGATGCTATCGCCATACCTAGAACTTCATGCACATTTTGGACATGTGTGCACACTGAAAATACCTCCAGTGCTCTCTTTTTCCCTCTGGTATGATGATTGCCAAGGATCAGCTTTGAACCCAGATTGACTGTAACTAAAGATTTCTGTCATTAATAATCAGCAATGCATAGATAAAATTAAAAAAATATCAAACTTGGAATTACTGTCTGGGTTGTAATCTTGGTTACGTTATTCGCTAGCTATGCTTCATTAGGAAAGCAAACCATTCTCTTTGAGTTCTAATTTCCTCATCTTTAAACTAAGACTAACAAACACCAACTCAACTGAAGGTGATGAAGAACCAATAAGATAAAAGAAATCGATTCTGAGTAATAGATTGGACATTTCCCATGGAAACTTTTCTAAATTATCTTTCAATGTGAAGCCCCTGTGTGACTAGGCAGAGTCATTAGCTTTCAGGGTAGATGGTGCTACCAATCACTGAGAGATTATGGAAGGAGGAGGAGTTTTGAGTGATTTGCATGACTAATTTAGAAAAGTGTGGCTATATTTTTCTTAAATACCTCTTCACAGACTTTATGAATGAAATTTTCCATTTGCATTTAGGAGTTGGGCTTAATTTTCTTTCCCAAAACATAAATGTCCATATTGACTTCACACACATCAAACTGTACTAGATGACTCTCTCATAACCTAATCAATTATTTTTATATAATTCCCTACAATTACTACCCTTGCTCCCAATCAATAGCTATTGGAATTTAGTTCCCAGGAACCAATATATTTTGCTTCACTCTTCTTTATCTCTTCCAAAGCTGCATAGCAAGAATATAGACTCCTGCTCTGGTATCTGCTTTACTCTTTGTTTGTTTTTTCTTTTGACATTAGTATATTCCTATTTTTGTGTTTATTCTTAATTTTAGGAGATCACCTCTTGAGCCACTAATCAGTTTATGTCTGTTGTGAAAAGTTTGTCAAATGTCTGATTGTCCTTTCTCTTTGATTTCACCTCTCACAGCATAATGGCTACCAATTTGTCTCACCTTGAAGTCTGAGCAATACTTAGTCTACAGTCTACTAATATTTCAATTTTGTAACTATATGAAGTAACATTTTATTAGATAGGATTTGTATTTTGTCAACAGAAAGAAAGATGTTTTATCTGTTTTCCAATGGGTTCTTCATTTATTTATCTTACCAGTACAGTTTACTCAATAATTACCCACCCCATGGGAGGCAAATAAGAGAACTAAAAATATATCAAATTGTTCTTTGATCAATTTCGGTCTCATTAAAGTAAAACAACACACCTGTTAGCCATTTTAGTTTATTTCCTAAAAATACTTAATTCCTTTTTGCTTTTACCTACAGATAAAATGGATTTGGCAACTGCCTGATTAATATGGGCTATGTAAGAGTCAATCTGAAAACAAATAATATTTCTGTGAAGCACTTTTTAGAAGAATTTTTTTTAATCCTCATCTGAGGATGTTTGTTGATTTTAGAGATAAATGAAAGGTAGAGAGAATGAGAGAAACATCTATGTGAGAGAGAAACATTGATCAGCTGCCTCTCCTATGTGCCCAAACCGGGGATTGAATCTGCAATATTTAGGTATATGGGATGATGCTCCAACCAACTGAACTACACTGGCCAGGGCTAGAAGCAATTTTTAAAGTAAAAATATTAAATCTTAAATTGATTTTATTTAGGTAACATTATAATTTAAAATGTCTGTCAACTTAATTTATAGTTAATTAAACAACTACTCACATAGCTTCTTATGTTCAGAACTCCAATAGATATACAAATTTGTAGTTAAGGGAATTCACAAAGAATCCAAATGAAAAAAATCACTTAGATTATGAATTATATTTCTAGCCAAAAGTTATTTTAGTTATCAAATTAATTGTCCCTAGATATCTATCCTTTATTGCTATTACATATACCAACCCCAGACACACCACACACATCCACACATTAATTTAGTCCTATAAGAAACTATAATTCACCACAGCTTTGTTTGATTTTCATCCTTTTAAAAACCTTCTCAGATCTATTTCCCTGCTGTCCTATTTTCTTTTAGCTTCATCCTTAAGACAGCCTCTGTCTGTGATTTGAAACATTTCCCAGTGTCTATTGCAGTGGCTAATTTTTCATCTTATTAATACCAATAATATGATGCATTTGAGCAGGCTGCAGTGTTTTGATAAGATTCCATGGGGGTCTAGCCTTTTCCAGCTATATAAAAATGTTCAAAACATAAAGCATCAGGCCAAAAATATATGCCCTGCTGACCATTTGTACCAAAGGAGATTAGAACACACAGTTGAAGCTTGTTCTATAGAAATGTTTTCTGAAGACAGGAGACATGCAGAGGGCTTCACTAAGTTCCAAACACTTCAAAATGAAAAATGGGAGGAAAGTATCTTGGAAAGATTGGACAACAAGACAGCACAAGAATAAACTGCATAACCATTATGACAAGTAAAGGGGGGTATTTGATTTATACAGTATTGATTTCAACTCTGTTTCAATGAAATGAGAAAAAGTGATAGTTTCAAGAGGGGAAAATTAAGGATTATGTTTTCCTCAGACATTGGTCACTTTGAGATTGCTTATTCATGCCTTCCATCTCCCGCAGTCTCAACACCCAGAAGAGAGGAAAAACACTGGTTTCACAGTATAATGAACAAAGCAATAAAAATATATATTTAATTCATCCTAAAATGTTTAGAACAAAAGTCTATAACAATTTAAGCATGCCACCTTTTACAGATATAATCCCTACGTAAAATTATAGCAAGCCTTAGAGCATGTACAAGACAGGGAATTGTGAAATCTGGTATAGTATATATATCAATTTAGCAATCACACTGAGTAATAAATTTCTAATTTGCTCTTGAAAGATCATGCAATGAATAAGCGATTTGAAGAGCAGATTTTTAATGTGTTAGAGGATTTCAGCTCAACAATTAATGACTTATCATTAACATTTCATCATAGAGTAGTAATATCTCAGCTGTAGAGAAGAAAAATATTCTGTTTCCTACCACATTTGTCATGTCAAAGGGTATTATGAAATCTTTGCCACCAGGATTGCCTGAAAGTCATTGTCATTGTCATGTCTACATTTGGTTATGTCTTATACTACTAGTAAGCAAGGTAAATAAGAGATGTAATCTATATACCAAAAAAAAAAAAAAAGAAAAGAACTTAAAAACACAGAAATTCTTAAAGGCAAGTAAATGACTACACTAAGCAAAATCATTTTTTTTATTATTATTTTAGCCCAAATTGCTAAACTTTTGGTCTCAATTTTCTGCTTCATTTTTCAATTGGTGATAAAGCACTTGAATGTACTATAAAGACTTTAATCACTATCCTAACTATCCACACATCAAAGAGACCTCTGTGTGCGTCTTCTGTACTTCTATCTGCATACGCAGCGAATATTTTATTGTACACAAAAGGTTGTACCACAGAGTAATCAAAGTTGACTCAAAATTCCGTTTCTCGCCCTAACTGGTTTGGCTCAGTGGATAGAGCATCAGCCTGCGGACTCAAGGGTCCCAGGTTCGATTCCCGGTCAAGGGCATGTACCTTGGTTGTGGGCACATCCCCAGTGGGGAGTGTGCAGGAGGCAGCTGATCGATGTTTCTCTCTCATCGATGTTTCTAACTTTCTATCCCTCTCCCTTCCTCTCTGTAAATAATCAATACAATATATTTTAAAAAATTCTTTTTCTCTCTTATTGGTGGAAATGAACTATATCATACTGGTAATATAATTGGTAGTTGACTTAAAAGTTATGTTGAACTTTTTTTCTTAATAAAGGGAAATTTTTTTAAAATATTCTCAACTAAACTCTGAGTACATTTACTTTATTACAATGCAAGAAAGAAAAAATGTGGCAAAAAATAAATTACAATGGACCCTTTAACAACATGGGTTGAATGCTTACACACAGGTTTTTTTTTTTTTCAATAAATACTGCAAATATATTTTCTCTTTCTTATGATTATCTTAATAACATTTTATTTTTCCTAGCTTACTGCATTGTAAGAAAGAAAACAATATTAATACATGTAACATACAAAGTATGTGTTAATTGACTGTTTATGTTATTAGCAAGGCTTCCAGTCAACAGTAGGCATTAGTACAGTAAAATATCCATATAATGGACTAATTCAGATGAGGGGGTGTTCGTTAAAGCCGAAAGTCGTTATATAATAAAGGAGGTTTTCCAAATGCATATGTTAGAAAATCAACAAATTAGTTTACCTATTTATACTTATATAGACATGTTCATATAATTAAACTTAAGTACATATGAAAAGTTTAATTTCACATATTTTTATATGTGTATTACTTTAAATTTATACTGAATGGGTCTAGTAAATGCGTGCATTCACCACTAGTCACTGTGAGTAAACAAATGCACACAGCTGGGATGTGGCTTAGTGCATGTGGGAACATTGGCTGGCAAGTATTAAAACTTGCAGAAAGTCACTCCAAGCGACAAGAGAACCAACTACTTCATATGACTCAGTTTGATCACCTGCTAATCATTGGCTGAACATTGCTGTTGTTTTTTTAATTTAAATTCTTTATTGTTTAAAGTATTACATAAGTCTCACTTTCCCCCCATTGACCACTCTCTGGCCACCCCCAACCCTCAACACATGCCCCACCACCACCACCACCAAGTCTGTGTCCATTGGTTTTGCTCATATGCATGCATACAAGTCCTTTGGTTGATTTCTTACCCCCTCACCCCCTGCCTTCCATCATAGGCTGGACATACTGTTGATGCTTATACGACTCTGGTTCTCTTTTGGTTACTCAGTTTATGTTGTTCATTATACTCCACAAATGAATGAGATATTTATCTTTCTCTGACTGGCTTATTTCCCTTAGCATAATGCTCTCCAGTCCATTCATTCTGTTGCAAATGGTAAGAATTCCTTCTCTTTTACAGCAGCATTGTATTCCTTTGTGTAGATGTACCACTGTTTTCTAATCCACTCATCTGCTGATGGGCACTTAAGCTGTTTCCAAAACCTTAGCTATTGTAAATTGTGCTGCTATGAACATAGGGGTGCATATATTCTTTCTGATTGGTGTTTCAGGTTTCTTAGGATATATTCCTAGACGTGGGATCACTGGGTCAAATGGAAGTTCCATTTTTAATTTTTTGAGGAAATGCCATACAGTTTTCCACAGTGGCTGTAGCAGTCTGCATTCCCACCAGCAATGCGTGAGGGTTCCTTTTTCTCCACATCCTCTCCAGCACTTGAAGTTTGTTGACGATAGCCATTCTGACAGGTGTGAGATGGTAACTTGTTTTGATTTGCATCTCTCAGATGACTAGTGACTTTGAGCATATTTTCATGTGTCTCTCAGCCTTCTGTATGTCTTCTTTTGAAAAGTGCCTATTTAGGTCCTTTGCCCATTTTTTGATTGGATTGTTTATCTTCCTTTTGTTAAGTTGTATGAGTTCCCTATAAATGCTGGAGATTAAACTCTTATCAGAGATAACATTGGCAAATATCTTCTCCCTTGCTGTGGGCTTTCTTGTTTTGTTGATAGTTTATTTTGCTGTGCAAAGCTTTTTATTTTGATGTAGTCTCATTTGTTTATTTTCTCTTTAGTTTCCATTGCCTTAGGAGCTGTCTCAGTAAAGATATTGCTATGACAAATGTCTGCTATTTTGCTGCCTATGGATTCTTCTAGGATTTTTACGGTTTTCCATCTTACGTTTAAGTCCTTTATCTATTTTGAGTTTATTTTTGTGTATGGTGTAAGTTGGTGGTCTAGTTTCATTTTTTTAAAAAGACCCCAAATAGCTGCAGAAATCTTGAGACAGACGCACAAAATTGGAGGGAATCACAATACCAGATATCAAGCTATACTACAAAGCCACTGTTCTCAAAACTGCATTCTGGTGCATTCTGACAATAAAGAAAATCAAAATTACAATTTTGCTTTGTCAAGTACTAATGACAATGACCTTGAAAAAAGTTAAAAATACTTTACAATTACAGTTTTCTTCAAGAATCTTCTTATAAAACAAAAACACAAATATAATCATAACATTCTCTCTTATGAGGAAAGCATAGATCACATGGTTTGTGTCTAATTAAGCTGTTGAGATTCTGAGATTGTCATTTGGAATATATATATTAGAGGCCCGATGCATGAAATTCATGCACTGGTGCACTGGTGGGGGGGTCCCTCAGCCCAGCCTGCCCCCTGTCACAGCCCAGGAGCCCTCAGGGGATGTCCTACTGATGGCTTAGGCCCGCTCACCACAGGGAGCGGGCCTAAGCTACAGTCTGGCCTCCCTCTGCAGGAGGCAACTGGGCTGATCAGGGGAAGGTGCCAACCCCATCACCCCACATGCCCTTGATCAAAATTAAACCCGGACCCTGTGGTCTGCAGGCCGAGGCTCTATCTACTGAGCCAAACTGGCTAGGGCAGGATATAACATTTCTTAGCCCCATCAGCAGCAGACCTTTGTTTTTTCATCCAGGAGTGAGGTGGAAAAACCCTAGATCACCTTCTTGGATTCTTATTACCAAAATTATCAAGAACACTGAGAGTGGCGTACAGGGAGCTTAACCAATGAGCTGTAAGAAAAGGTGTTTCCTCTGCCGCTTATGCACAGAGGCAGACCTGCTGGGGCACTGTCTCCCAGTGGTGGAGGTCTGGGCATGCCTCCCTGCCTCTTGGCTCCCTCTCCCTTTTCAGGCCTGCTCCTCCCTGCTCTCTGCTGACCTGATCGTTACTACAGCTACTGGCAGGCCCTGCTTTCTGTTCTCTGCGGGCCCTGCTCCGCCCTGCTCTCTGCATACCTGCTCGTTTCCTGTGCCATCCATGGCTTGCCTCACTGCGCAGCAGTCCCCTCACCCCCATCTGCTCGCACAGCCTATAAAGAGGTAATATGCAAATTTGTCTGGTCTTGACTGTTACAGTGTCCCAGACAAATTTGTATATTACCTCTTTATATATATAGATAGTTGTAAGATATATATATATATATAAGATATGTATCTTTATTTGTAAGATATATAAAATATCAACATGTCACCAGAGAGCCATTCATTAGATCACATTGGAAAGATAATGTTTTGGAAAAATTATGAATAAAGAAAATAAATCAAATAATTCAACATATTTTATTGAGCTTTAGCTATGAATTTGTTCATAATCATCTAAAATAATTGTGAACAAAGATTTGAATGCATAATGACTGTTAGACTGTGCTTTGAAAATGTAGAATGAGACAATCTTGACAGCTGCTTCACACGAACTATTAAGACACTTAAGTTGCAAGTATTCTCAAAAGAATAAGAATTAATATTCTGTGGAGCTGCATGTAAGTGGAAGCCCTCTTAACTACCTGGAAAGTTCAAGCTAGTTTTAGCTCTTCTGATTTCTGACTGTCTACAAAAACAAAGTGAAGTGAAAAGTAAAGCAATTATCTTGATAAACCAAGTAAAAATAATTATCTGCAAGTTAGAAATAGGCAATTGTTGAGGCATGAATATCCAGATTGACATACTACCATATCTATGTTGATTGAATTAATCAAATAACACTAAGCTACCTTGTCTTGTTTGTACAGACAATGGGGAAAAATGATAATATCGTCAAGTACATCTAACTTCCAACACTAACTGGGCCTATATTTCCCTTCAGAACATGGTGTTGAAGGAAAGGTTTACCCAAGAGACCAAGCACAAATTAGAATAAGATGAGATGAAGAAAAATTCCAATATTATGAAATGATAATACTATAAACCTGATGGCCACATACTCTTCAAAGGCACCCCAGGCCAGAAAGGAACAAAGAGAAAACTGGATCACAGATAATACAATGATGCATATCTCATTTCTACTCAAAGACCTCAAACTTGTGTAGGGGATCCTAACCAAATAAAGTATGCAGAGAAATAAGTACATAAATTAATTCAAGTTTCTAATAGGTGATATTAAAACTAAGTGAGTGATTGAGATAAAGAGTGATTTGCTTTAGGGCAGGCCATTGAAGTCCTCCTTGAGAAGATGCAATAGGTCATATATTTCTGTATTAGTGGCTTAATACAGAAATATGGATTGGCAAGTCCATGTGGCAAAGACCTGAGGCAGCCCATGACCAACAGCCATCTAGTGAAGTTCTCAGTTCAATAACCGAAATAGAACTGAATCTTGCCAGCAAACATAACTGAGCTAGGGACAGGATCCTTTCCCAGTCAAACCTCGAGAGATGTTAGCCCAGGAATACACCTTAATTATAATCTTAAGAGAAACTCCAAAGCAAGTCCATGTGGCAAGGACCTGAGGCAGCCCATGACCAACAGCCATCTACTGAATAAACTAAAAAATTATGAATGATGGGAAAAATGTTAAAAGATGGACTGCAGTCAGGTCAGGTAAGTTTTCATAAACTATGCTAAGAAGTTTAATGTCATTTTAAGAATAACTATTCATGGTTAGATGGTAAGGGAGTCACTTGATTTCATTTATTATCTAAGCAGATATTATCTGAGCCTGCTATGTGGAGAACTGAAAGCATGTCAGTGGTGGTTGTGATGAGATGGTAATGGAGGCAGATAATTGAGAGTACAGTAGAAACTTGGTCCTCAAATGTCCTTCTTTCTGGAAGGCTGTTCGAGAAGCAATTTGTTCAAAAACCAAATCATCTTTTCCCATTAGAAATAATGTAAACTGAATTATTCCATTCCAGACCCCTAAGTGATTCCTGTTTTAATCTAATGTACTGTTTAATCTATAAATAAACATTTTTTAAAAAATGTATTGAGCCAATGCCTACTAACCTTAAATCACTTTTAGCGTTTGGTCCAGGAATGTCTTTCAGGTCAGTATGCAGCACCTTTGCTTGCTCATATATCCCTGCCTCCAAAATGACTGTCACTGGCTGCTTTTCATTTATCCAAATCAACAACAGTTTTCTACCTCCTCCATTGTCTATGATCATGGTTTATTTCACATCCTTAGCAACATTAGCACTCTTGATGGTCTCTTTGTGTTTTAAAATTATGCTAATCATTGATTTCCCAGCAACAAAAGCATCCTCTCCTTTGTTTGTTGCCTGAGAGACTCTTTTTGTCCTGCTGAGGTATCAGCATGGGAGAGTTGTCAGCCCAAAAATCAAAGTTGGGTTCAATAACCAAGCCATTTTTTCTGTGAACAACGTGGTAGAGAAAGAACAAAGTTGTTCTAGATGGGAGACATTGGAGAAATGAGGTTTGACTATATTCTGGACTGAGGTTGTGACAGTGGCAATAGAAGAAAAACAACTTGTTCAAACAGATTTTACTTAAAGATAGAAGCTCTAAAATGGCCTGAATATGGAGGGTGAGAAAAAGAGAGAATCTAATTATTGCAAAGTTTCTGGCTTAAACAACAGGGTTGGGGAACATGATTGTACAATTAATTGAGATGAACAAGGGAAGTGGGAATGGGAAAACAAATTGAATGAAAAAATTATAAGTTTGGACATGTTAATATTGAGATGTCTGTGAAAATGTAAGTAGAGATGTTAAATAGACAGTTGGAAATAAAAGCCTGGAGTTCAGGGAAAAGATTGGGCTGATAATTTAATTACATGGAATTAATAAAATTTGGACTCAACCATTCTGGAAGATAATGTAGTCATTAAACACACACACACACACACACACAGAGAACAACAACAACAACAACAAAAACTACTTAGGTTTGATCTCCACATCTATCATCAAACAGTTGTATTTTCAGGCAAGGCAAGCTATCACTTTAGGCCTTCTTTTTTGTCAGTTGTGAATGCAGGTATGATTTTACATTATGAAATGTAAAATAGATAATGTTTCCAGAAAATAATTACTTAATTAACTGTTAGGATCATGGAAGGAGGAATGGACAAGGACAAAGAAAGTGGTAAGGGATTATACATTTATTAGATCATCTGGGTACTAGGTGTGCTGAGCCCCCAAATCGCACCAGCACTCAGGGGCAGGGAGTCAGGGATTTTAAAGGACTGTAGGTAGGGTATTTTTGGGCAGAGAATTTTTCAGGAAAGTCTGGATCCTGGAAAGGTCAGGAGGGGAAGGATAATGGTTTTAGCAAGTGTAATGTGATCTTAGCAAGTGCAATGTGATCTAAGCGAAAGAGAATGTCCTTTGTGAAGTAGTCTAAAGGTTAGTTCCCAAGGGACAGGGTATTGATTCAATTATTTGATCAAATCTAACATTAACCATGTGACCCTGGTCAAATTTGCATAGCATTTCTGAGCCTCAGTTCCCACCCATAAAGCATAACAGACAGTACCATATAAGATCTGAGATCCCTTCCAGATTAAAAAATCTGAGACTACAGTTGAAATATAGTACATATTCAAAATTATATTAAATGATGTCCTGTTTTAAAAGAATATTTCAAAATGGTTGAGAAAAATTAGGAGATGTTAAAAATGAACATTTAATTTAGCATCTAATTAGTGCACTGAATATTGTATGCCTGTATGTCCAAATATTTTGGTATAATAGTAATTTTATGGAAAAAGTTGAGGACTGAAGTGAATATAATTCTTAGTATTTTATTACATTTTTATAAAAATATATATTCAGCATAAGCTAGATAGCAACTATCTACTTTCAAGATTTTTACCATCTTTATGCTCACAATAATACAAAATCAGATATGTTTAATTTTTCTGCAAAAGAAAGTAAATGAAAGGAAATCATACATTTTTTTTTCTTTACATCAGGCCAAAATAATCCAACCATTTTATTTAAAAACAAAAATTATTGCATTGGCCTAAATTATCCAAATTGGCTATCTTTTTTTCTTTAGCATTTACCTCTGTTGCTTTCTTTATCAAACCCAGTCTTGATTAGCCCTATTATGATTATAGAGTTAATGTGCCTTTTACCAAAATTAACCTTATTGTAAAATAGACAATCATCTTAACAATATTTGCATATCTGTTTAGTAGAGCAGTATTGAATTGAAATGTTCATGACTTCTCAAAAAGCAACAAATTCATTAGCTAAGCATTAAAATTCACTTTGTAATATATAAACATTAGCAACTGCTTAAGCTATTAAGCAAATACACTGATTTGAATTTAATTTCTCTTTGTTTCCTTCATCACAATGGTTTGTTCTTCACAATGGTTCTCATAGACATAAAATTTTTCTTAGGCAATTAAGATGTAGTTATATTTAGGGAAGTGATTATAAAATTTCCACTGCAGAATTCCATACTTATTTTCTCTTAGTGACTTGTTAAACCATTTTTGGTTTGCAGTTTTAGTATAATAAACAAGGTAGAATCTAAATATCATCCTGTTTTCTCATTTGATCTCTCCTCCCTCCATAGTATTTTGCTACATTTGTTTACTAAAGTGTTAAAAAGTATTAAACACATACAAATCTAATTTAATACAGATTATTAAATAATAAGAAGCAAATGTTAATTTGTAATGAGTATAATTCATGAAAAGTGTTTACAGGAGATCTTTTAGAATAGATGTGTGCTATTCAATATGGAGATTAAAACTTGTTTTACCAATTATATAAAATATTTTACCAGGGTTCTGGTGAAGATGGTGGTGTAGATAAATGCAGTACTTTTAGGTAAACTCAGCACTCAGAACCTCCTGCAACCATATCAAAATTGCAACTAAATTACAGAACAACTATCATTCAGAATGCCTGAAATCTAGCTGAACAGAAGTCCTACAACTAAAGATATAAAGAAGCAGCCACGTGGAGACTGGTAGGAGAGGCAGAGATTCAGGGCAGGTTTCACATTCATGTGTGGCAGTTAAAAATTGGGAGGGATATCTTGGTTTTCTGAGAAGGTCCCCCCTAAGGAGCAATGGTCCATACCCCACATCAGAACCCCCAGAGTAGGGTTCCAGTGCCAGTAAGTAATGTCACCACATGGATGTGAAAACCATCAGGGATTGTAGCTGAGTGAGAGGAAGCACTATTGAAATTCCAGATATTCCTCTGAAAAGTCCCACACACAGACTTATTTAGACTCACTCACTCTGAGCTCTCATACTGGGGTAGCAGCTTGATGGGCACCAGGGACATAAGGGATGGAACTAAATTGTCTGCTTTCAGAACAAAGGCTGGAAGTTCAGTGTTCATCCAGACAGCAGTGCTGGCAGAGGCCATTGTTCCTTTTCTGAGCCCAACTGCCACAGAATCAGCAGGCACGTGCCATATCTGAGTCTTCATCAACCTGGTTAACACAGCTGGCCTCACCCTGATGATTCTCTGAGACCTTGCCGCACCCAACTTGCCAGCCATCTAAGCCATTTCCAGTGGCTTTTACATATAAATGGTCTGTCTTGGCTCATGCTTTGGCCTTTCCTAAAATCTCTCAAACAAGCAGCATCTGTCCATGGTATACCCCCTACCTCTTGCTAAGTGGCCCCAGGTATGGCACTAATGGCAGCCTATCTTGGTTTGCAGGGTGGCCTCTCCTGGACACCTCCAAGCCCAGCACAAGTAGCAGCCATATTCAGATTGTTCTGTAGTTCATGCATGATGGCCCTGGGGGTGGGGGGAGGGGCGGGGGGCACAGGTGGTGGCTGGCCTTGTACCTCCAAGCAAGTCCCAGAGCTAATGCACTCAGAAGACAGCTTCAGACCACAATCCAACCACCTCCCTGAGTGACACACTCAAAGGCATATTTGGCAGGCATCAAAGCTCCACTGAAGCATTTCCTGCTCTGTGGGTCCAGCTTGTACACAGCTACTCTTTTCCTGTAGTATCAGCCAGTCCTCATAGCTAATCAGCTAGGGTATCAATCACTCCCAGTGAGGTGCCAATGCAAAAATGACAACTACAACAGGACAGTGTTCACAGCCTAGACAGGGGTGTACTTGGAGCACCCAGCTTGGGTGACCAGAAGGTTGCTCCACTGGACCATAAAGGACACCTAGTACATAAGGTTACTCTACCAAGATTGGGAGATGTAGCAACTCTACCTAATACATAGAAACACACAGAGAGGCAGCCTAAATGAGGAGATAGAAACAGGCCCCATATGAAAGAATAGGAGAAATATTCAGAAAAAAGGACTAAATGAAATGGAGGCAAGCAATTTACCAGATATAAAGTAAAAAAAAAAAAAAAAATGGTTAAAAGAATGCTCGAGGAACTTAGTGAGAACTTCAACAGCATAAATAAGGAAATAAAAACCATAAAAGAGAACCAGTCATATATGAAGAATACACTAACTAAAATGAAGAATGAATTACAGAAAATCAACTACTGAGTAGGTGAGGTAGAGAATCAAATCAAATCCTTATATTTGGAATATAAGGAAGCAGAAAACATTCAATCAGAACAATAAAAAGAAGAAAAGAAGAAAAAAAATACAAAAAAGATAGTGCGAGGAGCTTCTGGGACAACTTCAATTGTTACCAACATTCATATCATGGGAGAGCCGGAAAAAGAGGAACTTGGACTAAGTTCCCAACAGTTAGTACAGTAGGCAGAGTTCAAGAAAGAACCTGCCCTGTGCTTGGCGTACTCGAATGGGAGAATTTAGAATATATGGACTCAAAGCCATTCAGAGCACCAGAGTCTTGCAGTGCTGAGCAGTGCTCTAGCAAAGCTCCCACTGGCTCTGACAACACTATATAATCATATTTGTGCTGATAGGTATTTTTTCTTGGTATCTTCAACATGAACATTTTAAATGTCATTGTGAAATAATTATCTAATGCTTTTAAAAGTAAAAAATACATACACGAATTTATTTTTCTTATCTTTTTATTTTTAACAATAAATTTTAATGTGCTCCCATCATAAAACTTATAATATTTTCTTGTATTGATCTGTCAGCTCTTTGAGGGTATGCAGTTATTTCATATTAACCCCCACCCCATTCTCTAGATTACTCTCTAGCATGTATTATATGCTCAAAAGTTGGTTTTGTGGTTGTTTTTTTTAAATAATTGAATGGATACTGTTAGGGTCGCTGAAAGAGGAACACATGAGGCCAAAGTGATAAGAGATTATAAATTAGGTTGTCTGGATACCAGAAGAACTGAGCCACAAAATGGTGCCAGCACCCAAAGAAGAGGAGACTGAGGTTTTTAAAGGACTGTAGATGGGCTTTTTCTGGGTGGAGGATTCTCTGTGCAGGTCTGGATCCTGGGAAGCTCCGGAGGGTAGAGATAATGATCTTAGCAAGTGGAAAGTGATCTAAGAAAAAGGGAATGTTCTTTGTGACTTTGCCTCAAGGTCAATTCCCAGGGGAGAGCTATCAATTCAATTATTTGATCAAACATAATATTCCAGCCTTTTTCTTATGGAATAGGGAAAAGGTCATATCTTCTGTAGTTACTTCCTGCTGAGAGGAGGGAGGGCGTTGAGATCACAGGGCAATGGACTTTGACTGTAGTTGGCTGGAACACTGTATAAATTTCCATGGTTGGAGGGATGGGTTGCAGAAGCATGATTTCCCTGAGAGACTGGTTGGTGAAGCTCGAAAGAGGTCCTGAAGGAAAGATGAAAAATGGTGCAGAATCCATGGCCCAAAAATGAGGATGAGGAATAGGAATGTTAACGATCCTAAGAAGGGAAGTAGCCAGGTATCTCAATTTATATTCTTTAGCCAGTAGTCTCATGAATTTGATTCACATTCTCTGATCTTTGCAGCCCTCTCTGTTAGTTTTTGGGCAGCATCCCTGACTCGGCCAGACTGATTGACATAAAAACAACATACTTCTTCCAGGAAAAGATATAGACCCCTTTCTCTGCTGTTAAGAGGTTCAGTCCTTTTCAATTTTGGAGGGTGACAGCCACTAGTGAGTTTATCTGATTCTGAATTTGAACTAAACTTTTGGCAATGTCATTTAGGCTTTATTATAGATCTTGAGACAGGATTTCAAAATATGATAGAGCAGTGATTAAGCACCTTGCTATGATCCTGAGGTTTATGAGGAGAGGGATTATCTGGACTGCCCTTTTGTGTCAGATATAATGGGTTACCAGGACAGGTAAATACTGATTATTGGTGGTTACATATACATCGGGTGAGAGATAGATGAGAGTACAGATTTCTGTCCAGTTGGTTGGGAGGCAGATGTATGTGTTTTCCCCAAAGAGGAAGAAAAATCCCTGATCATGAAGACAAGCTGAAAGGTGTAGGAAGAAGACTAAAGGGTATGAGGTTCCTTTTTTGGATTCTGAGCTCCAAACCAAGAGGCCAATCATCATGGCATTACTGATAATGGGTGACAGATGAGTGGTTGAGATTTTATTGCAGTGAAAGTGGGCAGGAATACTAGAACGGGCTCTTATACAACATAAAGCGAAAGAGGAGTAAATGAGCAGTTGAAGCCTCAGGCCTGGATGGTTGGATAAGAAGTAAAATGGACCAGCTGTAGAAAATAACCTTTGGCTTCTGGGGAGACCTGGTAGTCAACCCATTGAGACCAATGGCCATTTGGTAGCTCTAGGTTAACTGTGGTGTTACAAGCTGATGATAGGGTGGCCTATTATTATTTGCCCTGTGACCTTGTAAAGTATAAAGGGGCTTGGACAATTAGTGGGGGGAGGGAGGGGTAGAGTGACAGGAACTGTGACTGAGATGGAGGAAGGAGCTACCTTAGTAAGAGATTGAATGTAAGTATGGAAAAGAAGGGAGCCTTGATTTGCCTGGGCTGTAGGATAATTACCTAGAAGGATGTCTGCCTTTTCAAGAAATACAGTTCCTTTTTCCTTTTTATAAGCTAGAATGATTTTTGCCTGATTCCATCTCTTGATTGGTATAGGGATAGTGGTTTACACTGAAGAGGAGAGGGAAAGGCAGAGCCAGCAATTTCTGGTAAAAGTTGCATTGGCCTGGTTTACGAGGAAATGTGTAAGGCTAAGTGTTCATTTGAGATTAGTGGAGGTGAGAAAGTTTCTTATGGGTATAAGATAGGAGGGTTGGAATAGAATGAGAAGGAGAGCTAACCCCCACTTTCAGGGTTGGGGTTGTCCTGAGGCGGGGTGGGGAGGGTATGTTCAGGATCTAGAAAGAAGGAAATCTTATCCCATGGGTAATTGAAGTCCCGTTGTAGAAGGGATTACCATAGAAAGGTGAGAATCCTAATGCAAAGGGAGAAGGGGCAGTAGTTATGACCTGGAGGATTTGTATTGGGAGAGGAGGTGGCCTTTCAGGGAAGTCAGGGTTTGTAGGGTTAATACATAGGGGGCACTTGCAGGGATGCTCACTCATTCGTTCTCTTCTTCTGGGATGTGGGTAAGGCAGAGTCTGGTGGGCCTGATCTGGTGGTTGTAATACTTAGGAGACTCCAGCTCATGTGATGGAGGTGTTCCTGGGATGGGTTTTAATCTAGAAAGGTGGAGCCATCAAGTATTCACTGATAGTTCAGCTGCAGTTGGGAAAGTTAGGAGTACCTGCTAAGGGCCTTGTTATCAGGCCTATAAATTATTTGATGGATGGATTTCCTTTAGGAGGACCCAGTCCCCTGGCTGTAGAGGAGTAAGGGGGATGTCTCCCTAAAAGGTCAAGAGAGGACCTGATCAGAGTGTTCTCTCAGTAATTGTCAGAGAATATTTAAAATGGGGACATAGTCTCCTAGAAGGGTCTCTGCAGAAGGGAAGTTTCCTAATAAGATGGGTCTTCCATAGATGAGTTAAAGCAATTTAAAAGAGAGGGTGTGTGATGGTTGCCCTGATGTGCATAAGGGCTAGAGGTAGGAGAGTGGTTTAAGGTTCTTTAGTTTCAAGAGTTAATTTAGTTAGGTGAGACTTAATTAAGAAAGTTGTCTTTTCTACCTTGCCTGAAGATTCAGGCCAGTAGGAGGGTATAAGTTCCACTGGATGTTTAGAGTGGAGGAGACCTGTTGAGTCATTTGAGATATGAAAGCAGGCCCATTATCTGGTTTTAATGAGGTGGATAGGCCGAATATGGGAATGAAATGCTGAATGAGATCTTGTGTGACCTTGGATGACTTTTCAGATATAGTGGGGAATGCTTCTACCCAGACTGAGAAGGTATCTACCAGGGTTAAGAGATATTTGGCTCTTTTAATAGGGGGCATGTGAGTGAAGTCAGTTTGCCAGTCTTGTCAAGGGATTTGGCCCCTAGCCTTATGAGTTGGGAAAGAAGGAGGTCTAATCTGTCCTGTCCTTGGGGAGATACTGAGTAACAAGAAGAACAGGTTTTGGTGATATCTTGCAGTAGGGAACACACTGTAAATACACACTTAAAATATACCTTCAACAATGTATAAGACTCCATCCTATATAATAAAAGCCTAGGTGGCGTCATGCACAATGTCATCACAAGATGGCCACCACAAGATGGCCAGCAGGAGAGGGCAGTTGGGAGCAACAGTCCTGCAGGGGAAGGCAGTTGGGGGTTATCAGGCCTGAAGGGGAGGGCAGTGGGGGCGATCAGGCTGGCAGAGGAGCAGTTAGGCACCAATCAGACTGGCAGGGGAGCAGTTAGGGAGCAATCAGGCTGGCAGGTAGAAGCAGTTAGGGGCAATCAGACAGGCAGTCAGGCAGGAAAGAGGTTAGGAACCAGCAGTCCTGGATTGTGAGAGGGATGTCCGACTGCTGGTTTAGGCCCAATCCCTGTAGTAGTCTAACATCCCCCAAGGAGTCCCAGATTGGAGAGGGTGCAGGCTGGGCTAGGACACCCCGCCCCCTGCATGAATTTTGTGCACCAGGCCTCTAGTCTGTAATAAAAACTAAGAGCAGGTGAATTTGAAACTAGTCTAGCAATGAATGTTTCAGTATTTTCTGTTATTTAAAAATATTTAGAGATTTATCATTTAACCCAGCAATGTTCCACAGCCTTTACGTTACCAATTAGGCATATGAGGCTGGAGAGAAGACAGATGGAGGAAGAAAGCCCTGCAGCCTGTTCTAGGATTGTCATCTCCAGCCGCTAGGATTTAAAACTGCCACATTTTTCCTTAGCGATAACATGCTAAGTTTTGGGTGATAATGAGTCCAGCTCCTGATAGTAGCAGAACTGTTAAGTAAGCTTTTGCAGTTTTGCAGTAGAGAAAGTTATTCTTTAGGAAGGGGAAATGAGAAGGCATGGAGATGAGAGAAATTTTCAGAGCATTAAAGGGGGTGAAAATACTGGCCTTGGGATCTAAAGGCTTAGTGAGGGGTCTCTTCACCTCATCATAAAAGGGCTTTTCAAGAAGACTAAAATTGGAAACCCAGAGGCAAAAGTATCCAGCGAGCCCAAGAAAGGAGAGTATTTTTTTGTGTAGAAGAGGAGACAGTCATGGAAGAGATAAGGTGTTTACAGTCTAGGGTAATGGCTTGACTTTGTGGGGTGAAAGTCACTGAGGTAGGTGACTGTGGTTTGGGACAACTGGGCTTTATGAGTGGGTGTGTGGTAGCTCCGGTTGGGTGCTGAGGTAGAATGAGAAAAGAATGGATAAAGGGGGTGTCTAGTAAGATCAGTGTAGAGGTGAGGTGGCTAATGGCTGTGAAACTAGTCCATAAACCCTCATAATAGAGACTGAGGAAGGACAAGGGTCCCAGTAAATTCAGGGAGGGCAGAATAAGTGGTCCCAGTGTCAATTAAAAGGAGATCAGCTTACCTGCCACCACAAACTTTACCTGATGCTCTGTCCTGGTGATGTAAGTCTGTGGGGCCTTGTCAGAGCCTGGGCAGCTTTAGTCTTCTATGGCCAGTCCCAGGAGGTCTTGGAGCTCCAAACTGGATCCAAAGGGTGGCCTTGCTAGGGTGGCTGAGGTCTGACCTGGAGGGGCCAGATTTTAGTCTGATTTACAGTGGCCTTCCCTTCCACACCATGGGCAGGGCCCAGGCCGGGGTCTCCTATTTGGGCAGAACCTGGCCCACGGTCCTTCCTTGTTGAATTTGAAGCATGAGCCAGGAGGAGGCTTAGCCCCCGACCTATCCTTGGTTGGAGAACGGGCACTTTGTTTTGGGTTCATGAGAATGGTGGCTAGGAGCTGCAAGGCCTCCTTCTGGGCCTCAGCCTTGGCCTGATCTCACCTTTATTTCTGGATTTGGGTCTCCTTACCTCTTTTATTAAAGACCTTTAAAGGCCAGGTTAATGAGGTCTTTTTGAGGGGTTTGTGGATGTGTGTCTATTTTTTTAAGTTTATATGCCTGGGGCTGATTGGGATATAAAACAGGTGTTCAGAATAAGGGTTCCCTCTGGGCAGGTGGGATCTAAGGAGGTAAATTTCTGTAAGGCCTCTGTGAGGTGGGAGAGGAAGAGAGCTGAGTTTTCGTCAGGGCCTTGAGTGATTTTATTGAGTTTGTCATAGTTGACTGCCTTATGGGCAGCCTTTTTTAGTCCAGCAATGAGACAGGTGATTATATTGCTAAGGATCTGGTGCCCTGAAGAATTGACCTGTTAATCCCATCTTGGGTCAGTTTGGGGGACCAAGTCAGCACCAACCAGGTTGGCTACTGCATCCTGTCTATGGAGAACATTGCCATGGTCCTGAGCTGCTAGTCAGATGCGCCCCTTCTCCTCTGGGATTAGATAGGAGGACAGATGACTTAGATGTAGAGCCAGGTCAGGTCTTAGGACTGAGTCAGGTACTCAAATTCCCTATTAAATGTGGTAGGTTGATGGAAAAGGACCTGATATACCTCTCAATCTGTGCAAGATCAGATGTGGAAAATGGGATGTGTACCCAGCAATACCCTCAGTTCCTGCTACCTCCCTCAGGGCAGGCTTTGGGTGGCCCAAGAGCAAGTGTTAGGTAGAGCAAAAGCTGTATTGGAACTCAAGTTCAAGGGATTAGGGCAGGTGTCCCCGCTGCTAAACAAACCGCCATGAGAATCTAGGGTGTGACCCTCTGGATTGGTGTCCCCCAATCCAGAAATACCCAAAGCCAAATGGCTGAGGAGTCTTCTGGCCTAGCTCTAAGACTTTCGAGATGAGAGACTTTCAAGAAGTCAGTGAGAGAGAGTAGGCAGAAGACTCAGGACAAGGGAAACTGTGGAATGTCACTCACCTAGAGAGGATTGGCCAGTGTGGGATAGAGGGTCAGCAATGGAGGAGGAGTTCCTGATCCAGTGTCCTCCTTGGCTGGTTTGGGAGGGCACATCAGGAAGGCAGGCCTAATCGAGGCTGGCAATCCAGTCATCCCAAGTAGGATTCTGAGGTAAACCCAGGACGAGCTGCCACCACCTACTGCTCTCCGAGTAGCAAACTTGGGGTGACTGAAACTAAAGTGATGGCTTCCCTTCCCCATGGAACCCTCCCGGGTTTCAGCACCAAATGTTAGGGTCCCCAAAAGAGGCATGCACAAAGCCAAAGTGGTAAGGGATTATAAATTTATTAGGTCATCTGGAAACCCAGATAGGCTGAGCCCCAAAATGATGCCAGCCCACAAAGACAGGGAGTCAGAGGTTTTTAAAGGACTCAAGGCGGGCTTTTTCTTTGCAGAGAATTCTCCGTGCAGGTCTGGATCCTGGGAAGGTCGGAGGGGAGAGATAATGGTCTTAGCAAGTGGAATGTGGTCTAAGCAAAAGGGAATGTCTATTGTGAAGTGGCCTAAAGATCAGTTCCCAGAGGAGGGGTATCAATTCAATTATTTGATCAAACCTAAAAAATACATCAGAACTTAAATGACTACATGCAATAAACTGAAAGCATAGTGAATTCTACTAGTATCATGTCTAGTTAATCCTCAAATTGCATGCTTTATAAAAGAGAAACCTAAAACTTTTCACCTTTTTCTTGTGTGTGTGTGTTTAATATATTTTTATTGATTTCAGAGAGGAAGGGGGAGAGAGAGAGAGAGATAGAAACATCAATGATAAGAGAGAATAATTGATCAGCTGCCTCTGCATGCCCCACACTGGGGATCGAGCCCACAACCCAGGCATATGCCCTGACCGGGCATTGAACTGTGACCTCCTGGTTCATAGGTTGACACTAAACCATTGAGCCATGCTGGCTGGGCTAACCTCACCTTTCTTATAAGATTTTTTTCTTGATCTACTAATGAATTTTTATTTTATCTATCATTGTATTTAATAATTTTATCCTCATTTTGTTTGTTTTTTTTCACATGTATTTCTTAGGTAAAATTTTAATTATTATAAATATTTTATATATTAGAAACTTTCATTAAAGTATAATTAATTACAATGTAGATGATAACATATATTACAGTCAAATCATGACTCTAAAATAGGCCAACTAAAATTGAAACTGTTTTAATCTACGGAATCCTCTTGAACACCATATTTACAAAGGAACAACAGTGTAGCTGTGAGCACAATTTGTGGATTCACATGATATATTCTTTATCTAATTGGCAATTGAAAATGCAGTTACAAATATAGGTCCTTAGAGATTGTAGTTTTGGAAACCCATTGCAAAATATAACCGTTAATTATCTTCATTGCTAAAGAGGCAATCCAATGTATGCCAACATAGATTTTTCTCAGTAAGTAAAGCCTAGAGAAAGTAATTTTATTGACCTAAAAGTAGTATGTGTCCATGAGGCCAGAAAACAATTATTTTTTTAAAGACACATTCAAAGAATCAGAGAAGAGATTAAATTTAAAACTTCTCTTAAATGGTTCATGGAATGGCATTAACAGCTACTCCAAAGGGATTTATGCTAATCTTCTTTGTTGGCTAAAACTAAGGCTTTAATGTAAGTGATTTCTATAATAAGTGGATAAAATAGAGTTTATTCTTGCAATTTTTTTTGGTAGGAAATACTGCTATAAGTGGTATTAGATCATACTGGCTTTCTTATGTTGTATTTTCATAACAGAAGTTAAGAAAAAAACAGTTGCTTACAGAGTCATAAGAAATTTAATTTTTACTTTAAAAAATAATGCAGGCAGAAAGGGGCTAGTTTTGGTGCCGCTTCTCCAATGCGATAAGAAAATTACAGGCTTGCATTCTTCTGAAGTCTCAGTAAAACACTTCTCCATGTATCTAGCTGTTAACATGAAATAAAAATCTTAAATAACTGGAATGAGCATACCTGTTCATTACTACTTCCATTCAGTAACTCTATTTGAATATCTTTCTTAGGCTCCTGAATTCTGCTCCAGCTCAGGTGACATTCTTTTTATTCCTGCATCATGCTGTGCTCAGCTCTGTCTCAGAATTTCAGCACAAGCTCTTCCCTTTCCTTGTATTGTCTTCACCAATTCTTTCAATAGTTGTTTCCCTTCTCTCTCCTCAGGTCTCAGATTAACTGTTAGCTCCTCCTCAATTTGGACCACTATATTCTTAGTTATCATAACACTGTTATTAGCTCTATCATTAAATCATTTTTTCTTGATGAATCTTCATACTTGGTACTGATTTATTTATTTGTGTGCTATTGTGTGAACTCTCTATACCTCCTTTTTAACCACATAGAGACAACCAGTATGTACCATATTTGAAACATGGTTGGTGATTAATACATGATAAATATTTATACATTTAAAACATTGGATTGCTTAAAGTCTGTGTGTGTGGTTATTTTCGCAGTAGTGTAGTTTAGAAAGAAGAAGCAAAACATTTAAAAAATGGAAAAGATGCTCAATAGACTTACAAAAACTATAATTTATATAACATTTGTGGTGGATTTCACAAATACTATCTCGCTTCTGATGATGACCCTGACCAGTAGGTAAGAAAATAATACTGACATTTATTGATCAGATATACAAGATCTGAAGATGAAAAAGATTAAGTACAATCAGGAGACTATTGCACACCTACTTCCATGCATCATGTGAACAAGATGCAAAGTAGGTGTTTAATAAATACTTCCTGAATCGATTACAGGATTTAAGGCTAAGAAACAAGAAAATACGTTTCAGAAAATTTCTAACTACATTTGATTGAAAAATAGTACTTCTGATTCTGATTAAGTTAATTATTGGAAAATGCATTTCACTATTTCAATCTCAAAATATACTGTAAATAGGTGTAGTATTGTGATTTTCAGTGATGTCTTAATTATTCTGGTTACAAATAAAGTGCACTTAAAAAAGAAAGTGGAATGTGATGTCACTAGAAGAAAGTTTCTTTTGAGATTCAGTGAAAAAATTAGTGTTGAGTCCAATTGAATTCCATTGAAACCCAATTCTGGCAATATTTGCTGGGCCCCCAGGCAAGTTACTTAGAGCCTCCAAGCCAGAACAAGTTAATTTACAAAATGGAGATAATACCACATCGAGTTTATCTGATTCTTTGAAAATAGCTTTAAAATTTCAATAACTCCTGGATGATCCCCTAGAATATTAAGACTAGTGACATACTAAAACATTCTCAATATCCACACATTAAAGGAATATAGCAGGTTAATGAGAGAATTAATGGATGCAATTTTATAACAAATACTTGTTAACTTTAAAACTAACATTTTATTAAAATGGTACTATCGAAAATAGGACTTTGTGGACATCACTCATTCATAGGGTTGCTAGGAGTCAAGGCCAACTCAATGGCACATAATACACAATAAAATAACTAAAATTACATCATGATAATACTAGTTCAAGTTACATTTTTTAAATATTTATATGAACCAATAAATAACAGCATATTGCAATTATTTTTTTAAATTTTGGTACCATACTTATTCCATTCTTAAGAAGGAAAAGGTAAATGCCACTTTTGTACATAATAATAACTCACAAGATTGCAAAAAAAATAAGATTTCCATAACTTAAAATATTTTTGTCACTGACTGATGTGTCTTTAATTCATGAGAAAACATTGGAATTTTGTCATTAAATGGAAATTAGAGAACAGCTATTCTATGACAAAAACAAATACAGACAAATTAATACAGTTCAACTTTCATATTTAATTTATAATCATGTATTAGCTTCGCATGTGAAACTATTCCCTAGTAGGAAATGAAGGAGTGGCGTGGGAAGATGGGGGAAGGAAGACATAGGAGGAGTGTAAAACATTTCAGATCCAAGCTCCTTAAAATGGCACCATAGCCTGTCTGGTGTGGTTCAGTGGTTGAGCATTCACGAACCAGGAGGTCATGGTTCAATTCCTGGTCAAGGCATATGCCCTGGTTGCGGGCTCTGTCCCCAGTTGGGGGCATGCAGGAGGCAGCAGATCCATGATTCTATCTTATCATTAATGTATCTCTCTCTCTCTCCCTCTCCCTTCCTTTCTCTAACATCAAAAAAAAACATACTTTAGAAAAAAAGTGGCACCATAATGCAATCACTAAAAAAAAAAAAAAAAAAAAAAAAAAAAAAAAAAAAAAAAAAAAACAACAAAAAAAAAAAAACAGAAAAAAATATAAAAAACTTGTTTTGGGTGAGTAAAACCAAATACCATAACTTGAGCAAAACCAAGTTATGATATTTTAAAGAAAAAGGGAATCAAGAAAACAGACATATAGGTTCTTTTAGTGATTAGATCTTACCTAGATTTGACATCCATGGTGCCATACACTACAGATTGATTATGTTATTTTTGAATAATTCTTTCAGATAAAAAATGCTGAGGAGACTACCATGACTGCTCTACCACTAGATTATATAAAAGCTGGAACTTCACAGCACACAAAACCCCACAAACCCCACTCAGAAAGAAATGATCATTTCTTTTTGCCCTTGTGGTGTACTAAAAACAGCAAGCTATCTGTAATATTAATGGATCATATTTTCATGAGAAAGAAGTAAATTTAAGTACATTAATGTTTGGATGTTTCTTTCCTCCATTTAATTTTCCTGGGCTCCCTGTTCAAGCTACTTGGAGAAAACAACACCAAAAAACATAACTTCATATATATTTATCTCTATATATAGATAGATAGATAAAATTACTGTTGGCCTCAAATTAATCATAACAACAAAATTAGAGTAAACCAAATATTGAATAATCTTTTTCTGTTTAGTTATAAACATTTTGTTTTTATTTCAATTCAGCACATCATATTTTTTTAATGCTTGTAACGTTTTTATTTTTCCTTCCAGGGTTAACAGTATGACTCCCTTTCTTTCTATCCAGCCATGCATCTTTCTATCCTTCTGCTACTGCTGAATTTGAAGGCTAGGGAGTGTACACATCTTGATAAATACAATCAGTGTTTCCTCCACAAACACAGACAACTTAATAGAAAGAGAGCAAGAAAAAAGAGAGAGAGAGAGAGAGAGAGAGAGAGAGAGAGACTCCAAGGATATTAAATTTCTCTTAGAACCACCACCTAATTTTCATTTGACCCACTGTCTGAGTTTTATGAAGCCCACCCTGATCTCTTCTATTGCCACAGCTTTTTTACAAGCTGGGCATATGGAATACTAAGGTCTTGTATTTTTCCATGTTACTGAACAGCAATCTGAGCAGGGCAAGGGAGTATTTATGAAGTCAGTTTCTCTCCATCTTCTTTAGGTTGTTGTGTTCTTCTGCAAAACTCCAACTATGTCCACCAGGATGAGCCTGAGTCACTAATCCATTTCACACAGGTCACCAAGCTCATATCAAATAGCAGTAGCTCTTGTTTATTACCATCTTAGATCAAATTCAAATTGGAGGCTCAAAGCTAAAAGGCTTAACCTCTAGCCCCTTCACCCTGGGTCACTCCCAATCTGTCTCTGGGGCACTCTTAATTAATGGCAGAGTGAAAAGGATTATAAATTCTAGAATTCCCATATACCATGAAGGCCTAACTCACTGACAGCTAAGATGGCGTCCCATTAACACATATTTGTCCATATGATTATATCTGCACACAAAAATTAAGTGGAGAGATGAACATTTATCTTGAAAATTCATGTCAAAATAGAAATACTTCAACTGAGGTTTGGGAATTTACCTTTTAAGATTGGAGGAATCCGCCAGATGATGTGCTTACATTAAATGTAACTTTGCATGTGATGAGCTAAAGGTCAAAGAAAAGTGTAAAGTGCAGGAGATTATCCAGACCATTAAAACCCAGCCATCCAATAGTTAAGGGGGAAAAAATAAAGAGGAGAAAACCTAAGCAATCAGATTGATCGAAATCAGCAATTAGCCCAAATCCAATGTTGCCTTTTGGTATAAATATTTTAGGGCTATTATTGAGTAGGAAAACAGAATAGTGAGACACTAACTTTGCAATTTTTCTATATATTTTTTTTCTAATGGAATACTTCAAGATTAAGGAAAATTCTAGGAAAATCAAAAATATCCTTTCTAAATCTTGTACCTCTTCTGGCCATTTCTATAACACTCACAGCTGTATTTTAAACTCATGAGATCGAGGACATAGAATCAGATAGTTGTACAGAACACAGTGGAAATATTTTTCGGAAGGGACTTCTGGAAATTGGTAGCTAAATAAAGTGTAATATTACATGAACCAGCCACATAGCTAAGACTGCCCCATGCTAGATTCTTTCACATGGTATTGAATTTCATCTTCACAGCAATCTTATGAAGACAGTATTATTATGTCTATTGTATATAAGAACTGAGGTTTTTAAATGAGCATCAATTTTTTGTTGTATAGACTTTTGAAAAACCTACCACCTGCTATGGATTGAACTGTGCCCTCCCCCCAAAATTATTCTTAAGCCCTGACCCTCAGTACTTGGGAATGTGACCTTATTTGAAAATAGGGTCTTCACAGGCTTAATCAAGTTAAGATATTATGAGGATAGGCATTCATTCATAGGAATTAATTGAAGTCCCTATAAGAAGAGGAAAATTGGACACAGACACAAAAGAACAATTCCATATGAAGACAGAAGGAGAGATTGGAGTGACGCATAACAAGCCAAGGGATGCCAAGGATTGCTACCCACCACCTGAAGCCATAGAGAGGCATGGAACAGATTGTCTCAGAGCTTCAGAAGGAACAACTCTGCCAGCTGACCTGTATTTTGAACTTCTCAGCTCCACACTGAGGGAGAACAAGTGTCTATCATTTTAAGCCAGCCAATTTGTGGTATTTTGTCATGCAGCCCTAGGAAACTAATATATTTTCTATATTCAGTAAATTCAGATAAGGCTGATATAAATCTGTTTTATGTTTCTTTAGGTAAACATAGCTATAATATTTCCAGCAGGAAAAGGTATACATCTAAGTTAGAAAAGGGCCCTTACAAAGTATATTTTGAGCTACATTTTTAAAATTCTGATTATGTAATCTTTTTTCCAAAAAAAAATCTTATTAAGGAAGACCCTATTACCTATAGAAGGAATTCCTAACTTCTCAACCTGGTGGTGATTGCATGGAACAGACGCTTAAAAAATGTGTAAGAATTAAACATGAATTCTCCTTCCTTTAGGGGCTTATCTTACCCTGCTTTCTTAGAGCTGTCCAACACTCCAGCTACACAAATTCCTGGCTCTTTGCCCAAAGACGCCTTCCTCTTTCCCACTTTCTTTCCTTTACTCTTGCTGGGCCCACATTAAAGGACTGTATTCCCCCCTCCCCTAACTCACTTGAACATATTTAAATTTTACTAAGCATTAAGACTATTTAACAAGCCATCTCCTGTGTTATTCCTTTATTGGTTACAGTGGCTTTGGATCCAGTGATTCCTCTTCTCTGTGGCAATTTGTGGCTCTTTTGTGTGCTTTGCCACATAGAATAGTGAGTGCTCATCATCTCCATTACTGTTTCAGAAAGCCTTTGGATCAGGTGGTATTCCTACTTATCTTTTATGCCCTTCCCCTATCGCCAGCACTTAGAATGATGCCTTACACAGAGTGGTCCTTTATAAATATTTGCTGAATTGATTTTAAGTTTAAATTAAGCAGCATGAGCTCTCTTGGTTAAAAAGTTGCATTGCAGATGGCATGCATGTACTGTTCAATATTGCTTCACCAGTGGAGCAAGTCATATGCTGCAGACTCTTCATCTAACTGCTATGAACAGAAAAAAACATTTTCATAAATGGTTATCTACAACCCAGAGCAACAAGAGGAACAGGCAAGTGCTACAGAAAAACATTTTTCCAGTTTATTCTATCCATCTAGTGGCAACTCATTTGTCTGGTTAACTTATCTGTCAGATTCCAGTATTAGATTCAAAATAAAGCTAATTTGCATTGGCATAGTGACCTAACTCATTGGTGTATCATTACCATGTAAGCAGGTGTACATGTGACCACAAATAAATGCTTGCTGATAGAATCCCAGCAGGGCTTCTGATGAGTTTTCTTTTTGATGAAGCTTGCCCAGGAAATTACTGTGTAGAAAGCTTTGCTATTAGTTCTTGCCTGAAATATCATTTAGCTACACCTGGCCAAATTCATGGCAATTGCACTAACTATTCAAAGAGAACATTCCAAAATTCTCATCAGCCTTTTTATTCCTTTACTCAAATTTATTACTGAAATAATAGAAATATGCAAATATATACATTTTCAAATTCCAAAAGGCATGCCTTAAGAAAAACTTAGTATTAAAAAATAAAAAGATAATATAAGCCAATCTTTTCTCAAGATAGGATCCACACTATATGTTATCAATTACAAGCTTCAAGCTACTGTTTACTAATGATATGAGCAACATATCTGAATTACAGCCCTAAAGATACTTAAGTGGAAATAGTATAAATTAGTTTATTGCATTGTATAATACAGTATGACTATATATATCAAATTTTTACCATGACAACTGATGTGACATGATCAAAACCATGATATATTCATGGCTATATTATAATGCATTTTGTTATATTTATTAAAATTCATAAATAGGTTTTGGGTTTAAAAATATTTTAGTCAACAAATATTCACCATGTCTTTTTTATATGAGGTTCTCTGGGAAAGCTTCAATTACAAATAATGTAAGTTGTTCTCTGATTAAAATGTTTCACTCTATTTTGAATGAGAAATGAGATACATATTCACATGAAAGAAGATAATCAGAACTATAAGACCATGTATGCCAAATGACAATATATTTGTGCTAAAGAGAGTCAGTGGTGGAGTGAGATTGCCACCACAGGAAGAGTTTGGGGAATTGTTCATAGTTTAGAATGACCATGTATCCTGATTTGAATGGAAAATTCTAACTTTTGCCTCTATGCTAGATGTAGCAATTAATATGATCCATTTTTATTCTCAAAAGTGTTTAGATTTAAATGATAACTATATGTTTATTCTATCCCAGGAGCAAAAGGGCAAATGTGGCCTTGAAGGAAAAGTAGAATTCAAGTAACAAGAAGCAGGCCTTTTAGGAAATCTAACACAGATGAATGGTAAACGCAAAGGGAAAAATGAAGCATAGAAATCAATAGGCTGGATGGAGTAACATTTTGCACAACGAGATCTCGTATGGATTGTGACCTGAAAATAAAGGTTATATTGTAGTTCTAGCTTTACAAATGCTGTCTTTCTAGCTTTCTCTTGAGACCACAGAATGTTTTTTTTCCAAAGTCTGTTTTAAGGACCATCATTCTATCCTGAATGTGTAGCAGGAAGAGGACATACCACAATCCCCCATAGTGTCTGTATCTCCTGCCCAGGGTAGCCAGGTTTCATAAAACAAAGTAAAAAGAGGATACCCAGTTAAATTTGAATTTTCTATAATCAATGAATAATGCTTTACTATAATAATGTCCCAAATTTACATAGGACACAATGCACAAATACTTTATTAGAATGTTCCAATTATTATATGGGACACGCTTACATTTAAAAAATTGCTGTTTGTCTGAAATTCAAATTTGACTCAGTATTCTATATTTTATCTGGCAACTATATTCCTGCCTTATTTCAATTTTCAATGATTTCCCTTGACTATTTCTGGGATTGCTGACACTATCCAACACTTGGTTCAGAAGACCAGCTTCCTTCACTGAAAAAAAAATTTGTTTTGAGCTTAGGAAGTTTAAGGACTCTCCCAATTATTTAGTGATATTTTTCTCAAATATTTTCTTAGGTCTAAGTTTATTTATTAAATTCTATGAACTAACATTCAAATCTCTATTTTTAATTTAGATCACTTTAGTAAGGTAATTAAAAATAACATGCTTGATGATCTACTAACAAGAGTTCAATGTTCTATTTTGCATTATTGTCAACTCAAAAATTTAAGGCAAGGATGGGTAGGTGGGTGGATGGGAATAAATAGACCAAATAATGTATGCATATATGCATAACTCATGGACATAAACCATAGGGTGGTGAAGGCCTGGGATGGAGGGTGGCAGGAGTGGGGGGACAGAGGTGGGCTAGAAGAAGTCAATGGGGGGAAAAGGGGGACATAGGTATTATGTTTAACAACAAAGATTTTTTGAAAAGAAAGAAAAATTAAATAAAATTTAAGGCAATATGTAAATGAGATTGAATTATGTAATATTTATAGAACTCTTACATTTCCTTAGTTCTCTTTCACAACATATATAAGTGAGGAAACAGGCTCAGGGTAGCTTTGGGTTGCATTTCCAAGTCCTCACAGCTCTTTAGTGATGATGGTATTAGCTATTGAACCCAGACCTCATGGTGGCTAATTAATTTACATTATAATATAGTTGTCTCCCACAGAACAATGGCCATTTCTTTTCATTATTCTCAATGGCTCTCAAAATTTCTAAAATGAAACTGAAAATGTGTTGTAGCTTTCTGATTAAATATGTAAATATTTTCTCATGTCATTTTTCATATAATTAACAAAATAAAAATAATATTATAATATCTAATACTTACGCCAAGCACTATGCTAAGCATAGTATATATTCTATTTTACTCAGTGTTATTAAACTATTACTGAGTGATTTTATTCAGTAATCAAGAATTCCTTAAATTATCTGAACCATGAAAAATGACATTACCTGTTTACAATCTTCTGACACATAAACATAACCTTTTGACAGGTACCGCAGGGGGTGCAATTTTACATCTTAATGTTATTATGTGATGCTACATCAAGGAATAGACTTTGGAGCCTGAAAAAAAATTCTCAACAATGGAATAGAAGATAAATTGTCCATGAATAAAAAGAATCAATATTGAAAAATATTCAAAAGTTGAAGCATCAAGTTTTCTTGTTGATTTTTGTAGGAATGTATGACACTGTTTTAATGTTGTAGTTAGTAGAAAGGAATCCTAGAAACTCAATGAACAAATAGGAAATAGCAGCTGATCCCAGAAGTCACTAAAAACTTACATCTTTATTTTCCAAATACAAACTCTGATCCAGCATCGGTTACCCTGTGGCATGAAAGTCTGTTACAACATCATAGACACTTTTCTTGGCTTCCTTCCCTTCTAGCTGCTTGTCTTTCTGCAGAAAGTGAGAGGTACTTTCTCACTTTCTGAGATACTCTTTGGTTTTCCCATTTCACTAGCGACCACCACCAAACCCAGAAGACTTATAAATCTCCTCTTAGTTCCAGTCTTTAATTTGAATGGCTGATCTTAATCAAGTGCAACAAATTATATAGGAAGTGTGATAACCAATAAATTATTTCACTTGTCAAGCAGGACTCACCTCACAAATATAAGATTATATCAATAACTAGAGGCCTGGTGCACGAAATTTGTGCACTGTGGGGGGGGTGTCCCTCAGCCCAGACTACACCCTCTCCAATCTGGGACCCCTCAGGGGATGTCTGACTGCTGGGGGATGTCAGAGCAGCTGAATGTCCCTCTCACAATCTGAGACTGCTGGATTCTAACCACTAGCCTGCCTGCCTGCCAGCCTGATCACCCCCTAACCACTCCCCTGCAGGCCTGATTGATACCTAACTGCTCCCCTGCTGGCCCGATTGCCCCCAGCTGTCCTCTGCTGGCCTGATTGCCCCCAACTGCCCTCCCCTGCCATCCTGGTCGCCCCTAACTGCTCTCCTCTGCCAGCCATCTTGTGAAAACGTGGGGATGGCCATCTTGTGGTAGCCATCTTGTGATGACGTGGGGGTGGCCATCTTGTGATGACATGAGGGTATGAGGGTCAATTTGCATATTACCTCTTTATTATATAGGATGATACAGAGGAGTAATCTCTTTACTTTTAGACCAACAACATAATGCAGCCTTAGCTACACAGTTATTGTAGTTCTTAAATCAATTACATACATGTGCAGTATAAAAAAATAGTGTTTCCCCTTATTCACTAGAGAATAAAAGTGAGAAAAATGTCTATTGTGGTATTTTCTATTACAGGTAGTGAAATCCTGGGATTACCTAAAAGTGACATACAAATTAATTCAAAATTACCAGCCCCACCCTGATTTTTTAAGGAATGGACACATGATCATGTGTCTATTTTCATCTTTATTGTTAAAAGTATTACATATGTCCCCTCCCCCCCCATTGACCTCTGCCAGCCTGCCCCCCCCACCCCCATACCCTCCTGCCAGGCCTTCACCACCCTATAGTCTGTGTCCATGGGTTATGCATATATGCATACAAGTTCTTTGATTGATCATCTCCCACTCACCCACCCTCCCCTGAACTCTATTCCATGCTTCAATGTCTCTGGATTCACTCTGTTCATCAGTTTATTTTGTTAACTCTTTCACAGTTGATTGCTGGTCTTACTCCCAAATTCCCCATCCCTGAAAGTAATCAAAGAAGTATTAGGTAACTATCCATCTGGGATGCTAAGAGAATTTCTGCAATGGTTGTGAGTGGGATTAGACATCTTTTTAAAGCTCCTTTTAAACTTCAGGGGACTATGAGTTCATTTTTACTTTTCTCTAAATGATGGATGTGTTTGCTACTTTCATGATGATGGCCTGAACATTTTTTATTCTAGTAATGCCTATTTTTAAGGTTCTGCCTCCTAATGCACCATGCACATGATGACACCCAGTGCAACTATCTAAGAGCATGCCATCTGACTTAAAGACTGTCACCAACTATGGCGTGAATCTCTGCTACTAGTGAGACCTGTCTAACCACCAGTTTCTTTACACTTCACAATAAATCTCTCCTTTTGCATTCCACAAATTCCTCATATTTCCTTCCATGCCAGGAGAAGCGGCATAATCTCTTTAACAGGAAGAGGAATTAATTTCAATCAGCTTCCTTATTTCTGTTCTGCCCAATCCTTCCATGTTTAGTTAATTGCTTAAAGAAGAAAGCAAACAAGCAAATACTAGTGTAAACTAATATCTCAAGAACTAATTCTTCGCCAATAGGTTATTTACCTCTAATGAGCATTTGTTATTTCCCTATGAAGAATGTAATATATAATTCTATCCATCTTTCACCTCTCTCTGCCATGTGTATAACTAATATGGGGCTGTGACAGTGTTTATGTTATAATAAATCAGTCTTGGGTATTTATCCTTTGAGGGTTGTGGGGAGAAAAAGGACTTAGTGGTTCCATTTGTTGAGCATCTAATACATATGTCTACATCTCTTTAAAATGGTTAAGCTAGAAACACTTCATTTTATGAAGAATGTCTGTGATAATAGTGTTCTCTATTAAAGAAAGAATGAACACAGAATAAAATGTTAGTCACCACTTTTTCTTGTTTCTCATGTAGGCAATAACATTTCTTGACTCTAGATACACTTTTCAATTTAATCACTGGCTTCAGCTTTCCCAGAAGAGCTTTGTAACTATTGTATGAGTCACAGTTCTGTAAATTGACTGAGTTTCTCAAATACATATGCATTTTGGATATTTACAGTGTAGTTTTTGCCTCCTATCACATTAAAATTTTAGTTAACCTAAATTTCTGAACTAACTTTGAATAAGTCATAACAAACTAGTTATTCACATGTTTAGCCTTATCTAGATATAAGTGGGGAAAAAATTGAGAAGCAAAGAAAACATTGGGTGCCAAATAATAGTGGTTTGGAAAATATTTTTCTCACCAGCAATATTTATTAGATCCATCCTATCTAATAAAGAGGGAATATGCAAATTGACCATCACACAGATGGTCACAAAGATGGCAACACCCATAGCCACAAGATGGAGGCACCCAGTCCCTTCAGCCCCACCAGAGTCCCCCTGTCCTTTCAGCCCTGCTGGGGGGATGGCAGGCGAGCGGTGTGGCCGGACCTGCCCTCAGCCTCCCAGCCACCCAAGACTGGCCCGAGGTGCAGGCAAGCCTCAAATGTCAGCTGCCCAGCTGCTCAGGGAAGGCCCGAGGCACAGACAAGCCTCAGATGGCAGCTTCCCAGCCACCCAGGGCCACCCTAGGCTCAGGTAACCAGGGCTGGCCAAGGCTTGCACTGCCGGCAGTGGTAGCAGCAGTGGTGTGATGGGGGTGTCACATTCCCCTGATTGCCAGATCGCCTCCCACCCCAGAGGGCTCCCGGTCTGTGAGAGAGGGAAGGCCGGGCTGAGGGGACCCACCTCCAGTTCATGAATTTTCATGCACAGGGCCTCTAGTTTTATATAAAGGCCTACACTAAATGTGAGGATAAAATCACATTCATGAGCTTAAGCTCTAAGCAGTATTGTTGAAACAAAATATAGATATTAATAATAATAGTAAATATTTATCCATATGCCTACCCAGAAACATATATAAAATGGAATTTTTCTAAAAAAATATTTTTTTAAAAAAAACATGTATTTTTAAAAGTGGACTACTATAAAAATTGAGAAATAATTTGAATCAGTGTGCAATAATCCACTGTGTTGTGAGTAAACAGAAAGTGTGTGGACAACCTGAATCTAATGGTCAAGACAGGGAATTTTTATCTTAACAGAGAATGGTAATGGCATTATGTTGTTCTCACTGATGACATGTGAATTTTGGTGGGTTTTGATTATTTATATACTAGAGGCCTGATGCATGAAATTTGTGCAAGAGTAGGCCTTCCTTCTCCTGCCTGCTGGCACCAGCTTCCCTCTGGGACCTGGGACCTGGGTTTCCCTCACAGCCTGGGCTTTGTCCAGAAGGTCACCTGGAAAGATGTCCAGAAGGACATCTGGTCTAATTAACATATTATGCTTTTATTATTATAGATTTTGTCAAGTAATAATATTTTTAAGAGTTGAATTTCTCTTGTGCAAATTTATTTCATATATATCTATAATAATAAAAGGGTAATATGCTAATTAGATCAGATGTCCTTCTGGACGAAACCAGGGCTGCAAGGAAAGCTCAGGTCCCAGGTGCCTGCAGGTGGATGGAAGGAAGTCAGCCCGGGTCTCGGGTGCCAGAGGGAAGCCGGTGCAAACAGCCGGGGGAAGGAAGGCCTACTAATGCATGAATTTCATGCATTGGGCCTCTAATCCTATATAATAAAAGCCTAATATGCTAAGTGTCCTGTTGACTGGTCGGCCATTCAACCAATCAAAGCATAATAGGCTAATGATATCTTAAGGCTGCTCAACCACTCACTATGACATGCACTGACCACCAGGGGGCAGATACTTCGACTGTTAGGTTAGGTTGCTGCTGGGGTCTGGCAGATCCAGAATGAGTGAGACGGGCCGGACATGCCCTGAAACCCTCCTGCGGTGCCTCCCTGGCTGGCCAACCTCCCACATCTTTCCCTGGCCCCAATCATGCACTGGTGGGGTCCCTCAGCCTGGCCCATGTCCTCTCCCAATCCAGGATCCCTCGGGAGATGTTGGAGAGCCAGTTTTGGCCCGATTCGACAGGGTGAGCACCGCTTAGCCAGAAGCCGGGCTCATGGTTGGCAAACGCAGCAGTGGTAGCAGGAGCCTCTCCTGCCTTCGCAGAGTGGGACTAAGCCATCATTCATACGTCTGCTGAGGGCTCCTGGTTTAGGCCTCATCCTGTTGATTGGGCCTAAACCCACAGTAGGACATCCCTCTCACAATCCTGGACTGCTGGCTCCTAATCGCTCATCTGCCTGTCTGATTGCCCCTAACTGCCCCACCCTGCCAGCATGATCACCCCTCACTGCCTTTGTGTGCCAGCCTGATCACCCATAACTATCCCCACTGCCAGCCTGGTTGCACCTAACTGCCTCCTCCCTGCCAGCCTGGTCACCCCCAACTGCACCGCTCCCCCCCCCCAACTGGCCTGGTCACCCCTTACTGCCCCCACCCCCCACTGGCCTGGTCACTCATGCAGCCTGCTGTTCAGTTGTTTAGTCGTCCCTCACTAACCCCCTTGCCAGCCTGGTCATAGGCAGCCATCTTGTGAGGGTGTGAGGGTTAATCTGCATATTACCTCTTTATTATATAGGGTATACACACACACACACACACACACACACACACACACACACACACTAGTGGCCTGGTGCACGAAATTTGTGCATGGGGGGGCCCTCAGCCCGGCCTGCACCCTCTCCAATCCAGGACCACTAGTCCTAACAGCTCACCTGCCTACCTGCCTGATTGCCCCTAACGACTCTGCCTGCCGACCTGCTCACCCCTAACTGCCTCCCCACCCTGTTGGCCTTCTCGCTCCTAACTGCCTCTGCCTCAGCCCTGCCACCGTGGCTTTGTCTGGAAGGATGTCCGGAAGGTCTCCCAGAAGGTGTCCCTGTCTAATTAGCATATTACACTTTTATTAGTGTGTGTATATATATATATATATATATATATATACTCACACACACACACACACACACACACACACTGAGTGGCCAGATTATTATGACCACTTGACGTTTGTAGGCAAATTAGCCATACACTGCATTGCATGGCACATGGAAGCCGAAGGCCTTTGCTGTCTGCAGTTACCAAGATAAAACATCTCCAGTTCTCACAGGAACACAAGGATTGGACAGTCAAGCATTGGAAAAAAGTCATGTGGTCCAATGAATCACGTTTCCAATTTGCATCATGCAGATGGCAGAGTGAGAATTTGGTGGAAACAGCATGAAAGCATGCTCCCCACATGCATGAGTACAACCCTTCAAGCTGGTGGTGGCAGTGTTATGGTTTGGGGCAGGTTTTCCTGGCATGATTTGGGCCCTTGAATTTGTGTGGAACAACGTCTGTATAGCACAACATACCTAAGTATCACTGCTGATCAAGTTCATCCTATCATGTTGATGGCGTATCCCAATGGAGATGGCTTCTTCCAACAAGACAATGTGCCATGCCATGGTGCTCATATTGTTCAGGAGTGGTTTCAGGAACATGAGGGAGACTTTACCTTGCTTAGGTGGCCCCCACAATCACCAGATCTCAGTCCAATTGAGCATTTGTGGGACAAAGTTAAAAGAGCCATCAGGCAGCTGGTTCCACAACCATCAAATCTCACAGAACTGGACAGTGCTATTCATTAGGCATGGTGTCAGATTCCTCGCATCACCTTTCAACATCTTGTGGAGTCAATGCCAAGAAGAATTGCAGCAGTATTGAAGGCAAAAGGTGGCCCAACGAAGTACTGATGGGGTGGTCATAATAATCTGGCCACTCAGTATATATATAACGTGAAAAGAAAAAGCACAAATATCATCTCCTTAGAGCTGGCCTGCTCTTTCAATCATTTAATCTTTTAGAGTTAAGTTATGCAAATTTCAAAAAATCATTAATCCAAATCAGTTCTGATCCTATGTATGCAAATTAAACAATCAACTGCTATAAAAACCCCCAATGTATTTTATATTGAGAAACATATGTTATGTAGTATATAACAATAATACATACCTATCTAAAATATACAGGGTTCATAAAATATCCTATCTGCAGATATGTTTATAAAATAAATTAATATGAATAAGGTACAACTCACATGTCATTAATGGAACATTCACATTGTTATTTTCTTCCTAGTTTTAATATTGGACATGCACTGACTTTGCAAATCTTTTTTTCATTGCAGACATATTAGAAATGTATTATTTGAAGGGAAAAGGTGAGAATGAAAAGCAGACAATATTACCTTATTTGTCTTGGACGTATCAGAAGGGATACCAACATTTACTGCAATAAATTATCAACCCTAAAGCTGGAAAGAATATCCAAGGTAGTTTTGTCCACCCTTGAGAAAACTGAGATTGAGATAAGTTAGATAACTCATTCAAAGTCCATATAACTCTTGATAGAATCAGGTTTATAATTTTTATTATACAATTCTAAGTTTCTATTTGAATTATAGGAAGAACCTTAACAATATATGTCATGGCAATGAAATGTCTATACATAATAGACACAAATATACTAAATGTACACATTAAATATAATTTTCTGAGAACTATGCATAAAATGTTTAAATGTATCACCATTATTTTGGCAATGGTAGCATTTTATGGATATACCAGCAATTTCAGATGAGTGAGCACCAAATCAAACTTCCTCTTTTTACTTAAGTTCTCAGTATTCATGGTCTCATGAGTTCACCTTTTCTCTAACCTGAAGTGTGTTTTTAACCTTTTTTCTTTAATTTGCTCAATTAAAAAATCAGGAGGCTATTTAGATTCTGAAGGTGAGCATTGTTTCATTTTCCTTTGTTCAAAACCACTTACACTGGCACCTTTCAGAGTCTATCCTCTTATTTAAGATTTCCCTGTGCTCATGCTTGTCTTTTATGAGGAAATTTCCTGAGATTTGCTCTACACTGTGAAACAAAGCCGAGGCAGCTGTGTGGATGCCCCAGAAATGCCAAATAGCCCAGGCACTTGTGCTGCTTCTCGTCTCTGGGCTCTTGTTCGCTTGTTTGTTTGTACTGAAATGGCCAGAAGGGACCTGCCAGGAGTCCACCTGCAATGCCTGAGCCCTCAGCTTTATTCACAATATGAGCAGAAAACAGCCAAGAGATGTGCACTGTGCTGTAGAAAGCCCACAGAAGTCCCAGCAGTTCCTACTGTGCAGCTCTGAGCAGTTTTAAATATTCCTGTCGGGTTGCATTTTACACAACATGAGCACAATACATAGAATACACTTAGACAGTTCTGAAGTGGGGGGAATGGATGTGATGATAAGGAATCAGAAACAGGAGCACTGGCTGCCTGGAAGAACTAACCTTGGAGAGATCAGAAATCTAAAAAAAGAATCAATTAATAACTCAGTCAGTCAGTCTTCCATGCAAATCCTTGTAAAGAAAGTGAGGCTATTTTGTCAAAATAATAGTCATGTTTTCTAAGGGCTGTCCTGCTAAAAATATAGCTTCTGCAAAGAATCAGTTTCATGCTCCCTTTAAATAGCTCCATTTGGCTTGCATCACTGCTTGTCCTTATCTCAACTGAATAAGAACTGTCTAATAGCCTTCTAAATGAAAGTCATTTTTAGACTCAGTCACATTGCACATTTGACAATCCCTTCCAGATGTGATTATGTAAAACTATCTCTCACAGTTATGTGGGCAAAGGGGGTTTGGGGATGTTACACAGAAAATCACTTTTTCTGGCCCTTGTGGGATTAAAATAGGAGGGTGGTCCATATGACATTGAATATAGGTGAGTCACATGCTGACTTTGAAAAGAGAAGCATTCTCCTAGGCTGTGAATGGGAGCTTTGCATTGCCCTTGGAGGCTAACCAACACCCTGTGAAGAAAACCACTGTATGAACGCCATATGCCTTTGTTCACAGCACCGGCAGGTATTGTTAAAGCCTGCTGTCCCGGCTCTGACAATGTTCCAGAAACCTGACCTGCCACAACCCTGTTATTCCCACAATAGGAAGGCCCTGAACAGAATAGCTAATTGTGCCAGATTGTGCAATTCCATTGTGATACTTAATAGGTAGGGACAACAGATTCTCAAGGTTTGATTTTATACCGATAATGAGATTAGATAAATGGATATGTTTGGGGATGTGTGTATATATATATAATATACTTACATATATTATAGCTCCACATATACACATATACATATTTAATCCCCACAACAATGTGGGGCTAGACTTCCATCTCTAAATGCAGTAGCTCTTGAGATGTCACACGATTGCAGTACAATTTCATGAGAATGTTCTGAGTTACGGTATACGAACGCATCCAACTCATCTATTTTAATCTTTGTCAATATTCAGAGCCATTTTTGTACAATCAAATTGATTATATAAACAATTGTATACCCAGCTTTTTTCCTCTCATTATTACCATCTTGGAACACAATGTCAAGCTACTCATTAAGATAGTAGAAAATAACTACTGCCAAATATATAGGTTGTATATTAGATGGCACAGTGTATGAACAAAGGTAAATTAAAACAATTACAATGAAAAATGTAGGGCAAATAAAGACTGTGAAAACACATAGGCAAATAAAAATACAAACCTAGCAATTTCATTGATTATCTCCTAGAAAATTACTTTAACTGTTACCCAGCCTAGAATATTGTTCTTGAGCTTCACAGTTTAATTATCTATAGTAAAGAAAGTTTTACAAAGTATGAACCTCACTGATCATCTAGCCTACAGTTTTAGAACCAGAAAGATCTGTGTTCAAATCGTTATTACATCATTTGGTACATATGTGACATCATATAAGTTATCTCTATAAACCTCAATTTACACATAAGATTCTCTTAAGTTTGTTTTAAGAATTAAGCAATATAACATACATTTGTGCTTATCTCAGTACCTGGGGCATAGTAAATAAATGATAAATTGTGACTAAGAAGCTATATTTTAGAGAATTCTCCTCTACTGTAGGCATAGGGTATAAATAACTCCTAAAATATATCTTCATGCATTGTTACCATTTTTATTCACATGCTTTTACACAAACTATTTTTTATTCTAAAGCTTATCTGGGGAAGGCTACCTTTCACCTGGGGTGTTTCAACTCTCTTCTTGTCCTCCAAGCAGGTTAGATTTGGCCTGTTTGCCTGCCGGCTGTGCAAGGTCTTTTGAGATCCAGCTTTATAACTTGCATAGTGTCCCTTTCACTACATTCTATTGACCAAAACAAGTCACAAAGCCAGCACTGATTTAAAAGGTAGAAAATGCATTCCACTTTTTGATGGGAGAGTTAAAAGTCACAATATAGTGAGAATTTGTTGCCATCCTTGTAATCCACCACAGATGCTCATTAAATTGGAGGTACTATACACACATTTATTGTAGTATAAATATGAGTGATCATGCTTTTGTGAAATATGTGTTGCTAATTTGAGATAGATCAAGTTATTGAAGGGAGATGTTAGGTCTCTAAGTCACACACCCATAGTTATGTACACACTTGTATTTAAATCAGATTTACACCTTCTACAACGACCACCCAAGCCAGGTGCTAGCAGGTAGCTGATCTCTATTTTTGTTTCTGTGGACTCACCAATAGGAAGAGGGAAGAAAAACATGATGTCACCTGAGGACAAAAATAAGTCAGATAAACATTACAAAGCAGTGGTAAAAGAACTAGCCTGGATGTCAGAATAGCTGAGTTCTAGTTCAAGGTAAGACTCCATTTAAGTGATTTTCATAAATTCACTTCATATCTTTGAGCTCACTTTTCTTGGGGCAACTTTTCAAAGTCAGACTAAAATAAATCTAACATTTCTTCCTGTTCTGACTGGTGTTTATGAGTCACTAAGGGTTACAAAAAGAGACTTGTTCTTTCAGGTGACTAAAGCCTCCAAGTACATGAATAAAAAGAGAAATACAAACAATCAGGATGCTTAGTGCCAAATACCAAGACATCTGGGAACATGTAGACACTGAAGGTACATACATATGGTACCTTAGATGCTATATATATGATCCAAAGTTGAAAAATATATCTTTATGCAAGCCAACTATAGAAACACTTCAGAAAAAAACAACAACACAGTCTTATTATTAGAAAAGAAAAAAAATGTTGATCTATGTATGGCAAATAATCTCGTAACAATTATAATAAAACTAGTGGGCAGTGGGCCCAGTGCATGAAATTCTTGCATGGGTGGGGGGTTGTCCCTCAGCCTGGCCTGAACCCTCTCCAATCTGGGACCCCTCGAGGGATGTTCGACTGCCAGTTTAGGCCCAATCCCTAAACTGTAATCCGGGAATGCTGGCTCCTAACCGCTCACCTGCCTGCCTGCCTGATTGGCCCTAACCACTTTGCCTGCTGGCCTGCTCACCTCCAACTGCCCCCCGGCAGCCTGATCACCCCCAACTGCCCTCCCCACTGGCCTGCTCACACCCAACTCCCCCCCACCAGTCTGATCGCTCCCAACTGACCCCCACTGACGGCCTGCTCACCCCCAACTGGCCTGATCACCCACAACTGCCGTTCCATCCTGGCCTGATCACCCACAACTGCCCTCCCCTTTTGTCCCCTAACTGCCTCTACCTCAGCCCTGCCACCATGGCTTTGTCCAGAAGAACATCTGGAAGGTCTCCTGGAAGGTCTCCTCATCTAATTAGCATATTACCCTTTTATTAGTATAGATAGAAGCCTGGTGCATGGGTGGGGGTCAGCTCATTTTCCCTGAAGGGTGTCCCAGATCAGGGTGGGAGTTCCCTTGGGGGCTGGGGCAGCCTGGACAAGGGGCTGTGGTGGTTTGCAGGCCAGCCACGCCCCCCCATCAGGGGCCCTCACCCCATGGGGGCGTGGCCAGCCTGGGTGAGGGGCTGAGGGCTGTTTTCAGGCTGGCCACACCCCCTTCAGGGTGGGGGGTCCCTGCTGGGGTGCCTAGCCAGCCTGGGTGAGGGGCTTATGGCTGTTTTCAGGCTGGCCACGCCCCCTAGCGGGGACCTTCACCCTGATGGTGGTGTGGCCAACCTGGGTGAGGGGCGGAGAGCCGTTTTCAGGCCCCTCCCTCGATGGCTGGCCCGGGCTACCCAAGCCTCCTGCACAGACTTGCTCTGTGGCTGTTGCCCACAGACCCAGGTGGGCAGAAGGCCTGGCTTCCTCCATCGCCTGGGGTGATCCAAGCCTCCCGCCCACTCCAGCTAGCTCAGTGGCCACCGCCATCTTTGTCCCACTAATTTGCATACCCACTCATGATTGACTGGTGGGTGATGGTCAATTTACATATTTCTCTTTTATAAGTGTAGATGCAAACACATTTCTAGGAAAATATAACATCTTAAGTGAGTTTGTTTCTTATTAAAAACATAATAATTAAGCTCTATGTAAGATCTGATGTTTTCATATGTGTAGGATATACCTAGATAAGACTATATTTATTTTTTTCTTCATTCCATGTAGCCCTGGGAATCAAATATTAAATCATGTTTGTTTTTCAAAACAGACACTAGAATGAAAACTTATTTCTTAATTCAATGAATATCATATAATCCACAACAATGTCAGCAACAAAGTGATGCTGGGATGACATGACTTCCTAAACTTATATTTATTTCTATAAACCTAGCTACAGTTTGGGTTTACCTCAAAACAAACAAACAAAAAAACACCTCTCTATGGATTCTCCAGCCCAGTGCTTATCTAAGTGTGGTCATAGGACCAGGACCAGCAGCATAAGCACTTCCTAGAAACTTGTTTGAAATGTAATTCTCCAACCACACTTCAGACACACTGAATCAGAAAGTGAGAGGGTCTGATATTTCAACAAACCCTGCAGGTATCCTCGATGTGTGCTAAGGTTTCTGAATCACTGGACTTGCCAACATCACAGTGAATCATCTGGGCAGTAAATTTGGAAATATCTGAATAGAACAAACTCATTCTGCCATCTAATTATTACCCTTTTCAGCTTTAAATAGATCAACAAAAGTCACCTCTGTTTTCACATTAATGATATCTCTGTGCAGATTAATATTCCCTAGAAGAATCCATGAGACTGGACTTTATTAGGAGAACATGGACATGTGCTCGGTAAATAAAAGGAACCCAGTAAATACTTGTTGACTTAATTCATGGCAATTTCATGGTAAACACAAAGGAGCTTCTTTAAAAACTGCTTTAAGAAGATAACAATACTTGAACAAAAAAAATACTGCATAAAGAGTAACATTGTTTTCAAACAAGGGCACGAGCTATATGGTTTAACAACCATTTTTAAAAAAGGAAAAATGTTACAGCTCACAGGGCACCAGGTGAGTTTTCTAAAGTCAAGCAGATTTTTAATGGCCAGGACAGGCATTTAGGCTTCTAACTCACAGGCTAGTAATCTTCTCTTCTCTCGAATTAGAGATGAATTACAGATCTAGGATAGTACTTTATTGTTTAACATCATCTATGGCAAAATAATAAGACAAAAAGCAAGTAAAAAATAAACCTTTATGTTCAAGGAACAATGACAGAGGATACAATTGATCCATGCAATATGAAAGAAATAAAAAATTTAGATTATCCACAAAAGATCTACTTCTTCATTCTTCTTTTATAACAGATATTAACTTTTTCATTTTAAATCTTAAATAAGACATGACACCCTGGAATGCAGAGGATTTAATTGGAAGATATTTTTTATTTCTCAAAAATCCTTTAAGCATAAAGAAATCAAATTCCTTAGCTAGAAGAACTCTTTTTATAACATCAAAAAAGATAAATCCACAAAAGAGGGGAAAAAAAAAAAAAAACACTGTAGAAGGAGATTGTCATAGCAACCAGATAAGAACAAATTTGGCATAGAGAGCAACCTGATTATTTCTCCTTTTAAATCAAATTACATATCATCAAGATCAGGAGCAAAACAATTGGAAAAACTGTAAAAGAATTTCAAAGTATAACACATGCACATTAATGTTTATTAACTCTCTCAGGACCTAAAGTGGATGCAATTATTAAATATAGGAATCATTTCTTTTTCATGGGATTTTTATCCTCATTCTTCCTTCTTTTCCATACATTTAAAAGTCTCCAAACAACCAGGCTGACACCAGTGGTTGAGCTTCCACCTATGAACTAGGAGGTCATGGTTTGATTCCTCATCAGGGCTCATCCCTGGGTTGCAGGCTTGATGCCCAGTGTGAGGCCTGCAGGAGGCAGCCAATCAATGATTCTGTCTCATTATTAATGTTTCTATCTCTCTTTCTTTCTCTTCCTCTCTGAAATTAATAATTAAAAAAAATTTTAAAGTCTCCAAACATTGCTTATTCTTTCCTAGGAATATTTTTCCAAATTTTTTTAGTTTTATAATTTTATAAAAACTCACATAGTTCATACTATTTTTTAATATTTTTAATTTTATTTTTTACAATTTCCATTGTCCACAGTTAGTGTCTTATAGACAATTAATACTGACTTAGCTTTCAGAAATGTTTGTGTTTGTTTTTTTGACAACAGCATGATGTTTATAAGTTTGGGTTTGGCCTCCTACTCTTGGTGAACTCTTCGTAAAAAAGAATAGAGCAGAACTTTTTATGATATACACCCAGGTCTAGACAGAATTTTTTCCCCTTTTCTACAGTTTCAAATGTCAGGAGGAGTGAGATGATGAAATATAACTGCAGAATAGGATGATCCCACCAAAACAGGCTCAGCAAATTTCCATGAGGCCTGGACATGTTAATTATATTTCTTGAATAGGTGGTTATAGCTGCCCTCTTCAACTCTAGTAAATTGTGAAAGATGTAGGTTATCCTAAAGGCCCTGGGTAGATGCTTACAAATTCTCTGAAATAGAATTCTCATATTGCAAAAAGAGCACACTGATTCTTCTAACAGAAAATTAAATGGGGCACCCTAAGAATGCACTTGCCACTTTGCAAACTGAATTGGCATGAATGTTACCAGGGATACGAAGAGACCTCAGTTCTTGTCTTCTTGATGGAAAGATTTCAATCAAAAGACAAAGTATAGCAAAGTAAATAAGAATTTATTGGCTGCAGCAAAAATATGCTTAGGACAGTGAAACAAGGGAGGGCATAGAAGAAGCAACAGGAAAGCCTAGGCTGGGCTGCTTTGGCTCACTGAGAAGTCAGAGAAGAGGGGGCCTTGGAGACAGGTTTAGGGGGTTAGCCTGGAACGAGCTGCTGCTGCCCATTGCTCCCCTGGTTGCAAGTCTTGTGAGGTCCCTTAGAGGGGAGAAGGGGGACGGGAATGGCATGGGTGTGCTCCCCTGAGAGAGTGTGCACTGGTTCCTTCATTCTGAGTGTATTTACCTCTTTCTTGCAGGTGGAAATATTAGGAGAGGTCTCAGGGGAGGATATCAATAGGATATTCATCAGCTTTCTAGGTGTGCTTTTTCAGGGTCATGATCTCCATTGACTGGTCAGCACCAGAGCAGGGGGTCATTAGTCAATGCAGCTTGTCTGAGGGTAGCCAAGGCATCACTTGTCTGGTTTTTCTGCTTTTCTGGGCCTGGAGCTGAAATACAACTGAGGCCTAGATGTTATCTTTAGGGAATAAAACTTCAGGGGGTATATACCATATTACTAGTAATATGAAAAGTCAGGAGGGTCAAACTGCATGACCAGCAATATGCTAGGGGAGGAAAGATGAATTAGAGATCTAGGGCAAGGTTCTTGTTTTCCCAGTTTTGCCCCTTACTGGGCACCCTGGGGTTTCTGCCCTGGTGAGTTTCTGTAACCTGGGCCATTGCCCTTGTTCTGCTCATATCTGCCTAACAACCTGCAACATGAAGACAAAACTTTGACCCCTGTGTTTATTCCCATATTTACAAGCAGTTGTTCAAGCAAAGTGAGGAGAAAATTCCCAGTCAACTTCAATTCCCAGATGAAAGTTATTGCAGCCAATGGGATATGAAGGCATGAAAGGGAATGCCAGAGCAAGAAAGTATCCATTATCCTATTCTACAGTCCAGTGGTTGGCAAACTGCAGCTCGCAAGCCACATGTGGCTCTTTGGCCCCTTGAGTATGGCTCTTCCACAAAATACCACATGCGGGCGCGCACGTACAGTGCGATCGAAACTTCGTGGCCCATGTGCAGAAGTCGGTATTTTGTGGAAGAGCCACACTCAAGGGGCCAAAGAGCTGCATGTGGCTCGTGAGCCACAGTTTGCCGACCACTGCTATAGTCCATGTGACCACCTGTGCCTTTGATGAGCATGAACATTTACCCTCAGCAAAGTAAAGTTGTGGCTACATAGTATCAATCAATCAGATAGATAAATTAGTAAATCCTACCTTCTGGAGTTCTAACTGCAGATTTGAGGGTCAATAGTCCTAATTCAATGATTTTCCACCTTTTTAATCTCATGGCACAAATAAACTAATTACTAAAATCCTGCAGTACACTATATATACTTTTGCTAATCTGACAAAAAAAGGTACAATTTTTATTCATTCACACTAGACAGCTATTGTTGTGTTAGCTGTCATCATTTTTTAATTTGACAATCTAAGGGGAAAAAAGTAAGTGCCCCTGACTAGCCAGATACTGCATATTTTAAAACTCTTGTGGCATACCAGTTGAAAATAGCTGTCTAACTTTTATTACTGAAAAAAAAAAATACAGAGAGAACTAAATAAAAAAATTGGCATAAAAATAATGAAAATTTGCAGGTAGGCTAACAAAGATTATCTTAGGTCTGATGTCATAGAAATACAAACAGATGGAAATTTTTATGGAAAAAATGTTTTTAAGAAGATTTTGACATGTCTCTTTCAATAGCTAATAGAACAAGTAACAAAATGATATCAATAAAAATATATCTGAATAATAAACTTAGTATTAATGTGCATGACAAAAAATAATACCAAAGAATAAAAAGGGCAAATGGAGTTAGGGTTTCCTAAGTTATATGTACTGTCCAGTAGATTGTAAAATTAGTAAAATATTTAATAAATTCACTGTTAAATTGTTGATAATGTCTAAAATTGTTAATTTATCTAAAATTTAAGGACGGATATTGTAATTACTAGGTAGCCACTAAGAAAATAGTAAAGGACTAGCTGACCAATAAGTACCTTAATAGTGTGTCTTAGGTTGGAATCCCTGGAAAAGTTCAGGGGGAGGAAAAGAGAGGTAGAGACAAGAATTCCATGCAAGTAATTTATTAAGAAAGTAATTGAGAATAAACTTGTGAGGAGGTAAGGAAAGTCAGATAGAGCAGGGAAGAAAGCAAAGCAACGATGAAGTTTAGGGAGCACTATAATGTCAACTTGGTCACACAGGCTGTTCCTAAGTATTAATTATTCTATCTCTAAACAAGAGGACCAGGCTTTATAACCTGCCCTTTCAGTGAGTCATTGGTTACCACTGCCCCAGGGGCATTAGAGAATGTCCCAGACATTTTCAGCCATGTAGATTTCCCTTGGCAGAGGAAAATTCTGAGAAGCATACAGGTCTAAGCCACTAGAACTTTATAATCACTGTAGGTGACTTTTTTGTTTTGTTTTGTTTTGTTTATACACCAGAAAAGGATAACTTGCAAAACCAACAATATCCAATACAGAAATAAAAAATTATATACTAATAAAAGGGTAATATGCTATTAGACTGGGTCCACCAGACATCTTCCAGTCGATTGGTCCTCCTTCCAAACAGAGCCACTGTGGCAGGGGCCCAGGAAGAGGTGGTTAGGGGTGATCAGGCTGGCAGGGGAGGATGGTTAGAGATGATCAGGCATGCAGGCAGAGGGTTAGGGGCTATCAGGAGGCAGGCAGAGGCAGTTAGGGGCAATCAGGTAGGAAGGTGAGCGGTTAAGAGCCAGCAGTCAAGGATTGTAAGAGGGATGTCCGACTGCAAGATCGGGCCTAAACTGGCAGTCGGACATCCCCCGAGGGGTCCCAGATTGGGCTGAGGGACCCCCACCCCCACATGAATTTCATGTGCCGGGCTGCTAGTGGAATAATAAAACATTTAATTAATTCAAAAAAGACAAAAAATATAGGGAGAAAAGACTATAGATAGAGCATATGGGACAACTAAGAAACAAACAAAAAAATAAGATTTAAACCCAAATTATAAATAATTATATTAAATATAAACAGATTAAATTTTCCAATTAAAATGTAAAATAAGAATGGTCATCAGAGGAATCAACCCTGTAATTTGAGAGTCTGAACTCTTATTCCCACCTCTCTGAGCTCCAGGGAGGGGAGAAAAACTGGAAGTTGATTTTTGCCAATAACCAATGATTTAATCGATCATGCCTATAAAATATAGTCTCCATTTTTAAAAAAGGACAGGGTTTGGAGAAACTTTTGGGTGGATGAACACTGTAGAGTTGGAAAGAATGGCATATTTTGAGAGGGCATAGAAATTCTCTACCCTTTCCCATTATTGACCTTTAAGAAGACTGCTAGACATTTCTCCAGCAAAATCAGTTTATTAGGGAACAACAAAGCATTCAGAAGAATTCAGCACCTGTGGACTGATGGTAAACCAGGAACAAGCCCAGAAAAACAAAGAAGAATAACTCTTTTTTATAGACCTGTGAATTGCTATTCTATTGGATGAACCTAAACGCATAGTGGTTTTCCATTGGATGAGTTATAACAGTCTCCCATTGGCTGAGCTTTTACTGGACAAGGAAACATCTTTTTTCCTCCGGTTGAGGTAGTAAAGTAATATCACTTCCTGTTGTACATGTAAGGTACATCTCTTCCTGTTGGGGTCAGTAGTGTGCTTTGAGCCACACAAGCCTGAGAATTCTTTCTCCGGCCTCCTGACTCCATTTTACATGTTCCTGTTTATTAATTTTCACACCATATTACCTTACCCTATGCAACTCTTTCATCTTGTTGTTTCTAAGTTACTATATCCTTTTATAATAATAATCTAGTAATCTATTGAGCAAACAAATTTCTTGAGTTCTATGAGCTACTCTAGCAAATTAATCAAGCCCAAGGAGGAGGGGTCATGGGAACCTCTGGTTTATAGTCAGTCAGAAGTTTTGGTAACAGCCTGGGCTTGACACTCACATCTGAAGTGGAGAGAGGAACAGTCTTGTGAGACAGGCCTTAAGCTGTGGAATCTGAGGCTATCTCCAAGTAGAGAAGCATCAGAATTGAGTTGACTTATAAGAACAGTTGGTGTCCATATAATTGTTGGAAGTATGGGAACACCCTCTGCATCCCAGTGGAATTGTGTCCCAGACCCCAGTGGAATAGGGTTCCAGAATAGAAAAAGATCAGGAGATAGACTCACTATCCAGATTTGACCTCAGGCTCAGCCTACTTCAAGCCTCATGAAGTAGCTTTGAAGTAGGCTTGAAGCCTTTTCTAACAAAAGATGACTTTTTCTACTCCATTAAACCCATAAGAGGCTGCAGGATGGGACAGAGAGTAGCTTAACCTCAGTATATCAGGGAAAAGACCTCCTGGTTGAGTAAGAGTGGATGTAGGAGACATTTACACAAGAACAGTTTGACTTGCCCACCCTTACTCTGAGCTGTACAAACCCATAAAATAGTTTTTCTCATTGACACTTTTAAGGCTCTTGAAGGAAATCAGGACAGGCTGCCCCAAATATGCCATTCTAACATGAGAATTATGTTGAGTGAAAAGCATTTGAGTTCCTGCAATCCCTTATCTTCCTAAAAAGAGAGCCTCCCAAAAGAACTCAGGTATCATAAGTCTTCCCAGGAGCAAATCTAATCTTCTTTTATAACAGAAAAATTACACCACACCCAGACAGACATTTTCACAAGGATCATCTCTCCAATACAGTCTCCTAAGGGCCAATTTATCTATCCAAAAAGTTATTTGCTTTTTTATAAGTGTCTTTTCTCCCCCTCTTTTTTCCCTATTACAGAGATGGCGAACCTATGACACGCGTGTCAGAAGTGACACGTGAACTCATTTTTTTGGTTGATTTTTCTTTGTTAAATGGCATTTAAATATACAAAATAAATATCAAAAATATAAGTCTTTGTTTTACTATGGTTGCAAATATCAAAAAATGTCTATATGTGACACGGCACCAGAGTTAAGTTAGGGTTTTTCAAAATGCTGACACGCCGAGCTCAAAAGGTTCGCCATCACTGCCCTATTAAGTTAGCCATATAAACAGCAAATTCTAACCACCATGGTAACTCACTCATCATTGGGCACTTCTGTGTTGTAAGATGCACAAGCTAATAAACTTCTGGGGTTTTATTATTATTGTTGTGTATTACTATTATTATTATTATTAATTTTTTTTGGAAGAGGCAATCAAGATTAGTGACTGCTGTTTAACCCTCAAGTGGATCTAGAAAATCCAAGGGTTGTCACCCCTTTTTCTTTGGAATGTGTGCTCTGCCTACCATTCCCACAGTGGAGGTGTTCCAGAATGTAGCCGTGAGAGAGCACTGTTTTGTGAGACCATTTGGATGGTATACTTGAATGAAATGGGTTAAGGCAGTGGTTCTCAACCTTCTGGCCCTTTAAATACAGTTCCTCATGTTGTGACTCAACCATAAAATTATTTTCGTTGCTACTTCATAACTGCAATGTTGCTACTGTTATGAATCATAATGTAAATATCTGATATGCAGGATGGTCTTAGGCGACCCCTGTGAAAGGGTCGTTCGACCGCCAAAAGGGTCGAGACCTACAGGTTGAGAACTGCTGGGTTAAGGCCTTTATATACATTTTTAAGATTTGGCAGATGGGTGCTGAGATCTAGTCAATTAACAACCACCCAAGACAAGACTCATAAGTACTGGTAAGTTTCCTTGCTTGTTAAAAGTGCCACCTTCCAATCTAGAATGGTCTTTCTCTCCCTGACCTCAGCTTACGGGGGTCAGTTTTAGATTACTCCCAGAAAGCTCCCCAAGAGACTGCAAGCTGACAAATATGTCTTTTGTTAGATTAATTTACAGATCCCCCTTTAGAGAACCTGAGATGAGGAAGAGAAAAAAGAGGGTTTTTTTTTTCCCTTACACTCTCTACAATTATTTTCTAAGACACCATGTTATTTACCCTAAATTTTTCCTTAGAAAGTATACACTACACAGCATCACTTTGAAGGTATTATTTTTTTTATCTGTAAAATGGTGGTAAAAAATGCATTCTTCACATAATAATGGGAGTTCTATATGGAGCAATGTAAATAAATAGTTTTGCTCTTTATATGTGAAAATTATGTCTTTGCTTTGTTATTATTGTTGCCCTTGTTGTTTCTTTAGTGTTATTAAAAAACATTGTGGGACTTAAAAACAGTGTCTCTAATCAGACTCCTCGGGGTGGAATCTTGGCTCTATTTCCCATGGCCATATTGCCTTGGGAAAGTTATTTTACCTTGCCCAGCCTTTTTTTCTCGATGAAGTGAAGATGATAAGTATAATTACGGTAAAATCAGATGAGATACTACAGGATAAGTATCCAATAATTTTTAACCAGAAATTGAAATGTTAGTATTCACAAAGGCTCCTAGCAATATAGGCATAATTATTTGGGTTTATTAAGCTTGAATAAAGTGGCAAATTTGGGAAGGCAAGTAGCCAAGATCATGTGTAACCAGCACCCTCTTGAGATCAAAGAAAAGAATCAAATTTGTTTTTAAAAATTACTGAAGAATTTGGGAAAAGAAGAGCTATGAAATAAAGTGGAAACACTAACCCACAACAGCTCTTTATCATGGATCCTCTGGGGGCACAGAATGCTTTGGGGGCCAATGAGCCAGTTGGATTAAACTAAAAGTTCCTTGTTGATCTAATAAAATAAATCATCTGAATGAAGTCTCAATGTGGTTTTCACAGGGGTGGAAGATGTTGATTTGGATTGTACTAAGAAAAAGAAAACAAAATTCACAACCACAAAAGAGAGTGCAAAAACCAACACTAGCATAAGGAACCCTAGAATTGTGTAAATTTTGCATAATTCAGTTTCAATCATATCACTCATATTACTCAACCCAGCAGGATCTATGAGTGAGATAAACTCTTCCCTCCCTTCCTTCCTTCCTTCCTTCCTTCCTTCCTTCCTTCCTTCCTTCCTTCCTTCCTTCCATCCTCCCTCCCTCCCTCCCTCCGTCACTCCTTCCCTCCCTCCCTTTCTCTCTCTCTCTCTCTCTCTCCTTTCTTCCTTTCTTCCATCTTCCTTTTCTTCTCTCTTCATTTCATTCTTTTCTATTTTTTTCAAGTAACTGTTATTTTTCCATTTGGAATCATCCATATTTTAATCTAAATAGCATAATCAGTGCTAACCGGTTTGGCTCAGTGGATAGAGTGTCGGCCTGCGGACTCAAGGGTCCCAGGCTCGATTCTGGTCAAGGGCATGTGCCTTGGTTGTGGGCACATCCCCAGTGGGGGGTGTGCAGGAGGCAGCTGATCGATGTTACTTTCTCATCGATGTTTCTGGCTCTCTGTCCCTCTCCCTTCCTCTCTGTAGGAGAATCAATAAAATATATTTTTTTAAAAAAAATAAATAGCATAATCATGATTGATTATGCTATTATTGGGCATTTTTTGCTTAAGATCTAATGGGAATTTTCTACTTATTAATATTTTATTCATACTATATAATCTTATTTAATCAAATCTTAGTAAACTCATAGTATTTTTTAAATGAAAATAAATGTTTTCTTGTGTTTTGCAAAGTATCTACAAATTTAAATGTTGTTGCAAATTGTGTGTTTTGACTGCTGTCTAATAGAATTATGCAGTATTTATATAAGGTAAATTAAAAAAAACGATTCAATGTGTATATGCACTATGATTGTGGAACTGTGACATAAATGTCTGGAGTTTTTTGTTTTGGTTTTTAAATTTTGCTTTTGTATGGTGCTGGCATAAAGACAGACAGAACAGAATAGAGAACTGAGAAGTAAAAACACATACATGTGCTCAACTGGTACCACAAAGGTGCTGAAAATACACAATGGAGAAAGCATAATCCAGATGTTGGGAAACCTGGATATTCACATACAAAATAATGTAATTGGACTCATCTTGCACCACCCACAAAATCAACTTGAAATGAAGACTTGAATGTAAGATCTAAAATTGTAAAGCTCTTAGGAAAATAAAAGAGAAAAGCTTCTGGAAATTGGCTTTGGCAATGATTTCTTGGATATGAAGCCAAAAACACAGTCAACAAAAGCATAAAATAAAATAAAAATTAATGCCACATGGGACTATATCAAGTGGGGTAAAAACAACAACTTCTGCACAGTAAGCAATGAATTAAAAGGCAACTTATAAAATTGGAGAAAATATTTGCAAATTATATATTTGATAAGGGGTTAATACCTAAAATATATTTAAAAATTCATATAACTCAATAGCATATATTAAAAAAATGTAAAATTATTACAAACCAGGCAAAACTTAAATAGATATTTATCCAAAGAAGACATACAAATGGCAAACAAGCATAAGAAAAGTTGCTCAGCATCACTAATCTTCAGGGAAATACAAATCAAAACCACAATAAAATATTACCTCACACCTGGTAAAATGGCTATTATAAATCAATCAATCAATCAATCAATCAATAAATACAAGTGTAGATAATGATGAAGAGAATTTAGAATCCTTGTACCGTGTTTGTGGGAATGTAAAATGGTTCAGTGACTATGGAAAACAGAATGGAGGTTCCTCAAAAAAAAAAAAAAAATTGAATGACTATATCACCCAGCAATCCTATTTCTGGATATATATCCAAAAGTATTGATATCAGGATCTCAAATAGATATCTGCACTCCTACATTAATTGCAGCATTATTCACAGTACCCAAGATATGAAAACAACCTAAATGCCCATGCACAGATTAATAAGTAAAAAAAATGGTTATATGCATACAATTAAATGTTATTAAATATTATTAAGCCTTAAAAATGAAGGAAATTTTACTAAATGTGACAACATGAATCTGAATGAATATGGAGAATATTGTTCTACATGAAATAAGCTAGTCACAGAAAGACAAATATTGCATGATTGTACCTATATGAAGTTTCTAAAAAGTCAAACTCATAGACTCATAGAGTGGTGGTTATGATAAAGCAAAATAAAAACAAAAGCAATGGACAAGAACTTTTAAAAATGGCAAATATGTTTACTACTTGATTATGATTATGGCTTCAAAGCTGTATCATATTGTCAAATTCATTATTTATACATTAAATATGTTTTGATTATCTGTATATCAATTATACCTCAATAAAACAAATTTTAAATATTTCTAAAAATACATGAAATCCTTTGCAATTCTAAAAAAAATCTTTGTTTTATAAAAGCATTCTTGATATTTCAGGTCTTTTGTCTTTGTACAACAGTCCTCTCTGGTGACTTGTCTGTTAATAAAGTAAGGAAACCAAAGGAGAAATACTCACATACACATTCACAAATATACACATACACATATGAAAAGTGGGGAGGAACGTACTTTCTTCTACCATCAATGTTCTTCTGCCTGGTCTAATAATCAAATAGACATGAGGTCAACTATCAAGAGAAAATAACGAAATTTAATACATACATATATATGAGGACCTCACATACATAAAAGTGTCAGAGACCCCACATGCAGGAGAGGTTCAGCGATAGAAGGGGGATTAAAGTATAGAAGACATCCTGAGCTAGGGAGGAGGTGATGCACCTGGGGAGCTTCAAAGGGTCATTGCAGGATGATAAGAACAGAAATTTAAGTAATTATGTTTGTATTACCCTATAGATATGTTAAAAACGGTTATCTGTGATAATCTCATATTATGGGCAAGGCACCTGATACAAGTGTTTCTAAGTAGTGAAAAGGAGGGGCAGAATTTTCACTGGAACCTGAAGCTCAAATTGCCTTTAGCTCAAAGTGATGTGTATACTACTGAGATACATCTTGGAGTAGCTTGTTCTGAACCCCTACAATGTGTACATACATTTTGAATTAAAGAAATCATCACAATTCCTGAATAAAAAATAAATTATATGATAAAAAATATAATAGCCAAAACATAGCATCTGAGATTCTTCACATTCATCATAAATTAGAAGCATGATTTTGGAAGCTACAAATATATGGAAAAAACTTTAAGGATTACTAGACTTATTGCTATGCATTTTGCAGAAACTATAAACTGCTCATTCCCTTACATATGTGTAAGTTTACCTCCACTTGAATTACACAAATCAAACAGAAATATACCTGGGCAATATTTCTGCTTTAGTATGCAACATTATTAATTAAATAAAATCTTTGGCCTGTCAGAGAGGAAAAGCTTTTTTCCTTTACCCTTCTAGGTTCAATGACTGAGACCTGTGAATCAAACTGATAAAAAAACAGAATAACAACGGAAACGTTTTAATTTCCTAAGTATGCAAAGAGAATTTACAAAGAAAAAAGGTGGCTCAGAGAGGCAGCTAGATGAATGAGGCTTTTATATCATTTTATCTTATGTTAAACAAAGGTAAAAGGGTTTGGGGATTCTGGATGGAGCATTCAATTTGTGGGCAGGTTAGAGGAAGAAATGTGTAGTAAATTTTAAAAAATGCCTTATTATGCAGATAAGAGTCTCTGGGTAACTAAAGTTGCCAGATTGGGGGTGGGGGGTGTAACTTGGTGATAAGGACACATATGTAATAACTTAATCAATAAAGAAATTTTTTAAAAAAGAGTGCTCTCTTCATGGTAAGGGGACATGACATCTATACATAAAGAATTTATCTGATAAATGTAAATTTCTGTCAAAGTAAGAATTCAAAACCTCTGGAAAAAATACTTATAAGAGTTTTTTGAGTCAGGCCAACAGCACACCTGGAAGCAAGATCTCAACAGGTTAAGAAAATACTCCAGAGAATGACATTTTTGCACTTGGAGAATGACATTTTATACATTTAGAATTAAGTAGGGACTGTAAGGAAGATTATATGAAGGTGAGAGAAAGTGAGGCAGGGAAATCTCTAATATTGGATAGAGGACAGTTAATAAAATTATGTGTTCCTTGAGGCCTCCTAGGGGTCTGAAAAAGAGGATTACTTTGGCATTTCGAAGGTGTGTTAGCCTGATGCACAGGAACAATGAGCAGAGCTTGCTTATGGCAAAAACTAACCCTTTAATAGGCCTTTGGTGTTACTACCCATCAGACCTGCCTAGTTAGGAATTTTATGATCAGATCACCCTGTGAGGTTACTTTCAGTCAGATTTATTACAGAGCCCTTTTTCATCCATATTTCCTTTACAAAAGGAAAAATTTATACTTTATTATTTAGGCAGTTCTCCTTTCTCTGCTGATTTTCATTTACTTTCAGGTTAAAATAACCCTTATGCTTTGCCGAAACCGGTTTGGCTCAGTGGATAGAGTGTCAGCCTGCGGACTGAAGGGTCCCAGGTTCGATTCCGGTCAAGGGCATGTACCTGGGTTGCGGGCACATCCCCAGTGGGAGATGTGCAGGAGGCAGCTGATCGATGTTTCTCTCTCATCGATGTTTCTCTCTATCTCTCTCCCTTCCTCTCTGTAAAAAATCAATAAAAAATATATTAAAAAATAAAAATAAAAAAAATAACCCTTATGCCAAAGTGGCATACTTTGGATAGCATATTTTGATAGGCTTGAAAACCAGAGTGGACAATTGCCCCCAATCCTATATAATAAAAGCCTAACATGCTAAGTGTCCTGTCGACGGGTCAGCTTTTCAACCAATCAAAGCGCAATATGCTCATGATATGCTAAGGCCGCTCAACTGCTCACTATGACTTGAACTGACCACCAGGGGGCAGTTGCTCAGACCAGTAGGTTAGCTTGCTGCTGGGGTCTGGCTGATCGGGACTGAGCAAGATGGGCCAGACATGCCCTGGAGCCCTCTCGCGGTCCGTCCCTGGCTGGCCTACGTCCCGCGTCTCTCCCAGGCCCAGATTGTGCACTGGTGGGGTCCCTCAGCCTGGTCGTGCCCTCTCACAATCCAGGACTCCTCGGGGAATGTCAGAGAGCTGGTTTCAGCCCAATTCCACCAGGCCCGGGGACCCCACTGGTGCACAAATTTGTGCACCGGGCCTCTAGTAAGTATATATTTTGAGATTAAAAGTTCTATTCTGGTGCCATGATCACTAACATCAAAATTGAATGTTGAATTTCTTTATGTAAGCCACAGTGATCTATTTCTACAATATTACAATATTTTCATTTGGAGCTCTTTTGTGGATAACTCTTGCTGCATTTAAGATTCTCTCTTTGTCTTTAATCTTTGCCATTTTAATTATGATGTGTCTCGGTGTGGGCCTCTATAGGTTCATCTTGTTTGGGACTCTGCATTTCCTGGACTTGTGTGTCTTTTTCCTTCATCACTTAAGAAAAGTTTTCATTCATTATTTTTTTAAATAGATTCTCCATCTCTTGCTTCTCTATTCTTCTAGTACCCCTATGATGCAGATGTTGTTACACTTTATGTCATCTCAAAGGTCCCTTAAACTATCCTCATTTTTAATTTATTTTTTTGCTGCTCTCTAATTAAGTGTTTTCTGCTACTTTGTCTTCAAAATCACTGATTCTAACCTCTGCTTCATCCAACCTACATTTATTCCTTCTAATCTATTCATTTCTAATGAGTTCTTGTTTATGGTTTCTATGTCCTTTTTTGTTTGCTGCCTCTTTGTTGAAGTTCTCACTAAGTTCTTTGAGCAACCTTCTAACCATATTTTTGAACTCTATATCTGGTAAATTGCTTGCCTCCATTTCACTTAGCTCTTTTTCTGGAGATTTCTCCTGTCCTTTCATTTAGGACATGTTTCTTTGTCTCCTCATTTTGGCTCTCTTTCTGTTTGTTTTTGTGAATTAGGCAGATCTGCTATGACTCCAAGTGTTGGTAAGTGTCCTGTGGTACCCATTGGCACAGTCTCCTTGATCACCTAAGCTGGGTGCTCAGGAATGTCTCTTATGTGCTTTATGTGGGCCTCCCTATTGTAATGAATTTTGCTTGACCTGTTCATGTGTGCTGTGGACCTTCAAGGTGGTTGAATGTGAGGATCAACCAGTACCTCAGTGTCTGAGCTGCTATGCAGGTGCTGACCACATGAAGTGGAATTCACTTCAGCAGAATCTGATGCCTGCGAAGATCTCCCTTTGGATGTGCCACTTGTGAAGCTTATTGGATCCTGCTCTGATGTTTGAATCTGGCCACTCTGTTGGTTCTGGGGACTCTTGGGAGGTGGTGCAGGCCAGTGCGAGACATTGCCTGTGACGGGCCCTGGGCAACCTGTTTGGAGCTACAAAGTGATTCACAGTTTGTGGCTGTCTCTGCTGGCCCTGGCCCTGGGTGTGCACACAAAGGACCAAGCTCCACACCAAGGGCAGCTTTTATCAGCACCAGGCCAGCAAAAGTCCCACAGCACCCCAAGATCTGCCTCCACCTGCCTCCATGGCCCGTCTACTATTTGTTAGACTCAGTCACTGAAAGAGCTTCTGGTGGGACTTGAGTTGCAAGAGATTAGTTCTCAGCAAATCACCAGGAAGCGGCAAGGGGCATTCACCAGATTGCTGCAAGTTCAAACTAGGTGCCTATGCTAGGTCTAAGGTCACTCAACAAATGTCCCAGAGTTTACCAAGTCTAACAACCATGCTCTGGGTGCTCACATACATTTGTGGTGGAGCAGGTGTCTCAGGAAGTTGTCAGGGTAAGGCCAGCAGAGTTTAACAGACCAAGATTTGGTTGTGTGAAGGCATGGCTCTGCACTGCTCGGGCATTCAAGGAAAGAATGGCCCTGGTCTTAGTGCTATCCCAGGTTCTGCCAGGAGCCCTATATCAGCAGAGCAGGCCTGCCAGGAGTTGGAGGGATGAGGCTAGTGGATCTCCCAGGATGGGACAGTGCAGATCAGGCTTGGGAGAACGTGCTGGGAGTGACCCCCACCTCAAAGACATACAACTCAGTCTGTCCCAGATTCTGCTCAGACTGCAGCAGAGCAGAGCCACCAGAAGTTGGAAGAGTGGAACCACTGAGAGAGTGGGGCTAGTGGATTTCTCATGATGGTGAGGCTCCACCCCAAAGCCACACAGCTCTGTCACTGATACCCCCTGATCTGCCCAGACCTCTACACCCTGGCTTAGATAGCTGACTCCTCAGCAGGGTGTAAGCTCCACAGAATGGGACTATACAGGGACTCCAAAGTATGCACCTATTGTTTCCACCCTGGCTAATGCATATGTATGGTAGTGCTCCAACCAAAAAAGATGATGTCTGCATGCCTATGCGCTGAAGGGCTGCGGGTTCAATTCCTGGTCAAGGGCTCCTACCTGGGTTGCAGGTTCTACTTTAGCCCCGGTCAAGTGTGGGAGGCAAGCATTTGATGTGTCTCTCACATCAATGTTTCTTTCCTTCTCTCTCTCCCAACCTCCCTTCCACTCTCTCTCACTCTCTCTAAAAAAAAAATTGGAAAAATATCCTCAGGTAAGGATTATAAAAGAAAGAAAGAAAGAAAGAAAGAAAGAAAGAAAGAAAGAAAGAAAGAAAGAAAGAAAGAAAAATGGTGTCTGCAGTATGGAAAAGGAACTCAGCACAGGTATCCTGGTGGTTGTCCTTTCAGCTCTCTTCCCAGAGCCACAAGCCCCAGTCTCTCCTCATGGGACTCTAGTCTGCTCTGCTTGTCCTCCACCTGAGCCCAGATTGAGTGGCTGCCAACAAGATTTTGAGCACCAGCCCTTTAAGAGGGCACCTGTGTGTGTTAAGCACCCAGCTAGGTCAGGTGGTAGAATATGAGACTCTTAAGAGGGTGCCTGTGTCTCTAGCAGACTCCCGCCTCACCCTGGAAAACAGAATTCCCACTGATTTTCACAGCCAGATGTTATGTGGGCACCTGTTCTTGGCTCTGGTGCTCTGGGCTGGGGAGCCTGGCATGGGGTTGAGACCCCTTACTCCTCACAGAGTATTTTTAGCTGAGATCTCCCTCCAGAATCTCAGCTGCTAACCGTGAGCGAAGAGCAGCCCTTTTTGTGTTTCTGCCCTTCCTACCCATTTCCATGTGGCGTCTTCTGTAAATCCTTGGTTATAAGACTTTCTACAGCCAGGTTTCATTTGGTTATTCAGGTTGATTGCTCTATATTTTAGTTGGAATTCAGTTTGTTCCTGGGAGGAGGTGGTTATAACTTCCACCTACTCTGCCACCATCTTGGATCCTCTCTCACTAAGTTTTAACTAAACACACAATTATATTTGAGTAAAAAATGGAAGAAAATCTAAATCATCCTCCTGATGCTTGGGTGGGTGGAAACCTGTCAGATTTAGAATTGGAAAGCCCAGTTTTGGTCTTAGCTTGTCACTATATATTGTGACTTGTGGATAAGTTAGTTAATCATTAACCTTTATCAAATATGTAAGGACTGCCCTAGCCGGTTTGGCTTGGTGGATAGAGTGTCGGCCTGTGGACTCAAGGGTCCCAGGTTCGATTCCGGTCAAGGGCATGTACCTTGGTTGTGGGCACATCCCCAGTAGGGAGCGTGCAGGAGGCAGCTGATCGATGTTTCTCTCTCATCGATGTTTCTAACTTTCTATCCCTCTCCTATCCTCTCTGTAAAAATTCAATAAAATATATTTACAAAAATAAAATAAAATAAAAATATGTAAGGACTAAAAAAAAAATATTTATTACACTTATCTACAAGCTAATCTTGAAGACTGGATTTTAGAATATCGCTATAATCATATTATAGGGTGAAAATTATTGTTAAGAAAGGTATTATTATTATTATCAAACTTCATACCAGTAATATGAGTGTCTTTTTATTTTATTTTTTTAAAAATAAATATCTTAAGCCATCTATGTGCTTTGGTTTAGCTATATCTCTAATTGAATGTACAAGGAAAGAACAAATGACCTTAATATTCTCCTTAGTTTTAAAGTACCTTGTAAGATTTTGGGGAACCTAATCTTTGAATTGCAAATTGGCCATATATCAGAGGAAAAAATATTAATTTATGAGAAGTTATAACTGACATAAATAATTTAATATTTACAAAAAAATCACAGATTATCAAATAAATCAAGAAACTAATTTCTTATATTTTTAAAGGAACCAATTAAAGTGCTCAAAATCCCAGTGGAAAGATGTTTATATTCTAAGGGAACATTTTCTTTTTACTATATTTTTATTGATCTTGGAGATGAAGGGAGAGGGAGAGAGAGATAGAAACATCAATAATGAGAGAGAATCATTGATCGGCTGCCTCCTGCCACCCCCTACTGAGGACCGAGCGCCTTTGACTGGACTAGAACCTGGGACCCTTCAGTTCACAGGCCGATGCTCTATCTACTGAGCCAAACCAGCTAGGGCCTAAGGGAACATCTTAATTGGTGATAGTTAATAGCTCTAATTAATTGAGATATTCATCTTAACCTACTACTGGTCAAGACACCCACAAATATTAAAGAAAAGTTAACACATGTAAATTAATTGTTTACACTGGTAACAAAAACCACAGGTAATGTAAGTACATAAAATTCTTAAAAGGAAAGTTGGTTTCATAAAATTTTAAGTAATTTATAATTGATTAATAATATTGCATAGGTGTTCAAAGCACATTAAATCAGACCATCCAGGTATGAACCATAACTTAACCACTTGCTAGATATGTAGCCTTGGGCAACATTCCTAATCTCTCTGTGCATGAGAATAACAAATATAATAGTACCTTTACAAAATGTTCTGATAATTAAATAAATTCAATTGTGCAAATCACTTAGAATAATATATAGCAAAATTATGGTATTTCTTACTGTTGTTATAATGAAATGCTAATGCTACCTCCTTTTCTCCCGTTCCCATTCCCAAAAAAGCATACACTCTAGGAGACACATTACATTCCATGTCTTAACCCTGTTTTTCTTTAATTTGTCTAAAATGAAGGCTTTACTCCTTACGTATGCAGTGTATGTCTACCAAACACTCTACTAATAGTTTAGATATGTGAGTAAATTTAATCTTCACAAATACTTGTAATGTAGACATATCAGTGTCCCTGTTATTTTAAAAAAGGCTCAAAGACCAAGCAACTTGCTTATTCTAGTGTATCAGAAGGTGAAATTTGCTCCTAGATTTAATAATTCAAAAACCTAAGCTCTTGCCCTAACCAGTTTGGCTCAGAGGATAGAGCATCAGCCTGTGGACTGAAGGGTCCCAGTTCGATTCCGGTCAAGGGCATGAACCTTGGTTGCCGGCACATCCCCAGTAGGAGGTATGCAGGAGGCAGCTGATCGATGTTTCTCTCTCATTGATGTTTCTAACTCTATCCCTCTCCCTTCCTCTCTGTAAAAAATCAATAAAATATATACAGTGGGGCCTTGACTTACGAGTTTAATTCATTCCGAGACCGAGCTCGTTAAGGAGCTCGTTAACTCAAATTACTCTGTCAACTCAAAGCAAAAAATCGGCGGAGAGACAGCTGGTATCTCAAAAAACTCGTTAGTCGGGACACTCGTAAGTCAAGGCCCCACTGTATTTAAAAAACAAACAAACAAACAAACAAACCAAAAAAAAAACTAAGCTCTTAAACTAAGCTGTAACGATGAAATCAGAACAGTGGTGGTGAGAAGGCCAGGATTGGTCAGAAAGTAGTAAGAGCAAACTTACTGTGATAATGATGTAGGAGAGAAAACATAATTTTCCCTCTCTCCTTCTTGGTTCTTAGCTGAGACCCTTATATTAAAAGGGTAACAAGAGTAACAAGTACAACAACAAAAACCTACAAGTTTATTAACATGTATATCTTATATACACGTGGGAGATAGCTAGGAAACAATGAGTAACTCCCAGAGGTGACTTAGAATTCAGGCTTAAATGCCATCTTAATAGGAAAGGGGAGAAGAGATATAGACCTCTTAGGGAAGAGTAAATGATTTTTAGGAAAGATGAATTGGCCCTTAGAAGAACAGATAGGAGGTATGATAGTTTGTGACAATTTTTCTGGGTGTGGTATTGACTTCTAGTCTCCTCTCCTGTGATGAGTCCATTTTCCCTGGTTAATGAAACTCCCAGGGCAGGGATTTATGACAATAGAGTTCCTTTTGGAGGATCTGTCTTTAGGCAGATAAACAGCATTCAGAGAAAGCCTCTCCCTGCATTTGCTGCTTCTCAAGTGCCCACCACTCAAAATAATCAGTATCCTGAAGAGGCATATTTGGGGATGGCATATTCTACTACCTTTCAATGAAAATGTCTTGCATTTTGGTTGGGTTGGTGGTTACGTGGAACATATATTTCTCAAAATTTATCTAACTGTACATCAGAGATTTATATACTTCTTTGTCAAATTGCACACTTAGAATCTGTGCATTTCACTGTATAAAATATATCCCTCCAAAACATCATGTTCTTTATGCTGCTTTGCTTCCTGACTCCACACAGCTTTATTAGTAATCCAGAGTAATTGTTCTCTTACTGTTTTATTGCTGCAGTTACACAGATTGTGAGGCTCCTGTTTACTTATGTTGTCAAGTTTTTTTTCCATATTTATAGATCTTTTTTCCAGAATGAATTTACTAACAATATAGACTATACATTGAATTTACTTTCTTTCCCTAAAGTTGTTAGTTTTATATAAACCCATAGAAGAAGATAATGTGGGGAGGGAGAGAAACGTTTGGTATGCATCTTTCTATTCATGTCTATTTGTTTTAACTAATGAATATAGTTTTAATGAGAAATAGCTTCATGTTTTTATATCATTAATTTGTGGGTGTAAATATTAGCAATAATTTAAGACAAACATTTTGATTTATTTTCTTCCTGACTATGCAAAACCCCCAGACACACGCACACACGCACGCACACATGCACGCACGTGCAAGGATGGCCTCAGTAGAAGATTAACAATTCTTCATATTGTCTTCCATTCACTTTTACAGTAATAATGAGGAAAATCCACTGCTTTGGGGTGTGGCCCTGCTTTAAGTTTAGAAAAGTGGTCATTTCAAAGCCTTTGTTTAGCCAGAGGAAGATATCAAAAACCAGAAGGCCCTGCTGCTTGAAAGCAAAGTGCAGCATTAAGCTTTTTATGTTATACACTTTAGATTTCTAAGCATGGTTTAGAAACAGGAGGATAACAACCAAATGAACCAACAAACAAAAAAGCAGGGAGGTGTCCACAACACTACCTTTAAAAAATATGGAAAGCTTTATCCTTCCTGTGGGAAGAGCCTTTGAATATTATATTGTAGTAGTGGCCCGGTGCACAAAAATTTGTGCACCCGGGGGCTCGGGGGAGTGTCCCTCAGCCCGGCCTGCACCCTCTCCAATCTGGGACCCCTGGTATGATGTCCTACTGCTGGTTTACAGGGATCGAGCCTAAACTGGCATTCAGACATCCCTCTCACAATCTGGGACTGCTGGCTCCTAACCACTCACCTGCCTGCCTGCCTGATTGCCCCTAACCACTCTGCCTGCCAGCCTGCTTGCCCCCAACTTCCTCCCGCCGCCAGCCTACTCGCCCCCAAACACCCCCCCCCCCCCCGCCAGCCTGATCAGCCCCAACTGCCCCCTCTTCAGTGTGCTCACCCCAACTACCCCCCCGCCGGCCTGCTTGCCCCTAACTGCCCCCACCTCCTGCTGGCCTGCTTGCCCCCAACTGTCCCCCTGCTGGCCTGCTCACTCCAAGTGGCTCCATATTCTATTCCATTTGTGTCCTTTCCACCCCTAAGTTAATGCCGTGTCCTTAATATGTGGCTATGAGATGTTTCTGTGACTGAGCTGGGAAACCTTTCATGTTTCTCTTTCCTTTCCTTTCATCTCAGGATAACTGAGCTCTGCGGTTTGTGTGGGTCGAAAGTCCCTGGGAATACAATGAGCCCTCTGAACTCATTTTATTCTTTATTGTATTATTTGATTCTTGGGGCTGAATTAAACATGAAAACAGAAGAAAATATACCCTTAGACATAGAATCTGAGTCATTACCCGGAGATTTCTGTGGTAGTTAACACTGAGGCATGAGACACCTGTGTTTATTGGTCAATTTCCTCAACTGTGGAACAAAGGTTGATCCTGCCCCTCTGATCCTATGGAGGTTAGATATGATGCATCCAGAGGGATTAACTGGCAGCTCTGAGAATAAGATCAGAAATCAACAGACACTTGTTTCCTTTACCCAGACAGAGTTAGAAAAACACAACTCCTTTTATCATAACAGCAGCCAGGGCCATGCCTGTGGGAGGAGGAGCAGGGAACCAGGGCTTCCTCCTTGCTCCTTTTCCGCCCTCCCTCCCTCCATCCCTGCACTGGTCCAGCTGCTATGCTATGGTGGAACCCCTCAACTCAGGCTCTTCCCCTGCCCATGCCACAGAAAGGAGCATGCGCACTTCTTGCAGACACAGAAGCAGCTGTGGAGTAGGGAGGTGGTGGCCCTGAGCAGGCACTGAGGTCCTTGTTGAAGTCTCCACTCCGGAGCCTGCGAGTCCTGGGAGGCTGCCCAGTGGAGACACCACATTCCTTTCAGTAGAAACTGAAGATTGATAGGAGCCTGCCAGCTGAGGGGAAAGGACCAGGAGGTCTGCCTTGTGCCCATTCCCAATCCACAGTCCCGCTTTGCTGGTGGAGCCTCCTGAGCCCAACTCCCATGGCCTGGGCACACAGGAGGCGGGGCCAACGCCATTGCCATGTTCCCTCTGAGCCCCGCGGATGGCTGGGGCTGCACTCAGGAAGGGCTGAACACAGGGCGGGGGCCTTGCCATCCCCTTGTTCAGCCTGAGCTCGGCCCGATGGCCTGGCCGCACACGGAGCGGGCTGCGAACGGGGCGGGGACCCCGCCTTCTCCGCTTCCCACCTGATCTCTGCGCAGATGGCCTGGCCGTACACACTGAGTGGGCTGCACACGGGGCAGGGGACCCTGTCATCCCCATGTTCCTCCTGATCTCCACACCAATGGCCTGGCCTCACAGGGGGCAGGGCCCCACCATCGCCTCCTTCCGTTTGAGCCCAGGGACACTTTTGCCTTGCCACCGGGCTCTTAGCTGCCACTTGGGTTTCCGATCACCTGTGGCAGGCGGCTTCCTCCCCTTTCACCTTCCAGCATTGCGCCTACATATGCAAATTAACCGCCATCTTTGTTGGCGGTTAACCCCCATCTTTGTTGGCAGTTAATTTGCATATCGCCCTGATTAGCCAATGGGAAGGGTAGCGGTCGTACCCTAATTACCATGTTTCTCTTTTATTAGATAGGACTAGGGGCCCAGTGCACAAATTCGTGATCTTGAAAGGAACTGTGGGCTGCAAAGCTGTGGTGGGCAGAGGGGTGGGTTTTGGCTCATCCTCCGCACTCCTGCCTGGCCCCTCCCACCACAGCCCCCAGTCCCCTGTCTCCCAGGAGCCCCACTCCCGCCACCGCCACTGCTCCCACTCGCTGACAGCGCTGGCCCCGAATGCACCCCACCCACTGACAGCACAGAGCGATTGGGGCTGCCACCAGCAGTAGGTGCAAGCGGGACCAGTGCTGTTCAGCTGGTGCGAGCAGCAGCTGCTGCCCTGATTGCCCCTCAGGAGAAGGGGGAGGTGGAGAAGCACTCAGGAGTGATCAGGGCCAGCAGTGGGTGCGAGCAGAGGCTCTGGTACTGGCTGCAAGTGCAAGCAGGACCATCACTGGCAGTGGGTGTGAGAGGCAGCTGTTGTCCCTGATCACCCCTCAGGACCAGGGAGAGGTGGAGAAGCCCTGGAGGGGCAATCACAGCCAGCAGCCGCCACTCGCACCTGCTGATGGTGCCGAGCAATTGGGGCCAGTGCCGGGTGCCAGCAGTGGGTGCAAGCGGCGGCTCTGGCACTGGTAGCAGGTGCGAGTGAGGTTGGCACTGGCAGCAAGTGTGAGTGCCAGGCCAGACCGTAGCACATGGGAGCAAAGAATTTTCAGTAATCACCAGAGGCTCACCCCAATGACAGAGACTGGCGCCCTGTCTTGGTCTGGCACCCCAGCTCACCTGCTCCACCTTCCTGCCATGGCCGACGCCCACCATGTTCTGCACTCTGCCACCTGCTTTCAATGCCCACCATGTTCCGCACATGCCCCTGGTGGTCAGTGCACGTCATAGCAATCGGTTGTTTGGTTGTTCTGCTGTTCGATCTATAGGGTTTTATATAGAGAGATTTAGGGAAAATATTCTCTTTAATCTGGATCTATATTTTACTGTCTCTGGGATTTAATTTTTTTTGTTGGGGAGTTGGGTTTCTGTTTTTCTGTGTGTGTGTGTGTGTGTGTGTCCCAGGTGACCAGAAAGGATAAAGAGGGTTATACAACACTTTCATTGACTGGAATAAATTAATGGAATCAGGATTTCATCCTGGACAGCATTATTTTAAAAAACCACTTTATCCCACCCTGTCCCCATGTATTCTAGAATTAATAACTTAGACTTTTGGTTATATACTGCTGATGATTATTTTGTCCAGAGATTTTCATGTGGAGGAACAAGAATTAACCTAGAGTTAAAACATCCCCTGTGTATTTCCTTAAAGCTTATAAGAAAGAAATGGATATTTATAACATAGAGATTTGAAGAAAGGACACTCTCAGAAGTGGTTGGGCCTTGGAAAGGCTAAGATCTAGGATATGTGTCTTTGAAATGATCACTTCCACATGGTGTGCAATTACCTTTACCTTTTATATTGTCACTCCATTCAGCAACTCTAATTCTTCAGTCAAGTCTCATGTACTAGTGTACCCTTATATGGTGGTGGTGTGGAGAATTCTCAGGGAAGGGCCCTTGAGGGCATGTATGAGTCACTCCAGTTTTAGCCTATCCACTAGGGAAATTTAAAACAGGTTTCCATAGTTTATCTCCAGCAGAGAAGGTATATATAGCCTCTAGTGGACCTGGAAATATCTGGGAGAACCCCACCGAGAGCAATGGTTGCCATGTGGCAAGTCAGAAATGGGCATTCAAAAGGCTATTGCAAAAAAAAGAAAAGAAAAGAAAAGAGAAGAAAATAAGGCTCTTGCTCTCCAAATATACTAAAGGAAGTTTACCTTTGAAGAGGAGGAGGAACGGTAATGCTAGTGTTACCGTAAATAAATAATATTTATTACATATAACATATTTTTGTCCTTTTAACTAAAATAATCTCAAGTTTTGCATTGTACTTTGATCTCTATGTGATAGAATCAAAGAGATAACTATTTAGTAGGCTTGACTGCAGTGAGTTAGTCTCTTTTGGAATGTGTAGGTAAATTCCATTGGTCAACTATGTAAAAGTTTTTGTATATGTGAGATATTCAAACAGAAATTTGGCTCATGCTCTTGTGCTTATTCAAAATATAAAGTATCAGCATTGCCACCATTTTATTTTTATGACATGTCATCTGACAGAAAATCACATCCTTTTGACTCATTGATTAAGGAGCATTTGAGCCATGTAAATGTATTTTCCATTTGAACTTTTTTTGTATTGTTTCAAGTGACTTTGATTTAGTTGCCCTCCACAGAGACCCCATAGATTTCATTCAAGAAAAAAAAAAGCCCAACTTCATTTATTTATGGTCAATTTGTATTTTAATGTAACCAGTAAACCTCTAAAACCCTATTGTCTTCATAAAGAAGTCAAGAACCTATTGTGTGCAGAGCATTAAACACCTTTGTTCTGAGTCAAGGACAAATCACAAGATGAATAATGGTAAAGACAGTACATGCTAAATACATTTATTACACTTTTAAAAAGCAAACAAATTTCTCTTCTATAGTATTTAAAGAAGCATGCTAGGCATTGTAGGAGATAAAATGATTTTCTAAAAAAGTAAAGTTCTTTCCTTTCAAGGAGTTTCCAGTCTAATGAGGTAAAAAAAACATGAAGACTTTGACAGCAAAGAGTGAAATAAGAAAGAATAAGAACTAGCTAGTGACATAGATTTAAAATTAAAAAACTAATTTTGTTGTGCTTTCTTTAAAATCTTTGTCAACTATCATGTCAGGAGGTTCTTCATATGTGACTTTATATAGAGAACAAGCCAAATGAATAATAACAATGACAGCTAATATTTACTGAGCATTTTCTACATGCTAAGCACTACATTAGCACTTTCAGTGCCTCTTGGGCCTTCAAGGGCTATATGCTTCCTGCAATTGCAACACAGCTTCTCCAAGGAACCTCTTAATTGCTTTGGGGCACAAAACTCTAGAAGAACAGAACATAATGAACACAACATGTTTCTTTCTCAAATAATCTAAAAACTGCCCCAGAGGATGATAATAGTAAATGAGAAACTAAATGAAAAGTATTTGTCCTAAATTCCTTAAGGATATTGCAAAGCCTTATACCAGTTATATTGATTTGGACTGGGATGATCACGTAATACTTCAGTGAGGAGATAGCATATGAGTTTGGCTTTGAATGATGGGTAAGAGTGAAGGGTAGAATCATGGGATTCATTTCAAGAACGAATTACAAAGGCTTAAGAGTTGGGAAGTGAAAGGTCAAAAATATTTAACCACTTTTATAAGAATTTTAAAATCTTCTATGCTTTCTCACACATATAATCCTTCAATTTCTTTATCTATAAAAAGAAAAAAAATATTGATGTTAGTCTTTTAAAAAACTAAACAAAATATTCAGTCAATATGCCTGCCACATTCAAAGAGTTTTAAAACATAAAAATAATAAATAGGCAAATGAGTTAACTTCTAGCAATCACATAGTGGTGGAGGAATGTTAGTGGGCATGGCTTATGGTGATAATGCCTCTTCAAGTGTAGGTTGAGTCTTGATGAGTTATCATTATAATGTGAACTTCATTTATATTGATAGATGTTTGTACTGTTTTGCAAATGTGTTATTTGGAGCATAGGACAACTTCAACCAGTTAGTTGAAACTTGTCAATTTTGGGTAGATACAATTAAGCCAGTCATACTTAGGTGCTCAATAAAAATGTTATTTCCCCACTCTCAGGAACAATGCCTTTTCTGCTTTGGTTAGCATATCAGAGGAAGTTGTGGAAGAAGACCACAGAGGCAGTTTGAGAATAGATTTAAGGAATTTGTGCGCCAGAGTGACATGTTTCCCCCATTATAGCCATCTATTTGCTTGCTCATCTGAATTAATAAATATTTCTATCTTAATAATCACATCCTCCATGAAATACTATTTTTTTAAAGTAAAACCCATCAATTCCATTCCATAACATGGCTGAACTCTACAAACTTTGTCATAGAATCTGCATTATTGCATTTTACTTTGTTTACATTTTCTTCTCTCTTCCCTAATGATAAATTCTCCTGTATATAATATAAATGATATTTTATTAATATTTTCATCTCTTACATTTCTATGAAATGTTACATAACCATTCTCAATAAATACTTGTAAATATCAGTTGTGCTATCTAGCCTATGTTGCAGTTGGAACTCCTAGTCACATTTTCTTGAACCACAAAGATATCTTTTCCACAAATCTTGAAATTACATAACTAGGAGGATACAAACACAGGCTTATAAAACTATACTAAAAAATCTTATAAATGTTATTAAAACCAAACAAAGATCAGGGATTAAGGCATTAAAGGATGAGAGATTTCAACAAGTTTCTGAAATATTAAATACAGCTGGAAAGTGTTAATGAAGCAAATAATAAGAAGTGCATTCTTGACATAAAAGTAGAGAGAGCTATAACAGAAGAGAGAGTCCCTGTGCACAGGTAATATCCCTGGAAAAGGAGGATTCTAAGACAATGATATGAGAGTAGTATGAAGAAGTGAAAAATGGGACTGAAATTGTTGAAGATTTCCACAGGGAATAATTTCCTCTACTCTCTGTCTTCCAGGTAATAGATAGGCACTCATCTATAAGCCAAAAATGATAGTGTTCTTTCCTAAATAAATTAAACAAACTTTCTGGGTAGAATTGGGGCAACTTGAAACAGTCTTTATCTTGGCTTCTTGGCATTTATGTGTCACTCAGAAAAATATGTAGTAGCTAATCAGCTCACCCCAAAGTAATTTAACAGGTGTTGTTCTTGTGTATAGAACCCCAATACACTTTTTTATTAACCTCATTCTTAAATATAAATAAACTAGAGGTCCGATGAACGAAATTCCTGCAAAAGTAGGCCTTCCTTCCCCCAGCTGCCAGTACCTGCTTCCCTCTGGCACCCAGGACCCAGGCTTCCCTCTGACCACCTGCAGGCACCTGGAAGGATGTCCAGCTAATTAGCATATTATGCTTTTATTATTATAGACATCAGAGGATAACTAGACTTCAGAAGAAAGAATGCAACATGATTATTATACAAACAGCTATACTTCACTCACAGAGAAAGAAACACCAAACTGGAATCAAACTTCAGATTTCCAGGATGCAATACTTTCAAAGACCATAAAGCAGTATCTTCTAAGTTAGAAAAGAAAATGTTTTTCAGTCTAGAATCCTATGTACAGCCAAGCTATCAGCAAAGAGTAAGGTGGTCTCAGAAAATGTGCCACTTTGCTTATGAAGTGAAATGAGCATACCCAAGCAAATCAAAGTAGTGAAAAAGCGAGGAAAATACATGAAAAACCTGAGAGACTAGTGAAAGAGGCCTAGCTTGTTTGGCTCAGTAGAGTGTCAGTCTGAGGACTGAAGGATCTCGGGTTCAATTCCAGTCAAGAGTATGTACCTTGGTTGCAGGCTCCATCCCTAGCCCTGACTGGGACGCATGCGAGAGGCAATCATTCAATGTGTCTCTCCCACATCAATATTTCTCTCTCTGTGTCTGTCCCCCTTCTTTTCATTCTCTCTACAAAATCAATGGAAACAATATTTTGGGGGAGGATTAATAAAAGAAAAGAACTAGTGAAAAAAATGTCTTATATTTCAACTTTACTTTCTCCTGTCCCAATCCATCTTTTCTCCCCGATTCTAAACCCTATGATCTATAGCTGCTCTGCTCCCACCACAAAATGCAGAAGCAATTCCTTCCATAGATTTCTCCACTAGTTTACCTTTATGACCCTTTGTGGAAGCTGCACGTGCTATGCTTTCTTGCTCACAGGGAAGGATGGCAGGGTTTCAGGGAGGCTGGTGAGATCTTCTCTATGATTATCCTATTTCTGTTTCTAGACCTTATTTCCCTAGCTACTCCCACAGTTACATTAATTCTAATTTCTGTAATAAATCCCTTAATTAATAGTACTCATAGAAGATCGACTCTCTAATTCAAATTGAATTGATGCAAACTTCTTGGAAAGGAAATGTAAGTATAGCACAGCATTTGCCTCTACAGTGAACATTATATACAGTCTTGTAGTAAACTGGACAGTGGTTATTGGTTTTCAAATTTTAGAATAAACTTGTGGAAAAATTATAGGAGACTGAACTATGATATCACAACACAGCTGTCAGAATTTGGAGATAAAAACAGGATGAGAAAGGTTTAGTGAACATTGGAACTACCAATGCCTTCAATACCATGATGGATAATAAAGAACTGCAACATGTACCAAATTGCAGAGTGGATTGGTGAAAGAACTTGGAATGCTGATATAATTATTTGGTAAGAGGGAAAAGAAGAGTGATTATATAATTATATCAGGCCTCATTAATCATAGTAGAAAATTGATATAAAAAGTCTAATATTGCTAAATCAAGAAACTGCAGAATCATACTATTTAGAGATATGAATTTGATTACTAAATAGTCAAATATAAAAACATGTAGAAGTAGTTGCCTTTAGATAATACACAATTATCTGACTGATTCCTTTAGAAGAAAACCAGGAAACATGGATTAGAAAGAGTTTTACTTTTCTCCACAAACATTTTATAGTGAGTGAATAGTTGACCACATGTGTATTAGCTTGCTAGGGCTATCATACCAAAATAACACAGACTGGGTGGACATCCGTGCATTGGGGGGGTGGAGGGTCTCTCAGCCTGGCCTGTGCCCTCTCACAGTCTGGGACCTCTCAGGGGATGTCCACCTGCTGGGAGTGCCACTTAGCCAGAAGTCAGACTTGCTGCTTCTGAGCGCTGCCTTGGAGACGGGAGAGGCTCCCGCCACCACTGCTGCACTACCCTGGCTTCTGGCTGAGCAGTGCTCCTCCTGTGTTGAGCGTCTGCCCCCTGGTGGTCAGTGCACATAAAAGCAACCAGTCCAGTCATTCCGTCATTTGGTCAATTTGCATATTAGCCTTTTATTATCTAGGATTGTCTCACAGTTCTGGAGCTAGAGTCAAGATGTAGGTATCCCCCAGTGCTGGTTTTTTCTGAGACCTCTCTCCATAGCTTGCATATGGCTACCTTCTCACTGTGCTCTTGCTTGGCCTTTTCTCTGTATAAGCTCAACCCCAGTTTCTCTTTCTTTTCTTAGAGGACACTAGACATATTGGATTAGGTTTCTACTCTCATTTATTATTAATTACTTCTTTGACGATCTTATCTCCAGATACAGTCATATTTGGGGGCCTGGGGTTTAATATGTGAATTTTGAGAGGACACAATTTAGTCCATAAAAATTGGAAGATAAATTTTAGAGTGATTTATTTTGATTTAAATAAATATTTTTAGAAGTTTGTCTCTAGAATGCAAGACTAGGTATGATGGATGACATAGGAAACATGTTGGGGAATTAAAAATGGCAGTAGAAAAATTGAAGCCCACAGACATGCTCCCAGAACCAAACTGGAATTACAAATAAAATACAAAAGAACCAGGATAAAAAATCACATTTGGACTAGGTTGAGAGAACCCTGATACCCAAAGATGGAAAGGACATGTTATAGAGACTGGTAGGAAATGAAGAGGTGTGCAAGAGATGAAGTTCCATAGCAATATCTCAGGGGTTTGCCACTGAGAACTCTGGGGTCTAATCCCCAAGCTGCGCTCCCAGCAAAGAGCACAGACTGAGAAAGGTGCCCACATACATCTGGCTCTGAAAAACAGCAGGATTGCTGTCTGACAGGGAGAGACAGCTAGAAATGCAGGCACCCTCTTAAAGGGCCAACACAAAAAATTCTGTGAGTAGTCACTCACTATGTACTCTGGCAGAGGGAGAGCAGAGTGGACTGGAGCTGTGTGAGAAAAAGTCAGAGTTAGAGGATCTGGGATTAGAACTTGGAAGGCAGACACACCGGTGTCCTGTGCTGAATCATTCTCTCACACTGCAAAGGTCATCTTTCTCAGGCAAACTTTTGCTATAATGCCATTTTGCCTGGGGGGAAGACAGTTGATCTAGGGGAAAATCCCTTGCCCCACCCTGAGGCCCATTAAGAGACTGGGAATAACAATTAGCCTTCAGGCAGAAGCAATGTCCCACCCTGTTGGAAAATCTCTCACTTACCTGTGGATGGTTAATTGGGGCTACTTCATACTTAATCCAATCAGTCTGCAGACACAGGCAGTTCTCTGTAGGCTTTGAGTCTTTGCCTGATGTAATTAGAAATAGCAGCTTGGGTCCCTACCGCAGATACTATCCTAGACTGCTTATCAAGGCAAATGGCTGTGGGACCTCAAGTGCCTACAGTTGACACCTGTGGGACCAGCTCCCTATGGGAAGGAAGTACAGCTCAGAACAGGGTCAACCAAGGTGTGAGATTCAAGGCAGACCCAGCCTCTGAGCTAAGGAGTACAAAAACATTGGAGAGTTGGCAGGACAATATTGGGGTTGAACATCACTGGCAGCAAGTCAGAGGGGAAATCCCTCCCACAATTGGGACACAAATAATCAAGTCCAAATTATAATAGGAGAACCCAAACAAGCACACTAGGGGCATTCATAGAGCATCCAGCTCAGGTGAACAAAGAGACTATACCACTGAATCCCTTAAAGCACTTTTTTACTTAAGGCCATCCCACAAAGACTAGGAGGCATAGTAATTATATCTAAAATATAAAAGCAAAAACAAAGAGACAACTAAAATGGGGAGACAAAAAAATATGAGAGAAAAGAAGAAAACTTCAGAAAAAGAACTAAATTACATGGAGGCAAGAAAACTATCAAACATAGAGTTGAAAGCAATGGTTATAAAAATGCTTAAAGAACTTAGTGCTAATTACAACAGCCTGAAAAGGGAAAGAGAGGCTATTTACAAGAGCTAGACAGAAAAGAAGAATAATATATCTGACATGAAGAACACAATGGAAGGGATTAGAAGTAGATTGGATGAGGCAGAGAAACAAATCAGTGATTTGGAAGAAAAGATAGAAATAAATACACAATTAAAGCAGCAACTTGAAAAAATACTTTAAAAAGAGGAAGATAGCTTAAGGGAGCTCTGGGACAACATGAAACATAACAACATCTACATTACAGGAATACCAGAAGGGGCAGAGATGAGCAAGGAACAGAGAACCCATGTAAAGAAATAATGACAGAAAACTTCCCCAACCTGGTGTAGGAAAATGTCACACAAATTCAGGAGGCACAGAGAGTCCTAATCAAGATGAACTCAAAGAGACCCACCTAGTGCCGGGGTGTTTCTCAGCATCTAGAAGGGTTCAGGAATCTGGAGAAGGGCTGCATGTAAATTAATAAAGAGACTAGACATGAAATATAAATTTGGAAGGCATTTTGGAGGAGCAGAGGAGGGCTTAGCTTCAGTAACCAAGTTCTCCGAGTTTCTGAACCCCTTGCTCTTTATTAACACAAATTGCCCTAAGGCAAAGCAAATATACATATCAAACCAAATAACTTATATGCATAGTCCATGGACATGGGCAATACACTGGTGGGTAGGGACTGGGAGGAGAGGAGGGAAGGGGGAGAAAATGGGAAATATCTGTAACATTATCAACAATAAAAAATATATTTAAAAAAGAGATAGGAAACACTTTTATTTCATTTTAAGCTTTTGTATACTGTTTAATTTTAAAAATTAGTTGTAAAGGTTTAAACTCAGGGGTAAATAAATGAAACATAAAGACAGAAAACAGCATGGAGATTGCCACTCCTGGCATGGAACTTCAAAGGGGTCATATTCCCTTTGCATTCCAATGGAAAAATGTGAACTCCCTCATCATCTAGTAGGTTCTCCTCCTTTGTCCACCATCATGAGTTTGTTTTTTGGTTGTTGTTGTTGTTTGTTTTTTGTTCTCTCTTCCTACATAGGTGTCCTTAAACTGTGGGTTTTACGTAGAATTCTATTGTTTCTCAAAACAGCATAAACTCCTTTATTACTGGGATGCTGCAAATTCTCCCTGTTGTATTTCATAGACTATGGTGGTTTGTACATGGGAGAAACTCACACATGAGAGAAAATAAGGAAGAAATCAGGAGGAGAGAAATTACAATGCTAGTGAAGGGATTTGTCAACGATATAATCTTATTTTCCTATTTCCTTCCCATGCTCTAAAGAAAGCACATGTACAAAATACAAAGTACTCATAGATAGGCAACCGGATTTAAGGAGTGAGTACAGAAGAATATGTTGTTAGGATTATCTACAGAGACAAATAATAACAACACTAAAGTACAGGATCAAAAATCAATCAGTCCACATTCAGATGGTACAAATAAATAAGTGAGGGAAGGTGGCAGCAGAGAAACAGGATCAATGCAGCTAACATGTAAAATGAAATCAGCAATAAAACCTAGGGTCTAATTCAGTGGTTCTCAACCTATGGGTTGTGACCCCTTTGGCAGTCGAATGACCCTTTCACAGGGGTCGCCTAAGACCATCCTGCATATCAGATATTTGCATTATGATTCATAACAGTAGCAACATTACAGTTATGAAGTAGCAACGAAAATAATTTTATGGTTGGGTCACAACATGAGGAACTGTATTTAAAGGGCCAGAACATTGAGAACCACTGGAAGTAGACCCTTAAACAAATCTGATGTTCATTTGGCTCCTGGTCAGATGATTTGGGCAAAGGGAGTAGGGGCAGAGAGAATTCAAATGTCTGAAACTTTCACGCCTGGGGGAATTGCTCTGTTGCATTGAAGCCCTTTTTAAAATGTAGAAATGTGAGCTCCATTTTTTCAAGCAAAACTGAATGAGTATTTATGGTATTTGCATTCAAGGAATACCAACATTGTGGTCTTGGTTGATGTTGGTATCAATGTTATTTTAATTATAAATTCAGAGGAGTCAAACATGAATGCATATTTGTTAAAGGAGAGACTTTATTTCAAATTTAAATATTTATAATTTTCAGTTCAGTGTGCATTGAATACATTGATGTAACTTCAAAAGTCTAGCACAGAAACTGAACTGACTGATGAGAACATACTTTTTCCTTAACAAAACACAAAGAATAATATTATTCTGTTATTGTTTGGTTGTCTGTGAGTACAAACTGCATTAATTTTTGTTTTTTGAGTTCATGTCAAAACAATTATTGCAGTTTCAAACTACCAATCAAATAGTGACGGTCATTTCTTTTCAGTTTGTCATTTAATAGATATTTATTGAGATCTGTGCTAAAAGATGAAGGGAAAGAAGACATAGAACTAAAAAACAAAAAACAAACCCTCAAGATCTACAGAGGCAAGACTCACATATATTTTAAAATTAAATAAAAATATTCCCAAGAACACCTGTGCCTGATAGGGGGGAGCTCCCCAATCCCCTGATCCCCCTGCGGCTCTGTGTTTGACAGAGTGCAGGGCACCAACCCCTGATCGGCCCTGCTCTGTGTGTGACAGAGTGTGGCGCCCCAAGCCCCCCCCCACCCCATGGGCCCTGCTCTGTGTGTGACAGGGTAGAGCCATAACCTCTCCATCGGCCCTGCCCTGAGTGTGACAGTGGTGGCGCCCCATCCCCCTGATCAGCCCTGCTCTGTGTGTGACAGGGTGCGGCGCCCCAACCCACCCCCCCACAGGCCCTGCTCTGTGTGACGGGGGAGAGCCATAACCTCCCCATTGGCCCTGCCCTGAGTGTGACAGGGTGCAGAGCCCCAACCTCCTGATCCGCCCAGCTCTGTGAGTGACAGGTGGGAGGTCCTCAACCCCCTGATCGGCCCTGCTCTGTGCATGACAGGGGGGAGCTCCTCAACCCCCTGATCGACCCTGCCTTGAGTGTGACAGGGGGCGGTGCCCCAACCCCCCAATTGGCCCTACCCTGAGTGTGACTGAGGGTGGCATCACAACCTCCCGATCCACCCTGCTCTGTGCATGACAGGGGGCAGCGCCCCAACTTCCCAATCGACCCTGCTCTGAGCCTGACCAGGGGCTGCACCTAGGGATTGGGCATGCCCTCTGCCACCCGGGAGCAGGCCTAAGCCAGCAGGTAGTTATCTCCCGAGGGGTCCCAGACTGTGAGAGGGCACAGGCTGGGCTGGGGGACCCCCTCTCCCCCCCCCCCCAGTGCACAAATTTTTGTGCACCGGGCCTCTAGTCCTATATAATAAAAGGCTAATATGCAAATTGACCAGTCGCTATGATGCACACTGACCACCAGTGGGCAGACACTCAATGCAGGAACTGCCTCCTGGTGGTCAGTGCATTCCCACAGGGGGAGCGCCGCTCAGCCAGAAGCTGGGCTCAAGGCTGGTGAGCACAGTGGCAGTGGCAGGAGCTTCTCCTGCCTCTACGGCAGTCAGACATCCCCCAAGGGCTCCTGGACTGTGAGAGGGTGCAAGCTGGGCTGAGGGACCCCCCTCAAGTGCACAAATTTAATTCACCAGGCCTCTAGTATAAAATAAGAAATGCAGGATCTTCTAACTTTCATCCCGAAGCTGTCAGGACTCTTGGTTCTTAAGATGCTCACCCAGGAGTCCCAGATCTCTCTACAGTGGAGCCTCACCTATCTAAGTTTCTACATAGCTTGGGGTCTTTGAAGGGAAGATCCTATCACTCCCTTGGGGGCCATGGTTGTTGGACATTTGCAGCTGTTTGTAAATCTACATGCCTTCAGTGAACCAAGGTTCTGCACAGATAAGGACAAGCACTGCTCTTGGGCAGCTGTGTCTGGAGGAGCTTCCAACAATCAGCCACACTGTAGGCCTACATCATCCTACCTCATTGTCCCTTAAGCCTTTCATCATCTATGCTGGCCATCTGGTCATCAGCCCAGACTCACCTTTTTTTAAAAATTAATTTTATTTCAAAGTGCTCACAGCTTTCTCCTGATATCCTACTCCCCCTGAGAGATTTCAGTAATTATGAAAACAATAAAGAGAAATTTGGAATCTTGAGCCCCTTTTCCTAGAAAACTATCATGTTCCCATGTGTTAACCTAAAAAATAAAACACATTCAAACCTGTAAAGAATTTTTGAGTTTATTTGAGCCAAATTGTCCACAATTGCCAGGAAGCAGCATCTCAGTGTATTGAGATAATGCTCTGGAGAATGGCAGTTGTTTTTTTTTTAACTTTGTTTTATACATTACAATCAAATCAGAAGACCTAAATGGGTTCCACGAAATCCACTGGTGATAGATTAGAGAAGTGGGAGAAAACAAAGCAGAGGTGTGTGTGTGTCGGGGGGGGGGGGGGGGAACCTCTGGGATTAGGTAAAAAGTAAAATGATAGACACATAATTCTTTTACTTAGGTGGGTACAGGATAGTTAACAGTCAACAATTAACTCAATAACAATGAGGAGAATTTGTGGTGTCCACAGAGTGGTGCCTGTGCTTTGAGGAGTCCGAAAAAAAGGAAAATTACTTTGACATTCCAATGATATGTTATTGTAGATGCAAGATGACAATAGGCTCAGTTAAGATAAAGACTGACCTTTGTCAAAGAAGATACAGGCCTACCACGTGACTACCCACCATAACTTCGTTTTCATTTCAGACCATCCTTTGTGGTTACTTTAGGTCTTTGAATGTGCAAGACCACCATGCAGGCCTTTCCTGAGCTTGTCAGGTTAGCATGTGGCCCTTTTTTCATCCACACATGCAAACATGATCCACTTCACCACCTCTTACACACACATAAACATGTACACACACGCACACATGCATTAGTTTTGCATACCAGGAGGTTCCATGAGTGTCAGCTTTGATCGAGTCATTAAATATTTTTCTGAGTAAGGCTTCTCACTTGTCTTTTATTTGACAAACTAAATGGACACTCAGCCAACCCATAAAGATAAAATAAGGTTAACTTTTTTTAACAGTGGTTGAGTGTGGAACCATGAACCAGAAGGTGATGGTTTGATTCCCGGTCAGAACACATGCCTGGGTTGTGGGTTTGATCCTCAGCAAGGGGCATGTAGGAGGCAGCCAATCAATGATTCTCTTTCATCATTGATATTCCCTGTCTCTTTCTCTGAAATAAATAAAAACATATTTTTTAAAGTAAAGGTTATAGATATAAAATTTTATAATTAACCAATCATATAAATTGACTCTTCAAGTATCTGATAAATAAGTAAAATTTTACATTCTTAAAAAATAAAAGAACTAAGTCCATTAACAATTGTTCATATTGTAATTCTCTCTACTCTGCCCCTTGGTTTAGGTAGACAAACTTCATTGAAGATACTCAATTAAACTCCCCATTCACAAACCTGTTTCTGAAAACTTCTTCCATTTGCTTCAGAAATGCTGTCATTTTATTCCATTTTCTCATATTGCTCACATATCTTAAGTATGTGCCTTATGTTCTTCTCTTTGATACTTATGATAGAATATCACATATTCTTTTCTACTTTTTCCATTGAGAGGTGGGGTCTAATTGCACTTCCATTTGGCTAGCCTTAGTTGCTTGACCAATAAAATGTAGTGGACATGTTTTTCTGCAACTTCCAAAGCTTGATCATAAGAAGCCTTCTTCCAATTCCTCATGGAATGTTCACTCTTGGGGAAGCCCATGATTAGCTTCCACAAGACTGGCATGCTATGAGGAAATCTAAACCAGCCAGGTGAAGGCAACCTGAAGAATGAAAGATGCCCAGCCAGTCCCAGCCTTCACCTACCCCAAGCCAGGAGTAAGACATGCATACAAGAGCCATTTTGGATCCTCAGCCCTAAGAGATGCAACTTTAGAAAACTAAGTATCCCAACTGACAGCCAAATCAGATTCATAACCTTGCCACAGAGATCTAATTTGAATTCATAGTGTATCAGTTTTCTGTAGCTACTCTAACAAATTACCACAAACTTGGTGTCTTAAAACAACAGAAATATACTCTCTCACAGTTCTGGAGGCCTTAAGTTTGAAATCAGCATCATGAGAAAAAATTAAGGTGTCAGCAGGGCCATACTCCCTCTGGAGGCTCTAGGAAAAAAATGTATTCCTGTGTCTTACCACTTCAGATATCAACCAACATTTCTTGGCATATGCTCATACCACTGCAATTTCTGTCTCCATCTTCATATCACCTTCTCCTTTACACGAGTCTTCATGAAATCTCCTTAGTCTCTCTCTGATAAAGACCCATGTGACTACATTTAGGGCCCACTCAGATAATCCATGATGATATTTCTATCTCAAAATCCTTAATAATATACTTTGCCATGTTATTTACATCATTCACCACAGAAACCCTCAGAGTCTCAACTCATCCCCCCTCTCTTGTATTTTACCCCTTAGAAGATTCTGTATCTGTTTCCTCACTTCTGTTCCTTTCTCCCATTCTTCATACATTTTACAACCCTTCTTCATTGGCTTCTGGAATCCACAAATTACTATCAGCAATTTCTTCTCTGAACTTGATCTTTTCTCTGAACATTTCATTTACCTATTTGCTCTAATAAAAATATTACTATCTATTAAGAGGATCAGTTTCCCTCAGTCTACTCAAATGGTCACTGATTTTTCTCCCATCCTTATACCACTAAGCTTGGAAGTAAGGTAGATTGCTTTCTTGTTCCTTTTTCATAATTGTAGACCTTTCTTCCTCTTTTTTCCCTAGAATTCCCCATATCACTGAGTACACTTCACTTTTGCTTACATTGACTGGCCTTCTTTTTATATTTCTTCATTTCTTCAATACTACTCAAGTCTTAAATCTTGGCAATTTCAATATGTATATATGTGGATCTTTTAATACAATGACCTCTTTGTTTTATGAACCTCATTCATTTAATGATCTTTTCTACCACTCTATATCAACCATTCACTTTAATAGTCGTACCTCATACCTTTGAGATTAAAAATGATGGCTGAATAGGCAGACGTGTCCTGCGCCTTCTCATGGAGCAGGTAGAAGGAACAACAAAATTGAATAACATCCACCCAGAATTAGTGAATTATACACAACTTGTGGGACAATTCACAGCCAGAAAGGGCAGAGGATGCCTGGAAGATGGTAGGATTGGGGATCTGGACAGAAGAGAGAGATGCGTGACCACTGGGATGACAGGGTCAGAAGGAATCTACGCTGCACCAAGTCTGTGTCCCTTGGGGACACTCATAACACCTGACTGTGAAAGGGAGGTCCATAGGGCTGCTGGCAGCTGGGAAATCTAGATCTAAAGCAACAACCGTGAGAGGCTACACCTAGAAAGGCAGCCTGAAGAGTTACCCAAGCCATGCGGCACTGGGTTGAGGAGAGAAACTAATAGTTGCACCTTTGTTTTGACTCTGTTTCTTCCTTGCTTATTTGCTAAACCCAGTTCATAGGACCTTTCAATTACAAACACTCACCAACACTGCAGTGCAGGTGGAGATGTAGTTTTGTGGAGGCTGGGGAGAGAATGTAGAGGGGAGCAGGATAGAAAGAGGTGACCAGGAATATGACACTGAGACATTCCGGACCTTCCAAACATAAGCAGCCATTTTTCTCCTGAAGAGCCAGCCCTTCTAAGCAGCTTCAGGTAATCTAGTACAGCTGCACCCAGCCTCAAGCTTTGCAGAGGAAATAAAGACTCTGAATAGCCCCAAGAAGCCCTTGGGGACTGGGTTGAGGAGGGACTATTCAATCCCAGAAAACAATACAGCAACACCCCCAATTAAAGCCCTTGTCAGAAACAGATGCTTCAGTGAATAAGACTAATAGCAGGCAAACAGGCAAAGAGGGCAGATTGGCCCCACCTCCTTGCAGCCAAGGCTGTGGCTATAGACACAGAGGAGTTGTGGATTGCTTAGAACTTCAACACAATGCTGACTACCTAACAAGAAACTGAGAAATAGCAAGAGTAGGGTCTTAGACCAGCCCTCATGGGGCATTAAAACGTGGCTGAAGTGAACAACACTTCACTTTTTTATTTTTTAATAATATTTTATTTGTTTTCTCCCCATATATATTTTTTCTTCTTTTTTCTTTTCTCTCTTATGTTTTTTCCTTGTCTCAATATCATTTTTGCTCTCTTCTCTCTCTCTTAATTATCTTTTCTCTGGTGGTCACTTTTATTGGAGTTATCAGTGTCATGAATACATTCATGTTTTGTTCCCTCTGTGTAGTGTCTTGTCGAGTTGTATTTTGTGCTTTTCAGTCAATGTGGAAAAGAGTGAGCCACATAATCAAACACCCTGAGAGGAGAATCGATTCACAAATGGGACAATAACACTAAAGACCCAACTACACCAAGAGAACCCAAATATCAAAAGTAAGGGCCATGCCTAGAATACCCACCCTGAAAGACCTGAGATTGCACCACTGGGTCACACAAAACAGCTATATAAAACAAATTTTAAAAATCTGGGTAGCATAGCTGTTTGATCTAATATGTAGAAATAGCAAAAATGGGGAGACAAAGACAAAAACCCATACAAAAGAAAAGGAAGAATCATCAGAAAAGGAAATAAATAAAATAAAGGCAAGCAATTTGTCAGAGAAAGAATTCAGAGCAATGGTTATAAGGACCCTGAAAAGGATGAAAGACAAACTCAACTACATGTGTAAGAATCAAGAGGAAATGAAGAAGAATCAAGCATAAATGAAGAATGACATAGCTATAATAAAGATCAAAATGGAAACTATCAACAGTAGAGTAAATGAAGCTGAGGACTACATCTGTGAGATAGAAGACAAGGTAGAAAAAACATCCAAGCAGAGCAGCAACTGGAAAAAAAATAAACTTAAAAAGCAGGCGAGAGCCTAAGGAAACTTTGGGACAACATGAAATGAAACAACATCTGCATAATAGGAGAGGGGAGCCAGAAGGAGAGGAAACTGAACAAGGAATAGAAAACCGGTTTGAAGAAATAATGACAGAAAATTTCCCTGATATTGGGAAGAAAAAACTCACTCAAGTCCAAGAAGCACAGTGTCCCAAACAAGATGAACCCAAAAAAAGACCGACACCAAGACACATCATAATTAAATTGGCAAACATTAATGACAAAGTAAGAGTCTTAAAAGCTGCCAGAGACAGACAGAAAGTTACCTATAAGGGATCTCCCATTAGACTATCAACTGATTTCTCAACAGAAACATATCAGGCCAAAAGGGAATAGAATGAAATATACAAAGTGATACAAAGCAAGGGACTGAATCCAAGAATACTATACCAAGAAAGGCTATCACAGACAAAAAAGGGATAAGAGAGTTTATTACCACCAAGCCAGCAATGTAAGAAATGCTAAAGGGACTGCTGCAAAAAGAAGAAATAGAAAGGGAAGAAGGAACACAGGCATAAAGAATAAAAATGGCAATAAACAAGTACCTATCAATGATAGCCTTAAAAGTAAATGGATTAAATGCTCCAATCAGGCGACATGGGGTAGCTGAATAGATGGGAACACATGACCCATGTATTTGATGTCTGCAGGAGACCCACCTCAGAAGAAAGGAATCACTTAGACTGATAGTGAAGAGATGGGAAAAAAATTTTTTTCAGGCAAATGGGGATGAAAACAAACCTGGGGTAGCAGTGCTTATACCTGACAAAATAGACCTCAAAGTGAAGGCCATAGGAAGAGATAAGGAGCGCCACTTCATGATACTAAAGGGATCGATATAACAAGAGGATATAACTATGGTAAACTTAGATGTACCCAATACAGGAACACCCAAATATATTAATAAAAAAAAAAAAAACTTCTGAAAAATATCAAGGTAGAGATCAACAGCAACATAATTATGGTAGGGGACTTTAGTACCCCATTGACACCACTGGATAAATCCTCTAAACAAAAAATCAGCAGAGAAACAGCACTCCTAGATGACTCACTAGATCACATGGACTTAATTGACATCTTCAGAGCTTTTCACCCCAAAGCTATAGAATATACATTCTTCTTAAGTGCACATGGGGCATTTTTAAAATAGACCACATATTGGGACACAGGCAAAGTCTCTTCAAATTCAAGAAGGTAGAAATCATATCAAGCATCTTCTCTGATCACAAGGGCATAAAATTAGAAATCAACTACAATAAAAACAATGAAAAAAAATCAAACACTCGGAGACTAAATAGCATGTTATTAAACAATGATTGGGTTACCAAAGAGATCAAAGAAAAAATAAAAACATCCTGGAAATAAATGACAATGAAAACACAACAATCCAAAATCTATGGGACACAGTGAGAGCAGTCATGAGAGGGAGGTCATAGCTATACACGCCTACCTCAAAAAATAAAAATAAAAATGGTAATAAATTACCTAACCCTAAGACTTGAAGAATTAGAAAGAGAGCAACAAGAAGAGCCCAAAGTAAAGAGAAGGAAGGAAATAATAAAGATCAGAGCAGAAATAAATGACATAGAGACCCAAAAAGAATACAAAAGATATATAAAACCAAGAGATGGTACTTTGAAAGGATAAACAAGATTGATGAACCTCTAGCCATGCTCACCAAGAAGCAAAGAGCGAGGACCCATAAACAAAATCAGAAATGAAAGAGGTGAAGTAACAACTGACCCCACAGAAATACAAAAGATTGTAAAAACATGCTATGAACAACTCTACTCCAACAAACTGGAAAATGTATACAAAATGGACATATTCAAAAATACGAGCTTACAAAACTCAATCAGGAAGAATAAAGAAACCTGAATAGGCCAATAACTACTGATGAAATTGAAGCAGTAATAAAAAATAAAAAAAACTTTCAGCAAACAAAAGCCCTGGTCCAGAAGGCCTCACAGGGAAGTTTTACCAAACATTTAAGGCAAAACCAAAATCTACCCTCCCCAGACTACTCCAAAATATTCAAGAGGAAGGACACTTTCAAGCCTTTCTATAAAGCCAGCATTACCCTAATACTAAAAACACTGCAAAGAAAGATAATTACAGGCTAATATCCCTGATGAACACAGATGCTAAAATCTTCAACAAAAATCTAGCAAATCGGACCCAGCATAACATTAGAAAGATCATACACCATGACCAAGTGGAATTTATTTCCAGGATGCAAGGCTAGTACAATATTCACAAATCAATAAACGTGAAACATCACATAAACAGACTGAGAGAAAAAATAACATATTAATATCAATTGATGCAGAAAAGCATTTGACAAAATCTAACACCCTTTCTTGATAACAACTCTCAGCAAAGTTGGAATAGAGGAATATACCTCAACATAATAAAAGACTTAATGACAAACCTACAGACAACATCATACTCAATGGACAAAAACTATAGCCATTTCTCCTAAGAATAGGAACAAGATAGGGATGCCCACTTTCACCACTCCTGTTCAACATAGTACTGAAAGATCTAGTTATAGCAGTGGTTCTCAACCTGTGGGTTGTGACCCCTTTGGGAGTCGAACGACCCTTTCACAGGGGTCGCCTAAGACCATCGGAAAACACATATATATTTACATATTGTTTTTGTGATTAATCACTATGCTTTAATTATGTTCAATTTGTAACAATGAAAATACATCCTGCATATCAGATATTTACATTATGATTCATAACAGTAGCAAAATTATAGTTATGAAGTAGCAATGAAAATAATTTTATGGTTGGGGGTCACCACAACATGAGTAACTGAATTAAAGGGTTGCGGCATTAGGAAGGTTGAGAACCAATGAGTTATAGCAATCAGACAAGAAAAATAAGTAAAAGGCATCCAAATTGGAAAAGTACAAGTAAAACGGTCATTATTTGTAGATTACATTATATTGTACATAAGAAATAATAAAGACTCCATCAAAAAACTACTAGACTTAATAAGTGAATTTTGCAATGTAGTAGGATACAAAATTAACACCCAGAAATCTATGGCTTTTTTATACACCAATAATGAACTCACAGAAAGAGAAACTAAAAAATAAATAAATATACAATCCCATTTACCATTGCAACAAAAAAATTAAGATACCTAGAAATTAACTTAACTAAGGAGATAAAAGACCTGTACTCATAAAAATATAGGACATTGTAAAAAGAGACAGAGGAAGACATAAACAAATGGAAGACTATACTGTGGTCATGGATCGGTAGAATCAACATCATTAAAATGTCTGTGGGGATGCAATGGGGGGATATGGACACATATGTAATACCTTAATCAATAAAGAAAAATTTTTTAAAAAATGTCCATACTACCCAAAGCAAACTATAGATTCAATGCAGTCCCCATTAAAATACCAATGGCATATTTCACAGACCTAAAACAAACTCTCCAAAAACTAATATGGAATAAAAAAAGACTCCAAATATCAGCAGCAATCCTGAGAAAGAAGAACAAAGTAGGAGGAATCACAATACCTGATATCAAGCTATATTACAAAGCCATTGTTATAAAAACTGCATGGTATTGGCACAAGAACAGACATATAAACCAATGGAACAGAACAGAGAACCCAGAAACTGACCCAAGCCATCATGCTCAATTAACATTTGACAAAGGAGGCAAGAGCATACAATGGAGTCAAAGCAGTCTCTTCAATAAATGCTGTTGGGAAAATTGGACAGATACATACAAAAAAATGAAATTAGACCATCAACTTACACCATACACAAAAATAAAATCAAAACAGATAAAGGAATTAAATGTGAGATGGGAAGCCATAAAAATCTTAGAAGAATAGGCAGCAAATAAGTCATAGCAATATCTTTACCAATTCAGCTCCTAGGACAATGGAAACTAAGGACAAAATCAACAAATGGGACTACATCAAAATTAAACGCTTCTGCACAGCAAAATAAACCATCAACAAAACAACAAGAGAGCCCACTGCATGGGAGAACATATTTGCCAACCATATATCTGATAAGGGCCTAATCTCCAAAATTTACAGGGAACTCATACAACTTAACAAAAAGAAGATCCAATCAAAAATTGGGCAAAGGACCTCAGTAAACACTTTTCTAAAGAGGACATACAGAAGGCCAAGAGACATGAAAACATGCTCAAAGTCACTAATCATCCGAGAGATGCAAATCAAAACGACAATGAGGTACCATCTCACACCTGTCAAAATGGCTATCATAAACAAATCAACAGTTCACAAGTGTTGGCGAGGTTGGTGGCAATGCAGACTGGACTGCCTCTGTGGAAAACAGTATGGCGTTTCCTCAAAATATTAAAAATGGAACTCTCATTTGACCCAGTAATCCCACTTCTAGAAATATATACTAAGAAATCAGAAACACCTATCAGAAATGATATATGCACCCCTATGTTCATAGTAGCACAATTTACAATAAGCTACAATTTGGAAACAGCCTAAGTACCCATCAGCAGATGAGTGGATTAAAACTTGTAGTACATCTACACAATGCTATACTACCCTGCTGTAAAAAGAAGGAACTCTAACCATTTGGCACAGCATTGATGAACCTGCAGAGCATTATTCTAAGTGAAATAAGCCAGTTGGAGAAAGATAAATATCACATGATCTCATTCTTTTGTGGAATATAATGAGCAACATAAACTGATGAACAAAAATAGATCCAGAGACATAGAAGCATGGCCAACCTTAGAAAGAAGGCAGGGGAAGGGAGGGTAAAAGATCAAATAAAGGACTTGTATGCATGCATATAAGCATAACCCATGGACACAGACAGTAGGAGGGTAAGGGCATGTGCTGGGGGTTGGAAGTTTCCAGGGTGAGGTCAATGGAGAAAAATGAGACATATGTAATACTTTAAACAATAAAGAATTTTAAAAATAGTCATACCATTAACCTTGTCTCTACTAATAATTGCAATCTTGCTATAATCTCAATTTCATGAATCTTGCTATTTGAACACCATTCCTTCACTTTGACTTCACATCCTCTAATATTTCAATACTAAGGATCTTTCAGCTACACAAAAAAACCTCTAATCTATTGACCTATCACACTTTCACTGTCACTTACCATAGATAAGAGGGATACATAGCTCTCTTTGACCAGATAAAATTCTGTGGTCTATCTCTTGAATGCACTTTGTACTTATTTGATCCTTTCCCTCTTCATTTTTGCTTGGCCCAACCAATTTTTCACCTGTTTTGTGTTTGTGTGTCAATGCGGCTGCAGAAAAATTCAATAACCATCTTGACTGATGTTTCTATAAATCCATGATGATGAACATTTTGTGTGCACTTAATGCTGTATGACCCTAGCTTATTAAGACTTCTATATCATAAACAATTGTTTTATATCTTCCCCCTTCTTTTTCAAACCCAAATCATTTTCTCTTCCATGCTTATTTTCAGCCAATATCTTCCTGTATTACTCAGAAAACAGAAGGCATACGAAACAGGATTCTTACAAATTGATATCACCATGTTTATTACCAAGCAGTATCTATATCCTTGGACCTGTCTTTCCTTCTATTACCATGGGTCATATATCCCTCCTATCTAAAATCAATCCCTTCACGTGTGCTCTATGTCCCAAACTCTCTCAGTTTACTCAAGGACTTTGCCATAGCAGTTCTCTTTTTTCTCTTATAATCATCAATTTGTCTTTTCCTATTGGATCATCAACCACCACACAAACATTCTATTAATTCTCCCATCTTAATTAACAAATATTTTATTTCCCCCACTTCCCTCACAGCTGCAGTTTGATTTCTTAAGTCACCATTTCAGAATAATTTCTCCAAAGTGTTGCCGAATTTCTTGTCTCTAAATTTTCTCTTCCTCTCCAACCCAACTTCAGTCACATATTCACCTATGACACCCGCTAACACTGCTCTCAATAATATCACAAATCATATTGTTAAATTCAGCAGTGGCTTCTCCAATCCTCTTGTTACTTGTCCTCCCAGTAGAATAATCTGATATGCACTGGAAAGTTCTGGTTTATACTTTTTCGCTAGTATAATCAATATTGTGTAATTTAATTTTCAGAGAATCTGATTTGGATGTTAATGGTACAGTCACCCTACCTGTTAGTAGTATTATACAGAGTTGATTGATCTTTTCCTCCAAACATTTTTTTCACTTGACTTACATTCTTCTGGTTTTTCTACTTTCTTAATAGCTACTTCTTCTCAGTCTCATTTACTTATTCCTCCTCTTCTCCACAACCTCCTAATGGCAAAGTTTTGGGCTCAGTTCTGGACTTCTTTTCTTCTAAGAGATAACTGCTGTTGAAATATTAATGTGAGTACACTGAAAATAAATGATAAAGTGCTTTAGGCAATGATTTGTCACATAAGGGAGTCATTCCTCTATGATGACTTTCCCTTTGTAAATGAGACTAAAGCAAATAGATTTTTAGCAATATTTCAAAGCATTTTCAAAAGTCAATAATTATTTCTGCTTTACTTCTTTCTTGCCCTCCTTCTTGGCCCATTGTCTCATTGCCACTTATAAAAATAAAATATTTTTAACATTCTTGTGGTCCCCCCCAAAAAAAAGAAAAGAAAAAAAAGGACACTCAATTTTCAATCAAATGGAAATACAAGATCAAGCCCTAACTTGAGCAGTCCCTTGCAAGCGTGATTATTAATGCTAAATTCCACTAAAAGTTTATTTTCTGTAATAATGGATAAGAAAAAAGCTTAAACAAAAATATATACATGTATATGTAAAATGCAGATTGTTGCTTTGACTACGATATACAATCTGCAACCTCATTCTTGCTATCCAGCACTTTTCATACAATAAAATAAAACTGATACAGCATTGATTGCTTCAATTCTAAAGCAAGTACTTTTGCTCTTTTGTTTATTTTTTCGGTGAAGGGTAAGGGAGCCTTTAAGAGAGAAGCATGTTGGAAAGCAGCCTTCAAATATAAATGTAAATTACTACATTTTCTCAAATTGTAACATATCATTATCTTTCCCTTTCTTTAAAGAAAGAAAAACAAGGCTAATAATCATCCAGTTACATATTGCAATAGAATAGTTTCACTATTTTATTAAACCTTTATGTTCACTTATTTGTGAATCAAGATATTTGGAGCTGGAGTGGCCCCTTCTGACCTTTAAATGCCCTAATGTGAAAGCTGCTTCTCATTATTGAGCTACTCCTTGTCTACATCTTTTGTATTGTTATTTTTCTATCTTTGGATAATAAGTCTTATTTCATTCTTTACTGACTTGAGTTATTCTTTTTCTATTCAGATACCAAATAATTTCATCCCAAATTGGAACACATAGGTCCAATATTCATTCCTTCCTTCCATAAATGTCTCCATAACAAATCAAAATATCATATGGTTAGATACTTCTTAATGCACAACTGTGATCCATTAGCACCAGAACTGAAACCTCTTTTATATACATTAAATCTTTCTCCTTCAGTAGTATGTGATGTTTAGCTGATCTGTCAAAGTATTTCTTTTATCACATTCTTACTGTCTACTTTTTGTACAAAACCTCATTGTTGGGCTGCTTTTTATTGAGGCAAAGAAATCTTATATGCAATTTACATCCCATTAAGTGTTTGAAAGAGATAATCCACATTCTAATGGTGCTGAACAGTAAACCACAGCCAGTTCTGAGTTGCTGTCTGATCTTTTATTCAACTGTCTTTTGACCCTCTCTGACATGTCGGCCATCTTTCTCTTTAGAGCTTCCACTATTTTGCCTAAAGAGATACTGGACTAATTGTAATTTGTTTGAAGAGAGAAATAGCTGATGTGTTTCAATGTATTTGTTATAAAAATAGTTACTTTCAAATAGTATTTCATTTGATAATTCAAATATTGTGAATGTGAAATACTTGTGCTTATTGTAAAACTTGTTGTTGATGAATACTTGATAGATATTGAAAATATGAAAGCTGTTGTTTGATATTTAATGTATCAGTTTTAAAATCAGAGAGTCCTAGGCTTCTAATTTAACACCTCTGAGTTATATATGGATATGTATGAGCAAACTACTTAACTACTTAGTATCTCAGGTTTTTCATCTATCAGCTAATACCTACAACATGGAGTAGTTATAAAAGAAAAATGTCAAGCTATTCAAACTAAAATCCTGGCATACAGTAGGTCCTTTAATGACATTGCATTTATTATCAACAACTACATAATCTAAGTTGTGGAACCCTAATACTGTCCTTCAGAAGAGCAATGTTGGACAGCCTTTTAATTGCTGCAAGTATTATTCTTTGTCATTGTCCTTCCTATTTTACCAGTGTTTATGACGGTATTGATTTATCTTGGGATGAACAGTATTGCTAACATGAGGATCTTGGCCACCCAGGCTGTGACTTGGTAATTGTCTTTGTTCAAACAGGGACTTCATGGTTTCTGCTACAATCCTCTCCATATGTATTTCTGCTCTTAGTTCTGATGTAAGAAGCCTTACATACATCTGTACTCAACATTTTATATTGGTCAAAGTATATTTCTAATTATACTATCTTACAGTACCATCCTATATAATAAAACCATAATATGCAAATTGACCAAACAGTGGAATGACCGATCACTATCATGCACACTGACCACCAAGGGGCAGACGCTCAATGTAGGAGCTGCCTTCTGGTGGTCAGTGCGCTCCCAAAGAGGGAGCATTGCTCAGCCAGAAGCCAGGCTCATGGTTGGCAAGTGCAACAGTGATGGCAGGAGCTTCTCCCACCTTTGTGGCAGCACTAAGGACCCCTGGGGGATGTCCGACTCCAGGAGAGGGCCTAAGCTGGCAGTCGGACATCCGCCGAGGAGTCCCAGACTATGAGAGGACACAGGCCAGGCTGAGGGACTTCCCCCACCCCAGTGCACAAATGTTGTGCACCAGGTCTCTAGTAATTTTATAATGTGCTTGATCATTCAAGTATTTTTTTTTCTTTTAAAAATTGAACTAAGAACCTCAAATAACATAAAATGGAAGCTCTCATCTAGGCAAGACAAATATTCTGCTAACATCGATTCCCACCATGAATTATCAGAATGCACATTGCCTTTTATTTTTTTTTAACATAAGGTAATTTATAAGTTAAATGAGTTCATTTCTGAGTAAATATATTTTATACTTTTAGATCTCATATCACCTACCAAATATTAGTTTAGCAATTGCAAATAGATTCAAGGCATATTAGAGATTTAGCTCCTTCTTTGTATTGCTGCCAAAATTTTAGTTTGTAGTTCATGACATCACTAACACCTAAAATGATGTGGAACATATGGAGTTAGGATGTGGATAGAAAAAAACAGAAGCAAAATAAACCAATTACAAAGCTAGTCCTAAATTCCATTTACATTTGAAAAAATTAAATCCTTCACTTTGAGACTTCTGAAATCACTGAGTGACCTTGTAGAGCGAACTCTTTCACAAAAAAAAAAATTCATAAGAAGACAGGCACAGAGGAGACATAAAAAGAAAAAAATGAGAATTTCCAGGGAAGCAATAGATTCAGTAAAAGCCCTGAACAAAATGTGCTCTTAAAAGCCTTCTTGAGATTAAGAAGTTGTCTAAAAACAAAAATGAGTTTTCAAAAGCTGGAAGAATATTAAATATCTGATTTATTCACATCCCAAAGACAAACAAAGCTTATAATCAAAAGCAGAACATTTCATATTTTAAAAGGTACTTACCTAAATATCATCTTTTGACAGATTAAAAATTATTTATTAAAAATTAAAGTTACTTGCTTTAGGCTATGGAAATTGTTGTTCATCAGTTCTGCAAGATTCTCTCTCCATGACTTCCTTTCTCCTGACTTCTAATCCTGCCTCTCATTTATAGCAATAACATTCCCCTGGACATGGCAATGGTCCAAAAATGAACCATGAAAGATTAATCAGAATTTTTCTGGACTTTCATTTGAACATTGAAAGAAAAAAGCTCCCTTCCTTGGGTTGCAGTCTGTTAACATCCTTAAGTACCCAAAAAAAGAAGTAACCCATCCACAGTAAAGATATAAGATTAACAAATATTTTCTTGAGTCTTACTATGCTTGAGGTCAGATTCATACCTGTGAAATTCCATTATTTTATTTTTATTTGTGCAACTCTAAACTGGGTTTTTGTGACTTATAACCAAAAATGTCCTGTCTAAATATGTGTCTATATTATTGTGTGTCCTTCAGAAGTATAGACTGACCAGCATTTTCATAGCCACAAATATAATTTTTATCATTTTTCTTTAGACTCATTTTATAATGGTATTGACACTGTTAATAACCAGGTTATTATTAACAAGAAAGGAGTAAAAGGGAGACTAGATCATATAGGGATGTCATTTGTACAATTTTGCCAGGAAGCTGCAATTTAACACATTCTAAGTCTGTTCCCCACAGATCACTGGGAAAAGGGACTGGACAATAGATGCATGCCCAGTAAGATCTGGGTGGTGTAGAAAGATGCTTCCCTGTCAGTCATGCCTGGGAAAGAGTCAGTGGTCAAATAGGTATAGCCACTGTAAGAATGCGAAACCTAAGACACTGAACTCTGGAACAAAGGGAGTTCTCTCTCTTGCTGCTCACTCCTGACTCCTGGCTTGTGGGGCTCTTACACTCTGCACTCTCCCACATGGCCCACAGCCATGTGGACTCAACACAATGGACTAATTGATTTTTTATTGTCTGTTGGCCACCAAGATTTCAGTTAGATTAAGTGCTATTAGATGGTCAAAGTTACTCTCTTTTATCACTTCACCAACTGTAATTCATTTCTCCTCCATTTTTTAGGAAGCAATGTAGGTTAGTAGACAGAAGTAAGCTCATTTGACTATTTTTTGTACTTAGTCAATCAATATATCATAGAGCCCAGAAACCTGAGTCTTGCAATACTGGATTTCTTTTTTAAAGTATCTGCTTTAAAATCTTGTTTTAGGGAGATTAAAAATGGCAGTGGAGTAAGTGGAAGCTCACAGACATGCTCAAGGATGAAACTGGAATTACAATTAAAACATAGAAGAACCACCCTGAAAATTAACTGAGGACTAGCTGGAAAAAACCGTGATAACCAAGGACAGAAAAGGAGCCTAGAGACTAGAAGGAAGGGTAGAAGCATGAAAGGACTGACAGGGATTCCATAGACAGCAGCTGAAGGTCTGGAGAAATATCTCAGTGGTAAGGGGTTGCCACTGAGAACTCTGGGGTCTAATCCCTAAGCTGCCCCCCTGGCCCCCCAGCAGAGAGAACCAGAACTGAGAAAGGTGCCCACATATATCTGGCTGTGAAAAACAGCAGGTTGATGTCTGCCATGGAAAGAGAGCTGAAAATGCAGGCACCCACTTAAAAGGCCAACACACATTTTGAGAGCAGCCACTCATGTAGAGCTCTGGCAGAGGGAGGGTATAGTGGACTGGAGCTGTATAAACGTAAGTCAGGGTCAGGGGATCTGGGATTAGAGTGCCAAAGACAGACAGCCCAATTTCTGTGCTAAATTATTCCCTCACTCTGTGAAGATCATCTTTCTCAGACAAAACTTTGCTAATCTGCTGGGGGGAAGACAGTTGACCCACCTATTAAAAATCACTTGTACCACCATTTGGAGTTTCTGAGTCCCATTAAGAGACTAAAAATAACAATTAGCATTCAGGAAGAAGCAATTGTCCCACCCCATTGGAAAACTTCTCACCCCACCTGTGGGTGATTGCTTGAGGCTATTCCAGATTGAATCCAGTCTGCAGGCAGAAGCTATTCTCTGGAGGCTTTGAGTCTTTCCCTGAAGTAATTAGTAGAAACCACAGTTTGGGTCCCTGCTGGGGACACAATCCCAGACTGCTCAGCAAGGCAAAAGCCAGTGGGACCACAAGTGCCTGCAGCTGACAACTGTGGGACCAGCTCTATGGATAAAGGAAGTACCACTCAGTAAAGAGTTAATTAAGGTGTGAGACTCAAGGTAGACCCAGTCTCAGGGCTAAGGAGTCCCCAGCCACTGGATTGCTGGCATGACAACATTGGGTTTGACCCACACTGGCAGCAAGTCAGAGGGGAGATCCTTTCCACAAATGGGACATCAACAATCAAGTCCAAATTATAACAGGAGAGCCCAAGCAAGCACACAGGGGCATTTCTAGAGCATCCAGCTCAGGTGAAGAAAGTGACTTACACCACTGGACCCCTCAAAACAATTTTTAAATAAAGGCATTTCACAAAGACTAGTATGCATAGTAGTTCTATCTAAAACATAGAAGCAAATACAAAGCAACAGCTAAAGTGGGGAGACAAAGAAACAAACCCAAATGAGACAAAGGAAGGAATCTCCAGAAAAATAACTAAATGAAATGGAGGCAAGCAACTTATCAAATATAGAGTTCAAAGCAATGGTTATAAAAAGACTTAAAGAACTTAGTGCTAATTACCAGTACACGAGCATGAAAAGGAAAATAGAAGCCATTGACAAGAACCAGAAAGAAATGAAGAATGATATATCTGACATTAAGAACACATTAGAAGGAATTAAAAGTAGATTGGATGAACCAGAGAACTAAATCAGTGATTTGGGAGACAAGGTAGAAATAAATACACAATTAGAGCAAAAAATAATAAAAAAGGAGGAAGATAGCTTAAGGGAGCTCTGGGATAACATGAAACATAACAACAACTGCATTACAGGAATACGAGAAGGGCCAGTGGATGAGCAAGAAACAGAGAACCCATGTAAACAAATAATGGCAGAAAACTTCCCCAACCTGGTGAAGGAAAATGTCAAACAAATTTAGGAGGCACAGAGAGTCCCAATCAAGATAAACACAAAGAGACCCACACTGAGACACATCATAATTAAAATGGCAAATATTAAAAACAAAGAAAGAATCTTAAAAGCAGCAAGAGAGAGAGAGGAAATTACAAAGAAAGGAGTTCCCATTAGAATGTCAACTTACTTCTCAAGAGAAACACTTCAGGCCAGAAGGGAGTGGCATGAAGCACTCAAAGTAATGAAAAAAAAAAGGGGGGGGGGGGGCAAATCTAAGACTACTGAATCCAGCAAGGCTATCATTGAAAAGTGAAGGTGAAATAAGAAGCTTTCCAGACCAAAAAAAAAAAAAAAAAAAAAAGTTAAAGAGAACATTACTATCAAACCAGCAATGAAAGAAATGTTAAAGAGACTGCTCTAAGAAAAATAAAAGGAGAGAGAGGGGATAATAGCCATAAAAAATAAAATAAAATGGCAATAAATAAATACCTATCAATAATAATCTTAAATGTAAATGGATTAACTGGTTCAGTCAAAGACATAGGGTGACTGAATGGGTAAGAAAACATGACCCATACATATGCTATCTAAAAGAGACCCACCTCAGAACAAAAGATATATACACACTGAGAGTGAAGAGATAGAAAAATATATTCCATTAAAATTGAAAGGAGAAAAAAATTGGAGTAGCAATACCCATATCAGACAAAATAGACTTCAAAACAAAGGCCATAACAAGAGACAAAGAAGGTCACTACATAATACTAAAGGGAATGATTCACAAGAAAATATAACCCTGGTAAACATATATGTACCCAATATAGGAGCACCCAAATACATTAAGAAACTCTTGAGGGAGAGATTGACAGCAATACAGTTATAGTGAGGGAATTTAACACCTCACTGACATCACTGGATAGATTTTCCAGACAAAAAAATCAACAAGGAAACAGAAGCCTTAAATGACACACTAGATCACATGGATCTAACTGATATTTACAGAACATTTTAGCCCAAAACAACAGAATATACACTCTTCTCATATGCACATGGAATATTGTCAAAGATAGATTGCATGTTATAGCATAAAAAAAGTTTATACAAATTCAAGAAGGCTGATATAATAACAAGCATCTTCTCAGATCACAATGGCATGAAGTTGGAAATCAATGATAACAATAAAACTCAAAAACACTCAGATACATGGAAGCGAAATTTCAAGTTATTAAGCAATGAATGGGTTAACAATATGAACACGTAAGAAATTTAAAAATTTCTAGAAAAAAGTGAAAATAAACACACAACTACCTAAAACCTATGGGACATGGTGAAAGCAGTCTGGAGAGGGAAGTTCATAGCTCTACAGGCCTACCTCAAGAAATAAGAAAAAGAACTAATAAACTATCAAAATATATAAAAGCCCAGCAACCGAACGGTGCAACGACTGAAACAACCAGAACAACTGGTTGCTATGACGCTCACTGCAGTGGCAAACTGGCCTTATCTGGGCCCTGATTGCCCCCCCGCCCCAGCAATGTACCAAAGCCCCTCCTCCTGGATGGCCCCTCCTCTGGCCAGCCCTGCCCCTGATTGGCCCCCCATCCTGATCGGGGGTGGGGCCAGCCAGCAAACTGCCCACAACCCCTCCCCCCTACCAGCCAACCTTCTGGGTTCCTCCTCCTGGGCTGGCCCCCTGATGGGTCTCCATTGACGGCCAGGCTGAGAGACCCCACCCATGCACGAATTTGTGCACCGTGCCTCTAATCTAACCCTAAATCTAAATGAACTAGAAAGAGAACAGGAAGAAAAGCCTATAGGAAGTAGAAGGAAGAAAATAATAAAGATCAGGACAGAAATAAAAACATAGACACTAAAAATCAGTACCAAAAAATCAATAAATCCAATATCTGGTTCTTTGAAAAGATAAACAAGATTGATGAACTTCTAGCCTGACTCACCAACAAACAAAGGGAGAGGATCCAAATAAATAAAATCAGAAATGAAAGAGGTGATATAATAATGTACACCCCAGAAATACAAAGGATTGTAAGCAAATACTATGAACAACTATATGTCAACAAACTGGACAACCTGGGTGAAATGGAAAAATTCCTAGAACATATAATCTTCCAAAACTCAATCAGGAAGAATCAGAAAATGTGAATAAGCCAATAACAACTGATAAAATTGAAAGAGTAATTTAAAAATTTCCAGCAAACAAAAGTCCATGTCTGGATGGATTTACAGGAGAATTTTACTAAACGTTCAAAGAAGAACTAACACCTATCCTCCTCAAACTTTCCAAACAATTCAAGGGGAAGAAACACATCCAAACTCGTTTTATGAAGCCAACATTATCCTAATTCCAAAACCAGATAAAGATACTAAAAAGAGTATTACAAGCCAATATTCCTAATGAACATAGATGCTAAATTCCTCAACAAAATATTAGCAACTCAGATCAAACAATATATTAAATATATCATATACCATGATTCAAGTAGAATTTATTCCAGGGATGGAAGAAAGGTACAATAGTCACAAATCAATAAATGTGATACATCACATAAACAAATTAAAAGCCAGAAATCACATGATCATTACAATAGATGCAGAAAAAGCATTTGATGAGCCCTAACCAGTTTGGTTCAGTGATAGAGCGTCAGCCTGTGGACTGAAGGGTCCCAGGTTCGATTCCAGTCAAGGGCATGTACCTTGGTTGTGAGCACATCCCAGATAGGGGGCGTGCAGGAGGCAGCTGATGGATGGATGTTTCTCCCTCATTGATGTTTCTAACTCTCTATCCTTCTCTCTTCCTCTCTGTAAAAAATCAATAAAATATATATATATTTTTAAAAAGCACTTGATGAAACCCAATACCCATTTTTTTATAAAAACTCTCAGCAAAGTGGGATTAGAGGGATCATAATGCAACATAACAAAGGCCATACACGACAAACCTACAGCCAACATAATATTCAATGGGCAAAAACTGAAAGTGTTTCCCTTAATAACAGGAACAAAACTAGGATGTCACTTTCACTATTCTTAGGAGGGACCACAATACTGGCTATCAAACTACTACAAAGCCATTATAACCAAAACAGCCTGGTACTGGCACAAGAACAGGCAAATAGACCGATGGATGAGAACAGAGACCCCAGAAATTGGCTCACACCATTATGGTCAATTAATATTTGACAAAGAAGGCATAAATATGCAATAAAGTAAAGATAGTCTCTTCAACAAATGGTGCTGAGAAAAATGGACAGACACATGCAAAAAGATAAAACTTGACTATCAACTTACATCATATATATATATATATATATATATATATATATATATATATATGAAATGTGCAAATTAGGCCAGGATGTGTAATGCAGTGATTCCCAAAGTGGGTGCTACCGCCCCCTGGTGGACGCTGCAGCAATCCAGGGGGGCGGTGATGGCCACAGGTGCATTTGTTTTAACTTTTTTTGTATTACCTTTCTATTCTGAGTTCAATAAATAGTTTCATAATTTCAAACTTCAATGTTTCTAATTTACACCTTTCTTTACTATATTTTACGAAAAAGGTAGAAACATTAATACATATATCTTTCTGTTTAATTGCTATTAAAATTTTTAAAAAATTAATTTCCAGGGGGCGCTGAGTAATATTTTTTCTGGAAAGGGGGCAGTAGGCCAAATAAGTTTGGGAACCACTGTCGTAATGGGTCACGACCAGACAGGCGGAGGTTTCGTGCACAGGTGAGGTCCGGAGTGGAGACCGAGACAGAGACAGGGGCTGGCAAGCCGCTGGGCCCTGGCTTGGGCTGGCCCCCTGGAGCCAGAATGGACATGGACAGGAACAGGGGGCTGGCACAGGCCCGCTTCCTGCGGAATCAGTGCGGCTCCCTCCTGCCTCCCGCAGAATCGGCGCTGATCCCTCCCGGCTCCCATGGAAGTGACACAGCCCCCTCCTGGCTCCTGAGGGCACCAGTGGCTTGCTTCTGCTGCACAGCTCCCGTGGAAGCAGTGCAGCTCCTGGCGGCTCGCTGCGGTTCCCGCCGGCTCCCGTGGAAGTGGTGGGCCGCCTACTGTGCATGATATTGCGTGATGGGCTACCAGTATAAGAATAAAGTCAAGGTGGATAAAGACTTAAATGTAAGTCATGAGACCATAAAAGTCTTAGAAGAAAACACAGGCAGTAAAAGCTCAGACATTTCACATCGCAATATGTTTGCTGATACATCTCCAAGGGCAAAGGAAACTACGGAGAAAATAAACAACTGGGACTACATCAAAATTAAAAGCTTCTGCACAGCAAAAGAAACCACCATCAAATTGAAAAGATAACCCACTGAATGGGAGAACATATTTGACAATGATACATCTGATAAGTGGTTAATATCCAAAATATATAAATTACTTATACAATCAACAATAAGAAGACAAACAATCCAATTAAAAATTGTCAGTAGACCTGACTAGACATTTCTCCAAAGAGGAGATGCTCAGTCACTAATCATCAGAGAAATGCAAATTAAAACCACTATGAGATATTATCTCACACTTGTCAGGATGGCTTTCATCAAAAAATTAACAAAAAACAAGTGCTGATGAGGATGTGGAGAAAAGGGAACACTAGTTCACTGCTGGTGGGAATGCAGATTTGTGAAGCCACTATGGAAAAGAGTATGAAGTTTCCTCCAAAAATTAAAAATGGAACTACCATTTGACTCAGGGATCCTACTTCTGGGAATATATCCTAAAACCCCCAAAACACCAATCAGAAAGAATATATGCACCCCTATGTTCATAGCAGCACAATTTACAATAGCTAAGATTTGGAAACAGCCCAAGTACCCATCAGTAGATGAATGGATAAAAAAGCTGTGGGACATTTGCACTATGGAATACTACCTTTTGGGACAGCATGGATGGACCTGGAGAATATTATGCTAAGTGAAATAAGACAAACTGAGAAAGATAAATATCACATGAACTCACTTATTTGTGGAACCTAATAAACAAAATGAATTGATCAACAAAATAAGACCTGAAGCAGAGAGGCATGGAAGAGATTGACAAGGGAGATAAACCGCAGAACTTATATACTTACTAGTGGCCCAGTGCACGGATTAGGGCACATTGAAAGGAAATTAATTAGAATAAATATTTTAATATTGCTATTCATCCTTTCTCTATAATAGAAATGTCAGAGATGAAATAAAATTAGTAAAATGAATACATTCTGTCAGCGACGCTGGCTTCTTTCAGCTTCAGAGGTACGTTGTGCCAATAGTTGGTCTTCAGACATATTCTGTTGATGACGCCACTTTCTTTCAGTTTCAGAATGTCAACAAAAACAGCCAAATTTACGATCTACAATGACAGATCAAAACACATGTGTGTAGGCACCAGCGAGAGCTTTATATGCATTGCGCATGTGTGAGTCAACATTTACCAGTTAGTCAGTCAGACGGTTGAATGGATGGATGGTCGGTCACTTAGCCTTTTATATATATAGATATGTATAGCCAATGGGCACATGCAATAGGGAATTGAAGACCTGCGGGGCAGGAGGGGGGTGGGGTAGAACTTGGGGGGGAGAGGAAAAGGGGGAAAATTGGGAGATATCTGTAATACTATCAACAATAAAAATATATTTTAAAATGATAAAAAGGTAAATAAAAATCTAGGTTTATGCAGAATATCTAATAAGGGTTAGATACACTTGAGGTGTATACTTAAGGACAAGAGATTATTCTATGACATGACAATTAAGAGATGATTTGGTGCAAAGCCTTGATCATTCAGATTTTATCTCTATCATACACAGCATGCTTTTAATTTAGGATGAATAAAGCTTAGTGTTGTCAACAAGATTATTTTTGCCTTATTTCTTAAAAAAATAAAACAAAAGAAAAGAACATAAAGCACTGTTTAAAAGTAAAAAGTGTTTCAGTTCTAAGCGTATAGATCTCAGGTAGATTGAGAATCTCTATGACCACTTCCAAAGGGTTACTCATGAAACAAAGCAGATGACAAGAATGAAATAGTTGGATTATAATAGTGACAGTTACAATCTTTCCAGTGAGCTCTGTCATATCTGTAACACTAAGTCACATTATTTAATTACAAGTCTTTTGTCATCAGAGATATATAAACAAAAGAGAACTTTCCCATATTTTCTTTTCCTATTTCTTCTCCTTCACTTTCTTCCCAAATAATCTTAATTTATCTTTTCATTCTATCTCCTTAAAACAGGCTAAGTTACATAATTTATGATATGTTATTATAGACATAGACATGCTTATTCTAATATTTATGTGGAAAGACACATAGCTTGGATAACTAAAACAGTCTTGATAAAAAAAAAAAGTATAAAATGGGAGAATTCATTTTACCAATGATATTAAGGCCTACTTGTAAAGCTATAGCAATCAAAACAGTGTGATTTTGGCAGAGGGTTAGACACACAGATCAATGAAACAGAATAGAGGACCTATGAATAGACAATTTAATTGAGGAAGGATAGCTTTTTAACAAATCATGTTGGAATAATCGGACTTCCATAAATATCAATCTTAACCTTATACCTTAAACAAAAAGAAACTCATTATTAATCATGGATATAAATGTAAACTCTAAAAATTTTCGAAAAAAATCTTTGGCATCTAGGGCTAGCTATCTTGTTATTGAACTTCAAACCAAAGTACAATGAAACAAAAAAATACAAATCAGATTCCATCAAAATTAAGTACTTTTGCTTTAAAATAAACTGTTATAAGAATGAAAAGATGAGCTACAGACTAAGTTAATTTTTACAAACTACATATTCTACAAAAGACTAGTATGAAGAGAACTCTCAAAACTAAATAGTAAAAAAAGAAAGAAGGAAGGAAAAAAGACACAAATGGCAAATAAACACCTGAAAAGAGTTTTAAGATCATTAGTCATTAGAGAATTGCAAATTGAAACAACAATGAGATGTTATTAGATATCTCTCAAATGGCTAAAATGAAAAGTAATTGACAATAAAACATGCTGATGAAGAATAAAAGAAATTGATTCATGAATACATAGAAATGTATAATGGTAGAGTCACTCTGGGAAACAGTATGTCAGTTTCTTAAACTAAATATACAATCATCATCTGACTCAGCAATTGCATTCTTGGGCATTACCCTAGAGCAGTGGTCGGCAAACTCATTAGTCAACAGAGCCAGATATCAACAGTACAACGATTGAAATTTCTTTTGAGAGCCAAATTTTTTAAACTTAAACTATATAGGTAGGTACATTGTTATTAACTTAATTAGGGTACTCCTAAGGCTTAGGAAGAGCCACACTCAAGGGCCCAAAGAGCCACATGTGGTTCGCGAGCCACAGTTTGCCGACCACGGCCCTAGAGGAATGAAAATTTATGTTCACACAAAAATCTGCACTACCTATAATATCCCCAAAATGGAAAGATTCTATTTTTCCTCAAGAGGTGACTGGTTAAACAAACTGTGGTACATCCATACCATGGAATACTATAAAAGGCTAATATACAAAGTGTCCCTGTGGGAGTTTGACTGAGCGACCAGGAGTTCTATTGCTTGCTATGACTGATGTGCACTGACCACCAGGGGGCAGCACGGAATGAAGGGAGGCCCTGGCCAGCATGCAGAAGGCACCAATGGGCCCTAGGGACCCTACCTGTGCATGAATTTTGTATACTGGGCCTCTAGTTCAGTAATAAGAAGAAACCAAGTACTGGTAATGCTACAACTTCAATATATCCCCAGGAAATTATAATGAGTGAAAAAAACTAATCCCAAAGGTTTACATACTCTATAATTTTATTTATATTATGTTCTAAAATGACACAGTTATAGAAATAAAGAACAGATTAGTGATTGCCAAGGCTTAAGGATGGGGGAGAGAGAAGGGATGTGTCATTTTAAAAGAGTAACAGGAGGAATCATAGTGATGGAACTGTTCTGTATTTTAACTATGGTGATGGATACACAAACATACATATGTGATAAAATTGCATAAGTCTATGCCCTAACTGGTTTGGCTCAGTGGATGGAGCGTCAGCCTGGGGACTGAAGGGTCCCGGGTTCGATTCCGGTCAAGGGCATGTACCTTGGTTATAGGCACATCCCCTGTAGGAGGTGTGCAGAAGGCAGCTGATCGATGTTTCTCTCTCATCGATGTTTCTAACTCTCTATCCCTCTCCCTTCCTCTCTGTAAAAAAATCAATAAAATATATTTTAAAAAATTTGCATAAGTCTAAATGCAATTGTGTTTGTATTTCTGCACACACACAAACACAAGTGAACACAGGTACTACCAAGGAAATTTTTTAAAATGTTGGATTTTGTCAATGTAAGTATTCTGGTTATGATATCTACACTAATAAAAGAGAAACATGCAAATTAACCATCACTCCACCACTCCACTACACCCACAAGCCATGCCCACTAGCCAAACAGGAGCGATTATGCAAATTAACCCAACTAAGAGGGTGGCAGTCACGAAGCTGGAGCGAGCAGGAGGCTTGGGTTGCCCCTGGGAAAGGAGGAAGCCAAGCTTCCCGCCCTGGCCGGCTCTGAGCTCCACTCAAGGCTACAAAGTTTCAATTATAGAAGATAAATAAATCCCAGATACCTGCTTCCAGCCTGCCCTAGCCTCCACTCAAGGAGGCGCTGAAAAAAGGGGGGGGCGGTAAAGGAGAGACTGGGAGCTTGGGTCGCTGGGGGGCATGGCCAGCCTGAAAATGGCCATCAGCCCCTCACCCAGGATGGCCAGGCACCCCAGCGGGACCCCACCCACCCTGAAGGGGCTGTGGGCAGCCTGAAAATGACCCTCAGGCCCTCATCCAGGTTGTCCAGGCACCTCAGTGGGACCCCCACCCTGATCTGGGACACTCTTCAGGGCAAACCAGCTGGCCCCCACCTGTGCACCAGGCCTCTATCCTATATAATAAAGGGTAATATGCAAATTGACCCTAACAGCAGAGCAACTCGGAATCACTAGTCACTATGAAACACACTGACCACCAGGGGGCAGACGCTCAATGCAGGAGCTGCCCCCTGATGGTCAGTGCACTCCCACAAGGGGAGCTCTGCTCAGCCACAAGCCAGACTGATGGCTGCCAGCACAGCGGTGGTGGCAGAAGCCTCTCCCGCCTCCTCAGCAGCACTAAGGATGTCTGACTGCAGCTTAGGCCTGCTCCCCACTGGCAAGTGGACATCCCCCGAGGGCTCCCAGGCTGCCAGAGAGATGTCTGACTGCCAGCTTAGGCCTGATTCCCCGGGGAGCAGGCCTAAGCCAGCAGGTGGACATCCCCTGAGGGTTCCCAGACTGTGAGAGGGCACAGGCCAGGCTGAGGGACACCCCCCAAGTGCACAAATTTTTGTGCACCAGGCCTCTAGTTGTTCTATAATTTTGCAAGATGTTATTTTTGAAAGAAACTGGGTAAGAGTTACAGATAATCTCTGTACTATTTTTTTCAACTTCCTGTGAATTGACAATAATCTCAAAAAGGAGTTTAAAAAAATAAAAATGTTTAGTGCCTTAATCATACTAAAGTCATTTTTCCTTTATAACCCAAAGTTGATAACTGGATGCATTGATGGCAATTACTTCAGATGTTCCAAAAACACTTCTTTACATCACACTTCTATGGGGTCAAGTATAGAAACAATACAATCATTGTGAATTCCCTCAATCAAAGAGAGCCAGGATTTTACTGTGCTGACAAGTTTGAAATAAACTTGGGGTAGAATACTGTTGTTCCTTTGAGAAGACAATCTATGCAAACTCAGACAATAAAGTGTTCAAATTTACATGCGCTACCAGCAACTTTGTATAATGAAAGGCAGCTGACAAAAGGGGAATTAGAATTGATAAAAGTTGCTAGGGGCTGTCCAAAAGTCAAGACTATTTTATTAGTCATAAACAAGCCACTGGAACCTCACTTCCAGTTCACAAAGAAATTAAAGTGGCATCAAAAACAAAGTTGCTTTTGTGATTACCAGTGATCATTACAAAGCTATCAGTACACTATTCTCAAAATGAGTAGATGTTTTCCACAGGTAGCCAAGAATTACATAATTATGTGGTGCAGTCAACTTTTATGTAAAAGCGTTCAAAGATCATTGCCCAAAAAGATTTGGATGCAAACTGTGAGATTGACAAGGGCACTGAGTTAGGTTTCAGCATACAATGATGGCTCTCCAGGTACTCCAAGCATACTTCCACTGACTTCAGAGCGTTTATGGGCAGGTCTAAATGTTTGCTGTGCAATGATGTCTGGCTTCAATTAAGATAATGAAGAGACATTCGTATGCAATCATATATATGATAATCACTTAGATGTCTTTAGATCATATATTGTGGATGAGGATTAGAATTTATGGAGAGCTTGGACTTACTCATAAATATTTCATGACAGAGAACCGAAGTTCATTTGTAATTGTTTCCTATATTTAGATTTTTTCTTTGTTCTGACTTTACAAATGAAATGGTTTATAGGTTCATCTTTAACAAAAAAATATTATCACTTAATTTTCTTATAGTATCCTTAAGTAATTTTTCAACCAAATAGGTCAGTAATTCTTTATTAGAAAAAGTGTTATTCACACCTTTAGCATACACAATCAAAGTAATCAATTTTTTCTTGAATTTAATTTAATGAGCACTAACTAAGTGGGTCATTTCTTTTAAAATGTTTTTGCTATATTCTGGTTGTTTCATATTAACCACTTTTTTGAAATATTAAATTATGCAAATTAATTTCTTTAAAATACCAGAGATTTTACTTGCCTATAAAATTTGCATTGTTAGGAATATATAGCATAAAAAGAACCCAAATGCTATTAAGGTTTTTAAGCTGTCAACTGAATTGTGCACACTACACTTATTCAGTTCCCATTTGCTATCAAGAAAAAGTGCAAAGTCAAACATGTTCTTACAAAAAGCACTATGGGCTGCATGTAAATGAGCAGTCTTTTCCTGAGGGTCTATCTTCAATTTGATGGTGCATTTAAGTGCCTGCTTTCACTTAGAATAGACTGAAATATACAAATAGAAATTGAGAGCAGTGAAAATGCCATTTATCCAAGTTTTTTCCCAAGAATAAAAAATTGAAACAGATTATCCTGTCTCTTTAAAGCAGCTATTTTATTAATTAAACAATTATTTTCTATCAAGAAATACAAACATTAAAGGTAAAACAAATGCTGCAGGCAATAACTGGCCAAAAAGATATACAAAATTGCCAATTTTATTGAATATCATTCTTAAGTCATAATTTCTTTTATTTTTCTTTCTTGGTCTGTATATAACACTGATAACTACAGATGTTTGGGACTTACAGCTATGGCTACTTTAATTTGCAATTTTTCAAATAGTAGGATCTCTGTAGATATGAAAGCCTATTAATTCAGACCAAAAAACTGCTGATATTTTCTTCTTTATTTCATGATTTGTAGACACAGCTTATCTTTTTAATATTAGTTGTTATGGCCTGCATTATCAACATTTCCCATATCATAGTTACTTCTACAGTGGTTTACCAAGTGGAACCTATTTTGGATGAGAGTGAATTTGATAGGCCTGGTTACATAGTGGTTAAAAAGCACAATTTCTGTTGTTAAAGCGTACCTAGGTTTAGATCCTGAGTCTCCTCCTAACTAGCTATACCACAGAGTATTAGTCACTGAACCACTCTGAGCTTGTTTCCTTTCTAAACAATAGGTATAATCTTACCTAACTCAGCAGTGAAATAATATTTGTAAGTTTCTTAGAATAGCCCTGGAATTTAGAGAACATAGTAAGCGTTCTTGTTATTTCACCTTGCCTCTGCTGTATGTAGCACTGCATAAATTCTGAAGAGCAACTTTGTCCATGATGAAAGTAATTTTTTAAGTAATATTAAATAGAACAAATCAACTTAGTGTATGAATCAGATTCTGTATTGCTTGCAGAAATCCACCTGCCTCTTTTCTGTGTGAGAATCCCTCCTCATTCCACTGAATTAGGATTAATTCAATTGACATGCTTAATGGACATGAGCAGAGGTGACTTATCTATTTTCCAGGAAAAGCTTGAAGAGACATCCAAGTTACCACAAGCTCTTGGGGTCTTTCAGATATGAGAATTGGAATGTCCCACATAAAGGGGCTCCTTCAGCCTAGGCTGTGGAGCAGAGCTGAGCAGAGCTAAGCAGCAACCAAAGCACAGCAGTCAGCATATAATTAATGTGAACAAAAAATAAATATTTTTATTATAAGCCACTGAGTTTTGAGGATTGTTATTTCAGGATAATTGCCTAATACAAAATTTGATACCTAAAAGTAGGGAACATAACAAAACTCTAAACTGTGTGGCTTTGTCTTTGAGGTTAGGTGCCTGTATTGAGAAAACTGTTATTGCAGTCTGGAAAAATGACAGCTCATCCTATGCAATGGTAAGACAAATTGGATGGCAACTGACATATGTAATGAATCTGTGGCTTTAGACAAGACCTTACCAAATTTACCATTGCTAATATCCCTTGGTTGCTATTTGTTGCATTGAACAAAGCATGACAAGAAAGAGGTGCTCTCAGATGCATTATTTTTCAGGAAGGAGTATAAGTGAAAAAAAGAGAATCTAGGTTATTTTAAGACTCATTGAAAGATGCAAATATTCATCTCTGAGTAATAAAGGCTGATTTAGATGCAGTTTTGGTGCACACATCAAATCAAGGGTGAACTCTTCAAAGGTTTCATTAAAACTTCTGATTGGATGAAGGTGCCCCCAGGAAGTCCTTTCAGTTAGACAGAATGGTAGAGCACAAAGAGAAAGGATGTGGTCCTGCAGAAGCAGGGAAGGTTGAACATATACCTATACTTATCTTTAGAAAGAGAAATGCTCCAGAGAGTGTAGATTGGCCATTGGCATGTAAAACTAACTGCAGTCAAATGATAAAATGAAACACTATGAGAAGAGTTTGTAACTGATCAAAATGTGAAATGATCTTTGGTTCCTAAATTTTTCAGGCAAAAAGTAGTCTTAGATGACTTCTCAATCTATATAGAGAACATATTCCACTCAACTTTCTTATGATGTAATCAAGGAAAATAATATTAGAAACTACTATAGGGTACAATCAAGCATCATGGAGGTCAGTGGCCTATGTCCTACTCCCAGCTAAGATAACTAGGCCTATTCAAAAAAGATTGCTGCTGTCAAGGTAAGTATTCCATGCAAGTTTTCCCAGAGGGATTTTTTCAAATGACCATTCATCAGTGACTAAGAACCTTCCATTCTTACTCTATCAAGGTAGTACTTGATGTAGTTATCCTCTGTGGTTCCAGCACTGAATATGGGTGTTGCAGTGGGAGTGTAAGAAATAAGGTGAGCCCCCAAATTCAGGGGTCCTGGTAGAACACAAAACATACCTGGGAGCCAGGCAGCAAGGCAAATATCTTTACTTCTACATAGAAGGGTCCGCATCACATGGTCTGGAAGCACATGCACACCGAGCAGAAGGTCTGCTCAACTTTATATTCCCTGAAGCTTGTGACTTGTCACTCACTCTTGATTGGAGCTCAGGCGCACAGTCTTTCACGATTGGCTAATTCAAAGGGAGGGGTTAGCCTTTGTTGTTTCAAGATGGCAGCCCACAGGGGAGCTGCAAGTCATGAGGCCAACATGGCAGCAGTCTAAACTATTCTTTGACAGAAAAGATGACTTGTTTATTCTCACAGGAGCAGGAGGTAAATGATTTGTCTTTATGGATCATGGGGTTCTATATCATAATACTTGATGTGGAAGATGTCATGAGGTCCCAGAACTAGAACTTGATGTTGCGAATAGATGAATCTTTGGGGAATTCCTCTTTGGGGGAGGTGTACATGTGTTTTGAGTGCACCAGGGAGATTAAATAAATACTTGTGAATGAGAAGGCAGATTACAATAAACTTTAAATATTGTCACTTCTTCCATGTAGGAAGAAAGTATCCTGACCCTAATGACTTGTATGCAGACCTGTGATGCTCACCACATTAACACTTTAAAGTATAAGCCTGTGTTTTAGAGGAAAATACATGGAGCAGTGAGGCGGTCGTCCTGCAGTCCAGAGTGGAGCTCCAGCCTGCATGCAACATGGGTGTGAATAAAATTGGCTCTAAAAAAAATCACTGACATTTGGAGCTGTTTGCTACTATAGTAAAGCTAATAAGTCTGTCCTGAATCTCTTACTTTCAAATTTAGATTTTTTTTTCTTTAACTACAAAGAAAGCAGTGTTTGCCCTCTATCACCCCTAAAAATTGCAATCTTTCTTCCAAAGACAAATTCATTATGCATCCACCGATTAAGGAAAATGGAGAAAAACTATTGGCCACCTTTAGAAAGCTTAAATGTTGATCTAAGCTTCTAGTCATAAAAATTTAAGAAATTGTAAAGTGTAGTTCCAGAGCACGTTAAGTACTTATTATGGGTCAGATACTATATTAATATGTATGTGCTTTACAAAGATTTTTTTTTAACTTTCACAATAACAATAGGAGATAAAGGTTACTATCCATATTTTACATATGAAGAAAGAACTACTCAAGTAGATAAGCAATGTCCCTGAAATAACAAAGTGCCAGAGTTTAGCTCCAGTACTCCATGGTGTTGCTGACTCGGCATATGTCTTAATTGGCCCAGCAGCCTGCAGGGACTTTAAATTGACTTCCTCCTTATACAATCACATGCCCTAGGTGCCCTAGACACCTGCAGAGTGGCAAGAAAATGTAAGTTCCTGATAGGACTTCCCCAAGAGCGCTTGTGATTCCCTGCCTTCCGGCACCTTCCCCTTGTGTGCGTCAGACAAGACCACCATGAGACTGAACAAAAACCTGTACTTTTGGTTGAAATTGACCAATTTTGAAGACCTCAAACCTATCCACCCACTGGATTCTAATAAGTCATGTATCCCAGGTCCTGCGTTCTCTGTCTGCACTCTGACTTGAGCTGCCCATGTGGCCATTGAAGGTTTGCTGGGTATTTCCTCTCAGCCTTGTGAGTAATAAACTTCTCCACTTCAATTTCTCTTACGGTCTGTTGTTGAATGGGCTTACCATCCAGCACCCTGTACTCCACTTGACAAATGTTAATTTGAGAAGGCATACACAAAACCAGAAGTCCATCCTAGTGTAGCCAATGCTCTTTCCATTAATTCAAAATAATCTGCTACTATGTTTTCACATGTCATCACACTGTAACAAAATTCACAGAAACAATCACAGTAAAGGTCCTATTTTGGCTTCTTTATTAACACCTTACATAACCACAAAAAGATTAAACTGCAGCATTTTTGGATGGGCCAATCAAAGCCCTGTGAAAAAAAGTAAAGTAGCCATAAAATCAACATTAACAAACCTAGTAACATTATTTTTTAATTAAATCTTTATTGCATTAAAGTATTACATTTCCCCCCATTGACCTGTAGTGCCTAAAATACCTCTGGAATATGATATTCAAATATCTGTAATTAAATTCCTCCAGCACAAATATGAGCTGTGTTAAATTCCCGAATTCCACAAGTATATATAGTGATGAAATAACTACTTATTTGACAAACATCTGAGTTTATTAATCTAGTGACACAGTATGCATAGCACTGTTGGCTATTAATATGCATGCTGGAAAATAGAATAACCAAAATAATAGAAAAACTGCTGCTTATATTAAGTTTTGCTAAAGACATATATTTAATTATTAGCAATTCTATTAATTCTCAATCTCAATTAGTATTCCATACTTATTCTTAGAGCAGAGACTACACTGGCAGCTTTTATTTAATCCATAAAATTAGAATACTTTTTAATCTTCTTTTTAAAAATATCTTTATTGTTGAAAGTATTACATATGTCCCCTTTTACCCTCATTGACCCCTTCTAGCCTGCCCCACCCCCTCACCAGGCCTTCAAAATCCTATAGTCTGTGTCCATGGGCTATGCATATATGCATACAGGCTCTTTAGTTGATCACTTCACCCACACCTACACTCCCACACTTTCCCTCTGAGATTCCTCAGTCTGTTCCATGCTTTCATGTCTCTGGTTCCACTCTGTTCATCAGTTTATTTTGTTTATTAGATTCTACATACAAGTGAGATCATGTGATACTTGTCTTTCTCTGACTGGCTCATTTCACTTACCATGATAGTCTCCAGGTCCCTCCATGCTGTCTCACAGGGTAATAAATCCTTCTTTTTTACTGCTGCATAGTATTCCATGGTATAAATGTACCACAGCTTTTTTATCCAATCGTCTACTGATGGGCACTTGGGCTGTTTCCAGATCTTAGTTATTGTGAACTGTGCTGATATGAACATAAGGGTGTATACATTCTTTCTGATTGGTGTTTTGGGTTTCTTAGGATATAGTCCTAGAAGTGGGATCGCTGTGTCAAATGGCAGTTCCAAATTTAAGTTTTTGAGAAAACTCTGTATTGTTTTTTGTAATGGTTGCACCAGTCTGTATTCCCACTAGCAGTGTACTAAGGTTCCCTTTTTTTCTACATCCTCACCAGTACTTGTCATTTGTTGATTTGTTGATGGTAGTCCCAAGATCATTTAGTAATTTAAATGGGAATTATGACAAAATCTATCTTGACCTTCTCATTGCAAATGTTATAATTGCACAGCATCAAACACACACCTTCCTTACATATAGTCCATGCATATAAGATCTGATAAACTCACCTTGAAATGTCTAGATATTCTTCAATTCTGTGGCCTCAACTGTTCTCTCCATCCATCAACCATCTTCCAAGCCACCTTCATCTAGTGAGGTGTTTTAACATGAACTCTGAAACTCAAATAGCCAATTGCCTGACCACTATTCATTTGACTTTCTACTCCACACCTGAGTTCCTCCACTCACACTTCTACCTCATAGAGACCGTTAGTGCTTTGTTCCCTCCATTTTATTCTCCTCTGTGAGCCCTCTATGAACTCTTTGATCGCTTAATTTTATTTTTGCCTCTATTTTGTCCCTATTCAGATTGGATCTCAAAATGATTATATGAATTGTGAGCCAAGTTATATATAAGCACACCTATGAGGCTTTTTGGTTTTTGTTTATTTGTTTTTATGCCTTCCTACATCTCTCTCTCTCTCTCTCTCTCTCTCTCTCTCTCTCTCTCTCCCTCCCTCCTCTCTCTCCTCTCTCTTCTCCTGGCAAAACTGCAACTAAGGAGGCAGTTAAGCACTTTCTGAAAAATCACACAGCTCTAGAGATGGGGAACTCTATACATTTTTTCTCTAATCCAAATTCAGTGGAGACCTAGCAGTGTTTTCTGATTGCTGATCTTAGAAACATTACACCTATCTTATATTCCTGGATCACTCTGCTTCCTTTTTTGTGTGTGTGGTTTTGTGTGTTTTTGTTTGTTCTTGTTAATCCTCACCAGAGAATATTTTTCCCATTCATTTTGAGAGTGGGAGGGAGGGAGTGAGGAAGAACAAGGGAAGGAGAGAGAGAGAGAGAGAGAGAGAGAGAGAGAGAGAGAGAGAAAGGAGAGAAACACATTGATTGGTTGCCTCCTGCATGTGCCCCAACGGTGGAGGATTGAACCTGCAACCCTTTGGTGCCAGGGCTGATGCTCTATTGACTGAAAAACACTGGCCAGGGCTCTGCTTGGTTTATCTGTTGATTAGCCTCAAAATCTTCAAGTTTTCTAGTCTATGGTCTTTTGATATTTCATTCTTTAGATTTTCTTTCTGCTCTTTAACTATTCTTACTTTATCTCTTTGGCAGACTTCTATTATTTTACTAATTCTTTTAACAGTAGTATTTATTTCTTCCTGGTCTACTACTTTACTCATTATATCATGATATAGGTTCTCTCTGAGTAAACTCATTTTTTTTACGTAATTTTGTCACAGATCTATATTTCCAACTGAGTTTACCCTCTGAGTTTCAGACTCATATATCCAAGAGCATGTTGAATATATAGTTCTACCCAGAAGGTCTGTAATGCCTCAATCTCATCGTTTTTTACCTGGTTATTCCTCCAATATACATTCAATATTCCGAGCAAGTAATCTGGAAGAAATTTTGGTTCTTTTTTCCCCTCACTTCCCATGCCCAAGAAATCAATAAGTCCTATCAAATTATTCCAATAAATATTCCCCTAATCTTTACCTTGTTCATTTCTGCTCACTCTTTTCTGTCTCAGGCCTTCTTGTCCTCTGGCTTAGCATACTACAACTACTACCTAATTGTTATTTCTTCTGTCTTCTCTTTGTTCAGAATTACCAAAATTACGTATGTAAAAAACAGTCACTTCTAATACATTTCCTATGAAGCAAAGTCTAACACCATGTTTGCTCTCTGTTTAACTTTCTAGATTCTTTTCTCTCTTGCTCTCACTTTTATAGTAACAGATCTGTACCAATCATACTTTTTGTTATTGTTAATCCTCACTTGAGGATATTTTTTTCATTGATTTTTAGAGAGAATGGAAGGGATGAGGACAGAGAGAGAGAGAGAGAGAGAGAGAGAAACGTCAATGTGAGAGAGACACATGCTCCTAAATCAGCGGTTCTCAACCTGTGGGTCGTGACCCCTTTGGGGGTGGAACGACCCTTTCACAGGGGTCGCCTAAGACCATCAGAAAACACATATATAATTACATATTGTTTTTGTGATTAATCACTATGCTTTAATTATGTTCAATTTGTAACAATGAAAATACATCCTGCATATCAGATATTTATATTATGATTCATAACAGTAGCAAAATTACAGTTATGAAGTAGCAACGAAAATAATTTTATGGTTGGGGGTCACCACAACATGAGGATCTCTATTAAAGGGTCGCGGCATTAGAAAGGTTGAGAACCACTGTCCTAAATGCTCTCCAACTGGGGCCAAGGATTGAACCTGCAACCCAGGCATAAGTCCTTGACCTGGAATTGAACCCATGACCCTTAGGTCCAACAACCAATGCTCTAACCACATACCTTCTCCTATTTCCGGTATTTCTTCTAGCAAATTCTGATTCAGCCTTTCTAACTCACCTCAGAAAGTACTTTCTCCAAGAAGTCTTACCGGACTTCCCTATGGCTTTATCTCTTGCACATGGATTAAGTGCCTCTTTTGGTCCCCTCAGTGTCCTGAGTTTATGTTTACTTCTGTCTTCATCACATTGTACTATTCTTATTCATCTTTGTGTTCTCAGTACTTAGCATAAAATCTGGAAAAAGTAGATTTTAAAAATAGTTATTGAACTACTAAATACTTTTGAACATAATATTCTAACTATACAGCCTATCCAACTATTCTTTCTATGAATATTCTACACATTTTGTAAATTTTTGGGCTGACTGGCATATTTTATCCCCCATCTATGCTCTTTTGTTTTCAATATTGAATGTGATATAGGTCTGGCTAGTCATGGAGCCCATTCTCTTAGACACACTGGTTAGTTCAAAGGCAGGTGTTTGACTAAAGCAGTGCCAATTTAAAATTCCCCCTCTGTTTGAGATATGAAAGTAAAACTGAAACATTCTTTTCCATATGGACTTACAAAGTGGAGGAGTGTGAATTTGTAGCCTATGGTAGCAGCCATCTCCACCAGCTACATGGAGAAAATCTGGTTGCAGAAATAAATATGAAACCAAAACCCAGAAGAAAGCAGAGTTAAAAATGATGAGAGTCCTGATGAATCTGCAAGAGCTCTAAAACCAGTTGTATCTGAAATCACATTTTCCCTGGATCCAGAATGAATCTTCTCAGCACACAATTAAGGTGGAAGTAATCCTAGTGGAAGCAATCCTAGCTCAATCAATAAGCAAGTGATAATTCAGGAAATGGTCAATAGCATAAGAGCTCCTACCAAGCTATCAGAAGGCCACCTCCCAGTCTGACTGATATTGCTAAGTGTATGTTTATCACATGGAGGTAGCTTTTATACAAGTGAAGCCAGGTAGAGGTAGTGTCAAGAGATAAAGAAATAGAATGGAGAATAAAGGAAATAATAAAGATCAGAGCAGAAATAAATGACATAGAGACTAAAAAACAATAAAAAAGATCAATGAAACCAAGACCTTTTTCTCTGAAAAGATAAACAAGATTGATGTACCTTTAGCCTGACTCATCAAGAAACAAAGAGAGAGAATGAAAAAATAAAATAAAATCAGAAATGAAAAAAGTGAAATATCAACTGGCACCGCAGAAATACAGAGGATTGTAAGCAAATACTATGAACAACTATATGCCAAAAAGCTGGACAACCTGGATGAAATGGACAAATTCCTAGAAAAATACCGTCTCCCAAACTGAATCAGGGAGAAGCAAAAAATCAGAATAAGCTAATAGCAACTGATGAAATTGAACCAGTAATAAAAAAAAAAACTCCCAGCAAACAAAAGCCCAGGTCTGGATAGCTTCACAGGGGAGTTGTAACAAACATTCAAATAAAAACTAACACCTATACTCCTCAAACTATTCCAAAAAATCCAAGAGGAAGGAACACTTCCAAGATTTTTTTTTATGAGGACAGCATTATCCTAATTCCAAAACCAGATAAAGACACTACAAAGAAAGAGAATTACAGGCCAATATCCCTGATGAACATAGATGCTAAAATCCTCAACAAAATATTAGCAAATCGGATCCAGAAATATATTAAAAAGGTAATACACCACGACCAAGTAGGATTTATTCCAAAGATGCAAGGTTAGTACAATATTTACAAATCAATAAACATGATACATCACATAAACAAGTTGAAAGAAAGAAATCACATGATCATATCAATAGATGCAGAAAAAGCTTTTGACAAAACTCAACACTCATTTTTGATAATAACTCTTAGAAAAGTGGGAATAAAGGGATCATACTTCAATATAATAAAGGCCATATATGACAAACCTACAGTCAACATCGTACTCAATGGGCAAAAACTAAAACCATTTCCCCTAAAAACAGGAACAAGATAGGATTGTACACTTTCAAAAATTTTTGTTCAACATAGTACTGGAGGTCTTAGCCACAGCATGTAGGTCCATAGAACATAACAGAGAACCCAGAAATCTACCCATGCCATTATGCTCAATAAATCTTTGATAAAGGAGACAAGAGCATACAATGGAGTAAAGACAATCTATTCTATACATGGAGTTGGGATAACTGGACAACTAAATGCAACAAAATGAAACTAAACCACTAACTTACACCATACACAAGAATAAATTCAAAATGGATAAAAGTCTTAAATATAAGTCGTAAAACCATAAAAATCCTTGAAAAAAATATAGGCAACAAAATGTCAGACATCTTATTTAGCAAAATTTTCACTGATATAATGCCTAGGGCAAGAAAAACTAAGAAAAAATAAGCAAATGGTACTATATTAGAATAAAAAGCTTCTGCACAGCAAAGGAAACCATCAACAAAATCAAAAGGGAGACCAATGATACATCTGATAAGGTGTTAATATCTAAAATATATAAAGTACTCAGACAAATCAACAAAAGAAAGACAAGCAACTCAATCAAAAAATGGGCAGAAGACCTAAATAGACACTTCTCCAAAGCAGACATACCCATGGACAAGAGACATATGGAAAAATGTTCAACATCACTGATCATCAGAGAGATGCAAATTAAAATGACAGTGAGATATCACTTCACACCTGTCAGAATGGCTATCATCAATAAATCTACAAGTGCTGGCGAGGATGTGGAAAAAGGGAACCTTAGGACACTGCTGGTGGGAATGAAGACTGGTGCAGCCATAATGGAAAACAGTGTGAAGTTTCCTCAAAAAATTAAAAATGGAACTCCTATTTGATCCACTGATCCCACTTCTAGGAATATATCCTAAGAAGCCTGAACCACTAATCATAAAGAACAGATGCACTACTGTGTTCATAGCAGTATTATTTACAGTAGCTAAGATCTGGAAACAGCCCAAGTGCCCATCAGTAGATGAATAACAAAAACAAAAAAATGTGTGGTACATTTATACCATGGAAGACTATGCAGCAGTAAACAAAAAACGGATCTCTTACCCTTTGAGACAGAATGGAGGGACCTGGAGAGTATTATGCTAAGTGAAATCAGTCAGTCAGAGAAAGACAAGTATCACATAATTTCACTTACATATGGAATCTATTGAACAAAATAAACTGACAAACAAAATAGATCCAGAGTCATGGAAGCATGCAACAGACTGAGGGTCCTCAAAGGAAAGGAGGGGGTGGGGAAAGGAAGAGATCAACCAAAGAACTTATATGCATACTAGAGGCCTGGTACATGAAATTCATGCAGGGGGAGGGTGTGTCCCTCAGCCAGGCCTGCACCCTCTGCAATCTGGGACCCCTTGGGAGATGTCCGACTGACTGTCGGACATCCCTCTCACAATCTGGGACTGCTGGCTTTTAACTGCTTGCCTGCCTGCCTGCCTGATTGCCTCCTAACTGTTCCCCTGCTGGCCCAATCACCCCCAACTGCCCTCCCTGTTGGCCTGATCTTGCCCCGAATTGCCCTCCCCTGCTGGCCTGATCTCGCCCCCAAATGCCCGCCCCTTCAGGCCTGGTTGCCCCCAACTGCCCTCACCTGCCAGCCCAATCTCCCCCAACTGCCCTCTCCTGCTGGCCATCTTGTGGTGACCATTTTGTGGCAGCCATCTTGTGATGACGTTGGGGCAGCCATTTTGTGATGACATGGGAGTGGCCATCTTGTGATGACTTCAAGCGATGCCACCTAGGCTTTTATTATATTTACTAAATTTTTGTGCACTCGGGGGGGGGGGGGGTCCCTCAGCCCGGCCTGTGCCCTCTCACAGTCTGAAACCCCTCAGGGGATGACCACCTGCTGGCTTAGGCATGCTCCCCGGGGGATTGGGCCTAAGCTGGCAATCAGACATCCCTCTGGCAGCCTGGCAGCCCTCGGGGGATGTCCACTTGCCAGCAGGGAGCAGACCTAAGCTGCAGTCAGACATCCTTAGTGCTGCTGAGGAGGCAGGAGAGGCTCCCACCACCACCGCTGTACTGGCAGCCATCAGCCTGGCTTGTGGCTGAGCAGAGCTCCCCCATGTGGGAGTGCACTGACGACCAGAGGGCAGCTCCTGCATTGAGCGTCTGCCCCCTGGTGGTCAGTGTGTGTCATAGTGACCAGTCATTCCCAGTCGTTCTGCTTTTAGGGTCAGTTTGCATATTACCCTTTTACTATATAGGATAGAGGCCTGGTGCACGGGTGGGGGCTGGCTGGTTTGCCCTGAAGGGTGTCCCAGATCAGGGTGGGGGTCCCATTGGGGTGCCTGGCCAGCCTGGGTGAGGGGATGATGGCTGTTTGCAGCTGGTCACACCCTCTTCAGGGTGGGGGTCCCCACTGGGGTGCCTGGCCAGTCTGGGTGAGGGGCTGAGGGCCATTTTCAGGCTGGCCGGCGACTGAAGCTCCCAGTCTCTCCTTTTTTTCTTTTCTTTTTTATTCTGGGATTTATTTACCTTATAAAATAGAAAATTTGTTGCCACCCTGCTTGCTCCAGCTCTGAGGCCACGGCCTGCTGAAAGCAGGTATCTGGGGTTTGTTTAGCTTCTATAATTGAAACTTTGTTGCTTTCGGAGCTGTTGCTTTCGGAACTCAGAGCTGGGCCGTGGCAGGTGGGGAACCTTGGCTTCCTCCATCACTGGAGCAAGCAAGCCTCCTGCTTGCTTCAGCTGCATGGCTGCCGGCCGCCATCTTAGTTGGTGGTTAATTTGCATATCACCCTGATTAGCCAATGGGAAGTTAGCGAAGGTACGGTCAGTTACCCTCTTTGTCTTTTATTAGATAGGATATAGGACATGGATAAGCCATGGACACATACAATAGTGAGGTGAAAACCTGGGGATGGATGGGATTGGGGAGGAAGGGGGATCAATGGGGAATAAAAGGGACAACTGTAATACTTTCAACAATAAAGATAAACTTTTTAAAAAGATATAGAATGGTATCATCTGTCAACCACTGAAACCTACTTATACCAGAAACTAGTTTATACACCTTGGACTTCTCCTTAGGTGAGACAAAACTTGTTTATTCTATTTTTATTCTTTATTAAAATAATTTGAGATGAATTTTTGTCTTTTATTTACAACTAAAAATAAGTCCTGATTAACTTAACTAGAGTTCCTGTTTTCAAGGACATTTTAGACCACTGACAATGGAGGAGAAAGACCTGCCCCAAATACTACACTGCTCTATACAAAAGAGCACATAAAATGAATTGAGAGCCCTTAAGAATAATTAATTATTTAGAATAGAGGAACTATAGATTTATGGATAAAAGATAGAGTTTAGACATGAATAAATACACTGAAAGTATTAATATTTTAAATTATTAAATAAAGTCTGTAAACTTGATTTAAAAGTACATTATCTGTTTTTCTTTTAGAATCATTATACTATTTTGTTGAGATAAAAGAATATAGAAAAATAACTTTCATTATATAAGTGCTATTCACAATTTCAAGTGAGCTTGTTTAGGTCAGTGTTGTGGGTGTTAAGGAGATATGCTACAAAGATGTCAAAGTCAAGTAAATATCTCATTATGAGTTACTGTTTCAGAAGAGGTGATTGTTGCCCTACATAAAGTTCTTTTGGAAAAATATAAGGTGTAATGAATAATTTATCTTTGGATAACCTTGCTGTATCAAGTCAAGAAATACATAGTGCCCTAGCTGGTTTGCTCAGTGGATAGAGCATCTGGCCTACAGACTGAAAGATACTGGATTCAATTCCAGTCCAGGGCACATGCTTCAGTTACAGACTCGATCCCTGGCCCTGGTTGTCACTCTCACATCACTCTTTTTCTCTTCCCCTCCATTCCACTCTCTCTAAAATTCAATGGAAAAATATCCTCAGGTGAGGATTAAAAAAAAAAAAAAAAAAAAAGGAAAGAAATAGATAGTTTTAGTTTAGCTGATGTTGCTCAGTGGTTGAGCATTGACCTATGAAACAGGAAGTTATGGTTTGATTCCTGGTCGAGCACATGACCAGGTTGTGGGCTCGATCCCCATGGGAGCATGCAGGAGGCAGCTGATCAATGATTCTCTCTCATCATTGATGTTTCTATCTCTCTCTCCCTCTCCTTTCCTCTCTGAAATCGATAAAGGTATATTTTAAAAAAGAAATAGATAGCTTTAGAAAGTGCACATAAGCAGATTACCTCAAAGAACAAAACTCTGGGCATAAAGTGGGTCAAGGATAGTCCTCCCAAGTGGGTTACTTTTGCAGTATTTTTCTATGTATCTTAAAAATAACAGTGTTCTTGCAGAAAATGTATGGTGCTTAGTACATCCAATGACAGAAACAGCTATAGCTAAAGGGGAAGACTATGTAAGCCTGTCTATTCTTACAGGTCAAAACGAAACTAATCATCTCCCTCTTTCCATCCCAAATTTGCTCATTCATTTTATTCTCAATCTCAGAAAACAGCACTCTGTTGTATCTATCAGTTACTAGACCTAGAATCCTGTGAGTCCTTTTATATTCTTTCATTTCTCCCCTTTTTCAGGTTTTCTCACTGTGGTCTGTCCATTTCAGTACATCAGCATTAAAACAACATCTACACCACCCACATATTTCCATTTCCTACTTCTATTGCCTTAATTCTGTTGCCATCACCTCTCTTTCTTGTCTAACTGTACTTCCAGAGAGAAAGGCTTATAGGAGCAAAAATGAATATTTGTGAGCTAGACAAGAGAGTAAGAACAGCAAAACAAAAACATTTGTCTGGGAAAAAAAAACATCTAGGTCAAACTGGAAAAAAAAATTAAGAGGAGGAGAGGCCATGTTTTTAGTTTGGAGTTAAACTGGGAGGAGAGGGTATAGTGTATATTGGGTTAAAGGCATAAGGAATAAGGAAGCAAGCAGTGGATATTTCCTGAAGAAGGCAAGCATGAGGGGATTCTAAGGCAGGGTGGCATTACCTATGGGAGGACTTTTACATAGCTCATATGCCCATGCATAATTAAGGCACATTTATTCTAGTGGCCTAGAGAAGATCGACCTCCAGGAAATTTGCATTAGTCTCTCCACTGAATTTTTCATCTAACTGAAAGTCTTTTTTCACAGTTATATTTCTCTCCTGCTTAAGACCTTTAAGTGGCCAAGCTCAGTATGAAAGTCATTAAAAATAATATGTTAACTGATCTTGATCCTTTAGTGCCAATGAAACAGAAAAGGAGGTGTTGTCAATATCCAAGACAGGAAGTAAGTATATCAAGCACCACCAGTCTGTGCAACACGCTATGTGTATAACTGTGTCTAGAATAGCTTGATCTATAGGAGAAACAACTCAATTCAATTGACCGTAATCTCCCAGTTCCCTTTAACTATCCATGCACGGTTGTTATGTTAACATCCTGCATTTCATATTACCCTTACTATTTTTATGTCCTTGTTCAAAGCTCTGATTTTCTTTTCTTCTCCTGGATTTCTATATAGTGAAGTATGGTAGCAATCATCTCAGGTAGAAACTATAGTTTAACTTTAACCCTGCTGTTTGGCTTCTGTACTTATTTGCTTAGTTTAATAATATAAAAGTTATTTTGATTTTCTGAATTATATAAATCATCCCATTCGATTGAATACCTTATTGATTGTAATGTGAATACCCCATTGGTTGTGGTCATATGGTTTTAGAAAGCACATTCTTCTGTACCTGGGAACCAGGAAAGCACAATTATCCCAAGACCCGAGGGCTCCAGATAATGTGTCCCTGTTGACTCAGTGGTCCCAAGACCCGAGGGCTCCAGATAATGTATTCCTGTCAACTCAGTGGTCCCAAGACCCATGGCTCCAGGCAATGTGTTTCCATTGATTCAGTGGTCTGGAGACCCAAAACTATAATTTAACATGCTTAATTCTGCTTCTGTAAACTGCTTTTTTGCAAACCAGGTCCCTCATTCCAAACCCTGGGATATAATCAATACCTTTGTGATCTTTGCCTATATAAATCTGGTTTGGGGGCTGGGGAGGGTACTATGAGATTTGGGAGAGCAAAATGCCCCCTCGTAGTCCAGGATTTGCAATAAATGTGACTCCTTAATTTGACTTCTTGAGGCGTCCTTGTGTGATTTGCAGGGTACATTACAACAATAGCTTCTGTTGGAACACTCAGGAAAAGGCTTAGCTGGGATTGGGAGCAATATTTAAGTCCAACTACTACTTCCTACATGTGGCTCTTCAAGATTGGGAGAATTACATACACTCAGCAGGAGAAACCACATTTGCAAACTGAATGGGCTCCAATGGCCCCACAAACAGCTCTCTTTAGTTAACCTTCACGAACAGTTGAAAGACAGTGCTCCCCACACAGGACCTGGTAGCATGGTAACTTTGCCTTCTGTATCCAAAAGAACCATAAAAGTTCATGCCCTACCTCTGCTGGAAGCTCCTTAACATATTAAAATAGATGATTATGGCCTTTATTTCCCCTTGGGGTCAGGGAAACCTTGGTCTCATGCCAATTTTCTTTCTCCTTAAAGCAGCTAAAGTTGGCTTAGAAATCAAGGGAGGAGAAAGTGGCTCTGTGCCAGGAAGGAAGTACTGTTATCTGAATATGTGTGTTCTCCCAAATTTTATGTTGAAATTCTAATGCCCAATATGGGGGTATTAAGAGGTATTAGAGAGATGCTTAAATTGTGAAGTTGGATCCTTTATTAATGGGATTAGTGCTTCTGAGACCCTACAGAGCTCCCTAGCCCATTTCACCATGTGAGGACACACCCAGAAGTCTGCAGTGCAGAAAAGACTTATCCCTTGACCATTCTGATTTCAGACTTCCAGCTTCCAGAACTGTGGAAAATAAATTCACATTGTTTATAAGCCACCCAGTTTGTGGTATTTTGTTATAGCCATCCCAACAGAGTAAGATAGCATGGAACATTTACCTGTGGTTTTGAGCTGAGCTAGCACTGCTCCTGGCTCAATAAAAATAACTTTTTGATTCTGTTTGTCCATTTAAATCCCTATATCAGGTGGCAAAGTCATCATTATTGCCATTGTTTATGTCAGTTTTGGGGACCCGTTGACTCAACAGCTACAGCCACACTGCTTTCTGCTGCAGCTGTAGTATTTGCCCCTTTTTGCTTATTCAAGCTGCACCTCACACTTTTTGTTAAGAATCCACCTTAACTCAGGGCATTTGCAGCCACGTCATGAAAACATCTTTTAAATCTCACTTGGTCTTAATGTACTGTCTAGAAAAGTTCTCCAGGTTAATAGGGCTGACCACAAGAACTTACCTGGATGTATTTGGATCATTTCTCATTCCCTATTGAATGACCTTCTTTGGCATTATAGACCCAACTCTCCCTGGTAGTCTCAGAATACTAGGCAGGCAGGCATTTATGAATGAAACACTGTATATCTGTGTCAAGAAAATCTCTCTAAGAGGTTCAAAGCTCCCTTAGAGCACACAGGACTGAGACATTATTTTAAGTAGGATGTTTAAGGAAGGCCTCACCAAGGAGATGATATTGTAGAAGGGTCTGATTAAACTATGAAAATGAACCACACAGTAATTTGGGAGAAGAATGGTCCAGGATAGGAAATAGCAAGTTCAAGGACCCAGAGAAAAAAGCTTGAGGGTGTATTAGATGAAAAATAGATAGCAGTATGACTGGGATGGTGTGGTAGAAAACTGTTAATTCCAATACAATGTCTAAAAAAGGAACTATTAAAATATAATAATTCATGAGTACAATTCAATATTCATCCATCAAAAATATTAATGTTGCATGTTTTCCCATATTTTTTCACACATATCTTCTCATATTTACATGTTTTCCCTTCTCTGCCACCTCCTTTTTTTTGTCTTAATTCTTAACTATCTTCTAAACTATACTTGCAGGAGATAATTAAAAATGTCAGCAGAGTAAGTGGATGCTGCATGGACATGCCCCAAGGACCAAACTGGAATTAAAACTAAAATACAGAAAAACTTCTTGAACAATCAATGGAAGACTTGCTGGAGAGAACCCTGATAACTGAGGACAAAAAGTGGAGACCTCATAGAGATTGGTAAGAGGGACAGAGATGCAAAAGGGCTGGCTGGACTCCCACAGACAGCAGATGAAGTTCCAGGGAAATATCTCAGCTGTGGAGGGTTGCCACTGAGAACTCTTGGGTCTATTCCCCAAGTTGAGCCCCCCAGCAGAAAGCACCAGAACTGAGAAAGGTACCCACATAACATCTGACTGTGAAAAGCAGTGGATTTGCTGTCTGCCAAGGAGAGATGGCTAGAAATTCAGGCACCCTCTTAAAGGCCCAACACACAGAAATTTTCTGTAATACCACTCACCTTGTGCTCTGGCAGAGGGAGGGCAGAGGGGACTGGAGGTGTGTGAACAGAAGCCAGAGTTAGGGGTTCTGGGGTTACAGCTCTGGAGGCAGACTCCACAATTTCCTGTTCTGAGTCATTCCCTCATGTTGCAGAGGACAACATTCTCAGGTGAACTTTTGCTATCCAGGCAGTTTGGGCCTGGGGAAAGGAAGTTTCCCCACCCTGTTGGAAAACCCAATGCCCCACCCTGTGGACTTTGTGAGGCCCATTAAGAGACTGAGAATAATTATTAGCTACCAGGCAGAAGCAATTGCCCCATTCTGTTGGAAAACCTCTGACCCACCTGTGGGCAATACTCTTAGGCTACTCAAGTCTGAATATAATCAGTCTACAGGCAGAGACAGGTCTTTGGAGGCTTTGAGTCTTTGCCTGATCAAATTAGTCAGAAACAGCATTTGACACTGTCCTGCACTAGAGATTGGGAGGCATAGCAGATCTACCTAATACATAGTCACAAATCCAAACAGACAGCCAAAATGGGGAGACAAAAAAAAAAAAAAAAAAAAAAAAACAAGCCTCAAAAAAAAGAACAAGGAATTCTCCAGAAGAAGAGCTAAATGAAATGCAGATAAGAAATTTATCAGGCATAGAGTTCAGAAGAATGATGGCAAAGATGCTCAACAACATGAGAAAAGATATTGTAAATATGAAGATTGACATAACATGAATAAAGAACACAGTGAAAGGAATACACAGGGGATTAGGGGAAGCTAGGGATCAGATCAGTGAATTAGAAGACAGGGTAGAAAAAAGTCACTCAATCAGAGAACCAAAATAAAAATAAAAAATAATTAAAAAACAGGAAGACAGCTCAAAGAAGCTGGGGCAACATGAAATGTAACAATATTCACACAGTAGGTGTGCCAGAAGAGGCAGAAAGGGAGAAAGGGATAGAGAACATGTTTGAAGAAATAATGGCAGAAAACTTCCGAAACCTGATAAAGGAAAAGGTCACACAAGTTCAGAGGCACTGAGAGTCCCAAGCAAGAAGAACACATATAGGCCCATTTCCAGACACATCATAATTAAAATGCCAAAAATTAAATGCAAAGAGATAATCTTGAAGTCAGCAAGAGAAAAGCAAACTGTTACCTACAAAGGAGCTCCCATAAGGCTGACACCTGATTTCTCATCAGAAACTATAGGCCAGAAGGGAATGGCATGAAGTACTAAAGGTAATGGGAAGCAAGGATCTGGAACCAAGATTACTATATCCAGCAAGGATATCATTCGAAATAAATGGTGAAATAAAGAGTTTCCCAGACAAAAAAAAAAGAAGAAAAAAAATGTTAAAGGAGTACATCACCACCAAGCCAGCATTACAAGACATGCTAAGGGGAATGCTGTAATGAGAAGAAGAAATAGAGAGAGAAAACTGAGGCACACAGAGTTAAAATGACAATAAATAAGAACCTATCCTCTTTAATAAAATGCTAATATGCAAATTGTCCCTTCAGGAATTCAACCAACTGGGAGTTCAACCGCTCTCTATGACATGTGCTGACCACCAGGGGGAGGTGTGGAATGAAGGAAGGCCCTGAACAGCAGCTGGAAGGAAGCTCCTGGCCAGCAGCTGGAAGGCCCTGATTGGCCCTGATCTCCGGCCAGGCCTAGGGACCCTACCCATATACAAATTTCATGCACCGGGCCTCTAGTCAAGAATTACCTTAAAGTTAAATGGATTAAATGCTCTAATCAAAGACATAAGGTAGATGAATGAATACAAAACCATGACCCAACTATGTGGTGTCTTCAAGACACCATCTCAGAACAAAAGACACACACGGGGTGAAACTGAAGGGATGGAAAATAATTTTCCATGTAAATGGAAAAGAACAAAAAAACTGCAGTAGCAATACTCATATCTGACAAAATAGACTACAAAATGAAGGCCATCACAAAAGACAACAAAGATCACTATATAATACTCAAGGGATCAATCCAACAAGAGAATTTAACCCTGGTAAACATATATGCACCAATATAGGAGCACCTAACTATATAAAATACTTCTAGAGGACTTTAAGGAAGAGATTGACAACACAGTCATAGTAGGAGACTTTAACATCCTGTTGACTTCATATGATAGATCTTACAGACAAAAAATTAGCAAGGAAACTGACTTTAAAGGACATCCTGGATCAGATGGATTTAATTGACATTTCTAGAACATTTCATTCCAAAGCTGCACAATATATATTTTTCTAAAGTGCACATGGATCATTCACAAAGATAGACCACATGTTAGGATACAATACAGGTCTCTACAAGTTCAAGAAGATTGAAATCATATATCAAACATCTCTCATATCACAGTAGAATGAAATTAGAAATGAACTACAGTAAAAACACCCAAAACCATTCAAACACATGGAGGCTAAATAGCATGTTATTAAACAATAAATGGGTTATGAACAAGATCAGGAAAGAAATAAACTTCCTATAAACAAATGAAAATAAACACACAACAACCCAAAATGTCTGAGATACAGCAAAAGCAGTCCTGAGAGGGAAGTTCATAGCACTACAGACCTACCTCAAAAAACAAGAAAAATTAATAATAAACTATTTAACCTGACAACTTAAAGAACTAGAAAAAGAACAAAAAGAAAAGCCCATAGAAAGTAGAAATAAGGAAATAGTAAAGATTAGAGCAGAAATAAATGCCATAGAGACTAATTTTATATATATATATATATATATATATATATATATATATATATGAAGCCAAGAGCTGGTTCTTTAAAAAGATAAACAAGATTGATGAACTGGTAGCGAGACTCATCTGATAACAAATATACAAAATCAGAAATGAAAGTAGAGAAGTAACCATTGACACCACAGAGGACTGTAAGAATTGTACGGATTTTAAGAAAATACTATGAACAACTACATACCAACAAGTTGGACAATGTGGATGAAATGGAAAAATTTCTAGAAAAATACAATCTCCCAAAACTGAATCAGGAAGAATAAAAAAACCAGAATAGGCCAGTAACAACTGATGAAATTGAAGTAGTGACCAAAAAACTTCCAGCAAACAAAAGCCCGGGTCTAGATGGCTTCACAAGGGAGTTTTACTAAACATTCAAGAAGAACTAATACCTATACTCCTCAAACTGCTCCAAAAAAATCCAAGATGAAGGAACACTTCCAAGCTCTTTTTATGAGGCCAGCATTATCCTAATTCTAAAATCAGATAAAGACACTACAAAGATAGAGAATTACAAGCCAATATCCCTGATGAACATAGATGCTAAAATCCTCAACAAAAAGTTAGCAAATCAGATTCAGCAATATATTAAAAAGTTCATACATCATGACTAAGTGGGATTTATCCTGGGGATGCAAGGCTGGTACAATATTTGCAAATCAATAAACGTGATATATCACATAAACAAATTGAAAGACATAAATCATGTGATTATATCAATAGATGCAGAAAAAGCATTCAACAAAATCCAACACCCACTTTTGATAAAAACTCTCAGCAAGGTTGAAATAGAGTGAGCATATTTCAACATGATAAAAGCCATATATGATAAACCTAGAGCAAACATCATATTCAATGGACAAAAATAAACCATTTCCCCTAAGCACCGTAAAAGACAAGGATGTCTGCTTTCACCACTATTATTCAACATACTACTCGAAGTACTAGTCACAGTGATCAGACAAGGAGAAGAAATAAAAGGCATCCATATTGGAAAGGAGTAAGTAAGACTGTCATTATTCGCAGATGACATGATATTGTACATAGAAAACCCTAAAGACTCCACCTAAAAACTACTATATTTAATAAATGAATTTGGCAATGTAGTAGGATACAAAATCAACACTCAGAAATCAATGCCTTTTTTTATAAACCGATAATGAATTCTCAGAAAGAGAAACTAAAAAAAAATCCCATTTACCATTGCAACAAAAAATTTAAGATACTTAGGAATAAACTTAACCAAGGAGGTAAAAGACTTATACTCAGAAACTACAAGACGTTGAAAAAACACATAGAAGAAGATGTAAACAACTGGAAGAATATTCTGCATTCATGGATTGGTAGGATCAACATCATTAAAATGTCCATACTACCCAAAGCAATCTGCAGATTCATTGCAATCCCTATTAAAATACCAACAGCATATTTCACAGATCTAGGTCAAATACTCCAAAAACTTATAAGGAACCGAATAGACATAGCAATCCTGAGAAAGAAGAACAGAGTGGGAGGAATCACAAACCAGATATCAACTTATACTACAAAGCCACCATAATCAATACTAGCTGGTAGTGGCACATATATATATCAATGGAACAGCATAGAGATCCCAGAAATTTATCCAAGCCATTATGCTCAATTAATATTTGACAAAGGAGGCAAGAACATACAATGGATTTCAGACAGTCTTTTCAATAAATTGTGCTAGAAAAATTGGACAGATACATGCAAAAAAATGAAATCATACCACCAATTTTCACCATACACAAGAATAAACTCAAAATGGATAAAATACCTAAATATAAGTTGTGAAACCATAAAAATCCTAGAAGAAACCATAGACAACAAAATCTCAGACATCTCTCATAGCAATATATCTATGGATACATCTCCAAGGGAAAAGTAAACTAAGGAGAAAATAAATGGGAGCACATCAAAATAAAAAGCTTCTGCACAACAAAAGAAACCATCAACAAAATTAAAAAGGAGCCCTCTCTATGGGAGAACATATTTGGCAATGATACATCTGATAAAGGGTTAATATCCAAAATAGATAAGGAACTCATACAACCTAACAAAAGAAAGACAAGCAATCTAATTTAAAAAAATAGGCAAAGGATCTAAATAGACACTTCTCCAAAGTGGACATACACATGACCAAGAGACATGTGAAAAAATGCTCAAATTCACTGATCATCAGAGAGATGCAAATTAAATGGACAATGAGGTATCACCTTACACTTGTCATAATGGTTACCATCAACAAATAAACAGATAACAAGTGCTGGCAAGAATGTGGTGAAAAGGGAACCCTAAAACACTGGTGGTGGGAATGCAGACTGGTGCAGCCACTGTGGAAAACAGTATGCAGTTTCCTCAAATAATAAATATGGAACTGCCATTTGACCAGTGATCCCACTTCTAGGTATATATCCTAAGAAATCAGAAATGCCAATCAGAAAGAATGTATGCACCCCTGTATTCATAGCAGCACAGTTTACAATAGCTAAGAACTGGATACAGCCTAAGTGCCTATCAGTAGATGAGTGGATAAAAAAAAAGCTGTGGTACATTTATGCCATGGAATCCTATGCAGCTGTAATAAAGAAAAATCTATTGCCCTTTGAGACAGCATGGAGGGACCTAGAGAGTATCATGCTAAGTGAAATAAGTCAGTCAGAGAAACACAAATATCATATGATCTCACTCATATGTGGAATCTAATTAACAAAATAAACTGATGAAAGGAGTGGACCCAGAGACATGGAAGCATGGAACAGAGTGTGGAATCTCAGAGAGAAGGTGGGGGAGGATGGGTAGAGGGAAGGCAATCAACCAATGATCTTGTATGTATATTTGCATAACCCATGGATGTAGACAGTGGGGTGGCGAGATCCAGCGGTGGGTGGCAGGGTGGGCTGGAGGGAGTCAAAGGGGGGAAAAAATGGACATATGTAATACTTTTAACAATATAGATTTTTAAAAATTGAAACAAAAATAAATAAATTATACTTGTTGGAGATTATGGTTTCAGTTTAATAATTATGGAGCATTTGACCTCACATTTGCTCACACTTAGTTCTAATATTAAAACCAGCAGGAAAATGCCTACTTTTTTTTTTTTTGAGAATGTGGAAGAAGACATCAGGTAATTCAAGGGTTAACTTCATGTACATAAAATCTAGGGTGTACAGTTACTGTTTTCCTTTAAATGGTCTTAATCTGTCTTCCTGCTGTGACCTATTTCCAGTGATGCATATTCAGTATAAAAATAGATCAAATCATATCAGAATTGAAGCTACTCCTTGTTGAGCAGAAATACATACTTTTATATAATACTGAAATCAATTCCCCTCATACTAATTATTTCATTTCCATAATACACTGAAAGTATTCTGCCATTAAGTGTTTGCATTTAAAACTTGTTTTGTAATATTTTAATAGTTCTTTCTTTAAACAACACAGTGAAAAAATATAGTTATTATTTTATAGATCAAACAATTGAGCATCAGAAAGTTAAAATATTAATCTAAGGCCATATAATGAGGTTATGCTTATTCTTAAAACCAGCGTCATCTGATTTAACTTATATTTCAGTTCAAATGAGTTGATTGAATGAAAATGTATCAATCAAACTGATATAAGACTAAGTTGATCAACTTTTAAGATTGATCATCCCAGACTGGTGTTTCTCAAACTATGGCCCACAGACAAAATTCATTGGAATCTCTACAATCTGATTAAAACTAAAGATTCTGCTTCTTAACCCAAATCCACTAAATAAAGATTTCCTGGACTAGGGCACAGGATTCTGTATTTTAAACAAGTAACCCAGATGATTCTAAAACTATAGTTGTTTGTGGGCAGTGTTAGCAAAGTGCATTTGAGGTGTTTCTTGAACTTCACAACTTGGAAAAGTAACATTATAATAAGACCTGGGGCCTAACATCCAGACAGATGGAAATCCTCAATGGTAACTAAGCTATGGAAAGTGGAGTAGAACTTGCTCTAAGTTTAATAATTCTAGATGCTCCTTCAGACATTAAATGCAGCTCTTGAGTCTACCTGCAGAAATCAGAAAATGTTCTCTATTTTTATTTTACATATGAAAGAAATCATACCCCAATAGCCAAAGTATCCTATATAATAAAAGGCTAATATGCAAATAGACCAAATGGTGGGACAACTGAACAATCGAATAACTGGTTGCTATAATGTGTGCTGACCACCAGGGGACACGTGCAGAACATGGCGGGCATCAGCAGCAGGTGGCAGAGCGTGGAACATGGTGGGCATGGGCCACGGCGGGATGGTGGTGCAGGTGAGTGGGGGCACCAGACCAAAGTGGGGCACCGGTCGCTGCCATTGGGGCAAGCCTCTGGTGGTACTGAAAATTCTTTGCTCCCACCTGCTGCGGTCCCACCTGGCACTCGCACCTGCTGCCAGCAACGGTGCGCTTGCACCCACTGCCAGCCCCAACCCTGCTCACACCCTTAGCCGGAGCCACTGCTCAAACCGGCTGCTGGCGCCTGGCACTGGTCCCGATCACTCGGGTGCGACCTGTGGCTGCTGGACCTGATCACCGGTAAGGGTTTCTCCACCTCCCCCTGCTCCTAAGGGGCAATTGGGGCAGCAGCAGCCACTCACACTCACTGATGGTGCCAACCCCACTTGCACCCACTGCTGGCGCCAGCCCCAATCACTCTGTACTGTCAGTGGGTGTGAGCGGGGTTCAGCACCATCAGTGCGTGGGAGCAGTGGCAGCAGGAGCAAGGTTGCCGGCAGATAGGGGACGAGGGTCCATGGCGGGAGGGCTGGGCAGGGGTACGGAGGATGGGCCAAGACCCACCCCTGTGCCCACCACAGCCCCATGGTCCACAGTTCCTTTCAAGGTGCACAAATTTGTGCACTGGACCCCTAGTAGTAATATATATATATCCAAGTAAGAAATGTATGAATGATTTAATTGATTGTGATCCAACTATTTAATAACACCACAAAATGTAAAAATCAGATCATTTGACTTCTTCTAACCCAATTTCTCCAGTAATTGAAGAATACTTTTGACAACATCTCATTGCTAGTAAGCATTAATAACAAGAATAACAAAAGTAGCACTAATGAGTTCCCTAGTCTTATAAGGCAAATGCATATCATACTGCTGCCAGAGGATTGGCTGGGTGGAGTTTCGCTGTCACTAGTAGGAGTGGGACTCTTGTGATATCTTCAGAAAAAGAATTTTCTAAGACTCACATGGGAGAGTAGATGATTTTTATTTGTATAGAGTTACATCCCTTGGCTTACAAAGTCCCATTGTCTTTAAACCAGTCCTGAAAAAAGGTGCAGCTGAGACTTTAGCAAAGCTGAAAGAGAAGCCAGTGTCCAGAGTTTGCATTCCATGGTAGATCCAGGTCCTATGTAGCATCAGGCTAGTTAAAATCTATTAGTCTATGTGGAGTCCACATGGCTCTGGGCCATGTGGGCGAGTGCAGAGCCTGATAGTCCTGCAAACCAGCAGTCAGGGGTGAGCAGCAAGAGAGCTAGAGAGAGAACCTTCTTTATTCAGGAGTTAACCAGCTCAGATTTTGCGTGCTGGCAGTGGCCAAACCTATTCTGGTCACTGACTCTCTCTCAGGTGTGACTGACAGGTAAGCATCTTCCCAAGTCACTCAGACCTTACTGGGCATGTGTCTAAACTGCCTTCATCCAGTCCTTTTCCCTATTGACTTGCTGGTAATAGACTTATAGGGTGTTACGTTCTAGCTTTCTGGCAAAGCTGTATAAATGGCATGCCTATATTATGTAGTCTCCCCTTTGCTCCCTTTCCATTAATAATAACCAGGTTATTAATGGTATCAATACATCACAATGCAGACCATTACATTGTTTTATAGTTCAAAGTATTGGGAAGTGCTTTGTTATATTAACCTAAACCTGATTGCTTATGATTTTCATGGAAAATAAAAAAATGCTAATTCCCCCATCACATCTCAGATAGAGTATTTCCACCACAAGCTTATTCTCACCCAATTTCCCAGACAATACTGCCGAAGACGCAGGAATTATACTAGCAGCCACGGTTCCCATCAGAGGGTCTAACACTAGACTTAGAGCTATAACTGAGATGTACAGAAAGCCTGTGAGATGAATCCTAGCTATCCTAGGCCACACATTCAAACCCTTTCAGCTTGCCATGCTTTTTATCTCCACTCAATCTTCTTGTGTCCTCATTAGGATGTCTGTTGTCTTGACACCTCTTATTCCATATTCTCTCCCTCCCTGCCTTCCTGCCTTCTAGCTCTCGCTCTCTTTTTCTGTTGTTATTCTTCTTCCAGGTTTACTTTCTTTCTTGTCCAACTGGATCCATACAGTGTACCAACTCTCTCTTTCCGGGATTTTCATGATTTCCCACCTTGAATCAATGCAAAGATCTTTCTTTTAACTCAGGTAGACAATCAGTGCCAATTTAGAATTCCACTGCCTCATGCAAAAATTGCTCTGATTTTCATTTACCACAACATTCCTTTACTTACTCATTTATTCTCTCATTCAATATATCCTTACTGACTACCTACTCAGCACGTAATGTGATTAATGCAGATCTCTATATGTTCTCAGATTCTCCTGCCCATCACTTTCCTTTTCAGCAGATGAATTATACTTCTTTGTAAAGAACACTGATGATAACATGAATTCTGCAAATTCTGTCTATCCTGCCACTTCTTACCATACATTTAAATAAATTTTTTTCTGTTTTAAAAAATGGGAATTTGTTCCAATACAATTAATAAATTAAGACACAATTTAAATATAACTCAAATTTTATGATTTCTGATTCCATCCACTAGATAAACACAGAAAGCAGCACCAAAGTTAACTGAGCAGCATAGTAATAAACAAAACGCACCTACAAAGATCTACCTCAAACATCTACCAGCTTAGTTCCCCACTGTGTGTTATAAACACAACCACCCACATCTGGCACTATAATTTCTGGGCAATTTTAGCTAACCTTCCTTCCATCACTTCACAATGACTCACAAACTGAAACCCTTCCCACATCCACTTCCACAAATAAACCAGCTTTTAAGGTAAAGTGTCATATTTATTGTAGTATGTATATGTTTCTTAACCATTAAAAGTATACATATTTTTGTGTCATTGATGAATTTTGAATGTTAACCTCTCAATCCCACTTTTTCCATAAGTCCCATGGTTTTGATTGTATGACTTTGCATAGCCTTTTGGGATGGCTAATTTTGTGTCAACTTGGCTAGAGTATGGTCCCAGATATTTGGTCAAACACTAGTCTGGATGTTGCAGTAAAATTAGATACTAGATGATATTAGTATTTAAATTAGTAGATTTTTAGTAAAGCAGATTATCCTCTATAATATAGTTAGGTCTTAATAAATCAGTTGAAGATCTTAAAAGAAGACAAACTGAGGTAGAAGAAGAGGTAAAACTGCTTTCAGAGAAAAAGAGGTAAAACTGCTTGCAGACCATCTTTGGACTTGAGCTGTGACGTCACTTCTCCCTAGGGTCTCTGGCTGCCAGTCTGCCTTACAGATTTTGGACTTGCCAGCCTCCATTATTCTGAGCCAATTCCTTAAAATAAACCAGTATCTATCTCTTCTCCCCTCTCCTCTCCTCTCTAGATAGATAGAGAGATAGGAATAAAAATAAAGTACAAATAGATATACATCCTATTGCTTCTGTTTCTCTGGAGAACTCTAATAAATACATCCACTGATTTTTAGGAACATACATGTCATGTTGTAGAGAACTGACTGCACCTCTGAACTCATCCACATTGTTTTCCAGTCATTTCAGAGAATAGAGAGCTTCCATATCCGACAAATTTGTCTCTCTCTGTTCTAAATTTCATCTCCTGCTACTTCACTTTTTATTCTTTTTCTCCCTATCGTGTCATCTTTTCTTTTCTTGCTATCTCCTTCTCTTCATTACATAAACTCAGATCACAAGGGCCAGAAGCTGGAGAAAAAAGAAAAACTATTAGGGTAGTTTCATTTTAGTTTCTAGAAGAAGATAATGTCTTAAAGTAAGATCTTATCAATGAAGATTGAGAAAATATCTTGAAAACTTGCTGAAGGTAGGATCATTGATAGAATTTGGCAATGAGTATAGGGCCAGTTTGGGGTGAGGCAAAAATTCGTCTCACGTTTTTCCTTCTTCATCACCTGGATAAATAGTAGTGACAGTTTTATAAAAATGAAGGAAAGGGTTTATTTTGGACATAATTTAAAATTTTTGCATGTTCCTCAAAGGTCTTCATGAATTTGTTCTCAACTAACTTCATTCCCTACCACTACTCCAAACTACTCTTGACATTCTCTTCATGAGTCAAGCTTCTTCATGCCTCCTTTTTTGAGCTATTCCTCTGCCATAACTATTAGTCTGACTTGTTTACAAAATAAGTCCTAGGTCATGTTTAGGCCACAAATTATGTGTCACATACTCAGTGGAACAGCTCCTGACTCTGATATGATGTTATTATACACAGTGTAATAACATCATACGCTCAATAACATCAGACTCTCAATGCAAGAGCTGCCCCTGGTGGTCAGTGCGCTCCCACAGGGGGAGTGCCACTCATCCAGAAGCCCTGATCTGGGCTCACAGCTGGCAAGTGCAGTGGTGGCGGTGGGAGCCTCTCCCGCCTCCGGCAGCGCTAAGGATGTCCGACTGCCAGTTTAGGCCCACTCCTGTGAGGGCTCCTGGACTATGAGAGGGCGCAGGCTGGGCTAAGGCCCCCCTCCCTCCCCCCCAGTGCATAAATTTGGTTCACCGGGCTTCTAGTATACTTAATAAAAATGGAGTGTTTTTATAATTTGCTCAAGATATACCACATTTGCTTTGTCAAATTCATTTCGAAAAATTCAATGTATGTAATCTGTTTTTCAAATGAAAACATTGTTATTTTCTACCATAAATTAATATATGCCTATTATAAAAATTCAACATAATTCAGGAGTATGAATAATAAGAGAAAGTCCCTTCATATCTTTCTCATAATGATAAATTAGTATTTGCTGTAATTGCTGTGAGATGTTTTGTGAGTATATGTGTATTCTGCCAAGAAGGGAATCTATACATTGTTCCATAACTGTTTTTGACTTAACTTCTAATAAATATTTTTATCTTGTCACTTGTCCATTTTAATAGCAGTTGAATGCCGGTTTGTATTTATAAACTAATTCAGAGGAAATATTTGCCTTTTTGTAACAAATGCAGGAATCTTAGGAGAAGAGAGAAGGCGGTCTTTGTTTAGAAAATGCTATGAAAACTGTAAAATGGAGCTGACATCCTCTGGGTCAAGTTGGCACTTGCAGACCTAGGAAAGAGGGAATCTTCTGTTTGAAAAGGGAAGAGAATATGGATGTTTTTGGGAAAGGAAGGGTAGAAAACACAAGAAGCAAAGAGGAAGGAACTAGCAGAGCCAAGGTGTGTGTGTGTGTGTGTGTGTGTGTGTGTGTATTGGGAAGGAGGAGTGCACAGAGATCTAGCCTCCAACATGGAGATGTGGCAGAAAAGGAAGAAGATTATGTGTAATGAAACTTTTCAGTAAGTTGTAGGTACTGTAAAGTAAATCCAAAAGTACCATGATGTTCTCTATTTAATTAATTTGTTATGGAAGCTAATAAAGAGATTGGTGAAGGGCAGAAAAAAAAAGATAGCCATATGTATGCGAAGTTGATAGCTGGATGACAATGCAATATGTAATTTATTTATATGATGTCCAAAAATGACAAACAAGTCCAAAAATCTGTACAGAAGATACATGTAAATATATATCTTTATATTTACATCTCCCATGGTTTTCTTAAGTTTATGTTTTAATTTAGATAAGTTAGCTAATTAACACTATTGCTTAGTATATCAAGTTATATTTTTTTCCTAGTATCTGAGAACTCCCCAAAGATATTCACCTTCTTCTCTCCTATAAGAACTCTGTTCTATCCCTGGCTGGTCTGACTCAGTAGATGGAGTATTGGCCTGCGGACTTGAAGGGGTGGGGTCCCAGGTTCAATTCCTGTCAGGGGCATATTCCTCGGTTGTGGTCTCAATCCCCAGTGGGAGATGTGCACGAGGCAGCTGATCAGTGATTCTTTCTCATCATTGATGTTTCTATCTCTCTCTTCCTTCCTCTGTGAAATCAATAAAAATATATATTTTTTAAAAAGAACTATGTTCTAAATGAAAAGTCCATTCTTAGTTTACCAAATACATTATAAAATTCTTATCTTTGAACTTCTTATTCCTATTGACCCGCACATGTATAAATTTAAATTTTATTAATTTCTCTGAAATTCTCTAAACTAAAATTCTACCCTTTCTTAAAAGGTAAGTTTAAGGCTTAGCATCTCCATGAGTTCATAATTTATTTTCTCTAAAATTCTTTGTCACTTGTCACTTGTTCTTTTTCTAATTATTACTTGCTATTCAGTGTTTTGTGATGCTTATTGTTATGGTCTATACATGTCCTTTCTGCAAAACTAGGCCATAAGTGTCTGATGTTAGAAACCTTATCTTAACTACAGGACTTATCCTTGACCTCATTCAGTGAAAGTCAATGATAAATTTTATTTGAAAATGCTTATATTTTGAATATTTTAAATAATCTTATAAAAAACCACCATATCCTCAAATTATTAAAACATCATGATTGCTCATAGAGAAAAATTTCTGAATTGAATAATGGTTTGTATTTTGCTCTACACAATTCCAGTAATGAATTCAGGTTCTGAAAATTATTATTAAGAGATAGTTAATAGTAACTATATAGAGTGCTTACTATGTGCCAGAGACTGTTCTTAAATCTTTGAATAATTATTATATTAATCCTAAAAACAATCAGGGAGATAGGTATTATCACTTACTGAAATTTGCTACTGAGTATACTCAGGACTAAAACAGTGTAAATAACATACTGAAGGACACACAGCTAGTAAGAAGTTAAGTAGCGAATTAAATTAAGGACTGTTTGACTCTAGCTTTAAGCTACTACTGCAGCTCACAACTAATGCTTAAATTGAGCGATACTTTTTGAAGACCTTGTATTGATTCACTCTTCAAATAATTTTTTAGATTAATTCATCCTAATAAAATCCTGAAGTTAGCTTTGCTTTGCAAATTAATTTAATGAAGCAATAGCCTCTTAAAAATCCTCTAGGATTTAAAATAAACTCTAGGTCAAAAGCAGACAAATTAGCATAACATTCATATTTATGCCTCTCAAAGCGTGTTACACAAGAAGTAAATGCTTTGGAATCTATGCAATGCCAGATATATTCTTTTCAAAGGGCCTTTGGTTACTCATTATGGTGATGAATGACTGTGATGAAAATACCAACATACATCCAAGTTTTTCCTTCAGTGTTTCTCCCATAAATGTAGAATTATTTAATGAGAAAAGCAATGAGATTATTTGCAATAGGTGCAAGTTAATTTGATTTTCAAATCATACAGTATAACATTCCTCATGCTATTATCTACTGATTTTATTTGACCTTGCCATTGTTAGAATAAAGAAGTGTCTAAACAGACAACAACCAGTTCAATAGTTTTCAATAAATTGACTGCATAGCAATTGCCCCTTGTCTGTGGGGGATATGTCCCAAGACTCCCAGTGGATGCCTGAAACTGTGAATAGTACTAAACCCTAATACACCAGGTTTTTTCCCCTGTTCACTCATACCTTTCTCTTAGAGGAAACATTTTAAGGCTTCTCTTTGGCACATCTAAATTGCCAGCACCATTGCTCTCATGCTTTGGAGCCATTATTAAGTAAAAGAAGGGTCACTTGGACACAGCACACTGATACCTGGATACCTTGACTGTGGACCTGACAACCAAGATGTCTACCAAGTGAGTAAGGGGCTGCGGGTGACATGCAATGAGGATTCACTGGACAAAGGACGATTCGTGTCTCAGGTGAGACAGAGTGGGAGGGTGAGAGATTTCATCACACTACTCAAAATGGCATGCAATTTAAAACTTAAAAAATTTATTTATTTTTATAATTTTCCATTTAATATTTTGAGACTGTGGTTGACCACAGTTAACTAAAATTGCAGAAAGCAGAATCTTGAATAAGGGGGAACTACTGTATCTCATTATAAGATAAATGTATACACACACATACACACACACACACACACACATATATATGACAATTTTTTAAAGAGAGACAATTTTTTTTTTTTTTTTTTTGGCTGGAACAACTTTTTTTTTATATTTATTTATTTTTTGTTGTTGTTTTTTTTTTAATATTTTAATAATTTTTATTTCTTAAAGTATTACAAAGAGTATTACATAAAAGAGAGACAATTTTTTAAATCTAGATGACTGATGAATTAGATATAGCCAGCCCTCTGTGTACTACCCAGTAGAAATATAGAATTTGTGATCATGACAGTTATCAAAACTATACTTAATTATTTGTCATATAGATACCTCAAATATGAAAAATAAGTATAGAAAAATCCACTTAATTTGAACATATGATAAGAAAAAAAACCATAGAGACAACTTTTTGGACTGTGCTGTGATCCAATTGATCTGAAAATCACACATAAGTGGGTTGAACTTGAAGTGCTCAAGAGGGTGAGTTAAATTATCCATGTTTGCAGTTAATAAACTGGTGCTCATTTTATACTTTACATAAATACATATTATTTCTAAGTAATACCTAACAATATTCAGTTCCAAAAGAGATCAGGCAAGAGCTAGACAGTGGTGGAATCAGTGTTTGCAACATGGCTTCAGGGTCCATATTTATGAACTGCTTCTGAATACATTTGGCCAGTTACTGTTTGCAGCACTAGGCCACCTTATATGCTCAAATAGATTAATCAGAATTAGTATTCTGTCTTTCTGGACTCTAATTATTATCAAATTCTTGGTTGAAAGTATGGTGTTCAAGCTCCTGTTTTTGCACAGGATATATTTTGTGATATTGTGAGAAAAACAAACTGTCTCTGAATAGGGTTCTTGACCACATCCCTGGTCAGATAGGAGACTGACCAGAAACTCCCTGGGAACTGCAAGTTAATCTCAGAGTGACCAGTTAATATGTGAGGCATGGCTGGGAAAGCCATCCAGTACCTGGGCTGCAGTTGATGACTTTTCCACTTTCTATGTAATCTTGAAGAAATTTTCTTCCTAGGCCTCAGTTACATGTGAAGCATGTAATTCAGTATCAGATACAGATAAAACTTATAGTTTCCCAAAGAGGCTCCATGCTAACAAGGCTGACTTTGTTGCAGAATTTACCAAGGGACTGGAAAATACAGGAGTACTCAGAGATTTGGGAAAAACCCTTTATTTAAAGCAGCGCTGCTGGCTCAGGGGGGATTCGAAGATCCAAAGCTTGAACAACTAATACAGTGAGATCACCCCTTATATATATCTCTAAATTTCTTTGTTTCCTATCTGCTTCCTAACTACTGGGCTTTTGTGGTGGGCTTTCAAAGCCCCTCCTGAGTCAATTAGAATGAGGAAGTTACATTGTATCTAAATGCCAACGACCCCCCTTCTGGCCAAGCTGCCAAATTCCTGGCCTGTGGCCCCTGCAAACTGGGACCACCCAGGAAAACAGACTATTGCCTAAGGAAGGGGCAGTGACTTAATTATAGGCTAAAAAGAGCGTACACTAGGATACCCGTCACTGGCACAGATTCAGATTGCTAGCATCCCCCCAGGTTGCTCCCTATATTCCTCCTCAACTTAAGACCAAAACGTAATTAACACTGAGTCCTTATCATAGTCACTTGTCTAATAATTTGAAGATCGGTAGATAAATATGTTTCTCATTTTTCTTATAAAAATAACAAGATTAGAATGTATTCCCTAAAAAATTGTGATTCTATGATATTAATTTTTTAAACGGAGGAATTTACAAGAGGAATACTTGTTTCTTTAAGTGCAAGAAAAACTATAATATAAATATGTAAAATGCACAAGTGCTGTTGGAGAACTCTTACTCAGAGCTTTCTCTTTGGCATTTTAAACCCATGTTAAAACATATTTCCTATTTCAAAACAGAAAGCAGTTGTTTAGCCAGTGTTTTCACAGTATATATATTCACAAAATGCTGCAGAAATATAAACAGTTTCTTCCTTGTGGAAGGAAATGTTAAATATAGCTACTAAGACGAGTGCTGGATCAATACATCAATATAGTTCAGGTTTCCTGATTTCCAGAAAGATGTGAAGCCTGAAGCGAGCTACTACATAATTGAAGTTATAAAAAGAATCCATCATTACTTAGGGGCATTTTCCTCAGGAAAATATTTGTTTCCTCTCCCACAAATCATGCCTACTTTGTAATTCTGAAAAGTAGTTTGTGCCAGAGTATCTTGATCATCAATTTATCTTTCATTCCTATTAGTAAGTGTAATGCTTAATTTTTTTTTCTGGTGAAATTTGAGCAAGCTGTGGATTGCACAACTTTCTGCCATGATATTATTGTACTGTAGCTATGCCAAATGACACCATTGGGAAAACCAGGTGAAAGCTGCATGCAACCTCTCTGTTGGTTTTTTGTTGTTGTTTTGTTGTTGCGTTTTTGCTCCCATGGTCAAAAGTGCCTCGCTGAAAATGTTGGGTAAAGAATCAAACTCAATTCCATGGCACTTAACTTTTTTACCCATTCCCCTGTCCCCCAATCTCCCCTTCCCAGCCCACCCCCTTAACCCTGCCTTGAGCAACCATCATCTAGTTCTCTGTTTCTATGAGACTAGTACTGTTTATTTTGTTTGTTCATTTGCTTTGTTTTTTAGATTTCACGTATAAGCAAAATCATACGGTATTTGTCTTTCTCTGACTTATTTCACTTAGCATAATACCCTCTTGGTCCATCCATGTTGTTACAAATAGCAAGATTTTATTCATATTTATTGCTGAGTAATATATTTTATTCATTTTATTCCACATTTTATTCATTTATATATTGATGGACACCTAGGTTGTTTCCAGTGTGATGCTTAATTTTATATTAAAATTTAAGAAAATAATGTAATAATAATATAATCCTCATCATATATATTTATATTTATATTTATATAATATATTTTTCATTACCTCTTTCTCTGTTCTTGGTACTATCCAGTTGATGTCCCCTTACAACGAGGAGGGCAATCTACTTTTACTGAGGCCACTGATTCAAATGCTAATCTCATCTGGAAACACCCTCACAAACACACCCAGAAATAATGTTTAATCCTGGCACCCCATGGCCAGTCAAGTAGACATGTAAAGCTTTAATGTGTAGTAAGTGAATTTACCTGGCTCCAAAGTCATAGTAAGTGGAGAGAACTCTCTTTGACACTGTATTCCTAAAGAAAGGGTAAAGGAAGAGAGTCAAAACTTTGTTCCTGAACTGACCTTGGCACCTGCAATGACCTGGAAAAATGTATGCACTTTCACATTGAGCAGGGATAGCAGAGTTTCTCCTAATAGTCTCTTCATCAGTAGACATGAACAAGTGAAAGAGTGAAAGTTGAGAACGGATCTGAGCTGAATTTATCTTTAAATCATAAAAATATATTTTTTTCTCTTTTATCACATCATTTTTGTTACTTTACTCTTGGCTATTTATCTTGTTTTGGTACCAGTTTCAAAATATATGTGTTATATCTAAACATGTTAAGGGTAAAACCCTAAGTTTTTATAAAGGAAGACTATAAGCTATGTAGTAAAATGGTTAAGTGCATGAGCTTTCTATTCCGATGGACATGTATTTGAAGGATGATTCTACTTTATCATGGATAAATTTATTAACCTCTCCATACCTATGTTTCTTCCTTATACTAAGACAAAGACATGGTGTCTGATAAATACTATAACTAAATGACATGGATTTAGTCACTTTCTGAGTAAGATTGAGAGCAAATTTAGAGTACAAATTTAGTTGAATCCTTGAAAACACAGTTAAACAATTTTTAACCTTTATTAAGTACATTGTCCTAAAATCAATCTCAGAGGTAAATTAGCATCTAAAAACAAAACTACAACTTAAAAACAACACATATTTTGATTAAGGGTAATAATAATAAAAGACACCTTCACCTAGTTCAATAATATATAGGAGACCTATAATCAACTACCAAACATGCAAAAAGAAACAACTTTGAATAAGAGCTTATGTCATTTCCATACTTGTATCACAGATAACCTGAGACAAAGGAGTTAGTAGAAATCTAGGGAGAAGCTGATTAGGGGAAGAAAAAGGAAGGTTTTTACTTTTATATCAAATCTGATTCCTAGAATGCAATAGAGCTTAGATGAGTCACTTGTCATCTAATTAATAGTTGACAACATCACAATAAGATGTGTCAGCTCTGGGCTGTGAATAGGTGTGTTTGGTGTTGGGCAAAATGGGGGTGGGCCTTTCAGAAAAAAGCTTTTATTCTCCAAGTAGATGGCACAGATTTTTCTAGATGTTGTATTACAATTGCAGAATGAGTTTTTACTAGTACCTGGTCTCTGCTGCTACCCTTGGGTGGGATGGGGGGAAATCTAGAGAAGCATCCTATAGAGAAGCTACAAAAGAGAGTAAAAGGAAGGCATGGGCATATGGCAAATGAGGTACCTGAATGGGGACCTGACAAGATAGAAATATGCAAAGATAAATATTTTGTATTTTAAAAGTCTGCATATTGACTTTCACAATTATTATATGTCACCAAAATAATCTAACATAATAATTCTGATTACTTTTCTACTTATGCTACACATTTCTTCATACCAATGCTATGGCTGTTTAATCATAAGAGGTGGAAAACCAATTGCATGGATAGGAATGTGATTCTATTTCAAAGTGAATCTGCACTGAAAAAATGTCTACCACTGGATTTTTCAGGTGTACTTTACTACAAAAGAAATTAAATTGCTAATAAGAGCAAGACATTCATGATGGAAGATACCAGTGACCTTTTAAATCCTGACAATTTGCTCTTTTCTGGGTATTTCCAATGGCACTATCACTATTAGTAATCTATGAGAGTCATGTTTTATACTTTGTTCCTAGATTCTGTATCTGACATATTTTTCTTTAATTTCTAACCAAGAGAAAGCTCATAAAGAATGTCGTGAGAAAGGCAGCTCTCCTTTGAGACTTGGTATTAGAGGAAAAGGTCTATTTTGGGGTCAGCCATCGCGGCGGGGGTGTATATTACTCTTCCAGGGCAGCACTGTTTCTCTGAGGGAAAGTACATCTTCCCCTGTTGCCCTTCACAGGATTAATGAGATACGCAGGTCCACAACACCAGCCACCTTGCAGGCTCACCACCTAGTTTATCAAGGAGACGTTAACTCTGGGAACAACTACAAAAAGGAAGCTACTCTGATTTAGATGGTGCAGAAACGCAGGCGAGGGCTTCTCCCTCCCGTCTCATTTGAACATTTTTCATGCTTTACTCTGTTTCTAGGGGCCCATTCATCTTTTTCCCCCTGCATGCTATGTTTTAAGTGTTTCCAGTTCTAACTGGAACTTGTCTTTGAACCAATAAGATTTACTTCTCACTTGGTTCTTTTCTTTCCCTCATTTCTTTGTATGCTCTCCCTGACTTTTATAGCTTTTCTCTTGATAATGCAAGTTCTGCATCTATATACATCTATGCTTGCCCTTCTGCCCAAGAACCTTGTTATCAGAAAATACATAGTACAGTAGAAAGGGCAAGGATTTGGCTGACAGGGATCTGGCTGTGTGACCTTTGGCACACCGATGACCTCCTTTAAACAACAGCTTTCTTATAAGATGAGAGTGTTAGATTTAATTATCTCAATGATCACCCCAGCTCTAATTTTCTGTGATTCCATATGTTCTCTCAGTTCTCAGTCTACCATGAAAGCTGAGTACATGTGTATGGGTTTCCTATTATTGCCAAAACAAATTAAATGGCTATAAACAAGACAAATTTATTATCTTAGAGTTCTGTCGAGCAGAAGTCTGACATAGTTCCATTTGGGTTAAAATCATGGTGTCAGCTGAGCTGTGCATTTTCTGAAGATTCCAGGGGAGAATCTGTTTCCTTGAACTTTCCAAATTTTAAGGGAACCTGATCCCTTGGTTCATGTCTCCTTCCTCCATCTTCAGAGTCAGAAACAGCAGGGCAAATCCTTTTCTCTTTGCATCTCTTTGGCCACTATAGCCAAACAAAAAAAGGTTCTCCACTTTTAAGTACTCATGTGATCAGATTGGGCACATCTGGATAATCCAGGATAATCTCTTGATTTCAATGACTGTTACCTTAATCACACCTGCAATACCCCCTTCACCATGTAAGGTAACATATTCACGAAGTGTGGGCATTTGGGGGAAGGGGCATATTGTGTCTATCACAATATGTTACTAACACTAACATTTTATATATGGTAGCATCAAATCAAGCCAAAGAAATCAAATACTTCTTCCCCTTTTCCTGCTTCCAATGGCAGCCTGGTATGACCCAAAGTATCATTATCCAGGCTTATAAAGCCATCAGGGGGTGTCATGACCAAGTCAAGTTTTGGGGAAAAGGCCATTTCCCTCACTTTCCTGTAAACCTGACTGGCACCACCCCCACACAGGGCTTCCAGAGGCCCAATCCTCCCATCTACTGGTGTCTCCACCCTGCCCTGCCAATGTCTGGGCAGAATCTAGGATAGACTGAATGGTGTAGCTTTGGGGTGGGGGCCACTCCCTCCACCTTCCCTCAAGTCTGACAGGAACATCCCCCTTATAGGAGAGCCACTGACCCCACCCTCCTGACCCCTGGTGGCCTGCCCTGCTGAGACCAGACTCCAGGCAGAATCCGGGAAAGACTGAGGTATGTGGCCCTAGGATGAGGGCATTTTTTCCCTTGCACACCTGACTGGTGCAGAGCCCCTCCTTTCTCACAGCCAAACCTTGGTCTGTGTGGGCCTGATAAACTCTGCTGGCCTCATCATGATAACTTCCTGAGGTATGTAAGCACTCAGTAAGTGGCAGCTAGACTTAATATCCCCTGGGACATTTGCTGAGAGGCCTCAGACATAGCACTGGCAATGGTTTGAACTGGTATCAGTCTGCTAAACACCACTTGCTCCTATCTGTTGACTCACTGAGAACCTACATTATGCAACTTAACTACCATGAGAGGCTTTTTCAGTGGCTGAGCCTAATAGACAGCCAACAGGCAGAGGCAGATGAATATGGATCTTGATGTGTCTTGAGACTTTTGCTGACCTGCCCCAAGCCTGGTGCTGGTAAAAGCTAGCCTTGATGCATAGCTTGGCCCTAAACACACATACCCAGACCCAGTGGAGGCAGCCACAAACTGCTGATCACTTTGTAACTCTAAACAGGTTGCCTAGGGCCAGTCACAAGCAGCATCTGACATTAGCCTGCACCAAAGTTCTCCCAAGAGGCCCAATAACCAGCACACTCAGTGTCCAAGGTTAGACAACATTAAAACAGGAAGATCTTGGCAGGCACCTCACCCTATTGAGGTGAATTATGCTCTAGGTGGTCAGCATCTGCACAGCAGCTTGTACACTCTGGTCAGGGTTAATATAGTCAGTCAGCCTGAGGGTTGACCCCTCAAATGAACAGGCCAATAGAAATCAAGACTCAGTAAGAACAGGAAAGCCCACATAACACACACAGAGCATTCCTGGAGCACCCAGCTCAGGTGATGAAGAAGAGTGCACCACTTGGTCTATCAAGACTGGATGCTGTAGCAGACCTACCTAATACATAGAAACAAACATAAAGAGGCAACCAAACTGGGGAGACAAAGAAACATACCCCAAATGAAAGAACAGAAGAAATCTCCAGATAAAGAGCTAAATGAAATGGAGTAAGCAATTTACAGATATAGAGTTTTAAAAAATGGTTATAAGGATGCTCAAGGAACGAGGTGAGAACTACAACAGCATGAAAAAAGACATTAAAAAATCAGAAATGAAGAATACAATATCTTAAATGAGTAATATACTAGGAGGAATAAATAGTAGGTTGGATGAAGCAGAAAATCAATCAGAATTTTGGAAGACAAGACAACAGTAGCCTTAAGTGACAGAATATATCAAATGGATTTAACAGGTATCTTCAAAACATTTCACCCTAAAGAAGAAGAATATACATTATTTTCAAGTGTACATAGAACATTTTCCAGAGTACACCATATATTATATTAATACATGAAATAAGTCTCAATAAATGTAAGAAGACTGAAATCATATCAAGCATCTTCTCTGGTCACAATGGTGTGAAACTAGAAATCTATCACAAGAAAAAAATAAAAACACACAAAGACATAGAGGCTAAATATCATGTTACTAGATAATAAATGGGTTAACTATGAGATCAAGAAAAAACTTAAAAGATACCTTGCAACAAATGAAAATTAGAATAAGACAACCCAAAGTCTGTGGAACATACCAAAAGCAGTTATAAGAGGAAAATCATAGTATTATAGGCCTACCTCAAGAAATAAAAAAAATTCAAATAAACAACCTAACTTTACACCTAAAGGAACTAGACAGAGAACAACAAACAATGCCCAAAGTGAGTATAAGAAAGGAAATAATAAAGATCAGGGCATACATTATTTTAAAAAATAAAGTCTATAAAAAAACAATACAAATGATTAATGAAACCAAGACCTGGTTCTTTGTGAACATAAATATGATTGATAAACTTTTAACAAGACTCATTGAGAAAAAAAGAGAACACAAATAAATAAACTCAGAAATTAAATGCCCCGACCTGTAGGGCACGCTTCGTGGGTACACCGCACCAAATCCTGCAAAGGAATGAGAGGATAGGAGACGCGAAGAAATGGAGGCAAGACAAAGTTCTGATCAAGCCTCAGTTTTATTCTTTACAGCGAGTGGTATTTATACTGTTTCTAGAGGAGGGGGGTGGCCAAAGGAAGTCATTAAGGATGTAACAGACTTTGGAATGTCGCAGCTTATCAGCGGAGATGTAGCTTGCTTTGTGCTTAGGGTGAGGGTATGTTATTTCTTAACTCCAGGCTAAATCGCAAGGTTAACTTTTAACTCCAGGCCAAATCGGGAGTTGGCTTGGAGGAGCCAGAAACCTCTTGTTGTAAGCTGGAGATGTATATGTGATTTATAATGGCTCCCAACAATTAAAGAGAAGTAACACCTGACCCCAAAAATCTACAATGTACTGTAAGGAAATATAATGAATAACTATATGCCAACTAATTGGACAGCCTGGACAAAATAGATACAATTCCTAGAAATATACAATCTTCCAAAACTGAATCAGGAAGTATCACAAAATCTGAATAGACAGATTACAATTAATGAAATTGAAGCAGTAATAAAATATTTTTTAAAATCTCAACAAACAAAAGTCCTATAACGAATGGCTTCACAGGTGATTTTTACAAATGTTCAAAGATGAGCTAACACCTATCTTTTCAAAGTATTCCAAAAATGTCAAGAGGAGGGAAGATCCCCAAGGTCATTTTATGAGGCCAGTATTACCTTAATTCTAAAACCAGATAAAAACACTACAATTAAAGAAAATTATACGCCAATATCCCTGAAAAAGGCAGATGCTAAAATCCTTAACAAAATATAAACAAACTGTCCTGGTGTGACTCAGTGGTTGAGCGTCGACCCAGGAACGAAGAGGCCACTGGTTTGATTCCCCGTCAGGGTACATGCTGGGGTTGCAGGCTTAATACCTACTGGGGCTGGCAGAAGGCAGTCAACTGATGTTTCTTTCTCATTGATGTTTCTATCTCTCCCTCTCCCGTCCTCTCTAAAATAAATTAAAAATATTAAAAAAATGCATTGAAAAGTTCATACACTGTAATCAAGTGGGATTTATTCTGGGGATGCAAGGTTGGTACAATATTTGCAAATCATTAAATGTGATACACCACATAAAAAATAGAGGATGAAAACCACATAATCATACCAATAGCTTAAAAAATGCATTTTTACAAATCCAGCACCCACTTAGCATAAAAATTCACCGAAGTGGGAATAGAGAGATCATACTGCAATACAATAAGATGATTTATGACAAACCCACAGCCAACATCATACTCAGTGGGCAAAAACTACATGTATTTCCCTTAAGATTGGAAACAAGATAGGCATGTCCACTTTCACTACTCTTATTTAACAATAGTACTGGAAGTCCTACCCATAGCAATTAGACAAGAAGAAGAAATAAAATATATCTAAATTAGAGAGAAAAAAGTAAAACTCTCATTATTTGCAGATAACATGATACTATAGGTAGAGAACCCCAAAGATCCCGCCAAATAAAAAATACTAGCACTGATAAATGAATTCAGCAAAGAAACAGGATATAAAATAAATATTCAGAAATCAGTTGCAATTTTGCATACCAATAATGAACTATCAGAAAAAGACACTAAGAAAATAATTCCATTTACAATTACATAAAAAATGCCTGGGAATAAATTTAACAAAGATGTAAAAGACCTGTACTCAGAAAATTATAAGAAACTGAAGAAATTGAAGAATATGCAAATAAGTGGCAGCATATACAATTTTCATGGATTAGAAGAATCAACATCATTAAAATGTCTATACTACCCAAAGCAATCTATAGATTTAATGCAATTCCTATCAAGATACCAATGACATATTTCACAGAACTAGAACAAAATATTCCAAAAATTTATATGGAATCACAAAATACCCCAGATAGCCACAGCAATCTTGAGAAAGAAGAATAATTTGGAGGAATCATACTACCTTATATCAAACTATACTTCAAGGACATAGTAATCAATACAGCATGGTACTGGAATAAAAACACTTATAAAGATCAATGTAACAGGATAGAGAGCCCAGAAATAAACTCATCTCTTTATGGTGAATTAATATTTAGCAAAGGAGCCAAGAACATATAATGGTGTGGGGAAAATTGGACAGAGACATGCAAAAAAAATGAAACTAGACCACCTTCTTACACCATATATAAGAATAAACTCAAAAAAGATAAAAAGTTAGACTCAAAACTATAAAAGGATAGAAGAAAAAATAGTAAAACCTCAGACATTTCTCTTAGCAATATTTTTTTCTGATATATTTCCTCAGACAAGGGAAACAAAAGAAAAAAATAAACAAATGGGACTACATCAAACTAAAAAGTTTTGCACAGAAAAGGAAACTATCAACAAAATGAAAAGACAGCCCACTGAATGGGAGAATATATTCACAAATGATACATCTGATAAGGAGTTAATATGCAAAATTTATAAAGAACATACATAACTCAACAATAAAAAAAACCATACAATCCAATTAAAAATGGCCAAAGGACCTGAATAGACACTTCTTAAAGAGGACATACAGATGGCCAATGGACATATGAAAAGATGCTCAATGTCACTCTTAACTAATCATCAGAGTAATACAAATTAATAGCCAAAGAACACATAAGCATAGCCCATGGACAAAGACCACAGTGTGGTGAAAGCCAGGGATGGCCTGGTGGAGGTGGGCAGAAGGAGAGGGGGGTCATCTGTAAAAGTGTCAACAATACAAAATCTTCATTTTATTGGAAAAAAACACAATGAGACATCATCTTACACCTGTCAGCATGGCTATCATCAATAAATCAACTGTTGGTGGGAATGGATATTGGTATAGCTACTGTTAGAAGCAGTATGGAGTTACCTCAAAAATTAGAAAACAAAGTGCTATATGACCCAGCAATTTGGCTTCTGAGAATATATCTGAAGAATCCTCAAACACTGATTCAAAGTGTATATGTACCTCTATGTTCATTGCAGTGCTATTTAAAATAGCCAAGATTTGGAAGCAGCATCCCAAGTACCTATCAGTAGAAGAATGAATAAAAAAGCTGTGGTAATTTACACAATAAAATACTACTTGGCTGTAAAAAGAGGGAAAAAAAGTATTTGCAAAAGCATGGATGGACCTAGAGAGTATTATGCTAAGTGAAATAAGGCAGTCCAAGAAAGATAAATATGATTTCACTTGTATGTGGAATCTAATGAACAAAATAAACAATCAAAATAAAAACAGACTCATAGATATGAAGAACAGGCTGACAGTTGTCGAGGTAAAGGGGATTGGGGAACAGGGAGAAAAAGGTGAAGGGATTAAGCAAAAACAAACAAAAACTCATAGACACAGACAACAGTATGGTGATTACTGAAAGGGCGAGGGCTATGCCCTCCATCTTGCCTGTATCCTCCATGTTGGGGCCACGTGCGGCCTTCTTCCCGGAAGCCCAGGCCTCTGCTGGCCACGCCCGGGATTTTAAACTAACCAACGACAATCAAGGGAAGTGCGCGCCATAGATATGACCACATCCTGTGTAACAGGACCCGGCTTGCGCCTGGCCAATTGGCAGAGCACAGTCCTTTCTCCTCCCCTTACTCCGACCCCCCCCTATATAACCGGTCTCTGGCGGGGTTCGCTCTCTTGGCCACTTGGCTAGCCGATGTGTCGGTGAGTCTGGTGGATGGAGAGCTCAAGCTAGCTTGAAATACAGATTCTTATGCTTTTGCATTGGATTGGATGGCTCCCTGATGTGGTTTCTTGGGAATCTTGAAATCTGGGCATAACATTTGGGGGCTCGCCCGGGGTTCCCAAGACCATGTAGGGATCCTCAATTCGTAGAATCTGCATGGCCGCGGTAAGTGTCTGTATGTTGTGTATTCTGTCCTGTATGAGCTCACTTCTGGAATCTTTGCCTGAGGGGTCTAGGGCGGACGCGCCCGTGAATGACCACAGGCGGGGGAGAGTTAGAAGATGTTCTGCTCCCCACGAGGGATGTGTATTCCCCTCATGAGAGATGTGTATTCCTCTCATGAGAGATGTGTATTACTCTCGCGGATTTGAGACGGGTTTGGCGTAATGCCATCGTCTAGTTGCTACCATGGAGTTGGAAGACTGTATTTTCGGGCCCGTTTGTTGTTTATGTTTGTGTTTTTTCGGTTTTGTTTTCTGTGGACTTACTGGACGGATGTTATGGGACGGACTCAGACTGCTCCTTTGGATATTGTGATTGATCAGTTCAAGGAGATTGCGGGAGGCTTTAGAGCTCCCTCAGGAATTGGGAAGTTGTTAGGAATTGAATGGATTGTTTAAACTCTGAATGAATGTCTGGTGAAAGTATGTGAGTGTAAAGGCAGGGCAAGGGTCCTCGCCCGCCCGCACGCCTCCCAGGCAGGGAAGGTGAGCAGGGATCACTGTGCCTCGGGCCGCAGGAGAGGAAAGATGCGCCTGGATGCGGAGGCTGAAGCCGGCACACCGAGGCCGCTTGCTGTGCAGTCGGGGCTCCGGCGCCCGGGGGCAGGTGTGCAGGAGCGAGGCGCTCGGCGAGCGCAGCCCTCGCCCCGGGGCCCGGCCGCGCCACGGGCCCAGGCGGCTTGGGCTCCGTGGTGGCGGCAGCGGCGGCAGGGCGTTGGCCCCCCGAGCTTGTGGCAAGCGAATGGACCCTGGTGGAGCGCGGGGGGGGGGGGGGGGGGGGGGGGCGGGGGCGGCGCGTCGCTCACGGGAGGCGAGAGCGGCGAGGCCCCTGGCGGCATCGGGTCCAGGGGGAGGTCGCCACAGCTAGATCATAGAAGTTAAATGTAAAAGTTTTAAAATGCCTCCGGGATTTCTGTGCACGTGTAAAGGGAAAAGGCCAGCATAGTTTTGAGCTGAACCTGACCTTTTGCTGTGTACAGAATAAAAACCCAAGACTGTTTTGGCCTTAAAAAGTGGCGGAGAAGAACTTGACAAAGAAATGCAGGCTGGTTTCCCAAGGCGGTTTAAAATGGCTCTTTTAAAGTTTCCCACCCTAAGGCAAGTACCACCAGGAAGTTGATAGTCAAATTTACATGTGAATAGCTATGGGGGTTGCTTTTGATTGCCCCAGCAGAAAAATTGTGACCATTTTGAAATTTAGCAGCTATGCCAGGCTTATTGGCTGGAAACTTAACACTTTTATTTTTAAGCTAATCTCTTTAAAAGGGACTGGTAGCAGTAATCCAATTTCTAAAGTAAAGGACAATTATTTCAGGTAGAAACTAATTTCATCTGATCTTAGAGAGAGTCTTTTGTTTGTAATAAATACCGTTTCTATCTAAATAAGACATCGGTCAAGAATCCTGTCCTGGGATGTGGGAAAGACCCCCACATCTGTTCCTGTCAGGCCCCCATCAGGGGACTTGGGCGGTGTCCCTGTTATCTGCTCAAGATCCCAAAACTGTAAAAATACTTGTTCACTGAAAAGGTGTAAGTGTAAATGTTTATTTGATGTTATTTGCTATGTGATATTGTGTGCTGGGTTGGGATTTTGGAATTCTGGGGTAATTTAACACTCCGGTGTGGGGTGAATTTCCCGCCAAAATATAAGATGGCGCGGGCAATTATTTAGGTTTCCCGCGCAAAATCAGGGATTTTTATGATACCTATTACCCCAATGGGTATGAAACGGTTCGCATACGCAGGTAGGTATCTTTGTGAACGGCAAACAAACAAATATTTGGTAATACGCAGTTACAATCGGCCCGAGTTTACACGTTTCCCGCACTCCACCGCAAATCTATATGAACCGAGTTAAGACGGCTCCCGCGGAGTACGCGCAATTCACGCGAGCCGACTTAACTCGTTTCCCCCACTCCAAGTGTTAAAAGGTATTTTGTGGCTTTTCTAGTAACATTTAAGGATGGGGCTCATAGTTCCTCAAGGCAAAGATTTAATGGGCCCTTCCCCCTGCCTGTGCTGAATTAGATAAAACAGGCCAGTACTGATTAAGAAAGACAATGGGCCTTGGAATCTGTAAAGATAGGTGGGAATGAAGCTGGTCAAATGTACTGGAAGGGTTTGGTCTAGCAAAGGAGGGGCTGATACCCCCTCCTAGCGATCATGTTTGGCAGGCCCCACCCCCTATCATTCCTGACTTTCTTGCTGCAAGAATTGTCTCTTTTCTTGAGAGGGCTCCAGAGGGCGCACGAGGACATTTGGCTGCGCCTTGGCGCCACCCAGGCAAAAGGCACCTCCTGGAGCCTCCATGGAAAGGTCCCTACACCCAACTCCGTGGTGCTGACGACCCCCACCGCTCTCAAGATAGATGGCGTCGCGACCTGGGTCCATCACACCCACGTCCGGTCAGCGGACCCATCCATGATCCGGAAAGACCACATGGAGCGTCGATCAAGATCAACGCAACCCGCTCAAGCTCAAGCTATGGCGTGCTCGACCTGCCTGATGCTGGTAACATTGCTCAAGACTTAGATGATGCCTACATCTTCATGGACATGGCTCCAAAGAGACAAGGACAATTTATAGAAAGGCCAAGAATAGACTCTAGTAGAATTTGGCTGCCTGAAGCGGCCATGATACCAATAGTATGTTTCATTGTGTTGATATGTCACATTAACCTTTGATTCTTTTGCAGGTTTGAATGTATGTTGGCTGTCCTGGAAGGGTACTATGTGGGGTGAACCCCAAAAAGTAAAGGGTGCCTAGCTGCCAAGAGGGCAGGTGCCCACCTGGGCAGGAAACAGTGCCCATCAGGTTTTGGTCTCTGTTGAGAGACAGCTAACAGTTGGCAGCCTGTGTACTGCTTGCAGGCCTTTGTGACCATGCCCATGTCAGGGGTAGTCTGAAAAAAAGCCTGTTTAGAATAGAAGGTCTGAGGCATGGTTATACATAGAAAGAAAGTTTAATGCCAACAATTAAAAGGAATTGGCAAGAAAAGTCAGAAAATCTTAGAGTAGATCAGTATGTCTTTCTTCTTATGTAATTCCTCTGAAATTTGGCAATGCTAACATGGCAATACATTTCTTTGCATGGATTCAATAAGACCGGTTCCTAATAGTGGTTTTATTAACGGAAAACTTTGACTGGAGTATCATGTTTTAAAGAGCCCTGTCTGAGCTCTAAAAACTTGAAGCCAGTAAGAATGCCACGAAGAAAGCCTGGTATCCTGCTTGGAAGCCCTGAAGATGGCTGGTGCTGGAGTGTCAGGCCGATGCCCTACCATCACTGGCGGTTGGTAAGAGTAGAAGGGGAGCAGTAAAGATGCCTCTGCGTCCCTGAGGAACCCCCACACACTCTGGGCCGCAACAAGTAGGAGGGCTACTGAGATGGGCTTAAAGCCTGGAGCGTGGGCTCAGGTGGAGTTGCTACAGGTGAGGGATTCACCTAACTCAGCAGATACTGCAGGCGGGCCTGATGGCAGCTGGGTGACGTGGCTTCCTGGCCCTACGGGGCACATTAAGATTCAACCATGAGATTCCAGCAAAGGTAGTCAGTTACCATTCTTGTTGTTTTTATGCAAACATCAGGACAGTAGATAAATTAATCTTGATTTGGCTTTTTGATAGCCATGGAGGAATTTTAAGAAGAAAAATCCTATTTCAATAGAAGTTGTTAAAGCTAAAATGGTTTCTTTCCCTTCCACCGGACCATTTGTTAAGATATGCCCAGTTCGGGCCTCTAGCAATGGTGAAATAGAAATGCAGTCCGTCTCATGATTGAGCCGGAAGTTCCAAAACAAAGGGGAGAATGAAAGGGCGAGGGCTATGCCCTCCATCTTGCCTGTATCCTCCATGTTGGGGCCACGTGCGGCCTTCTTCCCGGAAGCCCAGGCCTCTGCTGGCCACGCCCTGGATTTTAAACTAACCAATGACAATCAAGGGAAGTGCGCGCCATAGATATGACCACATCCTGTGTAACAGGACCCGGCTTGTGCCTGGCCAATCGGCAGAGCACAGTCCTTTCTCCTCCCCTTACTCCGACCCCCCGCCCCATATAACCGGTCTCTGGGTGAGGTTCGCTCTCTCGGCCACTCGGTTTGCCGTGGTGTCGGTGAGTCTGGTGGATGGAGAGCTCAAGCTAGCTTGAAATAAAGATTCTTATGCTTTTGCATCGGATTGGCTGGCTCCCTGATGTGGTTTCTTGGGAATCTTGAAATCTGGGCATAACAATTACCAGAGAAAAGGGGTGGTAGGAGGAGGTAGAGAAGCGTAAAGGGGGATGACAGTGATGGAAGGAGATTTGACCTTAGCTGGTGAATGCACACTACATATACAGATGATGTATTATAGAATTATACACCTGAAACCTATATAATTTTATTAACCAATGTCACCCTAATAAATTCAATAAATAAAGAAAAAAGTGCTGATTTTGTCCCATGAATATAATAATTACCATTAAAGATCATGTTGACAAAGCCTAAATGATGACTTAAGAAAAAAAATCTGTGAGGATATATAACAAGAAAAGTTATTTTACAAATTACACAACTTATGGATGTGCAGAAAGTCAAAATTAATAGTAACATAAATAACATTTTTCAGATATAGCTGCAATAAGATAGCATTCTATAAAAGTGAATATCTGGATCATATATAGATATTGTCTTTACACACACACACACACACACACACACACTATAATCTGGAATCTGCTATACTAAGAATCATTATTTAGGGCAATAAGAGCTTTGACTTCTTTCTTTCTGTTTTCAGTCAAATATTGAGCAGAAAGTTATTCAGACTGACCAAAGCATTAAATAAATTAAGGGAATACTTGGAATCAATTGTTTATTTTCAAGTTTTTGCACATTTTTAAAGGAACTGAGGTTTTTACACACAATTCTCTATTCAATAAAAACAAACTGATTTGGCTAATTATTAAATCTACTAAACTATTTACTTTTATATTTATAGAAAGAACAGAATTTTTGTTAAATATGTTGGCAGTTTGATTCAGCTGAAGTTTGTGTGTCGCTAGCTCTCTGGACATGACTCATTATCACACTTACCAGTTTGCACTCTAATTATGTGATCAATATCCATCTGTTGAACTGACTGTCATCTTCTTATGCCAAAGAATCTGGCATAGGTTAGGGTTCAAAACATAGTCAGTAATTTGTGAATCATCTATGCTTCAACAATTTCTACCGGGTTAATATATATATTAAAACAAAGGAAAATCAAAAGACTGTATATGATACATGCTTGTTATTTTGAAAATTGCTCATACATTTTTGTTTGAGGATATGTGATTCAGATTATTTAAAAAGAACTTTTGCTGAAACATAGAAATTTTTTTTAATGAAACAGAAGAAGAAATTTAATCATGACAACAAAAAGCTCCAATGGAACTATTAATCTGATATTAAAGAATAAATCTAAATATGAAAAGTCAGAATGTAGAATTAGAAACCTTTTATTATTAACAAAATTTACTAATTTTGGTTGTATTTGGGGTAAGAACTTTTCCGAAACAGATAATGTTCCCCTCATAACCTAAAATGTTTCATGCATATTCATTTAGATTCCTAAGAGGGTCTCATTATCTCAACCAAAAAAAGAATTAATAATCCTTAATGGTTTCCAATGACTTTGTCTTTGTCCCTTTCTCAACTGTGCCGATGTCTTTAAGCATACAAATGTTTCTTGACCTCTAAAATCTCTTGCATAATCACAGGATTAAAAAGGAACAATTTGTCAGGGAGGGAAAAACGGCAGCTGAATAGACAGACCTGTCTGGCGCCTCATTCCAGGGCCAGGCTGGAAATAAACTTAATTGGAGAACATTCACCTGGAATTTCCAATTTAGTCCAGCTGAGGAGGTGACTTATAACAAGGAAGAACATAAGGCACCTGGAGACTGGTAGGAAGGGCAAGGTTGCGAGAGGTGGGGAGCCTGGAAAGGAAGGAGGTGAGCTATAGGTAGAACTGTTACAGGAGCACTGGCCCAGCTCCACACACTTGCCCACAGAGGCGTGACCTGTGATGGAATGACCCACAATGCCCCTATCATCCAAGCAGCTACAAAAGGTAGCAAGATGGCTGGTGGCAGCTGTTATGCCCAGATTTCAAGATTCCCAAGAAGCCACCAGGGAGCCATCCAATCCGATGCAAAAGCAAAGAGTCTTTTATTTTAAGCCCGGGCTTAGCTCCTCTACCTTCCTTACTGACGCAGCAGCAGGTGGCAAAGAGAGAGCAGTCTGCTCGAACCAGGGGTTTCATAGAGGGTTGGAGTAGGGGCGGGAGAGGGGGCTGTGCCCCCCTCCGATTGGCCAGGTGCGAGCTGGTGACCCATTACACAGGATGTGGTCATATCTATGGCGTGCACTTCCCTTGATTGTCATTGGTTAGTTTAAAATCCCGGGCGTGGCCAGCAGAGGCCTGGGCTTCTGGGAAGAAGGCCGCACGTGGCCCCAACATGGAGGATACAGGCAAGATGGAGGGCATAGCCCTCGCCCTTTCATGCCCCCCTTTGTCTTGGAACTTCCGGCTCAATCATGAGACGGACTGCTTTTCCATTCCACCGTTGCCAGAGGCCCATACTGGACGTATCTTAACAAATGGTCTGGTGGAGGGGAAAGAAACTATTTTAGCTTTAACAACTTCTATTGAAATAGGATTTTTCTTCTTAAAATTCCTCCATGGCTATCAAAAAGCCAAATCAAGATTAATTTATCTACTGTCCTGATGTTTGCATAAACACAACAAGAATGGTAACTGACTACCTTTGCTGGAATCTCATGGTTGAATCTTAATGTGCCCCGTAGGGCCAGGAAGCCACGTCACCCAGCTGCCATCAGGCCCGCCTGCAGTATCTGCTGAGTTAGGTGAACCCCTCACCTGTAGCAACTCCACCTGAGCCCACGCTCCAGGCTTTAAGGCCCATCTCAGTAGCCCTCCTACCTGTTGCAGTCCAGAGTGTGTGGGGGTTCCGCAGGAACGTAGAGGCATCCCTACTGCTCCCCTTCTACTCTTACCAACCGCCAGTGATGGTAGGGCATGGGCCTGACACTCCAGCGCCAGCCATCTTCAGGGCTTCCAAGCAGGATACCAGGCTTTCTTCGTGGCATTCTTACTGGCTTCAAGTCTTTAGAGCTCAGACAGGGCTCTTTAAAACATGATACTCCAGTCAAAGTTTTCCGTTAATAAAACCACTATTAGGAACCGGTCTTATTGAATCTATGCAAAGAAACGTATTGCCATGTTAGCATTGCCAAATTTCAGAGGAATTACATAAGAAGAAAGACATACTGATCTACTCTAAGATTTTCTTACTTTCCTTGCCAATTCCTTTTAATTGTTGGCATTAAACTTTCTTTCTATGCATAACCATGCCTCAGACCTTCTACTCTAAACAGGCTTTTTTCAGACTACCCCTGACATGGGCATGGTCACAAAGGCCTGCAAGCAGTACACAGGCTGCCAACTGTTAGCTGTCTCTCAACAGAGACCAAAACCTGATGGGCACTGTTCCCTGCCCAGGTGGGCACCTGCCCTCTTGGCAGCTAGGCACCCTTTACTTTTTGGGGTTCACCCCACATAGTACCCTTCCAGGACAGCCAACATACATTCAAACCTGCAAGAGAATTAAAGGTTAATGTGACATATCAATACAATGAAACATAATATAGGCATCATGGCCGCTTTAGGCAGCCACATCTTCTGCTACTAAACATGTGATACTAAAGTCTATTCTTGACCTTCCTATGAATTGTCCTTGTCTTTTTGGAGCCATGTCCATGAAGACGCAGGCATTATCTAAGTCTATTCAATGTTACCAGCATCAGGCAGGTCGAGCACGCCGTAGCTTGACGAAGTCTTTCCGGATCATGGATGGGTCCGCTGACCGGACGTGGGTGTGATGGCACCACGGAGTTGGGTGTAGGGACCTTTCCATCAAGGCTCCAGGAGTGCCTTTTGCCTGGGTGGCGCCAAGGCGCAGCCAAATGTCCTCGTGCGCCCTCTGGAGCCCTCTCAAGAAAAGAGACAATTCTTGCAGCAAGAAAGTCAGAAATGATAGGGGGTGGGGCCTGACCAGCTTCATTCTTGCCTATCTTTACAGATTTCAAGGCCCATTGTCTTCCTTCACAGGCAGGGGGAAGGGCCCATTAAGTCTTTGCCTTAAGGAACTGTGAGCCCCATCCTTAAATGTCCCAATCAGACTAGAATTCCAAAATCCCAATCCAGCACAGAATATTACATAGAAAATCAAAGTTCCCAGTAAACAACAGAGATGCTTATAAACATCAAATAAACATTTACACTTACACCTTTTCAGTGAACAAGTATTTTTACAGCCTTGGGCTCTTGAGCAGATAACAGGAACATCATCCAAGTCCCCTGATGGGGGCCTGACAGGAACAGATGTGGGGGCCTTTCCCACATCCCAGGACAGGATTCTTGACCTATGTCTTATTTAGATAGAAACGGTTTTTATCACAAACAAATAAACAAATCCAAAACCAAGAAAATCAAGGCCAGTAGTACCCTCTGATGTTTCAGGGGTACCAAGGAAGGAGAAGTTAGGCAGTGTCCAGCCCTTCTCACAATCCACCACCAGTGACCAGTTCCAGCTTACTGGCCTATCATCCATTTAACATTTCTTTCCTCCCATCATACCAAAGCCATGCTTTCCAGTTAAAACTTTTAGCCTTAATTTTTAGGTGACATGTAAATAATTAACATTCCTCAGATTAATAATACATTCAAATTTAACAACAAGGATACATATTTAAGCAATAAGGACAGATCAATTTACAGAAACCAGTTTCTACCTGAAATAATTGTACCAGTCCCTTTTAAAGAGATTAGCTTAGAAATAAATTCGAGAGGCAAGTATAATTCCTGCTTCATAGATGATCTGAACTTAAAAGTTTTAAGTTTCCAGCCAATAAGCCTGGCATAGCTGCTAAATTTCAAAATGGTCACAATTTTTCTGCTGGGGCAAACCCCATAGCTATCCACATGTAAAACTTTTACATTTCTAGCTGGGGCGATCTCCATGGGAAGAGGCCGGCTCGCATCCAGAGCCGCCGCCCCCCCCCCCCCCCCCCCCCGGCCTCCCGGGTGTCCGGCCCTCAGGCTCAGCGGGGGACCTTCCCCCTGGACCCGACGCCGACGGGGGCCTCGCTGCTCCCGCCTCCGGTGAGCGACGTGCCGGCCCCGCCCCCCGAGCTCCACCTGGCTCCACTCACTCGCCACAAGCCCGGGGGCCAACGCCGGCCAACGCCGGCCGCTGCCGCCGCAGCCGCCGCCACCGCCAGGCTCCGCGAACGAGTCCGCGCCCGGCCCGAGCCCCCAGGGCCGCCCCCCGAAGGCGCGCCGCTGCTTATGGCTCCGAGCGCAGGCCCAAGCTGCGGGGCTCGGGCTGCCCGGGCTGCCGCCGCCTCTCCTGGCCTCCGGCCTCTTCCAGGCTCCGCCGCTCGGGCTCCGGCTCCGGCCCAGCACCCGCCGCAGACCAGGCCGGAGGCCGAGCCCCCAGGGCCGCGGCCGCAGCCGAGCCGCCCGGGCCAGCGGCGCGGCCGGGCTCCGGGGCAGCCGTGTGCCGCTCCTGCACGCCTGCCCCCGACTGCAGAGCAAGCGGCCCCTGCGGCCCCAGGCACAGTGATTCCCAGTTCACCTTCCCTGCCTGGGAGGCGCGCGGGCGGGGAGCCCTCCCCTGCCTTTACACCCACATATTTTCACCAGACATTCATTCAGAGTTTAAACAATCCATTCAATTCCTAACAACTTCCCAATTCCTGAGGGAGCTCTAAAGCCTCCCGCAATCTCCTTGAACTGATCAATCACAATATCCAAAGGAGCAGTCTGAGTCCGTCCCATAACATCCGTCCAGTCCACAGAAAACAAAAACACAGACAGACAAACAGGGCCCCAAAGAACAGCCTTTCAACTCCATGGAAGTAACTAGACGATGGCATTACGCCAAACCCGGCGGGAGCTAACCGCCTCGTCTCAAATCCGCGAGAGGAATACACATCTCTCATGAGGGGGATACACATCCCTCGTGGGGAGCAGAACGTCTTCTAACTCTCCCCCGCCTGTGGTCGTTCACGGGCGCGTCCGCCCTAGACCCCCTCAGGCACCGATTCCAGAAGTGAGCTCACACAGAACAGAATACACAACATACAGACACTTACCGCGGCCAAGCAGACTCTACGGATTGAGGATCCCTGCATGGTCCTGGGAATCCCGGGCGAGCCCCCAAATTTTATGCCCAGATTTCAAGATTCCCAAGAAGCCACCAGGGAGCCATCCAATCCGATGCAAAAGCAAAGAGTCTTTTATTTTAAGCCCGGGCTTAGCTCCTCTACCTTCCTTACTGACGCAGCAGCAGGTGGCAAAGAGAGAGCAGTCTGCTCGAACCAGGGGTTTCATAGAGGGTTGGAGTAGGGGCGGGAGAGGGGGCTGTGCCCCCCTCCGATTGGCCAGGTGCGAGCTGGTGACCCATTACACAGGATGTGGTCATATCTATGGCGCACACTTCCCTTGATTGTCATTGGTTAGTTTAAAATCCCGGGCGTGGCCAGCAGAGGCCTGGGCTTCTGGGAAGAAGGCCGCACGTCTCCCCAACATGGAGGATACAGGCAAGATGGAGGGCATAGCCCTCGCCCTTTCAGCAGCAGAGTCTAGAGACCAAGCAGACCAGGGTCAGTGGGGGAGAGAGCTGCAGTTTCCATTGCCTTTTTATTTTTCAATTTTTTTAAATCTCTAAACCCGGAGCACAGGAGTTTTCATTTGCAACTACACACCCAAGGCATTGGTGCAGGAAGGGAGGCACGGAATTGAGGTGGATGAGGAGAGGCGGGGATGGGAAGCAGGGCAGGGAGACTTGGAAAAGCAGTAACCAGGAATCCTGCATTGGGTTGTTCATATGCTTCCAAACCAAAATGGCCATTTTCCCTGGGAGGAGCTACCTGCTCCCAAGACCAGAGGGCAGGTAAAGGAAAAAACCCTGCCCTAGGTGATAGAGCCTGCCACACCCTACATTTTGAGCTTTACTGAGGAAACAAAGGCAGAGGCCAAGCTTATAAATCTGAACAATATCAAGGAGCCCTCAGGGACCAGATTGAAGGAGGGGCCATCAGCCCCACTGTTCTAGGAATTAGTCTGATAAAAACTCCAGGGTCCCAGTTGACCCCATGGATCCCCATACAATGATTTCTGTCCAGCCAAGGGCAGAGGAATATTTTGGGACACTCATGGAGGAGTGGCTCTGGGTCAGGGAAAAACAACCATCATATTCCCTGAAAGGGAAACAGCACCAACCCTACCTAAAGCCCTATCAGAAACAGAATCTTCAGTAATTAAGATTGACAGCTGGCTGATAGGCAAAGGGCAAATTGGCCCCTCATGCTTCCAGCCAACGCCTGTGGAGACAGACAGGAGCAGTGGACTGGTGTGTCACATGGAGCTTCAAGCAGGAATCTAAAAGCCAAAAGACAGTGCCCAACAATGGTTAGCACATAAGTAGCTAATAAGAAGCCCAGAATTGGCAGACAGAACAGAAAAATTGTGTCCTAATCCAGTTCCCATGAGGTTTTAAAATTTGGCTGAAGTGAACAGCATTTACCTTCACTTTTTAATTTTTTATTTATTTATTTTTAGCAACTTTTTCTTCCTCTCTTCTCTTTTTGGCCTATCCTTTTTCTTTTCCTTTATCTTTTTTAGTTTTTCTCTTTCATTTCTTTTTTTCCCTTTTTAAAAAATTGATCTTCTTTATATATCTGCTTTATTGATTTGATATTATTCTAGTCTCTGTTATTTTGTTTATGTATCTAATTTCCTCTTCCCTGCTCCTACTCAGTTTCCCTTTCTTTTTTCTTTTCTTTTTTTTTCGCTACTCATTTTTTTTCTCTTTTCTCTTTCTCTTTTCTTCTCCTCCCAATTCCTTAAATTGTTTTATTTCCTAAATTTAGGCCTATTTGCTCTCTCCTCTATTCTCCTTTTTAAATTATTTTTCTGATCTTCTCATTTATTTTCTCCCTCCTTTATTCTAAACTGTGGTCCTTTCCATATTCCCCTAATTCTTCAACCTTTTTTCTTTTAATTTAAGTTCTGCATCTACAGATTCTACCCTTCCCCCACCCCCACTTTTCTGGGTATTTTTTGTTTATGCATTTTGGTTTATTTATTTGTTTGTTTTGTTGTGTTTTCTCCCATATTTTTCCTTTCTTTTTTTCTAACATTCTGGCCCTTTTTTCTCTTTTCTAATTCTCATTTTTCTGGTGGTCACTTTTTGGGAAGCTATAAAGGTCTTGTTTACATTCTTGTTCTGTTCCTTCTGTGTCATGTCTTGTCTTGTATTTTGTGCTGTTTGGTCAGCACCTCCGCAATGGCTGGCACGATATGGTAGCGATTGAGCCACATAATCTGACACCCTGAAAGGAGACTCCATCCACAAATGGAGCAATAACAACCCAAGACCCAACTACAACAGAAGAACCCAAATATCTCAAGTAGGGGGCCTCCCTAGAACTCCCAGCCCAAGAGACCCGAGAGACTGCACCACTAGGTCCCACAAAACATCTACTACATAAGACCAACCCAAAATTTCTGGGTGGCATAGCAGTTTGATCTAAAACATAGAAACAAATACAAAGGAATATAAAAAATGGGGAGACAAAACAAAACAAACAAAAAAACCCAAATGAAAGAAAGGAAGGAATCAACAGAAAAGAAACTAAATTAAATGGAGGTGGCAAGTACTTTGTGAGAGAAAGAATTTAGATTAATGATTATAAGGATGCTCAAACAGCTGGATGAGAATTACAAGCAACCCAATGAGAATTATAAGGCCGAGTAAGAAGACAAGTTAGAACAAAAGCACCCAAGCAGAGCAGCAACTGGAAAAAAAAAAAAACTATTAAAAAGCAGAAGGAGTGTTTAAGGAAGCTTTGGGACAATATGAAATGAAACATCCACATAATGGGGGTGGCAGAAGAGAGGAATCTGAGCAAGGAATAGAAAACCTGTTTGATGAAATTATGACAGAAAACTTCTGACTTTGGGAATAAAAAATCACACAAGTCCAGTAAGCACAGGGAGTCCCAATTAAGACAAATCCTAAAGACTTACACCAAGACACATCATAATAAAATTGGCAAATGTAAAAGACAAAGAAGGAATCTTAAAGGCTGCCAGAGAGAGACAGAAAGTTACCTACAAGACCTCTCCCATTAGAACATCAACTTATTTCTCAATAGAAACATAGCAGGCCACAAGAGAATGGCATGAAGTACACAGAGTGATGAAAAGCAAGGAACTGAATCCAAGAATACTCTAATCAGCAAGGCTATCGTTCAAAATTGAAGGAGAATTCAGGAGCTTTGCAGAAAAAAGAAAAAAAAAAAAGACTTAGGGAGTTTATTACCACCAAACCAGCAATGCAAGAAATGCTAAAGGGACTGTTGTAAAAAGAAGAAATAGAAAGGGAGAAAGGAACATAGGCATCTATACTAATAAAATGGTAATATGCTAATTAGACCAGACATCTTTCAGATATCCTCCCAGACTTCCTTCCGGACAAAGCCAAGGTGGCGGGGCCAAGGCAGAGGCAGTTAGGAGCGATGAGGCCAGAAGGGGAGAGCAGTTAGGAGGATCAGGCCAGCAGGGGAGAGCAGTTAGGGGGATCAGGCTGGCAGGGAAGGGCAGTTAGGGGTGACCAGGCTGGCAGGCAGAGTGGTTAGGGGTGATCAGGCAGGCAGGCAGGGGAGCGGTTAAGATCCAGCAGTCCTGGATTGTGAGATAGATGTCTGAGGGTTCCCAGATTGGAGAGGGTGCAGGCTGGGCTGAGGGACAGCCACTCCCTCAGTGCACCGGCCTCTAGTAAAGAATAAAAATGGCAACAAACAAGTACCTCTCAATAATAACATTAAATGTAAATGGATTAAATGTTGCAGTCAAAATACATAAGGTAAGAATGGATAAGAAAACATGACACATATATATGCTGTCTACAAGAGATCCACCTCCAAACAAAGGAATCACACAGACTGAAAGTGAAGGGATAGGAAAAAAATGTTCCAGGCAAATGGAAAGTAAACAAAAGCTGGGATAGCAACACTTATGCCTGAAAAATAGACCTCAAAGTGAAGGCTACAAAAAGAGATAAGGAAAGCCACTTAACAATACAAGTGGCAATAACATATATGTACCCAATACAGAAGCATCCAAATATTATATATATATGTGTGTGTGTGTATATATATATATATATATATATATATATATATATATATATTTCAGGAGGATATCAAGGGAGAGATCGATAGCAATACAATCATAGTAGGGACTTTGATACTGACATCACTGGATAGATCTTCTAAACAAAAAATCAACAAGGAACAGCAATCCTAAATGACTCACTAGATCACGTGGAATTAATTGGTATCTTCAGAATACTTCACTGTAGAAACATGACAATTTTTAAGTTCTTTTTTAAATATAGTGTGGAGGAGAGAAAATGGTGGCCAAATAGGCAGACGTGTCATGCACCTCATCCCAGAGACAGACTGGCAAAACAACTAAATCAGAGAACATCCACCAAAATTAACAAATTAGACACAGCTGAGGAGACCATTTACAATAAGGAAGGGCAGAGGACACCTGGAGAACGGTAGGAACAGGGATCTGGGCTTGAGAGGTATAGCCAGCCAGTGGGCCAAGAGGGTGAGGAGAAAGTGGCATTGTACCAAAGTCACATCCTTTGACGATAGGGGTGACATCCAATGGGGAAAGGGAAAACCACAGGGATGCTGCCAGCCTGGGAATCTGGACATAAGACCACAGCCGCGAAAAGGCTGCACTGCGAAAGGCAGCCGGAGCAGCATGGTGCTGGTGGGAAACTAGCAGTTTCATGGATATTTTGCTTTTCTTTTGTCCTTGCTTTTATTTGCTAAACCCAGAACACAGGACTTTTCAATTGCAAACACTCACCCGAGGCTTTGGTGCAGGGAGAGAGGCACAGGCTTGAGGGGCCTGAGAAGAGGCTCAGGAGGTAAGCAGGGCAAGGAGACATGACCAGGAATCCTGCATTGGGACATTCTTAAGCTTCCACATCTAATGGCCATTTCTTCCCAGGAGAGCTAGCCCCTCCAAGTAGCCTTAAGACAGGTAATACATCCTGCCACACTATGCCTGCAGTTTGAGCTATACAAAGGAAACAAAGGCAGAGGCCAAGGTCATGGACCCTAATAGGCCCAAAGAGACATAAGTAACTGGATTTGAAAAGGGGATGGTCCGCCCCACTATTCTGGGAACCAGACTGATAATAATTCCAGATTGCCAGACAACCCCATTGGTCTCCATACAAGGACCTCTAACCAACCAAGATCAGAGTAATATTTTGGGCCACTCGAAGAAGAGTAGCTCTGGGTCAGGAAAAAAAACATCCATCTTACTTCCTGAAAGTGAAACAGCACCAACCCCACCTAAATCCCTGTCAGAAACAGACTCCTGAACGATTAAGATTGACAGCTGGCAGAAAGACAAAACAGGGCAGATCGGCCCTGTCAGCTTGCAGCCAAGGCCTGTGGAGATAAACACAAGCAGAGGATCTGTGGATCACTTGGAGCTTCAAGCAGAGTGTTAAAAGACAGTACTTGACAGTGGCCAGTACCTAAGTACCTAACAGGAAGCCCAGAATTAGCAGACAGAAGAGTGGGATCCTAAACCAGCTCTCATGGGGCATAAACACTTGGCTGAAGCAGACAACAGTTAACTTCACTTTTTTATTTTTTATTTTTCATTTTATCTTGTTTTATTGTATTTTTATTTTACTTTTTTTTGCGCTTATTTCTTCCTCATTTCTCTTTCTGTCATCCCATTTTTCTTCTCCTTTCCCCATTTTAGTTTTTATATTTCCTTTCTGTTTTCCCCTTTTTAAAAATGGATCTTCTTTATCTGCTTTACTGATGTGTTATTATTCTAGTCTCTGTTGGTTTTTTCATATATCTAATTTCCTCTTCCCTGATCCTACGCCATTTCTTTTTCTCTTTCCTTTCTCTTCACTACTCAATATTTTTTGTTCCCTCCTCTTGCTCTTTTCTTCTAATTTTTTAACTTGTTTCACTTCCTAAATTTAGACCTATCTTCTCTCTCCTCTACTCTCCTTTTCAAAATATATATATTTTTAATTTTTTAAAATATTTTTTAAATCTTTTCTTCTTCTCATTTCTTTTCTCCCTCCTCTATTCCAAACCATGGTCCTTCCCCTATTCATCCAATTCCTCAAACTTATTTTCTCTATTTAAGCTTTGCATCTACAGATTCTGCCCCCCTCCCTTTTCTTTCCGGGTGTTTTTAGTTTGTGGGGTTTTTTTTTATTTTTTTTTATTATTTATTGTCTTTTCTCCCCATAGGCTTCCATTTCTTTTTTCTTTCTCCTTTTTTTTCTCAATAACATTCTTGTTCTCTTTCCTAATTCTCTCTTCTCTGGTGGTCACCTTTATTGGGGTTGTTGGTATCTTATGTACCTTCTTTTCCTTCTGTGTTATGTCTTAGCATGTTGTATTTTGTGCTGTTCAGTCAGTGCCTACACAATGTTGGGATGACATAGTAGCAAGCGAGTCACATAATCAAACACCCTAAAAGGAGACTTCATCCACGAATGAAACAATAACATTCACTGACCTAGAACAAACTTTCCAAAATTTTATATGGAATAGAAAAAGACCCCGAATAGCTGCAGCAATTCTGAGAAAGAAGAACAGAGTTGGAGGGATCACAATACCAGATATCAAGTTATATTACAAAGTCACTGTGCTCAAAACTGCCTGGTACTGGCACTAGAACAGACAGGTAGATCAATGGAACAGAATAGAGAACCCAGAAATCAACCCAAGCCATCATGCCCAGTTAATATTGGACAAAGGAGGCAAGAGCACACAATGCAGTCCAGACAGTCTCTTCAAAAATGGTGTTGGTAAAATTGGACAGATACATGCAAAAAAATGAAACTAGACTACCAACTTATACCATTCACAAAAATAAACTCAAAATGGATAAAAAACTTAAACGTAAGATGTGAAATCATGAAAAGTCTTAGAAAAATCCATAGGCAGCACAATATCAGACATATGACGTAGCAATATCTTTACCAATACAGCTCCTAGGACAAAGTAAACTAAGGATAAAATAAACAAATGGGACTACATCAGAACAAAAAGCTCTGCACAGCAAAAGAAACCATCAACAAAACAATAAGAAAGCCCAATGCACGGGAGAACATATCTGCCAATGTTATATCCAATAAGGGTTTAATCTCCAAAATTTATAGGTAACTCATACATCTTAACAAAATGAAGATAAACAATCCAAGAAAAAAAATGGGCAAAGGACCTAAAATAGATACTTTTCAAAAGAGGACAGGCGGAAGGCCAAGAGACATATGAAAACATGCTCAACGTCACTAATCATCTGAGAGATGCAAATCAAAATGACAATGAGGTACCATCTCACACCTGTTAGAATGGCTATCATCAACAAATCAATAAATGATAAGTGCTGGTGAGGATATGGAGAAAAAGAAACCCCCATGCACTGCTGGTGGGAATGCAGACTGGTACAGCCACAGTGGAAAACAGTATGGAGTTTCCTCAAAAAGTTAAAAATGGAACTCCCATTTGACACAGTAATCACATTTCTAGGAATTTATCACAAGAAATCAGAAACACCAATAAGAAAGGATCTATGCATCCCTATGTTCATAGAAGCACAATTTACAATAGCTAAGATTTAGAAAAAGACTAAGTGCCCATCAGCAGATGAGTGTGTTAAAAAAAAAAAAAAGTGGTACATCTACACAATGGAATACTACTCTGCTGTAAAAAAGAAAGAACTCTTACCATCCACAACAGCAAGGATGGACATGGAGAGCATTATGCTAAGCCAAATAAACCAGTTAGAAAAAGGTTAGTATCAAATGATCTCACTCATATGTGGAATCTAATGAGCCAAATCAGGTGATAAATAAAAATAGATCCAGAGACATAGAAGCATGGAACAGACCATCAAACCTCAGAGGGAAGGCAGGGGAGGTTGGAAGCGGGTAGGAGGGTTGAGAGATCAACCAAAGGACTTGTATGCATGTGTATAAGGATAACCAATGGACACAGACAGTAGCGGGGGTGAGAGCATGTGCTTCGGGTGTGAGTGGCCAGGGAGAGGTCAATGGGGTAAAAGGAGACATATGTAATACTTTAAACAATAAAGAATTTTAAAAAAAGAAAAAAATATAACATGGGAAAGACTTTTTTTTTTTCCTTTCCTGATAATCTACACCAAGTTAAAAACAACTGCGGAAAAATTTTTTTCTGAAACCCTCTCAGCTTTGAAGTTTCCTGGTAAGAAATATGAACCATTCTCTAAATTTGCACACATCCCTAAATTCCAAGGAGAACTATCAAACCTGTTCAAGAATTTCTTCATCCTGTTCCTCTCTGCTGTAATTTGAGTAACCTTATAGACTGCAACCCCAAAAAGCATCTAGTCTGAGGTCAAAAGTCTAGTCCCCTCTTTTTTCAGGGTTTTCTAATTTTTCTTAGTGAATTTTTTGGAGCATAACTTCTCCTTGTAACAGGGAATGAATACACTATATGTAAATGAAGCTACCTATATTAATCTTAACAAAAGTTAAACCCATTTTGTTATTCTAATCTGACTTTTCCTCTCAAAACTTTAGCTTACATGTTAAAAGTTTCTTTTTTAAGTGATTTTACTAGAATTAGCAATTTCAATTCTTGTGTGAACCTAAAGAGCTGCCTGACCTCAAGGCCCCCAGACACAAACAAAATGGCCAACTCAAGGATGCTGACCTTAAAAATCCATATTGAGACCAGCAAGGACACTGCCTGCATGTCCATAGTCCCTTCCCCCTGATCTCTTTGTTTTCCTTTCTTTCTCCTTCTTAATAAAAATATCTGCACTGAGATGTTAAGATGGGTTTTTGAGGACTGGGAAAAGGCCACCATCTTTTCAAGATGCCAGCACTTGAATAAACCTCTTTCCTTTTCACCAGCACCTGTCTCATGAGTTTGGCTTTCTTTTGTGGTAGGCAGCCAAACCTGAGTTTGAAAGTGTAGGGGTCAGACTTATGCCTTTAACAATTCACTCCCCTCAAAGCAGGTGATCCAGACTCAAATGTGTCTCTCCTCATCCCTATGCCCCAAAGCCTTCTTATTCAGAAGGATTAGTTGGTAAGGAGAGCAGGGCAACTTCTGCCTTGTTCTGATGAAAATATAAAGGATTTCTCTTAGTCATTTTTGGGAAAATGTGGCTACTTTTTCTCCTGAAAATGTAATTATTTTGTGTGCAAAGCAAAGATGAAGAAAAAGCTATAAATTAGCAGTGGAAGAGAACAAAAAGGAGCTGAATATTTTAAGCTAAAGCAATGCCTATATCAGAATTTGGATAAAGACACATAACCACCTTAAGAATTTACTCCTACTTGTTTGGGCGGTTAACACCTATTTTTTCCAAGGCTGACTCATTATTATACAAGACGTTTTAGAGTGAGGACTATCACCAGGATCCATATGCAGCATTTTATTCCCTTTTGTATCATAAAGACATAGATTCCATGTCACAAACAAGACTTTTTTTATCACTTCATTGGCTTTGTTTATGGAATCCTGCTGGTTCTTCATTTAATTGTTAGCATGGCTCCTGTTGAATGCTGAGTTTTGGGGGTGACAGCCATACAAAATATTTTTTTATATAAAATTGTTTTGTTGTTAGAAATAAAAGCAAAATAAATTCTGATATTTTTAAAATATACAATCATATTCCAATTTCTCCTTTTTCTTAATCTTTATGTGGGGCTTCTATTATTCAACTTACTAATTAATATCTCCATTTGATTATTTAAAACTGTCACTGAAAACCATATTTACAGTTATAAGTAGTCAGGGAAAGTTACATTTTGTATTATCCTTAGTTATTATGAATTTCTGAGTGTTATGCAAAGTTATTAGAATGATATCGACAATAGGGGTTCAATTTTTAATAAAAAGTGACTCTTTTTTTAATTATAGCAATTAAGATCTTATTATTGGCAGGAAGAGTACTGCCCTGCAGTATGAGGCTTTGCTTCTGTGATTCCACTGGACTAATAATATATCCTACTCTTCTGGTTATGATTATTTCCAAGACTCAAGATTATTGAATCTAGATAAGTAATATATGGAAGGCACAATTCTTCAAAATATGTCTGAGGAGCTGTTTTTTATCTAGATAGGCATAGACTCTCATCATATCTAAGAAAAAGGAAAGAAAAAGCAGCAATACATAAGAAATGAGTATGTTTCTCTGTGAAAACTGTGGTTGAAAACATTTTGTCACTATAACATATTGTGAGTGGATATTATACTTCAGCTTGGGTACACACTTGAAGAATATGTTTTCAACAAATGACATGTTCATTTTCTCACTCTCTCTATGTGATCCTTTTAAATAGGAAAACTCACACAGGAATTAAAACTGCTAAAATGCCCAGTTTTATGACAGTTCTATTTTTGTAGTATTCTTAACTAAACCTGAAATTTTCCAATATTGTCACTGACATCATTTATGTTGTAATTAATACTTTTTACTGGTAAAGATGGTTATATTCAGATGAACTCTTGTATCTTGTTATGGTTCATACTACAGAACTAAAATAATAAAGCCATAATTTGCTAGCCACAAGTTTGCACAATACAGCCCTGCACCTAAGCAACATCAAAAGGTAATTAAATGCAGAGGAGTATAAGACTGCAGAACCATAGACCACTGCCTACTGTTTTTATCTTTCTGGAATATTTTAGCAATATTTGCAATTTGGCAAACAATTTAAATGATGACATTAGTATAAACCTATAAAAATGTATATTTTGAGCAGATGGCACAGCAAACTGCAACTGTAAATGATGAAGAATATGAGAACTATATATAAATATTATGATGACACCTGAAAGTCTGTACAATTTTTATAAAATAGCATAACAGTTGGAAACACAAATATGTAGTCTGACACACACATACATCTTCTTGAATATAAAGTATTAGGCTAGATAATATTAAAAGTACCCAATAGATAAGTAATCAGACATATTTCTTAATATTAGTACAATATTTGCAATATGCATTTAAAATTGTTCATTTTACCCAAATTTATTGCAATAAAAAGTATTATAAGGAAAAACAGATCCATTTATGGTACTTTTCTTTTAAGTGGAAGAGAGTTGGAATAAGTGGGGGAGGGAGAGACATAGCTATTAAAAATGATTTGATCTGTTTATTGATGGGTGGAGAGGAAAATGCTGAGAACCATTCCTCAAGTTGGCACAGCTTACGGAAAGCAAATTTGCTGTGAATGATGATAATTTGTATTGAGAGAAATTAGTACCAATTTGATTAGGAATTGCCCTTCTGTTCAGACTTCAGTGGCTAATATATCCTGACATGGTTACAGCTTTATCTAGGATCTAGGAGTTAAACAAAAATAGTTCAGAGAGGAAAGAGGATGATTACAGGGAGCATTCTACTCCTTTGATTTGTAATTTCTTTTCCAGCCAAGAGAAGGAACACAAAAGAGATATCTATTTTACATTTTATACAAAACTATACATTTTCTCCACCTGCAGGGCATTATGATAATTTATCTTAAGCTTGAATGGTGCATGAAATGAAAATGTTTCTAGCTGCTGTTTCCCCTTCATTTTACAAGTGAGAATAATTGATCTTCATCTTTTTTGAAAAAAATAACTTCTACACGGAACATGTTATGATTTGTAAAATACTTTCACAATTTTAATTCTACTTAATTTTCACAACAAGTAAGACCCACCGAACCCAGGTCCTCATGACCAGTACACTCTACTATATAAAACTGTTACTCATGTCCCTCCCATGGAAACTGGATCACCATTCCAGCTCTAATGAGCTCTCCTTCCATCAGTATGTCTTCACAATTCCTGTAAACTTTTGGTGAAATTCTATAAGCAGGCATCACTCTATATGTTTCAATGATTTTATACCTGTGATATCAAGAACGTGTTGGCTCTCCATTATTATTACATGATAAAGTTCACATCTCTCCTCTGTTGAGTTTTCAAATATAATTTGTGCATATTCAATTGAAACTTATGAAACATTACTCAATTTATATTACTCAACTGATAAATCAATCTTTTAAAAAATATTGTATAAGGTGGGCAAAAATCAGGCAAAGGGGAAATAAAGGAATATTCTTACCTGAGTATTTATAAAACTTACTTTCCCCGTTTACTAGGTGTACCGGTTAATAATGCGGATTTTGTAATCAAAGAAAACACGATAATTTCAAGAGAAACATCGAAAGTGCTTTATTCAAAGTAATGTCCATCGCTAGCTCCACATTTCCCCATCTTTCAGGTGATTTGTGGATACCATCCCAATAGAACTTTTCTTGTTCTGAGGCAAACCATTCAGAGACACAATTTTCCACTTCTCCGTATGTTTTGAAGTGCTGCTCAGAAAGTGCGTGTGCCATCGATCAGAACAAGTGGTAATCTGAAGGAGCAAGGTCTGGTGAATACAACAGGTGGGTTAATACTTCCCATGCAAGATCTTTTAACATGTCTTTAACTGGTTTTGAAGTGTGTGATGGTGCGTCATCATGAAGCAAAATTACTTTACCGTGTCTTCTGGCACATGGTGGTTGTTTCACGATCAAAGCATGCTTCAAATTGATTATTTGTTGTCAGTAGCGATCAATATTAATGGTTTCACCTGGTTTTAGAAGCTCATAATACACCACACCTTTCTGATCCCACCAAATGCAGAGCATTGTCTTCTTTCCCAAGTGATTTGGCCTTGCAGTTGATGTTAATGGTTGACCTGGATCAACCCATGATTTTGTGCATTTGGGATTCTAAAAATAAATTCACTTTTCATCGCCAGTCACAATTTGATGCAAAAACCACTTTCTTTTGTGCCATTGAAGCAACATTTTACTGATGACTTTTCAGTTTTCCATTTGTCTTTCATTCAGTTGATGTGGCACCCATTTTCCTTCCTTTAAAAATTTTCCTATTGCTTATAAAGGATCAGAAATTGTTTGCTGAGCAACATTTAATCTTTCTGCAAGTTGTTTTTGAGTTTGACACGCATCTTCATCCAGGAATGCTTATAATTGTTGGTCTTCAAACTTTTTCGGTTGACCTGGAGGTTCTTTGTCTTTCACATTGAAATCATCACTTTTAAAGCGTTTAAACCAGTGTTCACACATATCTTGAGATGTAGCATGTTCACCATAAGTTTCCCAAAGTATATGATAACTTTTTTCTTCAAAATAAAGTAATTAATTAAAACTTTCCACATATTCTCTTTTTTTGGGCACGAAATTCGACATTTTTAAGCATAAAAATATCTATGATGTTAACACTTTCAACAAATTTGACATATGAAGTTTTGAAGCTTGCTGTCAATACAACAAAATAGCATACATATCAAATCGCATATATATCAACATATATCTAACTCCATCTATTGAAAAAAAATCTGCATTATTAACTGGTACACCTAGTATGTCTCTTTCAAATGTTATTTTTCCAGAATGGCCTGCAACCCCTAGTCTAAATAACTTAGTCCCATACCTTTCCCTCCACCCCAACAACAGAAACATTATATACTTATCCCCATTTAATTTTTCTTTAGGGCGATTATCATAACCTGCATTTTACTAGTGTTTATTTGTTTAATGTGTCTTTATTCGAATGTTATCTCTATGAAGTCAACCATTTTGCCCTACATCTAATTAATGTTTAGCACATGTTACTAATAATAACTAACAGGAGTGCTCACTGCATCATTCATTTATATAATTTTTGTATAAAATAGATATTACTAGCTTCTTAGTTTCAGATGTAAGAAACCTGGGGCACAGAGAGGTTAAGAAATTTGGTTAAGTTCACACAACTAGACATGGTAGAGCTGGGATCTGAACTTAGAGTGAGGCCCCAGAATCTGTGCCTTAACACCTATGTTGCAGACCTTTAAGATATATGCTTGAATTAATAAATTAATGGATAAAAGTGTATTATTGGTTAAGTGTTGAGCATGAAACAAACTTTATTGAAAAACATGCCTAACTACTTTCACTCATAGCCTTAGCCAAAGAACCTATTGATTTGAACCTGAAAATTCCTAAACCACCTGGTCAAGAACTTTATAATTGGTGTGTGTGTGTGTGTGTGTGTGTGTGTGTGTGTGTGTGTTTCTCTTTATAAATTTACTCAACCTTTTGTAAAATAAGAACTTCTTTTAGCTAACTTGCTAAACAAGGTCATGTTTACCCTGCTGGGAAAACAAAACACTACATTGATGATTACTTAGAGTTATTACTTCCCCTGATGGGAGTCCAAACACTTGCATTTCAAAACTGGACAGATTATCTTCTAGGTCACACTCAGCATTTCACTTCCAATCTGGATGGAAATTGAGATTTTGCCTTAAGTTAGCAGGTTTTCTTTAGCTAACATGTTCAGTTTTATAGTAGCACTACAATCAGCCTCCAAAGACTTGGTGAGGAGTTCTTCCCTTTGCCTGGTGTTCATGGCTTAGTCATAGCAGATGTATGATGTATGTGCTAATTGTATACAGGGTAAAAAATTGTTAACAATCTTTATAAAAGATGTGATAACCACTGCTTTCTCCTCTAACCTGATGCAGTTTTAAAACATACTCCTGTTTCTTATTGCTCTGCGTGATCCCTCTGAAGATGAAAACAATGTGGTGCACTTTTGTAGGCTTCAACCTGGATCTGCTCTGCAGGCCTGAAGAAGATCAAAAATGAATTGTAAAATCTTTGAGTCAGCGCTACCTGGAGTTTTGTTTACTCTACTTATAGCTTTCACCAAAAAGAAGACCTTAAGGATGCAAATAATAAATAACATACATTTTTTAATTGAAAAAAATAGAATATGTGTCTTCCACCATACTCTATCCATTATCTCAATAACAAGGGTTTCTATTGTTAATATTTTACTACTGGGGGGATTCAGTCTATAAATGCTCTAATGCAGTCAAAAAGCAAAAATGATAGTTTAATATTTAATATTTAATATGGGGTTATTTATTTATTTTATAACAAAGTGCCCACTGTCATGTCTTGAGATAAAGGGCAAATGATACATTTATTTTCAGTATAAAATTATAAGGACTCAATTTGTACTCCATTTTACAAGTAACGGTAACTATGTTTTAAGCTACATACAAGGCAAAAAAGCAAATATTTGCCAAGTTATAAGCATGCTTGTTGCATCCAAACCAGTTCTTTAATGTAATCCTATATAATAAAGAGGTAATATGCTAATGGTCGTGATGCCCTCATGCTGTAATGACCGTTCAGCAGGAGGCTACATTTGTGGCTGGGCGGAGCCGCCGCATTGCGCTGGAGATGGGGCAGAAGTGGAGCCACTGCGTTGCTCCAGAGATGGGGCAGAAGTGAGGAGGCACCCGGAGGAGGCGGGACCATCCCATGGCAGGGAGGGCAGGGGTGAGAGCCCGTAGCACCACTGTCACCAGTCCTTCACCTCCCACCACTCGCTCTCAGAGCACCTCGCCTTCCACCTGCCCGGGGAAGGAGTGCAGCGCATGATGGGGCAGAGCTGCTGCATTGCTCTGAGGACATGGCGGAAGTGGGGAGGCACCTGGAGGAGACGGAACCATCCTGAGGAGACTCTCGGGACAGAGGGCGGGGCCAGGCGCACTTGAGCTCTGGGTGGAGAGGTGTTTTTTTTAAAATATATTTTATTAATTTTTTACAGAGAGGAAGGGAGAGGAATAGAGAGTTAGAAACATTGATGAGAGAGAAACATCGATCAATCCATCAGTTGCCTCCTGCACACCGCCTACTGGGGATGTGCCACAACCAAGGTACATGCCCTTGACCGGAATCGAACCTGGGACCCTTCAGTTCACAGGCCGACCCTCTATCCACTGACCCAAACCAGTTAGGGCTGGGTGGAGAGGTTTTAAGGCGGGGCAGTGGGGGGTGGGCGGGGTGTGCACTGGTGGGTGGGGCTGTGTGATTTCACTCACCAGGTCACTAGTACTTAATAAAAAGGCTAAATAGCAGCCCTAACTGGTTTGGCTCGGTGGATAGAGCATCGGCCTGCGGACTGAAAGGTCCCAGATTCAATTCCGGTCAAGGGCATGTACCTTGGTTGTGGGCACATCCCCTGTAGGCGGTGTGCAGGAGGCAGCTGATCGATGTTTCTAATTCTCTATCCTTTTCCCTTCCTCTCTGTAAAAAATCAATTATATATATATTTTAAAAAGGCTAAATAGCATCTGGTTCCATGCATGACATTTCATAGGACCCAAGCATACATTGTTGAATGGAATTGAATTGGCTGAAAACAAAATCCAGAAAGACTTTTTTGAATGATAGTTTTTCTTTCTTGTCACTGGAGGAAGGAACATTCAATCTAGAGCAAACTTCTAATGCATTCCTCTTTTGATTTACACAGCAAGCATGTATTAGAAGTAGTGTAAACACACCCCAAAAAAGGAAAGGGAAAAAGTAATGCAAGAGAAAAAAAAAGAAAATTAAAAAGTCTATTTTAAATATATTTAAGTTGTTTCTGGATTACTTTTTAAAGATCAACACAGAATTCAGGTAAAGTTCAGTTATTATTTTAACTGTATAATTCATTCCCAAGCTCATGGCGGGTTTAATGAAAAGGTACTTCTTCGATGGAAGGCTTCAGAAATCCAAACTACCTTCTTGAAACAAAGCCACATCCTTTTGCTCTGACTCTAGTAAAAGATGTCATTTGGTGATAGATGTGGATTCTGAAATCTCATTTTCAGTAATAAAAGCCTAGAGAAAAAATCCATAAACTTCCAACTACCATCTTAATAAAAGTAAAGAAATATATTCCCTGAACCCTATTCTATAAGAAATTATTAAACTTACATAATTTTTCATGCCATTTGAGATTTTCTGTTTTCCCACAGTAATTAGTAGGACACCCTTAAAAAGTATTAATAGGTAACAGTTTTGAATATTTTACTATATGCTGGGCACTTTGCTAAGAAAGACACGAGCTTCAGTTCTCATAAAAACTTTACAAGAACATTTAATATACTACAGGCTAATTTTCAAACAGGAGTGATTAGAAAATAATCACCAGCTGCTGTGCAATGCTGCAATCCTTCCCGGGATCACTTCTGACTCCTTGACCCCACACATTCCTTCTTCAGTTTAATATATTCCTGATGTTCACATATTGGTTCCTAACCAGAAATAAATGCACAGTGGCCTTGTCCCAAGATGCAGCTTCTCACAGTGATATTAACATTATATCCTACAAAATGAATAAATTATTTGTAACAGCACCAGAGGACTCCGTGAGCAAGAGGAAGAGAGAGAGAGAGAGAGAGAGAGAGAATATATATGTGCCCTTCTATTGTGCCTTACATTTGGCTTCAGATGGACTCTATTAAATCCCACCTAATCTGCCGAAACCGGTTTGGCTCAGTGGATAGAGCGTCGGCTTGCGGACTGAAAGGTCCCGGGTTCGATTCCGGTCAAAGGCATGTACCTTGGTTGCGGGCACATCCCCAGTAGGAGATGTGCAGGAGGCAGCTGATCGATGTTTCTCTCTCATCAATGTTTCTAACTCTCTATCTCTCTCCCTTCCTCTCTGTAAAAATTCAATAAAATATATTTAAAAAAAAAAAAATCCCACCTAATCCCAAAGGTAAATCACCTGGGCCCTCCCATCTCTGGCTTCTATCCAAGTCTTTTCCTCAATGCCTGGCATATCCAGATAAACTTCCTCCTGGCTTTCTTCTGGCCCTGAGCTCCTTAGGCCTGGCTCCAGCCCCAGGTATCTTCCCTGCAAAGAGAGAAGTCAGATCCATTGTTTGAGAAAGAAAACTGAGAGAAAGAAATTGCCAGTGAGCCTTTCTTTTTATTTTTTTTAATATGTAATGAGCATGGATTTAATTGAAGGCATGCTTAAAAGACATGATATAAATGCCTATAGGGCTCTAGTCCAAAAATGTCTTTCTTACTTCCTGAATAGCCTCCATTACAATTCACTCATTTAATTATGAATAGTTTTTCAGTTCTAAGAATTTTCTCCTAAAATCCCTCTAAATGCTTGAGCATTATTAGCTGAGGACATAATAGGAAAGTCCTGGCATAATAGGAAACTATTATCTTCAGTAGAACAGATACTGGAGGGGCTTTTAAACTGGGTTTGCAGAGATAAATCCTGAAAAGGGACAAATAGTACTGTATTTAGTTTGGGATACTTTGGTTTTAGAATATTTTACTTCTGTAAAAATCTGACTACTCTAAGAACTTCTAGATAAATAGTAAACACACTGGGAATTGTTTTTCCATGCAAGGTCAGAATTATTTTTTCCAGATTTCATTCTATGATCCACTTCTGGTTGAAGTCATAGACATAGTTGTCCTTGGATTTCTTCTGTCATGTAGAAGCTACTAAGAGCCATCTGTTTGTGTCTATACGTGTGTATTTGTGTGTGTGTGTGTGTGTGTGTGTGTGTGTGTTCTCCTCAGTGAAGCTACAGTGCTTCAGGGAAACATTGAATTTGTTGTCTGAAAAGGTACTATGCTCTCAACAGAGATGATAACTTACCATAATAATGAAATCTTACCTCTGTGGTATGGCAATAAAAATGCTGAAGAGCAATGTGATATCTTTGAAAACAAAACAACAAAAACACTATTTATAACCAAAGTTGATGAAGGTAAGTCTGTCTTATAATTCTCTCTTGTACTATTTTTTAGTGACCAGTAGAGAAATTAAGAAAGAAAAGACCAACATTTTCATTTCTTCTCTGAGAAACAATGACCCTGGAGGAGACCTCTTAGTTTAGCAGAGCAAAAACAGTGAGCCTATGTCTACACACACTGGGAGAGCCAAGCAAAATTAAAATGGATAAGATGCCATGCCTTAGCTGGTTTGGCTTAGTGGATAGAGTGTTGACGTGCTGACTGAAGGGTCCCAGGTTCAATTCTGGTCAAGGGCACATGCCCAGGTTACAGGCTTGATCCCCAGTAGGGAGCATGCATGAGACAGCCAGTTGATGATTCTCTCTCATCATTGATGTTTATCTCTCTCTCTCCCTCTCCCTTCCTCTCTGAAATCAGTAAAAAATATACTTAAAAAATAATATATATATGGCTAATAATATGCTAAGTGTCCGACGGTCCTACTGGTCACTATGATGCGCATTGACCACCAAGGGGAAGACACTCAACACAGGAGCTACCGTGATGCGCACATTTACAGAGAAATGGCACCATGGACCAGACACCAACAAAGCAACACTCGGCTTCCCCCATGTGGGACAAAGTACCCACCATCACCACAGAGCGACAGCCCACCAAATTGCAGCCAACACTGCCAAGACCCCATGGTGCAAAATGGAGCCCACAGCCCAGCCCAGCCCGGAAACGGTGACTGTGGACACTGGGTAATGACATCACGTAGCAATGCCCAGCTTCCTCTCCCTAGCAATGACTAGTCTCCTTGTAGTTTCTTCAGCCCAGAAACATGACTTGCTTTATAGCCAGGTGGAAACATTTTACACTTTAACCAAATGTCTGTGAACCATTTTCCTGTGCCTCATCTCATTTGATCCTCACAGAAGTCCTGGAGTAGGTAGATAAGAGACTTGGTGCACTCCTATTTTCTTTTCATTAGCTGGAAAATGGAGATTTAGAAAGCTTAGAAACTTGACCTGACTGAAAAGAAATAAGAAATGGTGGACCTTGAAAATGACTTCAGGTTTTTTCATTGCGCAGAATATAGTCATACTCTACTGCAGTTAAATATTTTACCCTGTGTTCTCCCTGTGTGATCTACAATAATAATCTGCTTCATGTTGATATTTACTGCTGTATTGCTGACAATTACCTGAAAGAGAAGTTCGGGTGCTTCACTGGGCTGGAAAAAGGTTAGCTAAATCAGAAAGCAGGTCTAATTAAGCAAGTTTATTCTATATCTATAAAAGGCTAAGTTGACTCGTGCATGTGCAATACATATAAAGCTCTCACTGGCACCAATCACACACATGTGTTTCCATCTGTCATTGTTGATCGTGAATTTGGTTGACACTTCTATTACAGAGAAAGGGCAAACAGCAATATTAAAATGTTTCTTCTAATTAATTTCCTTTCAGTGTGCACAAATTCATGCACCGGGCCTATAGTAAATAAATAAAATGGATAAGATGCCAGAAAAAAAGGTTTGGGAGAATTAAAGATGTGACCAAGGACTTGGGCTGAATCAAAGAAAAGGTGACCTACCACATCTGCATTCTTTTGGAGGAAAGAAGTGAGAACAGCCTGAAGTATGAGATGGAAGTAAAAGAGTCAGAGGGGGTTTGTGATTGCACACCACTAGAAATCACATATATTTTGGGAGGCCCTTCTCACAGTAGTAGAAGAGTGGGCCCAGCCCATTTTATTCAAGTGTCATAAGATGACTTCAAGTAATATGTAAGTTTTCACTCTAAAAGCTTCATGAAAATTTACATCACTCTATAAAGTTTTAACACATTTTATCCTACTTTCTGGTTTATATGAACCCCATTTTGTTTGGAGTCACTATACTACATGCCAAAGTGCAAGTGAGCAGTGGCTCATCTCCTCTGAGAAAAAGGCAGCTTCTAAATTCAACTTCAACTCCCATGTTCTGAATCCTGGGTCTCATTGCAATGGTAAGTGAGCAAACTGAAGAATTTTCCAGAATATGGTTAGTATAAATACAAATCTCTAAATGCTATGTGTAAAATAGACTTAGATAAATGTTATCCACTGATGGACAGCATTATGTCTTATTAGAAGAATATGAATTAGCTGAATCCTAAAATAGTTCACATTGTGCCATATTTTTTTCAGTATTCATTACATTGTTTAGTAGATATTTTAAAAGTGAATATTAAATATGAATTTTAACAGATATGGAATTGGCATTTGTACTTGCTAGAGAGAAAAAGAGAATAGATTTTTTAGGTATCTAAAACAAAACATGTACAAAATCATAAACAAATACATTTACTAAAATAAACTTGTTTAATGGTCAAAAGAGAAAAATTTTCAAATTATCTTAACATTATGAAATGACAAAACATGACAGGTGATCTGTCTTACTATTTTCCTTAATATTTTCCTACATACCCCCATATTATGATTCTTCTATAACTGATAACATGCGTAGGTATATACCCTTAATGCTAAAATTAAGGACCTTAGTCAAGTTTGAAAACATAGACGGGGTGGTTGTGAAGTTAAAAATGAAAAGAAAAGAACATTTAAAAACGAAATAACTTTCTGTGTTTTCTCAAACTAACTTCTCTTGGGGTTGGTGCCTCATATTACCTCACAGATAAATTAGGGAACAATTGCCATCTCTTATTTTACAATGTTGTGAGTTTAAAATGAAAATGCTCTTCAGAATCTCTCAGTGAGCAACCCAACTCCCCATAACTAAATTAAGCATTTGAGATAATGCATCAACCGTTTAAGGTCATAGTTTTGTTTAATGTGTATGACATCAATGCAGCAAGTGGTACCTTGGGATTCCCTAACTTCTCTGTAGCACATGCATTAATATCAGTATATATTCAAGGGAGTCAAAGTAAAACTGTCACATGAATATTTATTTAGGACAATTTATTTTTGAAAAAGCTAAAAATGAAGTCCTATGCTGATAAAGGAGGGGAAAGCATTAAGTCAACAAAGTCAATATTTGCCAAGGGAGAGTGAATACCAGCTGCCAATTTGCTAATCAACTCTCATCAATGCCCAAGATGATTGTCTTTCATTGCAAATGCATTTTAGTTTCTGTTTATTAAATTTCAGATGGTTTACTAAAACTGCCAAGAAGAGGACTAATTTATGCCAATTATAGGGTCTTTCGCAAAGGAATTGGAATGAGTCCACACATTCATTTCACACACTTGATTCATCTGCCCTCAATTTAATAATGATGATTAGCCACCTTGATACCATTATACAATCCCTGATTTGTCTTATATGATATCTGATCTGAAGTTAAATCAAGATATCATTACTAGTACTGGTACTGATATAACTGATTTCCAAGAATCTGGATTTAATTTTCAATGTTCCCAATATTACAACTTTGTGGCAATGCAAAATTTAATTTCATAAGAAACAAGAATCTAGTTTTAAAATATTATTGAAATGCTACTTTTGAAAAAATACATTTTTAGAAAATGCAAAAATAACACAAGCTGTGCTACTATAGCGTACATGTCTTAATTGACAATGCAAGAAGCACATCCTAGTCCAATTCTGAAAAGCAGTTGCTATTTATGATGCTGCTATTTTAATGTAAAGAACTGATCAGATCCCCAGAAGTTAATGTCCTGCTTCCCAAGCCCTATCAAAATATTCACTCTTATTTAAAAGCTACTATACATCTGTACAGAATCACAATGTTTTTATCTTTATAAAGAAGGAAATTTTTAGATTGCAAAAAGAATGTCTCTCACATATTCTTAATAAAAAATATAATAGCATTATGTATTAAAATGTAGTAGGTGGACAGAGGATAAAATCTACTGTTCATTGTATCCTATTATATGACAGGCATTGCCCTGAATATGTTGTACGCAGTGTTCAATTTAATCCTCAGAACAATTTATGTTGTAGATATGAGGATCCATTTTCAAGAATGAGGAAATGGAAATTAATTTATCTGGTGATACCATTATGCAAGTGAGAATATAAAAATGAAAGCAGGCCTAGAAGGGATGGCATGTAGCAATTATACAGTTTAAATGGTGAATAACCACTTCTTGGACTGTAAAAGTTTTTATATGAGTTCAAGTAATTGTATACATGCTTAAGAAAATTTAATAATTGAGCTTCATGTTTTTACTAAGCATGCTTAAAGAAAATATATTTATTTTGTTTCTACATACAGTGTATAATTTTGATACAAAGGATTGGTGGAATTTCTCTTTTATAAAATATTACATATTTTTAATCCATTATTTCATCATCACCCAAATGACTCTTTGAGAACACAATATGCACAACCAAAGTTTGGTGAAAAGGAAGCTAGAGTTTAATTTCGAACATTTAGAAGAGAGCATGTCTTGTCTCATTCTGGACTAATATTATACTTAATTCTACATAATAAACTTTTTCTGATAATAACATTGTATGAACTCTTATGACATAAAGCATCACAGAACCTTAAACTTCTGTATTAGTAAAATTTAAGCATTAAAGGATTAATGGCTAGCATTTATGTGTTTAAATTTACTTAAAATTATCATTGCATTAATAAATACCATAATAGATAATGCCTTTTTATATGTCTGTAAAATAATTTTAAAATAATTTATATTGAAAGTGTTGAGAATATCCTTGCAGGATTCTATGGTCTTATTTGTAGGGAATTTAGGTAAATGTCAGTTTATATTTTTCTACATGCTTCAACTTTTAAAGTATATAAAAATATCTTAATAAAACAGGTATGTCAATAGCATCCATTTGTTTTCTAAAAGAAAACTAGTGGATAAGCAAACTGAGAAAAGATAGCAAAGGTATATAAGAAAAATAATCTAGTGCCAAAACACTACAAAATCAAATTGATTCTTTTCTAATAGATAAACTCTACTTTTAAAAACTTAATGCAACCATTGTTACTTGGGAATTCATCTGCTGCATCAGTTTTATAAATTGAAATTTGTCACAACAGTTCTAAAATTATATATATATACACACACACACATTCAGAAGTATGTCTTTGACTTTAATTCTAATTATACTAACTTCATTCATAGAAATATTTCATCTTCTCTGTTCTTTTTTTAAATATATATATTATTGTTGATAATATTACAGATGTCTCCCATCCACCCTGTCCTCCTTTTTTACTTGCTAGTTGCAGGTTGTGGTTTCCTGTGACCATCCTTCTATTAATCTCCAGCTTCACTGGAAGAAAGTCCTTGGACCTGAGAACCCTGAAATAAGTGGACTAAATTACAAGTATGCAAAAAATACAAGATTTATTTAACAAGGGTCTAATGAAATCTGATAAACTTTTTAAAGAATTTCAGAATAACATTTTATTAATTAAGATCAAATATGGAAGCATTTACAAAGAAATTTCAACAGCTATATAATGGAAGCCATGAAAATGTTTTATGTCTCCACAGGTATAGAAAATAATGTTATGATATATAGGAGGGAATTCTGTTGTTGTTATTTAATGCCATCAATAACCTTGGACAAATAAATTAAGTAAGAAAATAAATGTACAAATAAGTGAATGAAGATTACACTTAGCATGAAAAAAACATTTAATTATAGTACAGGGTTTTAAAAATATCAGATATCATAGCAGATCTAAATGAGATTATTTTCTCCTACGCTTATTTTCTGAAAGACAATACCTATCAGACATTGTACATTGTATCTTGAAAGCCTTTTTGTCTATAAAGCATGGTGCCCTAACATGTTGGATAACTCATTTTTAGATGTGTAACTTAGACACTGGGAATTTGGCATAAAGAAAAAAGATTTCCGTGTTGTAGTTGAACATAATTTTGAATGTCAAAAAATCCGCAGAGGATATGGTAACAAGAGCTACTCAGTACTAAATCTTCTAGTACCAAACATACTGAGACCTATTCACTAATGAGAAGCAGAAAATAGTAAGAAATGAATGTAGGTGCTTAGAACATTTGCTGGAATTGCCAGAGCTATAAAGGGAAACTTTGATCCATATGTTATGGAAAAGAATGAGGTGCTTGTCTAAAAAAATATTTCAATCAGAATTAACTTAAATACCCATTATTCTGGAATTGCTATCTCACATCTAGGTGTTTCAACAGAATGTTTCACTTTTACACAACTTCAACATGAGATCAAAATCTATGCCAATAAATATTGGAGGTCTGAAATAATTATTTTTAGCTGGGTAAATCAATAAATAGCATTAGTAGTTCAAATGAGGAAGAAAATATATGATTATATGATATACTGTATGAATTTACAAGCTATTTGTAATCTAAATATTATAAATAAGAATGAATTAAGTGATTATTGAGTAAATTTATTACAAATTGGGCAGAATAATTAATCCTAGAAAATACTTTCATAAATACTCTGCATCTGTAAAACTTCTAATTTATAAATATATTTAAATATACACATATATATATTTATAATATAAATATATTTTTTTCTTAAAACGTTTTTGTGAAACCCCCCATCCCCTACTCATAAAATAATTCATTGAAGCACATTTTGTATACTTGACATATTTGGTAATGTTTTATGTACAAGTAATTGTGACTCTTCTAATTTAGAGAAAAAAATCAAAGGAGAATTCCTTTGATTGAATAAAATTAAAGAACTTAATGGATGGAATAATAAGACTTTAGAACAAAAACTCAGTGATTAAGATATTTATATATATAAAACCCTAATATGCAAATAGACTGAACAGCAGAACAACTGAACAACCGGTCTCTATGACATGTGCTAACCACCAGGGGGTGCACAGAACATGGCGGGCATCGGCCATGGCAGATGGTGGAGCAGGTGAGTGGGGGCACCAGACCAAGTCAGGGTGTCGGTCGCTGTCATCGGGGCAAGCCTCTGGTGGTTACTGAAAATTCTTTGCTCTCACACACCATGGTCCCGCCTGGCGCTCGCAACCACTGCCAGTGCTGGCCCCACTCACACCCACTGCCGGTGCCCTGCTCAGGTCCCGATTGCTCAGTGCCATCAGCAGGTGCAAGTGGCAGCTGCTGGCCCCAATCCCCCCTGAGGGCTTTTCCACCTCCCCCTGATCCTGAGGGGTGATCGGGGCAGCAGCTGCTGCTCACACCCACTGACGGCACTGGCCCTGCTTGCACCCACTGCTGGCAACAGCCCCAATCACTCCACACCATCAGCAGGTGTGAGCGGGGCCAGTGCTGTCAGAACATGGGAGTGGTGATGGTGGGAGTGGGGTTACTGGCAGACAGGGAACCAGGGGCTGTGGCAGGAGGGGCCAGGTGGGGGCACAGAGGATGGGCCAAGACCCACCTCTGTGCCCACCGCAGCCCACAGTTCCTTTCAAGGTGCACGAATTTGTGCACTGGGCCCCTAATAATAAAATATAAACTATAGGAAGTACTTATCAATTATGGTAATATATAAAATATATTTAATGTATTTGATACTTCAGACACATAGATAATAAAAACTACAATTGAGTATATACTACAGAATATAGAGGCACTAGGTTAAGCATTGTTAATAGACCTCAATGCTCATAATATAACATATCTATGGTTAAGTTCATTTTAGGGAAATGGAAACCAAGTTGCAGAAATGATGAAACAAAATTCTCAGTTACTTAAAAAGCAGTGATGCAAGGTTTCTACCCAATGCTCTCTGACATTAAACCTCATGTACTTTTTACACCATACTGGTTCTTGCAATTACTTATTACACTAATATTTATGTTTGGCTAGTGCGAATCAGACTTTGTGCAGGTGCTAAGAGCTAAGGAGGCAGGATGTATGCAAAAAAGTATGTCATTTGCCCTCAGACACACTTGAATTTAAATTCAGGTTCTGCTGTTTCAGCATCCTCTCCCTCCTACCCCCTTGCCTCTTATAAGACCATGGACTGATTATGTAACTTCTCAGAGTCTTAGTTCCTTCTCTATAAAGTGGAAATGAAAGCAGAATGTCCTTCAGAGCATTGTTATGAAAATTAATTGCAGAGCATTAGGTACTTAGCACAATGTCAGGACGTGGCATATGCACACAAAATGGTGTGTGTTATTATTGTTACCTCATAGAGTTGTTCTAAAGATTAAATGAGTTGGCATTATCAAATTCTTGGCACATCAAAAATATTATTTTTAATCTTTCCCATTCAGATAGCAAATGACATAATACATATTTATTGGATCAAATAATTCCGATTTTCTTTTTTTAATATGTTTTTATTTATCTTTTAGAAAGGAAGGAAGAGAGGTACAGAGAATCATTGATGAGAGAAGAACATCATGATTGGCTGTCTCCTGCACACCCCCTACTGGGTATTGGTCCCACAACCTGGGCATGCGCTCTGTTAGATAATGAAGCTGCGACCTCTTGGTTCCTGGATTGATGCTTAACCGCTGAGCCACACCAACTGGGAAATAATTCTGATTTTCTATAACACTGAAACTAATAGATGATTAACAAGAAATTATAGAACCCCATTGACATCAATAAATAGATCTTCTAGACAGAAAATCAGCAAGGAAACAGCAGCCTAAAATGACATACAGGATCAGGTGGATTTAATTGCTATCTTAGAAAGCATTTCACTCCAAAGGACCAGAATATAAATTCTCATCAAGTGCACCTGGAATATTTTCTAAGAGAGACCACATGTTAGAACACAAAACAAGTTTCAATGAATTTAAGGAAATTGAAATCAGATCCAGACTCCTCTCTGACCATAATAATATGAAACTAAAAATCAATCACAAGAAAAAAAACTTAAAAAGACACAAAGACATGGAGGCTAAATAATGCTATTAAACAATGAATGGTTTAACAAAGAGATCAATGAAGAAATCAAAAGATACCTTGAAACAAATAAAAATGAGAACCCAACAACCCAAAATCTATGGGACACAGCAAAAGCAGTTCTTAGAGGGAAATTCATAGCATTATACCAAATGTACTGGTTAATAATGTGAATTTTTTTCAATAGATGGAGTTACACATATGTTGATGTATATGTGATTTGATATGTATGCTATTTTGTTGTATTGACAACAAGCTTCAAAACTTCATATGTCAAATTTGCTGAAGGTGTTAACATAGATATTTTTACACTTAAAAATGTCAAATTTCATGCCAAAAAAAGGAGCATTTGCGGGAAGTTTTTAATTCATTACTTTATTTTGAAGAAAAGTGCTGCTGAAAGTTATCATATACTTTGGGAAGCTTATGGTGAACATGCTCCATCTCAAGATACTTGTGAATGCTGGTTTAAACACTTTAAAAGTAATGATTTCAATGTGAAAGATAAAGAACATCCAGGTCTACCAAAAAAGTTTGAAGACCAACAATTACAAGCATTATTGGATGAAGATGCATGTCAAACTCAAAAACAACTTGCAGAAAGATTAAACGTTGTTCAGCAAACAATTTCTGATCCTTTTTAAGCAATGGGAAATATTTTAAAGGAAGGAAAATGGGTGCCACATCAACTGAACGAAAGACAAATAGAAAACCAAAAAGTCATCAGTAAAATGTTGCTTCAATGGCATGAAAGAAAGTCTTTTTTGCATCAAATTGTGACTGGCGATGAAAAGTGGATTTATTTTGAGAATCCCAAATGCACAAAATCATGGGTTGATACAGGTCAACCATCAGCATCGACTGCAAGGCCAAATCTCTTCGGAAAGAAGAAATGCTCTGCGTTTGGTGGGATCAGAAAGGTATAGTGTATTATGAGCTTCTAAAACTAGGTGAAACCATTAATACTGATCACTACCGACAAAAAATAATCAATTTGAACCATTCTTTCATCATAAAATGACCAGAATGTGCCAGAAGACACAGCAAAGTAATTTTGCTTCATGATAACGCACCATCATACACTTCAAAACCAGTTAAAGACACGTTAAAAGATTTTGCCTGGGAAGTATTAACCCACCTGCTGTATTCACCAGAACTTGCTCCTTCAGATTACTACTTGTTCTGATCGATGGCACATGCACATTCTGAGCAGCACTTCAAAACGTACGGAGAAGTGGAAAATTGTGTCTCTGAATGGTTTGCCTCAAAACAAGAAAAGTTCTATTGGGACGGTATCCACAAATTACCTGAAAGATGGGGGAAATGTGTAGCTAGCGATGGACATTACTTTGAATAAAGCACTTTTGATGTTTTTCTTGAAATTATTGTGTTTTCTTTGATTACAAAATCCGCATTATTAACCAATATAACTGGTAGATCTACCTCAATAAACAAGAATAATGTCAAATACACAATCTAACTTTAGAGGTAAAACCGTGAAAAAAAATAACAAACAATGCACAAAGTGATGAAAATAAAGAAAATAACAAAGATCAAAGCATAAATAAATGAAATAGAGTCTAAAAAAATACAAAAGATCAATTTAACCAAGAGTTGGTTCTGTGAAAAGATAAACAAGATTGACAATTCTTTACCTGACTTATCAAGAAAAAAAAAATACAAAGGATTAAAGGAATGTTTACAAACAACTATATGCCAACTAATAGGACCATCTGGACAAAATAGATAAATTTCTTGAAACATTTAATCTTCCAACACTATATCAGGAAGAATCAGAAAATCTGAGTAGACAGATTACAACTAATGAAATTGAAGCAGTAACCTAAAAACTCCCCAAAACCAAAAACCCAGACCTTATGGCTTCACAGGTGTATTTTACCAAATATTCAAGGAAGAACTAACATCTATTCTTCTCAAACTACTCCAAAAAACTCATGAGGTAGTAATACTCCCAAGATTATTTTATGAGGCCAGAATTATCCTAATTCCAAAACAAGATAAAGACACTACAAAGAATGAAAATTATAAGCCAATATTCCTGATGAACATAGGTGCTAAAATCCTCAAGAAAATATTATCAAACTGGATTCCTTCTCTACAAAAATGAGTAATTCAGATTATATGTATTGTCTTTATGTGTATGGTCTTTATGTAACATGTGTTCATCTGTATAGTATGTTTGGTGTTTTCTGCCTCTGGGTAGCATTACTAGGGTGTAATATTTTATTGGCCTAGAGAGGTTAAATATTTATATAAATTAAGCAGAATCCTGTAGTCTGAACAGAATATTTTATATTAAAAACTAATAGCACATGATGTCACTCATTTATGGAATATAAAGAACATTATAAACTGATGAACAAAAATAGATACAGAGGCAAAGAAGCATCAGACTGTCAAACTACAGTGGGAAGGCAGGAGAGGCTAGGGGGAGGGTAAGGAATCAGCGAAAGGACTTGTATGCATGTATATACCAGTAAGCATAACCAATGGATGCAAGACGCTGGGGGGGTGGTGGGGGGCGTGATGGCATGTGCGGGGAGTGGGGTGGGGGAGGGGGTTAGGGGAGGCCGGGGGAGGTCAATGGGGATAAAAAGGAGACATATGTATTACTATTTGTAATACTTTAAACAATTAAATAAAATTAAAAAAATAAAAACTGTTATAAGTTTGATTGACATCTTTCAGGATTATTACTATAAAGTGTATTGTTTTACCTGGGATTACAAAAAGTTGATGCCATGTTCTTGTGGTTAAATATGTTTGGCAACCTTCCCAAAGTTTACATTTTGAAAGACTTTTTTAACCAAGAATTGGCTTTGAGTTACTCCAATGTGCCCCTGGAATATCTCAAGGATTTGTTCTCTCTCTCTTTATAAAAGAGAATTTTTAAAACAAATAAGGCCTATTTTGACAAGCTTGAAATCTCATCGAAAGCTTTGCCTAAAAATAATAACAACTATGTTCCATTTATATATTTTTATTAAAATTGATGTTCTAGAGATTTCAGGCTGCTCAAGGGAGGAATTTACAAAGATCCAGAGCCAAGTTCAAACTGGGAGGTCTCCGGGGTAATAGGTTTCCTGTCAATGTCACCAGACAAGCCAAGAATGATGTTTTCCTCAGGAGCATCTAAGAGTGGTATGCTGGGTGCTTGTGGTTCACACTTTTAGAGTTTATGAATTATTTCCAATGCTCAGTGAAAACTTCCAATAAGCCACTTGCAATGTTTTAAAATCTTGCATATTATTTGTTTTTTATATATTAGAATTGTGTATTAAATCTAAACGTATGGGCTTTATATAGTTATTTTATGTAATTTTGTAATAATTATTATTTACCAAGAAATTGTTATCTTGGAATATTATATCTTACAGAAAAGCAAAGCTATTTTTTGTTTTTGTTTTTATCAATTGCATTATAATTAGGCCAATATCCACAGCATTTTAAATTTTGTCATTTGTAGACAGTCATTGTTTTACTCTAATGCAAGCATGTCAAACTCAAAGGCTAATACGGGCCAAATAAACAAGGTTTAAATTTATGTGGGCCGCAAAAAAAAAAAAGCTTCAGTTTTCATAGAAATGTTTATTTCGATAGAGACATTCTGAATACAAAGGGCTAAAATAAATGAGTAATCATTATATAAAATAATAGAACGTTTTAATAAAAATTAATATTTTTTCTTGAACATTAACTTATCAGACACTGAATAACTGCACAAATTAATAAGCATAACACAAATAAACCTATTTTTCTTGTTCTCTAAAAGTGAAATCTTTCCTTTTGCGCACACCAAACAAGTCAGTCCAAGATATGGCAATCGGCTGCTAAAATATTCACTGCTAGTATTAGTGGAGAGAAATTGTGTGCCTGCGCATAAGGCTCATAAGGAAAATGAATGCAACAAGATTACAGAAATCAGTCATTAGCGAACATTGTAATTCCTTATTAATAATTATGTATAACAAGATATTGTAAAAATTAAATTACAAAATTTTTATTATCACTTTTCTTACATACCGTTATATTGGCTGGGCCTCAAGAATATTCATTGTGGGCCACATGCAGCCCGCAGGCAGCAAGTTTGACATGCTTGCTCTAATGCATTTGCAAATATGTTACATCTTTAGAAAGATCCATGACAAGGACCCTGACTTCCTCTAAATTATAGGTTTCTAAGCAGGTCACATGTTTGAACTAGATGATTTATAAAACTCGAAGAAATAATTGAATTCATAAAAATAGTGGCAAATAATGAAGATAAACAAAAAAATTGGTTATGGAACTGATTGATCTGAGAATAATTATTATGCTTATGACTTTGTTCAAAATATTGCTGATTTTTTTATATTTTTGTTTTCCAAATACAAGCAAAACTTAAAAGAAACATTCTGCATTATCAAGGGCTTATTAACCAGCTTATAGATGCTTAGAAATCAGTAACATTCATTTCACAATGCAATCTCAGGAGACAAAGACTTCAAAGACAACAACTTACAACCAGGAGATTTTAGTTCATTGGCAAATACAGTAAAGATTTTCTTCAATGTTGTTGGGAGGAACCTTATCAGGGGCTTAACCTTGAATGGACATCTGCCCCTGTCTCTGACACTTACCTCCACCTATAGCAGAGATCAAAGACTTCTGGAAGATGAGAAGATGCTGACATTAGAGACAGACAGCTATCCCAGGACTTGTTCAAGGCCTGTATACATACAAATTGATGTTGAACTTTATTTATTTGATTATCTTTATCTTTTTGCTAATATTAATATTATAATAATTATGCTTGGGTATTTTGTTTTTGTTTCTCTCAAACTTGTGTATACAGCCCAACTATTAATAATTGGTGTAGAATAAATTTGTATCTCTTTTTATGGTTTCTCTTTTGAAATTTACTAGAAGTGCAAATGCAAAAGGAAAGAAAGGGATGTATATCCTATATAATAAAGAGGTAATATGCAAATTGACCATCACGACCTCACAAGATGGCAGTGCCCATAGCGGGGCAGGGCCGGCAGCTCTGCACACCTGCTGCTGGAATCCCCTCAGCCCCATCAGGGGGCTCCTGCCACCACAATCCCTTCAGCCCTGCTGGGGCCTCGGGTCCTCCAGCACCCCCACTGACTGAGGCTCAGGCAAGCTGCAGATGGTAGCTTCCCAGCCACCCAGGGCCAGCCGAGGTGCAGGCAAGCCTTGGATGGTGGCTGCCCAGGAGCCCAGGGCTGGCCCAAGGCTAAGGTAACTAGGGCCAGCCAAGGCTTGCTCTGACAGCAGTGGTAGTAGCAGAGGTGTGATGGGGGCATCACCTTCCCCTGATCACTGGGTTGCCTCCTGCCCCTGAGGCTCCTGGACTGTAAGAGGGGGCAGGCCAGGCTGAAGGATGCCCCCCTCCAGTGCACTAATTTTCATGCACTAGGCCTCTAGTATATTTAAAATAAGTTAAAAATAAAGTAGTTTGTCCTAATAAGTTGGTTATTTCTGAACAACAACAAGAAAAAAACACACACAGAGAAAAAGGGAAGTTGTAGAAAGATAGTAAAAAAAAAAAAATATTAAGAAAGGAATTGTATATATAAATGCCAGAACCTAATATGGGAATGTGCTTATCCCCTAACTCAACAAAGACTACTAACTGTATTAATTCAGATAGAAGCTGAAATGGCTATAAAATGGAAAACAAAAGATAAAATGGCCCTCTATAACTACTACTGAGACATAGGAAATTTTACTTATGAAACTCTTATTGTGTTCCTGGTCTCTGGAATTTTAAATAGTAATTGTAATTTATAGTATTACTATGTTCTTACAGCTTTGGCCCTGATTAAAACTTATGGTTATAGCTTTACATATACAAGCAGTGAGAATCAGATAAATAACAGTAGCTTAGTGTTTCCAATGAGAAGTAGATGGACCATAGTAAATAGGAATCCATCATGTGGTCAGATTATAAAAACTGAAAAAGTGTATGATGAGTCCTTGAACTATAATTAATAGTTATACTAGATGCAAAATATAGAAAAGTGAGACAGGTAATAAAACTGGGTGATACCTAAAATTTCTGTTTGGGTCCAAGTTCATTGTCTCACAATATTGAAGGATGAGTTCATGGAAAAATGATGAGTGAATGTAAAGGTTTATTACAGAAAAGCTCCCTGCTGCAGAGAGGGGACCCAAGCAGGTTGATATGGAAGCTTCTTTGTCTAGGGGTGAATAAATGCCTTGCTAGCTGTTGATTGGTCCTTTCAAAGGATTCTGCCTTAGCAATATCCATACATTTCAAACTTCAGGATTCCTGCTCATTCTCCCCCCCCCACCCCCCACCCCCACCCCCGTGTGCTGAGCCTGGGATCAGAGCCTTTTGTACTTGTGACTTTACATGGGACAGGGTGTGGGTGATGAACTGGTTTCTGCTCATGAGGTTCAGCTGCACCTCTCCTTTACATTCCCCTCCCATAGTCCTCTCCCTAACGGCCTAGTCACTCCTAACTCCTCATTGGATCATGGTAGTTTATAGGTTAGAAATTATCCAGAGTGTTTTTCTTAACACTCCGGTGTGGGGTGAATTTCCCGCCAAAATATAAGATGGCGCGGGCAATTATTTAGGTTTCCCGCGCAAAATCAGGGATTTTTATGATACCTATTACCCCAATGGGTATGAAACGGTTCGCATACGCAGGTAGGTATCTTTGTGAACGGCAAACAAACAAATATTTGGTAATACGCAGTTACAATCGGCCCGAGTTTACACGTTTCCCGCACTCCACCGCAAATCTATATGAACCGAGTTAAGACGGCTCCCGCGGAGTACGCGCAATTCACGGGAGCCGACTTAACTCGTTTCCCCCACTCCAAGTGTTAATAAATGCCCATAAGACTTGACTGATTCCCATTTACCTACTTTTCATTTTTGATAAAAATTTGGCCTTGACTTCAATCCAAGATTATGGTCTTGCCCTATCCCAGCAGCACATCCTGTTCTGCAAGACAAATGCTAACACTGAGACTTCCTAGGAATGAGCCTTCTAGAAACATGGGAACTTCTTATTCAACCAACACTGAATAAGGAAGAATCAGAAAACCTGAATAGTCGAATAACAACTGATGAAATAGAAGCAGTAATAAAAAAAAAAAAAACTTCCATCAGACAAAAGCCCTCATCCAGACTGCTTCACAGGAGAGTTCTACCAACAGGATGGGTTTATGACCAAAAGAGGGACATGTGCACTAAAAGGGGCCACACACTAAACCTGACAAGCTCAGAGGAGGCCTGCATGGTGGCCTTACAAACTCAGAGACCTAAAGTAACCACATATGATGCTCTGAAATTACAATTTTTGAATTAAAAAGGGTTCAGTTGGGGGGGGGGGGGGGTATTAAAAATGGCAGTGTAGTAAGTGAAAGCTACATGGACACTCTCCCAGGACCAAACAGAAAATACAAGTAAAATACAGAAAACCACCATGAAAAATCAACTGAAGACTAGTTGGAGAGAACCATGATAAACAAGGATGGAAAGCAGAGACCACATAGAGACTGGCAGGAAGGGAAGAGGCATGAAAGGACTGGCTGGGCTCCCATAGGTTGAGAGGGATATCTCAGCTGCAGGGGGTTCCCACTGAGAACTCCAGAAAAATAGAATGTCCAAAACTGAATAAGGAAGAATCAGAAAACCTGAATAGTCGAATAACAACTGATGAAATAGAAGCAGTAATAAAAAAAAACTTCCATCAGACAAAAGCCCTCATCCAGACTGCTTCACAGGAGAGTTCTACCAAACCTTCAGGAACAACTAACACCTATCCTCCTCAAACTATTCCAAAATATCCAAGAGGAAGGAACACTTCTGAGCTCTTCTTATGAGACCAGCATTATCTTAATTCCAAAACCAGATAAATACACTACAAAGAAAGAGAGTTACAGGCCAATATCCCTGATAAATACAGATGCTAAAATCCTTAACAAATTATTAGCAAATCGGATCCAGCAATATATTAAAAAGCTCATATACCATGACTAAGTGGGATTTATTTGGGGGATGCAAGGCTGGTACAATATTAACAAACCAATAAATGAGATCCATCACATAAACAAATTGAAAGACAAAAATCACATAATTATATCAATAGACACAGAAAAAAACATTCCACAAAATACAACACCCTTTTTGATAACAACTCTCAGCAAAGTGGAAGTAGAAGGATCATATATCAGCATAATAAAGTCCGTAGATGACAAACCTACAGCAAACATGATACCCATTAGGCAAAAACTAAAACCATTTCCCCTAAGAACAGGAACAAGACTAATATATCTGCTCAGACCACCCTTATTCAATAGAATACTGGAAGTCCTAGCCACAGCAATCAAACAAGAAGAAGAAATAAAAGGCATCCAAGCCCTGGCTGGTTTGGCTCAGTGGATAGAGCATCAGCCTGCAGACTGAAGGGTCCCAAGTTCAATTCCAATCAAGAGCACATACCTGGGTTGCAGGCTTGATTCCCAGTGGGGAGTGTGCAGGAGACAGCTGATCAATGATTCTCTCTCATCATTTATGTCTCTCTCTCTCTCTTTCTATTTCCCTTCCTCTCTGAAATCAATAAAAAAATACATTTAAAAAAATAAAAATAAAAGGCATCCAAATTGGAAAGAAGGAAATAAAACTGTCACTATTCACAGATGACATGATATTGTACATAGAAAACCCTAAAGACTCCACCAAAAAATTACTAGAATTAATAAGTGAATTTGGCAATGTAGCAAGACACAAAATTAATACCCAGAAATCATTGGCATTTTTATACTCTAATAATAAATTCTCAGAAAGAGAAACTAAACAAATAATCTAATTTACCATTGCAACAAAATAATTAAGATACTTAGAAGTAAACTTAACCAAGCAGGTAAAAATCTTGTACTCAGAAAACTACAGTCCTATAGTTCTGAGTAAAGAGATAGAGGAAGATATAGACTAGTAGAAGAATATACCTTGTTCATGGATTGGTAGATTTAACATCATTAAAATCTCCATACTACCCAAAGCAATCTATAGATTCAATGCAATACTTATCAAAATACCAACAGCATATTTCACAGATCTAGAACAAATACTCCAAAAGTTTATATGGAACCAAAAGAGACCCAGAATAGCTATAGTAATCTTGAGAAAAAAGAACAAAGTTGGAGGGATCACAATACCTGATATCAAGTTATACTACAAAGCCACTATACTCAAAACATCTTGGTACTGGCACAAGAACAGGTATATAAATCAATGGAATAGATCAGAAACCCAGAAATCTACCCAAGTCATTATGCTCAATTGATACTTGACAAAGGAGGCAAGAGGATACAATGGAGTCAAGACAGTCTCTTCAATAAATGCTGTTAGGAAAATTGGCAGATACATGCAAAAAAAAATGAAACAAGGCCACCAACTTACAACTTATAAAACAATAAACTCAAAATGGACAAAAGACTTAAATATAAGTCATGAAACCATAAAAATCTTAGAAGAAACCATAGGCAGCAAAATCTCAGACATCTCTCATAGCAATATGTTTATGGATACATCTATGAGGGCAGAAGAAACTAAGGAGAAAATAAACAAATGGAACTACATCAAAATAAAAAGCTTCTGCACAGAAACCATCAACAAAATAAGAAAGCCCACTGCATGGGAGAACATATTTGCCAATGTTATCTCAGATAAGGGTTTAATCTCCAAAATTTACAGGGAAATCATACAACTTAACAAAAGGAAGACAGACAATCCAATTAAAAAATGGGCAAAGGACCTAAATAGACATTTCTCCAAAGCAGACCTTCAGATGGTTGAGACATATGAAAAAATGTTTGAAATCACCGATCATGAGAGAGATGCAAATTAAAACAGCAATGAAGAATCACCTCACACCTATCAGAAGGGCTACCATCAACAAATCAATAAATGATAAGTGCTGGCAAGGATGTGGAGAAAAGGGAACCCTAGTACACTGTTGGTGAAATGCAGACGGGTGCAACCATTCTGGAAAACAGTATGGAGTTTCCTCAAAAAATTAAATATGGAACTGCCATTTGGCAAGCCCCACTTCTAGAAATAAATTCTAAATAACAGTACACCAATCAGAAAGAATGTATGCACCTCTATGTTTGTAGAAACACAATTTGCAATAGCTAATATCTGTGAACAGCCCAAGTGCCCATCAGTAGAGGAGTGGATAAAAAAGCTGTGATGCATTTACACCATGGAATACTGTACAGTGGTAAAAAAGAAGGATCCCTTACCCTTTGAGACAGTATGGAGGGACCTAGAGAGTATTATGCTAAGCGAAATAAGTCAGAAAAAGACAAGTATCACATGATCTCACTCATATGTGAAATCTAATGAACAAAATAAGCTGATGAACAAAATAGATCCAGAGACATAGAAGCATAGAACAGACTGGGGAATCTCTGAGAGAAGGTGGGGGAGTGTTGGTGGGTAGGAAGAGACCAACCAAAGAACTTGTATGCATATATACATAACCCACAGACACAAACAATAGGATGGTGAAGGCCTAGGGGGTGGGGGCTGGCTAGGATAGGTCAATGGGGGATAAATTGGGACATATGTAATAATTTCAACAATAAAGATTTAATTTAAAACAGTAAAATAATAAATAAATAAAATAAAAAGGATTCATGGAGGGTAGTCATGTCCTAAGGCAGTATTTTCCCCTTACAAAGGTCAAATCTTCATCATAACTAAGCCAGTCTGCTGTCTTTTTGCATCTGTGATAACATACCTGATAAACTTGCCTTTGGAATAACAATGTAACTTCCCTTTTTGTGGACCTCTCAAAGCACAGGCACCACACCAGAGCTGAGACCACAAATCCCCTCATTGTTATTCTTATCAAGTTAATTGTTGACTGTTAACTGTTCTGTGCCCTCCTCTGTAAAAGAAGTTCCTGTTTATCACTTTACTTTATATCCAATTCCAAAGGTTTCTCCACTTTGCTTTCTCCCACCTCCCTAATGTATCACCAATGTTTTTAATGTAACCCACTTACATCTTCTTTTTTGACTGTAATGTATAAAATAAGGTGCAAGACTGCCATTTTCCTGGAGCATTTTCTCAACCTTTGAGGTTTTGCTTCCCCACAAATAAAACTATAAAAATTATCTACAGGTTTGAACATTTCTTATATTGACAAAGGCAGGAGGAAAGTAATATTTTTTGGTCACCTGAACCTCCAAAGAATTCAATAGGTACAATTATTATCTCATATTACATGTTATGAACCATTGGCAAGGAAAATTTTTTGTATTTGCTCTGAGTCCAAAGCTACTTTGTACTAGGGTCTGGATTAAAACCCAGGCAGTCTAGTGAGAGGAGTTAACTTTGAGATGCAGGCAGACAGGGCAGGTGTCCAGTGGAAAACAAAGGCAGGTGGAACATAGGCAGAGGCAGACATGGCAGTTAGAAAAAGCCTGATCACAGAAACCAACTATGCTGAAATAACAGAATGTATTTAGACTCAGAGCGAGAGGTATGTGAAACAAGGGAGGATCTGCAACAATAAGGTGAACTGATGCATAGGGACAGAGAAAGCTCAGGTCCAGTTGCTGACAAGAACAATTGAGAGAATCAATAAAGTGGTTATATGGGTAGATATAGAACAGGCTTGTAGTAAATATATACCCCTAGACTAAAAGGCTTCAGTGGAAACCCATTATTGGGCCCCCTCCTTGTGTGGGGGAGTCTGAATATGCTTATAATAAACTAGAGGCCCTGTGCATGCACGGGTAGGGTCCCTAGGTCTGGCCAACGATCAGAGCCGATTGGGGCCTTCCAGCTGCTGGCTGGGGCCTTCCTTTCCCAGCTGCTGGCTGCTGGCCGGGGCCTTCCTTCATTCAGCACCACCCCCTGGTGGTCAGTGCATGTCATAGCAAACGATCGAACTCCTGGTGTCCTGGTCAAACTCCCAAGGGGACACTTTGCATATTAACCATATATATATTAGAGGCCTGGTGCACAAAAATTCATCCACTGGGGTGGGGGGGTCTCTTAGCTTGGCCTGCCCCCTCTCACAGTCCAGGAGCCCTCAGGGAATGTCCTACTGATGGCTTAGGCCCGCTCCTCATCACCCCCTCGCTGCTACTGCTTCTGGCCTCCCTCTGTGGGAGGCAACCAGGCCGATCCGGGGAATGCACTGCTCCCATCACCCCACTGCTGCTCCCACTGCCAGCTGCTGGGGCTGTGAGGCCTGAGCCCCAGGCCTCGCAGCCACCGGGGCTCCCGGTTGCCTGAGACCACAGCTGCCTTAGCAGTGGGCCTCACAGCCACTACCATGGCTGCCTGTCTTCGGCCCTTGCAGCCACTGTGGCTTTGTCTGGAAGGATGTCCTCTTTAATTAGCATATTACCCTTTTATTAGTATATAGATTGTACACACTGTTGCTTAAATCTTCTGGTCTAAGATATCATTCTTCAGCTTTGCAAGACATGACCCTAGGATAAAAAACCTCGCTTTGCCATTCAAAACCTAGGATCACTGTTCTGGGGATCACTAGTAGCAGTGTTGTGTTCTCAATTAATACACTGTGTAAAAATGAAAGTATGTATTGGACACAAAGACTCCATTCCAGCATTCTTTGAGTTTAGGTGGGTATAAAAAATAACAACATAACCCTGGTTAGTGTGGCTCAGTTCTTTGGGTGTCCTCCATGCACTCAAAAGTTTGCTGATTCCATTTCAGATCAGGGCACATGACCAGGTTGTGGGCTCCATCCCAGCAGATCGGTGTTTCTCTTTCTCTCTCCTATGGACGAAAGGGGCCACATGCTAACCTGACAAACTCAGGGAAGGCTTGCATGGCGGTCTTGCAAACTCAGAGACCTAAATAACCACAAAGAATGATCTGAAATTAAACTTTAACTAACAGCAGTTATGGTGGGTAGTTACATCCTAGGCTGGTATCATCACTGACAAGGTCAACCTTTACCTTAACTGAGCCTATCTGTCTTTTTGCATCTATAATAACATATCCATGAAATGTCCAAGTAATTTGTAACTTCCATTATTCTGGACCCCTTGGGGCACAACCTAATGTGCCTGGGCTCTAGGACAGATACCACAAATTCCTTCATTTTTATCATGTTAATTGTTCCTGCACCCACTTAAGTATGTGTCTATCATTTTACTTTTTATCCAATCCCAGGGGTTTCCCTGCTTTGCTTTCTCCCACCTCTCTAATCTATCACCAATAAATTTCATGTAACCCACCTCTGTCCCTTTCCTTTTATTGCAATGTATAAATACAGATGTAACCCACCATTTTCTAGAGCATTATCTCAATTCACTGAGGTTCTGCTTCCCAGCATATGTCTACAGTTTGGCTCAAATAAACTCACAAAAATTCTTTACAGGTTTCAATGGTTTTTTTGTTTGTTTGTTTATTTATGTTAACACTCCCTTTCCCTTCCTCTCTCTCTAAAAACTAATCAAAATATTTTTTTAAATAATAACATGAAGCTGACTAAAATGTGGGAATCATTTTATCTCACAATAAATATTCTTCACAAATACAAAATCTGTTTTTAGGCATAATAAATGGGAAAAGAGTCTTTAATACTTAAAAACAATTTTCATAGGATTTTTTTGTTTTGTTCTGTTTTCCTTTCATGGAATAACTCTGACTCTCCTCCCAGGAGATATTTTTACTATGCTAATAGAATTTCATAGAAAATGGCTTATCTTCCTATAGAACTTGCCTTCTTTAATGTCCAATGTAACTTTTTTGTTACAGATTTAAACCATTTTATTACACATTGAAGTATGGTAGCAATCATCTCAGGTAGAAACTGTAGTTTAATTTTAACCCTGCTGTTGGGCTTCTGTACTTATTTGCTTTGTTTAACAATAGAAAAGTTACTTTGATTTTCTGAATTGTATAAATCATCCCATTCGATTGAATGCCTCATTGATTGTAATATGACTATTCCATTGATTGTGATCTTACTGGTTTTAGAAAGCAAATTCCTCTGTACCTGGGAACCAGGACAGCATAATTATCCCAAGACCTGAGGGTTCCAGATAATGTTTCCCTGTCAACTCAGTGGTCCCAAGACCCGAGGGCTCTAGATAATGTGTTTCTGTCAACTCAGTGGTCCAAAGAGATAACTAATTGGCTCAATCTCGCTTCTGTAACTGCTTTGTGCAAACCAGGGTCCTCATTCCAAACCCTGTGATGTAATCAATACCTTTGTGATTTTTGCCTATATAAGTCTGGTGTTTCAGCCATCTTATCACTATGAGATTTGGGAAATGGCCCCTCATAGTCCCGGATTTGCAATAAATGTGACTCTTTAATTCGACTTTTTGAGGCGTCCTTCTGTGATTCTCGGGGCACATTACAACATGTTTTTTATTTGTTTATTGCTTTTTAGCATCTAATAATATGTGCAAGATTGTGAGAACAATACAGTCTATAGTAGAAAGGCTTAATATCACCTGAAATACAACACTGCACAAAGGGTATATTACACACAAGCATCACACACACACACACACACACACACACACACACACCACTACTGGTAAATGAATCAATCCAGAAGTTTAGATGCTACATTCTGTTGGCCATCCATTGAATGTTTCAGCCATATTCCTACGGATGGAGAAGTGACTCTAATCTTCCTTAACTTTCACTTTTACATTTACTTAATTCATGTGAATAAAACCTGTGTTTTAAAAGAAAAGGAAAGGGGTAGCCTATTCACTCTCTGTAGGTGTATGAAAACCACTTGAAACCAATTAGGTGTCAACAGAATTGTTAATTATCCTGGGGTCCACCTTTTGTGAAGCCTTTCAGAGTAAAAGGGGGTGTGGCTTAGCTCACAGCAGGTTCAAACAACCCTCTAATTGAGGAATTTCATACTCAGCAGTTGGGTTGGCTAGAGACTTTAAATCACATTTACTCTCCTCCCACAGATGAAAATGAATAGACTATTATGTTTATCACTAGAGGCCCAGTGCACAAAAATTTGTGCACTGGGGGGGCAAGGGCGGGTCCCCCCAGCCCGGCCTGTGCCCTCTCGCAGTCTGGGACCCCTCGGGAGATAACGACCTGCTGGCTTAGGCCTGCTCCCGGGTGGCAGAGGGCAGGCCCAATCCCTAGGTGCAGCCCCTGGTCAGGCTCAGAGCAGGGCCAATTGGGGAGTTGAGGCGCCGCCCCCTGTCATGCACAGAGCAGGGCAGATCAGGGGGTTGGGGCGCTGCAACCTGTCACTCACAGAGCAGGGCCGATCAAGGGATTTGGGAGCTCCCCCCTGTCATGCACAGAGCAGGGCCAATCAGGGGTTTGAGGAGCTCCCCCCTGTCACTCACAGAGTAGGGCCGATAGGGGAGTTGGGGCACCCCCCCGTCACACACAGAACAGGGCGGATCAGGGGGTTGGGGCGCTGCACCTTGTCACACTCAGGGCAGGGCCGATGGGGAGGTTATGGCTCTACCCTGTCACACACAGAGCAGGGCCCGTGGGAGTGGGGGGGAGCTTGGGGCGCCACACCCTGTCAAACACAGAGCCGCAGGGTGATCAGGGGTTTGGGGAGCTCCCCCCTATCAGGCACAGAGCAGGGCTGATCAGGGGGTTGGAGCACCTTCCCCTGTCACGAACAGAGCCGCAGGGCGATCAGGTAGGTTGTGGCCCAGCCCCCTGTCACACACAGAGCCGCAGGGCGATCAGGGGGTTTGGGCACTGCCCCATGTCATGCTGATCCCGGTGCCGGGAGGCATATTACCCTTTTACTATATAGAATGGAGGCCTGGTGCACATGTGGGGGCTGGCTGGTTTGCCCTGAAGGGTGTCCTGGATCAGGGTGGGGGTCCCTACTGGGGTGCCTGGCCAGGCTGGCTGAGGGGCTGAGGGCTGTTTTCAGGCTGGCGGGTGACAGAAGCTCCCAACGGCTCCTTTTTTTCCTTTTCTTTTTTTTTTTTATTCTGGGCCAGCTTTAGCTCTGAGGCCTCGGCTGCTGAAAACTTTGATACAATGTTGCAGTCAGGCTGGCTGAAGCCGGCTGACTGAAAGCCGGTTTCTGGGGTTTTGTTTTGCTTCTATATTTGCAACATAGTACATAATTGCTTAGAGTTGCAGCTGAGAGGCCGGCAAGTTAGGTGGGGAACGTTGGAGTTCTCCATCACTGAAGCAAGCAAGTCTCCCTGTTTGCTTCAGTGCATGGCTGCCGGCCGCCATCTTGGCTGACAGTTAATTTGCATAAGGATATGCTGATTAGCCAATGGGAAGGGTAGCGGTCAAATGCTAATTACCATGTTTCTCTTTTATTAGTGTAGATTATGAAGCAAATACCTATTGGTTTGAACTCCAGGGCCTGGTGATCCAGTGGTAAATAAGAGCAACAATCTTTCCCTTGAAACTTACATTCCCTTGTTATGAGGAAATACCATCACTTCCTAATTTTCAAATGATTAATTAAGAGGAACCAATTGTAGAATATGTCAGAAGACTCTGCGTCTGAAGAATTTCAAAGCCTACTGTTTTGTTTCCGATTCTGAACAACAGGAAGGTGAAGGTACTGTAACTTCACTCAAGTTAAAGAATTAACAAAGTCCTTAAAAAGACAGCCTCACACCACAAACAAGGCACAACTTACCCAGTATGGGCCCCCAATTCCAAGATTCCCATTCCCTTTTTTAAAATCATATTTTTTATTGTTGGTAGTATTACAGATATCTCCCATTTCCCCTTCTTTACTCCCCTCCTCCTAGTCCCTACCCACTCCCCTAGATCTTCACCACCTATTGCCCATGTCCATGGGCTATGCATATAAGTATATAAGTTATTTGGTTTATCTGTTCTCGTCCCCCCAACCTCACATTGAGGTATGTCAGTCTGTTCCATGCCTCCATGCTTCAGGTCTTATTGTGTTGGTCAATTCATTTTGTTCATTAGATTCCACAAATAAGTGAGATCATATGATATTTGTCTTTCTCAGATTGGCTTATTTCACTTAGCATAATACTTTCCAGACCCATCTATGCTGTCCCAAAGGATAAGAGATCCTCCTTTTTTACAGCAGAGTAGTATTCCATAGTGTAAATGTCCCACAGCTTTTTTATCCATTCATCTACTGGTGGGCACTTGGGCTGTTTCCAAATCTTAACTGTTGTAAATTACACTGCTATGAACATAGGGGTGCATATATTCCTTCTGATTAGTATTTTGTGTTTTTTAGGATATATTCTCAGAAATGGGATCATTGGGTCAAATGGAAGTTCTATATTGGATTTTTTGTGGAAACTCCATACTGTTTTCCATAGTGGCTATACCAATCCCATTTCCCTTTGAGAGAGCCATCACTACCACCTTCCCATTATCACTATCACAAAATCTCATGTGGATTCTACTGGAACCTACTCTCTCCCATAGAATCAGTTAAGAATTATTCTTGGATATATTTGAAGTACCATTCACAGTTTTAATGTGCTGTGTAGAAAATATCCTTAATCAGGAGCCAAATGTCTGGTTCTGATTTCTACTCGTGTACTTAATAGCTAACTAATATTGGGCAAATTTTAAACTTTTGTATCTTTATTTTTCCTCATTGGTAAAATAGGAATAATACTATTTCTCATCTTCTTAACAGTATCAGTATAACACAGAAAGAAAACTGTCTATGAAATTTCTTTGAAAATTAAACAATAATTTATAAATATAAGGCATTTAAAAACTTACTGTGTCCTACAAACTTGAAATAATAATGGCTACAATCCTCTCACCATAATTGTTCATCTAAAACTTCAGCTTTCAAAGTGTGATCCAGGAACACTTGATGATTCCCCACACCATTTAGGAGGTCCACGAGATTACATCTATTTTGATAATAATGATACTAAGATGTTATTTGTCTTTTTTACTCACACTTTCTCATGAGTGTATATTAGTTTTTTTCAGAAACTATGGGACACATGATATCACAACAGGTTAAGTACAAAAGCAGATATGATAATCCAGAATAATGTATTTTATTAAGCAAGATATTAAATATTTTCCAAAATATTAAAAAATGCCATTTTTCTCAGAAATTATTGTTTTTGTTTTAAAAAATATTCAAAATGCTCTTAAAATGTAAATATATAATGAGTTTACTACTGTTTCTTTTGAATAAGGTAATACACATTTTTTAAATCTCTCAATTTAATTTTATAACAGTTAATAGTGATAAATATAGACTATAAACATAAGCTCTTTGTGGTCCTTGATATTTTTAAAGAGTGCAAATGGGTCATGAGGCAATGAGGTTTAAACTGCCTGACTAAAATAATATATGGAAAGAAAATTTGTAACTGCAAAGCATCCCATGCAAAAATGTTGAAATAAACGTTGCATGAGAATTTAATAGACATTTGTGAATTGACCTGCATAATGTACTGGTTATTATTGTCTGCTTTGTATTCTAAACCTATTTCTGCCAAAAATATAGAATACAACCTGGTCTTACATAGGGGCCTCATGGCATATTACATGCATTGAAAAACTACCAGGGCACTGTAAATAATGGCAGAAGAGTATAAATGAAATGCATGTGTCCATAACTAACCGAGCACTACTGCATTGCTTATGATGTGAAGAGCACCAGGATTCCAACACCTTTTCTCTGGGGAAATTGCCATATCAGGGGCAAGAAAACCCCTGACAGAAACTTACAGAAATTTAAGCTTGAAGAATGGGGGTATTCATCCCCTTCCCCTCTTACTCTGCAAACTTGAGGACATTGGGTCAGCAGACTGGGTACACATCCTTGTGGTTCTAAATTCTAAATAGAGCAAAGTCACAAAGAGAAAGAAGAGTGGTGGCAGAGTTGAGAATACAGTTGTGAGCTGGTAAGTGTCTTCCCTGCAGCAGTGGTATCAGCTGTAGTGGTGATAACTGTCCAGTGAGAGCAAGTTTACTACCAAAGACATGACCTTGGTCTTGTTGGTTCACGTACAAATTCTGTGACTGATTTTTATAGGCTTCACATGAATGCTATACCTTACCTCATCTCCTTCAAGTTAACTTCTTACCTGTTCATTTGACCAGAGCTGTTTTGTTTTGTTTTGTTTTGTTTTTGGTGAGTGAATGTGTGTGTGTGTGTGTGTGTGTGTGTGTGTGTGTGTGTGTGTGTGTGTGTGGTGTGGTTTGCCTCCCAGAAACCTACACTTACTGGTTGTCCAGTTAGATAGATTTGGACATTTAATTCTAGTTCTCCTATGCACAAGCTATGTGAACTTAGGCAAAATACTTCACCTTCTAAAATCAATACAAATAATAGTCTCTTTGATTTTGATTTAGTCACCTGAATATTAGGAATATTGTGATGAGGAGAAAATGAGATAATATATGGAAAAACTTGGCACAGTATCTGTGGGCTTGCAATGGATTTGAGATACAATCAGAGAAAAGCCCATTTCAGAAATAAAATTACTCTGAGATTCATATGGGTGAATACAGAAAGCAGGACACCACTCATATTGTTTTAATAGTTCTTTTGCTGAGGGCACATGCAGAGTTTAACAAAAACAGCTGTGGCTTTTCTATTAGATTCCTTAATCCACTTCTGTTGGCATATCAAATCATTATTTCTTATTTCTCATTAAAACAGATTCTAATATTGTTTCTTAAAGTAGTGCTATTGGTATTTGGGTTAGGATAAGCCTTTATTCCACAGGACTGTCTAAACATAGCAGGAATTTATCATCACTGACCCTTGTTCACTAAATGCCAGCTTCTCTCCAAACTTATGACAACCCTCAATAACCCTAGGGTACAGTTCTGTCCCTAGTAGAGAACAATTAAAAGTCTGGATTGCTCCACAGTACATTAGCGCAGTAATCTATTATTAAAATATTTTTAAATGATTAGGTAGAAAAAAAGAACATACTTATTAAAATCGATAATGTTCCCAGACTGAAAATTAGTGTTTTGAGGAACCAAATTGCTGAAACTAATAATGGTCTTATCAAATTAAAAAGGTTGACAAATAATTAGCATTTTATTGTAACATTTATAAGATTAAAGTCATTGAGGAAAAAAATATTCAAAATATTGTAAGATGCTTTGAAAACAAACACATAGACCAGTATTTCTCCAGACTTAATGTGCGTCAGCATTGTCTATGGGCTTAATATAGATATGGGCAATGCACTCTGTCTTAGAATGTCTAAATTGGAATCCCAGAAAGTGGGCCAGGGAATGAATGTTTTTATACCACAACATATTGTTAGCAAATGTAGAGTGCTTTAGAGTTATTGAATTTTGTAGGTTTCACTAATTCAACTTAATAAAAGGGTTTATAACATAGGTTCATCAGCACCTACTGTTTTACTAGCACTCTACTATGTATAAAGGATATAGAGGTAAACAAGATATAGGTTTGAAATCCAAAGGATGACTATTTAGTTGTGGGAAACAGACATTAAGTAATTGATGTACAGCAATGTGATAAACATTTTAAAAGCAGAAAAAAGAGGGGAGGAAACTAGTGAATACAAAGTGATGACAGGGACTACTTCCAAGAGGATTGGATGGAAGTTTAATGATAGGAATTAAATGGCAGAGAATGGAGGAGTTTTGATCTTCATAAACAACAAATTTGTGGTATGCACAACTGACTGAGAAAATATAAAAGAATGGCATCTATGTTGGTCAGAAAATTAGAGGTTAATATAAATGCAAGTGCTATTCATTCTGTTATTTTGACCAAATTAATTGATTACTTAACTGAAAAAATATTAAATGTAAATGCATCTTCACTTGAAAATGCAAGCATATATAGGAGAAACAATATTTATTAGACAAAAATAGGGGCTTATTCAGTCAGGAAGGCAATTTTGGATTTCCCTAGAAGGGTATTATATATTTGCCCAGTGAACTGCATGTCAACTTTTTCTTCCTTCTTTGTTCTTTTCCTCATAAAGCAAAAAATACATCCAAGTTAGAATAGAATCAGCATTGCAGGAGGATGGAATTTTAATATATATATATATATATAGAGAGAGAGAGAGAGAGAGAGAGAGAGATAAATAGGTCTCAATTTAGCTATATCTTTGACTATAATTTGTGCCCTGATGTGCAAAGTGCTACCCTTATAACTGCCAAACCACTCCTACTTTAGTAATTTTAATGATTCACAGACTCTGTGTTTTTTATGCAATCATCAATCTCATTAAAAAATAACAATCATGACATGAGAAGGTATTGTTTTTATAATTAGAAAACAAAAAAACAATTCTTATGAATAAACTAGAGGCCCGGTGCATGAAATTCGTGCACTTGGCGGGTGTCCCACAGCCCGGCCTCCACCCTTTCTCAGTCAGGGACCCATTGGGAGATGTCTACCTCCCAGCTTAGGCCCGCTTCCCTAAGCTGGCAGTCAGACATCCCTCTAGCAGCCTGGGAGTGCTCAGGGGGATGTCCCTGTAGGGAGCAGGCCTAAGCCACAGTAGGACAACCTTAGTGCTGGTGAGGAGGTGGGAGAGGCTCCCACCATCGCCGCTGCTCAGCCATCAGCCCAGCTTGTGGCAGAGTGGAGCTCCCCTTGTGGGAGCACACTGACCACCAGTGAGTAGGTCCTGCATTGAGCAACTGCCCCCCTTGTGGTCAATGCACAGCATAGTGACCAGTCATTCCAGGTTGTTCCACTGTTAGGGTCAATTTGCACATTACCTTTTTATTATATAGAACAAGTAAGTGGATAAATTACACTATATTCTCTTCTGTGAAGTTTTATAATAGAAACCAATTTTTTTATGATTTGTTTTAAATGTATTTTTTCCCCAAAGAATAGGAAGAATGGTATCATGTACAAAAAAATCACACACTAGATCAGATGGAATTAATTGACATTTACAGAGTTATAGAATGTACATTCTTCTCAAGTGCACATGGGTCATTCTCAAAGATAGGCCACATGTTGGGACACAAACTAAGTCTCTACCAGGTCAAGAAGATTGAAATCATATCAAGTATCTTCTCAATCACAATAGCATGAAATAGAAATCAACTACAATAAAAACACTCAAAAACATTCAAACACATGGAGGCTAAATAGCATGTTATTAAACAATGAGTGGATTACCAAAGAGATAAAGGAAGAAATAAAAAAAAAAAAACTTTCTTGAAAAAAAATGAAAATGAACACAAAACAACCCCAAATCTGTGGTACACAATGAAAGCAGTCCAGATAGGGAAGTTCATAGCATTAGCATTACAGGTCTACCCCGAAAAACAAACAAACAAAAAACTTCTAATAAACTATCTAACCCTACAACTTAAAGAATTATAAAGAGAACAAGAAAAGCCCAGAGTAAGTAGAAGGGAGGAAATAATAAAGATCAGAGTGTAAATAAATGACATAGAGACAAAAAAATAAAAAGATCAATAAAACTAAGAGCTGGTTCTTTGCAAAGATAAACAAGATTAATGAACCATTAGCCAGACTCACCAGGAAACAAAGAGAGAGGACCCAAATAAACAAAATCAGAAATGAAAGAGGTTAAGTAATAACTGACACCACAGAAATACAAAGGATCATAAAAATATACTATGAACAACTATATTTCAACAATCTGGACAACTTAGATGAAATGGACATATCCCTAGGAAAATAAAATCTTCCAAAACTCAATCAGGAAGAATCAGAAAACCTGAATAGGCTAATTACTACTGATGAAATAGAAGCAGTAATCAAAAGACTTCCAGCAAACAAAAGCCCTAGTCCAGAATGCTTCACAGGGGAATTTTACCAAATATTCAAAGAAGAACTAACACCTAGCTTACTATAATTATTCTAAGAAGAAGGAATACTTCCAAGCTCTTTTTACGAGGCCAGCATTATCCTAATTCCAAAACCAGATAAAGACTCTACAAAGAAAGAGAATTACAGGCTCATATCCCTGATTAATATAGATGCTAAAATTCTCAACAAATTATTAGCAAATCAAATCCAGCAATATATCAAAAAGATCATACATCATGAACAAGTGGGATTTATTCCAGGGATACAAAGCTTGAACAATATTTGTAAATCAACAAAATGTGATACATCACATTAAACAAATTGAAAGACAGAAATCACATGATCATATCAATGTGTGCAAAAAAAGCATTCAACAAAATCCAACACCTGTCTTGATAAAAACTCTTAGCAAAGTGGGAACAGAGGGATCATATCTCAAAATAATAAAGGCCCTATATGACAAACCTATAGTTAACACCATATTTAATAGGCAAAAACTAAAACCATTTCTCCTAAGAACAGGAAAAAGATAGGGATGTCCACTTTCACCATTCTTATTCAACACTAGAGGCCAGGTGCATGGATTCATGCACTGGTGGAGTCCCTCAGCCTGGTCTGTGCCCTCTCGAATTTGGGACCACTTGGGGGATGTCAGACTGCTGGTTTTAGTCAGGCCGAAACCAGCAGTCTGACATCCCCCAAGGGATGTAGTAGTGCGCGAAGTGGCAGGTGGCTGGGGAGGAGCCTGAGCCCAGGCCAGACCACGCTGCCCCCACTCATCCTGGCCTGACTGTGCCTGCCGCCACCACTGCTTAGTAGCACTGCTACAGAGGTGCTTGCCAGCTGTGAGCCCACCTGTCCGTCAGCTGAGAGACACTCCTGGTGTGGAAGCGCACTGACCACCAGGGGGCAGCTTTTGCATTGAGCATCTGCCCCCAGGTGGGCAGTGCATGTCATAGCGACTGGTCGACCAGTCATTCAGTCATTTGGTCGTTTAGGTTTTTTATATATAGATAGTACTAGAAGTCTTAGCCACAATGATTAAACAAGAAAAAAAGTAAAAAACATCAAATTGGAAAGAAGGAAATAAAACTGTTATTATTTGCAAAATACATGATATTGTACCTAAAAACCCTAAAGACTCCACCAAATAACTACTAGATTTAATAAATGAATTTGGCAACATAGCAGAATACACAATTAACATCCAGAAATCGACAGCATTTTATTTATTTTATTTTTTTTTGTTAATCCTCACCTGAGGATATTTTTCCATTAATTAATTGGTTAATTTTTTTTTTTTTTTTGAGAGAGAGTGGAAAGGAAGGGGAGTGACACTGACAGAGAAAGACTGATGTGAGAGAGATACATTGATTTGTTGCCTCTCATACATCCTGACCAGAACTAGGAATGGAGCCTGAAACCGAGGTGCATGCACTTGACTAGAATTGAAACCCAGGACCCTTTAGTCAGTGGGCTGATGCTCTATCCACTGAGCCAAACCAGCTAGCACTCAATGGCATTTTTATACATCAATAATGAACTCTCAGAAAGAGAAACTAATATATATATATATATATATATATATATATATATATATACTCCCATTTGCCATTGTAACAACAACAAAAATAAGATACTTAGAAATAAACTTAACCAAGGATGTAAAAGACATGTACTCAGAAAACTACAGGACTTTGAAAAAAGAGATAGAGGAAGATATAAAAGATTGGAAGATAGACTGAGTTCCTGGATTGGTAGAATCAACATTATTAAAGTGTCCATACTACCCAAGCAATCTATAGATTCAATGCAATCCCCATTAAAATACCAATAGCACATTTCACAGATCTAGAACAAACACTCCAAAAATGCGTATGGAACCAAAAAAGACTCAGAATAGTTGCAGCAATCTTGAGAAAGACAAAGTTGGAAGAATCACAATAACAGATATCAAACTATACAACAAAGCCATTGTAATCAAAACAGCCTTGTACTGGCATAAGAACAGGCATGTAGATCAATGAAACAGAACAGAGACCCTAGATATCAACCCAAGCCATTATGCTCTATTAATATTTCACAAAGAAAGCAAGAGCATACAATGGAGTCAAGATGGTCTCTTTAATAAACGGTGTTGGAAAAATTTGTGAGACACATGCAAAAAAATATGAAACTGGACCACCAACTTACAACATACACAAAATAAACTCAAGATGAATAAAAGACTTAAATATAAGTCATGAAACTTTAAAAATCTAGAAGAAACCATAGGCAACAAAATCTCAGATAGCTCTCATAGCAATATATTTGCCGATACATCTCCTAGGGCAAGGGAAACAAAGAAAAAAAATAAACAAACAGGACTACATCAACTAATAAGCTTCTGCACAGCAAAATAAACCATCAACAAAATGAAAAAGGAGCCAACTGCATGGGAAAACATATTTGACAATGATACATCTGATAAGAGGTTAATTTCCAAAATATATAAGAAACTCATTCATACAACTAAAAAAAAAAAAAAAAAAAAATGAAGACAAACAATTCAATTTAAAAATGGGCAAAGGACATTTTCCAAAGTGATCTTTGGAGACATTTGAAAAATTGCTCAAAGTAGTAATCATCTGAGAGACAAAAATTAAAATGACAATGAGGTATCATTTCACACCTGCCAAGAAGGACTATCATCAACAGATCAACAAATGACAAGTGCTGACAAGGACGTGCAGAAAAGGGAGCTCTAGTACACTGCTGAGGTGAATGCAGACTGGTGCAACCACTATGGAAAACAGTATGGAGTTTCCTCAAAAAATTAAATATGGAAGTGCCATTTGACCCAGTGATCCCACTTCTTGGAATATATTCTAAATCAGTGATGGCGAACCTATGACACGCGTGTAAGAGGTGACACGCGAACTCATTTTTTTGGTTGATTTTTTTTTGTTAAATGGCATTTAAATATATAAAATAAATATCAAAAATATAAGTCCTTGTTTTACTATGGTTGCAAATATCAAAAAATTTCTATATGTGACACGGCACCAGAGTTAAGTTAGGGTTTTTCAAAATGCTGACATGCTGAGCTCAAAAGGTTCACCATCACTGTTCTAAATAATCAGAAACACCAATCAGAAAGAATAGATGAACTCCTATGTTCAAAGCAGTGCAATTTAAATAGCTAAGATCTGGAAACAGCTCAAGTGCCCATTAGTAGATGAATGTATAAAAAGCTGTGGTATATTTACAACTTGGAATACTATGCAGCAGTAAAAAAGAAGGATCTCTTACCATTTGAGACAGCTATACACATAGTTCAGGGACACAGACAATAGTGTGGTGAAGGCCTAAGGCAGGGGTGGGCAACCTTTTTGTGAGGGCATGCCAAAACCAGCAAAATCTCTGACTCAAAATTCTTCAGCGTGCCAACCCTAATTTTTTGAGAACATGTTACGCCTACTTGATATCTCTTAAGGTGTACATATGTGAAGAACCTTGAAGCAGTAATAAAATTCATTTGAGCGACAAAAACACAGTATATGATGATGAAAAATACATTTATTTTTTAATGTATATATGTACACTGATAGTCCGACAGAAAACTTTATGACTCCATTTGATATTTTCAGTGGGACTTTTGCTGCTGCATCACTGATGACAGAGATTTTACATCAGGTTTATATTTCATGACCTTCAGAGATATGCAGGAGCTACTACTTTCATCCATCAGGCTACTCCTATTACGAGACTTAACAAAATTCATCACTGAGAACAAAGATTCACAAGCGTATGTGGATGAAACCAAAACACTGGTCAGATCTAGGAAGGCAGGGAGAGTTAAGGCAGAGGCATAGAAATTGCTCTTCCCCTCTCTCGTCAATCCATGTCTATGGTCTTTAAGATAACTTGTTATGTAAAATTATTTATTTACCTAAGATGCACCTACACTAAATTTATCTGAAAAATAAAAAAGTCAATATTAAGAAAAAAATTGTAAATGGAAGATTATAAGAGAGGGTTTCACATGCCAGCAAAAGTTACTTGTGTGCCATGTTTGGCACACGTGCCAGGGGTTGCCCACCCCTGGCCTATGGGGTGTGAGTGAAGGGTGGAGATGGTCAATGGAAATAAAGGTGGACATCTGTAATATTTTCAACAATAAAGATGAATTTAAAAAACCCACAAACAAACAAAATTTAAGTGATATAGCATATAGCTGCACATATATTTTGGGACTATATACTTATTGGAAACATAATATACATACAACCCCAGAAAAATGCACATAATGACAGAAGTTGGAAATCACAGGTTCTTTAGTATCTGCTCTGGGTAAGCCATGTCATATACAGAAAAAATATGGACACAGGATTCATCTTGGGATGGATTTTAGAACTAACTATATGTCTGACCATAGAAAAGTTACTTATTCATTCTATGCTTTAGTTTTCTTATCTGTTAAACTAGGATAGTAAATGCATCAAACTGATGAGGTTGTTGTAGGAATTCAGTAAAATAATATATGTAAAACACTTAGAACAATGCTAGACACAGAGTAAGATCTCAGTAAATGTTAGCTGTTATCATCATCATCATCATCATCAATTATAATTATTACCTATAAAATAAATCTATAATTAGCAGCACTTCATAAAGTTATATAAAAAGTTGATGATACATAACATGTAAAATATGTAGCTGTTCAAAGTAAGTTCTTATTAGACATTACTTATTATCATCATTATGCTTTTGGTTTATTTTCTATAATATAAACCTAAGAAAATGGATGCTGTGTCTCCCTGTACATAACAGAGGGAGTCTTTCTTACTCTTGGGCTGTGATATAATAAATGGGGGTTTATAAGCCACCCAGGCTTTGACAAAAAGTAGGTTCCCAAATTACCTTTTTTGCTTAAGAAATAATTATAAACATTAAAAGTGTAACTCTCATACAAACATAAAATGAACGTGTGTAAAAAGTGTTATTCAGCTCAATTAAAGCTCACATTTTTGGATCGAGCACATGAATAGCCGAGACTTATGCAGCAGCCCCAGGCTCCACGACCAAGGATGTGAACAGTCAAGACATACACATCCCCGGGCTCAGTGGCCACTTGGGAACAGTTAAGTCTTACATTGCAGCCCCAGGCACCACGACCACTTCAGCAGCCACATGAGCAGCCACCTCCCGTGACCGTGCAAGGAGCAGCCACCTCACGACCATGTGAGGAGCAGCCACCCCATGACCATGTGGGGAGCAGCATTCCCATGAACAGCCACTGCCCTCGACCTCCTGAGGAGCAGCCACCACTTGTGATTGCACAAAGAGAAGCCCCCAGTGACCCTTTAAGGAGTAGCTGTCACCCATGACCACCTGAGGAGCAGCAGCCCCAGGACTGCTAGAGGAGCAGCCATCCCATGAGCAGCAGCCACCCACGACCGCCCAAGGAGCAGCCGCCACCAATGACTGCACGACTCACCACCAAGCCTACTGCTGCAGTCACAGGACCCATGTGACTCAAAAACTAGATCCTTTTGTGAGAGCAAAAATGGGGAGACAGAACAACCCCCAAAGGAAAGAAAAGGTGGATGCTCCAGGAAAAAAAGCTAAATGAAACAGAGACATGCAATATGTCAGAAAAAGAATTCAGAATAAGGACCATACAATTCATAAACTGGATGGATGAGAAAATCAACAACCTATTATGAATCAGGAGGAAATAAAGAGTGATATAGCTACAATAAAAACAATATGGAAGCTTTCAACAGTAGACTAGGATAATCAGAGGACAATGATTTGGTTATGAAAGAGATCAAAGAAGAAATTTAAAAAATCCTGGAAATGAATGAGAATGAAAACAAAACAATCCAAAACCTGTGGGTCACAGTGAAAGCAGTCCTGAGAGGGAAGTTCATAGCATTACAGGCTTACCTGAAAAAACAAGAGAAACTGGTAATAAATTATCTAACTCTACAACTTAAAGAATTATAAAAAGAGCAACAAGAACAGCCCAAGTGAGCAGAAGGAAGGAGATAATACAGATTAGAGCAATAATGAATGACAGAGAGACCAAAAAAATACAAAAGATCAATGAAACCAAGAGATGGTTTTTTGAAAGGATAAATAAGATTGATGAACCTCTAGCTAGGCTCACCAAGAAGCAAAGAGAGAGGACCCAAATAAACAAAATTAGAAATGAAAGAGGTTAAATAACAACAGACCCCACAGAAATACAAGACTATAAAAAAAATACTATTAACAACTCTACACCAACAAACTAAACAACCTAGAGGAAATGGACATATTCCTAGAAAAAAAAAAAGACCCCCAAAAAAACTCAATCAAGAAGAATCAAAAAATCTCAACAGGCTGAAAAATAAGGAGGAAATTGAAGCAGTCATCAAAAAGCTTCCAGCAAACAAAAGCCCAAGGCCAGGCAGCTTCACGGGACAGTTTTACCAAACTTTCAAAGAAGAACTAAAACCAATTCTTCTCAGACTATTCCAAAAAATTCAAGAAGAAGGCACACTTCCAAGCTCTTTCTATAAAGCCAGCATTACACTAACCCCAAAACCAGATAAAGACACCACAAAGAAAGAGAATTACAGGCCAATATCCCTGATGAACATAGATGCTAAAATCCTCAACAAAATTTTAGCAAATCAGATCCAGCATTACGTTAGAAAGATAATACACCATGACCAAGTGGGAATTATTCAAGGGATGAAAGGTTGGTACAATATCCACAAATCAATAAATGTGATACATCACATGAACAAAATGAGAGACAAAAATCACATAATCATATCAATTGATGCAGAAAAAGCATTTGACAAAATCCAACACCTTTTCCTGATAAAAACTCTCACAAAGTGGGAATAGAGAGATCATACCTCAACATAATAAAAGCCTTATGTGAAAAGCCTAAAGCCAACATCATACCAAATGGGCAAAAACTAAATCCATTTCCCTTAAGAGCAGGAACAAGACAGGGATGCCCATTTTCACCACTCCTGTTCAATAAGAAGAAGAAATAAAAGGCATCCAAATTGGAAAAGAAGACTTAAAATTGTCATTCTTCTCAGGCAACATGATATTGTACACTGAAAACCCTAAAGACTCCATCAAAAAACTACCAGAACTAATAAACGAATTTGGCAATGTAGCAGGATGCAAAATTAACACCCAGAAATCTATGGCTTTTTTAATACACCAATAATGAACTCATAGAAAGAAAAACTAAAAACAAAACAAAACAAAAATCCCATTTACCATTGCAGCAAAAAAATTAGGATACCGCGAAACAAATTTAACCAAGGAGGTAAAGGGCTTGTACTCAGAAAATTACAGGACACTGAAAAAAAGAGATAGAGGAAGACATAAACAAATGGAAGAATATACCATGTTCATGGATTGGTAGAATCAACATCATTAAAATGTTCATACACCCCAAAGCAATCTATAGATTCAATGTGATCCTCATTAAAATACCAATGGCATACTTCAAAGACCTAGAATAACCTCTGCAAAAATTCATCTGGAATAAAAAATAAAGACCCCAGATAGCTGCAGCAATCCTGAGAAAGAACAAAGTTGGAACAATACCAGATATCAAGCTATACTACAAAGCCGCTATTCTCAAAACTGCCTAGTACTGGCACAAGAACAGACATATAGACCAATGGAACAGAACAGAGAACCCAGAAATCGACCCAAACCACTATCCTCAATTAATATTTGACAAAGGAGGCAAGAGCATACAATGGAGTTAAGACTGTCTCTTCAATAAATGTTGGGAAAATTGAACAGATACATGCAACAAAATTAAACTAGACCACCAACTTACACCATACACAAAAATAAACTCAAAATGGATAAAGGACCTAAATGTAAGATGGGAAGCAATAAAAATCCTAGAAGAAGCCATAGGCAGCAAAATAGCAGACATTTTTGGTAGCAACATCTTTACTGATACAGCTCCTGGTGCGATGGAAACTAAGGAGAAAATAAACAAATGGAATTACATCAAAATAAAAACTTCTGCACAGCAAAAGAAACCATCAACAAAACAACAAGAAATCCCACTGCATGGGAGAACATATTTGTCAATGTTATTTCCCATAATGGTTTAATCCCAAAATTTATATGGAATTCATACAACTTAAAAAAAAAAAAGAAAAGAAACAACCCAATCAAAAAATGGGCAAAGAACCTAAATAGACACTTTTCGAAAGAAGACATGGAGAAGGCCAAGAGACGTATGAAAACATGCTTAAAGTCAGTAATCATATGAGAGATGCAAATCAAAATGACAATGAGGTACCATCTCACACCTGTCAGAATGGCTATCATCAACAAATCAACATACAACAAGTGCTGGAGAGGATGCGGAGAAAAAGGAACCCTTTTGCACTGCTGGTGGGAATGCAGACTGATGCAGCCACTGTGGGAAACAGTGTGGCTTTTCCTCAAAAAATTAAAAATGCAACTTCTTTTTTGACCCAGTAATCCCACTTCTAGGAATATATCCCAAGAAAACAGAAACACCAATCAGAAACGATATATTCACCCCCATGTTCATAGCAGCACAATTCACCATAGCTAAGATATAGAAACAGCCTAAGTGCCCATCAGTAGATGAGTGGATTAGAAAACTGATACATCTACATAATGGAATACAATGCTGCTGTAAAAACGAAGGAATTCTTACTATTTGCAACAGCATGGATGGAACTGGAAAGCATTATGCTAAGTGAAATAAGCTGGTCAGAGAAAGATAAATATCACATGATCTCACTCATTTTTGGAATATAACGAACAACATAAACTGATGCACAAAAATAGAACCAGAGTCATTGAAGCATCAGACTGTCCAACCTATGAGGGAAGGCAGGGTGGGGGGTAAGATATGAACCAAAGGACTTGTATGCATCCATATGAGCATAACTAACGGACACAGATGGGGGATGGAGGCGGGTGAGTGAATGTGCTAGGGGTTGGTGGCTGTAGAGTTGTCAATGGGGGAAAAGGGAGACGTATGTAATACTTTAAACAATAAAGAATTTAAATAAAATAAAATAAAAAGCTCACATTTTTGCTTTTAGTTTTTCCTTCTTTTCAAATATATGCATTCAATGCTATAAATTTTCCTCTAAGCACAGCTTTCACTGCATCCCACGAATTTTGATAAGTTGTATTTTCATTTTCAATTAGTTCAGGATAATTTTTATTTCATTTTTATTTTCCTTTGACAATACTGTTATTTTGAAGTGTTTTTTTTTTTTTTTAATATATTTTATTGATTTTTTACAGAGAGGAAGGGAGAGGGACAGAGTGTCAGGAACATCGATGAGAGAGAAACATCGATCAGCTGCCTCCTGCACACTCCCCACTGGGGATGTGCCCGCAACCACGGTACATGCCCTTGAACGGAATCGAACCTGGGACCTTTCAGTCTGCAGGCCGACGCTCTATCCACTGAGCCAAACCGGTTAGGGCTTGAAGTGTTTTTTAAAGGAGGGTGTTGTTTAATTTCCAAGTATGTTAGAACTATTCATCTATCTTTCTGTTATCGATATCTAGTTTAACTTTATCGTGATCAGAGAGCAGACAACATATGATTTCTGTTCTTTTAAATCTCTTCTTTTAAAACACCTTAGTGTTTTATGGCACAGAATGAGGTCTATGATAGTAAATAGTCCATATGACCTTGAGAAGAATATGTAATCTGTTTTCATTGGATGAAATAGTTTATGGAAGTCAATTTCAATTATATCCAGTTGATTGATAATGTTGTTGAATTCAACTATATCTTATTGATTTCTCTGCCTGCTGGATCTGTTCATTTCTAATAGAAGGGTGTTGAAATCTCCCACCATAATAGTGGATTCATATATTTTTTGTGCTATCATTTATTGCTTCACATATTTTCATGCTTTGTTTGTAGATGTATAGACATTAAAGATTGTTATGTTTTCTTGGAGAATTGACTCCTTTATCAGTAAGCAATGCCCCTCTTTATCCCCAATAACTTTCTGTGCTCTGGAGTCTGCTGTCTGAAACTAATATAGCTACTTACACTATATTTTTTTATTAGTGATAACAGGTTATATCTTTCTCCATCCATTTACTTTTATACTATATATGTCTTTATACTTAAAAAGGGTTTTGTGTGGACAACATGTAGTTGGCTCTTGTTTTTCTAATCCACTCTGACATTCTCTATCTTCTAATTGGTGCATTTAGATCATTAATGTTTAATTTGATTATTGATAATTTGGATTAATATCTGCCATATTTGTTACTGTTTCTATTTGTTGCATTGTTCTTTGTTGTTATTTTATATTTCACTCTTTTTATATCTTTTGTGGTTTTAATTGAGCATTTTAAGTAATCCATTCTTTCTTCTTTCTTAGTATAAGTTGAACATTTACAATTTTTTAAAATTCATTGCCCTAGAATTTGTACTATACATGTACAATTAATCCAAATCCACTTTCAAATAACACTATACTGCCTCATAAATAGTGTGAGCATTTATAATAACAAAATAATCCTGATTCTACTCTCTTAACTTTTTTAACAATTTTGTTTTATTGTTTAGAATATTACAAAGAGTATTGCATATGTCTCTTGTTTTTCTTTTTCCCCTTGACCTTCCCCTGGCCTCCCCTACCCCCCAGTGTCTTGTGTCCATTGGTTATGCTTACATGCATGCATACAAGTCCTTTGGTTGATCTCTTACCCGCCCCTCCCAACCCTCCCTGGCCTTCCCACTGCAGTTTGACAGTATGTTTGATGCTGCTCTGCTTCTGTATCTATTTTTGTTCATCAGTTTATAATGGTCTTTATTATCCATAAATGAGTGAGATCATGTGGTATTTTTCCTTCATTGACTGGCTTATTTCACTTAGCATAATGCTCTCCAGTTCCATCCATGCTGTTGCAAATGGTAAGAATTCCTTCTTTTTTACAGCAGCATAGTATTCCATTGTGTAGATGTACCACAGTTTTCTAATCCATTCATCTGCTGATGGGCACTTAGGCTGTTTCCAAATCTTAGCTATGATAAATTGTGCTGCTATGAACATAGGGATGCATATATCCCTTCTGATTGGTGTTTCTGTTTTCTTGGGATATGTTCCTAGAAGTGGGATCACTGGGTCAAATGGGAGTTCCATTTTTAACTTTTTGAGGAAACTCCATACTGTCTTCCATAGTGGCTGCACCAGTCTGCATTCCCACCAGCAGTGCAAAAGGGTTCCTTTTTCTCCGCATCCTCTCCAGCACTTGTTGTTTGTTGATTTGTTGATGATAGCCATTCTGACAGGTGTGAGATGGTACCTCATTGTCATTTGTCTCTCATTTCATTTATATCTGACAATAAATTCCCTCAACTTTTATTCATCTGACACAGTCTATATTTCTTCTTCACTTCTGAAAGATAATTTCTCAATATACAGAATTCTAGGTGAGTGGGTTTTCTCTTTTAATACTTTAGATATTTCTCTCCATTTCCTTCCTGCTTGCATGGTTTCTGATGGTAAATCTGATGTAAATATTATATTTGTTCTTTTGTAGGTAAGGAGTTTTTCAACTCTAGCTTCTCTCAAGACTTTTTCTTAATGTTTGATTTTTGTTTTTAATTTGATATGGTATGTCTGAGCACAGGTTGTTTATTTATTTGTTTGTTTTTGCATTTATCTTGCTTGTTACCCTCTGAATCACATGGATGTGAGGTTTAGTGTCTGGCATCTGACATTAATTTGGGGAAATTCTCTGTTATTGCTGCTTTAAATATATCCTCCATTATTTTCTCTTTTCCTTCTCCCTTTGGTATTCCCAATATGCCTATGTATTAATCAGGGCTTCACAGAGACACAGAATAGATAGATAGATAGATAGATAGATAGATAGATAGATAGATAGAAAAAGATTTACTATGAGGAATGAAAAGTTATGGAGAATTAAAGATTATGGAGAATGAAAAGTTCCATGACCTGCCCGATGTAAATTGGGGACACAAAGAAGCTAATGGTGTAGTTTAGTCTGAGCCTGAAGGCTTAAGAACCAGGTGTGTTGATGGCTCAAGTCTCATTCTGAATTCAGGAGAAAACTGAAGTACCTGATTAAGCAGTCAGGTACAAAGGGAAAATTCTCCCTTTGTCTGCTATTTTGTTTTGTTTCAGATATTTGGCTGTTATCTATCCACATTGGAGAAGGCCTTATGCTTTTTACAGTCTACTGAGTCAACTACTAATCTCATCAGGAAACACACACACAGAGATAATATTTAGCCAAATATCTGGGTACTCCATGATCCAGCCAAGTTGACAAATAAAATTATCCATCACAGCATGTTTTTAACATTTTCAGTTGTCCCACAGTTCTTGAACATTCTGTTTTGTGGTGGCTTTTTTTTTAGTCTTATTTTCCCCTTTACTTTTCTTTTAGAATCTTTGACATGTCCTGAAGCTCAGAGATTCTTTCCTCAGCTATTTCTAGTATGCTTATGAGTCCATCAAAGACATTCTTTATTTCTGTCACAGTGTTTCTTTATCTCTAGTATTTTTTAAAAATATATTTTTATTGGCCCTAGCCGGTTTGACTCAGTGGATATAGCATCAGCCTGCGGACTGAAGGGTCCCAGGTTCGATTCTGGTCAAGGGCATGTACCTTGGTTGTAGGCACATCCCCGTTAGGGGGTGTGCAGGAGGCAGCTGATTGATAATTCTCTCATTGATGTTTCTAAATCTCTATCCCTCTCCCTTCCTCTCTGTAAAAAATCAATAAAATATATTTAAAAATATATATTTTTTATTGATTTCAGAGAGAAAGGGAGAGGGGGAGAGAGACAGAAACATCAATGATGGGAATCATTGATCGGCTGGCCTTCTGCATGCCCCACACCGGGGGTCAAGCCCGCAACCTGGGCATGTGCCCTGACCGAGAATCGAACTACAACCTCCTAGTTCATAGGTCGATGCTCAACCACTACGCCATACCAGACAGGCTCTAGTATTTTTTATTCTCTCTTGGAATTTTCATCTTTCTGTTTATTTGCCCATCTGTCCTTGCATGTTGTCTATTTTATCACTAGAGCCTTTAACATATTAATTATAGTTGTTATAAATTCCAGGTCTGATCATTTCAACCTCCTTGCCATATCTGAATCTGATTCTGGTACTTTCTCTGTCCCTTCAAGCTGTGTTTTTTGCCTTTTATGTGCTCTGTAATTTCTTTTTTAATAGCCAGATACATTATAGTGGGTTCATAAACAGACTTTTAAGTTTGGGGGCAGAGGCAGCATTCTTAAGCCTTCACCCTTTAGTTAGCCTCCATCTGTGTTCTCAGTTTTTATCCTCCTAAGATATAACAAATGGCTCAAGTGGGCTAGGGTTTGGGTATTTCCATTCTCAGGTCAGTTAAGCTCTGATAAAACCCCAAATAAGCTTTGGTAAAATAGTTTCTCTTGAGTGTAGGCCTTGTTGAGGAGATGGTTTTTTGTTTTGTTTTCTTTTGTTTTTTTGGGTGTTTTTTTTTAATTGGTTAATATGATTATGTAGGCTTCAGGTGTGGGTTTCTATGTTACAAGATCTGTATAATTGTATTGTGTGCCCACCACCCAAAGTCAAATTTTTTCCCATCACCTTATATTAGGATCCCCTTCATACCCTCACCCCTTCCTCCCTAGCAACCACCATACTGCTATTTGTGTTCACGAGTTTCAGTTTTATATCCCACATATGAGTGGGAATGTAGACTGGTACAACCGCTATGGAAAGCAGTCTGGTGATTCCTCAAAAAATTAAGAATAGAGCTACCATAAGACTCAGCAATCCCTTTTTTTGGATATGTATCCAAAGAACTCAAAAGTATGTATTCTTAAAGATATATGTACTCCTATGTTCATTGCAGCATTATTCACGGTGGCCAAGACATGGAAACAACAAAAGTGTCCCATGATAGAGGACTGGATAAAGAAGATGTGGTACATATACACAATGGAATACTATCCAGTCATATGAAAGGATGAAATACTGTCATTTGCAACAACATAAGAAGAGATATTATCTCTAGACTTGTCCACACTGAACCTTTGCAATTTATCAAATACCATTCAGATTTTTCTAATCTGGCACTGGTTCTCACAGAAGTCTCTGCCCTGGTAAATTGTGATTCTCTGTATTTGCCTGTTTGTCTGTACAGTTTGGGGGAGAGTGATTTGCTCTGTTATATAACTTATCTGATGGATCCAAGAAGAGTTGTTGATTTCTCTGTTTAGCTGTTTACTTGTTCAAACAGAGTGACAACTTCCAAGCTTCTTAATTTCTGGAACATGATGGATTGGAAATCCCCCTGTGATTTTTAAAAAATATGTTGTTATTGATTTCAGAGAGAGGAAAGAAGAGGGAGAGAGAGATAGAAACATCACTGATGAGAAAGAATCACTGAATGGCTGCCTCCTGCATGGCCCCTACTGGGGATGGGGCTCAAAACTCAGGCATGTGCCCTGACTGGGAATCACACCGTGACCTCCTGGTTCATGGGTCAATGCTCAACCACTGAGCCCCATAAGGCAGGCCTCCCTGTGATTCTTACTGTAGTTTTACTGTCAGACATTTCCACTTGTATGTAGTGTACGCACTTTCTCCAGATTGACCCAGAATTGTCCTTGCCATTTGTAGAACTGGAAAAACATTTTTAATCTGTGCATGCTACCTTTCTGGTTATATTAAATATCCTAGGAATACTGTTACTGATGAAACAGATGTTTAAAAAAATGGCATCTTTTTCTCAGTAAGCCATCAAAGTGAGATAAAAATAAACCTATGTATTTAAAAACCATTTCTTCTGGAGCACACTTTCCCTTTCCACTAAAGACTTAACACTCAGTTTCCCTGGCTCAGCTGAAACTCCGAAGATGTCTGGCGGCAGCAGAGTGGAGCAGACCAGAGCACAGCAGAGCAGACCATTGAGCTGCATAGCAGAGCTGTCTAGTGGGAAAGGTACCTGGCCTCAGGGCCACCTTACAGATGAGCTGGATCACAACTGAGCTGAATAAAGTTCCCTTCTTCACCACACCCCTCCAAAAATAAAAATAAAAACATTATTTTTTGTTCCTAAGCACTAAATACTTCCATCTCTTTAAATGCCCCACCTGCCTATACATAGATACTGTAATAAAGTTAATTCTACTCTCAACTATTTTTGAAAGCAGTGTTTTAAGCAGTGGAAAACTAAATTGTAAGTGACAATGGAGGTACACAGAATTTTATCCAGGTAATATAGATTATTAATGTATTTTGTTAAGTATGTCAATGGGAACAATTTCATAGTTACATAATATCTAATTTCAACAACTTTAGCAAAGCGTCTTTGTCTCTTATTTCTATTTTGTTGTGTGTTTGTAGCTTAACTATCCTACACATAGAGATCAACTTAATCTTTCTATTTTAAAATATTCAAACATCTGCAATAACACATAGTCATAAAGCTCTTTTATATCAAGTTATTCATCCATCAGCTTGCTTTCATTATAGGTCTATTGGAAGATTTCCACCCTCAGCCCTGTTCTCGTAACAGTTAATTAAGATATTCTTGCTATTGAAATGTACTATACAGTCTCTATGAATTAGAGGATGTCAAATATTGTAGTTTGCTTAGAGAATCTAGGATTCAATTGTTTTTAGTTCCCACTATTTCAAACTTAGTCATTTAGAAAAAATTGCTGATGTATCAATTAATGCAAATTATATAAAGGCTTCTATAATTTAGGCTTAAAATGCCAGATCCAGCCATGGAGCTTTGTATCTTCATGAACTGAAACTTAAAATAAAGCTTCAATTTTCATTTACCTACTGTTCCCAGTAATAAAGACATGTCTATTAAGGACATCTGCTACAATTGGTAACCCCTAATTTTAATGGGAAATAATAGAGTTCATGTCTGTAAGATTAGAGGTTATGGACTAGGTCTTTACACTGGTTTGGCATCCTTGATAAAATGTTCTGCCAGCCAACCTAAAATATTCACAAAGGATCCAACATCTTGGTTCTGCAGACAAAAAAAAAAAAAAAAGGGAGGAGGAAGGAGGGAGGAGGGTGAAAAAACTTTTCTATCTTGTCACTTTGCTCATTGCCTTGTCAAAAATCTGTCACCACCTTCTTGAAAATAATTTTTTGTTTCTCTTTTTAAAAAACACATGAAGAGACAAGAAACCAGTTAATAATTACATGGTAAAATGTACTTTGCCAAATGACTATGAGGGAGAGAGCCAAGGGAAGAAGGGAAGGAGAGGGGAGAGGAGAGGAAAGGAGAGGAGAGAAGGGAGAAGAGCAGAGAGGAGAGGAAGTAAATATGAAAGTTCCTAAAGCTCTTCAGATTCCCCATGTCCCCAGCAAAGTCCATGGCCTGATTTTAGGTTTTAGATATTTTTCTCTTGGCAGGGGGTCAATGATGGAGGTGAGGAAAAGACAAAACCTTTCTTTCCCTCCTCTTCCCTCCCTTGCACTGACAACCTACAGATAGTAAAGAAATTGTACCTGAGAAAACAATTGTATCTGCCAACTTCAGCAACCATAACAATGAAATCCTCTTTTTTCCCCCTTACTTTAGCATTTCTTTTGAATCCATTCTTACTTTTCCCCCAAACTTTAGCATTTCTTTTGAATCCAAGTCCTTAATGGCACTTATGACTCTCACAAGTATTTATTTTAGCTGAATATCTTACCTTTACTATGCCAAGAACAATCCCTAAAAGATTCCTGTCACTTTATTCAGGGTTCAACAAAAAGCAACCAAGCCAGTGAATCACTTCCTTTGACATGCCTATACAAGCTAAGCCCAGACCTCTATAAAAGTCAATTTCTCTCATTTGACATCTGAGTATTTTAAAATGTTCCTACAGGAAGCAACACAATCAAATTTCTTTTCAACTTGCTTTCAGCATAAGGGAAGAAGTATAACCAAACTGACCAGTTTTCAAGAATCACTGAAAGTCCAATGTCAACTTGAGGCCTCCTTAATAGGGAGAGACAAAGATGATGGTAAACAATTTGTGTTGAACATGGAAACTGACAAAAATTGAGCAGGTCATGTTTCACAAAAATGTATGTGTGTTTTTTCTTAAGTTGAGTAAGGTTGGAAACATTCCTCATCCAGTTCCATATTGGAGTATAAAAGGGGAGGGGCTATGCAGATTACCCTAGGTAAGATACTAACAAGATTATGGGACTTTCAAATACATATAGAAAGTTGATGAATATAGATCACTATGGTTGATCCTCTAATAACAGTCCTTGCCAACTAGCTCATTAATCAAAATCATGAGAAAATCCTATATATGTGTCACTCCAACTTTCTGCTTTCCATTTCTAGGAAAAAAATTAGTCATTCAAATCTGTTCTTTTTCCACTTTAGTCATATTGTGTTTTCAGTTGCCTTCTCTCTCTAAAAGTAATAAACTGAGTTTTCATTACATGGTGTCAACTAAATATATAGGGTGGGCAAAAGTAGGTTTACAGTTATTCATATGGAAAAAGATATGCAGGTTATGATTATTACAATAGTTTTTTTTTAACTCTGTTTTGCATACTCACAACTCTAAACCTACTTTTGCCCACACCTGTACAAATGACCACTTTTTATATTTCTAAATGAATATCCTATTTGTGTTTTATACTCTGAAAAATAGTTTTATCTACCAAAATGACCAGGAAACTTTCTTATAGAGAAGAAATAAGATGAATATTTTTATGGCCTAGCTAATCAAACACACTTCTATTGGATTTTCAAGTAAATTAAATTAAATTGCCTTCAAGTATTCCTAAACCCTCAAATGACCCTATGTGTTTTGCTGAGTTTATTTAAAAATGATTTAGTAATAATAATAACTAGAGTACTCATATTTTACTAAATAGCATTTTTATCTTGGATGTTTGGAAAGTTGACCTATTTTTATATTGGTAATAACACAGAATTTAATTTTAAAAAAAAAGAAAGCTAGAGCATTATTTTTTCAGACTTTTGTGGCTGTTTTGGTGATTTATAGATTAATCAATCATCAATGGGATTAAAGGCCATTTACACTAAACAAATTGCTTATGGCTGCAGCAAATTGTGTTTTGAGATTTAGTGATAGAGACTATAAATTGCCAGGCAGTTTATTAGACACATAAATCAGAGAGTTACTGAAAATTGATTAGCTGACTCCAATTTTTTTAACACAATGTTACTCTATTACTTTCTTTCCCAGGTCAGAATAGTTCAACTCTACAATTCAGTGAAGGAATGTACATTTCTATACCTAAAGCTAATACTCAGGGATTTTTGTTTTTATCATTTTTATAGACATTATTTGAGATTAAAAAAAACTTTATATATTTTTTTTGTTCATGTGAATATTGCAGTGTTGTTGTTGTTTTCTATTCAGTACCTGAGTATAATTATTCCAGATATGAAAACTAATATATACCCATAAGTTAATCACAAAGTATTTCTTGTTTTACTGATAGAACCATGTTATAATAAACCCATAATAAACACAGCCTCTTCCTCCTCTTTTGGAATTTTCTAAGATCCTAAATATATACTTATTTTTAAGAATATTAAAATCACAAAAATAGAAGGCATGAACTGTGTATAGTTGTGTTGCTACAATGATCTTTATAATAATTAGCTATCACTAAAATTATAAGATATAATTTATTTTTTAAAGTTTGCAACAATTATTTGCTTTCTAAATGAGTAATTTGTTTAGGATAATATTCTGGGTACACACTTTGAGTTTCTAAATCAGCATGCTCATTTCCTTGACATTTCTCTCTTTCTATAGCAATACACCCCATACAAAGTTATTAGACTATTGTTACATATGGCTCTCATTTTATTATTGCCCTGCTAGAAACTAGTGTTGACTAGTATCTATTATCAAGTGAATTCTAAAAAGTGTTCATGACCTAAACATCCTCCTGTCTTATTCACTATTGCTGTCCCTGTTCCTTATAATGAGGTTTCTGTGCTTCCCACCTATTACTGGCATACCCACACTTCAGGGCCCATCTCAAAGACAATTTTCCCCACAGATTTTTCCTTGTCCCTAGCTAAAATGCCAAGTAAATCAGCACATGTCATTTATTTATGCTTCTATTGGTGCATAATTCTATTGTATGCTACTTTTTAAACTCTATGGGCCTTTCTATAATCTACAACAGGTATAAAGTAAGTACTAAGAAAATGTTGGTGATAGCTTTTTATCCTGCATTTGAGAAATATGTACTTTATAGAACAGATAAGTGTCATGACCAAATCACTTGCTAGCAATCTATTTTATATAATTATTAAATGAATCAATTAACCTAAAAACAAACATAACTGCACATTACAAATCAATTCCAAAGATATTACAAAATTTCCCATCTTCAACAGCTTCGTAAGTTTAGATCTTGAGAATGTAACAAGGGGTTGAGAAGAGGAAAGAGATGTGTTTCTTTCCTCTAATCATTCCTCTGTGAGTGTTACTGATGGGCAGTGTAGATACAGAAGTTAGGATGAGAAACTTAGGTGTTAAAGAAATCTGGATTCAAACTTTAGATGCTACCTACTAGCTATGTTACAATGGAAAATGCTAGTTGGTATTTGATGCATGTAATAATCTGTAGCTTGAACTTTGCACATGATAAAAGTAAAATCATAACTTGGTCTTTTAATTCTCCAAATAGATCAAGAGCTTATGCTCCCAAAGGAATATACAATTTTTCTTCAATGATGTAGAGCAGAATGTTAGCACTGTTTCTTACATATTCACTCTGTACTTAATCATCATAAATGTCATGACTTGTGCTAAATATGCAAGCTAAAGTTTAGAACAGAAATACATATCCAATTAATTCTGCCACAAATATAAATATCAGAGAAGTATTTCAACATCCAGGAAAAAGAACAATTTTAGGCGTTTTTTTAGACTCTTAGAGTTAGCTATTATATTTTAATTTATTTGACTTCTTCCCTTTGATTGTGTAGAAATGTGCAAATGGATCATCCAACTTTTTGTATCCTAAAGATTTAAAAATAAAATGATATTCACATTACACCTTCCATCATGTGGTTGCAGAGTAACATTTGATTTATGTAGAAGACCTTAGGTGGTTGGAAGTGGTAGACTCTTGTTTTTCTTTTTATCTTTTCTTTCTTCTCATGTTTTTTTTTTTAATGCTATGAGTCATTTCCTCTGAACAAAACGTTTCTCAAAGTTTTATTACAGCTAAGATGTCAAAAATGTTGGTTAATGGTCTGAGCGTTTCACTAAACCACAAACCTTTCTGCAGGTTTTCTTTCTTTAAAAAAAAAAAAAAAATTTTTAATCTATATTAAGTTCCCCATGGGTGCACTACTTCATATGAACTATTTTTCCAATAAACTAGAATATCTCTTTGGTTCAAGGAAATAAAAAGATGTTGTTATTCTTAGATATTACACCAATAATTGCTTTAGTTACATTATAATAGGATTTCTATCATATAACTTCTTTGATAGAATTCTATGATAGCCAGCTTGGGGGGAGGGAGGGTAGGAGTGAATCCTGTCAAATTACATCAAAGAAAATTGCTCCAAGACTATATACTTTAAAAAATATCTATACATGTATGGAGTGGTACACTCAAAATAATCTCAATAATTCCAAATATAATAAATTAGTCCAGTGACTTCTGTCTGTCAACCTTTTCTTTTCCCCCTCCTTTTTTGAACAGTTTTCTAACCGGGGTTGGAATTTTTTTGGTGCTGTAAAATATATCGGAGCCAGCCACAGTCGTTAGAACTGGGAGACCAAGGGTGTGAAAGAAATATTAAACATGTTTAAAGGTTGAATAACCAAAGTTGATTTTGGACTCTACCAGTTGCGCCTGAGGAAGGCTAATAAAGACTCAGAATCCAAGTGATCGCCCTGCAAGTATCACATGAAGGTGGTGGAAGACTCATCAAAATTGCCTCAGTAAATATGGAAGGAAGCAATATTTGACATTCCTATAACACATTAAGTCTATACCTAAAAAATATTTCACTCTTGATTGGATATTGCTTGGTTCAATGCTCCATTTATCTTTCTTTATTTTCCTATTTCTGAATTAATCCCCCACACTATCTGCTACTTGATATTAATGTAGAATTTAGAAAGAATACATTTTATAGTATCAACTCTGCAGAACAAGACAGACACCAGATATTTAGTTCTTGGATTACCACATCAAACTAAGATCAACTCATTAATCTTCTATTTTCACCCCACATTCCAAATAGACATGCTTATGCAATTTAGCAGTTACAGAAATGATTAATAGGTTTCTCTAGTGCTAACCTAATTGCTATGACACTAAAGACAAGAATGATACAGAAAGATAAAGCATTGAAACCAGAATTGCCTTGCTTTTAGGTAACATTCAGCTGTTAAGGGCAATTCTTGAACACCTTTGAACAATAAGCAAATTATTGACTCCAAGTATGGTTCCTGACTTGCTGTATTCAGCTAGAAGATGGCCTCATTAACAAATCCTCACCCCTACCTCACTGTTTTTTATTTTGTTGACAGTTTCTGCTATCAAATTTCTTCTGGAACAAAATCATTTAAAAATTTTTAAATGATATTATTTTTCTTTTATACTTCTACTAGAGGCCCAGTGCACAAAAATTTGTGCACTCGGGGGGGGGGGGGAAGGGGGGTCCCCCAGCCCGGCCTGTGCCCTCTCGCAGTCTGGGACCCCTCAGGAGATAACAACCTGCTGGCTTAGGCCTGCTCCCTGGTGGCAGAGGGCATGCCCAATCCCTAGGTGCAGCCCCTGGTCAGGCTCAGAGCAGGGCCAATTGGGGAGTTGGGGAACCGCCCCATCATGCACAGAGCAGGGCAGATCGGGAGGTTGTGATGCCACCCTCAGTCACTCTCAGGGTAGGGCCGATTGGGGGGTTGGGGCACCGCCCCCTGTCACACTCAAGGCAGGGTCAATGGGGAGGTTGCGGCGCCACCCCCTGTCACGCACAGAGCAGGACTGATCAGGGGGTTGAGGAGCTCCCCCCTGTCACTCACAGAGTAGGGCCGATAGGGGAGTTGGGGCACCGCCCCCTGTCACACACAGAGCAGGGCGGATCAGGGGGTTGGGGCGCTGCACACTGTCACACTCAGGGCAGGGCCAATGGGGAGGTTATGGCTCTACCCTGTCACACACAGAACAAGGCCCGTGGAGGGTTGTTGGGGCGCCACCCTCTATCACCCACAGAGCAGGGCTGATCAGGGGGTTGGGGCGCCGCCACTGTCACACTCAGGGCAGGGCCGATGGGGAGGTTATGGCTCTACCCTGTCACACACAGAGCAGGGCCCTTGGGGGGGGGGGGGGAGGTTAGGGCGCCGCACCCTGTCACACACAGAGCAGGGCTGATCAGGGGTTTGGGGCGCCGCCACTGTCACACACAGAGCAGGGCCCGTGGGGGGGGGGGGGGGGGGGTTGGTGCGCTGCACCCTGTCAAACACAGAGCCACAGGGCAATCAGGGGATTGGGGAACTCCCCCCTATCAGGCACAGAGCAGGGCTGATCAGGGGGTTGGGGCGCCTTCCCCTGTCACGAACAGAGCAGGGCAGACAGGGAGGTTGTGGCCCCGCCCCCTGTCACACACAGAGCCACAGGGTGATCAGGGGGTTTGGGCACTGCCCCCTGTCACACTGATCCCGGTGCCAGGAGGCCTTGCTGCTCCGCTGATCCCGGTGCCGGGAGGCATATTACCCTTTTACTATATAGAATAGAGGCCTGGTACATGGGTAGGGGCTGGCTGGTTTGCCCTGAAGGGTGTCCTGGATCAGGGTGGGGGTCCCCACTGGGGTGCCTGGCCAGTCTGGGTGAGGGGCTGAAGGCTGTTTTCAGGCTGGTGGATTGACTGAAGCTCCCAACCGCTCCTTTTTTTCTTTTTTTTTTATTCTGGGCCAGCTTTAGCTCTGAGGCCTCGGCTGCTGAAAGCCAGTTTCTGGCCTTTGTTTTTCCTTCTGTATTTGATACAATGTTGTGGTCCGGCTGGCTGAAGCCTGGCTGACTAATGCAGGTTTCTGGGGTTTTGTTTAGCTTCTATATTTGCAACATAGTTGCTTAGAGTTGCTTAGAGGCAGGGAATGTTGGAGTCCGCCGTCACTGGAGCAAGCAAGCCTCCCTGTTCGTTTCAGTGCATGGCTGCCAGCCACCATCTTGGCTGACAGTTAATTTGCATAAGGATATGCTGATTAGCCAATGGGAAGGGTAGCGGTCATACGCTAATTACCATGTTTCTCTTTTATTAGTGTAGATATAGCAGCATACCATAATCTTGAATTTTTGTTTGATGTACATCAACTAAATGTGGAGATGTATTTAACAAATAAGGAGAGTGGAGGGGAAAAGGCAATAATTTGAAAAACCCACTTAGTTGTCCCATTTCTGCTGTAGGGTGGCAGCATATGCCACCCACCAACAAAAACGCCATCTTGGCATAAGGATTATTTTGAGTTGCAAGCAATTGAGAAGAAGTGTATATTAAAAAACTCTTTGCCTAAAAGGAGGACATAAATTTGTAAAGGTATTCCCCCTGCTCTCTCTACCACAAAGGGAAAAGTTAGTCATTGGAGATAACTCTAGACCTTTACCAGCCCAAAGATGGCACCAGAGCAGCGAGTTTCAACCTTTTTCATTACATGGCACACACAAACTAATTACTAAAATTCTATGGCACACCTAAAGATATATTTCTTGCCTATCTGACAAAAAAAATGTATAATTTTGATTATTCACATCAGACAGCTATTGTGTTGGCTGTTGTAATTTTTTTTTACTTGATAATCTAAGGGAAAAGAGGTCAGTGCTCCTGTCTAAATAGGTATTTCATGTTTTAAAAACTCTTGTGGCACACTGGTTAAAAAGTGCTGTACTAGAGGAATCTATATAATAAACTTTACTAACTAGGCTTTATATTTCATTAGTATTCTCATATATTTTCCTTCCCACAATTTAACCTTTAGAAACTCAAAGTCCTTTCCTTTGTCTTATGGCTTCTCTAAAAATCTATTATTCGTTTGTTAAGATGCTGTATAAGCCCACTTTGAGGTACTCATCATTGAGTACTCCCATGTGTATTTGAGATGAACATATTAAGAGACTTTTTTTTTGTTTTTCTATTATTAATGTATTTTACTTGTTAATCTGGCTTTAGTCTATTTTACACTGTTTGTGCACTGAGGAGGGGGTGTCCCAAAAATGAACCCAAGATAGGTAGAGAACAACAATTTATTTTTCATACACAGTGCCACCTATATATTTCCAAGAACAGTTCTTTTTTGTCAAATTGTTACCGAAGGAGGGTAAGGACCAGGGCGGATCTGCCCAAACCTGGTCTGGAAATAGGATGCTTCTCTGGTATCAGATGGAAGTTTTTAAAGTGATAATGGGAAGCATTATTAGAGTGAAACGAGATAGTACACTCTCAGAGAGACAGAGAGCAGCAGGCTATTGTGGCTGCATTGAGGTCCTTGCTTAGCTTCCAAACATTTTCTTGGGTTTGGAGAAGAGCTGTCTTTCTTTCAAGCTATCCAATCTTTTTCTAGGTTCTTCCCAGGGCTGTGCTAATGCCCTGCTCCAACCCAATCCCTTTCCTGGATATCCTGGGGTTTTATGCCCTTATACTATCCAATCTTTTCTTCAGATTTTCCCAGGCTGGTCTCCTCCTGCTTTTGATCACCATTTTAGCTTCTCCTGTGCATGTACTCAGTGAAAGGAAACAGTGAATTTCCCTTCACTGTCTCCCTTCTCCGCCCTCCTGTTAAGCCAGAGGAATTTACTGAAAAGCCCCTTTCCTGCCTACTCCAATGCCCAGAATCACTGTGAAACTGCCCTTTCCTAGTTAATCTGGCTTAATCAGAAGAGTTTCTGTGGTTCTGTTAGTTAGGAAGTTAGAAATGCGTGGCTGGGATGGGGCCTGTCCTAAATAGGAGTCAGACAAAAATTGCTGCCAGAGCGCCTCTCTATGGGCAGCCCAGCAGACTGCCAGCAGGCAGGTTCAGAGCTAGTCACTTCTTGGCGCTAACTCAGGAGAAAACAACATGACCTCAATGTGACCATACTTGGGCCCTGGACTCATTATAATAAAACTAGAAGCCCAGTGCATGAAATTTGTGCACTGAGGAGGGGGTGTCCCTCAGCCAAGCCTGCACCCTCTCCAATCTGGGACCCCTCGAACATCCCTCTCACAATCTGGGACTGCTGGCTCCCAACCGCTCACCTGCCTGCCTGCCTGATTGCCCTTAACCACTTCTGCCTACCAGCCTGATCACCCCCTAACCACTCCCCTGACAGTCTGATCAACACCTAACTACTCCCTGCTGGCCCAATCACCCCTAACTGCCCTCCCCTGCAGGCCTGGTTGCCCCCAACTGCCCTCCCCTGCTGGCCTGGTCACCCCTAACTTCCCTCCCCTGCCGACCTGATTTCCCACAACTGCCTTCCCCTGCCAGCCATCTTGTGGTGGCCATCTTGTGACCACATGGGGGTGGCCATCTTGTGCAAGGGTGTGACAGTCAATTTGCATATCACCTCTTTATTATATAGGATTTGCATTTTGGTTTTGACTCCCCACCATGGGTTTTTCTATATGCATTATGGGTAAGGGTGTGCTCAGAAGAAAGAGTTTCTGTCAATCATCCTAGAATATAAATGAGTCTCCATCCAGAAAATCCCTCCTTTAAACCCATAAGTTTGGGGCCATGCTCTCTCTTGCACACTCTAACTTCAAGGAGCATGGCCATGCCATTCCCTTTCCTCTCCACTTCCCCCATGGACAAGTATCTTCAACCTCTAAGTGACCTCATGAGATTTGCAACCAGAGAAGAAATGGGCAGCTGCAGCTCATCCTAGACTAACCCCCTGAACATGTCTCCAAGCCCTGCTTCTCTCTGACTTCCCAGTGAGCTAAAGCAGCCTAGCCATCCTCTCTCTCTTTCTCTCTCTCTCTCTCTCTCTACTGGTCCACTCCTCATTTGGCGTTATCTTCAATAAAGCCCATTTGCTTTGTTTTCATTTTCATTGACCTTAAAATATTTTCTGCATTGACAAAACTGAGGATTTAGGAGTGGCTAGGCAGTTTGGGTGGGACTATGGGAGAGGAATGTGAAGGGAAGGTGCAGCTGAACCCTGTGGGCTTCAACAGAAACCAGTTTTTCAGTTACACCATTTCCCATGTAAAATCACAAGAACAAAGGGCACTGATCCTGAACTGAACACACAGGGCAGGGAAAATGAGTGGAAACCTTGAAGTGTAAAATGTATGGATGTTGGGCTGAATTTTTTGAACCAACCTTTTGGGGTCCAGCCCCAGCAGGTCCAGGGATCCCCAAAGGTGTGGACGGAGTCGGCAAAGAAGGAATGACGTGGAGACAGCCTTCAGTTGATCAGCAGCCTAGCCAGGATCTCCAGCCAAGTTCTGGTTAGGATCCAGCCAAGTTCTGGTCAGGATCTCCAGCAAAGTTCTGGTTCAGATCTCCAACCAAGTTCTGGTCAGGATCTCCAACCAAGTTCTGGTCAGGATCTCCAACCAAGTTCTGGTGCCATGTTCTCTCTCTAGGTTCTCCAGCCAAGTTCTCCAGGTTCTCCAGCCAGGTTCGGTCGCCAGGTTCTTTAGCCAGGTTCTCCAGCTAGGTTCTATCCAGGTTCTTTTGCCATGTTCTGTCTAGGTTATCCAGCCAAGTTCTGTAGCCAGGTTCTGTCCAGGATCTTTTGCCATGTTCTCTTGCTAGGTTCTGTCTCTAGGTTCTGTCTTCTGTTGTCTTGTTACATCTGTATTTATACCAGTTGATTTTAATCCTATCAATTGCTATTCCAAAGATTAGGGCATTTCTTATCTCCATTCCAGGGAGTAAAGATTATGTAGTTTAAGCTTGATTGTTCATAGTTAAAGTGATTAACTACCCGCCTGGCACTTAGTTAAGGAGTTTTATTCCCTCCCTAACTTCAGGGAAAAATCCCTACCTGGGGAAACAACCTTTCTTGGAGAGGTGACCTTGGTTAAAACACATAGCGCCAAGAAGGGGAGCAAATATATTAAGAACAGTATGCCATATACGCCAGGTCCCTTGAAACATATGCTGTGCAGATGTTTCTTCCTTTCAGCGACTGTGTCAAACAGCAAGGATGGACTGGCTCCCGGCACCAACCAATAGGAAGTTAGCAGGGCACTTATTAACCCCTAGACAAAGGCACTGCCCTAGCAACTCTCTTGCATCCCCTCCCTGCAGCAAGTAACTTTTCCCTAATAGAACTACTTTCACTCATCTCTGTCTGTGAACTCATTCTTTGATTTTAGGAAGCAACGAACTCAGACCCAAACAGATATTTCGGATATAAAAATGAACCGAGGCCCCAACTGGTAACCCCAATCAGTAATGGTTCCATTTTCTCCCTCCCTTTTTGTTAATATCTAACTAACTGAAACCAAAGTGTGAGGTGTTGAATCCAGTTCATTTTCTCATGAAATTGAGGAATGAAGTCGTGGACAAAAAAATGATTAGTGGAACCAAAGTTTATTGAGAGAAGCCAGTCCTGGAAAAGCTGCAGCTCAGGTTCCAGGAGCAGGCCAGTGTCCAGAGCTTCCTTTCATGTTACAGTCAGGAGTAGTTCAGCATTCATTGAAGTCTACTAGTCCATTTGTGGAGGTCCACATGGCCATAAGCCACGTGGGCAATGGGATGTGCTCCCCCTCCACAGGAACAAATGTCAGGAACCCAAGGGAAGAGAGGAGGAAGCGAGTGCTTTTTTGTATATATGTTTGTTAGTTCCTGATTGGTCCTTTCAGAATTTTGACTTAGCAACATCCTTGGATAGTAAGTTTATATGCCTTACTATCTTGTGATTGGTTATCTGCAAGCAGCCTGTCTTAACAACATTCATAACATTGTAAAGTCCATGCCTCTGGCCCATACCCTTCCTTCCCCTCCCAATTAAGATGCCTTAGTAACTCCACCTATCTGAGTCCCGATTTCCCTTCCCTACTCCCCCTCACTCCACTCCCCTCTCACCCCACCTGGCAATGGTCCCAATTATTGACTACCTAGCTTCCCTTTGTCTCCTCATAACTCCCTCCTGTAAAAAAAAAAAATATTCAGAATATTGTTTCAGGTTTTATATTTGGCTTTCTCTGTTTAGATGACCTAGTCATAAAATGTCCTCTGGGTTACAAAGTACCAAAAATTAGTGTTTTCAAATTTCTCACATAAAATTGAGATATGATTTTTGATCACTTAAATGAGCATGAGGTGGTTATATCCAGAACAAATCGAAATCTCTTCCTAGGCTATCATGTCTTTATCCAAATCAACTTCATGAATTGATGCTTGTATTTTATATTTAAATCCCTACACAATAATGATCATTGATAGATTTGAAATTTTTTAAAAAAATGTATGTATTTACATTGTTGGCTACATGTTGATTCCTATCATCTTAATATAATCTGAACTACCTATAATTTTTCCCAAAAAGAGTTTGTCAGCTAAAAGAAAAATATTTTCTGTTCTTTTGTACTTTGTGATTCTAATACTTCATTAAGCTTTTTGAAAAAGACATTCTAGCCTTCTTTAGGTTCTCTACTTGGTGGAATTGGTACCATTGATTTTTTATTATGTAAATTATTGCAATCTGGTTAGTTCCTTCCGTCTTCTTTTTCTTTACAAAAGGGATCTGCAAGTGCTAATCAAAATGCTGCAATTTACATATTAATGAAGTTTTTATAATGACATTTCCTCTATACACAGGGTAAGCAAAGAAGAGATTTTATCTTATTTTGAGAAAGCAATCACTAAATCATGATCTTAGAAATATTTTTTAAACTTTCTAAAGCTGGTTGGAATGGCATTTATGTATCTTAATCCTATATAATAAAAACCTAAAATGCAAATTGACCAAACAGCGGAATGACCGGTGGAATGACCAGTCACTATAACACTCACTGACCACCAGGGGACAAATGTTCAATGCAGGAGCTGCCCTCAGCCTGCAAGCCCCAGGCCAGCCAAGGCAGGTGCCAACGGGCCCCCGCCCCCCTGATCACCCCACTGATGGCCTCCCACAGAGAGAGGTGACTGGTGGGCGGTGCCAGGCCGGCCCAGATGGGTGCCAGTGGGGTCCCCGATCGCCCCACTGGTTACCCCACAGATCAGCCCTGATCACTGGCCAGGCCTAGGGACCCTACCCATGCAGGAATTTCATGCACCGGGCCTCTAGTCAGATAATAAAAGCACAAGGTATGAGCTTCACACTTGTGATGTTTATAAGCAATAATTTTTTTTATACATTCATGCATGTATAAATATACAAAAGATGAAGTCTACTAGTATCTATGGCAATGAGGATGCTGTGTGCAACTAAGTCTTAATCATTTTCAGGGAAGAAAAAACATTCCATTAAAACTGAGGAGAGACAAGTGAAAGGAGTTTTTAGGGGTGAAATAGGCAGGTTTAGAAAATTTTAGAAATTGAGGGTTCCATGAAAAAAGCACATGGCTACAGTGCTGCAAAGGTTGCATTTCCATAAGACAAGGGAGTTGGGAGTAGCAAAAGGTACACATTTACAAAATAAGAGGGATGAAGAAAAGCCCAGAGGGAATAGGAGAACAATAAGGGAGAGGAAGGAGGGAACCTCAGGTATTTCATGTGAGACTTGAGCTCAGGAGTTGCTATAGTGACCAAATCAAAGGGGAATAGTGACCAATTAGAGGGGATATCAAGGCACAAAAAACTGCAGCCTTTATAAACCATAGGGAAAAGAGACTCAGTGGGCTCTTCCCCCTCCCCACGTGGGAGTTTGTACTCTGGGACTCTTCCCCCTCCCCATGTGGGAGTCTGTGCTTGTTTCTCAATAAATTCTCACCTTTGCTATACCATCCTCTGTCTGTGGTTTCATCCTTTGACTCCAACGGACAAAGAGCCTGGGAAACCATCCTGCCCAGGGGAACACCATGTGTTTCCAGTCCAATTTTCCTGTATCACAAGGAATGTTCATAAGCTATCTCAAAAGTGTCTAGCTGTTTTTGTAGAATGTAGATGATTTCCTGGTGCTAGCAAAATCCAGCCAAAACATTATAACAACTAGAAATGACTGTACTTGTTCTAAACCCCAAGTATGAAGATTCACAAAAATAGATTAAGAGGATGAAATTAGTTAAAACAATCTTCTTAAGAATGAGGCTCTCTGATTATAAAAGTCACTGAACTCTTTAGAATTAAAGAGTTAACTAAAAATCAAGCTGAAAAAAAATTAACATCTGTCACTGAAATGTGGTCTCATAAGTAAAAAGACAGAGATTCTTGCTCATAAGTAAAAATTCAGAGATTCTAATATTAAATCATACTTTGTCAGTGACATTGTTTGGAAATTTAGGCAAGTAATCTATGTGTATTACATTTTCCTTAATTATCAAATGAGCACAATATTTGTATAGGAATTAGCTTTTCCAATCAATAGCACTCTGAAAGGCTAATGGAAGGGGAAAAAAAAAAGAAGAAGAAAAATGAAAAGTGATCCAAACATTTTATGTGAATTTCTGATTGTATTATAAAAAGTATTTTACATGAAAAATGTGTCACTAACCTGAAAATGTCAGTGTTTTTTTATTTTTTTAAAAAATACGTCTTTTACTGATTTTAAAGAGAGGATGGGAGAGGACTAGAGAGATAGAAATGTCAAGGAGAGAGAAACATCAGTTGGCTGCCTCCTGCATGCCCTCTACTGGGGATTGAGCCTGCAACTTGGGCACGTGCCCTGATGGGGAATCAAACTGTGACCTCCTGGTTCATAGGTTGATGCTTAACCACTGAGCAACATCAGCCAGGCATGTCAGGGTTTTTTAAAGTCTTATAAGTTTATTTTCAGTAATTGATGTAAAAATTAGTAATATTTCAGGTATTTCTACAAAAGCAATATAATGGTTTGCTTTCTCTAAAATGATTTCATGTTATGAAAGACAATTTGGTATTCAGTATCAGTAAAATTTTCAGAATATTAATAAGAAATTAATATTGAAGTTTACCTAATGCATCAAAAATCGTTTTTAAATTTGAAAACAAATTAAGGTTTATGTATATAGGTCAATGTAACTTGGCTTCAATATAACACACTAACTGTTTATTTAGGATATGGCAGGTGATAAGAACAGACAGTTCCTGTTTTAGATTCATGGGATGGCATCCCAACAAATGAAATATTAAGATAAGTCTTTTCACAGCAGGACAAGAACACCCATTCAGTTGGTTTAGATGTCATCATACCAAGAGCCATTAGACCAGTCATTGACTTGTGCCTGCAAGTGCTACCATCTAAACACATGTAACCACTACCAGTTACATCTGGCCACTTGGGCATGTGAGTTGGCACAAGCCATTCATTCTGTGGAAAGAATGAATGCTCCTGCCCAAACTACCCCAAATCCTTTAATATTGTGGGGTTATTTCTTTTAATAAAAGAGAATCCTTAAAACTATGAAACTGTCAGCTATGCATTTACAATCCACAGAAAACTTATTTTCCTTTTTCTTCTTCACTTGAGAGGTTTGGTTTCTGAATGGTTTCAATCTTGCTCCAGGCCTTTTAACTGTTTATTGTTCATGGTCAGGCATTGATTTCAAGTTGCATCAATTCATTGAAATTGTACTTAATTTAAAAGGACCTCCATCACTTGCTGGAAGTCCAGTTTCTGTGAAAGTGGACAAATGACTTCCTTATGGGAACCTGACCTCTTCTAACCACAGGTATATAAAGGCCTTCCAATGACAGAGAATAATTGTTCTAATCTTTTGCTGGTTATCCCACAGGTCTCACAATAGTTTCAGTCTCTGAAGTGGAAAAATATTTAGCTTAATTTTGTTTGCTATTGCTTTTTCCCAGCCCAATGCTAAATATAACTAAATTCATATGCTTGTACTATTTAAAACATACCAAGCTATGAACTCCAAAGAACTGAATTATATACAGTTGTTAGTTATCTTATTTTGCTACCATACCATGTCATCCAGAATTAAATCTACACACTCAAACTTATGCACACAAAAACACACACACAGACACTCACACACTACAGTAAGTCAGCCATAACAAATACTATAAGACTAAATTGTTTTCTAACTCTTTCTTTGCAGTAATCAAATGCTGAGCTGACGTCTCTTTTATGAAACCTCATCATGCCTACGTAGTTTATCTAACATTATGTACTGTGATTATTTCTGGTACTACTTGACTAGTACATTCCATAGCTGCAGCTTGTCAACTTGTTATATTTTTCCTAAAGAGGTGTGTTTGGGTTTATTTGTTTTTAACTTAATTCAAAATAAGCATGAATAAGCTTTACCTCCCTCTCCCCATCCCAAGCAGAAAGTGTGGAAGACCAGAGAGTAGAAGAATATTTTACTAAAGGATTTCCCCCCTCCCAAACTAATGATAAATAGCAGACTATGCCACTCCAAAATATACCTCTCTGGCATAAGAATTATTTTGAGCTTGATAAGAACAAAAATTCAACTGAGTAAATCTAAAGATCTACTTGGCTTTATTGAGTGGTTCATGAAATGGGCAGCATTCCTTCTAGAAAATAGAGAGGTGCTCTGAGAATTTGTACAAAATAGAAGGTCTTCATAGGCAAAGCCTGGGCAGGACAAGAAAATTATTAGCAAAAGAAAATAAAGGATTGTTTCAGGGGTCACCTTTCTTTGGGGGAAGGGCAGCAGAAATAGTCTTATCAAGCAGGTTATCTTACTAGCTTTGATCAGGAAATTTCAGGCTGATTGGTTTAAAATTTCATTCCTAGAGAGGCTGAAACTGCAATTAGGTTAGGTATTAAATCTTGGTGAGGCTGAACAAAAGTGACTCCATTTTTTAGCTTATTTTTTTTCTTTATAACAGCAGAATTTTTTGAGAAACTGCAGACATAGGAGAATCTGAAAACAGAATAAAAGTCACCCTTCTATAAGAGTAATTTGCATATAGAAAGATTGTTAGGGTCACCAAAGGAGGAACTCAAGAGGCCAAAAGGAATAAAGAATTATAAATTTAATATTACATCTGCAAGCAGAAGAGTTGAGACCAAAATGGCATCAGCAGGGCAGAGTAGGGGGAATGGGATACTTATGTCTCTTGTAAGGGCCAATCAGAACCTGTCCAACCAGGTGCAGGTGGGGGCCAGGTGAAGGCCATCCACTGGAAACTGGGTGAGGTGGTTTACTGGAAACTGAAGGCCATTAATCATGAGACCTATAATGAGAATAACAGAACAATTGCTGGGAGGGGCAAGAGCCTCAAGCAGAGCATAATGGAGTGCAAGAATGTACCAAACTAACATTCCAGCCTCTCTTGTTTTTTTTCTTGTAAGCTGAGGTTCCTATAAGCTGGGGTTCCTGCAAGCTGGGGTTGATGAAGGATGACTGTCTCATTTTTCTGTAGTTTTTTCATGCTTAGGTGGAGTATAGAAATGTCCCTAATTAGTTGATGATTGAGGGAGGGGATGATATCTAGTGTAGGTTTGGAATAGCATCATTTCCCCTATGGCTCTATTGGTAATTGCCTGAATGCAGTTTTTGAGGAAGGAGGAAAGGGCTATGAGGATGCAAAGGCCAAAGATGTGTGCTAGGAAGAGCATTATGAGGGATCCAACTAGAGATAAAAGCCAGGAGGTCCAGTTAAGATTCTGTAGCCAGGTGCCCCAAGATTCTAAAAGCTGATGTTGGGCTTTTGAGGCCCTATCAACTAGTGTTTGGCCCCATCCCTTACTATGCCAGACTGGTTGACTTAAAAACAGCATTCTTCCTCTAGGACTAGGCATAGCCCCCCTTTCTCAGCTATGAGGAGGTCCAGTCCTTGCCAATTTTGGAAGGTAACTGCTGCCAGTGAATCTAGCTGGTCCTGTACTGCAGCAATACTTTGGGCAATTTCCTCTAAGCTATCTGCAAGGTCTTTGGATCAGCTCTGACAGTAGGAAGGGGAGGTTGCCAGTCCCCCTGTCCCAGTGCCTAGGCCTGTAGCTATTTCTAGGCTGGCAAGAAGAGAAGGAGGGCAATACCCCTCCTGGTCTGAGAGTAAGTAGTGAGGAGGGCAATGTCTATTTTGAGGGTGAGATAGATTAGGGTGCAGGACCCAGTCCAGTTGGCTGGGAGACAGACATAGGTATTAGTGCCGCATAGAAAGAAGATTCCTTGATTTTCTAAGCAGAAAGTGTTCTTAGTGGTGAAGAGGTGAGTGACCTTGTTGTTTTCCTTTCCCCAAACAGAGAAAGTTCCAGCCAAGGTTGTTCCTGTAAGGGGCTGAAAAGGACCTTTGGGATTGACCTGTGTAGCCCTAGTAGTTGTATATATGTATATATACACACACACACTAGAGGCCTGATGCATGAAATTCGTGCAAGAGTAGGCCTTCCTTCCCCCAGCTGCTGGCACCAGCTTCCCTCTGACACCCAGTACCCAGGCTTGCTTCCCTCTGGCCCTGCCTTCATCCAGAAGGACATCCAGAATGACGTCCAGAAGGATGTCTGGTCTAATTAGCATATTACCCTTTTATTTTTTTTAATTTTTTTTTAATTAAATCTTTATTGTTCTGATTACATTTGTTCCTCTTTTTTTCCCATAACTCCCCTTCTCCCAGTTCCCGCCCCACCTTCCGCCGTCACTCCCCACCCACTGTCCTCATCAATAGTGCACGATTTTTGTCCATTCTCTTCCCGCATCTCCCATTCCCCTTTCCCCCCCCCCAAGAATAGTCAGTCCATTCCCCTTCTATGTCCCTGATTCATTGTAATCACCAGTTCATTCTGTACATCAGATTATTTATTCACTTGATTCTAGATTCACTTGTTGATAGATGCATGTTTGTTGTTCACAATTTGTATCTTTACCTTTTTCTTCTTCCTCTTCTTAAAGGAAACCTTTCAGCATTTCATATAATACTGGTTTAGTGGTGATGAAGTCCTTTAGCTTTTCCTTATCTGTGAAGCTCTTTATCTGACCTTCAATTCTGAATGATAGCTTTGCTGGATAAAGTAATCTTGGTTGTAGGTTCTTGGTATTCAGTACTTTGAATATTTCTTGCCATTCCCTTCTGGCCTGCAAAGTTTCTGTTGAGAAATCAGCTGACAGTCGTATGGGTATTCCCTTGTAGGTAATTGAGTCTCTTTCTCTTGCTGCTTTTAAGATTCTCTCTTTGTCTTTTGCTCTTGCCATTTTAATGATGATGTGTCTTGGTGTGGTCCTCTTTGGATTCCTTTTGTTTGGGGTTCTCTTCGCTTCTTGGACCTGTAAGTCCATTTCTTTCACCAGGTGGGGGAAGTTTTCTGCCATTATTTCTTCAAATAGGTTTTCAATATCTTGCTGTCTCTCATCTTCTGGCACCCCTATTATTCTGATATTAGTGTGCTTGAAGCTGTCCCAGAGGCTCCTTACACTATCTTCACACTTTCGGATTCTTTTTTCATTTTGCTTTTCCAGTTGGGTGTTTTTTGTCGAATCTTTGGTTTGATTCTTGTGCTCCTCTGGTCTGCTATTTGGTATAATATTCTTTATTTCAGTCCGTGTATGCTTACTTTCTAATTTCTTTATCGTAGCATCGAGGGTCTCATTAGTTTTCGTGAGGCTCTGCTCAAGTTTATAGCAAGCCCTCAAAATTGCGATTCTTAGCTCCATATCCTCCATTTCTGTCATGTTTTTTTGTCTCCGCATCTTTTATGCTTTCTTGGTGCACCTCCTTGTGGTCTTTGTGTGCAGTCTTGTTCTAGCCAAGCCTTAATTGTTGTAGTTAACACTAGAGGGATTTGACCACCAGGCCGACTGGCTGTAGGAATCAGCTGTGTGGAAAACGTCTGCCTTCTGGGGAGGCGCTAATCCAGCCTTTGCCTGAGGCGATCGGCAAATGGCTGTGCGCAAGGTTTTGGGTGGGGCGGGATCAACAGGGCGGGCGGAGGGAGCAGTTATGGCCGCTCTCAGACCCGTTCCCAGAGGCTCTGCTTCTCAGAACCCCGGCAGCCGCTGCAAACCTTGGAGAGAAAGCTGCCCTCAGGTTCCAACTGATGCTGGATAATCCCGCTTCTCCCGTTTGAGTCTGGGTCCCTAGAGACTCGCCCAGATCTGGAGACCAGAGTCTGAGACTCACTCCCGACCGAAAATGACAACCACGCCCTCAGCCACCAGCCCGCTTTCGCGCGCACCTCGGTACCTTTGTATTTTCCACACTGCGCCTCCTCTGAGCCTCGGTTTGCTGTTCTCTTTCCTTCTAGTTGTAGAGTCTCTCTTCAGCCAGCCTTCCTGTGGTTCTGGGTGATGTCCGTTCTGTCTTTTAGTTGTATTTTTGAACTGGTTGTTTGCGGCAGCGGTCTCTGGTGTTTACCTACGCCGCCATCTTGGTCTCCCTCCAATAATGCAGTTCTACCCTTTTATTTTTATAGATATTTCCTCTGTCTCCACCCAAAATTCAGAATGTGTGAGACCATGGGAGGGGAGTTGGCAGCAGTTAGATTGTAATTGGGAATTGCAACTCTGTCATGGGAAATAGCTAATGCAGGATAGAGGTTGACTTAAACAGAACTGAGAGGTATCAGTAGTTGGGAAGGTCACTGAGATAATGGGCCAGGCTGAGAATCAAACTGGTTTCAGAAAAGGTGCTGTTTGAGTGACAAAATAGTTATCCCAGTTGGAAGAAGGCTGAAGGCTTAGAGTAAAGTCGCATAAGTGTTGATCAAGCTGTCCTAAAACCTTTCCTGCAGGCAGTGTTCTATTGATGCAAAGAGGTGACTGATATACTAGGAAAGTGTTGGTTGTAACTGGTCCTAAGATGGGGACTTTGTTAGATGAATGTTCAGTTATGTTGTTTAAATATGACTGGAGTAACTGAAGTGCTCTTCCTGTGAGTGTTCCTCTTGTCATTTCTTGTCTGTGATTTGGAATTTATAAAGTTCATCGAGGTGCATGAGTTGGAACAGAGGCTCTCCATGTATCTTATAATAGAAGGATAGACTGGAGTTGGCCCATGTGTGTAAGGAGATGGGGGCTGCCATATAGCTAGTTGATGAGAGGGGAAAGCAGAGCCAGCTGTCCTGTGCAAAAGTGGGGTTGGTGGTATTGAGGAGGTGATGTTTTAGGTTGAGGGTTCTGGCAAAATAGTGAGGACTTAGAAGATGTTTAAGAGATATGGAATGGACCTGCATACACAATAAGAGGAGGAGAATGTTTGGGGGAAGGGGGCGGTCATTGTAGACTCTAACAACGATGGGTGTAATTCCAACAAGATGGTATAAGGTAATGGAACATTAAAAGCAAAAATGACGAGGGATATCACTAGGAATACTGTCAGCCAGAATAAAGGGTGAGAAAGGGCTTCCCAGACTAAATTCTAGTTAAGTTAATCCCCAGAGTTGACTTCTAGCCAAGAGGTTATTTGGTCCCAGGAAAAGTCTATGAAATATCCCTGAAGATAACAATCCCACAAGAAAGTCAGTAACTGTGTATCAGTACTAGAGACTTATTTGAGTAAGGATAGAATAAGATCATAGAATTGTTCTGTAGTAGGTTGTTGTTTAAGGAGGGGGCTGGCTGAGGTGGGGGCTGAGAGACAGGGACCAGCACAAACAGAACAGTGAGGGCAATTGGGGAAAACTAGCTCATAGGGGGTTAGGGTAAGGATCTGGGGCTCACGGTTCCTCAGGAATTTTTGTAAGTTTGAGACAAGTCGGTCTGAGGCTGATGCTCCAATACAAGCTCATTGGCAGTGGAGCCTGGGGTATGAGGACTTGCTTCAACTTGGAGGAGTGGACCCATGGTGGATAGCCCTGTAACCTGGCTGCTGTCAGAGTGCTCAGGAGTACCTGGTGTGGGCCTATCCACTTGGGCTTCAGTGTTCCTGTGCTGTAGGATGCCTGGAGGACTGTTCCTAAATCCTTGTGGCAGGATAGTCCAGGTTAGTTGCTGTGATATATTGGAATCAGGGTCTGTCCCTGTGAAAACAAATAGGTTTGGGGAGTCTTCTGCAAGGGAAATAGAGAAAAAGGCATTTTTGAGGTCTAGGATGGTGTAGTGGATGGTGGTAGCTGGGATCAAAGAGAGGAGGGTGTAAGGTTTGGGGACTACTGGATGTATGGGAAGGACAGCTTGGTTGATGATGCGAAGATCCTGGACTAGGTGATATGAGCTGTCTGCTTTGTAGACAGGAAGAATGGAGGTACTATAGGGAGAATTGGTGACCCTTAGGAGGCTGGACAATCAAAATCTGTTAATGATGGGCTGGAGGCCCTTCTGTCCTAATAGGATCGGATATTGAGGTTTGCAAGGGTCAGTATTAGGGTCTTTGAGATGAATGGAAATGGGTTGGCGATGGGTTGCAATAGAGGGGTGAAGATGTTAGGAGAAGGAGAAAGGTCAAAGCTGACAAGTGGGATAAAGGTCAAGGGAAATTAGGGTGATAGAGGCATGAAACTCGGAGAGAATATCCCTCCCTATGATGCAGGTTGGGCACTGAGGTAGAACTACAAAAGAGTGGATAAAGGGGGTGTCTAGTAGGATTCAGGTCAGAGGTGAGGTGGCTAATGGCTGTCAGACTGGTCCATCAACCCCCATAATAGAGACTGAGGAGGTGACAAGGGTCCCAGTGAATTCGGGAAGGGCAGAATAAGTGGCCCCAGTGTCACTTAAATGATCAGCTTACCTTCCACCACAATTATTACCCAAGGCTCTGTCCTGATGCTGTAAATCTGTGGGGACTTGTCAGGGCCTGGGCAGCTTTAGTCTTCTGTGGCCAGTCCTAGGAAGTCTGGGAGCTCCAAACTGAATCCAGAGAGTGGCTTTGCTGGACATCTGACCTGGAGGGGCCAGACTATAGTTTGATTTCCAGTGGCCTTCCCTTCCACACCTTGGGCAGGGGCCAGGTGGGGGTCTCCAATTTGGGCAGGACTTGGCCCAGTGTCCTTGTTGCTTTTGAAGCATGGGTCAGGAGGAAGCTTAGCCACTGACTTACCCTTGGAAGGAAGACTGGCACTTCATTTCAGGTTCATGAGAGCGGTGGCTAGGAGCTGGAAGGCCTCCTTCTGGGCCTCAGCCTTGGCCTGATTTGGCCTTTGTTTTTGGGTTTGGATCTCCTCATCTCTATTATTAAAAGCCAGGTTAGTGAGGTCTTTTTGAGTGGTTTGTGGGCTTGTGTCTATTTTTTTTTAAGTTTGCAGCCTATGTCATGGGCTTATTGGGATATAAAATGGGTGTTCAGAATAAGGGTTCTCTCTGGGGAGATGGGGTCCAAGGTGGTAAATTTCTGTGAGGCCTCCATGAGGTGGGAGAGGAAGAGAGCTGGGTTTTCATAAGGTCCCTGAGTGATTTAATTAAGTTTGTCATAGTTGACTGCCTTAAGGACAGTCTTTTTGAGTCCAGCAATGAGACAGGTTGTCATATGGCTATGGAGCTGGCACCCTGGAGAATTGACCTGATAGTCCCATCTTGGTCAGTTTGGGGGACTGTATCAGTGCCAACTGGGCTGGCTGCCATGTCCTGTCTCTGGAGGGCATTGGCATGGTCCTGAGCCTTTAGCCAAACATGCTCCTTCTCCTCTGGAGTGAGAGAGGAGGACAGGATGATGCCGGGGTTCTTGTTCCGGCATTAAGAAGGGTTCAGCAGTCTGGAAAAGGGGCTGGTGTAACTTAAGTAAGAGTCCAGAGACAAAATATAATTTTGAAAGGCATTTGGGGGTCAGAGGAACCTAGCTTAAGAAACTAAGATCTCCTCATCTCAGGACTCCATGCTTTTTATTAACACAAATTGTCCTGAAGTGAGGCAGAGATAAACACTTCAAAGGGTAGGGTTTCTATACAGAGTCCATTGTCAGATTGGAAGAATTAGCCTACAGCTGTTCAGGTGTTTGGCCAGTAGGAGGCAATAACATGTAGATTAAGATGCCCTGAGCTGTCTGGCAGCAAACAATCAATTTAATGCATTCTTTTCAGGTTTGGGGAAATGCCCTTCAGCCACTCCAGATGATTCAGCTCTGCTGTCATGCTTGAATTGGCTTCCAGCAGGAAGACATAGATTTCATGCCAGGTTAGGTCATAGGACTGGGTCAGATACTCAAATTCCTTAGTAAAGGTGGTGGGGTTGGTGGAAAAAGACCCAATATGCCTCTCAATCTGTGCGAAGTCGGACATGGAAAATAGGATATGTGCCTGGACAATACCTTTGGCCCTGGCTACCTCTTAGAGGGGGAGGACAGGGGCTGGAGGCTGGGATGTCCAGGAACAAGTAAGAGGGGGGCTTGGTAAGGAGGTTGAGGGGATGGATGAGGAGAGGGCAGTTGGAGGGGCATAAGGAGGTGGGTTCCAGGAACCTGGAGGGGAAGGGATAATTGAGTGATCAGAAGGGTCAAAGGGAGGGTCTGAAGGACCTGACAGTCAGGGAGGGAGGGATCAGAAGCCTCAGGGTGTAAAGGTATGGGGTTGGCAGAAGGGGGTTTTGAGTGGAGACGTAGGAGTTGCTAGGTAGAGCAGGTTTGACACAGAGAAGCACAATTACAAAGTGTGAAGAAGGCCTGGACATAGGGGATCTCTGACCACTTCCCATTGTGGTAACAGAAATTGTCTAAGTCCTGGAGAATGTGCAGAAGGCAGCCAATCAGTGATTCTCTCTCATCATTGATGTTTCTCTCTCTCTCTCTCCCTTTCCTTTCCTCTATGATATATATATATATATATATATATATATATATATATATATATATATATTAGAAAGTTCCATTCTCGGGCCAATGTAAATCATTGTCTAATTTATCTTATGGCCAGGCAGTATTACAATAGAAGATAAGGCGCTTTGGCCAGACCTCCATGAAAAGGCTGAGTGTGTTAAGATTATGAAGGAGACATTCCAGAGGAATGTTTGGGGGCGGGGGGGCAGAGAAAGAATTCACCACGGTGTAAATTGGGAAGAGGAGGTCAGCAACAAAGGGACACCTGGTGAGCTAGACTAGAGGGATAGCATCCCCACCTTCTAGTCTAATCCATGGAGAGAGGAGGACAGTCTAATCTATGTGGCAGGTGTCCCCTGAAATAAGGAAGACTGTGGGACCTGGTCCCAGGGCCAAGGTAGGACTGGAGAGGACTTCTGGCCTAGCACTAGGTCTTTTGTCTGATACAGCAAATCAGAAATCTGGAGGGGTGGTGATCCAATTGTCACTTACCAGAGATGAAATGAGCCAGTGTCCAGTGCCAGGTCAGCAATAGAAGGAGAGGTCCCCAATCTGGCATCCTTCTTGGCTGGTTCCAGAGGGCTTGTAAGGGAGGAAGGCCTAATTGAGGTCGGCAATCATGTCACCTGAGTAGGATTTGGAGGGAAGCCCAGGTCCAGTTGTCACTGCCTACTGCTCTCCAAGTAGCAAACTCAGGATGACCGAAGTCAGGGCAATGGCTCTCCTTCCCTGTGGAACCCTCCCGGGTTTGGGCACCAAATGTTAGGATTGCTGAAGAAGGAATGCACGAGGCCAAACAGGGTAAAGAATTATAATTTTATTACATCTTCTAGAATAAGGGCTGAGACTAAAATGGCATTAGCAGGGCAGAATAGGGCAAGTGGGATATTTATGTCTCTTGTAAGGGTCAGTCAGGGTAACCAGTTGGACCAGGTACAGGTGGGGGCCAGGTATAGGCAGTCCACTGGAAACTGGGTGAGGTGGTTTACTGGAAGCCAGAGGCCATTAATCATGAGACCTATCCTATATAATAAAAGTGTAATATGCAAATTGACCAAACAGTGGAATGACTGGTTGGTGGGGGTTGGAGCCAACAAGCAGGTGGCACCAGGACAGCCAAGGCATGTGCCAGCAGGCAGAGGAAGAGGATGGCAATCAGGGGGCAGTGGCGACCAATGGTGGTGGAGGGGCAATTGGGGGAGGGGGCAGGGCCAGCCTCTTGCTGGATGGCACCATCCCAATTGGCCTGCCCTGTCACCTTCCACAGAGAGAGGCCACTGGCAGCAGTGGCTGAGGCAGCTGGCTGGCTCCATCCCCTGATCAGCCCACCCGGTCGCCTCCTGCAGAGGGAGGCCAGACTGCGGCTTAGGCCTGCTCCCCATGAGCCTAAGTCATCAGTTGGACATCCCCTGAGAGCTCCTGGACTGTGAGATGGTGCAGGCTGGGCTAAGGGACCCCTCCCAAGTGCACAAATTTCCATGCACTGGGACTCTAGTAATGAGAATAACAGAATAATCACAGGGAGGGGTGAGAGCCCTAAGCAGAGCATGATGGGGTGCAAGAATGTGCCTAACAAAGATCTCTATATGTAAGGGCATCTTTCTCTTTGTTCCAAGTAATAAAGGATGACTAAATCATAAAAAATTTAATCAATGGAAAAGGCATCTACTTAAATCTAATAACAAACCTTGCTCTTATTTACTACTAGTGGCCCAGCGAACGAAATTCATGCGCAGGTATGGTCCCTAGGCCTGGCCTGTGACCAGGGCCATCTTTCCAAGCTGCCTGCAGCCAGCCCTGTCCCCCTCCCACACCCACTCCCAGTTCCCCATTCACCATCGGGTGATCGGTGCTTGACGGCTGGGGGAAGGGACCGAATGGTCAGCTGTTCCCACCTGCTTGCTGGCCATGGCCCTACAGCAGGTGGTCATCAGGCAATTGAAACCTGCCAGCTTGGGAAAGGGACCAAGAGCTGGTCAGTGCTCCTCATAGTGACTGGTCCAGCGGTCGTTCTGGTCGTTCTACCATTAGGGTTGATTTGCATATTACCCTTTTATTATATAGGATTATTATATAGGATGCTTCTCTTTTTTTTATAATATCCCATAACTGTACCCCAAACTTTCTTTTGTCCTTAGCTGAAGATGGGTTATAAAGTGATGGATTGATCCATCTGAGAGTTACTAATTTTCCTTGGGTATTATAAGGGTTCAGAAGTAGTCAACCCAAGATGTGTCTTTGTGCTATGCAGATTATTTTGAGCTAAAGGCAACATTAGCCATCAGCTCTGGAGAAATTTCTGCCCCCACCCCTAACTGCCCAGAATAATTTTAATCAGAGACCTTGCCTATAAAAGATAAACTTTTAGACATGTCAAGTCACACTTTTACTTGCTAAACATAGGTTCATCCTTCAATGACCCTTTGAAGCCTCAAGGAACTTTACCTTATCATAGCTCAGGACATCTTTTATACCTCCATCTCCCTTTTCTATATCTCAACGTCATATACATGTGGGGGTCGCTGTAGCTCCCATACATGTGTATGTACTAAATTTGGTTATTTTCTCTTGCTAATATGTCTGATGTCTATTTGATTATTAGATCAGCCAGAAGAACCTTGAGGGTAGAGGGAAGTTTGATCCTCCCCCATGTATCTCCCATGTATATCTGAGATTTATATGTTAATATATTTCTATTTTCTCTTGTTAATCTGTTTTTTTATTACAGGGGCCTCAGCCAATAACTCAGAAGGATAGAGGGAAAATTATTTTTCCTCCCCTATGTCCACATAAGAAAAATTCAAACCTGTAGAGAATTTTTATGAGTTTATTTGAGCCAAACTGATGACAATGACTGGGAAGGAAAAGCTCTACAGACTGAGAAAATGCTCCAGAAAATGGCCATTTTTTACCTTATACATTACAATCAAAAGAAAAGTTGTAAGTGGGTTACATGAAATCCATTGGTGATAGATTGGGGAGGTGAGAGTAAGCAAAGTGGTGGTGGGAGTGGGTTGGGGTAGGGTAGGGGGTGAAGGGTGGAACCTCTGGGATTGGATAAAAAGTAAAATTATAGACACATACTTCTTTTACATAGGTGGGTATAGGATAGTTAACAGTCAACAATGAACTTGATAACAGTGAGGGGGGTTGTGGTCTCTGTTCGGGTGTGGTGCCTGTTTTTTGAGGTGTCCTGAAAAAGGGGGAATTACTTTGTTATTGCAAAGGCATGTTTATCAGATTTGTTATCCTAGATGCAAAAATAAAAAGATATAGGATCAATTAAGGTGAATATTGACCTTTTTTAAAAAGAAAAAATACTGCCCTATGACATGACTATCTGCCATGAACTGCTTCTAGTCATTAAAAAAAAGTTTAATTTCAGGCTATGTAGTTACAATGCAGGCTTCCCCTGAGCTTGTCAGGTTTAGTGTGCTGCCCCTTTCTGTACATACCTACACTAATGCCTGGCAATTAACAGTCTTCTGCCAACCTAATGCCTTTATTGTTATATTTCAGGATATAAGAAGAAAAAAGAAGCAATTGGTTCAATGAAGCTTTTGCTGAAAAGAAATAAATATGAAAACATGTCAACCATCTATTAGGCTAAACCAATTGAATAGAAAGCTAAGAATGCCATCAAACAATATAATCAATGCCAAAGAGGGAACTTATTAAGGTTTTAGTTAATCTTCTGTTTAGCATTGTATTTATAGGACCTATTTCCTCTTTAAAGTAAAATGTATTTAAAATACTTGATACAGAGATTTAATAAATTTCCTAATAGTATTGGAAAATAAGTATTTCACCATTAAAGGGCTAACAAGATATAACACACATATCTTATTAAATAGACAAAAATATAGATAATTCACCACAAGTGAGAATGAGTAATAACAATTGTTATCAGAGAAATGCATGGATGGCCTTTCTCCATTGTTAGTGGGAGGGGGGTTCTTGGGGTACTGCTGGAATAAGCATTACTGGAGGCCCCCACAGGAGGATGAGATGTGATAGGGAGCTTTATTTGTATGGATTTATATCCCTGGGTTTGCAAACTCCCATTTCCTTTAAACCAGTTCTGGTAGATGTGTAGCTGGGATTCAGCTGAGCTAGAAGCAAAGCCAGTGACCAGAGTTTCCGTTCCATGGTGGAGCTGGGTCTGGTGTAGCATCAGGCTGGTCATGGTCCTTTAGTGCATTGTGTAGGGTCTACATGGCTATGAGCTATGTGGGTGAATTCAGGGGAGCACACGCCCTGCAACAAGAGAGCCAGGAGCCCAGTGTGCAAGAGACAGAACTCCTTTGTTTAGGAGTTTAAGTATCTCAGACTTTGCACCCTTGCAGTGGCCATATCTATCCTGGACAATGACCTGTTCCCACGTATGGCTGACATATCTTCCCTATGTCACCCAGACTTTACTGGGCATGCACATAATACGGGATTTTTGGACTGGACCCGGATTCTTTGTCTGCCGGAGTCGAAGAATGAATCCACAGACAGAAGGTGGTATAGCAAAGGTGGAGATTTATTGAAGAACAAGTACAGACTTCCATGTGGGGAGAGGGAAAGAGTCCCACCAAATGGACTCCAACATGGGGAGGGGGGAAAGGGTCCCACCGACTTCCGGTTTCCATGGTTTATAAAGGCTGCAGTTCCTGTGTCCTGATATCCCCTCTGATCGGTCAATATCTCCTTTTGAATTGGTTACTATAGTGACTCCTGAGCCCCTCCTCCCTCATTGTCCTCCTATTCCTTCTGGGCTTTCTTCCTTCTTTATTTTGTAAATATAGACCTTTTGGGCTACTTCCAGTTCCCTTGTCTTATGGAAATATACCTGTTGCTGCTTCCTTTCTTATGGAAATGTAACTGCACCTGGCTTCCTTATCTTATGGAAATGTACCTTCTCCCCATCTGTAGCCCTATGTTTTTTCCATGGACCCCAATTCTAAAAATTCCCTAAACCTGCCTATGTATCCCTAAAATTCCTGTTTCACCTATAAACTGCAGCTCCTTTTCTGTTCATTAATAATCAGGTGAGAGCAGTTAGCTTGAAATGCAGGCAAATAGGGCAGGGATCCAGCAGAAAACAAAGGCAGGTAGAACATAGACAGGGGCAGACACAGCAATTTGAACAAGCCTAATCACAGAAACCAACCAAGCAGAAATAATAAAATGTTTTGGGAACCCAAGAGAGGGCCTGCAGCAACAAGGTGTAGGTACATATAGAAACAGAGAAAGTTCAGGTCCATTGCTGGGCAAAAACAATAAGGGAATCAATCAGGTGGTGACACAGGTAGATATAGAGCAGGCTTATAACACAGATATACCACTAGAACAATTTGCTTTGCTGCAACCCATTTTGGGGGCCCCCTTTCCGCTGGGAAGTCTGAATCTGCTTGTAATAAATTTTCCATGCTTTTGCTTAAATATTCTGGTCCTCAGAGCTTATTCTTTGGCATTGATATGGGATTTTTGGACTGGAACACGTGGTGTTCCCCTGGGCAGGATGGTTCCTGTGCTCCATCGGACTCAAAAAAAGGTGGAAATTTATTGAAGAACAAGTACAGACTCCCACGTGGGGAGGGGAAAAGAGTCCCACCCAACCCCTTCTTCCACAGTTTATAAAGGCTACAAGTTCCTGTGTCCTGATTCCCTCTGATTGGCCACTATCTCTCTTTTGATTTGGTCAGGATGGCAACTCCTGAGCTCAAAGGTCAAATCTCACATGTGGGGCCCAACTCCCTCATTGTTCTCTGATTCCCTCTGGGCTATATGCCTCCTTCTTTATTTTATAAATATAGACCTTTTGCTACTCCATGTTTCCTTATCTTATGGAAATGTAACTGTTGCCTCTCCCTTGTCTTATGGAAATGTAGCTTCTCCCAGTCTGTAGCCCTGTGTTTTTTTCCAGGGACCTCTTTAATTTTTTAAAATTTTCTAAACCTGCCTATATCCCCCTAAATTTCCTATTTTAGTATCATGAGACATGACCCTAGGAAAAACGCTCCACTCACTTTTCCAGTTATCACAGGTTATTTGCAACAGTATCACAACAGCAACATTACCAGAAAATAATGACAAATCAGACTGTTAACATAAGAAACATTCAAACCTATAAAGAATTTTTGTGTGTTTATTGAAGCCAAACTGTTGACATTTGCCTGAAAGTAGAATCTCAACATATTGAGGTAATGCTCTGGAGAATGGCGGTTTTTCACCTTGTTTTATACATTACAATTAAAAGAGGAGACATAAGTGGGTTACATGAACTCCATTGTGCTGGGGTCCAATCCCAGCAGGTCCAGGGGTCCCCAAAGGTGTGGACGGAGTCGGCGAAGAAGGAATGACACGAAGACAGCCTTCAGTTGGTCAGCAGCCTAGTCAGGACCTATAGCCAGGAATTCCAGCCAAAGTTCTGGTCGGAGTTCTGGTCAGGAACTGATGAGGATCTGATGTTTATTGTCTTGTTACATCCGTATTTATACCAGCCGATTTTAATCCTGTCAATTTCTATTACAAGGTGTTTCTCATCTTCATTCCAGGGAGTAAAGACCATGTAGCTTAACTACCCGCCTGGCACTTAATTAAGGGGTTGTATCCCCTCCCTAACCTCAGGGAAAGATCCCCACCTGGGGAAACAACCTTTCTCGGAGAGGTGACCTTGGTTAAAACACATGGCGCTAAAGGGAGCAAACATATTAAAAACAGTATGCTACATACGCCAGGTCCACTGAAACACATGCTGTGCAGATGCCTCTTTCCTGCAGCGACTGCGTCAAGCAGCAAGGATGGACCGGCCTCCGGCACCATTGGTGATAGATTAGGAAGGCCAGAGAAAGGAAAATGGGGGAAGCTCTGAGATTGGATTCAAAAGACAAATGATAGACACATACATCTTTTTTCTTAGGTGGGTGCAGGACAGTTGACAATCAACAGTTAATGGATACCAAAAACAATGAGGGACTCTGTGGTAAGCCCCCTGGAGTTCTTTGTTGTGCCCTGAGGGGTCTGGGTTACCCTGACATTCCACAGTAGGTTATCTGTGATAAAAAAAAAAAAAAAGACAATAGGCTCAGTAAAGATTGAAGTTGATTTTTGTCAAGGAAGATACTGGCCTAGGACATGACTACCCACTATAAACTGTTCTTTAATTAAAAGCTTTTAATTTCAGACCATCCTTTGTGGTTACTTTAGGCTTCCAAGTTTATAAGGCCGCCACGAAGGCCTTCCCTAGTTAGTCAGGTTAGCATGTGGCCCCTTTTCATCCATAAGACTCACCTTAACAGTGTCTATAGAGGAGGAAACCCCTCCCCCCCCCCCCCCCCCCCCCACACACACACACCCTCCTCTGCCCCGACTATCCTAGGTTCAGTGGCAGGGAGTGCTGTGAATTAAACTGACAAAAACAAAAACAGACTAATAAGAGAAAAAATATATATATATTATTTCAAAGGGGGAAAGAATGTGAAGAAAAGTCTAGAGGAAGAAAAAGGGATTTGGAGTTTCTGGAGGAGAGTAATGGAAAGGTGGAAAACAAGTTTTGTTTAGCAAGGTTTCATATGCAGATTCACTGAATGTCTTCTCCATTGATAAGAGTTGTTAAGAACCATCCTATTCCGGCTAGGGAGAAAGAATCATCTCTACAAATGACAATGTCCTTTTTAATGTAAATTTTCTTTACAAAAATGAAACTTATGCTGTGCTTTTAGAACTTTTTCTTCATCTGCTGTTCCTCAATTGTCTTTGGCTCAAAATAATCCTATGTCAAAATGGCATGTTTTGGAGTTTTGTTATGCCCAGATTTCAGGATCCCCAAGAGGCCATCAGGGAGCCAGCCGAGTCTGATGCAAAAGCATAAGAGTCTTTATTCGAGCTAGCTCGGGCTCCCCGTCCACCACACTCGCCTACGCAGAGGCAGGGGGCAGAGAAAGCGAGCTTTGTGGGTAGAGGGGTTTATAGGGGCGTTGAAGTAAGGGGAGGAGAGAGGACTGTGGGCCCTGCCAATTGGCCAGGCACAAGTCAGTGTCTTGTTACACAGGATGTGGTCGTATCTATGGCGTGCACTTCCCTTGATTATCATTGGTTAGTTTAAAGAAATCCTAGGTGTGGCTAGCAGAGGCTTGGGCTTCGGGGAAGAAGCTCCTTGCTGAGCACATGGCTGCTGCCCAAAAATAGAGGGCAAGATGGAGGGCGTAGCCCTCACCCTTTCAGTGTCATATTCTGTTTTGTTTGTTTTACTTTTTTTAAAAAATATTTATTTCCAAGCCCTTTTTGTCTTATTACTGAAACAGGAATTTTGGGGAACATAGTCAGGCTTAGAGATTTTTTAGAATTAGGGTCCATGGAAAAGCATGGGGCTGCAGACTGGGAGAAGGTACATTTCCATAACACAAGGAAGCCAGGTGCTGTTACATCTCCATAAGACCAGGGAGCAGCAACAGTTGTATTTACATAAGACAAGGGAACTAGAAGTAGCCAGGAAAGGTCTATATTTACAAAATAAAGAGAAGGAAGCCGTTTATCCAGATGGAAAAAAAGAAAGCCCAGAGAAATGGAAGGAACGGGGAGAACCTCACACATAGAAGGGGAATATTGACCAATCAGAGGGGATATCAGGACACAGGAACTGCAGCCTTTATAAGCTGTAGAGAAAAGGGACTCAGTGGGACCATTTTCCCCCTCCTTACTTGGGAGTCAGTTCTTTGGGACTCTTCCCCTCTTCCCATGTGGGAGTCTGTACTTGTTCTTCAATAAATCTCCACCTTTGCTATACCACTTTCTGTCCGTGGATTCATTCTTTGATTCCAGTGGACAAAGAATCTGGGTTCCAGTCCAAAAATTAGGTATCATTACGATTAGCTGTGTTTCCTTCCTGTGGGGCAGGAAATAATATATCTTTTGTCCTCCACACTTCCAGGTTTTCTTGCTAGACCCCTGTAAATTAATCTGACAAAAGACAGATTAACTGGGAAAAAAATACAAATTCACTTAATACAAAGTTTTAAGTGACATAGAAGCCTTCATAAGGAAATGAAGACCCCCAGGAAACTGTTAAACCTGAGAGTGTATATAGTAGTGATACGGGATATTTGGACTCGAATGCGCGGTGTTCCCCTGGGCAGGATGGCTTCCCAGCTCTTTGTCCATCGGAGTCTAAGAATGAAACCACTGACGGAAGATGGCATAGCAAAGATAGCAAATGTGGAAATCTATTGAAGAACAAGCACAGACTCTCCCGTGGGAAGAGGGAAAGAATCCCACCGAGTTCCTTCCTCCCCCCACTCCCCCCACCCCCGTTTATAAAGGCTGTGCTTCGATATCCGCTCTGTTGGTTGCTATTCCCCTTTGATTTCGTCACTATAGTAACTCCTGACATGTGAGGCCCTCCTCCCTCATTGTTCTCTGGGCTCTTCTTCTTCCCTCTTAGAATGAGGGGCTGCCTTCCCTTTATTTTGTAAATGTGTATCTTTTGCTACTCCCAGTTCCCTTATCTTATGGAAATGTAACTGCTGTCTCTCCCGAGTCCCTGGTCTTATGAAATGTACCCTTTTGCAGCTCAGTAGCCATGTGCTTTTCCCATGGACCTCCTTAATTAAAAAAAGTCCCTAAACCTGCCTATTTCACCCAAAAAAGCCCTATTTCAGTAGGTTTGATAAAAAGTGGAAAGTTGTGGGGAAATGTAATAGGATAAGTATGAGCTTAGGGAAGTCAAATGGCTGTAAGCAGTTACACAGGCATGAGCAGAGCAAGGATGATGGGCCAGGGACAGAAGTGCATCAGGGTGGAAAGGCCCAGGTGCCCTGCAATGGACAATCAATAATAGAGTGGGACCTTGCCTTCAGGGAGACTTTCCCTCCCCTAGCATATGTTGGTCATGAGGTTTGGACTCCCTGACCTTTCCTCCCTAGAGATAACATCTATGGCTCCAGTTGTATTTCAGCTCCAGGCCCAGATAAACAACAAAGCCAGCCTTAGGACCAGCTGCATTGAATAATGACCCCTGGGCCAATCAATTAAGTGGGCCAATCAATCAGTGGAGACCACAACCCTAAATGGACAAAGCTACTGAATATTCTATTAAGATCTTTCCCTGGGACCTTCCCTAAAATCTCCACCCTTACAACCCTTAGGAAGGAGAACCTCCCTCCCAGGAGCATGCCTGTGCCTTTTCTTTCTTTCCTTTTCCCCTCTCATCACCCACCCCCTAACTGGGCACATTTCCATTAGCTTCCTCACTCCCAAGCTCCATAGGCACCTCCTTTACTTCCATAGCTTGTTTTCTAAGCCCATTTCTTCTAGGAATTATTTTTTCGACCTCTGTGATTTACCCAATAAATGTTCTCTTACATTTTGGGTCTTGCCCTGAATTCTTTCCTAGCATCCAAGTACTAGAATCCAAGTACCAAGGTTGCCAAACCCATGTTCGGTCTTACCCCACCGGTCAGACACCTGGTGCTGTTCCCACCATCTACAACAAAATGGAGGAAATCAGCAAGGCTCATTCATTGGGATTTCTCTATTGTCCTTCTGTCTTTGAAGGTAAGGATGCTCATGTCTTCTGGGTATAGAGAGAATATCTTTGAGTATTTTAATATTATAATTTGGTGACCAAATATCTAGACTTTTCTGCAATTTGATCTCTGGCCTTCCTTAAAATATTACCATACTTAGATAATTATTAATGGCAAAGGAAGCAAGGAGGGAGTCAGACCTCATTGAGCATACTCAGTTGGGAAACAGACAGTGTGCTTCATCAGAAAGCCACAGCTTCACACCACAGGGAATCACAGCATTGTTTCTTCAAGGGGATTAGTACCCCTTTCTTTCCTCCTCCAGCACCAGATTGTATGCTGTATGCAGGGGTGCCATGGGAGATAAGGACATGCACAATTAAGTCAAGATGGCACAAGGGGAGGTACTAAGCATAGAGGACTGTCAGTCTAACCTGGGAAAAAGATTGCTAGCCAGGAGGTAGACCCCAATGCAAGCCTGGGGAAACTTAGGAAGTTGACTCATTATTTTAAAAAAAAGGCTCTTGGTTATAATCCCAGGAGATTATTTTCTCCCTCTCCCTCCCCTGCCCCTCCCCCTCCCTCACCTGTTTAATGGCACACTGTCTCCCTTGGGAGCACATGACCATGTGGGTCTAGTGGCCACTTGGGGCCCACAGCAGACTGTGTGGGCTCCACAGGACTAAGCTTTAATATGAAGCAGGAACTCTGAACATCGGCTTTTATTTTGGTGCTGCTGAAAACACGATTGGACTTTTCCATGGTGGGATGGAGTGAGATGGGACATTGGCAGCTACAACAAATAAATCACCTTGTCACCACATCACAGTCTCCCCTGTATGGATCTTTGAAATGTTTTTCTCGTGATCCCATGGAAATGCCTAATTTCCAGCCACAGCAGAATGACTAAGCACTTCGGCAGTTTGAACTCTGACTCTGTCTCTGTGGTAAACTGCACTCCCTGCATTGTTCATTTAACCATAGGACTTGTTTTAGCAGTTTGTCTTGCAGGCTCCTGGGTAAATTGGGATGTTGGTCCATTCTTGTGATCTGGCCCCCTCAGCTTACCATGCCTATGACACCAACCATTGCCCAAGTCTCCTGATCCCACCTTCTGATCCTAAGTTAACTAAAACCTGAAAAGCCCCTTTTCCCAAGCCAGTAAAAAAAAGTGCAATATGTACTGTGGCTTTGCTTTCTTTATCAACCAATTTCCTTAAAGATCAGGTCTTGGTTGTTTTTTGTTTAAAAACTCTGTCCCAAGTCTCTCTTTGGAACATACTTTTGGTTTATGCCAAAGACTACATCTCCTTGGTTTGCAAACCATATATGAATAAAACTCTCTTTTGCCTCTCAAAAAAGTCTTCTGGGATTTTTGTTGACATCTCTTACATGAGAATCTTAAAACTACTTCAGGAAGAAAGGAGAGGTCAGGGGTCCTTCCTGCAACTGCTTCCAAGAAAATTCCTTCAGCTACACACATTCAGTATGCCACGGCACCATCCGTTGGTGTAACATGTTCTGAATCTCATCTTTTTTTTTTCTTTCCTTTTTTAATTTATTTCCTCTAAAAATTCTGTCACTATGCCAAGCCAATTTAGAGAAAGGGTTGTAAAAGTTTTACTTCCTCTCACTCTTTCTCACAGGTTCCCTGTGCCCTACCTAATAAATTTGAAGACAGTCATTAAGGGGGTCGCAAATTATTCCAATATTTTGCTGTTATTTTTCCTGTAGTTCTTTTCTTATGTGGAATCTCCTCAAACCCTTGTGCTTCCCAGTAAGAACAAAGCTTTATTTCAGTTATTTTAAAAAAGCATTCATTACAGAAACTCACATTTAGGCACTCTGGCACATAATTTTGTAAGTGGATTATACATTGATATGACTTATTAAAGAAATACATTTAATATTTAAATTTTCAATGAAAATAATGCTTATTTTTTAAAAAAATTTTAAAACATAAATCATTATTATTTATTACATAAATTTTAAATAAATATATTATATTCAACACATAACACATATTTTGATTTTATTAAATTAGGAATGGAAAATATATTTTATATATTAAAGCATTTATCTGTTGAATTTCCATAACTAAGGTTTTTACTTATCAGCAAAAATGTTCATTCTTATCTCCTGCTTTATCTTGCTAGTGGAGAGCAATGTTTGCCTGTACATGGCTACCCATCTACCTATCCTCAATTTACATTTCCTTTTTTTTGTTTTTAATTTATTTTTATAAATCTTTATTATTGAGAGTATTACAGATGTCCCTCTTTTTCCCTGCCATTGTCCATCTCCAGCCAGTTACCACCCATCCCAGGCCTTTGGACCTTATTTTCTGTGCCCATGGGTATGCATAGTTGCATATAAGAACTTTGTTTAATTTCTTCCCGCCCCCACCACCCCCTTCCCTCTGAGAATCATTAGTCTGTTCCATTTCCATGCCTCTGATTCTATTTTATTCACCAGTTTATTATATTCATTACATTTCTTATTCATTTATTTTGATTTTTAGATTCAATTGTTGATAGATATGTATTTATGGGCCTTTTTATTGTTCATATTTTTTATCTTTCTTTTTTCACTCTTCTTCTTCTTCCTCTTCTTAAAGAATACCCTTCAACATTTCATGTAATACTGGTTTGGTGGTGATGAACTCCTTTAGCTTTTTCTTGTCTGTGAAGCTCTTTATCTGCCCTTCAATTCTAAATGATAGCTTTACTGGGTAGAGTAATCTTGGTTGTAGGTCCTTGCTATTCATCACTTTGAATATTTCTTGCCACTCCCTTCTGGCCTGCATAGTTTTTGTTGAGAAATCAGTTGACAGTCATATGTGCCAGTGGTCTTGATCCAGCATCTAGAAGTGTTCAGGAATCTGGAGAGGGCGCTGTGTGTAGATTAAATAAGAGTCCAGAGACGAAACATAATTTTGGAAGGCATTATGGGGAGTCAGAGAAGACTTAGCTAAAGGAGCTAAATTCTCCTTGTCTCAGGACCCCTTGCTTTTTATTAACACAAATCATCCTAAGGCATACACTTCAAAGGGTAGGGTTAGGTATACAGAATCCATTGTCAGATTGGGGAAAAACTGCCTACAGCTGTTCAGGGATTTGGCCAGTAGGAGGCAATAACATGTACATTAAGATGCCCTCAGTTGTCTGGCAGCAAGGTATTATTTTATGCATCCTTTGAGGTTTGGGGAAATGCCCTCAGCCATCTCCAGATGATTCAGCCCTGCTGACATGCTGGAATTGGCTTCTGGTACATACAGGCACTCTCCTGTAGGTAACTAATTGTTTTCCTCTTGCTGCTTTTAAGATCCTCTCTTTGTCTTTAGCCCTTGGCATTTTAATTATGATGTATCTTGGTGTGATCTCTTTGACTTCCTCTTGTCTGGGATTCTCTGTGCTTCCTGGACTTGTAAGTCTATTTCTATCACCAGGTAGGGGAAGTTTTCTGTCATTATTTCTTCAAATAGGTTTCCAGTATCTTGCATTCCCATAATTTGGATGTTGGTACACTTGAAGTTGTCCCAGAGACTCCTTTCACTAACTTCATATTTTTGGATTCATTTTGCTCTTCTGATTAGGTGTTTTTTACTTCCTCATATTTCAAATCGCTGATTTGATTCTCAGAATCCTCTACTGTACTGTTGAACTCCATGTATATTATTCTTTATTTCAGTCAGTGTTTGCTTAATTTCTGACTGGTCCTTTTCCATCTTTTTGGCATTCTCACTAAGATCCTTGAAAGTATTACTAAATCCCTTTGAGATCTCAAGAAGATTCTTCAGTAACCTTACAACTGTGATTTTGAACTCTATATCCAGTAGTTTGCTTTCTTCCATTTCTTTCATTTGTGACATGTTTCTTTGTCTCTGCATTTTGGCTGCTTCCCTGTGTTTGTTTTTATATATTGGGTAGAGCTGCTATGTCTCCTTGAGTTTGTAGCCTGGCCTTGGGTAGTAGGTGTACTAGAGGGCCCAGTGGCTTAGCTTCCCCAGTCACCTGAGCTGGGAGCGCTGGGTGCACCCCTTTGTGGACTGTGTGCACAGTCTTGTTGTGCTTGAGACTTGATTGATGTTGGTGTCACTGGGAGGAATTGACCTCCAGGCCAATTGGCTGTGGGGACCAGCTGCAACCACAGTGAGAGAATTGCTGTGCATGAGACACCCCTGTGGAGCAGGACTTGCTTCAGTGGGCCTTTGGTGCTCACCAAGTCTGCCCCTTGAGTGTGTTGCTTATGGATGTGCAAAGTTGTAATCTGGTATGATCTGATGCTGACCAATGTGTCTCAGGAGGTGCAAAGTCAGCCACTGGCTAGGGCCACCTGGCAGGAGCTAGAGAGATATGCAGATTCCTCCTATTTGCATCAGGTTTGGAAGTATCCAGGCAAGGCCCAGCTACGAAGCAAGGCAGGCTGGTGCTAGTGCCAGGTTTTGGGCCTTTTATTGATAGATTTGGAGCTTCCTGACCCAGCTGTGGCTTGTTTGAGAAAATTTAGCAAAGTCTGAAGCCTTAGCAAGAACAGGCCAGTCATATGCAAAAGCTACTGTTCGGTGGGGCTGCAAATTGGATGGGGCAGAGTCTCAGGGAATAACCAGGGCAGAGCAAACAGAAATGGCTGCCAGTCAGCACTATGACTAGGGAGGTTCCAGCACAGGAACAATGACCCCTGCAAGCACCTCTGTCTGAGAGAAAGCCATCCCTCAGTTCCTGTGCTGATGCCAGACAATCCAGTTCCTCCTCGTATGTGTCTGGGTCCCCCAGAGCCTCAACCTGGTGCTGGAGCTCAGATGCAGTGGGACTGTGTAAGTTCAGTTCATGTGCTGGCCCTTTAAGAGGATCAGCTATGTCTCCAGCAGCCTCTGTGTCACTAAGCCCCAATCTCCAGTCGTTTTTATAGCCTGTAGTTATGGGAACTTTTCTTTCCAGCTCTGGGAGCCAGGATGGGGGTCTGGTTTGGGACTGAGGCCCCTTGCTCCTCATGGAGGGAGGCCTGCGCTGAGAAGATCTCCCAGACTAAAAAGGCAGCACATGTGGATGCCAGTCCAGCCTGGTCGGCACTTCTGCCCCTCCTACTGGTATCAGTGTTCTTTCTTCTTTACTTCTCTAGTTGTAGGATTTGCTTTCAGGCAGTTCTGGATGATGCTTGCTCTGTATTTTAGTTGTAATTTTGATGTGGTTGGGGGAGGCGGTGAGTACAGGCATTTAGCTACGCCAACATCTTGGTTCTCCTTTCACCTTCCTTTTTTAAACATTCATTGTCATGGTTTCAGGTAGCTTTTAATGTTTTTTCAGCCTCAACAAAAGTCAGCCCATACATAATCCTTATTGCATGGGCTCTTTCTATTATTCAAAAGAGCATGGGAGAAAGTAAAAAAGATATTACAGAGGTAATTAAAACATTTTCATTAACAAAACAAGTAAATCATTTTAAAATTACCCTTGTAATATTTTTCATTCCAATATAGTCTTAGAGCTTTAGCTAAGATTAGTGATACCACTGCTGATGACAATGCACCAGTATAAATCACACTGTGAGACACATTGAGTCCCACTGCTCTACCAAACAAACTAAATCACAACCTCAGCATGAGAGCCTGGCAGAATATTTTGAGAAATGCAGGTCACATTCTTGTCACTGCTTCCTCCTTTCTATTTCTCCACTCCCCATTCAACTGCAATCTAAGGTCTACTTCCAACACTTCACCAAAACTCTTTGGCTTAAAGTCTTAATTTACATTGCCAAACACAACAAGCATCTTATACACTAAATACAAAGTATATATCACTTTTTATACTATCGACCACTTATCCTCATGACTTCAGCTTCAATCTGAGTGTTCATGATTCCAAAATCTATAGTTCTAACTCAATTCCCTCTGTTGGCACTTAAAAAAAACTCATACATTTAATAAGCATTTACCGAACATTCACTATTTCTCGGACATCCCATAAGCTTCTTAGACTCTAATTAATCGTGTTTATTTTTTCTCCTTTTCTCACTCACCTCCCAAAACAACAACAACAAAAACCAGTAACAACAACAAAAATAAAAAACAAACATGGCAAAACAACACAATCCATCTTCCAACACAGAAACCTAGGGTAATTTTTCTTGGTTCCTTGCTCTTATTACCAAATACAATTGGCTATTAAATCATATATATTCTAACTTGTTAGTACTCTATAATCTATATATTTTCCTTATTTTCAATGCTCCAAATAATAAATTATATTTTTAAATTTCAAAATTTGAATAACAGAGAAATCAGGTGCTTATTCTGGTTTTGTGTGCTGTTGTTTTTAAAATTTTCCCAACTATTTTCTAACTAATCTCCAAAGGCTTAAGAATCATCTGCCTCCTATTCTTTCTAAACACAGTCACTGCATTAAACTCTTTAAAGCAGCGGTCGCCAACCTTTCGGACCTCATGGACCACCAGTGGTTCGCAGACCACCGGTTGGTGACTGCTGATATAAAGTCTCTCATTCCCAGATTTCTTGGTGGGATCATTTGTTTTTGTGATACATTAATATGTGTTTCATGAAAAAAATTAATATTTTTCTTCTTACATGTAAAGTATATGTGCTAGAAAACTACTATTATCATGTTTTAATTAATTTGGGGAAATGGCTTTCCAGTGTAGAAAACATTAGGAAATTGCATAGGAAATCATTTTAAGTATAAAATCTCTGCTCTGAAGGCCAAAGCAGCAATGTCTTATTAATTGTTATATATCACATTGCCTATTTGGTTATAACTGCTTATATTATGCATTTTAATATTTCAAAAATATTGATATTTAGAGTTTATATATATATATATATATATATATATATATATAAGCCCAGCGACTAGAATGGTGGAATAACCAGAATGACCAGAATGACTGGTAGCTATGACGCACACTGTGGCAGCCAACCAGCCTGATCCAGGCCCCAATCAACAACCCCCCACACCCTGAATGGCCCTGCCAATGATTGGCTCCCAACACCCTGATTGGGGGTGAAGCCAGCCAGCCAACCGCCTGTGGTCCCGCCCCTCTGCCAACCCAGCCTAATTGGCCCCTATCAGGGCGAGCTGGCCAGACCCCACCTGTGCATGAATTCGTGTACTGGGCCTCTAGGCTTATCTAATAAAAGAGAAACATGCAAATTGACCATACCTCCACTACACTCAGAAGCCATACCCACCAGGCATGCCCACCAGCCAATCAGGAGCAAGTATGCAAATAAACCCAACCAAGATGGCAGCATCCACAGAGCTGGAGTGAACAGGAGGCTTGGGTTGCCCCTGGTGATGGAGGAAGCCAAGCTTCCCGCCTGCCCTGGCTGGCTGCTCAAGACTACAAAGTTTCAATTATAGAAGACAAACAAATCTCAGATACCTGATTCCAGCCTCTGTGGCCTCCGCTCAAGGAGGGTCTGGAAGCCTGGGTTGCCTGGGGCCATGGCCAGCCTACAAACAGCCATAAGCCCCTCACCCAGGCTGGCTACTCCCTCATGAGTTGAGGGTCCCCGCTGGGGGCTTGACCAGCTTGCAAACAGCCATCAGCCCCTCACCCAGGCTGGGCACACCCTCATGGGGTTAGGGTTCCTGCTGGGGGGCTTGGCCAGCCTGCAATCAGCCATCAGCTCCTCACCCAGGCTGGCCAGGCACCCCAGCAGGGACCCCCAGGCTGAAGGGGGTGTGGCCAGCTTGAAACAGCCCTCAACCCCTCAACCAGGCTGGCCAGGCACCCCAGCAGGACCCGTCCTCCTGAAGGGGATGTGGCCAGCCTGTACACCGCCCTCAGTCCCTCACCCAGGCTGGCCAGGCACCCCAACGGGGACCCCCACCATGAAGGGGTGTGGCCAGCCTGCAAGCAGCCATCATCCCCTCATCCAGGCTGGCCAGGCACCCCAGTGGGGACCCCCACCCTGATCCAGGACACCTTTCAGGGCAAACCAGCCAGCTCCGACCCATGCACCAGGCCTCTACCCTATATAGTAAAAGGGTAATATGCCTCCCAGCACCGGGATCAGCATGACAGGGGGCAGCGCCCAAACCCCCTGTTTGCCCTGCAGCTCTGTGTGTGACAGGGGGTGGGGTCACAACCTCCCTATCTGCCCTGCTCTGTTCGTGACAGGGGAAGGTGCCCCAACCCCCTGATCAGCCCTGCTCTGTGCCTGATAGGGGGGAGCTCCCCAACCCCCTGATCACCCTGCAGCTCTGTGTGTGACAGGGTGCGGCGCCCCAACCCCCTGATCAGCCCTGCTCTGTGTGTGACGGGGTAGAGCCATAACCTCCCCATTTGCCCTGCCCTGAGTATGACAGTGGCGGCGCCCCAACCCCCTGATCGGCCCTACTCTGTGGGTGATAGAGGGTGGCGCCCCAACCCCCTGATCTGCCCTGCTCTGTGTGACAGGGGGCAGTGCCCCAACTCCCCCCCCCCCATCAGCCCTGCCCTGAGTGTGACAGTGGCGGCACCCCAAGCCCCTGATCCTCCCTGCTCTGTGGGTGATGGAGGGCGGTGCCCCAACTCCCCTATCGGCCCTGTACTGTGAGTGACAGGGGGGAGCTCCTCAACCCCCTGATTGGCCCTGCTCTGTGCGTGACAGGGGGTGGCGCCGCAACCTCCCCATTGACCCTGCCTTGAGTGTGACAGGGGGCAGTGCCTCAACCCCCCAATCGGCCCTACCCGGAGCGTGACTAGGGGTTGCATCTCAACCTCCCGATCCGCCCTGCTCTGTGCATGACAGGGGGCGGCACCCCAACTTCCCAATTGGCCCTGCTCTGAACCCCACCAGGGGCTGCACCTAGGGATTGGGCCTGCCCTCTGCCACCCGGGAGTGGGGCTAAGCCAGCAGGTCATTATCTCCCGAGTGGTCCCAGACTGCGAGAGGGCACAGGCTGGGCTGAGGGACCCCCTCCCCCCCACCCCCCGAGTGCACAAATTTTTGTGCACTGGGCCTCTAGTCCTATCTGATAATAGACAAATATGGTAATTAACCATACCTCTGCTATGCTTCCCATTGGCTAATCAGGGTGATATGCAGATTAACTGCCAACCAAGATGGCAGCAGGCAGCCACGCAGCTGAAGTGAACATGAGGCTTGGTTTCCCCGGCACTGGAGGAAGCCAAGGTTCCCTGCCTGCTGTGCCCGGCTCTGAGCCTGAAAGCAACAGCTCAGAAATGCAACTAGGTTTCAATTATAGAAGTGAAACAAACCCCAGATACCTGCTTTCAGACATCCCGGCATCAGAGCTGGAGTTGCAACAAAGTTTCAATTATAGAAGGTAAATAAATCCCAGAATGAAAAAGAAAAAGAAAAAAAGGAGAGACTGGAAGCTTCAGTTGCAGGCTTGGCCCACCTGAAAACTGCCCTCAGCCCCTCATCCAGGCTGGCCAGGCACCCCAGTGGGGACCCCTACCCTAAAGGGGGTGTGGCCAGCCTGAAAACAGCCATCAGCCCCTCACCCAGGCTGGCCAGGCACCCAAGCGGGACCCCCACCCTGATCCGGGACACCATTCAGGGCAAACCAGCCAGCCCCCACCCATGCACCAGGCCTCTATCCTATATAGTAAAAGGGTAATATGCAAACTGACCCTAACAGCAGAACGACTGAGAATGACTGGTCACTATGACACACACTGACCACCAGGGGCAGACGCTCAATGCAGGAGCTGCCCCCTGGTGGTCAGTGCCCTCCCACATGGAGGAGCTCTGCTCAGCCAGAAGCCAGGCTGATATCTGCCAGTACAGCGGTGGTGGTGGGAGCCTCTCCTGCCTCCTCAGCAGCACTAAGGATGTCTGACTGCAGCTTAGGTCTGCTCCCCGCTGGCAAGTGGACATCCCCCGAGGGCTGCCGGGCTGCCAGAGGAATTTCTGATTGCCAGCTTAGACCCAATCCCCTGGGGAGCAGGCCTCAGCCAGCAGATGGTCATCCCCTGAGGGGTCCCAGACTGTGAGAGGGCACAGGCCAGGCTGAGGGACCCCCCCCCACCCCCCAGTGCACAAATTTTTGTGCACCAGGCCTCTAGTTTTATATAAAATAAAATTTTTATTTCTCAGAGTAAATAATTAGTTCTAATGACCATTTTTTTGCTGCATGTATATTATCTCATATGTGGTTTTTCCTTCAATATGTTATTTTTAAATATTTCTATGAACAAATGAGTTTTTCAATATTGGCTAACAATATGGAATTCAAAGGTTCTTCATTCTTCGTTTGCCTTCTGGAATAGTTAGACTTTGCACAATTTCCGATTTCAATATTTCATTCTCTTCCCTTTTTGCCTGTGACATTCTCCCCACTTGGTACTCTTGGGTAGCATGATCGTTTAAGTCTAATTTGGTTTCAGTTCAAAAGCCAAAAGTCTCAAGAACTAACAAGAGCCAATATTTTAGTTCCAGTCAAAGTCCAAAGACCAGAAAAGAACAATGTTTCAACTTCTACAGTAAGGCAGAAATTCTCCCTTTACTCAGTCTTTTTGTTTTATTTATGTCTTAAATTGATTGGATGGGCCACCGGCATTAGGGAGCATAGCCTGCTTTACTCAGTCTACTGACTCAAATGTTAATCTCACCCTGAAAAACTCTCACAGACATACCTAGAATAATCTTTGTCCAAATAATGTTTGGCAAAATCTCCTGGCTTAGTCCAGCTGACATAAAATTATAACCATAACGCTAATTTTCAAAGGAGCTGAGATGAGATAAAGGGAAAATAACAAAAATAAATTAATTAAATAATAAATTACATTTTTACATTTCAAAAATTGAATAACAATTTAGCAACTTGAAATTTTACCCAAGATGAATTGGTCTCATTTTTGAGAAATCTCCAACAGCAGTTTTGTTTCTTTTAAATTATTAATTTTATTATTTCATTGATTCTATTTTAAGTATCTAGATTTGGGGAAAATATGTCTATCATATTATTGGTTGGTTATTGCTTAAGTTTCTATGAACATTTTCAAATACTGTATCCATTTTTCTCACATGCTACAAAATAAGAGAAACTCAAGTATGGCTAGAAGAGTTAAGGGTTATGTTTTTAGCACATAGTTGATGGCATGTGCCTGGTAAAATTCCAGTCTGCATTCCTAGACCAAACATTTGAACGTAAACTGTGTTATATTAATTCATCTCACAGAAGTCTTGCTCTCCACAAGGCACAATTTGTGGGTGTAGGTGTACTTGTTTATTGGCTGAGTATCCCTCTGAGATTCATGGGGCAAAGGTCATGTCTCTTTTGTTCATTTTCATATATCAAGCACCTGACACAGTCTCTGGCATGTAATAGGAACTCTGTAAATATTTGTTGAATGACCGAAAGAATAGGATGAATTATACATTGTCTAGGTGTCCTGACTCCTATTTCTCCCCAAGAGCAAAAAACATAAGGCAATAACAGCACATCTAACTCTAATTCATTTCAGCCATTTGATTTAGAGTTTAGACTGGCTTGCTTCTTGCTGTATAGATCCCAAAGCAACTTAAAATCTACCAAATAAGTGTTGTACATCAGGTACTGTAATATAAGATATAAGAACAAACATAAAGAAATCAAGCAAAAGAAACATGTAAGGAGGGAGTAATAGATCCTGACAATGTCTGCAAAATCTCATGATTCCTATTTAACATGGTCCTAGGAATGTCTTGCTTTCTAATTTGATTGAAGTGTAATGCTATCATCATTTGTGTTACTGCCCTGTTACCTGGAAGCAAACAAATATGCAACACTACAAATTGACTGGAAATAGAAATCTTCTCATTTTTTAATTGCATTTTTATGTTTAATTATATATATATATATATAAACTCACATATACTGAAAATTTAATAAATTGGTTTACTCTATAGTCTATAGGATGTTATTAGATGAATTATCTGACATAAAAATAATAAAATCAGGAATATCTGATTTTATAAAAATTATAAAAAGAGACAGGCAGCATGGACCAAACATAGAATTAGGACTTATGCAATCTCTGTTAAAAATCTTTTTCATTTGGTTGATCTTGGTTAATTTCTTATCTTCCCTGAATTTTCCTATTTCAAAATGGGGCTGTAAAAACATGTTGAAAACTGAAAAGTATACTTGTATGTGAATGTAACTATAATTACTGATCCCATTAACTGATTATTGTACATAGCTTTTAATTTAACCTGATTACTATAGATTTTTAAATGTTTTAATGTTTATTTTCTAAATAAAGAGGTGGGTGGGAAAAATTTAGAAGGTAATATTTTAAAAACTCATCTTAGACATTTTATATTAATAAAAGATCCAATTTGGATAAAGCAAGCAACACCACCATCCCTAAAAACATGTAGTATTTTTCAGAGTTTTTCTCATCTTTACCCAGAAGGCAAATAATGATAGCACTACTAGTAATAAACTAGATTATAAAACAAGTTCAACAGCATAGAGAGCAGGGCAGAGATAATATAATGTAATATAGAGGAACTAGGTCATTTTTTTTCTCTGCGTTTTTATAGAGCACTATGTAGCTCTCTAAGAGCTCTTAGAACATGCCAATTCCATTTTATGGCAATTATTATAAGATTATAATTATAATCTTTTACTGTGTACTATTAGGCAAGTGTCTGGACCTATGCAGAAAAAGAAAAGTTATATCTTTGGAGATAATCAGAAAAGGAAGTGGTTATCTTTATCCAAATTTCAATCAAGGAGTATTCTGTCCCTAGTGCATTATATTTCCAGTGCACAAAATAGCAACAGTTGTTCTATCGTGCCCACACATAATTAGTTATTTCCATCTTGAAATGCTGAGCAAGGTGACTTAGCTTCAAGGGTCACCTTCTATTCAAAAACCATCTTGGCTACATGTTTGCTAAAGCTATTAACTCACAGCAAACAAAGGCTGCACTCTTGTATAAATGTACAGAGCCTTGAAAAAGCTTTCAGTTTTGGAAAGTCACAATTGAGTTATTTGTATGGGTGTAAACATTCATCAAAGACCACCCATCTCTCTCCATAGCACAAGGCCAAACAGTTTAATGGTTGTTAAATCTGAGTAACAAGAATGTTATTAGCAGCTCTTGTGATTGTACTTCCTTTATTGTTTGCCAAAATGTGCTCAGAATTAACTAGGATGATTATTTAGATATGAGATTCTGATACACAGAATGGAAGTGACCCACTTTGAATAGAAGAAAGTGTAGAGATATTTGGCAAAGGCTAAAGAAGGCCCTTTTTCTCATCTGCACACTGCTCTATATAGTCATTAACCTTTTAATTCAGCATTAGATATGGCAGCCATTAATATGGAATTGTTTACTTTTCTGCAATCAAAGCAACAAATCCACCTATATTATCTTCCTTCTTTCCTTTTCTCACTGTAGTTACAACAGAGGAACTGTCCTTTTTTCTATGAAAGGCCAGAGTTTCCACCAAAGCTCTGGATCTCATCTCCCTTAGTTGTCACAAAATTAGCCATTCTTAACTAACCTATATAGAGCTTATTATCAGTGTCACAGGACTAACCAAAGTTGGCATTATTTTGCCTACGTGTCTTTTTTTCCCCCTGCCTAGAATTAAGCTTCATGAGGACAGAAACTGTCTCGATTACTCTTTCAATACGTTTTTCTGTGAATAGAGGCTAAAGATGGGTGAGATTCCTCTGTGTGTGTGTGTGTGTGTGTGTGTGTAGAGAGAGAGAGAGAGAGAGAGAGAGAGAGGGAGAGAGAGATATTCTTAAAGGGGATTGGGACGAGTGAAAAGCTATAAACAGAGAGTATTGCACAGTAGAATCATGTGTGGGTGTTATTAAAACTCTGTTTACACATAGTGACTCATTTCATCCTTACTTCAACCCCATTAGGTAGATTTGCTATATTTTTCATTTTACAGACAAGGAAAATGAGGCAGTGAGTATTTAAATGATTTGTCCAAGATTATATGCTAATAAGTGGCAGAGCTGAAATTCAAATCCAGCCTGTTTATTACTTTAGAATCCACACTCTCACTTACTAGTAATTGTGTTGGCTTTGACAGACTATTAGTTCTCTTTGACACCCACTTTTTTATTCTATTGCTTTTTAGTTGACATAGACACAGCTCTTGGACTTGGAATGCAGTAAGAAGTGGAACTTCAAAGCCAAGGGTTTGATAATAATATAACATTCAGATCTATATTATATTCATATCTATAGTCTTGATCCTGGCAATTCTGATAATTTTTTTGTTTGGGTCAGTTTTATAGGTTTTATAAAAGCTATACATGTTTGGGCCTGTTCTGTAATTTTTAGAGAAAAAAAATGATACTTAGAATGGCCTTGGCCTCTTCTTCACTTGTTATAAGTTGTAATTATCTTTTTAATAATTAGCAGGAAGAAGGGAAATCAGCTGTTGAAGGGTCTTCAGGCAGCAAGGAGATTCAGGCATTGTCTCCTGACAAAATAATTTTTACAGACATAGAGAAAATCCTTATAGGACCTCAATTTCAGATGAAAAAGAAATAGCCAGTCCAGACTGCTGTTAAATCTTGTGTTAGAACATCCTCATTGTTGCTTTGTCCTGAACACACAGACACACACACACACACACACACACAGCCTATTTGTGAAGCTCAAAAGCAAGGTTGAATATATCCTATTAGAATTTATGATGACAAATATCATGTGTGTTTCTATGTGTGAAATATATTTGAAGCAGAACTAGCAAACTAGTACAGAAGACACCTTATTCATCTTATTCAGTTAGATCTCCCACTTACTGGCTGTGTGATCTTTGGCACATTCCTTAAATTCTCAGTGTCTCAATTTCCTCATTTGCAGAAAGTAATAATGAGTATCTATTTATTCAATGTAGGACATAGTTAACATTCTAAATTTATACTGAATGAACAAAAGATTACATTTGATATTTCTTAAAAACACCACATACCAGACACATACACACACACACACACACACACACACACAGAGTTTGACCTTTCCAGATATGTCTTACTCTAACCAATTCTAAGTCTCTCCTTCTTTAAAGCATGTACTATCTTAGTAGCAGTTTTCTGAAAGCATGCTTAACATATTGCTTCTTCTTTACTCAACAACATATATTACCTTTTCCATCATCTACATCAAATCCCTTATATTCTACCTGTATTTTAAGATCCCCTCAAATTTGAGAATTACTCTATTTCATGATCTTTAATTCCCTTTTATGCAATTTGGTATTTTTACTTTCCTACCTATATAATGTTCTCACTATACCACTAACTTACCTCTATTTTCTTCTCAAATTTGTTCTGTAGAAATATTGGTCATGTTTCTACAACAGTTATTATTCTTTGTATAGACTAAGAGACAGGAGTTCCTTGTTTGCAACAGCAGTACCCACCACTGAGTAAGTGTAATGATCAGGGTACAGGATAATCCAGAGATTTAAAAAAATGAGACTCAACGTTGTGGAAAGTAGTTGGCAGTTTCTCAAAAATTAAGTTTAGAATTACCATACGACCCAGCAATTTCACTTCTAAGTATATACCCAATATAATTAAAAATAATTAAAAATAGATATTCAAACAAACACTTATACAGGAATGTCCATTGTAGCACTATTAATAATAGCAAAAACTTGAAAGACAACTCAAATGCCCACCAATGATGAAATGAATAAACACAATGCAGTACACACACACACACACACACACACACACACAAATGACTCATAAAAAAATGAAGTACATGCCATAATGTGGAGAAATCTCAAAAACATTATACTCAGTGAAAAAATTCAGACACAAAAGGTCATGTATGAAATATGTAGAATGGGTAAGCGAGGTGCTGATAAGCTGAAAGCAGATTGGTTGTTGCTGATTAAAATGTTTTGCAACTAGATAGAGGTAGTGGCTGCACATCAGTGTGTGCTAAATGCCACTGAATTGACACTTGAAAATGGTTCATTTTATTTTATGTAACTACAACCCCGCCCCCCCCCCCCCCCCCGAAAAAGGTATATCTGTCACTTAATACTTCTGAGATAGACAGGTGTTCAGGGCATGTAAGTGACTCAGTTTGATGAGGTGTTTCAAGATTATTCCTAAGATGCCATTCTCAGTGGTATTCTTGATATTTACTAATCTGCCTAGTTCAAGTTGATTGATTAACATCACTTTCTGTCCTAGCCTTCAAAAATGAGAAAATGAAAGCAGTAAAGGCGAAAGCTTTCTTCTTTGAAAGACATAACCAACACAGTTGCATACACACATCACTGCTGCTTGTATCTCAGTGACCGGAGCATAGTCCTACAGCCATAACAGCAAGGAAGACCAGGAAAAGTAATCTATGTTAGGCATCCATGCACCCCTTTAAAATTCAGGATATTTTATTACCAAAAGGAAGGAGAGAATGGATAATGGAAAACAATTAGCAGTTTCTGCAGCAGAGGGGATTGATAAATATTTTGCAACAAAGTAGAAGCTGATGCTTTCAGTTTAGAAAATAATAATCTAAAGTTATATAACCCTCAGATTTTATTTTGAATGCCATATTTATAGTGTAAGATTTCTTGTCAAGGCCATGACACATTTCAAAACTACTTCTCACTAGTATAGTACTATAACAGTAGAAAATTCCCTATTTCTCTCACACACAGAGAAAAGCCAAAGTTACATCTGTTGGTTGAAATAAGGGGTATAATCCACTTTCTAGATACTTTTATTAGTATAGAATATATCAGAATCTAAAGGCCAGTAATGTTTCCACATGAAATATGACTACTTGAGAATGTGTTTGCTGTTTCTCTTCAGTGACTCCAAAACCACCCAGAACCATCTCCAGAATCAGCTCCACAAGAAAAACAAACAAACAAAAAACAAGAGATAAAACATTAGAGCCCTTAGTGCCCCGATTTGATTTACAAGGTACAAATGCTGTGGATTTAGAACCAATCTCCTTTTTCTCACTTCCAATTAAATTTCTGATGTACTGGCCCCCTGATATTTGTTCATTCCAGGTTTATGGTTTTCATTTTTACATTTAAAGTTGAAAATGTATAAATATAATGGAAGCAATAAAAACCAAGGTATCCAGTTTTAGGAGCCAAACACAAGTTTGGATTTAGCCTTGACTTAAGGGCTTTTGATTGACATTTCCATTGCTAGAGTTCTCCCAAGTTATTTCAAGATCCAACTAAATTTCATTTTACCTTATCTGTAGGTTATCGTTCTTGCAAGAACCATATCATCCTGGCAGGATCTTGATTTAAGGCTTTAAAACTCAGCGTGGCTCAAAGAGCTTTTGCGAGGTCACAACAGGTAGGGTTGTTTGATAATACAAAACCTGAAGGTGGAATGCCATCCAGTGCAGGATCTCAGCAGTGGTGAGACATATCCCATGCTGCATACTTATTCACAATCAGGATGACTTTGAGGCTATCTGCTTCAGTTTTCTCTTACGGCCAATTTCAATATTTCTTCCAGGTATATACTTCTCTCTCTCTCTCTCTCTCTCTCTCTATCTCTTTCTCTCTCTCTTGTTTTAAGAGTATATATATACATATATATATATATATATACACATATATATGTGTATATATATATATATATGTATATATATGTATATATATATTATTTAATATTTAAAACCACTAGGTAAGAAAATAATTATTGATGTTGGCTTGTAGATATGAAAACTGAACTGAAATATCAAATTAATTAATCATCAAGCATTATACGCTCTCTTTTCATTTTTTTTAATTATCATTCAGACACTTATTGATGATCCTCTATATGACAGGAGGCCCTCTCTAAGTACTGGAGGCAAAACTTGTACGAAGTCTTTTAATTTTCTAGTTCACTGTTCTTTCCTGATGCTATTTTCCATATCTCAAATGCAGCTCAAAATTATTATTTAGGAAATTACTTTTTGTCTATTTTGTTCAGATATTAAAACAAGCCTTTTTACAAAGCAGAGTTTTAAATTTGCTTTTGTTTATTTTGTAATAGATATATTTTCTGTTAACATTTTTTGTGTATAGGTATTCTATAATCATTTTTTCAAATGTAAATGTTTATAAGACAAAAGTTTTGTCCATTGCTATATCAAATTATACTTAAAAATGCAAATAATATCTCTCTCCACTTGGTATTAGCCATTGAGTTCCAGTACAACCTTCTCCTTAAACCTACCAAAAATTCACCAGGAGAATTGAAGCATTCCTCTTCTGTGCAGTCAAGTCTGTTGCACACATTTTCTCCCCTTTGTAATGTTAGTTGTGTAATATACAATGAATCTCTTCCCAACCAGATTACAATGACATTAAAAGCAGGACCTGAAGCTTTTCTTTTTGTTTATCTTATAAAGTATCACATACCACCTACTGTGATACTGAGTAGACACTCAAGAAAAATTAATTGAGCTGTATTTGGAATTTTCTTCTTTATGCCAATGTATATTACTGGTGACTAGCTGTAATATCCTTTATTTCTTACAATGGATGCTTTCATCTACTATTTCTAAATACTGGCAGATTTGTAAATATATAACTCTGTCATTTTCTCTAACGGTAAAAAGTCAATTAAGATATATATATTTTGTCCTAACTGGTTTGGCTCAGTGGATAGAGCATCAGCCTGCGGACTCAAGGGTCCCAGGTTCGATTCCGGTCAAGGGCATGTACCTTGGTTGCGGGCACATCCCCAGTAGGGAGTGTGCAGGAGGCAGCTGATTGATATTTCTCTCTCATCAATGTTTCTAACTCTCTATCCCTCTCCCTTCCTCTCTGTAAAAAAAATCAATAAAATATATTTTTAAAAAAGATATCTATATTTTTCATTAAAGTAATTCAGGTAGTAATGAATTAAAGGGATTAAGAAATAGCAGTATGCACTTCTGACAAAATTTTACTGGTCTTCAATTTACTGACCTCAGGATAGGCCTATCAGAAAAGTCATTAGTACCAGGGTACCCTCTAAAGTTACATTTTCTTTATCACATTTCCCCCCCATCAGATAAGTTTTCTCCTGTGGAAAGTGGTGGTTTTCAGTGTGATAAATAATCCTATCTAATAAAAGAGAAACATGGTAATTAGCCGTACCTCCGCTACCCTTCTCATTGGCTAATCAGGGCGATATGCAAATTAACTGCCAGCCAAGATGGTGACCGACAGCCATGCAATGAAGCAAACAAGAAGGCTTGCTTGCTCCAGTGACTGCAGACTCCAACGTTCCCTGCCTGACTTGCTGGCCTCTCAGCTGCAACTCTAAGCAACTATGTTGCAAATATAGAAGCTAAACAAAACCCCAGACACCTGCTTTAGTCAGCCGGGCTTCAGCCAGCCAGACCGCAACATTGTATCAAATACAGAAGGTAAACAAAGGCCAGAAATCTGCTTTCAGCAGCCGAGGCCTCAGAGCTAAAGCTGGCCCAGAATAAAAAAGAAAAAAGAAAAAAGGAGCGGTTGGAAGCTTCAGTCACCCGCCAGCCTGAAAACGGCCCTCAGCCCCTAACCCAGACTGGCCAGGCACCCCAGTGGGGACCCCCACCCTGATCCAGGACACTCTTCAGGGCAAACCAGCCAGCCCCCACCCGTGCACCAGGCCTCTATTCTATATAGTAAAAGGGTAATATGCCTCCTGGCACTGGGATCAGCGTGACAGGAGGCAGGGCCCAAATCCCCTGATCACCCTGCGGCTCTGTGTGACAGGGGGCGGGGCCACAACCCCCTGATCGGCCCTGCTCTGTGTGTGACAGGGGGCGGTGCCCCAACTCCCCTATTGGTCCTACTCTGTGAGTGACAGGGGGGAGCTCCTCAACCCCCTGATGGGCCCTGCTCTGTGTGTGACAGAGGGGAGCTCCCCAACCCCCTGTTGGGCCCTGCTCTGTGCGTGACAGGGGGGAGCTCCCCAACCCCCTGATGGGCCCTGCTCTGTGTGTGACAGGGTACGGAGCCCCAACCCCCCTGATGGGCCCTGCTCTGTGCATGACAGGGGGCAGTGCCCCAATCCCCTGATCCGCCCTGCTCTGTGTGTGACAGGGGGCAGTGCCCCAACTCCCCTATTGACCCTACTCTGTGTGTGACAGGGGGCAGTGCCCCAACTCCCCTATTGGCCCTACTCTGTGAGTGACAGTGGGGAGCTCCTCAACCCCCTGATCAGCCCTGCTCTGTGTGTGACAGGGTACGGAGCCCCAACCCCCCTGATGGGCCCTGCTCTGTGCGTGACAGGGGGTGGCGCCGCAACTTCCCTATCGACCCTGCCTTGAGTGTGACTGTACCCTGAGCTGACTAGGGGTGGCATCGCAATCTCCCCTTCTGCCCTGCTCTGTGCATGACAGGGGGCAGCACCCCAACTCCCCAATCGGCCCTGCTCTGAGCCTGACCAGGGGCTGCACCTAGGGATTGGGCCTGCCCTCTGCCACCTAGGAGCAGGCCTAAGTCAGCAGGTCATTATCTCCTGAGGGGTCCCAGACTGCGAGAGGGCACAGGACAGGTTGAGGGACCCCCTCTCACCCCTGAGTGCACAAATTTTTGTGCACCGGGCCTCTAATATCATATATAAAAGCATCTAAAGGTATGCAACTTGGTCATCACCCTTTCAGAAAGTTCAGTGGAATAGAGAATTGAGAATATTCATGTAGAATTAATATGTGTGTAATATTTATAGACAACCGAATTTCTTGCATGCATGTAGACATGCCACTTACCTGTTTTTACAATAATATTGTATGGGGCATTTGTGCAAAATGTTCTCATTTACTTTCAGGATGGATGATGTTGTATTTTAAGCTATCTGTAATTCACATCCATATTAAAGGTTTCAAAACATTTTGTGAGAATTATGGCAATATTTCATAAAACACAAAGAAAAGTTAATCATATACAAAAACATTTGTAGGTTAAAAATTCATCGTACATTTTTGCTGTGTATCGTGTGCTGCATAGCATGGTGAATAAGAAAATACATTTGGAATCATATTGAACTTGAATCCAAATCATATTTAGAATTTACAAGTAGTGAGATTTGAGTTGATTTCATAAGCACTGTGGCTGCTGCTTTTTCATCTAATAATTGGAGATAATAAAATATACCTTATAAGATTATTGTGAAGATTAAATAAATTAACATATAGGTAAGCCACTTGGCACTTAAAGGGTATTCATAAAGGGGACAGATATTTATTTATTTATTTATTTATTTATTTATTTATTTTTAATCCTCACTCAAGGATATTTTACTATTTATTTTAGAGAGGGTGGAAGAGAGAGTGAAAAACGGAGAGAAATATCGATGTGAGAGAAACACAATTGGGCCAGGAAGGAGCCTGCAACCAAGATATGTGCCCTTGACTGGAATCGAACCTGGGGTCTGCAGGCCCATGCTCTATCCACTGAGCCAATTCGGCTAGGGCTAAATGCAGATATTTTTATATTTCTGATAAAGCATGGTCATTGTAGAGAGCCTAAAGTAATGTCTTTGATAATGGTATGTTTTAATCAGTGGTGGGATGGGTAATAAGTTATTTGTTATTAAAAAATCTTCTAGCCCGGCTGGTGTGGTTAAGTGGTTGAGCCTTGACCTATGAACCATGAGGTCATGGTTAGATTCTGGTGAGGCACATGCCCAAGTTGCAGGCTCAATTCCCAGTAGGGGGATGTGCAGGAGGCAACCAATATATATACTAGAGGCCCGATGCATGAAGATTTGTGCAAGAATAGGCCTTCCTTCCCCTGGCTGCCAGCATCAGCTTCCCTCCGGCACCTGGGACCCAGGCCTTAGCTCCAGGCCAGAGCTGGCCTCCCGCCTGCTCTGGCTCCATGACCGCTGCCCAGAGGCCAGCCCTCAGCAGCCTCCAGGGGCTTGTGGGAAGCCAAGCGTCCCACTCAAAGGAAGCCAAGCGTCCCACCAGCTCCAGCCGGTGCCGCCATCTTTGTGGCTATGGGCGTCTCCATCTTTGTCGTGGAATGATTGTTAATTTGAATATTACCTTTTTATTAGTATAGATTTTTTAAATGTTCTAAAGTTGAGAAATGTTTTTCTTTTTTATGTATACAAACAAATTTACAATTATAATCTACACTTATAATAATTTCATTCACTCTCATTTCAAAATGCTTGTATGAATAGCAGAGAAAGCTGAGAAGAGGGTGGTACATGGGCTTGTGTTGTGCTCAAGGAAAGCAATTGTAAAGTGACTACTGGCTAATGGGGACTGAGAGGAGGAATAAGCATATGAAGAAACAAGTCAAATATAGGAGGGGAATTCCTTTCCACTGATATGGGAAAGAAAAGGTAAGAATGGACATGAATGCTGATTAATAAATATTACATCATTATTTGACTCTTTACCCTCCTACCACATACCTAAAAATGCCACAATTTTGGACATATACCCTCAAGTATGGACATTATTTCATACTTTGGATCCAAAATTTTTATGCAACTTCTGGTGGGCATGAGCTAGATTGAGCCTCATGGATTTTTGTCTAGCCTGAATAGATTAAACAGCTACCCTATGCTTATACATGTACATTCTAGGTGCAGAGAGTCTTAAATATTTGTGTGGGTAAAATGAGTTGCTTATTATTTGCTAAGGAAAGTTTGTGTATTGACATAAATTACTCATGTTATCTTCAAAACAACAGATGGCAGAAGGAGCAAAGAGATGCAAAGAAAGAAGCAATCTAATTAAAGAAGGTTATTTTTTCAATAGCCCACTAATAGGCCTATTCCTTTCTAGGAAATTATAGTCCAGTGGAAGTGTTCTTCTCACACAGGAAATAGTCTGGGAATGCTTACCAATAGACATTTGAAAAGACAAAGAACACAGAGGAAAGATATCTTCAAGGAGAATGCAAGAGAATAATTTAAAAAAAGTGAATCTAAATACAGCAGTGGTTCTCAATGGGGGCAATTTTGTTCCTTTCTGTACACCTACCCTGCCCTGTGCCCTATGACAATGTCTGAAGACATATTTGTCACAACTAGAGTTGGGGTTGCTTCTGGCAGTTGGTCACTTGTAAAGTCCAGGGATGCTGCTAAATCCTACAGTGAATAGTCAAACCTCCTACCAAAAAGAATTATCCAGCCCCAAATGTCAATAGTGTTGAGCCTGAGAAACCATGAAATAAAACATGACAGTTGAATATAGTAGTTTTTTATTTGTAGCCTCAGCTGTTGAAAGCTCTCACTCCAGGCATCATTGTCTAGACTTAAGTCAATACTTTGTGTGTGCATGTGTGTGTGTGTGTGTGTGTGTGTGTGTGTGTAGATGGTATAAAGAAGAGAAAGAAGGCTATGAGCTTCGAGTCAGAGTGTGACATTAGGAAATAAAAAGATATTATTATTAAGGTACAACACACATGATTGAGATCATTTGTTTGAGCGCATATTATTTTTTTTGCTATTATTATTGTACCATGACCACAAACTGCCTATTTTGTAATCTCTAGAGAGCTTGCAAATGTGTATTTGGCTCTAAGGGCATTATCTATTGTCAATTATCTATTATTTCATTCACCTTTGTGAAGTTCTCTTTTCTTTTGCCCATCATAATGCTTTCTTTCTCACTATCTTTTTAAACTTTTCTTCTCAATCTTTTTGACTTGCATCTTTTTTATCTGTTTTTCTTCATCCAATTAAATAATATTTTTGTTACTTGGCAGAATATTTTGTATGATTTTCCTTTTTGGTTAAATATTTTCCTTTTCATTCTCACCCAAAGCACATACAAGCACATGCACACTTTTCTAAAAATTTAGTTCCGAGATTCACATTGTTATGCATGGGATAAACATTTTCCAGAATATGAGTCTGTCCTACTGCCTGAAAATGTTGCCAAGGCGAGGTAACTGAAACTAGGCTGAAACTAGGCCAATCAGAAGTTTTTCTGAAATTTTTTAGGACTGAAACTGATATTGAAAGTCTCCAGAATCATCATACTCACATGGATCAACAAAATGGAGAGAAAATAATAAAAGGTAGATAAGGGAGGGAGGGAAGGAGGGAGGGACAGAGGGAGGAATAGAGGGAGGGAGAGAGGGAGAGAGAGAGAGAATAGATATGTATGGAGGAATAGTTAAAAAATACCAAATAGAGATAAATATTCCTTATGATGTTTGAGTCACTGTCTTTAATTATCAATTTTCCTTCTGGTCCAGGCTTATACCTATCCCTGAATCTGTTAAGAAAACCCCATAACATTCTTTTTTGCATAATCAATTTTGAATCTAACTTATATGTTGTGGAACAGAATCACTTTTTTTAAAAAAATATTTTTTCTTTATGGATTTTTATAGAGAGAGGAAGGGAGAGGGATAGAGAGGTAGAAACATCGTTGAAAGAGAAATATCATCCATCAGCTGCGTCCTGCACATTTCCTACTGGGTATTGAACCCACAACCTGGGTATGTGCCCTGACCAGGAATCCAATGGGTGATCTCTCAGTTCCTGGGTGGGCGCTCAACAGAATCACTTTTAAGTCACTGCAAGACATGATTAGTAATAGAGCCATCCTTTTCTTTTGAGCTTTCCATTGTCCCTTATACATTGCCACCTTCACTTACACTTTTAGACCACTGTCAGGGTTTTTCTGAGCTATTGAAATGTCCTAACTGCTCTCCCTACCTAGCCTAAGCCTTTTAGTGTTTCTTTACCCACACCTTTCCCCTAAGCAATTTATTCTGCTCTGATGTTTTAAGTTATCTTGAGGAAGCACATTTCAAGCCAACTGATATCTGAGTACCTTCATATCATATTCAAACAATCATCATATTTCATCTGCTTTCTAAAAGTTCCTCTTCCTTCTATATTTCTATTTTAGGGCAATCTAACTTGCTCATTCTCCTAAGCCAGAAACTGGATCATCCTCAATCACTCCTTTCTTTTTCTTCTTCTTCTAAACATAAATAATACTTAGTGAAAATTTTCAAAATCAAACATTTTTAAATTCATAATGAAGAAAACTCCAAGTATCTAATAAAGACATGATTAGCCATCCTTTTCTTTTGAGCTCTTCATTGTCCCTTATACATTGCCACCTTCACTTACACTTTTAGACCACTGTCAGGGTTTTCCTGAGCTATTGAAATGTCCTAGCTGCTCTCCCTGTCTAGCCTAAGCTTTTAGTGTTTCCTTAATTAAGCCAAAAAAGTCATCTTTTTAATATTCAAATCTGATTATATCCATGCCCTGCTTAAAACCTCTATAATGGCCTACATCTACACTAATAAAAGAGAAACATGGTAATTAGCGTACGACCGCTACCTTTCCCATTGGCTAATCAGCATATACTTATGCAAATTAACTGTCAGCTAAGATGGCGGCCGGCAGCCAGGCAGCTGGAATCGAACATGAGGCTTGCTTGCTCCAGTGACTGCAGACTCCAACGTTCCCCACCGGACTTGCCGGCCTCTGAGCTGCAACTCTAAGAAACTTTGTAACAAATATAGAAGCTAAACAAAACCCCAGAAACCAGCTTTCAGCCAGCCGGGATCTCAGAGCTGGAGTTATACATTATTTCGATTATAGAACGCAATCAGCAGCGGAAGCCTCAGAGCTAGAGCCAGAGCTAAAGCTGGCCCAGAATAAAAAAAAAAAAGAAAAAAAGTGGCGGTTGGGAGCTTCAGCCAACAACTGCCAGCCTGAAAGCAGCTCTCAGCCCCTCACCCAGACTGGCCAGGCACCCCAGTGGGGACCCCCACCCTGAAGGGTGTGTGACCAGCTGCAAACAGCCATCATCCCCTCATCCAGGCTGGCCAGGCACCCCAGGGGGGACCCCCACCCTGATCCAGGACACCCTTCAGGGCAAACCAGCCAGCCCCCAGGCCTCTATCCTATATAGTAAAAGGGTAATATGCCTCCCAGCACCGGGATCAGCGGAGCCGCGAGGTTTCCTGGTACCGGATCAGCGTGACAGGGGGCAGCACCCAAACCCCCTGATCACCCTACAGCTCTGGGTGTGACGGGGCGGTGCCCCAACCCTCCCACCCCCACACACACAGGCCCTGCTCTGTGTGTGACAGGGTAGAGCCATAATCTCCCCATTGGCCCTGCCCTGAGTGTGACAGTGGTGGCGCCCCAACCCCCTGATCAGCCCTGCTCTGTGTGTGACAGGGGGCGGTGCCCTAACTCCCCTATCAACCCTACTCTGTGCGTGACAGGGAGGAGGTCCCCAACTCCCTGATGGGCCCTGCTCTGTGCGTGACAGGGTACAGAGCCCCAACCCCCCTGATGGGCCCTGCTCTGTGCATGACAGGGGGCAGCGCCCCAACCCCCTGATTGGCCCTGCTCTGTGCGTGACAAGGGGTGGCGCAGCAAGCTCCCCATCGACCCTGCCTTGAGTGTGACAGGGGGCAGTGCTCCAACCCCCCAATCGTCCCTACCTTGTGCGTGACTGAGTGTGGCATCGCAACCTCCCAATCCGCCCTGCTCTGTGCATGACAGGGGGCGGCGCCCCAACTCCCCAATCGGCCCTGCTCTGAGCCCGAACAGGGGCTGCACCTAGGGATTGGGCCTGCCCTCTGCCACCCAGGAGCAGGCCTAAGCCAGCAGGTCGTTATCTCCTGAGGGGTCCCAGACTGCGAAAGGGCACAGGCCGGGCTGAGGGACCCCCTTTCCCCCCGAGTGCACAAATTTTTGTGCACCGGGCCTCTAGTTTTTATATGTTCTTGAACATGCTGCATAAAGCATTTTGTGATCAGGTCTTAGCCTAAGTCTCCTGCCTCATCTCCTCCTACTTCAGTCATCCTACTCTACCACAATTCTGAACTTCCTTTGGTTCTTTAAATGCATCACGTCAGGTCACTAATCTCTGTATTTTTTAAAAATATATATTTTTATTGATTTCACAGAGGAAGAGAGAGGGAGAGAGATAGAAACATCAGTGATGAGAAAGAATCATTGATCAGCTACCTCCTGCACACCCTATCCTGGGAATTGAGCCCACAAACCTTGGCATTGTGCCCTGACCAGGAATTGAACTGTGACTTCCTGGTTCATGGGTCAATGCTAAACCACTGAGTGACACTGGCTGGGTTAATCTCTGTATTTTTCATATGCTATGTCTTTTGTCTGGATTGACCTTTATGATTTATCCTCAATCAACTTAGTCAGTACTTGCATCTTTCAAACCCATCCCCAATTTACTCCTATATAATAAAGAGGTGATATGCAAATTGACTGTCACACCTTCGCACAAGATGGCTTCCCCCATGTGGTCAAAGATGGCCAGTAGGGGAAGGCAGTTAGGGGCAACCAGGTCTGCAGGAAAGGGCAGTTGGGGGGGGGGGGCAGACTGGCAGGGGAGGATAGTTGAGGGGGGAGGCCAGGCCTGCAGGGGAGGGCAGTTAGGGACAACTAGGCCTGCAGGGGAGGGCAGTTGGGGGTAACCAGGCCAGCAGTGGAGGGCAGTTGGGGGTGACCAGGCCAGCAGGGAAGGGGAGTTGGGGGTGACCAGGCCAGCAGTGGAGGGCAGTTGGGGGTGACCAGGCCAGCAGGGAAGGGGAGTTGGGGGTGACCAGGCCTGCAGGGGAAGGCAGTTGGGGTGACCAGGGCTACAGGAAAGGGCAGTTGGGGGGGACCAAGCCTGCAGGGGTGGGCAGTTAGGGGCAACCAAGCCAGCAGATGAGGGCAGTTAGGGGTGCCCAGGCTTGCAGTGGAGGGCAGCTGGGGGCAACCAGGCCAGCAGGAAAAGGGAGTTGGGGTGACCAGGCATGCAGGGGAGGGCAGTTGGGGTGACCAGGCCTTCAGGGGAAGACAATTGGGGGGGTCAAGGCTGCAGAGGAGGGAAGTTGGAGGGGACCAGGCCTGCAGGGGTGCACAGTTGGGGGCAACCAGGCCTACAGGGGAAGGCAGTTGGGGGGCAACCAGGCCAGAAGGGGAGGGCAGTAGGGGATGACCAGGCCTACAGGGGAGGGAAGTTGGGGGTGACCAAGCCAGCAGGGGAGGGCAGTTGGGGGCAATTGTGGCAGCAGGGGAGCAGTTAGGCATTGATCAGGTTGGCAGTGGAGTGGTTAGGGGGTGATCAGGCTGGCAGGCAGAAGTGGTTAGGGGCAATCAGGAAGGCAGGCAGGCAAGCAGTTGGGGGCCAACAGTCCCAGATTGTGAGAGTGATGTCCAACTGCCAGTTTAGGGCCACTCCCTGTGGGAACGGCCCTAAACTGGCAGTCGGACATCTCCCGAGGGGTCACAGATTGGAGAGGGTGCAGGCTGGGCTGAGGGACACCCCCCTCCCCCGCCCAGTGCACAAATTTCATGCATCGGGCCTCTAGTATTAGGTATTATTGCTCTGTAATTGTCTGTTCTAAACCCTTCTCTCTCTCTCTCTCTCTCTCTCTCTCTCTCTCTCTCTCTCTCTCTCTCTTTCTCTTTCTCTCTCTCTTAGCATTATACATTTTCTCCCTGGGTTATTTCAACCAATTTTCATATCTTCAGTTGTTGATGACTTCCAAAGTGAGGGTTGATCCCTCCTTATGAACATCACACACATATATTCATTACAACTTGTATATAAAACAGCAGCTCAAGTTCATATTCCAAAAATGAAATTTTATTCTCCTTTAAATTGCTTCTTATCCAAGATCTCTGTTTGAGAAAATTGCACAACCATTTATGAAAGAAAGAAACCTGGAAATCATCCTTGACCCTTCCTTCTCCCTCATGTTCTGTATCATCCTCCAAGGTGCAGGACCGGGAAGGCACCCCAGCCAGCATGTTGGTATTGCCAGTGTTTACAACTTTCCCAATGCCATGGTCACCAATGTTGTTGCTAATATTGTTGCTGTCATTTAAATAGTGATCACTACCAATGCCATGCCCCAACTGTGCTGCTAACACCATTAGCACCAATGCTGCCAATGCCTATGTCTCACATCAATTATAAAGCAATAGCTCTTGGGGAGAGACCAAGATGGCTGCATAGGTAAACACCGGAGATTGCTGCCGCAAACAACCACTTCAAAAATACAACTAAAAGACGGAACGGACATCACCCAGAACCACAGGAAGGCTGGCTGAGGAGAGACTCTTCAACTAGAAGGAAAGAGAACAGCATACCGAGGCTCAGAGGAGGCGCAGTGTGGAAAATACAAAGGTACCGAGGTGCGCGCGCAAAGCGGGCTGGTGGCTGAGGGCGCGGTAGTCGTTTTCAATCAGGAGGGAGTCTCAGACTCTGAGCTCCAGATCCGGGCAAGTCTCTAGGGACTCAGACTCAAATGGGAGAGGCGGGATTGTCTGGCATCAGTTGGAACGTGAGGGCAGCTTTCTCTCCGAGGTTTGCAGCGATTGCTGGGGTTCTGAGAAGCAGAGCCTCTGGGAATGGGACTGAGAGCAGCCATAACTGCTCCCTCTGCCTGCCCTGTTGATCCCGTGCGACCCGCCCCGCCCAAGCCCCCCCACGCAGAGCCATTTGCTGGATAGCCTCAGGCAAAGGCTAGATTAGCACCTCTCCAGAGGACAGAAGTTTTCCCACAGCAGACACAGGTGATTCTCACAGCCAGTCGGCCTGGTGGTCAAATCCCTCTAATATTAACTACAACAATCAAGGCTTAACTAGAACAAGACTGCGCACAAAGACCACAAGGGGGTGCACCAAGAAAGCATAAAAAATGCGGAGACAAAAAACATGACAGAAATGGAGGATATGGAGCTAAAAAACGCAATTTTGAGGGCTTGCAATAATGTGCTACAAGCTGCCAATAAACTTGATGAGAGCCTCACGAAATCTAATGAGACCCTCATGAAATCTAATGAGACCCTCGATGCTGTGATAAAGAACCAACTGGAAATTAAGCATACACTGACTGAAATAAAGAATATTATACAGACACCCAATAGCAGACCAGAGGAGCGCAAGAATCAAGTCAAAGATTTGAAATGTGAAGAAGCGAAAAACACCCAACCGGAAAAGCAAAATGAAAAAAGAATCCGAAAGTGCGAAGATAGTGTAAGGAGCCTCTGGGACAGCTTCAAGCACACTAATATCAGAATTATTGGGGTGCCAGAAGATGAGAGACAGCAAGATATTGAAAACCTATTTGAAGAAATAATGGCAGAAAACTTCCCCCGCCTGGAGAAAGAAATGGACTTACAGGTCCAAGAAGCGCAGAGAACCCCAAACAAAAGGAATCCAAAGAGGACCACACCAAGACACATCATCATTAAAATGCCAAGAGCAAAAGACAAAGAGAGAATCTTAAAAGCAGCAAGAGAAAGAGGCTCAATTACCTACAAGGGAATATCCATACGACTGTCAGCTGATTTCTCAACAGAAACTTTGCAGGCCAGAAGGGAATGGCAAGAAATATTCAAAGTGCTGAATACCAAGAACCTACAACCAAGAGTACTTTATCCAGCAAAGCTATCATTCAGAATTGAAGGTCAGATAAAGAGCTTCACAGATAAGGAAAAGCTAAAGGAGTTCATCACCACTAAACCAGTATTATACGAAATGCTGAAAAGTATCCTTTAAGAAGAGGAAGAAGAAAAAGGTAAAGATACAAATTATGAACAACAAACATGCATCTATCAACAAGTGAATCTAAGAATCAAGTGAATAAATAATCTGATGTACAAAATGAACTGGTGATTATAATGAATCAGGGACATAGAAAGGGAATGGACTGACTATTCTTGTGGGGGAAAGGGGAGTGGGAGATGTGGGAAGAGACTGGACAAAAATCGTGCACCTATGGATGAGGACAGTGAGTGGGGAGTGAGGGCGGAGGGTGGGGCAGGAGCTGGGAGGAGGGGAGTTATGGGGGGGGAAAAAAAGGAGGAACAAATGTAATCTGAACAATAAAGATTTAATTTAAAAAAAATAAAAAATAAAAAAAATAAATAAAGCAATAGCTCTTCTAACGGCCACTTTTAAGTTTGTTTCAGCCCCCTAGCCTGAGGGTTCGTGTGGGACATACCCAGATCTAGCTATGTCATCATCTCTAGACACAAACATGCTCAGGAGCGTTCCTCTCTTTGGTGTTCAATATTTGCCAATAATCCTTCAACCAGTCTTGCCCTTCTTGACCCTCTTTTTCCCTAGGATGAATTTTTACTTTTCTAGGCAGCTTTTTTATTCTTCCTGTAAACATACCCCTGGCTGCTCTTCACCAGTCCTCCAAATTATGCCCTAACACATGTGAATCAGACAATAAATACACACTAGGCTCATGTAGTGACCACTGCACACAGATTAAGGGCTCAGTCCCACAAGACTGTCCCACTTCATATGCTAATTATGAGTCCCAGGCAGTAATCTGTACTCTGACCAAGTGGCTATAAACTGGGGGTCTTAACAACCCCCACTTCAGGTTTAATAATTTGTTATAATGACTCACAGAACTCAGGGAAACATTTTACTGATTTACATAAAGGGATATAACTCAGAAATGGTCAGATGGAAGAGATATTGGGGCATTTGTGTGGAGTGGGCATGTGTGGAGCATGCATATCCTCTCTGGACATGTCACATTTCCAGGATTTTCTCAACATGAAAGCTTACAAAGTCTTATTATTTATAAATATTTTCAGACTGCAATCTCTACACCCACCTCCCCTTTCTTAGAAGTCAGTAGCTGGACCTGAAAGTTCCAACTCTCCAATCACTTTTTCTTTCTACTGATCAGCCCCATCCTGAAGCTATCTAAGACACCTATCCTATGTCTTCACCTTTAGCATAAACTTAAGTGTGATCAAGAGAGGTTACTTATGAATAATAGAAGATACTCCTCTCACTCAGAAAATTCCAAGGATTCTGTGCCAAGATTTGGGGACAAAGTCCAAATATACATTTTTATTATACAATATCCTCATGTTCCTTTTTGGGTATGTTAGAAAATAACTTGATGTTATATCAAATTATATGATATGATAATTAAAATTATGTGATATGACAAAGATCATCTATAAAAGAACCTTAAAACCAGGTGAAATCTAATTCAAGTGAGAAGATATACTAGTCATTTGCATCAAAAAAAATACCATAGACATTAGAAAACATTCTTCTCTTTCTGTTTTCTTTGTTGTTTTTTAAAAGATATGTAGTTGCAATATCATCCAAATCTCCCAATGAAGCACAATAAAATGAATTCACTGAAAATAAATGTATATGCCACCATTTAATTAGTGCTATTTATTTGAGGTGATGTGGTCCTAGTGACATCATGATTACCCAGAGTGCTTATTAAACATGAAGATTCCCAGGGGCACTGGGAATTTTTCAGGTAATTCCAGGTAGTATGCCAGGTAATCAGGTGCACACAAAATTTAAAAGCTACTGATTGAAGGAACTGATAATAACAATATAGATTGTATGCTGGAAATACTTGGTACAGATTTAATTAAGTTACACTGAAAAAAATAAATTTAAATTAGCATTGAATAAAATATAAAATGCAACTGCTAGTCAAGAAGAATTTGGTTTGGTGATATTATTGCTTCTGTCCAATGTCATGCCTGTTCCTTTCCCTTGAATCAAGATTTTACTTTATGTGCCAGCTAAAACTTTTAATGACTGTAATAACTTTCTAGATATATTAGTCAAATGTTTAAATCATCTCTGGTTAAAACTGCATGAGGCAATCCAGATGAGATAAATGGATATTTATATTTAAGTATGTAATAGATAAAAGATTGTGAAAAGAAGTGCTTTGTTAATAACTTCCACCTTTGTTTTTTTAGAATATTCTTTGGTGTAAAATGTAGAATAGTAATTTTCTTTTTCTATGAAAGAAACCTATTTCATACAACCTTAACCAGCTTTCACTCTGTACAGTCTTCTCTCTTTTCACTGAAGCATTCTTTGTCCTATCTTCAGGTTTTAAACTTTAAAATGCTTAAGAAAATTTTTTTTAATCTTCCTTCTCATCGGAATACAGAACACTTACCTGACTCACACTTAGAGAGTATATGAATTACATATGCAAAAAAGGAATCAGTCCAGTGAAGCAACTCTTTTCCTTCTTTGTTGGATATCAGTGTAGGTTCTAATGAGCTCAACTTCCTGGGGAGCATTTTAATGGTTTTCCCAAACTCCCCTGATGACCATGTTTATGCTGTGTTGATACAGAATACAGGACTTGTGTAGCAATTAGCATTCAAATGGATCACTGATTTCCCTTTTACTGAGTGGGTTGTCTGCTTCCCGGCTCAGAAATGGAATCCAATGAGTTAGAGCTTGTAATAATCAAGATGTATTAACAATTCAAATCCTAAATTAAACAATACAAGAGAGAGTATGCAAAAGGGTAGCATTATCCATGTCACAAACTTGTTAAACCAACAAAAGGAGCAAAATAATAGAGAGGGCAAATTTTCATGGCTAATGGTCTATTAGCAAATGTGAGTAGCAAGAAAATAAAATGCTATATATAATTCAACATGATATTGAATAATGGAATATGGTGATATTTAGGTTTAAAATTTTGCGATGTCTTTAACCACTGTTTATATTGTTTCCTACATAGTCATTGATAAAATTCAAGCAAAAGAAAAATGAAGTTAAATTTCAGCGTGCCTCATTGATAAATATTTTAGGATATTTTGGAATATGAGAATCACAAGTGTTTTGCAATCTCCTTAAAATCTACCATAGCATCTAAAAACATCTAACATTTTATATGAGAATATTGTGAGTCATTGATCCCCTGCAAAATCTCATGAAATGCTTCTCCGTACAATCCTTAGAGAAATGTGTGTCTATTTATACAAGTAAGTAGTAATACTTTGCTTTTCATCATTAAATTGAAAAGATGGAACAAATAAAAGTGGGATGATTTTGCACTTCAAGTCTTTAACAAATAACACTTATATAATTCATATACATATTATTGGTCTAATTATAATTTTCCTTATTTCTTAGTCTATGTTCATACCGAATGGTTAAAAATTAATGAAGTAACAAAGAACTTGAATTGAAAAAATAAAGAAAGAAAACTAATTTTACCGAATATCTCTCTCAACACTTACAAAAAAATAAAAGGATAGCATCTCGGTGAGCAATAACTTACCAGATTTGCAAAAGAACAAAATAGTCATTATTATTCATATCTACAAATGAATGGGAAAGCAGAAAAAATTAAACTCACAGTATTTTATTTAAAGAAATATTTTTGCTACATTTATGCTCTACACAAATAGCATGAATATATTTTTAGCACAATTAACCAAATACCCTCGAGCCTACTTTTCTGCTCATGGCTTTAGGCTGGTTAATGTGAAACTTAATTTGTGCTAATCTTCTCAAGGTTAGTAAAGTGTGAAATATACTGTACATTGGATTTACCCAACTTACAGTAGCATTGAATCAATGTAAAGTTTTAGAAAGTAATGTGTTATAGTTTTTTAATAAAATAGAGACTGCAACTAAGAAGAGCTCTTAAAATAAAGGTAGGAATTACAGGATGACACTAAAGTTGCATTTACAAACTATTTATCTTAAAGCTGGAACTCGAGAGCTTTGGAGAAGTCACCTGAATGCGGCCCTTAACAAATGTTTGTTCTGTTTTCAGAACTATCTCATCTAGTAGTGAATAATAATGTAATTGTCTAGGTCCAGAGAAGCCAAAATTTGAAGTTTCTCTTCTGTATAGGAATTAACTTTCCCAATTATCTCAAGCTAAAAAAATATGAGTCCCCTTATATTTAGGGGACTCTGAAACCATTAAGTGGCCTAGTTAGTTACATACCTGGTCTAGTGACATACCTGATTCATCTAAAAAGCAGTAGTGGCATGTAAACAAGTTTTAAATGCACAGTAGTTGGTAAGAAAAATGGGTGTGGTATACAATTTGTATTCTGAACGCGCAAGGCTATTACACTGAAAGAAAATTCTACAAAACACTTAATGGATTAAACTTGAAAAGGAGTAATGATGTGAAAAAAATATATAGGAGAAGAAGCAAATTGCATGCAATAAGGCAGAAAATAAAATTCAGTGAGATTTAGGTTTATACAAACAGAGTTATCTCAAATATGCTGCAGTTTGCATTATTTTCTGTGAACTAATAACAAAGCTATAGAAATGTGCTAAGGGTTGAATAACTTAATCCTATAAAATTAAAGTACAAGTGTGTTTGCATGTGTATGTATCAATACCATTTAGCTACATGATATTGAAAGTCATATTCTAACCATACACCAGCATTTAAAAGAAATGAAAAGCAAAATAATTTAGGAATTCATTTTAAAAAATGATAGCAGCCCTATTAATCTCTAATGATCTAAATGTGGTTGGATAAAATATACAAAATTCTTTGAAATTTAAAGTTATATGCAATACAAGGGGCTATGACATATACTTTACATGGCAAAGGCAGAAAAAATAATGTATTGTGAAAGCAAATTTAGTCTTTTATATGACTATGAATACCCATTTGTGGGACAAATACACATGTTATTATTCCTTTATGAAGACGATAGTATGAAACCACTTTTATTATGATGAGTTATTCATTATGGAAGCTAGTCAAGCTGGAAATAGAAACATGGTGGAAAAAATGTCTTAGTCATATTTAGAATGGCTTTACTTAAAAGGGAAGAATTTAGAGAGGGAAAAAAAATTCACAGTTTAAATTTTCTTTTTCTTAAGGAAATTTTATCTCCTGATTTCAGAAAAGGCTTATATTTCAGATCCATTTTCTAACAGATGCAAACATTTCTCTATAATTTGTAGTATTGTAAATAACTTGTCTAGAGAAGATTTTGAATAACACACCACTGGTATCTTTTAAAATAGTCTGGAAAACACATCTAAGAATGTACGGTAGAGAACTTTCTATCAGGTGGGTGGAATAATTCTATTGATTAGAATTAGAAAAATAATGTACTACCTCAAGATAATCAATGCTTAACTATGGCTGTACTTTTGTTGTATTCATAATTATTCATGTATAATGAAACAGTTAACACCCTATTTATTTGTAAGTGTGTGGTAATCATGTAATTTTCTACCTTAATAAGTGACTTAAGTTTTCATATCACCAGTTACATGGGATTTTAGTGATCCATCTTTGCAGGACTAAGTCATATATATATTGCATCTTCTCAGGCATGATTCCAAATTTAAAAATGTTATAACTTATCTTTACCCATTCAAATTCTAATCTTTCTTCAGAAATTAGCACTGGGTTTCATTTTCTTTATGAGACATTTTAATATTTTTAGTCAACACTGATTTTTCTATTTCTGATCATCTAGATCACCTGATTTAAACATTTTTAAGACTTTTTATTATTTTTTAGAAATACTAGGAGAAAGTTTAGGGTCAAGTTTTGCAATATCATGGTAGAAAAATATATGCTCAAATAAGACTGGCAAACAAAAAGCTTTAAAAGAAAAAGAGACTTTTGATGGCATAAAACTTGTCAAAGGAGATCATAAAGTCAAAAGTCAAAAGGTAAACAAACTTAGGGGAATAATTTATAATGCAATTGCACAAGACTAAAATGAAATGTCAATAAATGTATGAAAAGATATCAAGCTGATTAAGAGTTGATGATTTACAAATGAAGTAACAATGAGATTAATAGTATGGCTACCAATCTCTATTTCCCTAACTTGACTAATTTTTTCTTCATAGCACTTAACATCATCTGACATATATTTGCTTTTTTACCTGTTAATTATTTGTGTTTCCCTCCTAGAATATAAGCTCCATTAAAACACACCATGTGTCTTTTGTTTACTGTTTTAATATAATACTTACAGCAGTTATGATATACAGGAGGAACAGAACAAATATGAATATAAATTATTACTTTATTCTCACCCACTGGTAAAATTGAAAAAAATAATAATTCTATCTATTGCTGACTAGAATGTGGGGGAAATAATAGTCTTCACATTGCTAAAAAAAAAAAGTGTGAATTAGTATAGTCATTTTGGAGAGCAATTTTATAATAGCTGTTAAAATGAGACACTAGATCTAGCTCCTGGATTTCTTTCCTAGAGAAATGAAAGCACTGGTATGTAAGGATGTCTAGAAAAGTCTGCATAATGCATCACTATTGCTAAGTACAAAATGCAGAAAGAAAGAAAAAGATGAATAGTAACCAACAGGGAAAAGGAGTACATTTCTGTACATTGATGTTATGGAACTTTTTGCTGACAAAAACAAACAAAAAATGAGTCTAAGCTTTTCTAGATGATTTGGAAGAATTTCTACTAATATTGGGTGTGTGTGGGGGGGGTGCGGACAGGAAAACAAGTCTATATCTTTCCTTTTTAAAATAAGAATGACCCCAAACTGTATTGTACCTACACATGTTTGTGTATGGCTACATGAGCCTGGGAGAAAAGCAAAGTCAGCAATATTTGTTAACATGGATTATGTATGAGGATCGTGATATGGGAAACTAAGGTAAGAATGAATAAGGGAGTGGCTGGCAAAATAAGAATAGATTTTTAAAAGAACATGCTAACAAAATCAACATTGATTCATTATTAAGTTGATATATTTATATCAAATTATACATGCAAATATATAGAAATGTAAAGTGTCTGAATGAAAAAAAAATCTCATAGAATACAAATGATCAGTAAATAAGATTTAAGAGGAAAAAAGTTACAAAAAATAATGTGAGAGGGGATGTCCAGGGAAGCAAACACACTCAGAACTCGCTATTGTCTATTATCTTTCATCAAAAATCCAGTTTCACATTTGAGCTGTAGGTTCCATCTTTAATTTTTTTTACTACAAGTATTTTTCCAAGTGGTATTCTAAGCATGGTGTTTCCATCTCCTCTCATCCAGCTTTCTGCAAACTCTTCTGCAATCTGAGAATCCCACGAATCTGCCCCTTCAAAGGCTCATCCTACTAGTCCACCTGCATCCTCCCCACAGTGAAACTTGCACCTCCCATGACTTCTGATGAGTTCCCTTGTGTTGCTTCCTTCTCACAATTCACATATTCTCAGTCACGTTTTCTAGTTTTCCTTCCTCCACACCTTACCTAGAGTTGTGTATGATCAATAGAAAATGTTTATTTATAAAAAGGAAAAGAGAATAGTAACTTTGTGAGGCAATAGCGATGTTAATTATTTTGATTGTGCTGACCATTTCACAGTATACACATATATCAAAACACCAAGGTGCACAGCTTAAACTGTATATATTAAAATGTCTGAATGAAAAAAAAATCTCATAGAAGACAAATGATCAGTAAATAAGATTTAAGAGGAAAAAAGTTACAAAAAAGAATGTGAGAGGGGATATCCAGGGAAGCAAACAATATACATATAACTTGTATGCATCAATTATACCTCAAAAAAGCTGATAAAAAGCAAGCATGTAGAAGCATTTGCTCTGAACTCTAAGGAAAGAGATACAGGTAAAAGGAGATTATACAACAAAAACAAGAAACACATACTTCAAATTTCAAGGCCAAAAACAAGTTTTCAGGAGCATTAATTGCAACCCTTTGCTTAAGAAAATGAATAGATCTTTTTTTCCTAAGGCTCAACATGAAGCTAAAAACTAGCTTGAAAAAAATGCAGATAGAGTAGTTTAACTAGCTTTTTGGTTTAGAAAAAGAGCTCTGAAAAAAGAATATTTTTTCATGGATCAGTAGAAGCAAAACACATAGTTCTAACGCATTTTGGAACAGAAGTTAGTGAAAACTAACAAAGAAAACTGTATCAGGACAATAGTAGTTAATGAGATTGAGGTAAGGAGGAAATGAAATTCTTCAACTTCCTTTATGTTTAGAATGGTATTTTGTATTGTCTGTACTATGTTATTATTGTAATTTAGCATTTAACTTAGGTAAAGAAAAATTATAGTAAGCAGTGCAGCTCCCCTTTTGATATGTGATGAAAAACTCAGTATTGCTTTCCTCTAATAAATATTTTAATGTCCAATCAATCTTCTGGAATTGGGAACTTGGCTTTATTTTGTTCTTAGCCCCAAATGTTTCACTTACCACCCCCTTTTTCTAGGCTCTCCTTCATTACCTAAATTAACATATTCCATTATTTATCTACTTATCTACAGCTTCAGATAATGCAGAATGAAGGCCAATGCTTTCACAGAAAGTCAAGATATTTGTTCTGAAATTATCCCTTAGTACTGCACAAGTAAATTTTTGGAGTTAAAAGTGAAGCGTAAAACAAAAGGTGAAGCAGTTTTCATATTGAACACTTTTGTTCTAGACTGTTTGCTTTACATTATTGGCCAATATGTGTGGATATTTTTTTGGAAAAAGCAACAACAAACAAGTTAAAGCATTTTTTTCGTAGCACAAATTCTGGTGCAGAACGAGGTATGGGCAGACATGACTGATTCATGGCCAACTTTGGAAACAGATGGTCTCAGAATAGCGTCCTATTCCCATACCAGGTGTTTGATGACTTCATGATGTTCCCCAGATGTTTAAATTCCTTCTGTTATATAACTTTACAAGAAGACACCCTGATCTTCTAAACATACCTAAACTCCCATGGTGCAATGAAATCACTCCATATTCTGTATCTTTTTCTCACTTTTTAAAGGTAACAACTGCTAATCTGACCAAGTAAGTCGTTTTAGACCAAAAGTCACTAAATCTATTTTTTGGAGCAAAGCAGAGTGCAGTTCTTTAACATGAATAAATATAAGCAATGCAGACCAGCTACCTGACCCTTCTCTCTACTAGCACCCATAACTTATGGCAAAGTGTTTTAACTTCATACAAGGTTTGGGTTGAACCTGCCTGAAGCCAGCTTCACTGGCATAGAATATTCTTTTCTCTCAATCTTTGCCCCTTGTTAATGGGTCCAAGATGATTGAAGATGGTGAAGGTATTGAAAACAATATCGCTGGTACAGACGCAGCACTCCCACGCTACAATCACATTTTAAAGAAGCAGTATATATAAGTAGTCTTTCATATGAAAGAAATTCTCAGAAATTCTGAGGATCGTGTGTGTGTGTGTGTGTGTGTGTGTGTGCGTGTGTGTGTCTCACTTTATTCAATCTTCAATTTATGTGGTGCAAGTCAATATCCTCTCCCAAATTGAGTATTCCAATTTGAAATGCCATAAATTTATTTGCACTATTTTTTATTGTCTAATAAGTGGCATTACCTCTGGTGGGGCATAGTTGTGTCAATGTATGAGCACTGGTTTTTAAGAGAAAGGCTCTACTATTTCCTTGAAGAAGATGAATATATTATGAATTTCAGTTAAATATTCTTTCATTACTCATTCTTAAGAGAATTTGAGATTATCATTCTTTATCCCTTCACAAGTTCTGTTGAGAATTGGAACTTGCTTAATTCATTTTGATTTTTGAGATTTTATTCTCAAAGCAGTTCAATGACAAGGAATAGACTGACTTCTTTTTCAATTTTAAGAATTTTTGGTCATTAAAACTATTTTTAGTTGAAGTTTAGAAGTATTGCAGATATAGGTTTCCTTTTGAAACATGGCTTTGAATGAAATGAGAGTCATAGAACCCATCCGTAGCATTATTTTATGCTCTCTCTTCTGTTTTAAGATTTCCAAAGAATTAATTAAAAGTTGATAGGATTGCCCCTTAAACCAATTATCCCTTTAGTATGAAATGCTGACTATACATTACTGAGTTTTCAAATAAGTTGAAAAAAATTTCAGTTAGGCAACAGCATTACCTTAATTTATAAACATTAACACAAAAAACATCTGACTGTTTAAACAATAACTCCACACTGTATTATCAGTATTATCTCTTTCTGCTGTTCATAAGTCTACCAGATACATCGCCAATCTATAATAACAGTGCACAATCATGCATATTTTCTCTGATATTGAATAGAGTGTTCCAGCTGATGTGTTTCTGAAATCTAGAGGCAGCATTTCACCAGATTTATACTGTGTTTCAATTTCTCAGTTGATGAACTTCCCTAACCTGTTTGTCTTTTCAATCTTGCAGTATGGAGGACTGATGGCTTCAGGGACTTTTGGCCTTTAACCTTTAAATCCATTTTCTTGTTATTGTATCATGACTGTCCCATTTTCCATATACACATTTAATTTTTTTCTTCCACATATATGCGCACACACACAAACAATATGAGATTAATAAAAGTTACAGGCAGTGATTGAAATTACTTGAATTGTAAGGATTTTGTTTTCATGCTATCAAAAAAAAAATCTTTGAAAAATAACAGCTAGTATTTGTATGCTCTTATCATGGCAAGTATTGTTGCTAAGAGTCTAACCGAAATCCCTTCATTAAGATGAGGAATTAAAGCTCGGAGATGTTGAGTAACTTTCTAGATTCAAATTCTGGCTGGAAAAATTCACTCTCCCTAGTAGATTTAAGTTACTCAACATCTCTGAGCTTTAACTCCTCATCTTTAAATGAAAGGCTTGAGTTTAGATTCTTAGCAACACTCCCAAGAACAATGGAAACAAACTCATGGATAAGAGCAGGCAGACAGCTCTGGTGGGGGGTGGCGGGGAATGTGGTGGCACTGAGTAAAAAAAGAGAGAGAGAGAGAGAGAGAGAGAGAGGGAATTCATGGACATAGACAATGGTGTGGTGATTGTGGGGGGTGGAGAGGAAGAGGACATAGAGGGGATAAATGGTGATGGAAAATAAAGTAAAATACCTCCAGATTCCAAGAATAATGAGAGGTCACTAAACCTAGTTTCTATAATAAAATGAAAATGTTTTGGCTCAATATAGATTGCTAAATTAGTGAATAATTGAAGTAAGAAATGAGCTCTCTCTACAGGCAATTCTCATTTTAGGAACAGATTTAATTATTTTTTAAAAAACCATTGACTTGCACATTTTAAAAAATATATTTTATTGATTTTTTACAGAGAGGAAGGGAGAGGGAGAGGGATAGAGAGTTAGAAACATCGATCAGCTGCCTCCTGCATACTCCCCTACTGGGGATGTGCCTGCAACTAAGGTACATGTCCTTGACCAGAATCGAACCTGGGACCCTTCAGTCTGCAGGCCGACACTCTATCCACTGAGCCATACCGGTAAGGGCAGATTTAATTCTTAATGTTCAGTAATAGCTCTACTATTTGAACCTCAAATTCATTTTCTCACAAAGGCTTCAGTGACCAGAGAAGATTATTGACCTCTCACTTAAACAACAGATCATTCTCTTTTTCCCTTATTTAAATTAAATTTATTAGGGTGACATTGGGTCATGTGATCACATAGGTTTCTGGTGTGGGTTTCTATGTTACAGATCTGCATATTGCACTATGTGCCCACCACTCAAGGTCAAATCTTCTCCCATCACTATATATTTAGATTGTTCTTAAATAATTTAATATCTCTATTAATAGTATGATATTGTTAATATCTTAACAATTGATATTTTAGAAAATATCACATTTTCAGTCTGCGACCTTACATTACAACTCCCTGAATACTGGCACATCACCTAGGTGATGTCTCATTCTCATTTGAGAATCAAAGTGATAGATCAGGGAAAGTCAAAGTAGCAAGAATATAACCTGATGAAAATTCAGTAAAAATGTTTCTATTTCCAGTCTTTATATAGTATTATGTATTAGCCTATACAATTGTTTGGGTATAATTTACTGGTTAATTCTTGTTTTTCCTTTTTAGTTTGTTCTTTGTAATTGATGGGTAAGGTGTTGTAATATTTCTTAGTAGTTCTATAAACCTTTCCGAAAATAAGTTGAGAAAACAAGAATAAAACTTGCCCCAATATGTCACTAAATATTCATAGTTCCTTATCTGCATAAAACGTCGCCATAAATCCAATAAATCTGCAAAATTTTGACAACAGCATGGTTGATTTTCATAAATACATTTTGTTTCCTAAAAATGGGCAGGAGAGGGGATATTGCCAAACTTTCCAGTTTGTCACATCCTAAATTTTTTCAATGTATATCTCCATTTTTAAACATTGGGGATTTTAAATATAATTTAGTTGTTTCTGGTATATTTAGCATTTTTTTTTGAGCCACCTGAGAATTGCATCGATGTGCTATTTCTGCACACTAATGAAAATGTCAAAGATCAGGCTTAAAAATGTTAAATAAAACTGAGCCAATCAGTCCCCTACTGTTGTTCATTTTGAGGCCAACTTTATTCAAAGACTGCTTTACTCCCTGTTGTTACTTCTTAGCTAAGCCTGTAATTGTCAGTAAACATTATCAAACAGGTTTTGGGATTGACACTGTGAAATATATGCTCTTGACTATGATCAAAAGTAACCATTCAAAAGCAGGATTAAGTCAAATATCATTAATTTGAACTGCTCACAAGAGGAGTGCTGCAAATCGCCCGACACCAAAGCACCCCATCACCCTCACAAATGTTCTCAGATGCCCTCAAGGATTTATTCTAGTCCATATTTCTGTGAAAACCACCAGGAATTTAACAAAAAATTTAAAAAAATTTTCCTAATTGAAAGGATAAGAAATATTTCTTTCAAAGATTTTATAAATTTAGGAAATCACACTGGTAGAGACCACTATTAACATCATATTTTCTTCCAAATAGATTTCATAAATTTGATATTGTAGCATATTTGAAATTTTGTGTTCATATCCTGATGTTTTTCACTTAACATATATACTGTGATATGATTTAAACATGTTTACCTTACATTTCCCAGAAGTAATTTCTCTAGTTAAATTTTAAGTCCACATTTCAATGTTAGTTTTTGTTATCTCTTACTTTTAATGATAAAACACTTGATCTGCCATTTTATTTTTATAGCAAAAAACAGACCGAGCAACTTCATGATACCCTTTCTTCTCTGTCTGGAATCCGATCTACCAAAATGGAGACTCACACTTGAGCCACATTCTCGGAACTCTCCTGGCTGCTCGCATGTTGATTCTCTTAGCCATCATTTTTTATCCTTTTGTCAATACTCTAAACTGTAAAAAGGATAGGCAGATGCAGTTATCAGAAAGAAAATATTACTGTCGTATCATCAAATATAAACATTGAACCAAGAGGGAATGCAAAATAATTGTTTGCTTTGGACATTAAGTCCCTCATCAGATCCTAACAAGGCATCTATTTTCACTATTATAATAACAACACCGGCTTCACTTTTTTTGCAAAGGCCCTCTTCTGTTAGCTGGGCCAAATGTGAGCCAGGGCCCCAGAATGCGCTTAACACCTCACCTCCCGAAATGAGGAGTGCTGAGGGAAAACTCCACCTTGCCAAGTTTCATTCAAAAGATAATGCCTGCCATGCACAACACCCTTCCCAGCCATAATGATATGAAGTTAATTAAGACACGGTCTTTGCCCTCAAGAAACTCACAGTCTGATGTGAGATAGAGATAAGTCCCTGGTTACATAATATCATGATAACAAATGAACAAGTAATACAATGGATGAGCCTAAAATCAGACTATGAGGTAAGAAACGGATTCCTGGAGGTGTCGTTTTAGCAACTAGGAATTAGTAAGATAAGCCATATGTATCCTTGTGTGTGTATATGTGTGTGGTTTGTATGCATGGGGACAAATTACACAGAATATTCCAGGAAGAATAGAGGTGAGTTTAGGGAAACAAAGGACTCATTATCCTAAGTAAATTAGGTGCTAGGGGAGGGGTATAAGATAAAAGAGGTAGACATACATTAGAAGAAGAAAAACTTTAAACCTCCCCCCAAGATGTATATCTGAAAGCTCTAAAGAGAAATTTAACAGTGTATAGAGGGAATGTTACATGTTTAAATTTATATTTCACCTGCAATATGGAAGATGAATTAGACAAAGGGAATATACTGGAGGCTGTAGACCATTTCATGGATTTTGATATACTAAGACTGCAGTGGTGGCAGTTGGGAGTGTTATGCCCAGATTCCAAGATCCCCAAAGAGCCGCCAGGGAGCTAGGTCAGATGCAAAAGCATAGAGCCTTTATTCAAGCTCGAGCTAGGTCCCTCCGCTCCACCAACGCAGCGGCAGTATGCGAAGAGCCCCGAGTTTCAAAAGAACAAAGGTTTTATAGGGCTAATCATTTGGGTGGGCTTAGGTGGGTGAAGTGGGCGACAGTGATTGGTCTGTTCCAGGTCAGGGTTTTATTCCAGGGTTTTAGAGCAGGGACTTACAGCACAAAAGGAAGGAGGTGGTCAGCATACTTTTGGCCTTAGGTTAGTTCCCCTTGTATTCCTATTGGCTGATTTAAGGGCGGGCTAGGCAACTGACACATTCTGTGGTTTTTCTCGGAAGAGGGGTCATGTCAGGGACACAGCTACACAAGATGGAGGAGTCAGTCCTGCTCTGCCCTTTCAGGAGCAAGACTGGTTCAGAGAGAAATTTAAGATTTTGAATCCTCAGTTCTACATCCTACATCCTGAATGTCTCAGCAAGCTGGAGAGATAGGTAACCACTTCCTTTTACTTAAGGTGCCTATTTCCCCGTATAATGAAGCTGAATTGAAACCACCTTATTCTAGTATCTTCACATGCAGTCACCAATTGCACTGATACACTCCTAATCGGAATGCTTTTAAGGACCATTGTTGAAAAAGAAAAATCAAAAGGCACAGTGAAGAAGTCACAGCAGGAGAAGGTGAACAATGTGTACATTGATGGTGGCCGTAGAAGGGGGGTAGGTCCATCATTTTACCCTAGTGTTGGTGGAGGCGGGGAGGCTGAAGCTACATCAAGCTACTCTCCCCTCCGGGGTCATCATTCCTCCATCAACAACCTGAGGCTGGGACCTTGACCCTTGTTCATTCTGCTGTATGGAGAGCTCTTGCTAGAGAGCAGAGACAGTTCTTGCATTGAAAAGACCAACCAACTGTCCTTTTCAAATTTCACTGCCCTCCACACAGCTCTGTCAGTAGAAAAGCAAATACCCCTCCCAGCAAAGCAAGGCCTGGAGCTCCTGGTTAGGTTGACATATTGGTGCTGAAATCAGATGGCTGGTAGAGGTGTAGTGCAGGAAGTACAAGAAACAGTCCAAGGAGTGGAATCTTGAAGAGAACAACATGAGAAGCTAAACTGAAGAAGCTGTAGAGTTATAAAGAATCTTAGTGGAAGATAGCAATCAGGGACACCAGAAAATGCACTAAAGTTCAAAGCCAGAGAATTTGGGGCTTTTAGAAAAATGTCCTGATTGGAAGAAATTACTGGAGATGATGCTTTATATAGGGAGCAGGAAGCCAACAAAACCACTAAAGGTTCCAAAGAAAATACCCATGATGAAGTGGAAAAGTCCCTCCATGTTCACTTTTCTCTATGTATCTGGGTGTTTGGCATGATAAATAGGAAATCCTCAGACAGCTGGCTGATTTTTCCCATATTCATCTCAATGTGAATTGTGATGCAGACAGGACTGAAATGTAACCAGTAGTTTATTCTTGATATTAAAAGAAATGTACTAGGAAAAATATCTGTATGCTTTCATCCAGGTGCTGGAATTATCATAAGCATTTGTGAGACCTCCTCTTGTCTCTGATGGATAGTATAAAGAAACAATCGACCTAGTTCGTGGGAACCTTATACACTTCTGGAGAGATGTAAAAATAACTTAAAAAATTAGCCCACAAGCTTGTGCTTCAAAAAATAGGACACACCATGGTTAGATTTGAATGAAAAATAAAAACAAATATTGTTAAGCAATGTCTACACAAAGCCACAAATCTCAAGAGTAGATACTTTTTTAAAAATGTCCTGAGTTGGGAAACTCAAGATGGGTTCCAACAGATTTGCTTTCTCAAGGTACCTTTAGACCTGGAGACAATCATAGGACAAAAACAGACCTTTTAAGAAGAATACTGATGGCCAAACACTCCCCTGTTCCAGACTCATAGTGCAAGATCATGAGTCCAAAAGGAAAATAATAGTACACAAGCACTTTGTCAAGAACTCACCATGGTCTGGCTCTTGCTCTTGTCATGTCTTGTCATATCACTCCTTAGCTCATCTTTATATCTTCTGAAAGACATAGCAATCCACAAAAACTCTTTGTTCATTTTATTTGCTCAGACCTTTATGCATGCCTGCATGTGTGCATGCACACACACACACACACACACACACACACACACACGAGCTTTGAACTCCAAAGCAGAACACAGCTCTACTGTTGCTATTTGTTTCTATTAAGAGTATAATCAAAATTTATCCAAGCATTTCAGACATTCTTCTAATTAAGATTTTGTAGCTTCTCTCAGTAATGTATTTGTTTCTTTCCTGACCTCTCAAGAGTATTTTTAAATGAAGGTTATTGTGATTATACTGTGAGAAAGCAACTTTCTTCTATTTCAGCCTTATTTATCCTACTCAGAGCCATTTCTAGGCTATTGTCCAAAATAGCCTCTAACCATCTAAGCTGTTCAATGAAGTGTATCAGAAAGCAATCTTTGAATTAGCTCTCAAAATATGTTCTCTTCCTTCATTTGAACATAGTTGCATGCCAATCAACAGCAAAGCAATTAAAATTCTGCCAGGATCAAAGAACGTGCCTTGCTACAGCCTTGCCAATCTATAAAAGCATTTCCTCATCTCTTTTTGTTAAGGCTCTGGTGATCTGCACTACAGAAATATCCAAGAATGTACTTATGCTTTTCATAATTCTTTATCTATTTCCAAATATATGTCAACAAATTTCTTATACATGCTGTCAGTTTCCAGTTTTCCCCACCTTAGGCTGCTCTGTTTGACATTTCCCCTCCTTTGCAAAGCACCTGTCTTTACTTCAGTATTCCTCCTTTCATCTTGGAGGTGCTTACATTTGACTTTAATATCTTCACTGAGGCTACACTGCTTGAGGACTCATCACGTCTTCTAGCTATTGTGCATATTAGTTTTCTTTATGTGTTCTTCTTTTGTTAATAAGATCATCTTTTTGCAGATTTTTTATGCAATCTATTGTATCCAAGCACACTCTGATATTAACTCCTTTGAATTAGTCAGAAAATACATTGCTGTGGGAGGCAGGCAATCTCTTTCTGGATTATTCTGTCATCTCATCAATAATTGAAAAGACCAGCTAAGTAATTTTCCATACTCTCTCCTAATCCTTTTGTTCCCCACTGAGTGCATTTGAGATGAACTCACACCATTTCACTCAAGAATTTTAAAGTTTTTGGGGTGTTCAGAGCACAGCTGTGACAGAATTATAAGAAGCAGACCAATCAATTTCTGTGAACCCCAAACTGTCTATAAATGTAAAAAGACATGGAGAATTGCTGCAATTAATATAAATAATTTAAGCAAAAACTATGTCAGCTAAAAAACCTAGGTAACTGAGGCAAACCTATGTTTTGGTTTAAATGATATAAGTGATTACCTACATTTAACATTTTACTTTGCATAAAATTATTGGACAGGGTCATGCATCTATAAAACCTTTATCTCTAATTATTATGATATTTTTGCTTTAAATGTAAAAATATGTGTGAGAAAATTTAAACAACTACTAGTTGAAATCTGGGAAATTCAGGTCTTATATTTAATCTTTTTCACTTTTTTCTATAGACATCATCTCATTTATGGAAGTGCCAAACCCTAATATTTTATTCTCTTCCACTTGTCCCTCAAATAGTTTCTTCTTAGAAGGTCAATATTTTAAAAATTATATTTCTCCAGAGAAGTTCCTTTGTCAAATCCATCCTGAACTTGTGACATTAGAAGTTCTCCATGGCTGCTTTCATTTCTTTAGAGGCTAAACGTAGTTTCTTGTCATGTCATGGATGACCCTTTCGTGGCCATTGGTTTTACAGAAAACATCAAACTGCTCAATAAGTGCCATATCTGACAGTACTCACAATTTTTAGAAAAACTTAGACTTTCCTTTAAAAAGCAACTATAGTATAGCTTACCTAGTATACTATATGTTTTTGTTAAAAATTTCATGATCATATCTTATTCTACAATGTACCATCAATATTTTTAAATTCTATTTTGAGATCAACCAAATAATTCCATTTTTTGGTGAATATTAATAACAAATATGGCATCAACTTTTTTTGTGTTTCATGAATTTCTTTTAAGATTTGTGTTTATTTTTTAATGATTTAATTAAAAGGCAGCAATAACTTTATACTATAGTATAAGATATTATCAAGTGAATTTTACTTTTTTTTGAATTTTACTTTTAAAATGAATCTTTAGATTTCACTGACCCAACAAAGAATATCCTATGACAATTGCAATGATTGACAGTCGGATACCTAAATCACTAATACATAGGACATCAAACATTTATTAAATTCCTCTCTATATAATGATACTATCCTAGATAATAAAAGGTTAATATGCAAATCGACCAAACAGCAGAACAACTGGTCACTGTGACTCACACTGACCACCAGGGTGCAGACGCTCAATGTAGGAGCTGCCCCCTGGAGGTCATTGCACTCCCACAGGGGTAGCACCGCTCAGCCAGAAGCTGGGCTCATGGCAGGCAAGTGCAGTGGCAGTGGCTGGAGCCTCTCCCACCTCTGAGGCAGTCGGATATACCCCGAGGGCTCCCAGACTGCAAGAGGGTGCAGGCCAGGCTGAGGGACAAATTTCGTGCACCAGGCCTCTAGTTAATAATAATTGAAGTTTTTTTTTTACCAGGTAATCATATGCTTGATATACACAATATGTGCTCCTATGATGGAGTCTGTTATTCCCTAATTTGTTTATTCATCCAGTCAACAGGGGTGAAGCAATCACTAGATTCCTCCACTGTTCTTTATGGAGGAGATACATGAACAGAGACCTAAACAGCAAAGGGGGCCAGCTGTGTAGTGATATGGAGTAGAGTGGGGACTATAAGAAGCAAAGAAAACATCTATATCATCTAATGTGAAGGCCATAAGACAGAAAGGAGTTATGTTTGAGGAACAGAAAGAAGACAAGTGTAGTTGAAGCATAATATTTCAGGAAAAAAAGTATGGCAAAAGAGATCAGAGTATAGGCCTTGTAGGCAATAGGAAGGAGTGTAAAGGAATGATACACTCTAAAATCTAGGTAGAGAATAGGGGAAACAACCCTTGTAGCAATATCAATCAAAATGCATTTACATATCTACTTGGTCTACTAGCACATATGTGAATGAAGTTTGAACAAGGTTATTTATCACAGCATATTAGCAAAATATTAAAAACAACTAAATTAGTATAGGAGGAAAAAAGAAAAGAAAACAGAAAATAAGTGAAATAATAATAATGAATTTATAATGTAGTGATAATGGATAAAGATATATAGAGAAAAAATAAAATGGAAAAAAATGAGAAGAAAGGGAAAAACAAAACAAGGAAAATTAATAACAATAAGAATAGGCAAAATTAGAATAGAATCAAAGGAAAGAGAGAAATTAGAGATATGCAAGAAAAGAGAAGAAAGAAAAAAGGGGGGGAAAAACAAACAACAACAATAAAAATATCCACTCACACACACAAACAAAACAACCAAAGCGCACACACACACACACACACACACACACATTCACTGAAAAACTTTTGGGTCTGCCACTTGGTGCGTCTTTCCTGGGCCCCCTGGAAGCTTCTCTGATGCAGGTCAATGTGGGTTACTCTCCCTTTCAGCCCTGGGCAACCTGATTGAGGTCCAAGGGGTTGAAGCCCCTAGTAATCTAGTGGGAAGGAACTCCTTAGCCCACAGGGTGAGTCTGCCTTGAGTCTCATGACTTGATTGTCCCTGTTCTAAGCTGTACTCCCTTCCCCCATGGAGCAGGGCTCTGCAGCGGTATCCTGGTCTTGGCCCGGTGGTTTGATCAGACTTGTGTTGGCGGTGGTGCCAGTAGCTTGTAGGAAAGTGGTGGGGGCAGGCCTTTCCTCTCCTTTTAGTGCCTCAGCTCTGTCCTGTTTGCTGGCATCTCCTCTCTGTCACCTACAGGGGCACAGATTTCCTCCCAGGGGTGCCCCCCTTGCCTCAGGTTGCTGTAGGTGAGGTCAGAAACAGCTGTTTTGCTGGTGGGCAAGAGGGGGACCTCCCCTGTATTCCAGGTGGGCATGATCTCCTTCCAGCCCCCTTTCTGCTCACCTGCATGAGTTTTTACAAGAAATAGAAAGCCCCCCAGATTCGATGTTAAATGTGTCCTTCAGATCCCACTGGTGTAGCTGACCCTGAGCTCCACTGAGTGGCCCTTCCCACTTTTCAAAGGAGCTTCCTAGGCTGCAGGATGGCGGGAGCTAGTGCTACTCTATCCAGGGACTTCAGCCCCAAGCTTCCACTGCTGCACCCACTCCGCAGTCTCCACAATAAGTGCCTTCAGGGCCTCCTCTCACAGGCCCAGGCCCTCCCATCTCACCTACAGATCTGTAGCCTCTTCAGTCTCCTCAGGTCTTCAGTTTAATAGGTCCAGGTCAGGGGTGGCTACATCTACCAGCAGGCCTTCAGTATGGTTCCTCTCCCCGAGCCCTGGTGGTGGAGCCAAGCAGCTGGGCTTTAGGGTGGCAGTGGCAGCATAGTAGCAGTGGCAGTGGTTGAGTACATGGCAGAGGCAAGAGCCCTGCCAGGTCAGTGGTGATCACACGGCACTGGCACAGTGTCCAGGCTGGGTCCTGTTGGGTGCACAGGTTCAGGCTGGGTGCGAGCCAGGCACACAGAAGAGCCAAAGGTGTCTGTTGCAGGCTTGCTGGCCTGCATTGTGACCTCTGTGGGCACATGGGGACTAGGGCGGAGTGAGTCCAGATGGTGGCGAGGCTTGATTCCTAGCCACTGCTGCTCTCCAAAGCCTCCTTCCAAGGAGAACACTGTAAAACTTTCAAGATGGCACAGTCTCAAGCCAGAGCCCAGCCAGGGGAGTGGCTGTGGTGGTAGCAGAGGCTCCTTGTGGTCTGAAGCCGTCAGCTGCAGACGTGTGGGATCTGGCTGCTGTTGCCTTAGGTGCAGGGCCAAGAGCTGTCTGTGGCAGGTGTGCTAGGGCTCTCTCTGCTGCTGCTGCTACTGTTTGCTTAAGTGCTTGGATTGAGGATTGTGTCCTTGGGCACCCACTGGGTCGGGACAGGGCTTCCCTTGGGTTCAGGTCCTGGGTATGGCTAGTCTGGGTGGTGGTGAGGTTGGGTGCCTAGCCACTGCTGCTCTGCCGCCTCCTCCCAAGGAGGACCTTGTAAACCCTTCAGGATGGCATTGTCTCCAAGCCAAAGCCCAGCAGGGGGAGGACCTGTGGCAGTAGCAGAGGCTCTTTGGCCAGCAGAACCCCCAACTGCCCACCCCCAAGTCTCTCTCTTCTCTCTCTCTCTCTCTCTCTCTCTCTCTCTCTCTCTCTCTCCCTCTCTCTCTCCCTCTCACTCCCTCACTTACTGACACTCTCTCACTCCAGTGCTGTCAACAGCCATGTTCTGAAAATTCCTGGGCCATTTCTGAAATGTTAATGTGACCCAGAACTCTGTCCATGGTCCTGTTTTTACTTTTATATTTTTCTTTTGAAAATCTTCCCTTTATCCATAGTTTCTACTATGTGTTTGTCCTCAGATGATTTTCAAATATATATTTTCCCAAACTCATCCTTGTATTTAGCTTCAGAATTCTTTGTCCAACTCCCTAATATGCTATAGACCAATCAAACTTAAGCTCACTTAAAATAATCACCATTAACTCACGTTCCAAAGTGAAAAATATTGGCTCATTTCAACCTTCCTAACAATTGAATCAATCACACAGCTAAGTATGTTAAGCCACATCTTTCTTTCAGGGTCTTTCCTCTCTCACCTGATGTATTATAGTAACTCCTGACTAGTCCTTGTTTACTTTATTTACTCCCCTTTTTTTACTTTATTTCATCCTGTAAACTTCTCCCAATGTTATCTTTCTTATATATTCTACTAGAAGGCCCATGCACAAAAATTTGTGCACTGGCAGGGAAGGGGGGGTCCCTCAGCCCAACCTGTGCCCTCTCACGGATCACGCTGCCACTCGCCCTGCCCACCCACCCAGCCCACGACATGGCAGGCCAGGATCTCGCCTTGGGCGGCGCAACGGGATCTGTCTGCAGTATGCAAATTAGCCACCATCTCTGTTGGTGGTTAACCGCCATCTTAGTTGGCAGTTAATTTGCATATTGCCCTGATTAGCCAATGGGAAGGGTAGTGAAATTACAGTTAATTACCATGTTTGTCTATAATTAGATAGGATATACTAAATAGGAATGCCTTGGACTGGCAGCCCAAATACTTCACAACTGACTTCCTTCCAGTTGGTCGCTCTTCTGGCCATGATGTTACACCCAGGGTTTTTATATAAGTAGACTAGAAGCCCAGTGCATGAAATTCATGTGTGTGTCTGGGGGGGGGATGTCACTCAGCCCGGCCTGCACCCTCTTGTAATCCGGGACCCCTTGGGGGATGTCCAACTGCCGGTTTAGTTGGACATCCCTCTTGCAATCCAGGACCGCTGGCTCCTAACTGCTTGCCTGCCTGCCTGCCTGATCGCCCCTAAACCCTCGTCTGCCTGCCTCATCACCCCTAACCACTCTGCCTGCCTGCATCATTGCCCCTAACTACTCTGCCTGCCTGACTGATCACCCCTAATCCCTCTGCCTGCCTGCCTGATCGCCCCTAATCACTCTGCCTGCCTGATCACCCCTAACCCCTATGCCTGCCTGCCTGATCACCCCTAACTGCTCACATGCCTGCCTGATCACCCCTAACTGCCTCTGCCTTGGCCCCTGCCACTGTGGCTTCGTCTGGAAGGATGTCCAGAAGGTCGTTCAGCTGTCTGGTCTAATTAGCATATTAAGCTTTTATTATAGACTAGAGGCCCGGTGCACAAAAATTTGTGCACTCGGGGGGAAAGGGGGGACCCTCAGCCCAGCCTGTGCCCTCTTGCAGTCTGGGACCCCTCAGGAGATAACGACCTGCTAGCTTAGGCCTGCTCCTGGGTGGCAGAGGGCAGGCCCAATCCCTAGGTGCAGCCCTTGGTCGGGCTCAGAGCAGGGCTGATTGGGGAGTTTGGGCGCCGCCCCCTGTCATGTACAGAGCAGGGCGGATTGGGAGGTTGCGATGCCACCTTCAGTCACGCTCAGGGTAGGGCCGAATGGGGAGGTTGCGGCGCCACCCCCTGTCACGCACAGAGCAGGGCCCATCAGGGGGGTTGGGGCTCAGTACCCTGTCACGCACAGAGCAGGGCCAATCAGGGGGTTGGGGAGCTCCCCCTTGTCATGCACAGAGCAGGGCCAATAGGGCAGTTAGGGCACCGCCCCCTGTCACACACAGAGCAGGGCCGATCAGGGTGTTGGGGCGCCGCCACTGTCACACTCAGGGCAGGGCCGATGGGGAGGTTATGGCTCTACCCTGTCACACACAGAGCAGGGCCTGTGTGGGGGCGGGGGGGGGGGGGTTGGGACGCTGCACCCTGTCACACACAGAGTCGCAGGGTGATCAGGGGGTTTGGGCGCTGCCCCCTATCACGCTGATCCGGTGCCAGGAGGCCTCGAGGCTCCGCTGATCCCGGTGCTGGGAGGCATATTACCCTTTTACAATATAGGATAGAGGCCTGGGGGCTAGCTGGTTTGCCCTGAAGGGTGTCCTGGATCAGGGTGGGGGTCCCCAATGGGATGCCTGGCCAGCCTGGATGAGGGGATGATGGCTGTTTGCAGCTGGTCACACACCCTTCAGGGTGGGGGTCCCCACTGGGGTGCCTGGCCAGTCTGGGTGAGGGGCTGAGGGCTGCTTTCAGGCTGGTGGTTGTTGACTGAAGCTCCCAACCGCTCCTTTTGTTTCTCTTTTTTTTATTTTATTCTGGGCCAGGTTTAACTCTGGCTCTAGCTCTGAGGCTTCCACTGGTTTGTTTGCGTTCTATAATCGAAACAATGTATAACTCTAGCTCTGAGATCCCAGGGTTTTGTTTAGCTTCTATATTTGTTACAAAGTTTCAAACTGCCAGCTCAGAGGCCAGCAGCACAGGCGGGGAACTTTGGAGTCCTCCTTCACTGCAGCAAGCAAGCCTCATGTTTGCTTCCAGCTGTCTGGCTGCCAGCCGCCATCTTGGCTGACAGTTAATTTGCATATACTCACTGATTAGCCTATGAAAAGGGTAGCAGTCGTACGCTAATTACCATGTTTCTCTTTTATTAATGTAGACTAGAGGCCCAGTGCACGAAATTCGTGTGTGACGGGGGTGGGTCCCTCAGCCCGGCCTGCATCCTCTCACAATCCGGGACATTCCTCTCGCAATCTGGGACTGCTGGCTCCTAACCACTCGCCTACCTGCCTGATCGCCCCTAATCGCTCTGCCTGCCTGTCTGATCACCCTTAACCGCTCACCTGGCTGCCTGATTTCACCCGTAAAACTCAAGCTTCTTCTTTTTTATTTTTAATGTTTATATTTCTTCTTTATTTTTTATTTTAAAAGTCAAGTTTCTTGAGAACATGAGGCATTTAACATTATTTCATATTCCTTACAGAGAGCTAAGCATGGTAAACACAGCAAATACTTAATATTTATGGGCTTTTATATAGTTTCCAGCCAGGAATGTTTTAATAGGCAGTCTCCAAAAACTTGAACTGGAAAACCTAAAAGCAGAGTGCTCTGATTTCAGGCATCAGGTGCTATTAGCAGGATATCTATCCCAACTAAACTCAAATTCTTAGCTCTCAACAGTCTGGACAAACTGCCCTTCATTGTCTCCAAAGTTTCTTATTAGTCACTATCTAATTTTCCTTTTTTTGAGTTCAATGTTTTATATCCACATCAGTATCAATATACCACACAAAACCCACCTGCCAGCCTAGCTGGGCAGGCAGGAGGGGAGTCCATGGCAGCATAGAAACCCGGGGTTCTTGTCCCAAAAGAGGAGAAAATGGGTTTACAGTCAAGGAAACAAAATCAGAACCCAACCATATCAAGGAGAAGCCTTGAAACTGCATTGAATAGAAGTGCTGTGGGCAGCAGTGCATCTCAGCTGGCCCAGCAGTACCTGCAGAAGCCTTGGTTCCTGGGAAGCCTGGGGTCAGATAGGGCCCAGCTCTTGAGGTTATTTTTAATAATTTTGCTTTTGTGGGAGGAGGGCTTCTGGGCAGCAGCTCCATATGGGGGTAACCGGTGCGGGTTTCACTTCAGGGTTTGGAGGGGAAGTTGGGTCTGTGGGGCAGGACCAGCTCCCCACCCCCCACCCCTGGCCCCCGCCCAACCCCAAATATCACAGCGGAGGTTCTTGAGAGTGGCCCAGTGCAGTTCCTTCCTGCCTTCTTCCTGCCCTGACCCCAGGTCTATGGCTTAAAAATCAGGGCACCAGGCTGGGGCTGAGCACCCCAGGGGCCTTTGTAAACATGGCAGGTATAGGCAGGGGGTGCTTGGGGGAACTGTAGGAACTGGTGGGGGCAGCCAGAGCCAGGGGTGGACAGTGCCCATGGGGAACGGGGGCATGGGATGGAGGAGGTATGCTCCTCTAACAGAGACTTAGAGGTACAGAGACTAAGAGACAGAGAGGACAGAAATGGGAATAGAAAGAGTGACAGGAAGAGAAAGACTCAGAGAAAGCAAGACAGAGATTGAGACAGAGAAAGATTCACAAAGAAGAGAGACAGGCAGATAGAAAGATGGAGTCCTGTTCTGCATGAGTCAGCGGGCTTTGGGGAGGGGAGGTGGGGGCTCGGGGCTCGCAGGGGATGTGCCATTGTGACAGTAAGCTTATCGTTGTGTTGCACGATGGAGGTGTGCTGGTAATGCAGCACCAGCTCCTTCAGAGACCAGTACAGGTTGTAGGGCTCCGCAAAACCCAAGCCAGTGGCCATGTGGTAGATGACACAGTATCGCTGTCCACCACCACAGAGCAGGCATAGCAGCCCCGCTGGCTGCTCTCACGGATGAGGAAGGTACCATCCCGCTTGCTGTTCAGCATTTCCTCAGTCTGCGTGCGGCTGATCTTGCCCACATACCAGGTTTGTTCCTCATGGTAGGGGAGGTCATCCTCATCCTCCATCAGTGCATACTCGTCTTCAGTCCCATTTGTGATTCCCAACCACTCGTTGATTTTCTTCTGCCGGGCACCTTTCTTGGTGAACCATACCAGGTACTGGTCTCGGATCTTGCACAGCTGCATGAGGTCTGGCTTCAGGCTATTCATGCACTTATCTTAGTTGTCCAAGGCCTGTGTCCGCAGCTCCTGTCCCAGCTTTGTGCGGCTCTCATGGATCTCTGCTATGCAAGATTTAAGCCGTTCTGAGTTCAGCAGGATTCTCTGCATCTCTTTTTCATTGCCCTCACGCCGGAAGTGCTCCAGATACTCCTTGCTGCACTTCTCTTGAGTCTGGCCCTGCTCTTTGAAGATCTTGATGGTTTCATTGAAGGCTTTGATTGTGGTGCGCTTCATCTACAGTTCCTGGGAGGTGCGTGTGTACTCCTCCTAGAGCTGGTCTTACTCGCGGCTCTTGTCCTCTGCTTCAAACCACGGTAACAAACACAACCTTTAATTCTGATCTTCCTCACCGCAAGGGAACATCAAACCTCAATAGAAATAAATTCTCGCTTGAAGTCACGTCCAAATACTGTGAGACTGAGGACGATAGGGCTGATTATGCACATGCGCAATAACAGGCTCACGTTCTAGCCATAGGTGCCCAGGCATCCTCCACAATCCCACAATCCTCTAGTCACATACTTCTGGTTTTTCTAGCTTCTCCTTAAACCGTGTTTCCTTCAGTCGTATTGCAAGTCCAGGGCCTCTAGTTGGAGAGAATTTTTCCTTTCTTTGACATTGATAGCTGTTTACTATTTGGAATCAGTGAAGTTTCAGGAGTACTGCCACTGGCATGAATATGTCGGTCCCAAGCACACTCATGAAACAACTGCCCATTCAGTCCACGACTGGCGCTGTCCTTGTTCACAATGAGAAAGGTACTGTGCTGAGCCGTTTTCCAATCGGATCTTCCTCTTCCTTCCCCAGCACACTCCAAACCTACCCCAGGCTGACCACCCCAACCCCACAGACCCTTAAGACCTCCCTTTCTATATCTTCCACGTTTCCCCATCAAACTTGCACCCTATCGCATTGCCTATGGGGGCCCTAACCACTCCCTGGGGGGCGGGGCCAGCCTGGGCGAGAGGCCGTGGTGTTTTTGTCTCTGGTCATTCAGGTCATTACAGTAGCTGACTCTTTATATATATATAGATAGATAGATACCATATTCTCATTTTTATTATTTTATATACTTCCTTTCCTTTTACAAAATCTCTTGTTGTTTCCCTTTAAATATTTCCACTACAGATCATGGAACAAAATAAATTGTTTTCTTAGTCTATGTGGTCCATACACTAACTTTTAATTAAATTCCAGCTCTTTCCCACATCATATAACTTCTATCAGTGCTTTCAAAGGTAGACTACTCCTTATCCCACACAGTGTACATTTGATTGAACAGATATGTGAAAATTCTTCTAGATTTCCAGAACTGTTTCCTCATTTCTGTGTAAAAATTCCTGCTTTTCTGCTCAATCTATACTTACCTTTGTCATCTCCTAAGGTTCTATTCATATCACCATCACACTCTCTGTTACCATCCATTCTCTTCATTTCAATTATCACTTATACGTTAATGGCTCTGAGTAGAAATCTAGCCCAGACTACATTCTATGTTACACATTCATATAGCAAATTGCTTCTTTCTTTCTAAGATTCACATCCATATCTGAATATACTAGTGAATATGTTAAATGAATATTTCCAATGCACTTTTATATCTATTTTTGTTGTATATTAATTTAATAAATATACTAAATGACTACAACATTCCATAAATTGTGCTTGTCACTATATATATGGTTATTAACAAATTAGATTTTAACCTGCCCTCCTGAAAGTTATAGTCTTCGTCTAAAATCAAACTTGACTTGAGGTGGTAAACACACTACCCTCTTCATTCAGCCTGTGGCCATCACTGGCCCACTGTAATGTTTCAACCTTGTAATTCAGCTCTCTTACTTTGTATATTGTACCAAGAAAATTCAATTCCTAACATACTAGAAAAATGATGTATCAAAATGCAAATATAATTGTACTGCTTATCTATTAAAAAAATTTTATTATTCATTTTTCACCAAAGAGTAAATGTCAACCTCTCTGACATGACATTAAAAGTCTTTCAAATCTGGCCCTTTTTACTCTCTGATCTTATCTCTTACCACTCTCTGTATTACAATTTACACTATGTTAATCATATGTGCACCATATTTAGTAAAGTTTCTAACTTTATATCTTTATAACTGTATTTTACCACATAGGTAACATCTCATCCCAACAATTCTGAATTCTCTGTGCATCAAAACACCATTCACATATCTCTATACCTATGCATATTCATAATAATACATTATATTGATCTCTGTGTATGTCTGTTGTCCCAATAGAAGCGATTAAAGACAGAGACTGCATTCAGTTCATTTTTGTATTCCTAGAAACTAGGGTGCTTACCATGACTGTTTAATAGATTACAGTTGAAGAAATGAGTAAATCAAGTGCCATTCATCTTTCATAATATTTTTTTAATTTTCTGTTATATTAATTCCTTGAGTACACAAACCATGGCCTATTTATCTTTATAATTCTGTTTCTTAGCACAGTGATTTATACATAATAGATAATTAGCAAGTGCTTGTTCCATGAAAAGTTGTGGATGAAAATCAAAAGCATTCCATGTGGCAAATATGACATGATATAGAATTTTTTTAAAAAAAGTCAGCACTGAGGGGGAAAAGTAAAACATTTGAAAAAGGCAAAAAGTCCTTATTGGAGATATTAATTATTAGAAGTCAGTATTTTATTATATTCTAAAAATAATTCTATTGTTCTTATTGTACTGAAGAAAGTTTAATAAGTCACAAGAATGTCTTCACCTAAACTAAAACTGAATATTGCTTTCAAATCAAATCCATTCACTATTGTTAATATGTATGCATCCACCATGACAAACAACAATAAAGTTAAAGACAAAATTTGTACTGACATTGATAAAAACTCATTGTAGCAACAGCAGACACTTACAAGCTGCTTGCTATGGAGAGCATCAGTGCTTATGGCTACAAGGAGTCTGAAACCCAGAAGTGTATTAACTGTCACAGTATTGACAAACATAATAGTGAGGTAATGAATCTCCTCCCTGACTTTTCCAAACAGTAGCCAGTGATTGTTAGGATTGCATTTCTGGTGACAAAACAATTTTTTAAAAAAATCTGGGATGTATTTGATAAAAGCAAAAGAGCAGTATTTTATTTATGATATTACTTTTTAAGCAAGCACTAAAGAATTCAAACAAACATTGAAAAGACACCACTTTATAAGTTTTAAATACTGTTAGATACAAGAAATATGTTGTAAACTATAAAGCAAACCAATGTATTTATTGGAAAACTGACTTGAGAGCTGAAGGAACTGAATTCTAAAACAGAATCTACCATTTTCTAGCTCTATTTACATTAAACAGATCCATTTATATTACTAAGCTTCTTTTTTCCCCTTGTATATAAAGAGTTGGGCAAATGATTTTCTCAATTATATTTCAAATCTCATATTTTATAATTTTATGAAAAGCCTGTGAAAACCTATATACCAGGTAATACCTTCTCATTTGGCTCCATGATATTTGAAAGGAGAGGATGAGAGGTAAAATGATGAGAGGAAAAGAAAAAAAATGAACTGCCATTATAAACCTTCTAAATAAAACATTTAGGAGAAACAAGATGGTGGCATAGGTGAACACTTAGACTCACTGTCTCCCACAACCACATCAAAATTACAACTAAAATACAGAACAACCATCATCCAGAACCACCTGAAAGCTGGATGAATGGAAGTCCTACAACTAGAGAAGTAAAGAAGAAAGCACATTAAGACTGGTAGGAAGGGACGCTACCCACATGTGCCACCGTTTTAAACATGAGGGAGATCATCTCTGTGGAGGCTGCCAAGGGGTCACAGCCCCAGGCTCTCAGAGCTTGGAAAAGAAGTCCCCGTAATTACAGGCTGCAAAACCCAGTGGGGATTGGAGCTCAGTGTCACAGAGGCTGCTGGAGACACTGCTCGTCCTTTTAAAGGGCTGGCACACGAAATGAATTTACAAGGTCCCACTTCCTCTGAGTTCCAGTGTCAGGGCAAGGCTCTAGGGGACCCAGACATATACAAGGAGTAACTGGATTGTCTGACATCAGGGCAGAAACTCGGGGGGCAGATGTCTCCCAGACAGAGGTGCTTGCAGGGGTCATTGTTCCTATGCTGGGTCCTCCCTGGGCACAGGCCTGATTGGCAGCCATTTATGTTTGCTTCACCCAAGTGATTCCTGAGACCTTGCCCCATCCAATTTTCAGCTCTCTCAACCTGTGGGCAGTAACTCTTGCATATGAATGGCCAGTCTTTACTCAGGCTTCAAACTTGCTAAAATCTCTCAAACAAGCTACAGCTGGGTCAGGGAGCTCCAAACCTATCAATAAAAGGCCCAAGACCTGGCACTAGCACAAGCCTGCCTTGCTTCACAGCTGGGCCTTGCCTGGGCACTTCCAAACCTGATACAAATAGGAGTAATCTGCAGATCTCTCTAGCTCCAGCCAGGTGGCCCCAGCCAGTAGCTGATTTTGCACCTCCCTGGAGACCCATTGGTCAGCATCAGATAATACCAGATTACAATTCTGCACATCCATAAGCAACACACTCAAGGGGCAGACTTGGTGAGCACCAAAGGCCCACTGAAGCAAGTCCTGCTCCATAGGGGTGTCTCATGCACAGCAGCTCTCGCACTGTGGTTGCAGCTGGTCCTCACAGCCAATTGGCCTGGAGGTCAATTCCTCCCAGTGACACCAACATCAATCAAGTCTCAAGCACAGCAAGACTGTGCACACAGTCCACAAAGGGGTGCACCTAGAGCTCCCAGCTCAGGTGACTGGGGAAGCTAAGCCACTAGGCCCTATAGTACACCTACTACACAAGGCCACTCTACAAACTCAAGGAGACATAGCAGCTCTACCCAATACATAGAAACAAACACAGGGAAGCAGCCAAAATGCAGAGACAAAGAAACATGTCACAAATGAAGGAAATGGAAGAAAGCAAACTACTGGATATAGAGTTCAAAACCAGGGTTATAAGGTTACTGAAGAATCTTCTTGAGATCTCCAAAAGATTTAGTGAGACTTTCAAGGATCTCAGTGAGAATGCCAAAAAGATGGAAAAGGACCAGTCAGAAATTAAGCAAACACTGACTGAAATAAAGAATAATATACAGGGAGTTCAACAGTACAGTAGAGGATTCTGAGAATCAAATCAGTGATTTGAAGTATGAGGAAGTAAAAAACACTTAATCAAAAGAGCAAAATGAATCCAAAAATATGAAGATAGTGAAAGGAGTCTCTGGGACAACTTCAAGCGTCCCAACATCCGAATTATAGGGGTGCCAGAAGAAGAGAGAGAGCAAGATATTGAAAACCTATTTGAAGAAATAATGACAGAAAACTTCCCCACCTGGTGAAAGAAATAGACTTACAAGTCCAGGAAGCACAGAGAACCCCAAACAAGAAGAAGTTAAAGAGACCACACCAAAACACATCCTAATTAAAATGCCAAGGGCTAAAGATAAAGAGAGGATCTTAAAAGCAGCGAGAGAAAAGCAATTAGTTATCTACAAGGAAGTACCCATATGACTGTCAGCTGATTTCTCAACAGAAACTACACCGGCCAGAAAATAGTGGCAAGTAATATTCAAAGTGATGAATAGCAAGGACCTACAACCAAGATTACTCTACCCAGCAAAACTATCATATAGAAGGTCAGATTAAGAGCTTCACATACAAGAAAAAAACTAAAGGAGTTCATCACCACCAAATTAACATTACATGAAATGTTGAAGGCTATTCTTTAAGGAGAGGAAGAAAAAAAATATTAAAAATATGAACAATAAAAAGGCAATAAACACATATCTATCAACAATTGAATCTAAAAATCAAAGTAAATGAACAAGAAATCTAATGAACAGAATACGCTGGTGAATAAAATGGAATCAGAGGTATGGAAATGGAACAGACTGAAGATTCTCAGAGGGAAGAAGGGTGGGAGCGAGAGAAGAGATTAAACAAAGATCTTATATGCATATATGCATAACCTATGGACACAGACAATAGGGTGGCGAAGGCCTGGTGTGGTGCAGGAACCAGGTCAAGGAGGGCAATTGGGTGAAAAAGAGGGATATCTGTAATACTCTCAACAATAAAGATTAAATAAATAAATACACACATAAAACATGTAAATAATAAAAGGTATTTTTTAAGCCCTTTATCACTGCAAGGAAATATCTGACCTTCATTACTTTCATTCCTGTGTGAATAAATAGGTAGCTTAGTCAAGAACTGTGGCTGTGACAAGTAGTAATGGACTTAGAGGGCAAATGTAGTGTGGCTACCATGAATACTGTAAAAAGCCTCAGAAAAAGAATGATGAATCCTGTCACCCTATTGTCTTTCAACCCTATGCTTTGTGTCAACCATACGCTAAGGAAGTTGGGTTTTATTCCAAGCATGATGAAGTGCTATTAAAGGGTTCTTCTTCTTTTTTTTTTTTAAATCCTCATCTGAGGATATGTTTTCATTGATTCTAGAAGGGGAGAGAAACATCGATGTGAGAAACATCTATCTGTACCTCATGTACATGCCCTGACCGAGAATCGAACCCGCAACCTGGATATGTGCTCTGACCAGGAATTGAACCTGCGACCCTTCAGTGCATGGGATGATGATCTAACCCACTGAGCCACACTGACCAAGGCTATTAAAGAGTTTTAAGCAGTAGTTTATGATTTCATTGTTTAAAAGATTGCTCTGATGTTGGGAGATAGGCTTGCATGGCTATGGAATGAAGTAGCTGAGATACTGCTGAAATGGGCCAGGTGAGAAGTGATAGTGGCTTAGAGTAGGGTAGTTTTAGTGAGATGAAAAGAAGAGGACTAATTCTGAATATATGTTTCAGGTAAAACATGCTGTTTATTATCTCAGTTTGTCCTAATGATCTCTCAAAGCTTTTCATTCTTCTTTGCTGTATCCTGAAGGCAGGAGGCTGAGCATGCTGACTGAGTCACCCATGCTTTCTTTCCAGTATTCTTCCAGCTGGGTTTGGCCAATGGGAGATGCCAGTAGGAAACTGGAAGGTGTGAAGGAACTTTGCATCCTCACACACTACTCATTTCCAGCTTCAGGCTTGAATCTCTGAGAATGCCTGCATTTCTTCAGGAGTGTGGTTTCTCCCATAAAGGCTCCACTCCACCTTCTCCGGTCTTCCTGATACTGATAACAGCCCTTTCTCCCTTTAGCCCCTGGACATTTATGGCTTCCTGTGGTTGTTAGTCCCTGATTGCCTCACCATTCCCTGTTTGTCCCATAATTCTTCTCACATCACTATAAGTAGTCCCTTTATTTATTTTTTTTATTTGAACACTTTTGGATGAATTCTGCTTCCTTTGGGGACCCTGAATAAAGGAACAGCTGGACTTGTTGATATGCCAGATGTGGGGAAGTGAGGAAAAAGCAGAGTCAAGGTCAACTCTCACATTTCAGGCTTAAGCAACTGGATGCATAATGGTTGCATTCAGTGCAGTGATGGAGGCTGGGACAAAAATGATTCATTTATGAAACCAATATGCCATCATACAACAGTGTATGTATCACTAATATGTGCCAGATGAATAGAGGAGGCTAGCAGCTGAGCACCATAGCGCTTAGGTTCATACTTAGTTTCAGAAGAAACCTAATATGAGTTGATATGATTACTATACCAAATGTTTCATATGTGTAATTTTATGTTTTTTTATATTATATTATTTTCATAGAATCCTAACAATATTAGAATTAAGCATTTGATGAAAACATAAAGCAAAATTTAATTGTAATTACATAAAGTTTAGAAAGACTTTTTTTCACATGATGTAAGTTAAAGGGAAGTGTAAAATTGTTGTCAAACACAAAGGTTGAAAAGGATAGACACATCTTTACTAAAAAGATATTTAGTTCAACAAGAATCCCATGAGTCCCTTGTATCTCCAAAATAATGACAAGCATCATTTCTAACTAAAATATTTATTAATACAACTACAGGTCTCTCTCTCTCTCTCTCTCTCTCTCTCTCTCTCCTTATACTTGTTTGTCTGATTTAGTCTGTTGAAACTATTCTATCAGCCCTAATATCTTAGACATTCATATTGAAAATGATCTAGATTTCTAACCTACACATTTAGCTAGTGATGTTTGGTATCATATTGTGACAATTAATATTTACATAAGCAGGGCTTACAGTATTATAGGAGAATAGTGGAAAAAAGTATGTATTAAAGAGCCTTAAAAAAGTTAACCTCCAAATATAAATTCCTATATTTTCATTGTTTTCTAAGCTTTCAATACAAAAGTTATCATCATCTTAACATCCAATCAGAAGCCCAGTCTAGCTGTGAAAGCCTGGAAATTGACTGAGAGCACTATATTATCCTGGAAAATGCTCAGTATATTTGGTAAACGCATGAAAATTGATGATGGCCATATCGCATCTACTCCTCTAACTCTGACCATCACATATAAGCAGAGAACCTAGATCAAGTACCACTCACCCCGACAGCTATCACCAGGTTTATTGTCAGCAGATTTCTGTATATAACAGGTTGTTTTGTCAGTTGAGTTATAAGTACTTGGGGTGAAAATCACCATAAATATTTGCTCAAGGCCTTGTTGAGGGCTTTTTTTATGGTCTATAAATACATCTAAAATTCTGTTATATTCAACAATAGTGGCCAGTGGCTACAGAATAAGTGGTATTTTGAGATCTTTTAAAACTTTACCTGGCAAGAAGTATTTGGCAGAGTAAATGTAAGAATATTTTTGTTTATTTTTTCTTCTGCTTTCTTCAAGATTTTTGAAAGCTTTAAACAAAATATATGTATAAATCTGCACATAAAATAGAATTCTTATAACTCAAACTCTTGTCTTGTTATTTGAGATCCCAGCTGGGTCAATAATGGTTCTGTAAGAAAAAACTTAATATTTTCCCAATTCACATCAAATAAACTAACAAGAGCAATGCCATCAGAAGCTTCACTTTTTTTGTTCTGCCCTTCAAATGTTGTGATTTTGCATGGGCTTTTCTGAGATGGTTAATGACAGGTGTGACTGGGAGAAGTAATTATAGGGAGTAACTGAAAGTTTAAGACCTTAGGGATGAAAGTGGATGATGTGAACATGAAAGTTTTAGTGATGAAGTCAACTTCTCACAGGCACAACATGCTCATGGAAATTTTGAAATAGAATAAAAGTCTAAAAAGTAAGTTTGAAATGGAAGAACATAATTTAATCATTAACCTTTTTACTATGGAGACTAATGGCATATCCTGTGTTGAAAACATTTGTGATTTGGAAAGCTAATTATTCAGATCCCTACAATTTTATGATATTTCATGTCTAAGCTTCTGGTACATTCTCATAGACTGTGAAATTTTCTCTGGTATTGAGGTTGTGCGGATGGTTGTTCACATTGTCTGGAAATTCTAAATGGAGCACTCAAATCATTTAATTTTATATCAGTTGTTCATAGGCATCAAATAAACTCACATGAAGAAGTCCAGAGTGACAAAAAGCAATTCCAAGCATCTATTGACTTTCTTCTTGGTTAGTCCTTTTACAGCACTGAAAATTTACCAAAATTGTAAACATCTGGAAGGCAAAAATCATATTTTATATACTGTATCTCAAATAGCATCTAGCTTTGTGCCTCATAAATAATAGCCTTAAAATGAATACATAGAATGACTCTGGTAGAGTCATAGAATCCTTGGAAGAAGATTTAAGAAGGAATTGAGGGGTGTATATCTGAGCATGAACTTTAGAAAAATGAGTTTAAATAATTTGAAAAACAAGTTTGCTTTATCTATTTTGAATTTGCCAAGGACAAGGCTACTTCTCACTTATTACTTTACTTAAAGTCATGAAAATAGGTATTCTTCCATACTAATCATTTTCCACTGATGCAAACTTAAAAAGAACATAAAACATCAAATTTATTTTTTCCCATTTCATAGCTAATGTTCAATCACTCTCGTTTATAAGTCTACCTGATTATTCTACTTCCTTCTGAATATCTGTTGTTTATGCCATCTGTATCTATCCATCCTACTCCTTGAATTAATAAATATAATTTCTCTGGAAACTGACATACTTTACATTTTTAATCAAAGTAGTTAGCTAATGTTTCACTTCTAGCTCCAAAAATAGAAAATGTGAATCAAGCCTTGCTAGGCAGTCCATCACATCCCCAGTCTCTCTAGTTCTTGGACGAAGTACTAGTATGTCATCAAATCCAAGCCAATGAAACATGTTTTTTGGAAATTGTTGGGGAAAATAACAGGCTGGACCCCAATGAATCAATTACTGCTGACACTACACAATGCATAATAAAAACAAACAAACAAGAAACAGGTTCTGATCACATTATTTGAACCCTGGTTCCAGCTGTGCCTGAAATTAGAGCTATTCTTATCTCTTTCAGTTTTATAAACCATACATTTCCTTTTCTTCATTTAATCTGAGCTAGATATTCTATAAATCAGAGCTGAAAGTATTCTGACATTGTCTTGCTCAAAGGTAGCATGGCATGTAGTCTATTTCTAGCCAATACCCACAAACAATGTCGACTGCAGACATGGCTCAATAGCTATGATTTTCTAAGTGAAGGATCTCCCAGAGTGAAGCTCCATTTGTCATGTTCCTTGTAAACAGAAGCTGGAGAGAAGGAAACTGCATGTAATTTATTAGATGTAGATGAAAAATAGCTCCTTTTCTTCAATGTTAATAATACTCATCTGTCCATTATCTTTTGCATAAGAAGTAGTAAGCAGTGATTGAATTGTTGGTGGTCACTAACAATAGTGATTTTAGAAGCTGTGGGCTTTCCAACAGAGTCAACTCATGAGCATTCAGTCAGAGGAGATTAAATCCACAGGACAGGATGTAGAGCAAGTCACCATCACCATCAACAGATGCCCATGACCAAGGATCATGTGTAACTCCAATAGGAGACATCTACACTAATAAAAGACAAACATGCAAATTGACTGTACCTTCACTATGCCTTAAGCCATGCCCACCAGCCAATCAGAGCGACTATATGCAAATTAACCCAACCAAGATGGAGGCTGGCAACCATGGAGCTGGAGCAAGCAGGAGGCTTGGTTGCTCCAGTGATGGAGGAAGCCAAGCTTCCCACCTGCCCTGGCTGGCTCTGAGCTCCACTCAAGGCAACAAACTTTCAATTATAGAAGATAAATAAACCCCAGATACCTGATTTCAGCTGGCCATGACCACAGAGCTGGAGCAAACAGGAGGTTTGGGTGGCCCCTGGCGATGGAGGAAGCCAAGCTTCCTGCCCACTCTGGCCGGCTCTGAGCTCCACTCAAGGCTAACAAAGTTTCAATTATAGAAGGTAAATAAATCACAGAATAAAAGGAAAAAGGAGAGGCTGGGAGCTTCCGTTGCCGGGGGGCTTGGCCAGCCTGAAAATGGCCCTCAGCCCCTCACCCAGGCTGGCCAGGCACCCAAGTGGGACCCCCACCCTGATCTGGGACACCCTTCATGGCAAACCAGCCACCCCCCACCCATGCACCAGGACTCTATCCTATATAATAAAAGGGTAATATGCAAACTGACCCTAACAGCAGAACAACTGGGAATGACTGGTCACTATGACACACACTGACCACCAGGGGGCAGACGCTCAATGCAGGAGCTGGCCCCTGGTGGTCAGTGCGCTCCCACAGGGGGAGCTCTGCTTATCCACAAGCCAGGCTGATGGTGGTAGTGGTGGGAGCCTCTCCCGCCTCCTCAGCAGCACTAAGGATGTCCAACTGCAGCTTAGGCCTGTTCCCCGCTGGCAAGTGGACATCCCCCGAGGGCTCCCGGGCTACCAGAGGGATGTCTGATTGCCAGCTTAGGCCCAATTCCCCAGAGAGTGGTCTTAAGCCAGTGGGTGGTCATCCCCCGAGGGGTCCCAGACTGTGAGAGGTCACAGGCCGGACTGAGGCAACACCCCCCTCCCCCGAGTGCACAAATTTTTATGCACTGGGCCTCTAGTTTATTAATATGCATTGTTGGATCAAGTGGAAAAGCAAAGCATGCTAAATTAAAATTTAGTCTATAAAGATTTCAGAAACCCACAAGTTTATATATTCCTCAACTTGAAGTTAAGACTTCACCTTTTCAAAGGGTTCTGATCAGAGACACTACTTCTTCAAGGCCTGCAATAAAAATTGAGGACAGAATCAATGTGTTAGCCCAGTTATGCTGCAGCGAAATGCAGCCAGTGGCAGATAATTCAAGGCATGAAGCACATTTTCATAGAACTAGAAGTTCTTTGTCTATGATAGCTACATATTGAAAGCAGAAATTAGACAACAAAGTAGAGGGTAGAACTAGCCTGTGGGTTTTAGAACTTAAAGCCAGGAGTTCCTAAAAGAGAGTTTGGTGATAATCAAGCTCAAGAACAAGATCATGCCAAAAAAAACCCCACAAATCTAAACAGTAAGTAAGACCAAAGCTAGATTTGAAGTTATAGAAAAGCAAGAGGAGCTACCAGGATGTACAAAGCTGGTAAGACAGAGCTGTGAATAGCAGATTCTTAAGACTCTTAAATATGGGTGCAGATAAAATTTTATGGAGATTTTGAGACAGCATCCATGCTCTGGGAGGAGCTAGCAAAGTTGTATGACTACTATTAGCTCTAGATTATTATTCTTTGGGGATTTGAATTAGAGTCACAGTAGTAGTTTATCTCATAGCTCTCCTATATATTTATTTAAAATTTAAGTATCCACCATGGTCCAGTCAGGATGGCAGTATAGGTAAACATGGTACTTGCCTCCTCCCACAGCCACATCAAAATTACAACTAAACTACAGAACAACTATCATTCAAAACCATCTGAAACCAGGCTGAATGGGAATCCCACAACTAGGAATTTAAAGAAGAAGCCACAACAAGACTGGTTGGAGGAGTGGAGAAAGAGAACAGGCTGGTCCTATGTGTAGTGGATAAAAATTGGGAGGGCTATCTCAGCTGTGCAGGTCCACCTGAAGGAGCAGCCCCACACCAGTCTCCTGAGTCCAGGGTTCCAGTGCCAGGAAGAGAAGTTCCCATAACTTCTCACTATAAAAACAAGATTGTGGCTGAGTGAGATAAAAGGCTACAAGAGTCCCAAGAATTCCTCTTAAAGGGCCTGACATTTACTTATTCAGATGCACCTCCTCTGAGCTCCAGTGCTGGGGTAGCAGCTCTAAAGGCACGAGGGACATAATGGGGAGGAAATGCATTGTCTCGCTTTAGGACAAAGGCTACAGGGGCAGCTTTCTCCCAGGCAGAAGTTCTAGCAAAGACCATTGTTCTTTTTCTGGGCCCTCCCTGTCCAGAGCTGGTAGGCAGGTGTCATATCTGGGTCTCCATCAATCTGACTAACAATTTTCACCTAGTCCTAGTGATTCCCTGAGACCCCTCTGCACCAAATGTTCAGGCACACCCAAGTTGTCTCCAGTGATTCTCCCATATCTTGGCTCTTGCTTAGGACTTCCCTAAAGTTTATCAAACAAGCAGCCTCAGCATGTCCCATACTTTTTGCTAAGTGGCCTCAGACTTGGTACTAGTGGCAGCTGGCCTTCGTTTGCAGCTTGGCCTCATCTAAGCACCTTCAAGCCCAGCATGAGTAGCAGCCATTGTCAGATACTTTGTAGCTCATGCAAGTTGGCCTGGGCCGAAATGGGTCCAGCTGAATTTGGCCTACACCTCCTGGGAGGCCCTAGAGCAGTGGTTCTCAACCTGTGGGTCGCGACCCCTTTGGGGGGTCGAACGACCCTTTCACAGGGGTCTCCTAAGACCATCGAAAAACACATATATAACTACATATTGTTTTTGTGATTAATCACTATGCTTTAATTATGTTCAATTTGTAACAATGAAATTAGGAGTCACCACAACATGAGGAACTGTATTAAAGGGTTGCGGAATTAAGAAGGTTGAGAACCACTGCCCTAGAGCCAGCATGCCTCGTAGACAGCTTCAGACCAAATGGAAGCACCATTCAACCATCTCCATAAGCAACATACTCAAGAAGCAAACTGAGTGTAAACCAGAATCTCAGTGAAGTAAGTTTTTCCTTGTACAGCTGCTTTTTCATGGTAGTCACAACCTTGCACAGCTGCTTCTCCATGGTAGTCACAATCAGTTCTCATAGCCTGTGGGTAATTCCTTCCCACTAAGGTGCTAACAGCAATCAAGGCTCACCTACAAAGGAGCCTATACAAACTTACATGGGGGCCACACAGTTTATTGAGAAGGCTAAGCCACTGGACTCTACAGTATACCTACTACATAAGGCCACTCTTCCAAGCTTGGGAGACATAGTAGCTATAAATAATATATAGAAACAAATGCAAGAAGTTAGAAAAAATAAGGAGGCAAAGAAACATATCCCAAATGAAAAAAAACACACAATAAAATTTCAGAAAAAGAACTAAACAAAATAGAGACAGTCAATCTATCAGATGCAGAGTTCAAAACACTGGTTATAAGGATGCTCATTGAACTTAGGGGAAGATAAGATGAACTTAATAAGAATTTCAACAAAGAGACAAGAAACATAAAAATGGAGATAGAAAACATTAAAAAAAGGTCAGAAACAAAGAATACATTAACTGGCCCTAGCCAGTTTGGCTCAGTGGATAGAGACTCAGCCTGCAGACTAAAGGGTCAAAGGTTTGATTGTGGTCAAGGGCATGTACCTCAGTTGCAGGCTTGTTCCCTGGCCCTAGTCGGGCATGTGTGGAGGCAATCAATCAATGTGTCTCCCACACATTGTTGTTTCTTTTCCTCTCTCTCTCACCCTCCCTCCACTCTCTCTAAAAAATCAATAGAAAAATATCCTCAGGTGAGAATTAACAAAAAAAGTGTACATTAACTAAAATGAAAAATACATTACAGGGAACCAACACTGTTGTCAATGAAGCAGAGGATCATCAGAGATTTGGAAGATAGGAAGCAGAAAATAAACAATTAAAACAACAAAAAGAAAAATGAATTTTAAAAAATGAGGATAGTATAAGAAGGCCCTGAGGCAATTTCAAGTGTACCAACATTTGCATCATAGGGGTGCCGAAGGAGAAAAGAGAGCAAGAAATTTCAAACGTATATGAAAAAATAATTCTGGAAAACTTTCCTAACCTGGTGAAGGAAATAGACGTAAAAGTCCAAGAGACACAGATAGCTCCAAACAAGATGAACCCAAAGAGGTCCACACCAAGACACATCATAATTAAAATGCAAAGGTTAAAGACAAAGAGAGAATCTTAAAAGTAGGAAAAGAAAATAATTTACTTATCTACAAGGGAGCACCCATAAGACTGTCAGCGGATTTCTTAACAAAAACTTCATAGGCCAGGAAGGATTACATTCAAAGTGATGAAAATGAGGGAGCTACAACCAAGATTACTCTAGCCAGAAAACTATCATTTAGAATAGAAGAACAGATAAAGATCTTCCCAGACAAGAAAAAGCTAAAGGAGTTTATCACCATCAAATCAGTATTACAAGAAATGTTAAAGGGCCTTTTTTAAGAAGAAGAAGGAAACGAAGAAGAAGAATAAGGAGGAAGAGGAGGAGGAAGAGGAGGAGAAGAATGAATAATAAAATTCCAATAAATAGATATCTATCAATAATTACATTAAATGCAAATGAATTAAATATTGCAATTAAAAGACATATGAGGCCATAGGCAGCCTGGCTCAGTAGTTAGAGCATCAGCCCTCAGGCTGAAGGGTCTTGAGTTCCATTCTAGTCAAGGGCACATACCTTGGTTGCAAGCTCAATCCCTGGCTCTGGGCAAGCATGTGCAGGAGGCAACTAATCAATGTGTCTCCCTCACATCAATGTTTATGTCTCTCTGTCTCTCCCCCTCCCTTACATTCTTTCTAAAAAATCAATGGGAAAAGATATCCTTGAGTGGGGATTAACAACAAAAAAGACATATGGAGGCTGCTGAATGAATAAAAAAATAAGACCCTTACATATGCTGTCTATATAAAGCTCATTTCAGATAGAAAGACACACCCAGACTGAATGTAAAGGTATGGAAAAGGATACTTTATAAAAATGGAAACAAAGCTGGGGTTGCAATACTTGTACCAGAAAAAAACACAAAGGCTATATAACAAGAGACAAAGAAGGACCCAGCACTTCCACTTCTGGGTATTTATCAGAAGAAACTTAAACACTATATTTGAAAGACATATACATCCATATGTTCATTGCATCATTATTTACAATAGCCAAAATATGGAAGTTACCTAAGTGTCTATGGATGGATGAATGGATGAAAAAGAAGTGGTGCATATATATGATGGAATATGACTCAGCCATAATAAAGAATGAAATATTGCCCTCTGCAGCAATATGAATGGACCTAGAGGGTATGGTGCTGACTGAAATAAGTCAGACAGAGGAAGACAAATGTCATATAATTTCACTTATATGTAAAAGCTAAACAATAAAATAAATAAACAACCAGAGCACAAATAGACTCATAAATACAGGAAACATTTTGATGGTGTCAGATTGGAGGGGAATGAGTGAAAAATGTGAAGGGATTAAGAAGTACAAATTGATAGTTACAGAATACTCATAGGAATGTCAAATATAGCATAGAAAATATAGTCAATAATATTGTAATAACTATGTATGATATCAGATGAGTACTAGATTTATTGGAGTGATCACTTAGTAAATTATATAATATCCAATTGCTGTATATCTGAAGCTAATATAATATTGAGTGTCAACTGTAATTTAAAAATAAAAAATATATATTTAAAGTAAAAAAAAAAAAAGGTGACTGGCCAAGATTTGCAAGCAATCAAGTGCCTATAAGTAGACAAGTAAATTTAAAAATATATATAAATAAATAAAATAAAAAGCGGTGGCACAGTTACACAATGGAATACTATGCAGCCATTAAAAAGAAAGACATCTTACCTTTGGGGACTACATGGGTGGACCCAGAGGGTATTACACTAAGTGAAATAAGACAATCAGAGAAAGACAAATACTGTGTGATTTCACTTATAATGTACTAGAGGACCAGTGCACGAAATCATGCACGGATGGGGTCCAGCCAGCCCAGCCCCAATCAGGGCAGATGGGGACTGGGTCTGTCGGGAGGAGGAGATGGTGGGAGGTTGGCTGGCCAGCCTGCCCAGATCGGGCCAATCAGGGCCCCAGATCAGGGCCGGGCTGGCTTGGGGAAGGGACTGCGGGTGATTGGCCAGCGGGACCTGCTCCCGATTGGAATTGGTGGTTCAACTGGGGGTGAGGCCAGCCATGGGGAGGGGTTGTGGGCAGAGGGCCGGCCAGCCCCACCCCCAAATGGGGTGGGTGGGGGGTGCTGATTGGGGGCCAGCAGCCTAAGGTAGGGGCCATGGGTTGTTGGCCGGCTAGCCCTGCCCCTGATTGGGGGGGGGGGGCGCGATCAGGAGTGGGGCTGGCTGGGGGAGGGGTTGTGGGCCTATCAAGGAGGTGGGGCCCATCAGGAGTGGGGCTGGCTGGGGGGAGGGGCTGTGGGCTGATCAGGGTGGTGGGGGCCCATTGGGTGCCTGCAGGAGGTTGTCTGGCCAGCCCCACCCCCTATTGGGGTGGGGTGTGTGATCAGCAGTGGGGCAGCTGGCAGGAGGGAGGGGGCGTTTGGTCAGCAGGCCCCACTCTTGATCGGGGTGGGAGAGTCCAATCAAGGGCAGGCCAGCAGGGGGGAGGGGCCGCAAGGTTGGCTGCCGGCCCCACCCCCTGATCGGGTCAGTTTGCTGGCTACAGTGGGCATCATTGCGACCGGTTGTTAGGTCGTTGTGGCCATTATGGTAGCTGCCTTTATATATATACTAGAGGCCCGGTGCACAAAAATTTGTGCACTCGGGGGGGAGAGGGGGGTTCCTCAGCCCAGCCTGTGCCCTCTCGAAGTCTGGAACCCCTCAGGAGATAACGAACTGCTGGCTTAGGCCTGCTCCCGGGTGGCAGAGGGCAGATCCAATCCTTAGGTGTAGCCGCTGGTCGGGCTCAGAGCAGGGCCGATTGGGGAGTTGGGACGACGCCCCCTGTCATGCACAGAGCAGGGCGGATCGGGAGGTTGCGATGCCACCCTCAGTCATGCTCAGGGTAGGGCCAATTGGGGGGTTGGGGCACCGCCCCCTGTCACACTCAAGGCAGGGTCGATGGGGAGGTTGCGGCGCCACCCCCTGTGACACACAGAGCAGGGCCAATCAGGGGGTTGGGGCGCTGCCCCCTGTGACACACAGAGTAGGGCCCATCAGGGGGGTTGGGGCTCTGTACCCTGTCACGCACAGAGGAGGGTCGATCAGGAGGTTGGGGAGCTCCCCCCTGTCATGCAGAGCAGGGCCCACCAGGGGGTTGGGGAGCTCCCCCCATCACTCACAGAGTAGGGCCGATAGGGGAGTTGGGGCACCGCCCCCTGCCACACACAGAGCAGGGCCAATCAGGGGGTTGGGGAGCTCCCCCCATCAGGCACAGAGCAGGGCTGATCAGGGGCTTGGGGCGCCTTCCCCTGTCATGAACAGAGCAGGGCGAATAGGGAGGTTGTGGCCCCGCCCCCTGTCACACACAGAGCCGCGGGGCGATCAGGGGGTTTGGGCACTGCCCCCTGTCACACTGATCCCGGTGCCGGGAGGCATATTACCCTTTTACTATATAGGATAGAGGTCTGGTGCACGGGTGGGGGCTGGCTGGTTTGCCCTGAAGGGTGTCCTGGATCAGGGTGGGGGTCCCCACTGGGGTGCCTGGCCACCCTGGATGAGGGGATGATGGCTCTTTGCAGCTGGTCACATCCCCTTCATGGTAGGGGTCCCCCACTGGGGTGCCTGGCCAGCCTGGATGAGGGGATGATGGCTGTTTGCAGCTGGTCACACACCCTTCTGGGTGGGGGTCCCCACTGGGGTGCCTGGCCAGTCTGGGTGAGGGGCTGAGGGCTATTTTCAGGCTGGCGGGTGACTGAAACTCCCAACCGCTCTTTTTTTTTCTTTTTCTTTTTTATTCTCGGCCAGCTTTAGCTCTGAGGCTTGGCTCCAGCTCTTAGGCCTCGGCTGCTGAAAGCAGGTATCTGGTTTGTTTGGGTTCTATAATTGAAACAATGTTGCGGTCCTGCTTGCTGAAGCCTGGCTAGCTGAAAGCAGGTTTCTGGGGTTTTGTTTAGCTTCTATATTTGTAACAATGTTTCAAACTGCAAGCTCAGAGGCCGGCAGCAGCAGGCGGGGAACGTTGTAGTCCTCCATCACTGAAGCAAGCAAGCCTCATGTTCGCTTCAAGCTGCCTGGCTGCTGGCCGCCATCTTGGCTGGCAGTTAATTTGCATATCGCCCTGATTACCCAATGGGAAGGGTAGCAGAGGTATGGCTAATTACCATGTTTCTCTTTTATTAGATAGGATATATAGATGTGGAATCTAATAAACAAAATAAACAAGCAAAACAAAAACAGAATCATAGTTCAGAGAACAGACTGACAGCTGTCAGAGGGAGGGAGTCAGAAGGCTGGTTATAAAAGGTGAAGAGATTAAGAAGTACAAATTAGTAGTTGCAAAATACCACAGAGATGTGGATTGCAGCATGAATAATAGAGTCAACAATATCAAGGCAATTGAATATGGACCAGGTGGGTGCTTGGGCCAGCAGGGGACCACTCTGTAGAGTGCATGGTTTTCCAGCCCCTTTGCTACACATCTGAAACTGGTGCAAAATGATTTGAATGAAACTGTGGTTGAAAAAAAAAATGTGAAGGGATTAAGAGGTACTAATTTGTACAGTAGGTCCTCACGTTATGTCGGAGATCTGTTCCTATGATTTTCGCCATAAGTCAGAACCCACCTACATAAGCACCTACATCACTCACATGGAGCACATACACAGCAGTAATGAAGTGAAACAATAAAAAAAAATTTAAAAGAAAGATAGCAATTCCTGACCTTTACTTGTGGTAAATAATAAAAAACATAAAGCACATATGTACATACATTGAAGTGATGGAACTTTTTTTTTTATAATGTAAATGGGAGGTGACAATGTAACCATGAAAAATGTATATCGAGTCTGACGTACCCAAGGACTGCCTGTAGTTGCAAAATAGTCATAGGGATGTAAAGTACAGCATAGGGAGCATAGTAAACTATCCTAATATACATAAAGAGCAAGGGTTTGTCACAACCGAAACATCCGATGGATGACCGAACAGCAGGCTAGGGTCCTGGCTGGTGCAGCAGGAGTCAGTCCTGGGTCCTGGCGGCCCGTGGCGGAAGTCAGTCCTGGGTCCTGGCCATGGGAGTTGGTCCTGGGTCCTGGCTGCCTGCAACATGGCAGTGGGAGGGAGCTGTGGGAACGGAGCCATTTTGCCATCAGACTCTTGGTCCCTACCCCCAGCCTGCAGCTCAATCTAACCAACAGGCTCCCTCCTCCCTCCTGTCTGGGTCCAGTGTGCAGATGAACCAGATTTGGGGCTGTCAGGACTCCAGCAGCATGCTGAAATCAGACTGGCCTCTTGGTCCCTCCCCCAGTTCCACAGGCCCAAAGAACCAGAGCCATGCTGCTATGGAACTGGACCCTATCCGAGGGGTCCTGGATTGTGAGAGCGTGCAGGCTTGGCTGAGAGATACCCCCCCCCCCCCAAGTGCATGAATTTTTGTGCACCAGGCCTCTAGTCTATATATATAAAAGCCTAAGTGACCCTTACAACCAAATGACCAGAACGACCAGAATGACTGGATGACCAGACGGTAACCGTGATGCGTACTGACCCAGATCTTACTGTTGGGGCCCTGACAGCCCCAAATCTGGTTCATCCGCATGCTGGACCCAGACAGAAGGGAGGAGGGAGCCTGATTCCTCAGGGAATCGGCTGTTGGTTAGCTTGCTTCTGGGGCCAACCTCCCCTGGTCCCTCCTCCCGGCAGGCCACCGCCCCCCACCCCCAATTGACCCTGATCACCTGCCAGGCTGAGGGACCCCACCCATGCACGAATTCGTGGACCAGGCCTCTAGTATTATAATAACTGTGTATGGTGCCAGTAAGTACTTGAAATATCAGGGGGAACACTTTGTAAAGTATATAATTGTCTAATGATACCATTGTAATCAACTAGTTATTAAAAATAGGAAAGGAAGAATGGGGAAGTCAGACATTATAAGCATATCATTTGGGCAACTTCACCAAGAAGCTGCAGTTTCATACTCTCCAGGGATCCAACAAAGAGGAAACGGATGCATTCCCAGTAAAATTGGGCTGACTAGAGAAGGTACTTGTCAACCAATTACACCTGGGGACAGAGATGCATTGTCAGAATGGGCATGGCCACTGCAAACTCACAAACATTTGGGAATACACAATCCCCTAAACAAAGGAGATCATTCCATTGGGTGCTTTTGGGACTTTTGTTGCTTGTGTGCTTCTGGCTCATCTTGGCTTCCTTGCATTTGTTCATATGACCCACAGCCATGGGGACACCACACAATGGGCTAATGGACTGCAGCTAGCCTGATGTTGTATTGTGCAATGCAAATAGAGAATGGAAACTCCGGACTCTGGCTCTGCTTTTAACTCTACTGAAACCCCAGTTATAATTCTTCTATGACTGGACTAAGGGAAATGGGACTTTAGAAACCCAGAGGTACAATTCCACAGAAATAAAGCTTTCTACTCTATCCCATCCTCCCATGAGGGCTTTCGGAAGTGCTTACTCCAGCAGTACCTCAAGAAGCTCACCCTCACAAGCAACTGGGGGAGACAAGGCACACTCCCCTCCAAAAACATAACCACCACACAGTACACCTGAAACTAATGCAAAATAATGTGGAATGCAGACTGTAATGGAAAAATAAAATTTAAAAAATAAGTGCATCTACAAGAAAAGTAGAAGTATGTGAAGAGATATGCTTCCTGCAAAATGAGCTCTCCAGCTATTCTCTGAAGGGTTAACAGTTTAGGAATAGCATACCATTGCTATTATATATTGCTTATTTTCCAGTGTTGTGATTGCTATCAGAAATATTTCATTTATGTCTCTTGTTCAGCAGTCCTTGGTGAAATGGAAAATAAGAGTAATAAAGTGGGGTTGTCACAAACCTAAAAAGTATTGAATTCAAAGGAGAATTTAGGATTCTGAGATAATTTTTTTCTACATTTTAATATTAAAATGTCCTTTTTTGTAAACTAATAAAAAGTAGTAGTTGCCGCCAAAATAGTCTTTGCTGTGAAAATAGAAGCTGATAACACTATATTGGTTTCCAACTCCTAGACACACACACACACACACACACACACACACACACACGACACACCTGTACTCTTACACATGTACACACACAACCTAACAAAAACATTGTAAAGATCAAGGTAACACAATGGTATAACAGAGAAAAGGGATTCATAACTGGGATATTGACTTATTCTATGTGAAGTTGGTAATTATGTTTTGAAGTAGAATTGCCAGTCATCTTGGAGGTCAGAAAAATTGTTTGAAACACATTCCTCCAAAGCAAGTGAAATAAATCTCCACCTATCCCCATATAATGACACAATATGTATTGAAACCAGTGTTGCATAAACAATATATTCAATTGGCAGGCTGTGAATATATTCACAAAGTTATTGATGACCTTTCATCATGATTTTCTAACTTTGTTTTGCTCTACCACTCCTGAGTTATAAGCTCATCAATAACACATTGAAAAATGGTATATATATAGAGTCGGTAAACAAATGATGTATATCTAGTTAGGCTAGCTGGTAGGCAGCAACATCTCTATAGACTACTTCTGACATAAATTTGCACGCCATGTTGAGCACCCTCTTTGTATAAATATTATTTCATCATCACATGTACTGGTTTTTTATTTTAAAGTATTTTTAAGGTATAATGATTTGAGAATGACAAAGTGAGCATAAAACCTATTAAATATATTTTCTGATACAATGAAATTTTATTTTCAATTATTAATTTTAACTAGTAAATGATATAAATGCAAAAATTAATAATTAAGAATATTTTTTTCTTTAGCCTGATATTTTTTATTCATGTAGATACAGCTCATGTACATTATATTTGTAATGTTCAATGATTTTATTATAAAAATTGGAAAAGTATATTTTAAGTTTGTTTTTTGAAATCTTGTAGTATTAGAAAATAGAAAAGTCAGAAAACTATGAGAGTATATCAAAAAATGGAAATGAGAATAAATCAATTTCTAATAACCAAATGTGGATCAAATTGAGCAGGATAAATACTGAAAATAAATATTAATTGTAATAGACTGTAACACTTAGAATAATATAGATAAATATAAATAAATATAAATAAAATAACACTTAGATAAATGTAAATATCCTTGAATTCAGTTGAAGTAAATAGATTATAAGTAGATAAATGATAGGTAGATAAGTAAATGAATGGATGGATGATTTGCTTCTTTACAGTAGAATTCTGATTAACAAGTGTAGCAAAAATGATGTAAATAGAAAATCACTATTTGGCAAACACATCATCAATAGTGATGATTTCAAGTTTGTGATTTAGAATCATCAGTAGATGCTAAAATTAGAGGGTTAAAGCATAATGAGAAACAAATATTTGCATTGGCCCAAGCATCTCATCACATAATACTTATTCATTATAATGGGGAAAATAACTTTAAGTCAGAGAAACCTGGTAGATGCCACCTTAACCAAGTGATCAAGGTTAATATACAGTAATTGGACTTACTGATATTAAGAACCATAAGATATGAAACAGTGAGAAGAGTAAACATCACTTCTTGAGGTATTATCGCCAAAAAATTATAGCATAATTTTCATCATGAAGAAATGTGTCAAATCTGAGGAGACTAAAGTGACATCTAAATGCAATACGTGACCTCCATATGATCTTGGACCATCAATAGAACATTTTTTGAGAAAATGGATTCAGATAAGGTCTGTAGATTAGTTAATAGTATTTTATCAATATTAATTTCCTGGTTTGGATAATTGTCCTATGTTTACATAAGATGTTAATATTTGGAAAAGCTGGGTGCACAAGAATTCTTTGTACTCTTTCTGTAAGTTTTGGTTAGTTGAATTCAAATTGTACATAAAATAACAAAAGGTATTTCCTACTTGCTTTGTAAATAAGTTTTAAAGAATATTAATGCAAAGTCCACAGGTTCTTCATAGGTGAGGATCTTGATACGAATTTAGAGGAAAGAATCGTCATGTTCAGCTGGGCATGCCAGACCTTGCCTATTGCCCAGCCTCTAAGGCAGTGGTTCTCAACCTTCCTAATGCCTCGACCCTTTAATACAGTTCCTCATGTTGTGGTGACCCCCAACCATAAAATTATTTCGTTGCTACTTCATAACTGTAATTTTGCTACTGATATGAATCATAATGTAAATATCTGGTATGCAGGATGTATTTTCATTGTTACAAATTGAACATAATTAAAGCATAGTGATTAATCACAAAAACAATATGTAATTATATATGTGTTTTCCGATGGCCTTAGGCAACCCCTGTGAAAGGGTCATTCGACCCCCAAAGGGGTCGCGACCCACAGGTTGAGAACCGCTGCTCTAAGGCCTTCTTACCTTAGCATTATCTGCAAATCCCCCCAGGCCACATCTTGAGAACCAAACCTTATTTTAGACAGTAGGTGGTAACTAAATGAGCACAGCCAGTTTTAGCAGCACAGCAATTAGACGGTTAGTTCTGTGCTGACCCTGCCCTCTTGTTTTAGGTATGAAAACCTTGTTCCACTAAACTCCAGGTGACCACTTCAATTCTTCAGTCCTTTTAGCACAACAGTCCTACCTTCCTCTTGCACTGCCATCTATTACTTACTGATAGATTTCCCTGATGCCAAATAGTTGCCAGCATGTTTGGGCAGACCTGGTCCCGCTCATATGCCATCACCTCTGCCACCTCCATCATCTCACATTAACCTTCACCACAAATCAGTTCCTGCCTACCATTCTATGTTATTTCTTTTCTACCTTACAACTTATGAATGCTTGCCTTACAACTTATGAGAATTTCCTGGAGCCTCATGTGCTTCGCCAGGTCATGCCTATCCCAGCAAGTAGGTTTGCTCTGGCTACTTAGTGCCCAGTCAAGTGTTACTGCCTGATTCCCTGCCTTCACATAGGTGCTGTGGCTCTTCTTACATGCAGAATGTGTCCCTAACAACCTAGATGTACAGCTCCCACAAGATGACAAAAACTCATCATGACTACTCATGAGGAGCCATTCTGGTAGTCAGTGGGAAGAAATTTTGTGATTTTACATTATTGGTTACAATCACACTACAAGACAAATAGCTGTTGTTAGTGAAACAAGATCTAGGATTAGATAATTGCCAATACAATCAGTACCAGGTGAGAGTCCTTCTCTTGTCATCAAAGAAAAATGTATTTTTCCATATACAAATTGTATTCAATGATGAATTTAACATTCTCTGTTTGGACTAACTGTTTATGAACAACTTGAACAGTAATTTGTATTTTTTCTAGATTATAGAATGTATGATGCACATAAACTCAACTGACTGCCCATTCCCTGCATCCCAGTATGACTTTGTTATTCTTTTTTTTTTAAGTAGGCATTTTGTTTTATTTTATGTTATTATTATTATTTTATTTGTTTTTTAATCTTTAATGTTGAGAGTATTACAGATGTCCCTCTTTCCCCCCCCATTACCCCCTTTCTGTTCCCATCCTGCCCCAGGCCTTCACAACCCTATTGTCTGTGTCCATAGGTAATGCATATATGCATATAGGATCTTTGGTTAATCTCTCCCCATCCCCCACCCCCTTCCCTCTGAGACTTTGTTGCTCTTTAGTAAGCAGTGTGTATGCAACAACTCTCATGAAAGGTTTGAGGGGTAGCATGTTGCTCAGAGATGCTCTAGTGAAATTTAGAGACTCAATTATTTGTTTTAGGCCTATTTTGGAAATGAGAAAATAAGAGCTTTTTCTTATCATAGATGTTTTATGAATGGTGAGAGCTTTGTGCTTGATGGTGAGAGCTTTGTGCTTGGCTGTATTTTTTTTTCTTATTTTTATACATAGATATTATTTTAATTTGACTTAATTTTATTCAGAGGTCAAAGGTCAATAATATGAGAGGCACTTTCACCTATGCTGCTACACTGTTCAATATATTAGCCACCAGCCATGTGTAACTATTTAAATTATAATTTAAACTAATTAAAATTAAATAAAGGTACAAATTAGAGTCCTTAGTTGCTCTAGCCATATTTCAAACACTCAGTAACCACATATGGCTAGAGGCTACCCCGTTGCCAGTGCATTTCCAAGACTGGTGCAGGTCTGCTGGACACCACTGCACAATCTAGAGCAGAAAGAACTCCAAGGAGTTTCTGATGGTGATATGTATGAAATATTTGAATTATGTCATGAAGAAATGGCTCAAAAGTCTTCAACAGCATCATAGTGAGAAGCAGACAAGGTTATAGAATGCCAAAAGCCCATTTTGTTTTTACTTAATAAAATATCCATGCCTTGTAAATTGAATTATGCTAAATTTCTATATAATGCCATATACTACTATGGAATGGTTTTCTCTGCAATGATATGAATCAAAGCAGATCTTTTACTAGAAGTTTTAAACATCCAATCACATTTTTCCCCTGATTCATTAGTACCCCACAGTAGCTTGGAAATATAAGGTACCTATCTTACAATATCATGGTATAACTTTTAATGCCCCATTTAGAAAAGTGTATCTAGATTTTGTTTCATATAAAATGTGTGTAGATCAATTTCCCAGTCTTTTCAAGTGTTGAATTCCATATACATTGAATTAAATCAGATATAAAAGTAATAGCTATAATAAAATACTATCTATTCATATGATCTTATCTGCAAAAAGAAAATTTATTTCACACACATAGTTTAAAATGTAAAACACATTGAAGATGAAAAGTAAAGCCATTAACATAAATGTAAAACTAAAAGAAATATTTTTATTTTTAAAATATATTTTATTGATTTTTCACAGAGAGGAAGGGAGAGGGATAGAGTTAGAAACATCAATCAGCTGCCTCCTGCACATCCTCCACCTGGGATGTGCCCGCAACCAAGGTACATGCCCTTGGCTGGAATTGAACCTGGGACCTTTCAGTCCACAGGCTGACGCTCTATCCACTGAGCCAAACCGGGTAGGTCATAAAAGAAATATTTTTAAATATACATATAGTCATGCCCTGGCTGTACTAGAGAAAAATCATTTTGGTTATATACCACTTCTCATCTACCTTTAGTTTTGCAAAACACATATGCCGGCCAATCTCTTGGGCTGAGAGTCACAGAGGTGAATAACATACAGAAATACCTGTTGAGAAGCTCAAAGTCTGAGAGAGACAGACAAAAGTGAAATGTTTAGCACAGTTTGTCTGTTCAGCAATGCTGGTATGCCATCTATGAAAGTCTGGTTAACATACAATCTAACAGTTAGCATTATTTTGACTAGCTGCAGTGTTCAAGTAATGCTAAGAATTGGTGAGTCATGCCTAATATGTCATGTCTCAACTGCAGTGCTCAATTGTTAAAGAGGAGAATGATGATAGCATTTTCATTGGCCTTGGCCTGTCTATAAGCTCTGGCTTCTAAAATTTCCAGTTGTATTTCTTTGTCATTGCAATTGTACTTTTCAAAATTTTATATTTTTAAAGGAGAATTTTTCAGATATTCTAACAGTCATTGCTCTTTGAATTCTTAACTATATTATTTATCTCATAGACAGTTCATTTAGTTGCTCATAAAGGTGGATCAGCCCCCCTCCCCAATTAACAATTTGGTCTTACTTTTTTATTTCAGAATATATTTGATAGATACATAATATACCATATGTTTAAATTTATTTTAAATATCCCACAATTTTATTTTTTTATATACTAAGGGCTTAATAATTAAGGAAATAGACTTGCAGTATGTCATGGTGCTATTAAACTGGACAAAGCTAGCTTGAATTAAATAAAAAGTCATATTAAAGAAATAAAATTTTTATGTTGTTATACAGATTCTAATATATATAATATTAATATATAATTCTTCTTACCTATAAAGTGTAGCATAATGCATTTAAATAATATTTAATAGTTCAGCACTGACTGGGTAGCTCAGTTGTTCCACAACTTAAAAAAATATTTTCACTTGTATTTTCAAAATCATCATTTTGGTTGACATATATGTTTCCCTGATTTGACTGTGAACTCCTTGAAAAAAAGATACATCTTTTTATTGTATCTTCGAATCCTCACTTTGAATCCTCAGCATATAATTTGATGCCTATAACATAGTAGCTGTATATAAAGTGTTCAATGAGAGAGAGAACAAAGGGGCAAATAATGTACAAATAAATATTAGGTTTCCCATTTCAATTCAGGGTCTATCATGAAAAGATATGGTTTCTGGAAGTAATATTTCACACTTTACCAATTCAAAAATTAGGAATAGTGAACAGCAAACCATCCAATAAATATGCCAACAAATGTCTTCATGAGAACATCACTTGGCCTGGTGGCTAGTGTGGATCAGTGGTTGAGCATCAACCCACAGGAGGTCATGGTTCAATTCCTGGTCAGGACACATGCCTAGGTTGTGGGCTCGATCCCCAGTAGGGGGCATGCAGGAGGCAGCCAATAAATGATTTTTTTGTCATTGCTGCTTCTATCTCTCTGAAATCAATGAAAACATATTTTAAAAACAAAAAATAAAAAAACACATCCTTTTGTTCCTAATTATTATTAATTCTGTGATTGCATTTGGTTAGGAGTTGGGGACAAAGCAGGCTGGTCAGGTAGATAGCAAGTGGCCTCCAGATAATTAAATAAACATACCCTTTATAGAAGTTCATTTGCATCTTATATACAGAATTTCTGTTTCCCTATTTTATTTTTTAATAGGCTTTATTTTTTAAAGTAATTTTACATTTACAGAAAAATTAAGATAGTACAGAGCTGTCATGTACCTGGCATCAGTTTCAGCAATTACTAACATCCTACAGTGGTATGCTGTATTTGTTACATTTCATAAACCAATATTAATACATTACCATTAACTAAAATCTGTATTTGCATTTTAATTACAATTACATAAAGTCAAAACAAAACTACTTAATTTGCCAGAAACCTACAAATTCAAATATATGCTGAAAATACATCAGAGTAATTGCCCATGCAGCTATGAGATAGGAAGTAAGAAATGTGACTAAAAGGGAATAAACAAATAAATGAAATAAGAGCTTTTCAGGAGCAGATAGCTGGTTACAAACTGAAAAGTACAATGAACTAACTCGGGTGTCTAAAAAAAAGAGGAGGTTGAAGTGAGAATGACTTTAGGGGAAAGGACTGTCATACTCATTTAGCTGTTAAGTCCCATAGGAAAAGGGAATGAAATTTAGGTTAGGAATTATTAGCATCTTAGTGGGAGTGTCCATTTTCCCCATCTTCCCCCCCCGCACCACCCCCATACTGCATTATCTTTAATTTAGTACAAAGACTCTTCTAATCATGTCACCTCAGCTCATTTCACCAACTGTTTGGCCGCCAGTCTCTTGTCACTCTCTTCAGCAATGGTGAGGCGAATACCCTTTCCACGGGGAAGGGAAATCCATGGTTTATTGCCTTTGCTGATAACAAAAATATTGGAGAGCCGGGTGGCAAAGCTATTGCCATTGGTATCTTTGACATGGACTACGTCAAAAGAACCAGGATGTTTCTCTCTGTTGGTGATCACACCAATTCTTCCCAGGTTGGCACCTCCGGTGATCATACACAGGTTACCTGTGTCAAACTTGATGAAATCGGCAATTTTGCCAGATTCCAAATCAATCTGAATGGTGTCGTTCACCTTGATGAGGGGATCAGGGTAGCGGATGGTATGAGCATCATGGGTCACCAGATGAGGGATTCCCTTTGTGCCCACAAAGATCTTCCGCATTTTGCACAGCTTGTACTTGGCCTCCTCAGGTGTTATACGATGAACAGCAAAGCGACCCTTGGTGTCATAGACCAGACGGAAATTCTCTCCTGTCTTATCAATGCTGTTGACATCCATAAAGGCAGCAAGGTAGGTTATATCGGTTCAGACTTTGCCATCCATCTTAATGAACCGCTGCATGCATGCTGGGGTCCAATCCCAGCAGGTCCAGGGGTCCCCAAAGGTGTGGACGGAGTCGGTGAAGAAGGAATGGCACGGGGACTGGGTTCAGTTCATCAGCATAGCGAGGTTCTCCCTCCAGGATCTCCAGGCAAGTTCTGGAGCCAGGTTCTGTCCAGGATCTTTTGCCATGTTCTCTCCCTTGGTTCTGTCTCTAGGTTCTGTTTCTAGGTTCTGTCTAGGATCTCCAGCCAAGTCCTGTCTCTAGGTTCTGTGTAGGATCTCCAGCAAGTCCTGTCTCTAGGTTCTGTGTAGGATCTCCAGCCAAGTCCTGTCTCTAGGCTCTGTCTCTAGGTTCTGTATAGGATCTCCAGCCTAGTCCTCCAGGATCTCCAGCGAGGTTCAGTCACCAGGTTCTTTAGCCAGGTTCTATCCAGGTTCTTTTGCCATGTTCTGTCTAGGTTCTCCAGTGAAGTTCTGTAGCCAGGTTCTGTCCAGGATCTTTTGCCATGTTCTCTGGCTAGGTTCTGGTTAGGGTCTGATGAGGATCTGATGAGGGTCTGATGAGGATCTGATGTTTATTGTCTTGTTACATCCGTATTTATACCAGCCGATTTTAATCCTGTCAATTTCTATTACAAAGGTTAGGGCGTTTCTTATCTCCATTCCAGGGAGTAAAGATTATGTAGCTTAACTACCCACCTGGCACTTAATAAAGGGGTTGTATCCCCTCCCTAACCTCAGGGAAAAATCCCCACCTGGGGAAACAACCTTTCTCGGAGAGGTGACCTTGGTTAAAACACATGGCGCTAAAGGGAGCAAACATATTAAGAACAGTATGCTATATACGCCAGGTCCATTGAAACATATGCTGTGCAGATGTTTCTTTCCTGCAGCGACTGAGTCAAGCAGCAAGGATGGACCGGCTCCCGGCAAATTCCCCCTTTTTTATTTTTTAAATGATGGCGCATGCAAATCAGCGGTCACCTCTCAGATTGGGCTGTTTAAGACTTGGAAGAAGACTGGCAAGCAATGACAACAAGCATAGCTATAAACATAGTGGATGAAGCGCACAAGGAGCCCCGTTCCTTAGGAGGTTGCCGGCCTCTTCAGTCAAGAGATTTCAGCTGTCCTCAAGTTGTTGGTTTGGTTGTCCTTGTTGGTCTGGCTAGCGGGCGGCATCACTGGCGACGGGCTTCCCGATGTGTCAGCGAGTGGAAGGGCTGCATCAAAGGGTCCATCAGGGCCGTGCTTGATGGTGGTGTCGGTGTCCAGGAGGAGTCAGCTGTGCCCTCTGGGTCGGCTGATATGGATGATACCGGGGAGAAGGAGGATGAGGAGGAGACGGAGGGTGGTGTGACATAAGGTCGGATTAGACGGTCTGGAATCCACACAGGTAAGTCTGCATCCTGTGGAAATATACAAGCATCTCCTCTCCCCCAGGTTAAAAGTACATCAGGTCCCTTCCAGGCTCCTGTAAGTAAGTCTTTCCATTTGACGAAATAGGTGAGTTTCTGCTAAATGAAAGTTTCTTGTGCTGATTTACTCAGAGTCCTCGAACTTGGCTGAGAGAGTAGCTTCCACTTCTTGCTTTTCTACCATCTGTTGGGCCTCAGTTGTTAACTTCTTCGGCTGACCCCATGTTGGCACCTCAGTCCCTTGCATAGCCTTTCTTCTTCCTCTTTTTTCTGAACGCTTCCATGCCTTGTAGTTCTTTTGCTTTCTTTTCTTTTTCTCTCTACTACCCTCCATCCTCCATAACAGCTGACCCAGAGAACACAGCTTGCTCCTCCTTGGACGCCGACGCCACCATCAAGCACGGCCCTGATGGACCCTTTGATGCAGCCCTTCAACTCGCTGACACATCGGGAAGCCCGTCACCAGTGATGCCACCCGCTAGCCAGATCAACAAAGACAATCAAACCAACAACTTGAGGACAGCTGAAATCTCTTGACTGAAGAGGCCGGCAACCTCCTAAGGAACGGGGCTCCTTGTGCGCTTCATCCACTATGTTTATAGCTATGCTTGTTGTCATTGCTTGCCAGTCTTCTTCCGAGTCTTAAACAGCCCAATCTGAGAGGTGGCCACTGATTTGCATGCGCTATCATTTAAAAAAAAAAAAAGGGGGAATTTGCCGGGAGCTGGTCCATCCTTGCTGCTTGACACAGTCGCTGCAGGAAAGAAACATCTGCACAGCATATGTTTCAAGGGACCTGGCATATATAGCATATTGTTCTTAATATGTTTGCTCTCTTTAGCGCCATGTGCTTTAACCAAGGTCACCTCTCCGAGAAAGGTTGTTTCCCCAGGTGGGGATCTTTCCCTGAGGTTAGGGAGGGGATACAACCCCTTAATTAAGTGCCAGGCGGGTAGTTAAGCTACATAATCTTTACTCCCTGGAATGGAGATAAGAAACGCCCTAACCTTTGTAATAGAAATTGACAGGATTAAAATCGGCTGGTATAAATACGGATGCAACTAGACAATAAACATCAGATCCTGATCAGTTCCTAACCAGAACTCCGACCAGAACTTTGGCTGGAGATCCTGGCTAGAGGTCCTGACTAGGCTGCTGATCAACTGAAGGCTGTCTTCGTGGCATTCCTTCTTCGCCGACTCCGTCCACACCTTTGGGGACCCCTGGACCCGCTGGGATTGGACCCCAGCACATGCAGATCTTCTTTACTTCATCTCCTGTTAGGGCATACTTAAGTCTGTTTCTTAGGAAAATGATGAGAGGGAGACATTCTCTCAGCTTGTGGGGACCGGTAGATGGACGAGGAGCAAATACTTGGGTCAGTTTATCCAGCATCCAATGCTTTGGAGCTGCTACACGCTTCAGGTGCTTCTTGGGACCACGAGCCATGGTTGTGCTAGGCACGGAAAGAGGACTCTCTTCTTGCTAGTAAACACGAAATGAAGTTTAAGAAAGTAGTCACCCGCTGCACCTCGGTCTCCAACACAATGGTGTCGCACGCAATGGTCTGTTTCCCTATTTTAAAAGGAGGGAAGGAATATTACTTAAAGACCGTACTGTTAGGAAGTTACTTTTTATCCTGTGAGTTTTCTCATCTACTCCAGTTCCATTGGTCACTTCCTCAACTTTTTCTACTGATGCTGTTCTTTCTGCTGCATAACCCATTTCCCTACGTTTGAAGGTTACCTTTCTTTCATTTCTCTTTAAAGTCAAAGACCCTTTTTTACTTCAATTTTGAACACCATCCTCAGTTGCTCATTTCTAAGATTTACTAAAAGAGTGTGTCCTCTGAAGACCAAGAGAATTGTATCTTCATATACAGATGCTAATGCATTAAACACAAAATTTAAAATGTAGTTTAAAGATTACTTTATCTTATTTCTGAGTTGTATGGCTTCCTTATTATTTATGTCCAGAATTGCATATGTCATACTCAAGCATAGATAGAGTGTGATTAAATTAATAGATTGAAGGAGGTGAGGAACTATGTCTTATTTCTTATTTTTAGAGTCCTCAATGTAGGTCATGAATATGCACACATTTAATCATAAATCCACTGCTTTCCAATTACTACCTTATGACCCTGAGGTATTATTTAACATCTACATGGTTTAGATGCTATGCTGAAAAATTGATATTAACTAGGGTAACCATATAATGTATTTTCCAAACAGAGACACTTTTGTGAATGGTAGATAATGCTAATAATAATTTTACTCTTGAAATACAGATATAAATTTGGGTTGTTCAAAAGAATACAGGACATATGGACATCCATGCTACTAATAATAGTAGGCAACATCAAGAGAGAAAACATGCAGACATATAACTTATAACTGTAGATGCTCAATAAATGTTAAATTATTGTTATTAATATATTCATATATTATTATTAACTTAGGAAAACACTTGGGCCATATTTGGTCAATACCAGGTATTACCTTACAAAGAAAATTAAACTATCTGGGGCATTGTAGTTGATATCTCACTTTTGCTTCTTTTACATTTTTTGGATAGCATATTTCCAAGTTAAACTAGTCGCACCATCAGTAAATTTTTGTAATCTGAATGAAATAAACAAAATACTTTGCTGAACTCACGTTTGCTTGGCAGAATTCAGTCCTCTGTAGAGATTTAGAAGGGCTGATCAATTTTTTGAATAAACTCTGTAGGATCATTTTGAAACTAGTCTTAACCTCTTGTTTTAAAGGCAGAATCATTTCAATTCCTCTAATTTCCATTGAGGAATTATGAAGACCTTCATAAGTATAACTTTTCAGCTCTTTCATTTATGCAGATCCCCAATGAATCCTACACAAAGTTTATTAAACTCCTTACGAAGCCTCATATTGGACACTGTTCTCTAAGAAAGCTATAATGTTGCGTATAGCAAGAGGATAACATTGAAATTCCTATATGCCAATTTGGCATTCTAGTAAAACATTCTTATGTGTAATTTAGCATTGTACTTGATTTATTACTTTCTACTGAAATAAACATAACCTCTGTTTCCTAGGAACTTAAAAAACAATAAAATACAGACTTCTTCAGGCCAGTACGATCTTTATGATGGTGTAGATATTAGACAAAGTTCCACAAGGACCAAGTTGGTGTTACTATACACAGTATATAGCAAGCTCCTAGCAGAGGACTTGACACATAATAGACTGCTAGTAAATATTTGCTGAATAGATGAATGAGTGTATGAACAAATGAAGATAAACATAGATGAGAGTATAGTAAATGTAGTGAGTCAAATATTATGTACAAATAAAACTATCAGATGCTGCCCAGCTGGCATGGCTCAGTGGTTAAGCATTGACCTATGAACCAGGAAGTCACAGTTCAATCCCCAGTGTGGGGCATGCAGGAGGCAGCTGGTCAATGATTCTCTTTCATCATTGATATTTCTATCTCTCTATCCCTTCCTCTTTGAAATCAATAATATATATATATATGTATATATATATATATATACACATACATATACATATATATATATAATCAGATGCTAGAATCTGTTTATTATTTACTCAGGAATATTTATTGAACACTACTTCTGCTAAATACTAAAAATACAAAAGAAAATTAAAATGCAGTCATTGTTAACTTATAAACATAGAAAAATACTATCAATTATATAAAATAATAGCTAACAATCCCAATGTAGAACACAAACAATAAAGTTTGTTCCATAAATGCAAACATGGTTTAACAATAAGAACTGTTTTCTTCATTACATTGTTAATTAAAAGGGAAAAATGTCATATGGTCATAAAAATAGATGACAAAAAGTATTTTGGTAACATCTAAATATTTCTGGCATTTGTGTTGACAAACTTGGAATAGAAAATATTCTTAACACAAGCAGTATAAATTAGGAATGATTATAGATATTATTATAAAAGGGTGAATCACTAGAGTCTCATTCAAGTCACAAACAAGTGCCTTGTATTGTTACCATTATTCTCCATTCTATAAGCTGTAAATTAAAAAAAGAAAAAATGGTAGAGATACTGTAAAGAAAGAGATAAAATGATAATGATTAACATATCTGCGTGTGTTTGTGTATGAAAAATTAAGCAAACATGTTCATCAAACTGTCAATGTGCTATCTTGAAAAGAGATAAAATTGCAGGAATGATAAATTGCAGCTTTCTCATGTTTCTGTTTACAGTTCTGTATTGGCATGATGGGGGTAGTTACAGCACTGAATATATAAATAGAGGCACATTCCCTGCCCTCTTGGATCTGCATGGAGGAAGAGAGACATAATTGCCTTGTGAAACCAAGCACAGTAGAAGTCCTTACACGGACTTTAAGAGAACAGAGGAGAAAGGAACCAATCCGGTTTCAGGGAAGACTTTGGAGAGGCACAGTGGTAAGAAGAAGAAAAAGTAAATACTTTCAAGGCAGTGAAAATAATGAGTGTGAGAAATTAAGGACTATAAAGACATAATTTATTCTGTGAGAGCAAATCTTTCCAAGCAGCTAAGAGCTTAGGGTGTAAGGGAAGAAGGAAATGGTGGGAACAGCATGTTGAGAAAGGGGGTTTTGACTAGATTCTAAAACTTGGTTATCATGTCAAGGAGATGAGGTTTAATTTCATAACAATGGTAACCATACATTTCATTCATGTATACCCAAATAAATTATTAAAATCTATTTACTCCTTATAATATGTATATGTATATTATACACTATTTATAATAATATAAAATAAAGGTTACGTTGTTGAAAAACTATACACCTGTTTTATATTTCTACATTGCCACCAAAAGAGTTTTACCTAATTGTTTAGCAGTTTCAAAAGATACATTTCTAGCCTGGTATATATTGTAAACCAAATGACAAAAGAATTTCTTTCAGTAAAACCCATCATTGCCCTTCCAGTGGGGCTCAGTGGTTGAGTGTTGACCAATGAACCAGAAGGTCAGGGTTCGATCCTCAGTAGGAGGCATGCAGGAGGCAGCCAATCAGTGATTCTCATCATTGATGTGTCTATACCTCTCTTCCTCTACCATCCTCTCTCTGTAATGAATAAAAACATATTAAAAAAACAAAACCATCATCTACATCAGAATTTCTATTGAAAAAAATAAATTACCTGGTTGAAATAAGATACAGCCCCCTTCAAAACTCTCAGAAGCTATGCATTCTTGAAATGTCCCTTTGTTTATAAGCCTGGAGATTTTGTACCTGGGGAATATGCAAAATACTATCCAGGATGGGTGAGGAAAATGGACAAGAATAATTGTGAAAGGAGTGTTAGGAAAGGAGGACCTGTGGACAGCAAAATTGTTCTCAGGAAGGTCTGTTTTAGGATAAAATGTATATGGAAATGTATTTCTTTAAAACAAACTATCTATGATCTCATATTACCTAGAAAGTCTTTCTGTAGCCAAGAGGGAAAAGGGTGTCAGTTTGTAAACCACTTTCATTGAGAAAAAAGAGTCATTTGTAAATTTGTATATTTATTTTTTTCTAGTAACTAATTTTTTTTTAAATTTTGTTTTATTGCTTAAAGTATTACAAAGAGTATTATATATGTCTCCTTTTTTTCTCCCCTTGACCTTCCCCTGGCCTCCCATACCCCCCAGTGTCTTGTATCCATTGGTTATGCTTATATGCATGCATTCAAGTCCTTAGGTTGATCCCTTACCATCCCACCCCACCCCCGCAACCCTCCCAGCCTTCCCGCTATAGTTTGACAGTCTGTTCGATGTTGCTCTGCTTCTGTATCTATTTTTGTTCATCAGTTTATAATGGTTTTAATTATCCATAAATGAGTGAGATCATGTGGTATTTTTCCTTCATTGACTGGCTTGTTTCACTTAGCATAATGCTCTCCAGTTCCATCCATGCTGTTGCAAATGGTAAGAGTTCCTTCTTTTTAACAGCAGCATAGTATTCCATCGTGTAGATGTACCACAGTTTGCTAATCCATTCATCTGCTGATGGGCACTTAGGCTGTTTCCAGATCCTAGCTATGGTAAATTGTGCTGCTTTGAACATAGGGATGCATATATCCTTTCTGATTGGTGTTTCTGTTTTCTTGGGATATATTCCTAGAAGTGGGATCACTGGGTCAAATGGGAGTTCCATTTTTAACTTTTTGAGGAAACTCCATACTGTCTTCCATAGTGGCTGCACCAGTCTGCATTCCCACCAGCAATACAGGAGTGTTCCTTTTTCTCCACATCCTCTCCAGCACTTGTCGTTTGTTGATTTGTTGATGATAGACATTCTGACAGGTGTGAGATGGTACCTCATTGTTGTTTTGATTTGCATTTCTCGGATGATTAGTGACTTTGAGCATGTTTTCATATGTCTCTTGGCTTTCTGAATGTCCTCTTTTGAAAAGTGTCTATTTAGGTCCTTTGCCCATTTTTTGATTGGATTGTTTATCTTCCTTTTGTTAAGTTGTATGAGTTCCCTATAAATGTTGGAGATTAAACCCTTATCAGTGATAACATTGGCAAATATGTTCTCCCATGCAATGGGCTTTCTTGTTGTTTTGTTGATGGTTTCTTTTGCTGTGCAGAAACTTTTTATTTTGATGTAGTCCCATTTGTTTATTTTCTCTTTAGTTTCCAATGCCCTAGTAGTTCTATCAGTGAAGAAATTGCTTCAGCATATGTCTGAGATTCTGTTGCCTTTGGATTCCTCTAGTATTTTTATGGTTTCCCATCTTACATTTAAGTCCTTTATCCATTTTGAGTTTATTTTTGTGTATGGTGTAAGATCTCTGGTGTTAGCAATAACAATTTTCTGATTACCTTACAGAGAGATACAGATAAATTTAATAATTAAATTTTCCATAGTTTTGAGGATCTGCAGGAGATCTCTTTATCATTTCAGCATACAACAGCTATTCTTCAGAACTATAATCTGCCTTTGTCTTTGAAATTTTGAATCATATAAATATTTGAGTTTTTCTCTTTGTAATGATTAATAAAAGGATTACAACCGAATTATTCATCACTAGAAAAAATAGTGCATGCATACTTTATGTAACTTTATCACTAGCTTTATCTTATCTTCTTATCCTCATTTTGCTTTAGTCCTCATGAATTTTTAACATTGAAAAAATATTTTGTAGAAAGAAATAATTGGTTAGGTAAATAAAATTATAATACATATAAAAGTGAAAATTTCTCTTCTATTCCCAACTCACCGGCCTCCTCCCCACAGTCAACCACTCTCACCAGTGTCTTGGGTATCTAGTGCATTCCTTTAAAGGTAATTTATACATTTCCAATTGTATATGCATTCTATATCACTTCACATAAATTACAGTTTAACCACTATTCTGTCTTTATTTCCAATTTGGGAAAATACAGTGTATATTTATATAGTACATTTGCATTCTCTCTTTTGTAATATCTTTTTGACATATTTTGATCTTCTTATTCTATTTTCCACATTTCTCAACTCCTCTGCCACATTAATAATCTGCTCATCTCTTTTCATTGCTTTCTGGGAAATTCTCTCAGCTCTCACTTTTTGTTCATTAATTAATTCTTCACCTGTGTCTAATTTGCTGTACAAGACCTCTATGAAATTGTTTAACTTTATTGACTATATTTTTCATTTCTAGAAATGATATTGGATTCTTTTGAAAATCTGCCCATTTTCCCATATTTAATAGATATAACATGCAAAAGGTCATCTCAATTATCATATATCCTTATTTAACTTAAATTTCATTGAACTAAAAAAAAAGTAGAAACTTCATAGGATTTGAACATATAATATTTGACATTTTAAGTTAACCTGAACCTGAGTTAGCATAAGAATCTAATAACAATTTCAAACATTTTAATATTGTTTCTACAAAAAAAAAAAATCTGTCAGTTATAGAGAAAGGAAAAAAAAGAATTTTTTCATTACTCATTGTTATGGCAGCAATTAGTCCATGGTGTGAGAAGTTGCTTTTTCATTCAGATGCTTGTTCTTTTTCCACCCCTTTATTTAAATAAGAGGTGAGAGTGAAATCATTGTAATTAACCTGGTTATTAACTGGTGACATAGGAAAGATATTTGCCAGTCAGTCACACCTGGGAACAGGTCATTAGCCAGAATGGGCGTGGCCACTGCAAGTGCTTGAAATCTGAGATAAATAAGCTCCTGAACAAAGGAGTTCCTCCTTTTGCTCTGTCTTGCTCTCTTGGGACTCTTGTTGCAGGGGGTATATTCTCACGAGCCTGTATTTTCCCACATGGCTCATGGCCATATGGACCACACATACTGGACTAATGGACTACAAATAGCCTGATGTTCTGACAGACTCAGCTCCACCATGGAATGGAAACTCTGGACACTGGCTTTGCTTTTAGCTCTACTAACTCCTCAGCTGATCTTTTCCAGGACTGGTTTAAAGGAAATGGGACTTTGAAAACCGAATGATGTTATTCCATGCAAATAAAGCTTTCTACTGAAGCATAGTAACCTCCATCTTGTATAAAAACTGCTGCTTGAAATTTTCTGCTATTGTTAGATAGTCCCTTGTTCTGTAATATCTGTCACTGTAAACTCTGTCATTTTTAGACAGTCTCTTATTCTGTAAAATGACTTTGTTTTTTAGCTCAAATAATAGAGAAGATAAAGTAAGCTGTCTGACCTTGCAAGTTAGCCATCTAATGTAAGGAGCTAATACTGATAATACTCCCATACTCTTATGCCAGGTATTTATTAGATATGATATATACTCAAGGTTACAAGCTGTCTGCAAAAATAACTTACACAAAGCTCTTTGTAAAGTCTGCAGAAGGTCCAGAAAAAACATATTTGGGAGACAAAGAACTGGAAGCATATAAATAGAGAAAGCTTCCTCCATGTTTTTGTTCAGAATTTGACAGAGATATTCTGCTCTGAGCCTACGCATAATAAAGACTCCTAATTAATTGGCTTGTTAAGGCATCTTGTATCTAACTCAATGATTTACCATACAATACTACCACATATCATCTTCCCGTGGAGGCTTCCAGAAGTTCTTATTCCAGTAAAGCCCCAAGAACCCATTCCCACTGGCAATCAAGAAGGGCAATCCATGCAATTCTCTGATAACAAGACCATAAGAAAATCATTCATGGATTTTTTTCACATTTATATGTCTTCTGTTGTATTTTTAATTCCTATGTTTACATTTCAATTTAAAGATCCTACCTTGTTATTTAAATGAGAATTAATTTATAGAAATAAATATACTTATTTTATAGTTTTATGTGACTTTTTAGAACTTAAATTCTCCTATTTCCCCATGTGCTCTATGATTTTGGATTACCACCTTATCTTCAGTGGGGATTTAAATGATATTTCTTGTTTAACCTGAGGTAAGACCATACCTTCAAAAGTAATTTTGCATTTGTGTTTTCCAGCTATTTACACATATCAACTACTTGGAATCACTTCTTATGTTAAAATAAGTTTAGAGAAATGTTTTCCTCAAAACTTTCTTTCTATACTCGCAGACATTTTTAATTTTTTTCTAACTCACATTTCACACAATGTACAGCCCTTCTGGGGTCCTGGTTTATGCAGAGGTCTTTGATTTCCCTCTTTAGTGCTGCAATACCTTGTTTCTTGTCCTCATTTTGGAAGTAAAACCAAAGTCAGTTGGTTCCCAAGACAATAATTCCTTTTTCTCACCATATACTGCTTACAACCAAGCGATTGAAGCATCAACTCCTGCATTTACACTCTGGTTTTTAATTTGCTGATTATTTTCTTTGTATTTGGCACCTAGACATTGCTTTCCTTTTATGTTTTCAAGATTAACAGGTATTCAAATGAAATTCTAGTGCTATTTTATCCAGAATCTCTATGCGTTTATATTGGTAGAATAGGGAAGTTATTTCATTCTACTATGGTGTTTTACATCCTGACTCTTCATACATGTTAACTCTTCCATATGAATTTTGCAATCAATTTGTCAGAAGTGTTTTTAATTCTATAGATTACTTATTGAATAATCTTAAGAGAATTGGGTAGAGGCAGTACATTGATCCCTAACAAAAATTTTCCCATGTTGCATTTTCCCATATTGTAAATTGAAACTTGGAAATAATTAAACTAACCATAAACCTATAATTAATACCACAGATCTTCATTTAAAAATAAATTGTTGATACTACCTTTAAATAGAAGCCCTACATTTTTCTCTTCACCAACATTCTTTCTTAGGTTTCCTGGTTCCTCAAAACAGCAGTGAACCTCATTTCTACTTTGAGGTTTGCCATGTAAATCATAGTAATGATGCCTGACCACTTAAATATGTGTTCTACAAAAAATGTTTAATTCCCAGTTTGCTTACTAGATTCCAAATTTAGGTTGGCCCATTTCTCATTAATTATTTCTAATCATTAAAACTAGAGTTTTAATTAATTCATTAGAAGATGTTCTATTTTAGTTCTGGCGTCACATTTTTTTGTGTGTCTGATAAAATTAACAATTAACTATTTTTATTTTCCAGATACTATATCTTTGTCTACATTTGTATTCCAATTTCCTTTGACCTAACTTGCTGCTTAAGCTATCCTTTTCTTAGCATTGTAAATATTTTCTAGTTATTTATGCACTGTCATGATCTGCTTTACTTCCCCTTTTGAAAATGTGGTCATTGCTATTTCAAAATTTTAGTGTTTTATTTCCACTTCTAGGTCTCCCAACTATCTCCTGTTTTGTTTTGTTTTTTCTCACCTGAGGATATTTTTCCATTGATTTTTTAGAGAGAGTGGAAGAGAGAGGGAAAGACAGAGATAAATATGGATGTGAGATAAACACATTGATTGGTTGCCTCCTGCACAAGCCCCAAGCAGGGCCTGGGCCAGGGAGGAGCCTGAAACAGAGGTAAGTGCCCTTGACCGGAATAGAACTGGACCTTTAGGTCTGCAGGCTGACGCTCTATGCACTGAGCCAAACCTGTCTGAGCTATTTCCTGCTTTTTATGTATGAATATGGGATATTTTATTCCTTCATGCTAAACTCAATTTTTTTACTCCCATATAAGGAACAGATCCTTATTTGATTCTTTTACTTACCACTAAATTCTGTGCCTCAACAATTAATAAATGCCCAAAAGAAAGTCATAATGTTGTATTCATGACAGGATTCATTAGAGAGCATTCATTATTATGTGCATTTATCTGGGCTGGATATCCAAAATAATTTGAGTCCTGATTTTAGAGACTTCTAGAACAAAATGGGAGCATGGATAATTTATAGATATGCAAATTTCTGCTAGTAAAATATTTTTTTCCAAGATTTTCTTAATATAAATAAAAATGGTAAGCAATTTCAGGTCAGGAGTCATGGTTTATACATATATTTTCCACATCACCAACTTCATTGACATAGTTACAATCACACTTTAATAATATTTTATTGAATTAAATTATATTAGAATTATCCCATCAGGCATTGCCCACATGCTCCAGGTCCCTGAATCCTTCACCTTAGGGGTGTTGAGCTCTTAGAAAGGTCAGTTCTAAGGTATTTTACATTTCTCTCTGGATCACCATAACATCTTTTGCAAATCTGAGACTGTTAAGAACTATCAGGAAAAAATTTCCTGAAATACTCCTGAGTAGCTAGAAGGTTATTTTCCCCCAATATGCCCAATATGTTGGACAAAAAAAATGTTTGACAAAGAAATCCAGATGAGTGATAATGTCTATAAATAACTCAATCTGGGGTCCCCAGTTCACACCAAAGTTCTTCTTTTTTAGTTATTTCTTTCCATTAAGTCAAAAGTCTTACTCTACTTTCAAAAACTTTAGTTAACATAACTTTGATTATGTTAACTAAAGTTTACATATAGAATCGCCTGGAGAGCTTTGAAATATAGATTGCTGGAGCCCATCCTCAGAGTTTCAGGTTCAGTAAATTCGGGTTGGAATTGAAAATTTGCATGTTTAACAGGTTCCAAAGTACTGCTGATGCTGCCGGTGCTGGTGGCACAAGTTGAAAACCGCTGTACTACACATGCATGAGTTTTTCAAATTTGATGTTTAAAATTCTTGAACCTCCCTAAATTAATTTATTTTATACTGCTGTACTTTTTATTTTAATATAACATCTAGGACCCCGTTATTCTAAGGTTAGCACTTTTTTTTCTTTCTCTTTTGAAAATACTCACTTATTTCTTAGCATTCCCTCCCCCCGCCCCCCCCGCCTTTTTTTCCACATTTTTGAGATGACTGGCCAGTGTTCATTATGAAACGGACCAAAGATGACTGTGGATCAGAGTTTGTATTACGCACTTATTTATTTATTTATCTCAGGTCTTCTTCCAAAAAGAGTTGAGACAGATCAAAACAAAGCTAATTAGACCACAAAGTTATTGACACCCGGGCCTGATTTCTTCAGCCCTTTGTTTGGGATGAGTCATCTTGGTCCTAATTACCTTCCCACAACTCAAGAAACCACACTAGCCAAGGCAAGAATCGTAGTGAGGATGGTGAGACAATCCCAGACTCTGGTCTCATTTACTGACACATTCCAATACACCCTCTTCAGAGTGCCTGGTTTTACTACACTTAGGGCTTCGGTCCGTCTGCTGCCTGCCTTGGAGCAGCTGCAATGTATTTACCGTCAATTGAGAAAGAAATCTATATTTATCCGGATGTGGAAGATGCTGAATTTCCCAACAATTGACAAATTAGTCTGCAAAGAGAAGGCATATAGAAATAGCCTACAGTATGCCATTATGTTGTGACATAAATTTATGGTCTCTTTCCTCAACTTATGCCAGAAGCAAATGAACAATGTTTCTGCAACATGAGTAATCTCTCATCTACATTAGTCTGCCTTCTTTTCTTTTCTCTCTTTGAGTTCTTAATAGTGATAAGGGAAAATCAGAACAACCATAGTGAAATTTATACTTTGAAATTTACATCAGCAATTAATAAAGTCTCCAAATGCTATTTGTTAAATTATTAATTTAATGGAAATTTGTTTATTCCATCTCTCTCCCTCTCTCTGTATATTTAAATGTATGTATGGGGGGGAAGGTATACATATGTATCTGTATAGTTCTTTCAACAATATACTATACATCTTAATATAAACTGATGAGGCTTTTTATATGTAGTCAAATTTTCACTGTAACTGTAAATAGATTTATGTCTCCAAATTTAATCATTTCTAATAAGGTGGTAGAGTCTAGCAATTAGGAACATAAATCAGAATTTCTTATATTAAAAACCAACCTTGTTCCTTGCTCTCTACATGATGTTTGATCAGATACTATCCTCTCACAACCTGCCTTTCCTTACTTTTAAACAAATATCAGACATGTGACCTTGTTTTAGGTATGAAATCCATATTATATACAAAGCCAGGAACATTGCATTTAATATTGCTGAATTTTAATAGGACTATTGTAGTAATTGCTGAGTATTAGTGATAGAATACAGATAGTAAAAATGTGATATTATTCAGTATATTAGTCAACCATCTTGGCATGAGCCCAGTGTAGTGCTGAAAAGGATCAACTCTTTGTAACAACTCACATACTCACCATATGAAATAAAAACTCATAAAATTTTAGATATTGCAGAGCTTTGTTCAATATATAAGTATGTTTATATATAACTACTCCTCCTCCCATGACCACACACTGTACTCTTCTTGACCATCTACTACTTCACAAATCATTTCTAAAGTTTATAAGAGCTGCTGAAGATCAGAGAGACTGGCCCAGTGGGTGCTCCTTGAACACTTAACTGAATAATGGAAGCGAGTTAAAGTCCTCACAAATCAATTATATATAGGAAAGGTCACACATTTTACTTTTCTTGTGCACAAATGTATTTAAATTGTCACTTCACAATTGGAGAAGAGAGCATTTCAGCATCCTAATGGTAGTCAATAGTCAATTTTTTTTCTGTCTGTGGCAAGACAGTTGCTAAATCTCAGAATAATTTATTGTCCATAAAATGTTTGAATATAGAAATGATCTTTATTTGTCTCTCTTGCTCTCCCTCTCTCTCTCTAAAATCAATCAACACATTTTTTAAATGTTTAGAAATGAGACATTCTCTAGAGAAACAGTTTATCTAACCCTTAGCAGAAGGATTATGTCTATATTTTGACACACTTTTGCAAGTGCTTTCAAATCTCAGACAAAGTTTACAGTAGTTCCTAACTTTGAAACATCTACCCTCTGTTGATTCAGCTCAGCATGAATTGATTATTCTCAAAGACCAAAACAAATTTCAGAAATTGGTATGCTATGTTTAGGCAACTCTAAAAAGTCAGTTTATTTTTATTCATATTTTAAAATATCTATGTTTATATTTTAAAACACATTTTATTTTTATTGATTAAATATAAATAAACTCCTCAAGTTATCTTATCAAAAATGTATGTGGAGGGAGAAAAATCTAAAAAATAAAAAGACCTTTCCAGCAGACTTAGCACTCAGAGCTTAGCCTCTAATGTCAGTCTCCAACACAAAAACCAAGGACTCCATGAAGACATGTCTGATCCTACAAGTGGGCAGGAAATGTACAAGAAGAACCCTGAGCATCTTATAGTTCCAGAAAGTAAAGAAGTTAAAGACAAAAACAAACAAACAAAAAACCCCACACAATAATGGGATACATAAAACGGATATATGTGCCAACTGGAAAAGCTACCCATGGCCAAACCTGGAAAAATTTCAGTGAAAGAAAGAAATAAAAACAGTTGGGGGTGACCAGGCCTGCAGGAGAGGGCAGTTGGTGGCGATTGGGCCAGCAGGGGAGGGCAGTTGGGGGTATTGGGCCTGCAGGGGAGCAGTTAGGTGTCAATCAGGCTGGCAGAGGAGTGGTTAGGGGGTGATCAGGCTGACAAGCAGAAACGGTTAGGAGCAGGCAGGCAGGCAGGCAAGCAGTTGGGAGCCAGCAGTCCTGGATTGTGAGAGGGATGTCTGACTGTTGGTTTAGGCCTGAATCGGGCCTAAACCAGCAGTTGGACATCCCCCAAAGGGTCCACATTGGAGAGGGTGCAGGCTGGGCTGAGGGACACCACCCCCCACCAGTGCACGAATTTCATGCACCAAGCCTCTAGTATTTCTATAAATCAAAATGTTCTCAAATAAAATGTTATTTTTAAAAGACTAATTTAAATTATATTTGAGCAATTTAATATGAATTTCATGAATTTCAAATTCAAGCAATTTTCATCAAAAGAAAAATTTTCTGTCATTTTCTAAAATCACACAATTATATAGTTTGATATCACTTACTTCCATATATAGACTCTGACATAATGATATTTAACAAATTATTTGAAGGTGGTATAATTAAGCAGAAATGGTGTGTGTGTGTGGGGGGGGGGGGGGGGGGGGGTACATTTTAGGTATCACAAATGAAATTGCAATTGATTTCCAGTAATTCTCCCCCTGGGCAGAGTTGGTTTTGCATTTGAAAATTGCTCTTAGAGGAAAACTAAAGCCAAAAACAGACCTGCTATCTTATAATTGATATTTTAATGGAGAGGTAACCCCTGAAAAATTACAATTAATTGAATTTTCTTTCTCCATTCTTTTTCTCAGCTACATTGAAGGTAAAGGTGAAAGTGTAAGTACTTCTATCTGGAGAACGTTTTAGGTAACAATTCATAATAATTATTTTAACAGCAAGAACCCTTGTCTATATTACTCATTTTCCTGGAGCAATTTCTCTCCATATTTGGCTTATACAATTAACTAAAATGATAGTGAGCATTATGCCTTTAAAACAAAACTAAATTAAATGGTAATGCAGTAATCCATCAATTACAATGGGGCTACTGATGGATCCAAATGGCTTAGTATGAAAATATTTTGTTGGATTAATAATATATTTAAAACTATGTACTCGCCATTACAGCAGGGACTAAAATACTGTTTTAGTTAATCTCTTGCTGTCAGTGCCTGGAAGTTTTTACAATCAAAAGGATTATTCTTTGCCCACACATAAAGATGGGTGACATTATTTGACAGTCCCATTTAAAATATCTGAAATTCCTGAGTAACAGTTACAGTAAATTGGGGATGGGGTGTCATTTGAATTTAACATCAGCTACCAAAATGACTATTTATGAGCAAATGTATTATGGTATTACATCCACATTCCTGTTTTTTTTTTTCCATTTTAGTTTTCATAAGAAGTACTTTCAATGATTTGTGTATATATGTAACAAAATTCTAATATTTCGAGTATAGCTCTATAAACATATAACAATAAAATTCTGGCCTTAAATACGCTTTAGCTTAACATCAACCCAAAATACCTACCCATGCACATATTACATTTCATCCGTAGATAAAATGGTTTTATTAACATTTCCCCATTTCAACTAAACAACGGTCATTTTCATCAGAATTCTTTTTATTAATTCTAAAAGGTAGCACAGCTCAGCAAATGCTAAATAACATCCCCTACAGCCTAGAATTCCCGGGAATATTCAAGGTCCTAAGTTGTTTTTAAAATATCTTTACTCCAGAATATTCAATACTTAAGGCCACATCTTATTAGCTCTGTTACATTTCCTGCAAAATTCACATGGTGATGCTTCAAATAGCAAACCATATGGTCTGCTCCACATTTAGAAGTTCTTTTTCATTTCCAGAGGAATTTCTCTACATCAAATATGAACAGAAATATCTGAATGTACTTATTGTCCAGGAAAAAAGGCAAATTTGTATTTCTTTGCCCCTTCTTAACAATAAGACTATGGAACATGGGTGGAGAGTCCGGAGGAGGGGGATAGACTTACCACTTCTTCCCATGGTTCCTGCCAGCCTTGCAGAGCCCCCTCACCCACAGGAATAGACAAGCTCTGGACAGCATGCTCATGTTTTTTGTTTTTCCCCAGTGAACTCCAATCATGGGTCACTTACAGTGAGATGAAAGAAAGACCTTTTCCTCCTTAATTGAAGAACACCAAAGGAGGAAAGGAGACACAAGAAAAATGACCACCATGGAAAGGAAGTTAAAATTATTTTATTGAACTGGCAGCATTGCTAGCCACCCAGTGTATGAAGTAATAACCATCAGTCACATTATCACACATGATTAATAATTATGAGTGATCCTCAGCTCCCCCACCATCCATCCATCAGCATCTCAAGGAGACATTATTCATACTGCTCTCAGCATGACTCTCTTCTGTGGCAAAGCTGTCAGTTCACCTTCCTGGTATCACAGGCTGCAAAATGCAGCATTGAAATCCATTAAGCTTGGTAGAGAGTGGGGCTATTTTTAAATAGTGCACATAGCTTTTTAAGAGACAGTGGCAAAATCAAGTAAATTGTAAATCCAAATTATTTTATTCTGAGGTGCACCTGAATTATCACACATGGATAAAATGTATCACCAAAGAACATAGTGAGAAAAAAATAAATTTTTTAAAATCTAAGTTTTTTCTTCTAAGCCCTCACAAAACACTCTTGCCTTTGTTGTAGTAAAATTTCATTTTTAGCAAAGTAGGGATTTAGGAATAGGTTTGCAGTTGTCCTGGGTGTTCAGGATGCAGCATTCTTTGATATTTAGGGAAATAGCAGCCTTTAATATTTGGTCAAATAATAACCCATAAGTTATGGGGTAATGATATTAGATTTCATTCTTACAATGCTTAAAGTTTCACAGTACTAAAAATATACTATCTGATTTGGAAGCTAGGTTTTATTTTTTCCCATTTTAAGTATGAGGAAAAAGAAGTTGAGAGATTATACTAGTATAACTAGAAAAGAGTGGGTTTGTACTAGATCTCAGATCTTGGCTATAAATTTTGAGTTATTTTCACTCCTTGATTTTTTTATGAACTGATAGAAGAAAAGCATTAATTTTCCATAATCTTTTTAAATTCAACAAAGAAATTTCTTCTGATTGTTCAGTATTTGCACATTGATTGAATTACTTAGGGAATGATCCAATTTTTTAAATCCTTCCTTTTATTTTATTTTATTTTATTTTATTTTATTAATTTCCATCCCATTTATCCCCCATATACCCTCTTCCACCTTCACCCACCCCTCCAACCCACAGTCACCATACTGTTGTTCATATCTATGAGTTCTTTATCTTTTTACCCAATTATTAAAGAAATACCCTATTCCATGATTAAAGATAGAGCAATGAAAGTAGAAAGACAATGAAGAACCCAGTTTCCTACCCCATGGCATGGACTTCTGCAAGTTTAAGGAAAGTACTATTATTCTGCTCTCAGCCTCTCCTGAGAAGCCCTGCTTCCTCCCAGAAGAACTGTCCAAGAGAATAGGTGGTCAAAATGAGGAGAAAAAAAAAGGTACATGAAGTTCTAAAAGCAAGTGCTTGCACATGTTGCATACAAAGACTTAAAATAAAATTCCCCTACTTGTTTTTTAAACCACTGTGAAGAGCCCAAGTCACAATTTGCTCACTCTTCCATTTGTCATCACTGTAGCTGTGGTAATGTTGTAGCACAATGCATTACTCATGAGTTTGTGGTGATGCTGGTGTAAACAAATTTACTATCCTGCCAATCCTATAAAAGTATAGCACATGTAATTATGGTAGTAGCTATACCATCTAGGTTTGAGTAAGTACACTCTATGATGTTTGGAAAATAATGAAACTGCCTAATGATGCATTTCTCAGAATATATCCTTGTTGTTAAGTGGCCTGTGACTGTAATTTTTGTGAATGTTGTAAGCTCATAATTGAGATTCATTTTCTTTTCATAAGGCTATTCAGTTTCTCCAGCACCATTTGTTGAAAAGACTATCCTTTCCACCATTGACTTAATTAACTTAGCACCTTTGTAAAAAATAAGACAACTGTATATGTGAGCAGTGGTATGATGGTAAATGTTTAACAACTGGCTCTCTGGAAAAGGAGGGTCCTGATCTGTAGTCTAATTTCCTGATATAAATACTTGCACATGGATGACTTCAAGCTACTGAAATTTTAACAAATGGCTCTGTGAGCTAGTATATACCAGCTCCAACAACTACTGTATGCAATGATTTATTTCTGAATTCTATTTTTCTTCTTCTTCTTCTTCTTCTTCTTCTTCTTCTTCTTCTTCTTCTTCTTCTTCTTCTTCTTCTTCTCCTCCTCCTCCTCCTCCTCCTCCTCCTTCTCCTCCTTCTCCTCCTTCTCCTCCTTCTCCTCCTTCTCCTCCTTCTCCTCCTTCTCCTCCTTCTCCTCCTTCTCCTCCTTCTCCTCCTCCTCCTCCTCCTCCTCCTCCTCCTCCTCCTCCTCCTCCTCCTCCTCCTCCTCCTCCTCCTCCTTCTTCTTCTTCTTCTTCTTCTTCTTCTTCTTCTTCTTCTTCTTCTTCTTCTTCTTCTTCTTCTCCTTCTTCTCCTTCTTCTCCTTCTTCTCCTTCTTCTCCTTCTTCTCCTTCTCCTTCTCCTTCTCCTTCTCCTTCTCCTTCTCCTTCTCCTTCTCCTCCTCCTCCTCCTCCTCCCTCCTCCTCCTCCTCCTCCTCCTCCTCCTCCTCCTCCTCCTCCTCCTCCTCCTCCTCCTCCTCCTCCTCCTCCTCCTCCTCCTCCTTCTTCTTCTTCTTCTTCTTCTTCTTCTTCTTCTTCTTCTTCTTCTTCTTCTTCTTGTCTGATGGCTGTGGCTAGGACTTCAAGTACTATGTTGAATAAGAGTGGTGAGAGTGGACATCCCTGTCTTGCTCCTTGTCTAAAGAGAAATAGTTTTAGTTTTTGCCCATTGAGTATAATGTCGGCTGTAGGTTTGTCATATAGGGCTTTTACTATGTTGAGGTATGATCCCTCTATTCCTACTTTGCTGAGAGTTTTTATCAAAAAAAGAGTGTTGGATTTTGTCAAATGCTTTTTCTGCATCAGTTGATATGAACATGTGATTTTTGTCTTGCAATCTGTTTATGTGATGTATCACATTTATTGATTTGCTAATAATATTGTACTAGCTTTGCATCCCTGAAATAAATCCCACTTGATCATGGTGTATGATCTTTTTAATATATTGCTGTATCCAATTTGCTAATATTTTGTTGAAGATTTTAGCATCTCTGTTCATCTGGAATATTGGCCTATAATTCTCTCTCTTTGTAGTGTTTTTATCTGGTTTTGGAATTAGGGTAATGCTGGCCTCACATAAAAAGCTTGGAAGTATAGCTTCCTCTTGAATTTTTTGGAATAGTTTGTGGAGGATAAGTGTTCTTTGAATGTTTGGTAAAACTCTGTTCTGAAGCCATCTGGAGCAGGGCTTTTGTTTGTTGAAAGTTTGTTCATTGCTGCTTCAATTTCATCAGTGAAAATAGCTATTCAAATTTTCTGATTCTTCCTGATTGAGTTATAGACAATTTTATTTTTTCAGGAATATGTTAATTCCATTCATGTTGTCCAGTTTGTTGGAATATAGTTGGTATGGTATTTTTTATGATCCTTTGTATTTCTGGGTTCACTTTTTACTTTGTCTCTTTCATTTCTGATTTTATTTGGGCCCTCTCTCTTTGTTATTTCTTGATGAGTCTGGCCAGAGTTTCATCAATCTTGTTTATCTTTTCAAACAACCAGCTCTTGGTTTTATTGATATTTTGTTTGTTTGTTTGTTTTCTCTAGTTTAGTCTCTGTCATTTATTTCCACTCTAATCTTTATTATTTTCTTCCTTCTACTTACTCTGGGATTTTCTTGTTGTTCTTTTTCTAATTCTTTAAGTTGTAGGGTTAGATATTTTCTGAAAAGTTGTTCTTGTTTTTAGAGGTAGGCCTGTAGTGCTATGAACTTTCCTCTCAGGACTGCTCTCACTGTGTCCCATAGATTTTGGTTATCAGGTGTTCATTTTCATTTGTTTCCAAGATGTTTTTTTTTTCTTCTTTGATCTGTTTGGTTACCCATTTATTGTTAAAAACATTGTATTTATCCTCTGTCTGTTTGAATATTTTTTAGTGCTTTTATTGTATTTGCTTTTTCATTTCATGTCATTGTGATCTGAGAAGATGCTTGATAAGATTTCAATCTTCTTAAACTTGTAGAGACTTATTTTGTGTCCTAGCATGTGGTCTATCATTGAAAATATCCCATGTGCACTTGAGAAGAATGTATATTCTGTAGCTTTGGGGTGAAATATTCTGTAAATGTCAATTAATTTTATCTGATCTGGTGTATCATTTAGGATAGCTGTTTCCTTGTTGATTTTTTGTTTAGAAGATCTATTCAGTGATGTCAGTGGGGTGTTAAAGTTCCCTATTATGATTGTATTGGTGGTGATGTCTTCCTTGGTATCCTCCAGAATTTTTTTATATATTTGGATGCTCCTGTTGAGTGCATATATGTTTACCAGTTATATCCTCTTGTTGTATTGATACCTTTACTACTATGAAGTGGCCTTCCTTATCTCTTATTATGGCCTTCACTTTGAGGTCTATTTTGTCAGATATGAGTATTGCTGCCCCAGGTGTTTTTTTTGTTTGTTTTGTTTTCATTTCAATTTGACTGGGAAATTTTTTTCCATCCCTTCACTTTCAGTCTGTGTGAGTCCTTTGTTCTGAGGTGGGTCTCTTGTAGACAGCATATATATGGGTCATGTTTTCTTATCCATTCGGCTACTCTATGTCTTTTGATTGGAGTATTTAAGCCATTTTCATTTAAGGTTATTATTAATAGGTACTTAATTATTGCCATTCTTATTCTTTATGCCTGTGCTCTTCTCTTTCTCTTTCTTATTCTTACACCAGTCCCTTTAGCATTTCTTGCAGTTTTGGTTTGGTTATACTAAACTCTTTTAGCTTCTTTTTGTCTGCAAAGCTCTTTATTTCACGATTAATTTTGAGTTATAGCCTTGTTGGAAAGAGTAATCTTGAGTTCAGTCCCTTGGTTTTCATTACCTTGAATATTTCATGCCATTCCCTTCTGGCCTGAAGTATTTCTATTGAGAAGTCAGTTGACACTCTAATGGTAGCTCCCTTGTAGGTAACTTTCTGTCTCTCTTTTACAGCCTTTAGGATTCTTTCTTTGTTTTAATTTTTGCCATTTTCATTAATATATGTATAAGTGGAGGTCTTTTAGGGTTCATCTTGTCTGGGACTCTGTGTTTCCTGGACTTGAGTAACTTTTTCTTTCACCAGGTTAGGGAGATGTTCTGCCATTATTTCTCCAAATATATTCTCTCTTTCTTTCTTGGATTCTTCTCTTTCTGGTACCCCCTATGATATGAGTGTTATTATGTTTCATGTTGCTCCAGAGCTCCCTTAAACTCTCCTACTGCTTTTTAATTTTTTTTCTATTTGCTGCTCTGAATGGGTGTTTTTTCCTACCTTGTCTTCTAATTCACTGATTCAGTCCTCAGCTTCTTCTAGTCTACTGATGAATCCTTCCAGGATATTCTTTATTTCAGCTATGTTGTTCCTCATTTCCAATTGATTCTTATTTATTCTTTCAATCTCTCTTTTCATGTTGGTGTAGCTGTCATTAAGTCACTTAATATCCTCATTAATTTCTTTATAATTCTTTTTGAGTTGCATTTTGTTCTCACTGAATTGTTTGAGCACCCTTATTACCATTACTTTGAATTCTTTTTTTTAATAAATCTCTATTGTTCAGATTATTACAGTTGTTCTTCTTTTCCCCCTCATAGCTCCCCTTCACCTGGTTCCTACCCCGCCCCATGCCCTTACCCGCCCACACTGTCTTCGTCCATAGGTGTAAAATTTTTGTCTAGTCTCTTCCTGTTCCCCCACATCCCCCCCCCCCCCCCCCGAGAATTGTCAGTCCACTTCCTTTCTATGCCCCTGATTCTATTATATTCACCAGTTTATTCTGTTCTTCAGATTTTTTATTCACTTAATTTTTAGATTCACTTGTTGATAGATATGTATTTGTTGTCACTTTGTTGTTTATAATTTTTATCTTTACCTTTTCTTCCTCTTCTTAGAGAATACCCTTCAGCATTTCATATAATACTGGTTTGGCGATGATGAACTCCTTTAGCTTTTTCTTGTCTGTGAAGCTCTTTATCTGACCTTCAATTCTAAATCATAGCTTTGGTGGGTAGAGTAATCTTGGTTGTAGGTTCTTGCTATTCATCACTTTGAATATTTCTTGCCACTCCCTTCTGGCCTGCATAGTTTCTGTAGAGAAATCAGTGGACAGTTGTATGGGTACTCCCTTGTAGGTAACTAACTGTTTTTCTCTTGCTGCTTTTAAGATTCTCTCTTTGTCTTTTACCCTTGGCATTTTAATTATGATGTGTCTTGGTCTGGTCCTCTTTAGATTCCTCTTGTTTGGGGTTCTCTGTGCTTCCTGGACTTGTAAGTCTATTTCTTTCACCAGGTAGGGGAAGTTTTCTGTCAATATTTCTTCAAATATGGTGTCAATATCTTGCTCTCTCTCTTCTTCTGGCACACCCATAATTTGGATGTTGGTACGCTTGAAATTGTCCCAGAGACTTCTTACACTATCTTCATATTTTTGGATTCTTTTTTCCTTTTGCTTTTCAGGTTGGGTGTTTTTTGCTTCTTTGTATTTCAAACCTTTGACTTGATTCTTGGGATCCTCTCGTCTGCTATGGGATCTCTGCATATTATTCTTTATTTCAGTCAGTGTATACTTAATTTCTAATTGGTCCTTTTTCATATCCTTCAGGGTCTCACTAAATTTCTTTGGAGGTTTCTAGAAGATTCTTGAGTAACCTTATAACCACCGTGGTTTTGAACTCTATATCAGTATTTTGCTTTCCTCTATTTCTTTCATTTGTGAGTAGTTTCTTTGTCTCTGCATTTTGGCTGCTTCCTTGTGTTTGTTTCTATGTACTGGGTAGCTGCTAAGTCTCCTTGAGTTGATAGAGTGGCCTTTGTGTGGTTGGTGTCCTATAAGGCCCAGCAGCTCAGTCCCTAGTCACCTGAGGTGGATGTTCTTGGTGCACCCCTTTGTGGGATGTTTGCACAGTCTTGTTGTAGTTAACCCTTGATTGCTGTTGGTATCACTGGGAGGAATTGACCACCAGGCCAATTGGCTGTGAGGACCAGCTGTGTCTACACTGGAAGATTTGTTGCACAGGAGACACCCTTTTGGGGCAGGACTTGCTTCAGTGGGGCTTTGGTGCTCACAGAGTCTTCCCCTTGAGTGTGTCTCTTATGGATGTAAAGAGTTGTAATCCATTATCAACTCCAAGGAGGTGCAAGGTCAGCCACTGTCTGGGGCCACCCAGCAGGAGCTTCAGAGACATCTGCAGATTCCTCCTCTTTGTATGGAGTTTGGAAGTGCCCAGACGAGGCCAGCTGTGACACAAGGCTGCTGCTGCTACCAGGTGTTAAGACTTCTTTTGGAACCTCTGGGGCTCTCTGACCCAGCTGCAGTTTGTTTTAGGCAAAAGGACAGGCAATTCATATGCAAAAGCCAATGTGCACAGTTTGAGTGGAGTTGTAAATTGGGAGGGGCGGGGTCTCTGGGAATCACCAGGGCAGAGCAAACAACAATGGCTTCCCTGAACTGAAGAAATCCCAGTTCTCCCCATCCCACGAATCCGTGTAGGAACAATGATTGCTTTGAGCACCTCTAAGAGTAAGCCACCCTCACATTCCTGTCCCAATGCCAGACAGTCCAGTTTCTCCCTGTATGTATTTGGGTCCCCCATAGTCTTGCCCATAACTGGAATTCAGGGCAAGCGGGAGCTTGTATCTCCCTCCTGTTTAAAGAACAGCACATCCAGGTGTGCTTTCCATGCCTCCGCACCTCTTACTGGTGTCAATGTGCTTTCTTCACCTCTCTAGTTGTAGAATTTCCACTCATCCAGCTTTCCCGCGGTTCTGGGTGGTAGTTGTTCTGCCATTTAGTTGTAATTTTGGTGTGGTTGTGAGAGGCAGCAAGTATATGTGATTACTTATGCTGCCATCTTGGTTTCTCCCCTACTTTGAATTCTTTATCTGACAATTTGCTTGCCTCCATTTCATTTAGTTCCATTTCTGGCAATTCCTCCTTTTCTTTCATTTTTTTCATTTCTCACCCAATTTTTTGCTGTCCATTTTTATTTGTTTCTATGTATTAGATCATACTGCTATTCCTCCCAGATTTTGTGTGGTGGTCTTATGTAGCAGGTGTTTTGTGGGACACAGTTGTGCAGTCTCTTTGATCTTGTTAGCTGGGGGCTTTAGGATAGCCCTTTACCTGTGTTATTTAGGTTCCCCTATTATAGTTGGGTCTTGAATTCATGGATGGACTCTCCCCTCTGACTAACTATGTGGCTCACCCTTGACCACATCTTGAAAGCTGTTATAGAAGTGCTGAAAAGGAACAAAATACAACCAAACAAAACACTAAAGGGAAGAAACAGAACAAAAATGTATATAAGCACCAACAAAAGAAACCACTAGAAAAGAGAGACTTAAGAGAAAGAAAAGAGAGCAATGATAGAAAATAAGAAAGAAAAAAAAATACAGGGAGAAAATAATGCAAAACAAACAAACAAAAAGCACAAATAAAAAACAAGAAAAGGAGGGAAGACTATGTACATGCAGAGCTGAAATAAAGAAGATAAGAATTAAGAATTAGAAGAATAGAGGAAGGAAAAAGGTTTAAAATAAAGGAGGAAGAAAAGAAATGAGAAAACAAGAAAAATTTTGAAAAGGAAAATAGAGGAGAAAGCAGATAGATCTAAAATAAGAAAAAGAAAAAAGATGAGAAAGCAGGAGAAAAGGAAAATAGAGGAAAAATGAATAATAAAAGAAATAAAAAAATTTGAGGAGGAAAATTAGATGTATGAACGAAACAACAGACTAGAATGAAAACAAATCAATAAAGCACATAGATAAAGAAGATAAATTAAAAAGGAAAAATAAATAAAGGAAAGACTCAAAAAGGAAAATAGAAAGAAAAGGGAGGAAAAAGTAGGAAAAAAAAGAAAAAAAATGAAGTGGTGTTTGTTTCAGCCAAGTTTAATGTCCAATGGGAGCTGGAGTTGGATCCCACTCTTCTGTTCTGTCTGCCATTTCTGGGCTTCCTGTTAGGTAGTTAGTTGCTAACCACTGTCGGGAATTGGCTTTTGGCTTTTGGCAACCTGCTTAAAGCTCCAAGTCATCCACTGATTCACCATTTGTGTCTGTCTCCACAAGACTTGGCTACAAGCAGGAGGGGCCAATCTGCCCTCTAAAGTAAGTTTGTTAGCAGCACAGGGCCCAAGGCTGAGTCAGCACACTTCCCCTGGTTCTCTGGGCTCCACCTTTGCCTGCCTTTGCCTGCTAGGCAGCTGTCAATCTTACTCACTCAATAGTCTGTTTCGAAAAGGGCTTTAGGTCGGGGAGGTGCTGTTTAGCTTTCAGGGAATGTGGTGGGTGTGTTTCCCTTTCCCAGAACTATTCCTCCGTGAGTGGCCCAGAATATTACTCTGCCCTTGCCTGGACAGAGATCCTTGTATGGAGACCAATGGGGTCAGCAGGAAACCGGGAGTTTTCATCAGTTCTCTCATATAAGGAAAATATCAGTCTGGTTTCCAGGATATTGGGGTGCACAGCCCCTCCCCCAATCCAGTCACTGTAATCTCCTTGAGATGGTTCAAACCCACAAGCTTGGCCACTGCTTTTGTTTCCTCTGAAAAGCTCAAAATGCAGGGTGTGGCATGCAGAGCATCTGAGACTGTAGCAGGCTGATCACCCAGGGTTTTTTCCCTTTTACCTGCTCTCTGGCGGGTTTGGAGTGGCTAGCTCCTCTCAGGAAAAATGGCCACTTTAGTTTTGGGACTACAACCAAATGCTCCTGGCTGCTGCTGTTCCGCCAAGTCTCCCCACAATGCTTCCCACCCAGCCTTTCCCCGGGCACCTAGAGTGCACATCTCCCTCCCTGCACCAAAGCCTTGGGTGAGTAGTTGCAAATGAAAACTCCTGGGCTCTGGGTATAGAGGGGAAAAAAGAAATACAAAAGTAAAAAATAAAACTGTCACTTTCTCTCCCACCAGCTCTGGTCTATAGGCTTCAGGCTCCACTGCAGCCAGCAGCCCTGCCACCTTTCCTGGCTGGATGCTATGGGGGCTGCGGGGTCTCAGCTCTGTTGCTCAAGGCTGTGGAGCCCAGCCAGGGCTCTGGCCCTCTACCTTCTGAGGGAACAGACTCTCCCGTAGTGGAGACTTCCCTCCTTCCTCTCGGCCCACTAACCTGCCACCACTGGAAGCTGGATCAGCTCCTCTCGCGACCTCGCCCTTCCTACCAATTTCCAGGTGTTTTGTGTCCTTCCTTGATTTGTCTCCTCAGTGGGACCTCACTTGGTAATTCCAGATAAATGTTCTCTAATTTAGTTATATTTCCAGTCTGGCCCTGGGACAAGGTGCATGACAAGTCTGCCTATTTCGCTGCCATTTTCTCTCTCTCTAGTGTACAATTTAATTTATCATTACTGTATTGGACAGAGCAATTTTAATTAAGTAATATATTACTAGAAAAATACTCTTCATGTTTAGTGAAAGTATCTAGATGAACTGCTTTCTGAATCAATAACAATGATTTTTTAAAAAATCACAATTTTAGATGTTGAAATGTCATTTGGTATGCTATATTGCATATATGTTTACTAATCAATTAAAAGAATGATATATTCATTCTTTTTAAAAATAGTTTATTGATTTTAGAGAGAGAGGAAGGGAAAAGAGAACCTGCAACTCTGACATGTACCCTGACTGGAATTGAACCAGCAACCTTTTGGTGCATGAGACAACACCCAACCAACTGAGCAACACCAGCCAGGATGGTGTCTTCATCATTTTAAACATCAGGGACAATTATCCTACTTTAAAAAATCATTTTCATAAGATGTTGAGATGCTTTGGATCAGTGAAACAGTTATAATATTCTGACTCATGAGTTAAGGCTTAAAGTGGACTTATATCTATGATCATAGGAGGATGCATGCATTTATTTTTTTATGAGAGCAACTAGTTGAGGGTTTTTTTTTGTCTTCCCTAGTTACTTCAATTATTTTTATGCAAATAATGAGTGTGATATGATAAATAATACCGTCTCTAATTAACTGTATCTTGAAGTAAAATATTGTGATAATTTTCTAAAGTTAAACTTGCTTCAAATATTGCAATTGGAATTTTTTCAGATGTAGAGTCTTATGGAATAGACTCCTTTTGAAGAATGTGTTTCCAGTTTATAATGCACTCTCATTTTTCCCCCAAGTGGCACTAAAAGCCACTTCCCTAACTCAGCAATGTGGTCTTGGCTGCCTTGATTGTTCTAAATGACCCTGAGGAACAGAGATGGGTCAGAAGTTGGAGGAGTTTCCAGAAAAACTCCAGTATGCTTTTTTGAAGAACAAGAGACAGAGAGCTGAATAGAAAATCAATTCAATATTGTGTACTTTAATGTGGGTCTGGTTGACATTATTGACGATACATTGACAGTTTCTCCATTGTGTGATCCCCGCTCCCACCTCCACCCCCACCCCGCCCCCACCCTGGCCCCAATATTATACATCTTCCCAAAGCAAGCACAGAGAAGACAGATATTTGATTTTCTTTTGGTCATTCCCATGAACATGACTATCATCCACAAACTCTTTGAAAACCAGTCATGTCATCACCTTAGCAATGTATATTATTGCCTTTCCTTTCCTAATATTACAACTTCAGTTCACACCCTCATAATATTCACTTTACTCTGACATTCTATCTTAATTGGTATCGTTTACTCTTCACTTACCTGCCCCTAATTTGTCTTCTGTGTAGCTTTGTCATCTTTTTAAAATCAAATCATTTACTTTATTCGCAATTAAAACCTATATTATATACCTACAGGAAAAAGTACACATCCATTAGTATGACATTGAAGACTCCTATCCAACAGACTGTTCTTTCTTCTCCCTATGCCTTTAATTCTAATGCTCACTCTACCTCGATTATCTTGATCTCCACTCTCAAATCTTGGCAAATAGCAGTGCACTACTTAAGACTCACTGATACCAGCTCCTTTGTCAGTGGTGTGTTTCCTGGCTACCTCCAACCTTTCCTTCTGTCAGGCAGTGGCCAACACTGTTCTTTCAGTCTCCCCTCATACTGAGCAAAACTTCTTGTGGCACTGCATTGTACTGACTTATTTACATGTTTTTTCCCAGCTAAATGGCTCCTTAAGTCTTAGAATTTGTGTTATACAACATTTGACTTTGAGTACCTAGCATATTATGTGACAGTGATAGAAACTCAAAGTTCTAAAGGATTCCTTAAACTGTGTAACAACAGGACAAAGGAATGTATTCAAATAATTTGAAGCCTATGACTCTGGAAAAGACACAGTGGGTTTGAAGTAATGTGGAAATTAAGAGATGATACTGACTTGAGGGGTAACACAAGTGCATTAAGGCATTCTGAGTGTGTGGACATAGAAACATTTTCAATTGAATAAGAGAGAGCTCCAAACCTCCTTTACTTCTGGCTCAGCACTGATGGTGTTGGACAGATAGAGAATGCAAGGTGTCCGAGGCAATCAGGAGGTCCAAAACAAAGGAGTTAGTAATAGAGTTGGGTGAATGCCTTTTTCTCTGAGACACTGGATATAACAAGAGGAGAAATGTTACCCCTTCCTCAATTTAAAAATCTCCCAGCTAATTATTAATTATTTAAACATGCTTAGTATAGATATAAATAGTCAAGATATTTTATGTATGCAGAAAATTTAATTTATATCATTTTTTTGGCCAAAAACATGCTTAAAATTTGAGAATTATTAGAGTCTACAGAATGAACAAAATTAATCCAATTTCCAATTATACTTTATAACATTTCATATATATATATTTAATCATTAAAGCTAATATAGAACCAAACAACTCCTTTTTTTTCAGAAGATGTTAATAGAAGTTCTGGCCAAAAATAGGACTCAGAGCTGAGCTATGATTAGGTAACTTCAGAACTCCCTAAGTCAGTGGTTCTCAACCTGTGGGTCGCGACCCCTTTGGCGGTCGAACGACCCTTTCACAGGGGTCGCCTAAGACCATCCTGCATATCAGATATTTACATTATGATTCATAACAGTAGCAACATTACAGTTATGAAGTAGCAACGAAAATAATTTTATGGATGGGTCACAACATGAGGAACTGTATTTAAAGGGCCAGAAGGTTGAGAACCACTGCTAAGTGATCTTTTATTTTACATTCTATCTATCATTAGGAAGCATCAGGCAAATAATTACAATTATTCATTTCTTTGATGTTTAATGCTTGTTGTTGGAAGTTAATCAAAATAAATTAATTTTCTGCTGTTCTTCTATTGAAAACCTAGTTTTTATGAAATGAGCCTGTTCTGTTATGGAGAGAACAATTTTGTTTTAAAGTATTTTGAAAAGTGCTGCTTGTTTTGCACCATAACATTGCCTTTTTTTCACTTGTATTGAAATGAGACAGAGAAAGAAACAGAGAGATCTATATGTATTTGAAAAGGCAATGTTTGTTCTTTTTGATTCAATTTTAAATGGAATTCTTTTCTTAATTTATCTTTCTGATAATTTGTTATTAGTGTACAGGGACACAACAGATTTCTGTATATTAATAAATACCTAGAAATAAATTTAAGCAAGAAGATAAAAGACCTGTATTCTGAAAACTATAAGACATTGAAGAAATAAATTAAAGAAGATACAAATAAATGGAAGCATATACCATTATTAAAATGTTCATACTACCCAAAGAAGTCTATAACTTTAATGCAATCCCTACCAAAATAGCAATGGAAATTTTCTCAAAACTAGAACAAATAATCCTAAAATTTATGTGGGACCATAAAAGACCCCTAAAAGCCAAAGCAATCTTAAAAGAGAAAAACAAAGTTGGAAGTATCATGTTACCTGATTTTAAAGTACACTACAAAGTTATAGAAATCAAAGCAGTATGATACTGGCACTAAAACAGGCACATAGATCAATGAATGGGACAGAATAGAAAGCCAAGAAATGAAACTACACTTATACAATCAATTAATCCTTGAAAATGAGGCAAAAATACACAATGGGAAAATGAAAGTCTTTTAAATAAATGGTTTTGGGAAACTGTTCAGATACATGCAGAAAAAGAAAAAAAGAAAACTGGAACACTTTCTTACACCATGTAAAAAGATAAACACAATGGATTAAAGATTTAAATGTAAGACCTGAAACTATAAAACTCCTAGAAGAAAATATGGCAGAAAACTCTGACATTGTGCTTGGCAATATTTATTGGACATGTTACCCCCAACAAAGGCAACAAAGGAAAAATAAACAAATGGGAATACATCAAACTAAAAAGCTTTTGTACAGAGAAAGAAACCATCAACAAAATGAAAAGACTACCACCCACTGAATGGCAAAAGATAATTCACAAATGATATGTTCAGTAAAGTGTTAATATCTAAAATATATTTTTAAAAACTCATATAACTCAGCATGATAAGAAATAAACAATCTGATTTAAAAATGGGTAAGGGGCCCTAGCTGGTTTGGCTCAGTGGATAGAGTGTTGACCTGTGGACTACAGGGTCCCGGGTTTGATTACAGTCAGGGGCACAAACCTTGATTTCAGGCTTGATCCCCAGCATGTGGGGTGTGTGTGGGAGGCAACCAATTGATGTGTCTCTCTCACATTGATGTTTCTCTCTCTGTGTCTCTCTCCTTCTCTTCCACTCATTCTAAAACTCAACGGGAAAATATCCTTGGGCGAGGATTACCAAAAATGGGTAGGAGGCATCAATAGACATTTTTCCAAAGACATATAGATGACCAACTGATACATGAAAAGATGCTCAAAGTCACTAATCATTAGGGAAATGCAAATCAAAACCACAATGAAGTATCACCTCACACCTGTCAGAATGGTTATTATTAAAGTCAACCAAAGAAAAGTGTTAATGAGGATGCGGAGAAAAGGGAAGCCTCATGCTTTATTGGTGGAATTGTAAATTGGTGCAGCCACTGTGGAAAACAGTATAAACACTCCTCCAAAAAATTAAAAATGCAACTACCATAAGACTTGGAAATTCCACTTCTGGTTACTTATCTGAAGAAAACAAAAACACCAATTCAAGATGATATATGCACCCCTATGTTTATCCCAGCATATTTACAATAGTCAAGATATGAAAGCCACCTAGATGTCCTTTGATAGATGAATGCATAAAGATGTGGTACATATACACAACGGAATGATACTCAGCAATAAAAACTAAATAAATTTTCCCACTTGTGGCAAGTTGGAGGGACCTAGAGAGTATTATGCTAAATGAAATGTCAGACAAGAAAAACAAATACTATATTCTCTCACTTATATGTGCAATCTATAAAAAACAAAACAAACAAAACAAAACAGAAGTAGATTCCTAAATAACAGAGAACAAACGAATGGTCACCAAAGGAGAGGGAGGTGGAGGAATTGGTAAAAAGGTAAAGGGTAATAAGTGGCACAAGCTTCCAGTTGTAAAACAAATAAGTCACGGGGATGTAATGTACAGCACAGGAAATATAGCCAATATTACTGTAATATCATTCCATGTTGAGATGGTTACTATACTTATGGTGATCACATTGCAAAGTATATGAATGTAAAAATGACCATGTTGTACTCCTTATACTAATATAATATTGTATGTCAACCACACTTTACTTTTTGAAAAAAGTGGAGACACTTGCAAATAACCAAAAAGGCGGAACTTTGAATGATAAAACCTAACTATATATCCTGGAGACAGAAGTCTAATAAGATGTAAGGCAAAATTTTTAATATAAAAAAATAAATGACACTGTGTGTCTTATGCAATAAAATTAAATCTAACTAAGACAAATATAAGAACATCAGTCTCTTCAGCTGTTCAGATGGATGCAAAGTGATTTTATATATTGCCATGCAAAATTCAATTAGCCTGCCTTGTTTTTGTATGCGCTTAAGGGCTTCAGAATTAAAGTTTAATCACTTCCAGATTTTAAGCATTTGTTTTCACATGCCATTTATTTTTTAAAACACACATTTTAGAATTATTTCACTGCTTTTCTAATAATTAACCTTCACATCAAGATCAGCTGTTTGACATGGTGGAGGAACACGGCTTTCAGAGTAAGAAAACCTGGCTCAGCTCTTGCTTTTGTTTATCATCAGCATGTCAGTTGGTTTATATGAAACACAAGTTCTTTATATTTAAAAAAATATGACAGAGTAGAAAAATGGTTGCAAGGTGGCAGAATGGTTGCAAGGTTTTTTAAGTGCATAGGATAACATAATGAATTAGCTTTGGAAGCTAGAAATTACTATAGACTTTAGTTATTATTGTCATTCCAGAAGCAAAAATTGCACAGAAAAGACAATGCGATAGTTGAAGACCAAACAATGAGCTTTGAATTCTGGTTCTACTTCCAGTTAGCCGCGGGCCTCTCAGCATTTGTGTCCTCAGTGAGGATGCTTGTAGTACTTATTTTATAGGTTCCTGCAAAAATCAGTTACTTATTTGTGACAGGACAGTCATTCCCTGAAGAACATCTTAGGACCTCTATGACTAGCCAGGACTCAGTTTTAGGAACAGTACAGCTAGGTGGAACTCAATTTGAAAGCCACATATTGAACTAATTTATCAAAACTATAACCGATTTTTTAAAGTTTAAAATTATTTTTAATAAAATATGAGAATGGTCCACCAACAATATAGTCTTACAAATAAAAGAGATGATTGTTGAAAATAAAATATTAAAAGTGCTCTATGTACATTTCAATAGATTTATTTCACTCTCTTTCGCCTGCACACACAAATACACACACAAACGTGCATGCATACGATTTATTGTTCCTATACGCTGCCAAAAGTGGCCTGCTCTGCTAAGGCAAAAGGCAGAGGCAGCCTATTGTAGTTTCAACATAATACCCTTGAGCCATTTCATTTTCACGGGTCTTTTAGATGCCGTCATGGGGGATTGCACAAGCCAGCCCAACATGCAGAGCTGTATGTGCTGCTGAAGTGCCCCTTTTGTTTCCTAATGTGTATGTCTATTGTCTCTTTTGCTTGTAGCATCCTCTCCCTGGCGCAAGTTCGCCATGTTCACTGGATAGCTTTAGGTCCACAGTGACATGTCAGCTGGTCCTATTTGTCTCATTAGTATGAATCTGAGCAGCATTCTTTAAAGGAATAGAAATAACAAAGTGTTAAAATACTGCTTTGACTATCTCTCTTTTCTGTTTACTTTCCACACACTCTCATAGTCTTTCGTGGCAGATGCTTTAAAATGATTTTTTTTGGTAATTGATGTTTGTAATAAATTAATACAATGCTATTATAACTATTGTTATGGCATCAAACATTGGTACTATCATCCCTATAATCACAAATACTAATGCTGAACTACATTAGCACAGATGGTATGTTTAACTAAATGTTAACACTACACTATCATTCCAAATCAGTAGCATAACTATGTTTTTCTGACCCTCAAAACATATGCCTTCATTTCATCTTTGATAACTGCTTAATAGAATTTGAAAATAGTTTGTCCTCCACTATTAAAATGCACATATCTGTGGAATATAAAATCATATGCATATTCACTTATTCCAGAACTGAGACAGCTGATCCCGTTGCTCTAATAAAAAGCACTAAGGACTTCTGTGAGCCCATCTAAGACAGTGTTCAAAAGGCCTAGACAGGGCCAGCAGGTAGGACATGTCCTGATGATGTGTCACTGAAGGGCCATGCCAGCATCTGCATTTTAAGAGAAAGCCAGAACAGAGCCAGAGAGAATTGTCTGAAATAAAGTCATGAAAATTAAAAGAAGAAAGTGAAGGGCAAACAAAGAAACAGAGTGGTTAGGGGTTAGGGCTTGGAGGGGAAATAGCTACCGAGCGCAGATGACTGAGATTGCTTTTATACCTGCATAGAGATAAACGGTGAGGCCTACTGGGAGCAAAGAAAAAAATGGGAAGCAGATAAATCTGGAAGAAAAAGTGTCCAAAATATATTACAAGAAAGTGGAAAGGTCAGAAAAAGAAATTTAGATGCCATAGCTAGAAGGTAACTTCATTTCCCAGGATTGCCCAGTGTCTCAGGCCCCACTGAAGATTTCCCAGTACTGCTTTGTCCTCTGACTTCTGGACCCCGGTCAAATGCAATGTCTTTTTTATTCCTCACCAGCCCCTAGCACCACCATCAGAAACCATGGGGCTTGAGTCTTAACCCAACATGTTCAAACAGCCCCGACACCCAACAAGATTGATTTGACTCTGTAGATCCATATACCAAAACAGCAAAGATGAAATAACCACTAACTGAGAAAGACTGAGACCTCTGTTACTCTGACATAAGTATCAAATTCTCTATAAAAATTGTATGAAATATTTCTATTATTCAGTCTGTCTTTAAAAAAGAACAAGAAAAACCCCTTTGTAGCTCTTGAGAAGGAAAATGCCAAAAATAAGTGGGTCAAAAAAAATCAAAGGGAAGCAAAAATATGTTTTTATTAATTTCAGAGAGAGGGGGAAGGTGAGGGAGACATATCAATGTTAGAGAGAAACTTTGATCAGTTGTCTCCCGCAAGCACTCCAAACAGGAACCAAACCCACAACCTGGGCGTGTGCCCTGACCGAAATCAAACCTGGGACTTTTCAGTGTGCAGGATGATGTTCGACCAACTCAGCCACCGGCGAGGGCAGAAAACTAGATTTTTAATATCTAGTCCTTCACAGATGTTGTTCCCAGAGGAACTCCCTGAGAAGCTACCTGCATACCAATCTTAAGTCTCAGAGAATGTTTCATTGGGAACCTGACAGGCAACAATTGGTCCCAAAAATAGTACCACGAAGCAAACACTAAAAGAGGATTTTGGTGATAAATCACCCACGTCCCCGCTATTATGAAGACATGTTCACTCAGGTGGAACACTGAGATTACCTGGCACGTAACATTATACACGATTAAAATTAAAATGATTAAAAGTTTCACCAGTAATGAACTGGGGATTGATACCAGTGGAAAGGAAAGGATTGTTTATTGTTGCCTCAGGTGTTTAAGAAGTGCTGGAAAGAAGAGGAATTATAAGAACAATGACCTTAGAGAATTATTTTTGGGGGTAATCAATGCACTGAATAAAAACATTAAAGATTGAGAGTGATTAATAACCAATTAAAGGCTAAGTGTGAAAGCCAGCAGAACTTCCTGGCAGGATAGAGAAACACTCATTTTTTGCAACCAGATGATTATTTTTCCTGCTTGGCACAGAGGACACTGTTAACCAAAATAATAAAGAGTGCTCTGGTGAGATGTGCACCAGAATCACCAAGAAACTCAGTTGCTGTGATCCTTCATAGGGCAAAACTAACCATATGAGATGCTTTTATAAAACTAGGCTCAAGCAGCTTGATGGGTCCTCAAAATTCTAGAAGCCAAGTGGTGTACTTAGTTGGAAAAGTCAGGTGTGTGCAATGATCTTAATGAGAGATAAGATTGCAGTGACAGTCATGGGGCCTGACCTTATTGCTATGGGATGATTAATAGGACTAAAGAAACCTAGGTTGCCAAATAAATGTTTGTTCAATTTGTACAAACATAGGAATTCATATATAGGTCAGAAGGCTAAGGGAAGCCTTCCCATTAAAAATTCATAGTCTTTTCCTAATATTCAGATCAGAGCATTTTTCAGACCAAGACTCACTGAATGAAACAGAGACTTTGTCCCCAAGAATGACCCTATATACAGTAGTTATTTTCCCAAACCTATTTTAAAGAGCAAGTAATGGTATTGGGGAAAGGGATATACTCATACATTTCAAAGACCATTGGACATAGAGTTTGTATCATTGCAGGTTGAATTCCCTAGAAAAAAAATTATGATAACATTTAATGTACAGTTTATTTAGGGTTACTGTATAAACCTGTGGGAATGAGAGTGAAGAAGCAAGAGTGTCAGAGTACAAGTTGAGTGTGGAGACAGCCCATTGACAGATTTGACCTACCCTACAAGGAGTTCTGGAACTAGAATAGCTCTTTAGAGTTGTCCTAAGTTGTGCTAATATGGTGGCGTCTTTATGCTCTCTCCTTAATGAGTCACTGGAAGTGCACCACCCTAAGAATGCTTATTAAAGGGGATCTGCATGACATTTTACCATGTCCACCATAGAGTCAACTCTGATACTTGGTAATGATCCCTCAAGTCCTTCCAAACCCAGCTAAAATATTCTATCTCCCAACGTAATGTTAAAATTGAAAAACAAAAAATGAGGAATAAAAAGAGGGATAAAGTAAAATATCAACTTATAGAAACAACCATCGAAGTATGTATGCATGTACTCATGGGTGTATTATGAAAAGTGGTGTAGTCTAAGGGTTCAATGGGACTGGGCAGGAACCCAATGTCTTTTCCAGTGCCAGTTTCACATCTCCTCTCTAAGCAATTCTGCCACTAATACCCCAGTATATAAAATTGGTATAATTGTGTCTGTCAGCTTATAACTACCAGCTTATTTTCATATCACAAAATAATCTGAGCTTAATGTCACTTTTTTAGTGTAATATCAAATATTGTAGCATATTTAAGTATAAGATTTTACTAGAAAATCATGCTCTGAGTCTCTCTGTGCTCAGGGATTTTTGCAAATTCACAGGAACCTAGTTCAGTTAAGTCTGTTATATATGACCAAGTCCATCTTAATTTTGCAGTATCTACAGCCTGTATTACATCTTTGACTTCTGTTTAGTTTCATAATTCACTTGAAATATGGTTATGAAATGAAAATCCATCCTGTAATATTCCAATACTAATTAAGTAATAGCCAGCTTCTTCTCCCAAGGATGTTTTTCACCACTGATTGATACATAGGTCTCTGACAGTAAAATGATTAAGCCCAAGATTTCGTCTCTCATTCATCCTTATGGGTAATTCATCAACAATCAGTGAAGTCTTGATTGCAACACTGAGAGTGGGCCTCTTGGTTATATTCATTGTGTATATTCCAAAATATAGATAAAATACAGTAAATAAGCCACGGGAATAAATAACGAAGTTTATATACAGTATTCTTTAGTTACCTTTCACCCAGTCCAGTAGCTTTTCAGTAGTATTTTATTAAAACTTATGGTAAGAAATTCAGTTTCCATTGCAACCCAATATGCATAATTGAAGCAGTATTTTGATGAAACTTATTCCTAGAATAATACATACAAAGCACTTTAATATTTTCATTTCTGTAGTTATGAAGTTAAAAAAAGTCCCTGTGACTTCTTAGTGAATTTCATCCTGTAGTTTGAAAATATCAAGCAAAGTTATGTAAAAGAAAGTTATAGACTGTGAAGGAAAATTTCAAAAACAAAGGAAAAACACTGAGTGGGAATTACTCACTGGAAGTGGGGATTACTAATGTTGAAAACTGTAATAAATAGTTCAACATTTTCTCAATGTTATAACTCCTTAAAAACTCAACATTATGTACATATACTTTTTAATATAACAATTATGTTTCAATTCCCCATAAGGTGAGGTACTATGCCAAATATTACATTTTACATTATTGTTAATATTTTCTAAAGTATTTGGTATTACCAATATTTATTTACTCTTGTTTACTCATACAAAAATTTGAAAATTGAAACATTAAATTTTTCTTTTTCATTTTGACTTGATATCTTTACTACTTGTAAGTATAGTTAATAAACCAGTTATAACAATATTTATTAAGAAACACTTAAATACTACTGAAAAGCTACTGGACTGGGTGAAAGGTAACTAAAGAATACTGTATATAAACGTTGTTATTTATTCCAGTGGCTTATTTACTGTATTCTATTCTGTTACTTAAGTGTTTCTTAAAAAACATTGTTAAAACATTGTTAATAGATACATCCTCAATGTTAATTAAGAAGGTTCCAACTTATAAAATATGTGATTGAAGAATGAATTGTCTTTGACTACACAAAATAATCCTTATGATACACATCTGAGAAAAAAGCTTATCAGTTTGTCTTATATAAATAAAGATATTTGAATAATAAATGGTTACATTTCATTTCATATAACTGATATTCTATTGTGAATATTTTAATTGAATATGAAATATTCATCTATCCTAGAGACAGTGTTCCACAAATAGGTTGGTATCATTACTGAAATTAAATAATATTATTTAATTAAAGATTTTTTTCTTTTATTGGGTGTAAATATAGAAATTAACCATATAACTATTTCCAAAAGAACCTAATTATAATCATGCAAACAGCTTACAACTAGCTGTAAATAACTTTCTTTTATTTAAATTCTTACAGTATCAAGCATTGTGTGTGTGTGCATGTGTGTGTGTATGTGTGTGTAATCACAGGATGAAAATTACCTAAGAAAGGTCAGAGCAAAAAAAAAAAAAATCAATTTTTATCAGCAGCTTCTTAACATTCATTTTAATTTAGATCAATCTTTTGAAAGCAAACTACTGTCTTATCCTCTGATTATGAGCCTTTTTTCCTTGGGTAGATTCTCTATAACTTTTATGACTTCATACCTTTCTATGGATTTGTTTTCCTTTCTTCATATCTTCATTTCACACTAGAATATTTCTCCAGGGTAACACCAGATTATCCAGATAAAACCTTATGAAAATTTAAATGATGTTTTAAGAATGGCTCACTTTAATTACTGAGGGAAAATCCAAGGTGCTATTTGACAGAAGTCCAGGTATTCATCTTTTTGCTTTTTCTGTTATAAAACTATTGAGTTATTTTTAAATGTAAAAAATATATATTAAGAAGTCAGCATTTGTACAAGTTTAGATGTACAAATCCCATTGAATATGAAATTATTAATTTCTATATGTACACTCAATAAAATTAAAATTCTTAAATACTATTATTTAATTTCAGTAATAATGCCAACCTATTTATTGAACACTTTCTCTGGGACAGGTGACTATTTCATATTTAAGCCAAGTCCATCTGAAAATTTGTGGTTTATGTAGAAAAGAGAAATCCCTAGGTGTAGAGTTTGTCATTTTTGTACAGAAATTTAAGAATACGTTTCCCTGCCGAGACCGGTTTGGCTCAGTGGATAGAGCGCCGGCCTGCGGACTGAAAGGTCCCAGGTTCGATTCCGGTCAGGGGCATGTATCTGGGTTGCGGGCACATCCCCAGTGGGGATGTGCAGGAGGCGGCTGATCGATGCTTCTCTCTCATCGATGTTTCTAACTCTCTCTATCTCTCTCCCTTCCTCTCTGTGAAAAATCAATAAAATATTAAAAAAAAAAATACGTTTCCCTTTAGCTGAGAATTTATTTAGAGTAAGATAAAGGATTTGAAGGTAGACTAACTTTTTAACAACAAGAAAGAATATATATATATATATATATATATATATATATATTTCAACCTGTATTCAAAAACAAAAAGAGAACATTAGAATATCCAAAAGCAACCCATTTATTTGGTACAACACTGAAAATGGTAAATATTATGTGAGCCTCCAGAAAAGATGTCACTATTCTTAGACAACATACTTAAATATACTTACAATATTATGTGTATTTTAAAATATGTATATGTATTTATATTAGCCTTCTCTATTTTGTTTTTGAAAGATTTATTGCTTATTAGTTCATAAGTTTCAGGTGCTTTCATATTTCAAAATATACATTTGTACTAAAGGTAAAAGCTGATAACCAAGGCGTAATTTCCTCTGGCTCTTAGGAGTAATGACTTTTGACCTTTGTATAACCTCTTACTCTCAAGACTTTCACATACACAAACATGGAGTCAACCTCTGTCATCAGTTCCTCACTCACAACTCCAAAGCTGATTGGGCCCTGAGCTGCTCAAACTGAGATTCCCCAGCGAGTCAATTAGAATTACATGACCACTGAGAGGGCAACATCTGGACATGGCATTTTTCCTAAGTTAGTGGCAGCTGGCTTTGCCCTAGTTCGTCCATATTGCTGTCACTACTCCTGACAAAGCATGAGGTAAGGTATTCAAGTAATTAAACTCGGTTTGGAGCTCACATTTGAAAAGCAAAGAAGCTATTTTTAAATTACTATAATTTAATTCACTAATTTCCCCCCTGTTAATTTATACAGACAAACCAATCTCAAAACTTCAATGAAAACTACTGAATTTAGTTAGATAAAAAAATTGCTTTGTCCATGTTAAAACATAAAAGTTTACTAATCCAGCAGAGACCAGCCTATGTTGCATAAAATCATTTGTGGCAACTCAACTTAGTTTTCCACACTATCAAGATTACTTTTGTCTGATTTAAGTTTAAAATTTATTTGTTTGGCATATAACTAATAGTTTAATTCCATTTAATAAAGTCTTTACATTTTATATATTTATTCAGAAATTCTTATGTTCTTTAGAGAGAGAAAGGGGAAGGGAGAGTGAGAGAGAGAGAGGCATTGATTTATGCATATGTTGTTGTTTTTCTTGTATGTGCCCTGACCAGGGACCAAACCCAAAACTTTGGCATATTGGAATGATGCTCTAACCAACTGAGCTACCTGACCAGGACAATTCAGAAATAATTTAACTATAAAAAAACTAAAGCATCCATGATTGAGGTAACTAAATTTTTTAGTTGGATATAAATATCCTATATAATAAAAGCATAATATGAAAATCGACCAAACGGCTGAACAGCAGAACAACCATCTGGATGACCATCTGGGACCATGCTATGACACCCACTGGTGCCAGGCCAGCCAAGGGGGGTGCGATGCAATTGGTCGGGGGCCCAGCCATTGCCCCATGATCACCCTGCAGAGGGAGGCCCAGGCCACCAATGACCAGCGGGCTGCAGCGGGTGGGTGGAGCCTCCCTCTGTGAGGGAAGCCCTTGTCCTCGATGATGGCAGCCTGAGGGAAGAAAGGCTTACTCTTGCACGAATTTCATGCATCGGGCCTCTAATATATATATATATATATATATATATATATATATATATATATATATAAATCTCCTCAACTTTATCTGTTGCAAATTCAGCTTTCAAAGATGGTGATCACAATGTGCACAAATATTAATCTCTTTCTTCATTCAAGTATCCCCTTTTTGCTGATACTTCCCTCATAATCCTTTTTAAAATTGCAATGCCTCGTCCCACTGCACTTCAAATGACCAGACTCCTCATTATTTCCTTTATTTCACTTACCATCATCTGACATGTTACATAGTTTTGCCTGTATATTGTCTGTCTCCTCCCATTAGAATGTAAACACAGTGTGGGCAAAGATCTTTCGGGTCTGTTCATTGGTACATCCTCAATGCCTAAAGCAGTGGCAGTAGAAGGTGCTCAATAAATATTTAATTGAATACATAAAAGATTCTCTTTTACAGAAAAGAATTTGCCTAAAATAAGGCATGCATGATTGATGAAACTGGTAATTAAAATTTAGCTCAATAACTCTCTTAGTAGGTAAGATGAAGTAAGCATATTTTACCCATTTTCTCCTAATGACTGCAGATATAAAATTTGTAAAGAATGCATGAAGCAGCCATTTGAAAACTCTGAAAAGTAAATAATAACAGGGAAATATCAGTAGAAGGGAATTAAAGTACCACCAAGTCATTAGTAAATATACCTTCCCCCCACCCCTCCCCTTCAACATCTTCAAGCTTGGACTCAAGGCAGCAAAAACAAACAAAATAAAAAACAGAAGTAGACATTGGCACTGAGAGAGCACTAAGAGAAGCTCTAGTACTGGCTTGATGCATGGAAAATGCATGTTATTTTCCAGTGTAGATATAACATTCACCATAATAAGTAATATCCTGGAGATGTAAAATAAACCTTGTCAGAGACAGCAGGAGCATTGTTCAGCACTGCTGCTCTGAGTTGCCTTAAGTTCATATATTCTTCTACATTCTTCCCAACTATGCCAGAGCTGGTTCCTTCTCGAACCCTGGGCACTGTACTAACTGTTGGGAACTTAAAGTTGAAGTTCTTCCTTTATCTTCTGCTTACTAGTTACAGGTGTCAGGTCCAAGCCCCTCTGCCTGGGACTGGATCTCCTAGGACACCGGGTCTTAGACGGAAGAGCCATGAGAAGTTGTGGGTGTATAAGAATGAATCAGTTTGGCTCAGTGGATGGAGCATCAGCCTGAGGACTGAAGGGTCCCAGGTTTGATTCTGGTCAGGGGCATGTGCCTTGGTTGCGGGCACATCCCTGGTGGGGGGTGTGCAGGAGGCAGCTGATCGATGTTTCTCTCTCATCGATGTGTCTAACTCTCTGTCCCTTTCCCTTCCTCTCTGTAGAAAAAGTCGATAAAAATGTTTAAAAAAAAAAGAATGAATCTTTATTACAGACGCCGGTGGCCATATAGCCATCAGACAAGACAATTCTTCATAGCAAAGTCCATACAGGCAGGCAGCCAGACACCGGCTGGTTAACATCTACATCTTTCCGACAAAGCAGCATCAGTCTCTGTACCCACAGCTATTATTGAGCACCTGCACACTGCCTCTAAACCAGCGGTTCTCAACCTGTGGGTCGCGACCCCTTTGGTGGTCGAACGACCCTTTCACAGGGGTCGCCTAAGGCCATCCTGCATATCAGATATTTACATTATGATTCATAACAGTAGCAACATTGCAGTTATGAAGTAGCAACGAAAATAATTTTATGGTTGGGTCACAACATGAGGAACTGTATTTAAAGGGCCAGAAGGTTGAGAACCACTGCGAGTCTAAACTCACCGCCTTACATAGTCGTGGCACAACCTTAGAGTTACAACCTCAGCAGCTTTTCTTGCCTCTCTGGCTCAGTAGCTTCTCCTGTCTCCCCTGCTCAGCACACTGGCTGGTTAACATGGTGGCTATATCTGAGCTCTCTATGAGCTCTTAGCCTTACATCATGGCAGTACCAACTCTCAGCTCAGTCTGAGCTCTCTAGCCTCTGCTCAAGCTCAGCTGTCTGCTCACTCTAGCAGACTCCTGGTCAGTAACCTGTATGTTACTCCAGAGACAAAGAAGGCTAGCTGCCAACAGTGACATCAATCATTTGGGTTACAGAAGGGCACAGTGTACTGTGTGTCCTTGCACCCTATCATCGTATCTTGGTCTTGGGCACCACATTTTGGCTCAAGCTCAGAGCTGCTTTGGCCATTCTGGTGTATTGACAACAAGGCCTCTGTGCTCCCATTGGCCTTGACTATCCAGGAACACTGGTGTGGTTCCCACAAACCTTAACACATTTAAAAGAACTTATGTCAAAGTATGGTCTTAAACCTTAAATGGAATTAAATTTGAAATCAATAACAAAAGATATAGAAAAAAAACCCTTAGAAATTAAAAAACATTAAATACCCATATGTAAAAAAGGAAGTCTCAAGGGAAATTAGAAAAGATTTTGAATTAAAAATGCAACACATCAAAATTTGTAAGGTGTGGCTAAAATAATGTGTACAGGAAAACTCTGTTTTTTAAAAAATCAAATGCTTATGTTACAAGAGAAAAATGTCTCAAATTAATAACCTAAGCTTCCACTTAAAAAAAAAAAACTAGAAAGAGACGGGGAAAATAAACCCAAAGCAAGCAAAAGAAAGGAAATAATATAGATAGAACAGAAAAAAATGAAGTAGGTGTCTGTATGATTCCATTTATACATCATTTTCAAAAGACACAGTGATGTTGAGCAGATCAGTAGTTGCCAGGGGTTATGGATGAGGAAGGGTATAAACCAGGAATAGTACAAGAGAGTCTTGTATGATAGAATTTTCCTGTATCCTGACTGAGGTGCCAGTTACCCAAATCTATACCTGTATTAAATTTCATAGAACTGTACACCAAAAAATATCAGTTTTGCTGTAAATGTAAAAAACAAATTTAAAAATAATATTTCTTTAAACACCCTTGTTCCTATATTCATTCTGTTTAAAAGAGGGTATAAGAAATTTATAAATGTAAAAATATGATGTTAATTTTATATTCAAATGCTGGCTTTCAAATAGCTAACTTTAGAACCTTTCTGCATCCTTTCACTCATTCTAAAGCAAGGGTAGCACCACTTGCACATAGGACTGTGATGAGCAATCCTGACATAAATGCACTCTATTGAATGGAATTTTACCTCCTGCTACTGCTCAAGAAACTGACTTATATCTTCCTAATTTATCAGAAAATTTATATTGAAATCATAGCCTAGAAAAGCTCACTTACATTTACTTTAGGGAACACACTTGTAATATTTTCAAAGAAAGTTACAATAAGGATGTTTTGCCAGTGTCTATCAATATATTTAAGAGATAACCACCCACTTTGAAGTTTGTATAGCCACAGGTGTGGCATAGATCAATAAAATATGCTTCTGCACCAGGAAGATGTGTAATCAGAAACAAATAGGTTCACATAGGTGGATTTTTTTGTCTGAGACATTATTTTGCACCACAATTATAGCAGCACAAGTCTTTTATTCATTTACTAGAGGCCCGGTGCACAAAAATTTGTGCACTCGGGGGGGAGGAGGGGTCCCTCAGCCCGGCCTGTGCCCTCTCACAGTCTGGGACCCCCGGGGGAGATAACGACCTGCTGGCTTAGGCCTGCTCCCGGGTGGCAGAGGGCAGGCCCAATCCCTAAGTGCAGCCCCTGGTCGGGCTCAGAGCAGGGCCGAATGGGGAGTTGGGGTGCCGCCCCCTGTCATGCACAGAGCAGGGAAGATTGGGAGGTTGCGATGGCACCCCTAGTCACGCTCAGGGTAGAGCCGATTGGGGGGTTTGGGTACCGCCCTCTGTCATACTCAAGGCAGGGTTGATGGGGAGGTTGCGGCACCACCCCCGTCACGCACAGAGCAGGGCCCATCAGGGGGGTTGGGGCTCCATACCCTGTCACTCACAGAGCAGGGTTGATCAGGGGGTTGGGGAGCTCCCCCTTGTCACTCACAGAGCAGGGCCAATCAGGGGGTTGAGGAGCTTCCCCCGTCACTCACAGAGTAGGGCCGATAGGGGAGCTGGGGCACCGCCCCCTGTCACACACAGAGCAGGGCGGATCAGGGGGTTGGGGCGCTGCACCCTGTCACATTCAGGGCAGGGCCAATGAGGAGGTTATGGCTCTACTCTGTCACACACAGAGCAGGGCCCATGGCGGGAGGGGGGGGGGGGTTGGGGCACCGCACCCTGTCACACACAGAGCAGGGCCGATCAGGGGGTTGGTGCGCCGCATCCTGTCACACACAGAGCCGCAGGGCAATCAGGGGATTGGGGAGCTCTCCCCTATCAGGCACAGAGCAGGGCTGATCAGGGGGTTGGGGCGCCTTCCCCTGTCACGAACAGAGCAGGGCGGATAGGGAGGTTGTGGCCCCGCCCCCTGTCACTCACAGAGCTGCAGGGCTATCAGGGGGTTTGGACGCTGCCCCCTGTCACGCTGATCCCGGTGCTGGGAGGCATATTACCCTTTTACTATATAGGATAGAGGCCTGGTACATGGGTAGGGGCTGGCTGGTTTGACCTGAAGCGTGTCCTGGATCAGGGTGTGGGTCCCCGTTGGGGTGCCTGGCCAGTCTGGGTGAGGGGCTGAGGGCTGTTTTCCTGAAGTGGGTGACTGAAGCTCCCAACTGCTCCTTTTTTTCTTTTTTTTTTTATTCTGGGCCAGCTTTAGCTCTGAGGCCTCCCTGCTAAAAACATCGATACAGTGTTGCGGTCCGGCTGGCTTTCAGTCTGGCTGGTTTCTGGGGTTTTGTTTAGCTTCTTATTTGCAACATAGTACATAGTTGCTTAGAGTTGCAGCTGAGAGGCTTGCAGCGGCAGGCGGGGAACGTTGGAGTTCACAGTCACTGGAGCAAGCAAGCCTCCCTGCTCGCTTCAGTGCACGGCTGCCGGCCGCCATCTTGGCTGACAGTTAATTTGCATGAGGATATGCTGATTAGCCAATGGGAAGGGTAGCGGTCGTACGCTAATTACCATGTTTCTCTTTTATTAGTGTAGATAATGTTACCATAGAACAAATCCTGACTCTCAATATTGCTTTTCGTAATTTTGCTTATCTATAGGTTCTATAAGATGTCTCTTCCTGAAAGTTCTAGGCACTTCCCTGATAGATATTTTTAAAATGGCAATAATAATGCCATACTTCAATATCCTCTCCTCATATTTTTCAATCCTATCCCAAGATTAAAAAAAAAAAAATCTCTGCCAGCAACCTTTTTAAAAAAGTGAAAATTTTTTGTTTCCTCAGATTCTCTATGAAGTTTTGGTTTCTTATTGCCCTTATTGGGTTCTTGGGTTATTGCCCTTATTGGGTTGTCAGGACCTCTCATTGCTTATCAACTAGAATCAATAATAACCTATATTTAGTGCATGGATGAATTCAACCTACCAAAAACCATATTGGTATTAAGTCTCTTTTATCAAAGTATTTTTATTATGTATATACCAGCATAAAATCCTAATTATATGTGTTGATTGAACTTTATAATTGATGTAGTTATATAAAACATTTTTTATTTTTCTTTAAAAACATGTTCAAAATTATTAATTCAAATATTTATTGAGCATGTACTATATGTCATTCACTATTATGTGTGCAATAGGTATAGTAGTGAGCAAAACAAAACATCTGTGTCCTCATAGAGCTTAGATCCTATGGCAAGGGCAAGGGATATATATATATATATATATATATATATATATATATATATATATGTAATTATTGTCCTGATGCATGGATTTGTGCACATTGAAAGTAAATTAATTAAAAGAAATATTTTAATATTGCTATTCACCCTTTATCAATAATAGAAATGTCAACCAAATTCACGATCAACAATGACAGATCGAAACACACAGGTGTGCGATTAGTGCCAGTGAGAGCTTTATATGTATCACACATGCACTAGTCAACTTAGCTTTATATATATATATATATATATATATATATATATATATATATATATATAAAAACAAACTTGCTTAATTAGACCTGCTTTCTGATTTAGCTAAACTTTTTCCAGCCCAGTGAACACCCCAACTTCTCTTTCAGGTAATTGTCAGCAGCACAGCAGTAAATATCAACACAAAGCAGATTATTATTGTAGTTCACACAGAGAGAAAAAAGGGTAAAATATTTAACTACAGCAGTGTTTGACTATATTCTGCACAGGGAGAAAATCTGAAGTCATTTTCAAGTTCCACCATTTCTTACTTCTTTTCAGTCGGGTCAAGTTTTTAAATTTTCTAAATCTCCATTGTCTTGCTAAGAAAATAGGATTCTACTGACTCTCCTATCTACCTACTCCAGGACTTCTGTGAGGATCAAATGAGATGAGGTATGGGAAAACATTTCACAGACATTTGGTTGAACTATAAAATGTTTGCACCTGGCTATAAAGCAAGTCATGTTCCTAGGCTGAAGAAACTCCAAGGAGGATAATCTCTAGGGAGAGGAAGCCAGGTGTTGCTATGTGACATCATTACCCGGTGACCACAGCGACCTTTTCAGGGCTGGGCTGGGCTGTGGGCTGTATTTTGCACCATAGGGTCTTGACAACATTGGCTGTGATTTGGTGGAGTGTTGCTCCGGGTTGGTGGTGGGTCCTGTGTCCCACTTGGGGGAAACCAAGTGTTGGTTTGTCAGTAACAGGTCTATGGTGCCATTAATTTTTTAACTAGAGGCCCAGTGCACAAAATTTGTCCAAGAGTAGGCTTTCCTTCCCCTGGCTGCTGGCACCGGCTTCCCTCTGGAACCTGGAACATGGGCTTCCCTTCAGCTGCCAGTAGCACCCAGTACCTGGGCTGCCCTCCAGCCATTGGTAGGCACCTGGGACCTGGGCTTCCCTCTGGCTGCTAGCAGGCACCCAGGACCCAGGCTTCCCTCACAGCCCTGGCTTCATCTGGAAGGACATCCGGAAGGACATCAGGTCTAATTAGGCTTTTACACTTTTATTATTATAGTCTGAGGCCCAGTGCATGAAATTCGTGCATGGGGGGGTCCCCTCAGCCCAGTCTGCACCCTCTCCAATCTGGGACCCCTCAGAGAATGTCCTACTGCCTCAGGATTGGGCCTAAACCGGCAGTCAGTCATCCCTCTCACAATCCGGGACCACTGGCTCCTAACTGCTCACCTGCTTGCCTGCCTGATCACCTCTACTGGGCCCCCTACCAGCCTGATCACTCCTGACCTCCTCTGCCTGCTGGCCTGCTCACCCACAACTGCACCCCCTGTCAACTGGTGACCCCCAACTGCACCCCCCTGCCAGGCTTGTTGCCCCTAACATCACCCCCACCAGCATGGTCACCCCTTACTGCCTCCCTCTGCTGGCCTGGTTGCCCCATGTAGCCTGCTTGTTCAGTCATTTGGTTGTCCCTCACTAACCCCCCCTGCCGGCCTGGTCACCCCACACAGCCTGTTCGGTCGTCTGTTCGGTCGTCTGTTCGGTTGTCTGTTCGGTTGCAATGGCTCCTGGCTCTTTACATATATATAGATGGCCAGTGTGCATCATGGCAGCTCCTGCATTGAGCGTCTTCCCCCTGCTGGTCAGTGCACATTATAGCTACTGGTCGGAGGAAAGAATGGACACTTAACCTTTTATATTCTAATACTAGATGCCTGGTGCACAGATTTGTGCACTGGTGGGGTCCCTCAGCCTGGCCTGCGGGAATCAGTGGACCTCCGCACCACCCCAGCCTGGCCTTACCCGCCAGCTCGTCGGGCTCCAGCCTGCTGTCTGTGTTGATCCTTCACAGCACAGCACAAAGTAATGCGCAATAGGCAATCAGCTGGGGAGGATCCCGAGCCCGGGCTGGACGCTATGCCCACCACTCGAGCTCGCAGGGGGAGTGTCTGTGGGAGAGGCTCTTGCTGCCGCAGCTGTGCTCACCAGCTGTGAGCCCGGTGTCTGGCACCCACCTGTCAGTTGAGCGGTGTTCCTGCTGTGGGAGTGCACTGACCACCAGGGGGCAGCTCCTGCATTGAGCACCTGCCCCTTGGTGGTCAGTGCGTGTCATAGCTACTGGCCGGTCTTCCGGTTGCTTAGGCTTTTATATATATACTAGGGGCCCGGTGCACAAAAATTTGTGCACTGGGGAGGGGGTTTCCTCAGCCCAGCTTGCCCCCTATCACATACTGGGAGCCCTAGGGGATGTCCTACTACCTGCTCCCTGCTCCCCTTGGGGAGCGGGCCTAAGCCACAGTCTGGCCTCCCTTTGTGGAAGGCGACCGGGCTGATCAGGGGAAGGCAACAGCCCCATCACCCCGCTGCTGCAGCCACTGCCAGTCACCGCAGCCACCAAGGTGTTTTCATCAACACAGACTCCAGTCCCTTTACCATGAAAAAATGACAACTTTCTTTAGGCATTTTCAAGAAGTGTCTTTCATAGGATATGACATTTCTTTCTTTCTTTATCCTCACCTGGGGATATGTTTCCATTGATTTTTAGAGAATGTGGAAAAGAAAGGGAAAGACAGAGAGAAACATCAAAGTGAGAGGAACACTTTGATTGGTTGCCTCCTGCATGAGCCCTGACCTGGGCCGGAGCCAGGGAGGAACGTGCAACCTAGGTACATGCCCTTGGTCAGAATTGAACCCAGAATCTGCGTTGGGCAGGCCGAGGCATTATCCACTGAGCCAAACTGGCTAGGACAGGATATGACATTTCTTAACCCTCCAGCAGCAGACCTTCATTTTTTTCTCCAGGAGTGTGGTAAAAAAAAACCCTAGATCACTTTTTGGACTCTTATTACCCAAGTTACTAAGAATATTACCAGTGGCATACAGAGAGCTTAACCAATCAGAGGTCAGAAAAGGTGTTTCCTCTGTAGTTCACACCAATTGCTGGTTTGGCCCCTGCCCAGGCCTAACGCCTCTGGCGAGTCATTAGCCCTGGGCCAGGGCACCCTCAGCTCCAAGCCACCGTGGCCATCAAGGATCGCTGGCTGGCTGCGCCCGGGTTCGGGCCGCCACCACCATCAAGGATCACTGGCTGGCTCCTTCCTGGCCCAGGCCTAAAGCCTCTGGCCCAGGCATTAGGCCTGGGCCGGGGCACCCCCAGGTCCCCGCCACCCCAGCCATCAACGATCCCTGGCTGGCTCCTCCCTGACACAGGCCTAAAGCCTCAGGCCGAGGTTTTAGGCCTGGGCATCTCCCCGCCGCGGAAGATCGCTGGCTGGCTCCTCCCCGGCCCAGGCCTAAAGCCTCTGCTCGAGGCTTTAGGCCTGGGCCGGGGCACCCCCAGCTCCCGCCGCAGCCGATCGCTGGCTGGCTGCTCCCTGACCCAGGCCTAAGCCTCAGGCTGAGGTTTTAGGCCTGGGCCAGGGCACCCCCAGCTCGCCGCCGCCGCCGCGAAAGATCGCTGGCTGGCTCCTCACCGCCCCAAGCCTAAAACCTCTGCTCGAGGCTTTAGGCCTGGGCCGGGGCACCCCCAGCTCCCGCCGCAGCTGATCCCTGGCTGGCTCCTCACCGCCCCAAGCCTAAAGCCGGCCACCATCTTGGCTGACAATTAATTTGCATAAGGATATGCTGATTAGCCAATGGGAAGGGTAGCGGTCGTACGCTAATTACCATGTTTCTCTTTTATTAGTGTAGATATAAAAACGCTGGATGCACCATGACCAGAGGCTCGACCAACCGAAGTCAGTTCTGCAGTCAGTGCTGGGTTGCCTTGGTGACCCAGCGCTGACTGCTGTGGCTGCAGGCACAGTGACCCAGCACTGACTGCTGAGGGTTCTGCAAATCAGGCCCAGAGAGAGGCCTGAAGAGAGAAGCAGGGTCTGATCCATAGCCTGTGTGGCAGCTGTTGATCATCACTTGTCTCTCTCTTTCTCTCCCTTCTGGGCCAGCAGCCACACCTCCATTTCTCTCCAGGCCTCCACCGGAGCTGCTGATCAGCCCCACCTTTCTGATCAGGCCCCATTGATAGGCCCAGAGCACTATCAGAACTGACCAGTCAGAACCAAATCTGGGTGAAGTGTGGGAGCCAATGGATGCCTAGGAGGCAGAGCTTTTGACACTGACTGGCATAGAAACTGCCTAATCAGAACCAAATTGGCAGGCAGAGGAAGGCAATTGAGGGCGAGATCAGGCCTGCAGAGGAGGGCAGTTGGGGGCATGACCAGGCCGGCAGGGGAGGGCAGTTAGTGGCAATCAAGCATGCAGGCAGAGGCAGTTAGGGGTGATCAGGCAGGCAGGCAGGCAGAGGTGTTAGGGGTGATCAGGCAGGCAGGCAGAGGCAGTTAGGGGTGACCAGGCAGGCAGGCAGGTGAGCGGTTAGGAGCCAGGGGTCCCCGATTGAAGAAAGTGCAGGCTGGGCTGAGGGAACCCCCTCTCCATGCACAAATTTTGTGCACCGGGCCTCTAGTATATAGATATTTGTTGTTGTTGTTGTTAATCCTCACCCAAGGATATTTTTCCATTGATTTTTAGAGAGAGTGGGAGGGAGAGGGAGAGACAGAGAGAAGCATTGATGTGAGAGAGCTACATCAATTGGTTGCCTCCTGCACACACCCCAAACAGGGTCAGGGAACCTGCAACCAAGGTATGTGCTCTTGAGTAGAATCAAACCCACGACTCTTAAGTCCATGGACTGATGCTCTATCCATTGAGCCAAAGCGGTTAGGGCAGTGGTCGGCAAACTGCAGCTTGCAAGCCACATGCAGCTCTTTGGTCCCTTGAGTGTGGCTCTTCCACAAAATACCACGTGCAGGCGTGCATGTACAGTGCGATTGAAACTTCGTGACCCATGCGCAGAAGTTGGTATTTTTTGGAAGAGCCACACTCAAAGGGCCAAAGAGTCGCATGTGGCTTGCGAGCCGCAGTTTGCCGACCACTGGGCTAGGGCAAGGGTTATATTTTAATGAATGAGTTAATTGTGTTGACAAAGATATTATATAAAAACCTGAAATTATGATGAGCTTTTGAAGATGGCCAGTCACTTAACACACCTTGCTAACTTTGTTAGTAAATTTTCCCTATTAAAACTCTGAAATTCATTTATTCATTGTTTTAACAAATACTTTTTTTAGACTTACTGTGTGTTCAAACATTCTGCCCAATCCTAAGTAAACAAAGCTGAGTAAATGAACAATGTCTTTTTCCCCCCAATAATAATGGCTCGAGAGAAAATATATGTTCAAAAATTTTTAAAAATTATAAGTAATTGTATTTGTTGAAATATTTCAATTTTTTAAAAAGTAATTGAAAATCTAAAAAATTAAAATTGTGACCTTATTAAATATCATATATACTAGAGGCCCGGTGGATGATTTTGTCCACTGGGAGGGTGTCCCTCAGCCCAACCTGAACCCTCTCCAATCTGGAACCCCTCAGGGGATGTCTGACTTCTGGTTTAGGCTGGATCCCACAGGGACATCCCTCTCACAATCCAGGACTACTGGCTCCCAACTGCTCACCTGCCTGCCTGCCTGATTGCCCTAACCACTTCTGCCTGCCAGTCTGATCACCCCCTAACCACTCCTCTGCCAGCCTGGTCAGCCCCAACTGCCCTCCCCTGCTGGCCCAATCACCCCTAACTGCCCTCCCCTGCTGGCCTGTTTGCCCCCAACTGCCCTCTCCTGCTGGCTATCTTGTGGTGGCCATTTTGTGATGACATTGGGGCAGCCATCTTGTGATGACATGGGCTTGGCCATCTTGTGACCACATGGGGGTGGCCATTTGTGAGGGCATGATGGTCAATTTGCATATTACCTCTTTATTATATAGGATGATATATATATATATATATATATATATATATATATACATAATGTATTTTTATGTATAACAGAAAATATATGCATATATGTTTACAGCCCATGGATTACTTTTATATGAATGTGGTGTCTCAGCTATTCACAAACAAACCCCACACCCCTTTCCCTAAACCCCTGTGCATCCATATGTACTACATATGGCAACAGTCATGCTAAGACAAACATTGGCAGTCATGGCACTTGTAAAGGAATTTCCAAAACAGTCTCTTGAGTAGACTTTTTCTAAAGGAAAGTAACAGAAATTTAAAGTTAAAAAGTCAGATTTTAATTTTTACGAAGACTTTGAAGTTGGACACAAAAAACATTTTTCACCTTAGTCCCATTAGCTGACACTATGTTCAGGAGATCAAAAGATTAGAACTTGTGAATTATCTATTTATACAGCTGTAAGTTTTAAATTAAATATACTTAAAAGTCAGAAAAAGGTCATAAAGATTCTGTATGGATTAAAAAGGTATATCATAACTTATTATAAGTTAACAAATTGTATATTCTTTCACGAAATAAGATGCAGCCGTTAAAAAGGAAACATAGCCCTGGCTGGTGCTCAGTGGTTAGAGCATTGGCCCCACAGACCAAAGGGTCAAGGGTTTGATTCCCAGTCAAGGGCATGTACCTAGTTGCAGGTTCCCCAGCCACAGTAGGGCATGTGAGGGAGGCAACTAATCGATGTGTTTCTCTCACATGGATGTTTCTCTCTCTCTCTCTCCCCCTTCTCCCTCCCTTCCACTCTCTCTAGAACTCAATGGAAAAAATATCCTCGGTGAGGATAAAAAAAAGGAAACATAGATTTGTATGTGCTGAAACATAAATATCTACAGGATATACAGAGTGGGGCAAAAGTTGTTGTTTTCATGGAAAATAATACAATAATTAATAAATAATAATACAAGAATAAACTGTTTCCCATACTCACAACTATAAACCTACTTTTACCTCACCCTGTATTAGTAAGTAAAAAAGGCAAACTGAAGAACAATATATATATGAACCACTATATTTCTCGTTATAGAGAGAGAAGCAAGAAAAATTTATAACTCTAATTTATAACTCACAAGAATAAGTTATAAAGACAGAAATCAATAAGGAGTGGAATTAATTATACAAGGCTTTGGGACATTAGTGGAGAGTTTAGGGTTAACAATAAGGACAAAATGAGGCACAGGAAGGTTTTAAAAAGAGATTGATATAATCTGATTAGACTTTTTAAAATACATTTTTTAATTGATTTCAGAGAGGAAGAGGGGAGAGAGAGATTGAAACATCAATGATGAGAGAATCATTGATCGACTGCCTTCCACACTCCCCCTACTGGGGATTGAGCCCACAACCCAGGCATGTGCCCTTGGCTGGAATTGAACCCAGGACCCTTCAGTCCACAGGCCAACGCTCTATCCACAAAGCCAAACCAGTTAGGGCCTGACTAGATTTTAAAAGAAAATTTTATGAATTTGACTCACGGGCAAGTTTGCAAAAGAGTAACTGGGTGTAGTCTCCTGCCTAAAAAAAAAAAGTCAGCATATATGAATCAACAGTTTCCAGACAATGGACATCAGTGAATAAAACACAGTGATCCCTGAGAAACAGGAATTGTTCAAATTTCACCCTATGATTGCCCTAGCTTGCCACCTCCAGAGGTTCCAGGCTATAGTGAAGAAGGGAAGGAAGGAAGAGCCAGGCAGATTCCTTGCATTGAGGAAATTAAGATGTGTATTTAGGGAGAACAAGGCAGCTAGAGTTTGCAGGACAAAGTACAATAATTTAACAATGGGGTACATTCTGAGGAATGTGTTATTAGGCAATTTTGTCCTCATGCAAACATTGTAGAGTACACTTAACACAAACCTAGAATGTATAAGCCTTTTACACACCTAGTCTATATGGTTTAGCCTATAGCTCCAAGGTTCCAAACTCATACATCATATTACTATATAAAATAGTGAGATTAAATTAAGCACAAGAAAAAATCACACAATCGAGACTTAGTAAACGAGATGTTATGAGGCTGCTGCTGGTGTAACATGACATATCTTTTACAACAAAATTTTTATATAAATAGAAAATGTACACTCTAAAATAATGATAAAAAGTATAGTACAGTAAATACATAAAACAGTAACATAGTTGTACATTATCATTTTCAAATATTATGTACTGTACATAATTGCATGTGCTCTATTGTTATATGATGGCAGCACAATAGGTTTGTTTATACCAGCATCACCACAAACCCTTGAATGCACTATGAGGTTACAATGGCTACAATGTCACTAGGTGATAGGAATTTTTCAGGTCCATTATAATCTTATGGGACCACCAGCATATATGCAGTCTGACATTAAACAATATGTCATTATGTAGTACCTGACTGCTGGGTACAAGAGGACTTCATATAAAAACAATCCCAGAGATTGGCGGAGTCCCTTTTCAGTTTTCAGCTACATATTGATCACTTATGCATGAGAAGAAACTATTCAAGTCTGGGGTAAAAGCAACCCCAAAACACAGAGGGAACAACGACCAGAGATCATACAGGGCTGTGAATAGTGGGAAAGCCACTGTCCACTCTAAAATAATTCATAATTCATGGAGCTGAGTATTCTAGGTCTTACCTTAAAAGTGGGGAAATTAACTTCATACTGATCACTGCTCTGGAAATGCCTAAAAGTAAAAAAAGCAAAATTTCAAAGGATGAAATTATTTCCTAGATAGTTAACTGCACTTTGAGCTCAAGAATAAAGGAATACAAAAATATCAATTCCCCAACAAAATACATTTCACCATGTCTTACATCTAATCAAATATTACCAAGCATTCAAGGAAGCAGGGAAATACAACACATAAAGAAAATAATCAATTATTCAAAACTGAGCCAGAAATGACACATGTGTAATAATTAGGAGACAGGGAAATTAGAAGTTACTATAATCAGATTTCATGTTCTCAAAGTTAGGAAGAGACACAGAATATATAAACAGCACTTATATAAAACTTCTAGAGATGAAAACTATGAAGTTTGATGTGAAAAAATGATGGACACAAATAATAACAATACAGACAAGTTGTAAGATTAATGAACTTGAACACATAACATTAGGAAATATGCAAAATAAAGCAAATAAAACAAAATTAAGTGCATCAGTCTCCTGTGAAACAACTGTAAGCATCCTAATATACATATAATTATAACCCATAATAAGAAGAAGACAGGAGGATAGACAAAATGTTTGAAGAAATAATTATTCCAAATTTGATGAAAACAATAAACCCACAATCCAAGAAGCTCAAGAAACCCCAATCACAAGAATGGGATTAAAAGCACAACAGGCACATCATAATCAAATTGATCAAAATCAATAATAAAGAGAAAATCATAAAAGTAGCAAAACAAAAAGACACATTGCACACATAGGAAAAAAGGAAGGACTATAGCTTTATCATTACAAATTATGTAAGCCCTAGCTAGTTTGGCTCAGTGGATAGAGTGTCAGCCTGCAGACTGAAGGGTCCCAGGTTCGATTCTGGTCAGGGGCACCTACCTTGGTTGCAGGCTCCTTCCCGTCCCGATGTGTTTCTCTCACATCAACATTTTTCTCTGTCTTTCCCTCTCTCTTCCACTCTCTCTAAAAACCACTCTCTGGAAAAATATCCTCAGTGAGGATTAAAAAACAAAACAAAAACCAAACAAAAAAGTATGTAAGCCAGAAGATAGTAGGGCAAAACCTTAAAGTACTAAAAACATATTGTCAGTCTAGAATTCTATACTCAGAAAAAATATCTTTCAAGAAGAGAGACCAAATAAATATAATCTTAAATGCAAAAAAGCTAAAACAATTCATTGTCAGCAGACAAATATAAGAAATATTAAAGGACATCCTCTGGCAGGAGGACAATTATCCCAGATGGAAATATGAATCTAATACAAAGGAATGAACAACTATGACATGATATCTTTGTGAATAAACACATAATATTTTTTCTTATTATTGAAATACCTTTAAACAATAACTGACTATAAACAAAATGTAACATAATGTGAAGATTATAACATCTATAAAACTAAAATTTTTTACAATGGAACAGATGTTGAGAGGGAAGAAATAGAAGTACGTTATTATAAAGTTCTTTTTTTGTTTATTTATTAATCTTCACCCAAGGATATTTTTTTTTCATAGATTTTAGAGAGAGTGGAAGGGAGAGAGAGAGGAGGAAGGGAGAGACAGAGAGAGAGAGAGAGTCAAAGAAAGAAACATCTATGTGAGATAGACACATCAATTGGTTGCCTTCTGTATATGCCCTGACCAGGCCGGGGATCAAACCTGCAAACCAAGTACGTACCCTTGACAGGGAATTGAAACCTGACCCTTTGGTGCATGGGCTGATGCTCTAACCACTGAACACATTGGTCAGGACAAAGTTCTCATATCTTATATGTAGTGACATCTATTCTGTGAAGAAATACTGTGAAAAGTTAAAGATACACATTACAAGTCAAGTAACAACCACCAAAATAGCAAAACAAAGAATTATAGCTAATACATTGACAAGGAGATACATTGAAATAATAAAATATATGCATTTCAAAAGAGAAAGAAATACAAGAGAATCCAGAAAAGGGGGGGGGGGGGGGGAACAAAATGGTAATGGAACAAATTAAAAGCAAACAGCAAAATAATAAATTTAAAAGCTAACCATATAAAAAATCACATTAAATGGACATGGTCTAAACACTGGATACCTTTGGGGATAATGGACAGGTTTAGTACCTGAACTGTGGTTGTGGTTTACACAGTGTACTTTTCTCTTCCCACGAGGACTCTATCAACGCCATTTTTATAAATAGAAGTTAGTATAAAGCTCCCCTTCTTGGATCCTATTATAAATGCAGTTTATTTTATAAAAATATACCACAATAAAGATGTTTTCTTTAAAAAAATAATACAGAAGGAACTATTAATGATAACTAACGAGGATATGGAAGTGGGAGCAGATATGACTAAAAAGATTTCTGCTGATCTTTTTTAGAATTTATCTTTCACTTTATACATTTGAAAATAAGTTATAAAATATATAATTTATAAAATGTTTAAACAGTACAGAAAAAGCAAAACAAATTAGTAGTATATCCATAATATAAAGGGCTGTATATTACCACATATATATAATAATCACTTATATAAAACAATCTCATTGTAAAAAATGTCCTTATAAATTAATAATTAAAGAAAAGCAACATTTAAAATAGACAAAGAACACAAAAAAAGCAATTTAGCAAGATAGAAGCAAATGGCCAACAAAATTAAGAGAAAATCACCCTGCTTTCTTCGCACTAAGAATGTATATTATGAAAATAGTGAGCTCTAGCTGGTTTGACACTGTGGATAGAGTGTCAGCCTAAGGACTGCAGGGTTCTGAGTTTTATTCTGATCAAGGGCACATACCTAGATTGCAGACTCTATCCCTGGCCCTGGTGAGGGTGAGTGTAGGAGGCAACCAATCTCACATCAATGTTTCTCTCTCTTCTTCCTTTTCCTTCCACTATCTCTAAAAATCAATGGAAAAATATCCTTGGGTGAGAATTACAAAACAAAACAGGACAAAACAAAACAAAACAAAAAAGAATTATTTAAAAATGAAAGTAGTGAAATAACTCCTTTAATCTATGAGATTGTCAAAGGCTTAAAAATAGATCATGTCCAGATACTAGGGAAAGAGTAAAATATATATAAAAACAATATAAACTTTTATAACAAAATTTAAATAAACGAACTGACAAATCAACTTCACTTCCAGGAATTTGTAGAAACTAATACAATAGCAATAAAATGTATACAATCCAAGTATTCATCAATAGAACTTGCGTAAATAAAATGCAATATTCCTCCATCCATAATATAGAACACTGCAAGTTGTTAAAAAAAGAAGGGTAGAACTAGGTCTCCATCTGTATACCCACAATCCTATATAATAAAAGAGTAATATGCAAATTGACCCTAACAGCAGAACGACCAGGAATGACCAGTCGCTATGACGTGCACTGACCACCAGGGGGCAGACGCTCAACACAGGAGCTGCCCCCTGGTGGTCAGTGCGCTTCCACAGGGGGAGTACTGTTCAGCCAGAAGCAGGCTCATGGCTGGCCAGCACAGTGGCAGTGGCAGGAGCCTCTCCTGCCTCTATGGCAGCACTAAGCCGTTAGTCAAACATCCCCCAAGGGCTCCCAGACTGCCAGAGGGATGTCTGTCTTACTGCCAACTTAGGCCCGATCCCCTGGGTGCGGGCCGAAGCTGGCAGGTGGACATCCCTTGAGGGGTCCCAGACTGCAAGAGGGTGAAGGCCAGGCTGAGGGACCCCCCCCCCTCCTCCCAAGTGCACAAATTTTTGTGCATTGGGCCTCTAGTATACTATAAATTTCCATTCCTAGTCAAGGTACATGCCCCAGTTGTGGGTTCAATCCTTATAGGGAGCATGCAGAAGGCAGCCAATCAATGACTCTCTCTCATCATTGATGTTTCTATCTCTCTCTCCTTTTTCCTTCCTCTCTGAAATCAATTTTATATATATCTACACTAATAAAAGAGAAACATGGTAATTAGCGTACGACCGCTACCCTTCCCATTGGTTAATCAGTGAATATATACAAAGTAACTGTCAGCCAAGATGGCGGCCGGCAGCCAGGCAGCTGATGCGAACAGGGAGGCCTGCTTCCTTCAGTGACAGAGGACTCCAACGTTCCCCGGCGGCCTCTGAGCTTCAGTTGGAAACATAGTAACATTTATAGAAGATAAACAAAAGCCCAGAAACCTCCTGTCAGTCAGCCGGGATCTCAGAGCTGGAGTCGCAACATTGTTTCGAATACAGAAAACAAAGGCCAGAAACCTGCTTTCAGCCGAGCCTCAGAGAGAAAGCCGGCTCTCAGCTCCAGTGACAGCCATAGAAGGTAAATAAATGCCAGAATAAAAAAAAAAGAAAAAAAGGAGAGGTTTGGAGCTTCAGTCGCCCGCCAGCCTGAAAACGGCCCTCAGCCCCTCACCCAGACTGGCCAGGCACCCCAGTGGGGACCCCCACCCTGAAGCAACAAGATGGCGGCTAATTTGCATACTGAAGGCAGGCGGCAGCAGGCAAGGCTGTCTGCGGTCTGGGACCCGGATCTGTGACCCTGCCGGGCGGGATCAGCGGAGCCGCGAGGCTCCCGGCACCGGGATCAGCGTGACAGGGGGCAGCACTCAAACCCCCTGATTGCCCTGCGGCTCTGTGTGTGACAGGGGGCAGCGCCCCCAAACCCCCCCCCACGGGCCCTGCTCTGTGGGTGATAGAGGGCGGCGCCCCAACCCCCCCCCACGGGCCCTGCTCTATGTGAGATGGGGTAGAGCCATACCTCCCCATCGGCCCTACCCTGAGTGTGACAGTGGAGGCGCCCCAACCCCCTGATCGGCCCTGCTCTGTGTGTGACAGGGTGTGGCGCCCCAACTCCCCCCCCCCCCCACGGACCCTGCTCTGTGTGTGACAGGGGGTGGTGCCCCAACTCCCCTATTGGCCCTACTCTGTGCGTGACAGGGGGCAGTGCCCCAACCCCCTGATCGGCCCTGCTCTGTGCGTGACAGGGGATGGCGCCGCAACCTCCCCATCGACCCTGCCTTGAGTGTGATGGGGCAGTGCCCCAACCCTCCAATTGGCCCTACCCTGAGCGTGACTAAGGGTGGCATCGCAACCTCCCCATCCGCCCTGCTCTGTGCATGACAGGGGGCGGTGCCCCAACTCCCCAATCGGCCCTGCTCTGAGCCCGACCAGGCGCTGCACCTAGGGATTGGGCCTGTCCTCTGCCACCCGGGAGCAGGCCTAAGCCAGCAGGTTGTTATCTCCTGAGGGGTCCCAGACTGCGAGAGGGCACAGGCCGGGCTGAGGGACCCCCTCTCCCCGCCCCCCCCCCCCCGAGTGCACAAATTTTTGTGCACCGGGCCTCTAGTATATATATATATATATATATATATATATATATATATATATATATTCAATTTTATATATATAAATGCTAGTTTCCTTACTTTTAATGCCAAGAGGATATCATTTAGTGTCATCATTAAGTCTAAATAATCAGGGTATTTCTTAAATATCTGAAGTACACCCAGGAAATGTCTGCACAGTACACTTGAACTTTCTGAGAATGCCATGCTTTAGAGATGAGACAAGGAAATCACTTTACAATGTAGCATTCTGATATTTCAGAAACTATATCTGGAAAATGGGATCCAAGAAGGGGGGCCTTACACTAAATTCTCTCTGTACAAATGGCATTGGGCAGAGTCCTCCCTCATGGGAGGAGAAATGGTACTGAATTCTCACAAACTGAATATGAATAAATGAGGTGCTAAAACTACACAAATATATAACAAAAAGCAAAAGAGTTTATTTTTTCCATGGGCATATGCCCTCTTCCTGCTGTCACCCACAAGCAGGCAGCACACACTGGTACAGGTGGTCCTTTATAATTGTGTCTGCATAATAAAATAACTGAGTCATTTTCTGATTGGTAAATAATATGCAATGTCAGTCTCTCCACACCATCTGTGTCACTCACCACCACAGTTTTTTGCAAAACTGCCAGCCGCACGAGCCCAGCACCTCACTGTTGGAGAAGTCATAGGAAGAAGTACTTGGCATCCTTGGCAAAGCTTAAATCTGTTCTCAGTATTGAACCTGACATATGCCTCAGAGCAGAACGTGTATGCTACCCTAATGATCTCTCCTGCTGTTTTATAATCAGAGACATAGATGGAGGGAGTGCTGCCATTTTTTCTCTTTGGCACTGGTCAGCCTCCTGGGCTCTCTTTTTGGCCAAAATATGCTTTCATATTTGGTAGAATTAATGTTTAGATTGCTAGCACAACTACCTCACTATTTCTATCACTATTTCCTAGATGTAAGATCATGCTTATTTCTAAATCCTTGCTCCAGCTTTCTCCAATTTAGGGATTTCTTGTCTATATCATTTGAAAGAAGAGTTGCTAACTGACAATTCAGACAGACTCCTTGAAGTCTGGAAGAGCCTGGCTGGTAGTTGCCTTGTCAAATTCTCTTTTCATCGAAGAAAAGGAGCCCCGAGTAAGGGTGCATATCTTGGCTTCATTCTCAAGACTTCTGGCATTGACAGAAGCTAAACATCAGAGCCGCAGCATGCACCATACAGTGAAAGTCCTGGAAACACTTCTTCCATCCCTCTTTTTTTGTTGTTTCCTTCCATATTATTTGCAATGAGCCATATCCATCTGGTGGTAGCCTCAGATCCAGGAGTAGTTAGATTTTGCCAAATCTCTTACATAAGGGCTTTCACTTTTATTTTTTGGTACAAAAAACAGTTTAAAGTGTTAATGTGCCTTAGAAGACCCCATGATTTCAGTAGAAAAAAGCTCCACAAATAAGTTAATTTAATAGAGGGGGAAAGAGTTTTAATCATAATTATTTTTCAATAATCTACATAGAATTAGCATGATTCTAAACTGTAGGTAGATTCCATAAGCAAGCACTACAGCTAAATAAAACTGATGATCTAGATCCAAGAAAATAAAAAAAAATTAAAGAAACAGGGGACACATATACACTCCCACAAATCTGATATAAATAAGCTTGCTTTAGGGGTCACTATTTACCTTTTTTTCGTGTGATAAGAGTAAATGTCATGATTATTATTTTAATCCATCTAATACTCAACATGATTTGAAGTGTGTTTTACTAAAAATAACTGTTAAAAAATAGAAACCATCATGACATTACTGTAAGAATACTATGTTTCTTATAAATATGGACTAATCTAACCAAAAGTAAGAAAATAAAATTAAAGCTGCAATTATAAAGTTAAAACAAAATGCACACAAAAGCTATAGCCCTCAGCTTTGTAAACATAAACTCAATACCACACTAGTTATAATTTACATTTTCCCATATAAGTCAGTAGAAATGATCTTTAGAAAGTATACACTCTAAATACAGAAACCATTAGGCTCACATTTCTATCAGGCCATGGGATGGTGTCCTTGACTATATGTTTTTATGAAAATCTAGCTCCTACATTCTTTTCCTTTCTCTAAATTGCTGGGATTTGTTGTTGTTGCTGCTGTTAGTTTGTGATTGTGGGTTTGTGCAGTAGCTTGCCCAGTGCCTGTCATTTAATGACCTGCTGTGATGATTCACTGAGTGTCAGCACTAACTTGCCCAGGTTCTAACTGTCTGCTTCTCTAGGGGAGCTCATTGGAGCTGCTCCTACTCCACTTCATACTCTCCTGCTGCTCTTGGCTCTTCAGGCAAGTACCTCCGGGCAAGGATTGTCTGAATTAAGGGTGTAATTAACCACAAAGTTTTAGTGCATGTGGATATAGCTCTTACAATACAGCAGTCTACAAGGGAAGATCAGGGCCTGTGCATCAACCCTGTGTGATACAAAGAGGTGAGTAAGAGCCATCAACAGAGAAAAGTGGGGAAAGTATTCCATTCCTCCGGTATCTACAATAGCAGGTGAGGTCATTAGCTCCCTCGGTACCTCTTTGAAACCTAAACAGGTACAGCAACTCACCATTAAGATCAATCCATTACTGAATTAGAAATACGATTGAATTTAGCAACAAATTTATGCCAACATTACTTCTAGCAGCAGTAGGTTTTCAGCAGCAGATTGGCACCGTGACAGGGTCCATAATTTTCACAGTATGTGTTTCATAATTTGTCATGCACACTCTGATTGCTAGGCATATTGGCAGAGTCCACAGTGCTCTCTAAATGTCACCAAACGCATTTGAGGATTTGTCATGCACGGTCTGAGCAAGTGACACAACACAGTGGAGTGGCCAGGTTCAGAGCTGATTTTTGCACTCACTGTAAGTGAGTGTGCTTGAGCTCAGCCACCGGTGATGAGGGCCAGGTGGGGGCCGCACAGCACTGCTCTCAGAGCGGCTGGTTTTTAATTCTGTGTCAAGTGATCATATGGATGCTGCCGGCAGAAAATACTATTACATGGCAGGTGCAACATACACAGCACAGAATTTCTGCCTGCTAATATTCTTTTCAAATCATTCTTTGCAGTGTAGTTTACATTTTCTTCATATAAACACAAAGAACATTTCACAAATTTGGAGTAATAAATAAAAGAGAGTAATAAATATAAATAGAAGGTGGAGAAAGCTATATTCAAGACATTACTAAGTTAATAGATAAAAAACAAAACAAAACAAACACCAAGATGTTTGCTGTATTTTACAGAAAGGTGGACCGGTGACGGGATCAAAGAACCCTGGGCTAGTTGTTGTTCACACCTGGTTCCTGTAGGAACAACTTCTGAGTTTAGGCAAACCATCCATCCTATTTTTGGCCTCAATAAATAAGGAGGTTGAATGAGAGCACCTCTAAGGGTGCTTTCAGGTATAAACATTCCATTGTTCTAAGAGAGAAGCTTGAGTGTATTAATATCTTCCAGTCATCTCCCCCATTTGCCTGCAATGACTGCATAATGCTTTCCCAGTGTTTGGTAAAAGCTTCAAGAGCTACATCTGCTGGAAGCTTTTAGCTGTCTAGGATTCCAGCCATTATCTTATCACTTTTAGTCACTGTCTTTTAAGAGAATAAAGGAAATTAGTCTTTTATATATTTGGGTTCCATGGATGCACCTGTTACTATGAAATCTGTTTGATGATAAATAACTCACATATGCTCAAGAGCGTTGTCTTGACATGTGCAGGGAGAGACCTTCACAGACATATGTTGTATAAAGCAGTAGATGTGACTTTGGATTGGCTCACAAATCAGCGTGAGCAGAGGAGTAAGTGAAGCCTAACAAAGACTGTTCGGCAGGGAAGGAAGCTGAGGATTTCACTAGGAAATTTTAAAAAATTTATACCTATTTACAATGCACAAAACACACAAATGTAAAAAGTATACTTGCATACACTGTTCGAAATATACATACACCTATTAGTCAAAGCTGTACTATATAAAAAGTCATGTGAAACATATGAAATTTATAATTTAAAAAAGTTCAGAATAGTAGAATAATTTGTTGTAGATCTGTAGCTGTACTGGTAAAAAGTATTATCTCTTCTGAAAAGACCACCAAAACTTTGTTTTTATTGAAAAGGTTGTTTCTGTGGTCAACTTGATTGGGGCAAGGGGAATCATCACTACTCTTTATCTCTAAGAAAAAGTTGTTTTTCCACTAAGCTTTTTATGTAGACAGTTTCCCACCATTCATACACACTACCAGCCTCTGCTGCAATCATGTGGCTGTTGAACCCTGTACTCAAATCTCATCATAGCACAAAACAGTAGCTGATGGTTCAATTAGGTCCTATTATTTTTTCCCTCTAGTGTGTGATGAAAATTGGGTATCTTACTTCTCAAATTTTGTTAGATTGATTCATATAACTGAGCCTATACTTAAATATAAATATAAATATATATATATATATATATATATATATATATATATATATAATTTCAGAGAGGAAGGGAGAGGGAGAGAGATAGAAACATCAATGATGAGAGAATCATTGATTGACTTCCTCCTGCATGCCCCATACTGGGGATCGAGCCCGCAACATGGACATGTGCCCTGAACAGAATCAAACCATGACCTCCTGGTTCATAGGTCGAGGCCTAACCACACCAACAGAATTGATCTTGCACCTTTTATTAATGAACTTTTAAAATTGATTTTTCCTGATAAAGAATCTGCAATTTACTACCATTCTCTTTTTAAATATTCTTTTAAAATTATATCACAAAGTAGAAGACTTTATAACTTTCATACAGACATAGATACTTTTTATCTGCAGGCAGTAAACTATCTGTAAATAATATTGACCTGAGTGTAGTAGTAAAAATAGGTTTAATATTTTTATGCAACAAATATCTAACCTAATCCCTTCTCTGAGGTACCATCCTCATAAAATATTTGTGAAGACACCATATAGATTCGTAACTCCTACTCGATTAGCCACACAAAGCCCTTATGTGAATGAAAATATTTTCATAATGCATTTATAAAAAATACTCATCTTCACTTCTGCCCTAAATGTGCATACACACGCACACACACACACACATACACACACTCACACGCACACATGCACACACACCTGTCTAAAATTAACAAATTAAGACGTTGAAGTATTTGCTTGATTTGAAATATTTTCTTTTAACTTTTTGCAATTTGCTCTATTCATGTTGCCTAGACAATGAACAAACAGAAATCAGAAATCAAAAATATTTTAAGTGCCCTAGCTGGTTTGGCTCAATATAGTAGCCACTGACCACCTGTGACTATAAAGCATTTGAATTGTGCCTGAAGCAAATGATGCACTGATTTTTTATTGTATTTAATTTAAATTTAAATAGCCACATGTGACTAATGGTTATGTTATTAGACAACACAGGTACCAATCAAGATATTTCCTTAACCCTCACCAATGATTTGTACAGGAATGGATATTTGGCACAATTTTGGTTATCAGCTACTAGAAAGACTCAGCCAGAAGGCTTCTGGCAAATGTATCCCTCTTTAAAAGGGTAAAGAAGAGAAAGACATTCTTCTCTCCTCTGGAGGTTGTGTGCTGATACAGTACTAAGAATTAGTATTGCTCTCCATCCATGAGGAGACAATCTTGAAGGCAAATCCTACAACTGAGAAGTTTCAATAAAAAAATAGGGAAATAATCTGAGTGCTTAAAAATCACACCTAAAATAGGCTCCTGTATGTTGGAATCTCTTTTTTTTTCTGGATTTGTGTGTATGAGATAATAAAGGAGTGCTTTTCCTTCACGAAACCCATACCATGGTTTGTAAGAAATATTTAGTTATTTAGTTGTATGCTTTTTGATCATCTATCCCCACACTAGCTTTTAGCCTCTGGACAACAGACATCAGGCATATGTGGCTCATCATTGCTTACCACATGTTTTGGTAGTATATGGGTGCTCAGCAAATAGATACTGACTTAATTAACTAGTTAACTAATTAATTATAAAGTAGTTCTGATCATAATTCTGCTTTTTTAAATGCTTCCATTTTTCTACATAGATTATAGGATAGTTTCAAAATTTCCTAGTCTTACCTATACAAAGGCACTCACTGTCTGGCCAGGCCTACCTTACAGCCTCTTCAATCTGAGATTTCCCGTAGCTTTATGAGCAGTCTCAGAAATCACTTACTCACCCTTCTCAGATTATCCAAGAATAACTCAAAGACATTTAGGAAGTGATTCTGCAGGCTGCTTAAGTAATTTGCATACAAATTATTTACTCACATGTGAGGGACTCATTCAAGGAAAAAAAAAAGATAAAGACAAGGTTAATAAGAGGGAAAGAGGAGATGGGGGTGCTGTATGTAACCAGGGAATAGTGAACTTGTTTATTTATATATTTTATTAAACTGATTATTTTGCAGCTAGCAAAGAGGACAGTGTGGAAATTATGTCCTTGACTAATCTAAGGCAGCGGTTCTCAACCTGTGGGTCGCGATCCCTTTGGCGGTGGAACGACCCTTTCACAGGGGTCGCCTAAGACCACCCTGAATATCAGATATTTACATTACGATTCATAACAGTAGCAACATTACAGTTATGAAGTAGCAACAAAAATAATTTTATGGTTGGGTCACAACATGAGGAACTGTATTTAAAGGGCCAGAAGGTTGTGACATTTATTAAATGTTTATTTAATAGACATTTTCATTTGCTGATGATTCTCTAAAAAGCCTTGAGAGTTTAGTTGTAGGAAAATACAAGAGGCTGACTCAATGTAGATGCCAGGGCCCTCCTGTCGACACCTCAACCTTAGTAAATCCAAGTTTCCATCATTTCTCTATCAGGAATTCTTAAGATTCATTCTTAATCTCTCTTTCTGTGGAGAAGACACACTTCTCTTTCTATATCTAGTACTTTTCAGCTGTAGATTTTGGATATTTCATAGCTGACCTCTAAAATCTCCATATCATCCTTCATATAATCATGCCCCACATAACCAAGGTCCAGTCAATGACGGACTGCACATACAACGATGGTGCCATAAGAAGCTAAAAAATTCCTAGTGCCTGGTGATGTTGTAATGCTACATGGTGGTCAGGTGTTTGTGGTGATGCTGGTGTGAACAAACCTACTGTGCTGCCAGTCATGTAAAAGTGTAGCACATACAATTATGTATAATATATAATAGTTGACCATGATAAACAACTATGTTACTGGTTTATGTATTTACTATACTATAATATTTGTCATTATTTTAGAGTATACTATTTCTACCTATAAAAAGAAAATTTTCTGTAAAACAGTATGCTGTGTTTCCCATACATCTCATGTTTACCATGTCTCTTGATTCCATCATTTTCTGTTGTGCTTTATTTAATTTTGTTTTGTTTTATACAGTAACATGCTGTACAGGCTTCTAGCTTAGGAACATTCCTGTACAGCATGTTATAGCCTAGCTGTGTTGTAGGCTATATATACCTTTGAGGCTTGTGTAAGTGTACCGTATGATGTTCACACAAGGACAAAATCAGCTAACAACACGTTGCTCAGAATGTAACCTGCCCTTAAGTGGTGCATGACAAAATTGCCTAACAATGCACTTCTCAGAATGCATCCCCATCATTAAGCAGCATGTGACTGTATTTCTTTTTATAATATACAACATGGTTCAACAAACATTTATTGAGCAACACTTAAAGTCTAGAATTCAGCTTAATGCTGGGATGCTACAGTAAACTAGGTGAATTCAGTCACTTACAACCTAGTGGTGGATAAACCCAATTTGAAAGGCAATTAAGAGTGAAAATAAGCCATAGTCTCACACTAGTACAATCTACTGGTAACAGCAGAGTTAGTGTAGTTAAGTACTGAGAAAAAACAATTAATAAGAAATTTTCAGTCTGGTCAAAATGTTCAGTCTGATAAGATCAGAAAGACTGTTCTGCTATTCAGTGAAAGCTAACTGCAGGGCTTAGGAAGTAGGTGAGCCTCCAACAAATAAGGTTGTTCTTCTTTTAGCCTGAGTTCCATGTAGAAAGAGAATCCATGATGACTTCAACAGGTTCTTGGATTTCAGCACAAAGCCTAACTTTTTTAAAATGATTTAAGAGAGAGAGAGAAAGGGAAGAGAGAGAGAGAAACATCAATTTATTGTTCCACTTATTTATGCAGTCAATGGTTGATTCTTATATGTTCCCTGACCCCGGATCGAACCCACAACTTTGGCCTATTTGGTGATGCTCTAACCAACTGACCTCCACAGCCAGAATGGCACAAAGCCTGCCTCTTAATAAGTGATGAGTTAAGTGATAATCTTTATTCTCCAAATATCCTTTACTACAAATTCTTGTAGGTGTAGGGCAAAAAGGATCTATCAGGTGCTGGAGAACCCTAAGTTGAGTTTCTGAGTCATTCAAAACTGTCTAGAAAGCACAAGTATTCTCAGAATTTATAGACTAAATATATCTCCCTCACAGCCATCCCATTTATGTTACTGCCCTCAATTTTTTTCTGTTGTTTTATTTCTAAAGTTTTTCTACCTCAAAGTTTGGGGTCACTGTCATAGGTGGTATTAATTATGCATAATTATTCATTTTATTCCTGACTTTATTATACTTCCTCATAGTTGGAATTTGCTTTGGCCACCTCAATGGCTTTGTTTGGGTTTGGTCACATGACTTTGGCCAATGGGACATGAGTATCCATGGACTTACAGGATTTTCAAGCAGGAACTTTAAATGTACTTTTGTGGTTTGGCTTTATCCTCTTGAGCTTCTGTCATTTGCTTTGAAAAACAACATGGCCCAGAGAGTGGCTGTTCCTTCTCTCTGAAGCCTGGGATGAAGGAGGGATGAAAGCCAGTGGTAACATAGAAACCCACACCTGAAAAATATGTTCATGTTGACCAATGTCACCCCAATAAATTTAATTAATAAATAAATAAAAATAAATTTATTAAAAGGCCTGTGAGCCTAACAGTGGCATAGTTAACCCACCATTCTCCTTAAACTTGTCTGACAAATACATATAAGGTGTCCAAAATAATGTATACAAGCACTTTTAATAATTATGAAGGCAGTTTTTATTAAAATACATTTCATTTTCAAAATTTAGCTATCAGCTTTTTAAGTGTGTATACATTTTTTGGGGACACCCTGTATTTGTTTTTACAACCATAAGACTTTGGAGTTGTTTATTGCTTCAACAAAAACTATTATAATTTTCCATTTTTAAAAATCTGCTAATCAAATTAAATAATTATTATGCTTCACTTAAGCCACTGTTTTTTCCTATAAATTTTACACATAATTTGGGCTGATTAGCAATACGCTTATTTTTTTTTTGTAAGTAGGCCTAATACAGTCTATTTTTTTTAAAAACAATCCAGTGTTTAAGGAGATAAATTTTTATGAGTCTTTTAGACAATGTTAAATTCCAGGCATATGATATTTGAGGTATTTAACAAATCACGATAAAACAATCACATTGCATTCTTAAGATGTATGCTTTCTATCGATTTCCTGCAAATAAGCACCTTCTAATGCCTAATACACCTTTCTCTGAGCCTAGTCTTAATCCTTCAAATCTTGAGATCAGTCATCTCCCTCCTAAACCTTCATAATTCCTCTCTAGGAAATCATGAAATTGACCATATAAACACTTTCCGCTTCCTTATCTCCCTTAACCCACAGAGAAAGGTAATATCTTTTAGGTGTTGACAAAGGTTGAAGTATTGAAATATTTGGGAAAATGTGATGACTCTGCAAAGAACACTCATCAAAATACCCATGAAACACAAACCTCCCTATAATTAGTCATCAGAAATAATAAATCGTCACCATGCATCAACCTTTACAGTCTCCGGCAGCACTGACCTGAAACATCGCCCATCCCCTGTAACTGCCAATCAAAGTGAGACAGCCCTGTCAGAGAGCTGAGCCAATACAGCAAGTGTGGAGACAGAATTGGCGGCACATTTAGTCACAGAAAATGCTCCAGAAAAGAGAGATCAAAATGTGGCAAAAGTTAGCCTAAAACCAACAGAAATGGCAACTTTTAAACACACTGTTGTGACCAGGTACTGATCTGAAGCGTCTGGGAAAAAATGGTCTACTTAGGAGGGGCCTGGGCATTGTTTTCCTTCCCTTTGGTTCCCTCAAATTCACTTTCATCTTCCATTATCCAATGTTCATGGGAATACTAGTGAGTACTTAAGAACTAAAGTTTAGCCATAAACAAACACACACAGTGTGAATGCAAATTTCCTCCCTTCTACTGGGACTTGAGGACCATTGCCCCCAGGCAGCTGTCCTGCTGGAAGAATGCAGCCTGCTGTGTCAGAGTAGGAGTTTACTTTGAAGTCTGACACCTCACCTCAAAAATCTCCAGCTCCCACTACCTGAGCCTCAGAATTAGTCATTAATTTGGTTGGGACAATCTGAAGTGCATATGAGCATTATTACATACGTGCTCCTTTGTCCTGGTTATTATGGTAATTTTAATGGAGAGCGGTTAACAGCAGGGATATTTAGGTTTGAATATTCTAATGATTCTTCCCAGGAACTGAAATAAGATTTAAAAGAAGCTAGATCTAAAACTGACAGTCCTGAGGGTGTACTAAATTTGACCTTGACTTATTTTGCAACCTAAGGCTAGTGACAAAAGCTTTCAATCTCTGTCAGGGAGATGCTATAAAATTTTGATGAGATGCTATTTTACAAAGATTCTGAGAAATTAACCCTTTATCTTTCCCAGATATTTGCCAATTAATCCCTAATACCCAGTCCCCATCCCAACTTTCAGAGTTTTACACACACACACACACACACACACACACGTGTTTAGGCCTGCCTTGGTTCCAAAACACAGAAGCCATACGGCAAGAATCTCTGAACCACATGGAATGGACCTCAGTCCTATATATTCTCTTAGCCTTTTTCCTTACAAGCAGACCGGATGAACCTAAGAACAACTCCATCCCCCACTCTCTGGTTAATTGATTAGGTCAGTGCTTCTGATGGCATCTACTTGGGTCAGAGAAGTAACATGACTTTGTGGTTAAGCTTAGGAGCTTGGAGCCTTCTGCTGGCGTACAATCCAAGCATGCTCATTCATGAGCTGTGACATTCTTTAGTTTCTGAACAGGTAAACTAATGGGAAGAATAAAAATAATGGAACCTACCTTTTGGGCTGCTAAGAGTCTTAAATAAATTAATATCTGGAAGATCACAGAATAATGCCCAGCATATGACAAGCTCTACATGTTTGTTAAAGAAATGCGGTGACCATGACTGTTAGCTCTGAATGGCAACTTCCCACTGGACACTAAAAGCTTCCTTTTACCTGGGACACTCCATGAGGCTTTTACTGATTTCAAGTTCATATTGCCTCTCTGAGTTCACTATAGATGTGGGCACAGTGCCTCACTTGCCTCTCTGTTTACTATACCTGAGTGTCTACCTTAATCCTTTGTTACACAACCAACAACATTGACATTACCTGGAAGCTTGTGAAAAATTCAGGATTTCAGACCCCACCTAAGACCTACTGACTAAGAACTAGAGTTTAGATGCTCACCCAGGTAACTGAGGTATATGTGAATTTGAGCAACACTGTCTTAGAACTTCTTTCCTAGTCCAGATCTCCACTGAGTGAGTCTAAATAGGCAATACAGCTCTTGCCGGCATGGTTCAGTAGTTAGAGCATTGGTCTGCTCAACCAAGGGTCTCAGGTTTGATTCTGGTCAAGGGCATATACCTGGTTTGCAGCTTCCATACCTGGGTTGTAGTTCGTGTCCCCACCCCGTTTGGGACATAAGCGGGAGACAACCAACCGATGTGTCTCTCTCATATTGATGTTTCTCTCTCTTTCTCCCTTCTCTCTCTGTCTCCCCCTCTCCTTCCTTTCCACTCCCTCTGAAAATCAATGGAAAAATATCCTTGGGTGAGAATTAAAAAAATAATAATAATAAAAAGGCAATGCCTATTTGTCACTAATAATATAATATCAAGTTTGAAAATAGTCCTGAGAAAATAATTAGAGCTCATATAACTTATAAAATGTGGCCATTCTCCTTTCTTGCATTCCAATATAAATTTTCTTGAGTGAAGAGGAGAGAAAGAAGTAGAGAAATAGCTTGCCTACTAAGAACTGAGGTTAAGCCTGAGGACATTCAAGATGATTTGTCGGAAATGAATGCTGCCCATTCCACATCTCTCTCTGAAGGGCAGTAGAAGGGTTAAGAGGTGCTATCCTTATGTATGAATATCAATCTCTAGATGTTACAAAGAGTATCATTATTCAAACCTGGTCATAAGAAATAGCACACTATTTATTTCCAAATGACATTTTCTACTCTTAAAATGGTTTCCTTCTCCCCCCAAAAATAACATAGGATTTACATGCTCATTTTTGAACGTTTTTAAGAATAAACACAAGAAAATATAAATATCACTTATATAAAAATAGATGTCAGATAAAACTTTATTAATATAATTATTCTGATGTAAATATACTCTGGTATCTATTTACATATATTTATATAAAGTAAATTCATGCTGCTTTGTTATAAACTACTTTAAGGATTTAATAATGATAAATGCTTGGTTATCTTTTTAATATAAAACCAAGGTGTTTTTATAAACTATGCTATACCTACAAAGGCTAAAGTCACCAAGCAAAGTATTAGAGAAAAAAACCACACAGACTATTTGCACATTAGAATGTGTTTATTAACAAGGAATATCTCCACATATTTCATTACTTTGTAATTCATCATCCTCAAGATAACAAGGGAATTGCAGTTACTGCTCAATATCAGACTAATAGAAAGTTTGACCACAGAAAAAAAATTACCTAAATTAAAAAATGACAAGACTAATTTGACTCTAGCTTCTAGTAAAATCCTATATAATAAAAGGCTAATATGCAAATAGACTGAATGGTGGAACAACCGAACAATCAAGCAACTGGTCGCTATGACATGAGCTGACCACCAGGGGGCACGCACAGAACATGGTGGGCATTGGCTGTGGTGGGAGGGTGGAGCAGGTGACCAGGGGCACCAGACCAAAGTGGGGCACTGGTCGCTGTCATGGGGGTTGGGGTCCTCTGGTGGTTACTCAGAATTCTTTGTTCCTGCACACTGTGGTCCCACCCTGCGCTTGCACCTTCTGCTGGTGCTGGCCCCACTCGCACTCACTATAGGCGCCCAGCGCAGGCCCCAATGGCTCAGCACTGTCAGCAGGTGCGAGTGGTGGCTGCCAGCCCCAATCGGCCCTGAGGGCTACTCCACCTCCCCCTGCTCCTGAGGGCTGATCAGGGCAGCAGCCACTGCTCACACCCACTGCTGGCGCTGGCCCTAATCTCTTTGCACCATCAGTAGGTGCGAGCGGGGCCCGCACTGTCAGTGTGTGGGAGTGGCAGCGGTGGGAGCAAGGCTGCCTACAGGAGAGCAGGGCTGCCCCGGACCACGGTGTGAGGGGCCAGGTGGGGGCATGGAGGATGGGCTGAGACCCTTCCCTGTGCCTACTACAGCCTCATAGCCCACAGTTCCTTTCAAGGTGCACAAATTCGTGCACTGGGCCCATAGTAAACAAATAAATGTATAATATAAAGAATGCCTTTCTCTCAAGCAGCAGTTTTGTGCACTAAATTCTACATTCTTTCCTGGAAAAATAGTTATGTTTGACTCACTAACCTGTAAGAGGCAGTATCAATAGAAAAAATGATGACAGGGCTATCATTGTAGTTTTAATATAGTATCCCAACAACTTGCTGCCAGGAAACTGTAATTCTTTTTAACGACAATAAATGTCCTGGTTGATCAACATGTCTTTCTTCCTTGGTCTACCATGTTGTTAATAGTAATTTCCCTGCACACTAAAAAGCAAACAAACAAAAAATCCTCCAGGCAACATAAACAAGGAATACTTAAAATCTCCTACAAATAGAAGTTTTAAGAGAAAATTATATCTGGATTGTGGAATTCAAAAGGTCAACAAAAATTCATCAGGTATGCAGTTTGTGCTGATTATTAGTTCTGCCAATTTTAATATGTTAGCTTAACTGTGGTCACAAGATAGCGACTACCCACCACGGTTTACCAACTGAGAAGGAACGCGCTGCAGGCCCATGCCTAAATCAATCCCAGGTGAAGAAAGGAGGCGTTCATAATTGGTGCATTTTAATGATGTTTCACTGCCTGGGCCTGTGTCACTGTTGCCCCATTTTCCACCCCACCAGAGCACTGAGCTCTGCTTAGGAGGTTGAATACACAAGATGAGGTATCTGTTAGGAAAGAGGGAAGGTTTTGAGTAGTTGTTGGAAGACAAGCAACTTTACATGTTGCTCAGATGCCCAGCCCTCCACATGGGAACAGAACACACTCTTCCTCAAACTGTTCATCTTCTGGACTAGGAAGTTTTTCACTCTGAAGCTGTGATCTGAACCAGGCTCGAGGAGGTACTGTGCCTGGGATACAAAGAGACCGCAGAACATTCACTTATTCATTTAACAATTGTTTATTGAACAATCATTGTGGCAGTTTCTGTAATAATGTCAGGGTTTTTAGCTTCGGGTATTTTGTGGCCTAATAGGAAAGACAGGTGTGGAAACAAATAAAGATTGTTTGCTTACCAACTATACATAATAATAAAATAATAATCGTAATGAATTACTAGAAATAATTAATAAATCATGGTTATCCAGTGTTTCCAATATTCCAGGAACTATTGTAAATACTTTACATATAATAACACATTTGAACCTTACAGTAATGCTATGAGATTGCAAGGAGCCAATTCTTTACAACAAATTTTTGTATATACACACATTCTATCAATTCTGTTTCTGTAGAGACAGCTGACTAGTACAAATAGCTAATATTTATTGAGCATCTATTATGTGACAAGTATTTTTCCAATTGCTTTACAGAGGTATTAATTACTTCATTTAATCCTCACAACTAAGAAGTGGCTAGTTAAATAACAGTTAAAGCCAGCTCTACTTTACAGAGGAAAAGGAGGCACTCCCCAATTAATTGGCCAAAATTCCACTTTTTGTGGCAAATTTGTTATGTAAACTCAGGCAATCTGATATTAGAGCCCATGCACATAATGACTGTTTCATCCCTTGCCAAAATACAGGGAATTAGAGGAGACATATTATCAAATCTCTCAAAAACGGACACTGGTCAAGTAGAACAATTTTCTTATTGCACTCAGGAAATGCCAATCTTGGAAATATATATTTATGTTGTTAATTAATAGGGAAAGGATGTTTTGTACTAAGACTGCAATCAGCCTCATTCAAGACTTTAAAGTTTAGAGCCTGAATGGAGTTGATTGCAGGCAAGACTCGATGCTCATCAGACAATCAAATCATTCCATTTTTCCTAGACATTTTCTTACTTAACTGAACCATAAGTGACATCTTCAGAACAGATGATATTTCATTTTTTTCCTCCTAGTTATGCCCAGTTGAGTCATTGTTGGCCAGCAAATGAGTCTCTACAACCTTGAAAAAGTCAATGACCTTATTGTAAGCTCTGACCTTGCTCGCAGCATCTTCCCTGTTGATTTGTTAGCTCTGAGTGTAGCATATTGTTTCAGTTGGGCACGGTCTTTGAAGCTCCACTTTTGCCACCACTCCCTCCCTAATGATTTCAAGCTGTTCAAAGAACAGCTTTGAACCACAGGCGGGAGCCAAATGTTTTATAGTAAAGCTGATCTAAAACAAGACTTAAATAAAGCTCGCTTTTAGGGAACTGAAGGGGGGTAGGATATGAATAAATGGACAGTACACGCTCCAGAATGTCCCCTTTGCTTGATCACTCAGAGACAGGTTTGTCTTTCATTATGTGTAGCGAGAAAAAACACACAGACTTCTGGAATTTATAAAAAGGCAATAATGTAATATTTGCTTTACTAAGATTTAAAAGCAGTGCACATGAGATTTTATAATATGCAAGCATTTTCAAGGCAACTAGGATGCCAGCAAAAGAATAAAACTATTTCTTTGTATTGATTTGTTTTTCTTTTGACTTAGGGAAGCCTAGAGGGCAATACACTTATTTCTTTAAAAGATGCAACATAATTGGAATTTAATTTGTGTAGATAGTCCCAAACAATTTGGGACAATAGGGATATCACTATCATATTACTTTTATTTAAAATACTACTAAAAAATAAATATTTACAGCAAATGCTTTCAAAACCGATATACTATTGCATAGATTTTGTTTCTTAGAACCTATCAATTAGGTTCAGATGTTATAGAACCATGGTTCTTCTATCAGCTCTGCAATCTGATTTCTTACACAGTTATCTGTAGTGATACATAACATTAGGCCTTGCATGTATTAGATAATAAATAATTATTTCCTGAATGAATGATGTTAGACAAAATAAAAACATACTTTTTTAAAGCCACAGGAAAACAGAAGGCTTTCCCATTAGAGGTATGTAAAATCAGAAGCAAGAAAAAAGAACACATTAAAAAAATAGCTAATGTTCATCATTAATCCCTACATGATGTGTCTGGGATTGGTAAGAATTACTTTTCTTTAGGTCCACAAATTCAATGTAGGGAAGGGCAGAGTAGAATTAGAGTGACTGAATCTCATGGGGAAACACACACACACACACACACACACACACATTTCCATAAAAGCAAAAAAGTAAAAGACGAAGGGAAGACATGAGAAGGAAGGCGAAGGCATGAATGAAAGGAGAAGCACACGGTGCCAGCAGTGGTGGCACATAGAGGGCATATCAGTTTCCTATTGCTCCTGTAATAAATGACTGCAAACTTAGCGGGTTCAAAAAAACAAAATGTATTACCTAATAGCTCTGGAGATGAGAAGTCTTAAGTGTGTATTACAAAGCTAAAGTCAAGGTACCAACAAGGCTGCATTCCTTCTGGAGGCTCCAGGGGAGTATCTGTTCTCTGCCCTTTTCAGTTTGTAGAGGCTGTCCATATTTTTGACACATGGTCCCACTTCATCTTCAAAGCCATCAGTGGGTTGGGTTTGTAACATAAGAATAAAAGTCAAGTGATATTTGTTGTTTGGAAAGACTCTCGAAGATCATCTGGTAGTAGCTGAAGTTAGTTCCAGAGGAAGAAGAAAGGGGATTGGGCACGTGGTTATTTCTATCTGTTTCATCTGTTTATTTTCTGTCTCTCCCCAGTAGAATATAATCTTCATGAGAGGTCTGGCATGGAATAAGTATACAATAAAAAGTGTGGGGATGAATGACTTGATGAGGACAAAGCTTTTTCTTTAGAGTCATAAAATAAGTAGAGGGAGACTAGATGTCTCCAGGTAGTCAGCTTCACCATATCATGAATGCTCGTCTGCAGTAGGAAAGAAAGAGACCAATGGACCAACAGAAGCTGAATAAAGAAATGAAGGGAGCCTGGCCAGTGTTGCTCAGTGGTCATGTGTCAGCCTATGAACCAGGAGATCATGGTTCGATTCCCAGTGAGGGCACATGCCCAGATTGTGGGCTCTGTCCCCAGTGGGAAACATATAGGAGGCAGCCAATCAATGATTCACTCTCTCATTATTAATGTTTCTCTCTCTCTCTCTCTCTCTCTCTCTCTCTCTCTCTCTCTGTTTCTCTCTTTCTCTCTCTCTCTCTCTTCCCCTTCCTCTCTGAAATCAATAAAAATTTATTTAAAAAAAAAGAATTGAAGTGAGTGGAAGATAACCTTGTTTAGATCCTAAATCTCAGTTTATCTGAAGTCAGCCAATTTTTTCAACTCCCAAATTAAATGTACCAGTAAGTTATATTTCATGATTAAGTTTGTTGAGTCGAGTTTCTGTCTTCTATAACAGAAAAACATCTGCCATGGCCCTACCAAATCTCTCTCTTTCCTGAAATTAACTGTAGTTTTCTGTTTCACTACTTTAAGAACACACAGAACCTTGTCAGTTAGAAATAAATGCAGCTTTTTCTTCTCTTGCACAATGCACTGGAAATTTTAAGAAAAGGGAAGGTCTAGGCTATTTTATTTTATCCTCATAGGATTTATTGAATGTCCTGAACCTCTATGAATGTGTTAATTTGCATGGTTGCTACTGCAATATATAATGGTGATTTAAAATGCGATAAGAAATGAGCCTAGATTGAATCCTGGTTCAGATTTCAGAAGAGAGACTGGATGGAATTAAATACCCAAGACTAGGTCTCTTAAACTTTAATTATGTGTCTTGGTGAAAACACCTGAATGTTTTCAGACCCTAACCAACCCTATCCTAGTTGTGACAATGCAAAACAAAAAAATCCAATCAGCTTAAATATTATTCTTAATAACGGTGCCCAATAAACATGATACTTTTTTAATCCCTCTGTAAATATGTCAGCACCTCAGCTTCTACTCTTTTTTTTTTTTCATCATTCCAGGCACCAAGGCCGATAAAACATTTGGAAGAAATGAATATGTTGTACACATAGAAAGATATACTGGATGCAGCTGAACAAAAGACTTGTAGTGCACCATTTTATTGAACTCTTATTTCATTTCAAAAGCTGAACGGAAAAGAGGACCACTGCAGATCTATCAAGGATGTGGGCTTTAATATTTACTTTAGTCATAAAGAGCAAGTGACATGATGAGGACTCACCAGCACAGTAGAAACTCAGGTTGTCAGTACCAGAAAATGAAATTTTTATTTATGGAAGTTTTAAGCTCTAGAAATGATATGTATTATTTTTCTGTTCCTGCTGATTTATAGATTAAATGAATTAGTAGTCACTAAGTTGCAGCTTCATATTTTTTCTCCTTAGAAACCAAGATTTAAAAAATGTCTAGGTAGAAGACTCAGAGAGCAGGCTGATAGCTCTTGGAGGAGGGGGGCTGGGGGCTGGAGAGATTAGGGAATAAAAAAGAGAAAGAACTCACTGATGCGGACAACAGTGTGCTTGGCGATTGCAGGGGAAGTAGGAGGTGTGTAGAAGTGGTGGAGGCATAAATGGTGATGGGAAAAATAAAGTAAAAAAGAGAAAAATGTTTAGGTGGAAAGTTTTTCAAGAGACAAGAGATAAACTGATTAAAATGCCTAAGCTTTCTTTAAAACAAAAGGACAGATTTACCATGAATGCAGACTTGCAGAGATATAGCTATTATGCTTTTGTTTTCCAGAAGATGGATAACATTAAATAATCCTTTCTCACATGTAATATGTAAAATAAATGTATTTTCTTTGGAAAAAATGGGATTCATTTTATGAGTCTCTTGAGTTTAAAACAATGTATCCAGGTTACAATGCCTATATTATCTCTATTTTTAAGTGAATATTCAAACTAAGTTATTAGGCACCCTGCTTAAATAAGGGAATAAGAAGCAAAGCACAATATATGCTTCCATTTTCTTATTTTGAAGTTCTTTTTATAAACCATCCTGATTTAATACCTGTTTGTACAAAATGAATATCTGAAACCAGTTTATTAAATACTGTATTTGCTATAAAAATACAAGAAAATACACTGAAAACAATTGTGTTTCTACTTATTCAAGTTATTAATTTCATCAGAAGTATTTGTTGATCTCCTTATCTAATATTTCTCAAAAAGTGCAATTATTATTAATTAATTTTTAGGGAGAGAGAGAAACATCAATGTGTTGTTCCACTTATTCATGCATTCACTGCTTGATTCTTATATGTGCCCTGAATCAGGATCAAACTTATAGCCTTGGCATATTGAAATGACACTCTACCCAACTGAGCTATCAGACCAGGGTTTCTTTCACTTAATTTATTAATGGGATAGTGGGGTAAAAGGTTTCTACTATATGCCAGGCACTGTTTAAAAAATTGGAGATTTGGTGATGAGTAATAGACACAGTTTTTTCCTTCATAGAGAACATTGATTAGAGGAGGTAGTAATAAATAATACATAAATAAACAATATAATTACCAGGTTTGTTTTGTTTTGTTTTGTTTTTGTTTGGTTATTAAGAACCTTTTATTCAGGAAACAAGTGATGATGATTTCATGGGGAGTGAGGTGTTTTATTTATTTATTTATTTATTTTTATTTATTTTTTTTTCTGTTCCATATATTTTTTTCTTTATTGATTAAGGCATTACATATGTGTCCTTATCCCCGCATTGTCCCCCCACACCACCTCCCATGCCCTCACCCCCCTGTTGTCTGTGTCCAACGGTCGTGCTTCTATGCATGCATACAAGTCCTTTGGTTGATCTCTCCCCCTTACCTCCAACCTCCCCTACCTTCCCTCTGAAGTTTGACGATCTGATCAATGCTTCTGTCTCTGGATCTGTTTGTGTTCATCAGTTTATGTTGTTCATTATATTCCACAAATGAGTGAGATCATGTGATAGTTATCTTTCTCTGACTGGCTTATTTCGCTTAGCATATGCTCTCCAGTTCCATCCAAGCTGTTGCAAATGGTAAGAACTCCTTCTTTTTTACTGCAGCATAATATTCCATTGTGAAGATGTACCACAGTTTTTTAATCCACTCATCTGCTGATGGGCACTTAGGCTGTTACCAAATCTTAGCTATGGTGAATTGTGATTCTATGAACATAGGGGTGCATATATCCTTTCTGATTGGTGTTTCTAGTTTCTTGGGATATATTCCTAGAAGTGGGATCACTGGGTCAAATGGGAGTTCCATTTTTAGTTTTTTGAGAAAACTCCATACTGTTCTCCACAGTGGCTGCACCAGTCTGCACTCCCACCAGCAGTGCATGAGGGTTCCTTTTTCTCCGCATCCTCGCTAGCACTTGTCATTTACCAGTTTTAATAATTTTCATGAAAGAAATGATCCAGGTGATATATAAGAAAATAATGGTTAGAGTGTAAATAATGTTAAATTGTATGAGGCTAGAGAGAGAAACTTTTTGAAAAGGTGACATTGAAGCTGACTCATGAAGAATAAAAGGTGGCCAGGCATCTGGTAAAGAGGTGGAAAAAATTTCAGTAGTTGGAACAGCAAGTGCAAAGGCTCTGAGGTGAAGAAAAGCTTGGCCAATTTCCAAAGCTTAAAGGATACTGGTGATGAGAGGACATCAGAAAGGTGGGCTTCACCAGATAACACCTGGTGGCTATGGCCTGAGTGTCTCTTTCTAAAATTCATGTGTTGAAAGCTAACCTTCAATGTAACAGTATTAAAATGTGGGGATTTGGGGAGGTGATTAAGTCATGAGGGCAGAGCCTGCACAGCATAAGGAATATAGTCAATATCATAATTATAGTGACAGCTGTTTATACTTACTGAAGCAATCATTTCCTAAGGTATACACATGTTAAATCACTATGTTTTATACCTAAAACTAATAAAATATGTCAACTATAGTTAAAAATTTAAATAAAAAAATTTTAAAAACTCTTCCCTGGCCAGTTTGGTCCAGCAGTAAGAGCATTGGCCCACAGACCAAAGGGTCATGGGTTCCGTTCCTAGTCAAGAGCAGGTACCTCAGTTGCGGTTAGATCCCCGGTCCTGGTGGGGGCACGTGAGGGAGACAACCAATGCATATGTCTCTCATTTCCAAGTTTTTCTCTCTCTCCTTCTGCCCCCCTCATCCCTCCCTTCCACTCTCTCTAAAAAAATCTATGGAGCCTGGCCAGAGTGACTCAGTGGTTGAGTGTCAACCTATGAGCCAGGAGGTCATGGTTCGATTCCCAGTCAGAGCACATGTCCAGGTTTTGGACTCACTCCCTAGTGCAGGGGCATATAGGAGTTAGCCAATCAATGAGAAATATTAATTCATATAAAATTTTCTAAACTTTGGAAAAGAACAGTGAGAGTCTGTGACTTTCTTGCCTGAAGCTGCTGCCATACTCCCTCAGCACAGATGATGCTGTAGCTCCAAAAGGGTAGGGCTGACCTAAAACCAGGAGGTTGCCTCTGAAGGGGCTAATTTGATTTGGATCAACCAGAGAAAAATCAAGGAGTCTTGTCAGCAAAGGAAGAAAACTTGGTAGTATATTAATGAGAACAACTCATAGCTCTTGAAGCTAAAGGTTTTGTACTTGGTTGAGATCAGTAGAAACCAGTGCTTTCATATAAATTTAACATGGAAATCCTGAAACTGAAAGAACTATAGAGGGGCTAGATAGGCTGTCCGCATATCCCTGGTGGACTGGAAGGCTGTATGCATATGCAGAGGAGACCTGAAAAATCCCAAACTCTCTACACAGTCTTGAGTGCCTGGGAATCTGTTCACATGCACAGGGAAGGCCTGGCGGTGGGGAGGGTGCAGAAAATCATGCTCTCCAGCCCACACACAGACTCATTGGCAGAAGACAGGAGTCAAAGTAGTTGAGCACAACCTCTGACTAAACTTTGGCTGGCTATGAAGACATGCAAATATGGAAGCTACCTCTATGAATCCAGACTAAGACATAAAATTAATAAAAACACCAAATGCTGGTGAGGACAGGAAGCAATAGGAACTCTCATTCCTTGCTGGTGGAAATTCAAAATGGGATAGCCATTTAGGAAGACAAATTGGCTGTTTTTATAAAACCAAACATACTCTTACCATACAATCCAGCAATTGTGCTCCTTGGTATTTATTCAAGGGAGTTGATACTTATGTTTACAAAAGCCTGCACATGAATATCTATAGCAACTTTATTAATAATTGCCAAAACTTGGAAATAACCAAGTCCTTTCGAAGGTAAATGGCTATATAATTTTTGCTTCCTCCAGACAATAGAATATTAATCAGTGTTAAAAAGAAATGAGCGATGAAGCCTCAAAAGGACATAGGGGAACCTTAAATGCATATTCTTAACTAAAAGAAGCCAGTCTGAAAAGATTATATACAGTATGACTCCAACTTTATGACATTCTGGAAAAGCTAAAATGATGGAGACAGTGAAAGGATCAGGGGTGGCCAGGAATTGTGGGTGGGAGGAGATTGATAGAGCACTTATTGCCTAGTGACAATGCAGTCATCATAAGATTGTAGAACAGTGCATTACTCAGGTGGTTGTGGTGATGCTGGTGTAAACAAGCCTACTGCCCTGCCAGTCATATAAAAGTGTACCACATACACCATGTACAGTATATAATACTTGATGATGACAATAAATGACTATATTATTTGTTCATGTATTTACTATACAATACTTTTTACCATTAATTTGGAGTGTACTCTTTCTACTTATAGAAAAATTTTGCTGTAAAATTGTATGCTGTGTTAGGAGGCAACAGCCTCATATATCTTATATTTTCCACATTTCTTGATTGCATCATTTTCTTTTGCCAGGTTTAAATCTCGTGTTGTTTCGTACAGTTATGTTTGCTATAAGCTTGTAGCCCAGGAACAATAGGCTATACCATATATGCTAGGTGTGTAGTAGGCTATACCATCTAGGTTTGTGTAAGTGCATTTTACGATGTTTGCACAATGATGAAAATTGCCTAAAGACACATTTCTGAAAACATATCCTTGTCATTAATTGGCACATGACTGTGTCTTATTTTCAAATTGATAAGCTGATCCTAAAATTGATATGGGAATCCATGCAATTTTAGAAGAATTAATTTTTGAAAAAGAACAAATTTGAAGCTCACACACCACACTTACAAAACTTACTAAAAAGCTATACCAATCAAGACTGGATAATAGTAGCATGAGGATAGACATATGTATCAGTAGAACAGAATTTAAAGACTAGGAATAAACACATTTATGTTCAATTTATTTCAACACAGGGCAGTTAAATGCAGAAAAGACAATTTATTTTTAAAAATCTAATTCTCCTCAGATTGTTGTTTGTTCTTTAAAGTTTAAAATTACTTTATATTTAAGCATGGTGTGAGATAATGAGGAGTCAGAAGCAGGTAGGCAGTTAGGGAGGGGCCCACGGGGAGAGAAATGTAAAGGGGAAATGAAGCTGAACTCTGCAGTCGTGAGCAGGAACCAGTTCATCAGCCACACTCTGTGTCATGTAAAATCCCAAGAACAAAGGGCCCTGGTCCTGGTCTGGGCACACAGGGAGGGGAAAATGAGCAGGAACTCTGAAGTTTAAAATGTATGGATCTTGCTAGGGCTGAATTTTTCAGACCAACCAATGCATAGTTAGCAGGGCACATATTAACCCCTAGACAAAGAAGCTTTGGCAGAAACCTGCTCAGGTGCCCTCCCTGCAGCAGGGAGCTCTTCTATAATAAAACTTTGCTTTTGCTCATCTCTTTGTCCGTGAACTCATTCTCCAATTTTGTGAGACAGGGAACTTGGACCGGCACAGAAAATTGGTATCAATAAGAGGCAGAGTTCATTTTTCCTCCTCACCTCATGCATAAATATTAAAACTCACTATATAATTATTTACAGTAAAAGAAAAAAACTATAAAACTTCTAGAAGAAAACTTAGGAGAAAATTTTGTGACTTCATGTTAGGCAAATATTTGTGAATATGACACCAAATGTATAACCTAAAGAGGAAAAAATGAAAAATATGGACTTCATCAAAATTAAGAAAATAAAGACAAGTCACAATCTATAAAAACTATTTAAAAATCACATATCTGATAAATGATTTGTATACAGACTTAACATTCAATAACATAAAAATATAGAAATTAATTTATAAATGAGCAAAATAATTAAATATACATTTCACCAAATGACATATATGAATGGCTAATAATCCCATGAAAAGATCCATAATATAATTACTCATTAATGAAATGAAAATTTTAAGCATAATAAGATACCACTACATATCTACTAGATTTGCTTCATTAGAAACAAAGAGAATTCATGAGGATGAAGGGAAATTGGATTCCTAGTGAGATTGCATATTCATGTAATAGAATATTATCCAGAAATAAAGATGAATGAAATAATGGTTCATGTAACAACATGGATGGATGTGATATAGTAGGCAGTTAGATAGGCATGAGCAGAGTACGACCAATAGGCCAGGTACTGAAGGTCACCAGGGCAGAAAGCTCCTGGAGAACAAGGACCTTGCCCTAGTATGTTGCTAGCCATGTGGTAGATGCCCTTAGAAACAAGGAGGGCCAGAGAATAGCCTCATACAACTACCATAGAAGTCTTTGCATGAACAATCCCTTAAACATTAAGCCCTCAGCACATCAAATAATCTTAGCACCAAAACCCAAGTATGTTGAGCACAGAGTCAAAGTTTTGGTCAAATTAGAGATAACATTTAGGCATCAGTTGTGTTTCAGCTCCAGGTCTAGAAAAGCAGCAAGGCCAGGTGAGGTAACACCATGGCTGACATCAGGACCAGCAACAATGATCAGTCAGTGGAGACCACGACCCTGAAAGGAAACACCTGGAAAGCTGATGAATATTTTGTTTAGCTTCTCCCCTGGGACCTACCCTAGGTCCCTGTTCTTGGAAATCAGATAAAGGCCCTCAAGTCAAAGGCCATGCCTTTCCTCCCCCTTGCCTTTGAGGCATGTACCTTGGCTTTCCTTCTCCTAAGCTCCAGGGGCCCTTCTTTTGCCTCTATAACTTCTTAGTCCATACACCCCAGCTGGCTCACTTATTCCACTGTCCACTTCTCCTAACCCTGTGACTTTCTAAAAACAAAAAACAAAACTAAAAAAAAAACCCAAAAAACTTTTAATTGTATTGCGTTCCTTGGCTCTAAATTCTTTTCTTAGCCAAATTCAAGGACTGAGATCTAACATCTGGTGCCATTTGTCTTTGACAGTCATGCCTCAAAAGCATTATGCTAAGTATATCCACTATTTTTTGTGTAATACATGTATTTAAACAACAAAATAAATAATTAAGTAAAAAAATTGCATATATGATGCTTGAAAACAGCAAAAAATGTGGGAGTGTTATGTGACTGACTGAAGTTTGGGAAATATGTATATTTTAATGTACCTGTCTTCAAGAGATTGTACAAAAATGAGCCATAGCCAGCTATTATCCTCTAGGTTTTGTCCCTTTCTTTTTTTTTTTTTTTTTTTTTAAATATATTTTATTGATTTTTTACAGAGAGGAAGGGAGAGAGATAGAGAGTTAGAAACATCGATGAGAGAGAAACATCGATCAGCTGCCTCCTGCACATCTCCTACTGGGGATGTGCCCGCAACCCAGGTACATGCCCTTGACCGGAATCGAACCCGGGACCGCAGGCCGACGCTCTATCCACTGAGCCAAACCGGTTTCGGCGGTTTTGTCCCTTTCTTACCAGCATACCAGTCACTTATAATGGAACATGGAATTCTTTGTTGCTAATCCTAAACACAATTTTACTCCAAAACTAGGCCCCCCTAAATCACTACTAATGTGCAATATTTGATGTGGAAGTAAAATCTATTTGTTACGCTTAATATAAATTTGCTTTTCAACACCATGGCTAAGAAAAAAATTAATGTAGAGATGTGGAAATGAAGGGCCCAGCAGAAAAATGGCTGACAGAGTAGTCTGCAGCTACCAGCCATAGGAAGTCAAAAGAGGTACAGTGAGGGTGCTGGATGTCCAAGGCAATAGTCTAGAAACAAAGCAGAAAAAAAGGCAAATCTGACATACATCTGACAATGTAGCTTTCCTGATTCCACTACCAAAAGCCATGCTGTTTTTCAGAGGATAAAGTCCAAATCCTTTAGCTGATATTTCAGGCTTTCATGATCGGACCATGGGCTATCTAACCAACCATTCATCTTCAACAGACACCCATATTACTTTTCTCTCATATTCAATTTCAGAACACTTGGCCATTTCACAACATTCTGTGTATGTTTCTGTTTCTGAGAGTTAACTCAGCATTTCTCTATGAAGAGTCCTGCTTCTGCTACTCTCTTACCACACTCCAATCTATTCTATTCTACCCCTAGAAAAGTCTGCTATTTACTCAAGGCTTATCCCAGACATGAGCCCACAGGAAACCCTCAGGTCATGTGCTAACTCCTCATTGTTTTTTTGTTGTTTGTGTGCTTTTTTTTTTTTTGTAACAGCTACTCATTTTATTATGACATAAAAATTCTCTACAGAAAAGGCACACCATTTCTTTTATTTCTCAGATTAAATTTTTATTGTTGAAAGTATTATATATGTCCCCCATTGATTACTCCTACCCCTGCTCCCCATCCCAGGCCTTCACCACCCTATTGTCTGTGTCCATGGGTTATCCATATATGCATACAAGTTCTTTGGTTGATCTCTTCCTATTCATCCATCATCCCCTGCCTTCCCTTTGAGATTCCACAGTTTGTTCTATTCTTCTATGTCTTTGGATCTATTTTGTTCATCAGTTTATTTGTTCATTAGATTCCACATATGAGTGAGATCATGTGATACTTGTCTATCTCTGACTGGCTTATTTCACTTAGCATAATACTCTCTGGTTCCCTCCATGCTGTCTCAAATGGTAAGAGATCCTTCTTTTTTATTGCTGCATAGGATTCCATGGTGTAAATGTACCATTGCTCTTTTATCCACTCATCTACTGATGGGCATTTGGGCTGTTTCCAGATCTTAGCTATTGTAAATTGTGCTGGTATGAACATAGGGATGTATATATTCTTTCTGATTCATGTTTCTGATTTCTTAGGATATTAGTATATTCCTAGAAGTGGGATCACTGGGTGAAATGGGAGTTCCATTTTTAATTTTTTGAGGAAACTCCATACTATTTTACACAGTCTGCATTCCCACCAGCAGTGTACTAGGGTTCCCTTTTCTCTACATCCTTTCCAGCATTTGTCATTTGTTGATTTGTTGATGGTAGTCATTCAGGCAGATATGAAGTTATACGTCATTGTCCTTTTAATTTGCATCTCACTAATGATCAGAGACTTTGAGCATTGTTTCGTGTGTCTCTTGACCATCTGAAGGTCTGCTTTGGAGAAGTGTCTATTTAGGTCCTTTGCCCATTTTTTATTTGGATTGTTTGTCTTTCTTTTGTTAAATTGTATGAGTTCCTTATATATTTTGGATATTAACCCTTCATCAGATGTATCATGACTAAATATGTTCTCCAATGCATTGGGCTCCCTTTACATTTTGTTGATGGTTTCTTTTGCTGTGCAGTTTTTTTTTTTAATGTATTCCCATTTGATTATTTTCTCCTTAGTTTCATTTGCTCTAGGAGATGTATGGGTAAACACATTGCTACAAGAGAGGTCTGAGATTTTGCTGCCTATGGTTTCTTCAAAGATTGTTCATGGTTTCATGACTTATATTTAAGTCTTTTATCCATTTTGAATATATTTGTGTGTATAGTGTAAGTTTGTGGTCTAGTTTCATTTTCTTGCATGTATCTGTCCAATTTTCCCAGCACCATTTATTGAAGAGACTGTTTTGACTCCACTATATGTTCTTGCATCCATTGTCAAATGTTAATTGAGCATAATGGTTTAGATTAATTTCTGGGGTCTCTGTTCTGTTCCTTTGATCTATATATGCCTGTTCTTGTGCCAGTACCAGGCTGTTTTGATTACAGTGGCTTTGTAGTATAACTTGATATCTGGTATTATGATCCCTCCAACTTTGTTTTTCTTTCTCAAGATTGCTGCAACGATTTGGGATCTTTTTTGGTTCCATATAAATTGTTGGAGTGTTTGTCCCAGATCTGTGAAATATGCCATTTGTTTGTTAATAGGGATTGCATTGAATCTGTAGATTGCTTTGGGTAGTATGGACATTTTATTGATGTTAATTCTACCAAACCATGAACACTTGTTTTTATCTTCCTCTATCTCTTTTTTTCAATGTCCTGTAGTTTTCTGAGCAGGGGTCGCTAACCAGTGGTCCCTGGACCACTGGCGGTCCATGAGGTCCGAAAGATTGGTGATTGCTGTTTCTGTGTACAAGTCTTTTACCTCCTTTTTTTTTTTTTTTTTTTTTTTTTAAATATATTTTATTGATTTTTTACAGAGAGGAAGGGAGAGGGACAGAGAGTTAGAAACATCGATGAGAGAGAAACATCGATCAGCTGCCTCCTGCACATCTCCCACTGGGGATGTGCCCGCACCCCAAGCACATGCCCTTGACCGGAATCGAACCCGGGACCTTTCAGTCCGCAGGCCGACGCTCTATCCACTGAGCCAAACCGGTTTTGGCGTCTTTTACCTCCTTGATTAAGTTTATTCATAAGTATCTTAATTGTTTTGTTGCAATGGTAAATGGGATTGCTTGTTTAGTTTCTCTTTCTGAGAATTCATTATTGGTGTATAAAAATTCCATTGATTTCTGGCTATTAATTTTGTATCCTGCTATATTGCCAAATTCATTTACTAAATCTAGTAGTTTTTTGGTGGAGTTTTTAGAGTTTTCTATTGACAATATCTTGTCATCTGCAAATAATGACAGTTTTACTTCTTCATTTCAATGCAGATGCTTTTCATGTTTTCTTCTTGTCTGAGCACTGTGGCTAGGACTTATTGAATAAGAGTAGTCAAAGCGGACAGTCCTGTCTTGTTCCTGTTCTTAGGGGAAATGGCTTTAGTTTTTGCCCATTGAGTATGATGTACACTGTGGGTTTGTCATATATGGCCTTTATAATATTGAGGTATGATTCCTATATTTGTACTTTGGTGAGAGTTTTTATCAAAAATCAGTTTTGGATGCCATCAAATGCCTTTTCTGCATCTATTGATATGATCATGTGATTTTGTCTCATGTTTATTGATTTGGGAATATTCTACCAGCTTTGCATCCATAGAATAAATCTATTTGGTCATGGTATATGACCTTTTTAATATATTGCTGGATTCAATTTGCTAATATTTTGTTGAGGATTTCTAGTTACATCAAGGATATTGGCCTGTAATTCTCGTTCTTTGTAGAGTCTTTATCTGATTTTGGAATTAGGATGATGCTGGCCTCATAAAAAGAGCTTGACATTGTTCTTTCCTCTTGGATTTTTTGGGATAGTCGGAGAAGTATAGGTGTTAGTTGTTCTTTGACTGTTTGGTAAAACTCCCCTGTGAAGCCATCTGGGCACGGTCTTTTGTTTGCTTGGAGTTTTTTGATTAGTGTTCTATTTCATCAGTTGCTATTGGCCTATGCAAGTTTTCTGAGTCTTTCTGATTCAGTTTTGGAAGATTGTATTTTTCTAGGAATTTATCCATTTCTTCCACATTGTCTAGTTTGTTGGCATAGAGTTGTTCATAGTATTTTTTACAATCCTTGTATTTCTGTGGTGTCAGTTGTTACTTCTAAGTTTTTGTTTCTGGTTTTATTTATTTGTGTCCTCTCTCTTTGTTTCTTGATGTGTCTGGTAAATAGTTCATCAATCTTTTTTTTAACTTTTTTAGCAACCATTATCTTTATTTCCATTTCCATTATCTTTATTATTTCCTTCTTTCCATTTACTCTGGGTTTTTCGTATTGTTCTTTTTCTAATTTCTTTTTAAGTTGTAGGGTTAAAAAGTTTATTATTAATTTTTGTTGTGTTTTTTGAGGTAGGCCTGTAGTGCTATGAACTTCCCTCTCAGAACTGCTTTTACTGTGTCCCATCAATTTTGGGTTGTGTGTTCATTTTCATTTGTTTCCAGGAAATTTTTGATTTCTTTCTTGATCTCAATGGTAACCTATTCATGATTTAATAATGTGTTACTTAGCCTTCATATATTTGAATGTTTTAAGTGTTTTTACAGTAGTTGATTTCTAATTTCATTCCATTGTGATCTAAGAAGATGCTTGATACAATTTCAATCTTCTTGAACTTGTAGAAACTTGTTTTGTGTCCTACCACATGGTCTATCTTTGAGTATGACTCATGTGCTCTTGAGAAGAATGTATATTCTGCAGCTTTGGGTGAAATGCCCTATAAATGTCAATTAAACCCATCCAATCTAGTGTGCCATTTAGTGTCACTGTTTCCTTGTTAATTTTTTGTCTGGAAAATCTATCCTGTGAAGTTAGTGGGGTATTAAAGTTCCTTACTAAGAATGTAGTCTTGTTGATCTTTCCCTTAAAGTCCTCTAGAAGTTTTTTCTATATTTAAATGCTCCTATATTGGGTGCAATATGTTTACCAGTGTTACGTCCTCTTGTTGTATTGAACCCTTTAGTATTATATAGTGACCTTTATTGTCTCTTGTGATGGCCTTCTTTTTGAAATCTATTTTGTCACACATGAGTATTGCCACCCAGCTTTATTTTCATTTCCATTTGCATAGAAAATTTTTTTCATCTCTTCACTCTCATCCTGTGTGAGTCTTGTTCTAAGCTGGGTCTCTTGTAGACAGCATATAATTGGTTCATTTTTTTATCGTTTCAGTTACACTATATCTTTTGATTGAAGCATATAATCCATTTACATTTATGGTTATTATTGACTAGAGGCCCGATGCATGAAATCTGTGTGTGTGGGGGGGGGGGGGGGCGGGGAGGGGGGCGCGTGTTCCTCAGCCCACTCTTCATCCTCGTGCAATCTTGGACTCCTCGCTCCTAACTGACCGCCTGCACCCTCCTAACCGCCTGCCTGCTCGCTCCTAATCGCACACCTGCTTGCTCCTTACTACCCGCTTGCTCGCTCCTTACCACCCACATGCTTGCTCCTTACCACTTGGCTCACTGCTCCTTAGCACTGATGAAGAGGCGGGAGAGGCTCCTGCCACCGCTACTGTGCTCCCAGCCATGAGCCCGGCTTCTGGCTAAGCTGTGCTCCCATTGTGGGAGCACACTGACCACCAAGGGGCAGCTCCTGCATTGAACGTCTACCCCCTGGTGGAAAGTGCACATCATAGTGACCAGTCCTTCTGGTTGTTCCGCCATAAGAGTTGCTGGGCTTTTATTATATAGACTAGAGGCCCGGTGCACAAAAATTTGTGCACTCAGGGAGGGGCGGGGTTCCCTCAGCCCGGCCTGTGCCCTCTCACAGTATGGGACCCCTCTGGAGATAACGACATGTGGCTTAGGCCTGCTCCCGGGGGGCAGAGGGCAGGCCCAATCCCTAGGTGCAGCCCCTGGTCGGGCTCAGAGCAGGGCTGATTGGGGAGTTGGGGCGCTGCCCCCTTCATGCACAGAGCAGGGCGGATTGGGAGGTTGCGATGCCACCCTCAGCCACGCTCAGGGTAGGGCTGATTGGGGGGGTTGGGGCACCGCCCCCTGTCACACTCAAGGCAGGGTCGATGGGGAGGTTGCGGCGCCACCCCCTGTCACACACAGAGCAGGCCCCATCAGGGGGTTGGGGCACTGCCCCCTGTCATACACAGAGCAGGGCCCATCAGGGGGGTTGGGGCACTGTACCCTGTCACACACAGAGCAGGATTGATCAGGGGGTTGGGGAGCTCCCCCCTGTCATGCACAGAGCAGGGCCCGTCAGGGGGGTTGGGGAGCTCCCCCCTGTCACTCACAGAGTAGGGCCGATAGGGGAGTTGGGGCAACGCCCCCTGTCACACACAGAGCAGGGTGGATCAGGGGGTTGGGGTGCCGCCACTCTCACACTCAGGGAAGGGCCGATGAAGAGGTTATGGCTCTACCCCATCACATACAGAGCAGGGCCCTTGGGGGGGGTGGGGGGGGAGTGCCGCACCCTGTCACACACAGAGCCGCAGGGCGATCAGGGGGTTGGGGCGCCTTCCCCTGTCATGCTGATCCCGGTGCTGGGAGGCATATTACCCTTTTACTATATAGGATAGAGGCCTGGTGCATGGGTGGGGGCTGGCTGGTTGGCCCTGAAGGGTGTCCTGGATCAGGGTGGGGGTCCCCACTGGGGTGCCTGGCCAGTCTGGCTGAGGGGCTGAGGGCTGTTTTTAGGCTGGTGGGTGACTGAAGTTCCCAACCGCTCCTTTTTTTCTTTTTCTTTTTTATTCTGGGCCAAGGCCTCTGCTGCTGAAAGCAGGTATCTGGTTTGTTTCGGTTCTACAATTGAAACACTGTATTATCTCCAGCTCTGAGATCCCGGTCGGCTGAAAGCTGGTTTCTGGGGTTTTGTTTAGCTTCTATATTTGTTACAATGTTTCAAACTACAAGCTCAGAGGCCGGCAGCGAAGGCGGGGAACGTTGGAGTCCTCCTTCACTGAAGCAAGCAAGCCTCATGTTTGCTTCCAGCTGCCTGGTTGCCGGCCACCATCTTGGCTGGCAGTTAATTTGCATATCGCCCTGATTAGCCAATGGGAAGGGTAGCGGCAGTACACTAATTACCATGTTTCTCTTTTATTAGATAGAACTAGAGGCCCGGTGCACAAAAATTTGTGCACTCGGGGGGGAGAGGGGGTCCCTCAGCCCATCCTGTGCCCTCTCGCAGTCTGGAACCCCTCGGGAGATAATGACCTGCTGGCTTAGGCCTGCTCCCAGGTGGCAGAGGGCAGGCCCAATCCCTAGCTGCAGTCCTTGGTCGGGCTCAGAGCAGGGCCGATTGGGGAGTTGGGGCGCTGCCCCCTGTCATGCACAGAGCAGGGTAGATCGGGAGGTTGTGATGCCATCCCCAGTCATGCTCAGGGTACAGCCGATTAGGGAGTTGGGGCACTGCCCCCTGTCACACTCAAGGCAGGGTCAATAGGGAAGTTGCGGCGCCACCCCCTGTCACACACAGAGCAGGGCCGATCAGGGGGTTGGGGCGCCGCATCCTGTCACACACAGAGCCACAGGGTGATCAAGGGGTTGGGGAGCTCCCCCCTATCAGGCACAGAGCAGGGCTGATCAGGTGGTTGAGGCACCTTCCCCTGTCATGAACAGAGCAGGGCGGATAGGGAGGTTGTGGCCCCACCCCCTGTCACTCACAGAGCCGCAGGGTGATCAGGGGGTTTGGGCGCTGCCCCCTGTCACGCTGATCCCGGTGCTGGGAGGCATATTACCCTTTTACTATATAGGATAGAGGCCTGGTGCATGGGTGGGGGCCGGCTGGTTTGCCCTGAAGGGTGTCCTGGATCAGGGTGGGGGTCCTGCTTGGGTGCCTGGCCAGTCTGGATGAGAGGCTGATGGCTGTTTGCAGCTGGTCACACCCCCTTCAGGGTGGGGGTCCCCACTGGGGTGCCTGGCCAGTCTGGGTCAGGGGCTGAGGGCTTTTTTCAGGCTGGAGGGTGACTGAAGCTCCCAACCGCTCCTTTTTTTCTTTTTCTTTTTATTCTGGGCCAGCTTTAGCTCTGAGGCTTGGCTTCAGCTCTGAGGCCTCAGCTGCTGAAAGCAGGTATCTGGTTTGTTTGAGTTCTATAATCGAAACACTGTTTCAACTCCAGCTCTGAGATCCTGGCTGGCTGAAAGCAGGTTTCTGGGGTTTTGTTTAGCTTCTATATTTGTAACAATGTTTCAAACTGCAAGCTCAGAGGCCAGCAGCGGCAGGTGGGGAATGTTGGCTTCCTCCGTCACTGAAGCAAGCAAGCCTCATGTTTGCTTCCAGCTGCCTGGCTGCCGGCTCCCATCTGCTGGCAGTTAATTTGCATATCGCCCTGATTAGCCAATGGGAAGGGTAGCAGAGGTATGGCTAATTACCATGTTTCTCTTTTATTAGATAGGATAGGTGCGTATTTAATTCTGAATGCCTATGTTTTTCTCTCTCTGTTTCTTCTGCTCATTACAGCAGTCCCTTTAGCATTTTGTACAGTGTTGGTTTGGTGGTAATAAACTTTTTTAGCCTTTTTCTTTCTTTTCTTTTTTTTTTTTGGTCTGGAAGCTCTTTATTTGACTGTCTATTTTGAATGATAACCTTGCTGGGTACAGTAATCTTGGTTTCAGATCCTTGCTTTTTATCCCCTTCAATACTTCATGGCATTCCCTTCTGGTCTGTAGAGTTTCTGATGAGAAATCAGCTGACAGCCTTATGGGAAGTTCTTTGTAGGTAAGAGTTTGCTTTTCTCTTGCTGCCTTTTAGATTCTCTTAATCTTTAATTTTTGGTATTTTAAGTATGATGTATCTGGGCTGTTTGGATTCTTCTTGCTTGGGACTCTCTGTGCCTCCTGGACTTTTGTGACTTTTTCCTTCACCAGGTAAGGAAGTTTTCTGCTATTATTTCTTCAAACACATTCTTGATCTTTTGCTCACTTTCTTCTTCTTCTGCACCCCTTTTTATGTGGATATTGTTACATTTCATGTTGTTCCACGGCTTCCTTAAGCTGTCCTGTTTTTTTAAATAGTTTTTTCTATTTGGTTCTCTGATTGAGTGATATTTTTCTACCCTGTCTTGTAATTCATTGATCTGATTCTTGGCTTCCCCTAATCTGCTGTGTATTCCTTCCACTGTAGTCTTTATTAGTGCTATGTAATTCTTCATAATTACCATAACTTTACTCATGCTGTTTAGCTTCTTTGCCATAATTATTATGAACTTTATGCTTGATAAATTTCTTATCTGCATTTAATTTAGCTCTTCTTGTGGAGATTTCTCTTGTTCTTTAATTTGGGATTTTTTTTTGTCTCCCCATTTTGCCTGCCTGTTTGGGTTGGTGAATTTGTATTTGGTGGATGTGCTATGCCTCCCCATCCCTAGTGTATGATAGTGTGAAATGCTATTTCTGACTAATTAGATTTGGCAAAGTCTCAAAGCCTCCAGAGTCCTACCTCTGCCTGCAGACTGATTGGATTCAGTCTTGAGTAATTCTCAGGCAATTGTCAAGATTTGGGTGAAGAGCTTTACCAACAAGGTGGGGCTATTGTTTGTGCCTGGAGACTAACTGTTATCTCAGTCTCTTAATGGGCCTCAGAAACTCCACATAGTGGTACAAGGGTTGTTGTTGTTGTTGTTGTTTTTTTTATCAGGGTGGGATAACTCTCTTCACCCAGGCAAAAGCTGCCTGGTAGGTAACGGTCTGTCTGAAGAAGATGTCCTCCACAGTCTGAGGGAATGAATCAGCAGAGGAAACCATGGTATCTGCCTTCTGAGCTCTACTGCCAGTGCCCCCAACCCTGGCTTTTGCTCACACAACTCCAGTCCACTCTGCCTGCTCTCTGCTGGAGCCAAGGTAAGTGGCTGCACCCAAAATTGTGTGCATTGGCCCTTTAATAGGGTGCCTACATTTCCATCTGTCTTTCCCTGCCAGACAACAACCCTGCTGCTTTTCACAGACAGATTCTATGTGGACACCTTTCTCAGTTCTGCTGCTCTTGGTCAGGGTGCTCAGGTTGGGGTTTAGACCCCAGAGTTCTTAGTGGCAACCCCCCACCTCTGAGATATCTCCCTGGAACTGGAACTGCTATCTGTGGGTTCCCAGCCAGCCCTTTCATGCCTCTGCCCTTCCTACCAGTCTCTTTTCGGCCTCCACTTTCCTTCCTTGGTTATCATGGTTCTCTCCAGCTAGTCTTCAGTTGATTATTCAGGATGGTATTTTTGTACTTTAGTTTTAATTCCAGTTTGGTCCTGCAAGAGTGTCAGTGTAGTATCTACTTAGTCTGCCACCATTTTTAATCCTCCATCTGCTCCCTCTTCTGACTTTTGTAGCAATTTGCTCATTCCTCTGGTTTGACAACTCTCATTTTGCATATGGTTATTCATTTGTTGGTTCCTAGCTCAGGGAACATGACTACCTCTAAATATCTAGAACCATTTACTGGTCATAGCACTAAGCATGCTTTTTAAATCAACATCTGTCACAGTTTCAACCAGGGACGACCTTATTTTGATAGTAAATGCTTTAATAATAATAAGGAATGATTCAAATTTTATAATATAAGTAGCTCTCCCCCACTTTCCACCCCCACTCCCACATCCATATAGGCTGTAATGTGCTTCACTAAGTGGCAGCATAAGACTTGGTCCATTGTAAGAAATCACAAGTGGGCCTGTCAACTTTTATGAATAATGAAAACATGCATAGGAAGATATCTGAAATATAACAGTGAACAGGACAGTCATTTCTCCATGTTAAGACAGAAGAAGAATTATATGAAAGGATAATTCCAGAAATAAATGAGGTAGTCATTCAATGAGGTTGATTAATAGATCTGGCAGATTGCAACATATTTACCAGTGTAGCAAGGTATCAAGCAACAGTGCAGGAAGTGAACTCTTTAATTTGACTTAGGTTTGATTAAGTTTTTTAATGACTAAGAATGGTTGTTTAGCATCAGAACTTATTTTGTTCTCTAAACCCATCTCCTTTTTCAATCTGTATTTACAGCATCCATAATAATTCGATGTAATGGGAAGTTTAAAGTGAGCACACTATATTACCCTTCATGGCAGAGCTTTTGCATTTGAATGTACCCCTGTGCGTTTTACTGCCTCATATGGAAGTCAGATACTCTCCTATTGTTATCAGAGAATTGCTGCATGGATTGTCTTTCTCTGTTGCTTGTGTGAGTGGGATTCTTGACATGAAGCTGGAATAAGCATTCCCAGGGGCATCCACAGGAGGATAAGATATGGCATAAAGCTTTATTTACATACCAGATTTCAAAAGTTCCATTTCCCTTAAACCAGTTCTGGAGGAGGTGCAGCTAGGGATGCAGCAGAGCTAAAAGCAAAGCCAGTGTCCATAAGTTCTGTTCCATGGTAGAGTTGAGTCCAGCACAGCATCATACTAGTTGCAGCCCATCAGTCCAGTGTGTGTCAGGTCCACATTGCCATGAGCCATGTTGGCAAAGGCAGGAGTATGAGAGCATACCCCCTCCAACAAGAGTCCCAAGAGAGCAAGAGAGATCAAGAGAGGGACCCTTTGTTCAGGAACTTATGTATCTCAGATTTCCTGCTCTTGCAGTGGCCATGCCCATCTTGGCCAATGACCTGATCCCAGGTGAGACTGACAAGTAATCATCTTCCCTATGTCACCTAGACCTCCCTGGGCATGTCTACAATATTTGGCCTTCCCTTTGTTCCTTTCCAGTTAATTAATAACTGAGTTAAGTACAAGGATATAATTCTACACTGACAAAAAAGGAACTTCTGGTAATGTTACAAAGGAGAAATAGAAAGAGTTCCATTTTCTTGTAACTGCTTCCTGCTGTTGAGGGGCGTAGATATGCCCATCCCAAGGGTCAGAGGTTCACCCAGTCTGACAGAGTAAGGGGGAAGCAAACAGGGAAAGGAGTCTTTGCAGGGAAGAGGAATTCTATGAAGTCCATGTCAGGCTGGTGTCCCTGGGAGGTGACATGAGTGATGTTCAGAAGGATGACACATTGAATAAGCTGGTATCCTTGTTGTATTTTAGAAATTGCAAATTGACAAGAAGGTTAAAAAGCACAGTTCAAAAGTGAGGAGACTTATAATATCTAAAGGTCTAGTAAGAGGTAAAAATCCTTGTGATAAAGGGAAAGATTAACTTACAGTGTCCCCAATTAGGTTGGAGAAGTGGCTTCCCTGAAAGCAGATGTGCTGCATCTGTCTGAAGCCCTTTAGTCCACCATAATGAATCTAAATTAAGCTAAAGGAAATATTCCAAGATTTCCCCCATGAGAAACTGGGCCTTTCTGACCTATTTGGGCAGAAAAGGGAAAGCAGATTCAAATGAAGCTGGTATACCATCCATGTTTCATTGACTCAACCGTAAGTCCAGACTGCTGAGTCTCATTTCAGGAAACAGTTATGCATATGACTTCTATAGTGAGGCCTATATTGTGTGTATAAGCAATCAGGTAAGCAAGGTCATAGGCATACATTCTATGAAAACAGAAGCAAACAAAACATAAAGATTACTGCATGAATCAAATCATAAACCAGTTGTAGAGATTTTAAAATGCAAGGCTTTTGTTAGAATAAAAGCAAATAGTGACATTCTGAAAGATTGTCTGTAGTTAGAACATCTCTGGTGATTTATCAGGTGCTGAGGTCTGTAGAGCATATACAGACACAGCCTTAAAAACAAAACTTTGAAGACAATTAATTGCACTGGAGTTCAATACCCTCAATTGGTCATTGTGGTTTTCACTGAAACATTTTTTTTCTTCCTAAGACTACTCTTAATATTAAAGAGACTGTATTAAGTCCAGTTTTAGTTTGGCTTGATTATTTGCATAAACACAATAAGAGCAGTAATGATTAAATTCATTGTATAGACGTCCTCAAATTTGCTTTGCTAGAATTGCTTTCATTCATAAGGACTCTTTAGATTGACCTTTTGTCAGCAGTCAGCCCCTCAGGGCAGAGAAGGCAAGGCTACGGTTACTATCAGATTGTACCCAGAACACCTGTAGGTTTGGATCAAGTCCTTGAAATCCTCAGAGGTGTCATGAAGTTCATTTCCTGCCATCTTTCAGGAAAGCAATCTTTTTTCCTTCCCTCTAAAGATTGTCATGAACCACATGAGCAGGCCATTTTTGCAGGTGGCTTTAAAAAAACCCACAACTTTATTGTTGAAAGCATTACATATGTCCCCTTTTTTCTCCCATTGACCTCTTCCAGCCCAACCCCGCATCCCCTACCCCAGGCCTTCACCATACTATTGTCTGTGTCCATGGGTTATGCATATATGCATACAAGTTCTTTGGTAGATCTCTTCTCACCCACCTACCCTCCCTGACCTTGCAGGAAGCTTTTGATTGGCTTTATCAGCTTGAGACTCAGTCTCAATTCTTTAAGGCTTTCTGGTGACATTCACAATCTAGACATGTCTCTCTTAGACATGGCATTCCAGAAGAAGTCTTAGTCAATAAGACCACATAGTTTAGAACTGGTCTTATTGGATTTATACAAAAAAATGCATTGCCATGACTCATTAAGAACTGCCAAATTATGAAGAGACTAGAGGCCTGGTGCACGAAATTTGTTCACGGGGGTGGAGGTGGGGTTTGTGTGTGTGTCCCTCAGCCCAGCCTGCACCCTCTCCAAACTGGGACCCCTTGAGGGATGTCCGACTGCCCATTTAGGCCTGATCCCAGTGGCTCCCAACCGCTCGCCTGCCTGCCTGCCTGATTGCCCCTAACTGCTTCTGCCTGCCAGCCTGATCACCCCCTAACCACTCCCCTGCCAGTGTGACCTACGCCTAACTGTTCTCCTGCCGGCCTGATTGCCCCTAACTGCTCTTCCTTCCTGGCCTGGTCCCCCCAACTGCCCTCCCCTGCAGGCCTGGTCACCCCCAACTGCCCTCCCCTGCCGGCCATCTCGTGTCCACATGGAGGCGGCCATCTTGTGTGTTGGAGTGATGGTCAATTTGCATATTACTCTTTTATTAGACAGGATAAGGTAGAGAGAAAAAGCTAAAAGTGAGTAATTAGTATTCCCTAGATAGGCAAATACATTTCATAACTTTTAGAAACACTGGCTTCTTTATTGGCAAAAACACTGACATTTCAAGAGATATGCTTCCATGGAGACAAGTATACAGTAAAATTCACTGATATAGCAACTCACAGGTGAACTGAATTAAATTGATTGATTAGCTTAGGTAGCTTAGGCTTAGATAAGATCTATTTCTCAGAATCTGTGTTCCAATAGATGACTCAGATAAGATTACTTCAGACCAGATATTAGCATTACAAAGGCAGACAGTTCCTTTTGACCAAACCAGAATAAAATTTCATGTCAGAGTGGGCATTCTCAGGAATGGAAATTGCATTACTGTTGATCTTAGGGAGAAAAAAACTAAAAGTTGAGGGAGGCATTACTGCTGTCTATCCTCCTGATTTTCCAGCCTAAGCCTCCTGGGGGAATTTACCTGCCCTCGCACTCTGAGTCCCTTCCTATCCCCAAGATAGAGACTCTCCCTGCAACAGTAATACAATTTTCCAGCTGTGGGGCCTTAGCTCCAATGGAAGCTTCTGATGGCCTCTGACCTTACTAGAGGCTTTTACCCCTGTGTCTGCCTTGGGTCTTTTAAGTTGCTCCTAACAGCCTTGGTCCCTTAAGAGCCTAGGTAGCCTGAGACAATTTCCCTTAAGGAAGGAATGAGCATTTTCTGTTAGTTTGATTGGATAGAATTTAATGCCCTGGGTTTGGGTTTATATTCTATTTCCAATCACTTTCCAAGATTAGGTAACAAAAACCTTCCATTTCTCTGAGCACCTGTACATTTGAAGCTTTTTTCTATTAGCTATACCTGTGGGAAAAGCATTAATTGACAGGACATAATATTTGTATGAATTTAATAATCATTAGATTAAAAACACTTGCAGCAGTTTAACCCCATTGTCTTTTTATAACTTATCAGAGGCCCAGGGCATGAATTCATGCATGGGTGGGGTCTGGCCAGCCAGGCTCCAATCCCAATCGGGGCAGATCGGGGCAGGCCTGTTGGGAGGAAGAGACAGAGGGAAGTTGGCCGGCTGCTGGCCTGCTGGCCCACCCTGGTCGGGGCCAATCAGGGGCTGCAGGTGATTGGCTGGTGGGCCCCGCCCCCGATTGGGGTGGGGGCCAACTGGAGGTGGGGCTGGCCATGGGGAAGGGCTGTGGGTGGTGGGCCCCACCCTAATTAGTGTGGGGGGGACAGTGGGGGGGACAGCTGGCTGGGGGCAGGGCTGAGAGCCAACCAGGGTGGTGGGGGCTGATCAGGGGTGGGGCTGGATGTGGGAAGGGGCTGTAGGTGTGGGCCAGTTCCACCCCTGAATGGGGTAGGAGGACCGATGCGTCGGGGGGGGGGGGGGGGGGGGAGGGGGCGCGGGGGGCAGGCAGTGCCCTGGGGGAGGTGCCATGGGTGGTTGGCCTGCTGACCCTGCCCCCAATCAGAGTAGGGGAACTGATAGGGGGTGGAGCTGGCTGGGGAGAGTGGCCATGGGCCAATCAGGGTATTGGGGGCCCATCAGGGGGGATGGGCCACAGGCGGTTGGCTGGCTGCCCTGCCCCTTATCTGGGTGGGGGGGCTGATCTGGGGTTGGGCTAGGCAGGGGGAGGGGCTGCAGGAGGTTGGCTGGCCACCCCACCCCTTATCTGGGTGGGGGGGGCAATCAGGGGTGGGGCCAGCTGGGGGGAGGGGCTGTGGGCCAATTGGGGTGGGGTGGGCCAACTGGGGGGTGGCCGGCCCGGGAGAGAGCTGTGGGGGGGGGGGAGGGGGGAGTTGGCCTGCCACCCTACCCCCGATTGGGGTGGGAGAGGCCAATCAGGGGCGAGGCTGGCAGGGGAGAGGGGCCGGGAGAGGTTGGCTGGTGGCCCCACCCCCTCTATTGGGCCAGTTCGCTGGTCGCATTGGTGTCACAGCGACCCTTTGTTCTGGTCACTGGCTTTTTACATAAATAGATGTCCCAAGTAAGATGGTCACCAGGGGTGGGACTTCCACCTCTAAGCAAGATGGTTGCCAGGGTGGCTTCCATCCTGGCAACAATGTCCCTCTCAAGCAACCTGGTGAAATAGTAACATTGTGTTTCCTACCCTCAGCAACCAGCCCAGAGAGGGCAGGGCCATCCCAGCTGGTAGAATCGGTTTACCAGGGAACTGCATTTCCTGCCGACTCTCCCCCCTTCCCCAGCATATATCCAGGAGGTCCTATGCCCCAGCCCTGCCAGGTTGTGGGGGAAGGGGAATATTCCTAGGCAGCCTCCTGGGGGAATCTCAGTTGCTTGCAAGCATGCCATCCCAGTGAAGGGAGGGGTGAGGGAGGTAGATTCCTCATCCTGTGTACCACAGGGTTGGGGGTGGAGCTCCTGGGCACCTTGGCTTGGAGCTGCACTGGTCTGTGAGCCACCTTAATTCCTAGGCTAGGGGGTGGGGTTTGGTGGCCCCACTTGGGCCTAAGCAGTCTGGGGGCACTTGGGGTTTCAAGTCCCCTGAGTAAATTTTAAGGCAGTAAAGAGTGCACTGGCAGTCATTTGCCTATTGCCCTGGGGTTTTCCCAAGCTGCAGTCTGAGTCGTGCAGGGTGGGAACAGGGAGAATATAAACCCTTTGACATGCAGGCCACAGCAGAGAGGTGGGGAGTTTTGCAAATGAGAAAGAGATCTGGGGAGTGCTAGGTGCAAGCTCTGTGGCTACAGGGGACTCTGTGCCTCCCCAGGACTTAAAGAAGGTGGGAGCCAGTGATCACTCCAGAGCAGGGGTCCTCAAACTACAGCCCGCGGGCCACATGCAAATACAAATATTGTATTTGTTCCCGTTTTGTTTTTTTAATTCAAAATAAGATATGTGCACTGTGCATAGGAATTTGTTCATAGGTTTTTTTTTAAAACTATAGTCCGGCCCTCCAACGGTCTGAGGGACAGTGAACTGGCCCCCTGTTTAAAAAGTTTGAGGACCCCTGCTCCAGAGCCTCTGGAGCCATCTGTGAAGGCCTCTTCTGTAGCAGTCCCCTTCCAGCCCACACCATGGGCTTCTGTGTGCCTGGCTGGGCACATTTGAACCGGCAATGCCAGAGGCAGTGCAGGGCTGAGACAAGGAAATGGACCAGGACAAGAAAGAGAGAGATAAATGAGTGACAAAACCCCCAGTATAGAGAGGGGGAGGTTTTATCTCACCAGAATCCAGGGAATCCAGGCCAGGTTTTCATCCTTCCCTGCAGGCCAGATAGGGGCGGGAGCTGCTCCAGTTTAGCCTTTCCAGGGCTGGTCAGGAGGCTGCAAGAGGATATGTTCCACAAGTCCATTCTCTCTGTGCATCCCTTCATGGTTGCCATTATGTTATCAGAGAACTGGCAATTGTCCGTTGCTAATGGGAGTGAGGTTCATTTCTGGAGGCCCCCACAGGAGGATGAGATGTGGTAGAAAGCTTTATTTGCATAGAGTTGCATTCTTGGTTTTCAAAAACATCCTATTTCCCTTAAGCCAGTCCTGGAAGATGTGCAGCTGGGGATCCAGCAGAGCTAAACTCAAAGCCAGTGTCCAGAGGAGTCGAGTCCAGCACAACATCAGACTAGTTGCAATCCATCAGTCCAATGTGTGCGGGGTCCACGTGGCCATGAGCCATGTGGGCGAATGCAGGAGCCTGAGAGCACAGCTCTTGCAGCAAGAGTCCCAAGAGAGCAGGAGTGAGAACCCCTATGTTCAAGAGCTTATGTGTCTCAGATTTCCTGCCTTTACAGTGGCTATGCCCACCTTAGCCAATGACCATCTTTCAGGTGTGACTGACAGGTAATCTTCCCTTTGTCACCTAGACCTCACTGGGAATGCCTATAATATTCAGCCTTCCCTTTGTTTCTTTCCAGTTAATTAAAAACTGGGTTAAATACAACAATACCATGATGACCTATATCACCATGAAGACATTTGTAAAATTCAGAATAAATTTTTGTTTGAGGTTTTACTGATCTAGGATTACTTTTTTTAAAAAAGATATGTTGTTATTGATTTCAGACAGAGAGAGGTAGAAACATCAATGATGAGAGAGAATTATGCCTCCTGCATGCCCCCTACTGGGGATCGTGCCTGCAACCTGGGCATGTGCCCTGACTGGAAATTGAACTGTGACCATTGAGCCACACTAGCCAGGCTAAGATTAAAGGCCATTTCAAATCATCATTTGGTCTCATAAATAACAACTTCCCTTCCTAAAATTAAGCAGACTAAGCAGCACATTCCATACTGTGATCTGCACTGGCTAGTCATTTGCTCTGTGTGCATTTCCAAAGTGATACACTATTTTAATGAATGTAACCATATATTGTTAGAACTCTGTCCTACTCTGCCTGAGGTTCCTGCTACATTTCTCACGAAAAAAGTAAAAGAGTAATTTCCAAAGTTGGTGTATGTCAAGACAGTCCTACTATCTTGAGACAAATAAACCTATTTTGTTTCTCCTTTTCTTGTGTATGGTACATATTTGGGGGAATCATAGGGCCTTAAAATCTAATACAAGAATATAGGTAGAACGTAATATCAGAGTAATTGTTCAAAAATCTAAAGCAGTTGTTACTTTTTAATTCATTTATTGTAACTGAGGCTGAATAATAATGTTGGGAAATGATTAGAAAGGCCATTATACCAAAAATACCAGAAAATATATTGCTTATATGACTGAATAATACAACCAATGAATAATGATCACTTATCTTTCCTACAAGCCCTGGTTCCTGTAGAATATATATATATATATATATATATATATATATATATATATATCCATGTGTGAAAATGTAACCAGGGACACAAGGTAAAAATAGAATACACTAAAATACACTCCTGAGACTTGATTTTAGCATTTATGAAAAGCCCTGAAAAATCTTTTTCTATGCAGTAAAATTACTTAAAGAGAAGCATAACTGATTAGCCTCCTTTGGGAGATTCTAAACTTTAATTTTTTTTTTTTATTTTGTACTCTTCTAGTTTCTCCTGTTTCACCTACAATAATCACTTCATAAAGAGCTAAAATTACAAAATCATAAAGAGCTCAGAAGATAAAAGTGGATATTTGTCACTTCCCACTGTGCATTTGAAACTGTTAATCCAAATTGAACTGTGTGGAACATTCAAGAAACTGAGGCCTGCCCTCTTCCTTCCTGCCATGATGATAGAGTGCTTTAATGATGACCACAGGTAAGTGCTGTCACTTGTTTTCATTTTATCAACCAAACAAATCTTGGAGGGTCAAGACCAGATAATGTTATGAATTACCAGTATGACGAAGATGAGGGATTTACAATCTGTGGCCTTTGAGCCAAATCTAGTCACCCACCTTTTTTGTATGGCCTGAAAACTAAGAATGTTTTTTACATTTTAAACTGGTAGCCATGTAATCAAAAGAATATTATTTTATGACATGCAAATTATATAATATTTACATTTTCTTTTCCATAAATGATGTGTTTTAGAATACAGCCTCACAAATTTGTTTGTGTATTAGATATGACTGATTTTTTTCAATATGGTGGGAGAGTTGAGTTCTTACAACAGAGAACTTGTGGGCTTCAAGCTGAAAATAGTTATCACATGGCCAGTTATGGACTGAAGTGTGTTTCCCTAAATTCAAATGTTAAAGCCCTAACCCCTAATGTGACTGTATTTGGAGATAGGGACTTTAAGGAGGTAATTTAGGTTAAATGATGCCTTGGAGGGAGGGGTCTTAATGCAATCAAACTGGTATCCTTGTAAGAAGAGAGAGAGAGAGACACTGAGAGTTTGAGTACACAGAGGAAAGGCCATGTGAGGACAAAGCAAAGAGGTGGCCATGTGCAAGCCAAGAAGAGGAGAGACTAAACATATAGGCACCTTGATGTTAAACTTCCAACCTGCACAGCTGTGAGAAAACGAATTTCTGTTGTTTAAACCCCACAGGATGTGGTATTTTGTTATGCTACTCCAGCAGACTAATACAGGGCCCTGTACAAAATATTTATCAATGCCTAATCAAGATGGAAGCCACAAAACTTTAAATTACAATCCGAAGGCCTGAGGAACTCATGATATTTATCTGTTACCTTACAACAAAAAAGGGGAAACCTAAAACATACAATTCACACAGAAAAAAAAAAAGGATGAATACAAGGAAAGTTCCTTTCTCTTGGCACTTCATTATGGAAATAGCAAGTTTGGGATGGAGGAGCTTCTGTGATTAGGCATCTGAAGTCTAATTTAACCCCTCTTTCCATGTCTCTCTTGTTTATGCCCTGCAAATGTGTGTGTGTGTGTGTATGTGTGTGTGTGTGTGTGAACTAGAGATTTGTTTGGTGGTTTTTATTGCAAACATGATAGGCAATCTTCTGAGTAGGAGATTTCTATTGTTCCCTCAATTATTTTGCTGCTGCTTATCTTTAAAAACTTCATTCATGTTTGAATAATTTTTGGTTCTAATTTTTTTGGTTATGTTTAATTTTTTAAGAAATCAAAATTGAATTTCAGATGGTTTCATTTTGTTGTTAACCAGATGTAATATTTTCTCCTTTCCTCAAAAAATTCACATCTGTGCCAGGAAGACACGGTAATGTATCTCAGAGCTGGTTGATAACAAATCCAATCAAAGCTAAGAATCTCACACTCAGAAACTAACAAAAGTTGTGAGAGCTAAATTGGCCACCAATGCCTAAAGTCAAACAAAATGTGTCCTATTCCAAAATGATGGTTTGTTATCACAAACAGAAGCTTATGTAGAAATGCCCTCTCCCACACCCTTTAGATTTTATCAAGTCTATGCTGAGAAGGAGACTTGGCTTAACTAACTGGCCCCAAATCACACAGCTATTAAGTAGCCAACTCAATGCTAGGACTCTAGTGTCCTATAGTTCAAGGTTTTTTTATTATACTACTAGAGGCCAGGTGCAAAGATTCTTGGACCAGTGGTGTTCCTCGCCTGGCCTGTGCCCTCTCGCAATCCGGGACCCCTTGGGGGATGTCAGACTGCCTGTTTTATCCCAATCCCCACAGGCCAGGCCGATGGACCTCACTGGTGCATGCCTCTAGTATGCATATAAGATCTTTGGTTAATCTCTTCCTCCCCTCTCCCCTCCCTGCTTCCCTCTGAGATTCATCAGCCTGTTCCATGTTTCCATGCCTGTGTGTTGAGTGTCTGCCTCCTGGTGGTCAGTGTGCATCATAGCTACCGGTCGAACGGTTGAACTGTTGAATGTTTATATATATATATATATATATATATATATATATATATATATATATCTTATGTTTTAGCAGTTAGCTGAGTAATGCCAGCAGGGTACTAATCTATGTCATTTATGAAAAGTTTCAAGAAATGAAGTCCTGTAACTATATTGATGGAATTTTGTGCCAGTATAAAATATAGATGACTTAACAGATTCACAGGTAACATTTTTGAAGATTTCTGTGAATCATATCATTGCAATAGCTTTATCATTGTTCTGACAGTTTATCTTCACTTCCTCTTAGTATATTTATTTATTTTCTAGTACATAGTAGGGCTAACAAGTAATTTACATAATGTGGTTTTCCAAGATACTCATGTAGGTGTGCATTACTTTCCTGTGGCTGACCAAAACAAATAACCACCAATTGGGTGGTTTAAAACAACATAAATTAATTCTCTCACAGTTCTGAAGAAAAGTTAAAAATCAAGATGTAGGCAGGACCACACATTCTCTGTAGGCTCTAGAGCAGTGGTTCTCAACCTTGGCTGCACAGTAGGATCACCTGGGAATCTTTTTAAAATCCTGATTTCTGGGCCTCATCCTCCGGAAATTTTGTTTCTTTGTTATGGGGTGAGACCACAACATTAGTAACAAAGAAACAGAATTTCCGGAGGATGAGGCCCAGAAATCAGGATTTTAAAAAGATTCCCAGGTGATCCTACTGTGCAGCCAAGGTTGAGAACCACTGTTCTAGGATAACTTTCCTTGCCTCTTCCAGCCTCCAGTGTCTGTCCTAGCATTCCCGGCGGTTCCTTGGGTTGGGATCACAATACTCCAATCTCTGCCCCTATCTTCTCATCACAGTCTCCTCTCATGTCTGTCGGATCTCCCCTTCGTGTCTCCACTTGTCATTGGATTAAGGACCCACCCATATAATTCAGGAAAATATTTTCATCTCAAAATCCTTAATTATATCTGCAAAGACCTTTTTTCCAAGTAAGTTTAATATTCACAGGTTCAGAACATGGACAAATCTCTTTGGAGACCACCATTCAACTCACTACAAGGTGTTTATCATAGCATGATTTTGTCTTTAATCAATTGTCATCTTGGGGGTAAAAGACAAATCTGTTTGTCAGACTGATTACAAATAAATATTTGGAGGAGGGGCATGAGGAAAAAAAGCAAATCCAAATAAAATGTATCAAAATATAATTATTTGGTTCTAAATCCTGAGTTATTGTGTAGTGTGGATTTATGAAAATGATTAAAACAAAAAGAAACAGCTAATAAACCATTGATGAGAACCAAGTGATGTGTTGATTAGGGGCAAATTGAAAGAAACCTATTTGATAGCTTGTGAAACTCTAGGAATGTGTTTGCATAGGAAAGTTAATGTACTTCCCATGAATAGTGAACATTTGTAAGACCTATTGAATCTCTCTCTCTCTCTCTCTCTCTCTCTCCCTCTCTCTCTCTCTCTCTCAGATTTTGAAGAAAGCAAGCTCCTCCTACTTTGATCGTACTATTATTAAAACTGACACTAAAGTTGAATCTTTCTCTCCAAAGAAATGTACAAAGGCTTTGAGTAAAATTTTAAATTTTGGAAGGACTACCTAAAAGTTAGTTCATTATTATCAAGCTTCAGTTTGACATCTATATAATGTAGACTATAATAATGAAGCTACTAACAATAATAATTATGATGATTATAAATATTGGCTTTTTAGAGCTTTTTAGGCCTAAATGAAATGATCTATAGAGAATATTTATCCTGTGTTAACAAAAGAATGCTCCATAACTGTTGACATTATTATTGTTATTATTATTGTCACCATTATTATTATAACTGAGATCTATATAAGCTAATATATATATATATATAATATATATATATATATACACACACGCACCACACACACACACACACACTGAGTGGCCAGATTATTATGACCACCTGACGTTTGCAGGCAAATTAGCTATAATTTCGAGCTGAAGTTACTAGAGGGCCAGACAATTATAAATAGGGAAGCAGATTGTTTACCATGACAGTAGAAGTGATTTTTTTCTGAAGATATGGGTAAACAACGTGATTTAACAGCCTTTGAACATGGTATATATAAACACTGAGTGGCCAGATTATTATGACCACCTGACATTTGTAGGCAAATTAGCCATACACTGCATTGCATGGGATATGGAAACCAAAGGCCTGTTTGAAACTTTGCTGTCTGCAGTTACCAAGATAAAACGTCTCCAATTCGCACAGGAACACACGGTTGGACAGTCGAGCATTGAAAAAAAGTCATGTGGTCCCATGAATCACGTTTCCAGTTGCATCATGCAGATGGCAGAGTGAGAATTTGGAGGAAACAGCATGAAAGCATGCACCCCACATGCATGAGTACACCCTTCAAGCTGGGCAGTGTTATGGTTTGGGGCCTGTTTCATGTTTTCCTGGCATGATTTTGGCCCTTTAATTCATGTGGGACAACGTCTGAATAGCACAACATACCTAAGTATCATTGCTGATCAAGTTCATCCTATCATGTTGATGGTGTATCCCAATGGAGATGGCTTCTTCCAACAAGACAATGCGCCATGCCACAGTGCTCGTATTGTGCAGGAGTACTTTCAAGGACATGAGGGAGACTTTATCTTGCTTAGGTGGCCCCCATAATCACAAGATCTCAATCCAATTGAGCATTTGTGGGACAAAGTTAAAAGAGCCACCAGGCAGCTTTTTCCACAACCATCAAATCTCACAGAACTGGACAGTGCTATTCATCAGGCATGGTGTCAGATTCCTTGCATCACCTTTCAACATCTCGTGGAGTCAATGCCAAGAAGAATCGCCACAGCATTGAAGGCAAAAGGTGGCCCAACGAAGTACTGATGGGGTGGTCATAATAATCTGGCCACTTAATATATATATATATATATATATATATATATATATATATATATACTAGAGGCCCGGTGCACAAAAATTTGTGCACTCGGGGCGGGGGGGGGGGGGGTCCCCCAGCCGGGCCTGTGCCCTCTCGAAGTCTGGGACCCCTCGGGAGATAACGACCTGCTGGCTTAGGCCTGCTCCCGGGTGGCAGAGGGCAGACCCAATTCCTAAGTGCAGCCCCTGATCAGGCTCAGAGCAGGGACAATTGGGGAGTTGGGGCGCCACCCCATCATGCACAGAGCAGGGCGGATCGGGAGGTTGCAATGCCACCCTCAGTCACGCTCAGGGTAGGGCCAATTGGGGGGTTGGGGCACCGCCCCCTGTCACACTCAAGGCAGGGTCGATGGGGAGGTGGTGGCACCACCCCCTGTCACGCACAGAGCAGGGCCCATCAGGGTTATTGGGGCTCCATACCCTGTCACGCACAGAGCAGGGCTGATCAGGGGGTTGAGGAGCTCCCCCCTGTCACTCACAGAGTAGGGCCGATAGGGGAGTTGGGGCACCGCCCCCTGTCACACACAGAGCAGGGCAGATCAGGGGGTTGGGGCGCTGCACCCTGTCACACTCAGGGCAGGGCCAATGGGGAGGTTATGGCTCTACCCTGTCACACACAGAGCAAGGCCTGTGGAGGGGGGTTGGGGCGCCACCCTCTATCACCCACAGAGCAGGACCGATCAGGGGGTTGGGGCGCCGCCACTGTCACACTCGGGGCAGGGCTGATGGAGAGGTTATGGCTCTACCCTGTCACACACAGAGCAGGGCGGATCAGGGGCTTGGTGCGCTGCACCCTGTCAAACACAGAGCCGCAGGGCAATCAGGGGTTTTGGGCGCTGCCCCCTGTCACGCTGATCCCGGTGCTGGGAGGCATATTACCCTTTTACTATATAGGATAGAGGCCTGGTGCATGGGTGGGGGCTGGCTGGTTTTCCCTGAAGGGTGTCCTGGATCAGGGTGGGGGTCCCCACTGGGGTGCCTGGCCAGTCTGGGTGAGGGGCTGAGGGCTGTTTTCCGGAAGCGAGTGACTGAAGCTTCCAACCTTGTTTTCTTTTTTTTTTTTTATTCTGGGCCAGCTTTAGCTCTGAGGCCTCGCAGCTGAAAACATCGATACAATGTTGCTAAAGCCCGGCTGACTGAAAGCCGGTTTCTGGGCTTTTGTTTAGCTTCTTATTTGCAACATAGTACATAGTTGCTTAGAGTTGCAACTGAGAGGCCGGAAAGTGAGGCGGGAACGTTGGAATCCGTAGTCACTGAAGCAAGCGAGCCTCATGTTCGCTTCCAGCTGCCTGGCTGCCGGCCGCCATCTTGGCTGACAGTTAATTTGCATATACTCACTGATTAGCCAATGAAAAGGGTAGCGGTCGTACGCTAATTACCATGTTTCTCTTTTATTAGTGTAGATATATATATATATATATCCCACCTTCAAAGGCTGTTAAATCGCGTTGTTTACCCATATCTTCAGAAAAAAATCACTTCTACTGTTGTGGTAAACAACATGCTTCCCTATTTATAATGGTCTGGCCCTCTAGCAACTTCAGTGTGAAATTATAGCTAATTTGCCTACAAACGTCAGGTGGTCATAATAATCTGGCCACTCAGTGTGTCTATATATATATATTTAATATTTCAGCACTCCATTTAATTAGAGGGCAGACGTTCAGCAAATTCACAACCTTTAGAACAAGGTTCTTAACCTTAAGTACACATTCTGTCAGCTGAAAATCCAGACCTATGCCCAGACTCCACCCCCAGAGTTTCAGGTTTATCTGTTTGGGGATATGACCCTTTTTCCCCCTGTCCTCTTCCTCTATTTTTCTACAAGTTCTTCATGTGCTTTTAATATGTAATCAGAATTTAGACCCACAGCTTTAAAGTCTTTCCATATAAAGCATGTTTCACAGACTATCTCCTAGGAGCCAACCAGAAAAGCAGAACCTTGAGGCTTACCCTAGACCAGCGGTTCTCAACCTGTGGGTCATGACCCCTTTGGTGGTCGAACGACCCTTTCACAGGGGTCACCTAAGACCATCCTGCATATCAGATATTTACATTACGATTCATAACAGTAGCAACATTACAGTTATGAAGTAGCAATGAAAATAATTTTATGGTTGGGTCACAACATGAGGAACTGTATTTAAAGGGCCAGAAGGTTGAGAACCACTGCCCTACACCTCCTAAATCAGAATTTATATTTTAACAAGGTTCCCACATGACTTACCTGTACATTTAAGTTTGAGAAATACTGCCTTAAAGCAGTGGAACCCCAGCCTTCTATGTTCCTGCCCTGAAAACCTTTAGCTACACTCTGCTATTGACATATGTTTTAGCAGCTTGATTTATGTACCTAATACACTTTAATTATCTTTTAAAACAATTAATTGTATCTTTAATGAAATAACAGACATTCAGAAAATATCAGAAAGGTGTTTTACAGTACACATTTTCAGTAACTTCATCCTAACTGTAGAGTTATTCAATAAAGTTCCAATGTATGCACAAGTTGATTATATCTCAAAGAATTTAATTCAACAGAGCTTGAAGAGGAAGAAGCCCTTGAGAAAGAAACCATAAATCAGTAAAGTCAAATGCAATAAGCTGGTAGTATGATGCAAGTAGAAGAATAATTGTAAGCACATTTAATAAGTAGATTAAACACAAGGAGGAAATTGTTAAGGCATTCTTAATGATTCATGTTGATGGAATGCCTGACTAACAAAGCAAATAATTAATCAGAGACAAGGGGCAATTAATGTTTGTGATTTGTGGCATGGAGTCGGAGGTCTAGTAAGAAAGAAAAGGGGAATTGCCTCATGAAGGAAAGAATGACAGAAAAAAGATATGGAATGAATATGATTGTTTTCCTTAAAACAAACAAAAAAATTGGTGGGCTGCAGAAAATCTCTAGGTCAAAATAACCTATTGCTAGCCATGAAACACAAGATAATTATTTAGAATTATCTGGTTGCCACAATAAATGAATACAAGGCATGGGAAACGTTATAAAAGGTCTGCAATTACAGTACAGCATTTGTAACATTTATCTGGCTCTCCATTGGTTGAGGCATGGACTGAGTTCTGCTCAGACACTGGTGGAATAGCTATGATCAGCTTGAAAGACTTTCCCTATATGTACTTTCATTTATTATTTTCTAAATGTCCTCTCCTAGAATTGTGCATTTTACATGCACATATATTATACAAATACATTTAATTATGCTCCTGTTCTATTGAGATAAACCTAAATTTAAATATATATATGAATTGTCAATGTCAGAACTGTAGAGACTTTTTATAAGTTTATTTGAACCAAACTGACAACACTGCTGTGAAGCAAGTTCTCAAATGATCCTGAAACTGACAATTGTGCAGTTTCTTTGATACAGCTGGAATTCAGGAGGGAATGTACGAGAGGTTACATGAAGGTTGGAGAAAACGAGGCAGGCATTGGATTACAGGATAGTTAACGAGATTATGTGCTCTCTTGAGGGTGGTTACACTTGAAGGGGGCTGAAAAAGAAGCATTTCAAATGCATAAAAACAATGAACAGGGTTTGCTTAAATAAAAGTTAAAACTTTTACTAAAGAAGTTATATGCCTGTGGTGTGACTACCCACCATAACCTATCGGGTTGGGAATTTATGATCAGATCACCTGTGATGTTACATTAGGTTAGATTTATTATAATGCCCCCTTTTCAGTCACAGAATTTTGACAGAAATCAGAAAATAATATACAAATTCCATCATTTTTTCAAAAATCAATGGGCCCTTTATGATAGATGATCTCCTAACTGTTGAGCTACCATTCCATAAAAGAAAAATTCTGCCACATTTCTGCAGCAACTTCTTTCCCTGGATTAGAAATTTTGGGGTCAGATTTAGCTGAAGAGTGGAGATAGATGCACAGTGAGAGTATCAAGAACTATGCTTGTCTCCCTGGACATTTCTTTTCTCTTTTTTTTAGACATGATCCTGGGAAGGAAGTGTGAATTTTTGTTTTGTTTTAATTATTTTACTTAAGCTCCAATTTCACTGGGATTCAAATATGTTCCATTGTTCTCTCCCAAAACTTAGGAAAAAAATGTCCTGTTCTAACTTCCCCCATCATCAACCAGGGCAACATGGCCTACACCATCCCCTATTTTTACACTTTCTTTTTGAGAGTTTAAACTGCTCCACAATGTTGCTGCCCCAATACATTTTATGTGGCCTAGTGGCCTGCAGGGGACTTAAAGTGACACAAGTACCTCCGGGAGTGTATGCCCTAGTCAGTGGTTCTCAACCTTCCCAATGCCGCGACCCTTTAATACAGTTCCTCATGTTGTGGCGACCCCCAACCATAAAATTATTTTCGTTGCTACTTCATAACAGTAATTTTGCTACTGTTATGAATCGTAATGTAAATATCTGATATGCTATATGTGTTTTCCGATGGTTTCGACCCACAGGTTGAGAACCGCTGAGGCCTAGATAATAACTAAGGTAAGTTCCTGATATGACTCCTTAACCACTCTTGTGATAAGCATTCTCCCCACCTCCAAGGGCCTTCCCCTTGTATAACACTTAGATAAGATTCCCCCCCAAAAGTTTACCAAAATGCAGCTCTTTTTTATTTGAAGTAACCAACCAGCCTTAGCCTAGGAACTCCAAAGTACTGTATCCAAGGACTTTTTTTCCTCCCCCTTGCTTAAAGCCCCCCTCTCTCTGCCTACACCTTATCTTAACTTGCCCATGTGACCCCTCAAGGCACACTGTGTACCTGTGCCAGGACCCATGAGTAAAAAACTTCTGTATTTCACTTTCCTTTCAGTCTTTGTTGAAACTCGGCCCACCATCCCATGCTGACACCCAGGGGTGTTACTTAACATAGGTTATTTTAACAAAATCACACTACTTTATGCAATTTTAATAATCACCATGTTCTACACATCATTTTTTTTAATACAGTTTTGTCCATTGAACATGTGCTTAAGAAAGATCTAAATCACATAGAAATATTGAGAATGTCTAGCTTGTCCTTCTGTGTTCCGTCTCTGTCCTATAAACAGATGCCAAAAACATTCTTCAGATTTCAACTATTTCTTACAATCAAATTAACCACCTTTCTCTCTTAATTTGTTATAGTAAATTCTGTATCATTCCTGAAAATCTTATGATGAAGTCCAGTTCAAATATTACAATATTATGGTATCTATGTACTAGTGATTAATTTTTCTAGATCCTGGCCCCCCCCAAAAAAATTGTACTCTCAACACTGCTTCCATAATACTATGAATGTATCTATTGTTGTATGAATCACTGTATTATCAGTGTTTGTTTATATGTCTGTGTCTACCACTAAACTAAGAACTCTTTGAAGGCTAAGGAACAGTCTTAGGCATCTCTAAGTTCCCACAACCCAGACCACTTCCTGGCAAGTTATCCAGTTCAAAAGAACTATTGAATGATTAGGCAAAGCTGACTGAGAGCATATATTAGTAGTGCTTTCCTGAGATAAATATTATTCAATGCTAATAAACATTTGTCTAGCACATTAGAAGACCTCACATATAACCTATAAAATTTGTATCATCATCATAGAACTGTGCAGCTAATGCAGCACTCATAGTTTTTGAAAAGACTCAAAAAGATTTCTTAAGGTCACCATGTTAATCAGTGGTGAGTCAGAGCTTGTTATTATGTCTTTATCCTTTGTTTAATCCTGTTCTCTATAATCCCCTTTACTCTAGTAAACAACACATCCTCTTAAGAAGATTTATAAAATTTCTTTACCAATTTTGTAGTATTTCTGTGAAGCATTTGCCCTTGAATGTTATACATAGTCATTGCAAATTGTTCCTTGTACATTATATATGAGTCCATTTTTTTTTCAAATGAAATTCTTTGCAGGAAGAGGAGCACAAAGCTCTTCCTATTGGAATTTTTTTTATTGGAAAGAAAGGCGATTTGGACAGAGTGACCGATAAAATGAAATACCCACCTTCAGAGCAAATGAGATTTTAGAATACAAGGTTGGGGTTCTTAAACAGTTATAAGATCAAATGGTCAAGAAAAAGAATATGAAAGGAAAGGTCTAGATAGAACAAGGTAGGGATGTGAATACTTATCTCAGCTGTGGGAAATTCAGAATATTTTTAGATGAAAGATGGGAAGCAAGAGAATGCATTGGAAAAATTTTTTCTGTACTTTGTTTTCAGGGAAACCACAACCTTCAGGGTAACTTGCCTTCCTTCCTCATTCTTAGATCATATGTTGAATCCACCCAAAGCTCCAGGACGGCCTCAGACAACTGATACTAAGCTAATTGATGCTTTGCATGCTTTTGCTAAAGTGACTGGTTCAGAGATTGACACATGACCCAAATTGGAACAATAAGATCAACGAGAGCCAACAATGAGACTTTTGTGTGAGCAATCAGAGTGGTGGACATTCCTTTGAAGCATTCTGAGTTAAAATGATATAAATTAAAGTGGACAGGTAGTACTACAAGGAGTCTTAGAAATGGGCCAAACTTGGGAAAGCAGAACTGAAAAATGGGGATATCTTTGAAGCCTTGGTTCGAAAAGCCCAAACATACCGAATTTGGACTATGAAGTTAAATGGATCTCCTATTTATTATTATTACTGTCAGGTTGCATTTTCTGATAGTTTTAATTAAAATGACATAATCAATATGCCCTGAGATAAGAGTAATCCTTCTGGATTGTGTATTGATAGAGATGGACTAAGTAAAACTTGGGGAAATGGATAGGCATGATATCAGAAAGTTAGGCTTGAATTTTTACATAAAATTACATGAGTCATGTATGAAAATAATCTTAGGATGGTGCTAATAATAAGTACCAGGGTTCTAATAACAGGAATTTAATAAATGTTAGTTCTCTTCTCTTTCATAAAATATGCCCCCTTAATTAACTAGAAGCACTTAATGATAAAGTAAAGGAAGGCCTTTCCGCATGCTCTTATCACATCCATTTACTTAATGAATGACCTGGCTGATCTAAGGCAGAGCTTTCCAACTGGGACACACCATTTGCTGTGAATGTGTTACAGGTGAGGTGAAAGAGTGCTCATTTTAGTCCTTGAGGTGTGTTTTAGTTAAGATATTGTTGGAACTTGTAATAAGACCCAACATTCATTGGTGTTTTATGTATGTACATAAAGCACATTAGTAGTTTATTTCTTGCTTATGTAACAGTTGAAAGCTAATGTTTCTGGTCAGCAGAATGCTTTTCTCCATGGTGTCATTTAGCCACCAAAGCTCTCCTTAGGGCATGAGCCACTAGCCTGTTCTTTCCAGCTATTAACAGACATACCCATTTCCCCAGCTGCACATAGTATGATCTTTTGTGCATGCCGTAATGTAAAGAAGTTTGACAAGCATCAGTCTAACACACCACTCATTGGGACCCATGACTTTCTTTTTCTTTGCTTGATGGTCCTCAATCCTCTAATTCCTCCAGGTACAAAATAATTGTGGATTAGGCTCAACTCCATTTATGGCACTTCATTCTGTTCCTTTTACCATTTGGGTTAACATGCTACCACTTTAGTTCTTTCTGTCTTCAATGTGTCTCTGTCCATTAACTAGCCCATGCTTACCCATTTCCTTTTATCTTTAACTTTCAGGACCCTGACCTTCTCCACCAAAGTGCATTGCCATTCATGTCATCATGGGAACTCACAGCCTCTTGAAAAGCAAATCAATGGTAGTGATGCAATTTGTCAGATACAAAAGAGAAAAATTACCAATCCAAGTTTAATGTCAAAATCTACTCATTTTTTTTAACATTAAGCAATTATGTTGGAAGGAATAGATAAAACACATAGATACCTTTATAGAAGTCTCTCCTATAAAAATTAATTAATTATTTGAAAATTCTACTCTTTATCCCATTTCCCTTTTTCTGTGTATCTTCAAGCACATCACACTTCTAAATATTTCCTTTATGCAGAAGAATGGACATGTAACATATTCTATTGTGTGTATTAGCTAAGCTAGCTACCTCCCTATAACATACACTTATAATTCCTGCGACTAAACACACTATAGAAGATTATTTTTTGTTCATATATAGTCCAATGTTTTGTGTTTCTTGTTATGAGAGGAGGCGTCATCTTCACACAATCATTTCATCCATGGATTCAGGCCTCAGGTATTGGATCATCTTCAACATTTCACTTCCAAGATCATTCTGAACATCACTATCCAACAGGCAGCCAAGGGAAGAGCATGGATGATCTCACAGAGGAAGTTTTGCAGGCCAGGCATGGAAGGAACACATATCACTTCTTTTCTTCTTCCACTGGCCCAAATCCAGTCCCTTCACAACACCTAACTGCAGAGGAGGCTGGAAATGTGGTTTGGTTGTGGAAATGGGTTTGGTGTACAACTAGTAAACTTTCTACATTATGACAGTTGGCCTTTATTTTAACTAAAAATTTTATCCTGGCCATTGGTCTTGCCTAGCCTATTAAATTCAGGCTTCAGATTATTCACCTCAATATCAATTCCTACCTCAATTTTAACAAAGTAATTTCTCATTGTACCCAGAAAAAGTCCTTTCTTTTTAGTTAAATTAATTTATTTTCTGTTATTATTCTTTACATAGATCTTTTCAATTCATTCCATCTGGATATACTTCATTCATGTTTTATCAACCTCTACTCCCCACATCCACATCCTTGAAAACATGACTCAAAATTAAGTTTTCTAGAAGATTTTTCAAGTATTCATCCTGAAAGCTGTATCTTTGACCACAGTCATATATATGGCCCACAGTAATATATAAATTTCCTCTCTCCTTTCTCTCATAATATCTCTGGGAGCCTGGGGAAGGGTAGGTGTTAGGGATGTAAACTCATAAACAAGTTATAAAATCTGTTTTGCAGCTGAAGGTGAAGTCCTTCATTAACACTCGTCTGGTGGCATCTTATTTTCTTCATCCAATGGCTATAAACTTCTTCATAAGCTAATGCTATAGCTAGTCCTAGCCTATCAAAAAGTCTGGGTTATTAATTAATCTTTCTGTGGATCTGCTCATAATTCTATTTTCCAATTTATATTATTTAGAATAGGTAGAAACTTTGGAGAAAAAAATAAGTCACAAAGTTTTTAAATGCATTGAAAAATCTAAAAAAACCTTTTTATTGCCATATTAAAGTACTCAAGAATCTATATATCCTTTTAATAAAAGCCTAATATGCAAATCAACCAAATGGCCAAACGACTGGTGGAACGACGGATCGCTATGATGTGCACTGACCACCAGGGGGCAGATACTCAATGCAGAAGCTGCCCCCAGCCCCCAGGCCAGCCAAGGCGGGTGCCAGTGGGGGCCGCCTTCCCCTCCCCCCCCCCCCCCCCGATTGCCCTGCTGGTTGCCCTGCAGAGGGAAGCAACCAGTTGTGGGGGGGGGGGGGGGCAGGGCTGGCCAACAAGTGGCTGGCAGCAGGGGTCAGGGCCGGCAAGCAGGCAGCACCAGGTCAGCTGAGGCGGATTCCAGTGGGGCCCCCCCTATTGCCCCACCGGTTGCCCCACAGATCGGCCCTGATTGCTGGCCAGGCCTAAGGACCCTACCTGCTGGGGTCCAATCCCAGCGGGTCCAGGGGTCCCCAAAGGTGTGGATGGAGTCGGCGAAGAAGGAAGGACATGGAGACAGCGTTCAGTCCATCAGCATAGCCATGTTCTCTAGCAAGGTTCTCTCTCCAAGTTGTATGTCCATGTTCTCTCGCTAGGTTCTCCAGCCAGGTTCTAGCCCGGATCTCCAGTCAGGTTCTGTCGCTAGGTTCTATCCAGGTTCTGTTGCCATGTTCTGTCTAGGTTCTCCAGTGAAGTTCTGTAGCCAGGTTCTGTCCAGGATCTTTTGCCATGTTCTCTCGCTAGGTTCTGTCTCTAGGTTCTGTCTAGGATCTCCAGCCAAGTCCTGTCTCTTGGTTCTCTCTCTAGGTTCTCTGTCTCCTGTTGTCTTGTTACATCTGTATTTATACCAGTTGATTCCAATCCTATCAATCTCTATTCCAAAGGTTAGGGCGTTTCTTATCTCCATTCCAGGGAGTAAAGATTATGTAGCTTAAGTGTGATTGTTTGTAGTTAAAGTGATTAACTACCCGCCTGGCACTTAGTTAAGGGGTTTTATCCCCTCCCTAACTTCAGGGAAAAATCCCTACCTGGGGAAACAACCTTTCTTGGAGAGGTGACCTTGGTTAAAACACATAGCACCAAGAAGGTGAACAAACATATTAAGAACAGTATGCCATATATGCCAGGTCCCTTGAAACAGCAAGGATGGACCGGCTCCTGGCACCTACCCATGCATGAATTTCTTGCACCAGCCTCTAGTATTACATAAATGAGTACACACTTGTACACATATTAATTGTTTGAAAGACATATCTGAGATACCTCTTTAAAGGTATTTATTTTAATTTTTGGTTATCTGTTTTTTACTTTTTTAAACTAGTTTACCCAGAAGAAATGTTAATATTATTTTTTTACATATTCTAAAATCTAATTCTGTAAAATTATGGTCTATGTTAGAGAACCTATGTGTGAATGTAAATAGAAAATGAATAAAACATAAGATTATACTTAGTAAAAAAGCAAAGTTTAAACATGCCAAAATAACAAAAATGAAGCTTTACTAGTGCAACTAACTTCTTCAGAGAACCATAGGGATTTTGTGGTACTAATTTCTCCCTTTAAATTATAATTTTTCAGGTAAAAATATTTTCAGTATCATACACATGAATTAGGGGTACTTTTTTTAGTCATGCAATATATTTCCCTGTTCCAAATAAAAATGTTGCAAAACTCTTCCATCAGATTGAATTTTCTGATGTAAATCTCAAGTTCCAATCTATCACCTCAAGATTGAGCCCCATGTTTACCACCTTCAATTAAAATGAATGCCTGTGATAGGATTTTCTCTGTGGTTGTCTTGGAACTCAACAGCCTTCTTAAAGAAGAGGCAGCCGCTCCTCCCCAGGATAGTGGGGAAGAACAGGGCAAAAACTATAGCTGACTGTCCCAGCAGCTGGATTTAGTTGTGATCACCACACTGGGTCCTAAAACAAGCTTATGTTAAACACATTTTTCTTTCTCCTACCGAGGGGAATCATCATCCTATTTCCCATTAGAATTGATACACAGAATGGCAAGCTCGGACTCCCTCATTGCAGGTTCTTCTCCTATGAAGTTTAAAGGATAAAATTCTTGGACTAAACGATTTTAGGTGAAAAAGTGGAATTTTATTGCAAGCATATACAAACTACCCCAAGGGAAACTCCACTGGGGAGGGGTCCCCAAGTGGAGAAAACCTGATCTGTCTGGGAAAAACCTAGTCCCATGAGTCTCTGTCTATGGGTTTATAAATGCTGGTAGCTTTTCATCTCTTCATGACCCTTCCTAATTGGACCTTTCCTTATTTTATGTCCCCCATGCTTTCCTAACTGGTCACTTTCCCCTGTTTCCCTGTATGGTATCAATTTCAAAGTTTCAAAGCTCACCCGGTGCCCCTCTCTTCTGCTTATCTTGTAACATTATTGTAAACTGGCAGCTTGGAGCTATCTCTGCCCATCATGTATGCATTCCTATCCCTTGGACCCCCTTTCCCTAATCTGCCTCTCCTTTCTTTAAAATCCTTTCAGAATCACCTGAGAAAACACTTATAATGCTGAATCTCAGGGCTCTGTAAAGCCCAGGTATACATAATATCCCCAGCTCACTGCCTGACTCAGAGCCCCCCAAGGTCCTAACAGAGCAGCCTGCCCTTGCTGTCCTCTCTGCAGAGTGGCCCTCTCAAAGCTCATTTAATTCACTTATCCTCAAAGCTCTTTAGGCCAAAATGATTTAAAGCTATGAAGCAATTTTCTTAACAAGTCACCCCTAAAATTGTCTTATTTTCAATTTTCTGAGTGTGACTAGAAAATGGGCCAGACATGCCCTGGCATTGTCTCCCCCCGCCCTCTCCCGCCCTATGGTCCTTCCCTGGCTGGCCAACCTCCTGTGTCCCTCCCTGGCTCTGATCGCGCATCGGTGGGGTCCCTTGGCCTAGCCTGCACCCTCTTGTAACCTGGGACCCCTCAGGCAATGTCAGAGAGCTGGTTTCAGTCAAATCCCACAGGCCAGGCTGAGGGACCCCACTGGTGCACAAATTCGTGCAACAGGCCTCTAATATTAAATACATTTTTATGCTTTCTTCTTGTTTATCAATCTTTGTTAGAGCAGACCCAGTTGAGAACTTAGAAGGTTAGAAAAAAATATTGTTTTCTGACCCAACAGGATTTTATGATACTAATTTTTTCAATCCTCTATTTTTCCATAAAGTAGATACTATTGTCCCCATTTTCCAGAATAAAAACAAAAACAAACAAACAAACAAACAAACAAAAGCAAAGAGGCATTCAGGCATGCAAGGCTGGTTCAACATTCAAAAACCAATTAATGTAATCCATCACATCAAGGGAAAGAGCATTTGACAAACTCTAACACTCATAATTTAAAAAAACTCTCAGTAATCTAGGAATAAGGAGAAACTTTTTTTTGATTTGACAAAGAACAACTACAAAAATAACTACAACTAATATCATACTTAATGTCAAGAAACATTTTCCCACTAAGGCCACATACGAAGCAAGTATATCTCATTTTGTTATCCGTGGGGAGCTCTCCGTGTCCTCACCTGTTGCCACAGGATACGGGTTACTTGCGATGTCACAAGGAAAAATAATTTTCTGAGATTCACACAGGAGAATGAGTAGCACTCATTTGTGTGGAGTTAAATACCTGAATTTCCAAGGTCCCATTTCCCTTCATCCTGCCAAGGAAGAAGTCCCATTTTGCTTTTAGCAGACCTAAGATTAAAGCTGTTGCCCTGAGTTTGTATTCTATGTCTTCACAGTCCAATCCAGGATCAGGCTGGCTTTGTGTTTCTAGCTGCATCCATCAGTCCGTTGTATGTGGGTGTGCATAGCCATGGGTCATGTGTCCTATAGCTACACATGGCTAAGGAGGGAACATGGGCAAATGCAAGAGAGTGGAGGGATGATACTACCTGCTTTACTATAAAGCTCCAGTAATCAAGACAATGTGGCATTGGTGAAAGAATAAGCAAATAGATCAATGGAATAGAATGGAGAGCTCATAAATAGACCCACATAAATATTAACTGATCTTTGATAATGAAGTAAATGCAATTCATTGGAGCAAATGGTGTTAGAGCAACTGGACATCCACATGCAAAAAAAAAAAAAAAATCTAGACACTGACCTCAGGCCCCTTACAAATATTTACTCAAAATTGAGAACAGACAGAAATGTAAAATGCAAAACTAGAACTCCTAGAATATAACGTATAAGAAAATCTAGATGACTTCATATATGGTGCTGACTAAACATGTTTACTCTTCAAAAGATACTGTCAAGAGAATGGGAAGTAAAAACAGACTGGGCCAACATTGCAAAAGACACATCTGATAGAGGACTTTTATCCAAACTAAAGATCTGTAACAACTCAACAATAAGAAAATAAACAACCTGAATTTTAAAAAATGGACCAAAGATATTAAAAGGCACCTCATGGAAGAAGATAAATAGATGGAAAATAAACATATAAAAAGTTGCTCACTATCAAATGTCACCACAGAAATTTGATTTCAGATAAAAAACACATGAGATCACACTGCCTGGCTTCTTGTTGATTTTGACCCTTAGGTATGTTACTTCAGTATGGAGTTAAACAAGACCAGTCATGAAGTGGTTTAGACATGTTACCAAAGGTAAAGAGTCTAATCATAATTCACAACAAAAAGGTCTGTGAATTACTGTGAGTGGTGGTAATCTGGCGTGGACTCTGGTGTGTTTTAGTTTTTCTAAATTAAAAATTCAACAGACTTATATCTTGAAGAATATGGAACCCCCCAAAATCAACCTAAAAGTACCTACATGAGGGTGATAAGAGAAGGAAGATCAGGTAAAGAATAGAGGAAGTCTTTGGGACAAATATAGCAGCCCCCCCACATTACAATGTAGAATATGAGGAAACATGGAGAATCACATGCATTCATTCATTTCAAATAGCTCCTCTCAGTCTGGGTTCAGTGGCTCTGTTCTACATATTTTCAGTGATAAGCTAAGTAAAATATTTTCTTTTTCTGTCAATTTGGTGTTTGGAAATGATCCTATTTGGCACCATCTCCTATGAAATAAAGACAGGACTAAACAAGCTTTCTAGAGAAATTAGTTGACCTTGGCAGAGTACTGGGTTTGCAATATCAGCTGCTTATGGGTCTATGGTGTAATGATTAACATTTGGCTTCTTGTTCTTTCCTTTATCACAGTACTTTTTAGCCTTCGATCACCTTTGTGTTTCACCCACTGACCTTTAGTTCCACAAATTATTCACACACTCCATTTGGGTTTTCTATTCATCTTTGTCATCCATTGTTCCTTCTTTCCACTAGCTAACATTCATTGAAATATTCAGTAATTTAGGATGACACTCTAAAATGTAATGCTTTCCCAGGATCATTTTTTTTTTGTCACAAAAGTCCATAAGGATAACATTAAAATTTGCCACAAACCACCTGGTCATAAATCTTGTTTTTAGATCTACCATGCTCAAAGTTAATATTAAAACTGTGTGGAACCCATTATCACTATAGGAAGTATTTTGAGGTCAAAAGAAATTGATTTTTAAAAAGTTCTAGAAGTATTAAATGTTGTGATAAGAGACTATAAAGGATAAAGGATAACAGATAAAAATTAATTAAATAACGGGATATCATTGCTGTTTGACTTAAACAGAGATAACGTTAATTATTTGTTTGAAAAATTAGTTCTAGGAAGACACTCTGAACAGTTTAGCCATAGGCTCGGCCATACCATGAATTCTTTTAAAAGTATTTCATACATTTTAAACATCAAACAATATATCAGATACCATGTTAGTTATTTTATCAAATTAATACTCTGTAGCAGCGGTTCTCAACCTGTGGGTCGCGAACAATGAAAATACATCCTGCATATCAGATATTTACATTACGATTCATAACAGTAGCAAAATTACAGTTATGAAATAGCAACGAAAATAATTTTATGGTTGGGGGTCACCACAACATGAGGAACTGTATTAAAGGGTCGCGGCATTAGGAAGGTTGAGAACCACTGTTATGTAGTCATGTAGTATATTTTATCATTACACACTTTACACAAAAGAAATCAAATAATAAACCCAACTCCCACAATGGAATCTGGGTATCAGAGATCACATGAACCTCCCATTCCCATTACTCCACATTGCCTCCCTTAGCTAAATAGTACCTACATCAGAATATCTTGTAGCTGAACTAGAATTTTTTAATATTGTTCTCTTTAAACTTATTTTTTACATAATGGTACTGAAAAACTTGTATTTTATTATATCTTTTCCCTATATTTTATTCCAGTGATTAAGTGTACAATGTTCTGATACTTGAATGATGTTCCAGGGCCATAAAAACAACAAAATGCAGTACTTTACTCATACTCACCCCTACCCATCCAAGTCCCACTATAGTTGTTTTTTTAAATTAATGTCCATATTTTAAATTATATGTTTATACATTTTTACCTTTCAAAATTGAAACATTTATTTTGCCTTATGAATAGGAGAGTTTAGTTCTCTCACATCCACCACTTCCTAACCATACACACTTCTTTCTCCATTCATTTTCTGTTTAGATGAAACTTTTAAATGAATAATTTATTTCAACAATGGCCATATTGTTCATATGAGATATAGTAAACTAGAACATTCTGTTTTCTTATACAATTTTTATATAGTTTTACTGTAATTAATGGTTATTAATGATGACGACATTTTCTATTTTTTAAAGTTTTCTGTGTATATATTATTGTGCAGTATGTTGTAAACTGTTGGTTTCTCTCTGAGATAATATAGGTTCCATATTTCTTACATGTGCACAATCGGCTCTCATCTGCTTTCTGGGTTTACAGAGCTGCTTGAGATCTGTTGTTGGCCTTTGTCTCTCCCCTATCCTTTGCCCTGTGGAAATGTATAGGTAGATAGATACCTACATATATGTTTCCTATCCATTTTACTTTTATTTTGGTGGGGATTTATGGGGAGGTTAGGGATAAATGTGTGTTAAAGCAGCCTTCTTTAATCACAAGTCCAGTATACCCTGAAATTATCTTTAGCACATGATTTAGCAAACAGTACAGCAGCAGCCAGTGTTTTCTTATATGATAATTTGTTTTTACAACATGGATCAGGGAACTTCACCATTTTTTTTTTTAGATCTACATTTGTGGTGAGCACACCACATTTTGAAGAGTAGCCACTTTATAAATAATTGTTGGCAATCAATGCAGCAATCAACCGATTGATTCTGCCATTCTTTGAATCTGAAAGAAAGATAATGAGACGGCTGGTAGTAGAAAATGTCCTTCTTAATTAATTAAGTACAGTTTTAAAGTTTTTCTTTTAAAAATTATAGTTCTTAACATTTACATTGTATACATTTTTTTTTCATTTTTAAATTAAATCTTTATTGTTGAAAGTATTATATATGTCCCCTTTTTTTCACCATTGACCCCTTTTAGCTCACTCCTGTTTCCCACTCTGGGCCTTCACAACCCTATTGTTTGTGTCTATGGTTTATGCATATACGTATACAAGTTCTTTGGTTTATTTCTTCTAAGCCACATATCCACCTTCATCTTCCCTCAGAGATTCCGCAGTCTGTTCCATGCTTCTATGTCTCTGGATCTACTTTGTTCATCGGTTGATTTTGTTCATTAGATTCCACATATGAGTGAGATCATGTGATACTTGTCTTTCTCTGACTGGCTTATTTGCTTACCATGACTCTCCAGGACCTCTCAAAGGTTAAGATATACTTCTTTTTTACTGCTGTTTAGTGTAACATGGTATAAATGCACTACTACTTTTTTTATCCACTCATCTACTATGGGCACTGGGGCTGTTTCCAGATATTAGCTATTGTAAATTAGCTGCTATGAACATAGGGGTGCATACTTTCTTTCTAATTGGTGTCCCAGTTCTCTTAGGATATATTTCAGAAGTGAGATCACTGGGGCAAATGGAAGTTCCATATTTAATTTTTTGAGGAAACTCCATAATATTTTCCATAATGGCTTCACCAATCTGCATTTCCACCAGGATTCCCTTTTTTCCACATCCATAGCACTTGTCATTTGTTGATTTGTTGATGATAGCCATGCTGACAGGTATAAGGTGATAGTTCATTGTCATTTTAATTTGAATCTCTCTGGTGATCAGTGACTTTGAGGATTTTTAAAAATATGTCTCTTGGCCATCTAAAGGTCTGCTTTGGAGAAGTGTCTATATAGGTCCTTTGCCCATTTTTTAATTGGATTATTTGTCTTATTTTCTTAAGTTGTATGAGTTCCTTATATATTTTGGATATTAACCCTTTATCAGATGTATCATTGCCAAATATGTCCTCCCATGTAGTGGGCTCCCTTTTTATTTTATTGATGGTTCTTTTGGTGTGCAGAAGTTTTTTTACTTTGATGTAGTCTGATGTGTTTATATTCTCCTTAGTCTCTCTTACTGTAGAAGATATATCTGTAAACATATTGTTACATAAGATGTCTGAGATTTTGCTGCCTATGATTTCTTCTAAAAATTTTATGGTTTCATGACTTACATTTAAGCCTTTTATCCATTTTGAGTTTATTCTTATACTGTGTAAGTTGGTGGTCTAGTTTCATTTTTTTGCATGTATCTGTCCAATTTTCCCAACACCACTTATTGAAGAGATAGTTTTGACTCCACTGTATGTTCCTGAGTCCTTTGTCAAGTACTAATTGAGCTTAACGGTTTGGGTCAATTTCTGAGATCTCTGTTCTCTTCCTTTGATCTATATGCCTGTTCTTGTGCCAGTACCAGGCTGTTTTGATTACAGTGGCTTTGCAGTATAACTTGATATCTGGTATTGTGATTCCTCCAACTTTGTTCTTCTTTCTCAAGATTTCTGCAGCTATTTGGGGTCTTTTTTGGTTCCATATATATTGCTGGAATGTTTGTTCTAGATCTATGAAATATGCCATTGGTTTGTTAATAGTGATTGCATTGAACCTATACATTGCTTTGAGCAGTACGGACATTTTAATGATGTTAATTCTACCAATCCATGAACACAGTATATTCTTCCACTTGCTTTTATCTTTCTCTATCTCTTTTTTCAATATCCTGTAGTTTTCCAAGTACAAGTCTTTTACCTCCTTGGTTAAGTTTATTCATAAGTATCTTAATTTTTTCTGTTGTAATGGTATATGGCAGTGGTCAGCAAACTGTGGCTCCTGAGCCACATGTGGCTCTTTGGCCCCTTGAGTGTGGCCACGAAGTTTCAATCGCACTGTACGTGCACGCCCGCACGTGGTATTTTGTGGAAGAGCCACACTCAAGGGGCCACACAGTTTGCCGACCACTGGTATATGGGATTGTTTGTTTAGTTTTTTTTTCTGAGAATTCATTATTGATATATAAAAAATGCCATCAATTTCTGGGTATTAATTTTGTATCCTGCTATATTGCCATATTCATTTACTAAATCTAGTAGTTTTTTGGTTCAGTCTTTAAGGTTTTCTATCATGTCATCTGTGAATAATGACAGTTTTACTTGCTCCTTTCCAATGTGGATGCCTTTCATGTTTTCTTCATGTCTGATCACTATGGGTAGGACTTCTTGAATAAGAGTGGTGAAAGTGGACATCCCTGTCTTGTGCCTGTTCTTAGGGGAAATTGTTTTAGGTTTTGCCCATTGAGTATGATGAATGCTGTATGTTTGTTATATATGGTCTTAATTATGTTGAGATATGATCCTTCTATTCCAACGAGGTGAGAATTTTCATCAAAAATGGGTGTTGGATTTTGTCAGATGCTTTTTCTGCATCTATTGATGTGATCATGTGACTTTTTGTCTTTCAATTTGTTTATGTGATGTATCACATTTATTGATTTGCAAATATTATACCAGCCTTGCATCCTTGGAATAAATCCCCTGTGGTCTTAGTGTATGATCTTTTTAATATATTGCTGGATCAAATTTGCTGATATTTTGTTAAAGATTTTCATATCTATGGTCATCAGGGATATTGACCTGTAGTTCTTTCTTTGTAGTGTCTTTATCTGGTTATGGAATTAGGATAATGCTGACCTCATAAAAGAAGCTTGAGGGTGTTTCTTCCTCTTGGATTTTTTTGGAATAGTTTCAGGAGTATAGGTGTTAGTTCTTCTTTGAATGTTTGGTAAAATTCCCCTGTGAAGCCATCTGAACCAGGACTTTTGTTTTCTGGGAGTCTGTTTTAATACTACTTCCATTTCCTCAATTGTTATTGGCCTAATCAGGTTTTCTAATTCTTCCTGATTCAGTTTTGGGATTGTATTTTTCTAGAAATTTGTCCATTTCATCCACATTTTCCTGCTTGTTGGCATATAGTTGACGTAATATTTTCTTAGAATCCTTTGTATTTCTGTGGTGTCAGTTATTCACTGCTTCTGTTTCTGATTTTATTTATTTGGGTCCTCTCTCTTTGTTTCTTGATGAGTCTGGATAATGGTTCATAAATCTTATTTATCTTTTCAAACAACCAACTCTTGGTTTTATTGATCTTTTTATTTTTGCCTCTATGTCATTAATTTCTGCTCTAAAATTTATTATTTCCTTCTTTCTACTTACTTTGGGCTTTTCTTGCTGTTGTCTCTCTAATTCTTTAAGTTGTAGGGTTGAATAGTTTATTATTAATTTTTCTCGTTTTATGAGGTAGACCTCTGGTGCTATGAACTTCCCTCTCAGGACTGATTTTGCTGTGTCCAATTGATTTGGGGTTATTGTGTGTTCATTTCCATTTGTTTCCAGGAAGTTTTTTATTTCTTTCTGGATCTCATTGGTAACCCATTCATTGTTTACTAACATGCTATTTATCCTCCATGTGTTTCAATATTTTTGTGTTTTTACTGTAGTTGAGTTCTAATTTTATTCCATTGTGATCTGAGAAGATGCTCGATATGATTTCGATCTTCATGAACTTGTAGAAACTTGTTTTGTGTCCTAACATGTGGTCTATCTTTGAGAATGTCCCATGTGCTCTTAATAAGAATATATTCTGCAGCTTTGGAGTGAAATGTTCTATAAAAGTCAATCAAATCCACCTGGTCCAGTGTGTCATTTAGAATCTCAGTTTCCTTGTTAATTTTTTGTCTGGAAGATCTACCCTGTGAAGTCAGTAGGATGCTAAAGTCCCCTACTATGACTGTATTGCTGTTGATTTCTCCCTGAAAGCCTTCTAGAAGATTTTTTACATAGTTAGATTCTCCTATATTGTATATATATAGAAATATATATATATATATTTACCAAGGTTATATCCTCTTGTTGGATAGATCCCTTTAGTGACCTTTGTTGTCTCTTGTGATGGCCTTTATTTATTTATTTATTTAATTATTTTATTGATTTCAGAGAGGAAGGGAAAGGGAGAGAGAGAGAGAAACATCATTAATGAGAGAGAATCATAGATCGGCTCCCCTGTGCACACCCCACCCTTGGGATTGAGCCCACCCCCCCGGGCATGCACCCTGACCAGGAATCAAACCTTGATTTCCCGGTTCACAGGCTGATGCTCAACCACTGATCCACATAGGCTAGGCATAATGGCCTTCATTTTAAAGTCTATTTTGTCAGATATGAAGATTGCTTTTCTTTTTTTCCTGTTTTCAGTTTTCTAGACGATTTCCTTCCATTTCTTCACTCTCATCTGTGTGAATCTTTTGTTCTGCTCTGTGTCTCTTGTAGAGAGCATATAATTTAGTCATGTTTTTGTATCCACTCAGGTACCCTATGTCTTTTGTTTGGAGCATTTAGTTCATTTACATTTAAGGTTATTACTAATAGGTACTTATTTATTGCCATTTAATTCTGTATGCTTATGTTTCTCTCTCTATTTCTTCTCATTCCAGCAATCCCTTTAGCACTCCTTGCACTGCTGGCTTGGTGGTAATAATCTCCATTCGCCTTTGTTGTTTGGGAAGCTCTTTATTTGCCATCTATTTTGAATGATAGCCTTGCTGGATATAGTAATCTTGGATTCAGATTCTTGCTTTTTATTACCTTGAGTACTTCACTTCATTCCCTTCTGGCTTGTAGAGTTTATGATGACAAATCAGCTGACAGCCTTATTGGAAGTTCTTTTTAGGTAACAAATTGCTTTTCTCTTGTGCCTTTAAGATTCTCTCCTTGTCTTTAATTTTTCATATTTTAATTATGATGTGTCTGGGCATGGTCCTGTTTGGGTTCTTCTTGTTTGGGACTCTCTGTGCCTCCTAGACTTGTGTGACTTTTCCCTTTACCCTGTTAGGCAAGTTTTCTGCCATTATTTCTTCAAACATGTTCACTATTTCTTACTTACTTTCTTCCCCTTCTGGTACACCTATTATGAGAATATTTTTACATTTCATGTTGTCCCACAACTCCCTTAAGGTGTTCTCCTGTTTAGACCCCAGAGTTCTCCGTGGGAACCGTGCCCACCCCCTCCCCCAAAGCTGAAATATCCTGCCAGAACCTCAGCTGCTGTCTGTGGGAGTCCAGCCACCTGTTTTACACCTCCACCTTTCCTTCCAGACTCTATATGGTCTCCACTTTCCTTCCTTGTTTATTAGGGTTCTCTCCAGCTAGTGTTCAGTTGATTTTTCTGGGTTATTTTTCTGTATTTTAGTTGTATTTCCAGTTTGGTCCTGGGAGAGTGTCAGTGTAGCTTCCACTTATGCTACCTGCCATATTTTCAAAATAAACTTGAGATTTTAAAATGCTTCGTAAGAAAGTATATTGTAAAAAGAATTTCCATTTTTGTAACATTAAGTAACTAAGCTTATTTGATTTTTAGCCAACTTGCCACTGAGTCAAGTTTCAGCAGGATGAATTATTCTGCCATTCAGTAAAATTGTTGGCAATTATGTTAAAGGAGAACAGGAAGGATTAAATAAAAATTTCTTTACAATTTTTATTTTGAAGTAACAGGGCCAGCTTTTATAAGAAGCAAGTCTGAAAGAACTTCATTTTGTATCAATATATGAAGCTTAAATCACAACTTGATTATAAAACTTAATTCTCATGTTTAGAAAAAATATTTCTCCCCAAATACAGAGAAAGGGGTTGCATCTTGGAGGAAGCAAGATGGCGGCGATATAGGCAGACGCGTCCCAGGTCTTGTCCCGGAGCAAACGGAGTAAGCAGCTGAAACTAATAACACCCACCCCGAATTGGCAAATTTACTCAGCTGGTGAGACGGCTTGCAGCCTGGAAGGGCAGACCTCCCCTGGAAAGGTTAAAAACCAGGGATCTGGGCAGGAAAGTTTGCCAGACCTGAGCCCAGAGGGTCGGAGGGAGACCGCATGGCAGACAGCCGCGTCTCTTGGGACAGACACAGACCCTGACCAGGGTAAGGAGTTCCGCGGGTTTGCTGGCGCCAGGAGATTTGAGATTTGGATTTTGTGATTGCGGAGAACTGAGACTAAAGGGGGCATCCTGAGGAACTGATCAGACCGTGCAGTGCCCATAAGAGAGGAGCGTTTCCCAGACCATGCAGTGCTGGTAAGAGGAGCGTTTCCCAGACCGGTAAGAGGAGCGTTTCCGCGGCCGGCCGGCGTTTGTCTGTTTCTTTGTTTTCACTGAACCCTGCTCATAGGACAGTTCGGATACAGACACTCACCTGTGCTGAAGAGAGGGTGAAGGTGCAGACGAGGGGAATCTGGGGAGAGGCTGAGGAAAGAGGGGGAGCCGGAGGAGGTGGCAGCGAATTGAGTGCTGAGACCCCCCTGGGCCCAGGACTGGGGCAGCCATTCCTCCAGAGGGTGGAATTCCTCCCCCCAGCCCCCCAGGCAAGGAGCACAGCCACACCCAGATTCCACCCTGTATGAGATAAAGGACTAAAACAAGCTGATTAGTCCCTGGGAGTTACCAGGGTCTGGCCTATAGCGGGATTTTCAGTCCCACCAACAACACAGAGCAGGGTAAGGATTAAAAAAGGATAGAGAAGCTGTATAGCCTCAGAGGCCAACCCCAAAACACTGCCACCCAGAGGTTGAGCCACAAACTGACTCTTAGGGGAATACAAATTAAGGCAGACTGGATCACAAATACGGCCTGCTTTAAAATCAGGACTGTGATTTACAACACGGAGGAACAGTGTATTGCAGGCAACACTCTCCTAAATACCTGGCAGGACCAAGGCGAACCAGGCTGAAGAGTAGAAGAACCGAAAGACCATCACTACTGCAAATTTTTTCTTTTTAATTTTTTCACCTTTTTACTAAGAAACCAATTTTTTTTTCTCTTTTTCTTCTTTTTCCATCACCTGATTTTACCCTTTCAATTACCACATTTTTATTTTTAACCAGTATTATTACTCCTACCATTTTACCATTTTTTAAAGTGCCATTTTATTTTCTCTTTATTTTCTTTTGGGATTAGTGTTCTCCATTCTATTTTCATCGTTCCTTTAGCATTAATTTTCCCTATCTCAATTCCACCTCTTTGCTAAAACCCTCTTCCTTACTTTTCCCCTTTTGGTGTCCTGTTTCTCTTACCCTATTCCTGCTCCAGACCTTCCCAATTCCCTCTTTTTACCCCCTGTCTAATTCCACCCTACTTATATATCCTATTTCCAATCTACTGCTCTAAATCCTTATACACCTATTCTTTATCCTTCTTCACTTTCCAACCATTTTTTTTCTCTCTTATCTTTCTATTGTTTTCTTGATTGTTGAATATATTGGGCTTTTTTTTTTTTTTTTTTTTTTTTTTTTTTTTTTTTAAATTTGTTTGTTTGTTTTGTTTTGTGTTTTTTCTTCTTTTTTAGGACTGGTTGTGAGGTTGTTTTTCTTTTTCTTTTTCTTTTTCTTTTTTTTTTCTGCTGGTTTTTCCCTTCCCTCCCCCACCCCACCCCAGCTATTTTTGTGCTTCTGTTTTCCCTTACCCCTCTGGATATTATTGGTGGTTTGTAGTTTGCATTCATCTCCAGGGATCTGTTGCTGGAATTTGTTGAGATTAGTGGCAGTTCTATTGGAGTTTGCTCCTCATACGGGGAGGCTCTTCCCCACTTCTACTTCATTCTCTTTTTTCGCTCTCTTTTTTCCCCCCTCTTTTTTCCCAATTCTATTTTTGCACTCCTTTTTTGTTTGTTTTTTTCTTATTTTTCTTTTCTGTTCTCTCTTTTATCTTCTTCTCTTCTTTCTCCCTTATCCCCTAATTCTCTTAATTCGGTTGGTCACCTTTATTTGGAGTTATTAATATTGTGAATATACTTGTGTTCAGTGCCTGGTATGTTGTGCCTTGCTCTGTTGTATTTTGTGCCTTTAAATCAACGCAGCAGATCCAAGCAACAGCAGCCCCCTGATCACCGCAGCCTCCTGATCACCACAGCCTCCTGATCACCACACCCTCTGTCTGTGGAACAGCAACTGTACGTGAAGCCTCCCCCGACCAGCCAGAAGAGCCAACACAGCTGTGAACAACACCCACCAGAGGAGCTGCTGCCAACTGGAAAGCAGCTGCTACCGCAACCGTCTGAGCAGCAACCACAACCCAAGGAGCCCCTGCCACCCAGGGAGCAGCCACTGAACACCTCAACATCTACATATGTCAGCGAGATCAAACATGGGTAGGCAAAGAAACCCCCAAAGGAAAGAAAAGGAGGACTCGCCAGAAAAGCAGCTAAGTGAGACAGAGATATGCAACATGACGGAAAAAGAATTCAGAATAAGGTTCCTAGAGTACATGCACCACATGTTCAAGAAGCAAGAAGAAACAGATGAAAAACTCAACTACTTATGCAAGAAGCTAGAAGAAACAGATGAAAAAATCAACAACTTAAGTAAGTCCCAAGAAGAAATGAAGAGTGACATAGCTTCAATAAAAAACTCCATTGAAAGTATCAACAGTAGACTGGGAGAAGCGGAGGACCGAATTAGTGAATTAGAAGACAAGGAAGCAAAACACACTCAAACTGTACGGCAAATGGAGAAAAAAATTAAAAGACAGGAGGAGAGCCTAAGGGAGCTTTGGGACAACATGAAACGAAACAACATACGAATAATAGGGGTGCCAGAACAACAGAAAGATGAACATGGATTAGAAAACCTATTCGAAGAAATAATATCAGAAAACTTCCCTGAGGTGGGGAAGAAAAAAGTCACACAAGCCCAGAGAGTCCCAAACAAGGTGAACCCGAAAAGACCCACACCAAGACACATCATAATTACCATGGCAAATGTTCAGGATAAAGAGAGAATCTTACAGGCTGCAAGAGAGAGACGGAAAGTAACATACAAGGGATCTCCCATTAGATTATCAAATGATTTCTCAACAGAAACACATCAGGCCAGAAAAGAATGGACGGAAATCTACAAAGTGATGCAAAGCAAAGGACTGAATCCAAGAATACTCTATCCAGCAAGGCTATCATTCAAAATTGAAGGGGAAATAAGAAGCTTCACAGACAAAAAAGGGCTAAGGGAGTTTATCACCACCAAGCCAGCCATGCAAGAAATGCTAAAGGGACTGGTGTAAAAAGAAGAAATATCAAGCTCAGAAAGAAAACAGCCACACACACACACACAAAAAGAAATGGCTACAAACAAATACCTTTCAATAATAACTTTAAATGTAAATGGACTAAATGCTCCAACCAAAAGACATCGAGTGGCTGAATGGATAAAAAAACATGACCCATACATCTGCTGTCTACAAGAGACCCACCTCATTAGAAGGGACTCACACAGACTGAAAGTGAAGGGATGGAAAAATATCTTTCACGCAAATGGAAAGGAAAAGAAAGCTGGGGTAGCAATACTTATATCTGACAAAGTACATCTCAAAGTGAAGGCCATAACCAGAGATAAGGAAGGCCACTTCATAATACTAAAGGGATCAATACAACAAGAAGATATAACCCTGGTAAACATATATGCACCCAATGCAGGAGCACCCACATACATAAGAAAACTTCTGGAAGATATCAGGGGAGAGATCGACAACAATACAATCATAGTAGGGGACTTTAATACACCACTGACATCACTGGATAAATCCGCTAGACAAAAACTCAGCAAAGAAACAGCAATCCTAAATGACTCACTAGATCAGATGGACTTAATTGACATCTTCAGAACACTTCACCCCACAGCTGCGGAATATACATTCCTCTCAGGTGCTCATGGGACATATTCAAAAATAGACCACATATTGGGTCACAAGCAAAGTCTCCACAAATTCAAGAAGATTGAAATCATAAAAAGCTTCTTCACAGACCACGATGGCATAATGTTAGAAATAAACTACAATAAAAACAACCCAAAATACTCAAACACTTGGAAGCTGAATAGCATGTTATTAAATATTGATTGGGTTACCGATGACATCAAAGAAGAAATTAAAAACATCCTGGACACTAATGACAATGAAAACACAACAATCCAAAACCTCTGGGACACAATGAAAGCAGTCCTGAGAGGGAAGTTTATAGCTCTACAGGCCTATCTCAAAAAACAAGAAAAAATGGTAGTCAATCATCTAACTCTACAACTCAAAGAATTAGAAAGAGAGCAACAAGATAACCCCAGAGTGAGCAGAAGGAAGGAGATAATAAAGATTAGAGCAGAAATCAATGAAATAGAGACCAAAAAAACAATACAGAAAATCAATGAAACCAAGAGCTGGTTCTTTGAAAGGATAAACAAGATTGACAAACCCCTAGCCAGGCTCACCAAGAAGCAAAGAGAGAGGTCCCAAATAAACCAAATCAGAAATGATAGAGGCGAAATAACAACAGACCCCACAGAAATACAAATGATTGTTAAACAATACTACGAGCAACTCTACTCCAACAAACTGGACAACCTGGAGGAAATGGACAAATTCCTAGAAAAATACAACATTCCAAAACTCAATCAGGAAGAATCTAAAAACCTCAATAGGCCAATAACTATGGAAGAAATTGAAGCAGTCATCAGAAAGCTTCCAGCAAACAAAAGCCCAGGGCCAGACGGCTTCACAGGGGAGTTCTACCAAACATTCAAAGAAGAACTAAAACCTACCCTCCTCAGACTACTACAAAAAATTCAAGAGGAAGGAATGCTTCCAAGCTCATTCTATGAAGCCAGCATCACCCTAATACCAAAACCAGGTAAAGACATCACAATGAAAGAGAATTACAGGCCAATATCCCTCATGAACATAGATGCCAAAATCCTCAACAAAATCTTAGCAAATCGGATCCAGCAGTACATCAGAAGGATCATACACCATGACCAAGTAGGATTCATCCCAGAGATGCAAGGATGGTACAACATCCGTAAATCAATAAATGTGATACATCACATAAACAAATTAAAAGAAAAAAACCACATGGTCATATCAATTGATGCAGAAAAAGCATTCGACAAAATCCAACACCCATTTTTGACAAATACAGAGAAAGGTATTAGGAGTGAGTTACTATATAAAATTTCTATATTTATCTTTTTGTAGAAATACAGGCTCTCATTCACTTATTTCACTTATCTATATATGTAAAAGCCTAAGTGACCAAACGAATGACCAGAACGACCAGAACAACCAGTCACTATGATGCGCACTGAGCACCAGGGGGCAGACACTCAATGCAGGAGCTACCCCCTGGTGCTCAGTGCGCTCCCACAGTGGGAGTGCCGCTCAGCTCACCAATCCATCCCGGTGGCCCACCAGCCTAGTGGCAGCCACTCACACCCTCAGTAGTCCTGCAGATCCAATCTCTGGAGAACGGGGCAGGCACTGACAGACCAGCACCACTGGCATGATCCTGACAGCATTACCAGCCTCCTGGAAGTTGGTTTCAAGCACAGTGGCTGCTTCCCCTCCCTAGATGCTCTGCAAGGAAGAAATAATATAAAAGGGGCCTCCAGGTGGCTCCTGACAACCAGCGCAAATGTCAGTGGGACAGATCCAGATCCTGGGCTGGTAAGCACCTGCTCGGAGGGGCGATTGCTTCCTGGCCTCCACCCCCCATCTGGACCCCACCCATGCACAAATTCATGCACTGGGCTTCTAGCTCTATAATATTATGGCTCTAGTTAAAAGAATTTTAGAATATAAGAATGAAGGAAAAGTAGAAATCTTAATAAAAATTCTTTTTTTTACCTTTTAATTGCTGAGGATTATTTTATAATATAATTTTATTTTTTATGGTTTTAGACTCATCACCCTAAAATGTATTCCTAGTAAATCTAGTAAACTGAACTCTTCTTTAAAAAATATAGATTTTTTTTTATTGATTTCAGAGAGGAAAGGACAGGAAGAGAGAGATAGAAACATCAATGATGAAAGAGAATCATTGATTGGCTGTCTCCTGTGGGGATCCAACCCACAACCAGGGCATGTGCTCTCATCAGGAAACAAACCATGACCTCCTGGTTCATAGGTAGACACTCAATCACTGATCCACACCAGCTGGGGCATAAATTGCCTCTTACAGGTTGGCCACAAAATGAAAGGTAACTCCTTCCCTCTATCTGGAGTTTCTTACTTAAGCAACATCTACACTAATAAAAGACAAAGATGCTAATTGACCGTACCTTTGCTATGCTCAAGCCACGCCCACCAGCCAATCAGAGCTACTATATGCAAATTAACCCAACCAAGATGGCTGCCGGAAGCCACGGAGTTGGAGCAAGCAGGAGGCTTGGTTGCCCCGGCGATAGAGGAAGCCAAGCTTCCTGCCTGCTCTGGCCTGCTGTGGCCTCCGCAAAAGGCAACAAAGTTTCAATTATAGAAGCTAAATAAATCCCAGATACCTGCTGCTTCCAGCCAGCCTCCACTGGGAGCTTGGGTGGCTGGGGGCTGTGGCCAGCCTGCAAACAGCCATCAGCCCCTCACCCAGGCTGGCCAGGGACCCAGCAGGACCCTCCACCCTGAAGGGGATGTGGCAAGACCCTCCACCCTGAAGGGGATGTGGCAAGCCTGAAAACAGCCATCAGCTCCTCACCCAGGCTGACCAGGAACCCCAGCAGGCACCCCCACCCTGAAGGGCCTGTGGCCAGCCTGCAAACAGCCATCAGCCCCTCACCTAAGATGGCCACACCCTCATGTGAGGGTCTCCACTGGGGGCCTTGGCCATCCTGCAAACAGCCATCAGCCCTTCACCCAGACTGGCCAGGCACCCCAGAAGTACCCCCCACCCTGAAAGGGCTGTGGCCAGCCTGAAAATGGCCCCCAGCCCCTCACTCAGGCTGGCCAGGCACCCCAGCGGGACCCCCATCCTGATCCGGGACACCCTTCATGGCAAACCAGCCGGCCCCTACCCATGCACCAGGCCTCTATCCTATATAATAAAAGGGTAATATGCAAATTGACCCTAACAGCAGAGAGACTGGGAATCACTGGTCACTATGACACACACTGACCATCAGGGGGCAGACGCTCAATGCAGGAGCTGCCCCCTGGTGGTCAGTGTGCTCCCACAGGGGGAGCTCTGCTCAGCCACAAGACAGGCTGATGGCTGTCAGTACAGTGGTGGTGGTGGGAGCCTCTCCTGCTTCCTCAGCAGTGCTAAGGATGTCTGACTGCAGCTAGGCCTGTTCCCCGCTAGCAAGTGGACACCCCCTGAGGGCTCCCAGGCTGCCAGAGGGATGTCTGACTGCCAGCTTAGGCCCAATCCCATGGGGAGCAGGCCTAAGCCAGCAGGTGGTCATTCCCTTAGGGGTTCCAGACTGTGAGAGGGCACAGGCTGGGCTGAGGGACCCTCCCAAGTGCACAAATTTTTGTGCACCGTGCCTCTAGTTACTAATATCAGGCTGACATGTTTCCAAATATTGAGAGAAAGAGATAATTGGAATCACCTATCATCTTCTTTGCCCACAATCATATTAAAATTAAAAATGATTTACTTTCAAAAGTGGATGAGAGTTAACTAAGTTCAAGAGAAGTGCAGTTCTTCTAAATACTTGAAATGTGGAATATTGTAATTTTTAAGAGACTGAGAATATTTTAAGCAAAAGGCCCTGTATAGAGTAGCATTTGAAAGTGTGAGCCATGTAGACAGAAGGTCTTGCTGCAAATCCTCTTTCTGCTACAACCTATTGCTGTGACCTAGAACAACACTGAACCCCCCTACATCTCTCTCCCCATTTACAACATAAACTAAATTGTGCCAAGCTCATAGGATTGTTGGTGGGATTAAACAATTATACATCTGATTAAACAAGAATACATATGATTAAACAAGAATACATATGAAACAACATTCTGTCTAAAACCTAATAACTACTGAAGAAATGTTAATTATCACACTTAACAGTTCACTTATTAATTCAAAAGTACTTTTTGAATGCCTTCTATATGCTTCACAGTCACTGTTCCAGGTGTTGTGGATATAGTACTGTTAAATTAATTAAACAAGGAGGCCATTAGACTGAGGTGGCTGTAATGCCAGGGTGACTAGTGTAGCAAACCAAAACCTAAGTCTGTAAGTCACAGACAGCCAACTAGGGTTTCACAAAAAAAGGTAAATGTTTGAGCCATAGGCAAAAAATAATTTCCTTTCTTTATTTTCTGCAAAAAGGTGTGGGTGTGGGTGTGGGTGTGGGTGTGGGTGTGGGTGTGGGTGTGAGTGTGAGTGAGGTGCAATTTTAAATAGGGTGTTTACAAAGGTCTTATTTAGAAAACTAAGACTTGAAGTAAGGGAGTGGGTTACAAAGATGGTTAGAAGAATGTATCAAGCTCAGGGAATGTCCATGCAAATATCCAGACGTGGGAGTTTACCAGATTTATTTTGGAGCAGCAAGGAGGCCATACAATTAGAGGCCAATTGTAATAAATAGAGGTAAGGGGGAAGAGGGCTCAGGTTGCGTGCTTTCCATGACTGGTGAGAAGCCAGGGAAGCTTTGAAGGGGAGAAAAGATCAAAATTATTCTAAAAGGATCATTCTTGCTGCTGTACTGAAGACACCTGTTCCCTCTCATTAGAAGGTCATGAGAGTTCTTTGGTGTGGACCAAAGACATTATCGACAAAAGTCTAATGACAGAGGAAAATAGGACTGTGGGAATTTGGGAAATCTGGGCTGGAGATGTTAGTTCAATCACTAAAGGTTATTGACAGTGAACTATTTTTAGGTCAACATGTTACTAATTCTGGAAACTCCATGGAATCCCGTAAAAAACAAACAAACCACTAACATGACCTATTTTCTTGACAATGAACGTAACAATGTTTCTTGTTCGGGGCAGGCTCCTAGAAAGTCGACATTGACATGGGCTTCTGGTGCAGAACCCTGGGACTCAGTTAAATTTCTGCTAAGCTCTAATGTCACAGCAACCCAAATTCATCATTATATTCTGAAATTAGAAAATAAAATCAGGTGGCAGAGAACTTGAATGAGAGCTTGTCTGATAATCCCTGGTGCTGTCAGCTTTGGCCACTTACTACCACCCATCCGCAGTCATCCTCCTCTTTCCCCTCTGCCTTCATTTGATGTTGTAGTGAAGATTATACTTTAAAATATACTAAAAAAAATTGCCCTAACCGGTTTGGCTCAGTGGATGGAGCGTCGGCCTGCGGACTGAAAGGTCCCAGGTTCGATTCTGGTCAAGGGCATGTACCTTGGTTGTGGGCATATCCCAAGTAGGAGGTGTGCAGGAGGCAGCTGATCGATGTTTCTAACTCTCTGTCCCTCTCCCTTCCTCTCTGTGAAAAATCAATAAAATATATTTAAAAAAAATAAAATATACTAAAAAATGCATTATAAACCGCAAAATTCCATAAAATTGTAAAGAGGCAGGGAAATATGTTATAATATTTTAATTTATATTTTCCCTATTAAGCCTTTATTCCCACAAAGGGAATGAAAAGTTAGTACATTGTTTTATTCCTGTTTCCATTAATTTTCCTTGCCTTGGTGAAACTACAAATAAGGAATAAACAAAAAGATTAAAAGTAGGAAGAGAAAGCAAGAACAATAATTATTGTTATGACCTAAGTGAATGATTTTGGTCTTGATTATTAGCAGAAGAGCTGTTGCATGGATTTCAGAATTTTATTCACAAACCTCTATAGCTTCTCTAGCACATGCAATCACAGGGAAGGACCCTCACAGTTCTGTTTTATGAAGTAAAACCTGAGAACCAATGACTTGATGTGAATGTTAGGAGCAGCAGATGTACTGAATGATGTACTACTAGGATCATTAAAGGTGATACTAGACAAACGTACAGTACAAGGGTTTTGTTTATCATCATCTTATTTCAAAAACATCATTCTTCCCTCTCAATACATATGTTAATGCTTAAATGCCTGGCAACTCCTTTTAATTCCAGATCTTTTTTTCTGCTTCCAAGCTTATGGATTTCCTACTCACTAAAGACATTTAAGCAGTCCCAGTTATATACTGCTATGTAACAAACCACCTTGAACATACTGGCATTAGGTAACATCAATTTTATTATACTCATGGATTATTGGGGTCAGAAATTCAAAGTACAGCTGGGAGGGTTTGTCTCAGGATGTCTTCACAGCTGCTCTATAAAATCTGGGAATTTGTGAGTGGCTCGGGTGATTCAAATGGCTGAGGTTTGGAATCATCAGCTGGGCTCAGCTGTAACTGGTGACCTACACAAGACATTTGTAGGTGGCTAGGCTTTTTACAGCATAGCAATTGAATTCCAAGAGCCAGCTTCTGCAGAGCAAATGTTCCAAGAACCAAGAGGGAGCTGTGTGGACTTTAATGACATACCCTCAAAAATCAATAACCTTACTTTATTGGTCGAAGCAGTCAAAATCTTACAGTAATTCAAAGGATGTGAGTCATAGACTTTGCCTCCTGATGAGAGGAGTATCATAGAATTTGTAGTCATTTTTTAAAATCACCACATAAATTATGTATAAAGGCTAAAGAGAGAGCACGAACTAATTGCTAAATGTATGAGTAAGAATGTGTTGGGTGTGTTCCATTATTCATTCTCTTTAACAAACAGTCCACGCACTTCAGGGCTAATATCACTACACTCCGGTGGCACCTGAGAAGTCTAAGGGAATCCAGGGTTAAGCCACATGGTACATGATATTGATCTGGGCACAGGATTGGTCCTAGAGGGAGCATTGTTACACATGCTGGGATTACTGGGATGCATTTTTGGAGAGTATTGAATTTTCTTGCCTTTGTCTCTTGGCCTCTGGATATTATCATGTGTGGCTTTAAGCTTCATCTGTTACAGCCATCTTGGTAACAGCTGGAGAAAAAAAGCAACATGTGGAGCAAAGCAGAGCAAAGAGATGCACAGACAAATGGAGTTGGAGCCTTAATTGAAGCATGTCGGCTCAGAGCCCTATTGTTGTACTTTTTTCAATGATATTATGCCATAATTTATTTTTATTGCATTGCCACATTGAGTTGAATTTTGTGTGTTTTATGTATATAACTTGTGTTTAGAAGCATCATTACAGATACTCTGTCTATATGAAAGAGAGAAATTAAATGAACAAAACAATTTAATCCCAAATCCTCTTAACATTTTAATCAGTTAATCCTTTCATAATTTTTTATTGATTCTTTAAATGTGTGTGATTCTAAAATTATTTTAATTGAAGATTGATGGAAACTGGTCCAAAACAAAACAAACAAACAAAACAACCCAAATAATCCAAATCACAGTTCTCAAACATAATTCTGAATTGGTTGCCTAAATGTATTCAATCTGCATTTTGTAAGTAGAGTAGAATTTTGAGAAAAAACTAAACTTTATATTTTATAAATGAATGGGTGACTTCCTTTCAGCCTCATAACCCAGACAAAACATTTTTTCAATCCCCATTTAGAGTTTCAACAAGCTCCTTTATTGTCATGAATTATAGTATGAATATTTGTGCCCTCCCCAAATTTATATGTTGAAACCTAACCCTCCATGTATTGGTACTAAGAGGGGAACCTTTTGGAAATGATTAAGTCATAAGGGTGGAGCCTTATGAATGGGATTAGTGTCTTATAAAAAAGACATCAGCAACCTCCCTTTTCTCGTCAGACATATGAAGATACAGCGAAAAGATGGCTGAATGTGAGCCAGGAAGCAGGCTCTCACCATAGACCTAATCTGCAGGTGCTAGTTCTTAGAATTCCTAGCTTCTAGAACTGTGAGAAAGAAATTTCTTTTGCTTATAAGCCACTCAGTTCAGATATTTTTGTTATAGCAGCCTGGACTAATTTGAACACCATGTAAATACTTCTATCCCTGATTCACACTCTGTTGTGCTTGTGTCTGCCTTCCATTACATTGTGAGCCTTCTGGAGTTCATTCCTTTCTTTTTCTTCAAACATAGTAGATGCTCAGTAGACTGCTGAATTAATAAATGAATGCCTAGATTCAAATCAGGTTAGGGAAACAAAATAAACATTTAAAAGTAACAATCAAAATCTTTTGATTACCTTATAGAGGGTGACTTTTTTTTTCTAGTCCAGTAGTTATATTTTTGTCATCATATTATATAGCAGGATAAGAAATTAAGTTTATTCAAAATGATCATTTAATTATGCATACTTGAAACACGTGAGGCTTAATTAACAATGGTTGATAGTAAATCATCCAGATAAAATATATTAGCTTCTGAATATATGCTAATCCCATGCGTAGGTAGATTATCAATCTAAGTAATTTATTATTTTTCTTGATTTCTTTTTCCCCAAAGTATTCAAGCATTCAAAATGGTAAGATATTACTTATTATAAATGTCTTAGCCCATTCGAAAGAGACAGATTTTTTTTTTAAAAAAATGTTAAAACCTCTCCAAAAGAGTCCTCTTTCCGATAGAGAGGCAGAAGTGGGAGCAAAGAGATGGCTAGGTTAGGCAAAGCAACTAAAAATTCTGACTTAAAAGGCTATGTTCTATGTCCTTGAGCAACTTCTCAAGTCCTTCTGATAAAAAAAATGTACATATTCTTGGAAGGGTAAATTGTCTTTAAAGCAATATGTTAAATTCCTTTAATATTGGGAGTGTTAATATGGTATTCCATATATACACATACACACACACATACATACTCACAAACACAGGTATGTGATTATGTGATGGAAATGATCATTTATATTTTTTATTTTTAAAAATTATCCTTGGAAACCTAAACAATATATTAAGATTTATATATTAATTAAAGATAGTGGAGCTTTAAAAATATTTGGTGGTAGCCGCACCTTTAGCACCCATCCATCTTCCCTATTTCCAACACAGACACCTTTTGTTATTTTCCATTTCAGTTATAATTAATTTAAGAAAGGGAGTTGGGTATTGTTTGTAAATTTTATTAACTGGGATCTCATTCCCAAGAGGTAGTTTTAATTTCTAAAAAGAGCACTAGATTTGAAGCTGGATTCATATCTACACTCTGTTTATATCTCCTTATGGATATTTCAGCAAATTTCTTAGTCTTTCAAAATCTTGGTTGCCTTATCTGTCAAAAGGAATTAAACCTATACATTTCAAACCAATTTTGGTTAAACTTCAATGGGATACAGATTTAAATCATAGAAGGTACACAGTAAATTACTCATTGTTTTCTGTTATTTATTCATAATTTACTTCCTATGGTATACCCCATGGTAGCTCTTTCAAATGCTTTTCATTCTCCAAGCCTTCACTGACATGTTGCATAATTTTGTCTTGTAGGTTTGAAAACAGAAGTTAAATAAAAAAGCACTAACAACTGATTTTTTAAAAAATTCTAAAGACATTAAATATTATGACTAGTGGCTAAATCTCAGGAACACATGTAAATGCTCACTGTTACACACAAAATGAAGAGGCACTTTAAAGATGATTCGCACAAAATCTTTACAGAGAACATGTAGAAGAGCTTGCGTATATAATAGCTAAACTCTCAAATTGTGAAAAGCATACAGTAGTCTATTAAATAGGCATTCCATATAAAAACTCAGTTTTTTTTATTAGATAGGTTTTAAAATCCGCCTTTTTCCTATGCTTCAGGGCTTGCCTACTGTGACAGCCAGAGAAAATACTTCTGCAGGGCCCTTGCTTATATAAACAGCCTTAGTCAGGCACATCAGCACCATTTTGACAACACAAACTCACTCAATTTTATGAAAGAAATGTGCCAGCCAGTGTGAGCAATTCACTAACCAGGCTGCCCTCCTGGAACCAGGTGGCCAGCTCAGGGCCCCCCGAGATTCCCGCAGACACTAGTCTGCATTCTGGAGCTCCTTGAGTACCAACTTCACATCGGTCCTGGCACTAGGCCCTGACAGCACTGCTGGCCCTGGGCAGAATGAGGCGCCTGGAGGAGGATTTAAAACGTTTGAAGAAGGCACTCCAAAGTGCAGGAGATTCCGAAGATGCAGGGCAGGCACGGAAGTCCTAGTTGTTCAGGTTGCTTTTGTTACTTCCTGCAGCAGAGCAGGTTACAGGGGTCACTTAAGAGGCATCAAAAGCTCTGCTTTACTTAAAGTTGGAGAGCTCAGAGCTTTTCCCAAATGGAAGAAGAATTTCTAAAAGCTTAAAATCTAACTTCAGCCTTCATAAGTGGAGTTACTGATTATGTCAAGGATCTGAATAAAAAAATGTACCACATGTATGTAAATATTTTGAGTCCAATTTATTTAAGGCAATGGGTTTGCATAAGTGTTACGATATTTCATTAAATGTAAGATTTCTTTTACTATAACGGCTTTATGTGCCACTGTGAAAATGCTTCCAATCCTAGTTAGGATACAATACAATGCATCAATGATAGTTTTATGGGAGACATAAATGGGTTACATAATCCTCAACTTTGAAATTTCTTTTATGTTATTATGTGAGATTTGGTGATTTTGCTTTCATTATTTGGTGTGTGTGTGTGTGTGTGTGTGTGTGTTATAAGGCACAACTTTAATTACTGTGGATCATTTTCTTTCTTTGCTTAGGTACCATAAAATGCATTGTTTTGACAGAAAATGCACAATTTTGGTTATCCTAACAATCCAACTCATGTCTTACTGCTGTTTCCATACCTTTTCTCTTTTGGTGTTTCAATACTAATCGTGTAAACATTTTCAAAATATGTTAAATGGCAGTGAAACTGAACACCCATAGTACCAACAATTGATAATTGATAAGAAATCCACCAATTTGCAAATAATATGAAAACCCATGTTGAAATTCATACATGCACAACATGAAAGAAAATGTACCCTAAATTTGGAGAAGGGTTGTTTGACTTTGATAGCAGGTTAAAACATTTCACAATAATCCTGCTCGTAGCATATGGCTTTGAGGACTCTGTTGTGGCAGACAGTTCCCTTTGAGCCCAGGCTCACCTCATCTTTGCGTTTTCCCATCTCAAACACCTGCCATACGCATGTCCACTTTCGGCCTCCAGGTCTGCTACTCTCACTTGGTTGCTCACTAGTGCTTGGAAGATAAACCACTCCCTTCTCCCACTCCACCCTTGCCCACTAGCAACCTGCAACCAATGAGGAACCAGGAGCAAACTAACAATGTTCTAGGCACCTGTCACCTGTCCTTCAGTGAAGGAGGCATTCTGCATGCTTCTCGGAGGAGCCAGTGAGTCGTCTCTGGAGGCATCTTTACCTACTGCGAAGGACCTGTGATGATAGCTTTCCTCATTCCCCTGCTACTCCTACACCCATTTCCTGGAATTACCTCCAAAATTAACTGCACCCAAGTCTTTGTCTAAGACTCTGCCTCTGGGGAACCATAGACAAAACCAAGTCACTGTTTTACCCTCATCAGATTCTTTTGGGGGAAATGTAAATTATCAAAGTATATTTTTTATTAATTGCAAATGACAAAGATTCAGATTTCATGTAGCTCTGAAGGACAGTGATTTTTTTTTTTTAGTTTGAAGAAAAAGGTGCTATGACTAGCTCAATAGATGTACTAATGTCATGCATGGATTGTCATATGGAAAGTTAACAAACTTAGCAATCATATCATATTTACATTTCTTCCACAGGTGTTCTTTACAGTTTCTTTGTTGTCCTGATGATTCCATTATTAATGAGGTAAATGAAGTTTGGCACATGCTCACTCTGTATCAGACGTGTTTTTTTAACAACAGGCAATGAACACTACATCAGGACCACTGCATGGCTGAAAAATACTTCTGACTATAAGATTCTTTCCGCTTTCATTTACAAACTGCAATAAAATTGCATTTGTTTTGTTGGGGTAATGGTTTTCAATTTTTTTAAACATAAAATTACCTGAGATTGTTTCCAAAATGTAAATTAAGCCTTGTCTATTGGGACTCTGATTCAGAAAGATTGGACAAGAATCAGGAATCAACATTTATAACCAGAAGACAAATATCCATAGATATCACTTTGAGAAACTGGTTTAGTGCCTCTGGAGAAAAAGTGTCGTTGAAAAAAAATTTTTAAATACCTGTGTGAAGATTAATAAATAGAAACCTCATTTAATGGGTGAAAAAATGTGAAGGTATTAAGAATCACAAATTGGTAGTTACAAAATAGTCACAAGGATGTAAATTATATGAAATACAGTCAATATCGTGATAACTATGTATATTCCAGTTGTGTGTTAGATTTATTAGGGTGATCACTTCATAAGTTCTATAAATGTCGAAACACTGGGTTGTACACCCGAAACTAATAAAATAGTGTACATCAACTGTAATAAAAAATAAAACATATTCTTTTTAAAAGAAACCTCTTTTAAATTGGAATTGGGAGTGCCTGTAGGGAGAGCTCTTGCAACCTACCACTTATCATCAATTACACTATAGAGCAGTGGTTCTCATTCGTGGGTCGCGACCTTTTTGGGGGTTGAACGACCCTTCCACAGAGGTCGCCTAAGACCATCGGAAAACGCATATATAATTACATATTGTTTTTGTGATTAATCACTATGCTTTAATTATGTTCAATTTGTAACAATGAAATTAGGGGTCACCACAACATGAGGAACTGTATTAAAGGGTCGAAGCAGCCCTAACCGGTTTGGCTCAGCGGATAGAGCGTCGGCCTGTGGACTCAAGGGGCCCAGGTTCGATTTCGATCAAGGGCATGTACCTTGGTCGCAGGCACATCTCCAGTAGGGAGTGTGCAGGAGCCAGCTGATTGATGTTTCTCTCTCATTGATGTTTCTAACTCTCTATCCATCTCCCTTCCTCTCTGTGAAAAATCAATAAAATATATTTAAAAAAAAAAAGGGGGTCATGGCATTAGGAAGGTTGAGAACCACTGCTATAGAGGAAAGGATATTCTTCTCAACTCCAGCAAAAAGATGCTTTTCTATTCTACAATTTCTGCAGGAAGAAGAGTTTCTCCTCCCTCAGCCACCACTCTGCCAATGAAAGGCTGTTACAGTTCAGCCAATGAAAAGCCACTACACTTCAAACTCCCAGTCTCTCCCAAAGGATTATTTGTTTACAACAGCCCCTCTGAACACCCCCTTTCTTCTATATAAGCACATTCCTTTCCTTTGTTCTCCGGACGTGCTTGTGGTTCACCATTAAAAAGCATGTCCCAAATTGCAACTCTTTGTTTTTCTCAAATAAACTCATTTTGCTAGTGAAATACCTGGCTAATTTGGGGCATCTGGCTAGTTTAAGGTCAACACCGGTTTATTGTCTTCTCTCTCACTAGCATTCAAAATGGAATAAGGGAAAGAGAGAGAAATACAAAGAATTTAACTTTCTAAACTACTTTAATAGCACTCTAAATACTAATCAATCAGTGTCATTTATGAATGATAAGAAATTTTGGTGATAAAGGATTTTATCTACCTTTTGAAAAGTAAACCAGTATTTGCTTTCTCATGCAACCTTTGAAATAAATATCTAAAAACGGTACAGGATTTGATTAAAGTCAATTTATTAATTCAAAATAATTTTACATATTTGTATTCCTAATGTGAGCATCTTTTATTTTTAAGCTCAAGATGTCTAATTTCTTACATTCTATTCCCATGTATTACACATTTTTTATAAGTGTGTAGCAATTTCTTTAAACCATTACATTCAGAACTTTACAGCTGACACATAAGTGTTAGGCAAACTGTTCAATTTTGCCAGTGTTGGCATCTGTCTTTGTCATGTTATTTGAATAGTTCATGTTTTGTCTTTTTATAAAAATGAGGGAGTAACAAAAATAAAAATGCTGATAAAAATTATATGCTTAGGGTAGAGATGGTCGTCATTTGGGGTGTTACAGACAAAATGTGGTCTTAGTGAGAGGACACTGGATTTTGCAGGTGGAGTATGTTCACATATGAAAAAACAAACTTCAGCATTGGTACCACATAAAGCTGAGCCTAGGGATCCAAACCTGGAAGGTCCTTAAGGTTCTTGGTTGAGAGTATTGCTACAGACTCTTTTTCTAAAAAAAAAAGTCAATGTCCATATTTTTTTAGAGAAAACGTCCCTAAAACTAAAGTGATCTTTACACTCTATGTTCAATGTTTAGCTTAGTCTGCTGCCGAATCCATTTTTCAACATTTAAATTTCTCTGTTAAATTCTCTTAAAATATGCTGAGAAAACTATCATTTGAGATAACTAGATTAGAAAAGTTGTTTTTAAAAATTAACCTGTTTTATTGTTTTTAAAAATCATATGCTTTTGTAACAAGATCATATTTTGAAATATTAAGATGTTGCACCTGTTATAACTATTTGCTGCTATCCCTCCTCTTCAGGCAACTGAGAGGGCTTTTCTATAAATACTGCCCTCAGATGGTTACCAGACAAATGAAAAGGGATGGTTACTACAGAAAACCAATTCAACACTTCTTTTGGGTTTCAAAATAGGTTTTTGAAATTGTAGCAGAATGAAGGCTCAGTTGCAAGAGTTAAGGTATTGCAAACCAAAGACTGGAAAGTAAGAAAAATGCCCATTTTTGTATTGCTTTCTACCTCCTTTCTTTCCCTGTCTCTCTCCCCCCTTCTCCATCTCACTGGGAAGAATTAAATGTAAGGTTGGGGATTTAAATACGGTGAGTGTGTCACTGAGGTTTGATTCTTGTGTCCCCTCACCTTCTCATCAAGTATGGGGATCTAAAAGTATAGCAACCTATTCAGCACTTTCCATTTCAACACCAAGGGAGCCGTGAGTATTACCCAATAAATATTGAGCATGTACCATCTACTTCATATATATCAACTTATTTAGTTCCAACAACCTTGAAAGGTATGTGTCATCATCATCATCATCATCATCATCATCATTTAAAAACTGTAGAAGCAGCAACCATCCTCTCCCACAACTCAAACACAGCCCAAATGTGACAAGCAGTTTAGAAGACAGAGGTTTCTTGTGACGTCCTGAGGAAGGGCCCCACACCCAAGTCTCCAGAGCACCAGCAAGGCACAGGAGAGCCTACAAAACTCCCATGCCCACTTCTCACACCCAACACATCTAAGGGCTCAGAAGTATCAAGAGAGGATCAAAGGATAATAAGGGACATTGGAGTTGGGGAGAGGAGGGTGCAGAATAAATATTCTAACCAAGGGGGACCATTGGAAACTTGGACAATAACCATAATGCCAGAAGCTCCTACCACCTGTACCCCACAGCTGATGTAGACAGCAACATGTGAAAAGGGAAGTGAGGGGAAAACAGACTATGTCAGAAATGACCAAGAAAGTCAGATATGACACTAAGCCCAGTTACTGAGATGTCAAGTGACATACTTGCACACCTGAATGGTAAAATATGTTTTAAAAGTGCCATATCACCACCCATTGTACGGCCCTCAGGAATTCACAAGCAAAAAACAAACAAAAACAGCAAGAATTTATTCTATGATTAGGTATTTCACAATGACTTTTACTCACCAGAAATGGAACCACCCCATCCTTGTACCACACTTATTCTTTGACTTAAAGAAAAAACAACCCCTTTGCAAGTTTTTGGGAACAAACTATGTGTGCAGTGAGTATAATATGTGTACAATAATTTCAGTCCATGAATACAATATCTTGTATTGTTTGGGAGGTTTACAGAGTCCATGTCATAAACATTAATGCACTAAATCATGACAATAGCTCCATGAGGTAGGTATTATTAAATTTACAGGTGAAGTACCTGAGACTTAGAGGTCACGTGACATGTCCAAGGAAACATAGCTTATGACAAAACAGGCTCAAAGCCAGCCCCTCTGATGTACATAATTTTTATGCATAACACATACTATAAATAAAGAGAGAGAATAACTTATATATGTTCAACTCATCAAGGGAAACAGAAAAATTAGGTCATTAAACATGTCCCATGAATTTTTTGCTTGAAATACTTGAAAGCTGAGTTTTTTTACTGATAGGTCTGTTCATTTCTAAGTAAATGCTGGTGATTACTTCATTCTTGTGAAATTATATTTCAGATTAAATCTCCCTTTAAAAAATTTTCCTAGATTTTCAAATTGTGATCAACACAAAAATTGTCTATGTATATGTCATAGGAAAAAAATGTTCACTAGGTTCTATTGCTCTTGGCACTTCCAAGACATGATGCCCATCTCCAGCACCCAAAGCTGAATACTTGAATAGGCTGACTTAAATGAACAACAATGTGTTAAGTATTGCATTGTAAAATGTCACATGAATTTGTAACAAGAAAGCAGATAGTTACTGATAAATATTTTGTAGTTATATAATTTACTTGTTGACAGGACACAAATGGCTCAAACTTTACAAATCTGATTTATCGTAGTCAAATCCTATTTCAGAAATAGGTTAACTGAAATTCAGATACACCTACATAAATATTTCAAAACAACCTTAATAGTAAAACCTTCCTCTCTGATCAAATGACTTTTAGGTTTTCATTTATCTTACATCTTTAATTTCAGTGGAGAAAAGGAGCATTTTTCCTTACTATAAAAAAACAAAAACCTGGTTGTTCATAAAACAAAATGTTTAACGATCTGATAATATAGTAGTGAAATGTTAAGACAGCACACCTTGTGATTAAATGGAATAATTTGATCACACAATGAAAAAAAAGAAATCAACACAAGAAAGAATGATGTATTTGAGAACATTTTTAATAAATAATGTGACAAAATTACTTTTTTGATTACTGGATTTTCAGTATGCAAAATTATGGCTAAAAATAAGAGGCTTCTTACATGAACATAATGAAAACATTAATCACATGGATTGTTCCCTTAGTACTGCACACCCTTTCTATGTAACTTTTCAATTATCTAAGTGAACACATTTAGTTTTTGGTGAATACCAGCTTTTTTTTTTTTTTTTTTTTTTTTTTTTTTGTGGCTCCGTTTTGTTTGGCTTTGTTTTCCAGTGGGTCAGGCCTGATACCTGTGTAGAAATAAGTGTACATTTTTTTCTTCAAATAGCACCAATTACAAAGTCAATAAAATTTGTATAATGACAAAAAAGGACCATACAGTCAGAGGGCATCATTTGGCAAATCAAAGCACATAATGCCTCTATTTGAGCTTATAAGGAAATCTTGTAAGTTTTAACATTGGCCACAACAAACTTAAATCTCTTTTTCCTTAAGTCCAGGAAAAGTAAGAACCACTGGGTTTATGGCCCACAATAAAGTACGCACGTTACTTCACCATCTGTCATCATTCAAATATTCCAAATACAAACATAGAGCATTAACAAAACAGGTTAAAAACGCTTCTCAACATTTTTTTTTCAATAAGACAAAAAGGTTAATAGTTACAATGGTTTACAAATAAAGTTTAGTGATTGTGCTTTTAAAACCAAAAAAAAAAAAAAAGTTTAAAAAACAGTGCATTACAAAAACAAAAATCAGACTTCCTTAAGTGGCACTTCTGAAAGTTGAACTGACACTACCAGAAGAAATTTAGGCCAGTTAAGATAGCGATGTTCTTATTCAATTGGTCATTAAAAACATCCATTTGTTTGTAATATGCAGTTTTAATTGGTTTTTAATTGAAAAATAGAGTAAGGTTTTTGCTAGGCTTACTTATGACTATGACTAGACAACCAGAGATCCAACTGGCTTCCCCCTACTTATCGAAAGGACGAACATTTCCAATAAGAATATACTTCAGTGATTGAAATGAAGTGAAAAAAAAAGTATCACCAGGGGTTGCAAAGAGAATATATTTACAATGTTTCTACCCCATTCAAATTAATTGTGGTTATTCTGCATTTGCTATATTTTTATTTTCTCCCAGGAAAGGGTGGTATGAAAGACTGATTTTAAAATCACGTGACAATGAAGTATGTTTTAATTTGCATTAGCAGTTGGTTATAGAAAGATTATATCTTCAGAGCCCTTGGCATGAGGTTGATTAATCAATTTTGTATCTTTGATCAATATTTTGCTATAAATTGGCTTGGTATATAAGCAGTGCAATGCCATTATCTCAGGGGCAAAATGCAGAAGAACTATTCTGTTCCTTTCTGCTGACTGATGACGGAAGCAAGAATTCAAATACTTCCCTTGCTGGAAGTAAGTGTAATGGTTTGTTCCAACAGTGAGAGGACTAGGGTGGTTCCTCATAGAGATAGGGATCAAACAACAACAAGAAAACCCCAGTAAAATTTTTAAAAATGGTATTCCAGTAAGAGGACAATTTGTACACTCTGATTGCACTGAACATTTTATCTGGCGTCATGTGTCATCAGACATGAGGCATCTTGAGTGACAGTTTTCACATTAGATCTCGCAAGCCTCTCTGGTTGTCTTCAGCTTTCAGTTTCCTGTAAGAGATAAGTTCTTTTTAAGTTTGAAAATAAATCTTAGAGTATTATATTTACATGGTTTTATTCTTATGGTTTTTGTTTTTCATTCTTTCACTAGCATACATTGGAAAGAGTTCATGGCAACCGATTCATTTGTCAACTTTAATTGGTTTTGAAAGCAAATCCAATAGTTCTGTAACAAGTACCAACTGCGTTCCACACAGTGTCTCTGTGTTGCGGGTGTGGTGCTGGGGAGAGAGGAGCAGTAGTAGGCTGAGTTCTCTACTCCTCCTATCCCAACTTAGCATTATAGCTAAACTTTTACTGTTTTTAAATATTGGAGTCATCTATATACTCATCTATATTCATCCCACAAAAGGGCTCTTCTTTAAAAAACAAAAAAACAACACAACACTTGAATAGCAACTTCTATAACAGTATTTGCAGGAGGAAAGTATTCTTATTCTAAACCTCAAAATCCAACTACATTGTGCATGATGAGAAATTTAATCAAATATAATTACTTATAATTTTAATCTTGTATTATTTGAAGTTACAGTTTAACACTCCTTTAACAATATACTTGTGATTAAATATACAGTTGACCCTTGAGCAACATGGGTATGAGCTGTGTGGGTCTATCTATACACAGATTTTTTTTCAATAAATACTGTATAGGTATTTTCTCATCCTTATGATTTTCTTAATAACATTTTATTTTCTCCAGCTTAATTTACTCTAAAAGTCTAACTTATAATATATATGGCATACAAAATATGAGTTAATTGACCGTCCATGCTATTGGTAAGGCTTCCAGTCAACAATAGGCTATTAGTAGCTAAGTTTTGAGGGGATCAAAAGTTACACATGAATTTGTTCACTGCATGGGCAGGAGGGTTCGAAGTCCCTAATTGCCCCGTTGTTCAAGGGTCAACTATATCTGCAAAAAAAAAAAAAAAAAAAAAAAAAAAATTTGTCCTCAACTTGCTTTCTTATGAAATGGAGGAAACACAATCTTAAAATGGGAGGTGATTTTAAATATTATAAGATTGCCAACTCTGTTTGATACCTTTTTATAGATTCCAACAAAAAAACTCAAGAAATGTTCTCTTCCACATGGAAAAGTCAGTGTCAGGACTGTAGGTGAAAAATATAGGGTCAAATCAGCTGGATTGACCCCAGTGATCACTAGGGTGGTAGATAACACAGGCAGAATACCCTCACTCACATCATATAACTGTCAATTACTGGGTTTTTATAACTTACTACAATACTATGAATTATAATTATTTTTAGATCAATAGTTCTTATTTCCTAAGAACATGCTTGCCATGTAAATTTCTTATCTGAATGAATACCTGTAGATGAATGTGAACACTAGATCTACAAGGAAACTATTATTACCATTTAAAACTTTAGAATGCATTTCAAGAAAATAATTATTTTTTTCAGAATTACAGTTTCTGGCATCACTGATATTAGGGTTTGTGATAAAAAATAACATTTCTATAGACTGATAGATGCTCCTGACTTTAAGGCTGATATAATAACTAGTCTAATGTTGAGAGATGAAAAAAAGTTATAGATACCTCTAATTCTTCATTATTATCTCCTCCTCTTTCATATCCTCCAAGAACTTGCATTTCTGCAATATTTCTTCGACCTACATTTGCTTGTTCTCTTTGTCTGCTTCCTGATCCCCTTGATGACATTGAGCTTGAAGAACTAGGATCTCTGGGATTATTGGATGTCGGAAAAGTAGGTCTACAGTAAGGTAGAATATCCTCTGTGTAATGAAATATGACAAGTGCATATGAAAATCATTGTACATCTTTGTTCTATAATGTATCACTCATGTCTATAATTCTGAAGGGGGAAGCATCAATGTTTTTGAGGACTAACTAAAAACATTTTATAACAATAACAAATAAGTCAGCACCGGATTTTGTAAATGAAAATAACAAATCTTGCTGTTTTCTTAGTAGGGGTTGGATTCCACTCAAAAGCTCTTGTCCACCTCAAAATCACTTGAGAACAACATCTTTAAAGAAGTAAACCAAACCTGGAGTCAAATTTGGTTTCCAGTTCTATATTTCACCATGTGATCTCGGGTTGTTTCAGGCTTTAGTTTTCATTTTTCTAAAAATACCCTCAGGAGCTTTTAGTATTCATTTGAAAACAGAAGAGACAGTAAAATACCTATGTAAACTCTGAAGAATTATTCTAGGGCACTTAATAGAAACAACGCCCAGTCTCCTCTAACTTCAAAAAACAAGCCACTCCAGATAAATATCACATGATCTCACTCATTTGTGGACTATAATGAACAACATAAACTGATGAACAAAAACAGATCCAGAGACAGAGAAGCATTGATCAGACCGTCAAATCTCAGAGGGAAGGTAGGGGAGGGTGGGGGTAAGGGGGAGAGATTAACCAAAAGACTTGTATGCATGCATATAAGCCTAACCAATGGACACAGACAACAGGGGAGTGAGGGCATGAGTGGCGGGGGGGGGGGGGGGGGGGCGCAATGGGGGGATAAGGACACATATGTAATACCTTAATCAATAAAGAAATTAAAAAAAACAAAGAAACCCCAAACAAGTCACTCCAGTTAACTGACGTCTCCTGAATGTCTATCTCCATACTCCTTTAAATCTGTTTCTAGTTCTGTTGATGCATCCTCCAACCGCTCACTTAGCTCCAAAGCCTGTCCACTCTACCCTTTGGACACCAAACACATAAAAAAACAACAACTCTTCTACATGTAGTTTTGTTTTCCTTCCCCAAGTACTTCCTCTGTTGACCACATGGTATGAATGAAATCTGGTTTCCACCGAAGTTCTCTCCACAGAAAGGAGGATGGCTTGCCTGTAGCTCACTAACACCAGCTCTAACTCATTGTATAAAAACATTCTCTTCTGGTGAAAGCCAAACCATATCCTTATGGAGCCTGTTTAGGCTCCTTAATGCCACCTTTCTCCTTCCATTCTATTCATCACAGCTTTCACTCCCGAAACAGACTTCTGACTCACTAAGGTTTCACAGTCCATGAGGACCACTTCTTCTGCAACTTAACTTCATAGAACTTGGTCTCCTATAACCTTCACCTTTTGTCCCTAGCAACCTCTTTACCTCTATTGACTTTAGTTTTTGACAAACTACAATATGATAAAAGCCTTCTCTTGCTAAAAATTTTCCCCTTAAGCTTGTGTGCTACATCAATTAATACCTCTTTCGTCATTGCTCAGCAAAGCTTCTTGAAAAGTAACTTGAACTCTATTGGTAGATGCAATTCCCATTCACTCTGTATTCCAGGGAAATCTACTCATGCCCACATTACTACAATGAAACAGAAAAGTCACTGTTGACTTTGATAATGCTAACCATGCTTCATTCTTCTCTGGCCTTAATCTGGAAACCACTATCAATTTAAACATTACTACTCTCTTAGCTTATGGTCCTCCTTCCTTCTTGGCCAGACTTCTGTGGGTTTTTCTTATGCAGTGCCTCTTCCATATTGATGCCCTGCAGATTTCTACTTTTAGCCCAGTGTTTGTTCATATACATATTCCCACTCTGGATGATTTCATCCATTCTCACAGACTATAACCTCTTCTGTAATATAACTGTCATGAGAGTGGGTATTTTTATCTGATTTTGTACTGATATACTATCAGCTTGACATATGACAGGTCTTCAATAAGTAGTTTTGAGTGAACAGGTGAGTGGCTTTAACTACTATTTATTATGATGAATCATTCATTTATATTTCCAACCTGTGAACTATGCTCTGAATTTTAGGCTCCTACAGCCAGGTCAATTGAACATTTCCTCTTGAGTGTCCCTCAGACTCAACACATCCAACATTAATTTCATCATGCTCACTCCCCTGAGATTTATTCTTCCTCTGTGTTCTCAAGCTTAGCTAATAACATCACTAATCATTAAGACATCAAAAACAACAAAAAAATGGAATTATTTTAGACTTTTTCTCTTCCTTCCAATAACCTTAAATGGACAATTCCACACATTCCAGCTTATAACAAGTGAGGCTGATTTTGAACTCTAAAAAGTATCTTGAATTTTCTCTTTCAATGATCCCTGTTCTGATAGCCTGGTTTATATTCTCTACATCTCCTGTCCAGGAATTGTAAATATCTCTTAACAAGTCTCTGCCCTTTGAGTTATTCCCTTCTAAACCATTTTCATTAAGCCACCATTTTCTTACAAGAACTGCAGGATCTCTATGACTTAAGCAAGCTTACATTTACCTCAAGAGTTTCACCTTTACTATCTAGTGGTACTGAATTTCTTATAGTCTCCTCAATGTACCTCAAAGCTTTTCTCTCTTTTTTTTATATTTTCTTTTACCCAAGGATGAGTTTTTATTGATTTTAGAGAGAGGGAGGAAGGGAGAGAGAGATGTGAGAGAGGCATATTGATTGGCTGTCCTGACCTGGGATTGAACCCACAACCCAGGTATGAGCCCTGACTGGGAATTAAATCTGCAACCTTTTGGCATACAGGATTATGCTCCAACCAACTGAGCCACCTTGCCAGAGCTGTACCTCAAAGCTTTTCATGCTGACTTTCTCTGCCTGAATACTCTATCCACTCTTCTCACCCAAGCTAAATTTCACCCATCCTGAACACTCAGCTATGTATCATTTCTACCAGGAAAGATCAAGAAGTTTTTCTTTACACTTCCCAAAAGATTGGGATAATTGTCCCCTCTCTGGACTATCAAGCATCATGACACCATGAACATTATACCAATTATGAATATATCTGTGAATCTATAGATAACCTGTCTCCCTCTCTGATTATAAGATCCCTGAAGTCAAGGTTCATGCTTATATATAAATTTCAGGACTAGTATGATGTTTAATAACACAGTTGATGTTTGATATAGGTAAAAATAAATTGAACCAATTGAGTAAATGTCCGCCAAAAGACCAGACATTCTACTCCCTTTAATTAAAAACAATCATTTGTTACACATCTAACTCAGGGTGCTTCTTTCATTATAAATAATTATAGCAATGCATAGAAATATTAATTTAACGACACACAGAGGTCTATGGTTCAAATAAGACTTTGGGAAAGCAAGACATATAAAATAGAAACTGGTCATATATAACAGTGTTTTCCATGGAAAAAGGCTTCCTTATTTGTAGAGTGATTGTTCAAGTGTTCTTTCATTAGAAATATTTTTACAAGATAGAGGACAACTTAATTGAATTTGTGAAGATTGATAAAAATAACTTAGTCCTTTGTTCTAATTCTGCATACACCAAGATCTTTCTGGGTTTATAAAATTATTTCCTGAAGAAAGCCAACTACGTGGGAGGGAGCTTGTTTATGAGCAGCAAATTGGTCCATACTTTCAGGAAAGATACAAATCTAATAATTTAGAGCATGATATTTCGTTTATGAATCATAACTTGGAGTATAGTTACCATAAGTCAAAAATTCAGATAATCTTTGGCTTAACTGATAAAAAAAGTTAAGTGTTTTAAACTGATATTGTGGTGATGTCACCAAGTACTCTGTGAACATGTAGTAGAGACATCTGTCTGAAATGCACAGCTTTGCTCAGCACTTCACTGCCAAGTCTGGCCCTAGGTCAAGAGTTCAGGTTTCTGTCACAGAACAAAGTGAAACTGTCCTCCATATGGAAGGAAGTTGCTAACGGCCCAGTGCCCATAAAAAACAGAACAACAGATTGATGTCTGATCTTACCAAAATATATCTATTAAAAGAGAGCAGTAAAGTGCCCTTTTAAGCTTTTTGAGATTCATTTCCCTATCACTTTTTCCTGACTCCTTCATCAATAACCTTCCTTTTCTTGTATCTCTTCCTCTAAAATGTTTTTTTCTTCTTAGTCTATAATAATGTTCACATACCTTTCCCTAAAACATTCTCACAGATTCTGCCTTCCTGCCAAACCCTTTCCCCACCTTTTTTTCTCTCCCCAACCTTCTAAAAAGAGCCTGTGCTCACCATCTCCCTTCCACAATTTCCATTCACTTTCACACCCCTGCAGTCTGTGTTTTATTCTGACTACTTCACTGAAAATAGTTCTTCTGAATGTCACACATAAACAACATGTTGCAAAATCTTTGTATTCTCCCCTACCTAAACCGTGGGCCACCATTCACATTCCACTTTTATTTTTGTGGCATTTCATATTTCTTCCTATCTTAAAATTTCCTCCTCCATTCTTTCTAGGATATTATTCTCTCTAGTTTGGATACCTTATCTATTTTATATCTGAGTGGGTCCTTCTCAGTTTGCATCATAGAATTTTGTTCCTGTGCCTACTCTTTAAATATGATCATCCCTGACTACTGGTGTGCACATTCTCACAGAGTATATTGTACCCATCTCTTTCCAACTTCACATCCATTTCATATAAGTAGCTTGAAACCAGCCTTTTTGGAAGTAATTACACAAAAGAAGGATATGGCTACAAATTAGGGTTTTGCTTTGTTTTCCTCCTAGAAAATCGATTACTATACATTAACTAGTATGTCGCTGTTGATAATGTGGCCTCTGTAATTCATGCAATTTTTACCTTTGTAATAGTTCTCACATCCTCTCTCTAGTTGTAACCTTTCTCCCGATCTTTAAACTTAGTTCTCTAAAGTCTTATTGATTTTTTTCCATATCTGTATTCTTGACAGCATCTTACTCTATTCAAAACTGAAATTTTTTCCCCATCACATCTCTGATTTTCCCTGTTTTGTCTAAATTGCTTAACACAATTATGTTCCACTAATCTTACAGGCCATCTAATTAACACTTGAGTAACTTTTTTTCCCCACTCCATTATTTTATTTTAGTTTTCTATATTCAATTAGTCACCAAGTCCTATGGGGCCTATCTCTGAAATACCTATGTAGGCTGTTCTCTCCTCTTTATTGCACAACTGATTTAACTCAATACTTTCATAATTTATATCTAGAGTATTTTCAATTTTCTGATATTTTCATTTACCTGATTCTAGTCTCTTCCTTAACTATAACATGCTGCCAGTTATTTTTCTAAAATACAAATCTGATTATATATTTTATTACTCAACATTATTTGCTGGCTCACTGCTGCTTATATTATATATCCCAAACTCTTTAGCATAGTATTCCTGGCCTTCTCACCTGGCCCAGCCACCTTTCTAGTTTTATCTTTTGCCATGTGTCTCTGGCCCCAATATCCTATTCTCCAGGCAAACTGGAAAGGAGTGCTCACTAAACATTCAATTTCACACTTCTATAATTTTTTCTACCTATTTCCTTTACTTGCTCTTCCCTTCTCCCTATTTAATCTGTGGAAATCATGTTTTCTTTTTTTGAAATACAACTCAAGTGGCATCTAAGGAAGTCTTGTATAATGTATTGGAATGAATTGTTAAAAATTATTTGGGTATATGCATATCTCCTCCATTAGAGAGCAAATTTCTAAATCTTACTGCTTTTCATATGGCCCTGGAGAACCTAACAGCATACCTTGCAAATATGTGTTCAATCTATATATGTTTGGTGCTTAAATAATCAGTACCTTGGATGAGATGAGTCTTTGCTGGTGGAAGGTCCCGTTTTGCTGCCTTGTTTCCGCGTCCTTTCCCATCATTTTGCTGTTCCTGTGCTTCTCTGGGTTCACCTGGATTTGTTCGCATTTCAGCAACTTGTCTTCCATCCAATACTTCCCTCCCCTTATAATTGCCTCCTTTTCTATCCGATGATCTGTCTGTTCTTGCTTCTATACAGGGAAGTTTTGGCACCATGACAGGTCGTACTTCCAGCTGTGCCTTGGATTGGACAGTGGGTGACTTTATAGCAGGTGGTGGCACAGGAGGAGGTGGAAGATCTAAAAAGAAATGTTTAAATACTGTAAAAGTCTGCCATTTATAAAATAAACAAATATTAGAAATATCATTGGAATTACATTCATCTGGGACTAGAACGATTGAAGGCAACCAAGGAATAAGAAGACCAATGATTTTAATGTACTTTTTATGTAGCACAGAAATATTGATTCACAGAGCTGAGGCTTATAGATTATCTAGTCTTAGGGTAGCTAATATAGGCATAAATGCTGTAATATCCCCAACCTCCCAACCACTACAGATCTTCCTAATTGATTTCAGCATAATGTTGCTGATTCCAAATACATACCCTTAGTCCTTCAGACAACCACTTCAAATTGATTGAAGTTGGCACTTGAGTTGAGGCGTATTTGCTATCTCTAATCTAGCCTAAATCCTTTCTTATTTTGAACAGGGAAACTCAACAACATGGATGTTAAATTATTTTCCAACCTCAAAGGTAGATGTGACCAGAACCAGGACTAATGTCCGCAGATTCTTAATTTCTGGCTCAGTGTTCTTTATACTGTTTCATTCTATCACATATTTATAATCCACCATTCATTGATAGGAATCTCTTAACTTTGTATATGCAACCATAGGTTTTAAATCAAATAATCACTGGAATAAATATAGAATAATTTCATCTATCTATCTATCTATCTATCTATCTATCTATCTATCATCTATCTATAGTTATAGCTATATGTTAATGTTATATATAATAGAACATTATATATAATTCAATTTCTTATATTATAAATACAATTAAAAGATACTTAAGTATAAAATTTGAAATTTAGAAAATTTATTTAAGTGGTATTATTTTTTTAAATAACTCTTATGTATACTCTAGGGAGGAGAAATATGTATCCTTATGATAGTTGGTAAGTTAGAAGAATATGAAGAGATTATAGTTTTAGGTTTTTTTGGCTGTTATGTAGATGATGGATTTTGAATCCAGTAGACTATTAGGTTGTTCATAATAGTTCATAAAAATAATAACAGGGGATAGAACTATATTAGTGGCTATTCAGATGGCTGTTCAGATGTCTTTGACAGAGATTAAGGAAGAAAAGTCAATATTATTTAATAATCAACCAAATACAGTAGGAAAGGGAAAGGAAAGAACCTATAAAACTTTTAGGTTTTTTGTCATAGTTGACTAGGTAGATGAGAGAACAATCACTGAAGATAAATAATGCAGGGATGAGGAAGCGGTGTTTTATGAAGAAACACTGTAAATTCAATTTCATTTTATTTTATTACTAGTGACCTGGTGTACAGATTTGTGTACATTGAAAGGAAATTATTAGAAGGTGGCCAGAGGGGTGGGACTGGGTGAGATGGGCCAGACACACCCTGGAGCCAACCTCCCGAGGTCCCTCCCCAGCGTCGCAGAGTGAGCGGGGTCCCTCCAGCAGGTGGGGTCCCTTGGTCTGGCCTGCACGGGTCGGGCAGAAACCGGCTCTCCCACATTCCCCCAGGGGTCCTGGAGTGCAAGAGGGCACTCTGCAAAGTTGCTGTCATACAGGATGTGGAACACAAATGCAAGTGTGCAGTAAACCAGATTCAGGGCTGACAGTGCCCCAGCAACAACATAACCCATGGCTGAAGGTGAAATCACGTGGCCCCACAAGGAATCGGGCTCCCTCCTCTCTGGTTTCAGGGTGCGTCACCTGAGAACTGCTGCTGCCAAGTCACTGCAGCTTGGCAGCTGCTGTGTTGAGCATCTGCCCCCAGGTGGTCAGTGTGCATCATAGCAACTGGTCGGATGGTTGGACACAGCATATTAGCCATATATACACACACACATACATATACATATATATTATTATTTTAAAAAAATATTTTTTATTGATTTCAGAGAGGAAGGAAGAGGGAGAGAGAGAGAGAAACATCAATGATGAGAGAGAATCATTGATTGGTCACCTGCTGCATGCCCCCCACTGGGGATTGAGCCTGCAACCCAGGCATGTGCCCTGACCGGGAATTGAACCATTGACCTCCTGGTTCATAGGTCGATGCTCAACCACTGAGCCATGCCGGCCGGAATGTATGTTCAATTTTAGAAAAGTGAGTAGGAGAAACCTTTGAAGTACACAGATAGAGATATCCAATAAAATCTGAATTTCAAGAAAGGCCAAAACCAGAGATACAGAGATTTGGGAATTATCAGCATAGTTATGTTCTTTCTTAATTCATGACTTTAGAAATGGTATTTTTTTTAATAAGCATAACCAATGGATGCAGACACCAGGGGGGTGAAGGCATGAATGTGAGTGGGGTCGGGGGCAATAGGGGATAAGGCCACACATGTAATACCTTAATCAGTAAAGAAAGAAAATAAAAGAAATGGTAATGTTTTTACATTTAGATATTTAATGTCTATGTGATAGAATAAATCAACTAAAACATTTATAAAACATCTATTAAATGTTTAGTATTATAATATTAACTATAAAATTTTAAACAAAAAATACATATTTACGTGGTAAAAAATTTTAAAGTTTGTAAGATCTTAAAAGTATGACCCCCTCAAACCTCCCAACCTCCATTTCAAACACTCAATATGATTATGCAGAAATGATGTTTGACTAGTTTTTTTATAGATCATTCCAGAAATTATTTATTCACATAAAATGGGAATAAACAAGTCAAATAACATCAGGGAGCACCTTTCACTTCTGAAACTATGGGATTATATACAACACAGTGGATGTCTGCCCACTGATCAAAAGTACCAAAATCAAATACACAGCCTTTCTTTCTTATTAATATCAACAGAATTGTACCTCTTTTAGCTAATTGTGTAGTTGTATACATTTCCCTATATGTACATACAGCTGTATTTCTTCTTTTTAAAGTTCATATAATGCTCTATTTAATGAATATATCATTATTTATTTTGTCAATCCCTACAGAGAAATATTTAGGTTGTTTCCGGATATTTTAGTATTACTGACAATGATCTACTGACTATCATTTACATATACCAGCATGAGAAGCTATTGAATATTAAAATTTTGTATTGAAAATTCTTAATAGCAAATTAAGGGTCCAAGGAAGCATCAATTTTAACCTAGTGTTTCTCATTCTTATATTATTTAAAAATAAATTAATCCTTATTTTGTCCCGTAGGTAGGTTTAAATTTTTTTGAAATTAATTTTCTTTTGCTATTATGTGCTAAAGCTAAGACATTCAAAATCATTGTAATGGTCTTTGAAAACAAAAAAAAACTTGAAGTACCATCTTATTACCAGTTGTTTTACTCAGGAATCCATTATTAAAACTTTTATTTACATTTTTGTTGTTGTTAGTTTTCATGGCTCACCATGTTCTTTTTTTCATATAGAATAGCCTCAAAGTTTCATCTAAAACAGTGGCCAAAGTACAGCCAACAGCACTAATTTTCCCCAGATTCTAGAAATTCGAATGATTTTAGTTTTACAACATATATTGCCATTGTCACTAGTGCATGACTTTCCTCCTCTACTACTTAAAAAATAAATTTAAAAATAATACTTAAAAAGATGTAATATCATGAAAGCACCTGCCACATCTGCTACTTGTTTGTTAAAAATAACTAGAAAGAGAGTGTTCAAAGAAGGATGATACCACATTGCTTAAAGCCAAGAAACCCAACACCACAGAGTCCTGAAGTTCAGACTGAAACTGTAAGTTGAAATGGGAAGAGGGGAAAAGTCTAATTCTGAGCACATCAGGAAGCACAGGGAAGAGTGCCTACAGTCTCATTTCTATACTGTCTGCTTCTATACACTTAAACTGGATTGCAAGCAGATTATCAGGAAACTGAGGACTGCCAGTATTTTCAAGTCAAAAAATGACTGGGCTTAATAGATATTAAAACTGATGGTAATGTATGACTCTCAAGACAAAATCTATTACAAGATGCTTTATATAGGTGCTATCTATAAAAAAGGTAAAAAAAAAAAAAGAGAGAGAGAGAGAGAATCAGAGAACCCAATGGTTATTTTAAAAGTTCTAACTTCCTGTATATAATTGCTACTGTATCTAATTGATAATTATAGGGATATGCAGGGAGTTTTTATTTCTTATATAAGCAGATTACCAAATAAATTATTTTTAGGTGTTATAAAATAATTAGAATCAAATCAGAGATTATCATAGTACAAATAATTCTGTATTTGATATAGTGATAAATAGTACTTTCATCCAATTCATACCACTAATAGCTCAAATTGGATTTAACAAATGGATCATGAACCTGTTATATTTATGTCTAGGCTCTTTATATAAAGAAGTAAAAACTATTCTTTACACAAGACTCTCCAAATACCAGTATAATGCATGCAAAGTAGTATGTAGGAGCATGTGCATGCAGACAATTCTACTGCATTAACTTGCTAAGGAGACCAGCACTCTATTTACTTAACTGCCTAAAGTCCCAAGACCTTGTAATTAATGATAAATCAAGTCAAAATAATGTCATTCCAAAGAGGGTGGTGAATTTATAATTTATGAAAAGTAGGGCTAGAGAAATAATGTAGATTTGGTTTTTAAATCAAGTATGCAAATGCATTGGAAAGGGTTGAAAGAGGGGGTGGGAAGAATCTATTAGAAAGTCCTAGAAATGCACTTATGCTTGGTTTTAACTTGATAGGATGCTGACTGATAAATATTCATATATTTTCATCCTACCCTTCATCTGGATGAAACTTGTAAGTGGCAAATTTGAAATAAATAGTTAGATTATGCCTGTTACTGTGACTATAGCGTGGAGCACTTGGCTTTGCACTGGGTTCTTCCTAGGTGCTATGAGCAAGATATGGTCACAGTGTCACCAATCAGGGGCTAGAGCGTTGTTATGGGCTAAATTGTGTCTCCTCAAAATTCCTATGTTGAAGTCCTCACCTCCGTACCTCCTAATGAAACTATTTGGATTTAAGGTCTTGAAAGAGGTAATGAAAGTAAAAGGAGATCCTTAGGTGGGCACTATTCCACTCTGACTGGTTTCCTTATAAGAAGATGCTAGGACACATACATACATTGAGGAAAGAAAAAGTAAAGACATAGGGAGAAGATGGTCATCTCCACGCCAAAAAGAGAGACCTCAGAAACAAACCCTGCCAACACCTTGATCCTGGACTTTTAGCCTCCAGAGCTGTGAGGAAATAAATTTCTGTTGGTTAAGCCATCTAGTTTATGGTACTTTGTTATGGCAGTCCCAGAAAACTAAGGCTAAGAGTCCAAGAGAGCTTACTGAAAAAATCATTAAAAATTACTCTTCATCATTGCAGACATAGCCACACTTTATCCTTCTTTATGTAGTTTACAAAAATTCTGCAAAAAATTTATAATTTAAACAAAATTTTCTAAGTAAAGATGTTACAGTCTCAAGACTGATATATCATTTTCTGGAAAGAGTTCACATAAAAAGTCTATTGACAATAATCAAACTCATCCATCATAGTTAATGTATATTTAATTATTAAAAAGCAAAAATTAAAAAAACATACCCTCCATGTTTTGCTAATAGATTTAATCCAGATTTTAACAATTGGTAGCTCTTTCAATTAAATCCTCCTCCCCTTTCTCTCTTTTAAAAAAATATATTTTTGTTCATTTCAGAGAGGAACGGAGAGGGAGAGACAAACATCAATGATGAGAGAGAATCATTGATGGGCTTCCTCACGAAAACCCTCCACTGGGGACCGGAGCTCACAACCCAGGCATGTGCCCTGACTGGGAATCGAACTGTGACCTCCTGGTTCCTAGGTCAACACCCAAACACTGAGCCACACTGGCTAGCCCACCCCCCTCTTTTTTTTTTTTTTTAACAATTGTACAAACTGTGTCTGTCATTGAGTTTCTTCATGAAATAGTCTGAGCATTTTTTCAGAAAGTGCAGTATAGTAATTTGATAAAATAATTTCCGAGAAAATTACTTTTGTTTCAATGTCCATTGTTTCAATAACCACTGTTATCAGGAATATGTGCATTTCTTCTATTTGGTGCATTAAGAAGAATATGCATTTACATAATTTTAGTCAATCAATATGCATTATGTGGTATATATAAAATAACACATAGTTTTGTTATTTTTCTCTTTACCAAATTAGAAAGCATCCAGAATTCAATTTAAGACTTGTTAGGACAATAAACATAACTAAAAAATACTTGATTATCAAAATGCTGAAAGGAAGTGAAAGGTAAAATTTAAAAAGTAGCTTTAGTCATATATCCATTTTGTCTGTTTTTGTGACTTTGAAAAAATAAATATCGACTTCTACATTATTATATATACTATGATAATTTTACATAATCACTTTAAGAAATAAACAATTAGAAATCCAAAAATATTTCAAATTAACTTTTTGGCTTTACAAATATTTAAATTATTTCATTGTTATTTATTTCTAAAATAGACTTGAAAAAACTTGGGTGCTTCATTGTTCAGTTTAATAGTTATTATTCTGGGATTAGTAAGAATTTAAATTTAATTATTAAATATGCTGAAATAAGTACTACAGAATGTGGGACAATACATATAGATCACAATTTTCAAGCACAGTGCAACTTATAACTATAAATTTATGCTATGCCCTTTAAGTTGGCATTACATTATTTAAAGTATTTTTAAAAACCATCACTCAATGCCAGAAGCCTCTCAAACAAGTATAAATAAGAGGCAGAAAGAGCTACACACAGCTCTAGGCCAGATTTCCTCCCTTATGAATTCAACTTGGATGTGTTTACATCAAGGTTTGATGCTTGACCCAATTTTCAGTTAGGGGCATCTCTCTTCTAGGTAATAAAACTAATACAACAGCTATAAAACTTGGAAAATGCCATTAAAGGAGTCCCATAAATGTAAAAGTGCTGATAGAGTTTGGCGATTTATACCTAGTGCTGTCCCTTCACAGAGGCAAACATGCACAAAGCCACTGTAATAACCCTTCAAAAATCAGATAATATTCTGGCAGCACAGCTTTACTGACAAAAGAGTCCTGGGCAGCAGCCAGGAGGCCCAGGTGTGCCAGGTCCTGCCAGTATTTAATGCAGCCTAATATCAGATAGATGCCAGTGAGAGAAAATACTCTGAGTAAAATAGAGATAATAGCATGGACAGCCACTCATTGCAAAATTACTTGTGCTCATCATGCTGTGAGCTTTGTATTAAATTTTTCTGTCAAGTGGCAGGAATCACAGGGAGAAGTGCCTCAGAAAACCCTGCTTGTAACCTTGGATAAATATCTATAATATTAGGCTTTCATATGATAATGGCAAATGATGCCCTTTTGAAAAATTGCTGACTGGTAATGAAAGTCCTAATCAGATTTCGGTGGGAGAGGACCGGGAGGTAGGGAATGCCGCCTGTGACACCCTTCTTCCCCCGCCCCTTCAGCAAATTTAGCAAACTTGACAAGATGGGTGAGTCTGCGAGAATTTATCTTACATGAATTTCCAACAAAGCCCTTGGGGTTGTTTTAGAAAACGAGAAGGTGGCAGTTTAATAAACGCTGGGCCACCTGAGGCACTTTCATTAAAGACGTTTTTTAGACAACATCCCAATGTTTGCATTATTCTCCTGAGCTCCCTTGTGAATACAAGCCTTAACTCTTCATCGAGAGTCGGTACTGTATGTAAAGGCATGAAGAAAGATGATTCGCTTTGCCTCTTGGTGTACAACCTAACTGTTGATAACACTAGAGTTAGAATAAATATTCATGAGTTAATTGTCTTCTATTTGAATGCAAAATTCCACATGGGGGAAAAATGAGAAAATGTGGAAGATTTATCAATGAATCTGATGAAATTTTATACTATACCATTATTTCAACTACATTGATGTTTACTTGTTTGATAGCTTTAAAAAATATTAAAAGTATCCGTTGTTTATCAACTTATTAGAAAACTGCAAGGACCAGAGAGGCCTGACAAGATACAGAAGTCGGCCATTCCTATAACTATTATAAGGCTTACTGAGAATGAATGCTTAATGTAATTTCTAATGTCAGTAGATGTGTTTTCTAGTCATGAAGAGCCGGATAAATGTGCGAGATTCATAGATGTTTTCATCATTTCAATGGACTTACCATCTGTGTAGGCTTCTCTGCGCAGATGTCCTGGCTGGTGTTTTGGTTTCTTGGCTGGCCTGGCCTTCTGCATCACAGCGGTGCTCATGTTGCTGTCCGTAGAAACAGGACTTGTGGGCCGAGGGCACTGGGATGCATGGAAGTGTCGGCGGCCTGAGAAAAATACATCAGAGCCAAGCTCATCAATAAATTGTAATAATAATAATCATGAAAACTAGAAAGATCCCAAACTTTTAAAAAGCTTTAGTAAACAATTTTAGCAAATAATAAGATTTCTGACACTCTGCTTGCACTGTCCATTGGGAAAAATACTTAAAGGGCATTTTCAGGCTGTTTTTTCCCCCCCTCAGTACTTTTAACCTATTAAATATTTTTTTTATTAAAGAAAAAACATTCCAATTATTTTTTGCAACAAACTGCACTAAAATTATTGCTAAATATATACTAATTAAAATTTTCATAAAACACTCAATGTTGCTTTCTCAAGGAATAGACAGAGTCCTTAAGAAATTCATGTACTCAGAATGAACAATACTAATTAAATCTTCTATTTTAATTAAATATGTTTGTTATTCTTTGAAGGTAGATTCCCAATATCTTAATATATTCTCCAGTATCTTCTCTTAAAGGGGCCTGGTATAAAGCTAACTCAAATATTTAGACCTACCCAAAATACTCACACCTCTTTTTTATTACAAGATAGAAACTTGCAGGTTCTGGATACTTCAAATGACCTCACCTGAGACTTTTATTTTTCTCAGTAGTGGCAGAGGTGGGTTTTGATTATAAGTATACCTCAGAGATACTGCAAGTTTCATTCCAGGCCACCAGAATTAAGCAAGCATCACAATAAAAGGAGTTGTAATCTTTTTGCTGGTGGCGGGCCTTGCCTTCAGTTTGTAAAACACACATCAGTGAAGAGCAGCAATACATGGAACCACAATAAAATGAGGTATGTCTTTATTTGGTTTTGGAGAGACAATATTCACAATCAGATCAGGTGCAGGTGAGTGCTCTCATAGTCTCTGGCTGTCTTACAGAGATGTTGCATTACAGTGGCACCGCACACACATTTAATCCATCATGGCAATGAACATCTATTGGCCCTGTACTTGACCCTCACTATTTTGGTTTCTAGAAATTTCAAAGACACAAATCCAGAACTTTTTGTTGTACCACAAGAAACTTCCAACAGACCTAAACATGTTTTTGACTATAAATAGGAGAATCCACATATAGTGAAATCAACATATTTAAAGGTGCTAAATGAAGCATATAAATAAGACATGAATGCGGCCAAGTGAGAAGCAATGTGATAGGATCATTCATTCACATTAACTTAAGTCATATGATATGCAGCACCCTTTCATGAGAAGAACATTTTAATAGGCAGATACCAGTGCACGTTTAGTTCATTAAAATTATGAGCCAAACTAAAATCAGGAGTGCTACTAAATTACGATAAGATATTATACCAAACTCTCTTTAGCTATGGTGGAGACTATTACAATTAAAGTTACATATCCATGAAAAGAGAGAATCAGGTCTGAGAGTAAACCCATTATTTATTCTATTATATAAGGCCATCTACTGCTATAGATTCTAAGGCATAAGGTCTTTTCAACTTGAATATGAGGAATTTTTAACGTATTTCTATGTTTCATTGATTTAATGAACTGAAACACACCCTTAATGCAATCTGAAAGCAGTAGTTTGAGATGTTTAATTTTATTTTTTATAGAAGATTAAAAATAAGGAGAAACAAATGTTACATATGAAATTAGAATGTTATATCTGTATTAGAAAAGATAGGCAGGTTTGCCTCTTATTACATTGAGCAGTTACTGGGATGGGGGGAGGAATTTTGTTTGCATATAAACCTGAAATAAATATACATTCTACTAGAATAGGTTGAAAGATATTAGACATGTTTTTTGCGACATATTTTTGATAAATAATATATAGAAATAACTTTGTGATGTTAGTTAAATTTTCTTTGAATATATTCTACACTGATAAAAATTAATGACCAATTTAATATATGAAGAGAACATGAAAAATTCCCAATGCAAAGTAAAACAAAAGATAGCAATTCTTGATTTGTTGTGATAGTCTTTTTCTTTCTTGTTGACCACATTATTTTACTCTTGACTACCAGAAATATACACACAATATGTATATGAGCGTGTATATGTATATATCCCATTCTATTAAAAAATCACGTGATAAATGTATGATTTAAATTATTTTAGTAACTATTTACTTTTTAAACAGGGTCAGGAGTAGGAGATAAACAAAAATGGGTTAAAACATCAGAATGGATATATGGTTATTAAAAACAGGCTACTGGCAATGAAAAGGAAATTATATATAGAAAAATATATATGACTAGAGGCCCGGTGCACGTAATTCGTGCATGGGGGGCGGGGGGAGAGTCCCTCAGCCCGGCCTGCACCTTCTTGCAATCTGGGACCCCTCGGGGAATGTCTGAATGTCCTGTGGTAATCAGACATCCATCTTGCATTCCGGGACCGCTGGCTCCTAACCGGTGGCCTTCTTGCCTACCTGATCACCCCTAACCACTCTGCCTGCCTTCATCATCACCCCTAACCACTCGCCTGCCTGCCTGCCTGATCGCCCCTAACCGCACTGCCTGCCTGCCTGATCACCTCTAACCACCTCTGCTTCAGCCCCACCACCGCGGCTTCATCCAGAAGGACGAACGGAATTACTTCCGGAAGGTCATTCAGCTGTCCAGTCTAATTAGCATATTACGCTTTTATTATTATAGATTGCTTGGTTTAACTTGAAAATTATTAGATTAACAATATTTATTTTATGTATGGAGCATATTTATGCTTGGAAATGTATGTCTATTACAAACATCTTTATATCTGTCCAATTAAATTAATATTCTAATTGAGAATGAAGAAAATGGGGGTGAAAGAGAAATAGCCCCATCTCCAATGGTCCCTCCTGGATATTAATCTAGTTCTCTTAGGGGATTTCAAATTAAATGGGATAAGAATTTTTTGATGACTTTTGACACCTTAATAAAACCCCTATAATACAAACCTCATTTAATTATCTATATGCCTAAATAAATAAAATATATATTTGTTATGACTATCTTAAAAATAATAACTTCCAAGGTAGCTTCACTCACATTATATATGATTTATTTAATGGGAAAAACAATATTTAAAAATCCTTGTCAAGAGAAAGAATCGAGCTAGGTCATATTCTTGGACCTTCACTTCCTTAGGCAGAAAAAAAGAGAAGCGTAGTGAGAGGGCATTTCCACAGGACATTCCAGGAGATGCCCAGCCCCTGATATATACACGTTGGTTGGTGAGAAGGGTGTGGCTTACCCGCGGCGTCCTGCATTTGACGTCGTGCCACTTTCAGACCAGCATACTCTGCAGCTGCCGCCACCGCCTGGGCGAAGTCAGCATCGGTGAAAAAAGAGCCGTCAGAAGAGCTGACACTGGAGCGCCCGCTGGAAATGTTGTCCTCCTCTGAGGCTGAGCCCCAGCCATTGATCATGGACCCGGTGACGGAGCTCTCCAGGTCGCCAACACTGGAGGCCGGGGTCTGCTCCAGCCCACGCAACAAAAGCCTTCTGGTCTGCATCTTCGCCACTTCCATGTCGGCTTCGTCTTCTTCCTCTTCTGGCGCATCCGTATCCATATCTGAGACCAGGGGGCCTGAAATGTAGCCGTAGGTGTGCGGTGGGGAAATGGGCCGTGGCGGTGGCAGGGGGCTCACAGGCTGCCGTCTGCAGGAAGACAAACAGGTATGGCTCAGCTCCCAAAAGGATATATTAACCAAGAAACTCACAAGTATACCCATTTAATCTTTGCTTCTGTGGATCTAATTTGTTCGGAAAACAACAACAACTGGAAATCAGAGTATGTCTAAGTTTTGAGTTGTAAGAAATTTACCTCAAAACCAGTCATTTTTAACCAAGCTGGACTATTTTTAGTTTTTTTCCTTTTTTTTAAATCCTCATCTGAAGATATGTTTTTATTGATTTTAAAGAGAGAGGAAGGGAGATGGAAAGAGAGAAACATCGATTGGTTGCCTACACACTCTGCAGACCAGGGATCAAACCCACAACCTGGGTATATGCCCTGACCTGGAATCGAACCCGCAACCTTTCGGTGTACAGGACAATGCTCCAACCAAATGAGCCACACTAGCCAGGGCCAAGCTGGATGACATTTTGATTAAAGTTTAATATAAATACACTCAGCTATCTATAAGTCTCCTCAGGCTTTAGCATATGGTTAGGTTCAATTAAAAAAGGGGAAGTAGTACTTATTTTGACATTGATGTCTGTGTGTTTTTCCTAAAGCATACTGGATAATTATTGGTAGCTTATTATTACCAAAAACAACAGACATCAGTCCTGAAGCAGACTATTCCATAAACATATAAACATGTTCCTCTCCCTTTCTTTCATTGCCACCCCTATCATTTTAGGTAGACCAATTCATTTTGACCATAGACAGTAGAATTTTTTAGGATTAAAAATTTATACATTCAGCATATGGCATAATTTCCTTTAGATTTTATTCTATTTTTTAAAAAGGCTATGAGCTTGGCCAGTGGGGCTCAGTGGTTGAGCGTCGACCTATGAACCAGAAGGTCACAGTTCAATTCCCAGTCAGGGCACATGCCTAGGTTGAGGGCTCTACCCCCAATGGGGGGTGTGCAGGAGGCAGTCGATCTATGCTTCTCTCTCACCACTGATGTTTCTATCTCGCTCTCTCTTTCCCTTCCTCTCTGAAATCAATAAAAATATATTTTTAAAAAATAAACAAGAAACATGTATTAAAAAAATAGAAAGTATACAAACTACAAAATAAGGTCTAATCAAAACCTAACAAAGGGACCTACTAGAGAGAGAAAAAGGGAAGTCCAATATAGAACAGTTTTTAAGATGGGATGGCAATTGTTCAAAGAAAAATGTTTTGAGCTTTTTATCCCAATGAAGTGAGATACTTCTACAAATTTGTTTTATTAACACCAATGTAAAAGCACTAACAATAAAGGATTATTAAAATACTATAATTAACTTATTTATTGAGCACCTACTTTGTAACTAAGTATATTTTACAATGTTAACTCATTTAATTTTCACGACAACTTGCCAAACTACTTCTTTTATTATCATTTTATAGATGAGGATACTAAAACTCAGAGGAATTAAGGACCTTGACAAAGTTTCCACAACTAGTATGTATCAAATTTTAAATTTAATCCCACATTTCATTCCCAGGTCATGAACATCTTCTAGGAATGATATTACATATATATGGACATATAACACATATATTTACATAGATAGACATATATGTAATTATATATACACTTTTTATATATAGACTTAGAGTTATTAAATATAATGTGTTGTTTTTTATTTGTGGGTGGTTTCTAATGTATCTGTGTGTGGCACTAGAAGAAAATTAAATGAGCTAAAGTTGAAGTTATTTAAAAGATTAAAATGGATAATAGTTTCAATATGGAGTGTGTTATACACTTAGGAGGAAAACCTTTGTTTAATTTAAATTGCAATAAAATGCCATCCTTACATGTTAATTTACAGTTTTCTGTCAGCATGCACAGCCAAATACCACAAGAAACCTCTTTTATAAAAGACATATAAGACTTTTAGCACAAAAGGGACTATTTTGACCACCAATAAAACAATGTAGAAGAGCCAACTTCACTATGAAACGATGCCAGCATTGTTGTATTTGGGTAATTCACATTCTGTAGAGTGAAAACAGCTTCATGTTAAACAAGGACTGGCTTTTAACTATTACCACCCTGTGCAAATCATCTGTAAATAAGGCAAATCATCTGTAAATAAGGCATGATAAACATGTACAGTTTGAAATATGTAATATATTCTATTTGAAAACAAAAAGCCATTTCAGGATGCTGCACTCAAGTGGGACTTGCCACAAATGACCCTCAACCCTCTAGATCACCCCTCCCCCCAGGGGTTTCGATGTCTCTGAAATAATGTACAATATAGACTGTGGATCAAACACTCTAGGCTCCTGCAAAAATAATGCCTTCATAAATATGTGTAAGAAAAGAAGGAGACAATGACATTGATTTCTGAAAGCAGGTGTTTATATAGTTTACCACATACCATTTACCAGGTATAGGACAAAGGGGGAAATGCATACCTTTAAGGCTTTTTTTCTGAAACTGTTGTTGCTTCAATACTTTGTATAATAAACCATTACCTGGTTTGTAAATAGATATGATATTTAATTTGCTGTTACCTTCATACATTTTCCCTTGCAAATGTATCATATTCCATTTGCCCATATTACTAAAATATCTCTCCCTCCCTCTCCCTTCCTCTCTAAAATCAAAGCAGCACAATTTACAATAGCTAAGATTTGGAAACAGCTAAGTGCCCATCAGCAGATGAGTGGATTAGAAAACTATGGTACATCTACACAATGGAATACTATGCTGCTGTAAAAAAAGAAAGAACTCTTACCCTTTACAACAGCATGGATGAACCTGGAGAGCATTATGCTAAGTGAAATAAGCCAGTCCGAGAAAGATAAGTATCACATGAGCTCACTCATTTGTGGAATATAATGAACAACATAAGCTGACGAATAAAAATGGATCCAGAGAAACAGAAGCATCAAACAGACCGTCATCAAACCTCAGAGGGAAGGCAGGGGAAGGTGGGTAAGAGATCAACCAAAGGACTTGTATGCATGCATATAAGTATAACCAATGAACACAAACAGTAGGGTGTGAGGGCCTGTGATGGGGGGGCGGGAGCAGGCAGGGAGAGGTCAATGGGGGGAAAAGGAGACATATGTAATATTTCAACAATAAAGAATTTAAAAGGGGGGGGGGAGATTTTAGTTCTAGACTCCTGAATCCTGTGGCTTCTCTGACCAATGAATGTGGCAGAAGTGAGACAATGTTAGAAATTCAGCTAAATAGATATGTTCCTTGCCTGGATGGGCTTGCAGCCAGTGGAGGAGACAAACAATTAATTAAATATGCAATGATAATGCAGTATTCATGAATCTCCATGACAGAGGTTGTTTAGGGTATTGTGGGAACACATAGAATTGGTCCCATCTCAGAGGTGGGACATCAGAGAAATACTCTGTGGAGAGTATCTGCCACTTAATCTTAGGTCTAAAGGATACACAAGTGTTAGCTCCAAAAAAGAGAGGGGATAATGTGTTCCAGGAAGATGGCACAGCATGAGGAAAGACCTCAAGGTGGATGAGAATACTGGCCATTCCAGGAAGTGCAAGAAACAGAGTGAAGGCAACCAACGGGAACAGTGAGGAGGGAGTGGCAATGAATAAGGATGAGAAGGCACACAGGTCAGATCACAAAGGGCTGTGATTGCCATGTTAAGGAATCTTGCTTTTACTCTTAGGGAAATGGAGAGCTACTGAGAGATTTAAGCAATAGAGAGACTTGATCAGTGTTGCATTTTAGAAAATACCTCTGCAAAGTCTGCAGCAGGAAGATTCGTTTGAGGAAGGGAAGGGGCAGGGCTAGGCAACAAGCCACTTACAGATCATTACAGAGATACAGGCAAGAGACAATGGTTGTCAGAAGCAGGAAAGTGCCTCCATCACTGGAGATACATGTATCGCTCTGATTGACATTTAAGTACTAAAAATCTATCATAATGAGAACTTGGAATAAGGGTCTGATGCTCTAGGATGAAATCTGTAGAGAAATAGCATGTAATTTTAATGAGTGCATCAGCAGAGGAGTGGCAGGTGATGGGAAACAGAAGTCATCTACTGAGGGGCAGGTATCCAGAGAGGTCACGCCTTTGAGAAGAGACCTTAGAGTGAACTAGATGCGGGAATTACAGCATTGTACTAGTATATAGCATTGGAGAGGTAGCCCGACTTAGCTGTCCAACATTAAGAAACTTTAAATAAGTTACAGTGCACATTTGTTTAAACTGCATATCTAAATAAAAAGTTATTACATGGAATAATACACTGTTCACTGAAAAAAGTAGCTTATAAAATAATGGCATATCACAAAATCAAACCAATGAGTATGTAGAAAAATGAAAAACAAAACAACTCGTTACTGAGATCTTAACAGTGATTATTTTTGACTACATAGATCATTAGTATTTTTATTTTTTATAGCTTTATTTTCAAAAATTTCTATGGTAACCATGTAGATTATAGCTTCATCATAAAAGAATGGTAATAGTATTTTTAATAGGCTTTCATCTACTTCTTATTAGTGTCCGTGTTATTTCCAGCAACAATCCTGGAAATAAATTCCTTAATACCTTTCTAGACTAAAAATCATACTCTTTTTTTTAAAGGCTGAATTTAGTCAAACAGAATTTTGAGTGAATTTCTCAATTACACATGTCCACATGGAGTTCATACGAGTATTCATCCTCCTAAAACAACAGGGGTAGGTCAACTCCAAATTCTCCTGTAGTATCAGATTCCATTAATCAAATAGTTACTGAAGAAAGCTTTGTGGAACTTAACGACAGGAATAAAACATTAGATCTTCTGTCAAAGAGCTTTTAACTTAAACAGGGAAACAGAGATACAAATAGCAAATGCTAATGCAACCTGGAATCTGATTAGTGTGATAGCAGAGCTGTGAACAGACCATTGTAAGAATAAAGAAAAGGACTGGTTCATTCTGCCAGGCAATCAGAGAAAGGTTTCACAGAGAGGTACATTTAAAAAGGGCTTAGAAAGATGAGAAGTGCTTGCCAGGCAATCAAAGAAACAGCATGTGCAAGACATATGCTCATAGTGAGGACACTAAGCAAGTTGACCATTTGGTAATGGCCACGTGAGGCAAAAGTGGCCTGTCCCTCCTGCTAGCTCCAGAGCAGCCCTCTGTGGGCCGGGGAGTGGCATTGCTCACCTGGATGTTGGTGAGTTTAAGACAAATTAAAGGAATTTCAAACAGGCTAGTTAGAAAAGTGTATATGTGCAGGAATGGGAAGGGTGGAAGGAAGTAAAGGGGGAAGGATTGTGAAAAGCTTTGAATACTGGGCTGAACAATAAGACTTAGCTCTGAATGAGGAGTAATGTTACTAGATCTGTGTGCAAAGGAAGACGTGGAGCGTGGACAATAAAAGGGGAGAGAGAAGAAAAGTGAAGTTAGTTCAAAGATATGACAGTGTTTCAAAGGATATATATGTAGACTGAGGGTCTGGCCTAGCCTCTGTAAGAATGTTAACAAAGGAACAAAATTAAGATAAATTTTGGAGTAGAACTGAAGGGACTGGCCACTAATTTAATTTGAGGAATGGTAAGAAGACAGCAGAAAAAAAGTAAACAGTGGGATAATTAAGCTGATTTAAAAATGAAGTGTGTGTGTGTGTGTGTGTGTGTGTGTGTGTGTGATTTTGCGATTTTGGCTATTCCTCTGGCTATTTTTAATGTGTTGGCCAGATAAATAAGGATTGACAATTCTAAATAAGATAGTCATAAAAGAGGAGAAAAAACACATTTAAAATATTAAATGCAAGGAAAAATATTTGGTTTTGGACACGTGCAGTCGGAGATGTCCAAGTGAAAACATCACAGTGTTCACTAATATTGTGATAGGTTTACTACTAGAATTAGTGGAGCAATCACAGTGTAAGGTATAGAAATGTCGAATCACTATATTGTACACGTGAAACTAATATAACCAACCTGGCTGGCCTGGCTCAGTGGTTGAGCATCGACCTATGAACCAGGAGGTCACAGTTCAAATCCTACTCAGGGCACATGTCTGGATTACAGGCTTAATCCCCAGTAGGGGGTGTGCAGAAGGTAGCATATCAATGATTATCTCTCATCACCTAGGTTTCTATCTTTCTCTTCCTCTCTGAACTCAATAGAATATATTAAAAAAGGAAACTAATATAACCAATAGAATATTATGTAGCAACTATACTTAATTAAATAATTAGAAAACAAAACAAGGAAGAAAAAAATATCACAGTGGTGCTCAATAAGAAGAGCTAGGCTGGCTAAATACAGTTGAAGCCATCAGAATGTAAGTAATAGTTGAAACTAGTGATGGGGTGATAACATAAGGGTAAGGGCAGTAGGGAACTTATATTTGTTGGATAGTTACCCTGCTTCAGATACTTCACATACATAAAACTGCCATCACTGAAGAAAGCTTAAGTTTGATAGCGTTTGAGAAGCCTTTGACAAAGGCTTCAGTGGTTCTCAACCTGTGGGTCGTGACCCCTTTGGTGGTCGAACGACCCTTTCACAGGGGTTGCCTAAGACCATCCTGCATATCAGATATTTACATTACGATTCATAACAGTAGCAACATTACAGTTATGAAGTAGCAACGGAAATAATTTTATGGTTGGGTCACAACATGAGGAACTGTATTTAAAGGGCCAGAAGGTTGAGAACCACTGCTTTAGATTGATCATTAGGAGGTTACTTTCAGTAGACTGATGGCAGCAGAATGCAATGGGCTGAGTATGAATACGATTGGGAAGACAGAATTAATTACACAATCCTAAAGTATAGAAGGGAAGAAGAGCATGATAACTGGAAGTGGTTAACAATGAAGACAAAGATGGATTGGATAAAGAGGAAGAGGCTGAGAAGTCAAGATAGATGAAGGGAAACCAATTTTGTAGTGTTTTGAACGAGGTGGAGAGAATGACATAAGGGACAGAAAGAAAGAAGCTTGCTAAGAAGATATTGGGTATCAATGGTAACACAAGGGAACGGTGAGGAAAGGTAATTGGAGAGAAGGAAAGAAGAATACGCTGGTATTTCAGAGCTAAAAACATCTACTAGCCTCTCATTTGTTTTGAATAAGAGAGGCAGAGATGGTTTGTGACCTTAATAAGGAAAAGAGATGCCTTATTTGTTCTCAATTTTCATAAAGTTCCATGGGTTAATAATATTAAATTTAAATTTATGACAATCCAGCTTCCCCTTTTTTCACATAGCAGAGGGTTTAGCTACTTCTTCTATTTTAGCAAATATATTATTTGAATTTGATAATAACCTCTTACTAATAGAATAGTTCATAAACATTGCAAGTTCTGTTTCAATTGACAAAATTCAAGCAGCATAAGCTAGAACTTGTTATTCATTCAAGAACATTGAAGGGAGATCTTCTGAGGGAAATAATATACTCAGTTTCAAATGACATTAGGCATATAGGAAGCAATATATGTATAATATACTGTGTCAAGGGCAATAAAATAATACAACAAAATCATCAACACTAGGAGAAGAACTCAGATGATGCAGTAACAGCTTTTATGTGGTAGAAATGTCAAGTGAAGTATTTGTATATAATGGAAATGTATTGGTTTGCAATGTTGAATATATTGGTTTAAAAAAGTCTAACACATACATGCACAAATTACTTAGTAACCAGGACAAAAAAATGACTCCAACTTAATGTCAACACAAAATGAATATACCAAACTCATTCTCCTGCAACATTAGGAAACAAATCATCCTGTAGACTTAATTTAAAAAGACAGGAGAAAATCTATTTTCCACAGACCAAATGCATAAGGAAAACTAAGATACAAAAACAGCCACCGTCTATAAAATATTACAAGATTAGTAAGCCATAAATTTACTACATATTCTCCATGTGTTTATAAATGCAATTATCATAAGTGGGTTAGTATTGATGCACATTATTTTATGGTTGCAAGTTCACTGGGATCAATTAATTTAATGTTCTGGTCAACAATATTACTTGATATGTTAATTACCAGGGCTTCCTGAGTGATGATACTGGAAAAAAGGCTCACGTGACATGAAAATAACTTCACGTAATAGCATTCTATAAACGCTTCTTAGGAGTGGAAATTGCGTGATATGAGCAAAGAAAGCTAGTGAGCACGCACCTCCTGTCGGGCTGGTGCTGCATGTGGCCAGTCTCCTCAGGGCAGTCCTGTAGCATGGGCTGGAGCTCCTCTTGTGGAGATGGGGTCAGGGTGGCCGTGGACTGGTGGCTGTAAGACACAGCGGCCGGAGAAGATGCTGCTCCTCGGATGGGGGGAGTGGGGCCTCGTTCATCTTCCTCCTCTTCTAGTTCGTTTTGTTGTAAATACATCCTCGCTGGTGGCACTGGACATGGCATTTCTTGGTCATAGCTAAAACAGATTATAAGGATACTTAGAATTACTTCAGGTTATTCAAATAAACTAACGGAGTATCTGCCTTGAATTGTTTCTTCAATCTGAATGTTCTGGGCCACATTAAGGAGGTATTGTTAAAAAAATGGTGAACCATCACATAGGTTTGTGAATTGCTATACATACATTATATAATATATATTATATATGTAACATATAAGAGCTTTTCTTTGAGAGACTATAATTTACATTGGCCTATTATAGGCCCTGAGAAGTCATGCAATAAAAGAAAAATCTATTTAATGTAGCTGAACTTAGGACTTCTAAAATGTGTCTGATATTTTCTTTCCCTCCTATTCAACATGATCTCTAAAGGACAACTCAAGGATGGTCTTGCATGTGACCACAAAATGATATGCTAAACTCTCAAAAAAATACTCTTGAAAATTCTTTGAAAGGGAAATATATTAGAGATCAACTTATTTAATCCAAAACAACTAATTTTTCCACTAAAATTATAATTGCTCACTCCTTTAGTTGAGCACAAAATGAAGTCGTTGGATTGTATTTAGAATAATGAAAGAAAAAACACAATAAATAAAATATTAACCAATAAAATACCCACTATTCTTCTCATAGAGAATGTAGAAGCTCTAGAATGGATCTGAAAAGAATTCATGCCTTTCGCTTGTCTCCTGCCCAGTGCATATGGTTGTTGATTAGAATGGTAGTGATTTACTGCATTATACGAACTGTGCTCTTGTTACTCCTTTCTCTAGTTCATTTTTCACCACCTGCCTTGTTTCCCTGAACTCAGGAAAGTTGAGGTTCATGTAACATTATTTTTTTGTATCTTCTTTTACTTTACTAATCCCACTAAGATGTTTCCTGTGTGAACAAATAATACTAGAAATCTTGCAGTCTCTTTAAATTATTTATCTCTCTTCTATCTCAAAGTATCCCCAGTTCATCTCTAGTCTATCTCTAAAAATTCCTTAGAAGCTATACCTCTTTTTAAATCTGCTGTATGTGCTACTGCAATAACTTTTTAATCCATCTCTTGGCCTCCAGTCAATCTTTCTTCATCCTCACATTGCTTCCCAAATTACTTTATTATAAGACACATCACTCCCTGGTCATTCATTTGCCCTGAAGTAATAAATGACTCTCATTGTCTAGAGAATAAAATATAAGTGCATACAAGACATTCAAGCATTTGCATATCTGGCTTACATTTGCCTTCCCAGCTTCCTTTCACTCCCTACAATGTGTTTCTTGTTAGTTCTCCAGGAGTCCACATTGCTGTGTGGTCCTCATGTCCACAATACCCTTCTCTTGATTGAGAACCTTCTCATTTGTCAAGGACAAGAACAAAAGCCAGAAGCCCTGGAAACCTCATTCTTCCCAGTTAGCCTCAGTTGGAGCACAGAGGTGTCTACTTTTGTTTTGTTACTATATCCACTTATTTCATTTCAGTTCTTTTTTTTTTTTTTGAGGACTAAAATACAAATTAATGTCATTATCATGGTCTAGAAAATGAATATTTAAAAGTACAGTCAAACATCATTATTTGCAGATGCCATATCTGCAAATTTGCCTACTCACTAAAATTTATCTGTAACCCCAAAGTCAATACTTGTGGCTCGTTCACAATCAGTCAACAGACGTGTGCCAGGAGATAAAAGAGAAGAGTCACCTGATGAGCATATCACTAGCAGAGTGCAAACAAGGTGACACTCTGCCTCCTCGTTTCTGTGATCATACTGTAAGTAGGTGTCATTTTCATATTGTGCTCTCTGTATTTGCTTTATATTGGTGACTGCCCTGTTTAAAATGGCCCCAAGTGTATTACTTAAATACTGGCTAGTGTTCCTAAGGATAAAAAAACTGGGATGTGTCTTAATGAAAAAATATATTAGATGACCTTTTTTTAGGAATGACTTATAGTGCTGTTGGCTGTAAGTTCAATGTTAATGAATCAAACATATATACTATATATGATGTCTTTAAACAAAAACACACATATAACAATAAGTTGTTTAGGTTTGGATCATTTAACAAAAATGTGAGCAGAGTCTTGCAGGAATCTAATGCTGCATTTGCCCTGGGAACAATGGGTCAGTATTCTATAATTAAGTAATTGGAAAATAAAACTACAGAGACTTTATTTCCAGAAGAGTTGGAACTATAAAACTGGTATGTGTGTGTGTGCAATGAAAGAACAATGCACTTCTATGATAGTCACTAAAAAGAATGCGTTTTCAGGTAGATTCTGTAGGGTTTCTTTGGGTTGTTGTTAATTCCCTACGTCCAGTGAGTTCTCCTCTACTGATCGGATTAGTGAAGCAGCTGCTTTGTTTTGTTGGGAGGTACCATGTCCAGTTTGACAGAATCTGAAGTGTGGATGAAGTACACAAATTTTCTAACTGCTGCCATATGTAATATTCACATTTGTTAAATCCTTGTGAGAGACAATTCAGTCAAGTTTAAATTTCCATAGTTTTCAGCATAATGTGATATAATAACAGAGAGTTTTCAGGATGCTGTGGGTAAGACACAAATCCACATAATTACTTTATGAAAATTCAGAAATGTACAATAAAAGTTCTGATATTTGAAAACCTGAAATCATATACGTATATCCTATCTAATAAAGAGGGAGTATGCTAATTGACCCTCACACCGTCGCAAAGATGACAGCGCCCACAGCCAATAAGAAGGGAATATGCTAATTGACTGCTCACCCTCAAAGATGGCGGCACCCACAGCCAATAAGGAGGGAATATGCTAATTGACTGCACTCCCTCAAAGATGGCAGTGCCCAGTCCCCTCAGCCCCCCAGCCGCCCAGGGCCAGCCCAAGGCACAGGCAAGACTTGGTTGTTGGCTGCCCAGCGCCCAGAGCCGTCCAAGGCTCAGGTAACCAGGGCCAGACGAGGCTTGCGCTGCCAGCAGTGGCAGCACAGAGGTGTGATGGGGGCGTCGCCTTCCCCTGATCACCGGGTCACCTCCCACCACTGAGGGCTCCCGGACTGTGACAGGGGGCAGGCCGGGCTGAGGGACACCCCCCTCCAGAGCCTGAATTTTCATGCACCAGGCCTCTAATATTATAATAATAGATATGTGATATCATTATATATTCATGCCTATATATATAAATTGTATGTATATAATATAAAATGTATAAGTAAATTGTGTATATATATATATATATATATATATATATATGTTTGTGTTTATATTTATGATTCATGATTCTTAGCTCCAAAAGAAGTTTCCAAAGCTCAAGTTCCTTTTTTTGGCAGCACTAAAGAGGGTTTATAAGTCCTGCTGACCTATCGTGATACAGTTTTATTCAGAGACAAGTGCTTTTGGACTTTAGGAATCAGTCTCGCCTTGGTGATCTAGTTTAACAATTACTTAATATGGGCTTAAGAAGTCACATATTCCACTTACATCCATCTGAAATCCCTCTTACCTTTCATCCACAGAAATACTGAACTCTTCGCTGTTGCTAAGAGGAGGAGGATGCGCCGGGGGAGGAGGAAGCAGATCTGCCCAGTTCATGCCGCCTTGTTTTGGTACTTTGGGTGTCCGTGCCCCTTTCTTGTGCCCTTGACTCCCTTGAAAACAAATGAAATTCAGTCTTTTATTTCTGGCCTCTAAAATTTTTCCGTTGTCTATGGGTTAATTATTTTCTGTAAATAGGATCTTATTATAATTCATATATATAGAGAAAAACACACTTTTCTTCATTAATTTTGAACAGAACTGTACAACAGAAGATGTACAATTTAACTGCAAAATAAATAGCAAAAAAGCAATAAAACCATAAATGAATTTTATAAGTCATATCATTAATAGCAATCTTCTTACAGCAATTAATTGCACTATGGATTATCATCTAAAACAAATGAGCTGTAGACATACTTTCTGAAATTCCTTTTTAATATTTAATTACTGGAACTTTAAATACAATATGATACAGATACAATCTATTAATGTTCCACTGTTGCACTAAATCACTGAATATATATAATTTGTACTTGCCCATTGAAATGTTTTAGGCACAATAGAATTACTAGTTTTTGTCAGAAAAGCAGGTGCAGATGAAAATAATTGCTGGAAGAACTAATATAACTAACAACAAAAGAAGCATAAAATTATTTTTAAAAAGGGAGAGAAGTATATTTAGCCATTGTTTCTATAAATTTATGGCTTGGAGTAAAATGATATTTCTTGCACATTCTTAGAAATTGGAAATAGCCCAATTATTCATGTACCCAGGTGTTCATATTTTAGATTTGGCATATTCTTTAAACATAGGTAGCTGAACATTTTAGAGTATTCATTTTAAAATAACTTGGGTCAAAATTTATTTTGAGATAATATGGTCTTTATCCTCTCCCTCCAATATGATGCATTTTAGATTCTTATATAAATTATAGACAATGATCCTATAATTATTTTTCACACATGATCCCTCAAATTCTGTCAATTGTGTTGATCTTAATTTTTAAAACCCCTTTGAAACAGCTCCAAGTTACATGGGGTCTGAAACAGGTCATATGAGCCTCATTTATTTATTTATTTATTTTGTCACCTGGGAATTTTCAGTCAAATCTCAGTGTTTGTTAAGCCAGCCATTCTTGCACTGGTATGTTACTGCACCAAGTATGGGCCCAGAGACAGGCTATCACTAATAAATTATGATTGTCTCCATTCTTTCCTCCTGCCCTCACTTGGCCTGTGTTGGAATGGCTGAGCACGTACTGTGGAGTTGACTATACCCAAAGCTTTCCTCTTGATTTACTGGCACATATCTACTTTAAGAACTCCATCCGTGTCCTCAGACCTAACATCACAACAAAAATCTCTCCTACACTTTATTTGCTTGCTTTCTTCTCTCCCCTAATTATCACCAGATTTGACATTTTTTTATCTATTCATTGAATATTCACAGAATACCTAGTAATAAATAGCTGCAGAACATCAGGATCTAGACATTGAAGCTGAGGGATAGAGAAAGTCATTTGAATATTAACAACCCAGAATTATATTTTCCCCATATACACTAATAAAAGAGAAAGATGCAAATTGACAGTATCTTCATGACGCCCACCAGCCAATCAGGAGTGAATATGCAAATTAACCCAACAAAGATAGTGGGTTAATTTGCATACACCGGCGCCAAGTGGCTGGGGGCGTCGCCATCACAATGGCAATGACGCAGGCATTCTACACCGCCCCAGCCGCTCTGGGCCTCTGGGCAGTGTGGGAAGGCAGAAAGGCAGCTCCGGCCGGAGCAAAGGCGGTGCCGGCAGCCAGGGGAAGGAAGGCCCATTCTTGCACGAATCTTCATGCATTGGACCTCTAGTTAAGTTATGATTTTTTAAATGGCTAAGAATTCAAAGATGAAATGGCATGAGATATCAATATTAACATTTTTTCTATGGTTTTCACAAGAGTAGATCTTTGAAGAATTTCTGTCAATTCAGGGTTTACTTACTTTAAAAAAAGTAATTTGATAAGATTTTAATTTTTAAAAAAATCAACACATGGTAGAATAAAAATAGATATAAAAAATAAAGAGCTATTTCTCAGCTTCTTTAATTCAAATAGGAGAACACAGACTAGAAAATACCCAATCTCCATATCTTAATCAAGGAAATATGGGAAAATGCAAATACAATCTACACTAATAAAAGAGAAACATGCAAATTGGTGTCACTCCACTACATCCACCAGCCAATCAGAGCGACTATGTAAATTAACTCAACAAAGATGGTGGTTAATTTGCATACTCAGGCGCTGAGCGAAGACTGAAGACTGAAGACTGAAGTGGCCATAGCAGAGAAGCCAAGCCTCACTGTGGCCGGAGGGGAGAAGCCAAGCCTCACTGCGGCCGGAGGGGAGAAGCCTAGCTTTGAGGCTTGGCTTCTCCACTGCAGCTGGACCAAAGGCCTGGGTCCCGCGTGCCAGAGGAAAACTGGTGCCAGCAGCCAGGGGAAGGAAGGCTTATTGCGCAAATCTTCATGCAACAAGCTTCTAGTCTATATATATAAAAGCCTTAGCAACTGTCATGGCGGAACAACCAGAACAACCAGTTGCTATGACGTGCACTGAGCAGACAGGCAGGCGAGCCTTTAGGAACAAGCAGGAAGGCAGGTGAGTGGTTGGGGGTGAGCCGTCCCAAATTGTGAGAGGGATGTCTGACTACAGGGATCGGGCCTAAACTGGCAGTCAGACATCCCCCGAGGGGTCCCAGATTGCGAGAGGGTGCAGGCCAGGCTGAGGGTCCCTCACACCATGCACAAATTTCATGCACTGGGCGTCTAGTATTCATTATAAAAGAGAGGTAGAGACACTTGTCTAAAAGCACCTAGCAACAATTTTAGTCCAGATGTTTGGAGGTGATATTTCTACCCTGTCCTGGGGAAACATAATAGAGTCAAGATCAATTGGTTGTGTTCTCATTGTGGTGTGACTTGCCACATGTTACTTCTAATAATGAACTGCCTTTAATTAGAAAAACAAAACTTAAGTACTAGCAAGCTCCCATCTGCAGGCTCTATCAGGAAAACAGCTGGCAAACAGCTGCAACAGCATAAAGACCACAGAGAAGAGGCCTGAATGTGATTTCTGAGGTACTTGCAGACTTAAGTTGGGAGGTTGCTTAATGAGGTTTTACAGCAATAATTGAAGGAGTAGAGAGTTTACAAACTGAGGCAGGTTCCTATTGAACCTAGATCTCACAATATTGTTGCTGAGGCTTTTGATTCTCAAGTGTCAAAATTTTATGTGCCTTCAAATGGTAACATTTAGCAGATCAACTATATGTGCAAAATTTTTTAAATTATATTTTGGCTTGGAATTGGTGAAGGTGTAACAGCCTTTAAAGACTACTTCATGCTTCTGGCTTTATGAAAGCTCCCCAACAAGGAGGAAAATAAGATCCTCAATCTTTGTTAGCAAATAGAACATAAAATGGTTTTGTGAATGGAGAGTCCTTCAAATTACAGAGACAAGACCCATATTTGAAAGATTAAAATTATGTGCATATAAGCATAACCAATGGACACAAGACACTGGGGGGTAGGGGAGGCCGGGGGAAGGTCAAGGGGGAAAAAAAAGACATATGTAATACTCTTCATAATACTTTAAGCAATAAAACAAAATTTAAAAAAATTATATGACGTTAAAGACATGTCATATATGCACTTCAGTTCATTAGCATTCAATTCATAATCTTAGAATGCAACATCTTTTGAAAAGAACTGCTGACTTTCTCTTTCATTTCCCTTACTTACCAGATGTACTACTGCCCCGGTCGGAACTATTGTAGGATCCTCCTGTATTCTGGTCATATGATTGGTTGTATGGGATAGTTGGAGGAATTGTGTCATTTGCTCGATAATCTAGACATTTTGGATGAAAAAAATTAAACATTTATTTTCTTTTTGGTGCCTCAATCATTTACCAACAATTAGGCTTTTTAAACCATCATGTTGATCACTTGCTAAGACATGTGTAAATGTTCCAGAGGAAAAGTCAAGAAAAATTAAAGACCTTTAAACATGTATCCTTTAAGATTTATAAGGAGATTTGACTTGGGGTGGTAAACACACGATACAATATACAGATAATGCACTGTAGAATTGTATGCCTGGAACCTTATTTATTAACCAATGTCACCCCAATAAATTCAATTTAAAATATTTTTTAAAAATGATTTACAAAATACAAATTCTTTGCATCATTTTTTTCCATGAATTAGACTAAACACAGATGTGAACAAATCCTATGAGAGACTCTTTCTTCTCTTTAAATTCTTTGTAAATCAAGTTGGACAGAAATCAGATTTTCTTAACTTCTTACCTTTATAAATATAGTAACAAAATCATTTAAACAATAAGAAATCAGGAAATACCATGTCTTTAAATCATAAAAAATAAGTAAAATAAAAAATAAAACTTGTCAGCAAGATTATATCTAATAAAAATATATCCATGATAAGAAAGCAAAGTATTTCAATCTGCCACCAAGGCAAAGGGAAAAGTCCAAATGATAAACTCACCACTGGAATGTAATGAGTAATAATCTGTCAGTCTAGTTGCATGCCAGGGTCTTTATTATAGTTTCACATACCAAGTCTGTTTACAAGCAGTCTAAACAATAAATCAGAGTTCTGAAATATTTGTACAGAGGGCTGTCAAACCTTTCCACAGTCCACAGTAAAGCCATGTACTATAGAGGAATACTGTAACAATAGTTTGAATCCTCACTGCAAACTCTACGATTGCAGAACAGTCTTATTCATCTTTGTCAGCCTTTGCCATGAACTTGTGCAAGAGTCTTAAGAAATATTTATTGAATTGGGTTATTATGCCAATCAAGTGTTTTCTTAAACTTAGAAAAAAGCAAAATGCGAATTATTAAATTAGAACATATAACACTAACTTAATCAAACGAAATAGTAGGTTTAAGCTGTTGTGTAATCTCTAACTGTAATCTGTTTTATTTTTTAAAAAAGAAGTCCCAACTCAAGGCTAAAGAAAATAAGTCTATATCTCTAATTATCTACAATAAAATGTATCTTTTACCTGGACATTTATACAAAATTGCCTGATCTATTCAAATAAAAGCAATCATCTTTTTTTATGACATAACTTTACAAATCATGTTATTAAAGCTGTAGCCTGAAGGACTACAAAGAAATCAAATACCAGTCTCTTCAAGCTCACACATATTACAATAGAGAAACATTCCCCTCTGGCCATAAAATACCATTCTGCTGCGACAAGTTAACACTAAACTCAATTTATTTTAGGTTCTATCCTGACAGACTTCAATCAGGTCAACCAAAGAAACTTAGGTTCTACAATCATACAGTAACCGCATGAGGTGAGAGAGAGACAGCAAACTGAACCACTTCTCCAGTTCAATTTAATTATTTTTCTTCAGTTTGATATAAAAGTGCCATTCATTTATATGACCATATAGAAGCAATTATCTTCCATCCTTGACTGGGAAAATGGAATAGTCTATTTATTTAAAATGTGAGGTATTGTGACGGTTGTACATCTGCCTTATGAATAAAAGATCGTCTGTCCTAAGCAATCCCTCACCTACGATTAAATTTAAATTAATCTCAAAACCATTTGAAAATACTTATATTTATTTTAAAATCAATTTCCAAGGTTATTGTTGTGCTAATTAACTCTTTGACACTGGACGTTTTGAAACCAAAGAAATAAGAATACTTTAGTGACAAAGGAAAGGGTTCGCTTGCTAGTGCCGGATGAGTTTCGGCACATAGGGCAGAAGGGTTAAGGGTACCGATACAGAAAAGAATGGGAATGAAGGCAAAGCTCTTCACCTTTGTTCAATTTGTTTTGCTCCATGATGTTATACTGAATTGGTGCCATTTCTTGTTTCTGCTGCCCGGGCGGCTTCCAGTGCTTCTCGCCGGAGTCCCCACTGCCATTGTTCATATTGTTGCTGAGGTTTGACTGGATGAGCTGGGTGGTGGCATAAGGAGTGGGCTGCCCTGATGGATTGACAAAACGCCCATCCTTCAGATTTGGGCTATTGAAGGTTTTCATCTCATTGATTTTGTTACTAAGGTCCACATCACCATAAACAGTTGACTCAGGGAGCATCAGATTTGTTTGTTTGTTATCCAGTTGGTTGTTATAATTTGCTATACAATCAGCTATGTGCAACGAAGAGGAAAAGGAAAAAGTCATTCTCCATGGTTATTCGTTTTAAATTTCTTTGTAAGTAGCTTTGCGAGTCACAGTAAAATTGTTATGTAAAGAACAAATAGGCTCACATAAGATAGAAGGAAAGGGCCAAGTATTTACATGTACTTTCTAAAGAAAATAATTAAAATTTGAAGAAATAAGAGAGGACACACGGAATTTATGTAGAGGGTAAATAATTTTGAACTTCTGCTACTAGTGCTATATAGTAAATAATTTTCCCAATTTAAGATAACTTTTCTTTAACAACCCTATTAAGAGAAATACTACCAAAATAATACATACATGAATATCTTTATGTGTCAAATTAAAATTTTCTAGTCTGTAGTGATTGAACTACTTGAAGCTACTGGTTAGCTATTGAAGCAATAGAACAAAGTGTATAAGTTCAGAATCCAAACAAAGAAAAAACAATGTTGCCCCCCCCCCCCCAATCAAAGAACATGAGATTTAAGTATTTTAGAAAGTACCTCTGCTCAAAAGATATGAGGAACAGAGGAGTGATAGTACATAGTGCTCAGGAAATTTTATTATTCTCCTGCTCATGTAGGATAATCACTGTCAGGGAAAGATGCTAATTATTTTTTCATGGTTTTACAAAGTTGGAGGGACCACAATACCAGATATTAAGTTATACTACAAAGCTACTGTAATCAAAACAGCCTGGTACTGGCACAAGAATAGGAAGAGAGATTAATGGGACAGAACACAGATCCCAAGAATGACAATATTGATGGCAAAAGGAATCATAAGTAACTGGGGTAATTTAATAAAATAAAATATGAAATAATATCTATTATGTCTATTATCTCAATTTCCCTTTAATTTTTCCTTCATTGAAATATTTGAGAATGAAATAACAGATATATTTATATAGAAATATTTAAAGACTGCTGTTAAAATATTTATAAAGTAGGAGAAAGTCAAATCATAATTTAAATTTAAAATTTTTTTAAAAATTAGTGAAGCTACAATGATAAAAATACCATTATGTTATTCATGCAGTTCCTAGTGGCACCAATATTAACAGGTCACCTTGAAGATTGGATATCTTAAAAAATGATAAATGAACATGGTTGATATTAAAGATGTAAACTTAAATATGATCTTAAGAAAAATTGCAACTCCCCTATATACTAAGTTCGATTACTTGTCATTTCAATAATAAATGATCAGGGAGCAGAAATATTTTATTCATCTGGCCTTTAGCAATTCTAATTTCTAGGTATTAACTTTTGTTGAATAGTCTTTAAGAAATATTATTAAAGGCCACACAGATATGGCAACATCATTTCTCTTCACCAGTCTTTCTAAGTGAGTGCTAGGTCTTTCTGAGATGAAGGACATGTTCTGTTCTGCATTGTGAATACAGTAGCCACTAGCCACATGTGGCAACTGAGCACTTGATTGTGGCTGGTAAGAATGAAGAACTTTAGCAAATCTGATCCAGAAATATATTAGATCATACACCATGACCAAATGGGATTTATTCCAGGGATGCAAGGCTGGTACAATATTTGCAAATCAATAACCGTGATACATCACAAAAACAAATTAAAAGACAAAAATCACATGATCGTACCAATAGATGCAGAAAAAGCATTGGACAAAATCCAACACCTATTTTTGATAAATACTCTCAGCAAAGTGGAAATAGAGGGATCATACCTCAACATAATAAAAGCCATATATGACAAACCTACAGCCAACATAATACTCAATGAGCAAAAACTAAAACAATTTCCCCTAAGAACAAAAACAAGACAGGGATGTCTGCTTTCACCACTCTTATTCAACATAGTACTGGAAGTCCTAGTCACAGTGATCAGACAAGAAGAAAACATAAAAGGCATCCAAACTGGAAAGGAGGACGTAAAACTCTCATTATCCGCAGATGACATGATATTGTACATAGAAAACCCTAAAGACTCCATAAAAAAAAACAAAACAAACAAACAAACAAAAAAAAACACCTACTAGATTTAATAAAGGAATTTGGCAATGTAGCAGGATACAAAACTAATACCCAGTAATCGATGGCATTTCATAGACCAATAATGAATTCTCAGAAAGAGAAACTAAATAATCTCATTTATGATAGCAACAAAAAGATTAAGATACTTAGGAATAAATTTAACAGAGGAGGCAAAAGATTTATACTCAGAAAGCCACAGGACATTGAAAAAAGAGATAGAGGAAGATATAAACAAATGGAAGAATATAACAGTTCGTGGATTGATAGAATTAACATCATTAAAATGTCCATACTACCCAAAGCAGTCTATAGATTCAATGCAATCCCTATTAAAGAACCAATGGCATATTTCACAGGTATGGAGCAAAAATTTATATGGAACAAAAAAAGATCCTGAATAGCCATAGCAATCTGGAAAAAGAATAAAGTTGGAGGGATAACAATACCAGATATCAAGTTATAGTACAAAGCCACTGTAATCAAAACAACCTGGTACTGGCACAGGAAGAGGCATATAGATCATTAGAACAGAACAGAGACCCCAGAAATTGACCCAAGCCATTATGCTCAATTAATATTTGACAAAGAAGGCAAGAGCAATCTCTTCAATAAATGGTGCTGGGAAAATTAGACAGTTATGTGCAAAAAATTGAAACTAGACCACCAACTTACACTATACACAAAAATTAAATCAAAATGTATAAAAGATTAAAATGTAGGATGTGAAACCATAAAAATCTTAAAAAAAAAACCATAGGCAGACAAATCTTAGACATCTCTCATAGCAATATGTATTCAGATTCATCTCCTAGGGCAAAGGAAACTAAGAGGAAAATAAATAAATGAGAATACATCAAAATAAGAAGCTTCTGCACAGCAAAAGAAATAATCAACAAAATGAAAAGGGAGCCCACTGTATGGGAGAACATGTTTTCCAATGATACATCTGATAAAGGGTTAATATCCAAAATATATAAAGAACTCATACAACTTAACAAAAGAAAGACAAACAATCCAATTAAAAAATGGGCAAATGACCTACATAGATACTCCTCCAAAGCAGACCTTCAGATGGCCAAGAGACATATGAAAAAATGCTCAAAGTCATTGGTCCTCAGAAAGATGCAAATTAAAAGGACAATGAGGTATCACCTCATATCTGTCAGAATGGCTACCATCAACAAGTCAAAAATGAGAAGTGCTGGCGAGGATGTGGAGAAAAGGGAACCTTAGTACACTGCTGGGGGTAATGCAGACTGGTGCAGCCATTATGGAAACATTATGGAGTTTCCTCAAAAAATAAAAAATGGAATTACCATTTGACCCAGTGATCTGACTTCTAGGAATATATCCTAAGAAACCAGAAACACCAATCAGAAAGAATATATGCACCCTTATGTTCATAGCAGCACAATTTACCATAGCTAAGATCTGGAAACAGCCCAAGTGCCCATCAGTAGATGAGTGGACAAAAAAAGCTGTGGTACATTTATACCATGGAATACTATGCAGCAGTAAAAAAGAAAGGATCTCTTACCCTTTGAGACAGCATAGAGAGACCTGGAGAGTATTATGCTAAGTTAAATAAGCCAGTCAGAGAAAGACTAGTATCACATGATATGTGGAATCTAATGAACAAAAAAAATGATGAACAAAATAGACCCAGAGACATAGAAGTATGGATCAGACGGTTGAACCTCAGAGGGAAGGCTGGGGTGGGTAGTGGGTGGGTGGGAAGAGATCAACCAAATAACTTGTATGCATATATGCATAACCCATTGGCACAGACAATAGGGTGGTGGAGGCCTGGGGTGGGGTGCGGGGGCAGGCTATAAGGAGTCAATGGAGAAAAAAGGGACATACATAATACTTTCAACAATAAATATGAAAAAAAATAGAATTCTTCATTTTAAATTATATTTTTAAAATTTAAATAGCCACCTATAGCCAGAGGCTACCATATTGGACAACACAACTCTACATATTAATTTAAATGACTATTATAATTTTTTTTCTCATATAGAGCTCAGCATGGTCTTCCTTTTATAATTATGTGACCATCTGCCTGAAGGACAACTAGCATATGCACCTTTGGAGAACATGGACTTGGGTCACCGGGTTATGTTACATTCCTATCCATATCTATTGGGAGTTCTTTCCAGGTCAGAGTTATAGATTACACTACGATTGCTCTTTATATAACATATATACCATCTTTACTTAAATGCCATGTTCTGTTTCCCTGTTCTTAATTCAATGGGTTATGAATTATTTTACTTCTGTAGTCATATCTTCTGATTCTTTACGATTCTTTTAATATTCACATATTGTGAACGTTGAGGTTTTTTAAAATGAAAATAATTTATAATTTTTTGTTTAACCCTTCAAATTTCACGTACTACACATTCATATTTTAGCATGACATTTTAGCAAAGTATTTTACTTGCATAAATTTCTGAACCAAGAACGTACAATACAAAATAAAAGATGAATACACATCTGCAAAAGATATATATTTCTTATGTCACCAGGATTTACTTCTATACTATAAAAATGTGAATTTAAATTTCAGTTAATTAAACATTTTTATTATTGTTACATAGTTGTTATTATTACTGCTATTAAGAATTTGGTTCTCTCAAACTATAGATTTATTCACATTTTGATGTTTTATTCCCAAAATGTTGAAAATAATTAATTACCATTAAAAATTATAACTGCAAACATTTTTATGAAGGTGAAAACTTTTAGATAATTTCATTTGTCCTAATTTGATTCCTATTCTGGAGTTTATATTCTCCATACTCCCATCAAACACTGGGAATCATTCTTGTGGGAGAATAAACTGTGAAGATGTAGGGATGGAAAAAGTAAATAGGCCAGACAGCTAAACCATACTCAGAATTTCACGAAAATGTTGATCAAGTTTTCCCTCCCAATGTAGGGAGGGAAAGAAATTTATCAAGATGTCTCTGGGTCTCTAACCTGGGCGACTGTAGGTGGTGAGGTTGCTGTCGCTGTTCCCACTGCCTGCTGTACAGCAATTGATGGAGCAGTCATTGTGATTGTTACCAGTGTTAGGCCACGTGTCTGCCAGCCAGGGCTGGGCGGCAGGTTCACTGATGTTGAGAAGTCCCGGCCTAAAGCAAAAAAATATATTAAGCAAATGTTATATAAATAGCAAATAATATTTCTAATTCAGATTTGAATGAATGATTTATTTCATTACTATCACAAATAATTTGGTCAACTATACTGAATGACATTATTATTCCTTTTATTTTACAGACAAGGCAACTGTAATGTAATATTCTGTGATGCACCTCAGTTTATATAACCATAACTTTGAAAACTGGCAATGCTCTACTCCATCTTTAGTCACTGACTAAAATCAAACATGAAATTTAAAAATATAGAGACATGTATTTTTTAGTGTTTTAGTAGCTTAAAGAATTCCATAGTTAAGATGGTTTGCATTTTCTCATTTTTGACCCCTTAAAAAGTCATGATTCTTCCCACAACTTGATTTGAAAAATGGAACAAGCATCTTCACTTAGACAATGGATCCTGCACAGTAAGAACATTTGCATATTTTTTTCACGACAGTGTTTCAGAAATAGTGAGTCTGGGGTCTGTGACATTTCGCAGAGAGCCCATCAATGTTCCAGTGCACAGTTCTTTAAGCTTGCCAACATTTTCTGATGGGGACTATGTGAAACGCACAAATCCCTATATCAACAAAGGAAAGCTATTGAATTAAACCTGGGAAAACAAAGATGTCCACTATAAGAAATATCAGTGTTCTTTTTCTTCTTTGGCACAACAGATGTTAATCCTCTTTCATTATGTGTTGGGAATGCAAAGCACAGCAGCAATTATTAATGGGAGCCCTGGACCAACAGGGCCAGAGATGCAAACTGGAGCCCCCGAAAGGCATTCATGACGTCCTTTTCCCAACACTGTCAGTGTTTGCTAACTCAGCAGAGGTGATGATGCAGATGTGCTGTCAGACCCACAATAAACAGACTGGGACTACAAATTCTGCAAAGATGTTCTTCATGGTTTCATTTTCTTTGTTTCAGTGCAATAAACATGCTTCTCATTTACCTGGGAAGCAAGAACCTGACATCCCACTCTCCATGGTTCCTATGCTGACACAGTGACTTGAGAAAAATTATTATGCAAATGATCATTTGAGGAATAATTCACTTTATTTATTTATTTAATTTTATTTTTAATCCTCAACACAGGATATTTTTTTCATTGATTTTTTTTTTTAGAGAGAGTAGAAAAATCGATGTGAGAGAAACACATTGATTGGTTGCCTCCTGCATGCACCCCGACCAGGGCCCAGGCCAGGGAGGAGCCTGCAACTGAGGTACGTGCCCTTGACCCGTTGAACCCGGGACCCTTTGGTCTGCAGACTGACGCTCTACCCACTGAGCAAAACTGGCTAGGGTGAGAATAATTCACTTTAAATGAAGTATAAGGATTTAGCATTTATATATCTATCCATATGTAAATATATATGTATATATATATATAATAAAAATGAATATTTTTATCTCTTTGCTTACAATGTGTGAGGCATTGTTCTGAGGTCTTGACATGTATCAACTCATTTAATCTCACAAATTTTCTACATGGAAGTCACTATTACTCAAACTTTACAGATGAGGAAACTGAGACTCCTGAGACAGGTGAAGAATTTTGTATTTGGTTATACAAAGTGAGGGAACAGCAAAGCTGGGGTGCAAACCCAAGTAGTCTGGCTCTAAAATCTACATTTTAATCTAGAATATTATAAACACATATATTGGAGAGTGCTGAAATTTCTTCAAGCCCTCATATCTAATCTAATAATAGACAAACAGGGTAATTGACCATACCTTCGCTACACCTCCCATTGGCTAATCAGCAAGATATGCAAATTAACTGCCAACAAAGATGGCGGTTAATTTGCATACGCACGCTGAAGGCTGCTCTGGCCAGAGCAAAGGCCTGGGTGCCAGGTGCCGGGGGAAAACCGGTGCTTGCAACCAGGGGAAGGGAAGGCCTATTGCAATAATTTTTTTGTGCAACAGGCCTCTAGTATTCTTAATAAAAGAAAGAGTGAGGAAAATGTCTGAAGTCTTGAAATTCATAGTAAAGCTGTTAAAACTGAGCAAACTTACTATAAAAATTATTGATAAAAACATGCTTTGAAGAGCAATGTTGCTGAACTGTAGAAAGTTAAAACATTTAAATGCAAGCTGTTTCACAGATATCTGGGGCCTTTGAAATAAATGTTAGTTATAGAAATTCTGCATCCATTAATCTTTTGCTTTCCTTATTTTATTTTCTCTTGAACTTAAACCATGTGTGTTATCACTGGAGAAGTTATTAAAAATAAATCTCTATATTTGGCACAGTAGAGATATAACAGGATGTTTAAAGTATGGGTCAAGTGGAAATTTTCCACAGTCTGTTTTACATTTTTCAAAAGGAATAGACAATATTTTTATGCTACTCTGATTCCCTCAGAACAAAACTTTCAAGTTAATGTTTTGATATCATCATAGGCTGAAAGCACTCTTCATATGTATGGATGATTTCCAATGGGAAGTAGGATTAACAACTCACATCCTAGTTTTCAGTTTAGACTTGCGTTTGGAATGCTAATTATTTAGGAAAGAAGGTTAACTGTGCTTATTAGCTCATAATGAATCTGAAAATGCCATGTGCGTATTTCAGAGGTCTTTGAGGAAGTCAAGGTCATATGCAGCTACTCTGATAAGGGTGTTACGGGGTCTTTTTAAACTAATAATCTCACAGGCTATCTTTATGCATTTAAGATGGTCTAGTGTGCATAAAACAGAGCTAGCAACCCAGCAATAAGAAGTGAAGCAGAAGCAAACCCAATGCCAGTTATAGGAATTAATATGTGCCTGAAATGTTAGCATATAATAGATTGCCATACAATGTTAATTTGTTATATTTTCATGCTAACATTTCTGAGTTTTGCCTATTTCTTCCTTGTTTTCAAAAAGACAGTATTTATCAGGAAAAGGAAGACACAAGGGCCTACAAAAAACAAAACAAATTTATCATACAATTTATATTAGGGGGATAAATTTGTGTCATAAAGGAAAAGAGAACAAATGAACTTAAGTAACCAGGTGGCAGTTACCTTTAATTTCTCTGCTCCTTTTACTCCAAGTATGCCAATCGTTCACCAAAATCAAAACAAAACAAAACAAATACCTACTTGTACTCATAAACCACAAAATAAAATACTACATGGTTCAGGTGCTGGAGAAAATGTTGAAGGAGCCCAGTGGTAAGAGTTGCTTTAGACTGTCTCCTCTTTCCATTGATAACATGAAAGACTTTTGAAGCCACAAAGAAGGGAAAGACAGATCTAAGAGTGGCCAATATTTTAAAGAGAAGCAAGCCTGAACTCAACTCCCATAGCAAAAAATAAATTAAAAAAAAATTTTTTTTAAAGTGGGATTGGCATTTTCCACCTGGTTAGCCTGACTTCCCAACTCCTTTTTTTTAGACTTTGTTTGCTTTTTCCTGGTTTATGCTGTGGGTTGGTCTTAAGTAGGTTTTTTTGTTTGTTTTTTGTTTTTTTGAAGAGGTGACTGGGATGTTTGAGGTAAGGAAAGCAAATGAATAGGAACAGTTACTTAATCTTTCCAATATATTCCCCTGAGTTACATCACAAGTCTTCTTTTTCAAGCTGAGAAGAGGTCTCTTTACTTACCACAATCCTCATTCACCCTTCTCTGGGAAGAGCTAAATTTACAATATTGAAAACTGGAAGTGATTTTTAGCTAAACCTTCTCCTTTATGGGAGGGAAATGTCCAGCACCCCAAATTTTCTTTAAAGTTGACTGAACTTAGGTCTTCTGACATTCATTTTTTTCAATAACTCACACATCCCTTCCCCTTTTAGATAGTTTTTGATGATTATCTTTCAAAGATCAATAATACTTCAGCCACTGAGAGACATGATCATATGCATTTCAAAATATTCTGGCTCCAAAAGGGCAAAGGGAATTCACATGAAATAGTCCAAGTTGAGACAGATGAAAGCAGGACTGCTGAGAGCTTTTGTAATAGATTAGGCAAGAAAGAACAAGTGTTTGAAGGGAAACAAAATAGTGATAGTAAAGGGGGTAAAACTTAGGCTCAACAAAAAGCAGTAACGGATTCAGGGAAGAGCATGACTGGAACATTTTGACTTAGGTGTCACTAAGCAGATGAGGTAGGAGGTTCAGTGAGGGCTCATGGAGTCTGAGATGCCTGAGGGAAGCAGGGATTAAGGAATGGACATGAAAGAAATGAGTGCAGGAGTTTGGTTCACTCCTCATTCTCTTACCATACTGGGTCTTAGACACACACACATACACACATACACACACACACACACACACACTCAAAGTGGCTAGAAAGTAAGACCTCTTCCTAATGTCCTCCTGATCTCTCTTATGCTGTTCTATTTTTCCCATATCACTCAACTGCTAATATTATAAAGTTGATTTTTTAAATGTTTATTATTTATCTTCTATCTCCCTCACTAAACGTAGGTTTATGCAGACAGAAATTTTTACTGACTTTGTTCACTGATATATCTCAAGCAACTAGAACAGTGCCAAGTTACATGTTGGGTAGTCAATAAATATGTTTGATTAATAAATAAATTTAAAATTGTGTGTATGTATACACAAAACTGTCATTTTGAGTGCTGACTCTAATATACCTATTTAGCTGCTCTCTCTGTAACATTTCAGCATCTTTTATCATTTCATGGGGTATAAAGATGATTTCTATTTGGTACTTGAAATAAACCGGTTTTACTGTTATTCTATTTTTTAGATTTAAAAGGTTAATTTTGCATGGTTATTGGTGAGCTTTCCAAATAGAAAAATATTCCAGGAACTTTGTAAATTTTCAGCCCTTCCACATAAACTAGCATTTGATACCTATGGGCTCCTGTCATTATTCTGATTTGATAAGTTGGTCTATTTAGGTTTTTAATTCCTTTTCAGCAGAAACCAAACTTATACTGTGCATGTGTGTGTGTGTGTGTGTGTCGCATGTACTCCTCTGTGCCTGTGCTCATGCAGGGGCTAGTGCAGAGAATATAGAAGCTGCTCAATAAGCACTTTAATATGCTTTGATTAATGAGAAAACTGAAGTCTGGAGTCATAAATATACACAGATAGAGAGGTGGTTTATAGTCAGGCATTCCAGATTTACTCACGAGAGAATGTTCTTATGCCAGAGGCTGTTTCATGAATGTCTGGGCTATGATTTAGATGGAAATCCCCTGGACGCAAAAACATGCCCTGTTTTAATTCCTGAATCAAGTGGATTTATTCCTTAAGAAGACCTCCCCAGCTTTTGGATCTTCCAGCGGCTGGCTTTGTTTCACAGGTATGCAAACAGGAAGCTGCAGCAGTACCTAGTAGTGCTTGTTGCTGTATTTGTACTGCATTGGTTAAAGGTTATCAACATTTCCATTTAAATCACTTTGTCATATACTAATTCAGTGATTTTGTATCAGACATACGTTCCTCGATTTCAGGAGCAATATCTTACTCATTTTTGTCCTTTCCAGGAGCAGTCACATTACCCATCTGTACAGAGCATGGCAACCAATAAATTAATTAAACTTGAATCATAAAATGGTTTTTGTTGGAAGATTTTTTTTTTTACACCTTAAGCAAGATGTCAGTTTTTGAAAAAGAAATAATCTTATTGTAGAAAATTCTGAAGTATGGCTCATATAACTTATATATTATTTCATCCCCTTTAAGCCACTTCTCACCTCAATTTGCAATTTCCCTGTGAATATATTAAAGTTCACTGAATAATAACAAAAAAATCATAAACATAGGATTGAGGTTCATTTTTATTATAGAAAAGAAAGCTCTGTGTTAATAAGCTACCTAGGTTTCTTCTTTTATTTCACCATATTTCCCTGCAATATGGACAGCTGAACTAGGCTGAATTCATAACAAGAACAAAAAACAAACATAACCTACAACTTATGAGCAAATGCTGTTATCAGCAGGTTTTAAATGAACACTTTTTGTTTGATAGTATCTGTTAACTAGTTATATTTCTTAATCTTCATAAATGCCGTCACTTGATTACTATAAGTCCTTTTAATCATCTGCTAAATCAGCAAGTCTGTCTTTCCTGGTTCAAGTTCTCCCTCTGGTGGTCACTGACTTTGATGCAACAGCTCTAATTAGGAACTGCATTTGTGTGTAAACAAGCTGGTGTCACAACACAGAGGAGTGGAGTATTTCTGAAAGATTTGAACAAATTTCACCTTTAACTTAAATCTTTTAAGCAAAGATAGTGATGTCATCAAGGAAGAGAAGAAGAAATATCTGGAATTCCCCTTAAAATCTACAAAACAAGCAAGATATTTACCTCCCTCCACTGCTCACAGCTTCGCCTCCTCTCTGATAAGTTACTAGGATGTTACCAAAAAAAAAAAGAAATAAAAATTAATAGACATGTTTATATTTGTATATCAAAAGCTAGTACATTTATGAGCATCTTTCTAAAATGTAATGCATTCTCCCTTTCTACTTAGAAACAACACAAAAATCATCACAGGAATTAGCAGATTTCTGATTCAAGTAGTATTTTTTTAAACATTGTATAGAATTAAATAAAGTTATTCTTATCAAAGTATCCACAAGGTTGAGAAGTAAGCAAAAGAAAATGTCAGTACACTCTTATTAAATACCTCTGTCATACATTTGTACAGTTGAATTCCCATAGATTTATATTTTCATTTTATTATTATATCATATCATTTTATAAATTTAAGTAAAATCTTAAATTGAGGGGGAAATCCCTATTAGACTATTTCCCCAGAAGTATGAGTAACAGTAAGACAAAGAGAAATGTTTAAATAACCCTTCTCTCTCTCCACACACAAAGATGTATATAGGCCACACTGTGACTATCAATTAATGCAATGTTTTCCTTATTGTGGCTTTCATCAGGAATGTATATATAGCAAACATATATTTTAATGCCCTTGAAAGCATTCTCAGCTTAATAAAGTATGGGCATAAAAATCTAGCCACAACAAAACAAGATTTGCACATAGGCAAATGGTTAAGGAGATTAGCTTTTCTATAACTACAGACACATTTTCTAAGAAGAAATGTGTTTCTAAAAGCTGCCAAATTCTGCTACTTAGAAGAACTCCAAACTGGGAGTCTGCAGAGGAGAGATAACTGCTTCCAGTGATTACAATAACTGGATTAGCAACGAGGAGGCAAGGCTCCAGGTACATCTCTCACTGGAGGTGATGTGAGAGTGGAGGACCCACTTTGAAAGAAACAGAAGAGAACAGAACATCAGGATTCTGACTTAGGGAAAATGAAGTTTTATCTTCAGGTGTGCTGGCTATTTTGGTTACCTTCAAGAATGTTGATTCTATGGACAGAGAATTGAAAGGGAGAGACATTTTTGTTGGAAAACCTGAAAGCTTAAGTTAAGGAAAAAATGTACTGCCAAGTATGAAATCATCAATAAGATCATTAACGTGTTAAATCATGCCGAGGGTAGCTACAGTGTGTCTATCTAATGAAACACATGCATACAAGGCTGATGTGCAGTGTGCAATATGAATAAATAACTGCATGAAAGGCATGAAAAGCAACACCAACCATTTCTGCTTCAAAGGCATGCCTGACATGAGTAAATGAAGTATTATATTCCATTTAAGCCCTCTCCCCCAACTTCCTGCAGAAAATGAAATAAAAACTGAAACACAATAGTACAACACATGCTGAACTAACAAAGGAAAGGAGGAGGGTAAGTGCAAATATATACCTGTTGGTGTGAAGGTAAAAGACGGGACTGAAAATCAAAACAAAATATAAACCAGTTATTAAGCTGAAGAGAGAAAGGGAACATATCACATTAGTATAAATCAAGCAGACAGCTGAACATAAGACAAATGTAAATAACTAAGCCAGCAGCTCTGACATTCTGATATATGAACAAAACAGAATCTGAGGTTAAAGAGAGAACTTGTCTCTGCAGGTACCATTTTGAAGTGTCTGACATTCTAGTACGGAGGGGAATTGTGCTGGGTTAGCCTGTGAATGACCCTGCATTTGGTAACAGATTCAGCTCATGGCTTTAGTACAAACAGGACCCCTCTACTATAAATCATTTCCAAACAGTGGATGATGGATTCTTAAACAAGCATGATGGGGGTCTCGCTTCAACCTTATCTAGAAATCTGAAAGTAAATGCTTATTAAAGCGGACTAATAGGCTCTTAAGTATTCATCATTAAGAGACAGAGACAAAGATTGAGGGGAAAAGAGAGAAAGAAAGCACGGAAGGAAGGAAGGAAGGAAGGAAGGAAGGAAGGAAGGAAGGAAGGAAGGAAGGAAGGGAGGGAGGGAGGGAGGGAGGGAGGAAAAGGAAGGATGGAAGACAAAGAATAGAAGAAAGGAAGAACTGGAATAAAGAGAACCATAAAATTGAACTATTTCAATGCCAAGTAATGCCTGACGCCTTATTATATAAACAGTGTAAAGCTACATTTTTATCATAGAAATTTGTGAATGGACAGAAGAAATGGGGAGTTTTAAACTTTAATTTTCCTATTTTAGTTTGTGTTTAGAAGCTTTCTAGGAGTAAGCTGAGCAATTTTTTTAATGCCACACTCTGGAAGCTAAACAATGGAATAACACCTCTCTGAAAACCTTCGCTCTCTGCAGCTATAAATCTTAATCTAATCAATAATGCCTGGAATGGAGCTGCAGACCTCAAAAGTAGCAGCCTTGCCTCCCCCATTTTCCTATCGTCTCCCATTCCTCGGTGTCAGGTTACACTATTGCTATTTCCAGGATATTTCATGGAGGATGACTTATTTCTAAGCTCTTCACACTGCCCTGGTGAGGAAAGCAAGGACATCTATCTTACTCCATGAAGACTAAAGTTTGCTTTTACGCAACCCTTAAACACACAAACTATAATATTGGTTAGCTATTGTGGATTAAAAAGCTGCCAAAAATGTATTTTCCACTTCACATTGGAACATCTCCAAACAATTGACTTTAGGATTAGAGCATGTGGGGAAGCAAACTGGAATGCTACACCTTTACAGCTGTCACTTCTTACCAAATCACTCTATCTCTGGGCATACTAGAAAGAATGAAAACAAAAATCTCAATGCTATGGACCCAGTTTATACACTGGCCTTCGTCTGCAGCATGACAACCCCTGTTTTAAGAATCTATTGTTTTCTTTAAGATGGGTCTTGTCAGAGAGTCAATGTAATTCAGCTACAATAAAAAATACAGAGCCATAGTAACAAGTCTCCATTAAAAAAAAAAAGGTACATTAGAAAGTAAAGCTATTCAAGCAAGAATAGAGTGCCTGAACATTAATTTTCTATCACAAGGACATAGGGAAAATATGAAAGGTCCTTGTCAGTATGCCTAGCTAACTGCTAGCCCTGGTTTAAGGAATTGAAGAAGAGATGAAAAGAGGTTGGTCTATAAGTGAACTTTTAACAGCATATACACCAAAGAACAACTTAATTCTCAAAGCTTCCAATAATATAGTACATTCTGTTTGCCCAGTGATGGCACAATATGAATGTGGACGGGGTACTGAGTGTTACAGCAGAGGAAATGCCTACAGATAAATGTATGTGTGGTGTGGAAGGGGGCAGGGTGGGGGGAGAGAGCTCCCTATTCCCAGTCACACTCTGAATTGATGGTTTATAAGCCAATAGGCTCTTTTACATTTATTTCTTTAAAATACTTCACTTCCTTTTTTTGTATAATTACTGGCATTGTTTCTGACATAGATAGTTTAAGATTTCAGGAGGCACCTTTTTTTAATTGCATAGAAATAGAATTATGAAAAAGTGCCGACAAGGCAAAATGAAGAAAGCAGAATCAAATGCTCACCAATTACATTTGTAATTATGTTCTACGAGTTCTGCTAGTTAAAAGGACAATGACATTAGTTTAATAGGTTTTGCAGAAAGAGCATATAGGCGTTTGCCAGCATGCATAAAGAACATTAGTACAGGAAAAGAAACATTTCAGGAAGAAAGCTTTTCATGTCACATATTTAGATTTCAAGACAATACAAAACATTAAATTGCTGTAACTACACAGCTATAGCACTCTATTGCAATAAGAAATACAGGATTCCTGGAGAATTCAAGAGACTCTACATCTATATGTTAATTAGTCACTTTTCCTCATTCAAATCAGATATTATCTCTTCCCCTCCCCCCTAACACTCTACTCTGCTCTTTCCAGGCTCCACAACACAGACACTGCAAACCCTTCTCTGCATTGTTTTCAGTCGCAGGCTTTTTATGGTAACACCTGATATTGTTCTACTTTGTATAGAAATGAGCACCAGTGCTCCTTGTGTTTACATCTAAGCCAGCGGTTCTCAACCTGTGGGTCGCGACCCCTTTGGCTGTCAAACGACCCTTTCACAGGGGTCGCCTAAGACCATCCTGCATATCAGATATTTACATTATGATTCATAACAGTAGCAACATTACAGTTATGAAGTAGCAACGAAAATAATTTTATGGTTGGGTCACAACATGAGGAACTGTATTTAAAGGGCCAGAAGGTTGAGAACCACTGAATTCTAAGCTCTCATTTTCCATTTCACAAGAAGGGATACTGACATTTTGCTTCATCTCTAGAGTGCATACATATCTAGAAAACATTTGGGCATGGTAATGCCATGGCAAAGGTATGTACATGATGATTGCTGTGCAGCCCCAGGCAAGACGCACGTTGATTCATTTTACAGGGTGGGTGATGAATTCCGTGCTGACTCTTTCTTGCCAAGCCCCTCTGTGACGGGCAGTACAAACATGCAAGGCTGCTCTTCAGACTGTTTATAAGTGTATAGGGACATTCTAACTGGCACTGCAAATTCTTACTTTGCCATTTAATGGGTCAGAGAAATGACTTGGCCAACACATGTAGGAAATGGTCACTTAGGAAATATGCACACCTTTTATTTTATTTTTTTAAGGTTGGTGATGGTAGGGGAAGGAATGTGTCTTTGATAATTCTCTTTAAATTTGCATTGCGGCAAAGCAAAAGTGTTGTCTTAAATTAAGCAAAGGCCCTTAACCTAGGGTGAATGTACTATTTGTCATCCAAACCAGGGCCATTTTGAGAGCAACAGGAGCACTATAAAAATTTAGTTGGACTAAAGACATAAATTGGGACCATCCCCTGAGAACTGGGCCCTGGATCATCTCAGCCATGGCCTGTGTCTGATGCCCAGAACTAATGAATATATTTGGGAGTGGGGGAGAATTATACATCCGCAGTGTTATCAAATCTCCTCAGAGAATAAAACGTAAGTTATCAATCTGCAGAATTTAAGGATATGTGGCAAAGGTGTCTGTGCCACATATTTGGTTCATCCACAAAATTATAAATAATAGCAGACAAGTAAACTTTATCTTCTAAAACTGTAAACATATTTGTAACAAAATCACCCTCACTAATTAACAGCATATGCACAGTCAAATCTGCAACTTTAAATATAACAATGAAAAAGTACCACACCTCCTCTCGCTGCAACCTGAAGGACCTCATTCAGTCACATATTTCATAGTCACAAGAAATGACTATTTTATAAATAATCAGAAACAACCATAAAAATAATGATTTTACAAGTAACCTCTTCAGCTTCACAAAGGCAACAATGCCACCTTAAAGCTGTGTGAGACAGTTCAAAGCTTGTATTTATAACTTCTGTGGCAAGGAGATTAAAAAGTTTCCTTGAGAATATAAAGCAAAAATGTCATTCCCTAAGAGAACCAGGGGATGGGCGAACACCCAGGCAGACCTACCTGGGAGAAATACATTTTACGGGAACTGGGCCTGGAACTGATTAGTCCTATATGTAGCATTGCTACTCAAAGGAGTTAACATGAGAAGTCATGATAAAATAAAAGCACTATTGAAAATCCTTATGTATTAAAATGATTTAATAAGTATATATACATACATAATTTGCATTCACATATTAAGACAAGAGTTATGTCAACATAGTAAAATATAAAAAACTTAGGAAAGCTAGTACCTTTCCTGATACCCGCGTAGGTACTGGTCAGCCCATTTCTCTTCTTGCGGTGCCGATAGAGCCAGATGCTGAAGACCATGAGGATGACCCAGCAGGCCGCCCCGAGGCCTGCGATGAACGCCGGCTGCTTCACCACGTCCGAGATCTGCTGAGCGAGGCTCACCTGGTCCTCTGGTGACACGGGGTTGCCATGAGAATCTGAAAAGCCATCTTCAGATTAATTTGGGTTTAAAACTCAATAAGATAATGAACTCATAAATTATATAACATAAAACTGCCATCATTATTTTGTTAATTTTTGGACAATAGCTTCCATTTCTTAATTTGCAACACCAGCGTTGTTAGTTAAAATAGTTTGTGAGATTTTCAGCAAAACTATATTCGTTTTATTTATTTTAATTCAAAACAAATATGATATAATTTTATGGAATTTATTTTAAAGCAAAGGCAATGGCACACAATTTCCATTTTTTTTACTCCAGAAAACTCTGTAGCTCATTGCTTATATTAAGTTTCACAGGAAAGTGCTGAGGTTAACACAAAAGTACAATAGTAAAAAATGAAATACTCTACTGTAAGTATACAAATAAGGGGTCCCCGATAAGTAAGTATAAGAAAGATATACTTTCTCAGACTTCCATAGAAACCCTCAATTATATGTTCTAAAAAAGGTAAGTACATTTTATTACCTGTATAAGGTAGATATTGAAAAAAAAATACATGCTGTGTCTTCCATCTCTCCCATCACCACCCACACACCCCACCTGCACCCCACACAGACTATATTCTGATTCTTAACTGTCTTAGAAACACATTATTTGAACCTATGTTCAGAAGGGCCTATAAAATTCAGGATTATTAAAAAGCAATGATAAATGAAGATAATGCTACCATGAACAAACTATAAATAATTTTTCTTTTGAAATAATAACCACCACAAGGAACACTAAATATGGACAAGAATGATCATGTGTTACAAAACAAATAGGCTTATGTTTTCTGACAGCTATTTTGATTAAAAAAATTAAAAATTGATGGAATTTATGGCTATTAAAATTTACTTATTTTCTATTTATGTTTAAACCTACTAAGATATTAATTTTTCCAGCCCACCATTTCATCGTCACACAGAGCCGTCCGGAATTCTACAGAAAACTGGAAGCTGTTGCTCTGTCATCAAAGCAATGCCCTACTCTGCTGGCACCGACTGCGGCCAGGCTGGAGGACGGCCAGTGGGCAGCGTTCCCACTCTGTCTGCAGTGTGAATGTTCTTCCCCGACAACATCTGGAGAAGCAAGAAGGTGTTTGCCCACTTCTTTACGATGGGGCTTTCTTATGACTGTTATATCATCTGACTCTGAAAATCTTCTGCTATTACAACGTGCTTTAAAATAGAAACATTGGTTCCATCCCCCAATTTTTTTTTTGTTCAGAAAAATAATTGGTATAACTCATCATACCTGAGTAACATTTCTCAAACAGAAAAATAAATCCTACAGATTACCTTTCCTTATTACATGATACTGCATTCCAATCTGACACAGTCGGAAAAAGCAGCAGCATTCAATGGGTAAGAAAAACAGCCTTTGGAAAATAGCAGCGGCTTCTATGTAAAATGGCTAAATTGCTACTTACATGTGTGTGTGTGTGTGTGTGTGTGTGTGTGTGGTTTTTATTGATTTATTTTTCTCTCTTGAACAGAATTTCAGATTTTATTCTATGGAGGGTCAAGGCTGAAAAACCTATTTTCACAAGCAGTTACCTGCCTTCAACTGTTTGTTGACTGAAAGTTTTATTTCATGTTCCAGACTCTTTTATCTATGGTTACCTTAAGAGCACTTCATCTTCTGAAAGTTAGCCAAGCAGACCTATTCTTTTATTCCTAACACACCCTTTGTGTTTGCTGGGCTTGTGAATTCCATGGCTATTGGTGCAAGGTTAAGGTGGGAGGCTGTGGGTTTAATGGAGACAGTCAGGAGAGGTTTCACACAAGCAGCCAGATGGGCTTAACAGAATACAATGCAGCGTGACTAGTGGATTAAAACAGCCCATCTACCTCTCAGGCTTTGCCTCACGGCAGCTGAGGCTATACTGAGATATGGAAAAAACCTGGAGCACATTTATGATTTCAAGCAAACCATTTGTCCCATAAATCCTATGATTTAAATCGTAAAACTAAAATTCCAATTCATCTTTGAAAACCCAGGACTATAAGTCATATGTTATCAAAATAGGTAAATGACATCAACAATAGGGTTATCACAATGTAACTCATAAATTCAATTTTAATAAGTTAATACTGATATTTCACAAACTTGGGCAACAGTTTGAGTAAAAAAAAGTCCATATTTAAATTGTTTTCCCTCATATCTTATATAACACTGTAATTTTGCAATAAATGAACCAGAAATAAATCATGAAGCTATTTTCACATAAAAGTTTTATATATCAGCACTGTTTTCAAATGCACAAAGTATAAAAGGTAATCCAAAAAGCAAATGCTGGCCCATGGTTGTGGCAGACAGCAAGCTATCCATTAAGGGTGTGAGTGGGACTCCCATAGACTGGAGTTGTTGAGAGGTAGTTCCCTAGCCAGTGACTTCTTTCTGTGATGTGCCCATTCATCTATTTGGTATCACACGGCTGAGTTCTGGGCAGGAGCCATGGGCACCATCTCCAGACCTGCACCATTAAACCGTCCCACAAACTGTGTTTCAATACTTCCTTTCTGCTCACCCAGGATCAACCTTGGAAGCCTCCTCAGCCATGTATGTTTGGAACGGAGTCGCTCCCCACAGCCTTTGGACTGCAGGTGGACTTCATTGTGTTATGCAACCAGAATTCTGCAAGTGTGTCTGTTACAGCAGCTAGCACCGTCTTAACAATGGAACATAAATAAATTTCCAAAGCAAATGGAAAGTTCCTTATGTTCAGCATTTAAGTTTATTCAAAGCCAAATGTTTCTTAATTTTGTTGAGAAATAATTTCTAGGGTACATCGACATTATCAACATGCAAAAATACTATGTACTTATTTGTTAAGTATAAAGATTCATATATCTGATTCTTTTTCATAATTTAGCAACTGACAAAATATTACTAATGCCTAACTTCTGATCTGGAACAATCTAACACAAAGTTGACATATACGTCTCAGCATCTTTCACAAATTAAATGTCGCCTCTTAATATCTGACCCTCTCCTCTTCCCTTTCCATTTGCAATAGTATTTTGTGGCTGTTTTTGATGTTTGTTTTAAGTTATATTGGTAACCACTTCCTAATTTGTATCTTATTCCATGCCGCATTTTCTATAGTGAATTTTTGTAATGAAGGATTTTGTCAGTTTTTTTCCTATTCATCTTTTAAAGCATGCACTTAACTTGATAAATAATTAGCATATAAACATATTTAAATGTACTCTGGCATCTCAATCTACATTTTCTTATAAGAAGCAACCATAATTTTAAATAGACGAAAATGGTAAATATAAATTGCATAATGCTATAAACTTCTAATACCTAGTATAAGCTTTACATGGAAGTTTGTTTTATTTTAATCCAAACAATTGCAATTTTCATGTGTCTTGTTCACTGAGGTAACTTTGGTGCTCAATTATATTTTTTGACTAGATGAGAAAATTTAATAGGACAGGATTAGGATCATACTGAATACTGACAGTGTTTTGCTTGGAAAATCATTTAATGTGCACTTGGATAAATTTAAGGTTAGTTGTCCTATGTATTAAATCTAACACCATCATATTGTAGCTGCATTGCCACAATCCACATTCTATTCAACTTACAATGGTGGCTCCCCTACATAAAAATAAATAAATAGGTAAAAAGAAGAAGAGGCCAAAGGGAAGAGTGATATATGCTATCAACCTGAATCTGCGCCAGCACTTACCTAGTTGGATAAACTGCGGCTCGCTCTTCACCCCCGGCCCAGCCCCAGTGCTGGCTGCCACCTCCACACTGTACCGGATCCCGGGGACCAGCGAGGGAATGACCACAGAAAATGTGGAACCATCCACCGTCTTGTTTATATGGTAACGAGTTTCATTTCCCAAACACCAAACCTGTCAGAAGAACACAATGAGTGTTAATCTAGCAAATTCTTTAAGTTAATGCAAAGATCAACATAGTATTGTGGTTTTAGATCTAGTCAGATTTCAGATCTATCGTGAACCTAATTCGGGGAGTTTCCAAAGTCTATTTTGCCTAGGATCTAGTTCTCAAAAGACTCTTCTGGGAAAACCTAGTGTTAGTAGAATCTTCAAGACCTCTTGAAACTTTCTCAAATACATTGTTTTTCCTTTTTCCTTTAAGCATTTTTAAAAATATTTTTATTGTTGAAAGAATTACATATATATCCTCCTCTTCCCCTCCCTCATAGATCCCTTCTAGCACGTCCCCATCACCCAACCCAGGCCTTCACCACCCTATTGTCTGTGTCCATGGGTTATGCTTATACGCATACAAGTTCATTGGTTGATCTCTCCCCACCCACCCCACCCACCCCACCCACCCCCACCTTCTCTCTAAGATTCGGCAGTCTGTCCCATGCTTCCGTATCTCTGTATCTATTTTTTTCATCAGTTTATTTTGTTCATTAGAGTCCACATCATGTGATAAGGTGAATCTATACATTTTTGCTTGAAGACACTAGTTGCTATTATAACATGTTTTTTTTATAAACAAGAAATCATTTGCAAAGGAAAATAAGTTCCTAGCAAAAAGCAAAAAGCTGTGCACATCTCGATAAAGAACAATAACTAATCTACCACCAAGCAGCATTTGCACTCCTACTGTGGGCTAGGTGTGATACTAGATTACCAGGTATCACAAAATAAAGATGAGGAAGAAACTCCAAATCTAGCACTTTACTTCAACAGTTCTCTGGGATAAAATTACCTGGAGCTATCACCTTTTCCAAATAACCAAAACCAAGAAGCAGTGATTTAAAAAGAGACAGAGCTTACCTTACATAAATATGGTTATTAAAATATAACTAGTCCTGGCTGGGTTGCTCAGTTGGTTGAGCATTGTCCTGTATACCAAAAGGTTGAGGGTTCAATCCCAGGTTGGGGCATGCATGGGAAGCAACTGATTGATGTTTCTCTCTCTCTCCCTCTCTTAAATCAATAAAAACATATCCCCATGTGAGGAATTTATATATACTGAATATAAGAAGAATCATCCCAGGATTTTATTCAGCCTATGATATGTTGAACTATTAACAATGGGAGAAAATTAGCACACTGATCTTGTAGTTAATGTGAATATTAATTAGTCTTTGATAAAATATTAGATTATAAAGAATAACATCTGACATAAAAGAAAAATGTTCTTATAAGAAAATTATTATATATCTCATTAACTTTGATAACGGCATTTGTTATAGGAAATTATTTTCAGGAAATAAAGATTTCTGCTCTACATTATAATTCTTAATTTAAATTTCACACTAAAGGATTATTTATTCATAGGGTAATCTTTGGCAATGTCCAAAGATCTGGGTGTGGTGCATGACAGTACTTGAACTCAGTTTCCATAAGGAAATGATCTAGGAAGTAGTAAAACATGCCCTATGTTATTTATGAAGCAAGATGTGGGATTAGCTTCAAGTATGCTATTGTCTAATAGGAAATGGGATTTAAAATAAATATAAGCATATCAGTGTCCTCTATCATGAGGGCAATAACCTTTACTTTATCTTTGAAAGTTAATATTATTTTAATATAGCTTCAATGCATAACACCAGCAAATGGTCAGATTCTATACCAGGATCTGACCATTTGGAAATAAAGAGTCCTTTGTGATTTTTTTCCCCCCAATTACATTACGCAGCTGAACCAAAGCCACAGACCGATTTTGTACCAGTCAATCAGGTTCAGAAAGGCATTTTATTATTTTAAATTGACCGTGAAGTTAAGTGAAATCCACTCTTTCGAATTTCTTCAGGAGAGAAATGAGTTCTGACTCTTAGGGGAAAATGCCTACATTACACAATTTTGCTGCAGAGCTGAGACATCACCTCATTTTAAATCCTTAAAAACCTTCATAACTGTTTATTTTTCTGGAATGAACTGTAGAATCCTGACACTCCCGGTATTAAAATAACCTTGAAACTCACAAGAAGGCACTTGAAACTGTCGAGACTTTTACGTTTTAATGATTCAATTACCCTAGAAGATCTAATTTAAAATATTTAAGAAATCACTTGCCAAAAAAGAAGTTCCTTGCAAAAAGTCTTGAGAAAGAACAACTTATCTATCATCATCCAGCATTTGCATTTATGTATTTAAGTATTTTAAATACTTTGAGAAAGTTTCCCTTTTAAACGTGTGCACAAATTTTCAGTTTATATATTTTTTAAATAATTTAAAAATAAAATATTATACCTAAAATTAAGCTCAGTATATATGGTTATTGTGAAAATCATTTGCTACTCCAAAGAAAATTTATTGTCTTTATTTGGGCCTTAACCAAGAGCACACAGCATAAACACTCAGAAAGATCTACCAAGATATATATGAAAGGGCCCTATTACGTAGACCTACTAAATCAGAATTTCTGAGCATGGTAGACAGGCATCTATATTTAAAAAATAAGCTACAGTGATTCAGATGTTAGCATGTAATTACCTGTATAAGGTAAATGTGTTTACCTTCTTAACATCAGTTTCATTTCAATAGATACAGTATAAAATATTTAGATATGAAATAATCTACTAGTAATTAGAAAAATACTCAGGCATCATAGAAATTTTAAGCAGGATCTAGAGAAATAGATTTTTTCCACTAAAAATGTGTTTATATAAGTGTTGAAAAAATACACATAATATCTTTTCTATTGTGATTGTCTTGCTTCTAATTCATTTATCTTAACTCATTTAACTATCCCATAATACAAAACAAATTCATTGATAGTATAAATGCCATGTCCCTAACTTAGTTTTTATTCTTTCTTGGTATGCTTAATATATATTTGCACAAAATGATTCTATATAAAACTCTCTAAATGCAATAAGTAGAGAGGATGACTTCACAGGTAAAAATAATTATTCATAATCATTAGATTAAATCCCTTAACACTATATCACATTAAAAAAATTCATTTAAACATACAGAAATTTATATTTGAATTTCCTCTGAGACATGAAATATTGCTTAGAAACTAATGTTTATAGATAAAAATGATTTTCATGTACAGTAAATAATTTTTATCTTATCTCTAAAGTTCTAAAATTTCAAGCATACATACTAAAAAAAAAATAAGAACATATTTGATAGAATGTGACTCATAGCCAATTCTATAGGGTAACCTATACAACATATATTTAAGTTATTTTTAGGGCAAAAAAATTAGCATTTCATTCGTTTTTTATGTGGTATTACATCAACCTAAATATAATGAGATGAAGTAGATTCTCTCTTTTAAATTAATGTTTTTCAAATAGTTTAAGAATTAGTATTCCACAATTACTGAATAAACAGGAAAATGTTTTTAAACAATTTTTACATACTGCTATTCAGACCAGCAGATGGCGCCAAATATCCATGCACAATGTAACCAAGGTTTCTTTTTCTTTTCTTTGTAGGGGAAGAGGGATGTCCATCAGTAAATTACTATATAGGGATTACCTTGTACTCTTGGACCATTCCATTTTGAGTGTCTTCTGGAGGAGGCTGCCAACTAACAAGAATTGCAGTTCCATTTCCATCATTCTTTGATACAGTTACACTTTGAGGTGGGGCACTGGGTGCTATTAAATTGTTTCAAAAAGTGAATATATTATCAGTGGCATTAGAGGACATTAAAAGCAGGCACTTGAAATGTACAAATAATAACTATATAAAATTTATATCAATATATGCATATGTTTTAAAGAGGCATCTCATCCCAAACTAAGTATTTCTCAATATTACTAACACATTGTTACTGTGAATGTTTCATAACCAACATTACAGAGATTATCTCCACAAAAATTCCAAGGGAAATCCCTATTTCTTTTATCCTGCTACCTTAGTCTCATGTTCTCTAATAAAGAGTTTAAAAAGTATGAAGATGAATGCGTCATCCATAATATTAACTATATTCCATCATTTATATATTCAAAGTAATAAAGACATTTTAGGGAATGTTCTGGAGAATAGTTGTGACATGTAACCTTTGACCTTTATTTAAATATTAACTTTTAATTTCCAGTTATAGGGTGGCCAATCATACTGGTTTGTCTAGAACTGAAGGGTTTCCAGGGACATGAGTCATAAGTATAAAATGCTAACCCTGGAAAGTCCTGGGCAAACCAAGACATTACTCACCTTATTTACAAGTCATTACTCAAGATAACATTTAATAAATGAATAGAAAATAATGCAAAGGCAAGCAAATTGAAAACATTTCCATCTTTAAATGTGAATTTTATTTCTGAATGATTAAATATATCTATATACGATATTAAGCAATACAATGTTCCAAATTTGCACATTTTTCTATAAGCCTCTACTAAAGCAATTTATAGTAGTTCTAATGAAACAAATTCTATTAGCAAAATATGATGTTCAATATAAAAAGTTAATGTCACTATTAACATAAAAAATTTTCAATCGTGTTAATAAAAGCCTAACAAATGTACTGTGCAATACATAGAAATCACACACTTCATTATACTTGCCTTCTTCCAGGGTTTTGGCAAATTTAATTTCACTGTCTGCTCCTTGAAATTCATTAAAAAAAGGACGAGCCTTAATTTCATAGTTGACTCCCTTTTTGAGATCAGGGATAACCACACTATTTTTGGTTGGCGTTCTCACGTCAAACACTAACCACTCTGACTCCCCATGGGTGGCTCCAGATGGCCGATAAAGAATTTTATATCCCTGAATATACTGAGACTGTTGGTCCACCTATTAAAATGACAAATAAAAACGTAATCATTAATATCTTTCTGTTGGTTTATTAGAAAATTATGAAAATTAAGTGTAAAAAATATAAAAAATTATATTGGACTTCATTCTGTGGTCTTCAAATTTACACAAAGCAGAATACTAAAAACAGAGCATTACTTTTGTAATGTATTTCATTTTTCACCTTAATAAATAAATTAGGTATTAATTTTGATGCTTCATGCAGAAATGTAAGTCATTAAAGAACTTCTGTGACAATATCTGAAAAGATGTCTCTCAGTGTTAGGGGAGACGAAGAAAAACGTGTTTATCCACTTTCTAATTTTTAAAGCCTAATTAATGCTTAATGTGGAACTATTTATAAGTGAAAAACGTGATCATCCTATCACAAGTTTTATCTTCATGATTAATACTCTGTGTCTTCCCTCTAAGACTGGTAAAGTCCATTATTGCAGCATAATAGATAATACACACAAAAATAAACTTTTCTCTGTTTAAAGCCAGTCTACAGATACCATCATAAAAAGATTACATTATAAAGTTAATGGTGGAGTGAGCAACAGATGTTTTTTTCACATAATAATTTCCCAGAGGTCACCTGCATATTAAAACCGTGACCAAATACTGTAACAACGATGACGACTCACTGTCCAGTGAACTTCGATTGAAGAGGAAGAGAGGATGGTTGGGTTGTGGAGGTGCAGTACAACATCTCCCAGTTCCCTCTGGACCTGCTTGTGATCCACCCCCTGACTTGTTGGGGGAACATCTGCAAAAACCCAAGAATACTGTGTCAGATCTTACACAATGTTACTGACTTGAGGGAAAACTCGGCAAAACGATCCTCTCATTCATTTCAACTCTCAGAAAAGAAGAATCATTGTGACTGGGAAGCCAACCTGTGATACAGAATAAAATAGGAAAAAAGTGACCTTTTTATTAGGAGGATAGGGAGGTATATAGATGATGTACATGTAGATGATAGATATAGATATAGATATAGATATAGATATAGATATAGATATAGATATAGATATAGATATAGGTAGGCAAAAATAATAGTGGCAAGCAACAGTATTTCAGAGCTCCTCTTACCAGGTAATGCTTGTTTTCTCTGAAATTGAGCAGCCTAGTTAGTGCAATCTCTACTTAGTTTGTTATAAACTTCTGTAGTGACCCTAACTATGAAAGAAAGAAAGAGCCTGAAATTGCAACTATGGGTGGGTAATGTAAAGAATGGAGATAATAAGCGAAAGCAAGCACAAAAAAGAAGTCAGACACCTTACATCTTGTAAGAAGAACCTGGATGTCTCCCAAATTAGGTGATTAAGTTAGTGGCTATGATGGGGGAATACAGAAGCCACCAGTAAAACAGGATAGGATAGGATAGGATAGGATAGGATAGGATAGGATAGGATGGGATGGGATGGGATGGGATGGGATGGGATGGGATGGGATGGGATGGGATGGGATGGGATGGGATGGGATGGGATAGAATAGAATAGAATAGAATAGAATAGAATAGAATAGGGTAGAACAGAACAGAACAGAACAGAATAGAATAGAATAGAATAGAATAGAATAGAATAGAATAGAATAGAATAGGGTAGAACAGAATAGGGTAGAATAGAGTAGAGTAGCGCAAATCTGATGAAAAAAGGTACTTATGTTTCATTGATGATGGTTTGGTTTAGTTTAATTATAGTGCCACTGCAAAGAAGGTTTAACAACAAGTTTTTAATCTGAAGTACACCAACATTTTAGAAAGGAGACCGAGAACAGAGTAAAAAATAGTGTTCATTTATGCTGCATTTTTTCCCAACAAGAAAGGATTGTTGTTTTTTTAATCTTTATTGTTGAAAGTATTAACATATGTCCCTTTTTTCCCCCCATTGACCTCTTCTAGCCCACCTCCTCCCTCCCCATCCCAGGCCTTCACCACCCTATTGCCAGTGTCCATGGGTTATGCATATATGCATACAGGTTCTTCGGTTGATCTCTTCCTACCCACCAACCCTCCCCTGCCTTCCCTCTAAGATTCAACAGTCCGTTCGATGCTTCTATGTCTCTGGATCTATTTTGTGCATTAGATTCCACATATGAGTGAGATCATGTGATACTTGTATCTCTCTGACTGGCTTATTTCCCTAAGCATAATACTGTCCAGGTCCATCCATGCTGTTGCAAATGGTCAGAGGGTTTTTTTTTCTTTTTTATTGCTGCATAATATTCCATTGTGTAAATGTACCACTGTCTTTCTATCCACTCATCTGCTGAAGGGCACTTGGGCTGTTTCCAAATCTTAGTTATTGTAAATTATGCTGCTATGAACATAGGGATGCATGTATTCTTTCTGATTGGTGTTTCTGGTTTCTTAGAATATATTTCTAGAAGTGGGATCACCGGATCAAATGGGAGTTCCATTTTTAATTTTTTGAGGAAACTCTATATTGTTTTCCACAGTGGCTGCACCAGTCTGCATTCCCACCAGCAGTGAACTAGGGTTCCTTTTTCTCCACATCCTCGCCAGCACTTGTCCTTTGTTGATTTGTTGATTATAGCCATTCTGACAGGTGTGAGATGGTACCTCAGTGTCCTTTTAATTTGCATCTCTCGGATGATTAGTGACTGAGCGTTTTTTCATGTGTCTCTTGACCTTCGGTCTGTCCCCTTTGGAGAAGTGTCTACTTAGGTCATTTGCCCATTTTTTAATTGGGTTGTTAGTCTCCCTTTGGTTAAGTTGTATGAGTTCCCTGTATATTTTGGAAATTAACCCCTTATTGGATGTATCATTAGCAAATATGTTTTCTCATGCAGTGGGCTTTCTTGTCATTTTGTTGATGATTTCTTTTGTTGTGAAGAAGTTTTTTTTATTTTGATTTAGTCTTATTTATATATTTTCTCTTTTGTTTCCTTTGCCCTGGGAAATGTATCCATAAACATATTGCTATGTGAGATGTCTGAGATTTTGATGCCTGTGGTTTCTCCTAAGATTTTTATGGTTTCACGTCTTACAGTTTAAATCTTTTATCCATTTTGAGTTTACTCTTGCGTATGGTGTAAGTTGGTGGTCTAGTTTCATTTTTTTGCATTTATCTGTCCAATTTTCCCAACACCACTTATTGAAGAGACTGTCTTGACTCCATTGCATGCTCTTGCTTCCTTTGTCAAGTATTAATTGAGCAAAATGGCTTGAAGAAAAGATTTTGTTAAATTTAATAAAGTTATTATTAAATAAAAATAGCCATTTCTATAGAGATGTTCTAAATATAGATGTTTTGCTTAGTTTATCATAGCTAAAGAGGACACTGGTGAAAAAGAGGAGAAAATAAAATTTTGTTTTGCATCCAGAATTCTCCAGAGAATATTGTATGTGGCACATATATTCTAGATTAATTGCCATCCATAAACAACAGACACAAGCATTTTAGTTTTCTGAAAGATTAAATACTTTCAAAGAGCTTACTGTATAGATGGCAAAAACATGAATTGAAAACGAGGCTGGTGAGTATCTTTGATGGAGTCCAGGGAAGACAGGCAGATGGGAGAGAAGACCGACCACGCGCTGTCCAACACTCTGATAAATAATACCCTGAATAAATGGTCCTTCCCACCATGGAAAACAGTATGGAGGTTCCTCAAAAAATTAAAAAATGGAACTCCCATTTGACCCTGTGATTCCACTTCAAGGAATACATCTTAAGAGGCCCGGAATACCAATCAGAAAGAATATATGTACCCTATGTTCATAGCAGCAAATTTACTGGGACCATAAATTTAGAAAAATAACTGAGATGATTTTTGTTTTTCATACTTTATCCTTTCATAGAATACCTTTGGCTAATGCGGGCCCTCAGGCTACCTATGATCACAGCCTATAGATAGAAAGCACTTGGTTGTCAGCTTTCCATCTCAGGCATATTTCATTCTCTACTGTCTCATTTGCTCCTGTAATGTCAGCTCTCTCCGATCTCCAGGGTAAGACTAAATTACTTGGAATAAGACAGACTAGGGCTTGCATCCCAACTCAACAACTTTACAGCTATCTACCACTGCGAAGATTTTTGGACTTCACATATCTTCTTCACACGTTAAGGTGATGTTGATGAGCCGCTTCTGAGGACTGCATTTGGTAAGGCATGTAAAGTCCTTTCTTTGAAGGCAGGTATCTCTACATACAGAGTGTGCTCATTAAACATTGGTTGAGTTAAAATGATTTAGTGTATGGGAAAGACACACATTATTTCAACATCTGAACATATTCTCCCATATGTAAGCTCCATTCTCAGGGACCTTCTACCTTTTAGGAAGTTTCTTTAAACAGGTACATAAACCCTTTTTAAAGGGTTTAAATACTGTGATTTAATTGCAATCTTCAATTTCTCTAGTTTGAGATAAACTTGTCAATTAATACCTTCTTGGAAATAACTAAATTCCTTGGCCTAGTGTAACCATTTTGACAACAGCAGTTTAGAATATTATTTTAGAAAATTTCCTAATAGAGAAAAATGGAAAATATTCCCTAATAAGGTAATATTGAAAAGTTCACAAATTGGTCCTTTATTGTTCTTGTTCTCCTCTGCCACCTGGAAGAAATATATTGTAAATGGTCCTTCCCAATATTCAGAATTACAGTTGGAGGAAATCTCCAATGTGATTCTATCCAACTCCTTCCCCCAAATGGGAACATACACACTCTCTGAGGGGACAGTATTCAGGCCCACTTCGTCGTGTGTAGTTAAGGTCTCTTATCATCTCTACCATACCTATTCTGCACATTTGGTGTTCGTGTACATACTCCTTACAAAATAAGGGTCACAAATACTGTGTGGACAGGATGTGCAGATGAAGAATAGCAGAAACAGTGGCAACAACTACCCTCACCGGAACAATGACCGCCACCACCCCTACTTGCCAGCTACTCATCTCATCTTCCTTGTGTTACCAAATTTTGTCTTTGGGAAGATATTTTGATTACCCTGTGGATGTGGCTGTAACTCCAACTGTGACAAAGGTCTACCTGACTCCTAACTGGAAAGCGTGCCCTCTATTTTTGCAGCTCTTACTTTTGACCAGCTCATTCATGGGAATAACATTTTTGCAGAAATGGTTACAGAAATTATGTTTGCTCCTATGAATTAATTTTCAACGTCTTTTCTGAATTCACTGTAACCTTGGCTCTTACCTTCCTGCTTACATGTTCTGTACCCCCAGTTATAGTTTTCCTTGTTCTTCCCCTGATTCCTGCTATAGAAAATATTAGTGTGGCCCTCAGCTGGGCTTCATTGTATCTCAAAAGCAGTCTGAGAATTACACAATGAAATCTTGCCCAATTTTACTCCCAACTCATTGGTCCTGTTTTGTTGTCTGAAGTTAGAATAAGCATATCTTTTTCACATGATAATCTCTTTAAATGTAATGAAAAAAAACATCATGCCTTCTCTAACTTTATAATCTTGAGGGTTAAATCCAAGATGCTTGGATTTCTTTTCAAATATGTGATTTTTACCCTTCATGCAGACTCACCAACAATCCTCTGTCCTCCTCTTAAAAGTCTACCTGAAAATGCGGTGCTCAAAAAGGAACACTTACTCCATTCGTGATCTGACCTGCTCAGACTGAAAGGGGAGATTACTTGATCCAGACATAATTCTGCTAATGCCAGTTAAGACTACATTTATTCATTTGGCGACTACATCACTCAGTTGGCTCAGATAGGTGTTTTAATTCACTTCAAACACTGAAGTTGGCCTGTCCCCCGCCACCCTCTCACATACTCACAAGAACTCCCTTTAAGTTCCAAGTCCTCAGCCTGTCCGTCCACAGCTAGTTTTTAAAATCTAAAGTCAAGCACCAGACTTTTAAATTTGCTCCACTGATTTCCATCTTGTTAGTGCTGGCCCATCACTGAAGTCTGCCAACATATATTTAACTCTGATTCTCTAATTCAGCACACTAGCTAGCTTTCTCATTTTTATGATATTTGTATATTTTATTAACTTATTTTCTTTTTAGTCCATACAGTGAAAGAAATACAAATCCAATTACAAAGTCTAATGGCAAAATAAAATAAAAGTCTGAGTTTTGTATAACCATACATTGATTTGTGGATTTAATCCTTGTTTAATCCTGTGGCGTAGGTATTTTTAGCCTCATTATATAGAAGAGGAAACTGAAGGTCAGGACTAACTTGCACAGGGCCATGTAGCTGGTAGGTTAAAGAACTGAGACTAAAAGTTCTTTGATTTCAAAATTATATGCCTGTTTTGCTATATGTCTAGTCCACCTCTTGACATAGCTATTCATGTACAAAGGTATGTTGATTAACATTTAAAAAAACATATTCAGATAAATGTTAACTATATACTTACATTAAAGATAATGTATTACAAAATTATTCATATGCATTGTCAATCAAAACTCCATGTGGCGTTTGTTAGGTAGAGACCACTGTACTGGGGTCAGAACTAGGAACTCACTGTACAGCTGCATAGTTTCTACATGCTTTACAACTGCACATCTAACACTGAAAACCTCAAAGTGCCTTTAGGCAGCTCTGAGAATATGAAAGCTCTTGTTGAGGTGACTCATGATAGCAAATAGAGGCATCTGGTTGTGTTGAATTCACACAGCAAGAGGCAGACGTGGGCATGTTCTACAACTTGGTTTGCTTTCACTGTGAATTCTGAAACAGAAAGTCCTTCCAAAAAGATAGTTTATATACTCAGTGGAGAAGAGCAAACATGCAGCATGCTGGCAGACCCTCTCCCAAACCAGGAAAAAAAGCAGTTGAAGTGTTTCAGTAATTTTGTGTACCGCTTGTTTCTATCACTATAACTAAGTTATAGAGACATTATGATTCCTCTGAATGTTGATAAAAGAATTTAGAGACATTATGATTCCTCTGAATGTTGATAAAAGAATTTTGCATTTCTAGTCACTATAATCTAAAAGTATCCTTCTTTGTTAATATAAGAGCAATCATATTTTAATTGCAATGATAGTATGTTCCAAAAAAGGTACAGGATGATTTACATTCATCTCTTTTATTAATACATAAATTTACTCTTATTAAAGTATTAAAATAATAAGGTGAGCAAGAAGGGGACTAGGAGATAATGTGACCATTGAAAACTAAAAAATAATTTCTATTCATAGGAGACAATAAACAACAGTGTGTCCAGAAAGCTGGGGCACATTTACACAATGGAATACTACTTGACCATAAAAAGGAAGAAAATTTTACCATTTGGGACTGCATGGATGGACCTGAGAACATTATGCTAAGTGAAATAAGGCAGTCAGAGAAAGACAAGTACCATATGACTTTACTCATATTTGGAATCTGATGAACAAACTGAACTGACAAGGAAAATAGAGGCAGAATCATAGAGAGAAGGCAGACAACTCTCAGGGGGCTATAAAGGGATTGAGCAAAAAATTTTTTAAAAAAAGAAAAACTTCATGGACATGGACAGCAGTGTGGTGGTTGGGGGTGTTGGTGGGGGTGGAGGTAGAAGGGGGCATAGAGGGGATAAATGGTGATGGAAAAAAAATAAAGGGAAATGCAAACAAACAAACAAACAAAAAATCAGTTAAGCTTATCTTTCAAATATCTCTTAAATTTGCATCATTTGCAGGAAGGATCACTTGTAAAATTTACTCAATTTTAAATACAAGTATTATAAGATTAATATTTTATATTCACATATAACATTTTTTACTCAATTTTGTGAATTGAATACAATATTTTTGTCTCATTAGATTTGTAATTTATAAGATCAGAAATATTTCTGTTATTAATTTTATTTTGAAGTGCTTTGTCCAGAAAATAATAGTTTGCAAATATTGTGTTTGTGTGTTAAAAGTTAATTGAGCAACATGGACAACAGAACTATGTTAAATACCCAGTCCTAGCATGTAGTACAAATGATGTACCTGTATTATCATAACATCTAAAGAAAAGTAGGTGTCACAGGGTGAGTAAATCGACACGTACCTTGTGTTTTCACTGGATCTGATATCTGGCTTGGATCACTAATTCCATATGCATTAGCTGCCCTCACAAGGAAAAGGTAAATTGCATTAGGTTTGAGTCCTTTAATTGCAAATGTTTCTGTTTTCACATTCTCTGCTACAGTCTGCCAACTGCTACCAGATGCATGGCTAAGGAGAGAGACATGAGTTAGAACTTACATATTTAATGGTAACTCACAAGAAAGAACAACCAAGAAACATCATATTTCACTCTACCTGAAGGCTTCTAGAATATAAGATGTCGGAGTTGCACCTGAATTCAAGTTTGGTTGCCATGACAATGTTACTGTATTTCTGCTGACATCTATAACTTCAGGTTTGGAGGGGGCACTAGGGATTAAATTTGGGTCAGTGGGTCTTGGAGGCTGAACTGGAACTCCAAATTCTAACAAAGCGGAAAAAGACAAAAGATGTTTGCACATGTACAGATAAGTACATAAACAAATGTAGATAACCTATCCACCCACCTAGGCATCGGAACATCTACTTTATCTATTTACCAATTAGTAAAGAACTGCATCTGAAGCTTTATTTTAAGGTAAAACAGTATCTAATTTACCTTGGACTTCAATGTAAGCACTCCATGTTGCTTCACCACTGGGGGTGGTTGCGATGCAGGTGTACCGGCCAGTGTCACCCAGCTGCGAAGACAGATGACAATACATATTTGGAACAATCAAGAGCTCAGTGGGCTGGAAAAGCAATTATAAGGTTTGTGTACGGCCCATGAATATGAATCACTGCATTAAAATTCACTAACCAAAAACTACCTCTTAATTGATTATATTTTTATTGAATGTGAAGGAAAATATTGCAGACATAATATATTTTATACTAGAGGCCCGTTGCACAAAAATTTGTGCACTCGGGGGGGGGAAGGGGGGGTCTCTCAGCCCGGCCTGTGCCCTCTCGCAGTCTGGGACCCCTCGGGAGATAACTACCTGCTGGCTTAGGCCTGTTCCTGGGTGGCAGAGAGCAGGCCCAATCCCTAGGTGCAGCCCCTGGTTGGGCTCAGAGCAGGGCTGATTGGGGAGTTGGGGCGCTGCCCCCTGTCATGCACAGAGCAGGGCAGATTGGGAGGTTGCGATGCCACCCTCAGTCATGCTCAGGGTAGGGCCGATTGGAGGATTGGGGCACCGCCCCCTGTCACACTCAAGGCAAGGTCGATGGGGAGGTTGTGGTGCCACCCGCTGTCATGCACAGAGCAGGGTCAATCAGGGGGTTGGGGCGGTGCCCCCTGTCACGCACAGAGCAGGGCCCATCAGGGGGGTTGGGGCTCTGTACCCTGTCACGCACAGAGCAGGGCCCATCAGGGGGTTGGGCGCTGCCCCCTGTCACGCACAGAGCAGGGCCCATCAGGGGGGTTGGGGCTCGGTACCCTGTCATGCACAGAGCGGGGCCCATCAGGGGGTTGGGCGCTGCCCCCTGTCATACACAGAGCAGGGCCCATCAGGGGGTTGGGGAGCTACCCCATGTCATGCACAGAGCAGGGCCCATCAGGGGGTTGGGGAGCTCCCCCCTGTCACGCACAGAGCAGGGCCAATGGGGAGGTTATGGCTCTACCCCATCACACACAGAGCAGGGCCCGTCGGGGGGGGGGGGGGGGTTGGGGCACTGCCCTCTATCACCCACAGAGCAGGGCCAATCAGGGGGTTGGGGCGCCGCCACTGTCACACTCAGGGCAGGGCCGATGGGGAGGTTATGGCTCTACTCTGTCACACACAGAGCAGGGCCTGTGGCGGGGGGGTGGGGAGGAGGTTGGGGCGCCGCACCCTGTCACACACAGAGCAGGGCCGATCAGGGGGTTGGGACGCCGCACCCTGTCACACACAGAGTCACAGGGCGATCAGGGGCTTTGGGCACTGCACCCTGTCATGCTGATCCGGTGCCAGGAAGCCTCTTGGCTCCGCTGATCCCGGTGCTGGGAAGCATATTACCCTTTTACTATATAGGATAGAGGCCTGGGGGCCGGCTGGTTTGCCCTGAAGGGTGTCCTGGATCAGGGTGGGGGTCCCCACTGGGGTGCCTGGCCAGCCTGGATGAGGGGATGATGGCTGTTTGCAGCTGGTCACACACCCTTCAGGGTGGGGGTCCCCACTGGGGTGCCTGGCCAGTCTGGGTGAGGGGCTGAGGGCTGCCTTCAGATTGGCGATTGACTGAAGCTCCCAACCACTCCTTTTTTTCTTTTTCTTTTTTTATTCTGGGCCAGCTTTAGCTCTGGCTCTAACTCTGAGGCCTCGGCTGCTGAAAGCTGGTATCTGGTTTGTTTGCTGTTCTATAATCGAAACAATGTATAACTCTAGCTCTGAGATCCTAGCGGCTGAAAGCTGGTTTCTGGGGTTTTGTTTAGCTTCCATATTTGTTACAGAGTTTCAAACTGCCAGCTCAGAGGCTGGCAAGGCAGGCGGGGAACGTTGGAGTCCTCCTTCACTGAAGCAAGCAAGCCTCACGTCCGCTTCCAGCTGCCTGGCTGCGGGCTGCCATCTTGGCTGACAGTTAATTTGCATATACTCACTGATTAGCCAATGAAAAGGGTAGCAGTTGTACGCTAATTACCATGTTTCTCTTTTATTAGTGTAGATAGTTATTCTGGTTATATAATAAAAAGTAATTAATTAAGTTAATATTTTTTACAGTGACAATAAATAACTCAAAGGGTTAATCTTGATCACTAAATCATATCTTTACTAGAGGCCCGATCATGAAATTTGTGCAAGAGTAGGCCTTCCTTCCCCCGGCTGCTGGCACCGGCTTCCCTCTGGCACCTGGCATCCGGGCTTCCCTCACAGCCCTGGCTTCATCTGGAAGGTCTGGAAGGACATCCGAAAGGACATCTGGTCTAATTAGCATATTATGCTTTTATTATTATAGACTAGAGGCCCGGTGCACAAAATTCGTGCACGAGGGGGGGGCGGTCCCTCAGCCTGGGCTGCATCCTCTCCAATTCGGGACACCTCAGGGTATTTCCAAGTGCTGGTTTAGGCCTGAACCCTGTGGGATTGGGCCTAAACTGGCAGTCGGACATCCCTCTCACAATCCGGGACCACTGGCTCCTAACCGCCCACATGCCTGCCTGCCTGGTCGCCTCTAGTTGCCTCTGCCTGCTGGCCTGATGACCCTAACTGCTCCCTCCTGGCCTGATCGCCCCCTAGCTGCTTTCCCCTGCCAGTCCGATCACCCTAACTGCTCTCCCCTGCTGGCCTGATTGCCCCTAACTGCATCTGCCTCAGCACTCTCCACCGTGGCTTTGTCTGGAGGACGTCTGGAAGATGTCTGGTCTAATTAGCATATTACCCTTTTATTAGTATAGATATTTAGTAAGTCACATAATGAGGCTGATGAAGTTTAGTCAATTACTATTATTTCCTATTTTATCAGAGTTACAATTATATTGATACTTGAGATAAACAGATATTTATGAAAAAAGGAAGGATATAAAATGAGTTGTTCTTATTTACTCCTTTCCCACATTTTAAAAACCTATAATTTAAGACAGTTTAATAAGTGTGAAGCCAAACCCTAGCTGAATGAATACTCTCTCTCCCTTCTGAAGACTGAATGCTGGAATACAGCTCACATGTTTGACTTTAAATTTCTCAACAGCATGATGCACACACATGCCTCTGCTTATTGTAATTACCTTATCTTCAGGTAATGTTTGATAAAGCAAGAATTTTGTCATCTTGCTCTGGCGATTACAATAACAAACTCACAATATTTTTCACAAAGAAGTACAACATATTCACTTTTGGAGCACATAAAATGAACTGTTAATGCAGGTCTAAAACTCCAAAGAAGCCACCCACAGTAGGCAATAAAGCAATTGAAATTTATGTTTATTTCTGACTAGGCTAATCTTTCATATGCCTCATGAACTTGTCTGAACTTGACCTAAAAGAAAAATCAAAACAACACAGCCCTGAAAGAACAGGTATGGATGTAATGCCCTGGGAAAGTAAATCCTTAAATAGTTCCCACAAACCTGTGGGCTTTTCACCATTTAGCATTCTGATTTAAATGTACACATTGCTTTATTGTTTCTGTTTGCATATATAGCATTCTGTAATTGCAAAATGCTAAACCAAATACTTAAAACAGGAGAACTGTTCAAGTACGTTGCATGTAAAATGGTACTGGAAAGTATCTTTGAAAAAATGCTTTATGCCCTAGCCGGTTTGGCTCAGTGGATAGAGCATCGGCCTGTGGACTGAAAGGTCCCGGGTTCAATTCTAGCCAAGGGCATGTACCTTGGTTGTGGGCACATCCCCATAGGAGGTGTGCAGGAGGCAGCTGATTGATGTTTCTCTCCCATCGATGTTTCTAACTCTCTATCCCTCTCCCTTCCTCTCTATAAAAAATAAATAAAATATATTTTTTTAAAAATGCTTTATGGAATGAATGACTGCTTCATACCATGACTTAGAGAGTATTTTTCTCCCACAAATTCTCATCTATTTTCCTCAATAAGTCTCAAAAATATTTTTTCTCCTCCTTCTAAAACCTTAAATTACTTGCCATGGGCTAAATTATGAGTCAAATCATGTTAAATACACACAGTGGAATGTCTGAAAGAATAAAGCATCTAATTTAAAGTATATTAATACTGTTATTTGGCATTTCATTAACTCTAAAACTTGAGACTTCAACACTAGTTGCTGGAGGCAAAAATAAAGTGAAACAAAATGGGAAGCCCAGGTTGTCATTTCAAGTTACCTTCGCATATCGGATCTGCAGAACTCCAGTCTCGAGCTGTTTAATTCGAGAATCTTGAGTTGAAACAAGAACCCCATCCTTTCTCCACAGAATTGTGGGCACTGGACTGCCTGTGGCCACACAGCTGAGCACTAAGGTACCATCCACTGCTACCGTCTGATTCACAGGACCTTGTCGAATGACAGGGGGAGGTCGGTCTGCAATCACTGCCGGAAGAAACAACAGGAAATATATTTCTGCAACTGGAAGCAATTTTCTAACCATGGAAGCAACAGCAGTTGCTCTAGGCTTTGAAACAAGTAATTAAACAAGTAATTAAAGTAGGAGATATGCATTATTCAGAATGCATTTATATGATGCACTGATTCAGAATATTAAAATAAGATAAAATGTATTCCTTTCAAATGACCAACTGACTTAGTTTGCCACATTGTTAAGGTTCCTACTTAACTTAAGAGTTCAGGGATTAAATAAGGATTGTGGGTAGTGAAGTAGATGTACAGTGGTGAGAAGTGGAATGCTGTACTTTTAAAAATTTAAAATATGTAAAAACTAAAGATAACAATAACAAAACATTTACAAAAAAAAAAAACTTATGAGAGAAATTTTCATAAATGAACCAAAGCCAACTTGATATTTGATCATTGTTCTGTGTCACACAGAAAAAAATGCTTGTATCATACCAGCATATTTGACAGTTTTGGATTTAAAAAGGTGTTTGGTTTTTCATAATTTATAAATCAATACGGTTGAGCTTCTTTCATATTGGAATTCTTTCTATTAAAATAACATGTGGGTAAAAATTTCCCAGTCCTCATGAAATCAGAGAAACTAGAAAACTTCCCAACTATATTGTTGGTAGGCTAATCCAAAAACATAACTCAAGCTGATGTTCTGTCCTAGGCAATATCAAATTTCCATATTGAGATTATAGGAATGGGAAAACACTTTTGCCAATTCTATTATTTCAATAGTTTTCCCCTGACCTAAGCAATTTAGGTGAAATGGAATAGATATTTTTAAATAAACAAAGAATTAAAAATAGTTTAATTAAATTTGTCCTTATTAAGCTTTAAAATTCTAAATATTAGTTTAAAAATTGTAAAAGTTACAAATATACAGAAGACAATTTTACAAAATTGCCTGAGTAGTGGAAACTGGTTTCCAGAATAACTATATTTTGGATGCAACAATTTGTAAAGCTGGATGTGTCATGTTCCAAGTTTTCTGAACCAAAGATTTTCACAAGCTGGGGTCATACTTCAATTTGTTCTTCATTTATCACGCAATCATTACTAGTTTTGTGCATTCAAACCGAGAAAAACAAGAAATCACAGGAGTGAAGCCAGCAACTGTGCATTTTTACTCCATCCTTCCAATCCCCTTTCCTCTTAGGTTGCTAGTGTGAAATTTGTTAATGCCAGTGGTGGTGGATTAGAAGCTGGAGTTTAAAACTTGGCAGGAGTGTTTCTGATAGTTCAGGGATGAAAAATACAAGCCAATAATGCCTCTACTTAGAATGATTTAACCTTTTCTACTTTATCTGTTGAGATTGGCTAAAGTCAAATCAGAGCCCCCTCCTGAAAAGTATGAAAAAAGAATGAATGTGTTTTATTGCATTTGGATTTTATAAGATTCTGTCAAATGTGTTCTATTGATTATAAGAATACGTGAATATTATTTCCAGGCATTAATTAAATTTGTAACAGAGCACTTCTTTATAACTGATTAGAATTAATCAGTTATGGAGTGGATTATGTTGGGTAGTCTTGTTAAATTTAGAAACAATCCAATGATTAAGTCAATATTCCATATCTTTACAGTACTTTGATATTTGCATATTTAACATCCACACCCCCTTACCCCATCCCAATACAGTTTAATGATGCTATTTCTGTGTCATTTATTTTTTCCTGGTTTGCATTGGGCAGTTTACAAAAATAAAGGAAGAAAAGAGGAGTAGGGTCCATTATCAGTTCTACCATCTGTCATATGCCTTTGGGCAAGTTCCTAAAATTCTCAAAGCCTCCGTGTTTTTTGTTTGTTTGTTTTAAATCTGTAAATATATATATATAGCCAGAGACCATAATGCCATCATGACCATAACACATCCTAATGACCAGTTGCTATGACACACACTATGGCCAGTGAACGGGCTTGATCCGGGCTGCATTGCCCCAACACCCTGAAGAGGGCAGGGCCAGCCGGCCAACCACCTTGGCTGGCAGAAATCTGGGGTCTGGGGACCTTGGAGTTGCTAGGTCTCAGTCTCAAGCAGCTGCGCAGGCCAAGCTCTCCTTTGGCAGAAGTGGACCTGGGATCAGGGTGCTGGAGTTGGGGATGGGGTGGGGAGGCTTTCCTGGTGGCCACAGCAGTCCTTGCGGGCCATGCACAGCACCTGTGCATCTGGCCCCAGTTGGAACAGCGAAGGAATAGGGGCCGTGAGGCGCGGGGGGGCAGCAGCACACCCCGCACCAGCAGGTGGGTCATAATGTGCAGTGAGGCACTGGGCCGCAGACGTGAGGGGAAGCAAGCCAGGAGGGCAAGGCCCCGTGCCAGACAGAGCCCTTGTGTTGTGGGTGGGGAAGGAGCTGGAAATCCTAATCCTGGTGGGGTGGGCAGGGCTGCAGCCCTGTGCCTTTTCGGCCTTGGCCTTGGAATTCAGAGGTCAGCCCCACTTCAAGAGAGAGGACGTAGCAGAAAGTAGCAAGGTTACAGGAGGGATAGGAAATGTGGCCATCTTTGGGAAACACAGCTGCCACAGTCTTCAGTAACTATGAACAGATAATCTTTGGTCTTGGTTCTACAGAAGAGGAAGCTGAGACTCAAAGAAGGGAGCCTTCCGCAACACCTCACCCACTTCTCAGACCTGACCCTGTGCAGCATTGTTTTTGTTGAAAGTAGAGGATCCAAAATGTTTTTATATCTTTGTTATTTTAGGCAGAAAAGAATTTAGCACAGGGAATTGGTGTTTGGGAAATCATCGGAAAGCTGGAGGAGGGGGTATTAGGCTGGGCCCCCAAGAAAGACTCCCTGCCCAGCAGGAGGAGCTGCCCCCTCAGCCACAAATGAATTCTAGGACACTCTGGCACAGCTGTGACCCAGGGATCAGGAAACTGCTGCCCCCGCAAGTGCCCTCCAGCTCCCACAAAACAGGTCACTGGACACTGCCTCTGCCACAACTGCTTGTGCACAGCCTGGATTCTGCTGCAGAAAACCTTCACATCTCTGCAAAAATGATCACCAGCAGCAAACAGCTCAAACTGCAGGAAGATGCCTCTGCCCCACTTCTGCCTCCAAATATTGTGCAAGCGCATCCAATCAGCAGAAAGGAATTCATATCCAGAAACCTAGCTGCAAAGGAGTTTGAGCAACTTCAGACTTTTGTCTAGGAGTGAGATCTTGCCAATACCTCATGTGCCTGGTATTGATAAAAATGGGGCCCAGCTGGTGGGGCTCAGTGGTTGAGCATCGATCTATGAGCCAGGAGGTCATGATATGATTCCTGGTCAAATTTCGGGCTTGATCCTCAGTAGGGGCATGCAGGAGGCAGCTGATCAATGATTCTCATCATTGATGTTTCTATCTATATCTCCTTCTTCCTTCCTCTGAAATCATTTTTTTTTAAGTGGGGTCATGTTGTATCTATGTGTTATTAAGAGTTTTTCACTTCATAGATCACTAATGTCTTTCCTGTTAAAACTATACTTAGAGAATATTATTTACTTATTATTCATTTTAATTGATCTCAGAGAGACGAAGGGAGAGAGAGAGAAACATTGTTCTGTTGTTTCCTGCACTCACTGGACTGGGTAATGAATCTGCAACCTGAGCATGTGCCCTGACTGGCAATCAATTCACCACTTTCTGGTGTATGTGATGATGCTATGCTGGTACCCTCACCCCAAATTCCAGCCTCCAGAACTGTGAGAAAAATACATGTCTGTTATTTAAGCCACATAAATTTATGATATTTTGTTATGGCTGTCTGAGTGACTAATCTATACTAATAAAATGGTAATATGCTAATTAGACCAGGTGAACCAGACATCTTCCAGTCATCCTTCTGGACAAAGCCATGGTGGTGGGGGCCAAGGCAGAGACAGTTAGGGGCAATCAGGCCAGCAGGGGAGAGCAGTTAGGGGCAATCAGACAAGCAGACAGGTGAGCAGTTAGGAGCCAGCAGTCCCAGATTGTGAGAGGGATTGGGCCCTGTGGCATCAGGCCTAAACTGGCAGTCAGACATTCCCCCAAGGGGTCCCAGATTGGAGAGGGTGCAGGCCAGGCTGAGGGACCTCCCCCCCATGCACGAATTTCATGCACCGGGCCTCTAGTATAATAATATTTGAGAATAATAATACTTGTTCTAACCATCTCAGAGGATAGCTATGAAGATTTAAATGGACTAGATGTGAAAGTGCTTTGCTAATTGCAGAAAGCTAGCCATATATGAATTGTCATTACCACTAAACTTGTTTGTAAAAAAAAAGAATATGCAAATCAGAGCTAAATGCATTCAATTAAGCAATTTCACATTTTTGATAGAAAAAAAATGAAACATTTTGCTGTTGTCACAGATTAGAATAAAATACTGATGAAATGTTTAAATTTACTCAAAGAAAGAGGGCAGTCCATTTATGAATCAAAACTAACTTTAGGATTCATGAGATAAACCTCAAATTATGGTTCTAATATTTTCACATTAAGATTATTAGAATGAATTATCAGGTTGATACAATAGAAAGTTTAAAAGAACAGAAATAACTTTAACAATGTGAGAAGTACATAGACTTTGGAGTTAGAAGATGAAGCTCTGTAACAGGAAAAAAATGCCTTATCTGTGTTACCCAATACAGAAGCAAGAGTTCAAATGGCTACTGAGTACCTGAGTATGGCTTAGTGTGATTGAAGACCTGGGTGTGTAATTTTATTTCATTTTAATCAATTTAAATTCCAATTTAAACAGCCTCACATGGCAAGTGGCTACCATTTGGACAGTGCAAAATGTTGTGTTAAGTCTCAGTTCTGTTGCTTGTTATCTGTATGATGTGGGCATACCTTTTCTCGCCCTCCTTTTCCTCATCTGTAAAATGAGATGGTGTCACATTTGAACTTGTTGATATGTGAGAAGTCCTTAGCCTAGTGTACACCACAAAGGAAGCACTGAATAACTGCAACTTTTTATTATCAGTAGAGTGACAACAGCGGTGGCATAAGCAGTGTGACAGGTGGTGTAACACTGTCACAGCAGAGTTTATAAAAGTTTGCCTGTCTTTTCCCCACATTCAATGAAAAATTTAAAGACCCTAAAAAATGAGGGCATAACACTGGATTAGTATTTTCTCACCTCAAAAATAATGATCATGAAGACAATGTCAATACATACAAATATATCTATAAAATATTTTAAGTGGAAAATAATACAAAATAACAAGCAAACACTGATTGGTTTAAATATGAAAAGTTCACATTTATACACTAAAAAAATATCAGTTCTAGTATGTCACAGTTGCTATCAGTTTGCAAAAATATCTCACAAATCCATAACTTAGGCTGTAAAGAAATTATGCCATTTAGGAATTGGGGAACTGAAACTTTGAAAGTTCAAGTGATTTGTCCAAATCAAATATTAACTGGCAAATCTCACTTTTTTGAAAATTAAAGTTAACCCACTTTCCACTGTGTATTAATATCTTTTGAGTGTTAAATGCAAATGATTTTAAATTACTTGCATAATTTAATACCTACTATATTTTCTTATATTCTAGTAATAAAGAGAAGAAATATTTCAATTAAATTGGTGATATGAATTTCTATTTTACTGAGTCAAATGCTAGTTGTGGTAGGACACACGTTCAGAGAAAGCAACAGCTCAAGGGCAGCGGTTACTCCATTTTCTGCGCCTTATGTTTTACTCTGCCGTTGCCTTTGTGTTTTGCAAACAGTAAATAAATAAATTCAAAAAGCTAAAGTCAAATTGTATTCAGAAATTATTCTGTCTACTAGCCTATGCTCTTGACTTGACTTGGTAAAGTATAAATACTGATATTACCAGCACTCAAGATAATTATAGCTTACCTATGAAGAATGAGTCCATAGTTAGAGGTTGTTTGTACAAAATCAATGAACTCCAAAATAAGAAAACAAAACTAAAAATACAGTATCACTATGGCAAACACAAAATCACCTTATATCTTTCCAGAGATTGTAAGAAGAAACAAGAGTGGTAGGAGTGAATTCTTACAAGGGATAAACCACAAATCCACAAATTTAGAGTTTTTGTTTTTGCTTTAGTTTAGCAAAAGTTGCTATCTCTGATCTATTTTCACTAATATAAGAATTCATGATATTGCCACACCAGATGGCACATATAAAGCTTTGCTTTCAAATTATTAATTATGAGACTAATGAGAGATACTTAAAACTATGTTACCATAATTTTCTTTGGCCTTTTTTCATGTATACCTGTATATGAAAATTGCTTTATAGAGTTGAAATTATAAATGTATGTGCAATTCTATGTTCTATTTTTTCCTGCATACTGATTATATTGATTATTGACAAATTCATTGCATGGTCTTCAAATCATCATTTAATATCTGTAATTAATGTAAGAAATTAAAAAAAAACTTTTCAGGTTATTCTCACTTATCTGAGCCAGTATGTCTATATAAGGCTATCCTATCTAATAATAGAGAAACATGGTAATTAACCATACCTTTGACACGCTTCCCATTGGCTAATCAGGGCGATATGCAAATTAACTGCCAACCAAGATGGCGGCCGGCAGCCAGGCAGCTAAAGCGAACAGGAGGCTTGCTTGCTCCAGTGATGGAGGAAGCCAAGGTTCCCCGTCTGCCGCTGCTGGCCTCTGAGCTGCACTCTAAGAAACAATGTTGCAATTATAGAAGCTAAACAAACTCTAGAAACCTGCTTTCAGCTAGCCGGGCCTCAGAGCTGGGGCTGCAACAGTGTTTCAATTATAGAAGCCAAACAAGCCCCAGATACCTGCTTTCAGCAGCCGAGGTCTCAGATCTGGATCCGAGCCTCAGAGCTAAAGCCGGCTCTCAGCTCCAGTGACAGCCATAAGAAAGTAAATAAATCCCAGAATAAAAAAAAAAAAAAGAAAAAAAGGAGAGGTTGGGAGCTTCAGTCACCCGCCAGCCTGAAAACGGCCCTCAGCCCCTCACCCAGGCTGGCCAGGCACCCCAGTGGGGACCCACACCCTGATCCGGGACACCCTTTAGGGCAAACCAGCCGGCCACCACCCATGCACCAGGCCTCTATCCTATATAGTAAAAGGGTAATATGCAAACTGACCCTAACAGCAGAACAACTGGGAATGACTGGTCACTAGGACACACACTGACCACCAGGGGCAGACACTCAATGCAGAAGCTGCCCTCTGGTGGTCAGGGTGCTCTCACATGGGAGGAGCTCTGCTCAGCCACAAGCCAGGCTGATGGCTTCCAGTACAGCGGTGGTGGGGGGAGCCTCTCCTGCTTCCTCAGCAGCACTAAGGATGTCCGACTGCAGTTTAGGCCTGCTCCCCGCTGGCAAGTGGATATCCCCCGAGGGCTACTGGGCTGACAGAGGGATGTCTGATTGCCATCTTAGGCCCAATCCCCCGGGGAGCGGGCCTAAGCCAGCAGGTGGTCATCCCCTGAGGGGTCCCAGATTGAGAGAGGGCACAGGCTGGGCTGAGGGACCCTCCCTCTCCACCAAGTGCACAAATTTTTGTGCACCGGGCCTCTATTAATATATATAAAAGGCTATATGCTAAGTGTTCCACTGGTTGCTATGACACGCACTGACCACCAGGGGGCAGACGCTCAACGCAGGTGCTACTGAGCTGCAGTGACTTGGCAGCAGTGGTTCTGGTGTGATGCACCCCGAAACCAGAGAGGAAGGAGCCTGATTCCTCATGAGGTCACGCAATTCCACCTTCAGCCGTGGATTATGTTGTTGCTGGGACACTGTCAGCCACGAATCTGGTTTACTGAACACTTGCATGTTGCATTTGTGACATCCTGTATGACAGCAACTTTGCTCCTGAGGGACAAGGCTGGCCTAAGTCACCCTGAGCGTTCATGGCAGGCCCAGCATCCCAGCAGGAGAAGCAGAATGACTCTGGTGCTACCTGGACCTGGCTCTAATCCCAGTTCCACCATTTAAGCTGGAAGATTGGTCCCTGAGCCTCAGTTTCCTCACCTGGGAAATTAGCCTTGGGGGACCTGTGGGAGCAGAGTGTGCAGTGTCTGGCCCTGGCCATGGGTCCTACCCTAATATTTCACCTGCTGCCATTTCCTCCTGCAACACCCCCAGCCTAAGACAGAAAGCTGGCCTAGAGAGAAGGTGGCTCTGGTCAGGGCACTGGCACTGCAGGTGTGGTGTATGACCTCGGGAATCTCTCTCTTCTGGCCTCAGCTACCCGTCTATAACTGAGGTTTGCAGAGTGCCCTCTCACATTCCAGGACACTGAAGGGGATGTCGGAGAGCCAGTTTTGGCCTGATCCCCGCAGGCCAGGCTGAGGGACCCCACCTGCTGAAGGGACCCTGTTCACTTCACAGAAGCCTGGGAGGGACCACCGGAGGTTGGCCCCAGGGCATGTTCAGCCCTTCTCTTGCAGTCCTTCCAGCCGGCCACTTTCTAATTAATTTCCTTTCAATGTGCACGAATCCGTGTACCGCGTCACTAGTATATAATATGTATCATGGACAGTGGTAGGAGTTCAGTCTTTTAACTGACCAACCTAATTTTGAATCTGACTTAACCAATAGTAGGTATTTCTTTCTTTCTTCTTTGTTTCTTCCATTCATGCCAAAAATATTTACTCAATCTCTATCATGTGTCAGACTTTAGAGGTTACTGGGAATATATTTAACTTAATTAAGTAGACATGGGCCCTGCTCTCAAGGAACTTATTGTCTAATGAAGATTTCAGGAAAATAAGTAGGGAAAGTATAGAATTCGATAGATGATAGAAAGATAGATAGATAGATAGATAGATAGATAGATAGACAGACAGACAGACAGATAGATAGATAGATAGATAGATAGATAGATGATAGCAGCAGTGAGGACATCATACCCATACTTGGGGAGTTAAGGAATGCTTTTTGAAGGATCTAAAATTTCAAGTCAGTAGAAACAGCATGCACATAAGTGTTAAAACAAAGGAAAAACATAGCAAACACAATAAAACTGGGGCATGTGAGCAACTCAATATCCACAGATAAGCCTGCAAAGGTGAAATCATGAATTGTAAAACATATTAAAGAATATAAACTTTACCCTGAGTGTACTGGGAAACAAAATAATAAAATTAAGGTATTCAAATTATTTCAGAATCATTTTCAATTTCAGAAGGATATCTATAAAATTCTAACTACTTATTGATAAAATAGTAAATACTTTTCCCTTGAAGTTAGGATTAAAAGAATATATCTACTATCACCAATCCTACTAATTATATTGGTGGTCACACACCATGCACAAGTAAAATAAATAAAAGGTATAAAATAGATAAATATTGGAAAAAAGTAAAATTGATTTTCTTAATAGTTGACACATTTTGTTCATAGACATTTCAAAATAATCTACCTATAAACAATTAGAAATAATGAGTGGATTTAGTAAAGTTGCTGGATACAGACTCAATATACAAAGTCAACTGTACATCTTACTTTAAACAATAGCATAATGAAATTTAATGTCTATATCTGCAATCACACAAAAAGTCATAAAACATCATAGGTATAAATGTGTCAAAATATGTGCAAGATGTCCATCCTATAATATAAAACATTGTTGAGAGATTTAAAGATCTAAATAAATTGAGAGATATAAATGGAATATGCCATTCCTCTAATTTAAAAGACTCAGATTATTAAAATGTTAATTTCCCTTAAGTTGTTCCATAATTTAAGTGGGATGAAAATTATTTAAAACTCAGATTTTTTTGTTTGTTTGATATGTGTGTGTATATGGAGAGAAATTCAAAAGTTGTTTTTAAAGCTTATGGGAAAATGCAGAGGACCTCTAATAGCCAGCCCAAAACAAGAAAACTAAGTTGGAGACTTACACTACCAGTTTGTAAACGTACTATAAAGCTACATTTATGCCATATATATGCTGGCATAAAGTGATGAACGGAACAGAATAGAGAGAATAGAAGTAGGCCACACATTGATGCTCATTTGAATTATGATTAAGACCCCACTGTGATTCAGTGGGGAAAGGACAGTCTTTTATTATATAGGATTACCCACCTAATAGTTTGGAGGTTATTTCCATCACTGTGTCACTGTAATGTATTTGCCATTAATTGATCATGTTTAGGGAAGTTATAGACAGGACAAAAATCACATCACTTAAGAAAAAAATATTCATTATCATGAGTTGTGAGTTGAATTTTTCAATAATTCACTTATCTCTTTAACTTGGAGGAAAGAGAAAGGATGGATTAAAAGAGATTTTTAAAAATGTATATTTTTCCCAAAACTTGGCAACATTCCTATGTAAAGCTATTCAGTACAATATTTTCTGTGCACAACTGCCATGCTTTTATGAATCTGACAATGCTAGAAATTTACATTAAGGATAATTTTAGACTTAACCATTGTATTAATATCCTCTTTAGCTTTACACCAACATTGCTGTAAGGATACAAAATTGAAAATAAATACTTTTACTGGCACTCCCATTAGACCCTAAGCAAAACTTGGACATTTTGAAATAAAATGCTCTACTTTACCATCGGTAACTTCCAAATATGCTTTTGTGATGATACTTCCGGCAACATTTAAAGTCTGGCAGATATAATAACCAACATCAGATCGCTGGACATTAGTAATAGTGAGGTCACCAGTCTGGGAGACTGAAAAACGGCTGGATGACTGTGGTGGTTGATATGAAAACAGTAGATTCTAGAACCCAGAATTTTGGGGAGGGGGGGAAGAATAACCATAGGTTAATTGCTGGGTTCCAATAATTTGCGCATATATATATATATATATATATATATATACATGTATATATATATATATAATTTATAGATATATACACAAACACACACACCACATACATATATATACACAAGTAAGCTAAATATTCTTTTATCACATGCTCATATATATAGATGTGCACATACATAAACACACAAATACATGAAGTTTAATGATCTAACCTTAAAAAGGATTATTAAAAATTCTAAATATTGATATATGCTTTTATAATTATCAGTTTCCAACAATACTAGATATAAGAGGATATTAGGTATCATTAGAGTTAAAAGTTTTACATACTCAACCAAGGCAGAGTCAAAAGCTATTTCATATATATATGACTATTAGGATTATAAACACAGTTTTTTATTATATAAACAAAATGAAAATTTAAGCATATTCTGACAAGTAAAGTTCAAGAACATTATGTTAGCACCATAACAATATCTCTGCTAGCCTTCCATTATAAAAGTTCAGTAGCCTCTATAAAATTGTTAATAATTTCTTTTTTATCTTGCTAAGTGGTGACACATAATGAGTGTAAGAATTCATAATGGCACTTTATTTCTGCAAAGTTATCATAAACACAAAAGAGACAAAATGTGGTGTTATCTTTATGGTACAAATTTCTACTATGAATTGAAACATAATGTTTGTCAGAGGGAGTGTCTATTTTATGCAAAATAACATATGTTATTGTTTTTCTCATGAAATAAAATATATCAACATTTCTTCTAACAAAAGGAAGTTACTCCTTTTTCAAAGTTCAGTTGCCTTTTAATATACATAAATTCATAGAGACTTAGCTACTATTCGATGATATATCTCCAATAACAAAAAAATTTCTTAAAAGTAAGTTCCATCGCCCTGGCTGGTGTGGCTCAGTTGGTTGAGTGTCATCCCATACACCAAAGGGTTGTTGGTTCAATTCCAAGTCAGGGCACATGCCTGAGCTGCAGGTTCAGTCCCCAGTAGGGGGAATATGTGAGGCAGCCAATTAATGTTTCACTCACATTATTGTTTCTCTTTCTTCCTCCCTCCCCCTTCCTCTTTCAAAAAATCAATAAAAAAGTAAATTGTATCATTAAACAAAACAAAACCAAATCAAAATTATTTTGAAATTTGATGTCAAGTTTACGTATCTTAAGGAATAATTTCTTTACATAATTAAATGAATTGCTTAAATGTTACTTTATTAAGAACTTCTAGTGGAAGTTCTAGAAGGAACTAGTGGATTTACCAATATTGCTACACAAATTTTCTTATATAATACACTTCCAGTTCTTTCTGTTGTACTAAAATATTTTGTTTTTACTTGTCTGTCAGCAAATTTAGTCTTTTGAGGCCTAATGGAATGTGTTAGAATCAACCAAGTTACTAGAACTCGAATGATGTCCTACTTACCATAATCAAGTTAATATTTGCTTACCAAAGGACAATGGTAAACTTGATGTTACTGCCTACAGAAGATTACTGAGTACATTGAGGAAACTACTTATATGATATTTATTAGCACAGTATAAGCAAGACCATGAAACAACACACCCATGTGTGATTTAAGGAAACAATGAAAGAGGTTAGGAATATATATATATGCATTAAAAATGAATGAGAACCCTTCTTTTACAAGTATCAGAAACAAAAGAGAAAAAGTTCCCTTTATTGAAGAAGGCAAGTTATTAAGAGATAAGAATAAAAGACTTCTATTTTAAAAACTATTTTATTTTAAAGTTTCCTATTATTTTAAAAGTGAAATTGTTTCAAAATTTCCTTTTCATTAAGCTGAAGTCCAACAGTTAACTTAGAGTCTGTAAGGGCATACATCTCTATATCATAGTTTCAGGGTATATAGAAAATTATGGTTTATGAAATGTTTAGATAGTATGATTTGATAGTAAATGTTGATCACATAGGATCATTTTGAAAGAATTAGAATATACTGAGCTATATTTAGCATGATATCTATGTTAAAGAAAATTCCATATTGTCTGATAAAATTTTAATGGATCCATAAAATAAGTGAACAAGACACTTCTAATTGCTGGTGCTTTCATAGGTATTGCACTAAATAATTGTCACCTCTGTTTTAAATGTGTATAAATATAATTTAACATATAATTATAGATATTTGCATAATATAAATTATAACTAATTATGTTGAGAAGAATATTTTTTAATGTTGCTGAATTGGAAATAAAAGTAAGTTTTATATAATAAAACAATTACTATTCTATATACCACCCTGTGTATCAGGCAGGAAAATTGCTTTGAGAATTAAAACAATGAAGAAAATTTTGTCTTCTCTCTCAATGTAAAAATTTCTATGACACTGAGATTTCACAATTTCTTACGGTGACAGCTATATGACTAAATAATATATTATACATATATATATATATATATATATATATATATATACACACATATTTATACATATATACGCCTGGCTCCTATTTTTGCTGATTGAAATAATAGACCAAAACCATACCTGACTCCCCTCTCTCCTCCAAAAAATAGCTGGTTGAGGATTTCCGGTTGCTTCACACTGAAAAGTTACAGTTCGCCCCAAGGCCACAACCTGGTCACGGGGCTTCACAACGAAATGCGGCGGTTCTAAAGGAGATGAAAGAAATCACACTGAATTAAAAGCATGTAGTTATTGTCTTAATTGAGAAATCTGCTGATATCCCAACTGCTGTTGTTATCTTATACAACTTGTTAAGTACTGTAGTCCATAATGTGCAAATTTTCATCCTTAATTCAATTGATGCTTAATTGTAGTATATTTATAGAATGGAATAGGGTTGTTTTGTGAAGAGGTGTTGGTGTTTTCTTATTTTTATTACCTGACCTTCAAAGGTTAACCTCCAAATTAAAGAGAGTTCTTGAGCTACAATTTGACCCCTTACATTAATTCTAAGTAATCCTGAAATTTGATTGAATAACTATCTTTTCTCATTTAGAGTTGCTTAAAGGTGAATGGACTGTAATCATACACACAAGAACCTCCTGATGTAGGCAGGTCCTAAGATTACATTAACTCAAAAGCTCCTGAAATGCTACCATGCAAATTATAACCCTTTAAAATCCTTAGTCCAATTACTTGAATAGAAATGCATTTAAAGCAATAGTAGAGTCCAATGCCTCCTTCATTTACATAGGCAAGGGCATGTTCAAACAGAATATATATGGAAATGAGGGCAAATTTGAAACATCTGCTCATCTTGACACTATAAATACTGCCAGCTTTGTCCAAACTGTTTGATTTATACAGACTTAAATGGCCACTTCATCCAGCAGTAAATAGACTGTCAGAAAATTGTCTCAGTTACATCGAGACCAATGGCAGCTGAAAACATTAGGTGTGCTGATGGAGTCACTCCTGGGGGGTGGGGGAATGCTTGTTTGGGCTGTGCTCTATGCTTGGAAAAATGTGCACTGAATGTAAGTCTTTCTACCTTCTGTTTACACTTTTCACATTCATTTCTTATCAACTGTCTGAAACACCTAACTGTTCTCCTCTCGTCTCAGTTCAAATTGAAGGGAATGCTTCCAGCCAGGCATTTGACAGTTTATACAGGACAGGGTTCTCCTAATCCACTTTTTCAGACTGTTTCATTGTTTCTAACATTTTCCTTAAAAGTCCTTTTAGTTACTTACGTCAGTCACTTAGGTTACCTCTATAAAAATGATATTCAGATTATTTCTACTCTGAATATGCTTCCACTCGGCTCACAAGAACATTATTTGTTAATGAAGGTGAAGATTTGAAAGGATCTTTTTCTCTAGCTGAATATTCCTGGTCAGTTAATCTAAGATACACACACACACAAACGTTTATAATATATTTCATGTATAAATTATATATATATTAATTGAAATAACTCTTCAGGAAAAGAAATATGTAAAAGAACTAAACTGAAGATAACATGATTGCAAAACTGAAGGAAGCAATTACATCTCCTAACTTCTTCTATACTCCCTTTTTATTTTTAATTGAGGTTTAGTAGAAATTATACCATTTGACTAGAAAATTATAGGAGAGCTGAAAAATCAGGCCAAATGCCTTCAAAGGTTTTGTAACTTATAGGGAAGAAAATACGAAGTTAGGAGATATAGTTTAGGTTCAATTTGGTAACGCTAAAGTTCTAGCTTATAATTTTTTTAAAACTCTGATTGTAATTGAATGGTTTACTCATGAATTTAGCAAACACTATCATTATCCAGGTATAATAACATGGACATCATCGCTTGGGGATTTTCCTCCATACACATCATTCATACAGGAGCATTGGATTCCTTCCTTAAGGGTTGGAGTGATTAATTGATGTAGATATCAGAGTAAAACTGAAAGGACTGACTGGATAATAAACCAAAGCCAGAAGAGACTTTAATTTGTTTCAATAAAAAACACCAAATTATTAATTAAGTGAATGGGAGAATATAACTTTCCAATATGCAGGGAATTTGGGTAGGAAAATATAAATATTTTAACCATTTAGACAAGTAAAAACTTCGGGTGGTCTTTTTCCTATTTTCAGAAGCATGTTTAATAATGTGTGCCAGAATCCACGTTTCTTTCATAAAATGCCAGCTCTCCTCCAACCTCAAAGACCTACTTGGGAACAAGGGATGCAAACCCTTATGCTAACTACATTTTCCTGCAGCAATCCTTCCACACAGGATACTCAACTGGAAATGAATTTACTACATTTAAAGGTATATTGTTGAGCCAACATCAACAGTGATATCAGCCACAAGATATGTCTTAGAAATATAACAAAAAATGTACAGGGGTTGGCAAGAATAGGTTTACAGTTAGTACATGAAACACAGTTTAATCTTATGTTATTATGTATTAATTATTGTATTATTTTCCATTCAACTATAAACCTACTTTTGCCCACCCCTGTATGGTAAATAGCAGATGTAAATATATCTCTAATTCATTTAAAAACGATTTAAATGAATTAAATACACCTATCAATCCATCTTAATCACCTATCCATTTAGATTGAGAAGGACTTTCATAATATGCTTCTACTTGATGTTTACAATAAAATGTTAAAATATTTTTCAAGGCTATAACATTTAAACTTGCTATAATTAAAAATAAATAATCATGGTACTAATGTTACATATGGTCAGTGTTGAAAATTTAGAAAATTAGACAAGCAAAGAAAAGAAGAAAAGCAACCTGTAATTCAACCATGCAAACTGGACCATATTGTATTCACATGCAATATCATTTTAATGACTCTTTAATAATCCATATACAAGTTACCTTAAATTATTTAACCAATCCATTAGTTTTAAATTTGGATTGTTTTCAATTTTCACTATTAAAAATAGTGGTAAGATTAACATCTTCTCAATTATATTCAAAATTATTTCAACTCACACTTTCTCTAATAGGGCATTTTTCTTGGAAACCTCACAAACACCGAGCATTAACATCTCAGCCAAACTGAACTTGGGATCTCCTCTTATTTAGCATTTTTATGTCAATTTCATTAAGCACTTATTTTCATATCACCTTGTTGTTGAGATCCTTTTTGTTGTAGATTGTGTTCTACGCTTATCTTTTTCATTTCTAAGAACTATTTATAGACTAAGATTTTATCTACTTCTCAGATATATGGCAGAGAGCTTTACATTTTGTTAAATCTTTTTAACCTGGTTAGGTGTTATTGTTATTCTATCAATAATATTATATAATATAGATTATATAATACGTAATATATAAATATGCAACTCCATTCTTATCCTGTACTTTTGTCTTTATTTTTTATGTTTAAGTTTTAATCATCTATATCTTTGTATATAAAGTTGTTTAGAGAAAGCTATTTTTTTTCAAATAGCCTATTATTATATCACCATTATTGAACAATCCAATCTATATGTATTAATATGAAGTGACACCTTTATAATATCTGTGCAGCTTTTTAACTGAAAGAAAAGATAGGAGATATTTTTAGGGTCAAAATTATTTTCTGGCATAACACTTAGCATATGCATACAAAATTCTCCAAAAATGGCATTCCTGTACCCCTTTAAAGAGTGAATGGGCCTTCCCCAATGTACTGACCATGACAGTATTTAGGAACCTAATGACTATTTATATGAGAACAAATGTTTATCAAAGCAAACTTTAATAAATTTTGGACATAACATATAGTTATTCCTTGCACAAAATGAAGTCAATCTGACACATAGATATGAAAATGAATGCAAACAACTTGAACTGCAAGGTTATTCACCAATAGGACTTTTAATTACCATTATTGAACACAGTTATAAAATCTCAGATAGGTAAACATGAATACGTAAACATGTTTTGAACAAAAAAGTCCAAATTGTTTCCTGGGCACCTATTTTGGTTTGTTTATCTTATGAGATATAAATTGAAACATTAAGTCAACCAAGATACAGACTATCACGTATTTTATCACTCATAAGAGAAAAAAATAAAAGGACTCAGATCACACATCATTCAATAAGACATAAAGTTAGCAACCCATTACCTTTACTCTTTGTCAGTTACCCATACTTCCTGCAGACTTTATTCTGTGCAGTCTGTCTTTGTGGCCAATGACAAGTGAAACATGGAGGCTGATTGGTTGAAGGACATGGAAGGGTATGGATGGAAAGGGGAAGAGAAGTTCCAGTCACAGTGACACGATGATTAGAAGATGGCCAATAAAATGTCAACTTACCAGACACAACTAAAACGAAAAAAAGAAAACATGGAATAAATAAAAATAAAGAAACAGAACGAAACAGAAAAAGTAATAAGATTTGACTTAACAATGATCTTTCTTTTAAAATAAAATAAAGAACACATTAATATTTGAATGCATGGTTCATACTGTCCATGAATGAGTATATTTTGTTAGCATTTTAAGTATAATCATGAATAATTTAAGAAAATTAGAAATGAATATTAAAATCTCTTCAATGATTAGATGACAGAGCTACAGTGGATGACAGCTATAAAATTATAAAACACTTTTCAATGACTTTACATTTTTTTACTAGATGAAAGGATTAGATAACTATATGTTTAAAGAGGGCTTTTTTTTAAAAAAAAAACACTATAAATAATAATTGATAATGTTATGTAGATTAGATATCAAACATCTTAATCAAAGATAAAGAAGCATTAAATTCTATAACTCCACCATCAGATTATTTTGTAAAGGTTTATGCTGCTAATAATATTATATTAAACTGTGCTTCTCATACTTGAATTAGCATACATAATTATCCTAAGGCCTGTTTAAAATACAGATTATGATTCTATAGGTCAGGAGTGTGGCCTGAAATTTTGTGTTTCTAAAAATCACCCGGATGCTGTTGGCCCATGATCACAGGTTGAGTATAAAGGCTATTAAGAGGCCTTACATTTAAATTATTGCATACTTTTAATTGAGAAGACATAAAAAATGTGAACACATTATGAAAACACAGAAAATTTTATAACACTATCTAATAAAGTCATAATCATATTATCTGTTTTCAATGATGAATCATCAGGAATTTTAACATATCAATTAATACATATTTTAAATACTGGAAAATGATTGTTTTGTTTCATTCTTTTAGAAGCAATGGCAATTCCTACTGTCAAATGTAGAACTTTTTCACAAAAGCCCAGTAGACAACCACAATACATTTTATTCAGATAAGTAATTCCCATTTCAGCAAGTTCAAATTAAAGACTCTTAATATACATTCCTGTAGTTTAAGTAAATGAACTATGCTAAGCACTGCTGCAGTGAAATGATAAAGTTTTAAAAGAGACAAAAGTTCTTACCTATTGTTACCACATATACAAAACTTAAAGGTAACTCAGAAACACATTTTAACTCACACTTTACCTTTAATGTGAATTAAATAACTTGTCTTTATTTTTTACTTGAAAGAAAAATACTTTAAGCATACTTTTTCATTCACTTAGGCAAGAAAAGGGAAAATATTTCTCATTTACTCAAGCATAATGTTTATAATAGAATCACCTATGCTATCCAGATTTGAAAACACAAAGTAAAGCAGACTTGGTTACACTTCTTGAAACCTCAAAAATGATGTCTGTTAAATGACAGGAAGGAATTCTTGGAAACTATGAGAGAGAACCTGACAAACTGTAGCACAGGATTTTGCTTTAAAAAGCCTCTAAAAGTTGCAGAATCATATTTTTGGGTGATTTGTGAAAATATATTTGATCTAATTATACTTTTACAAATCAAGCTTATTTAAAATTGAGATATATGAGGGATGATTCCTAAATGTTTTCTAGTATATTTTCAGTAATTTAAAATTCCTTAAACATTTCAAAAATATCCAACATGTTGGAAATAAGAAAGTTACTGGAAGGCAGCTCATTTAAAATTAAATAAGTGCCTTTTCCTTGCGCATAGGTTTTACCAGCAATTAAGTCATAGGTGTTGAATCTTTTATTAATTAAAATCCAATGTGTTTAAGAATTTGCCTGACTGGCATGGCTCAGTGGTTGAGCATTGAGATATGAACCAGGAGGTCACAGTTGGATTCCAAGTCAGGGCACATGCCCAGGTTGCAGGCTCAATCCCCAGTGTGGAGCATGCAGCAGGCAGTTGATCAATGATTCTCATCATTGATGTTTCTATCTTTCTCCCCATCTCCCTTCCTCTCTGGAATATATATATATATATATATATATATATATATATATATATGATTTCAAGACAATCATTTGCATATCGTGTCAATGACAATAATTGGAAAATATTTCATAGTCTCTTAAGGACACTAAAAGTTACCGAAGAACAACATCTAACATAGAAGCTTCTGAAATATAAGTTTTTGAAAGGACTCTATGCTGAATAATCATTTTAACTTTTAGCAACCATTATTTTCAGGAAATGATTCCTCTTATCCAAATGAAAACCTGTCACAATTTAATCCCCTTTTCATTTGTTCTAGTTTCAGTAAACAAATAAATGCATCAATATTCTCCACATAAAATCCTTTTAGTCATTTGAAGGAAATTGTCATCCCAAACTGTCTTTTCTAAAAACTAATGGTAGAACTGTCTTTAAATTTTTCTCCTTGTTCTCTCAAGGATTTTCTTTCCATACAGAGTGGGGAACTTCTCTACAATAGTTAATGCCCATTATTGTCCAGTTAGGTATGTCCAGAAACAATCAGAGAAAAGGAAGAGTCACTTGATTCCTGTTCCTTCATTATATACTAACTATAGTCCCAGTGCATGAAAATTGTGCACGTGGGAGGGGGGTGTCCCTCAGCCTGACCTGCACCCTCTCACAGTCCAGGAACCATCAAGGGAAGTCCAACTGATGGTGTAGGCCCACTCCCTATGGGAAGCAGGCCGAAGGTGGCAGTCGGACATCCTTAGTGCCTGACTCGGGGCTTCTGACTGAGCTGCGCTTCCCCTGTGGAGGTGCACTGACCACCAAGGGGCATCTCCTGCATTGAGCGTCTGCCCCTTGGTGGTCAGTGAGCATCATAGTGACTGGTAGTTCCACTGTTTGGTCGATTTGCATATTAGCCTTTTATTATATAGGACTAGAGGCCCGGTGCACAAAAATTTGTGCACTGTGGGGGGGGGGGGCCCTCAGGCTGGTCTGTGCCCTCTCACAGTCTGGGAACCCTGGGGGGATGACCACCTGCTGGCTTAGGTCCGCTCTCTGGGGGATTAGGCCTAAGCTGGCAATCAGACATCCCTCTGGCAGCCCGGGAGCCCTCGGGGGATGTCCACTTGCCAGCAGGGAGCAGGCCTAAGCTGTAGTCAGACATCCTTAGCGCTGCTGAGGAGGCGGGAGAGGCTCCCACCATCACCGCTCTACTGGCAGCCGTCAGCCTAGCTTGTGGCTGAGCAAAGCTCCCCATGTGGGAGCACCCTGACCACCAGAGGGCAGCTCCTGCATTGAGCGTCTGGCCCCTGGTGGTCAGTGTGTGTCATAGTGACCAGTCATTCCCAGTCATTCTGCTGTTAGGGTCAGTTTGCATATTACCATTTTATTATATAGGATAGAGGCCTGGTGCACGGAGGCGGCTGGCTGGTTTGCCCTGAAGGGTGTCCCAGATCAGGGTGGGGGTCCTGCTGGGGTGCCTGGCCAGCCTGGGTGAGGGGCTGATGGCTGTTTGCAGCTGGTCACACCCCCTTCAGGGTGGGGGGGTCCCCACTGGGGTGCCTGGCCAGTCTGGGTGAGGAACTGAGGGCCGTTTTCAGGCTGGCCAAGCCCCCCGGCGACAGAAGCTCCCAGCCTCTCCTTTATTTCTTCTTTTTTTTAAAATTCTGGGATTTATTTACCTTCTATAATTGAAAGTTTGTAGCCTTGAGAGGAGCTCAGAGCTGGCCAGGGCGGGTGGGAGGGAAGCCTCCTGCTCACTCCAGCTCCGTGGCCACGGCCGGCTGAAAGCAGGTATCTGGGGTTTATTTATCTTCTATAATTAAAACTTTGTTGCTTGGAGTGGAGCTCAGAGCCGGCTGCAGCAGGCGGGAAGTTGGCTTCCTCCATCATTGGGGCAACCAAGCCTCCTGCTTGCTCCAGCTCCGTGGCTGCCGGCCGCCATCTTGGTTGGGTTAATTTGCATAAAGTCAATCTGACTGGCTGGTGGGTGTGGCTTAAGGCGTAGTGAAGATATGGTCAATTTGCATGTTTGTCTTTTATTAGTGTAGATGTTTGTGATTTATGGGTGGCTTTTCTCTTATCCTTGTAACTCTTCTCAAAAACATTTCTTTCTGCTTTAAAGGCTGAGGACACCTCTATTCCAACTCCCTTTTCCCCCACAGAAGGAGGAAAAGTCTGTTTATCTCTAATCTATACTAGTAAAAGGATAATATGCTAATTAGGCCAGGAGACCTTCTGGAAGACCTTCCGGACAAAGCCATGGTGGCAGGGGTGAGGCAGAGGCTGTTAGGGGCGATCAGGCCAGGAGGGGAGGGGAATTGGGGGTGATCAGGCTGGCAAGGGGGGCAGTTGGGGGTGAGCAGGCCATCAGGGGGGCAGTTGGGGGCAAGCAGGCCAATGGGGGGCAGTTGGGGGTGATCAGGCTGGCAGGGGGTGCAGTTGGGGCCGAGTAGGTCAGCTACGGGAAGTTGGGGGCGAGAAGGCCGGCAGGGGGGAGGTTGGGGGTGTGCTGGCCAGCAGGCGGAGTGGTTATGGGTGATCAGGCAGGCAGGCAGGTGAGTGGTTAGGAGTCAGAAGTCCCAGATTGCGAGAGGGTTGTCCGACTGCCGGTTTAGGCCTGATACCTGTGGGACATCCCCCAAGGGGTCCCACATTGGAGAGGGTGCACCGCCCCCTGCACAAATTGCGTGTACCGGGCCACTAGTAAAACAATAAAACTCAAAAAGGTTAGTGCTGGAAGTGACCTTACAACTTATCAGTCTACCCTATCGTTTTTGCAGGAGAAACAGAGAACCTAACTTGTTAAATAACTTTCTCAAGGTCACAGATGACTAACCAAAGACTGCATTCCAGGCCACTTGACTAAATCCAAGTCTCTATACAAATGTTTCAACTGGTTAATCCATTCAGGGAGAACTACATATGCAATAGAACACAAAATATAGTTGATTTTACATTTAAATTGTCATAAACTGTTTAACCTAAAGTCATCACTACTTACATATAAAAACTATTTTTAAATTCTTTGTGATATTAAAAACCTTTTAAGAATATTTAGCTATTGTTTAAAAAGACATAGAAAACTAATAGGTGGGAAGAACACAGACTTAAAGCCTCTTGAAAAGTTCCCCTTTTGATGAAATAAGAACATATATATATATATATATATATTTCTAGGATGTAAAGTACAGCCTAGGGCAGTGATGGTGAACCTATGACATGCGTGTCAGAGGTGACACACGAACTCATTTTTTTGGTTGATTTTTCTTTGTTAAATAGCATTTAAATATATAAAATAAATATCAAAAATATAAGTCTTTGTTTTACTATCGTTGCAAATATCTAAAAAATTCTAAATGTGACACGGCACCAGAGTTAAGTTAGGGTTTTTCAAAATGCTGACACACCAAGCTCAAAAGGTTTGCCATCACTGATTTATATAAGACATAAGTTATATGACTATAAAACTTTTTTTTGCATCTAAAAGAAAAAAAGGATAACTTTCATTAAAGACAGTTAGAAATAATACAAATATTATATACTTGACTAATAGAGTTTTTTTCCCAAACAACTGTTGAAAAGTTTGGGAGAATTTAGCCTTTCTCTCTCTCTCTCAAATATATATATATATATATCTTGTATAAAAGACTTTCTCTTTTGAATATTACAAGTTATTTAATTATTTTGAAATCTTCTTTCTAAGAATATACACTGTTCAGACAATAATCTTTAGTTATAAATAGGATAAACTAAGAGAGAAAGGAGTTAAAATGGAATGAAGAAAGAGAGCAAGGAAGAAAAGAAGGGAGGGAGGGGGCAGGGAGAAAGAAAAGACTCATTTTTTTTTCTGTTTGTAATATTTGGGAGACAGAATTCGGTCAGATTATAAATGTTTGAAAAAATTATTCAGAAGCTGGAAGAAGAGACATTTTTTGGTCTGAGAAAATAAATTAGCTGGATAGATACTTGAGTCTTCAAATCAGGTCTATAAATACAAGGAGCAGCCAGTCTTGATAACTACTTAGGCCAGACAAGAAGATAATGGGCCTAAATAATAGCACGAATTACTTAGGCAAAGTATAGAAAAGAAGCAGTTAACAGTAAAGGTCAGTGAACCATGGATTGGTTGCCAACTGTGATGTCTCCAGAGGTCTTTAAAAATGGGATTTATATCCACTTGGCAACAACAGCTTAGCTATATCCCCATCTGGTAAAGGAATAGAGCAGTTGACTCAAAGAGCTTTCTATGCTATGATTTTAAGAGTTTGGAAATTCAGAGTCAGAGGAGGAGAATGGATATATATCCCTCTGCTCCCAATGTTTTCCCATGATTATTTATATACAAATGCATATTCTACAAGGAAATGCCCTCAAAAATATTCTTTTTAGTTAATATGACATTATGCTGATGAAGTACTTTATACATATAGCTCATATGATAAATTCAGCAGATAACAAATATTTCAGTAAAGTAAAATATTTGCATAATTGGCACAACATTATGACTAAGGTTGTGGTGTTTCTACATTGAGAACTAAATTTTGGAAGGTTAATGGCAATTTGAGTTTATACTTACAAGTTATACAAAATGTTGAGATTTTTCACTGTTGGCTTTGGCAATACAATTATTTTAAAATGTAATGACAAAATATATATGGGTCATGTTTTCTCAATGGGCAAAAACTAAAACCATTTCCTCTAACAATAGGAAAAACAGGGATATCTGCTTTCACCGCTCTTATTCAACATAGTACTGGAAATCCTAGCCATAGCAATCAGACAAGAAGAAAAAATAAGAGGCATCCCAATTGGAAAGAAGGAAGTAAAACAGTCATTATTTGCAGATGACACGGTATTGTACAAAGAAAACCGTAAAGACTCTGCCAAAAACAATTACTAGATTTAATAAATGAATCTGGCAATGTAGCAGGATATAAAATTAACAGTCAGAAATTGATGGCATTTTTATACACCAATAACAAACTCTCAGAAAAAAATGAAAAAAACAATCCCATTCACCATTACATCAAAAAATTAAGATACTTAAGAATACACTTATCTCCTGGATTTATCATATGAGCTATGTGTTTGAAGTACTTCATCAGCTTAAGGTAATACTACCTAAAAGGAGGTAAAAGACCTGTACTTGGAAAACTATAGGATGTTGAAAACAGAGATAGAAGAAGAAATAAACAAGTGGAAGAATATACCATGTTCATGGATTGGTAGAATGAACATCATTAAATTGTCCATACTATCCAAAACAATCTATAGATTCAATGCAATCCCCATTAAAATACCAAAGGCATATCTCAGAGATCTAGAACAAGCATTCCAAAAATTTATATGGAACAACAACAACAAAAAGACCCCGAATAACTGCAGCAATCTTAAGAAAAAAGAACAAAGTTGGAGGGAATCACAATACCAGATATCAAGTTATACTACAAAGCCACTGTAATCAAAACAGCCTGGTACTGGCACAAGAACAGGCATATAGATCAATGGAACAGGACAGAGAACCCAGAAATTAACCCAAGCCATTACGCTCAATTAATATTTGACAAAGGAGGCAAGAGCATACAATGAAGTCAAGACAGTCTCTTCAACAAATGGTGTTAGGAAAATTGGACAGATATGTGCAAAAAAAAAAAAAATGAAACTAGACCACCAACTTATAACACATACAAGAATAAATTCAAAATGGATAAAAGACTTAAATGTAGAACACAAAACCACAAAGATCTTAGAAGAAACCATAAGTAGCAAAATCTCAGACATCTTTCATTGCAATATGTTTACAGATACATCTCCTACAGCAAAGGAAACTAAGGAGAAAATAAGTAAATGGGACTACATCAAAATAAAATGTTTCTGTACAGCAAAAGAAATCATCAACAAAACGAAAAGAGAGCCCACTGCATGGGAAAACATATTTGCCAATGATACAATTGATAAAGGTGTAATATCAAAAATATATAAGGAACTCATATAACTTAACAAAAGGAAGACAATTCAATTAAAAAATGGGCAAAGGACCAAAATAGACACCTCTCCAAAAGTAACAGACTGAAGGCCAAGAGACATGAAAATGCTCAGTCACTATATCATTGGAGAAAATCAAATTAAAACCTCAATGAGATATCATCTCACACCTGTCAGAATGGCTATCATCAACAAATTAACAAATGGTGAGTGATGGCGAGGATGTGGAGAAAATGGAACCTTAGTACACTGCAGGTGGGAATGCAGACTGGTGCAGCAACTGTACGGAGTTTCCTCAAAAAATTAAAAATGGAACTCCCATTTGACCTAGTGATCACACTTCTAGGAATATATCCCAAGAAACCAGAAACACCAATCAGAAAGGATATATGCACCCCTATGTTCATAAGGGGTCCACCATAATTATGTTCACCATAATTTACAGTAGCTATGACTTGGAAACAGCCCAGGTGCCCATCAGCAGATGAGTGGATAAAAAAGCTGTGGATCATTTACACAATGGAATACTATTTGGCAATAAAAAAGAAAGACCTCTTACCATTCGCAACAGCATGGAGGACCTGGAGAGTATTATGCTAAGGGAAATAAGCCAGTCAGAGAAAGACAAGTTTGACATCATCTCACTCATATGTGGAATCTAGTGAACAAAATAAACCGATGAACAAAATAGATTCAGAGACATAGAAGCATGGAACAGACTGGAATTTCAGAAGGAAGAGGGGGCTGGGTGGGGATTGATTTACCTGGAACTTACATGAATATGTGCACAGCCCATGGACACAGACAAAAGAGTGGTAAAGGCCTGGAAGGGGCGGGGGCAGGGTAGAGGGGGTCAATGGGGAAAAAAAACACACACACAAAGGGCATTTGTAATACATTCAACAATAAAGATAGATTTAAAAAATGTAATGACAAGAGCTGTGCACATTATTTGTGTCTAAAATAATTTAAGTATTCTAAATTCCTAAGAGGACTCTATAGAAGATTTCACAGTTAAGTAAATTATCTATGTTTGTAAAAACCCATCCTACCAGTAAGTATCAGAGATCAGCAGTTTTCTTGAATGGGCTACAATTGAAATCTCCTTGACACAGGAATTCTTCTGCTAGTTCATAGATATTAGTTTCCATTATTAGTAGCTAAATAATAAGGAATCCTTAAATTGATGTGACTTTTTTTTTATCATTTTCATATATTTTTGAATAGCAGAACTCAATTAACAATATGACAGAATTGCTATGTAAACATCACATTCCAGAAGAATGTGAATAGAGTAAAAGTAGTTAAGTTACACGATTTGGGGGTGGGAGGATGAAACACATTTTTATTAAAATAGAGGAACACTTAAATTTTCAAGCAATGAAGCTATCTACATTTGAACTGACAAAAACTCAGTCACTGTTAAGCTAGAGCAATTATATTCATACATACTGATGAATGATAACATCTCTAATAATTAAAAACCTTTAGAATATTTGAATACTAAGATATGATTTCTTTTTTGGGAAAAGATTAAGTTTAACATAAAAGCCTGTCATTCTGTCTTTCACCTTTTTAGACATAAAAATAGAGCAATTAAGATGGCATTTTTAGAATTTATTTAATGGATCTATAAAATACTATGAACTTTTCTCCTCCATTCAAATCTTAGATTATTCTGTAGATCGATAGTTCTGGAGATAATTCTGGTTGTTACAACTGAAGGGGTGGTGCTACTAGCATCTAGTGGACAGAGGCCAGGGATGCTGATAAGTATCCCACAATGCACAAGAAGGCTCCCTCAATAAAGGGTGACCCAGCCCATAATATCAATAGTGCCAGGACTGAGAAACCTCACTGTAGATGATCTATTCAGCCAAAGGTTTAACAGAACACTAACAAATAATAATTCCCCCAAAGATTTAAGAAGTGCCCTGCACAATATCGGCATATCATCGGTACTCAGAAAAAGTTAATATTCTTCCTCTTTTATGTCAGCTCCTAAAAATGTGTCTGTACCAAAAGCAGTTAGTAAATGGTGCAACTTAACTGTTTACCTACTAAAGATAATAAAACACAACTATCTAGCAGTCTATGACAATTTGTCTGCCACCTGACAGAATTTCAGGATCATAATTCGAATGGTAATATTACCTAAATCAATTTAGAAAGTCAGAAACCTATATCTTTTCTCTCCCTCCTCCTTGAGATACACAATCCATTATAAAATTCCATAGCTTTTATTTTCTAACTACATAGGATGATACATATTAATTAATTAGATTTAGTCTGGTAATCATTTTGCAATATATACAAATATCGAATCGTTATGTTGTATACCTGAAATTAATATAATGTTCTATGTCAATGTAATTATTTAAATGCATGACTCATAATTTAATATATTAAATTAACATAGATACATAGTTATTCAGCTAATATATGAACAATTTTCAAACATAAAAAGAATTTGGGGAGGAAATGACTCATGCAATATTTTATTTTCTCAGAGAAAAGCAATGTCAAATAGCCAATATCATCTCTAAAAAATGATGTGATGCAACCTTTTAGGAACAACCACAATAAATGTCAAATATATGTAGTCAGAAATCAAAATATATGTTCACAGTTTGCTATGTCGTATAAAGACATATCTGACCTCAATTTTCTCACCTATAAAACTTGCCAAAGTAAATGATTTGTAAGCGTCATACATGTATAACATTCAAGATCTCAACACTGCAGTACAGAAATTATATAATTTAACATTAATTTCCAAGAAAACTAAATCAGGCCAATTTATTTATTATCAATTATATTTAGTAATTTAGTACATTTGGGAAAAGCACAAGAGCACACCTCATCTCTTTATTAATGCCCTAAAAAGAAGACTGTTTGAAATCACTATTCCACCATCCACAAAGATAACTTTTTAAAGAATATCATATATTTTTAAATATGTTTTTATTGGTTTTGGAGAGAGGGAGAGAGAGAGAGACAGAAACATCATTGAAAGAGAATCATCAATTGGCTGCCTCCTGCATGCCCCCTACTGTGGGAATTGAGCCCACAACCCTGGCATGTGCCCTGACAAGGAATTGAACCATGACCTACTGGTTTTTGGGTCGATGATCAACCACTGAGCCATACCAGCTGGGCAGGCATATCATATTTTTAAAATTACTGAAATAAGGCTCAGAGGATGCCAGCTTCTGCATAATTGTGAAGTACTCTAATAATGACCCTGATGCTTGGTATGCTGGAAGGATTTGTGAATCTACTGGAATAAGTACTGTTTAGCATAATTATTACTGTCTTGTATACCTATAAAATATTTAAAATAATTAAAAAATCAATACATATGGATACATAAAAAGTCAAATTTTCAATTATCTTTCATCCTTAATTTATGTAGGGTTCCCCATAGGAAGAAATGTATCCTGAATGGCAAATAGTCAGCTTTACCAAAAATTTGCTTTATGATAATTTGCTTTACGATTATTCTCTTTTAAACAATGAATTATCTCAATCACTATGTCCTAACAATTTTACATAAAATAGAATATAGTAATGTGAAATAAGGTAGAATTAATTATTTTTACATTAAGTTATACACAACATTACAAAATAATTCTAAGTTATGTGAGATTAAGTTATGTTAGCAATGAATATAATGTTTTAAAATGAGCTACTTGTCAATGTCTAGAGGGAAAAAAACAATTTACTTTTCTAAATTTCATCCTCATACTGAGTATTCAGATTGTACAGACACACACCACTCAATTACATATTTCTATTTCCACATCGATGCAGTTATTTGAGCATGTAGGTTGCTAAAGACAGTTGCTAAGTCATATATCTATAGCATTGGCCCCAGAAAGCCTTATCCTCTGTTATGTAGATGAATAAATCACAGTAAAGCTTAGAAAATAATGGAAGGCCCATGGCGTGCTATTTACTGGTGTGGAGCAGTGTCATTATTTGTCACAGAGTCATCTTATGTATCAATTATTTCCTGTAGCTGACTGCTCTACTTTTTTCTTCAAGCACTTGCTTGGCACACACATTAAGAGAGTGCTTCAAATTCTCTGTAGGAAGGCCATGTGGTGAATGCCTTTCCTTTGAATAATTTTTAAGATTTACATCAGTTTGTTTGAAATAACTGAAAGCAACCAAAAACCTTTATGAGTGAATGAAAGAAATCTAAGATAATGTCACATCTTCAACAGTCATTAGGGCTAAAACGGCTATTTCTGAAAGGCTATAAGAACACAAGAAGTTCTTTACTTTGTCCTTCCTACAGAAAAAGAAAAAGAAAAAGAAAAGAATCATAGGCCATAATGCTGCTGAGTCTCAATCAAATCAAATAGCATAAAAAACCAGCAGGAGTGGAGCTCAGCATCCTATTTACGCCCCTGGATCAGAACAGTTAGGAGAGGGAGCCATTCTCACAAATCATTCTCTTGTTAAATTCTGCAGTGGGACTTCATTAAAGCTCTTGGCTGATGGCATTTCACTCTCAGCCTGCTCACAAAGAGCTCAGCTTGGCAACACTGATTCTTTAAAAGTCTCCACACACACACTGTCTCCTTGGGTTTTCTTTTTACAACCACAAATCTTTTTCTCCTCAGCCCTTCAAATCACCTACTGATTTTTTTTAAATCATTATTTAAACTAGAAGATAAACAACTGCAGCAACAATAACAACAAAAAAATCACAAAAAATCTACTACAACAAATTCTATAAGGGAGGTTTTTTGAATAAGACTCTTGAGTTTAGCATTAAAAGTTGCAGTAAAGGGATGAACAAAATAGGTCCAGAGGCATGGATGCATGGAACAGAATGAGAGATCTGAGGGGAGGGTGGGGGCTGGGAAAAGATTAACCAAAGAACATATATGCATATATGCATAGCCCATGGACATAGACAATAGAGTGGGGAAGGCCTGGGGGGTGGGGCGGGGGCTGGGTATAGGAGGGCAACGGGGGAATGGAAGGCATCTGTAATATTGTCAATAATCAAAACAAAGTAGCAATACATATACCAGGAGGTAGCACATAAATATAACACTGTGATACATAAACATACATTATAATTATATATGAATATAATTACATATAAAATTATATATATATCCCCAACCTCCAAAGCACTATTTACTATAGCACCACGGGCCTCTGTAGATTATAGCCACATGTCATGAAGAATCATTCCCCAAAGAACCAGTCTACTCCATCTTGTCAGAATCTGGCACAAATGTCACATACATATCAAGGTTCTTAAAGTATTCTAGTAAAGCTTTTGGGGACTTACAATATGTGTTTCATCAAAATGCTGATGAACTCACAGTTCTTAAGCAGGACCTTGCATTGTAGTAAACCTAACTTGAACCTGCAAAAAGGCCCCTTGACACAGTTAGTTTTGGCTTTGACTCAAATAGCCACATTAATAGTCAGAAACAATGAACTATTATACTGTCAGCTTTTCCGAAATCAGCAATTCAAGGAAACTGTTCCAACAAATGATTTAAACAAAGTCTACATCAAAGAAAGGAAACTCAGAACTGAAAGCCCAGCTTTTTCTCTCGTTACTTCTTTTATGCCTAGATATCACACAAGCTCTAAAAAGTCATATGACTCTTACGCAAAGATCTCATATGCTGATAGGAAGCTGAACATAGCAAGCCCTATGTATAGAAACCATAAATTTATAAAACGTGCCTTCTTTCCCCCATAGTTTGTTTTTGAATGCAGGTTTATTAAATTTTATCTCCTACTACTGGCAATGGAAGTCACAGCAATCTATATTTATATTCTGCAACAGTTATTTAGTGACCCATGTGGTTTGGTTATCTTCACAGTTGTTACTTCACATCTTAGGAAACGGTCAAAGGCACAGACACATATTTATTTTCATGGATTATGCCTTCGGATCCATTTTCAAGACTATTAAAGTTTTAAGTTATATGGAAGGTATTACTGGGGGCCATCTATCCAAATTATTTTTATCTCCAATTAATTCAATTGTTCCAATATATGAATTATATTTATTCAAGGAGCAGGGAAGGGATTCAATATAATTGATTCTATCAGGAAATTTACCAGCAGTGAACATACCAGGAGGGATATTAATTATGTTTAGAGGTTAAAGAAAATCATGTTAATTATGGACCTGTTTAACAACAAAAAAACCTTCATTATTTGGGTCTCAAATGCATATGTATGTATGTGCATCATGTAAACATAATCAACACAAACAAAAGTATTTTTAACTAAATACAGAGTTCATGTAATATAGTTGAGTTATCTGTTGTCTGAGGCAACTAGAATAACCATCTACCACAGTTGCAGAAGCCTTGATAGTCGTGGCTTATTGAAAAGTATTCATTGTATGTATGCCTATGCAAAATACTGTGGGAGATGCACACATAACCCAGGCCCTAGTCCTTTTCTACAGCTAGCGATAAGAGCACTGAAGGCACATGAAGTCCTCATTCCGACACATACAAAGAAGCACGCTGAAGTGACCTCCTCTGTCTTTCTATCATCATTGCTTCTACTTTTATTAAGCATTTCAATGCTTCAAATAATGTGCTAAAAATGTCATATTTAGTAGCTCATTTAATCCTCAAAACAAACTTATAAGTTAGACATTTTCACACATTTTACTGTTGAGAAAACTGAAAACCAGAAATTAAATAACTAGACATTCAGCATTTAAATCCAATTATGTCTGCCAGAAAAGACTGTGCTATTGATTTGGTTTTACAGAATGTTTGCTAAAAGCAGCCACAGGGGGGAAAAAAAAAAAAGATTTCTCTTTTAAAACACTTTCCAAAGAAATATTGAGGAGTAATTTTCAAAGTTAGATCTCAATATCAAAGAGACACAGAAATAATCTTTGCAGAAAAATGAAACAATTACCAAACTCTACATTAATAAGCTAAAAAAAAAATTAAATCTTCCCTGGCCAGGTGCTCAGTTTGTTGGGCCATCATCCAGTATACCAAAGAGAGGTTGCGGATTCAATCCTCAGCGGGTACCAATTGATGTTTCCGTCTCATCTCTCTCTCTCTCTCTCTCTCTCTCTCTCTCCCTCTCCCACCCCCCCCCCCCCCGCCTTCCTCCCTCTATCCCTCCCTCCATTCCTTCCTTCCAGTCAAGTGAGGCAGACATTAAAATTCAGTAAAGGTGGCAATAGTATCCGATGGGTACATGAATGGAGCAATTCCTAACATGCATTGGTGTGGGGACTGTCTGCAAAGCTTCTTGAAGGATTCTTACTTGATCTGAGTCCAAGGATAAGAATAAGTAGCAAGTAGAAGAGGGGCCAAGGCATTTTAGACCAACATAAGGAAAAGCCCAGAGGTAAGCTACATAACATGTGCATGAAAATATGTAAACAATATAGTGATCCTAGGCTGAAGGGAGGCCCCTTGACACAGTTAGTTTTGGCTTTGACTCGAATAACCACATTAACCGTCAGAAACAATGAGAGAAGAGGTCAGCAGCAGAGTGCTATCAAGCATTTTGGATGTTATCCTGGAGAGATGGGAAAATGAGAACTTTTTTGGATAAAATTAATGTAACTAGATTTATGTTTTAGGCAGATAAACATGTTGTGTGGAGAATGGAGTCCATGTGCCAAGATGGAGGAAAGGAACTGGTTAGAGGTTAACCATTCACTGTTAGAGAGAGGATAGAGGCCTGCATTAAAGCAATAATAAGAAATAAGTGAGTAAAGGTTGGCCCCGCATTACCCAAGCTATTTACTGACGAACATCTGCAGTTACACTGCCTTCAACTGCATGTAGAACATGAGACACTTGAGCTCTGATGCCTCGTCTCCTCCCATTTTCACTGCATCGCTATTATTTCCTGAGAATAAACAATCACATTCTGAGTTAGTAGAAACTTAAAAGCTTAGCCGGACCCCTGATAGCTGCTTCTTGCTTCACTGAAAGTTCTAACTGCTGTGCAATCCCCAGTTTATTGACATCTCATAGGAGTCAATAATATACTTCAGTCCCCAAGTTATTTCAGCAAAGCTTCTTGTATGAAGCATGAGGTTCTCTTGCAGCAAGGAGAAAGGCTCTAGAAAACATCCCATTAGTAAAAGAAGTCAGCCAAAAGACAGAAGGAGTCTTTTTTCCTACCACAGTGCCTCTCTGGTCTCGTGTCAATCTCAGACTCTAAGGCTCAGCCTTCCAGAAGCTGTCAGTGGCTAATCAGCCCCAATGACGAAGGCTCTGTCCCTTCACTGTACAGTAGACATAAATACTGATGGGAAAATAACAACTCTCCAGACAGAAGACAATGCACTTTCTTTGGGTCATTCATTGGAACATTCCTTATTGTATGTCTACAATATCATTTAAAGAGATAGTGACATCCTCATGATATCATATTTTGTAATTTTAGAATTAAAACAGGTGATGACATTGAGAGAATGGAGCAATATCACATCAAGAGAAGAAAGATGAAGCACTTAGGAGAAAAGAGCTGGGATTGCACAAAATCCTATTTGTCTAGGAACAGAGAATCACCTGGTTCAGAGATGCTTGGCATCTGCCTTTTCTTTTAACAGAGCAGTTGCTGAAAGGGCATAAAAGCAACTGTTTCTTGAGCTACAAAGAATCACTGGTCCCTGTGAGAGGCCTGCAGAGCAGTGCAGTGGGGTGTGGAGTAAGATCTGAATGTCCAGCTTCCAGTGTCTGACTGGCCCAGCACTCGGGGCTACAGGGCAACGGGAGGACTAATGTCTTTTAGTTTCTATTGAAAGAGAGAGAGACACAAATGGGATCAGGTTTTCTTAGTGTTTCAACACAGCGGAGATAACATGTGATTGCCTGGGAAGTGACTGGGGTATGGAAGTCCGTTTTCAGTTTGGTTTCCTGTGACAGGCATGTGGAGGGAACATGATCACTCTGGTGAGAGAGAGACACAAATTTACTCTGGAAATGAAATTTTAACAGTAATAAGAGCTGCTTTATCTGTAAAATTGCAAAGGGAATGGAAGGATTAATAATGCCATCTAGTTTGCCTTGTTTAAGCAGTGAGTATCACTGAAGCAAAGCGGCACAGGAATTCTCAGAGACAGACGGCAAACTTGGAAATGGGAGAAATGTAGAGTTTCAACTGTATGTGGCCTTATCATCTATGTTTCTTTTGGGATGTCACTCCTCAAAAATGAAATTATTTAAAATGCTATCAAAATGATTGTCATAATAAAGAATAATTACTAGTTTAAAGGATTTGTTACCAATACTATAGTAAATAAAATTAATTTTCTTCCTATATTTTTCTTTTAATTATTTTGAACCTACATCTATTATGCTTTTCTTAAAGGCTACCGGCAGCCAAAGAAAAAACAAAACAAAACACAAAAAACCCGCACAAAAAAACCCACTCACCTTTTAAATTAACCATGAATTTGGTTAAAAAGTAAAAATAAAAACAAGTAACAAATTTAAGTGGGCTGTCATGTAATTCCAAGAAGAACCCCAAGGCCCACGTGGCAAGCATATAATAGAGGTCTAGTAGGTTTCGATTAAGATAGTAAAATATAAAACAAACCTGCTACAATTCTTGGAACACCAAGCAGAGGCATAAATTTTAAGTGTTAGTGGCACACTGTTTAAAAACCTGGCAGGGCACCTCTATGCATCTATTTTGTTCTGGTTAGATTTTATATTTTATAGGCATGTCACAACCTATAAAATGGTTATAAATACCACAGTCTATATCTTTTCTGTACGAGATGGAGCCTTATGCAATATGAAACACTAGTTCAGAGGATAATTCTTTCCTACCAAGACAGAGCCAGCAATCCCAACACTTGTCAAAATGAGACATTAAAGTGCAAATATTACAATGAAATAAAGCAAAACTGAGGTGACATGTCTTTACAAAGATGTCTGATTCTGTTTGTGTATTTTAACTTCACCGAGAGAATTCTTGAGGAGGTGGGTAGATATTATATCTATGGAGGAAAAATCAGGATACACTCTAAGTATAAATACAACAGCACTGATGGTTTAAAATTATAGGTAATAAACCTTTGACTTTTCCAGGAAATAACAGAACATAATATGCAGGTTAAATGAATTTTCTGATTAGCAGGGATTTAAGCAGAAAGACTTTCTCTGTTGTAATTATTCTGAACAGCATTACTTCACCATTTTTTATTGGTCATGTAACAGACATTATTTTTTAATAGGTCAAGTTACTGCACAGCCTCTGAGTCTCCTCTGACAGTTTCAACGACACACCAAAATTGACATGAGAATTAAAGGAATCTGGATGTTCCTTTTATTGACTAAACATTAACAGAGGTCTGGATGCATATATTTTAAATCAGAAGCTTCCTAATAGTATCAAATATTACCAAAATTTACCTTTTTTCATCTTCTACATTATAAATAATTAATATTTTTATTTTATTCAGTGGCTTTTGGATTCTGCCTCCCAAGAAAAAGTAATCCAAACAATGCTATGTGAGATACGTATGTGGTATAGGTTTTAGGGGTGAAGTGACTTGCTGTTAATGGGATGTGACCTCATATTTTACTGACAGCTGAATTGTAGCTTCCAAGTAGTCATGAAGGAGAAGAGCAGTTTTTGAGGATATCTGCTCCTGGATAATCTTACTAGTCCCAAAACTAATTACCAGGAAACACCCCTAATTTATAGAAAGATAACCTGAAATGCTGAGAATCCAAACAATTAGAAAACAGTCACTCTTTAGAGTTAAGAGAACCAGAATAGGGATCAAATATCTGCTGCTGAACATTTTTCTATAACAATAACACTGCATTGCACATAAAATGTAATTGTTTTTATTCATTTCTGTTCCCAATGGTCATAAGTTTCATTATTTTATATAATTATCTTGCAAAACATCAGCATAAATCTAGCACGAGTTTTGATGGCACTAACAAAATCCAACACATTTACTATAAAATCTACTAAGGTGTTTTTTAATGAAAATGTAATATTTTATATTAGAAAAGTGTTAGTTAATGTTATATAATAAATGATCATTGCTATATTCTCATTTAATATTTCTCAGTTACAATAGCAAAGAAAAATAATCTGTCTAGAGTTATATGAACATTACTATTTTCCTTACAAAATAACCAATAATTATTAAAATTAAGCAATAAAGCTATCAATAATAACACTAATCCTATATATAATAAAAGCCTAATATGCAAATTGTTCGACCAGGAGTTTGGCCACTCGCTATGACATGTGCTGACCACCAGGGGGCAGCACAGATAATGGCGGGCACTGGCAGCAGGCAGCAGTAGAGGCGCTGCCAGCCTTGATGGGCCCCAAGGAGAGTGGGACCGTGGAGGGATGGTGGAGCAGGTGAGTGGGCAGTGCCAGGCCATGGAGGGGTGCCAGGTGGGGCTGCAGGGCTGTGAGGCTGGGGGCGAGAGCTGGGGCCCGATCCCCGCAGGCCACCCCGAGGGACCCCACCTGTGCACTAATTCATGGATTGAGCCTCTAGTATGAATATGATCCTCTTTATAAAACTCTGTAACAGATATGTTAACATTTTTACATATATATTTTAATTTAATCCTTATAACAATGCTGTGAAGTCGCATTACTATACTCATTCTATGCATGGGGAAACTGGGGCTCAGGAAGTTTAAATCACCTTTTGTAGGTCACACAGTTGGTAAACGACATGACAGCAGATTCAACTAAATTCTGTCTGACTCCAATGTCTATGGCCCTTGGTTGCACACTTCTCTGTAACACACTTTGAAACTAATTCCCAAACTCTAAAGAAATGTTTTAACGCCCTTTATTCTTGCTATTAGTTCATCAGATAACTCTTCGATCCAGGGATTCATAAACTTGCTTATCTAAAAAATAATTTAAAATGTCTGCACACCATTTCAGATTTTCTAAATCAGGTGCTCCAGAAGCAGGCGGATAATCTGTGTATTTAACAAGCTTCAGATGAGTTTAGTATTTAAGTTCAGATAACAAACTTCAGGTGTGTTTAGGAAACTCTGCCTAGTCCTAGGTTTTACTTTGCTCCCTTTTAAACACAGACCACCAGGCAGCTATCATAGATACCATCTATTCAATTTGACCCAAATGAACCTACTGTTGGTCCTCAGGATCAGAGTCCCCAGAAACTGCTTGGATTTCCTATAGAATATTCCTATATCCCTGGGATAGTTCTACCACTCAAGTAGAAGGTTCAAGTCCATAGTCATTTCACTTGTAACAAGTACTTATTAGATAAAGTGCCCACTAGATTCTCAGTACCATGCTAAGCATTGTGAATAGTATACAAGTATAAAAACCAAGAAAATACTTAGAATTAAAGAAGAACTATTTAAGGCAGGCATATTTTAAGAAAATATATGAAGGTAGTCTCCAGAAAAGCAGAACTGAGATACCAAGAAAAAAAGGAAATAAAAAGGGAAGTAAGTCTCAAATTAAGTTATTTATTTTTAAGATTTCCCCATTGATTCTTAGAAAGAAAGAAAGGAAGGGGGAGAGAAAGAGAGAGAGAGAGAGAGAGAGAGAGAGAAAGAGAGAAACATTGATATGAGAGGGAAACACTGATTTGCTGCCTCGCCCTGGACTGGGGATAGAGTTAGTCCATACACTGAATGACACCAACTGAGCCACACAGGCTAGGGCTCAAATTAAGTTATTTTTTAAATGTTGGAACTAATCACGTCTTTACTAAGGGTGAAAATCACAGTCACTTTTATTTAAGAGGTTTTTTTTCCCCTATACTTTCTATCTGGAAGACAGGGTTTTGTTGTCCAACATATTCATTGTATGAGAAGTGAGGGAAAGGAAGATTATTTATAATCCCATACTGATTCCAATAGTCCTTTCTAAAAATGAACCACAAATAAAACACAGACATCAAAAGCTACACTACTGAATTTCTTATTATAATTGTTTCCTGCTATCAAATTCATTTCTGATTAGTTTCCTTTGTAGTACCTAGTATATTTCTATTATCACTCTGAAATGAAGGAAAAGAAGATATAACTTCTCAAGTTTCCTTTAAAAAGTTTCCTGATTCTCCCCTCCTCCATCCTTAGTTACCTTTTACAGTTGCGAATCATATTGCTTTCTTTGATGTGTTGTGTACATTATTCTAGCTGTTAAAGATATGTTAACAGTGCTGTTAATATGCATATTTTAATATTTGAATCAATTACCTTCTTAACAATATACAACTCTGTCATAAGTTTATAGAAAACTCAATGCAGTTGAAATAATAAAATTCCTAAAATAGTTTCTGGATTTGATCATTTGTAACCAATTTCCATTGAAATGCAAGCTTAGGGAGCAAAAATTCCATATGGAAAACTTAAGGCTGAATTAGCTTTGAAATTGAGTTTAAAATTGCAGGAAAAAAACTATTTTGATTTCAATGTCTACTGTAGACACAGCAGAATGGCTATTATTTATAAAAGCATCATGCTCCCAAGGTAAAGGACTTTAAAACATAAGTGAAACACTACATCTCTCTGAGTAATGTGATAGACAATCAACCTTCCTGTCACAATTGCCTGGAGATAGACACACCTGTTCATGCCTTATATTCATCCTGGGCTACTTTCACTTCCTCTGGGGGACTTTTGAACTTGGATTTGACATCTCTTAAATTTATGCTTTCTCTAAATGTAAAGGGGTTTCTTTTTTTACAGTTTTAGCCTTACATGGAGTTCAAGTCTAACTTAGATTAAAGAGAAGTAGTCTAGGTCTTAGAAATTCAATGTTTGCTCTTGATCTATTCTTTTTTTCTCTTTTGTTTTTATGAGGTTCAGCTAAAAACCCCAAAGTGGGACATAATAGCTTTAAAGACAGGAAGGAAATAGTCTTTATTCTTTTTTTAAACTGTAAAAAGCCTCCAAGGCTCTTTTGTAAAAAGCCCACAGTAGAAGCACTCCCTCAAAAGCCACCTTTTTCTTCATAATAGCCTTAGAGGAGACAGTGCTCAGAAGAGATGACAGCACCAAGTGCAGCTGATGTCAGACCAAGAAACAAGCTAAGTGGTTTATGGCCAAGATCCCTGATTACTCTATGTACTTATCGAAATAGGGAAGTTTTTTCACCAACAAAATGTTTTTTAAAGGTCATTGTCTCTCAAATGCAACAATAACCAACTTGTCCACTCTAAAATGGAAAAAAATGAGAACAATTCTCAGATGAGACAGAGTGAGAAATAATCCTATGACATCATGGAGAAAGGAGAAAAGGGATTATGAGAATGAAAAACATCTGGATTATGATATAAACGTGACAGAATCATTTCTGCACATCAGTTTAAGATAAGACATTGACATTCAAAAACTTATAGCCATAGAATATAATTATAAATCATAATAAATCACACCAAATAATAAATCTTTATCAAAATTAGCAGAGTACAAATGCAATTAATTCACAAATATTTATTGAGCATTGTTAGATCACAGGCAGTGTGTGCACAAAAATATACTACAAAAGTCCCTACACGTGGATGACCTTACATTCTTGAGGGGAACTGAATCCTCTCATTTTTGTGTTCCACGCTATACAGATCCTTGAAAGTGCATGACCTGAAGGAATGGGCGATTTGCTTGCATGCACAGGTTTTGGTAACAGCTGTCATTTAATTAAGAGATTAGAAGGGCTCTATGGTTGAAGACCCAGAGATTACAGTACATTCTCCTCCTTTACTTGACCAAGACAGAACGCTTCCTAATTTTGAAAATTTAATTTAATTTATTTTAACAAATGCATATAGACTTCCCATGAGCAAAATAACAATTTCCTTAAAATGTTTGAAGTAAAATATTTCTAGCACCACTTAAAGCCTATATTTAATATATAGTACTTTATTAAATGGTGTTTTCTTTAAGTATTAACATTATGTTTCAGATAATAAAACAACCACAGCCAACTGTTCCCCAAGCCTTACCTTGGACAGTCAAAGTAGCTGATGCTTCAGCTTTTCCAACCATATTTTCTGCAACACAAGTATATGACCCCATGTCACCAGCCATCACCTTTCGGATTTTCAAGGTATGATCATCTCTGATTTCATATCTAGTGACAGAACAAAAGAAAGCACAATTAAGTGACCTTCTATTTAAAGATCTCATCATTACAAATAACATATATCTAGGCATCAAATCACACATAACATTCGCTTCAGGAAATTTTAAACAATAGTTAAAATACACCATTCCTCTAAGTAAGCACACATAGAGAAAAGAGCTTGTTTTTATTTATATTTTAAATGTTTTTATTGACTTCAGAAAGAGGACAGGAGAGGAGGAGAGAGATAGAAACATCAATGATGAGAGAGAATCATCACTTGGCTTCCTCCTGCACAGTCCCTACTGGGGATTGAGCCTGCAACCTGGTCATGTGTCCTGACTGGGAATCAAACCGTGACCTCCTGGTTCATGGGTAGATGCTCAACCACTGAGCAACACTAGCCAGGCGAAAAGAGCTTGTTTTTAAATTTATGTGGGCTAAAATACTGAACTACTTTTCAAAAAAATATTTTTTTAAAAAGATGGAAATACATTGTTTGTTCCCTCAAGCTACTGTACTCATACTAAAATTAAAAGATAGTGACCAATTTATATATGCCAGATGTAATTTATAGATTTTTATCTTTTAAAATTCTTATAACCATTGTATGAAGTATTATGCTCATTTCCATTGTGCAGATGAGAAAAGAAAGCGAGGCAGCAGGGGCAAGGTGACCTGGTTGGTGTTGGTCTCAGCTAGTTTAGCAGCAGAGTTGATAACTGAACTCAGTCTCATTCTAGATGTCATTTGCCTTGCCTCATTTTCCTTCCCATTAAATGTTGGGTTTCCCTTAAAGTTTCACTTTAACCCTCTTTCACTCCACATAATATCCCTGAGTTATATTATCTACTATAGTTTATATATTCATTAACCACCCAAATATTTCCAAGTCTTATTTTATCTAAGCTCCAAATTCATAATCCCTGCTGATTAATAATTACACATCATATCACACAGGCACCTAATATTTTCTGTCACATAAACAAATTCCTTTTCCTAACACAATCTACCCATCTTCCTTCACCAGTTCCCTATAACTAACAAATCATCCAATTCATCAATTGAGTTTCAGAAATTTCTTGCCACTATGGACCCCTATCTCTCTCTCATCTCCCCATTCAGGCAATTTACATCACTTACAGGGACAACAACAATGGTGACCCTGATACTAGTATCTCTATCTCCTCACATACATGTAATATCCATAGTCCAAAAAAGCTATTCTCTCTAAAAAGTAATCCTGTTCATAGTGTTCTTCTTGGGTCATCATTGTGCATGTAATATGATTCAAAATTCTTTAGTCTATTAATACAAGCCTCTGATAATCTGGCTTCAGTACTGGTTGTACCGGTTAATAATGTGGATTTTGTAATCAAAGAAAACACGATAATTTCAAGAGAAACATCAAAAGTGCGTTATTCAAAGTAATGTCCATCGCTAGCTACACATTTCAACCATATTTCAGGTAATTTGTGGATACTGTCCCAATAGAACTTTCCTTGTTTTAGGCAAACCATTCAGAGACCCAATTTTCCACTTCTTCATACGTTTTGAAGTGCTGCTCAGAAAGTGCGTGTGTCATCTATCGGAACAAGTGGTAATCTGAAGGAGCAAGGTCTGGTGAATACGGCAGGTGGGTTAATACTTCCCAGGCAAGATCTTTTAATGTGTCTTTTACTGGTTTTGAAGTATGTGATGGTGCATTATCACGAAGCAAAATTACTTTGCTGTGTCTTCTGGCACATTCTGGTCATTTCAAGATCAAAGCGTGGTTCAGATTGATTATTTGTTGTTGGTGGTGATCAGTATTAACAGTTTCACCTGGTTTTAGAAGCTCATAATACACCGAAGCGATTTGGCCTTGCAGTCGGTGTTGATGGTTGACCGGGATCAGCCCATGATTTTGTGCGTTTGGGATTCTCAAAATAAATCCACTTTTCATTGCCAGTCACAATTGAATGCAAACAAGACTTTCTTTCATGCCGCTGAAGCAACATTTTATTGATGACTTTTCAGTTTTCCATTTGTCTTTCGTTCAGTTGATGTAGCACCCATTTTCCTTCCTTTAAAATCTTTCCCATTGCTTGTAAATGATCGGAAATTGTTTGCTGAGCAACGTTTAATCTTTCTGCAAGTTGTTTTTGAGTTTGACATGCATCTTCATCCAATAATACTTGTAATTGTTGGTTTTCAAACTTTTTTGGTTGACCTGGACGTACTTTGTCTTTCACATTAAAATCATCACTTTTAACACGTTTAAACCAGGGTTCAGAAGTATCTTGAGATGTAGCATGTTCACCATAAGCTTCCCGAAGTATTCAGCAGCATTTTTCTTCAAAATAATGAACTAAGACTTCCCACAAATGCTCTTTTTTTGGCACAAAATTCGACATTTTTAATCATAAAAATATCTATGATGTTAACACCTTCAGCAAATTTGACATATGAAGTTTTGAAACTTGCTGTCAATACAACAAAATAGCATACATATCAAATTGCATATATATCAACATATGTGCAACTTCATCTATTCAAAAAAATCCGCATTATTAACTGCTACACCTACTATTTCTAACCTAATATCCCTTAACTTCCTGCCACATGCCCTATGCCATAGCCATTCTAAACTTCCCACCATTCAGAACATGTAATGTTCTTTCTTAGCTTTGCATGTCTGTTGTGATGTCTCATCCTGGAATACTCTTCTCCTCTTTCGTGCTTATCAAATTTATATAATTGCTTACATGTCACTTCCCTTTCAGAAGTCTCTTCTAATTTACTGTTCCTAAATGTCTGCCTTTATGGGACCAAAGGGTTTGCTGGGTTATTCTGATTCTATCCAGACATGCTTCCTTCTGTGAGCTCTTGAGAGCAGAAAGTATGTTGAAACCACTACTCTAACCCCAAACGTAGCAGGGGGTTCTCTATTGTAAGAATAGACACACTGGCAACCAAAGCCTAAAAGCAATTCCTGAAAGCTTCATTTTGTTGCCTCATTCCTTAAGGCTATGAGCCTATCGCTGCTCCTAGCCAATTTCAGGACTTGACAGATACCAGGAAATCCTGACCTCTTCTTCTGTTCCCTGGTGATGCTGTAGCTAAGAAAAAGGAAGCCTGATTTTTAATTGGTTCGCAGCTATATTATTAATGCTGTACCTCCCTTCCTTACCCGACCAACTCCCATACAAGAAATGAGTATTAACTATGGTCTGGTTGAACAGAAGAGAAACCTGTGTAAGGAATATTGCATTTTAGAAGAGTTCTCCGGGCAGCCAGGGTCATGACTGTACAGTTTTTGTCTGCAATCCTCAGAGAAAGTATGGCAGCCTCCTTATTCTAATGATCTCTAGTACTGTGTCTCACCCTGGGTCCAGAAGTCTGGAGTCAAAGATTCTAATGACACGCATGTAAATCATGTTCTGATGAACACCGGAGACTGTCGGAGTAGGCTAATGACATCATTACAGTCTGATCTCTACCTGGATTTGGGCAGTTCCCCGTCATCTTTCCTCCACCGCACTGTAGGCACAGGGTCACCTCGGGCCTCGCATTTAAACTCCGCGCTGTCATCCACAGTGATTGCCAAGTTACTGGGTCTCTTCACAAATGATGGTCTCTCTAAAATTAGAAAAAGCCTTCTCAAAAAAAGAAATATAAACTAAGAACTATTTTATATGTTTAGTCAGAACAGACTTATAATTTAAAATCTTATTTCAAAATTTTTTACATATAGTTTCCTACTCCTCAAAGCTCCTCCTCAGGTTTAGTGTTTCCCCTAGTTTTGCCCCCTTGTCTTGCCTATGATGTCTTGGGCAGCATGCTTTGCTGACTCCTTCTCTCCTCTTCCCACCCCCACAAGGTTGGTTAAGCTTCTTAAGAAAGGTCATTTCTTTCTCCCTTGTATAAAGATACTAAATAATACTGAGGGAGAAGCTTCACAGGGGGCCGATGAAATAGGATCCCACTTACCTAACACGGTCAGCTCCGCCACTTCACTCTCGCGTTCCCCAACCATGTTGGTGCCGACACACACATACTTTCCAGCATCACTCTTGCGGGTGTAAGTAATCATGAGTTTTCCTCCTCGTATCTTTAAAAAAAGTGTCACATGCATACAGTTAAAATCACTTTATCTATGTTTACGTGACAGAGGTTGTCCTAAGTGAAGTCTACTGCCTAAGCACACAAGCAAAGCTTAATTATATAAAAAAAGCCAGTGTGTAGTATTTGTTATAGTTATAGTAGTAACTTTAAATAGAACTTATTCCAAAGGTACATTACAGAAGAGGCAAAACATTTCTACTTGCCTACATTTCTTGTGAAGTTATTATAGTCAATATAAGTAGAAATTTGTATTTATGAACAGGCCAAATTCTTTTCATATTATGTAGTTAAATGAAAACAAAAAAATGTATGAATAATTTAGTTAGGAAAAATGGAAATTCCTAGTATCTTCTGACTATAATTAATATGGAAATGAATATTAGCTATATATGATTTTAAGAAAGCATATTCTAGTATTATAAGATGTGGAAATAAAAATGTCTCTAATTATTCAATTTGCCAAAATTGCTTTGAAGGGATATTTCTTAATTGCCAAAACATTACAGAACCTGACATCCTAAAAAAACAAAGAAATTGCTGCTGCCCAAGCAGTTTCTTGGGGACTCAGGAGGTGAAGGCTGAAGAGATACCAATAAATCATCTGGAAAGTCATTCTGGTACACTCTTGAACATTTAATTATTTGAAGAAGAATTCATTACAAATGTAAGCAGATTTCCAGTACAATAAGTAGGCTGAAGCTAACCATGAATGAAGATTGGGATGAGGAAACTGAACTATTTTTACTTAATTTAATATCTTTTTGGTGGGGAGCTGCATTTCAATTACCCATGAATATCTCTAATGCTCTGAACCTGAGAAAGGTTTTATCAGAGATAACTTCCAAATGTTTACTCATAGAGGTTTTGACCTTAGAGTTATTCTGTGTTGTGTATCAATTAAACAAAGAAGGGAAGAAATAAAGACAGAAAAAAGAAAATGCTGGAGGTGGTAGGAAACCATTCAGACAGAATTATTTCTCATCATGCACTAGGAGTCTATTGAAACTACTACTTTACTATTTTGGAATACCTAAAATACCTTATTTCAACCCAAATTAGAAATTATGTATTGGACAAAACAATATTAACAGAGTTATTTTAATTCCTGTGGCTTTAGAACTTGAAATTGTTTTCAGTCATGTTTCTTAGAAAATGATCACAAGTTCCTAAGTACCATTATAAAAACCACCAAAGGACCTTCCTCTGCATTTTTTTTTCATGACTCTGTTCTGCATTCAGAGAGTAATGCCTGCATATAGTAGTCTATCAAAACATTTTTGTTTAATGCCACCTGCTTTTTATAGACAAAATCTAGTCTGGTATGGAATGAAACATTTCTATAAAGGTTTGTAGCAACTAATGGGATGTGACCTCATATTTTACTGACAACTATATCTTTTCTCACTTGGGCATCATCTCCTTAAAAGGTCTCAAAGTGAGATTCTTAAAAGTATACCCAGCTTTAAGGCTATTGGGTTTCAAAAAGTTGCTTTTGTGTGATATATCATTAAAATGTTGGTCTTTAGTATAAATCTACTATGAGACTGTGAGGGGAAAGTGTTATAATTCATTTATCACTTAAGGAATGAGCAGCTCAGAAAAGTATAACTCTCCTTCCACATGCCTCCCCTCTGCCCACCAACACAATATGTTTTAATTATGCCTTCAACTGTCAGACTTCCTCCCTGACTGTGAACTCTGAGGCAGAGAAGCATGTCTGATTCCTCTTTATTGCCCTGGGACCTGTCACAATGACGAGTAAATATTTGTGAAAGGAAAACGACTTGCCCAATGTCACGCAGGACGTTGGAAGGGAGCTAAGATCGTACTCAAGATATGTGATTTTGGCTATATGAGATGCACAAGAAACGACAAGAAACGCACAGCCCCAGAGCTCACAATTTGAATTGAATGAACTTTGAGTTCTTGAGGTACAGAAAATTTAAGTACAAAACATCAGGATCTTTCTAAGAAGATTCATTGTAATCTTTCACCATGTATATATTTTGAAAAACTCACAAAAACATTTCTAAAATCTTGAGGGAAAAAAATCATTCCAGAAAAAAGATAACAAACTCGATTATTTATTTTATTATATTTTTAATTTCTATAAGAGTTTAGTTAAGCCAACTGACCACATGCTTGAAAGCAAAATCCAGAGAATGACAATTTTGCAGTTGCTTTTATTTTTATTTTATGGTGGTTTTCTTTAACTTATCTTTATTGTTCAAAGTGTCACAGATGTCACCTTTTGTTCCTCATTGACCCCCTCTACCTCACTCCTGCTCCCCACCCTAGGCCTTCAATACACTATTGACTGTGTTCATGGGTTATCCTATTTAATAAAAGAGAAACATGGTTATTAACCGTAACTTCGGTACCCTTCCCATTGGCTAATCAGGGTGATATGCAAATTAACTGCCAACCAAGATGGCTGCCGGCAGCCAGGCAGCTGAAGTGAACAGGGAGGCTTGCTTGCTCCAGTGACGGAGGAAGCCAAGGTTCCTTGCCTGCCTTGCCGGCCTCTGAACTGCTCTCTAAGAAACATTGTTGCAAATATAGAAGCTAAACAAAACTCCAGAAACCTGCTTTCAGCTGTCAGAGCTGGAGCGAGCAGGATCGAAACAGTGTTACAATTATAGAACCCAAACAAACCCAGATCCCTGCTTTCAGCAGCCGAGGCCTCAAGCTGGAGCCGAGCCTCAGAGCTAAAGCCGGCTCTCAGCTCCAGTGACAGCCATAGAAGGTAAATAAATCCCAGAATAAAAAAAAAGAAAGAAAAAAGGAGAGGTTGGGAGCTTCAGTCGCCCGCTAGCCTGAAAACGGCCCTCAGTCACTCACCCAGACTGGCCAGGCACCCCAGTGGGGACCCCCACCCTTAAGTGGGTGTGACCAGTGGCAAACGGCCATCAGCCCCTCACCCAGGCTGGCCAGGCACCCCAGTGGGAACCCCCACCCTGAAGGGGGTGTGATCAGCGGCAAACAGCCATCATCCCCTCATCCAGGCTGGCCAGGCACCCAAGTGGGACCCCTACCCTGATCCAGGACACCCTTCAGGGCAAACCAGCCAGCCCCCACCCGTGCACCAGGCCTCTATCCTATATAGTAAAAGGGTAATATGCCTCCCAGCACCGGGATCAGCAGAGCTGCGAGGCCTCCCAAACCCAGGATCAGAGGAGCCGTGAGGCCTCCCGAACCCAGGATCAGAGGAGCCGCGAGGCCTCACTGCCCCGGTGTCAGGCGGAGCTGTGAGGCCTCCGAGCACTGAGATCAGCGGAGCCTCGAGGCCTCCTGGCCCCTGGAGCAGCATGACAGGGGGCAGCGCCCAAACCCCCTGATCGCCCTGTGGCTCTGTGTGTGACAGGGGGTGGGGCCACAACCTCCCTATCTGCCCTGCTCTGTTCCTGACAGGGGAAGGCGCCCCAACCCCCTGATCGTCCCTGCTCTGTGCCTGATAGGGGGGAGCTCCCCAACCCTCTGATTGGCCCTGCTCTGTGTGTGACAGGGGAAGGCGCCCCAACTGCCCCCCACGGGCCCTGCTCTGTGTGTGACGGGGTAGAGCCGCAACCTCCCCATCGGCCCTGCCATGAGTGTGACAGCAGTGGCGCCCCAACCCCCTGATCGGCCCTGCTCTGTGGGTGACAGGGGGCGGCCCCCCAACCCCCTGATCCTCCCTGCTCTGTGTGTGACAGGGGGCGGTGCCCCAACTCCCCTATCGGCCCTACTCTGTGTGTGACAGGGGGGAGCTCCCCAACCCCCTGATCGACCCTACTCTGTGCATGACAGGGTACGGAGCCCCAACCCCACTAATGGGCCCTGCTCTGTGCGTGACAGGGGGCAGCACCCCAACCCCCTGATCGGCCCTGCTCTGTGCATGACAGGGGGCGGCGCCACAACCTCCCCATCAACACTGCCTTGAATGTGACAGGGGGCGGCACCCCAACCCCCCAATCGGCCCTATCCTGAGCGCGACTGGGGGAGGTATTGCAACCTCCCGATCCGCCCTGCTCTGTGCATGACAGGGGGCAGCGCCCCAACTCCCCAATCGGCTCTGCTCTGAGCCCAACCAGGGGCTGCATCTAGGGATTAGGCCTGCCCTCTGCCACCCGGAGGCAGGCCTAAGCCAGGAGGTCGTTATCTCCCGAGAGGTCCCAGACTGTGAGAGGGCACAAGTGGAGCTGAGGGACACCCCCCCTCGCCAGTGCACAAATTTTTGTGCACCGGGCCTCTAGTCCTATGTAATAAAGAGGTAATATGCAAATTGCCCGACATGCCCTCACACAAGATGGCTGCCACAAGATGGCTGGCAAGAGAGGGCAGTTGTGGGCAACCAGGCCTGCAGGGGATGGCAGTTAGGGGCGACCAGGCCAGCAGGGGATGGCAGTTAGGGGCAACCGGGCTGGCAGGGGAGGACAGTTAGGGGGACCAAGCCTGCAGGGGAGCAGTTAGGCATCAATCAGGCTGACAGGGGAGTGGTTAGGGGATGATCAGGCAGGCAGGCAGAAGCAGTTAGGGGCAGGCAGACAGGCAGGCAGGTGAACGGTTGGGAGCCAGCAGTCCCAGATTGTGAGAGGGATGTCCACAGGGATTGTGCCTAAACTGGCAGTCGGACATCCCCCAGGGGTCCCAGATTGGAGAGGGTGCAAGCTGGGCTGAGGAAACCCCCCCCTGCCAGTGCATGAATTTCATGCACCAGGCCTCTAATATATATATATATATATATATATATATATATATTAATAGGTTAATCTCTCCCACCCCATTCCCAATTATGTTCTTGATATGGAAGTTAAGTGATCTGAGATGTCCTGCATGCTCCTTTTTTGGTTAACTAACTTTGGACAGAACATTGAGCCTCCTCAATACCTCAGAATCGAATCTAAATTTCCTTGCTTATTTAGGTGGTCAGTTCATTTCTGAAGTGATTGCACATTAATAAATAAGAACTTTATCAAAGTAAAAGAAAATAAATGCTTTATTATTTTCTAAAAGTTAAGTCAATGAATCTATCTACAATAAAATATAAGGCTTTAAGAATAATTTTAAAATATATTCAAATACCTAGAATGAGTGAAAGAAAGATAAAATATAAATAATTTTCAACAATACAGATTTATTTTTATAGCTTCAGTGTAACATAGTACTAATTTATTTTATAAATCTTAAGTACTTGGGGATGTAGAGTTTTAAATCATCTTGCTTAAGCACATGTGGGACACCAATTAATATTATATATTACAGCTCACTGCTGTTATACTTTGAAAGAATCTGTATAAATGGAGAAGGGGAATTTAGTTACCAAGAGTTATGAGGAGACAGCCAGGAGATTCTCAGTCATGGTAAAATTCCTGTGCTGAGATGAATGGGAGGAAACAATAACTGAGGTGAACTAAAAGTTCAAAGACAGCTATTAAGTCCTAAATAGTGTGTTGTACACACCCTATTACCATTGCCCCAACTATATATTATACTTGGTTCAATCTTGGAAACATTTTCGAACTCAATCTATCAGGAGACTTATGCTTTGGGAACGCATAGCTATATTTTTGTTTTCAGTATAAATAAATTGTTATTGTTTCATGTAAATTTAGTTTACAGACTTCTTTGTTAAATCACATCTACTGTTCAAATTAAAAGTAACTCATCAGGCATTGTACAAAATATTTTCTCTGTACATTTAAGTAAACAAACTCTAATAGCATGAGCCAGCATGACAATTTTTTTCTACATGATTTTTTTTTTTTTAAATGAATCAGGGGTATCTTGAGAAGTTTTTTTTTTCCCCATAGCATCATGGTATGATTAAAAGCAAACATTTGTCACAACTGTGTACATTTATATATAAGTTGTACATGAATGAGAAAAATAAAATAACTAATTTAGTTTTGAAAAAAATTAAACTTAGAAAATATTTTTAGTATGAAAAATACATTTTTTTTGTCTTGTAAACCAGCATAGATATTAATCATCATGTCTAAATGAAGTCAACTAAATTGCACCTTTGTTTTTCTACTCAAGCTATTTTTCACCAACATTATCTAGGTTCAAACCAAATTCAAAATCTAAATATATGCCAAAAATTATTTTAAAGATTTTTAAATCCCAGATAATCTTTCAAATTGATCAAAAATAGATACAATCACGTAGCAAAACAAAGTGAGCATGGGCCCTGGAGTCAGATGCCTTGTATTATACTTTAGGTAAGTATTAGCTTCTCTGTACCTCTGTTTTCTATCTTTAAAATGGAGATACTATCAATACATATTTCCAAGGATGTTATGAGGATTACATGAGATTAATCATCTAAAGCGCTTAGAAAAATGTCTGCACATTATTATTATAATTATTAATTTAATAATTTAAGAGATATTTGCTTAATGAAAATAATACTTTTGTTCGCTATATCCAGAAGCTTTTCATTAAAGTTATTACTAACAAACACATTTCCATAGGTTTTTGTCAGAAAAATGTGTATTTAAATCAAGAGAGCAAAACTTTAAAAACATGTAATTCTGAAGCTAAATATGTTTCTCTTATTTCCCCCAAAAGCATGACTGGCCAGGCCAGTTGTGGCTTAGTGGGTGAGCCTTGGCCCAGGAACCAGGAGGTCAGGGTTCAATTCTGAGTCAGGGCACATGCCTGGGTTGTTGGTCCATGCCCAGCAGGGAGCATGCAGGAGGCAACTGATCAATGATTCTCATCGATGTTCCTATCTCTCTATCCCTCTCCCTAAGATCAATAAAAATTATAACAAAAACTTAAAAAATATAAAAAAATAGTGATTCTTTGGGGAAAATGACCCTCCCTCTCCCAGGAAAGTTTTGGCAATTATATTTTCTGTTGTCACTACTGGGAAGAGGTAAGTATTGACACTTGGTACAGGACAGGGAGGCTACTAAATAGCCTACATTGCACTGAGGAGTCCATCACAATGAAGAATTATCACACCCAAAATGTAAATAAACCCAAGGCTGAAAAACTTTGTCCTAAAGACGTGGCTCTCTAGCCTAAGAATAAATGCTGGATTAAAATGAGGAAAGGAAGGAGGGGTTAAATTTAAATAACAGAATAAGTGTTTACTAGAGAACTCGTTGTCTAGACTGCCCAGATTGGTATAATTACCTGCATACAACTTCAACCTCATCAATAAGACACTTTCTTATAAAATGGTATATTCCACTATATACTCACTGGCAATAATGGCTAAGGATCCCAAAGTAGATGTTACAGCTTAAGTGGAAGACTAAACAGTGTCAACAAACCTGGAAAAAATTTATAGTCCCAGAGATGACAGAGGCAGAATTTAACAAAAGTGGTAGAAAAAATAAATATGGCAGAGAAATAAATTTTAAAAAATGAATGAAAACGAGTTTTAATTTTTATAAATTCAAATTGATTTGGCTTTATGCCAATGGCTAAATTGAATCAAAGCTAACCAAAAGCCATAATTCTATTGTCTACAGTCACAAATGTGGACTACATGGTGGCTTGTTCTTTTCAATAAAGAAAAGAACAGAAAAACATAGTACCATAATCCTGATCAAATGTAACATACCAGCTTTCAAGAAGTAGATACTACAAAAATTACATTCTATGTTGAGTTATATAAAAATACTGATTGTAAAGGGTGGCTTCATACATTCTAAATCTTAGTGCCTCCTCTGTAAAGCAAAATTTGATATTTCCCCTTTTTACATAGAAAAGAAAAATACGTTTAACACATACAAAACACTACAAATGTAAAAACAGCACTATTTAAAACAAGCTAAGAAATATTTCTTGGCAGGTCTCTTCCTGCAGCTGGGTTTGACAGCCAAATTGTAAACCTATCAAAAACGAGTTTGTATAATGAACAGACACAGTGTTAAACACTGCACTGCAGCCACACTGCTTCAATTAACATAATCCCGGTCGTGGAGAAGCAGAATTTGTTAAGCCTTCAGACAATATGCTGGCATCTAGCTTATGTCAAAAATCCAAAGCAGAGGTTCTACTTTCTCACTAGCATAAACACCTTACCAGCCCACAGTGGTAACCACATTAGAAGCCACATTTCCATAAGCTCTAGACAGTGCTCGAAGGGGGGCCTCAGCTATCTACATACTTGATAAAAACAAAACAAAAAAAGATCTCAGTGGTCCTGCTCCTTTTGAGGAAGGAGACAAGGAGGAGAAAGGAGGAAAAAGTGGTAAAATTTTTAAAGTTTCAAACAACTGTACACTTTATTTTCCCCTCCCCCCAACCTGAAAATAGGTATGGAATACCTCAATGTATTTGATATATATAGGATTCTTATATGTTAGCATTTCCATTTAAAAACTTATAAATGATTATTTTCCTTAGGGGTAAAAAGTATTCTCTCATTCTCTCTTACTTAAAGGCTTTTCTGAAGCAGTTGAAAATCTCTTTCCAGATACTTTCATCTCCTTTACTGAGTTGTTTCCTCAGTAACAAGATAATGCAGAAAAATTAGGTATAAGATGTAGCTTTTCAACCCAAAATGAAGAGAATCATTTTATATTTCTGGTAGGCATTAAAAAAGTACAATCAGAATTCTTATTTCCAGAATAAAGAAATAAAACTTATTTTTCTTTGCACACAAACAAGCATGCCTTCTTTGCAACAGTAAATTAGGTAAGCTTTTTGTCTGCTTGTTCTATGGAGTATGCAGTTTACACTGCAATCAGTACTTAAAATCAGAAATAAAGATGAACTTCAAATGAACTCCTTGGTGTGTCTTCATTTCTACCCTAAAGCAAGTCAGATGATTTGCAGTATCTGTTACACAGGATTTTTTTTCAGGAATCACCCCCACAATGCTATCCATACACCTCTAGGTTAACATACTAAACCACTGGGGCTAATTAACTAGTTTGGCTACACAAAATCTTTTCTGCTTTTAATTACATTAACCTAATGTGACTTGAATTCAGCAGACCAAAAACGAAACCACTAATTATATTAAGGACTTCAAAGATGATTTCAAATTGCCAGCCACCAAACTGTCATATAATTTATCTCATTCCTTTAATAGATTTTTGCATTCAAAAATCTGAGTTCCTTACTAGAAATACTATTTTTTAATTTTATAATTTTTTATTGATTTCAAAGAGGAAGGAAAAGGGAGAGAGCTAGACAACCTTCAATGAGGAGAGAGAATCATTGATTGGCTGCCTCCTGCATGCCCCACACTGGAGATCAAGCCTGCAACCCAGGCATGTGCCCTGACCGGGAATCAAACTGTGACCTGCAGGTCATAGGTCGACACTTAACCAGTGAGCCATGCTGCCGGGGCAAAATACTATTTTTAAAAAACACCATAACAATGAATTAAAAGAATACTGATTTAGAATGCTAAAGGAGAAATATATTTAAATAAATATATATATGACACAGTGTCATCATACAAATTTTTACAAGATTAAAGGCTCAGAAATATTCATTTACAATAACACTGTTTGATAAACAGAGTTAACATGATGAGTAATATTTTTAGAGTATCAGGGTTTAGAAATTATTTTTTCTTCTGAAACACTTGATTATTTACCACTGTTTTCTACTATTTTGCAAAGTAAATGAGATGAGAGGTTTGGAATTACAGCCTAGTGTATCATCTTTAAACAACTCACTAGTAAGTCTTTTGGCCAGAATATCTCTTCAGAACGATTCTGTCAATTCTGCTGGATCTTTGACCTACAGAACAGCTATCAAGCTGTTGTAAACAGCAGGAGAAGTGCTTCCCATGGGTTTAAGACTTCCTAATGACAATGAGATGCAGGTACCCAGATGGCCCGTCACAGCCCCCAGACATTCTCCTTGTTGAAATAAACTGCAGGACAGTTTTCGATGGTCCCTAAGGACTCCTTTCAAAAGAGACATGCAAAGAAGAGTCACAATAACAGCTTTTATTTCTTTAAACTTATAGCGTGAATTCAACAACAACAATAAACCAAAAAAGAAAGTTATTTGAGCAGAGAGAGAAAGTTGGAACAATACCCATTCCTTTACAACCTGGCTGCAAGAATATCAATCTTCAATGTAAACAAATCAGATTAAAGCATACCTTCTAACATACACCATAGTATCTTTTAAAACAATCATGCTTTATTGCATTCTAAATTAAGCAAAATCATGGGGGGAGTGTAATTATATTGTATAAATGATAGACAAAGGATTGAATAAAATACACATCTCATAGCAATTTAAAAATATATAACCAAGTAAAACAGAATTCATATAATTCAAACCTTACACAATAGCAAAGAAATTACAGTCTCTCTTATTTGCCAATATTTCTAGCTCACACCTTCAGGTAAGTAATTCAATATGGATACTTAACAGAGAAGCCATGTCTAGAATAAAATAATTTCATGTTTTTAGTAATTATGGTTTAATATCACGAGATACTTTATATTTCTGAATCACACATTCATAATTTTGTTGTTGTTTCACTCTTTGGAACCTAAATTTTTTAAAAATATATTTTTATTGATTTCAGAGAGGAAGGAAAAGGGAGAGAGAGAGAGAGAAACATCAATGATGAGAGAGAATCATTGATTGGCTGTCTCCTGCAAGCCCCATACTGGAGATAAAACCCACAATCCAGACAGGCCTTAAATTTTAATGTAGTTGGTAATTAGAGATTCAAATTTTTGACAAATCTTCATTATAAAAAATCATTGATATAAAACAATTTATATCTATTACTCTAGTACCATTTTAGAACCACTTTCAAAAAATAATTTTTATTTATTCTATTTATTTGTACTAATCTTGTCACACAAAAATATTTTTTTAAAAAATAATACCATGCCCTAGCCGGGTAGGTCAGTTGGTTACAATGTTTTTCCAATACACCAAGGAAGGTTGCTGCATGTTTGATCCCAGGTCAGGGAACATACAAGAATCAACCAATGAATGCATAACTAAGTGGAACAACAAATCGATGTTTTTCTGTCTCTCTCTCTCCCTAAAAATCCATAAATAAAATTTAAAAAAAAATGATACAGGTATCCATTACCTAAGGATTTTATGCTTAAGTCTCAAACATAAGTTTTATTTAGGATAAATATATAAACAATAAACCAAAGTCAGGCAAATCACCTTTCTTCTTCCTGGATAACAAAGTTTATTATTCTTTCTACTTTTCATAAAGGCTACTATCACAATGAATTTTTTGAAAAATTGTCACCTCTCCCTATTGTTATTTCATTCTGATTCACAGAGACCTTAAATTGAGAGAGATGGAAGTGGAGGAGGAGGAGAAAGAAGAGGAAGAGGAGGGAGGGGGAATAAATTATTTTAACTATTATTCACTCATTCTTTTGATTAGATATTATCTGCCTTCATGCTGCCCATCCAAAGGCTTAGGCAAAGCTGCCATGCACTTATGACTAGCTCCGTGTGGACTTGTGACACAAACTGAGCAGCTGTACCCCAAAGGATTAAACTAAGAAAAACAGATTCTATGCTAATATTTACATTTTTTAACTATAGATTTAAAAATTATATTGATTCAGTAAGATTTCAATCACATTGTAAAGAGTTTTCACTGGGTGTTACTAATTCATTTAATTTGTCCATCCTTATGCAAAGCTCATTTCCTCTTTTAGAGCATACTTAAAGTGTAAATAATGTTCTTGGAATTTGCAAAAATAACACCTTATATAACAAAAGAGTTTTGGGGTAATACATATTCATTGTAAAGAAAATATGAAAATGACAAACTGAAAGCAATTAAATGACCATTCTACATTTTTCTTGGTGACACTGAAAGAAGTGGCATTACAAGAAGACAACCATTACTTGTTATAGATCTTTCAACTGTCCTCTTAGGAGTGGAATTGACAGAAAGAAATAGGCCATTAAGATCTCTCCAATGGTGTCCCATATTTGCTTGGGCTCCATGCATACAAGAGAACATGATCCAATTTCATTTGTTTGCTGGCACCCTTTACAAAACCATTTAAAAACCAACATGATTTCAGCCAGGAGTTTAAACACACTTGATCATCAGAGAGAAGCAACAAGAGACTTAAGCAGAAATAGCAATTATCCCAGTGGGAACACATGGCTTTGTACACAGCTTGGTGAGCTGCCAGCTGAGAACGTGGGCCTGGGAGAATTGCTGCCTAGGACTATGGCTGCTGCCTTTCTCTGTTATTTCTAGTTCTCCTACAAAACTTTGCATTTGTTCCTTATAGCAACTTGTAAATTGGTAGTTGGCTGTTTGCTGCTGCAGAAGCACATCTAGGATAATCTGATTATAGACTACATGGGGAGGAGCTGTGTTGCTAATTGCAGGTAAGCGGGAGCCACCCTACAGAGAGACATAGTAAAGTTAAAGGGAGAGGATGATTTTCTCTGTGGAACTATATATTACCACCTTTCTATCTAGTTTATATCACCAGAAGACCTTTTCATGAATCCTACTTTTAGCAAAGGAATAAAAGAAAGAAGAAACACAGTCTCCTTAAAACACGCCTATTTTGCTTAAGTGTGGCTCAATGTCCATAGGAAGACATGGATTTGGCATTTTCTCCTGAACACCCATTTTGTGGAGCCAGTCAGGGTTATGTAGCCTAAAGCAATCAACCCAGAAAGCCCTCTTTATCGTATTCCAAACCAGGAGCAGAGCCTGAGTGCTGGTAAAATGGAGAGCAGACAAAACAGTGAAGGCTTTCTGCTGATTCCCCAGGTGTCTGGTTCCCAAAGTCATTAAGATCAGAACCCAAAAGTGCATCCTATAAAAGGAAGGCAACATAAAGAATGGTTTTGGAAGGAAATAGCCTTTGCTATCTAGCTCCTCAAAGTAAGAATGTTGATTGCTCTTTATCTCTGTAAAAATTCTGGGTATAACATGGTAGTACTCTGCATGCATATGAAAACTTAATTTAACTCATAGCTATTAAAGTTAATGTATTAGTTCCTTCACAGGTCTCATGAAACAATGTCCTGCTGTTTTAAAGGTAAAAGCAAAGTCTTATGGGCAATTTTCATTTCCTACAAAACTAGGTTTGCTTTTTATCACCTCCTCCAACCATCTGGCTATAATTCTGAATTTACATACAGTCACTGTTAGGACAGCCTGAAATAAAAACCTACGGAGGAATTATGACTATACTCAAGAAATAAAGATGATAAATGCTCATAGTATTTGAAGGGGAGAAAAGCTCATTTTCAAACACTTGGCTCTTTGGAGTTACAAGTACACCAGCTGAAAATACTTTCCAAACAGTAAATCCCTTTTTCTCTCCACGGATTTTTATGTTTAGTTCTTCTCTATAATTTTGGTCCAGTGTGAGAATTTCTCTCACTACCAAATGCCTTGCTAAGTTAATACCTTTTCCAGACACTGTATAATTTGTTATTCTTGAAATTTAAATTCACTTATATTCTGAAGAAGACATATAACCAAGACAGACAAAGTCAAATCAAGGTTGAGTATGCAAGAGATTTATAGATTCAGAATGAATTTATGGAAATCAAGTAAGGAAATTAAGAAAGGATAATTACTTTATGGAAGCATTTTTAATTTGCAAAAAATCAATAAAACATTTAATACCACTTATTACGATTCTATACAAGTAAGAGTAGATACAAATTGAAGTAAACATTCATTCCCAATCTTCGCTATTTTAATTCCTAAGAATCAAAGGAGTGGAAGAAGAAACTTAATTGATTAATCAGAGTCAAGGCTCATCAGACCAGGGTCAGAGACAATATCCATATGACCAGTTGCTCACTAGCTCAGTTATTTGGTAAATGTGTGCTTCGTTTCATAAGGGATGACACACAATAAGATAGAGATAAAACATCCCTCTTCCCACCACTTCAATATATCTACATACTTCCTAAGAGCAAGCAAGTAGGATAATTTATACATGAGAAAGAGAATACAATCTTGGGAAGAAAAATTTGTGCTAGAGCTTTAAACAAACTCTTTTTGGGTTACATTAAACTTCAGAATTATCCACATGCATTTCCCAGTATTTCCTAAGAACTCACGATTAAATCATGGACAAAAAACAAATAAAAGTAAGTGCAGCCCTGTCTAAATGGCTCAGTTGGTTGAGCATTGTCCTGTGCATTGAAAGGTTGCTGGTTCTATTCCCAGTCAGGCCACATACCTGGGTCACAGGATCAATCCCCAGGAGCAAATGGAAGGGTCAATGCTGTTCTCCCTCTCGCTCTCGCTCTCGCTCTCGCTCCTCCCTAGTATGTCCTCAGGTGAGGTTTTTAAAAATGTACCCTGCTGCCTTATTTCTATAGTTACCTGTGAAAATTTTTATTTGAAATAGTCTTTCTCAGTCATAGTGGTTCAGTATTTTTAATTCCTCTAGCCTTAAGTCTGTGAGTTATATTGTTTGAGCTTTCAGTTGAAAATCAGAATTTCATGAGTCCCAGGTTGCTTGCATACAAACCTAATTAGGAGGTTCCAGGATTAAGTGGTGGAAAATATTCTGAGGGAAGTCATGTCAATCAGTGGAAAAATTAAGGAACAAGATAAAGTCAATTAAAAAGAAAGCTTGATCTTATGTTCTTGCCTTTCTTCTGCATAGAATATAAATTTTATGATGGCAAAGAACTTGTCATATCTAATATGTAGCACAACACTGACAGAAGGCACACTAAGATTTTTTAAGGTTTGAGAAACTAGATACAATGTATGGGATTCTTTCATTTCAGTCATTATCTCTTCAGAAAAAGGCTTGATATTTTATAATTTGTTAGGAGTATACTATTTTATATTTCCTTGTAGAAGACAAATTCAAATTCTGATAACTTCATGCCAAATTAAAAAATACATTTAAATTAAATTATCTAATGTTTTCAACAGAAGTTTTAAAGGACATAACAATTGCAAAACATTAAACAATCTGTCCTAAGTGTAAAATGCATTTGATAGTTTTCACCATAAACAGATAAAAATATGTCAATGAATCTGTGGTAAATTTCATAAATGTACTAACATTTAAACACAATGTGGAGGACTATTGTTTTCATTAGTGAAAAGCACTCTGCATCAACTTGTGCCTTATAAATGACATGGCTGCACATGCCATCTTTCACTTTTATAAATCCCACAAGGAGAGAGGTAGCTTCCTATTCTGGAATGAGAAAGCTAAGGCTCAGAGAATATCAGAAACTTGCACCAGATCACTTAGTAAATGGACTGGCACTCCTTTTATATAGACCCGAAGTAAAGCTTATATATAGAACTAACTTTTGCATAGAAAACTGGAGCTCATATTTTCTTTGCTTCCTTCTTCACAAACTACAAATTAGCAATATCTTGTGAATGTATAGCTACTGAGCCCAGACCCAAGGCTTAGGGAAGAAATAGGCGCTGTTGGTGAACCTCCCCTGAGGTTACTGATGGCTCTCCTTCCATCCCCGGGACTTAAGCCTGGCTGATTTGGACATCCAACCTAATTGCTATTGTCCATCCAGAGGGGGTAAAATGTGCAAGTTTACACTTCCCACCTGCATGTTATTTTTAGGAGAAATGTAGTTAGGTAAATTCTTACATTAGTTCCTATACAGAGGAATGACTCTTCCCATATAAACATGTGCTTATTATCATGGCATGTTTAAAATTTACACAGAATATTTATAAGCTTCCCTAATAAAAATGTGGAGATCTTTTATATGAGCATGATGCAGAGGGCGATATGGTGATGTGATACATCTAGGTAAGAGACCAGTGACTCTGTGAATGTTAAAAGGCAGAGAAGTAAGAAATAATGGATTCCTTGGTAAATTATACTTTATCCACTCAAGGAGACACATTTCCATTATTTTCAACCAGTATTATATAGATCAAGTTCAAGTGCTCTTAAAATCTTCCCATATAAGAAGATGCTGCTAAAGGTGCCTTCAGCATAAGCCTGTTTCTTGTGTGATCAGCCTTTAGCTTTGTGATCACCTAGACTTGTAGGATTTAAGAAGAGAAAACTGGTGCCATCTGTTAGTAATTTTGTTAATGCACAGCAGATTATTTTACAAGTGTACAATTTATCATATCAAATTCTTTGGGTTTAAAAAGATAAAAATTGAAATGGTCAGATGTTACCAATACTACCAATTAGTACTTTAAAGCAACTAGCTTTTAAACAAAATACAGAATCTGCCGCCTTAGATTAGACAAGACATCACCCTCAGCATAAGATTTGGGATTATTCTTTTCAAAAGCATCTAAAGAAAGTGACAATATGGACAAGATGAAGAGATAAAGTCCATCTTACCCAATTGTAAATAATGGAATGAAAATGCCACCCCGCTTCAACGTGCTCAGATTTAAAATAACTTAAAATTTAAAGGCTGAAAATCATTTCTTTGATTTTTGCATTTGGGGCCATGTTTTAAGGAAAGAATGCCTTGCACAATCAAGTGCATTTTTGAATCTATGTGTTTTTTTTTTAAGATTACCATTCATTCTGCCTGTGGTAGACAGAAAAAATATCTGGGCCATTACGAGCAAACACAAAAATTACAAGCAATTTGAAAAGTAAACTTTTTAAAAACAGAGAATTTACCAAAAATATTTTGATATCATTTTCTCAGATATTTTCTAAATTACAGGTAAAATTTATAAGCAATGTTTTAAGATAAATTTTAAAACTATATCTTTAGAGAAACATTTCATCTGTAATTAATTGAACACTTAAATAAACTGGTTAGAATGCCATCCTTGAAATCACAAAAGATTGTACCTTTAATTTGGCAAACTACTTTAACCTATAATTAAACAAAGTGTTCCCAAACAGTAGTAAAATTCCACTAGTCCTTGGCAAGTTGGTTAAATTTAATGGCCTAAACAAGTAAACCAAATTGCTTGGAAAGTGAAGAAACACAGCTGCTTAAAGAACACATATTATAAGGAAAAAAAAATAGGTGAAAATAATATTTGTAAGTGTGCTTTCTATGTCAGAATCTGAAACTAATCTGAAATTCCTGCAGGCTTTGGCATATGACCACATTTGTTCCTTTTCTAGTTATAATACTTCGGTTGGTATACTGTATTGATAATTTGAATTATGAGGTACCGCTTTTTTGGTTGATTACTCAAATTTCTGAGACTTTCAACTTTCTGGAAGTCTGCTGACTGAAGGATCATGGATCTTAAACAGCAGCATACATAGACATCAGGTTTTGGCTCAGTGAATTTCAGGAGCTGGTGGGATTCCACATGGAAGGCAGCTTAGGCAGATCTGCTAGGCATTCCTCTATAGTCTATAGTGTAATGTTGCTTTGGCTGAATCTAGCATTTTGGTGGGACTAGATTTGAGGGAATATATTCAAAACTGTTTTAGAGAAAATTTACTTGGTAAAATAAAAATCAGAAGGCCAGAATCAACTCAAAAGATTTAAGACTACTGACAATTAATAGACAACACAAAACAGAATAAAACACCAACATTGTACTTTACCAAAACTTTATAAGATTATTCTGATGTTTTACATATATTAGGACTTTTACTCATACTGAAGTTTTTTACATTACTTAGAGAAAACTTGAAAATTTTTTAGTATATTGTTTCCTAAAGTGCCAAAAATTGTTTGGTGAACTAGAAAAGATTTAGCCTTATCTCTGCATCCAAACATTCTTGCACCATCTCTGCAATACTTGAATCAGTTTACAGTTTACAGAGTTGTAAGGACTTTAGTAGGAATTGCAACTAGGTGTATCAAGGAATCCAGGCAAAAATGGGCATGCAGACTAAAATTATAAAGATCCTTAAAGGTATACACTGAGTGGCCAGATTATTATGACCACCTGACGTTTGTAGGCAAATTAGCCATACACGGCATTGTATGGAATATGGAAGACAAAGGCCTGTTCGAACACCTTTGCTGTCTGCAGTTACCAAGATAAAACGTCTCCAATTCGCACAGGAACACAAGGATTGGACAGTTGAGCATTGGAAAAAAGTCATGTAGTCCGATGAATCACGTTTCCAGTTGCATCATGCAGATGGCAGAGTAAGAATTTGGCAGAAACAGCATGAACGCATGTACCCCACATGCATAAGTACAACCCTTCAAGCTGGTGGGGGCAGTGTTATGGTTTGGGGCATGTTTTCCTGGCATGATTTGGGCCCTTTAATTCGTGTGGAACAACGTCTGAATAGCACAACATACCTAAGTATCATTGCTGATCAAGTTCATCCTATCGTGTTGATGGCATATCCCAATGGAGATGGCTTCTTCCAACAAGACAATGCGCCATGCCACGGTGCTCATATTGTGCAGGAGTGGTTTCAAGAACATGAGGGAGACTTTACCTTGCTTAGGTGGCCCCCACAATCACCAGATCTCAATACAATCGAGCATTTGTGGGACGAAGTTAAAAGAGCCATCAGGCAGCTGGTTCCACAGCCATCAAATCTCGCAGAACTGGACAGTGCTATTCATCAGGCATGGTGTCAGATTCCTTACATCACCTTTCAACATCTCGTGGAGTCAATGCCAAGAAGAACCGCCACAGTATGGAAGGCAAAAGGTGGCCCAACAAAGTACTGATGGGGTGGTCATAATAATCTGGCCACTCACATTCAAATATATCCCACGTTCAAAGGCTGTTAAATCATGTTGTTTACCCATATCTTCAGAAAAAAATCACTTCTACTGTTGGGGTAAACAACCTGCTTCCCTATTTATAATGTACACTTATATGGTCTTTTCATTTATTTGGGACAGTTGAAATTTTTATCACATAAACAGTTTCCTATTTTCCTTTTCCATTATTGTTTTGATGACTAAATATATCCAGAGTTCAGGCAGGTATACAAATAACAATCAGAACCAGAACACCCAGTACTTAATGAGTGTAGAGTGTGCTACCATTTACAATGACAGTTAACATGTATTTCTCACTGGATCCCCACAATGAAACCATGAGCCGATATAGGGATTATCAGACAATTCATCTCACAAATGGAAACAATGGAATTTTCAGAGATCAAAATGTCCATAAGGTCATGAATTTAATAGATATTGAAATCTGAAGTTATAATGTGATCTTATAGTACCTAGGATTCTAATTTATTCTACTAATCCAGAATAAACATTTAATATGTTTCCATCATAAAATTTTCAAATAAGGAGGCTAGGCCATAAATTTACTTTTTAACTCAATTCTACAGTCCTGTGATTAGATTATAGATTTATACCGATTTAACTTAAATTTAAATAATGATTAACATTTTTATTTCTTAAAAATGCTAACATAAATAGTGTGTATTACTTCATGTAAGATGGACAAAAAAAATCTGGTTCACTACATCAGTTTCCTTTGACCTTTGTACAACAGAACTACATATTTATTTTGCAGAAACACAAATTTAACTTCTCAGGGAAAAGGGGCTCTATGACATCAGCTGCATTAAGTATGTTCATTTCCTCTAGGGGAGGAGAGAGGAAAAGGAAGCAGCAGGCAGTGAACAATGAAAGAAATTGGAAAACCAGAGGAAACCACTAATCGAAGGAAGGGAGGAAGAGCAGATGGCTTAGGAAGGAGACATGTGGGAATTTTGGTGGAAGGAAGCCATTGGCAAGGAGAGGACTGAATGCCAAATTTTCGAAGGATCTGGAGGACACTGGGGATTTGGGTGGGATGTGAATCAGCTGCTATTTACCTAAATATCTCACTAACAAGGGAAATCAAAGAAACCTATAAAGACACGCAGGAAACAGAAAAGTACTGGAATAAGAACTGATGACATGTCGCATTTTAACAATTGTACCTCTTTAGCATGGGAATAGGAAGTGTTAAATTATTTTTTTATATACAACTGAATTTTTCTCCTAGTTTCACTATGATTTTCTCATCCTTAACTTGCTTATGACAGAAATTACATACTTAAAACTGTTCTACTTATTTTAACTACTTTTTACTTACCTTGTATGAATGTGATTTCTCATTCACATATAAAGCAATTCCTTTAAGCTATCCAGGCTTAGGGTGACCAACTGTCCCAGTTTTCCCAAACCCAGGGTTTTTCCCAGAACTAAGGATTTTCAGTGCTAACACAGGGCAGTTCCCAGCAAAGCAGGATGGCTGATCATCCCATCTAAGTAAAAACCTAAAGAAAAAGCTACTAAATATGCTGGCTCATCATGTTAAAGCACATTAATGCTGTAAAATTTTTGCACACATCTCAAAGAATAAATTAAATCTTAATACACTTACATGATAAGTAGGTGATATTGACAATGACATGTTTTCTGGTTGGACTATGGTTTTGAGAGAAATAACTTATAATAAAATTATTTTCCCATCACCAAATTATTCTTTTCAATTAAGTAAACGAAAAACAAAATCTGTTAAGACACAAAATATTTGTAGCATGCTCTGTTGAGGACAGGTAGGAAAAACAATAAAAAAATTCAAGACACAGCTTATAACAAGGAATAACACAAGTCATTAAAAAATGCTTATGTCACAAAGCCACATACATAGAGGATAAATAAAGCATATAAGAATTTCCAACATGAAAAGATGAATGTCTTTTAAGCTCTGCTATCTAAAATACTAAAATAAAATTATCTATATATATAAAAGCCTAAGTGACTGTCCAACCGGTAGCAAGGATGCACACTGACCACCAGGAGGCATGTACTCTGACTGTCAGCTATGATGTGCACTGACCATCAGGGGACAGACGCTCAACACAGGAGCTGCCAAGCTATGGTGATTTGCAGCTTTGGTTCTCGAGTGACACACCCGGAACCAGAGAGGAGGGAGCCCGATTTGGGGGTGCATCACCTGAGAACCACCCTCTCGCAATCCGGGACCCCTCAGGGGATGTCAGAGAGCCGGTTGTGGCCCAATACCTGCACGCCAGGCCAATGGACCCCACTGGTGCACGAATTCGTGCACGAGGCTTCTAGTACATGATAAATGACACTCAAAGTTTATTATGAAGAAAATAACTCTAAAATTTGAGAACGAAGTTCAGATAGATCTCACTATTTACATTGTATTGTTACTGTGTTAGTGTTTGTTTTGTGTGTTTTTTTAAGATGTTTTTATTTGTTCCAGAGAGGAAGGGAGAGTGAGATAGAAACATCAATATGAGAGAGAATCATAGATTGGCTGCCTCTTGCAAGCCCCACACTGGCGATCGAGCCCAGAAGCCAGGCATGTGCCCTGACCAGAAATTGAACTGTGACCTCCTGGAATCGAACCATGACCTCCTGGTTCATGGGTCAACGCTGATCCACTGAGCCATGTCAGCTGGGCACTGTGTTAGTTTTTAGCTATATTTTACTGTATCTATATAAAATTGCCAAGCCACTACATCAATAATGTTGTTTTTTTTTTACTGATTTTAGAGAGTGAGAGAGAAAAAGAGAGGAAGGGAAAGTGAGAGACAGAGAGAGTGAGAAACTTCAATTTGTTGTTCCAATTGTTCATGCATTCATTGGTTCTTTTTTTTACTAGCAGCTTTCATTTCATTTTATTTTTAATCTTTATTGTTGAAAGTATTACACAGGTCCTCCTTTTCTCCCCATTAACTTCTCTCAGCCTGCTCCCTCTCCAACCCCCAATCCCTTACTAGCCCACTGTCTGTGTCTACAGGTTATGCATATATGCATACGAGTTCATTGGTTGATCTCTTCCCACCCACCATCCCCTCCCTTCCCTCTGAGGTCCAACAGTCTGTTCATGTCTCTGGTTCTTGTATGTGCCCTGACCAGGGATCAAACCCACAACCTTGCTGCATCAGGACAATAATCTAACCAACTGAACTACCCAGCCAGGGCCAATAATATTTTCTTTAACTCACTTTCCCATTATTATACAATTTCTCTTAATTCCTTAATTTTTCAGCAATAACTTTTGAAATGTGTACAACTGATAATATTAAACCTGGCTAATCTGCAATTTGGATACATAACATTCAGTTGATTAACTGATTTATAAAATCCTCGCCGAAACCGGTTTGGCTCAGTGGAATTATAAAATCCTTTTTAATATAAATCCTCTTTCCCTAAATGCCACACGGTGACCAATTATCATCCTCTCTAGATAATCTTTTAATGTATTTTAATGTAAGATTTCTAGAGTCCATAATAAATAATTTTAGTTTATCTGAACTATAATCGTTGGTCAAACTTGACCATTTCTATGCCATCTTTTGTGAAATTACTAAACTTCAAATTTTATAGATCTTTTATATGTTACACTTTTCACTACTGGACATGATATGGACTAATTCTCAAATATGCCAAACTTAGTTTAAAGACCACCATACCGCCACTGTATGAACTGAAGTATCCAGACCCTTGTAAACTTAAAGATAATGTTTCACAGTGGGAACTAAGAGTTCCTGTCATTCTGATTTAAAATTTGCATTGGTAGCAAATCAGAGTCCCTATGTGTGTAGCAAAATCTATAGGACTCTGTAAGAAATGTGATCAGGGAACAAAAGCCAGTTGCCCCCATAATTGTCCCTCCAATTTGGAGTTAACCACTACATTAGTGAAATTTTAGCATTTCTCTGACAGAGTTGTTGTCAGAATTAAGTGGGTCAATATATATAAAGTGCTTAGAATAGGATCTGGTGCATAGTAAGTGCTACATTAAGTGTTCACTATCATCAATCACCATCATCCCACCATCATTGTCGTCAGTTGTCATCATCATAATCATCATCATCATCACCTTCTTCTTTATCTTTTCCAGAAGACTGAATTGACTGATATAAGTGTGCCATAATGGAAAAAAAATGGCTTATTGAGTTTTGACACATTTGCTTGAAAAATCTCAAAAAAAAATGGAGTAGTTATTTTTCTACTTGTTTTCATGGTAGACTTAAGCAGAAGAGCTTGCAACATTTCATAAACATTTACAGCATATTTACTATGTTCCAGGTATTGAAAAATTACTATTTGTTTCTATACATATATATTCATATTCTATACATATATATATATTCATTTACTAATCCAAATCAAAAGGCCTAATTGCTAGCCATAAATCATCAGATCTCATATATAAATACATACAACTATGATTTGTTTTATTAAATTACTAGAGGCCTGGTGCACAAAAATTTGTGCACTCGGTGGGGGGGTCCCCCAGCCCGGCCTGTGCCCTCTCGCAGTCTGGGACCCCTCGGGAGATAACGACCTGCTGGCTTACGCCTGCTCCCGAGTGGCAGAGGGCACGCCCAATCCCTAGGTGCAGCCTCTGGTCAGGCTCAGAGCAGGGCCGATTGGGGAGTTGGGGCTCCACCCCTTCATGCACAGAGCAGGGCGGATCAGGAGGTTGCGATGCCACCCTCAGTCACGCTCAGGGTAGGGCCGATTGGGGGGTTGGGGCACCGCCCCGTCACACTCAAGGCAGGGTCGATGGGGAGGTTGGGGCGCCACCCCCTGTCACGCACAGAGCAGGGCCCATCAGGGGGTTGGGGCGCTGCCCCCTGTCACTCACAGAGCAGGGCCAATCAGGGGGTTGGGGCACTGCTCCCTGTCACTCACAGAGCAGGGCCCATCAGGGGGTTGGGGCACTGCTCCCTGTCACTCACAGAGCAGGGCCCATCAGGGGGGTTGGGGCTCCGTACCCTGTCACACACAGAGCAGGGTCGATCAGGGGGTTGGGGAGCTCCCCCCTGTCACGCACAGAGTAGGGCCGATAGGGGAGCTGGGGCACCGCCCCCTGTCACACACAGAGCAGGGAGGATCAGGGGGTTGGGGCGACTGACCCTGTCACACTCAGGGCAGGGCCAATGGGGAGGTTATGGCTCTACCCTGTCACACACAGAGCAGGGCCCGTGGTCGGGGGGAGGGGTTGGGGTGCCGCACCCTGTCGCACACAGAGCAGGGCTGATCAGGGGGTTGGTGAGCTGCACCCTGTCACACACAGAGCCACAGGGCAATCAGGGGATTGGGGAGCTCCCCCCTATCAGGCACAGAGCAGGGCTGATCAGGGGTTTGGGGCGCCTTCCCCTGTCATGAACAGAGCAGGGCGGATAGAGAGGTTGTGGCCCCGCCCCCTGTCACACACAGAGCCGCAGGGCGATCAGGGGGTTGGGGAGCTCCCCCCTGTCACACACAGAGCCGCAGGGCAATCAGGGGATTGGGGAGATCCCCCCTATCAGGCACAGAGCAGGGCTGATCAGGGGTTTTGGGCGCTGCCCCCTGTCACGCTGATCCCGGTGCCGGGAGCCTTGCTGCTCCACTGATCCCGGTGCTGGGAGGCATATTACCCTTTTACTATATAGGATAGAGGCCTGGTGCATGGGTAGTGGCTGGCTGGTTTGCCCTGAAGGGTGTCCTGGATCAGGGTGGGGGTCCCCACTGGGGTGCCTGGCCAATCTGGGTGAGGGGCTGAGGGCTGTTTTCAGGCTGGCGGGTGACTAAAGCTCCCAACCGCTTCTTTTTTTCTTTTTTCTTTTTTTTTATTCTGGGCCAGCTTTAGCTCTGAGGCCTCGCTGCTGAAAACATCGATACAAAGTTGCGGTCTGGCTGGCTGAAGCCCGGCTGAATGAAAGCCAGTTTCTGGGGTTTTGTTTAGCTTCTTATTTGCAACATAGTACATAGTTGCTTAGAGTTTCAGCTGAGAGGCCGGCAAGTCAGGCGGGGAACGTTGGAGTTCACTGTCACTGGGGCAAGCAAGCCTCCCTGCTCGCTTCAGTGCATGGCTGCCGGCTGCCATCTTGGTTGACAGTTAATTTCCATAAGGGTATGCTGATTAGCCAATGGGAAGGGTAGCGGTTGTACACTAATTAGCATGTTTCTCTTTTATTAGTGTAGATGGTATCAATCTGCTCTCCTAATTTATGTTGATGTAAACCATATAGTTGCTATTGTTTTAGGTACTATTGGATAGCTTAATATTTTAAGTTAGGAATACATTTGGTCTTATGCTTATAATAAGTAATTAAACAAGTTTTATTTATAAATTATTCTCTATGAGAAGATGGCTATATTTCCTTCCATCTCTATGCATGCCATTCCTGTAGGATGTTCATCTCAGAGACCCAGTAGAAAGCTTTGGGAAACTGATGCCTCAGACTTTGTGCAATTGTGAGTGATTCCAAAAATGGTGCTGATTTATAACACACTTAACTTTCCACTAAGGTCACAATATTAAAATATCCCAGGTCAACAAATACTAGTATAAAGTAAGTGGCAAATTTGAAAATAAATTTAACACCTTTTTACAATGTTTTGGCATCAGCAACTTTCTCTTCCTTCATTACCAATGACTATTCATTCCATTCAGAAATCCAAAAATCATACTGAAACTTTTATTGGGCCTTTTTGGGTCTACCTGTCAGGTTTTATTCAACATAATCCTTTTACATGATTAAGGCCTTTTATAGTATAGGAAAGTATTTGTGATGTCAACTTTCAACTGTATTTAACTTTCTCATTAATTCAAGGACAATGTTAGGTTTTATTTTTGAACATGAAAATTTCTTTCAGTATCTGGTATTACTAGTAATTTTCTTCTCAATAGCCTCATTTTGACAACCTTACAAAATAAGATCAGTACAATATTTCCAAAATGTAATGTAATAAAATAAGTATATCACTTTTGTAAGGTATATCTGAATATTCTGTATAAAAAAAGAAGTCTTTGGTCCTCTGATACATCTTTATGAGAAAATTTTGTTTATTAGTAATAATGGTTATGACTGTCTCAGACATCTGAAGTAAATCTATTTGATCCAGCCTGCCAGTTAAGCAAACTACTTCTAACTCTAAATATAAATACTTACATTTAGAAAAAAGACAAACATCATCTAAGGCCTCCTTCAAATTATTCTCAGAAATATGTGCCAGCAGAGTTCTAAAAGATTCTTCTTCAGGTAAAAAATAAGAAAATGCTATTTATATATCCCTCGTTTGTAATCATCATAGATCTAAAATTTGGCTCAGAATCCAGGTCAATGTTTAAAAAAATGACTTAACATCAAAAAATACAGGTGCAGCTACAATTCAATTACACATTTTCCCTTTTTTGTAGGGTGTGTCTTTGTTCTCACAGCTGGGAGAGTCATACTTTAAATTTTCAACAAAGAAAGCCACCACATTAAAGAACTCTAGAAATTCCTATAACCAAAACTGTAGCAATAACCATGCAATCTTCACTTGCCTTTCATAAGGATATTATGGACTTTAATCTCCTGTTCGTCTGTACTCAACACATTTGGCAAAGTACGCGAACAATAAAAATGAAAACAATCATTTGAAAGCAAACCTTAGGAAAGAAGGCTCACATAAAATATCTAATAACTAACATCTCTTAAGAATTTACTTTCAATTAAAAAAATGAAAATAATATTGGGTATTCTGTTTCTATTTTAAGTGTTTGCTTTGATTAGTTTTAATTTTGCCCAAAGGAAGAAAATAAAACAAAAACAATTACGATCTAAATAAACTGTCTTTTTAAACCCAAACTGCTGATTTTTGATCTATTAATTTCCCTGCATATATAAATGTGCATTTTACCTCTAGTGTTTTATCAGTTTAACAGTCATAATTTACACAAAACACACAGATGGTCTTAGAAATAGTAAAAGTTTCAGATGTTACAACTTCCTAGCATATGGAACACTATTGTGAATCATCATTTTGGAATCATTTAAATGATTTTAAAATTATTTAGACATTAACATCTTGGCATCATTTCATAGTCATAGGTTATATTGCAATTTTAAATTGTTTTATTCCTGATTGGTGGCGGTTCTTATAATATTGACTCTAAAACGACTAATATGTGGAGGAACTGGTACTGGTGTCGACAGGATAGCACCCTCTAGACCAGGGGTGGGCAAACTTTTTGACTCGAGGGCCACAATGGGTTCTTAAACTGGACCGGAGGGCCGGAACAAAAGCATGGATGGAGTGTTTGTGTGAACTAATATAAATTCAAAGTAAACATCATTACATAAAAGGGGAAGGTCTTTTTTTTTTTTAGTTTTATTCATTTCAAATGGGCCGTAGTTTGCCCACGGCTGCTCTAGACAGGAAAGACAAATGAAGATCCTATAGTAATTTAATCATTAATGCACAAATCTTAACATTTATTCAAATTCAGTATATGATACAAAAAGATATCTCAAGATTTTTTATTTTAATAAAATTTACTAGAGTGGTTTTAAACTGTTAACGTCACAAAAATGCAGATACAAAATAAAACACACACACCCAAACCAAAAGCTTTCTGGTGAATTCCATTCTCCCATTTTTCAATAATATGTACATGCTGATGATTCCCATATTCCTCAAAATGAGCTACATTAGTCTGTGGTAAGAACTACTCTGTGACTTAATACAAGAAAGATTTATTTCTCATTCATTCTACATGTCCATCATGGGGAGCCAGATGTGGAGTGGAAAGTTCTGGGACACATGACTCTGGGGCCCAGGCTCTTTGGGTGGCCTTCCTGTTGTAGCTTCACTACCTGGAACATGTGGACTCCTTGGAGGCCACATGGAAAAGAGCGTGCTGGAGGCTCCCTCACTAGTATTTAATATCTTTAATTTCCACTCACAGCCCATGAAGCTGAACTAGTCAGAGTGGTCTGCCCTACAGCGAGGAAGCTGGGAAGCGAAGGCTTTCATCTGCCCAGAAGGAGGGGAGGATTGCACAGCAATAAGTACTCGTTATATTCACCACAACACAATTTTTTCTGCAGCCTCAACCTCAACTCTGAATTTCTGACTCATGTTTCCACTGCCTATTTGACAGTTGTGGATATCTAATAAGAACTTCAAAATTACAATGTCTGAAACTGAGCTCTTGATAACTTCTACCCTGAATCTTCTTTTTCTATAATTAACGACATTTCAGTTAACAGCATCTCTATCTTTTCTGCTGCTTGGACCAATGCCTAAAGGTAATCCTTGATTCTTCTCTTTTTCTAACAAGCCACGTTCAATCTGTTAGCAGATTCTGACAGCTGTTGCTTCACAGCAGATCCAGGCTCTAACCACTGCTCTCCCTCCCCTCCTACAGACTAATCCAAACCACCATTTCCTTTTTGCGGAGATTACGGAAAATGCTCCCAACTTGTCTCCCTACTTCTGCCATTACCACCCTTCCATGGATCCTGCTAAAACCCCTCGATGCTTTATACGTCTCTTGGGAAAAAGCCAAACTATTTGCAAGGACTGTAAGGTACTACGCAGTCTGGCTTGTTGTTATCCCTGATGCCATCTGCTCCAAATCTCAACTTTCCTCAATCCACACCATCCGCTTTGCTCCTTTTTTAATGTTAGGTATGCCCTGCAATAGGATCTTTAACCTTATAGTCTGTTCTACTTAGAACACTTTCCCAGATACCTGGAAAGTTCCCTCCCTCAATTTTTTTACTTGTCTTTAGGTGAAGCATTCTCTGGTCATCCTATTAAACACTGAGATTCTTCCCAATCCTATCTGTCTAGCCCTGCACTGCTTTATTGTTTATAGAACTTACTATAGCCTAATGTACCATATGTTATACCATCTACTTTCGTTTTATCTGAATACTCAGTCACAGAATATAAACTCCAGAAGGGCACTCATTGAGAGCTGTTCAATGCTGCATCGCCAATGCTGACATTTTTATTTTATTTTATTTTATTGATTTTTTTAGAGAGAGAGAAGAAGGGAGAGGGAGAGAGAGATAGAAACATCAATGATGAGAAACATCATCAATCAGCTGCCTCCTGCACGCCCCCAACAGGGGATCGAGCCCACAACCTGGGCATGTGCCCTGACCAGGAAATAAACCAGTGGCCTCTTGGTTCCTGGCTCAATGCTCAACCGCTGAGCCACACCTGCTGGGTGCCAATGCAGAAATCTTTAACATTAATTTGTATTAAACACAAATTGGTCACCAGGAAAGACATGAGGGAGAAAGATAATGGTTTTAGTGTGTATGAATCATTAGGTCAGAGAAATGAGTTATAGGCAATTATCATTAAATGACTTAAAATATTTTTTTCAAGAAAAATATTATCTTGATCATGCATACATCTAAAGGAATCTGTTAACAGTAATAAAAGAAACATTTGTTCCATTCCCCTGTGCTCTTGACTTCATTTCCCAAAACCAATGTTTCCACATAGTTCACTTTTAGAACTATAAAAGAACGATTAAAAGTAGAGCTAGGCTATTCTTACCCCAATTCCTCAAATTATAAAAACCCTTTGAGATATTCATTTTTATTCAGTTCAATACAGGAAAAACACTTGATATTCTTTCAAGGTCCCTAAAACTTTGTCTCCCATAAACACCTCTACCTTCTTCACTACTTAATTCTCATGCTAATCTGTAAATAAGTAGTGCAAGCATTTATTAGGAATATGTGGTCTCTGTTATAACCTTGTTCTTCTACAAGTATAGCACACAGATTCTCCAGAGTAACTTGACCAATGACTTCACAATGGACAGAGAGTGTGTGCAGAACAAAGAAAATGCCAAGGAGAAATACTGTACAATCATAGGGTCAACAAGAGCTTGGTTATTCAGGTGGCTTAGTAAATACCTTTCACAATACAAAAATGCAAAGAAAAAGTAGTCGCAGAGAATCACTGATGGCCAGAGGAAAATGTATCATTACTTACTACAGATCTATTCTGCTTATATCACAATAGAATTTTAAATCCAATAATCTAGTCACATGATTTTATTTTGGGACTGAGTAAATCCATCACTAGGCATCATTTAGATGAGATTTTATTGTTCAGAAACAATATTGAACTATTCTATAGAACAGAACAGCAATTTAAAAAGCAGAAACGGAAAAAATCCTGAAGTGACTTTTAGAAGGCCTACTGGAAACATACTCTATGAATGACCTGATATTTTTAAAAATAACTTTTATTGTAACACATGGAAATTTGATATACCCTGAGTTATGATAATAATTAAGTCATACATAAAACTATGTATTAGTTAACTTTTAGACATTACCACATAAATTATATTTTTCTTTTACTAATCTTCAAGCTAAGTGACATGCATTTTCCTCACTTATTTTCATGTTATTACAGGGAGAATTAAAATATACTTATTTTAAAATAAAAATAAAAATGGGAGATATTGCAACCTTTTATTTTAAAAAATCAAACAATGCCGAAACCGGTTTGGCTCAGTGGATAGAGCGTCGGCCTGTGGACTGAAAGGTCCCAGGTTCGATTCCGGTCAAGGGCATGTACCTGGGTTGCGGGCACATCCCCAGTAGGGGGTGTGCAGGAGGCAGCTGATCGATGTTTCTCTCTCATCGATGTTTCTAACTCTCTATCTCTCTCCCTTCCTCTCTGTATAAAAAAGCAATAAAATATTTTAAAAAAATAAAATAAAATAAAAATAAAAATAAAAAATCAAACAAAAAAAAAACTTCACTTTTCTCTTTTTCTTTGGTGGAGATATATACAGCGAACTCTGGAGGTGACCCCACTGCTGAACGCGGTACTCACAGTTATCCTTTCATCTTTGTCGTCCAGTGGAGAGCCATCTTTCTTCCAAGAAATGGTGGGCTCAGGATGGCCTCGTGGCGGCTGGCACTCCATCACTGCGGGCTCCCCCACTGCCACCATGACATCGGAGGGATTTTGTCTGAAGTCATCCCGTAGTACTGCAGGGACAAGAGTAACTCATTATAGGCAATAGTAGATATACAGTCCTTATCACTGCAGTTCAGCAAAAGAGACATTTATTATAATAAACTATTACAGATAGCTATCTCCGTGCATCTTGGAGAATCTATACCTACTTACAAACATATGCAATTTAATGGAGATCTCAGAGCTTACGCATACACAGCAGGGGCAGTTGGATATTCTTCATAGGCCAATGTGAAAGAGTATTTTGCTGTTTAGTTCCCTCACAGTTTGGATTTGGCTTATTGTTAACTTGCTTTCTTCTCTGACTGCATTTTCTCACCCATGTGCTAATGAATACAACAGAATCTTCCTTTTACTTACATAACACATTAGGATGATGCTTCCTATTATTAAATGAATTACATACACATGTAAATCAAAATATTAAAAGGAAAAATAAATATATTTCCAAATATTCATTTAATTGAAATATTTTAAAACTATCTCAAATTAATGTATAATATATCATCTTTACAATTTAAATACGCTCAATATAACAACTTTAGACATATTTACAAAGTGAGCACCTTCAAAATACTGTGTTTTTTTCTGTTAGCACTGAGTGAGGGCAAGTATTAGAAGGTAACAATGATGATAATTGTACTGCTACCAACAATATCACTTTATATGTTCTGTATTTAATGGTTTTGAGTGTGTGTGTTTTTTTTGGGGGGGGGGTGTAAATATTATTTCATTTAATTCTTAAATCTGTTCAGGGTGAGAGACATTATTAACCCTATTTACATTATTAACCCTATATTTTAGAGGAGGAAACGATTTATTACTGGACTACTAATGTAATATTAACATACATAAAGTTAGCAGTATTATTCACTTAGTATCTGTTGGAATAAAATGTGGAAAATAAACCAAATATGCATTTCAAAAATAGTTCTCAGAATAAAGTTGTCCTGTGTATCTTATTAACATAAAGAAGTCATGCCCTGGCTGGGTGGCTCAGTTGGTGGGAGCATTATCACATACACTAAAAAGTTGTGGGTTCGATTCCAGGTCAGGGCACGTACCTGGCATGCAGGTTCCAGTCCCAGGCGGGGCATGTATGGGAGGCAGCAACCGATGGATGTTTCTCTCTCACATTTATGTTCTCTCTCTCCCTTCCCTTCCTCTCTCTAAACATATCCTCAGGTGAGGATTAAACAAAAATAAAATAATAATAATTAAATTAAATTAATCATGAATGATTTGGCATCAGTTAATATCATACCATAACTCTGTTGTTTACTAGGTAGGCAATCTTGAACACAACCTCTCCCTATTTACAAAGCAGGCAGGGAGATACATACCTCAATACAAAGTCTAAACATGTTAGTACCTTTCTCCTACTCCATTATTCCCCAGTGTACAATAAAATCTAAATAATTTTAGTAATCTAATTTGAGGTAGTACTTAAAATGTTTGTTACTATGTTAAATGCACAGATTTGAAGTGATGCATTTTAAAATCTACTAAAATCTGCCGAAATCGGTTTGGCTCAGTGGATAGAGCATCGGCCCGGCGGACCGAAAGGTCCCAGGTTCGATTCCGGTCAAGGGCATGTACCTGGGTTGCAGGCACGTCCCCAGTAGGGGATGTGCAGGAGGCAGCTGATCGATGTTTCTCTCTCATCGATGTTTCTAACTCTCTATCTCTCTCCCTTCCTCTCTGTGGAAAATCAATAAAATATATTTAAAAAATAAAAAAAAAATAAAATAAAATCTACTAAAATCTATTAAATTGAATATTTGATACTATAATTTTGTACTGGAATGGGTGTCTTTCCACCCAATGAAAGTATTTTAAAAATACTTTCATGGAAAATGTACAATACTGTGAAAAACTTGTGCTGAAACTGTTATTTCAAAAGTCACTTAAACTTTGGTTTCAAAACCTCGAACAAACTTAGAGGCTGACAAAATTGTATATTTTTCTCTTGGAATTCTCTACTTTTCCATCCTCTATACCAACTAAGTGTGTGCATAATCTGATTAAGCCTTAGCATCCACTCAGACAAAAGCACTTTTGTCATATATTGAGAAAACTTGGGTACACTATGACCATGTGAACACTGGGAAAGTACTACTTCAAAGAGATGGCTTATGTTCTCGTTTTTGGAAAGAAAAGTAAAAGGAAGAACAGAAAATATGACTGTACCACACTAGTAATTCTAACTTCAATGCTGAACATTATTAATAAAATACATAGACACAAAGGTAAACCTAGTTGAACTGCTGTTACCACGTAATAAAAAAAAAGAGTAGGAAGACTTTCACTATTTATAAATTTATATTACAATTAGATGTTACAAATGCACCACAAATAAAACGTAAGGTTTATACAAAAAGCAAATGGACTGAATTTTACAGTGTGTGTCTTTGCTGTATCACATTATTAACCTAAGATATCACCATTGAAAAATTTTAAGGCCTTTGAAAAATACAAAAGTAAAATACTTTTCAAGTAAAAATAAATAATTTGCACAATGTTTCTACCTGATAAAATTAAAACCAATGGTAAAACTATGTCTTCTTTACAAATTGAGATTAGATCTCAAATAAACCAATGAATAATAAAATGTCTTTCAAAAATATCAAAGGTCTAAGTCAGATAAATCAAAATTTCTTTTCAATTTACTGTTATTTGAGTTTTTCAGTATATAATGAAAAGCTAACAAAATGTAATCCATTAAAGATTGTTGCTTAGATAACGTTCATGTAATTATTTTTGCAGCTGTAAAGCATAAAACTCTAGTATTGCCTATGGCTAAAGGCAACCCTGCATACAATTGTGAATTTAAGATTTTTTTTCCCTTTTCTATAAAAGCAACCTTTCTCCTTAAACTTGTCCTGAACATATTTGGGGAAAAACAGTATGTGTCACATTATAAAATGATATGAACTTTTAGTTAAATTACCCAATTTTCTTAATTAATGTGTGTATTTAAGTAATTAAAAATTGAATTCATCCCGGCTGAAGTGGCTCGGTGGTTGAGCCTTAGCCTATGAACCAGAAGGTCACGGTTCCATTCCTGGTCAGAGCACATGCCCAGGTTGTGAGCTTGATCCCCAGTGGGGGGCGTACAGGAGGCAGCCCATCATTGATTCTCTCTCATCAATGATGTGTTTATCTCTCTCTCCCTCTTCCCTTCTCTCTGAAATCAATAAAAATATATTTTTTGAAAACTGAATTCAAATGATTGGCAGCAGCTTGGCAGAAAGACCAGTGAAATCTGTAAGTATTCTTAAATATGGACCCTTTTTGGAAAAATGCCTCTCCTTTTCTTCTCTAACATCCCTACTAATCAAAGCATATATTATGCTAGTATGAAATTGTATGAATAGCATGAAATTCTAAAATTTGGAACTCACTTTTGAAATAAGGATTTAATATAATTTGAAACAGAGCAAATAACATCTATAATGTGTCCAAGTAGATACCGCCTAAAATGGTGATAAAACAAACCATAGTTCACTCTAATATTGCTTCCATATTTATGTAATTGTTTCATATTTACAGGTTTTACATGTAATTTGGCTCAACCATTTCCTAATGTTTTTTATTCTGTTAAATTAGAAGAAGCATAATAAGCTTCAATGAATCTTTTAATTTTCTGGGAGCTTTTTTTAAAAAAAATATTTTTTTCTTGATTTCAGGAAGCTGCCTCCCACACACTCCCCACTGTGGATTGAGCCCACAAGCCGGGCATATGCCCTCACCCAGAATCAAACCATGACCTCCTGGTTCATAGTTTGAGGCTCAACCACTGAGCACACTAGCCGGGCTCCTGGAAGCTTTTGTCTAAAAAATTGGTCAATTGTCCTGGCTAGTGTGGCTCAGTGGTTGGAAGGTAGCCCTGTAACCGAATAGTTGCAGGTTTGATTGCAGGTCAGGGAACATTCTAGGTTTCGGTTTTGATCTAGGGGAGGACCATGTGCAGGTGGAGGCAACCAATCAATGATGTTTCTCTCCTTCCCCCCTTTCTCTCTTTCAAATCAATAAAAACATATCCTCAGTGAGGACTAAAAAAAATTTAAAAATTAAAAAATATTAAAAATTGGTAATAAAAATTATCATTTGAAACAAAACATATAATCATTTGTGTTTCTAAAAAGTGAAATATAAATTTAATACAATTCTCAGAATATGTAAATGTGTTTGCAGAAAAGGATTCTAAAATTCAGTGGCGACTTTGAAATTTATTTGGGTAATATTGAGAAGACAGGAGGCAAAGTTAAAAAATGTTAAAGACAGATTATTTCAAGTATAATGGAGACTTTAATGTTTGTAACAGTCTTTAAAAACACTATGAAAAGTTTTAGAACTGAATGAAATATAAGGTTATTAAACAGGTAGAGGTCTTTGACAACATCTAATCCATCCCAAGAAATAGAGGCAACTGAGTTCCAAGAAACATTATTAGATTGTGTTATTTGTCAGGAAGAGACCAAAAGAACATGTAGATATCCTGATTTGTAATGAATTGCTTCTATATATATATATATATATATATATATATATATATGCACACACACACACATGTCACCATTTTAGCATATAATTCATTGTATTTCCAACAAATCCACTCCATTATTGCAGAAGGCTCAGTATTCTGTGGATGTACCTCAGTGCACTACAGTCTCCTAATTACTCAATATTGATAAGGCTCAAGTGTTTCTAAAATTAATTTTGTTCCCTAATCATGTGGTGAACATCTGTAACTACAATGCTTTCGACTTCATGAAACACAGAATCTCAATGCAGTCAGGGGCCAGAGGGATATTTCCAAACTTTTTCTTTTGGAAATTAAGAATCTCAGGCTCCTCAGAGGGCAGTGGAGCACACTGCATAAGTAATAATGATAGTAATGTTAACAATATGATAAAAATGTTAGCAATGGCCAATGTTTATTGAACCTCTACTACGTACAGAACCATGCCAAGCATCTACTCACTTAGTCCAAATCACAGGTTATGATAAAGTGAGTTTATTCATTTCATTTTATGGATGAAGAATTTGTAAATATTTAGCAGGAGAGCTAGACCACAGATCTCCAGTCCACCAAGGACTCCTGTCTACAAATGTAGCCACCTATCTGGTCTTAACAAGACAATGTTCACAATTGTAAATAGATGATATAATTTATGTATCAGCCTCTTCCCACTGGGAAAGTTCAGTGAGAAATTTCCATTCTGATGGTCAACTGCCTAACTCTGAACACAGTCTGCATTCTTGTGCTTCCCCAGATTTTTCCACATATGGAAGAGGCCACTTCAAACTTTCATGGGCATGTTAAGAATTACAACTCATCATTCTGATAATGTATGTCATGCTAATTCTTCTCAAAGATTCTACTTTATTTCAGCAACAAAATGACTAAAAATTTTGCACAATAATAAGTGTTTTAATTAAATACAGGCATTTTAATTACTAGCAAGTATCTGGGAAAAACAAGAAGAAGATCAGATGCCAGTGATGGCGAACCTATGACACGCGTGTCAGAGGTGACACGCAAACTCATTTTTTTGGTTGATTTTTCTTTGTTAAATGGCATTTAAATATATAAAATAAATATCAAAAATATAAATCTTTGTTTTACTATGGTTGCAAATATCAAAAAATTTCTATATGTGACACGGCACCAGAGTTAAGTTAGGGTTTTTCAAAAAAAACTGACACGCCGAGCTCAAAAGGTTTGCCATCACTGTGCAGTACTGAATTTTTATTTATTTTTCTACTAAAAGACTACTTTGTCCATGAAAACTTGCAGCAAATAATAATAAACTGCCAACTTGGAAAAGAAAAAATCAATGAGATTCTTTAAAAATAGGGTATATTATAGGAAAGAAATAAATGAAATATATTCCCAAGACAAAGAAACTTTAGAGATACTCAGTAACAGCTTAACTTTGTTACAATGGGCCACTTTAATGACTTTCAAAATTATTAATCACTTACTTAGTCTTTAGTTTTGAGTAGAAAATTACTCACATCTATGACATTGAATGCCCTTGCTGACATAAATAGATGCTATCTAATTTCAAAACGACTACCATCCTTTCATTTAATACATCTGTACTGAGCATGTACTTTGTGCCTGGGATCATGCTACAACTTTGTTGTCTTCCCTGAAATGAAATTTATATAAATTCTGACATCTGTCAAGTAATAATCTTTACCCTATCACAAGATGGCAATATAGCAGGGTTTTATTGCAAGTTGTTTTGTATTAAGTTTTGGGAGCAAGATAAAAAAGTGTGTCATAGAGGCTTTTATAACTATTGACATTCCTACATTGTAAGCTCACAGCATTATCCAGAAGACCAAAGTGTTATCTGGGGTACAAATGTGTTCAAATTCTTTACCATTTCTTAAAACATAATAATAACTTCAAACTTTTAAAAACATTACGACCAAAAGGGTGATTACACAGAAATACACCTTAACTTGTTGAAGAGGCAAACTAAAATGATATGTAAAATAACATTTCATCAGGTATTCTCCTCTTATACCATCATCATCTAAAGCTAAGGAATTTGATTTTTAAAACGGTGCATGCAAACATCAATTCTGTATAAAGTTAGTAATTAACCATGACCATTTCTTAAATATACATATTTACTTTTTAAAAACTGATACAATATATCTATAAATGCTCTTCAATAATTATGTCATCTCTACTTATGCTTTTTATAGCATGCAACTTTATTTTTAAACATTAAATTATGCTGCGGTTAAGATCTTAGGAGAAAATATGCTAGCAGAAGCACTCATTACTAGAGCTTTGAAGATGTCACAAACCTCCTATGCCCTACCCTAGGAAAGTAGTACTTTTTTCTTTAAAAATATTATACATTCTGAAAAGTTATATATTATAGAAGGATGTCAGACATCAGTCAACAGGAACATGAATAAATAGTGTAGAACATCGCAAATAGAGGGAGAAACTATTGCCAGAATAAAAGTAATTAGCAATAATTTATTTGCTGGCTTTCAAAATAACATATACACTCCATTCCTGGTCTTTTAATGGTTAGAATTACCTCCAGATTGTGTCCAAGCTTAAACCACATTCCCATTTTACAGAAACATTAACACCATAAGGGCACTTCCAATGAAAAGCCCTCTTGGCTATCTGCAGTCAGTTTTCGTTTCATAATTTCACTTCCGGAATCAGCAACACTTGTATAAGATACTGCTAAGTGTTCATTACAATGGTACTAAGTCATCAAGACAAAGACAAAGTAAGCTTGGCATACTAGATTTCAGTTATAATCTGTAATGTATCCCAGAGAAAGGTGTATGTCAATAAAGATCAACATATATATAGTTAATAGTCAGCAGACTTGAAGTCTGGGAGATCATAAAAAATGTACTGCCAAAGTAAGTTGAGTTGCTCACATCATATGTTCTAACTTAAAGATGTTAGTAGCTTAATACATGTTTGTATTATACATACTTTAAACTATAAATTAAATAAATTTATTAATGAAAAAGTGCAGCATTCATAAAACACCATTTTATGTTACTATTTAGGAGTAAAAAAAACAGTAGTTTAAGAATCACAACACACATCCTTCCACTATGCTGTGATTTTAATAGATACATTCCCAATGACTCAGTTATTTCCATTCAAAACAGAATGTTTTACACTATATCTTGTTAGGGTTATTATGAAGACTAATTATTTAGTGTTTGTACAGGACTTGCCATTTATATGGAGCATTACATCTGCAAAGAAGTATTACTATTAGTCACTGTGAGGAATTGCCAAATTTCTCAGCTGCCAGTACAAATGGAAAGGAGGACAAAGAATGGCATTGACGAGGGTTTCCAAGTGCCAGAGCAAAAGTCACACTTGGGAGTAGCCTGGCAGGTTAAAAAAAACACAGACAGATGAGGCTATCTGAGACAGGGTCCCTGGTTGGGGCAAGACAGACATGTGCTCTTTTACAAAATATAATCTTCTGCTTAGCGCCCTGAATCAAGAGAGTCCTTTATCAAAGGGATATACTTATTAATTTGTTGTCTGGCTTTTTGTATTATAATGCCAGCTCCATGAGAGCATGGTCTTTGCCTTGATCACTCTACATATCCTGCATCCAGAACAATGCCCAAGACATAGCCAATGTTTATAATACACCTTCTGTGTGCTAGGTATTATATATGGGACAGTACTAAAACTGGCATGAATCCTATACTCACAGTGCTCAGTGCAAAGGGGAATAAACAGACAATACTCAGTCCCACATGTTAATATACAACTATAATTGCAATGTGTGCCCTGAGGAAATGCAGAGGATGTGTGTGAGAAACTAAGGAAGAACATTCTTTAGACTGACGGTGAAGGAATGCTAAGGATAACAGCTAAGCTGAAGCCTGACACAGTAAAACTTGTCCTAGAAAAGTGCACTGCAGGCAGAGGAAATCACTCAGGTTGAAGAAAAACATGGTACAGTAAAAATGGAATTGAAAAGACTTGAACCCTGTGTAGTGGGACAGGTTGACAGCCTTACAACAGGAGGTTGGCAGGGGTAAGGGGCCAGATCTGCTGGACACAGCAGCCATGATCAAGGGTCACCTTTAATTTTAATTCCCATAGGAAGCCACTTCAGTGGCTATTAAGCACAGCTGTCTCAGGATGGAATTATCATATTTAAATATTCATTATAGTTGTTCTTTGAATGAAATGGAAAAGAGACACAAGAATGGAAGTGAAGAGTCCAATTAGGCTACTGCAGTAATTAAAGGGAAACTGATCAGGATTTCATACTGTTACGATGACACGATTTGGGGCAGAGACAGAGTAGACGTGTGTGTTGGAGTTAAAATCAAAATGATGTCTTGAAAGGATGAATTGACAAAAAGAAAGATGTCAATAATGATACCCAGGTTTTTCGGTGTGTTGCTGTTTTTTTTAATTTGAGTAATTGAACATGGTATTTTTGAGGTATAGGAGGGTAGATAGACAATATACAAATGAACCCTCCCAGAAAGAATAATAGGAAAACATATATATGGCATAATTTGAGAGTATAAGGATACTATGAAAACCATTTTATTGATAAAAATATGGTTTCAAATTCTGCCCCTTAGTATTTAACCTGTTTAGACATTATACTACTATATTCCAAATCTTAATTGCTAACTGATTACCTTTGATCAGTTAGTCTGCATTATATTTTTAGGATGACAAATTTTATTTAGTTTGATGCACATCAGATAATTTTAACTGATTGAAAAATTAAAAAACTAATACATTTTTATTATATAAAAACAAATATGATTAATGGGTATGTGTGATTAAATAAATTTATTAATGAAAAAGTACAGCATTTGGGACAGTACTAAAACTGGCGCGTGCGCGCGCGCGCGCACACACACTCACACACACACACACACACAGTAGGTCCTCGGGTTACATCGGAGATACGTTCCTACAGTGCAACGTAACACGATTTTTTCCATAAGTCGGAACCCACCTACATAAGCACCTACGTCACAGACATGGAGCACATACATACACAGCAGTAATGAAGTGAAACAGTAAAAAAATTTAAAAGAAAGATAACAATTCCTGACCTTTACTTGTGGTAAATAAATAATAAAAAAAACATAAAGCACATATGTACATACGTTGAAATGACGGAACTTTTTTTTTAATATAAATAAATGGGAGATGGCGACGTAAGCACAAAAGGATGTATATTGAGTCCAACGTAACCCGAGGACTGTCTGTATATGGCCACTAATAACTTACCAGCAAATTATAATAAAAATTCACTCAGTCATTGAGTTTGGACAATAAAAACAACTCAAAACATTATAGGGTATTTCTCAGGACTGTCATGGATTAAGCTGAGACTACTATTTAAGTGTAAGAAAATCAATGACATGTTAAATGCCATTACATAATTAAAATAATCAGAGGGTTCACATTGTCAGAGGTTTTCGAACTCTAAAGCATAATCACATTCCCTGGAAAATGCTGGATCACATAATTCATAAGAATTTATTCATTCAGTAAAAGCATTAGGTATTGTGTTAGGAGGTGGTGGCTAATAAGATAAATAAGACAGATCTTAAAGGACTTATTTCAGGGTGTGTTGATGTTTGTGGGTGTGTGTGTGTTTGTCCCTTTTTTCCCATTTGTCACAGAGTGCTTTGTAATCAATTAAAATTTTAGACAAAAGTTTAAGATACAAAATAGATAAAAAGCAATACTGTTTCACTTCCCCACGTGGGGCTGTCCTGCAGAAATATTAAATACAAAGGAAAGTTTAAATAAATTTCCCTAGCTCCTAAAGCTTTATTCTATGCAGCTAGTAATTGATAAATTGGGATTTGGAACTGAAGTCAGCGGGATACCAAAGCCTGCACTTTCAGTACTGAACTCCATTGGCCCCTAGAAGAGAGATTGTCAGACCTGAGCATCTCCTTGGCGGTGCATAAAACAACTTCACTGTGGTACATTTTAAAATACACTTGTAACAAGAGAGTAAGAAGCTAGGAAAATTACTGGGCAAGCAGAATAGTGGAACTAAGACAAGTAAATTAAACAAGGTCAAACAGTTTGGGCAGCTTGCAGCCAGTTTCAGCAAGACTTTTATCTTCCCCAACCAAGGACACTTGAGAGCAAATGGCTAATGCCTCCCCTCCCTAACCAGAGAATACATAGCTTAAATAACCATGGAACTGCTAAGGCGGGAAGAAGGGGGAAGGACACTAGGGGATTTTATCTCACTCACTAAACAAAAAAAAAGTCAGGCATCTTAAGACTTGCCAAGATAAGCAGGTGTATGTACAAACATCCCAAGAAAAGCCACAACAGCCCTGACCGGTTTGGCTCAGTGGATAGAGCATCGGCCTGGGGACTCAGGGGTCCCAGGTTCGATTCCACTCAAGGGCATGTACCTTGGTTGCGGGCATATACCCAGTTGGGAGTGTGCAGAAGGCAGCTGATCGATGTTTCTCTCTCATCGATGTTTCTAACTCTCTATCCCTCTCTCTTCCTCTCTGTAAAGAATCAATAAAATATATTAAAAAAAAAAAAAAAGAAAAGAAAAGCCACAACAAAGTAAAATCTAGTCAGTGCCCAAGATATCTGGCAGAGGAACCTTGAAACCTGCAGACAGAAAAGTATAAAAACCCTTGAACTTGCACCAGGATCACACTCAGATTAGGTGAGAGCCCATCTGCACTTCATGCCAGATGTATTTTGATAAATTTGCTTGCCTTGCTTCTTCCTGTTTTTCTTTTTTGCTTTTATTTATATTTTTAAATTTAATTTATTCCACCACCTTTTATCCTTTCTCTGCCATCTACAACCTCCACCCTTCCTCCTTCACCTCCCGAAATCACCACATTGCTGTTCACAAGTTCTTACTCTCATTTTTTCTCTTTTTGCTCAATCCCTTCCTTCTTAGCCCCAACCCTTCTATCCCTAAGCTGTCTATCTGCTCTCCATCTATTTGGCTTGGTAGTTCAGTTTCTTCATTAAATTCCACATATGAGTGAAATCATATGGTATTTGTCTTTCTCTGACTGACTTGTTTCACTTAGCATAATGTTCTCCAGGTCGCAAAGTTTAAAATTTTCTTTCTTTTTACAGCAGAGTAGTATTGTATTGTGTAAGTGTACCACAACTTTTTATCCAATCATCTACTGATGGACACTTGGGCTGCTTCCATATTTGGGTTATTGTAAATAATGCTGCCATGAACATAGGGGTACATATATTCTTTTAAATTAGTATTTTGGGTTTCTTTGGATAAATTCCCAGAAGAGGCATCACTGGTTCATAAGGCAATTTCATTTTTAATTTTTTTGAGGTAACTCCATGCTGTTTTACACAGTGGCTGTACCAATCTGCATGCCCACCAACAGTGCACAACGGTTCCCTTTTCTCCACATCCACACCAACACTCCTTGTTTGTTGATTTATTGATGATAGCAATTCTGACAGGTGTGAGGTGATATCCCTTTGTGGTTTTAATTTGCATTTCTCTGATTGAGTGACACTGAGCATCCTTTCATATGTCTGTTGACCATCTGTATATCTCTTTGAAAAACTGTTAATTCAGAACTTTTGCCCATTTCTTAATTGGATTTTTTTTTGGTGTTGAGTTTTATAAGTTATTTATAAATTTTGGATATTAACCCTTATCAGATGTATCATTAGCAAATACATTCTCCTGTTCTGTAGTTTATCTTCTCATTTTGTTGATGGTTTCCTTTGCTATGCAAAAAACTCTTTAGTTTGATGTAGTCCCCTTTTTAATTTTTTATTTTGTTTCCCTTGCCTGAGGAGATATATCAGAAAAATATATATTTCTAAGGGAAATGTCAGAGATTTTCTTCTAGGATTTTTTATGGTTTAGAGTCTAACTTTTAAGTCTTTATTCCATTTTGAGTTTATCCTGTATGCAGTGTAAGAAGGTGGTCTAATTTCATTTTTTGCATGTATATTGTCTAATAAATTTGCTTTACTACAATGCTGCTGTCTGTCACTCCTTTGAATTCTATCCTACAAGACTGACAAAAAAACAGCTCTGGTGTTTCTGGTGCCTATAACCATCACAGCTTTCACCATCACATGAAACTGATATGTGGAGGAGTTCTGAATCCCTCAAATTTAAAATAATGCCTTAATATAGGCCTATATCTCCTGACCGGTTTGGCTCAGTGGATAGAGTCGGCCTGTGGACTGAAGGGTCCCAGGTTCGATTCCGGTCAAGGGCATGTACCTTGGTTGCGGACACATCCCAGTGGGGAGTGTGCAGGAGGCAGCTGATCGATGTTTCTCTCTCATCGATGTTTCTAACTCTCTATCCCTCTCCCTTCCTCTCTGTAAAAAATCAATAAAATATATTTTTTTAAAAATAGGCCTATATTACTTTAGTTCATCAATTTTCAACCAGTGTGCTGTAAATAAATAAATAAATAAATTTAAACATGCAATATCTGACTATTTAGCCAGGGGCACTGACCTCTTTCCCCTTAGATTATCAAATTTTAAAAAAAAAGTGAAAATGGCCAACTCAACAATAGTCATCTGGTATGAATGAAAAAAAAATTATTTGTTTTGTCAGATCACACAAAAAAATATTTTGATGTGTCAAAGAATCTTAGTAATTACTTTATGTGTGCAATGAGATGAAAAAGATTGCAAATCATTGCTATAACTTATAAAATCATACATTATATAATCTAAGTACAAACTCCCCACTTGCACCCCCAATTGCAAATGAGCACTTGAAGCCAATAACTAAAGGATTCAAGGTTGTACAATCAGTTACCAGACATAGTAGGAATAGCTCTTGAAATAATTGTTTTCATAAACACATAATTTAGAAGTGCCTAGAAAGACTTGAATGTTCTCTAATTAAAATACTTGCTGGGGGGAAAAAAGGTGGTTGGAAAAAATATACATCAGGTGTTTCTTTACCCTCTCAAGCTCAAGATGCCAGCAGCTGAACAGGACAAGGGCTCAAGGGCTCAAGGGCTAAAAGGAGTTTACATGCTTTATGGGGAGTCTAATGGTAACAGTCTCAAGGGAGGAAAATCCTCACAGTTTAAAATGATCTCATTAAAACCTCCCTGGCAATTGGAAAGGGCCAGAGAAAATTGCTATTGGATTCATAATAATAATGTAAAAAAATATTCTCACTAATGTACCTTTGTGCAGCATAAGATGGTCAATTATGCCTGGCTGACTTGGCTTAATGGTTGAGAGTCGACCTATGAATCAGGAGGTCACAGTTCGATTCCTGGTAAGGGTATATGCCTGGGTTGCGGCCTTCTCTTGTGGGGCATGCAGGAGGCAGCCAATCCATTAATGATTCCCTCTCATCATTGATGTTTGTATCTCCCTCTCCCTTCCTCTCTGAAATCAATAAAAAATGTATATATACATATTTTTTTAAAAGGATGATCAATTATAACATTCCCCCCACCAACTGAAAAGAATATTTAAGTGATAGGAAAAAGTAAGTCTAAATAGCACAGGAGAAATGCTACCAAGGCCTGACTAACGGTATTAGGGATTAAATTAATACAAAAGCAAATTGTTTTATAACCTTATTTATGACCCTATCTTTGCCAGTAACACTGTTTATGCAATATAAAATTTATGCCTCTTCAGGAAGTATTAGAATCAAAAGAAAAAAATACTGCACAAGATAAAACAATAAAAATGTTTTATCAAAAATATTAATATTTAATTATAAATCATTGCTGAGTGTTATTTGTGCGTTTCTATTTTTATATCAGATAATGGAAATGGAAACTGATTACAAATAGAGGCTGATTCCATGCTACAAAAAGCACATCTCCCACAGCTCTACACCTGTACCTCAACGTTATTTCAGCCGAGTTTACTGTATGCAAAACACCTTGACTCAGCAAGCCAGCCAGTGAGGCAATGATAAGAAATTCTGGCCAAAGTTGACTCCTAAAGGCAACAACTAAAGAATACTTTATACTTATTATTTTATAAGATCATTAACTCTTTTAGATATTAAAAATATTTCATGTGCTGCTGGCTAATTATACCAGAGAAGGCCTTATCCGTTGGTCCTCACAAGCCTTTTACTGGTGTCCCCTCCAATAATTTGAAAGACCATGTTCTTTTCTCTTACTAAAATTTTATGTGGTTGCAAAATTAAAAGTATCTGGCATATCATAAACATTAAATTCAAAATAAAATGGTTGTTCCCCTTCTAAGTACATCTGATGAATAAAGTCCACCATTAAGTTGATGCCCACCAAGGTCCATTTAAATATATGTGTAAGTAAACTCTTTTTTAAGTTGTAAATGTTGTTATTCATTTTTCTCTTTGAACTTGTATTTACAATTCCCACTCAAGATTATCCTTATGAACTATGATTTTATGCTTGAAAGGTTTACTGTTGCTCTTTGTTGATCAGCCTATACTGTTTTTAGCTTTGAAATAAGGAACCTAAAACTGAAGATCCTAATGACTTTGATTAAATTTTGTTTAAGCCTTGGCCAGTGTGGTTCAGTTAGCTGAGCACTGTCCTGTGCACCAAAAGGTGGTAGGTCTCATCCCGGGTAGATGTTTCTCTCACATGGATAGTTTCTCTCTCCCTAAAATCAAGTTTTAAAAAATATGTAGTTTCAAATCCTGGCTCTAGAAATAATCAATCTCTCTCTCTCTCTCTCTCTCTCTCTCTCTCTCTCTCTCTCTCTCTCTCCCTCTCCCTTCCAAGTCTTTTCCTCAGATAAACAGCAACCCCTCAGTCAGCAGAGGACAGGAGCCCAAGCCTGACAAGGTCTGGACCTCTGGCAGGCTAGAGATAACATCTTGACCTAAGTTATGTTTCAGCTCCTGAGCCCTAAGGAGGAACCACCGCCTTTGGTACTTTCCCATGAGACTTGGCAGAGGGACTCTGGAATAGACCTCAGAGCTGTCCTCAAGACCTGAAGAGATGTTTTATTATTCTTACCTCCCCATTGAGCAATCAGCTTCCAGTACATGCCTGAACCCCCAACCCATGGTGCTTTGTGATTCTGCCCTATAGAATCTGGAACCTCTAGGCCATCAAGGAGTTTGGGCTTCTGAGCATCAGCTTCCCATTCTCCTGGGTGGTGCCATTCATTATAAAATAGCATCTTTCTCCACTGCAATTCTTCCTCTCTAGTGTTTGGTTCCCCCAGCTCTGGGCAAATGACCTCTTTCTGTTCCATAAAAAACTGTGGAACTGCTCCTATATTTGAGGTTTTTATACTTCTGCAGTTGCAGCATAAATATTCTGGATATCTAAAAAGTATGAATTTTGTTTATAAAGTGAAGGAAAGGTAAATAAGAAAGGAGATGGGACAGGGGAATCCCACAGCAAGTATATCTTCAGGCCCACCAGCTTTAGAAGTGATATATAGTAAGTGAGAATCTGAAAACTGCAAAGGAACAATGAATGCTCCCATACACCTTGGAAATGGACAGGCATTCTGGTTTGAAGACCACTGTCCTAAATAAAGCCCCCACTCCCATGAATCTGGTCATCAGCTTGAAGAATTTAGCAACTCATTCTGCCATTCAGCCAATGTAAAAAGCACTATAGAACCTCATAAATGAACACGAATTTAATTGGCTTAAATTAAATTTGTTAAATTTCATAAATTTAACCTGATTATTCTATGTTTTATATTATTGATTGTAAAACTGAAAGAAAAATAATCCACACCAAATATAACTACTAACCTTATTGAGTTCAGTAAACTGTCTAAGGCCCAATGGAACAAAGTATAATCTTAAATAATCAAAACAGAATCAAATAAGCAAAAATGCAGTCTAATGAGTAAAAAGAGCCAAATGCTTTCTCTGGAGATTTTAAGATCTCTGCTTATAATGAGGAACAAATGGCTCTTGGTACCAGGTTAGCTACCAGTTTTTTTTGTGTTGTTTTTTTTTTAAATCCCACAACCAACTTAAAACAACTATAAAATCATTAGCAACTTCAAAAACTTAAATAAATACAAAGAATCCTCTGAGTTTCTCTACAATGCTGTCAACCCTTGAATTATTTTTCTTTTTAACAGATCCCCTTTGGACCTGCAACATTTCTTGTAAATTCGACAAATATATAAGGTTTTGTTTTTCCATAAGGAGCACCTGGAACTCCTAATTTTTTCACTATTTTTTAGATCTTTTTTATTTTCTAGGTGCAGAACTTGTTACTATTTTTATTGACCAAGTAGTTTAGAACTAGTCAATTAAGTCTCTGATTATCATAAAGTTCTTGTCAACATTTTAAATATTTTGATAAACCTGTTTGTTAAATATTTGCTGTGTTCTTTGACATAAATGAAATACAAGTTCCCTCTCGTTATCTATACTTCTTTAAGTATTGGAACAAAAACTAAAAAGACAACTTTAGCTATGAATATTTAATAATATATACTTTATCAACTATAGAAAGGGCATATAAAAATTGTTACAGTGTAACATCTAAGTTGCAATTAATGATAATTCATTTTGAAAAAAAGAAACACACTTAGTGACATTATAATTTCAAAAGCCTCAGTAATGTTTGATACTTAGAATCAGTATTATTTAAACTTCCTATGGAGAAAACTAAGTATTTTTCACATTGTGAATTGTAGGATTTTTAAAGTAAATTTGATGCTAAGTTAATTTTGTGTTTCTGTCTTTAATCATGTATAATTGACTTAAAAAGCTTAATTCCATTAAAAATCTACAAAACTGAAATTTATGTTTATTTTCAAAATGAGGATAGTTACTTTATCAGTAATAAGGAAGGTTATATTTTCCTGTTAAAGAAGTTATAAAATATTTTTCTACATATAAATATGCTTTCTTGACTCTTTAGGATATATCTTTAGGTAAGTAGCAAAAGGACTCACTTTATTTTTAATTAACAATGACCTGCAATTTAATAGAAATGAAGTTCTGAACTTAAAGTCATCATGAAACAATGAGCAAAAACTTGAGTCATATAAAGGGTTATTTTTTATTTATTTGTTTAAGTCTTTATTGTTGAAAGTATTACATATATCCTCCTTTTTCCCTCATTGACCTCCCCTAGCCCACCCCCCTCCCACACCCCTGGCGATCACCAACCTTGAATCCTTGGAAAAAATACCACTTGGTCATGGTGTATGATCTTTTTAATATATTGCTCGATCTGATTTGCTAATATTTTGCTGAGGATTTTAGTATCTGTGTTCATCAGGGATATTGTCCAGTAATTCTCTTTCTTTGTAGTGTCTTTATCTGGTTTTGGAATTAGGATAATTCTGGCCTCATAAAAAGAGCTTGGGCCCTAGCTAGTTTGGCTCACTAGATATAGCATAAGCCTGGGGACTAAAGGGTCCCCAGTCCAATTGCAGTCAAGGGCAAATGCCAGGGTTGTGGGCTCAATCCCCAGTAGGAGGTGTATAGGAGGCAGCTTGTCAATGATTCTCTCTCATCATTGAGTTTCTATCTCTCACTCCCTCTTCTCTTCCTCTTTGAAATCAATAAAAATCTATATATATAAAAGCCAAGTGACCAGAACACAAAACAACCGGAACGACCAGTCGCTATGATGCACACTGCAGTGGCCAATCGGCCTGTTCAGGGCCCCAATCAGCCACCACAACTGCTGTGGCCCCTCCCCCCGGCCAGCCCCGCCCCCGATCACCCCCCAATCTGGGGCAAGGCCGGCCAGATGACCGTGGCCCCCAGCCTACTGGGCCGGCTGGACCATACCCATGCACAAATTCATGCACCAGGCCTCTAGTATGTATATATATTTAATAGAGCTTGGAAGTGTTCCTTCTTTTTTGGGTTTTTTTGGAATAGTTTGAAGAGTATAGGTGTTAGATGTTCTTTGAATGTTTGGTAAAACTCCCTTGTGAATCCTCTGGACCAGGACCTTTGTTTGCTGGGATCTTTTTGATTACTGCTTCTATTTCCTCAATTGTTATTGGCCTATACAGGTTTTTTCATTCTTTCTGATTCAGTTTTGGGAGATTGTATTTTTCTAGGAATTTGTCCATTTCATCCACATTTTCCAGCTTGTTGGCATATAGTGGTTCATAGCAGTTCCTTACAATCCTTTGTATTTCTGTGGTATCAGTGGTTATTTCTCAGCTTATGTTTCTCATTTTATTTATCTTGGTTCTCTCTCTTTGTTTCTTGATGAGTCTGGCTAACGGTCCTTTAATCTTATTATCCTTTCAAAGAACCAGCTCTTGGTTTCATTGATTTTTTTTTTTTTTTTTTTTAGTCTTTGTCATTTATTTCTGTACTAATGTTTTTTATTATTTCCTTCCTTCCTCTTACTCTTGGCTTTTCTTGTTCTCCAATTTTTTAAGTTGTAGGATTTAATAGTTAATTATTAATTTTTCTTGTTTTTTTGAGGTAGGCCGATAGTGCTACGAACTTCCCTCTCAGGACTCCTTTTGCTGTATCCCAGAGATTTGGGGTTGTTGTGTGTTCATCTTCATTTGTTTCCAGGAAGTTTTTTATTTCTTTCTTGATCTCATTGGTAACCCATTCATTGTTTAATAACATGCCATGTAGCCTTTATATGTTTGAATGTTTTTGAATGTTTTTACTGTAGTTGATATCTAATTTCACTCCATTATGATTTGAGAGATGCTTGATATGATTTCAATCTTCTTGAACTTATAGAGACTTCTTTTGTGCCCTAACATGTGGTCTATCTTGGTGAATGATCCATGTGCATTTGAGAAGAATGTATATTTTGCTTTGTGATGAAATGTTCTATAAATGTCAAATAAATCCATCTCATCCAGTGTGTCCTATAGAGACACTATTTCCTTTTTAAATTTTTGTCTGGAAAATCTATCCAGGGAAGTCAGTGGGGTGTTAACATCCCCTATTATGACTGTACTAGAGGCCTGGTGCACAAAATTTGTGCACTCAAGGGGGTCCCTCAGCCCAGCCTGTGCCCTCTCACAGTCCAGGAGCCCTCAGGGATTGTCCAACTGATGGCTTAGGGGAGCAGGCCTAAGCTGGCAGTCAGACCACGGAGGCGGGAGAGGCTCCCACCACCGCCACTGCACTCACCAGCCATGAGCCCAGCTCAGGGCTTCTGGCTGAGCGGCGCTCCCCCTGTGGGAGTTCACTGACCACCAGGGGTCACCTCCTGCTTCGATCGTCTGCCCCCTGGTGGTCAGTGCAAATCATAGGGACCGGTCATGCTGCTGTTCGGTCTATTTGCATATTAGCCTTTTATTATATAAGATTGCTGTTGATCTCTTCCTTAAAGTCCTCTGGACATTTTTTATACATTTAAGTGCTCCTATCTTGGGTGCATTTGTTTACCAGGGTTTTATCCTCCTGGTGGAGGCACGAGAGAGATAAAAGGTAGGCAGCCTAATTTTCTCTATGATCTTATTTTATATGTTTATCTTTTTGAATAATGGAATGTTTCAGTTAGAAGAAACTAAGAGATCTTTTTAGTCGAAGTCTCCTTCATTTTACAGATGGGAAAACTGAGTTCAGCAAGGCTAAGTAATTTGTAATTATTTATTGACAGCTAGAACAGAATCCAAAGATAACAAAGAGCTTTTAAGTTAAAATAAAGAGAGAGAGAGAGAGAGAGAGAGAGAGGGAGAGAGAGAGAGAGATGAAATTGAGCATATTTCTGTAACTGCTCTAACTGGGGCTTTTTCTTTGAAAAAGAAATCTATTTAAAGTTAAATAGAAAGTCCTTGTAAATGACAAGATTTCTTCAAGATGGTTCACTGGAGAGGGGCTGTTTAAGTCATAGATTTCCCCCTATGCCAGCCCCAAAAACCCAATTCTTAGAAAGAAATTATATTAATATACTAAATAATATCACTGTATTAAGCATTGACTATTTCTATTCCTGTAACAGCCATTTAAATTTGATACTACATCTGTTAGTTTACTTTCAGTTTTGAAAACCATTCAAGCTTAGGAATTTCATTCTCAGACTCATGAATTTAGGTTGAAGAAAATGTCATCATAATCTCTGCCTGTCTCAGAGATATAAGGCCTCTACTGATAAAATAAATGGCTCATTCTGTCATTGTGACAGCTATAACAAGTGACAGCTCTCTTAAGACTGAATACTTATTTTAGTAGAAATAGTAAAAAAAAAATAATAGTAATTGGATGGTTTAGGTGATTTTTCTTTAAAAATAAGAAAAGACTTAATATACCAAGAAAAGTATAGTTGTAATTTGATTCCAATCTTAACCCCTCATCAATGAATCAATGTATACTTTATATTTTTTCCAATGTGTATTTTAGACCAGTGTTTCTATCATTGATATTTATATAAAACAAGGAACTCCACGGTTTAAAGAGGAGCATTTCCCGATTAATATTGATATGAAAATTTCAGACCTTCCTTCCAGGTATGTACATGGAGGTCATTGTGGGATATTGTTGTTACCTACTCTAAGCCTTGAAGGGAAGGCAAATGATTTAAATGTGGAAATGAGTCAAATCAAAAATTTTGATTACATATAGAAGATACAATAAACTTCACAACGGGGTTACAATAACTATTTAAACGTAATTTTTTAAAATTTAGAAACATTAGCCTGACCAGAGTGACTCAGTTGGTTGAGTGTCATCCTGTGCACCAAAAGGTTGCTGGTTTGATCCTGGTCAGGCACATCCAGAAAGCTACCAATTGATGTTGCTCTCTCTCTTTCTCTCTTCCCCCCTCTCTCCAGTAACAATTTAAAAAATTAGGAACATTAAATTTATTATGAAAATAAGTTTGCATTTGATCAAAAGTACTTCTAATTCTACATATATTCATCTCAGTTTTACAAATAATAAACTAAAATTATTTTTAAATGTAGAAAAAGCCACTTCATGAAGACGGTTCTTTTTACTAAGGGAAAGAATAGGAGAAAAATGTCTTAAGTTATCCAGGTAAAGGTAAATAACATACATTTTTAGATTACTATAGTAAGCATTTATTTCTATCACAGTATCACACTAATAAGGTAGTCATGGGAATGGTGTATAGTGTAAGATATAAGCGAGCCAAGGAGATCTAGGCTCATTTTATCATGTACTATAATAGAGGGCAAAGCTAGTTAAACAGATGGCACTCAGGATTTCTCAATGAATTCAGCATCTGTGTGTACATGTTGTATAAATGCCAATTAAAATCTGTCCGACTAAATTTACATCCCTTGCTGATAGAAAGTAAGCCAATCTTGCTGGCTCAGGATCAAGGTTAAACTTAATCAACTGCTGAACTTGCAGCAAGTTGCTTTTGACTGTGCAGAAATTCCCATTGAAATAATAAAAACAGAACTCTTATTGATTTTTATTTACTTACCTTCATAACTCACTTCTAAAGCCTTGGATAAGAGCTCAAAGGGAAAAGTTATTATCTGTATGGCTTGGCCTACTACACTTTTAATCACATGTCTAACAAATACCTCTTTGATTAAAATGTCTGCCTGAATAAATTTTTCTGTCCCCTCTTTGCAACTTCCTAGTTGAGATAATTTTGTTTTAAAATCATTGTTTCAAAATGAACTAAAAGATAAAAATACATGTAGCAAGCAGTCTATCATTTATATAGGAAAAAACAGGTATTTATTCACTCTACTTATATTTATTTCTTAAAATTATGCATTTAAGCTGTTATCTAAAAGTGTGATTGCCGGGCCAGCTCTTTGAGCTCTTATCCAAGGCTTTAGAAGTGAGTTATGAAGGTAAGTAAATAAAAATCAATAAGAGTTCTGTTTTTATTATTTCAATGGGAATTTCTGCACAGTCAAAAGCAACTTGCTGCAAGTTCAGCAGTTGATTAAGTTTAACCTTGATCCTGAGCCGTATGAAGCAGGAGATCATGGTTCAATTCCTGGTCAGGGCATATGCCCAGGTTGTGGGCTCCATCCCCAATGTGGGACATGCAGGAGGCAGCTGATCAATGATTCTCTCTTATCATTGACTAGAAGCCCAGTGCACGGATTCATGCACTGGTAGGGTCCCCAGGCCTGGCCTACGCCCTCTTGCAACCCTTGACTCCTTGGGGGATGTCAGAGAGCAGATTTCAGCCCAATCCTCGCAGGCCAGACCGAGGGACCCCACTAGTGCACAAATCCATGTAGTGGGCCTCTATAAGATCTTTGGTTAATCTCTTCCCGCCCTCCCCACTCTCCCCTTCCCTCTAAGATTTATCAGTCTGTTCCATGTTTCCATGCCTGTGGTTTCAGCTCCTGCATTGAGCCCTTGCCCCCTAGTGGTCAGTGCGTGTCATAGTCAGCCAGTCAGCCAGTTGCTTAGGCTTTTACATATATAGATATTTCTCTTGCTCTCTCTTACTCTCCTTTCCTCTCTAAAATCAATAAAAATATATTTTTAAAAAGTGATGAAAAAATCCATTATCATAAATATACTTAGATTTTGATATTTAAACTTCTCACAGAAACATATGTTTGTAAAATAAAATGGTTAAAGAAGGAGTTTACGGTGTTACTATTCTATGATTTTCTGACATAACAGATTTAGACAGAAAAAAAAGTCATGATGGGTAGGCTTATACCACACTCAGTGTGTGTAGCAGACAAGCCCCAAAACTCATCATTTTTTTTTTATCAGTTATATCTTCCTCCCTCTACTCACCCTTACTAAACTGTATCTGGAACATAGTAGGTACACAACAATGCTGGATGCTGAATATCTCTATAACACAGTTCAGGATACACTACCCCAAAATATAGCACTTTGATATTAAGCTGAGGAATTTGAGAAATAGTAGCCAGTTTCTCTGACCTTGCCCTTCACCCCTGAAACAAGTCACAAGACCCTCATGTGAGGGGTGTCCTCCCTGGTCCTGGAGGAAAGGAACATCATCATCTCTATAGATGAAGGGCCACCAGGAGGAATCAGAACAAACAGGCCTTCCCTCCTCTCTCCTCTCCTGTTTACTGTTCTCACTTCATACGCTTCATTCTATCATGGTTTTCCAAGACTTTCCACACTTCACTAACCTAGTATAAACATGCTCAGATTTAACTGCTCTTTTGGTTCTTCATTTTCTGATGATGTCTCCCATGTCATATAAAACTTATATTAAATTAATCTGTCTTTTGTCAATCTAATTTATAGGGACCCAGCTGGAGAACCTAGATGGGTAGTAAGAAAAAGAATGTTCCACTCCTACACACATCTTATTAGTTTTAGGACTGAATTGATTTAATATTGGGTCTCATTTCCATCTTGGTATATTCACTAAGCTTCAACATCTTCTTTAGCTCTGCATACCTGGGTTCCATATTGCTTCTTTCACAGGAAGGAGAGACAAAGATGTTTTAGAATGAACAAAATAGCTCTGGCTGGTTTTGCTCAGAGGTTAGAGTTTTGGCCCTAACAGACTGAAGGGGATTTCCAGTCAAGGGCATGTACCTTGGTTGCAAGTTCATCAGCCCCTGTGGGGACACATGTGGGATCCAACCAATGAAAGTATCTCTATCACATCGACGTTTCTCTCACCAACTCCCCCCGCCCCCACTCCTCCCTCCCTTCTACTCTCTCTAGAAATCCATGGAAAAAATATCCTTGGATGAGGATTAAAAATTAATTAATTAATTAAATGAAAGCAATAAATAGAATGAACAAAATAATCTAGTTAACCCCTAAAACCTTGCAGGTGTGGTAATTTTTATGTTCATTTTCTAAATTAATAAGTTTGCCCAAGGAATTGTAGCTAGTACAATTATGATAGGGTGGCCTAGCCTAGGTATATGATATTGCACAGCCAAGTTTTTTCCATTTATCCACTCACTATCACTTACTTCAGCTCTGATGCTACACCTGGTCATGAAAGCTACAACAACAGAAATTGCACAATTTAAATATCCCTACCATCTTTACTGTTTTCAAGGATCACGGTGATCCTTTAAGCAAGGCTTAAATAGATAACTTTTTAAATGTTTTATTCTTTATTGTAACAAAGATACTTGCTGCCGAAACCGGTTTGGCTCAGTGGATAGAGCGTCGGCCTGCGGACTGAAAGGTCCCAGGTTCGATTCCGGTCAAGGGCATGTACTTGGGTTGCGGGCACATCCCCAGTGGGAGATGTGCAGGAGGCAGCTGATCGATGTTTCTCTCTCATCGATGTTTCTAACTCTCTATCTCTCTCCCTTCCTCTCTGTGAAAAATCAATAAAATATATTAAAAAAAAAAAAAGATACTTGCTAACACATTCTTTAATGGGAAATCTTAGTCTATCACTGGAAAGTATCTGAGGAAACTCACTTTAACTTCTGTATCCTGATAAACATTAGTTTTTATAAAATAAATAGGAAAATAAATATGCAGTTCAAATTTCATCATTTGCTCAACAGAAGTTTAAAAACAGTAATAATTAATGTCAATAGTTGCTAAAATGACTAAAATAACTCTATTTACTATGTGAAGGTAAAAAGATTCAGAATAAACCTATTTGCTAAGTATGAATGATGTAAGAATGTATTAAGTATTTTCCATTTTAAAAAATTCTGCCAAATATACATTTAGTCAATATCCACTGGTTATTTAAGTTTTATAAGACAAATTATAAAACTTAAACTTTACTTAAAATTTTCATTAATTGAAGAGTGGATTTTTTTCAGTTTTCCTATGTTTAGTATGTGATATTTCTGATTCTTATGTGTTCTATGATTTGAAGAAATGCATTTATATGTACATATCCCTTTGCACAGAATGCCAGTTTGTTCCCATCATGAAACAAATCTGATTAATTGGTAAACTATCCAATAAAATTTTATCTTTTAGTCAGCTTAACCTAACAGTTTTTTCCACTAAATTACCCAGATGAACACAAATCTTGGACAATTATGTCCTCCTAGCTCATGTGAGTAGTTACTAGGGTGGAAAATTGCATCAAGTATGAAGGTGCAGATGTTCATTTTCAGATGACCAGACAAAATGGGGGGGAGGGGTCTGTTCTTTTCCACACTGAATTTTACTTACATAATACATTTTGCTCTATTTATACTTTTCTATTAGAAACACCTCTTTATATTTCTGAAATATAAGCAAAGTAATTAAAATAAAACGAGACAGGTGAGACTATTAAATCATGCATTAGAGTACTTGAGTTATTTTCTTTGAGTTAGCACTTTACTCCACATCCAATAATGCAGTCACCACTCTGTACAAAGAGGCAAAGTTACAGCATCTGGCCCCATATATGAGCAAAGATTGTTCTTCAACTTCCCAAGAACAAGACACACACTATCCCAGCTTTAAAGTGCTCAGGCTTTTCTCTTGAATAAGCTTGCCTTGTTTCCTTTGGTGTTCTTTCATGCTACTTCACTATACTTTAGTATTCTGGCCCTAGTTTTGCTGTTGTTCACTGCAGAACCAGTTTTGGCCTTACTTTAAAAAGTGTTTTGTTTTGTTTTGTTTTGTTTTTCTCAGCTGCCTTGGCTATGCATTAGCCAGTTTCAGTGGGCAAGGCTGGTTCCACAGTTTTCAGTGGTTGAGAACTTAGCATCTGTTTCATAGGACTGAGGGAGTAGCTAAGTACAGAACCAGCATTTCTGTAGGCTTGCCGTTTATGCACAATTCTACCCTTCTGAACTTAAAACACTAATGGGGTCAAAATCTTATCCTATGGTTACATGTAATATTTCATTACACTATATACATGTTATACCCATTTATTTGTATCATCTCTATTCCCTACCCATCTAGGGTCACAAGAAATCCTTAGTCCATAGCACCTAAAGTAGCATCAAAGACATAGTAGATGCTCAATAAATATTGTTCAATGAATGACTGAAGGAATGACCTTGCATTACCCATCAGGGACTCCACCTTGTGAAGGAATCCTTTAACAGAGTTTCAATGAGGAATTCACCCTTGGTGGCCTTTAAAGATAATTATACAAGCAAATAAACCTATGGTTACTACTGGCAAAAATACACTCACCAGCCAACATGGTATTCCCCCCCCCTACAAATCTACACTAATAAAAGAGAAACATGGTAATTAGCATACGACCGCTACCCTTTTCATTGGCTAATCAGTGAGTATATGCAAATTAACTGTCAGCCAAGATGGCGGCCGGCAGCCAGGCAGCTGGAAGCGAGCATGAAGCTTGCTTGCTGCAGTGAAGGAGGACTCCAACATTCCCCGCCTGCGCTGCCGGCCTCTGAGCTACAACTCTAAGCAACTATGTACTATGTTGCAAACATAGAAGATAAACAAAACCCCAGAAACCGGCTTTCAGTCAGCCGGGCTTTAGCAACATTGTATCGATGTTTTCAGCAGCCAGGCCTCAGACCTAAGCTGGCCCAGAATGAAAAAAAAAAAAAGAAAGACAACAAGGAGCGGTTGGAAGCTTCAGTCACTCGCTTCGGGAAAACAGCCCTCAGCCCCTCACCCAGACTGGCCAGGCACCCCAGTGGGGACCCCCACCCTGATCCAGGACACCCTTCAGGGCAAACCAGCCGGCTCCCACCCGTGCACCAGGCCTCTATTCTATATAGTAAAAGGGTAATATGCCTCCCAGCACTGGGATCAGCATGACAGGGGGTAGCGCCCAAACCCCCTGATCGCCCTGTGGCTCTGTGTGTGACAGGGGGGAGTTCCCCAACCCCCTGATCCGCCCTGCTGTGTGTGTGACAGGGGGTGGTGCCCCAACTCCCCTATCGGCCCTACTCTGTGAGTGACAGCGGGGAGCTCCTCAACCCCCGGATGGGCCCTGCTCTGTGCGTGACGGGGGGAGCTCCTCAACCCCCTGATCAGCCCTGCTCTGTGCATGACAGGGTACGGAGCCCCAACACCCCTGATGGGTCCTGCTCTGTGCATGACAGGGGGTGGCACTGAAACCTCCCCATTGACCCTGCCTTGAGTGTGACAGGGGGCGGTGCCCCAACCCCCCAATTGGCCCTACCCTGAGCGTGACTGAGGGTGGCATCGCAACCTCCCGATCCGCCCTGCTCTGTGCATGATGGGGTGGCGCCCCAACTCCCCAATCGGCCCTGTTCTGAGCCCGACCAGGGGCTGCACCTAGGGATTGGGCCTGCCCTCTGCCACCCGGGAGCAGGCCTAAGCCAGCAGGTCGTTATATCCCGAGGGGTCCCAGACTGCGAGAGGGCACAGGCCGGGCTGGCCCCCCCTCCCCCCGAGTGCACAAATTTTTGTGCACCAGGCCTCTAGTCTATATAATAAAAGCCTAAGCTACCATTATGGCGGAACGACCAGAACAACCAGTTGCTATGATACACATTGACCACTAGGGGGCAGACGCTCAATGCAGGAGCTGCCCCCTGGTATCAGTGTGCTCCCACAGGGGGAGCACTGCTCAGCGAGAAGCCGGGCTCACAGCTGGCAAGCGCAGCGGCAGTGGTGGGAGCCTCTCCAGCCTCCTCTCCGCGGCAGCACTAAGGAGTAGCAAACCAAGTGGTAAGGAGCAAAGGGTCCTGGACTGTGAGAGGAATGTCCGATTGCCGGCTTAGGGGGAGTGGGCCTAAGCTGGCAGTTGGACATCTGGTCACTCTGGTCAGATATCTGGGCCCCACACCCAGAGATTCGGAAATAAGTGTGGTAGGATGCAGCCCGGTGTTTCCACTATAGAGCCAAACTTGGGAACCACTCTTCTAAACCCACAATATCTGAAATAAGTGTGCAGCATTCCAGGTCTACATAAAGCAATCCATTGGTATGGGAGAGTAAAATCATTCTATTGATATGTATCTTTAATCCTTAAACTGTTAAATAAATTTCATATGATATTTTAAAATATACCTAATACTTTAGCACCAGTATACAATAGTACACAGTAAGTAAATTTATAAAAACTGTAGTGTACTTGCAAATATTTTTTACTAAAGAGGCATGTGAAAATTAAAAAGTTTGAAAATTTCTGCTATAAACTTTGTAGATCATCCTCTCTCAATTCACCTGTCTGCACATTGGTGTCCTTTCACCCTGCCTCCCCATCTCACTGGGCCATGTAATTATCCCACTGTAGTTATTTTCTGAAACATAAAATATGATCCTGTCACTCCCTTGCTTTAAAATCTTTATTGACTCCAAATTCTTTATTGATTGCCTCATTTAACTTCAAGTTGATCTTTTATCTAAGTAACCTATATATAAAAAACACACAAGTTAAATACTTAATATGGCTTACAAGTGCCCCCACAGTGTCTCTTCAAGCTCCACAGCCTCACTTCTCACCTCTCCATCCTCACATCCAATGCTGCAATATTTTCTCTGTTATATACATATATGCATGTCCCTTTGCACACTTGATTTCCTCAGTCTACAACAGGTTTTTCCTTCCTTTCCACCTCATAAACCTCTGTTTAATATGCAAAAGACAGCTTAAACAGTTCTGTTCTAAAAGATTCTAGGATTTCTCAAGACAGTATTAAGTAAATGTTTACTGGAGTATTTATCACACTATACTACAACCACTATCATGCATTTCTGTTAGCTCCTATTAAATATTGAGATCCTCAAAGACTAAAATTGACTGCTTCATCTTAATATTTTCTCAATATTTTGCACTGAGATAAGTATCCCCTGGTGGCTTTACGTGTACCTACTGAATCAACTCATTCAGTTTTTCAATAAATATTTTAATTGTTCACTATATGCCAGGAATTATAAATATATAAGAATGAAAAATTATTCTGCCTAAATAAAATAAATAATGAATTTGAAAAATGAATGTTTGTTATAAGTAAAATCACAAAAAAATAGCCTTCGCTAAAACAAACCAATAAAAAAATCAATTCTGTTTTCTTCCCCATAATAGGAATTCACTATTTTTTTTTTTCAATTACAGTTTACGTTCAATAATATTCTGTATTAGTTTCAGTGTACAGCATAGTGGTTAGATAACCATACATAGCTATTACATTATTATTGATTATAATAGGAATTCACTATTAATAAAAGCTCTTCACAGCTACTGCACAATGATAAATTATTTTCATAATAGCAATTTTGAGGAAATTCAAGATTCTAAAGTGTTATCTTTATCCAAGATTAAATTATGTCTATTACACTTTTTGTTTTTACTGCATTTTGGGATATTCTAACTGCAGGAAAAATTCAGACTTAAAGGAATAACAGTGTGAGAAGAATAAATCCATCACTTTATATATGGAAAAACAGATTAATAACAGTAAAATGCCTGTCCTTTTATCATGCAACTAGTTAATAACTAAAGTGCTGGTATCATATCTCCTAAGATTGCACTCCTTAGATCAACCAAATGACTTCTCTCTGGTGAACCAGTATATCTGGTCCCAGACTAAATCATGCTGAATTATAGCTTGCTGTTCAAAAACAGAACATTATTATGAATAAAACATTGTTCTCTCATTGTAACTTGAGAAATATAAAACATTATTATGGCTCTATGAAATATTAAGTGGTTTTGAACTAACTCAGGTTTTTAAGCATCAAAAACAAGAGTGGGGGAGGCAGCCAATTAGTTTTTCTCTCTAATCATTGATATTTCTATCTCTCTCTCCCTCTCCCTTCCTCTCTGAAATCAATAAAATATTTTTTAAAAACACACACAATAAAACAAGAGTGATTGCTAGAGAATGGTACCTAATTAAACAGAAAGATATTTCATATAATAGGTTTATAATTCTTTAAAAATGCTAGCATATGTAAGCATTATCAGTATATAACAACTGTAACCAAAACATTAATGATCAGTCATACAGAGATTGAGAGTTGTAGCTTAGGTTAGCTGAGTTTGAGCGTGGATTCAGGGTCCAAACACCTACTTACTACTGACTGCCTCAATTTCCTAATTATAGAATAAGAAGAGAAATAGTAATTATTCATTGTTATAACTAAATGAGATACCCATATAAAGCCCCCAAATCATTGATGGCACATTTCAAAACATTAAAGAAAGCTTAGCCATACTTATATTTATTACCAAACACAAAGAACCAGAATAGACAAATGATGAAGAGCACAGGCATTAAGTTCAGACAGGCAACAAGTCAATTTCTGGTTTAAAATGTTTAGCTATATGAACTAAAAAAATAATACTGTCTAATTATACAAGGCATAATAACTATATATATATATATATATATGTGAATTAATAAATGATAATGACAATGAATAAAACTGACCTGGAAATTTCTCACGATCAAGTTAAAAATGAATAAGGAACAAAATATGTATTGTATGTGTACAAAGAGTACCAGCAAAAAATTCTTATAAAAGTTATTTTATACAGATTACAATTAAAACTGAATATTAAATTAGCTTTATGCCTTAATTCCTTATCAAGTGACTCTGATGCCATTAGCCACTGGAGATGATCAGGGTTACTTAGTCAATAATTTAGGGAAGTTTTATTGTCTTTGGCTTCACTTTCTCATCTACAATGTGAGCATATTCACCTAGATAATTATTAAATTTCATTCCCACTCTATAATGTTTCAAAAGTTACTACAGCAGGGTCACCAGGCACAACGGCACAGGTGACTCAAAGCACAGGTACACCCAGCAAAGATAGAGAATGGGTCTGGGATGTGGCTTGAACTCCACTTGCCAAGTTGTGCTCAGGGTATGAACTGCCTAGAGAAGGAGTGTTTTGCATATATTGCAAAGGTACAAAATATTAAATTATAATCTATATTATAAAAGGCCAGTGGCCATAATGCTGTAACGACCAAATGACTGGTCACCAGAAGGTGCACTGATGGGTCTTTCGGGGCGGCAGGGGGCGGGGTCTTGCGCAATTTCACACGCTAGGCCTCTAGTCCTATAATAAAATGTTTGAGGTACATTATAAACACATTCTAATGAACTCACTCTTATGGGTTTATTTCTCATTCTTTAATCTGTTTAAAACAATTAACAAACTGTTCTACATTTCTTTATTTCTTAATTATTAAACATTTAATTTTCTTTAATTTCTGTATTTACCCCCATTCAAACTGAAAATAGTGCAATAATGCCACAATCACCTGTGAAATGGTGTCCTTGCTTGTGAAGCTCCAAATTCTCATAAACTTTCTTCCTTCCCCTATAAATGTACTGCCATTTATCCTTTTACTATCACTCCCCTCCCCTCAAAACACTGCAGAGTGTGTTGCTTATTTTTTTTTACTGTCTTTGCTTTCTTCTTATTCCTCCTATTCCTCAGACAGACCTGTTTTGTGTACTTGCCAATTACACAAATCTTACAAATTCTGCCTATGATTCAATTCCTCCTTACTTCACAATAACTAAGGAAATTACTTTCTCCCTCCCTTTTTTATTTTTACAATCTGGCTTAAGATAAACCTGATTCTGATTATTCCATGGATTTCTTAGCCCTAGTAATTTCCACATCCGTCCACCTCACGGTTTCATTGTAGCAGAATAATGTTAACAGTGTAGATTTATCCTCTGTGTACCTGCACTCATTTAGCTTTGTCCACAAAGCCTAATGAGTATATAAATGCCCTTTTCAAATCACAGATCTTTTATTTTGCTTCCTTCTTACCTCACCACAACTCACACAGGCAGTAGGCCAAAGAGGGCTGTTGGGTTTCAACAACTATATCAAAATCAGAATCAATATTTTCTTAAAGTGCCAATAAAAACAGATAGTTCTTATTATAAAACCCTTATTCCAGCAAATGTGCATAAATTAAATGAATGTGAACTACATTTATTTTGAAAATACACAAAATCGGCAAAGAGAAACAGATAAGAGCTCAAGACCTACTAGTATAGCCAGACTTCCTGATATGAAATTGGTTCCAATATTTACTACTTACTTTGTTCTGTTTGACTTCTCTTATCCTTCAGCTAAGGATAACTTATCCTTCTCCTCTTTTGAAAAGTAGGGTTAATATAATAGTGTTTATCCCATAAGTTTGACGGCATATATCTTTAAAAAGTGACATTTTTATGGCCACTTATTTAATGTGATTAAGTTTAATATGGTGCAGTAAATATCAGGAAAATATATTTATGAAACTGTTTTATAAAACAAGATTCAGTTAATTTCAATAATTATTTATTGATACTATTTTTAAAATTATCATTGAGTGCTTAGTATGTGTTAGGCCCATTGGGATCGGGCCTAAACGGGCTGTCGGACATCCCACTCACAATCCAGGACTGCTGGCTCCCAACTGCTTGCCTGCCTGATTGCCCCTCACTGCTTCTGCCTGCCACCCTAACCACTCCCCTGCCGGCCCAATTGCCCCTAACTGCCCTCCCCTGCCAGATTGGTCATCCCCAACTACCCTCCCCTGCCAGCCTGGTCACCCCAAAACTACCCTTCCCTGCCAGCCTGGTTGGCCCCAACTGCCCTCCCCTGTAGGCCTGATTGCCCCCAACTGCCCTCCTTTTCAGGCCTGGTCCCACCCATCTGCCCTCCTCTGCCAGCCATCTTGTCCCCACATGGGGGCGGCCATCTTGTATGTTGGAGTGATGGTCAATTTGTATATTACCTCTTTATTAGATTACTAGAGGCCTGGTGCACAAAAATTTGTGCACTCGGGGAGGGGGGGTGTCCCTCAGCCTGGCTTGTGCCCTCTCGCAGTCTGGGACCCCTCGGAGGATGTCCACCTGCTGGTTTAGGTCCACTCCCTGGGAATTGGGCCTAAGCTGGCAGTCAGACATCCCTCTGGCAGCCCGGGAGCCCTCGGGGGATGTCCACTTGCCAGCAGGGAGCAGGCCTAAGCTGCAGTAGGACATCCTTACCGCTGCTGAGAAGGTAGGAGAGGCTCCCACCACCACTGCTGTACTGGGAGCCATCAGCCTGGCTTGTGGCTGAGCAGAGCTCCCCCTGTGGGAGCGCACTGACCACCAGGGGGAAGCTCCTGCATTGAGCATCTGCCCCCTGGTGGTCAGTGTGTGTCATAGTGACCAGTCATTCCCAGTTGTTCTGCTGTTAGGGTCAGTTTGCATATTACCCTTTTATTATATAGGATAGAGGCCTGGTGCATGGGTGGGGGCTGGCTGGTTTGCCCTGAAGGGTGTCCCGGATCAGGGTGGGGGTCCTCACTGGGGTGCCTGGCCAGCCTGGGTGAGGGGCTGATGGCTGTTTTCAGGCTGGCCGCACCCCCTTTAGGGTGGAGGGTCCCCACTGGGGTGCCTGGCCAGTCTGGGTGAGGGGCTGAGGGCCGTTTTCAGGCTGACCAACCCCTCCCCCCCGGCGACGGAAGCTCCCAGCCTCTCCTTTTTTTCTTTTTTTTATTATTCTGGGGTTTATTTACCTTCTATAATTGAAACTTTGTTGCCTTCAGTGGAGCTCAGAGCCATCCGGGAAGCTCGGCTTCCTCCATCACTGGAGCAACCAAGCCTCCTGCTCGCTCAAGCTCTGTAGCTGCCGGCCGCCATCTTGGTTGGGTTAATTTGCATATAGTTGCTCTGATTGGCTGGTGGACATGGCTTAAGGTGTAGCGAAGGTATGGTCAATTTGCATGTTTGTCTTTTATTAGGTTAGATTAGATAGGATTCGATCCTCATGACATCACTGTGAGGTAGGTATTATTATCTTATTATTGTACAAATGTGAGAGCCAAGTCTTAGAGAAGTTAAGGAACTAAATCAAAGTCACAGAGTTAATAAGTGAACAAACCAGGATTTGAAATTAATTAGGCTTATGTAATTCCAGGGCTAGAATCCTAAATTAGTGGCTCTTAAACTTCAGCCTATGATCAGAACCACCTAGATGGCTGGATCAAATACAGACTGGGACCCATGCGGAGGGCTTTTGATGGAGTCACTCCTAGAGGAGGACCTAAGAATCTGATCTCTAAGAAGCTCCCAGGTGACACAGATGCTGCATCCACAGAACCAGGCTTTGAGAATCAGTGGCCTAACTTATTAAACATGATGGTTTGTTTAATTAAGTAACATATAATAAACTCATTAGCACTCCTATAGGCATACACCAGTATTTTAAGTTTGTTCTAATAAGACTATTCATAATGTTATCTTTTTTGATCTAGCATCTAAAAATTAACTATATAAATTGAAATTAAAGATAGCAAGTACATCGATGACTCCTTGGAATAGAACATACATAAAATAATATTTAATATAGTCAAAACCAAATACCATTTATTTAGTTGAAGTATTTCAGAATTTTTTAAATAATCTCATATGATTTTTGGAAGGAATATGTTACTGATTTATTAAAGGGAATGAGTTCATCCAAGGTACATAATAACCATAACTACTTTTACTTTGATGGGGTTGATTTTTGTCTGTTGATTCATAGTAAAAATCTGATTTAATACAAGTTGTTACTTATATGTGGGTTTCATCTACAATATTCACATGTACTGATTTTAGGACAAGTTTAAAAAATAGACTTCAAAAGGTCACTCTTAGAACCTGGAATATCCAGTGTTGCTAATTAAAATAATTAGATTTCTGATATCCAAATTCAGCTTCCACTTTTAGTCCAATTATATTGCATAGTTTTTAAGAAGCATTTACTACATTAATTTCTTCTGAAAACAGTACTGTCCCAGTTACTTACAATTGGAAATAACTCAAAATTATCTTATTGTTTACTATTTTTGGTTTTGTGCTTTTGTTTAAAACAAAAAAGCAATGGAAGTCTTGAGTACATCTGGTTCTACAATTATAAAATATTAGGGTTTATTCAAATTGGCAAAACTGACATAGCTAAACAAACCCTAAATTATCAGACATTAAACAATAATTGAAGAATTAGAAAAATAAATCTCTAAGCTACTCTATAATTTCATCATTATATAAATATATTACAGTTAGAATTAGACAAGATTTCACACTATAAAATTTTAATGTCATAACTAATTATAATATTTAGGAGAATAGGAAAAGAACTTACAGGGAAAGAACTATGAATGGACTCATTTCACTAACATAATATGGACTGGGCCCAAATACCAAGATATGAAAATCAGTATTGTCATCCAAAATAATAAACTTACTTAATAAGTTTAAATAAAGTGCTAAATTTGTTTCTAATGAGTGGTGATCAATCTTGGCAAACTAGACCACACATAAACAAAATTCAACAAGTCCTCACTGGCTTTGTGTTCCAGGGGACTGAAATGAATAAGAGCAAGAAAATCACTTTTAATGATGAAAATAAAGGTAGAAATTAAAGCTAAGATATTGATAATAGAATTCTCATTTCAAAAGCATTAATTTGGGCTTCAACTTTTGGCTCAAATTTGCCAATGATATTAGGGTTCAAATATGAGCTAATCTTTTAATGAATAATAATGAGTAGTTTTCCATAATCTCTCAGCATCATGGAATAAAGAAGCAATGGATTCATTGTCACTAACGATTTGTGCTGACATTTTAAGCAGACTAGATAACATTTCACATATAAGTAAAAACAAAGCACACCTTTAAAACATAAATTATAGGTGTCATTATATAGTATCAAAAATTCTCCACCATCTATTTTTACTACATCCTTTGGGAAATTACACATGGCTTGCCCTTTATCTTCAACACTTTCACACTCTTCATACCCTCTTGTCTTAAATAAAATCTAGTTAACCTGAGAGAACACTGGAAGGCTTTCACTCAGTCATCTTTCTAATGCTAGGAAGGAGTGCTAACATTTCCTTTTGAGCTCTCTGAGACTTTTAGTTCATTAATTTTATACTCTCAAGGAAAAAGCTTTCCCTCCCACTTTACAGCTCAAGCAATCCATTCAGGAAACTAGATACCTATTGCTTCTCATCATACTTTTAACCACCCCATCTGTTGTACCAGGAGTTGGACAACCCAGTCACATATATACTCCCCATACCTTCCCAAATTTTATCAATAGCCTGTTCTAGCTCAGCAGCTAGCTAGACAAATGACACATGCAAAAGTCCTAGCTTTTTGTTAAACTTTTATAATTATCTTAATCTCCACTCCATTGCAGCCTGTCCTCCAATGTCCACAAACCATAAACGTTGAATAGACTGAAGGCAGTTTGAACTTTAAAAGATAAGTTATTAAACTTATGACAGACAATCTTTTTCCAGTTTATTTCTCTCTTTATACCTCGTGTCAGGACACTAAAAGCTATCAAAACATCCAGATCATAGATGCCACTCCAACTCTTTTCTTTCTTTTCATATTATTCCTCTCCTAGATTTATAGTTTCTCCTATTCAGATTAGAATTCATGGTCCATTGCCTTAACTATTTCAATCAGCAAGGACATTCAGCTCCAAATTGCCAATGTTCCCTGCTGTATTGAATCAATCCACAAGGAAAGAGTATTAGCAAACCAAACAGAAAGTCCTGCAGTAAGGAAACTCCAGTACTAGACCATTCTCCATTCAGCACTGTCCTTGAGCATGCAGGTTCCTTCATCTTCACATTCTCCAATAGTCACCTTTGCATTTACTTCCCCATTATCATTGAAAGATGGCTGCTGTAATTTTAGGTTGCATAAGTAGAAATGATACAAAAGGGATGCCATCTCAACCGTTTAAAGTAGTGTCATCAGACATTTCTTTCTATTTCATTATTGAAAAATGGGTCAACCTCCATTTTTGTGACCAATTTTGTTAAGAAAATGGGATTTACCCTAGAGCCAGTGAGAGGACTGTCTTTCCCAAAGTTCTCTGGTGGAAGGACAGACACACCAAATCAAAACTGAAGGTCTGTCAGCAAGATTGAAGGGCAGAAATGCTGGCCAATACATAGCCAGCAGGGCCTGCTCTCTACTTCCTTGCCAGTACTATTCCCCCGGAAAGCGCCGCTTTCTTCTTACATTCCTTCATTACAGGCACACTTCTGTATTAAGCACAAGATCAGAAGAATCATGATAATATTAATAGTTGTTTATGATACTACCTTGTAGATTGATATTAAAAATATATTTAAATGCTAATTTATCTAATAAGAAGAGCAACATAGCACAGAAGAGTCCTTTGCTTCAAATAAAAAATATATATATAAACCTCCACAATCACAACTCAAGACCTGACTCTGATATTTATGCTTTGGGAAAACCACCAACTTTAAAAACCAATGATGAACAGTGGATTTGTCCTAATTCCAATAGAGTTTAAACTTCAAGGCCCTTCGCTGACACAAGCTCCATCAACAGCCTTGAACATCCATTCTTGTACTGAATCATTTTTGTTAACAAAGACTCTGAAAATTTCATGAGCTTCACACTCCTAAAATTCTGAATCTGCCTCTGCTATGTCAACCTTTTGTACTCATGTGTTATTGAGCATGTCACTAACCTCTTTATCCATCCATTTCCTTATCCTCAAAATTGGTTTAATAGAAGGAGCCCTATCTTGCTTGCAAAACTGTGATGAGGATCAGAAATACATACATAAAAGTTTTATGTAGCTGCATTCTATGCAATTGTTATAATCATCAATATACAGTGTTCTCTTGTGGCTGTAATTTCCACCTAGAGGCTGCTGGTGCATCTGCTCCTGCCAGCTTGTCTCCAGGATACTACAAGAGCTAAGCTCTAAATGAGCTGAGCCATCCCTGATTGCTGTCCTGAATGCCCCTTCAGCTGCAGGTGTGCCCCAGCTATCTATTGTGACGTTGCATTGCTTCAGGGTGTGCTACAGGGGATCTTCACAGGGTTTCATCTGCTGGCCATGTGCTCAACTTCCCTCCAGCCCGGGGGAGTTGACTTTCATGTAGAATGTTTTCAACTTCTCAGGATTGCATGAGTCCTGGGACCTGGCTGTGGAAAATATGCCCTACCATCTGCTGTAAAGCCTGGTACTAGGAGATACTGATAGAATTTGTCTCATAATTGAATGTGGTGATGGTAGGTGTCATTTCCATAAACAAGACTAGACAGCACAATAGCTGCAGAGGTTAACTTTGGTTTGGAATGTGTTTCTTTGTTTTCATCATTCTGTCATTCTTGCAAATGTTACGAGTTTTAAAATACGATTTTATCCACTTATGTGGCATTATTAAATAGAGAGCTGCTGAAGTAGCAAAATTCGGTAACAAGCAATTTTACAAGTAATTATGCAGTCATGGATTCAGTGCATCCAAGTGCTGCCAGGGCTGAATGGACAATAACAAGAGGAAAGCTGTCAGGCAGTTCGGGTATGAGCAGCCTATGTTTCAAAAAGAAGGGAATATTCTTATCCTGGTCATCACTACAGCACTGATGAGTACAATCACATAAACTGGGGATTCCACCAAAGACAGGTCCTAAAGTGGCCTCATTCCCTCCTCAACATTTTGTATCAATTAAAACAAATCAAAATCAATATTACATATCTTTACCATTTATTGAGCATTTACTCTATGACTTGCTTTGCTGAGTTCTTATTGTATATGAACACGCTTAATCCTTGAAACAATCTTATGAAATAAAGTAATTATATTAATATTTTATATGAGAAAAACAGAGGCTTATAGGTGGCAAGTTTAACTTAGTTATTAGTGTTAGTAACTCATGGAGGTAGAATTTAAATGCTAGTTCATCAGAGTCTAAAACTTCATTTTAATTCATTGCTTTTTTAGCCATGAGTGCATAATGAAAACTCCTACGGAGTTTAAAAGAAAAAAAAGATACTCATGCCTATCAAAGTTACTACCTATATACTATCTTGGGATTGGAACCTGGTTCCTGCATTTAAAAAAAAATTCTATAGGTAATTTTGATGAACACTTTAATTGAAACCCTCAGATTATATTTAGAATTACTAAAACTAATCATTGATGGTGTGTAGGAGGAAATACACTTGCTAACTGTGGTGTCTAACTGCAAATAGAAGATTCACTGATCTTTTTTTTTTTCTGTTCAAGTATGGCAGATCAAGTTCTCCCCCTGTTCTGTGTGACAAACAAATCATTAATAGTAATTGGTTTAATTACTTACCCCTACTAAGAACATCAGAGTATGTGAACATGTTTGTGGCAAAGATATACTGTATTTTATTTTATTAAAATTTTTTAAAATATGTTTTTATATATTTCAGAGAGGAAGGGAGAGGGATAGAGAGCTGGAAACATAAATTATGACAGAGAATTATATATTTAGGTCCTTTGCCCATTTTTTGATTGGATTGTTTATCTTCCTTTTGTTAAGTTGTATGAGTTCTCTGCAAATGTTGGAGATTAAACCCTTATAGGAGATAACACTGGCAAATATGTTCTCTCATACAGTGGGCTTTCTTCATTAAAATGTCCATACTAACCAAAGCAATCTATAGATTCAATGCACTCCCCATTAAAATAAAAATGGCATATTTCAGACCTAGAATGAACTCTCCAAAAACTCATCTGGAATAAAAAAGACCCCGAATAGCTGCAGAAATCCTGAAAAAGAAGAACAAAGTTGGAAGTATCCCAATACCAGATATAAAGCTATATTACAAAGCTACTGTTCTCAAAACTGCCTGGTACTGGCACAAGAACAGACATATAGACCAATGGAACAGAACAGAGAACCCAGAAATCTACCCAAAGCACTATGCTCAATTAATATTTGACAAAGGAGGCAAGAGCATACAATGAAGTCAAGACAGTCTCTTCAATAAATGGTGTTGGGAAAATTGGACAGATACATGCAAAAAAATGAAACTAGACCACCAACTTACACTAAACTCAAAATGGATAAAGGACTTAAACATAAGATGGGAAACCATAAAAATCTTAGAGGAATCCACAGGCAGCAAAATCTCAGACATATGCCAAAGCAATATCTTTACTGATACAGCTCCTAGGGCAATGGAAACTAAAGAGAAAATAAACAAATGGGACTACATAAAAATAAAAGACTTCTGCACAGCAAAGGAAGTCATCACCAAAACAAGAAATCTATTTCTTAATGAAAATAATAAACTCTTTTCTAACATATTCTCAAGGACCAAAATTGTTGCTTTCCCCTCCTGTAACAGAAATGTGTAACTTCTTGGCTTAATGAACATGGTTTTTGATAGAAAACTTGAATACTTCATAGCCTTCATAAATAGTTTTGCATATTTAAATAACACCAAGACAGGGAACCACACACCATCTTTATTACAATATCCCATAAAATATTATGAGAAGATAGAAAATGCTAAGGTCACTTCCTTCAAGCAGCACACATATTTGGTGGGAGACACAAATATAAACATGAGCGTGATTTATAATCCTATCTAATAATAGACAAACATGGTAATTAACCATACCTCCGCCACGCTTCCCATTGGCTAATCAGGGCAATATGCAAATTAACTGCCAAGCAAGATGGCGGCCGGCAGCCAGGCAGCTGAAGTGAACAGGGAGGCTTGCTTGCTCCAGTGACGGAGGAAGCCAAGGTTCCCTGCCTGCCTTGCCAGCCTCTGAGCTGCTGTTGAAGAGCAACCTCTTTAAATGCACTGATGGAGGCTAAATAAAATCTGAACTTCAAATCCATGGAATAAATTTTGACACATAAGTGGTCTACATTTAAATCCCACCTTCACCACATATTAGCAATGCAATCTTAAGTTACACTACTCCTTCTATCTATTCATCATTACCAAATGCGGATGATAATGATAGTAGCTACCTCGTGTGGTGGAAATGAGTATTAAATGAAATAATTAAGGTAATATGTTTGAGATAATGCTTGCCACCTGGCAGATATTCAGATGTTGGCCATTTATCATTATTTCTCTAATTATTAGAGCAGAGCACACCAAAATAATAAGAAATACGTTCCTACAGATGAAGGGAGGAGACATTAGTATTATTCACCATCTGGCTAAAATACATGACTAATGAGAGTCTGAAAATTCAGTAACAGAACTCTATATTGAATTAATGTACACACACTGTGTGTACATACACTGTGTATACATGCACACACACACACACACACACACACACGTTCACGCTTAATTTATAATGTAACAAACTACTACCAAACAGAGAACATGAATATCTCAAGCCAATTTACCTAAGAGCTACTTTACTCATCCTCATTTTAATGTTCCATAGGCATCTCAAACTAACTGTATCCAAATCTCTACTTCTAATCTTTACCACCCTCCTCCTCATCTAGTCCTCCAATCTTCCACTAATTTTATTGTACTAAATATTGCTCCTCTTCTAATCTACTGTCTGGTCCCCTCAATCTACTACCAAATCCTGTCAATTTTAATTCTGATCAACTCTCCATTTGTCCACTCTGCTGAAGCTCCACAGATGCTCGTAGCTCCATTCTTTCTCCTGACTGGCTTACAGCAACTACCTCCTTATAGCTCCAAAGTGTGCCCTCTAAGTTCTCCTCGCTGCTACAGGAGCATGCCATCTAAATGCATATTTGAAAAATATCACTACCTTGTTAAAATCTAAATGACTTTTCATTTCATTTAGAAGAGAGTCCAATGTCTACAACAGGGGGTGGGGAACGTTCGGCCCGTGGATGGTATAAGGCCCATGAAATCACTTGGTCTGGCCCTGCCAAGACATTTAGGGGTGAGTTAATTAAATGTTTGACTAAATATAGCAGGCTAATTTTTAGGTTGGCAATTCTGTATGGCCCGTGAATGTTGTTATAAATATCCAAATGGCCCTTGGCAGAAAATAGGTTCCCCACTCTTGATCTACAGCATAGTTTATAATTGATACAGTGACCTTTCTTATTACAATCTAATCTTTCATTTTTCCATCCCTTATCCTGTCCAACCAACTGAACTACTTTTCACCTCATGTGATCCTTTTGCTTAGCTTGCTAGCTCTTACTACTATTCCCCTCCACAGCCCTGGCAGCATTCCCCTTGAAGGATTCCCTCCCTCTCTAAAAGTCTGGGACAGGTACCCCTTCTATGCTATATACTCTGGAATCAGCCAGGATCCTCCTACCTAAATTTACATCCCATAACTGTAACATGTTTAAATGAGGCTCCCAAAGACCAAAACTTTCAGAAGTTAGGGACATGGTCATTGTTCATTGGTAAATTCATAATTCCTAGTCCAGTGTCAATTAAATACAAATGCAAAAATAAGTATAATTGGGGTTATACTTTATAGTGTTTTCATTCAACAGTATTGGTTCAGTTATTTTCAATAAATCCATCTATTATCTTTAGTTTAAAACTCCATATTGCTATCGCTTCCTGGCCTTTTGGCTAAGATCAAGTGTAAAAACTCATATTGCTATAAATATATACATTGAATGGGAGGGCTTATAGCCTACTGTAATTAGAGTTCTGCTACCCAACACTGTTATAATGGAGCAGTACTACCCCTTATAACCCTACACTGACCAGCCATATTTCAGTCTGTTTCTGAACCTTCATTACCCAAATGCAATATTGAGTATGTCCCCAAAAGAAGATGTAATTAATCAGGAATAACTAGAAGTCACTCTTCAGCCACTTTTCAAAAAGCAGGTATTTGGAGGCAGGGAGGAAGAACAGTAATGATAATAGTAATTAAGTAACCTAATGAAATGTTAAATTCTATACCCAAAAGGATCAAGTTCTTTTTAACCAATTTCTCCCAAAGACCACCATTATGACAAATTAGAAACATAATCTTGAAAATACAGGGCAGGTCAAAAGTAGGCTTACAGTTGTTCTTTTGGAAAATGACACAATCCTATATAATAAAAGCTTAGGTGGCATCACGCGGCATCGTCACAAGATGGCCGCCGCATTGTCGTCACAAGATGACCAGCACAAGTTGGCTGCCACAAGATGGTCACCACAAGATGGCCGGCAGGGGAGGGCAGTTGGGGGCAATCAGGCTGGCAGGGGAGGGCAGTTGGGGGTGATCAGGCCAGCAGGGGAAGGCAGTTGGGGTGATCAGGCCAGCAGGGGAGTAGTTAGACGTCAATCAGGCCGGCAGGGGAGCAGTAGGGGGTGACCAGGCTGGCATAATATGATGAAACAGAAAATAGCAATATAATATGTTATCAGGTATTATGATTTTTTAGTCTTTCTTTCTCAAAAATCGGTTAGGGGCAAACAGGCAGGCAGGCTGGCGAGCGGTAAGGAGCCAGCAGTATCGGATTCTGAGAGGGATGTCCGACTGCCAGTTTAGGCCTGATCCAAGGGGTCCCAGATTGGAGAGGGTGCAGGCTGGGCTGAGGGACCAGGCCTCAAGTATATATAGTAATGAAAAATGAAATCCTTTTGAAATCACACAATACCTGGCATGAGATAACAAGCATGACCTCTGCATATATTATGACTCTTCTTCATGATATGATGAAACAGAAAATAGCAATATAAAATGTTATCAGGTATTATGATTTTTTAGTCTTTCTTTCTCAAAAAAAAACCATTAAATAATCTAAGTGAACCATAACTTTCTAGATATATGTATGTGTTATTTTCCTTACATTTTACATATCACATGGAATTTAGTAAAAGAAGATATATGTTATTTAGAAAACATTGTATGAAATCAAGGCAAGTACAAGTGAATGCAGTTTTTCAAGTATAGACTATTGTATATTATCATTTCAGTAACTGTTATTTTTCTTGAATGGCTAATTAGTAGGCACTGCATATAACATTTTCACTAACATATCATATAAGCATGTTAGAGCAGATGCAACAATTACACAAAATTACTAGGTAGTATGCATAGATGCTATCAAAATTTTTGATTGACTCATACTTTATTTACTCTGCATTTAGTTACCAAAGCCACAAGCTTAATAGTTCACTTTATAAAAACAAAGTTAGGCAAGCTGAATGCAAAGAAGAAATATATGTGAACTCATTTTTAACTTGTAGATGCATGCATGCACACACATCTTTTTATTATCAGCATGCTCCCAAATTAAAATTGTTACCACATGCTAAGTAAACTTTTTCAGATGTTCAACAAAGGAGATCAAAAAAGATTTCATCATATTTTTTTAGATCTCTGACCAGTCAAACATAGGAACACAGACATGTCAAAACATCAAGTAATTCAAAGGTACAACAATTTGGAAATTTTCAGTTCAGTGAAACTCATGAAGAGTAGTTTAGTGTATTTTCATACTTTCCTTACTGACGTCTTACAGGTGAAGCTATTCGTGGAAACTTATTTAGTAGTTATTTGGAGTTAAGACTCGAATGGGGACTGAGATGAAGTATAGAACACAGCTAAGTTGAAAATGCAGGTTCAGCTTTCCAGGAAGAGGGAAAATCACAAAAACAAGGCATGCTGGTGAAAAGGAACATGTTATATTTGGGGCCATGAGAAAACCAGCGTGGATGATTTTTCTACTAAAGTTATGATAGTGATGAAGGGATAGATTAATATCACACAGAGGGGTCTAATGACCATTCTAGGAATTCTGTTTGCCAACCCCAAATTTTCAGTTTTTGTAGTTAGGAGGAATATAATGGATGTGTGAAATCTATTCTCTAGTGGATAAAAACCAAATCAATTTTATTCTTTGTTCCATTCTTAACCTTAAACATCCAGAGCAGTAACTGAGTTTCGATCTACTTCTTTATCCAAACATTTCTACTCTCTTTTAAAAATTGAGTTATTTTATTCTACAATTTTTGAATGCTTATGTGTCTTTGTCTAGTCTAGTACCTAAATTCTTGTCTTCCTTTAGCTAATCTTCTGGATTTCCTCTACCCTCAGCAGCCATGATTGGATTACCATTTTCCACATGCAAGCTTCTTTTGGGATAATCCTTTACCAGCCTGGACCCGCACCTTGGCAGGCTCTCCTGATGCCATACACTGCTTGCCTATTCAACAGTACTTTGGGTCACTTGCACAGTTTCAACCTTGCTTTCAGCTCAAGGATTCACCCTTTTATTCCTTTCCCCTGATGAGCCTCTCAGGGCCCTGGTCACCTTAGCCTGACAAATATTGTGCCAATTCATTCCAGTACTTTCCCAGAGCACCTCACTGTCTCCTCTTTTGTAATTGGTTCTAAAGTAGGAACTCTGCACAGATGTTTTGCTAACAATAGAAGTATGTTGTTAATGTTCCCAAAGGATTTTATAGTGGCATTCCTAATAGCTGGCATTAACAGTTCTCATTTATCCTCATAGTGGAGTATATTTTGTTTATTTTGCTATTCAAATATATCTTAAAATACTGCAAAATTTCTGGGACAAAAATTGATTTAGAAAGCAGCCCAGAAACAAGTAACAAAATGATAGCTAATTCATTTGCCAAAATCGGTTCAGTAGTAAGCAATGAAACCATGCTAATTTGGGGATTCTTTATTAAATTCTTAAAAGGCATTCGCCTAAATATAAAATGGAAGAAATGTAATAAACAATTTTAATGTGTATGCTCAAGAAAATCAATTTGCAATGAAGTTGCAATGAAAAGGGCTCCCTGAAAGTCATCAGCTTTCAGTCTTAGAACAAATGACTTACCCTTATGTTGTAATACTAAACATATTATTAATCTCACATGAAGATGATATGATAAAGGCTTTTTAAAAAAAATGAATTCAGCCCTGGCCAGTGTGGCTCAGTTGGTTGGAGCATTGTCCCATGCACTGATGGGTCTAAGATTCCATTTCCTGTCATGGCACATAACTGGGGTGCAGGTTTGATCCTGGTTAGGGTGTGTATGGGAGGCAACAGATCAAGGTTTCTCTCTCACATGGATGTTTCACTCTCTCCCCCTTCCCCTCCTCTCTCCCTAATGTCAATAAAAAATTTTAAAATGAAATTTAATCTATAAATTAAAAGTTGAGGGGAATCTAATTAAAAAAACACACAAACTATTTCATGACTCGAACATCCTCTTTGCTTCATCACAGACTGAATGCATCAGCACTACAGTTTGGTGAGTATAAAGTACATTATATTACTCAATTGAACACAAACTTAGAGCATGCACCATTGTTAGATACGGTATGGCTAATAATAAGCAATTCACATGAGGTTTAGGACTAATAAGTTATAAATCCAGAAGATACTATTAAAGGAAATTAGTGACTTTCCCAATCTGTTTTGTAAAAGGAATTGGAATTTATAATTGCTATGGAAATAATTCTGATTGACATGAATTAATGTTTAATATTTCCTTTGTTTTTGTGTTCAGGACAGATTCAGTTATGACTTTTCCAATACTCTAACATTAAAATAGGCTATATTCTATGAATCATTTTAATCTTGAACCTATTATCATATCAGATACATTCAACGTATCCATATACAAAAGTTTATAATAAAAACATTTAGATATCAAAAGTCTAAAATTGCAATGCTATCTTCTATATTAATTCTCTTTTAATTAGGTCACTAACAAAATGCATAAATGCTGAATTTTAGTTACAAATATTTAAATAGGAGAAAAATTCCTGTAAACGTGTTACGTAAAATATAAATACCAGCTTTGGGTCAAGAAACAAGCCAGAGAAGGTAAATGCAGTACCCACATTTTCCCTCAACCACATAAAAATTACAACTACAGAACAACTATCATTCTCAACTGCTTGAAATATAATTTAATGGAAGTCCTACAACTAGGGAATTAAAAAAGAAGTCACATTGAGACTGTTAGGAAGCTTAGAGACAAGCAATAGGCTGGTTCCCCCAACCACTCAGGAGAGATATCTCAGCTGCAGAGGTCCCCATACTTCTGGCTGTAAAAATCAGTAGGGATTGTGGTGGAGTGAGACGGAGGGCTATTGGAGTTCCAGGCATTCATCTTTTTTTAAAATATATTTTTATTGATTTCAGAGAGGAAGGGACAGGGAGATAAACACATCAATGATGAGAGAGAATCATTGACTGGCCGCCTTCTGCATGCCCCCTCCGGGGGATCAAGCCCACAACCTGAACATGTGCCCTGACCAGGAATCGAGCAATGACTTCCTGGTTCATAGGTCAACACTCAACCACTGAGCCACACTGGCCAGGCTCAGGCATTTATATTAAAGGGCCTGCACACAGACTTACTTAGACTTGCTCCCTCTGAGATTCAGCACTGGGGCAGTAGCCTGTTCTATGAGGAACACACAGAGAGGAACTTAATTGTTTGGCATCAGGGTGAGAGCTGGAAGGGCAGTTTTCTCCCAGTCAGAAGTGCCAAACTGGCAAACACTGTTCACTCCTCCCTAGTGATTCCCGGAGGTGCTGACCCACTCAACTTGCAGGCCTACCCAAGCTGTTTCCAGTGGCTTTTCTATAAGAATGGCCTTTCCTAAAATCTCTCAAACAAGCAACATCTAATCTCAGTATTCCCTATACCTCTTGCTAAGTGGCCTCAGGCCCAACACTAGCAGGAAGCAGTATTAGTTCACAGCTTGGCCTTTCCTGGTCACCTCTCAGCCCAGCACAAATATCAGCCAGCTGCAGATTGTTTTGTTGCTCATGCATGGTGGCCCTAGGAAGAACTCAGAAAGTGGCTGAAATTGACCTGCAGCTCCCAGGAAGCCCCAGAGCCAGTACATCCAGTGGACAACTTCAGACCACATCAAAACACCACCAACTACCTCTACAAGCCACAATTCAAGGGGCAAATTAGGAAGGCTCCAGAGTCCCACTGAAGTAAGTCCTGCCCTGTGGGGCAGGCCATGAGTACCTGATCCTCCATAGTAGTCCCAGGTTATCCTCTCAGATGATAGGCCTGTGGGTAAATCCCTACCACTTGTGTGCCAAAAGCAAGTAAGACTCAACTACAACAGGAGGGTGTACACAACCCACATAGGGGTGGGGGCAGTTTCACTCCTGGAGGGCCCAGCTTGGGTAAATGGGAGGCTATGCCACTAGATGTTACAGGACACCTAATACATTAGACCACTCTACCAAGCCCGAGAGATGTAGCAGCTCTTCCTAGTACACAGAAACAAACACAAGGAGGCTACCAAAATGAGAGGACAAAGAAATGTATCCCATATAAAAGAACAGAAAAACACTCTAGAAAAAGAACTAAACAAAATGGACACAATCAATCTACTAGAAGCACAGTTGAAAACACTGGTTATAAGGATGCTTAATGAACTTAGTGGAGAGTAGATGAACTTAGTGAGAACTTTAACAGAATTTAAAAGGACATGGAAACCATAAAAAACAATCAGTCAGAAATGAAGGATATACTAAATGAAATGAAGAATAATTTACAGGGAATCAACAGTAAAGAATATGAAGCCTAGAATCAAATCAGTAATCTATATATATAAAAGTGTAATATGCAAATCAACTGGTCAGGGGAACAACCGGTTGCTATGATATGCACTGACCACCAAAGGGCAGAGGCTCAACGCAGGAACTTCCCCCAGCCCGTAGGCCCCCATCACCCAAATGGGACCTGCTGTCCAACCTCTTGGCCCTTCCCCCCTGGCTGGCAGTCTCCAATAGCCTGATGGGGAACATGGAATTAGGAGTAGGTGGCAACGAACGCAGGCAGCACCAGGCCAAGGCCCCGACCCCAACAGTTGCCCCACACACAGAGGGTGACTGGAGGTGGGGGGCAGGGCCAGTGAGCGGGTGGGAATGGCCAACCTCTTGGTTCCTACCCTCGGCCGGCAGACTCCAATCGCCCGATGGGGAACGGGGAACTGGGGGTGGGTGGCAGTGGACACAAGTCCCACAAACAGAGGGGGGCCAGTGGCAGCAGCGGTGGGGGGTGGGGCGGGGCGGGGCTGGCTGCTGGCAGCTGGGAAAGATCAGCCCTGATCACCATGCACCAGGCCTCTATTCATCAATAAAGTGCAACATATTAGATCAGATGCTACATGTATTATATACTTTTCCCTGAAGAAGGCCAGGGATGCAACACAGACACTCTTCCATGGTGTCAGTCTGAGTCTCATCAGAAAAACGGACCCACCATAAGTATAACAAAAACAACACATTTTGCCATAACCGGTTTGGCTCAGTGGATAGAGCGTCGACCTGCGGACTGAAAGGTCCCAGGTTTGATTCCGGTCAAGGGCATGTACCTTGGTTGCGGGCACATCTCCAGTAGGAGGTGTGCAGGAGGCAGCTGAATGATGTTTCTCTCTCATCGATGTTTCTAGATCTCTATCTCTCTCCCTTCCTCTCTGTGAAAAATCAATAAAATATTTTTTTTAAAAAAAGAAACAACACATTTCCTAAGGGAATTAGGATTTACACACATGCCAGAGCTGGGGGAGTGGGCATAGAAGGAAGGAGGATCAGAGAAGCGGTCACTAAACATTTCAGCCCCGAATGCTGGAACCGATAGAGAAGCCTGAGCTCATGGGAAATCTAAGATGCCACTAAAATGACATTCAGTCACCAATGTGAGAATTCGAGGAGCACTGCAGACAGCCACTGTGAGAACAATGGATCCTGCTTTGCTTCACTGTCCAAAGCTCCTGCAAGTTCCTCTCATTGGAAAGCTGCCGAGAAAGGGATCCTCGGAAACAAAGTTCCCAGCAGTGGATGGGAATGGTACTGGTGCCAAGTTGACAACAAACAGTCCTGCACGCTGTCCCCAAGGTGGCATTAATCACATAATCACAGGGATGTGTATACCAGCATGTGCAGAGTGGTGTGAGAGTTTCAGCCACCTGGCAGGTATGGAAGGCTTCCCCTGGGAATGTACAACTGGGCTGGGGTCAGATGGAAGGGACAAGGTCATCAAGAGACCCTAAACACAATGTCACATTTATCTCTCTGTCCCACCACCACAGGAGGCCCTTCTTCCTTCTGGCATGGTTCAAGGAAAGATATGTCCAGGTCTCCCCAACAGCCCGAGGAAAGGTATATTGCTCTGTGGACAAAGGGCTAACCCAGTTTTAAAAAATTCTGACCTCTGGAGTAATAAGTAGAAGCCCCAAGCCAAGCCAGGCCTGGGGTCTTCACCGTTAGGTGCACACCGGGACCATCTGGGGCACTGAGCTGACCTGGCCCTGGGTCCCTCCCCTTCCAGTGCTGCAGCAAATGGGTGAAAAATTGTATCATTAAACTCTCTGATGTTCTCCTGTCTAGTTGAACCTGTGAAATTTCCTAAGGTTCTCCAACCTCTAAAAATTCAATTTTCCATGTAATGCATGGTGACATGTCAATAAATCATGTTATAAAATAAATGCACAGATTCTTTTGTGCAGGAGCAAGTGAGGAATAACCTTTTGTAATCTACATAATAAAAGCCTAAGCGACCATTATGGCGGAACCACAGAAACCAGGTTGCTATGATGCACACTGGCCACCAGGGGCAGACGCTCAACGCAGGAGCTGCCCCCTGGTGGTCAGTGTGCTCCAACAGGGGTAGTGGACACTCAGCCAGAAGCCGGGCTCATAGCTGGTGAGCGCAGTGGCAGTGGTGGGAGCCTCTCCTGCCTCTGTGGCAGCACTAAGGAGCAGTGAGCCAAGTGGTAAGGAGTGAGTAGGCGGGTGGTAAGGAGTGAGGGATCCCAGATTGAAAGAGGATGTCTGACTGCTGGCTTAGGCCCGATCCCTAAGCCAGCAAACGAATATCCCCTGAGGGGTCCCAGACTGCGAGACGGTGCAGGCCAGGCTGAGGTAACTCCGCCCCCAGTGCACGAACTTCGTGCACCAGGCCTCTAGTTTAGACTATAAGGAAACACAGGACAATCAGAAGATCAAAAGGAATAAAATAATTTTTTAAAAAATTAGAATAGTGTTAAGTAAGGAGCCTTTGGAAAACCTTCAAGTGTACCAACATTCGAATCATGGGGGTCCCAGAAGAAGAAGAGAGATAGCGAGAAATTGAAAACCTATTTGACCCAAATAATGACAGAAAACTTTCCTAATCTGATTAAGGAAATAGACATCCAAGTCAAGAAGCATAGAGAGTCCCAAACAAGACAAACCTAAAAAGGCCCACACCAAGACACATCTTCATTAAAAGCAAGAGAATAGCAGTTAGTTATCTACAAGGGAGCTCCCATAAGACAATTAGTTGATTTCTAACAGAAACTTTGAAGGCCAGAAGGGATTGGCAAGAAATACCATATTCAAAGTGATGAAAAGCAAGGACCTATAACCAAGATTGCTCTACCTCCTCTAACCAGCAAAGCTATCATTTAGAATTGAAAGTTAGAGAAAGAGCTTCCCAGAGAAGAAAAAGCTAATGGAGTTAATTACCATTAAAACCAGTATTACTGGAAATGATAAAGAATTTTTTTTTTTTTTCAGAAAAAGAAGGGGAAAAAAAAGAACAAAAACATGAACAATAAAATGGCCATAAATACTTACCTATCAATAATAGAATCTAAACAACAAAATAAACAATCAGAATAGAAACAGTCTCATACAAAGAACATTTTGATGGTTGCCAGATGGGAGGGGCATTTGGTAGGATGAGTGGAAAAAGTGACAGGATTAGGAAGTACAAATTGGTAGTCACAGAATAATCATGGTGTTGTGAAGTACAGTATAGGGAATATAGTAAACAATATTTTAATACCTATGCATGTCATCAGATTGGTATGAGATTTATTAGGATGGCCACTTAGTTATATAATGTTTAATCACTGGGGCATACACCTGAAAGTAGAATAATATTATATGATAACTGTAACTTTAAAATTATAAAAATTATTTGAAAATATATAGATTACAAAAATACCTAAAACAGAAATGCAAAACAAGTGACTAGTTGTAGATAATTAGATAACATATCTGGAAGTAATTTGTGTTATAAATATAATATAGGATGCTTTCTATAAGTTACTTCACTAACAAATGACTATTTTAACTAATTTATACGTCTCCATACAAATATAGCAAATGGGAATGAAATTGGCTTAAAAATGAAATGCTTCTAAATAATTTAAAAACAGAAATATTCAGGCAACATTTGGTGATACATTTACACATGTGATATATATGACATGACGAAACCAGGAAAATAAATGCTTCCTGTGGGTTTTTGAAGTGTTTTTTAGTGTTTGATGTCACCGTTGTAATGAATGTATTCACTTTTTATTGTGATTACATTAGACTACACTTAGAAAACATTTTCCCATGTTCATCATTCTCCCTAAAGAGGTCTCATAAATGTCAGGACCATCCAAACAGAAGGCAGCTTTTCGGGTCATTATTTCCATTACTTTGAAATAGAGATCAGATGATTCAGCAGACTAAGAAGTTACACTATGAAGAGAAGTTCCTGAGAGCCAGAGCAGTTTTACAGGCACTCAGGGGTGGATCAGCTCGACTCAAAAATTTTTCTTTGTTACATAATTTCTTTAGTTAATTTTCTATAAAAGTACACTTTCCATATTCTATCTGCTTCTGAAGAATGTATGGTTTATGGGTGAACATCCCTGCAATGGTATACAGACAGTCCTCAGGTTATGTCAGACTCGACATACGTCATTTCGTGGTTACGTCGCCATCTCCCATTTATTTATAAAAAAAGTTCCGTCATTTCGACATATGTACATATGAGCTTTGTGTTTTTTATTATTGATTTACCACAAGTAAAGGTTAGGAATTGTTATCTTTCTTTTAAATTTTTTTTACTGTTTCACTTCATTATTGCTATGTATGTGCTCTATGTGAGTGACATAGGTGCTTCCCACTTACGGAGAAAATCATGTTACATCGCACCATAGGAAAGGATTTCTGACGTAACCCGAGGACCTACTGTATCATCATTTGTGATACTAGTTGAAAGAATATAAAAACAATGAGCTTTTCATGATATACCATTCAAATTAATAAATACACAGAAATTACATGTCAAGATCTTCAGTATATGAATAAGCACACCGTGAAATCCTTCTTAATCACTGGAATATTTCTTTACTAAGTTAAAGCAAGAATACTCCAAATGTATAACTAAGATATGTCAAAAAATTGGCGAGGTTCCTCAAATGATCTGGTAAAAAACAACAAAACACTAGATCTAAATTCAGACATATACCTGCTTTATCTTTATTAAACCTACTTAGTTAAGTTTAACATAACCAATAAGTGATTTCAATCATGTAGAAGACTTTTAGGTAAAGGATGCTATAGAAAATAACCCAGGGAAATATCATCATTGACACCATTGGCAGCAGCAGCAACATCACCAATAAGACTTACACTTTAAAGCATTCTACAATGTGCTTTAAAATTTATTCTTTCCTTTTAAAATTATAATCTATATATATAGAAGCCTAAGCAACTGAACAACCAAATGACCAAATGACCAAACAACCAGTCAACTGGTTGCTATGACACGCCCTGACCACCAGGGGACAGATGCTCAATGCAGAAGCTGCCCCCTGGTGATCAGTGCGCTCCCACAGCCAACCTCCCATGGCTGGCCAATCTTCTGCAGTCCTCCCCCCACCCCAGCCAGTCGGCCCCCATTGGTCCTGATCAGGGCGGCCGGCCAACCTCCTGCAGCCCCTCCTCCCAGCTGGCCAACCTTCTGTGGTCCCTCCACCCAGCCAGCCTGCCTTGATCGCCCTGATCAGGGCAGCCAGCCAACCTCCTGTGGCCCCTCCCCCTGGCCGGCCAACCTCCCATACCCCTGCCAGCCCTGATCACCAGCCAGGCTGAGGGACCCCACCCGTGCATGAATTCGTGCACTGAGCCTCTAGTGCCTCTATAAGTAGGCTGACAATATAGATGTTTTTATTTTGTAGATACAAAAAATTTAAAGATAGAAAGGTATATAAGCTTTTCTTGATGACTTGACCAAGGAAACATAGCTAGTAAGTATTCTGAATAAATACTGCCTGAAATAAAGGCTTACTTTACTTCATATTAGAAAGTATTTAGCCCTACCTGGTTTGACTCAGTGGATAGAGCATAGGCCTGCAGACTGAAAGGTCCCAAGTTCGATTCCGGTCAAGGGCATGTACCTTGGTTGTGGGCACATCCCCAGTAGGGGGTGTGCAGGAGGCAGCTGATCGATGTTTCTCTCTCATCGATGTTCCTAACTCTCTATCCCTCTCCCTTCCTGTCTGTAAAAAATCAATAAAATATATTTTTTTTAAAAAGAAAGTATATCAAACCTACATTTAAAAATAATGAGTCATCTCTGATCTATGCAGTCATCCAATTCAAATAGAAGAAATTGTGCCATTTTGTAAAAAGAGCAGGGCCTTGAGCATCAGCCACATGTGGGTTCAAAGTCCCACTTCATTTACTAGCTGTATTTCTTCGGTAAACTAATTAACCTGCTTGACCTTAAACTACCTCATCTGCATACTGAAAATAATGCCTCTCTTTCCCTCCATCACAGGGTTACTATACAAATTAAATGAGATATATATGACAAGGGCTCAGTGCAAAGACTATAATATATATACCATGTGCACACAAACACAAAAATAATTATTTCTTTCCTTTCTGATGCTAAGCTAAAGAGAAAATTTTATGGTCCCTGTACTTGAGGAAATGTTCATTCTTGAAGAAAAAAAATTTAAAATAAAAAACACACTGAAAAAATATGATATATTATAAAAATGAGGAATCAATTACATTCATTATAGAATATAAGACCAGAGAGACATAAAGTGATCTGGATTACTCACTTTCTACTAGGTATTTCCTGCTAATAATTCTAGTTCCAGTATAAGTAGTCTTTTACTCTTCTTCCACATACACTATTTTTCAGAGGCCACTATATCTGGCCTTCTTTTTTAGATACTTCCATGAATAACAATAAATTCATAAAAACTTCTTCCCCATTTTTGCTCTGTAAGCTAAGAAAGGGTTACTGTTAGCAGCATAGTGATGGTACAGGAATAGATCAGCCAATGGACTTAACTCTGGCTTAGGAAACTAACAACACACATGCAGCTTATTTTGCAGAAAACCAAAAGGAATAAGGAGAAATTGGGCTACTGGGACTTCCAATAAAGAAAAGTCTTAGCACTGTATCTTGAGAGTGATCACTCGCCTATTAAATGTGCATGCATTTTTCAAAATATTTGAAATTGTGCAATGACACTGTGTGTTGCAAGATGTGCTTAGAAGATTTTTTTCTCTCCACAAAAACCATATGCACCTAAAATAAACCCTGCATGTCTTCTGTACCATAAAGTTTCTTGTCTTTTAGAGTGTACAAAATCATTCTCCTTCGAAGCCCGTATTTTGCAGATTTCACTGAAATCAATAAACAACCACCACGAATCAGTACTTGGAAATACTCTTTCAAAACTAATGATACTAACTCATCTTTTCATATAAATGATTGCAATTAGGTTTGATAAATATGTTGGACTATTATGAGGAGACCTTTGCTTATTTTCTAAGAGTTCCACTATTAATTCTGTCCTAAATCTGAGAATTAATAAAAATGGAATATTAAGCAATGATTTAATTATTTCTCTCAAAGACATATTAGATTTTATTCTTATATTAAAAATTAAGCTAAGCGAGTCTTGTTTCTAAAGCATTTTAGCTTAGGTTTCTTCTTCCACTGAAACATCTTCTATGTATACAACATAATTGAGGAAAACCACAACAGTTGTTTTTCACCAGTGGGAATGTTTCAAAAACTATTACATCCAAGTTGCTTTCTTTTGTTCTACTATTATTTTCCTGGCAAAAAAAAAAAGTCTTTTATTAAACCCACTGCTCCTCTCAATCATTTCCTCCAACCTTTTTTTTTTTTCACTCTGAAAAAAAAATCGTTCCGGGGAAGTTTGTTGTTGTTTTTTCATTGATGAATGGTCTGGAATCTAGCAATTGGATGGGAAATTATCTGTTCCTTGACTCAACTCACTGTAGCAAAAGCAAGAGAGAAAATACTCAAGGTTTGGGGAAAAAATTTCCTCTGGACATATTCCATTGGTTTGTGGCACAACTGCTGTACATCTATTAAGAGTTCCAAAGTCTATTGGTTGGACTCATGTGCTTTAGTCATTTCTCTTTTAAGCTCAGCACTTCTTGCTCTTGTAAGAGCTCCTCCAAGGCTCAGTTTCAAAAACCACTCTTGGTCACAAGAGCTCCGTCTGCTTGTTCCTTTATACATCTTCCTGTTTGTGCCTGTTTATTAAATGCCCTTTTCCGAGTAGCCATTGACTGCTGGCACTCATACAAGATTAATAATGATTCACTTGATCTTCAAATGCTTGGAAAGAATGAGTGTTGGTCCTATGCTCTTTCTACCACTTGAAAGTCTGTCAGCCCAATTAACACATTCTCACTCATGCACTACTAGGGCTTTTTGTGGGAAAGTCTCTACCAAATTAAGAAAAATTTAAAATGTATGTATGCTTTTTTTTCCTTTCCAAATATTTGCACTTTCAAATCTTGAGAAATATATTTGCTGGAAGATTTCTTGTGACTAATTTTATTTCCTTCCCACGTTTGTTTCTTAATGACAACAAAGCACATGAGAAAATAACTAAAAAACATGGAATTATAAATACCTTCTTAAAGTGTGCATTTAAATTACTTATACAAAAATCATTGTCAGTTAAACACATTTAACACCACTTATATGCTGGTCCTAAGGGCCCTCTGTAATAAACATTCTTCTCATAAAAATAACAAACACAAACAAAAAAACACCTATATGATTATTTAATCTACTAATGGTAAATAAATATTTATTTAATTCTAAACTTGGTCTTAAAATTTCCATTGCTTAGTTCTTTTTATAAGCACAATAGCATCTAAATATAATTACAATTTAGAGTTGAAGAATGAATAATTTTAATAACATTATTTACTGGATCTATTTTTAGAGTAACTGACTGAGTCTATTAAAGAAATATATACTAATTAGATGATAAGTAAATTTTCATAGATACCACTTAACACTATCAAAATATTTTTAATTCATAGTGTTTTAAACCTAAAGCTGTGGTCCCTGTATTTTGAAATATATCCTGAGGTATCTTTTGATCTATTAATAAGTATATTATATTATAAATTAAAGGATAAAATATATACATGCTGTATAGTATAATCCAGTGATGGCGAACCTATGACGCATGTCAGAGGTGACACGCAAACTCATTTTTTTGGTTGATTTTTCTTTGTTAAATGGCATTTAAATATATAAAATAAATATCAAAAATATACATCTTTGTTTTACTATGGTTGCAAATATCAAAAAATTTCTATGTGACACGGCACCAGAGTTAAGTTAGGGTTTTTCAAAATGCTGACACGCCGAGCTCAAAAGGTTCGCCATCACTGGTATAATCCATCTATTTTAGCCAGTGGTATATTTGTAATTATTATATAGCTTGTTAATAATGTAATAAATAAAATTTTTCACAAGAAATTTAAAAAATATTATTTGCTATCTTTAGTTTTAGAGTTATTTATAGCTGACCCTAATCCTAACCAACACAGCACTTGATTCAGTGAAGGTATCAGTGAAGGTTCCGAGAAGGAAGTGGTGTCTAATTTGAGAAATGACAGGTGAGGGGAGAGGATTGGGGTAAGTGGTGAAAGTGTTTCATGATGAGGAAGTGAGAGGTGCAAAATGGTAAGACAGAGCATGGCCTGCTGTGTACTAAAGAATATTTGGAAATACAGTTAGTGTTTGTGGAAGTGGAGAGTGTAGACGTGAGATGAGACTGTAGATACAAATAAAGGACATAGTGTAGGACTTATAAGCCATATGAAGAAGTCTGAAGTTTATATTTTAGAAATTGGGACACCCCTACAGTTTGTCTTCTGTTTTGTTTTAAGCGGGGTAGTTACAGAACCAGATCTGCTTTGCAGAAAGATTATTTGGGCAGAAGATATCTAGAAGGCACTCCAATGACACTGGTATCCTTGTACAATGAAAAACTTATAAAAGCCCACAGCATGGAAAATAAATTTAAATAAATAATTTTATACTAAAACATGTGGGTTTAATATTATAAATCTCTGTTTAATATATTTTTGTTTTAAAATTACTTTTTAAATTATTTTTATTTTTTATTATTGACACTATTACAGTTGTCCCCCATTTTTCCCTTCCTTTACCCACCTCTGCCCAGGCCCCTATCCCCCTGCCTCTGGCCATCACCACACTGTTGTCTGTATCCACTGGCTATGCATATGTTCTTTGGCTAATCCCTTCACCTTCTTTCACGCAGTCCCCTAAAATGGCTTTTTTAAAAAATTTTTTATTGTTGAAAGTATTGTAGATGTCTCCTTTATCTTTTAATTAGCCATTTACATGTGCATGAGTTGTTAGCTGGGATTCCTGTATATGGTATCTTTACAGACCAAAATAATATTAATTGTTAATTTATATAGTATTTTATAGGTACAGAAGCCATTCAAATACTTGCTAAACGATTTGGATCTTCTAGAATAGGGCAACAAAGGATTTTTTAAGGAGAAGGTCTTTCTACCTGGATTAAGGAACAGTGGAAAATTAACAAGACAATGTAATTCTTTTCCAAGAGTTTCTCAAAGAGCAATCTATAAGACGGTATGTACAAACAGTGGTAGAGTGCAGGATTCTGTAATATAAAGGAAAAAATGGAAATTATATTCATTTGGCTATTTTTCTCATAAGAAAAGAATTTATAGTTTAAACATCTTCTTAGAGAAAACAAATGACATTTCCCCTATTTTTGAACTTTTGTTTCTTATTATAAGCTGTTTTTCTGAAGAAACTAAAAAGCTCTATGTCATGAGGAATAATATAGAAAACTGGCTTTCAGAGCAAAAGGAGTTTTCATCCCATGGGCAAAATGAGGCTTTGCTATTATTTTCCCTTATAGTAAAAATGTTGTCATAATTCATTGAAACTAATATGCCATCAACTACAAAACTGACCCTGATTTCAGGGTTGTTAAATGGGAATTAAAGAGATAGTACTGCAAGTGATGAAAAACATAAAAGTGACAAAAAAGGGGAAATTACTATGGAACTTTCTTACATTCCTAGCAAAATCAAAGCAATATTGAAGATAATAAAGAGTTTTTGTATAAAAATAAAATCTTATAAGAACATGTGGTGGCATCCTTTTACGATCTAATTTAAACATTTGTATGCATATATATTGTGTGTGTGCGTGTGTGTGTATGTGTGTGTGTGTGTGTGTGTGTGTAAGTAAGGACTGAAGTTCCAAAGGGAAACTAAACCAGGGAAGGAAGAGGAGAAAAGAACAGGGCACTGAATAGCTGGCATGCCATACTACAAAATGGAAATGAATTGAGTAATATTAATATACAAGAAAGATTTGCTAAAACTTTGCAACACATTAAGATTTGTCATTACAGTTCTGTCACACAACAGTGATAGAACAATGAATCATAATACTTTCAAAATGCAGAACCCAAAGCTTGTTCATTTTCCTCGTGAAGGTCTTGAGTTTATCTACACTAATAAAAGAGAAAGATGCAAATTTACCATACCTTCACAATGCCCACCAGCCAATCAGGAGTGTGTATGCAAATTAACCCAACAAAGATGGCGGGTTAATTTGCATACGCAGGTGCCCAGCGGCCGGGGGCGGGATGCTTGTGTCATCGCCATGGTGATGACGCGGGTGTTCCACACTGCCCCCAGCTGCTCTGGGCCTCAGGGCAGCGTGGGAAGGTGGAAAGGTGGCTCTGGGTGGAGCAAAGGCGGTGCTGGTAGCCAGGGGAAGGAAGGCCCATTCTTGCACAAATCTTTATGCATCAGGCCTCTAGTTAAGTAATACTAGATACATATATTATAACTAGAGGCCCGGTGCATGAAAATTTATGCACTGGAGTGGGTGTCCCTCAGCCCGGCCTGCCCCTTCTCACAGTCCAGGAGCCCTCAAGGGCGGGAGGTGACCTGGTGATCAGGGGAAGGCGATGCTCCCATCACACCTCTGCTGCTGCCACTGCCAGCAGCGCAGGCCTCGGCCGGCCCTGGTTATCTGAGACTCGGGTGGCCCTGGGTGGCTGGGCAGCCAACATCTGAGGCTTGCCTGCACCACGGGCCAGCCCTGGATGGCTGGGGGGCTGAAAGGACTGAGGGACTCCGGAGGCAGGGGGCCCGGCCTTGCCATGTGCCTGCCGCCCCGGCAGGGCTGAGGGGACTGGGTGCCGCCATCTTGTGGCTGTGGGCGCTGCCATCTTTGAGGGCGTGGCAGTCAATTAGCATATCCCCTCCTTATTGGCTGTGGGCCTGCCATCTTTGTGATGGCATGAGGGTCAATTAGCATATTTCCTCTTTATTAGATAGGATAAGGACGAGAAAATTTGTTGTACAAAATAAGTTATTTCATAGGCTATTATATGGTTTTCATCTCCACAAAACTCAGAAAATCCTTTTCTAGACCAATGCTGGGTTTAAACTATCCCAAATTAGTGCTGTAATGGATATGTTAAATGTCATACCTAGCTAAAGCCAACATCATTGAAATCATAATGCATAATTAAAGTAAAAAGATTTTTAATTAAATTATACTAATAATCAAAACAGAGAGGTGTAAATGCCATAGCCTCAATGGCTAAAAATATATTGTTAAAAAATCCTGATCTTAAAAACGGGTTTCATAATTCAGTACTCATGTTCCAGCAACTGTCCCAGGTTGGAGAGAGATGCAGGAATATTTGGATCTAAAAATGAAAGACATATGGTCTTGATTGCCTCTTGCAGCTACATTAAGAGTTCAGTGTAAAGAAAAGCTTTCCAAACGCCAGCTTGCAAACTAGGTTTTTATGTGAAACTCTAATAAAACAGCAGCAGATGTTTCTATGCTATTAATTTGTTTGGGACATTTTGGGTGGGTTCATTCCAAATCAACTGCTATCTCTTGTCCAACAACTGCAGCTCTCAGTTCTTTTTTACACACAGAGAAAGGGGAAAAGGATGCTTCTCCTTTGGAATAGATATTGTACCAATTTGCTGTATTAGTGGGAAAGTGCCAGTACTTGTTTTGTTTTTTCTGAAGGCCTTTAGAAACTGATAGAAAGTGCATTTATTTATTTTAATTTTATTTTTACAATTGGGGTCAGGGGTGATCAGTCAAGGAATTGCTGATGTAAAAATGAAGTGCATACTCTTGGTGAGTAAACATATTGAGTAACAGCATGGGTTATATTTTAAAGACTAATCAAACAAATCTTGATTGATAGACATTCTAACCTGCTTATATTTAGGTGGATGATTGACCGATTTAGTCTGGGGCTGATTTACATGACAAAAACATCATTAGCTAACTCTCAAATATCAGAGTCATTTCACTTCCATTGCTCTTCCCCAAACCCTGCAATCCATTCTTGCTGCCCCAGAGATATTGAAATCATCATTCACTAGATGTAAACATATCTCCGCGTGATTTTTAGTAGAACAATGAATGTGTTTTACTTCGGAGAGAAATAATGTTTTAAATATTTATGTTGTTCTTTAACTTAGTCATTTCCCCAATTAGGTATTAATCAATTTTTCCTAGCAAAGTGGGAGGGAACAACAGGTCCAATTGATTCTGGGGAGGCCAATGGGTTCATACCTATCCAACTATCCTCTGTCAATGTGCAGTGCACTTTATCCGAAATTATGTTTTCTGGCTGGTAATACTGAGAATATGCTCTTAAAAATCACTCTTGGTCCATACAGATTATTAATACCTTTCAAAATTATACAGAAATCCTTAATGAGATTCAAATGGAAGCCCTAAAGCCTATTTATGAAATTACTCAGGCTGCTAGCTAAAGTGCCAAAATAATTTGGATTTCAGTTTTGTTTCTAAAACAAATGTAATAAAGTATCGTTAACAAATTCAACTAAAGTTGGTTCATGTTCAAAAAGTCTGCACTTTCTAGTGTAATTAGAGACAAAAAAGTTTTAAAGCCCTAATGGAATTTTCAATAATTCCTTCCTTAATTGGGAACCATTTGCTACTTGGGAGTATTTCCATGATATAAGAGCCAACTAAGAAAGCAAAGTACCTTACAAGACTTTCTCAACATGAATCTAGAGATCTTTTGACATTATTGCTGATCTTCCTGCCCACAGAAACAGCTAAATCCCACAATTTTCTCAATTGCTCTAAGAACAGAATCCATGTTTCTGTTTGATGAATACCTTTATAATCTGACTACTCTCCTGCTCACCTGTCCACTTCACCTACTGCCACTCTTAACCTCCCTGCCCCTCTTATTCCAGGCCAACTGAGCTAATTTCAGTTCCTAAACTAGTCATTATCTCTTTAGTTTAGATGCTATTATATTATTTTCTACATCCTAAATTCTTTAACAGTTAATTACTATATATTCTATCAGTCTCAACGTTGATTTTTTTCACATATAAATTTTTCCTAATTCATTTCTTCCTACAGCATCTACCTGCCCATCACTGTCTTCCTAACATAACATAAGGAAAATCTCATTTCTATGTGTCCACCTGGAACAAGACAGCCCTTACCTTTGTGAAAGCAGAATACATTACACCTGTCAGTTTCACCCAAGCTCCTTCATAATAGGAACTGTTTCATGTTACCATGAAATCCTCCTTTCCTACATGGCACTTGAATTTTAGAAGCTGTGTGATAATATGCTTGGAATTGAATACTCTTAGTAACTCCACATCACCAGCAAAGAATTTGTTATGTAGAGGCCATGTGCCTGCATTTCTTGAATCTGCTAATTCTGCTAAATAAAAAATGGATCTTCTAAACTTAGTTTCAAACTCAGTCTCTTCTCTGAACTCTCTCTTCCCTTTAGTCCTTCTATTAAACCATGCTTCTCCCATACTCACCCCTGACTCAAAAACTCTCCAATTTTCCCATCTCAGAGTAAAAGCCAAAATTGTTATAATGGTCTACAAGACCCTGCCTACCATTTGCTCATCCATTACCTCTCTCACTTCTTTTAATACACTTCCAACTTATTCACTCTGTCCCAGCCTTTGAAATAAACTAAAATAAATACACTAAAATCCCGGCCTTATTGTTTATAATTGCACTATTGCAATTATTCACATGATAGAATTAAAAACTAAGAATAAAATACAAATAGATTATACCTAATGTCTAAAAGTACTTTTATTTATTCTTGCAGTTTTACCAAAATTGATAGACGAGTTCTAGTAAATTTTTTTCTTTAGATCTTAGAAAAATATAAACTATAAACTGTTCCAAATTCTTTAACAAAACTAACACACACAGCTATTTTGTTAGTCATTATATGATCTAATCTTTGGAAAGATAAAACTACATTATAACCAAATTTCAAATAATCAGAAAGCAAATAGGTTTGTTTGCTTTTTTACCAAATATTACCCATTTAGAATCTTTAAACACACACACTGCTTTGGTAACAAAATGAATATAGAAAATCTTCAAAGTCATAAACTTTAAAATTCACATTGTATACAGGCAAAAGGCTCATGTTTATGAAACATCTTTCAAGTTTAAATCATTTCTTGAAATTGCTATTATTTAAAAGCGACAAGTATGTGTATAAACATATAAGTATTTATGTATCTTTATTCACCTGGATATAAAATAAATATGTATGCCCCAACTTATAGTGAATTTATTTTTATGCAGAAGCATCGGTATGTTGGACTCCCAGTTAACCAGAAATCAGTTAAAACAAATCCTTAGAAAAATTCCATTTAATCAAAATATACTTTTGTTGACCATGTTTTAAAAACAGTTATATTTTATGCCATGCACACCTGTGTATTTATTTTCAAGGTGGATCGGTGACCTGGACACCGCAGCCTTACCTAGAACCCAGTCTTAATAACCACTCTATACTAGTTCCCTGTAGCACTGGTCTAAGGCTACTGACATTCATTTCTGCTTTCACCTTTTTCAAATAAGTAGTTGTTACTTACTGAATGTCCTTCACAAGCAATGCTTATTTGAGTCCTAGTTCTAAGCTCTAAATTATTAACTATACTAGAGGCCCAGTGCACGAAATTCTGCACTATGTTTTTTTTGGGGGGGGGGTGTCCTTCAGCCCGGCCTGTGCCCTCTCACAGTCAGGGAGCCCCGTGATGGATCACTCCTGCAGAGGGAGGCCCAGGCTATCTGCCACAGCGCTGCCAAGTGGGTAGCCTGGGCCTACCTCTTTGGGGCAATCGATCACAGGGCTCTGCCATCGATTGCCCCAAAGAGGTAGGCCCTGCCCACTGGCCGGGGCTCCAGGATGGATCGCCCCCGCAGAGGGAGGCTCCACCCACCTGTCACAGCCCACGGGTTGGTGGCCTGGGCCTCTCTCTACAGGGCGATCATGGGGCAATGGCCAGACCCTGACCAATCGCATGGCACCCGCCTTGGCTGGCCTGATGCCAGTGGGTGTCATAACGTGGTCATCTGGAAGGTCGTCCAGACGGTTGTTCTGCTGTTGAGTTGTTCAGTCAATTTGCATATTACACTTTTATTATTATAGATGGGTGTTGTATTGTTAGGCTGGATCCACAGTAGAGAGATTCATTTGATGATTCATTAATTTTTATATTTAAGTAAGTGTTTTATACTACTCAGAACCTAGACCCATTAGCTTGCCAGGCTATTCACTTAAGTGTATGTCAATTTTTTTCTTGGAAAATTGCAAGTGTATGCTTCTGAGGCAAATGTTTAAAATAGGGTACAGGAAGCTTAAAGCAAGGCTATTCCACTACTAATAGACCTTTCTCTTTTTTTTAATCTTTATTGTTGAAAGTATTACATATGTCCCTCTTTTTCCCTCCACTGACCTCTCCTAGCCTGCCCGCTGTCCCACATTCCACACCCCAGGCCTTCACCACCCTATTGACTGTGTCCATGGATTATGCGTATATGCATACAAGTTCACTGGTTGATCTCTTCCCACCCACCCTGCCCTGCCTTCTCTCTGAGGTTTGACAGTCTGTTAGATGCTTCTATGTCTCTGGGTTGTTTTTTGTTCATCATTTTGTTGTTCATTAGATTCCACATATGAGTGAGATCATGTGATACTTATCTTTCTCTGACTGGTTTATTTCACTTAACAATAATGCTCTCCAGGTCCATCCATGCTGTTGCAAATGGTAAGAGTTCTTTCTTTTTTATAGCAGTGTAGTATTCCATTGTGATAACAGACCTTTTCTACTCTTAATCAGCTAGTGGAAAATATGACTTTAAGACTTTTTCTTACATTATTTCTGAGGACAGACATGAGGAGAAAAGTGATTTATAACTCATAAAATATAAGAGATCATGTCAAACTGCTAATGATCCAGAAATTCAAGGTTGGTTTAGTATTAGAAAATGTATACATGAATTCACTACATAAATAAATAAGGTATGAAAAACACATATGCCATGCTCAACAGATCCAGAAAATTTATTTCATACAATTTGAAATTCACTCATAAAAAAACACTCAGAAAATTCAGAAGGTACATGTGGAAAGTTTAGAGCAAATATTATATTTAATAGGGAAATATTAGAAGCAGTCCCTTTGAATCAGGAATAAGAAAGGAAAGCTTGGTATCACTGTTCCCATTCAATCTGGTTCTAGAAATCCTAAAAAATAAAGTTAGCAAAAGTCACGCCAAGAATTCCTACCTTAATGTCGCTACAGTCATAGTATCAATTATCATTGTTCCACTACCATGGTTTCTAAGTGGAACCCTGTAACTAGGACCCATAACAATGATAAAAAGATAGGAGCCAGGGTGGACATCTCAGATTGACATGGGTGAGCCTATCTGCTGTTGAAATGTTTTTCAGATCACATTTCAATGTCTTGATTAATTCAGCATTGGAGGAAATAGACCCCAGTGTTCAATTAAAATACAGCTAAGCAAAAGCTGTGCACAAAATTTCCAAACAAAACCATTTCAAGGGCCAGAGCAGGTGAGTCCAACTGCAATATGTTGAGTATTCTTTCTTATCTCTACTTCCTCAATCTAGGTCTAGGATGGTCCAGGTAAGCCAGCATTAGGCCAGATGGTTGTCCATGTAGAGAGAGTCAATATAAGGCTTGATTGAATCACAGAGGCCCCACGCTGGCCAGACACTCAGCTTGAATGTAGGTGGCAGACTGTACCATGGAGTTTAGGAGGCCCGGGCTCTGTGGGGTGTGAGGCAGAGGTGACCTAGGTTCCTAAGATTGCTGCAAGTGTCAACCTCCCTCAATCCCCTTAGAGGCTAAAATTATCAATGACAGTTTGTGGAGGTTATGCTCCTGCCACCATCATGGCAGCTCAGGATGCCTGGTCTTAGATCCAGGACAGGGGCCTGCTATTCTGAACAATGGAAGACAGTGTCCCCGAGCCCAGTGGAAGTAGAGGCCATTAGTGCCTTGGAGACCCAAGCAGTGGTGAGAGGACCTAGGTTCCCACACCCACCTTTCAAGCCTTTAAGTACTGCTAGGAATATGGCTGTGGGTGCTGAGGGCGAATGAGCTTGAGCAGTTTGTACATGTTTCTTAACCATTTGTGGTGCAGCTCCCAAGAAGGGCCTGCTCAACACTTTGGCCACTTTTCAGTTGGGCTATTTGTCCCCTCCTGCACACATGTGGGACACTCAAATAGATGCTAATAGTGTGTCACATGTGTTGTGAAGACCTCTTCATTCCTGTCATATGTTTTATGGTGTGTTTTTTATGTACTATGGATCCTAATTTTAATGTCAAATTTAGTGATCTTTTTCTTTATAATTAGTGCTGTTTTTCTCTTATTCAATTACCCCAAAATTACAAAACTTTGTTCCTATATTACTTTTTTGTGGGAGGGATGGGGGTGCTCATCTTTTTCAAATTTTATTTTTCAATTACAGTCTACTTTCAATATTATTTTGTATTAGTTTCAGGTGTATAGCATAGTGGTTAGGCAATCATATACTTTACAAAGTGATCCCCTCGATATTTCCAGTGGCACCATAAGTTATTACAATATTATTGACTATATATTCCTATATTGTTTTATAGTTTTTTCTTTTAACATTTAGAACTTTAATCTGTCTGAAACTTATGTCTTTGTAGAAGGTGGAATAAGTCTACCTTTATTTCTTTTCCCTATAGCAATAACCTATCCTCATAGCACTTTTTACTAAAAAATATCATCTTTCTTCCCAAACTGTAATATCAGCTGTAAATCAAGTTGCATTTGTCTTTGGGTCTGACTCTGGGCTCTCAGCCTGCTGTTGATCTATTCACCTATCCAGGCACCAATCTTCATTACTACAGCCTTAGAGGGAATTTTTATATCTAATAAAGCAAGGCCTCCTACCTAATTCTTATTCTTAGACTTGTCTTAGTTATTTTTGGTTTCTTGCCCTTACATAAAAATTTTTATATCAGCTTGTCAGTCAGACACACACACACACACACACACACACACACACACCTATTTGATGAGATTTTTATTGTAATTGAAAGAAAAAGAGAAAACAGAATCCCTTCTCAAAAGGTAAAATGATTCCCAGCTAAGATCCACCATGATTACTTATTGCCTAATAGGATAGAAGTTTAACAACTTTTTATTCATTCCACTCTTTCATCTCTGTAACAAATCTTTATAATGTAGCCAGGTTGCTGGAATGAAATCGAAAGAGTACAATCTAATGGAAATACAGTGATTCAATTTTAAACTAAATAATTTTAGAGTTAGCTTCCATTCAACAAATTATTTGCTGTATTATTTTAGTGCATGCATTATTTGTATGATGAAAGGCAAATTCCTTAAAGATAGAGAACAATTTGCTCAGTCCAATTAAACACTTCAGTACTTATATTTTACCCAGTTGTCTTAAATGTTTTTTCAATTTTTTTAGGCTATATAGGTCATGCACAACAAAGAGTTAATTTTTTTATGTTTAATCATTCATCTTTACAATAATCGTATAAGCTAGATACATTATCTTTACTTTTATAGCTACAGAAACTGAATCTTAGAGAGGTTAAATAACATGCCCAAGGAAAAACGCCCAAGAAATAGCAGGACCTGGATTGAAACCCAAGTTTTTCTAACTCTAAAGTAGGCTGAATAAATGTTTGTAATATGTATAAAAATGGCTGTAGAACTCATATTTACAAGACACCAATGTGGATGTACTGCAAGTGATTAAAGATGTATGATGTTAATTGAGTTTTATTTACTTAAATCATTCATTGTTGATAGCTCAAGTCTACACAAGACCTTGTGATTCCTACTCTGGAATTATTCCATTTAGCTGTGGCTAGATCTACACATTTTTTCTCTTGCCAAGAACCTCAGCCAGTCCAGGAAGCCTCACATACTGATCTATAACTAGATTTAAACTTCTGCAAACAACTGCTTAACAGACTGTCTTTCATATCATTCAAACCAGAAGTCCAGTGGCAATATGCCACCACAACTTCTTTCTAATTTGGTAGCTATAAAATTTGCTCTAGCTTCATTTCTCTCTCTCTCTCTCTCTCTCTCTCTCTCTCTCTCTCTCTCACACACACACACACACACACACACACACGTATAATCTAAACTGCTCTGTGATCTTTCTTGACTTAAAATATGTTTCAAATTACAGTAAAACTTCTTTGGTCCACTAAACACACACACACACACACACACACACACACACACACACACACACACCTCAGCCTGGCCAGTGTTACTCAGTGGTTACAGTGCTGGCCCTCAGGTTTGATTTCAGCTCAAGGGCATGTACCTGGGTTGCAGGTTTGATTCCAGGCCCTGGTTGGGGCATGTGCAGGAGACAACCAATCAACGTGTCTTTCTCATTCCCCTTCCCTCCCTTCCACTCTCTCTAAAATAGAAAGCAATAGAAAAAAATTATCCTTGGGTGAGGATTAACAAAAAAACTCAGTAGAGTTAGCTACTTTTCCCTTTTTTGTACAAAGTATGTAAAGCAAGTTTAACCTTTTAAAATGAAAATGTCAATATACAGCGGAAACTTCAAATTATATGAAAGAATAGATAACTGCTAATATCTGCATTTGATGGTGTTTCAGCTTCACCCTATGACAGTAGTTCTCAACCTTGGCTGCACATTAGAATCACCTGGGAGTCTTTTTAAAATCCTGATTTCTGGGCTTCATCCTCCGGAAATTCTGTTTCTTTGTTATGGGGTGGGGCCACAATATTAGTAACTAAGAAACATAATTTCCAGAGGATGAGGCCCAGAAATCAGGATTTTAAAAAGATTCCCAGGTGATTCTAATGTGCAGCCAAGGTTGAGAACCACTGCCCAATGACATATCATCCATAAAGTCATTTTACTTGTTCATATGTGCCTATTCTTAAAACTTTATTTTTTTCTCTAAATTGGCAGCTTTTCACATACAATAGGTTTTAGGTACCAGACTATAAACTCCACAGTTAATACTGTTTATGAGTTAATTGTCAACAGAGTCATAATAACATGCCCCACCCATTTCAAATAGGTATTTGAATTTGGCCCACAGAAATGAGGTTGCAAGATAATTTGATTCAGTTAAATTTTACATGATTCAGTTTCTTTCAAACTTTTGCAGACATCTGTGGCTACTTCAATACTCCAGGAACCTAGGTTCCTGCCCCTTGTTCCAGAAGCAGATCCTGTGACAACGTTTTGAGTGCCATCATGTTTAAGGGAGAGGGGATACAGACATAGATAAAAGGAAGCCAACACAGAGTGTATTCAAGAGCAGATAGAGAGCCCTTGTACACAATGGTCAGTCCCATTGGGTCCCTCCAGGGCAGTGTGTGGAACACCCCTCAGTTATCCCATCAGAGAAAAAAGCTGAGGTACAATTATGCATCAAATCCTGTCAGGGGAAACAAAATGAAACAAATGCCTAGAGTTGATTGAGGGCTACTTCCAGACATGCCAATTCCCAGAGTACCTACATGCACAGCCCAGCATGGGGCCCGAGGAAGAGTCACAGGTATATGCCGAAGGACATCACTGGCATGTACAGAAGCAGTGAGTACAAAGGGGGTGTGGTGAACCTGTAACATCTACTATAACGCCCGAAACTGCATAAGGAGAAAATCTAGGATTGTTTCTCTGTTCCTGGTTCTGTTGCTGCCCTGAATCAAGGAAAAATGCTTCAAGTACCTTCTGTGCACAAACTCTATAATGGGCATTTAGAGAAAAGCAAAGGGGTCCAGGACAGGCTCTGCCACCTCAGGAGCAGTGGTGAGCTGTGCGATCTGGAGGAAAACCCGCACTCTAGGAACTAGGTTTTAAATTCTTCAAGAAGACCATGGGCAGATGGCCTGTTACATATTCCACCACACCTATCACAATACAAGTTTGCTCCTGAAGAATCACATTTCCATTGGTTAAAAAGTATTTCTGCCTTCCTTATTCGGCTCCAGTTTAATAAGTCTATGCAAAAGGAGGCCAGGGGAAAAGGAAACAAATCAAAGGAGAGGCGTCCATGTTGTTGTTTACGCTTACGAAACATGTAATATATTCCAGTGGTTGAAAGTTAATGTTTACCAATTTGGTAGAATGCGCTTTGTCCCTGCACAATAGTCCATTTGTTAACAGTGACATATTTATCTGGCCTTTCCTGGTCCTAGGAAAAAATTATGTCAATTTTCCCTTAGATTGCCTTCCTATTCTGTCACACAAATTATTTCATGAAACATGAATCCAAATGCTCTGTTCTTTTTCAATTTCCTTTCACCACAAATTCCAGAGTTCTGCATTTCATGGCTTTTCAGTAACAATTCAGTCTTTTTATTCTAATAGCAAAACACAATACTGCTGTCTTTAATCAAGCAACTTTTGACATGTCTTCAATAGTAAAGATTCAGGCTTTTGTGTTAAAAGAAAACTTTTAAAGATAATTACAGTGATTTAAAATATGATTTTGCTGATGCATTCTCCACTCTAGGATCCTCATGCCTACATTTCCCATCCTTTTGCTGCCACCCTTTTGCTCCTTATTTTTCAATGCAACACAATTACTACATATACAGAGAACGTCCTGTCTTAAAGATTTCTCATTAGACAAGCAAATATTTATAACATACTGAAGTATCTAGAAATTTTAAGATAACAATATCCTATGTCTTTGCTAAGATCTAATACTAGACAAACATCCTCATGAAGTAATTCAAAGCAAACAAATTAACAAACTATAAAATCATCCATATAAAATTAAGTGTCAGAAAGAATGTTGTTCCCTTTAAGTCATCATCCAGGCAATACAAGTCTGCAAAATGATGGGGTCTATAAAGGCCTCTGAGGTCTGGCCCTGCCTACATTTCCAACCCAAACTCACATCATCTTCCTTAGTCTGAATATGAATAGCTCTTTCCTGCCTCTAAAATTTTAAACATCTACCTGGAACACTCAGCTCCAGTCATTTACCTGCCTAATCTATAGGCATCCTCTATGTCTCAGATATCTTTAACCTCCACAGAGACTTTCCCACTGACCTCTAAATAGAAAGTAGATCCTACCAGCATTGTCTCTCAGATTATTCCTTCTTTCCCTCATAAGCTTAGTCACAATACGCATGCACGCGGGTCTTATTGATGGCATGTGTGGCTATGAGACCAGGAAGCATTTCTATTTTTTGCATTATCAGGTACCCATCATCTATCACACTTAGTGACTCCCCAATTAACATTCATCAATTAAATGGATAAATGAATAACAAATTTTACTCAAAACTTTGGCATACAGATCTGCATATTTATTATTCATTGAGATTAATGAGAGACATGACTTGCTGATTCCTTGAGGCTGCATTACACTAGCTTTTCAGGAGCACAAACTAGAATTTATTGGCTTTAGTTTCCTTATTCCTAGAACAGGGTTTGGCATACTGTAGGAACAGAAAAAGGTTGTAGCATTAAGTAAATCAATGAGCATATGATAGTTTCCAAATTTTCGCATTAGTCAGTGGCAGGGAGTATATCATATTATCAGTGCTCTTTATCTTCCAGTCTCTAAAAACATTACATTTGATTTTGAAATTTCTTTTACTGTTTGATTAAATAAAGTCAATATAAAATATCGAGTTAGGATGGATTCATTGTTTGTGGTTTTTTGCACTACTCAAAGCAGATTGTAAAACTCTTCTGGATTTCGGACAAAATATATTTGTTAAGCTAAATGTCAAATGTTGGCTTAAGATACTACTTGGAACTATCATTTATAATAACAGAAGCCAGGATGTGATAGAAGCCAGGATATAATAGTAAGTTATGAGAAAACAAGCTTGGAATCAAATAAACCTACAGTCAAATCCTAATTTAGCTACCTGAAAAATACATGACTTTGGGAAAATTATGTAAGACTCCCTAGCAGTGGTTCTCAACCTTCCTAATGCTGCGACCCTTTAATACAGTTCCTCATGTTGTGGTGACCCCCAACCATAAAATTATTTTTGTTGCTACTTCATAACTGTAATTTTGCTACTGTTATGAATCGTAATGTAAATATCTGATATGCAGGATGTATTTTCACTGTTCATGACCCACAGGTTGAGAACCGCTGTGCCTAAAGGAAGACTCCTTTTCATAAATCACTTAATAGGGATAATTGTACTCATATTTTTGTAGAGATTGGAAGAGCCTAAATTAAACAAGTAATGTGATGGTGCACATACACATGCAATTAGTAACTTCCTAATACAGGATAGCTATACTAATACAAATTATATTATTAATTATTATTTTGTTGGGATATGTGTTTAAATTCCCTAATCTATTATTAAGTCCCCTTTACTTCTGTTTATGCACCTACTGTCTGACACTTGTTCCACCTCAGAAATTAGTTTCTATTCCTTCACAAAGTTATTTCTTTTATCAAAATTCTGCATTTGGCTTTTTTCACTCTCTTAACATTTCTTTCTGAATAACCCTTTTTTATCAATAAAACCCAAGTTGATCCCATTTAAGGCTATCATTCTTACAAGACAATGGTTTCTTCAAATACATACATAACTAATTTGTTACAAATAGCTGTCTTTAATACAGGTAAATATTTTCTAAATAGCAGACTCATGTAGTTTGCATTCATACTTAGAGAGGCAGTTCCAATACTATAAAACTGCTAGCCTAATAGGAAGAACAAGAGTATGCAAAGAAAGCCAAACCAGTTTGATGCATCAGGAAATATGCCCTGTAGCAAATGGGTCTCTGGCCAGATGATATTACTCATCAAATGAGACCTGATTTAGAATAGCTGAAGTCAAAAAGGAAAGAGTGTCCTCAAGCAATACATGTGAACAGCGCAGCTGATGACAAGTTGACCAAAATTTTTCTCAGTAGAGGCACTAGAAATGTCCTAGCCCCAACCAAATTCTATTCTAAGACAGCCAAGTATGTCTTTCTTCAAAGAGAAGCATTCATAAAGACTTGCGCCATCAGTTATCTAGAAAGCAAAGAGAGCATCAAAATACATTGTCAGCTGTTGATTCTTTTCTGTCCCTTAAATCAAATCATTGTGAACAAAGAGACTGGGTACATGTACCCCTAGAAAGTGTCATTGTTCAACATAAGATGTTTAACAGAGACCCTACACTATAAAATGTATTATGTACATGTCAGCCCTGTTTCTAATTCAAAGGACTGTAGCATCATGTAAATCCAATTTGGATATCAACTGCAAAAGTGATATTCTCTCTGGGACAATCATCTCATATAAAATGTGCTGATACTGTTCAATTTCAGTGCCTTAATTAAATATGTCATATCCCAAGGATTTTTATTAAATAGAAGGAGTGATGAGAAATGAGGTTTCCACAAAGATCACATTGCTGTAGCTGTTATTGGAAATAAACATTCTACATTACAAAATGCCTACCATCTTGGACATCAAAAAATCTCAGAATCAGCATACCCATGTGGCTGTTTGTAGTACAGTCACATAGCTGTAACATTTTCTATTTTCCCTCATCAGTTCCCAGTCAGCTGTAATTCATTAAGAAGTTGTTCAAGCCAAATTAAATTTTCCAGAAACTGCATCATCTGACATAAAGGAACTCTGCTTTGGTAATAGAGTCAGAAAAGACCAGCTAGTTTTTAAGCATTACTCCTTTAATCTCATGTAATCCTGCAACACATACACAATGCACATTATATTTTTCTACAATAATCAGTGCACACGAGCACATTATTGCTTCAAGCAACTTTGTGATTATTGAACAATATAAAATGTCTTTCTAAAAATGGTTTTAGCTGTAATTTGCCTCATTTTGAAACAATAATATGCTAAGATTTTTGGAATGAAATTAACAATTTTTGAGAAAAGCTGGTTGTTTATATGCCCTTTCAACATCTATGGAAAAACCTGAGTTTGCTAGAGACTGGTCAGAGAGGCATAAACATGTGCTTAGTGTTAAATCTGAGAGATGGTTGTATAAGAAGTTCATCTTTCACCACAATTCTACTGGAATCAATGTAAGAGATGAAGTTGAGAATGGAGACCATATGAAATCTGTACTTCTTGGACACCGACATGTTCCACTGAATTATTTCAAGTGCTACTAAAGGAATAAAGATATATAGAGTGGCTCTAGTTCTCCAATTCCTATTACCATCAAAGCAGTTCTGTTATAGTCCTCAACTTTGACGTATTCCTCTCTCATACAACCTATGCATTCACACATTATATCGTGACATCCTCAAACTGTTCTTTGTATTGTGAGAACCTTCAACTGAAGTAATGATATGGTGACACAACCTGATAGCTGGCATTTTAAACTTGGCAGTTATTGCCATGTTTTTCTGGACAGTAATTTTCTCTATATTTATATGATTATGTGTGTGTGTATATACTAACACATAATCTTACTCTTATTTTGTAAAAATAAAGAAGAAATAAAAATAATAAAATGCTGACATTAGTAATAAGCATTGGCCTCAAGTATAATATAATTATAAATCTAAACTGGGCATATAGAAAGGGTTCATTTTAATTTCAACTGAATACTTCAATGGAAATGTTTCACTTGGGTAGGAAAATATGAAATAAAGGGACATGTATGAATTGTAAGAAAATATTGTCAAATATTATGTTAAACAGTAAGATATAATTATAAATTACATGTTTTAGCTTTTTTTTGGACTGGAACTTCTTGCCTTACTATATGTAAGACTATTCATTTTTTTTCCATTGAGGGGGTTGTCTAATGTTCTACACCATAATATTCTATTTCTGAGGCATCAAATGTTACCAATGACATATCTTTTCCAATATCCTGAAGTAATAATTAAGAAATCTAAAGTCCAGAAAGTTAAAGAGACTAATCTAAGAGATTATTATAAGCTCACGAAGCAGGTATCAGTGGACTTTCTACTACTTCTCAATCTATAACTGTGAATCATGTCCTTCTAGTGCAGGGGTGGGCAAACTTTTTGACTCGAGGGCCACAATGGGTTCTTAAACTGGACCGGAGGGCCGGAACAAAAGCATGGATGGAGTGTTTGTGTGAACTAATATAAATTCAAAGTAAACATCATTACATAAAAGGGTACGGACTTTTTTTTTTTTTTTTTTTTTAGTTTTATTCATTTCAAATGGGCCGGATCCGGCCCGTAGGCCATAGTTTGCCCATGGCTGTTCTAGTGTGTAGGGTTCTCGAAAGAAACAAAACTGGTATGTGCTATGTGGTGTGGTGTGTGTAAGGAGAGAGAGAGAGAGAGAGAGAGAGATTGAGATTTTAAAGGAACTGGTTCATGCAATTGTGGGGGCTGCAACTCTGAAATCTGTGAGGGGGTGGCAGGCTGGAACCAGGCAAGAGCTGATGTCGCAGCTAAAGTCCAAGCAGTCTGGAGGAAGATTTCCTTTCTCAGGGCACCTCAGTCTTTTTCTCTCAAGGCTTTACAACTGATTTGATAAGATACACCCACAATATGGAGGGAAATCTGACTTACTAAAAGTCTACTAATTTCAATGTTAATCTCCTTTAAAAATTACCTTCACAGTAACATCTAGAGTGACGTTTGACCAAATATGTGGGGACCATGGCATAACCAAATTGGCTCATAAAATTAACCATCAAATGGTGCTAAAATATTCAATTTATGAAATAAATAAAACCAGATGCTATCAACATTCTGATATACAAATAGCCAAGGGTTTAAATAAAACCGAAAGTCTGTAGCTAGATTATTTTGCTTCCTATCCAGAGAAAGTTAAGCATAGAAAGTTGGCAGGTGGGCTAGCTTATCCAGTAGCTAAAAAATCTGCTTGAAATATAAATTTTACTCATTCTTTTCAGCATAAAATTAATTTTCTCCAAGTTGATTTTCATTGATGTTACATTTTTCAGGTTCATGTTATGAATATTTAGTCTTCCAGAATGTAATTTTATCTTTTCTAAAAAGCCAATTTTTTAGCAAGCTCCAGAGAATTTCCAATAGGGCAAAAGGTGGTCAGTGGAACAGTTTGCCTGCTAGAATATATTAATTTATTACTGTAGCATTCATTTGAAAATGTTTGTTTAATGACCTAGGAAAACGTTGCATAGATCCAAGAATAAGAACAATAATTTACTGGCAGACAAGTTTCATGCTACCATACTAACCCTAAAATAAATGATTCCATCATGTACACATGGGGAGGAAAAGATAGGTACATGAATTTAATTACAAATAAATTACAATTTTATTTAAATCCTAAAATACAGTTCCACATGACTTTAATCACTGGGGGTATATAAAAAATCATAGAATATAGCAATTTTAAAGGCATCTCAGAATATTTCTAAACTATGCTCCTCATTTTCCTAATGAGCAAACTATTGCCCTTGACAAAGGTCAAACAGCTTGTTAGGCATGAACCATGTCAGAAAACTTGGTGTCTTGTGTTTTTTTCCACTATAATAGGTGGTTTCCCAGTGGGAAAGCTCTTTATCCAAGATTACATTAATCAAGTTTGTAGAACTACCTAGTAACAAGCACGCAATCTGGTAATTTACCTACTAGCTAACTATAAAAAAAGAACTATCATATATTCTCAAAACAAGCTTTTTTAATGAGAAAAATAATGTGAAATATTTCTCATGGAAACACTAGGTCATGAAACAGCATTAAGGAAACTTCAGTTACATAAGAACCAGGTGGCATGTAAGGAATCATTCACCAGGAAAGAATGAATATTCTAGTGTTTTTTAAGTAGTATAATGAAACTATACATTTAGCTTCCAGGTACAATATGCTGAATAACAAATTTGCAATTATATTGTATAATTCCCTTTTAAACAAACCTAAAAGAAAACTTAGAACTGTATCTGAAATAGAGTGTGCCCTCAATAAATACTTGATAGGGTTGGAAAAGGTTTTATAGTATAGTTATAATAACACTAGTCATTTTCAAAAGCAAATGTAATTCTTAACATATCTGGATAAACAAACATACGTTCCCTCCCTACAAGTAGCATCATCAAAATCTAAGTGGACAAGTCAGGATTAATTCTGTTACCATGGTCTTTCATCTTTTTGTGTGTCTAGTCCATTTTTTGTGCCCTCAAAACATCTATATAGCAGGTAATAAGAGTTAGTGTTTACATGCTCCCCCAACATGAAGAGAGATCCGAGATAACATGAATATGGCCATGTCATCAAGAGCTAATGATTTTCCTAAGTGGCCCTTAGATTTGGGCCTGTTTTCACCCTTTAAAAAGACCATAAGGCTCCCTCTTGAGATAAGAAGAGGGCTGCAGATAAGAACAGTTCTAACTTCCCCTGAGAGGGAGAGATTCCACTTAAAAGTTGATTGTGTAACTTGTGTCTATGTATAAATAAGGGCCAGGTAATTACTTGCATTACATATTCATGATGGAAATATTAGTTGTCATTATCGGAATGTTTGAATGTCCTTTTCCTGGGTGTGTAAGAATCATAAAAAATAGTAACTTTAAAGTAAAAAATTAATTGAGCAGCATGAATAAACACAAAGTTAGGGGTAGATTTTACAGTTTTCTCTCCAATTTTCATAGACATGGTCTGGATGTATAAAATAAAGGTGACACAAATCCAAATGTAGACTTGTTTAATCATCAGCCAATCTCCATTAAAAGTCTAAAAAACAAGTCCACCCATGGTGCAGGCAAGACTCAATCAGACATCCAGTTCTATTTTTCTTTCTATGTAGGTCTCATTTATCACTTGGTCCTTGTTAAATGATTAAAATGTCTGTCCCTACATTTCTCAGCCTCAGATTATAACAGAACAATAACCCACTACAATATCTGAGGACTTCACTCCTGGTACTGCTTGTCAACCTGCCATTGCTGACACTGCTATGCTACGTCATGACTTCAACATGTATGTTGCATATCGTTATGATGGGAGAAACCTTGGAGATCATAATCCATACTTTCAGATTAAAAATGGAAGGCTTTGGCCAGGTGGCTTAGTTGGTTGGAGCTTTGTCCCATATACCGAAAGGTTGCTGGATCCATTCCTGATCAGGTCACATACCTGGGCTGTGGGTTTGATCCCTGGTCGGAGTGGGTACAAGAGACAGCCGATTAATACCTATATGTCTGTCTCTCTCTTTCAAAAAAAATCAATAAAATATATTCTTGGGTGAAGATTTAAAAAATAAATAAATAAGAAGTAGGCCCAGAAAGAATGACTTACTCAATCTCTCTTTTAATTAAAAAGGGCAACAGGAATAGAACCTGGTTCTCAGGAATTTCTGGCAGACAATTTCAGAATATAAATCTAAAAATATATTTTGAATGTGGCTGGAATATTTACTGATTGATGCCACCCTACGACTCCTTCTGTGGCGCACCTGGATTCTAATTTTAAAGCCATATTCATTGACAAAGTGCTTCCTAGACACATGGGCAAATCTGATTACAAACAACAGTAATGACTTCTACCACGTTGGTGACATAAATACCAAAGCTAAGGCATCTTATAAATGGTATTAAAAGTTATTCTATAAATATTGAGATAGATGGATGAAAACATTTTGCAAATAAGTTTTTTTAATATTTATTTTAATGTGAACTGCATGTAAAAGAGGAAATAAATGACTATCTCTATTCTATTTCTCAGTATTTCCTATAATATTTTTAAATAGTTAAAAAATACACTACACAAATGTTCAATTGTGCACAGTATATAGAGCAGATAGCAGATTATTCTACCCAACAGAAAGTGACTACTAGGCAGTATTTTATTTTTTAAGTAGTTTTGTTATATATATAATTGATGTACAAAGAAACTGACCATGTTTAATATACATGATTTGATAACTTTGGGCACCTGCAAACACCCATGAAATCATTACCACAATCAAGTAATAATCACATCCATCACTTTCAAAAGTTTCTTCCTGCCCCTTTGGTGTTGTTTTCTTGTGGTAAGAACACTTAACATGAAATCTACCCTTTTAATAAATTTTTAAGTATGACATACTGAGTTGTTAACTATAGGCCCTATATTGTACAACAGATTTCTAGAACTTCCTCTCATCTTGTATGACTGAAACTTTACACCTGATGAACAACTCCACACTTGCTCCTCTCCCCCAGTACCTGACAATCACCATTCTATAGAACTCTGTTCCAATAAGTGTGACTATGTTAGATACTTCATGTAAGTAGAATCATGCAATATTTGTCATTCAGTGCCTGGCTTATTTCACTTAACATAATGTTCTCCAGAAACTCACCACTCAGAATCACTCTCTAAACATGTGTCGTGTGTCTGGGGATAAGTGAGGCAGGTGATGACAAAAGAAACTGGTAAACTATTGATAATGCTTGGTTGTGGATACATGGAAGTTAATTATACTATTTTTCTGCCTTTGAGGTTGTTATACATTTTCAAAAAAATTTAATAATCACTCAGTAAACCTCATCCATCCTTCCATTCAGTTGAAATAGATTCTTTTTCCCCCCCATTCAATAGCTCATAGATAATCCAACATTAGATACTTCTTAAATTTATGGTCTCACTCAGTAACCTCTCTCCACAGTCCTTTTTTCTCTCTAAACTTAAAATATTTTCTTTGATTTATCCTTTGTTCTTTTGTGTAAACACAGATATTTATGCAGGTGCATAAATGCCCCACCTTTAAAGCAGATTTAAGCCAAAATTACTCAGCAACAGAGACCTCAGTTTATCTTGCTCCTTCTCCTTTATTCAAAGGAGGGCGAACCTCATGGATTATCTAACATCTGGCTTCTAAATAGTGATTTTGAGGATAAATGATTCAGTCATGCTTTCATCCTCTCATTTATTCAACTAATGTTTGTTGAGTATGAAGTAAATGCTAACATTGTGCCAGGTACACAAAGAAAAATAGGACACAATTTATATCTTTTTCACCCAATTTTTCACCCAATATAGGTAGCAAGTCAATAATGGATTCTTTAATATTCTTGAAGCAGAAAAGAGGGATACCTAAGGTAATTAGATGAACTGGAAGGTTAGGTAGGGAAAACATCTTGCGGAAGTACTTTATGAGGATAGTAGTAAAAAATAAATACACAGATGGCAAGAGGCACTGTAGGTATAGAGCATAATCCAAAGAAAAGCATAAAACAAACAAGGTAGTGTATTTCGAGAACTATTAACAGTTAACTTTTAGTACAGCATGAGGTGAGAAGCACGGGATGGCTGGAGATCTAGCAGGAGCAAGATAACAAAGAGCTTCATATCACATGTTAAGGATCTTGGACTTTATCCTGTTGGTAATTAGAAACCAAATGTTTAAGCAAGTAAATGATGTGATCAGATTTCATTCTAGATAGATCATGGTGGCCACTCTAGGCAGGATTGATTTCAAAGGGATATCAGTGAAAGCGTTGTTATAATAGTCCAGATGAAAGAGCATAAGGGCTTAATGTAGGGCAGTAAAAAATAAGAATAAAGAAATGGGTGAAAATTGTTTTAAAAGTTAATTTATAAATTAAGCAGTGTTTCATATCTAATTAGATGTGGGGAATGAGACAGGAGTTCAGTGAGGGAAAAGCATAGGATTACTATTAATTGAGTGTGGGGTTTTTTTTTAGTTTAGTTTACCAGGTAAAATGGTTGTGCTAATAAATAATAAAGAAAATACTAGAGGAAAAAAAGCTAACCAATTATACAGATTATTTCAGTTAGAGATTTTTAAATTTTTTTTTTTTCTCAGCAGTGGTTCTCAACCTTCTGGCTCTTTAAATACAGTTCCTCATGTTGTGATCCAACCATAAAATTATTTTCATTGCTACTTCATAACTGTAATGTTGCTACTGTTATGAATCATAATGTAAATATCTGATATGCAGAATGGTCTTAGGCGACCCCTGTGAAAGGGCCGTTTGACCGCCAAAGGGGTCGGGACCCACAGATTGAGAACCGCTGGATTAAGGTATTACATATGTGTCCTTATTCCCTCATTGCCCCCACCCCTCGCTCGTGCCCTCAACCCCTCAGTGTCTGTGTCCATTGGTTATGCTTATATGCCTGTATATAAGTCCTTTGGTTGATTTCTCCCCTTTCCCCCACCCTCCCCTGCCTTCCCTCTGAGGTTTGAAGGTCTGATTGATGCTTCTCTTCTTAGTATTGTTTTGTGTAATAAGACCTAGTACTAGGCCTGGTGTACAGAAAATGTCCCATACACACTACTTATGATGTAGGAATTTATGGTGAATAAGCAGAAAATGACCATAGGCAGTTGGCTGCAAAACTTTTGAGAGAATTTGGAAAGGTCTGAAAGAAGATTCGGAAGTCAGCTTTATATTTGATATTATGATCCTAAATAAGCTAAACCAGGAAGAGTATGTAAAAATATCTATAATAATAAAAGGGTAACATGCTAATTAGACAAGACATCCTTCTGGACGTCATTCTGGACATCCTTCCAGACAAAGCTGGGGCCGGAGCAAAGCCCAGATCCTGGGTGCCTGCTGATGGCCAGAGGGAAGCCGCCCAGGTCCCGGGTGCCTGCCAGCAGCCAGAGGGAAGCAGCCCAGGTCCAGGGTTCCTGCTGGCAGCTGGCCAGAGTGAAGTGGGGTCCCGGGTGCTGGAGGAAAGCCGGTGCCGGCAGCCGGGGGAAGGAAGGCCTACTCTTGCACGAATTTTGTGCATTGAGTCTCTAGTAAACACATAAAGAAAAACAAAATAACAACAAAACAGCAGGGTAAGTTCAGATCTTTGGCAAACACCAATTCTGAAGAAGCAGAGAGAAGGAACAGGAAGCTAATATCAGAGGATGAAATGTCATGGAATCTAAGGAAATAATATTACAAAAATGCAAAATAAAGTGGTGAGATCCATTAAGATGACTGAAATACGATCACTTATATGCTTGTATATAGGAGAACATTAGTGAGCTAATTAAGAAGAGTCACAATGAAGTGATGGTGATGGAAACCAGATTATAGCAGTTTCACTGACAATGGAAGGTTAATAACTGGAAATAGTTACGGTAAACCAAACTTTCAAAATGTCTTAATAAGAGAAGAGAGAGTGTGGGGAGAATGGGGCGAGAACAGATTGCAGGATTGAGAGATATCTTTCATTGCGGAGGTAGTGATTCTGAAAGTGCAAGGCTGGGGTATATCTATAGAAGACATTTAACAGGAAATGAGAGTTTGAAGTGGCAGAGGAAAGGAATAACTTGACAGAGTTGAGGACCAGAGGAAGGAGAAGATGAAACTGTGTAAGGAAGGCAAACGAATGTAGAAAAGGACACAAATATAAAGTGAGTTTTTCATATTTGATTATTTGAAGTATACCTCCAATACTTCCACAGTCATATCATTAGCTCCAATTTGTATTATCTTCATTATCAAGGTATTAAACTATTTAATAATCAAAATTATTAATAAGTAGACAAGTTAATTTCTTTGAAAAATATAAACCAAGTATTAAAAGGCAAAATTATTAAATCTATTCATATTGTTCCTTATCAAGCCTTGAATGACTACCCATGAACTGTCAAACTGAGCTAATCTAAGGGACTGACCTGGTTTACAACTGAAGTAGCTAAATTTTTTTAAGTCATTATCGGACTTGATATTTTAAAACCTGCCCTGAAAATATTTTGAAGAGTTATATTCCAAGAATATTATAATCATTTTATAATAAACTGTTAGTACAGAGTAATTTCCCTCTCCCATATTAATTATGGAAATATGTATATTTTTTTCTAAAATGTAAATGTTTGTATACATAATGCCATGAATTAAAAAGCCAACTAAAGCTTTAAAAACAATACAGTGAACTTATTTACTAGTGAGATGTAACCGCTTTCAGACTGATTATTTATGAGACTGATTATTTAAGAAGATAATCAATGCCATTTCTGTATTAAACAGATGTTTTCATCATCCAACTTTTTCATATTAATCATACAGAGGAGCTTCCATTAGAATCATCCCCTCAAGTCCCAGATTTCAAGGAACTGAAATAATTTTTTCTTCTGAGTAAACTCGCTACAAATTATGTATTTAAAAATATTATCCAAATTTTGTTTTACTTTGTTTTTCTAGATGAAACAAAAAGCAATCAATAGAAATGCAAATTATCTCAAGAAAACACCAAGATTAGTATTTGGTAGTAAAGGAACAGAAAAGTGCTCAGAGATGAGATTTATAACTTGGCAGACAGGAGACCTGAACGAGGCATTTTTAAAAGAGAGTGATTTCGTGCCGTAGGTTTGTAAGAAACATTAATGCCTCCAAATGAAAACAACACTAAGAAACTGCTATGACACAGTGGCCTATATTCTTCACATTACAATACTGCCTGCTAAATTTCCTACAGGGAGCACTTAAAATTGCATTACAGAACGGTAATTTTTTGGCAAAAATCCTACTGTGAATCCTACACCCATAGTTTTATGCAGATGATATGTCTAAGAAATTATATAAACTTACAAATTATAAATTCCCACATTTAAGCTACTGGGCAATGTACATCCATTGTATTTCTAAGTGCTATATCAATCTTCTACATCTCGGTATATCAGACAGGCAAAATAAATATTTTTAAAGGCATAGTCATATATTCAGATTTTACATGAAAACTAATCCCATTTTAGAAAAGTATGATTCTAATTATAATCTAAGCATGGCATTTTCCATATCGTGCCCCCATATCTTTTTTAAGCACTTAAAGGGAAAATTTTTAGTTAGTTCACCTATTTTTGTCTTGGGTAAAATCATTCTAATTGAGTTAGACTCAATTTACTTTAGATAAATTAGTGGTGTAGGGTCAAAAAATAAACTATATAATTGTGCAAACAATGTTTCCTAAACCAATTGATAACTTTTACCCTATCAAATATCAATGGAATATGTTTATGATAGATGTTTTTATAAACCAATGCTTGGAAATACCTGTATTTCCCTATTTGACTAGTAAAAGAGAAGTTTCATTCTTTTTCAAAGCTTTTGCAAAATCTCTTATGAAATTTACCATTTAGGAATTCTTTTTGAAAGAATAAAAAACACTCATGTTTAACAGATTCAATTGAAAACTAACACACAATTATTGACAATAATAATAATAACCTATTGCTGAGGTTAAGCCAAGAAAACGCAGAATAATCATTTGCTGATTAAAAGTGCACATTAAGCTCTTTAATGGGATGAGCAGGCCTGCATGATCATAAGGGAAAGAGACATACTCCTCAAAAGCTTTCTTTCTCTCATAAAATTTAGTTATAAAAATGTCTCTTTTTTATGTAAGAAAGAGACTGAAATATTTCAAAATAACAATATTTAAATTTCAGGGCTCAAATCTAATAACTTCTAAGATCCTTTTCTTTTACATCAAAAAAAAAAAAAAAAAAAAAAAAAAGGAAAGAGCATAAGCATCATTTGTGAGTCACAGAACAACAGAAAAGGAAGTCAAAATGGCATCCATACAACTCCCTGTCAAAATACTGAAGAATATATCCATCAGATTAGGTTCCAAATGAACACATGATTATTCTATCAGAAAAAAATGAGAAATTAAAATAATACAAAATAGATACTTTAAAGGAATTAAAATTGACAAATGACTTGACATAGATGTAAATAAATGACATGAAACAATTACTCAAAATAAATGTGGGTTTATCAAAGTTCAATTAAAAAACACTTATTATGATTTGTTACATTTGGTTATAATGTTGGCTATATCCAACTCCTAGTTTGAATACTGAAGCTCAGGTAAAGAAAAAATATTGGTATTTTTATTGAATTAGTAGACAAATATATAAGAAAAATCCTATATAATAAAGCAGTAATATGCAAATTGACCATCACTCCAACACACAAGATAGCCACCCCCATGTGGACACAAGATAGCCAACAGGGGAGGGCAGTTGTGGGCGATCAGGTAGCAGGGGAGGACAGTTGGGAGGAACCAGGCCTGCAAGGGAGGGCAGTTGGGGCAATCAGGCCTGCAGGGGAGGACAGTTGGGGGGGACCCAGGCCTGCAGGGGACAGCAGTTGGAGGGGACGAGGCCTGCAGGGGAGAGCAGTTAGGGGCGACTAGGCCGGCACAGGAGGGAAGTTAGGGGTGACTGGGCTGGCAGGGGAGGCAGGTGGGAGCAACCAGGCCTGCAAGGGAGGGCAACTGGGGGGGAACCAGGCCTGCAGGGGTGGGCAGTTGTGGGGGAACCAGGCCAGCAGGGGAGGGCAGTTGGGGGGGACCAGGCCTGTAGGGGAGGGCAGTTGGGGGCGACCAGGCCAGCGGGGGGGGGGGGGCAGTTAGGGGTGACCAGGCCAGCAGGGGAGAACAGTTAGGGGCAATCAGGCTGGCAGGGGAGCAGTTAGGCATCAATCAGGCTGGCAGGGGAGTGGTTATGGGGTGATCGGGCTGGCAGGCAGAAGCAGTTAGGGGCAATCAGGCAGGCAGGCAGGCAAGCGGTTGGGAGCCAGCAGTCCTGTATTGTGAGAGAGGGATGTCCGACTGCCCACTGGGATTGGGCCTAAACAGGCAGTTGGACATCCCTCAAGGGATCCCAGATTGGAGAGGGTGCAGGCTGGGCTGAGGGACACACACACACACACACACACCGTGCACAAAGTTCGTGCACCGGGCCTCTAGTGTCCTTAGTAATAAAGAATCTGCCTAAAAATTATTTTTATGACACTGCCAAGCAATGGGAGTTTTTGTTGCATATATATTCTAGTTAATAGAATATTGCTGAGAATTAAAACAAAGAGTTACCTAATATAATTTCAAATGGATGTGTTCTATATATTAAATCAATAGCTAACATCATAATTAACAGTGAGGCAGTATTATTAAGTTCAGAAAAAATTGGTATCAATTATTATTTTACTAGAAGCCCAGTGCCTGAAATTCGTGCACAGGGAGGGGGGAGGGTCCCTCAGCCCGGCCTGTGCCCTCAGGGGATGTCCGACTTCCAGTTTAGGTCTGATCCCCAGGATTGGGCCTAAACCAGCAGTCAGACATCACTCTCGCAATCCGGGACGCTGCATGCACCAGTGACCATACTTTTCATACAGGTGAAAGGCATCTTGCTATTGTATGGGCAGCTACATTTTTTTGCCCTAATTATACATAACATGATCCTTCTGAGGCAGTAGTACCATTTTCCCCATCTTATAGGTGGAAAAACTGAAACAGAGAGAAGTTAAGTAATTGGCTTTGTCACACCATTATAAGTGTCAGAATCAGGGCTGACCACAAAATGTGCAAGCCAGAGTCCATGAATGTCATCACTGTGTCACCCTGTTTTTTCAGTGTTCGAGTAGCCTTGCCAGGTTTTAATTTTTAAATCTAAGAGACTGTTCCCAATATATAGGGTAGGATTCCTGGCCAAGCCAGCAATCAGGGCTGATCTGTGGGGCAATCAGGGCACTCCCCACCCCTGCTGGTACCCACCTTGGCTGGCGGCCGGGTGCCCCCACTGGCCAGCCCCACCCCCTGCCACCGCTGGTTGCCTCCCTCTCGGGGGCAGACGCTCAACGCAAGAACTACCCCCAGTCAGGGACAGCTCCTGCATTGAGTGTCTGACCCCTGGTAGTCAGTACATGTCATAGCGACTGGTTGTTCTGCCGTTTGGTTGATTTGCATATTAGGGTTTTATTATATAGGATGTTCTTCTGAATGTGCTACCCAATGCAATTAAATAGGAAAGAGCTCTAACCAGTTTGGCTCAGTGGATAGAGTGTCGGCCTGCAGACTGAAGGGTCCCAGGTTTGGTTCCAGTCAAGGTCATGTACCTTGGTTGCAGGCACATCCCCAGTAGGGAGTGTGTAGGAGGCAGCTGATCGATGTTTCTCTCTCATCGATGTTTCTAACTCTCTATCCCTCTCTCTTCCTCTCTGTAAAAAGTCAATAAAATATATTTTAAAAATAAGATGGGAGAAAACAAGATGGTGGCATAGGTTAATGCCGGAGTTTGCTGCCTCGAACAACCACTTCAAAAATACAACTAAAAGACGGAACGGACATCATCCAGAACCACAGGAAGGCTGGCTGAGTGGAAGTTCTACAACTAGGAGGAACCGAGACTCAGAGGAGGCGCAGTGCTGAAGTAAAATACTAAGGTGCGGAGTGTGTGTGGCGCGGGCTGGTGGGTGAGGGCGCAGTTGTCTGTTTCAATCCGGAGGGAGCCTCAGACTCTGAGCTCCAGATCCGGGTGAGTCTCTAGGGACCCAGACTCAAACGGGAGAAGCGGGACTGTCTGGCTTCGGTCCCTCTGAGGTTTGCAGCGGTTGCTGAGACAGAGAGGCAGAGCCCCCTGGGCACTGACTGAGAGCGCCATAACTGCTCCCTCCTCTGCCCTGTTGATCCCGTGGGACCCGCCCCGCCCAAGCCCTGCACAGAGCCATTTGCCGGATAGCCTCAGGCAAAGGCTAGATTAGCACCTCCCTAGAGGACAGAAGTTCTCCCATTGCAGACACAGCTGATTCTCACAGCCAGGTGGCCTGGAGGTCAAGTAGTAATTACCTACAATAATCAAGGCTTGACTACAACAAGACTGCTCACAGAGACCACAAGGGGGTGCACCAAGAGTGTCTACCGCAGGTAATTAGGACACTTAACACGGAAAGCCACTCTATCGACACAGCGAAGCATAAAAAAAATGCCAAGACAAAGAAACAGGCCACAAAGGACAGAACTGGAGGAAAGCAGGCTACTGGATATAGAATTCAAAACCACACTTTTGAGGTCTCTCAAGAGGCTTCTAGAGTCTGTCGATAAACTTGATGAGATGCACAGGAAATCTAATGAGACCCTCGATGGTGTGATAAAGGACCAACTAGAAAGTAAGCATACACTGACTGAAATAAAGAATATTATACAGACTCCCAACAGCAGACCAGAGGAGCGCAAGAATCAAGTTAAAGATTTGAAATGCGAGGAAGCAAAAAGCACCCAACCGGAAAAGCAAAATGAAAAAAGAATCCGAAAGTGCAAAGATAGTGTAAGGAGCCTCTGGGACAGCTTCAAGCGTACCAACATCCGAATTATAGAGGTGCCAGAAGATGAGAGAGAGCAAGATATTGAAAACCTATTTGAAGAAATAATGACAGAAAACTTCCCCTATTTGGTGAAAAAAATAGGCTTAGAAGTCCAAGAAGCGCAGAGAACCCCAAACAAAAGGAATCCAAAGAGGACCACACCAAGACACATCATCATTAAAATGCCAAGAGCAAAAGACAAAGAGAGAATCTTAAAAGCAGCAAGAGAAAGAAACTCAGTTACCTACAAGGGAATACCCATACGACTGTCAGCTGATTTCTCAACAGAAACTTTGTAGGCCAGAAGGGAGTGGCAAGAAATATTCAAAGTGATGAATAACAAGAACCTACAACCAAGAGTACTTTATCCAGCAAAGCTATCATTCAGAATTGAAGGTCAGATAAAGAGTTTCACAGATAAGGAAAAGCTAAAGGAGTTCATCACCACCAAACCATTATTATATGAAATGCTGAAAGGTATCCTTTAAGAAGAGGAAGAAGAAAAAGGTAAAGATACAAATTATGAACAACAAATACGCATCTATCAACAAGTGAATCTAAGAATCAAGTGAATAAATAATCTGATGAACAGAATGAACTGGTGTTTATAATAGAATCAGAGACATAGAAAGGGAATGGACTGACTATGCTTTGGGGGGAAAGGGGTGTGGGAGATGCGGGAAGAGACTGGACAAAAATCATGCACCTATGGATGAGGACAGTGGGTGGGGAGTGAGGGCGGAGGGTGGGGTGGGAGCTGGAAGGAGGGGAGTTATGAGGAGAAAAAGAGGAACAAATGTAATAATCTGAACAATAAAGATTTAATTATTAAAATAAATAAATAAATAAAAAATAAAGACATGGCTTGTGGGCCCTGGCGCTGTCTCCTCATCAGGGAGCAGCATTCCACCGAGACCCAGAAAAAATAAAATAAAATAAAATAAAAAATAAAAAAATAATAATAAAAAAAATAAAAATAAAACAAAATAAATAGGAAAGAATATCGCAAGTAGAGATATTGATAAATAAATAGCAGAACTAGCATTTTTATGATATGCACACTTATGTGGCAACCTAAAAAAATCCGTTTACAATTTATAAGAATATATAAGAAAGTGTTCAAGCTGAATAATAAAAGTGTTTTCCTTTCCTATGTATCACCAGCAAGAATACAAACAAAATAATTCTTTATAACCTCAAAAACATAAAACATAGAAAAATAATAAAAAATGTGCAGGACCAATTATGAAGCAAAACACACGCATGCTTTCATATGTGCCCAAACACATGCACACAATTAAAGAACATCAAATATCAGACAACTAGATGGAAGAACACATGCCATGCTATATAATGAAATAATTTCTGATTAAGAGATAGTAAATCTCTAACTATTGATCAAATGTTATCTACTTAAATCCCAATTTTGCTAATATGCCTTAACATTTTTAGCATTGGACTTTTATCTTTATAGACTATGTTGAAATTTTAAATGATTTCAAGATTATTAATAGTGCTGAACACATTTATACACATAAAGGAGCCTACTCTGCATAAATTCAGAGAATACAATAACATCTTGAGTTTAATTAAAAGTTTTTAAAGTTTAATTCAGATTGGTAAAAAAGTTACAAGGTAACCTTTTTATGCCCTCTTTTCATTGATTCTATAAATGGCTATTATGAAAGAAACTACCAAAAAAAGCTGTCCATCATCATTAAAGGTCATGTTACAGTGATCACAATCTATGTGTGCTTAAGGATCAATACAGGACCAACAGTCTTGTTCAACTCTCTTACTTCTGGATTGCTATTTGATGGGACCACTTGCAAAATCAATCACTATTTTCAATTATTCTACTTACATATTTTTTTTAAAGTGGCCTAAAAGAGAAGGGGCAAGCTTATTCCCCATCTCACACTCCCCACCATAAGACATTTCTGGCCCTCCCTTGACTAAATCTACATTTTAAATGTTTCTTTCTAGGGGCTAATGCAATGCTTTTCAATTATTTCAAACCATGTCCTTGGTTGATAAACAAACAAACAAAAAACCTTTCTCCAGAGGTCTAAAGACATTTTCTTTGTAGGTTTATCTTTTTTTCTGAAATCTACCCTCAATTGAGAATCAAAGCCCAAGTCCTATTGATCTGAGTTGCTTAATTCTTCAGAAGATATTAAAGAGTTAGCAGTTAGGATTCATGGCATTTCATTTCACAGTTGTCCAACATTCAAAACAGAAGTTTGGTTGCTAGCATTTGATCACCTGATCGTCTTATCTGTATGCGTGCATGCATGCCTCTGTGTGTGTGTGTGTGTGTGTGTGTGCACATGCGTGCCTGCTTGCCATCTGTATGAAATCAGTGGCCTTCCCTAGCCCAGGAACTTGTGTTGGTTTATACTGCATATTCTTTTTTTCAATAACATCTGTCAGTAACATTAATGGAGTATCACAAGTAATATTTATTAGGATAGAAAAGCATAAACAATAATATTTGTTGAATAAACAATTATTTTTAAACTAATTTTATAAAAACATTATGAAAACCCCTTCATTAGAAACAAATTCATGTTTATTGTAGTGACAATAATTTTATCACCTTCAATCATGTCTATTTAAAAAGAATTTTTATAGACTGAAAATCTTTTTCTTGTCACTGTGTAAGTAGACTGTGTATTACTCACTATGTATGAAAACCATTTCTTCCCTGGAATCACTTGTCTGCTCTCCTTTGAACAATCGCCGGCCCTTAGATCACATGCATTGGCAACAAAAGCACAATATGCCACCTCCTCTGCCGCCTCCAAGGCCATCTGCAGCTAAAATCACTTTGAATGAATCACTCCCATGAATCATCTGTTTACATTTATTAAGATAACAGAGAACAAATGATAACAAGAAAGTGCATTAGCTAAATGATGAATATTTTACCAGAAGCCACACAAGGTATCAATGAAATGTCAGAAAGGCAATATGGGACTATGTCTTACCTATCAAAAGTTATGTCCAAAATAAATGGACTTTGGGCAGCATGGCCAATGCTTTCATTTTGGCTGTCTTCATGATCAAAGCAAATCACTGCATGATGGATTCAGCTGTTTCAATCACAATGAGGACCAAAATGAATGGATTAGATGTTCAGCTGTCCTGATCATCCAAAAGAAATAGAGTCTCAGAGTTTAAAAAACAAACAGAAAATGTTGCTGTGATCTGGTGATATTTCAAAGTGACAAAAATTATACCTTCAAATGGAGCAAATAGTCCATAGATTACAACCAATGTTCAAGTTATATTCACCGTCTATCAAATTACCTGAATCTGTATTTCATAATGGCAACGTGATGGTATAAAAAAATCACTACCATTTACTGGAGACTTTCTGTATGCCACCAATTAGTCTCAGTGATTCGTAAGTGTTCATTCATTCATTTCTCACAATAATCCTCTGATCTGAGTACTGTTACTACCCATGCCTTTTTTAAAATGTTTTTTATTGATTTTAGAGAGAGAAATATCAGTGTGAGAGAAACCTCAATCAGTTTCTCTCTCGCATGCACTCCCACCATCAGGGAATAAACCCACAACTTGGCTATATGCCCTGACTGGGAATCGAACCCATGATCTATCGGTGCACAGGACGACACCCAACCAACTGAACCACATGGGCCAGGGCATTACCCACATCTTAAAAATGAGAAAACCAAGGTATGAGGTCACACTTGCACAAAGTCATGCAGCTAATAATTATGCAAAATTGCATAGGTAGTAATTGAGTCACTCTACTGTCAAGCCTCAATCCCTTCATCCTATGGTTAAAACACTTAGTTGAATTAAATACTGAACCACAAATTAATGTCCATTTCTACTTATACTGATGTAAGTGTAAGAATAAGTCTTTTAATTCTAATAATTAAATTATGAAAAGTGCATAAAATATTGTAGTTCATTCTTTATGATGCAAATAAGGCAATATCCTGATACAATAACATACACTAATAACACAAAATCAGATTCAGATTATCTAAGATATTAATGATAAGGGGTCATAGGTGAACCCACATCACAGTAAAACTAAACTATATTCAATTATCAGAGCATACATAAACCACAGAAAAGGCATAGGAGAAATCTGGCATTCATTCATCTCACCAGCAGGCCTTAAAATTACCTTCTTATTGCTAGATTCTTTGGGCTTCAAGGAGAATCAGTCAAGTGCTGGGGCTGGGTCCTAGGGGAAACATAAAGGAACCACCCCCTTTCTCAATCAGAACAAGTACGAGGGCTCTGCAGTGCGCTGCCCGTAATTAACCAGCGAGGCAGTATGATGCTCAGAACTGCTAACACTTGCTTCAATCCAATTACCTGATTCTGACCATAAATGGAGTGGAAGTAATGAAGGGAGAACTAATTTATACCTGTGGAGTATGGAAGGCCTTTCTAACAATGTCACAAACGTCAGAACCATAAAAATAAAAAAAAAATCAATAAATTCAATTACTTAACCCAATTTTCTGTGCAGCAAAAACCACCATGAACAAAAATCAAAACAAAAATGACAAACTGAAAAGACTTGCATTCCCTATGACATATTACAGACAATAGCCAATTTCCCTAATATATAAAGAACTCAGATAAATAAATATGAAAAAGACTAGCAAGAGAAACATGGAAACCTATATGACCAAACTATATTCCCATAAACATAAAAAAAAATATAAATGATTCCTAAATACATGAAATAATACTCTACTTTACTCATAATAAGTGCAATGTAAATTGAAATTATACTGACACAGGGAAAAATTCAACAAGAAAAAATATTTTATGCTATTAGTGAAGATTTTGGAGAAATGGCGATCTTGCCTTACTGGTGAGAAAATAATTTTCTATAACCAATAGAAAAAAAAATGTGGCGATATCTAAAACTTACAGATACATATACTTTTTGAAATGATGATATCTGTAGGAATTTATCTTACTGATAATTTTTCACACTTATAAAATGACATTTGTACAGGATTATTATAGAGTGTTTGCCACAGTAAAGAGTTTGGAAAAGAAGTTTATTAAGAAGAAACTAAATAAAGTATACTCTATTTACACAATTGAGTACTCCACCTATAATATAATAAAGAATAAGAAAGTTGCTTACCTATTAATATCAATATATATATAATATGCTGCCTTTTGTATGATAAGCATGCACTTACTTTAATATGCTTAAAATGATCTCTGGAAGGATTCCTCCAGAACAAGTAATTTGGAGGGTTTCTATGGAGGAGAACTAAGAGGTAGGAATACTTTTACTACAGATACTTTAAAAAAGTTTTTGAATATTGAACTATGTGAATGTCAACTATTTAAACAATTAAATTTAAAATAATGATTTGGTTTCAGAGTCAAAAATCAGTGCTTCATTCACTGATTAGGAGATTGAGACTTGCCTTGCATGGGGCCAAATATAAATTCATGATTCCACTTTCAGCAATGCTGTCCATCTTAACAGAAAAATTGTTGAGAGATGAAACATAGATAGATATATAAATAGACAGATATATGGTAGATAGATAGATAGATAGATATAGATATACATACATACCCACACACACATACACATGTATATTTGATCCAACATTCTTGTTTTATATACCCGAACTCTCCAAAAGCTCTTTGATGTCACATTATTTAGCTATACTTGTACAGAAAAGAGCATTTTAGCATCACCCAGGACAAATAGGTACTAAGGAAACATGTCTCAGAGAAAACATTTTTTTAATAATAACACATTTCTCCAAAAGTTGTAATAAAAGCTATGTCATGATCTGAAAAAATATGAAACAATATAAAATGAAAGCTAAATTTCATTCATTTTAATAGACAGGTCTGTAGCAAAAAGTAATTTCAGGAACTAAAGTTCAACAGGGAATCTCTTTGCAGGAAATAAAATATATAGTTAGCAGAGTTATTATCAGGTAATAGCTATTATAATAAATTACACCCTCAATTAACTTAATGAAAGCATATGAAACATGTTGAATGAAAGTTGAAATCCTGATTCCACATTTATTTCATTAAACTACCTTTAGCTTATTTGTAAACCAGAATATGTAGTTTATCTATGTGTGTGTGGCAAATAGCACCAAGAAGACTATATGAGCTTCACTGAAATCTCTCTGTGCTAATACCAGTATTTTGAAAAAGAAAATGTGATCATTCCATTTAGATGCATTGTACTTGTTTAAATTGCTGTTTGTGTTCCCTTCCCATTGCTTAGTGAACATTTTAAAGTTCACTTTGTCCCCCACTCAGCTACTATGAAGGAAAGGCTTATCTGACATGCTTTCCTAGGAAAGTTAAAGTGAATTTAGCTAGGATCAAACTAAACTCAGGCCTTCATCTCAGGCCTTTCCTCCTAAGAGATTTTTGGACTTAATAAGGATTTTTTGACCTTTAGCTATTCACAGTTTTGTGTGTTTTTTCCCCCACCTTCTTTTTCTGGATTATCCAACTGTTTAATATATTCCCACAGACTCTCTTGGCCTTTCAAAGTTTAAAGGGCTTTTAGAAAAGAAGTTTGTGATACACCATAATTTTACAGGAACAAATAAAAGGTCAAAGGACCCAAGCCCAGAGATGACAAGATAGTTTACTGGCAAATCAATACCAGGCTTTGTGTTAACCATGACGAAAGATTTATGAGCAAAGGGCAAATCGTTTAGAGGGGTCAGGGAAAGCTTGTGCTTGGGCAAGAGTGTCCTCTTTGCTCTTTTCTCTCACATGAAAACCCGCCTGTCTTGTATCACAGTTCTCCGTATAAGTATCACAAAATACGAGTTTAAAGTAAGACTCTAATATTTAAAGTATTTTAAATGCAAGTTTTTCCCATGTATTTTGAAGGAATTCAAGAAAACATACACTCAGTGAATAATATGAAAGTTAGGATGGTCTTCTGGTTTAATAATTAATGAATCCAGCTTCCATGTGGGTATGGGCAATGCCTTAAAATTCCTCCAAACCAGTCTCTGGAAAACGGAGGGTGCAGGGTTAAGTGCACCACCAAATAAGAGTGTGTACTTTTTGTGTGTGTGTGACATTTTTACAGATGTTCCGTAGTTCCACCCAGACTACCCCTCACCACCACCTTCACCACTCTGTTTGTCGTCTGTGTCTATGAGCTATGCATATATGCATAATGTTCTCTGTCTAATCTCTTCCTCAATACTGTTTTAAAAGATATATCTACATGTAAAGTAATTCTGTTAAAATAAAATAATACTTGATTAAACATAAGTTACACTTGGAAGAGTTTTGAACAGAAAAAAATGGGCAAATTGGATTTGGTTAGACTTCTGAAACTCTACCTAAGGATTTATCCTATATAATAAAAAGCTAATATGCTAATTAGACCAAACAGCAGAATGACCATCCGGACAACCTTCCAGACAAAGCAGGGGCTGCGAGGGCCGAGGCAGGCAGGGCTGCGAGGGCCGAGCCCCTTGCATGAATTTCGTGCATCGGGCCTCTAGTTTCAAAATAATTTTGTAGTATATATGCATACTTGCACTGTCTAAATGGTAACCACTATCTATGAGAATTAACTACTACAAATTAAAATGTGCTGTAAGTATAAAATTCACATGGATTATGAAAACTTAGCATGGAAAAATAATGTAGATCTCATTAATAATTTTTATATTAATTATACCTTAAAATGCTAGTATTTTGGCCGAAACCGGTTTGGCTCAGTGGATAGAGCGTTGGCCTGCGGACTCAAGGGTCCTAGGTTCGATTCCAGTCAAGGGCATGTACCTGGGTTGCGGGCACATCCCCAGTAGATGTGCAGGAGGCAGCTGATCGATGTTTCTCTCTCATCGATGTTTCTGACTCTCTATCTCTCTCCCTTCCTCTCTGTGAAAAATCAATAAAATATATTTTTTTTAAAATGCTAGTATTTTGGATATTAAATATATTAATGATATTCATTTTACCTTTCTCTTGTTTTTAATGTGGCTACTATAAAACTTAAAATTACATGTCGCTCACATTTATACCTTACATTATATTTCCATTATCCTTTATGTGTGTATCCTTCAGTATGTGTAATATATTTGCATGTGTAGATACATATACAAATATACATATATACATATTTCTAAAGAAAAAAAATGTTTACTGGAAAAGAATTGACTACCTGATAGAAAATACTTTCATGAAGCATGTAGAATTTTGTTAAAGAAGGCCACTCTAAATACTACATAAACAAATGCTGGCTTTGAATGGCACAGGTTCAAGAATAGGTCACTAGAAGCTACGCATAATGCCCACAATGTCAGGGGAGCCTCCAGAGGGGAAAGTGATAGCATGTCTACATGGTTTAATCCCCCGGTAGCACAGGCAGTCGCTCGGGAAGACTGCAATAAGCTGCCTTTCCAGATAAGGTAATACAAGTGATTAAGAAGAAAAGCTTTAAAATCCATGCAGTAAATCACTAAAAAAAAAACAATGTGTTCAGAATTGTTAAGGCGAGTGAATTATTTTTGCTGGGCTGTGGATAGTGTGCTCTACGCGGCTGGTTTGTAAAGGTGGCCCTTGGAGACTCTGAAATATTGGAATTTGGCTTATTTTTATATAACATCAACTAGGCTTTTAAATTAGCCCCAAAGATGTCTTTTCCTCTACCAACGCCCGAGGATGAGACTTCTTCCTGCCACTAAACACTGGGGAGACAGTAAGAAAGATATAAATGTAAAATCCAATTTGTAATCTTGTTTGTGATTTCAAACAAGCTGCATCAAGGAGTCCTCTTTAGTTAAGTCACCACAAAGTCAGAACAAGTGAGGTTTGGAGTGACAACCGCCTACATGAAGGAAGTCTAGACAGATCTGAAAACTAAAAGCTTTTCTTCTTGTCCAGACTTGGAGGGGGGTACATGTCAAATTTCACTAAAATGACCTTTAAATGCATAGCTCATCAGTCATGTTTATTGCCTTGATGATTTAATATAACAAATTGTTATGAAAAGGCATGCAAATTTGATCCTGCCCACCCCCAAGTAAACCAAGTCCAGTCTGAAATGTGAAAGTAGCTGATGCCATTTTCATTTTGATAATGGCATCTTTTTGCATGATCTTTCAGATAAGAAAAAAGTAAAGTCTTTAAACCTATAGAAAATGATACTTTATAAACAGAATTTTGGAAAATATAATATTTGATTCATAGATTCCACAATTATGAGATCATTTTAAAGATTCCAATTCTTGACTTTTGTTCCTTTTTTTTTAATTGGTCTATCTAGACAAGCCTACACTATGCTCATCGTGTGGTTAAATACCATGCATTGACTCCTGACATTATGCTGTTATTACCTTAAAATGGAAACATTCATTTAAAAGTATATAAGTGGTGTACTTTTAAAGAACCTTTCTGTGGTTTTCCAAAAGCATTCCAAAGAGGTTACTTACACTGCTTTGAAACTGGTTTGAGTTATGGGAAGGCCATAGCCTCAGCCCAGCAGCTGAGACAGCAAAGGAGATGAAAGTTTTTAGCTTGAGATCCAAGGGGAAACACAGCTGCTACAGCTGGCCTGCTCAGATCTCCACACTTAGTGCAGTGATGGAGAAGGCGATAATGCTGCGTCTCAGCTTGAAAAGTGCATTAATAAAAACAATCCTCAAACAGAACAGGAAAATCGATTAATCATATCTAGGCTCCAGGCTGAAAAATGAAATGAGTAAGAAAAGAGAGAGAGAGAGAGAAGGGGAAATCCTCTTAGATTTTTAGAGATATCCCTCTTGAGACATTATCTTGACTAAAAGACATCATAGAGGATGGAATATAACTTCTTAAGAAACCAAGTTTTACCTTGGACAGGTACTTCTAAAGAGTTTCAAATTACTTTAATAGAAAATTGCAGTTTGGCAAATGTGTATCTTCCATAACAGGTGCCAGAAATGTCTCAGGCTATAGTGTGTTTCCTTTTAATAGTTATGCTGCAGAACTCACGTGTCAAGCTGGTAGATCTTAGAGATGAATTGTGTCAACATGTGAAGTACCTGAAGCTGTACCTCAAAATAATTGTCCCAGGAAGACAAACATGCTTCCACGGAGCTGTCAGAGAAGCTACGGCAAAATATCTAGATAGGGCACTTTTCCAAAATAATTATAAATATCAGAAAAAAATGTAAGATTCCTCTTCTCATATTAATAACACCTTCCTCCCAAGGACTTCAAAGTTCTAAACAGTCATTATCTTATTAACCTTAACAACCCAGTTAGGCAAGCAAAAGTGGTATTATTATACTCATTATTACACCTATTTTAAAGATAAGGGCCCTGCCTTGGTAAGGGCATGAAACTTCTCTAAGGCCACACATTAACTTAAAGAGGAAAATAAAATTAGGCCAATTTATTTTGGTCTAGAAGTTCTTCACTGTTCATTAGCAGTGAATTGTGCTTTTAAGTAAAAAAAAAAAAAAAAGAGTTAATTGAATGCATTACACTTTATTTGTGAATATATATAATTGTTTTGTTTGTGTAACAACAATATATTTGGAAAAAAGGGCAACCTGAAAAAATTATAAAGATTACCAGACAATTAAGCAGCCTTTTGATTTTTTTCATTTTTATTTGTCAAAAAAACAACAGAAAACCAAGTTGTGCATTTTGAATACTAAGAACGTTGTTAGTTTTCTGCAAATGAACTATAGCACCATAGAGGACATGAGAAATATTCTCTCTGATTTTATGTTCTCTCAATAATCACATAAATGTGTGAGTCTAGCTGGCCTATTAGTGGTTTTAAATGAAAAAGAGAGATTTATTTATTTCATTTCTTTATCCCAACTGTAAACATACACAATTTTAAAGAGTTATCACATAATGTCAGCAGAAAATATTTCCATTCACTCAATCATTCATTCAACTACATTTGTTCTAGGTCCTGAGGATAAAGCAGTGAACAAAGACGATGGGGTCCTTGCCCTCATGATGATGAGTGCTAAGTAGAAAAACTGAAGTAGGGTTAAGGTTTCAGAGAGTATAGGGTAGCGGTGCGGGTTGCTCTGTTATACAGATTATCAGGGAAGTCTGTCTTCATGAATTTGGGCAGAACTGACAAAAAGGAAATATGAGAGTTAACCAAGTTGGCCTCTGGGGACAGGACTGTCCAGGCTGAAGATGTCCTGAGAGCCTGGAGAAAAGAGAGCTTAGCATGAAAATCAAGGTTCGAGGGAGGCTAAGGAAAATGTCAGTTGTATAGTACTTGTGAAGACCTTGACATTAACACAAAGTGACTGAAAACCTCCAAGAGTTTAGAGCAGAACTTGAAGTGGTTTCTATTTTAAATGGATCACTCTAGCTGCCATGAGAAGAAGTAGGGGTGTGGGAATTGAACAGAAATGGAAGCAGGAGCCCACTCAGATGGTGGCTGCAAAATTCAGGTAAAGACAACAGTGGCTCAGTCAGCCACCATCATGGTGATGGTAAAACAGGACACATGTGAAGGAGGGGACGACAGGATTTGCTGCTGGCCTGGATGAGGTGTACAAAGGAAGAGAGAAGTCAAGGATGACTTTATGGCACATAACTTGAGCAATTAGAAGGTAGAATTTCTATTTACAGAGCTGGGAAGGCTGGGAGTGAGGCAGTCTCTAGGTGTTTGTTTTGGACAAAGTAAGCTGAGTGTCTTTTAGATCTTCCAGTATGAGGGTTGAGTCAGCAGTTCAGTGGAGTTCAGTGCAGCAATGCTCTACAATTACATAGCTTTAAGAGATCTTAACCAACTCCCTTCACTTGTAAGAATGCATAGGAAATGTTCCCGCAAACACATGTTCATTAGAAGCTTTGGCAGAATCCAAGGTCTCTTGAATTCCAGTTTATCCCTTACGTCAGTATATCATGTTATATTAAAACTATATGTGAAAAATGGCCCATTTTTAAAGGACCTTTACCTTCTGTGGCACTAGTCGCCCTACCCCAGGCGCTAGGCCAGACATGGAGAATGCAGAGGCCATGGCTCATTGAGATGCACTGTGCCCTCGCCGCTCCCCACCCCCGGCTGGGCTGGTGTCTGCAAAGCCTGAAGCTCACCGCCTTCAGAAAGGGCTGAGCCTTCAGCCATGGCCATCAAGTACTACACCCTGGAGAAGCTCCAGAAGCACAACCACAGCAAGGGCACCTGGCTGATCCTGCACCACAAGATGTATGATTTGACCAGATTTTTGGAGGAGTTTCCTGGTGGGAAAGAAGTCTTACTGAAACCAGCTGGAGGTGATGCTACTGAAAACTTTGAGGGTGCCAGGCACTCTACAGATGCTAGAGGATTGTCCAAAACATATATTATTGGGGAGCCACACCTAGATGACAGATCAAAGATAACCAAGCCTTTGGAAACTCTTATTATACTGTTGACGCTCATCCCAGCTAGGGGACATACTGGGTGATCCCAGCCATCTCAGCACTGGCATGGCCCTGATGTGTTGCCTCTATACGACAGACAACTAAACACATACTAGAAGCCAATGAAAGAAAAAACTGCTTTGGATCAGGAAGAAAGAGGCCAGTGTTAACTATTTTGACAGACAGAAACCTTCACCTGTAATTTTAATATACCTGTTTCCCTTTCCACCTATGTTAGGAACAAAACAAACCAAAAAGAACTGTTTTGTTTTCCATACTCTTGAACTTTCTCAGCGTGCCTTTTTGTTCATCAACTTTATTTCAACGTTCCATGACTACATACTTTATTTACTGTAGGCATTATCTTTTAAAAACGCATCCGGCTTTTCAAACATCTAATCTAATAAAAGAGAAACATGCAAATTGACCGTACCTTCACTACGCCCCAAGCCACGCCCGCCAGCCAATCAGAGAGACTATATGCAAATTAACCCAACCAAGATGGCGGCCGGCAGCCACAGAGCTGGAGCAAGCAGGAGGCTTGGTTGCCCCGGCGATGGAGGAAGCCAAGCTTCCCACCTGCCCTGGCTGGCTGTGGCCTCAGCTAAAGGCAACAAAGTTTCAATTATAGAAGACAAATTAATCCCAGATACCTGCTTCCAGCCAGCCTCCACTGGGAGCTTGAGTGGCAGGGGGCCGTGGCCAGCCTGCAAACAGCCATCAGCCGCTCACCCAGGATGGCCACACCCTCATGGGGTGAGGGTACCCACTGGGGGGCTTGGCCAGCCTGCAAACAGCCATCAGCCCCTCACCAGGACTGGCCAGGCTCCCCAGCAGGACCCCCCACCCTGAAGGGGGTGTGGCCAGTCTGAAAACGGCCCTCAGCCCCTCACCCAGGCTGGCCAGGCACCCCAGTGGGACCCACCCTGATCCGGGACACCCTTCAGGGCAAACCAGCCAGCCCCCACCCATGCACCAGGCATCTATCCTATATAATAAAAGGGTAATATGCAAATTGACCCTAACAGAAGAACTACTGGGAATCACTGGTCACGATGACACACACTGACCATCAGGGGGCAGACTCTCAATGCAGGAGCTGTCCCCTGGTGGTAGTGTGCTACCACAGGGGTAGCTCTGCTCAGCCACAAGCCAGGCTGACAGCTGCCAGCACAACAGTGATGGCAGGAGCCTCTCCCACCTCCTCAGCAGCACTAAGGATGTCTGACTGCAGCTTATGCCTGGTCCCCGCTGGCAAGTGGACATCCTCCAAGGGCTCCTGGGCGGCTAGAGGGTTGTCTGACTGCCAGCTTAGATGTGATCCCCTGGGGAGAGGGCCTAAGCCAGCAGGTGGACATCCCCTGAGAGGTTTCAGACTGCGAGAGGGCACAGGCCGAGCTGAGGGACCCCACCCCCCAAGTGCACAAATTTTTGTGCACCGGGCCTCTAATCTATATATAAAAAAGGCTAAGTGACCATCCGACTGTCCCACCATCCCACCATCTGACTGGCCGGTACATATGAAGCGCACTGACCACCAGGGGGCAGATGCTCAACGTAGGAGCTGCCAAGCTGCGGTGACTTGGCAGCGGCAGTTCTCAGGTGACACACACCAGAACCAGAGAGGAAGGAGCCCGATTCCTCACAGGGCCAAGCAATTCCACCTTTGGCCACTGGTTATGTTGTTGTTGGCCCTGAATCTGGTTTCCTTTCAATGTGCACAAATCTATGCACTGGGCCACTAGTAAAATAACAACAACAACAACAATAATAATAATAAAGCACCTTCAAGGAAAGACTGCACTTCAAATCTTTGGCCTAGTGGAAGTTATTTTATTTTACTCTCTTTTGAGAGTGCTCAAAGCAAAAGTTAGTATCTTTTGGATGGTTTGGAGTTATTATCGGAATACCAACAAATACATGAAGTAGAAAACTAATATCCCAGAGTGTTACTTATGTATAATTTAAAAAATAATTTAAATCTCTCATAAAAATCTTCTTTTCAAGCCAATGTCAGTGTACTTTCCAAGAGCAGGTACATAAGTTGTAAGAGAAAAAGGACTTGAGCAGAGGTTCAAAGCATCCTTCTATGAGTAACACCTACACTTTATCATTTAATTCCTGGTTTACAAATAACTTTAAGACAGATGAGGCTTACAGATCTTTAAGTAGGCCCTTCATGTTCTTGTTTTCAATCACTCTCATATATCATAATAGACCTGCAAACAGAAACACCACACACACACACACACACACACACACACACTTTTTAATTTCCCTTTCAAGTAACATTGGGCATCGACTTTGGCTGAAAAATTATAATTTCAAATATGGGTTGATAATCTTTATTTCAAAGTATGACAATATATTTTTGAAACAGAAGCTTCAATATCAATCTATACTTTAATATATATTAGTAAAGTTTAATGTTAAATGTGAAACCAGGTAAGTTTAATGAAAAAAGTTTGAAGAGGTATGAAGCAGTCAGACTGAAGGTAATGGCTATAACACAAGAAAAAAGTAACAAAATATGAGCTCATTCTTTCTCAACTCTTGCTGCTGCACAGGAATTCAAGTCATAAGAAGAATATTGAAGCATATATGTGATACAGAACAAAACAAAATCTTCCTGGATTTAGGGAACCAAGAGGGTGTCAGGAAGTCCTATGTGGAGAAGGGCAATGAGAAGAAGAACAGTGCAAGTAATGAGCCAACAGCAGGAAAGGAAGACATAAGCAATGATGGCAGCACAGCACACAGGTTTCAGGTAGAAGTGCTGTTTCTTAGGATCGGGCAGTAAATCATATCTCTTATTTCCTCCATGTAGCTCTTTCTTTTTGTCCTGCTTATTGTTCAATATAAACTATTAGGTACACAATACAATCACAAAAGATTCTAAAAGCTTAACATAGAATGTGTCTGCCTCTGCAAAATCCATTTCTGGCCTGGAAAACACCTCACTGAGGGATAACAAACTGTATTACCGTTTACTCTTTCATAGAGGCCCGGTGCACAGATAGGGTCCCTAGGCCTGGCCAGCAATCAGGGCCAATCAGGGCCTTCTGGCTGCCGGCCAGCCAGGGCCTCCCTTCCCTGGCCGCAGGCTGCCGGCAAGGGCATTCCTTTGTTCCATGCCACCCCCTGGTGTTAAGCGCATGTCATAGTGAGCAATGGAACTCCCGGTCTCCTGGTCGAACTCCCAAAGGGACAATTTGCATATTAGGCATATATATATATATATATATATATATATATATATATATATATTTCAAATCATTTTTTAAAAACATTAAAATTATGTTTTAAAAATGCATGTCAGATAGCTTAATTATGATATCATCAAGAAAGTCTAATTGTCATTTGTTCTAGAAATAAGAGAATAACGACTGGAATTTGGGTAAGTCAGGGACCTTAAGGTCTCCTGATCACAAACTGTACATCAGTATTATAAACCATGATTGATTAATCTCAACAATGTAAAATATGAAAGCTATAAAAAGTTAATAGAATTATTTAAAAACAAAACATAGATAACATTTTTAAGAACGTAAGGCAGCCTTGTTGAGATTTCAAATGAAGAATTAATTCTCTTCATTTACTCCACAATAATGCATAGACCATCAACCAACACACTGATTTTTTAATTAAAAAATACTAAATATTTAGTAATTTTTAGCATAATATACTGAATATATTATAAGCCACAATTATAAGGTGCTTATGCTACTTATCAATAAGGTTATGAATAATAATCTCTCCATATACTATAAATTTAAACAACACATTAAACAATGTGTATAGTTTCCCAGAAATTTTAACCATGTTTTAATTTAGAATTAGTTCCTAGGAAATGAAACGTAACTTCTAGTATGCATTCATTTTTAATGGTTTCTATCAATCCCTAAAGCCATTTAAGATTCTCATTTAGCATTATAGAACATTTATAATTAACCACAGCAATTTAATACATGTTAAGTAGAAGTGCAAAAATGATTTGTGGGAAGGAGTACTTTAAACCTCTGAAATATATCTGATGTCAATTAAGCAAGAATCTTTATAATTATAACATTTATCTTCGGTATGATAATGTCAATTCTACTTTCTGGAATATGACAACTCTTATTAAATAATACTTTTAGTGACTAGCAATTCAGATAATATTAAAGTGTCATGAACCAAAAATTAGGGGTAAAGTGTGGTTGGCATTATGATTTTATTCTTCGTGATTGTAATTTTTTATTAAAAATACCAATGCTTGCCCATTGTGCAATTCTTTGTCATCACTATTCTATGCCCTGCTATTTTAGGAATGAGAAGGAAAGTGTCTACAAATGAGACAAGGGAGTGAGGCCAGGATCAAATCACAAAAGATTATGGATAATAGGCTAAGAAATTTTGATTTTACTATGCAGGCAATAAGGACCCTTTGAAAGGATTTTAGGAAGGAAGTGAGAAGATTGTATTTGCGTATCAAATATATATTTTACAATGGTAATGTAGAAAACAATTTAAAAAGGATGGGTGACTATAAACAAAGGCACAGTTAAGAAACGACAAGTAGTGATGATGGATTGTGAGGTATTAGGTCAATAGATTCTATTCATGATGGCCACTGAGTGAGAATAGGATAGGAAAAAAGAAAGGGAGATAAAAAACACTTGGCCAACTGTATTCATTGAGACAAGAAATAAAAAAGGAACAAGATTTGAAGGAATAATAAATTCAATTTCAGAAATATTTTTGCACTGATTGTAGAACGTTCAAGTGAAGATGATAGTAGGCATTTGGCACATTTGTATCTGCACTTTAGAATGGTGTGCTGGGAATCATCAGTTACATGAGTGGTTGAAGAGCTGGGAAGGGGAGAGAAGCAGAATGGAAAGGAAAGAGTGGAGGGGAAATGACAGGAGGAAAGGAGTGGAAAGGGAGGAGAGGGAGGAAGTTAAGTAAAAATTGCATGCACTGAAAACAAGGAAAGTAGGGAACATCGCATACACACTCACACACACATACACACACACATATATATAGTATGTGAGTAAATTGTGTGGATATATCCTATAATATAATAAAAGGCTAATATGCAAATCAACCAAACGGGGAATGACCAGTCGCTATGATGTCACTGACCACCAGGGGGCAGACGCTCAATGCAGGAGCTGCCCCCTGGTGGTCAGTGCACTCCCACAGGGGGAGTGCTGTTCATCCAGAAGCTGAGCTCAGGGCTGGTGAGCATAGCAGCAGTGGTTGGAGCCTCTCCTGCCTCTGTGGCAGCACGAAGGATGTCTGACTGACAGCTTAGACCTGCTCCCCAAGGGGAACAAGCCTAAGCCATCATCTGGACATCCCCAGAGGGCTCCCGGACTGCGAGAGGGCGCAGACCAGCCTGAGGGCACCCCTTCCCCCAAGTGCACAAATGTCATGCACCGGGCCTCTAGTGCATATATATATGTATGTATGTATATATACACATATATAAAATCCCTTTCATATTACATATAAATATAACATATATAATATCCCTGTCATGGTTAATTTTATATATCAACGTGGCTAGGCAATGGTACATAGTTGTTTAGTAAAATATCAATCTAGATGTTACTATACATATACTTTTAGATGTGATTAACAGTTAAATTAGTACACTTTAAGTAAAGCAGAATACTAGCCATAGTATGGATGGGCTTCATCCAATCAGTAGAATAATTTAAGAGAAAAGCTGAGAAGCGCAGGCAAACAGCATGTGCCTGCACGTGCACGTGCGCACGCACGCATACACACACAGAGCAAAAAGGAATTCTGTCTCCAGACTGTTTTGGACTCAAGACTAAAATATCAACTCTTCGCTGGGCCTCCAGCCTGTGGGCATGTCTTATAGATTTTCAAACCTGCCAGCCACAATAATCATGTTAGCCAATTCCTTAAAATAATTATTTCTCAACAATACCCTTTTGTTTATATATAATTATACTAGAGGCCCAGTGCACAAAAATTTGTGCACTCAGGGGGCGGGGGGAGGGGGGTCTCCCAGCCAGGCCTGTGCCCTCTTGCAGTCTGGGGCCCCTCGGGAGATAACGACCTGCTGGCTTAGGCCTGCTCCCGGGTGGCAGAGGGCAGGCCCAATCCCTAAGTGCAGCCCCTGGTCAGGCTCAGAGCAGGGCCGATCAGGGGGTTGAGGAGCTCCCCCCTGTCACTCACAGAGTAGGGCCGATAGGGGAGTTGGGGCACCGCCCCCTGTCACACACAGAGCAGGGCAGATCAGGTGGTTGGGGCGCTGCACCCTGTCACACTCAGGGCAGGGCCAATGGGGAGGTTATGGCTCTACCCTGTCACACACAGAGCAAGGCCCATGGAGGGGGGTTGGGGCGCCACCCTCTATCACCCATAGAGCAGGGCCGATCAGGGGTTGGGGTGCCACCACTGTCACACTCGGGGCAGGGCCGATGAAGAGGTTATGGCTCTACCCAGTCACACACAGAGCAGGGCCTGTGGGGGGGGGGGGGGGGGTTGGGGCGCCGCACCCTGTCACACACAGAGCCGCAGGGCAATCAGGGGATTGGGGAGCTCCCCCCTATCAGGCACAGAGCAGGGCTGATCAGGGGGTTGGGGAGCCTTCCCCTGTCACGAACAGAGCAGGGCGGATAGGGAGGTTGTGGCCCCGCCCCCTGTCACACACAGAGCCGCAGGGCGACCAGGGGGTTTGGGCGCTGCCCCCTGTCACGCTGATCCTGGTGCCGGGAGCCTCGCTGCTCCTCTGATCCCGGTGCTGGGAGGCATATTATCCTTTTACTTTATAGAATAGAGGCCTGGTGCATGGGTAGGGGCTGGCTGGTTTGTCCTGAAGGGTGTCCTGGATCAGAGTGGGGGTCCCCACTGGGGTGCCTGGCCAGTCTGGGTGAGGGGCTGAGGGCTGTTTTCCGGCTGGCGAGTGACTAAAGCTTCCAACCACTCCTTGTTTTCTTTTCTTTTTTTTTTTTTTTTTTTTATTCTGGGCCAGCTTTAGCTCTGAGGCCTCGCCACTGAAAACATCGATACAATGTTTTGGTCCAGCTGGATTTCAGTCCAGCTGGTTTCTGGGGTTTTGTTTACCTTCTTATTTGCAACATAGTACATAGTTGCTTAGAGTTGCAGCTGAGAGGCTGGCAAGTCAGGCGGGGAACGATGGAGTCCTCAGCAAGCAAGCCTCATGCTCGCTTCAGTGCCTGGCTGCCGGCCGCCATCTTGGCTGACAGTTAATTTGCATATACTCACTGATTAGCCAATGAAAAGGGTAGCGGTTGTACGCTAATTACCATGTTTCTCTTTTATTAGTGTACATATATCTCTTAGTAATATATATCCTAGTAATTCTTTTTCTCTGGAGGGATGTCACTAATGTAATCACTTCATAGTCACGGGATATATTTTTGTGTTACAACATCTATAAGCCAAATGAGAAGAGTGGCTCTCTATATGTGGCAGGATTATAGATGAATTCCTCTTTATTCTTTATTCATTTCTGTATCTATGATTTTTCTTGGAAGAGCATACACCAGTTTTACTTTTATACCCAGATATAAGCAATGAATTCTCTTAACTAAAAATAAAAATTAGAAATGCACTTTACAACTCTAAGTAAATATTTTAAGGCAACTATTAAAATTTTTCCAAGGTTGCATACATGTTGGAAATTGTATACAATTTTAATGTAGGGGCTTGTTTAATAAAAATACAGTGAAGATTATAGATTCTTTTCTCATATTTCAACTAACTTCTATAGTTTGACAAAATATTAAACATTTTTAAATGCCTTTGTCAAATGGAAAATATATTTTCCAGGGCATCAACATCTGTTTACACTCTGATAAAATGATATAGCATATCTAAAAAAGAAGGTTTTTAACTAGAAAGAATGGAAACTGATCAGCAAAAGAACAGACAAAAAGAGGGCCATAAAACAGAAGATAGTTTGGGATTAAACATCCAACCGCTGTCCATCGAGCATGGTGCCAATACATAAAACTATGATTTATCTAGTCCAGAGAACACATAGAGCCCCACGTGTGAAGATGATATCCTTAGGTTTATTAAGCCTGATGTCACTAAACCTTTGAATCATACCTTGAACACTTTCTCTGATTTCTGCTCACCCAGCAGCACCCCAAAGTGAATATGTCTTGTTAATAGGACCATTGAGAAAATATTTGGTGTTTGAAGAAAATAAGTGTTCAAATTAGCATTCTGGTGTATGTCTCCCTGAGCTTGACTAATGTGAGTCTACTCTAAGAAATAGATCTACTCTTGGAGTACTGACAAACCAAGTTTCCGAGCCTGCAATGTCAAGTAGAACCTGGGCAACCATAAATTCACCAAGGCAAATTTGCTAATGCTGCCACGTGAGAGAATTGCTTGTGTAGCTAATTTGCCTTAAATAAGTGGCATGCCTCTGCATTGCCAGGCAATGTGAGTTTTTTCATTAATGTTTTACACCATAATTACTCAAATTATATGGTACCTGAAAGTTAAAATGGCTCAGATAACTATGCTTTCCATATTATGTCTATAATATTCTCTTCTCTGGCTTCAGGCAGTATAATTGCTACTACAACTAGCATTGCTTTAAGCTAAACTTTTAAAACTAGGCCACTGACAAGAATACAATAAGGAAGAAAAGTATATATACTTTAATTGATTTCAGAGAGGAAGGGAGAGGGAGAGACAGATAGAAACATCAATGATGAGAGAGAGTCATTGATCAGCTGCCTCCTGCACACACCCCACTGGGAATCAACCCTGCAACCCAGGCCTGTGCCCCTAACCTAAATCTAACCCAGAACCCTTCAATCTGCAGGCAGATGCTCTATCCACTGAGCCCACACCAGCTAGGGCAAACAAAAGTGTATTTTAAATATCATTAAGGAGAACAAATATTTCTATTTAAACAAACATCCTAATATGAACAAAGAACTACTGCAAAAGAAATTCAAAGTATCACAAACTGCTCACCCACTCAATATAAAATGATGAGAACGTAGCAGAATCCTTTTTTCCCTTTTTAAATACTAAGGGAAATGAAACTTAGAAACTTCACCCAGATCAAAAATTACTTTTACATGTTGTTTTTATTATTTCAAGAAGGGAAAACATTTAAAAGTTAAAATATAGCTAGTTCCCAGGGAATATTCAGAAATGATTCACTACCAGAACTTTTTTTTAAAATTTCATGGGTAGCAAATTACATTTTAAGAAGAAGACCTATTTTTTAAACAATCTATATAATGGTTGGAATTCCTCTATGGTTTTGAACATTAGAAATGGGTTTTGAACAGGAAATCTGGATTACCATTTCCAGAAGTTATTGTAAATGTTTTATATGAAAAATAAAAAATTTACCTAAACTTGAGAAGTATATTTAACCAATATTAAATATCACACCCTAGCAAAAAAACAAAAAACAAAAAACAAACAGTATAAAACAATCCAGGGGGAAAGGCCAAGAACAAACACATAAACAAAGTGAATAAACATGTCACCAGGAGAATATAGAAGCCATATAAAGCCAAATAACTTTCCTATGCTTATTACAAGGATGTCATCTTGGGAGATAAAATATAGTATCATAAATATAAAGGTCACTGAATTTTTCAAGGTAATCCAAACATTGTAAGGGCATGCAGTTAATTCTCCCAACAGTTAGTGTAGACCCAATGATTGTAAGAGCAAGAGCCCCAGCTATGTCTCATAAAGTTTATATCTTACCTATGTGCCCTGACCTTTAGGTATAGGCCAACTTAATAAAGTAAAGTAAATTATCCAATCTCCTTTGATATATTTTATGTTTAGTGCACACTGGAAAATTAGCATTTAATTTGTTTTTAAAAATTAAATTTCATACAATTAAATGAATACTTTGCACTTAACCAAAATATATTTTACATTTTGGATCATCAGTGGAATCTATAAAAGATGACAGACATTTGAAAATTATCACCATAGTTTTCTCTAGTTCTAAAGAGTCACTTCTAAATTCAATCTTTGATTTTTTTTAATCCCATCTGAAATTATGTTTTTTACTTTTTCAAACAATGATTATAACATTAACTAAAGGCTAATTAAATTTGAAAGTGAAATTTTAAACAATTGTATTCATACCTGTGATACCACTGTAATTAAAGTAGTTATTAATAACAGGAAAGGAGCAAAGGAGAGGCCAAATATTATAGACATATGTCATTTGGGCAGCTTCACTAGGAAGCTAAAGCTATACCCTCCCCAGGGAGCCACAGGGATAGTCCCCACAGATTGCTGGAGGAATTGGCTGGGCAGGGAGAAGAACAGACACATGCCCAGTAAAGTTGGGGTAACATAGGGAAGGTGCTTGCTGTCAGTCACACCTGGGAACAGGCCATTGACCAGAATGGGCATGGCCACTGAAAGGTGTGAAATTTGGGATATTTAATCCCCTGAACAAAAGAATTCACTTTCTTGTTGCTCTTGTGCTCTTGTTTCCTCTTTTGCTCTTGGGACTCTATTGCTGGGGCATACTCTCCTGTATTTGCCCACATGGACCCCACCCATAATGGACTAATGGACTGCTGCTAGCCTGATGCTGACCTGTTTCCAACTCAGAAAGGAAACTCTGGACACTGGCTTTGCTTTTAGCTCCACTGAAAGCCCAGTACACTTCTTCTATGACTGGAGTGGTACTTTGGAAACCCAGAGATATATTTCCTCGCAAATAAAAATCACTCATCCTTCTGTGTGAGTCTCAAAAAAAAAATTTTTTTTTCCTCAAGATATATATAATAAGGACCCAACCCCAGCACTCAGTGGGGAAAAGGACACAAGCTCACTAATAAGAGCTTGGGTGATAAATATTATTTATGATATTTATTCACACAATGTTCATACTTTTAAAATCTGTTTTTCAAGGCCTCAAATAGGTCGTATAATCATTAAGTAACAAATTTGTGGAAATGAATGTGACAAGTACTGAGAATGTATACATAAAAAAGATTGTAGCTGCATAGGCAAGCTCCATGTTTTATCTATTAGACATGGGTAAATATAAGAAAATGTGTTCTGCAACTGTAGTAGGTTACTCAACAGATTTAAAAAACCTTAAACATTTAAATTTTGAAAATTTAACTTTTTAAATTTTAGGCAATTAACCATAAAAGGTCAACTTGAGAGTTAAACAAGTCCATTGATTCCTGAGTATGACCTGATGTTTTGAAATGGGCCCTTTTTGTACAATAGCCCCTGAGAAGTCAGCTCTAGACATTCTTATGAACTTAAAGAGGTTAAGGCAGTGGTTCTCAAAGTGCTGTTTCTAGACTAGGAGCATCAACATCACTTGGGAACATTTTAGAAATGCAAAACCTTAGCCCTATCCCAGATCTGCCGAACCAGGAACCCCAGGGGGTGTGGTCAGCAATCTTTGTTTTTCAAGCCCTTCAGGTGATGTTGTATGCTAAAATTTAGAATAACATGCGAGTTGAGGAAATTTGCATAAGGTTACACATCCATAATCAATGAAACTAAAGGGAAACCAAGTAGGTATGCTCTTTTAAAACCCAAGCTTTAAGCCAGTACCTTACATATGGCCTTCAGTTAAAGGAGACCCTTTCTGTTTCAATTCCATATTTCTTTCTAAACTGTGTTACATTAAGCAAAGATAGTGTACTGAACAAAATGGAAGCTTTGATGTTACAGAATCTTACAATGCCTCAAGGTCAGTATTCTGAAAAATGTTCAACTGTCATGTAAAACACAGGAAACATTCCACAAGTATTGCCAAGATTTGAGATTGAAATATTTGATTCCTCCAGCTCCTAGCTGTTGATCTGGCCAGACTAACTCTCCACCCCACATTTCTCAGGCTACAAACAGGCCTTTATTAAACAGGGAGGGCAGCCTGTTAGGACTGGCACTCTGATAAGGATGGGTGACTTAATGTTGGAAGGAAGAACTGGGAACATTCATCCTCTTACAGGATACACGAGAGGAAAGCAGGAGCAAGGATACAGGCCCCACACCTCTAAAACGGTTCCCTCGTTCACCATGTCAGTCACCCAGACCCTCCCGCACCAGGATTAAAAGCAGACTTTTGATGAACTATGCCATCACCTCAACTGCCACAGATCCGTCCTGACAGTGTGACCAAATGGTGCCAGTCTGAGTCCCAGTAGCTGCAGATCCTTAAGCGGCACCTGGAATAGGCGTGGGTGAGTGACCAAAGCACTTTGATTAAAGGAACCCACAGGTATGGTCCGTTTTAAAAGCCGAGTTTCCTACAACTTAACTAGTAATGAAGAGGCTCGCAAAGAGTGGCCATTATTATCTCAGAACACAGTCTGGGTGCTGCTTTTAAAAAGCCCAAACTTTTCCTTTTCCTCAGCATGCATGAAGGACTCATTCTTTCAACCACCACCTGTTGAACTCCGGTTCTGTGCCATGAGGGGTTTCAGGTGGGTTGTAGGGAGGCAGGGAGACTAGTGACAGACCGCTGAGGTGGTGCCGGAGAAAGTAACACACGTCAGCATGGTCCTAGGAGACACAGAGAGCAGTATTAGCTGGAGTCAAAGTGTGTTTGGAAGTAGAGTCTTACTGGTGGATTAAATGTAAGGGCAGAGAGTTTGAAGTGTAGGTTTCAAAAGAAGTACAATTACTGGTGATGATAAGATCTTATATGGGACCAAGAAAATGTAGAAGAAAAAGATCATTGCAGATAGGGAGGTCAGGGAACTAAATGGACAAAGTGTACAGTAGAATGGGTCATCAGATCTTGAGATCTTCAAGATGGTGACAGACATCAGGTTAGAAAGAAAAACAATAAATAAGGGGTTAACATTATTACTGCATAAAGGAGAGGAGCTGGGGGGTCTCAGTATACGATAGCAATGAGGAAGGTAGAGTTTGCTTCAATGGACTTCAAAAAATCAGGGATTTTGGAAAAGAAGGAAAGAGAAATAATATTTTTTGTTACCTCATGCTGTGTTTTGAATGGAAAAATGTGGAGCACCACTGCTTTAAGAACCTAATGATATCCCTAGTCATTCTGGTCTAACTGTGGTTAGACTTTCTTCCTGGTTCAGAGAATCAGGTGATGGATTTCTTTCCCCCTAAAGCAGCGGTTCTCAACCTGTGGGTCGCGACCCCTTTGGCAGTTGAACAACCCTTTCACAGGGGTCACCTAAGACCATCCTCCATATCAGATATTTACATTACGATTCATAACAGTAGCAACATTACAGTTATGAAGTAGCAACGAAAATAATTTTATGGTTGGGTCACAACATGAGGAACTGTATTTAAAGGGCCAGAAGGTTGAGAACCACTGCCCTAAAGGATCTTTACCAGACACTAAGAGAGATGAACAAAACAAAATAATAATAGTAATAAATGCACAGAAATGAATAAGCTTAAAGAAGATTCCTGAACATAAGTTACTTGAAGCACAGACTGAATTGGCTGGAACCAGGACCAAGCATTCTGCTCTGATTAATTTCCCTCACCAAGATCCCAGGAGGCTTGCATGCCAGATCGGAAGGCTTCAACTAAGCTCAACTCCAGGTAGCTTTCTAGTCCTAGCCAGGACTTTCCAGGTACTGGCTCTCAAGGTGGTCTCTTTGGCTATCATCTATGGCTTGAAGGTCCTCTCTTCCAGCAAATGCTGCCTCTTCCTGGAGGAGGCACTTTCCCACCTAGCCCCAAACTCCTCCAGTGTCTGTTCTTCTGCCCCGACTTATCTATATGATAAAAGCCTAAGCAACCATTATGGTAAAACAACCAGAACAACTGGTCACTATGATGTGCACTGACCACCAGTGGGCAGATGCTCAACACAGGAGCTACCCCTGGTGATCAGTGCGCTCCCACAGGGGGAGTGCCACTCAGCTAGTAGCTGGACTCATGGCTGGAGAGTGCAGTTGCAGTGGTGGGAGCCTCTCCCGCCTCCACAGCAGCACTAAGGAGCAGTGAGCCCAGCGGTAAGGAGAGAGAAGTCCTGGACTGCAAGAGGAATGTCCAACTGCAGGCTTGGGCCTGATCCCTGCAGGGAATGGGCCTAAGCTAGCAGGCAGACATCCCCCAAGGGCTCCCAGACTGTGAGAGGACTTGGGCCAGGCTGAGGCACCCCCCCCCCCAACCAGTGCACAAATTTTGTGCACCTGGCCTGTAGTTAAGATATAATTGACAAATAAAAACTCTAAGATTTTTAAAGTGTACATGATGATGATTTCATATATGTATATATGATGACAGAATTCCCCCCATCTAGTTAATGAGCACATCCATCATCTCACATATTTATGTTGTATTTTTTGTTTTTGTGAAAACATTTAGTCTCTAAGCAAATATCAAATTATATAACACAGTGTTATTACCTACAGTCACTATGTTTTCCATTAGATACTCAGACCTTATTGACTGGAGGAAACAGAGAGGTTGATAAATTGGAACAAACTTTCCTGCTCTAGTTTTGAAGCCCCCAGGTGGAAGACACCAGTTGCACCTGAACTGAGTTTACCAATTAAATTTCTGCTTCCTCCTCCTCACATATGGATTATTCAAGTCTCATCAGGAGTTTGTGGGTTTCCTTTTCTTCAGTTTTTATCCAATGACCTTACCCACTCTTCTGCCTATCATATTAATGATGATGAATTTCCAATACATATTTCTGGCCCAAAACTCTACGATTTCCTTCTCAAATTGCATGAGGACATTAAATGTATAAATCCAAACTCATTATCTTCTCACTCAGAAACGCTATTCTTCTTCCCATCTCCTTTATCTTTGGAAAATGACGTCAACTCCCTCAGTTTCCAAGGCAAGAAAATGTCATAGCTGAACCAAGCACTTACCTTTAATCCCTCATTCAATCAGTTTTTCAACCTAATAACTGCATAACTTCTGCCATTTCTGCTAGCACTTTCCTGCCTTCTGATTCCCCTCTCCCCCTGGCGTGCGCGCGCGCGCACACACATACACACACACAGACACACACACCCTACTAACAGGTCCTCACACTCGGACACATCCTTCCACACTAGACTTTAACTTTCTAAAACATGACTTTTAGTCTATTACATCCTGCAGTCTAAAAGCTTCAATGACTCATTATAGAATAAAGTTCTAACTTCTGACATGGTTATACAAAGTCCCATTTCCATTACAAATGGTCATGAACCCTAGGCCTGGGCTACATCCTAGATACAGCATGTCTTTGCTTTTTTGTCTTGTCATCTCTAAGACAACAACAACAACAACAACAACTTTCCCGTATTTATCCTTCAGGATATACTTCAAAAGCTGCTGCTGCAGAAAAGCTCTCCTTGATCTATTTTCTCTCCATGAAAAACTGTGATTTCTTTTGTGTCCCAAACACTGTTTTGTGGCTCTCTTGAGCCCCTTATATCTAAGTATGAGAACATAGATTTCATTTCCAACTAGACTCTAAGTTTCTTAGACATCCTAGGATATTTAATATAAGCTGTTGGACAAGTGAAAGGGGAGAACAGGAAAAGCTTCCCTAAGGCTTTAACATTTTAGAATATTTGGATTTAGAATAACCCAGTGGGGTAGACACAATAGCTCTCCAAAGTTATCCATGACTAATTCCTAAAATCTGTAAATATATTACCTTGCCTGGCAAAGGGACATTGCAGGTATAATTGAGGCCATACATCTTAAGATAGGAAAAGTATATAGTAGTTCCCCTTTATCTGTGGGGGATATATTCCAAGACCCCCAGTGAATGCCTGAAACTGAAGATAGCTATGAATCCTATATAAATTATGTTGTATGTATTTTTCTATACATATATATCTATGATAAAGTTTAATTTATATACAGTGGGGCCTTGACTTACGAGTGTCCCGACTAACGAGTTTTTTGAGATACCAGCTGTCTCTCGGTGATTTTTTGCATTGAGTTGACAGAGTAATTTGAGTTAACGAGCTCCTTAACGAGCTCGGTCTCGGGACGAATTAAATTCGTAAGTCAAGGCCCCACTGTATTAGGCACAGTACAATATTAGCAACTAATAATAAAATAGAAAGATTATATCAATACACTGTCATCAAAGTATTTTTCTCGGCTCAAATTATCTTCTTGTATGGCACACACTCTTATGACGAAGATGTGAGATGATTCACTGCCTACAGATGAGATGAAGCGAGGTGGATGACTTAGGCACTCTGAAGGAGCCTTCGGCTACTACTGACCTGGCAATAAGGGTTACTTGAACACAAGCACTGTGATAGCACAACAGTTGATCTGAGAGCCTAGAGGGCTACTAAGTGACTAATGGACAGGGAGCCCACACAGAATGAACATACTGGACAAAGGGATGATTCATGTCCTAAGCAAGATGGCACAATTCAACTCAAGATTTTATCACTCTAGTGAGAATGGTGCACAATTTAAAACATATGAATTGTTTATTTCTGGAATTTTCCATTTAATATTTTCAGACCACAGTTGACAATGGGTAACTGAATTTCAGAAAGAGAAACCTCAGTTAAGGAAGGACTACCATACTTGATTATCTGGGTGGGTCAAATCTAATCATAGGAGCCCTTAAATGCAGAGAATGTTGTCTGTCGGTATCAGAGAGATGCAACAGAACTCATGGAGGCTCTACTCATGAGAGGATCTTAGGCAGCTCCTGCTGGATGGGCCACCAGAAAAGCAAGAGAAGGAATAAAGGTGACCTCTAGGAGCAAAGACCAGCTTCTGACTCCCAGGCAGCAAATTAACAGGGACCTCATTCCCTCTACCACAACCACAAGGCACTGAACTTGGCCAACAACCCAAATGAGCCTGGAAGTGAGTTCTTCAGGACCTTCAGTAAGGAACAGAGCCCTAACCAACACCTTCATTCCAGGTTGTAGGACCCGACTCATCTTTCTGACCTGGATAACCATTGTTAATAATGTGTGAAACAGCGTGTATCATTTTAAGCTGCCTGATTGCGGTTATTTTCAAGGTAGCAACAGGAAATGAATATAACAAATGTCCAGCAGCAGCTTTGTCAAGGATCTGAGAGTGAGACTATGTGATTAGTCTTTGAAGTCACTTACTTGTACACCTGGAAAACCTGACTAAATTTAAATAAGTAAAAATATTGTTTAAACAGCTTCTAAATATGGTCCCCAGCTTCCTTCCTCCTCTGAACATACTTGAGAGATATACAGACTGCTCAGCAATGATCAGAGGATAGTGTTTGGTGGAGAATGTTTATACCAGAGTGTGGGAAATCATGTCCTCTTGGAATTGTAATACACTGCTTTTCCAAAATTCCTTCTAACCCTCCTCTAGACCTGCTAGTTAGGAAGCACTGATTTGGAAATGTCAAGGACCAACCTTGTTCTTTAAAGACATTGGCTTAATGAAACCTAAGGTAATCTTAATCTTCTGAAAACTGGATCTTTAAACTGTCTCTAAAAGATCCAGTTTTCAGAAGAAATAACTAACCAGGTCTATACTAGGTTAATATCAATAAAAGCAACATAATACTTATGGAAAAGTATTTACTGAACATTTACTCTGAACCAGGAAATGTCCCACATGGCATATCTCATTTAATTCTTTCAAAGAACCTAGAAAGTAGTACAGATTATAATTACCTAATCTTCTCAACATGTAATGATCCATTTGGAACTGTAAGAGCATCTAACATCCACTAGAACCCTCTGATATTTTATATTTTATAAAGACCATAATGGAACTTTTTACTACAAACCTTTAGACTTTTTAGGACTAAGTGCAAAAAGCAGCAGCCAATCAGGAAATATGCAAACTATGTGTGAGGAAACCGTGTGAATGCAGAATAAGAGGCAATGGCAAGGCAGCAAGGGAGGCCACCACAAAGGGACTGTCAACTATAGCCTGGTGTCATTGACAGGTAGGCAATGTCAGGAGTGGGGAGTATCGGGGATCTGAAGAGGCAGTCTCCCTACCACCGGGACAATATTTCCTCTCAGTGACTGCAGGAGTAAGGCCAAAAATTACACTTGTTTTATAGTTTCTTTATTTCAGGGGATTCTTTGGATCTGAAATTTCATATGCTTGGTTTCAATCCACCATGTTCTTTTAGTTAAATTTCAGCTGCTTTCAGTTAGTAGGCTAGGGACATATGCCAAAATAGTATACCCAAATGTAGTCATCATTGCACTGCATGCTGTTTCTGGACCAACTACTGGGAGTTGAAAGAATGAAGGATGGGAGGGTCTTTCAACCATCAAGATCATTTGGCAAGTGCTAGCTAGACAAATGTCTCATCTGGGATAGGAAGGAAGAATCCATGGCATATTGATTCAGCTGAGAAGAACATAACTTTTAATGTTCTGTAATTAAAATTTATTGTATGACAACCTGTTGACGCTACAGTGCTAAGAGATTACTGCTATCATAACAGTATAAGGTCCTTCCGATAGTCTCCTTGCTACATTCTGTGCTACTCATGTAGTTCACAAATTCACTGACTATCTCTCATTTGGGAACAAATTCACTATCTCTCATTTAGGAACATAATTAGATCATCAGAAGGAATATGGTACCTTGCTGTCTTCCAAACTAAGCTAAGCCATCTGATTTGTCCCACTCTCCTAAAAACAAGCAAACAAAACAAACAACTGGCTTCATGGCTTATGAAGCAATGTCATTTACCTTTTCCTGAACCCTTTCTTTGCCTTGGATGATCAGTTCCCTAGCTCTCAGCCAAAAGAAATAATCCTGGCATCCACAGTATTTATTAAAGTGAAAACAAATTAATTGCCCAGTGTAAGCAATGTAATTTGAGGGGATTCAGATATAAATACAGATGGCACATCCCCTGGGAGGAATATGCAGAAAGACCCTATACTTTGGTAATTTTAATAAACTTTTAAGCAAGGTTATATTCATGCAAAAATATATTTTTCAGAAACCAAAGTAATAAGGAAGATATTACATTTTACACAGCAATGCTTACTGTTCAAAATTGATTAATTCCTTAACTATTAAATTAATTATATAGAAGCTAAATTAACCTCAAAATTCTTTTTCAATATTAGTTTGAGTAAATAGATGTATTTTGAATAAAATGTACCACTTTAGGATTTAATAGTTTAGCAAAATTATCTTAAAAGTCTCATCTTAATTTTTAACATTTATAGGAAATATCTTTTTTGTATATTTTTAGAAAACATTATACCTCAAATTTTACTCTCTGAGTAAATAAGGAAAAAAAACCAAGATTTTTTAAGGGGGGAACAAAATAAAATGATAAGAGACATAAAAATAAACTTCACTACCACATGATGTTAACTATAAGATCCTTATGATTATAAATGGTAAAAAAAGAAATTAAGATGGGGTTTTATTTTCTCATCTGATAAATATTCCTATTTAAACACTATGTTTTTGTAATAGATTACAATCTCTTTACTGTAACAGACTGCCAATGTTTTATATTAGCATTCATTCATTTTAGAATATATTATCTGAGCTATATCAGTGATGCTACACTTGTGCTTTGCATCGCTTATGGTGAACTGCTTAGATTAGTACATGTGTCTGCACATTTCACTTATGAATTTGAACTGGATTAATCAAGCAGTTTCCTTTGTGCAGTACTTAGGGGAAAACAAATCATTGAAACAAAATGTACAAACAATGAAAAATAACAACCTGCTATCAAATTGCTATAAATGTAATATCAGCACTGCTATGGTGAAAATGCTACAGTTTTTTATCACCACTGTATTCTTTTCTCTTTGAGGTTAAATAAAGCTGATGTTCTGTTTTTTTTTGTTTTGTTTTTAAATATATTTTATTGATTTTTTTACAGAGAGGAAGGGAGAAGGACAGAGAGTCAGAAACATCGATGAGAGAGAAACATAGATCAGCTGCCTCCTGCACATCTCCTACTGGGGATGTGCCCGCAACCCAGGTACATGCCCTTCACCGGAATCAAACCTGGGACCTTTCAGTCCGCAGGTCGACGCTCTATCCACTGAGCCAAACCGGTTTTGGCTGATGTTCTGTTTTTAATCCAAAAGGGACACACACAAACTTAACTGCCTAATGAATCATCTTTTTACCATACATATCACATAGCATCTTGCATAATACAGAGCTATGGATGTGTGCGCATTTCTGAGATGAATATCTGAACACCTTTCACGTCAGAAAGAGTGTCTTATGCTTGTCCTCTTCATCAGAATCTAGAACAGTGCTCTGCACAGAGAAGACATTCTAAAAATATGTATTGGATTTATGTGTTCCAAAGTTATGGAAACTGTAATTGTTGTTTTCACAAGAACAGAAGGCAGAACGGTAAATTTTTTGTTGAATTTCATTATGGTTTTAGATACAGCAGTTACTCTGGTTACAACATGCCATGTATTATAATCCTTATGGCTTGCAAGCAAGTAATACCAGTTATTATCCGGATCAATTCTATTTTCTCAGGAAGACCTCCATTTTTCTCAATTATTTCAAATAGATCTGTAGTTACTAGTTTCTTAGATCTCCAAAATGACTCCCATACTGAAGAATAGGAACATCTGTGAAAAACTTCGACACAGGAACATGTGTATGATATTCTTCCTGCTTAACATTTCTATGGACCTTCATAACTTTGCACATCACACGCTAACCTCACTCATTATGTCTAGCCCTATGTTGTTTGCTCCACTGGCCACTCATCTGGTCAGCATTTTACATGTAACAGAAAAGCCCAAATGTTTCCCCATTGTCCCCATTAGAATGTTTCCCTAAATTTCCCAACTCACTCAAGACAAGGTATAATAAAAGTTGCCATGAAAAGAGAATCATTTAATATGCTTCATAAATAAAACAACTATGAGTTAATTTAAACACAAATTTAAAGCCTTCTCACTGGACAATAAGGTATGTGAGTTAAATGTATTTGTGTAAATATATAATCTCAGGTTTGCATCTCCTAGGTTGAATACAAACTACCCAATACAAATTTATTCTGAAGATCATAGAATTAAAGTTTTTCAATAGAAGATTATTTTAAGGGTAAGATTTTGGGGAAATGGTTCTACTGTGAAAAATAGAAACTCAATATTAATTCTGATTTTTAAAGGAAATTAGCAAGTCACACCAAATTAAATTTGTTTGTGGTTTGATAGGAAAAATGACAATATTCCTTGCTTGACAAGCTAACATTTCAATATAAAATATATTTAGCTTTACATTCAAATGTTGAACATGATTTTCAAATAGAAGATGTAGACACAGACCTTTAAATATCTATTTTTATATATATATATATATATATATATATATATATATATATGTCTGTATACATCAAGGTGGCTTCAACAAAATTCAATCATAACAAAAATAATTCTTGGAAATGCTATTTTATGTTCACTAAACAGGCCCAAATATTACCCAATTTGAAACATAAACACATTTCAACTGTATCTTCTTTGCATTGTTTTTATATGAATTTTTTTCATGTTCATTAAAATTATAATTCTCATAATTAAATTTAGAAATAGGAAAAAAGGACAGAAAAGTATCATAAAATTATTTTAAATACAAACATTTGCCAAAAAACTATAGAAAAGTTTAAAAAATATTTTCCATTTATTAATAACAATGTTTGCATGTGTGAAAAAAGAGGAAAAAATACATAGAGGGTAGCATTTTCTACAGGTGTTCCTTTGACCACCTCTGCCCAAAGAGGGTGGCTGCACCTAAAATAAGGCAAGAAAGACAGGGACTGCTAAATCTTAAAATCCAACTTATGGATTATAGAACCCCGCTTTACACCCCCGCCCCACCATACCATTTCCTTGGATATACACATACTGTCTTTCATAAAGAAACATCTTACATAGACATACAGAATATGTTTTTCAATGGTGCACTGTTGAGGTGTAAGCTCACATAGCAATCCAGATGACTAAAAATATATTTGGGTAAAAAAAAAATAAAAATAAAAATAAAAAAAATAAAATAAATAAAAAAAAAAATATATTTGGGAACCTGAGAACTCTTCATACAGTTTATTAAATATTCATCTTATAATTCCTGTTTTGCCCTGGTGAACATACTCTTAATGTACATAGTTTTTAAATTGTGGTGTATAATGATACACAGCTTTGTTTATACTGCATCTCTTGGGACAAGTGGGATGATGGAAAACAAAAAAATATATAGTCTATAATACTGTACCATAAAAGAACTCTACTGGTATCAAAATGTGATCCTACACATAGCATCAATCTGCACAGGAAGGTTTCATGCTATACAGAGATATCGTTTGCACTTCAGTTACCAGCAGCCAAGAATGTGATTACAATAAGGAGACAAAATTGCCCACTATGTTGCAGTTCCTGTTGGAAATATTTGGTCTTTCATTGATTTTGACAAATTGGGACATTATTTCCATTAAAGTTTCTGTTTATCCTAGAGAATAATTCAGTACCTCATTAAGAAAATTCCTTTGCTCTTAACTTGAATATTTCAAGGGATGGTTCCTTTACCACAAACCAAAGCAATCAGTTCCATTCCTGTGCATTCTTTTCTTTTCTTTAGATTATTGTTCCATGAAGCTACTTTGTCAGGAAACTGGAAAATTGCCTTCTTCACTTATAGTACCTTAGATGCATTTGTAGCCTTATGATTATATCTCTCTTATCCCCATGGGATAGGAGCAAAATGCTAGCAGTCTAAGGATACAGGAAATTGAAATTTTGTCACCTGCGGAGGATGAAGAAAGTGTTTGATTTTTTCCCCCTTCAATGTAAAGAAAGGATCTCTCTTGTGAGTGAAAGAAAATTACCTTCCCTTCAGTAAGACACATCTGGAAATATTCTTAACAATAGTCTCGCAGAATGACTAAGAAAGCTGATACCAATGTTTTTGTGATTTATTACAAGAATGCAGTAGAGTCTTTATGGGATGTTTTCTTTTACTCAGCTATTTGCTTGGGAATCATGATGCAACTGATAGCCAGAAACAGAAATTTTTCTTCACTGACGGGCATTTTGCTGCGGGAATTTACACGCTGCATCAAAATAGAGTTGAAACCAAAATAGCCCCATGGGTTCCTCAGACTTCCAGAAATGCCTTCTAGCTTGTTTTAAAAATGAAATAAATTGGCTACAAATTTTCTTCAAGATCCCTTATCTTGTTATTCATCAAATCTCCAACATAATATTTCCTGCCATCTACTAAGATCTCATGCTCTGCAGGCAGAAAATGAGACTACAGCAGAGAAACCCAATTTGCTTTAGAATTGACACTAACACCAGAACCTCTGTCTATTCTTGTCTTAAAAGCTTGTTAGACTCCGGATGGGGAGGAAAGTTTCCGTGCTGACAGAGTCGTAGCATATCAAAAGTAAATTATCAGTTCAGAGAAAGATGATTTTGTTCAATGAGACAATTCTTACTCTCTCGCTCAGGCGACAGCATTCCTGGCTAATTACTCAATTACAACTATATAAGGTATGCGGAGAGAATCAAGGCCGCAAGGAAAGGAGGCCATGGAGCCACCAGGACCTGATAGATTATATTCCTGTTCCAGTAATGCACCAGAAGAACCAGAGCACAGCAGAAGAGGATTACAATAGGCATTGCAGCAGACTCACTAATAAGGTTACTGCCAAATTTTATAGAGGATGTGACTACAAACCTGAGGGACCTTAAAGACAAAAGAAAATTTAAAAGTCAAGGTCTGGGCTGGAATTCAGAAAGAAAAACCAAGTACTCCAAAAGCGGACAATATCATCCAATGCAATGCTAAATAGAAATAGAGTGAATATAATGTGTGGTTTAAAATATTATTGTCTTTTCTTTATATAATGGCAATATCTTTTAGACAAAAAGGTCTACTACTAGAATTTTACAATTTAATCTATAATTTAAGGCACTATCCAAAGGTAACAGAAAAATTATGATTGCTTTTGATTGTTAAAGTCCTCACACTAAAATTCAGGATAAAATAAACATAGGAAAATTGAGCCTTATATAACACTAAAGCAGGAAGGGAATTATGCACTCAAGCACAAGATAAAAAGGAAAAAATACACTTGGTACATCACAGCTGTCTTCCATTACATATAATTATCCATTCTCAGTCTGAGCTAGGGAACAAAAGCTTAGAAAGAACAATGGGTATGCGGATGTCAAAAGGTAATACCTCTCTTCAACTATGTAGCCTTTTATTTCTTTTTTTTTTAAAGAAGTTCAGGTAGAACCTGTTTTTGTATTAGAAACTTTATTAGCAAGCTTTAAATGTTAAAATATCAATCAAGAATGAATTTTACCTATCAAACAGTAAATTATAAAGGCATTTCTGTTTTAGAGTAAAATAATAATTTTATTGAAAATAAGCATATGCTTTACTTAAAATAAGACTTTCTTTTTAGAGAGAGATCAAAGGGCAGCCTGCTGCACGCCCCCTACTGGGGATCAGGCCCACAACCTGTGCATATGCCCTGATTGGGGAATTGAACCAGCAAGGGCTCTGTCTATGGGGCCAAACTCAACTAACAGAGCCACACCAGCTAGAGTGAGCATGGCAATTTTTTTTAAAAAGAAACTTCTCTGTTGTAACAAATAATTCAACTATTTAACTATTCTAATCAAATGATATAATCTTTTAAAAGCTATCTCAATAATGTTATAACTAAAATATTTGAATCAATTTGTCTCTTTAATTGTTCAACTTAACACAGTAATTAAACTTGTATATAACATATTTGAGGTTGAATCTCTCCATTTAAATCAACATTTCTTGTGTTAATAAAGGTTTCAAAATTTTATATTTGCTTCCCATCCATAGCTTTACACAAGAAAGTTGGTGTTTCACATCTGCTACAGTTAAATAATGTAATGAGGAGTAACTTCAATATATAGGTCACTAACACTTGGTCATTCTTTCAAATAGCTTTCTATAGCTATTTAAGATAAGATGATACAATGGCAACTGACAACAAACAAAAAGTTGTGTAAAATATGAATCATGAATTTAAAGCAAAGAAACGCCTTTATTTTTTAATGGGTATTTTATTATTCACTGTATTCACAGTTTAGTTCTTATTTAATCTGCACCAACACTGTGTGCCACTTCGCTTCTGTTGGGGTTTGTTGGTTTGGTTTGCTTTAGCAGGCCTGACCAACTCCATCTATTTGCCTGCAGGTGACAGAATGCTGTAATGAAAATAATTTAACAGTAGGTCCAAAGGTTGATGACATCATAGTTTCTTCTGATGCTCAATGACACTTTCAAGTTCCCAGACTCTCATTTTAGTTCCACATATAAGTGCCATGTTTGTCCCTTGTGATCAAAAGATTACTCCTGTGGTATAAGCCTCTCATCCTCACACAGTGTTATCTTTAGAAAGACAGAAGTGGTTGGGACTAAAAGGCTTTCCTTTGTACTGCCTTGCAGGGGAGGAATTATTCTTATACCACAATGTCCTCAAAAGGAAAAGTAGGTGGGAATAAAGGAGCTTTCTCTTGTACTGCCTTACAGTGAGGAAATGTTTCCTTGCGCACCAGGGCAAAATGTCTTTTCAAACCTCTGGAGGCGTGGCTAGGACCTTCACCAATGGCAGGGGGAACAGTTGGCTGGGCCTGTCCGTACCCATCCTCTCGGGTGTGGCACATGGCTTCCCAGGTAACATCAAGATACTCTTGGTAAGAAAAATCACTGGACAGAGAAAATTGCGAAGGGTCACAAGTGTCCACCAATCTTGGGACCTGGGCCTCCACTTACTAGTTACATGACTTTGAGAAAGTTTCCTTTTCTTTCTAAACTTCAGTTTCCTCACCTATAAAATAGGAATAAAAAGAGTAACACAAAAGGGACATAATATGTGTAAAACAGTAGGTATGATGCCTGGAACATAGAAAGCACTCAGGAAATGCCATTTCTTGTTAGCTGCCGTGGTGCTATCAAAAATACAAAGTATAGAATTGCTTATGTTAAGAAAAGCCGCCTTTCCTTGTTTTCTTCTAAGAGTAACCTTTTGAAAGGAAAAAAAAGACATATAAAGATAGTGGGTGATACCCATATGAGTGAATGCTTGGCGAGGAGGCAAGGGCAGTATGTGAAAGTCAGTGGCATAAAGCCTAGTTTATTTTTGTGACATTAGATTTGATTCCAACCTCTGAGTATTGATGATTAGGAAAGTTTGTGTTTTTTCCTGTCAGTCTGTTTCATCTTTATGATATAATTTAAACACACTGAGATTTAGGTTTTCATCTTTTCTTATAATTCATTAAAATATTTTTAAGAAAAAAGGAGCTTTTTGTTTCAAATTTCAAATGGCATCACTTGATTTCACTAAAGTATGATTTTTTTTCATTCATAGTACTACTTATTTCAACAGTTACATGTATTTCACTATGCATCCGATTATTTAAAAGTTGCTACTTTATCGTATTTTTCTCCCTTGTATTAGTGAGTCTATTTTTTTCTAATTTTACTTTTATAACATGTGAAAGAAAGCAATCAAATCTGTGTGATTCTACTGTTCTTTCATAGAACTAGGAAAGACATTCTTTGTGTTATAGCTTTTACAGCAAAGAGAGAATTTGTAGAGCTCATTTTCGGTGTTTGTTTTATTTAAGTAATTGACTACTTAAATATTTGGGTCTGAAACAGATCTATTTAGGAATTTCTATATCCATCTACCTTAAAGTGAAATGAATCCATCTGTTGTAATAACATCATGCTCCTGATAGTTGATTGCATTAAAAATAGAATGAAAGAAAACTACCTCCATTTGCTTTTAATTCATGACTTATCCATTTTGGACACAAGAGCCCTTCTCTGTCACTTGCTATGTTATCAACAATATGAGACTTAGCATTGAGTCTAGATTTCTCCAGATCATATTTTATTGCAACTATTTATAAGATGTGAGCATAAGTTGCCTATCATTTCATTCTTTTATGAGACTTGCGACTACATATACTTGAACCTATGGAATTTTCTGACTTTCCATAACTATTCATTTCTGTGACTGCTTGTCCTGACTAACCCCCTCAAACCCCTGTCCCCTCCTCCACAGCCCCCCCCACCCCCCCCCTCCCCGCCAACCACCACCAAACCTGACTGATGTTCCAGTTACAGTAAGTAGAACCACTGCGGGGGAGACACTGACAACTTTCCCAGAAAGACCTCTGGGCTTTGATAAGGAAGTAACTCCAAACTATGCTGAATTAGGGGGAGGCACAATATCTGAATTGATAAATCTTGTCTGGATTTCCCAGCTCTGCTCTTGTTTCAACTTCCTGTGCTGCAATCTGAATCTCTTCTGGAATCCTAGAGGACTGCAAAAGGACAAAAGAAAATTCTTTGATTGTTATAAGGTTTATGACCTTCCCTTTCATGTTTGACAGTTGAGAAGGATTCATTTCTTTCCTAACAATTAGTAACTGCCTTTGAGACACCAACATTACATTAAACAAAAATACCGAAGAACAACTTCTGCTTAGTTAGGAATCTAAAATTATATACATTTGGGGTAGAAGAGGGAAAGTGGGCATTGAAAAGCAGGCTAGTTTCCAAGTTATACGCTCACATGATCATTAAGCTCCCCAGGCAAATCAAGGCATTTATTTGTCCTTTCAAAAGTTTTATATAATTTAATAGCCCAAATATAAGAATTTCAGAAATTCTCATGATATTAATAACTGCACAAATACTGTTTATCACTTCAGAAACTCTTCTGTGAATAAATATTTAAAATCTGAAGTATTGAGGAACATTTGGAGAGAAAGTGACTTTATAAGATTCACAACTTTAGAATCCATGTTAAAATTAGAAAATTAACATTAAAAAATATCTATACTTCAAACTTAGGAGAAATGGATCACTATTTGTTGAGGAGCAGGAAAACACTGGAGTGGATAATGTTTTTCCCTTTATATATTTTATGGAATAAATATTAAGAAAACTAATATCCTATTACATTTACTTTAAAATCCTTTTTCTCCCCCAAACAGTCTTAATGGGACAGATTGAAAACCCCCCTCTATCTATTGAAGTGCTATGCTTAAGTCCCAATCGGTCATCCTCTCCGTATCCTCCTACCCGCTTTAGGCTCTCCAAAGGAAATCAGGTAGCTCTGTCAGTCAAAGGGGATTTATCGTGCTACTGTACTTAGATCTCCCTCTGGAGATATCCAATTTTGCCCTATCTCTTCCTTCCAAAGGAAAATAGATGAGCTGGCTAAACTGTTAGATCTGACTTCTGGATTCTCCCCAGACTTCTGTCCATGAACTGAAACCCTAGCTGAAACAACATCAAAGACACGAATTCCAATTTTTTTCCAGAGTGACAGTCTATACCAGTGTTTTATTACCTGTCAGATACTTGGGACTAAGGAAATTTATTCTTATATATGAGTAAATTATAAATAGGATATTAAATTGGAAAATATTCCTACAAAATAGATATTTCTAATATTTGAGTCATGCAGAGGGTCCAACATAGACTTAAGCTAAAGGAACATTTTTTTCAAAAATATAAACTTATTATTATATATATTCCTGAGAAAAGATTAGGAAGTTGTTTTTATAAATGCTCTGTAGGAAAAGGAGGAAAGTCGAAGGGTTTATAAATATTCTTTTTGTGTATTCATTTGTTTTCAGGTGACTTCAATGGGCCATACCCTATGCTAGATATTTTGTATTTCAATTACCTCATTGAATTCAATTATCTCATCTATACTAATATAGACATCTTTATTTCAGTTTTACAGAGGAGGAATCTAAGCATTTGGGAATCAAATAATTTATCCAAGGTACTATAGTTTGCATCAAATTTAATCTGTCTCTATAACTCATACTCCATTATACCGATATCCCTTTGGAAATGTAGATAGAAAGAGACTATTCTGATATATAACTTCCATTACTAACTTTACAGTACTAGCAGTAGGTGTAATCTATAAGGGCTAAGAGAATGGGCAAAGAATTCTTTAAAAAACTTATGCCATATATTTTCAATTATCCAGTATTTCCTGGTTTATATTTGCTTTATTATTAATAATATAATAAAGCTAGAAAAACAGTTAAGTAGGAAAACTGAAGTACAGGATTTCATAATATAAGAAATTAAACTAACAAATTAGTTAATTTTACTATTAGATACCATCAAACATTATAAGTGACTAGAAGCCCAGTGCAAGAAAATTTGTGCACTTGCGGGGGGGTGGGAAGGGGGGGGGGCAGTGGTCCCTCAGCCTGCCTGCGCCCTTTCACAGTCTGGGATCCCTCAGGGGATGTCCGACTGACGGGCCTAAACCAGAGTCTGGTCTCCCTCTGTGGGAGGCGACCAGGCGGGCCGATCAGGGGACGGCGCCAGCAGGCGAGCGGACGGCCCCACCCCTGCAATCGCCCCTCCGCTGCCGCTGGTCACTGCTGCCATCCCCTCCCGCTGGCGCACCTTGGCTGGCCTGACATTGCCTGCTCGAAGGCCCCACCCCCGCTGAAACAGTTGTTCTGCAGTTCAGTCAATTTGCATATTATGCTTTTATTATATAGGACTGTATCATGATAGATAAAAATTTCAGCTAAAAAAAAGTAGATTGTTGTCTCAAATTATTTAAAATTATTTAACATAACCTGTTGTCACTTCAACAAGTTACATTAAGCTAAATACATCTATTCTACTAAAATACACCTTTGATCAAAACAAATAATTCTACACCTACCAGCTGTATTATTGACTCAAAATAACAGATTAGATCTTCAACATATATTTACAAAACAGGAATTTAAAATGTAGGAGGTGTGTAGAACCGCACTGAAGTGCTGAACAAAGTATCATAACTTACACAATTGATGATTGTTAGAATCATAAGCTCATTTTATCCAATGTGGGAAAAATCAAGAAAATTCATGGGACAATGATAAAATGCCAAATCTTGGAAATGAAAAGTTTCATTTTTAAAGTTTTTAAAATCAGAATCAGTTGAGTCTTCAATTGGCAGACAAATGATCTCGGAGCCATTTCAGAGTTATTATTAAATGATTCATTTAAATAATAAATGGACTAAGATTTATTAGAAAGAGAAAATAATTATCACAAGGAATCAATTGATTTATTCTAAATAAGCCATGCCACCTTCCAGGTTTTCTGGACTGGTGATTCAGGAAAATGCGATAGAAATCAAATGACATCACATTTTTATGAAAAATACGGGGACAGAAAAATAAACTTGAAAGCAAAAGCACAAAATGCTAGAATGAAAAGCAACAGTTAGTCAAAACTGAGTAATCAATAAAAGATGATAATATATTCCAAGGATGAGAGAGGGTATCTCTTCAGAGTACAAAATTCACTATTTCCATTTTTTTGAAAAGCATCATCTAATAAGTTAGATAGTAATATATATAAAGTAATCAATAATAAAGATACATTTATATCACAATAGGTTGATGATAAACACAATTAAAATAAAGTGAAGAAATAAACCTTAAAGGCATTAAGATTATAGAGTCATATAAATGACATAATATTTCATAACATAAGAAATTAAACTAACAAGAAATTAAAATGTAGGAGGTGTGTAGAACCGCACTGAAGTGCTGAACAAAGTATCATAACTTACATTATTAGTTAATTTTAAAATTAGTTAAAATTATTAGTTAATTTTACTTGGTAGGTTAATTGCTAGGTTTGATAAAAAATAAAATCTAACCGCTAAAGAGATTTGGTTTCACTGATTACTAACAATAAAGCTAGGATAGAAAAATAAAAAACAAAAATGCATGCATTCTGAATAGTTACAGAAATATTTTCAAAACATCCACAGTCCAAAATAGAGTAAAGAAAAGGGTATGTTACCAATTGAGAGACTATCAGAATTCAGGCCAAGTGTTCTGGCCATTTCCAAACATCAGAACAGTCAAGCGATTTAGTTTTAGGAAGACAATATGTTACAGAGGGAATCATGAAAATCTCTCCCAAATGGAGATTAAAAGAGAAATCAAAGGGAAAAACATCAAACCCTTACCTATCACAAGCTAGGAACTAACTCAGAGGAGAGGAGCTATTAATAAATGCTTCACATATATAATCTTTGCAATTTAAATTCTTCTTTAGTGGTAGATTTTGTCACAAGAAATCAATCACCATTTATCAAAAGAACAATATATTAACATACTAAGTACAGGCCAGAGCATGGCAAATGAAGATTTGACAATAAAGAATTCAGTATTGGGGTACAAGACTTACTCACATTATAAATACAACAAAATGACTAGACAGAACAAAGTGCCAGGATGAAAAGCAAAGGTTAGTGAAAACTGAGTAATCAATAGAAGACGATAATGTATTCCAAGGATGAGAGGGGGTATTTCTTGAAAGTACAAAACTCACTATTTCATGTTTTGAAAAATACCATCTAATAAATTAGATAGTAATATATGTAAAGTAATCAATAATAATTATACATTTATATCACAATAGGTTGATGATGTCTTAAATTCTTATGAGGATCAAGTTACCTGATTATATTATAGATTTTTCTGTGTTTATGTAGATTGTTATATAGTCAATTAACAAGCTCAGATAAGTGTGTGCATTCTATATTATGCCATTGAGGCATAATAATGGTAATAAGAAAACAGCATTTGGCTTTCAGATACTTTTGTTGCACACACAATGTATTCTCATTTACACAATTGATGATTGTTAGAATCATAAGTTCATTTTATCCAATGTGGAAAAAATTAAACTCATGCAAAAAAAATACATGCAAATTACAGATTTTAAATGAATAGAAAGTAAAAAACCTTTTAAATAAGCCAATCACTAATACAAAGGTTTGATTATCTCCATTCAAGATCAATATGGAAAACATGGTAAAGAACCTACTAGAGTGTATCTTTTTAATTTTTCTTAATTTTTTTCAATCCTCACCTGAGGATATGTTTCTATTGTGTGTTTTTTTGTTTTGTTTGTGTGTGTGTGTGGTTTTGGTTTTATTTTAGAGGGAGAGGAGGGGAGGGGCGGGGAGGAGAAGGGAGGGGAGGGAAAGGGAAGGGAGGGGAGGGGAGGGGAGGGAAGGGGAGGGAAGGGGAGGGGAGGGGAGGGGAGGAGAGAGAAGTGTTGATAGATAAGAAATATCCGTTGCCTCCATTCACATCCTGTCTGGGGGATGGAACCTACAACCTGGGCATGTGCCCTGACCAGAAATCAAACCCACAACCTTTTGATGATGCCCAACCAACTGAGTTACACTGACCAGAGCTAGTGAGTAGTCTTAAAGTACATATACTGTGATATTTCACACATACTGTGAAAACTCTGCTGTCTCACACTTCAAATACTTTTGTTCAAACCAACTGCAATAATATATAAAGACTCTGAATCAAAGAAGTAACTTTAAAATCCCATCATTTTTTATTTTCTATTTGCACTACTGAGAAACTTTATTCATGTATATGATACCATTTGGGATTCACTTGGTGTATTTACATCACTTTTATAGAGTCCACTTAATTCTGCCAAATGGTGTCAATGCCAATTCTTATACCTCCAAGGAGGATGTAAGCTCCACGAGTGCAAGGATTTTTATCCATTGGTTCACTGCTGGCTCCAAGGGTCTACAACAATGTCTAGTATATATTAGCCACTAAATACAATTTACTAAATGCAAATAATAAACTCAATAAAATTGATGATGCCGAAACCGGTTTGGCTCAGTGGATAGAGCATCGGCCTGCGGACTGGAAGGTCCCGGGTTCGGTTCCGGTCAAGGGCATGTACCTGGGTTGCGGGCACATCCCCAGTGGGGGATGTGCAGGAGGCAGCTGATCGATGTTTCTCTCTCATCGATGTTTCTAGCTCTCTATCTCTCTCCCTTCCTCTCTGTAAAAAATCAATAAAATATATTTTAAAAAAAAATTGATGATATTGACATTTTATAACATTAGTCTTGAAAATTTGCAGTATACTTATAGTCTGTACCTTTTAAAGTACAGTACATGTTAAAAAAAAAACAGAAGAAATAATTTATTGTGGAAAATTTTAAGACCTTCAAGAATACATCTATTGAGAACAAGAAATACTGATACAAAATTAAAATTTCCATGTGAAAGAAAATGATAAAAATAATAGCATAACAATATGAAGTCAATGAAAACTGATATTCATTAGAAGAATTCATTGTTATAAAATACTGAAAAGCATGAAAACATCACTAAAATAAATCTAAATAAAAGAAAAAACAGTTACATTAGCATAGGCTAAATCTGTAAATAAAAAAATAAAATAAGGTATATTTCATTAAGAATTTAAAATAATTCTGGTATATATAAAAATATTGATCTAACTTTTTAAATAGTTTAAAGTAAAATAAGCAATCTTGCACACTTGATTTCAATATCTCTCAAACCATTCCTAAATATTTGTTAACAGAGTTAAAATAGTCCTTGAATACAAAGTAAAGCTACCTGCTTTTCATTCATACAATGGAATATTATGCAACCTTTAAAAGTAAAGAACCTTTATGTGCTACATTCTTAAAAACCAAGGTAAAAACAGTGTATATGAAGGCAAATTTATCTGAATATTTTCGCATTTTGTACCAGATTGAAAATTTACATCTAATCAGAATTTAAAATTACGAAATGATTATCTCCACACTGGGAACACAGCCTGTGTTTGTACAGGCTTCTGGCTTCTGACAGAATCCTAAATCACATACATGCTGAATGCATATCCTCATACCACTTCATCAACTTTCACTAAAGATTTCTTTAGATTCAGGGCCATTTTTCTCAATGAAAAAATGTTATTATTTCAGGAATTTTCTTGTTTAGAACACCAAGAAGCAGACAATACTTTAATGCTAAGTTGTCCAGGCGTAGTTATAGTCCAATTTACTCTCAAACCCATCTTTGAGCCCAGGATTCAAACTCAAGTTTCAGCAAAACTCCAATGTCTAAATGCCATGGACCTTGGAAGAACACATAAGTTGGAAAATGGGTTATTTTAGAGTATTGCACAGTAGACACCTGTATTTTAAACTACTTTGGAAATCATCAGCCAAAATATAACTGACAAGTTACATTCTTAATGATAACATAGTATTATACAGGGTGGGGCAAAAGTAGGTGTACAGTTGTGAGTCAGTGAAACACAGTATTAATTCTTATATTATTATTTATTAATTGTTGCATTATTTTCCATATGAACAACTGTAAACATACTTTTTCCCACTCTGTATTTAAGCTAAAGACAATATGTGGAGCCAAATTTTATCTATCTATCTATCCACATATTTATTTTCAAAAGCCTTAATAAATGTACTAGAAAATTCATATGGTGTTCTATACACCAAAATTTGAATTTTACCTTTTATAATCCATGTAAAAATGCCTGCCTTCCTACATATGTACAGATGACAAAAGATAAAAAATATTTTACTTATAAAACAAAATTTTGAAGCTCATAGTGGCCATTTTTTAAACATGAAGAGAAAATAGTCACTGTATTTGCATCAAAAGATTATTGCTCCTATTGGAAATTGTCCATTATCTTGTCCCTATAGTTGTTTATTCGTCCCTTAATTTACTAGGGTCCACTCACCTTCTGCCAAAAATATTTTAAACTACACTAAATTACAAGCAGGATAGAAGATGCATGAGAAAAACTTTCATTTTCCCCAACAAACTATCCCAAAACTTTTAAAGGCATATACTTGATCTGTATTGGCACTTGTATGAGAGGGAGTGTGTATGGGTCAACACATATATCATGTCTACAGGCTGGCTGAATAAAATGGCATCATCTATTTATATAAATTCCATATATCTTTCCACCCATTGTCTGACCTATATAGGAGGTTAAGCAAATATACGCAAAACTCAAGTCACATGTTTTCATCTTATAAAAATTCATGAACATCATTACCACATGCTTTCATTCATTAAAAAAAATGCTAAACACCATCTGTGCACAATAGTCTAATTAGGGGATTAGAAACACAGACACTTTTCTGGCCCACATGTTCAAGCACATACCCCCTCACCCCTGACCATTTCAGAAAATAAATAAAAATGAACTATAAAAATATAGTCCAAAAGCATCCAGCTGGATTTAGCGTTGGCTACCAGAGTTAACTGACTCCAGAGAATTTAGCGGTCTAGAAGTCCCTTTGGAAAATGACACTTTTTCCCCCCTTGGTGAGCATGCCTGCCCCAGCATAAGCCTTAGGATAAACTTGGCATTGTATGAATAAAGTTTTAATAAGTTCAAGTAGCATTTTACAGAAAAGTGGTATTTACATTCAGCAACATACTGTAGGAATCAATTTTTCTGGATTTGGTACTTACCGTAGAAAAATCAAATTCTAAATCTTTCTAAAAGAAATTATCTATAATTATGCAAGAGTGATGTATAATATACAGTATGACTCTATACAATATTCACAATAGAACTTATAATAACTATTCAAGCTTCATGTTAACCTTGGGGTCTATGAATTATAAAAGCTCAATTGATAACACGAGTTCAAATAGAAAAGTCAAGACACAGGACTGCTCTTCTTCCTTATCCTAAATTCTAGTAATAATATTTGTGTTAGAAGATTTTTAAACCCTAATGATCATATAATCTAATTCAAGGTCAATCCTACAGTCCTACCAGCTAGGATCAGAAGATTAAACCCAACACAGCTGTTTAAGGTTTCAACAATTAAATGCATTCGGGGCGGGGGGAAGCAGTGAAAAAAAAAAAAGTTTGTTGTATTCTATAACCAGAAAAGAAAAGTACACTTTGTAGATTTAAAAGGTTTTCACCTTGGAAAATGCAGGTGATGGATAAGAACAAACTCATTATCACTTATCAAAAAGGGTACTTTTATGTCCTCTCCACAGAGCATAACGCTAAAAAGATAAAAACATGGTAGTAATAATAATCATATAATAGTAAATAATAATCACTGAATCACTAATTGAGCCCTAACCGGTTTGGCTCAGTGGATAGAGTGTCGGCCTGAAGATTGAAGGGTCCTGGGTTCGATTCCAGTCAAGGGCATGTACCTTGGTTGCGGGCACATCCCCAGTAGGGGGTGTGCAGGAGGCAGCTGATCTATGTTTCTCTCTCATCGATGTTTCTGACTCTCTGTCCTTCTCCCTTCCTCTCTGTAAAAAATCAATAAAATATATATTTTTTAAAAAGAATCACTAATTGACAGAAATAAGTAAATCAGCAACGCCACCTAAATTGTTACAAATGTTAAAAAACACTTTTTACCTTTAAATTAAAATACAGTATCAACAAATATGCAGATTAAGTGGCACCACAACCAGGTCATTGCTCTTTTAATCATCTAGCATCTTGAGCTCCACATTTCCATCTATCTTCCTATTTCTATTTCAATCCATAAAGGAGTAGCCAATCTTGTATAAAAAAAAAAAAAAGCTTTTTATGTCTCAGTTTCATAAGACAGATCCATGTTCATTTGGAAATAAGTTCAAGTATTTTCAGTCCAAACCAGCTATATAACTAGGACTATTCAAGTAAAATTAGGTCTGCACAGATTCTCCAGAGAGAGAAAAAGTCCCAATTTAAACATAGCTTATGAAATCTGGAATTATATGCTATTCTTTTAGTGGTCAGACTCTGTAGTTATTGACTAGTGTATTCTCTTTGGATTCTAGGCCATTTCTCATGAATATTGGCTGTTGCAACAATTTCATATTGTCAACAGATGCTGGGACACTGCTTATTCAGCTCAGGAGTGCTTGCCAGTGGAGGCTCATTGCTTCAGGCAGAAACAAATTAATCCCAGCAGAGATGAGTTTTATTTGTTTCTCTAATAGTGGCAAGAAATATTGATGAGAGGATTCTGATCTGTACTAAGGGCAAGAGACTGCTGGAGATCTCACCATCTCCTTTTAGCATATCCAAGTCGGTGGGAATACTAGGGAGCCCCTTTCAGCCTTCATTACCTGTAGGCCCTTCATCTCAGACTCTTCTTTTCACAACAAACATGGCATACAGCTCTTTGTTCTCCCTATATTTATAGTGGAAAGAATTAGCCTTGTGTACGGATGTATTTATATCTGGAACTAAAAATTTTTGAAGAGAATAAAAAATGCCACTAAAAACTGTAAACAGCAACAACTAAAAGCATTTTTCTTTCATTGTCTAATTTTGCAAAGTATGATTATTTTTAGACACTTGGTATTTTATGTAAGTACTCTGCCTTCCTGAATTGCACTGTGATGAGCTAATTTTCTAAATGGAGGCACTATTTTCTGTAGTCTTCTCTTGCTTATTATTGCAAATCCTTCCTCTCCAGGAATAAAAACTGGCAGATTTTACTAACAAATGCATCAGGGTCATGGCCTAGTAGAGCAAACACTCATAGTAAAGATATAGGCAAGGATGAAAAGAGAAATACTTCCCACTTGCTTAATAAGAATTCCTTTTAAATTAGCTAATAGACATCCAACAAGATAGTTGTTCAATTTTATAAATAAGAGTTACAAATGTAATATTTTTAATGGGCACGATATTAATAGATCAAATGGAAATAAACACACAAACAGAACTTATGGATTTTAACTTTTCAGTTATTGTTAGATGAGTAGGAGATAAGTAACATAGTTATTTGGGGAGTAAATTTAATGTCGTTAGATTTAATGTTTATGGACCTTTCAGTCTTGCTTTTTCATATATTTAAAAATAATGGTATGTAGAAAAATGAATATTAGACATTTCTTATCCTTGATTTTATAATTCCCAAGCCCTAAATATTATAGTTTAAATTATGGCAATCTTTTAAAGTTAAAACTGTTATAGAGATGACTATACTTGGAGAAAGAGAATGCTAGAGTAGTGGTCAGTTGCTAGAGTCCTAAGATTTATTCTCAGTTTCTTTTTTTAAAAAATATATTTTTATTGATTTTTTTACAGAGAGGAAGGGAGAGGGAGAGTTAGAAACATCGATGAGAGAGAAACATCAACCAGCTGCCTCTTGCACACCTCCCACCGGGGATGTGCCCGCAACCAAGGTATATGCCCTTGACCGGAATTGAACCTGGGACCCTTCAGTCTGTAGGCCGACGCTCTATCCACTGAGCCAAACCGGTTTTGGCTATTCCCAGTTTCTTGATTTAAAAAGGTAAATTTGTGGAGAAACCAATATATGAAAAAAGGTCCCTGAACAACAGAAAAGTAGCAAATAATTTTTGAGTGAAACAATGAAAGCTGAATTACACACGCATCTCCTTTCCAAAGGCCATGTGAACACCCTGCATGTTCAAATCACCACTGTGTCCTGCCTTCCCTTATGTTTCATTTCTCATCTTCTAGATCTCACCCTGTATTACGTCCAAACCCAACAAGCTGTTTTGAGCTGACATTTCCAACATACGGCTATCATGGTGAAATATCTTCCAAATGTTTCTTCTCGACCACATCTTTCTGTCACCTCAGAGATCACACACACTATCTTCTTTCCATGATTTCCAACATCTACCACTCAATTGTTAATATACATCCTCTCCCTCTGTTATTTCCTTCCCTCCCTCAGGATCTCTTTAGCTATCACTTTAATTCATCTATTTAATTAATTCATTTATTTTTGTCAAAAATGTGGAGAAGCTGCCCTGGTTAGGTTACTCAATGGTTAGAGTACTGGCCTGCACACCAGAGGAACTGGTTCCATTCCCTGTCAAGGGCACATAACTGGGTTGCAGGTCAATCCCCAACTCCTCATCAGGGTGAGTGTGGGAGGCAACCAATCTGTGTCTGTCACATCATGTCTCTCTCTCCTCTCTAAAAAAAAGATATGGCAAAACTACCCAGTCTCTTTACCCTATGAAGTAACCCATCTGTTTCCCCACCCTTTTCTTTCACCTGTTCTCCTTCTCCACAGCCAAAGCCTTCAAATAAGCCATTGTTTTCAGTCCCAATATCTTAGATATTTGTCCTCAAGTTTTTAATTTTCTGCTTTCCCTTGGTTTTAAAAAACAAGAACCTAGGTTGCATGATGGACTTTATTATATCAACAGGACATAATGGCATTTGGCCATGATTTCCAGGTGCTCTTTTATAGCAACAATCACTTCTTTGATTACAGCTATGTATCTTCCAACCTAAGATTTTGAAATAATGATAATTTTCTGTCCTATTCTACTGCATTCTACTGCATTGTTGATTTGTTAATAGACAGCAAATTTTATTATAGTATATGCTTTTGGGGGTTTACTCAAGAACCCAGCCATCATTCTCTCCCATCTAGTGTCTGACATTTCTTAGAGTCACAGCTTTTAAATCTGAAAAAGACTTCAGAGAATAAAGTTTTTATTTTATGAATGAGGGGTCAGAAAATCCCAAAGAGAACCAGATGGCCCAACATTTCACAGCAAAGCTAGGACAGGGAGATTACACTACTTGTAGGAAATCAGAGCCTGATTAAAAAAGGTAGTTTAGAATTGCGGATGGGTGGAGTGAGAAGAATAGACCCATACAGGGATGCGCAAAAGTAGGATTACGATTGTGAGTATATGGAACACAAGTTTATCCTTATATTATTATTGACTAGAGGCCCGGTGCACGAAACACGTGTACAGAGAAAGGGGTCACTCAGCCCCGCCTGCATCCTCTCGCAATCCGGGACCCCTCAGGGGATGTCCGACTGCCGGTTTAGGACCAATATCCCTGCGGGATAGGGCCTAAACCAGCAGTCAGACATCCCTCTCGCAATCCAGGACCTCTGGTTCCTAACCGCTCGCCTGCCTGCCTGATCGCCCATAACTGCTCACCTGCCTGCCTGATAGTCCCTAACCACTTGCCAGCCTGCCTGATCACCCCTAACTGCTCGCCTGCCTGCCTGATTGCCCCTAACCGCTCACCTGCCTGCCTAATCACTCCTAACCACTTGCCTACCTGCCTGAACATCCCTAACCGCCTCTGCCTGCCTGCCTGACCACCCCTAACTGCCTCTGCCTTGGCCCCTGCCACTGCGGCTTCATCCAGAAGGACATCCGGAATGACATCTGAAAGGTCATTCAGCTGTCCAGTCTAATTAGGATATTATGCTTTTATTATTATAGATTAACTACTGTATTATTTATTTGTATTATGACTGCAAACCTACTTATGCCCACCCCTGTATATATGAATCTCAAAAAGACAACTGGAATATAGAAAAACACACAAAATAATACATATTATATGATTCTATGTATATAAATGTAAAATACCATCAAAATATTAATATAATATTAATATTAACATAATATTAATATTAATATAACTAATACATGATGTTAGAAGTCCACATAGTGGCTTTGTGGGAGAGAAGGGAGAAGGCAAAGGCTGCCTCCAAGGAGATTCTGGGTTGCTAATAAAGTCCTATTGTTGATACTCATAGGTGTTACAGGGAAGGCCTAATTTTTTTATAATTTATCTAATTGTAGTCTTATGATTTTATATCTGAAATTTCTGTATGCTTTATCTTAATTAAATTTGTATTTTATAAAACAGTCATTAATTAAGTAAGTAAGCATTTTTACCATGCTATTAGATCATTGTACAATTTCTGGTACTAAAGGAAACAGTAATGTGAATGTAATAAAATAAAGTCAGATCTCATAGAAAAAGGGATTGCTGAGAGTCAAGAAAAGAGAAAACAGTGAGGCATGATGACAACAGGTTTGCTTAAGAATGACATGAATTTTGGAGTCAACCGAGTTTTAGCTCAAAAATTTGCTCCATGACATCTTAGTTTAGAATGTGCCTGTTAAAATGAGCTTTTGAGAGGAAGGACTCAGTAAAATTCATTACTGGACTTCAATCAACATTAGTTCTCTTGTCCCTGTAGCACTTTAGAAAGTTACATGCAAACATGTACAAAAAAGTAATCAACTTAAGCACTAAGGATAGAGAAGAGTTACAAAATTTAAGACGTCCCAGAAATAACAACTGAGCAGGAACTTATAGCACGAGCTGAACGCAACCACAATGCAGGGAATAGCATACATTTCAGAAAAGCAAAAGCATACACAAAGATATCAAGCTATTCACACCCAGGAACACTCAGTGTTCTTTGTGGGCAAGTGTGGAGGAGAAGAGTGCAGAGTTGCAAAAAAGAGAAGCTGTTCGGGTATATTTAAACCAGGTTGTGAAGGGCCTTGGATGCAAATACAGGAGTGTGTTTTGCTTGGTTTGGTTTTATCCTATAATTATGGGGTAGAAAATAAATATCAGGCTCACCTGGTTCCTTGAGATGTGAAAAACATCAGATCAAACCTCCCTTCCAAATCCTTGGAGGCTCAAATACCTCAAGTTTTATGCCAAATCACTGCATGCTGCTTGTGCACCTGTGATTTCTGTTTCACACTGCATCATCAAAGATGAAACTGAGACCCTTCCCAGGTTTTCACAACCTCAACAACAACAAATAATCCTTTCCAGAAAGCAGTCATTACCTTGGTCCTCTTGTCGAAGGAGTGGGAATATCATGAGGAGATTGCTCTGCACAAATGCATAAAACTTCAAGTTTAACATTAGATATTTTATTTCTTTTTAAAAATGTCATCTCACAACAAAGGGAATTTGGGACCAGAGGATTTCCTTCCTGTTCGCCCTTTTTAAAATGTAGTTTTGACCAAATAAGTGTCTTTAACAAAATTAACCATCAAAAATTGCTTCTCTTGCCCTGACCGGTTTGGCTCAGTGGATAGAGCGTCGGCCTGCAGACTGAAGGGTCCCAGGTTCGATTCCGGTCAAGGGCATGTACCTTGGTTGCAGGCACATCCCCAGTAGGGGGTGTGCAGGAGGCAGCTGATCGATGTTTCTCTCTCATCGATGTTTCTAACTCTCTATCCCTCTCCCTTCCTCTCTGTGAAAAATCAATAAAATATATTTTAAAAATTGCTTCTCTCAATAATATTATATTTGATTAATCACAATATCCCACTCCTGAGATTAAAGAGAATTTTAATGTCAACAATTTATTACTAGTAAGTTGTTGATTTACAATTTTTATAGGTGTGAAAGATTCTATCATTTAGTTTGGTCATGGTGGGAAATTTTTTTTAATTGATTTGTAGAGACAGAGGAAAGAAGAGAGGGAGAGAAGGAAAGAGAGGGAAACATTGATGAGAGAGAAACATGAAGAGATTGCCTCCTGTATGTGCCCTGACCAGGGATCGAACCTGCAACCCTTTGTTATATGGGACGATGCTCCAACCAACTGAGCCACCCAGCTAGGGCTCATGTGGGAAATGTAACTATGCTATACTCTATAACAGACAATAATTGCTAGCCTTTTGTGGTAACAGATGTGAAGTATCCAATGATAATATTTTTAAAACAAGTCTTATTTCAAATATTTCTTTTCTTGCTCAAATATAACATGCCATTTTTATAATGTCAGTCTAGTTAGAATTAAGCAACCAGTTCAACCCTAAAATGAACAGTGTCAGCAAACAACAAGATTATAGAAGTCCTTTCTCTACCTTGAAACAGTACTTTTTACATTTCATAAAGCCCTCTGGGTTGCTTTCTTGTCTTGACTTCAAAGAGATATATAAGCTTAGATCAATTTTGCAGTGGCATACAGCGTGATGAGAAACGAGCTGAGTTCTCTTTTATTCACGGAGAACAAGCTTCCCAAAATGCTAAGAACTGTACAAGTTTTAGAAAAATTCTCTTTAGTGGTACCATAAAATAGCTAGCTATTACATTAAGATTGATTTAAGACCCATAAATCTTTTGAAAAAATAACTGTTCACCCTGATTTGATGTTTCTGTGTGTTACAGCCGATATAACCAGCCTGTAAATAACGGGTCCTTAAAAGTGCAACAGGCAGCCTCTTTGATGACAAGATGATGCATTCTGTGCCTGCGAACGCAGCCTCTCTCAAAAACAACGTTGGGGTCTATGTCTCCAGATAACAGAGAGCAGGTTTCTAAGAAAAAGATCTGACACTGATGTTGTGATTTCAAGAGTTAAACTATTAGCAAGCTTTTAGATGTGATCATAAATGAATTCAATATCAAAATAAAATGTTAATTCTTCTAGCGTTAAATATTTTTGCTTTCCCTGTTCTATATTTACATAAGACATTTTTTTTCAAAATGTGCCAGTTTGTGTTCATTTCATAAATTTCAAAAAGAATTAAAGATGAGTCAGGACAGCACATTTTTTCACAGATGCTGGCGCAGCACAGCAAGGGAACACTAGAGGCTACAGCATTCTTTCTTTCCAAATTAAATTATATTTCCCAGTTTACTGTACTGAAAACACTAAAATTAAACTAACTCCACCAACTTGACTTCCTTAGAGAGCCATGACTAGGAAGAAAGCGCACATCTGCATGAGGTACATTCACACAGACGTGATTCTAATTGGAGTGGACACAGTCTTCAAGTGATTGATGCCCATATGATGTTTCTTCCAAGTGAGGCAGAAATGTTAGAAGTCAGCAATTTGGCGGGAACAGAGACTGCCATGTATATTGCCAGATGGGCAGTTTGACAATCTGGGGTTTTGATCCCTGCTTGGGAACTGTGTGTTCATAAGTAGCATAAGCCCCGTTTGAATTCAAGAAACTAGAAAATAACTCCAAGGAAAAAGATGAGTAGGAAAAGTCATTTAGAAAAAAACACACGATATATTTAGAAATGTGCAAAGCTTAAAAATTACAATACAGGATCTAAAAGAAGACTAGACTGAAAAAATAATATTTTAATAAAAATACAAGTTTCCAAATTAATGATACTAAAGTATCAATCACTTATTCTTGCATTTCCTTCTGGCTGATGGCTCCCTAATACTGTCAAATTTTACTCAAATCTCACTCGCTCAATGGTCTGTCCCATAACTATTCTAAGTTAAACTCCATCCCTTCATTGCACTCCCCATCTCACATTTTAACCCTATATTTTTCTCTATAACACTATCACCATCTAACATGCTATATATTTTACTTATTATCTTAATGTTCCACTGTGTCCACTAAAATGTAAGTAATGTAAGAACAGAAAGGACCTCCAAAATCTGCATATAATCTCCCCTCAAATACTTGAGTGACCCATGAACTGCACATGTGCAGTGGAGATGCCAGAGATCCCAATGGGGAGTCTCAGCTGGAAGGTGAAAAGAGTTGAGACTAACATGGGGATGATGGAGTGAAATAATGCCAAGTTACAAGGGCCACATCTTATGCATAAATCTCCTAAGGCATAAGGGATTTATCTCAAACTGAGTATAAAATCAAAAGAAGATCCATAATAAGGAAAAGTATAACAAAACCACCACAAAGTTTAAGGAGTCAGGATATAATTTTTATACTGGAATAAAAATTAACACCCTTATAGAAAAGAAAAAAGAATTCAAGTCTCTCCACTGTGTAATTCAAAATGTCTTATATACTATCAAAATTTCTAGACATGTAACTAATATACAGGAATATTCTGATGAAGAAAGAATAAATCTATAGAAACAGACCCCAACATATATCCAATATTGAACTTAGCAGACACAGGTTTTAAGTAGCTAATGAAAGTAAGTATAGTGACTTAATGGAAAAGATGGTCATAATAATCAATCAGATGGAGATATTAAGCAGATAAGTAAAAAATATAAAAGAAAATAAAACTCTATGACTAAAAATAAATAAAATCTGAAATAAAATTCACTGCATGAGCTTAACAGCAGATTAGAGATGGCAAAGGAAGGGTTAGTGAACCTAAAAGTTGGTCTGAAGCTATTATTCAATTAAGAAACAGAAAGAAAAATGATCTGAAGTAAAATGAGCAGAGCCTCATGGACAGGTGAGACAATCCGGAATGGCCTAATATGTATGTAAATAAAAATAGGCAGAGAAATATTCCATGGAAAAAAATGACAACATTTCCCTAGGGTAGGAAAAAAATAATATAAATATAAATATAAATATAAATATATTCTCCAGGAAACTTTACAAACCTCAGCATGATAAATGGAAGGAAAGACACACTTGAACACATCATAGTCAAACTTCTAAAAAACATTAAAGAGAATGCCTTGAAAGAAACAAGAGGAAAAAAAAGAAGTAGAGATAAATTATATCTAATTTCTCCTTTGAATCAATAAAAGCCAGGAGTCACTGAGATTGTTAGAGTGCTGAAAAGTCAAAATGGAGCAAAAAAAACTTTTAAAAACTCCATAGAATTCTATACCCAGTGAATATATCCTCTAAAAATGAAGGTGAAATAAGGTCACATTAAGACAAAAGCTGAGAGAATTTACTGCCAAGAGAACCGTACCACAGAAACTCCAAATGAACTTCTTTGGGCTGAAAAAAATGTAATAACAGATGGAAACCTTAAACTACAAAGAAATGAAAAGCAGTAGAAATGGTATATATGTAGATAAATTAAAAGCAATTTTTGCTCTCTCATAATTTCTTTTAAAATTAATTTTTAAAGTAAAGATTTAATATATTATAGAGTTTAAAACATGTTAATATAAAGTATACGACAATATTACACAAAGAATAGTGGAAGTAAACAAAATTAAGCTGGTGCAAAATTCTTACATTTTACTTAAAGTAGCACAATATTAATATCATGTGGACAATTTTGATTTAAGTCTGCATATATTTATAGCTAGCACAATATAGGAATAAAAGACAATAGAGGAATTAAAATGAAATACTAATGTATAGTTGACACATATGTATTATATCAGAAGATAGGAAAGAAGGTATAGAAGGGCAAAGTAACTTGGGAAAAAGAAAAACTGAATGACAAATTAATAGACTGTGGGAGCAAGGTCTGATTCTTGGAGTACTTACTGCTAAATCCTACTTATAGCACTAATTGTGAGAGCAAGTTCCTCCTTGCACCCTGCTTGCTGTATATTGTTGGAAGCACTCAATGCTCCATCCTGCCTACTGGTCCAATTGTGGGAGCACGGGTCCTGATCCTGCTCCACTACAACTGTCAGGGTCTGAGCTCCTCTGCCAGGGGCTGGACCTTCTTGAATGACAGGTGATAGACAGAGAAGGCATGAGAGGTTGTAGGTGTATGAGAGAGTCTTTGTTGTAGAAGCGAGTGGCCATGTAGGCATTGCTAACAAGGAGCCATTAGACAAAATAGTCCTTTCAAAGCAAAGTCCCATACAACAGTTAGCCGCACACCAGCTAGGTAACAATACGTATTTCCCACAAAATAGCAGCAGCCTCTGTACTCACAACTATTATCTGAGCAGCTGCACGCTGCCTCTAGACCTACAGCCTCACGTAGCAGTGGTAGCTGCGCCCACTCTCTGCAGCTTTAGTAACATATTTCAATACGACTTAGACAAAAGAGGCTTTCTGCCAAATAGTGACATCAATCATTTGGGTTATAGAAGGGCATGCTTGCACAGGGTGTCATGCGATTGCTGCTTCCTTGCACCTATGTATAGTTCTTGGACATCCTGATTAAGATTCCCACGTTCAGAGTGGCCTTGAACATCTGGTATATTCTGAATAGGGCCTTCACTCTCTAATTGGCCTTGAGTATTCAGCGTATTCTGGCTTGGTTCCCGCATAGACCCAAACCCAACCATATCAATAACTGCATTAAATGTAAACAAAAATTTGATTTAATAGACATGGATAATATTAATAATTATACTAGTAATATTAGAATAAAATTTAGAAAGCTATACTACCAGCTTTGAGAGATACACTGTAAATACACATGTAGGTAAAAAGTATATAAATGGAAAAAATAAATACCATGCAAACAGTAAATATAATAAAGCTAGTATGATTGTATTAATACCAGACACTGTAGAATTCAGAATAAAGAATTGAGGAATGGAGGGATATTTCACAATGAGAAGAGTCAATAACAATCTTAATTTGTACGTTACTAGTAAAAGAGATTGACAATACATTAAAAATTAACAAAGGCAAATGGAGAAATCAACTAACCTACAATTATAGTTGAAGGTTTTTAAATCCTCTCTAGTAACTGATAGAAAAACTTCATATTGTTAAGATGTCTATTCTGCACAAAGCAAGCTATAAATTAAATATAATCCTAAGAAAAATCTAAACAGGCTTTTTTCTTCTATAGGCATTAACAAAAGTTACTCTGAAATTTTTGAAAATGCAAAGAACATAGAGTAGTCATAATAATAGAAAAATAATATGATGGAAGAAATAATTTTATAATTTTAACAAGTTAATGACATATTAATCAAGGAAGTTTGGTATATTTGTTTCTGACATAACCAACTACAAATGGATTAATGGAAGAGAAGAGAAAATCTGGAAATAGACCCATATATAGATATAGATATAGATAGATATAGATATAGATGTAGATATAGATATAGATATACACACACACAATCGATTTCTACAAAAGTGTGAAGGCAATTAATTTGGGATAGAAAAGTATCTTCATGAAATCATGCTGGATCTACAAGATAAACATACAAAAAGAAACTTTGCCCCTACTTCACACTTCACAAAAATCAATTTTATATGCATCATTGACTGAAACAGAAAAGGTAAAATAACAAACCTTTTGGAAGAAAATACAAGCAATATATCCATGACCTTAGATTAGGCAGATTTTTGGGGGGGCAGGGGGGAGACAAAAGGGCACTAAACATTTTTTTTTCATAAGTTGAACTTCATCAAAATAAAAACCTATTGCTCCTTCACATATTCTACAAATTCTATCTAATAAAAGACAAAAAGGGTAATTAACCGTACCTCCACTATGATTCCCATTGGCTAATCAGGACAATATGCAAATTAACTGCCAACAAAGATGGCAGCCAGCAGCCACACAGCTGAAGCGAACATGAGACTTGCTTGCTCTAGTGATGGAGGAAGCCAAGGTTCCCTGCCTGCCGCGGCCCGGCTCTGAGCCCGAAAGCAACAATGTTTCAATTATAGAAGCTAAACAAACCCCAGATACCTGCTTTCAGCCGGCCGCGGCCTCGGAGCTGGGAGCCCCAGTGTCTGGAACAATGTTTCAATTATAGAAGGTAAATAAATCCCAGGGAAAAAAAGAAAAGAAAAAAAGGAGAGGCTGGGAGCTTCAGTCCCGGCCAGCCTGAAAATGGCCCTCAGCCACTCACCCAGACTGGCCAGGCACCCCATTGGGAACCCCAACCCTGAAGGGGGTGTGACCAGCTGCAAACAGCCATCAGCCCTTCACCCAGGCTGGCCAGGCACCCAAGCGGGACCCCCACCCTGATCCAGGACACCCTTCAGGGCAAACCAGCCGGCCACCACCCGTGCACCAAGCCTCTATCCTATATAGTAAAAGGGTAATATGCAAACTGACCCTAACAGCAGAATGACTGGGAATGACTGGTCACTATGACACACACTGACCATCAGGGGGCAGACGCTCAATGCAGGAGCTGCCCTCTGGTGGTCAGGGCGCTCCCACATGGGGGAGCTCTGCTCAGCCACAAGCCAGGCTGATGGCTGCCAGTATAGCGGTGGTGGTGGGAGCCTCTCCTGCCTCCTCAGCAGCGCTAAGGATGTCTGACTGAAGCTTAGGTCTGCTCCCCGCTGGCAAGTGGACATCCCCCGAGGGCTGTCGGGCTGCCAGAGGGATGTCTGACTGCCATCTAGGGCCCAATCCCCCAGGGAGCAGGCCTAAGCCAGCAGGTGGTCATCCCCCAAGGGGTCCCAGATTGCAAGAGGGCACAGGCCGGGCTGAGGGACCCCCCTCCCCCGAGTGCACAAATTTGTGTGCATGAGCCTCTAGTCAATTATAAAAAGACAAACAGACACCCTTAATGGCCAAAAGACTTAGACAGACAATTCACAAAAGAAGATATATGAATGGCCAATAAACACATGAAAAGAAGTTCAACATCATGAGGCATCAAGGAAATCCAAATTAAACTAGAATGCCAACAATAAAAAGATGATGACAGTGAAGATGGTGAGGATGTTTAGCAGCTAGAACACTCTTACACTGATGATGGGAGTATAAAATGATAAATCAAGTCACAAAACTTATGTTTCTCTTATAGCGTTAAACATACACTTATCATACAACCCAGCAAGTCCACTCCAAACTGTTTAACAAAAGAAAGAAAAACATATGTCCATAAAAATGCTTGCATAATAATCATAATAGCCCCATACTGGAAACAATCCAGGTGTCCATTAAGAGGAGAATGGATAGACAAATTGTGATATAATGACAATATTAAATATAAACCTAATTCCTCCCAAGATTTAAAAAAAAAAATAATTTCTAATTGTTCAGTAGTAGCACAGGATACTTACTCTATATGCAGATATATCATTGTAGAAATAAGGCTAGAATTCATTGAAATTTAACACAAATCCATGCACTATAAAGCTCACAATATTTCTGAGTCACAAAAATAATAAAGATATAAGGAAAATGGTTTACTTTCCTTTAAAATATATGAATATTGCACTTCCAATGAAGTTCATAGTATACCATTTGGGCCACCCCCAGCTTAAACTGTTGCATCTTTAGTACATGAGAATAAAATGATGTATCAGGAAATATACTGGAAACTTGACAATAATATTTGCTTGGTTTTTGGAACTTTGGACAGATCTATTATTTTAGGGAATAAGTAAACAAGATTAAGCTAAAAGAATAAATATAGCATGTTGCATTAAAGTAACGTTATTATTTGAAATAACTTAATTCTGTTTTTTAAATTGCATGGAGTACATTCATGATACTTAAGGCCTATTAAAATGAAAATTTGAGAATATAAACCAGTAAAATAGTTCTCCAATTTCAAATAAAGTATAAAGATAGCGGTACTTCACTGAAATTAACTGCTTTGTAGCAAGGAAGGAAAACTCAAAGATCTGAACATCTCAGGTAAGAGCTATAGGGGGGAAATGATCAGAGTCCCCAATTAAAAATCAATGTGGTTGAGGACTACTAGAAACTAGAAAACACATACATAGAATGAGTGTGTACAGTGTTGTGTTTTCATCATAACATACACCTGACAAGCCACAGAATGATCAGCACATGGAGTTCAAGAAACACTGGCAAATAAAAAGAATGAGTGAATTTAACGAAAATAAAGTTATCATTTGAGACAGGATAAGAAAATCAGTTCATTACTGATTCTTATGGAGGTTGACACCTCCACATAAACGTGTTACAGATCATGCCTTGGTAAAGAAAAAAAAAGGTCAGTTTGATAATTTAGTTTGAGATAGACTAATGGTTAGAATGTGGACCCTGGAAGAAGGACAGATCCAGTATGAGAAGACTGGCCCTGACATTGGCCAGATAAGCATGTGGCAAGCTATGTATTCTCTCTGAGCCCCATCCAAAATGGAGTATGCTACATTATATTATGTGAAATAGTAGGTGTATCAGTTAATAATGTGAATTTTTTTCAATAGGTAGAGTTACACATATGTTGATATATATATGAGATTTGATATGTATACTGTTTTGTTGTATTGACAGCAAGCTTCAAAACTTCATATGTCAAATTCGCTGATGGTGTTAATATCATAAATATTTTACGATTAAAAATATCTAATATCGTGCCAAAAATGAGCATTTGCGGGAAGTTTTAATTCATTACTGTATTTTGAAGAAAAGTGCTGCTGAATACTTCGGGAAGTTTATGGTTAACATGCTACTTCTCAGGATACTTGTGAACGCTGGTTTAAACGATTTAAAAGTGATGATTTTTATGTGAAAGACAAAGAACGTCCTGGTCAACCAAAAAAGTTTGAAGACCAACAATTACAAGTATTATTGGATGAAGATGTGTGTCAAACTCAAAAACAACTTGCAGAAAGATTAAATGTTGCTCAGCAAACAATTTCCGATCGTTTACAAGCAATGGGAAAGATTTTAAAGGAAGGAAAATGGGTGCCACATCCACTGAACGAAAGACAAATGGAAAACCGAAAAGTCATCAGTAAAATGTTGCTTCAACAGCACGAAAGAAAGTCTTTTTTGCATCCAATTGTAACTGGCGATGAAAAGTGGATTTATTTTGAGAATCCCAAACGCACAAAATCATGGGCTGATCCAGGTCAACCATCAACACCGACTGCAAGGCCAAATCGCTTCGGAAAGAAGACAATGCTCTGCATTTGATGGGATCAGGAAGGTGTGGTGTATTATGAGCTTCTAAAACCAGGTGAAACCGTTAATACTGATCCCTACCCACAACCAATAATCAATTTGAACCATGCTTTGATCATGAAACGACCAGAATGGGCCAGAAGACATGGCAAAGTAATTTTGCTTCATGATGACGCACCATCACACACTTCAAAACCAGTTAAAGACACATTAAAAGATATTGCCTGGGAAGTATTAACCCACCCGCCGTATTCACCAGACCTTGCTCCTTCAGATTACCACTTGTTCTGATCAATGGCACACACACTTTCTGAGCAGCACTTCAAAACGTAGAAGTAGAAAACTGGGTCTCTGAATGGTTTGCCTCAAAACAAGAAAAGTTCTATTGGAATGGTATCCACAAATTACCTGAAAGATGGGGGAAATGCGTAGCTAGCAATGGACATTACTTTGCATACAGCACTTTTGATGTTTCTCTTGAAATTATTGTGCCTTCTTTGATTACAAAATCCACCATTATTAACCGGTACACCTAGTAAGTAGGAATCTATATAAAGTGTTTAGCACAGTTAGTAGTAATAGTAATAGCTCAAGAAATGTTATCATCAGCATCAGCATCATCATTGCTATTATTCTGAGTACCAAATTGAAGGAGTACAAAATCTCACTTTAAATCAAGTTAAACAGCTACAATATTTTCAGTGGGTGGACCATTGGAAAAAATACATAATGTTTTTGAATAGCTCAGTTTTCTTAATTGTTATGTATAAATGGACCATTTATTTCAGGCCATTCCTAGTTTACACATCTGAGTTTCCTTATATCCCTTTACATGTAAATGGGTGTAAAATCAACTACCTAGTCATAGAAATCTCCTTTCCCAATCCACTCTCAAAAGAGAAGTTTACTCTCAAATTTATACTTCATCAGTTCTACCACTATTGTCCTTTGTTTTCCCCCATTAGTTCACCAGATTTTATGAAAAGGACACCTCATTCTGACATAAGCAAAGAATGTCTGCCCATCTATCCCCACCCCCATCCCACTCATGCCCATTGCCACTTACACCATTGGGAGATGTGCTCTGACATCTCAAGTAACAATTCTCAATGCATTTCTCAACGAATCACTAATGGGCCTCAGGCACAGTCTGTTTGTTAATATATATCCCACGCCTCATGTATAAATACTATTTATAAATTATAGATAATTTTCTGGGACAGGTTAACGAATTAACCACCATAAGTTTTAGTGAGAAAATAATTTCAATGTTAAAACAATGTATTATCATTTGAGAATAAATCTTTCCTCTATGAATGAAGAATTACCTATTTTTTCCTATTTCATAGAAGCAAACACTTTTGACATTACAAAAATTGACTTCCCAAAAATTTTATTTTATGACAGATTTTTTCCTCCAGTATCTGGTATTAGAAACTTATCTCTTGAAAGAGAGAAACCAGTAGATCATAAATTGGTGTACAAAAGACCACAAAAACCGGTCTCTTCTTCACTGCTCACGGATTCTTAACTTTGGCATACTTACTTTCCTTAGCTTTCCTATTCATAAAGAGAAGAGAATAGATCTCCTTAAAAAAAAAAAAACTTCTGGTAGGATTTCTGGGATACTTGGAGATAAGGATTTGCCGTAAATGTTGCATCTGTTCAACACTGAGCTGAATCGCAACTTCTTTGCCTTTAAAAAAGTAGAGTTTGTTTACCTATAAAACCCAAAGTTCAAATTAAAAGAACATATGATTACAAAAAAACAAAAAGAAACTTACATTAATATTTCCCTCAGCCAACACCTCATTCATTTTCAAAGATAATTTGATAACAACAAAAATTCAAAACTTTGAAAAATAAGTAAATTTGCAATTTATGTGTCATCATTATTACCATTATACATATAGTTTGACCTAATTTTTAAATAAATGAAAAAACACTCACCCTAACTGGTTTGGCTCAGTGGATACAGCATCAGCCTGCGGACTGAAAGGTCCCAGGTTTGATTCCAGTCAAGGGCATGTACCTTGGTTTGGGCACATCCCCAGTAGGAGGTGTGCAGGAGGCAGCTGATCGATGTTTCTCTGTCATCGATGTTTCTAACTCTCTATACCTCTCCCTTCCTCTCTGTTAAAAAATCAATAGAAATATAGTTTAAAAAAGAAAAAATACTCAGTTACATTCTAAAAATAATACCAATAAAACCAATACTAAATCCTCTTCAATGTTCTCCTAATATTTGTTTACTCTTCTAATAAATTATAAAAATTATTTAGATATTAAGTAAAGAGAAATTGAGCTGCATTTTGCAATCAAAATTGTGTGTAATTTTTAGCTGCCAGTGGACATTCAATATTTATGAACAACTGTTAAAATAGAAAATGGGTTTCCTCGCATATCAATTAAAAGAAGAAAGGTAACAGAGGCAATAAAGAGAAAAGATAAAGCTATCATGAAATTTTTGTCTGAAAAATACCTGTCAACTACTAGAAGAAAAATCAGGTTAAAGAAAAAGAATAATATAGCAGAAGCAAATTATCATTAAAATCCACCAAAATTTTGAAAATCAGAAGCCTTGCTGGTTCTGACTATTGTGGCTGCCATATGTGCCTGCAGGAATCCCCAAAGACAGGAATGGAGTCTTTCAAACCTCTGGTTATGCCCCCATCTTAGGCCCACCTCAGGCAGCAGAAAGGTTCTGTTAATCAATTAGCTGAGGTCCAAGCTGAGCCAGAAAGTGAAGACTGCAAGAAGAGAGGCTGGAGCCCAGGAACAAAGCTATCCATTGCAGTGGGTGAGCTTTTCTTGTGCATATGCGCACAGGCCATTGTTACACTCTTGAAGAATCACATTAATCAATGTTCCGAGGCTGCACCTCCGAAATAGAGAGCTGGCTGATCATCAGTGATTTATTACAGAGCCCAACATGCATCTGTCATGAAACAAGTTGGTAGTTTGGAAGCTGCCACTGGAGGGGGAAGGAGAGGTTTGGAGTGAGGGGTGCTAATACAGACACAAATCAGTTTCCTTTAGCAGTCAGAATAATACTCCTGTTGACAATTAAGGTGAGACTTTAAACTTGAAAAAGAAGAGGAGGGGAGGGGAAGTGGAAGGGGAGGGGAGGGGAGGGGAGGGGAGGGGAGGGGAGGGGAGGGGAGGGGAGGGGAGAAGTCCAAGGTGGGGAGGGTTGTAATCAATGAAAGAGGACTTCCTTGTTTTACAGAATGTTTGAAGCTTTTAAATTGAATTCTTGCTTATGAAACATTTTTTAATGCTCTCATTGGAAGGAAAATCATATATATCCACTGTTTAACTCGGTGACACAATTATAAAACCCAATATAAAATAAAATATAAATTTGAAAATAAGTCATGTTGCACTAATTGAATATTCCCTTGTTTAACTGAATGACCGGAAATATAACCAAGTCAGTTGAAAAGCCATGGTTTTCTTGGGAGAAAAAACATTTGTGCTTTAGCAAGATTTGGCATTATCATTACAGAAGTTCATCGGGGTAACTTCATTTGAGCAGAAAACAGTGAGTGGTTGTGCTATGGTGGCTATTTTAATTGTAACATAATTTATTGAACCAAAAACCAGTTTTTAAAAGTAAAAATAACACCTTTTAAGACAAAAATCTGGGTACATTTGATATGTTTTAAATGACTTATTTGGTAACAGGAGTGCATTTTTCTGAATCGGGACCCTCCTAGAAAATAAGATCTGACTTTTGTCATATACTTAGGAGCAATCCTCAAAATTTCAAAGATGGGAAGAATGAATGTTTAACTAATCCTGTTAGATAAAAGTAATTATTCATCACTGTTCACTTATCTTCAAGTACTCAAGACATCAAAACCTTCAGAGACTTAAGACTATAAGAAACAGCTGCTTTTGGCCAATTATGTTCTGGACTGTCAAGATTCATAATACTCAAAACAGTTCCTTCTCCCTATTAAAACATGGGAAATTATTCAAATAGGTATGCTCATTGTACCAGGAATTTTGACTTGATTTAAAATAAAGAATCTACCCGAAGAGGATTATATTCTTCTTTCTTTTTAGTTTCTTCAGCTGTAAAAAGTCATAATAATACTAAATGACAGAGTTGTTCTGTGTTGTCCAATAAATGTTAGCATTTATTTAAATTTTAAAATATATTAATGTTATTTTTCAATTACCTTTTACATTCCTATTATTTTGTATTGATCAATGTAATAATTTCATCAATACTTTATAAATTCTTTCCTAGTCAATTTATTATACTTATCCATCTTGTAATTAAATAAGAAGGTGGGTGGAAGAGGCAAGGAAGAGGAATTCCTGGGGATTAAATTACCTGCTAGGTACACCAACAGTCCCAACAATGAACCCATCTGCCTACACAAAAGTAATTCTTAGTTGACAACTGGATGGAGTCAGACTTGGACTCGTATTAGTTGTGTGTGCAGACGATGATGCAGGCACATATTCCCACAAACACATTAGGTTCTGCTATGTATAACCTATAGATTTGTTTCTGTTAGAAAACAATTTGGTGTAGTTGTGAAAGTGACCATATCTCACCCTTCATATTATATACCTTGAAGGTCTGGACTAGTGATTTTAAAACCTGGTTGAACAGAATCACCTAGTATCTCTCAAAAATTCCATGTTCAAGTCACACCTCAATCCTAGTAATTCAGAATCTCTGAAGGGGAACACAAGCATAAGGTGATTCCAGGGTACAGATCAGCCTGGGAACTCTAAATGTATCAAAAAAATATCCAAGCAGGTAGCCTGGGGATAGCCCCTGTGTATCTTTGTATATCTCAAGTAGTTAGCACATTTGTCATTTGGTTAATTTTGTTCATTGGTTCAAAAAACTGTTCAATTAAAATCTTACTTTAATATTATTTGCGTGAGAACATGTGGTGCACTTGTGTTAATTTGAAAGCACCTGGAGAGCCAAGAACAAATTTTTAATTTTCAGTGGTTTATTATACAGCACTATAATATTTATTTAAAGCTGATATATTTTAATAATAAATCTGTACAATGAATCAACATTTATGACATTTTTTTCAATAAAATTGGTAACTCAATTCACCTAAGAAACAAGAAGGGAACATTATGGCCATTGTTAAAATTTTTAAAGTAGTAACGCACTAATAGATGCTCATTTCTGAGTGGGAACAGAAAGATGACATAACGAGATGTTCAGATTGTTGACATGGATATACCAAACGCTTGTCAATGTACAACTCACATAGTGAATGGTAGAACTCACATGTGACATATTTTAGTTAATAAACAAAACTGCAAACAACAGACAGTGCTTATGTTATACTTTATTTACAAATTATATATCTCCCAAAGTGATTTTTCTATTTTTTAATAAATGCCACTCACATCTGTTTTCAGTTACTTTGTAAACAGAAGAAGGAAATCCTAGGTTGAAATGGGCACATACCGGGTACTGGCAGAGAGAGAACAGAAGTCCAGAGGCAGTAACTGTAGCATGTCACACACACACACACACACACACACACAAATAAATAAATAATTCCCAGCATTATCCACGATCCAATACATTTGTTCTTTTCTCTCTCTTTCATTTGATTTATTCCCAATGTTCTGTGCCAGGACTAGTACTCCAATGTTCACCAAATTCTGCAGTCATTAACTGGCTCAATTTAAAGCAGTAATATCTTTTTGTTCTACACTGATCATAGAATAAACATTGTACCATGTTTTTCTTTCTTTTTATTAAAGGATAAAGGAATTAGAGCAGCGGTTCTCAACCTGTGAGTCGCGACCCCTTTGGGGGTCGAACGACCCTTTCACAGGGGTCGCCTAAGACCATCGGAAAACACAAATATAATTACATATTGTTTTTGTGATTAATCACTATGCTTTAATTATGTTCATTTTGTAACAATGAAAATACATCCTGCATATCAGATATTTACATTACGATTCATAACAGTAGCAAAATTACAGTTATGAAGTAGCAACAAAAATAATTTTATGGTTGGGGGTCACCACAACATGAGGAACTGTATTAAAGGGTCGCAGCATTGAAGGTTGAGAACCACTGAATTAGAGGCTGAGGGAAAACTTAAATAGATGAGTGCATTTTCTGAAGATGGAAATCCAAGCTCCTGTTAAAATGTCATGATATGTGACTTCATATACCTGGGATCCATTAAAATCGTGGGTACCTGTCATTGCAAAGGAGACAAACTATAAAAGCCTTAAGTAACTTATAGAAGTGATTATTATCTAATGGTAATATGTTTTTAAATCATGGTGAATAGTTATTTATGTGCTCTTCGCTATTCAGTAGGAGGATGCACATAGTGAGTGGACTTTAGTTTTGGTTTATATACTCCTGTTTTGTATTAGACGATATCTAGAAACTGGGAAGACTGGGGCTCTTTTACTCTCTGAACATAAAATTCTCAGACTTTTCTATAAATAAAAAAGCAAAGACTTAAAAATAAATATATGCAAAGACTGATACTAAACATTATGCCTTCATTTAGATAGCAAAAGAAATGTAAATGACAGCATGTATTTACAGATTTTTAACCACTATTTCTCTTTTTTTTTTTTTTGCCTATGTATTTCAAACTTGATTGTTTACTTAAAACACAGCCTTCAGAAAAGCACACATCCTAGAGAATAAAGTCAACTTGTAAAAATGTGTCAATTGGTTCCAGTTGGAATTTGAACAATCAGATAAATGTAGATAATTATGAATTATATTAGTAAATGAATTGCTTTCAACAGCATCGGTTGCTTTAGGACTTTTTGTCTACACACACAGCCCGGAGCACTGCAGTTGCTCTCTGGGTACCAGGCAGGAAAGCCTCTGGGACTCTGGATGTGTGCAGCTATTCTTCCTGGGCTTGGGCAGTAAGAAACATGATCTGTGCCCCAGGAAGGACTCTGAAACCAGAAGACATGGTAATTTAAGGCTCAGCCACAAGAAAACAGAAAGTTCAGTTACACATACTCACACTTCTCTAAGATAGAATCAATACCAACATATTCACAAGTAGTTATTAAATTGATATTTAATTTGGTTCACCAACTAAATTCTTTATGAATTTAAGATTATTTCACATTTTCTATTATTTCAATGCCTATATAAGCATAGAATGTAAACAAGAAATCATTGCTAAATATTAAATTCTCAAAAATACATGTATAAAATTATGGGTCTTAAATTATTAAATCAGACATTCCAAATACTTTGTTAGCCTAACAATATAAACTTTTAAAGTTCTTAATCTGTAAATCTGATAGAAGAACTTGCATGACATTCTTCATGAAAATGTTGGTTGCCAAATTAATTATAATTTTTATTAATAAATGCAGTGATATTTTAAAATTAAATTATGTTAAACATTTTAAAGTTTTCCTGGATTTAATTACACAAAACAACAACTTCAGGAATAACAGTTTCTATTCTCTTATCTTTGCCTACATACTTGCTTTAAAAAGGAGTGTATCTGAATGAATATTTAGGCATACAGATGTTCACCTATGATTTTTGAGCGCTGAAAATGAAATGTCTCCAAATTGATTTCTATATTTCTTTAAAAACAAAAAATATGTTGAGTTAGAGAGTATATTAACTATATCCCAATATAAAATAAAAATATTACTTTTTCTTCAAAATAAACTTCATGTTCCATGGAAAGAACAGAAATCGGAAGCAAATACTTTTATAATATTATTTTGACATAAGTTACAAAAAAAGATACAATAGAAAATAAAATGTAACAGCTTTATTCATCTCATCTATCTCTTTCTCATTATCCATCCATGGAGACATTAACTGCCTCACTACAGAGAGAGAAATTGCTTGTTCATTTATTGCGAGGATCTTTTTCTGAGAAGTGGCAATTTGCATCCTCATGAGCAATGTATGGCAATGTCTCATCTGGTCCAACGTAGTATGCAATTTTGCACACAATGTCACGCTGACCTGCAGTAACTAGGATATATTGCTTGCATAAGAAATATAATGGGGAGGGGAAGTATCCACATTCATGTCTTCCAGCCCACAATTTCATTATGCCAACAACACAGCAGATGCCACACCTGCAAATATTAGGAACTTAATTAACCAATAAAATATCATCAGGGATTTTCATGCAGCCAACAAAAATAATAATGTAAAGTTCCCTCAGATTAGAGACAGTAAAGTTGCCTACAACTCTTTAACATTTACAATGATTAAGATTTAATAATGGATGGGAGTATGCCCTGAAGAAATTTTACTTTAAGATATAGTAAATATAAAAGAGAAACAATGTAAAATATTAAAACTCACTACTAATTATAGATAATTTCTGGTATCTAGTACGGATTTTTTGAAATAATGCCATTTACTTTAAAATGCTCTCTGAAATTGTCAAAAAGCTTTTAAAATTATTTTTGACTAAAATCAAGAGGGAAATATGATTACAATGGGAGTAATGTATCTTTCGCTAACAGCAATGATTTAAATCTGTGAAAAGTGAGGTCTGACAGACATAAATTGGCTCCTGTCTTTCGATATTTAGAAGATGCATTAGCGCTCTTGTCTTGACAGAATACAGTATTCCATAGGTAGACAGACCCCATCAAATGTCTTCACTAATAACTTTCATGATTGCCCATTTTTCTATTACAAGTGGCCACTTTTCCCATTGTTTTCTTTCTGTCATTTAGTGCCTGGGAGTGGGGGGAGGTTCTTTATAGTTACCTTCAGAAAATCACACTTTATTTTCTTATACTGGACTCCAAGTCCATCTCACAATTCAAGAATCCTTAATAAACACCAGCCTAATCAAACCCAGGCAATCACTTAACCCCACCAATCCATGAGCACTTGATATTTTCAAATATTTAATGATTTTCAAAGCTGGGAAAAATATTTTCTATGCTCTATGAAATAAATATTTAGAATATTATCAAAAGCCTTAAATAAATGAACTAAAATGTATACTAGTGTTTGCAATATGTGGTGAAGCAGAACTATATTTAAATACGCAAATATTTCAAATCAAGGAATTATTTTGAGCTCTATTTAGATCGAAGACTTTCGTTATCCATACTACTGTCTCCATAGAGAATAAATCCCTTTGTAATTTGCAAAGATTAGGTGAGATTTCTGGGAATGAAACTGAGGATCACATTTTATGTAACAAAATTTTCATTTTGTGTTTTCTTAAGGCAAATTAATACAAAATTTCTGTTGAAAGGAAAAAGTTAAAACATTTATTTATTTTAAAGACACATTTTGTCATACTGTCCTAAAATTCCAAGCTTTACAGTTTCCTTTCTCAGTGTAGATTTGTTTTAACTTCTAAGTCAGCGAAAAATGTCATTATGACAAAATAGAAAAAGCTTTTGAAAATTGCTTGTTTATATATTTCAAAAACTACTCTCATATGTAAGAGGTAGCCATAATGTAATGGGGTAAACAGAAAAATAACTCTCTTCCAATATACACAAATAACTAAGTAAAATTCATAAATTTAATTAATGTTTGCTGCTTGTATTAATATAATCCTCAATGAGGTACATTTTTTGGATCCTCTTTTACAACTTCAAATGCCACACGCACCATAAACATTATGATTTTTCAATTTGGCCAACTGAAAGTGTTAGGTGCTAAACAAATACTTTCTCCACAGTTAGTCTAATTTACTTTTGGGAGCTTTGTTGCACAACACACCCATGCACAACACCTGCCTTCCAGCTTAACTTCAAAGGCATATTTCATATAAAAGCATTTGAGAGGAGACAAAAATGACACCACACGTGTTTTAGTCTCCATTAGAAAGGAAATATAAAATAAGCAAATTTAGATTCAGTTTCTTTAAAGAACACTAAGGCAATTTTTAAGTTTATAAATATGACTTGGCAGGAGATTTGTGCTTGGAAATCTTAGAAAGACCATATAATTCTTTTTAAAAATTGAATAGAAGAGAATAGGCCATACTGCCTTGGTTCAAATTCAGGCTCTGCAATTTATCAAGTAAGTATTTAACTTACTTGAGGCAGTAACTGTAGCATGTCAGAGGCAGTAAAAAATAGCCTTTCTTATATCTCTCCTGATAGGGATCATTCCGAGGGTACTTTCCTCATCTATAAAATGGGGGGGCCTGACAATGAGTGCTCAGTAAATATCAGGTGATGTGAGTATAATTATATCTGTTAGATGGCTAGTTATTAGATGAGTAATTATTATTATTAGTGGGTATATAGATATTATGTAGACATACAGACATGTATGGGTGCTTATATATATATGTGTGTATCTCAAAACAAAAGTAAGAATCAGTTTGGCAGTTTTAAATTCACTGTCTAAAAATGTGTAAGTGCTGAAATTCATTAAATAAAAATACTGAATCAAACATATAGCGTGTCCCTCCAAAATGTATACACACACTTTAAATAATTATAAAGGTAGTGTTTATTAAAATACATTTACTTTTCAAAAGTGAGATATCGACTGAACAGTGTGTATACATTTTGGGGACACCCTTTATAATCCATTTGATGAACTATTATGTACTATGACACTAATTCACTGTAAATATGCACCACAGCTAGTGCATCAGGAGCTTATTACACTGAAACCAAATTTTAATTCTATTCTGGCTCTTAAAACTATCCCTGGGAAAGTTGTACTGAGATTAAAAAAAAGTCCCCAAACATCAATATCTCATTCTTTACCCAAACTATACTTAGTATATCCCCTAGGTATTGGGACTAATAGGCCCTCTAAGTAGTGCAGAATGCCATGCTCTTAGTAAATGTTGGAGCAAGTTGGAAAATAACAGTCACCCAATAGCACTTGTATGTGTACATATTCACACACACACAGACCCACAAACCTATACACACAAGTGCATGCTGTTGCTTTTCTCATATTAGAACTAAGCAAAACAATGGACCACAACAATTAATAGAGGAATTTATATGTTATGTAAATATGATTAACCTTATTCAACAATTCATTCTCTTAATTATTGAATTAATAAAATTGACTCTTATCTGTGTCTCAAGTTTGTTTTCAATGGGCCCATATCCATTTATTTCCATTGAGAAATCACTTACTATGGTATAAATAATAGTCATTTTTTTAAATCAAAGGTGTTTTTTTTATTGATTGATTATTTTAGAGAGCGAGGAAGGAAGAGAGATAAACATTGTTTTGTTATGTTCCACTTATTTATGCATTGACTGGTTGATTCTTATATCTCTCCTGCTAGGGGATCAAACCTACAACCTTGGTATATTGGGATGATGCTCTAACCAAGTAAGTGGCCCAGCCAGGGCTAATAAAAAAGTCATTTTTACTGGTGATCTTATCCTATCTAATAATAGACAAACATGGTAATTGACCATACCTTTGCTGTGCCTCCCATTGGCTAATCAGTGTGATATGCAAATTAACCACCAACAAAGATGGCGGCTAATTTGCATACTGCAGGCAGGGCGGGACAGCACAGCCACCACTGCGATAGCCGCCATCCAGGCCCTCGTGTGCGACCCCAGAAGCCGCTGGCCTGCCGCCAGTGATCGGATCTGATCCCGGCCACAGGCCGGCCCCAGAAGCCCCAGAAGCCGCCCAGAAGCCGGTGATCGGGGGGAGATGGGGGTCCCCTGCCCAGGCCTGACACCTCTGGCAGAGGTGTCAGGCCTGGGCAAGGGGCTGATCCAGTGATCGGAGGGTGATTGAGGTCAATGCCTCTGGCCGAGGCATCAGGCCTGGGAGGAGGGGCTGAGCCGGCCATCAGAGGGAGATGGGGGTCCCCTACCCAGGCCTGAAGCCTGGGCCAGAGGCGTCAGGCCTGGGTGGGGGGCAGAGCCAGCAATCAGAGGGAGATGGGGCACCTAAGGTGCCCTGCCCAGGCCTGACACTTCCCTTAGTAACTTGGGTAATAAGAATCCAAAAAGGTAATCTAGGGTTTTTCACCACACTCCTGGAGAAAAAAAGGAAGGTCTGCTGCTGGAGGGCTAAGAAATGCCATATCCTGCCCTAGCTGGTTTGGCTCAGTGGGAAATGCCTCGGCCTGCCCACCACAGGGTCTGGGTTCAATTCTGACCAAGGGCATGTACCTAGGTTGCAGGCTCCTCCCTGGCCAGGGCCCAGGTCAGGGCTCATGCAGGAGGCAACCGATCAAAGTGTTCCTCCCACTTTGATGTTTCTCTCTGTCTTTCCCTTTCTCTTCCACATTCTCTAAAAATCAATGGAAACATATCCTCAGGTGAGGATAAATAATAATAAAGAAATTATTATTATATGAAAGACACATCTTGAAAATGCCTAAAGAAAGTTGTCATTTTTTCATGGTGATGGGACTGGAGTCTGTGTTGATGAAAAAACCTTGCTGGCTGCAGTAACTGGCAGTGGCTGCAGCAGCGGGGTGATGGGGCTGGTGCCTTCCCCTGATCAGCCCGGTCACCTCCCACAAAGGTAGGCCAGACTGCGGCTTAGGCCCGCTCCGCAAGGGAAGCAGGGAGCGGGCCTAAGCCGTCACTAGGACATCCCCTAAGGGCTCCAGGTATGTGAGAGGGGGCAGGTTGGGCTGAGGGACACCCCCCCCCGCAGTGCACGAATTTTGTGCACCAGGCCCCTAGTCCTATATAATAAAGGGCTAATATGCAAATCAACCGAATGGCAGAACGAATGGTTGCTATGAATCGCTCAATGCAGGAGCTGCCCCCTGGTGGTCAGTGCACTCCCACAGGGGGAGCACCGCTCAGCCAGAGCCCTGAGTGGGATCATGGTTAGCAAGTGCAGTGACAGTGGCAGGAGCCTCTCCCAGCTCTGCAGCAGCACTAAGGATGTCCCACTGCTGGCGGGAAGCGGGCCTAAGCCGTTAGTTGGACATCCCCAAACTACGAGAGGGTGCAAGCTGGGCTGAGGGACCTCACCCCGACCCCGAGTGCATGAATTTCGTGCACCGGGCCTCTAGTTTCTATATAATTCCCTAAGTTGCTTCTGCCATATTTAAAAGTCATTTAAGCATAGGAAGGTACCGAAAAAAGAATACGAGTTTCTGTTTAAAATAAAAATATTAAATTATGAGAGCTTAAACTTCATCATTAACTGTGAATTACCTTGATTTTAGTAGTTCTTCCTAAGGTGACCTAAGAGGCCATATTATTTCCCCTGAAAATGACCAGGTAGCCACTACATAAATGCTCTGGTTTCTGCCTTCACACACCATACCTTTGGAATCTAAAACAACACTGGGATATTTAAACTCCAGGAGAAGTGTGAAGGGAGGAAGACATTGAGGGGGAGGGAGGAAAAGGGAAAGGGAAAGGGAGAAGGAGGGGGAGAGTGGGGGAGGAGAGAGAGAGAGAGAGAGAGAGAGAGAGAGAGAGAGAGAGAAAGAGAGAAGAGATCTCAAGCATTAAAACTCTGTTGTTGCTAGCAAACACTAAACAAAATGACAGCTGAGTATACCTTGGGGAGGAGGGGCATGAATATGAAAAATGCACTTTAAATGTGTTATAATATTCAGAATAAATCTTCAAGAGAAGTAATATCACTGATGGTTAGATGAAGGGATGGAACCTTGCTGAAGTAAAGGTAACTTGCCAATACTCACTCACACAATCAGTAAGTGCTGCGGGCAGGATCTGGGCCTGACTACCTCTGATGACTTCAAAGCCAGTGCTTTTAGTGCTATGATAGATTGCCTTCTACAGCTGAAGGCATGACTGCCAGCATGAGGCTTGAGGGTCGAACTATTTCATCATAGCAGTCAACAAAATTCCAATCAAAGTACAAACACGGTATGAATGTGGAGGGGAGGGTTTGTGTTTTTTTTCTTATTTCTCTGTTTTGTCTTATATGTATATATTATTTAGGTATCACTAACAAGAAATATCTTATTCCTGAGTCTTGAGGTTCTCCCTGCCATCTTAGGTTTGTTCTGACAATTATAAACAGACCAGCTGTCCAACATCTCCCATAAAATAGCTCCTAATTCACACTGAATCGTTCGCACTAAACTCCCCTCTCTTGTCTTCTTTAAAAAGCATATGTCACAGCTGCCCTTCAGCTAGGCTCAAGTAGTGCCTCATCTGTGAGCCATCTCAATGGACAACTAACATTTTGAAGTGCACACAAAGTGGGACCACTAGTGCCTTACTGTTAATTAAAACCATCCTGACAGTCACTGACTTGGCCTTTATGATGCAGCTTCCCTCCGTGTTTGCAGAGTTGAGTCAACACTTCTGCACCTGTAGGCTGGCTCATGATGAATCAAATGTGAAAACTCAAGTGATCCTTAAAAAACACACGGGCTGGACTCCTTTTTCCTAAGATAAGCAATTCTCATTTATATGTGTACATTCAGTCTAGTATTTCGAACATCGTTATTATTGCTAACAAAGCTGTTCCCAAATAATTTTGGTGTCAGGAGCCTTTTACAATCCTAAAAATTACTGAGGACCCCAAAGTGCTTTTATTTAAGGGGAACTGTACCTATAGATATAATTATTTCAGAAATTAAAATGGAGAAAAATTTAAAATATTTATTAATATACTTTAAAATAAAAATTAATCCTATCACATAACAGCATAAATGCCAATTTTATTTAAAAATTATATTTTCCAGACAAATAAATTTAGTGACAAGAATAGCAATGTTTTATAATTTTGCAGATTTTTTAAAAATGTCTGGTTCAAGAAGTATACAGCTGGATTCTTCTATCTACTAGGCATTCAGTCTGTTGCAATATATTACCTTATGAAATATATGGAGAAAATTCAGCCACACAACAACATCTAGTTTGAAATGGGAGGAGTATTTAAACAGCCTTTCCAGATAATTGTGAGTATTCTTCTTTCATACAACACCAACACTCAACATATGGTACTTTCTTAAAGGTTAGTGGCAATGTGGAATCTAAAACCACATCAATGAACTTTCTGCAATCTCTTGTGTTAAAATCCATTGTTTTATCTGGAAATTTGAAAGGATGTTTTACCCATGCATGATTCTAACCTTGTGGGTTCCCTGACAGGACCTCTGGAAACTCTGAGAATCATTCATGCAAAATAGCTCTCAAAGCAGCTCTCAAATGGCCCTAGCTAGTTTTGCTCAGTGGATAGAGCGTCAGCCTGTGGACTGAGGGGTTCCAGGTTCGATTTCGGTCAAGGGCACATGCCAGGGTTGCAGGCTCTATCCCCAGTAGTGGGTGTGCAGGAGGCAGCCAATCAATGATTCTCTCTCATCATTGATGTCTCTCTCTCTCTCTCTCTCTCTCTCTCTCTCTCCCCCTCTCTGAAATTAAAAAAAAAATTTTTTAAAAAAAACAGTATGAATGAATGAATCTAGCACAGTGACAAAGGAAGATGCAGTGACTGTACAAAGACCTTTATACAAGGGTTTGAGATACTGACTAGCTCATTCTAGCACTGTATGTTCAGCATTGTAAATGAGCAAAGAGGTCTGTCCTGGACATGCGGCCTTGCAAACTTAGTTCAGAGAGTCAAGTCAGTTCAACTATGACCTCCATTTGCTCCCTTGGGCAGACTAACCTTTTGCAGTGAACAAGCTATCTAACTGAATGTGGCAGTCCTGACTATATTGACATACCAGGGATGACAATTCACAGACATTAGAAAACATAGAAGACCTGTGAATCTCAGAGGGAAGGGGGAGGAGGACAGGAAGAGATTAATCAAAGAACTTATATGCATATATGCATAACCCGTGGACACAGAAAATAGTGTGGTAGGCCTATTGGGGGGAGGGGGGCAGCTGGAGGGGGTCAAAGGGCAGAAAAAGGGGGATATATGTAATACTTTGAACAACTTTGAACAATAAAGATTTTTTTTCTTTTAAATAAAGCAAACATAGAAGAAAAAATGTGTTCTGCAAGCCATAACATTCTGATAGAGTTGATGCTATTTCCCAGTTCTTACTTCACTTTCTGGAGTACTGGAGTATATTCATGACAACTTTGACAGTTAAAAGTTTATGGTCAGTAGAAATAATATCAGATCCCATGCTTTCATTTCATGGCATGTATTATCAGGAGGGAAAAGTAGGTAATAAAAAACATTATAACAAGGAGAATTAATTTTTAAATCTTAATATTAAGAGGTGTGTTTTTTAAAGTAGACAATTCCCTTAAGTTGAAAAAGATAAAAATTTCTAAGCATTTGGACTTTGTTTAATAAACAACTTGCATGCCACTCAAAGAAAGTGCTATTTAATAAAAATATAATGAAATAAGAAATAGTAAAATATATAAAAACTGAAATTGTTTAAAACTTTATCTTTAAAATTTGATGAGATAACTAATTTTAGCTGGTCTTCATCAACTAAACAATGTATCAGTGAAGAAAGATATTCAACCAAAATCAGATTCTATCACTTGCTCTTTTAATTATTACACCATGCTGCAACCATTGTCAAATTCAGAACGATCTCTTACTCAATTTATTTGTATGCAGTTATAATGTAAATCTGATTTTTACCAACATAGCCTACCATCAAGAAAACTCACTACTTCCTACTATATCTGGTGACTGGAGGGCACAATTCCAAAACTAAGGTAATTGCTAAACATCCATGTCTTTTAGAAACTTGTGCTATGTAGTAAATATGCAATTTTTCAAAATACAGGGTTTATAAGTGTTGACTCATATATACTGGAGATTACCATAAGACTAAGCAACCATTTAAACTTAATATATTAAAAGCTAGTTATAAGTAGAAAAATTAGTATATTTGGTAGTAATCGTGATTCTTTTGCCTTTACCATTACCTAAGTTCATGATGTGTGAACCTCTCCCCTTAGGAAAGACAGATACTATTGCAACCCTTATGCCATTAGTAAACATTAGTTTTCTACTACACCAAGCTGCTACCAGCATTGGAAAAACTGTACTGTAGCAGCAGGAAGGACAGTGTTTACTCCCTGGATAAAAAGCATGCATGAGCTGTACTGAGCATTAGGTGGCCGCACTCTAGAAGTGCTAAACTGCCCTTCTAATGAAGTTGTTTAGTCAGCCTTCAACATAGATACAATAAAAATGCAAAATGCATTCCATAACCTACTGTAAAAAGTCAATTTTAGAGTTTTACTGAAAATGGGCACTAAAAGCACTTAGAGTGAGTAAAATATATGAGCATGAAGCTTAAAACAATTTAAATATTTCCTTTTAATTACAAAAATTATTAGAGTTACAGGTACACAGGCAGAAGGAAAATCTGATTATGGTCCGTGCTTCTTCTAAAAATAGTGACGATGGAGTGTGCACTTTAGAACAGGAAAACAGTGTTTAAGGGTTCACTGATAGCCCTGTGAGAGTCTAACTCCAGTTGGCCCAGATATATTAAAATATAAAACGCATCATTTTTTAAGTAGAAAGCTACAATTCGCATTAAACTTTGAAATTAGAATAAAAATGGTCATATATGTAAATAGAATCGTTTTTATTGAACAGAAAGGATTAAGTTAGACGTTTTATGTTGTGTAAAAAGCACCTACTTACTTGGTTCAGAAAGGAAAATATAGCCAATGTGAATACTATCCTGTTAAAGGATACGAGTCTTGGCTAAGAGTTTCAGGCACAAAGCTTATTCCTCTAGAGCAGTGGTTCAATTACCAAAAAAAAAAAAAAAAAAATGATTTGACAATAAAGGAATAAAATTACTTAACCCCGAAACTTTCCCATTTAAGATAAAGTCAGATGCCAATAGTTGCATTTCGTGAAGACATTAAGAAAATATGGGTATCAAATAAAGAACATCTTAATTTTGAGAGAACACATTACAAAATTTACAACTCTAAATGAATGGCTTTCAAAACATAAGAGAATCAATGTACTATATGATCTGGCAATTCCATTTCTTAGTATTTATCTGGAAAATTAAACACCCTAATTAAAAAAGATAGGTACACCCCCATGTTCACTGCAGCACTATTTTTAATAGCCAAAATACAGAAACAACCTAAGTGTCCATTGACGGATGAATGAATAAAGAAAATATATATTACATAATAGTATATTATTCAACCAAAGGAAAGGAAATTCTGCCATTTGCTACAGCAGGGATGGATCTTGAGGGCATTTATCCTAAGTGAAACTAGACAGAGAAAGACAAACATGATCTTACTAATAAGTGAACTAATACAATGTTATATGTCTATTATATTTAAAAAAAGACAATCAATGGTGTGTATATGCTTATTAACATATGTTTAGTGTCCTGCATGGTCCTACAGAATACTGTTTGTTGCACCACTGAAATTTCAAGCCACTTTATACATTTCAAAGGTGTGACATACTTATCTTTCACATGCATAATGTGAAAATGCCAGGAAGTGTTCATATGTGTGCACATGTGTATTTAAGTTTATATAACTTTCTTTTTTTAATTTATCTTTATTTGCGAAAGGATTACAGATGTCCCCTTTTTTTTCTCCCATTGACCCCCTCAACTCCGCATCAACACCCCCTTCTCACCCTCACACTGCCCCCTTCCCACTAGATTTGTCAGTCTGCTCCATGCTTCCATGTCTCCGGAGCTAATTTGTTTGTCAGTTTATTTGTTCATTAGATTCCACATATAACTGATATAGTGTGATACCTGTCTTTCTCTGACTGGTCTATAACTTTCTTTTTATTCTTCAGTTAAACATGATTTTAAATCTTACCTAGGTTCACCTAAAAGGACTGGAAATTTTATAGGGTTCATCCCAAAGAAGAATGGGATGTTTTACTCCTTCCAACCCACTAATATCAAAACTCCCATTTGACCCTGTAATCCCACTTCTAGGAATATAGTCCAAGAAATCAGAAAGAAAATATGCACCCTTATGTCTATAGCAGCACAATTTACAATAGCTAAGATTTGGAAACAGCCTAAGTGCCTATCAGCAGATGAGTGGATTAAAAAACTGTGGTACATCTATACAATGGAATACTACGCTGCTGTAAAAAAGAAAGATATCATCATTCGCAACAGCATGGATGGACCTGGAGAGCATTATGCTAAGCGAAATAAGACAGTTGGAAAAAATATAAATATCACATGATCTCACTAATTTGTGGAATATAATGAACAACATAAACTGATGAACAAAAATAGAACTAGAGACATAGAAGCATTGAACAGACTGACAAATCTCAGAGAGAAGTAGGGGGTTGGGGGGGGGGGGGCGGGTAAGAGATCAACCAAAGAACTTGTATGCATGCACATAAGCAAAACCAATGGACACAGACAGTAGGGGGGTGAGGGCATGTGCTGGGGGGTGGGAGTGGCTGGGGAGAGGTCAATGGGGGGACAGGGAGACATACGTAACACTTTAAACAATGAAGAATTTAATTTTTAAAAATCCCACTGTGGATGAAGAAGATTAGGATGAGAAAAATGGGGAGAATGGAGAACTGCCAAAAGGAAAGAAAGTCAGTGGCTTCCATAAACACTGTTCCCAAATCAACCAAGCAAATAGTTTTACAATGGTTTGCTCATATGCTAGGGCACATATTGTAGGTATTCATCTGGGTAATTTCCCCAACACATTAGATATAGTATTTTTGAAAGGTTTAACTAATTGAAATATGCTAAAAGTAATGTATTTTATACAGCAGAGATTCTCAAGGTGTGTTCTCTGAATCAGCTGCCTCAGCAACAGCTGGGAATTTGTTAGGAATATAAATATTAGGCCCAATTCCAGACCTGCCAAATTAGAATATGTGGTAGTGGGGCCAAGAAATCAAGGTTTATCAAATCATTCAGGTGATTCTAATACAAACAAATGTTTGAGAACTGCTGTTCCAGACACTAAGAAAACCAAGCTTGGGGTATCACACACTGAGGAGAAACTTAGGTCAAAGAGATCATTCACCCTGTCACTGCACTAAATGTCAGCTATTCCAAAAATGTGAAAGTAAAAGAAGTTCACAATTAGACAACATGGAACCACAGACATGAAAGTCATTTAGGGAAACAATGGATAATTAGATCCATACTTACAGAAGCTCTGAAATCCAATCTATGGCCAGTAATTGTTGATTGCACAGCTGTAATTTTGAAGTCTACTTTTGTAGGGCATAGTTACAGATTTTTTATAAAATCTACACTAATAAAAGAGAAACATGCTAATTAGCATACGACCGCTACCCTTCCCATTGGCTAATCAGCATATCCTTATGCAAATTAACTGTCAGCCAAAATGGCGACCGGCAGCCATGCACTGAAGCGAACAGGGAGGCTTGCTTGCTCCAGTGACTGCGGACTCCAACGTTCCCCACCTAACTTGCCGGCCTCTCAGCTGCAACTCTAAGCAACTATGTACTATGTTGCAAATATAGAAGCTAAACAAAACCCCTGAAACCGGCTTTCAGTTAGCCAGGCTTCAGCCAGCCTGACCGCAACATTGTATCAATGTTTTCAGCAGTGAGGACTCAGAGCTAAAGCTGGCCCAGAATAAAAAAGAAAAAAAGAAAAAAAGGAGTGGTTGGGAGCTTCAGTCACCCGCCAGCCTGAAAACGGCCCTCAGCCCCTCACCCAGACTGGCCAGGCACCCCAGTGGGGACCCTCACCCTGATCCAGGACACCCTTCAGGGCAAACCAGCTGGCCCCCACCCATGCACCAGGCCTCTATTCTATATTGTAAAAGGGTAATATGCCTCCCAGCACCGGGATCAGCGGAGCAGTGAGGCCTCCCGGCACCGGGATCAGCGTGACAGGGGGCAGCGCCCAAACCCCCTGATCGCCCTGCGGTTCTGTGTGTGACAGGGGGCGGGGCCACAACCTCCCTATCCGCCCTGCTCTGTTCGTGACAGGAGAAGGCGCCCCAACTCCCCAATCAGCCCTGCTCTGAGCCTGACCAGGGGCTGCACCTAGGGATTGGGCGTGCCCTCTGCCACCCAGGAACAGGCCTAAGCCAGCAGGTCATTATCTCCCAAGGGGTCCCAGACTGCGAGAGGGCACAGGCCAGGCTGGGGGCCCCCCCCACCGAGTGCACAAATTTTTGTGCACCGGGCCTCTAGTCTATTTATATAAAAACCCTGGGTGTATCACCCATCAGGACCGAGGCTCGACCAACTGAAAGGAAGTCAGTCCTTCAGGGGTCGCCTTGGCAACGGCTGCACCCTCCCCGAGCTGTTTCCGATAGGGCGAGGTTTGAGGGAGGAACCCGCCCTCGGAGTGTGGAAGCATACCTTTATAAAGTTTTAATATATTATATTAGAGGTCGTGGTGGTATGATTTTACCCATAGCGTCTACAGGAATTGCTACAAATTTACTTCTTGGTGGAAGAACCTTTCATTCCCAATATAAATCACCAATTCCATTAAATGAAAGTTCAATTTCTAGACTCGATATAAACAGTGAAGTTGCTAAAACTATTAAAAAGGCCCAACTACTCATTATTGATTAATGCACCATGGCATCCAGTCATGCTATAAACACCATAGACAGATTACTAAGAGAAATTATGAATTTGAACGTTGAATTTGGTGGGAAAGTTCTCCTTCTTGGAGGGGATTTTCAACAATGTCTCAGTATTGTACTGCATGCTATGTGATCGGCCATAGTACAAACGAGTTTAAAGTACTGCAATGTTTGGGGATGTTTCAAAAAGTTGTTTCTTACAACAAATATGAGATCAGAGGATTCTGCTTATAGTGAATGGTTAGTAAAACTTGGAGATGGCAAACTTGATATCAGTTTTCATTTAGGAATGAATATTATTGAAATCCCCTGTGAAATGATTTGTAATGGATCTATTATTGAAACTACCTTTGGAAATAGTATATCTATAGATAATATTAAAAATATATCTAAACATGCAATTCTTTGTCCAAAAAATGAGCACATTCAAAAATTAAATAAAGAAATTTTGGATATACTCGATGGAGATTTTCACACCTATTTGAGTGATGATTCCATTGATTCAACAGATGATGCTGAAAAGAAAAAATTTCCCATCAAATTTCTTAATAGTATTACTCCTTCAGGAATGCCCTGTCATAAATTAAAATTGAAAGTGGGTGCAATCATCATGCTATTGAGAAATCTTAATAGTAAATGGGGTCTTTGTAATGGTACCAGATTTATTATTAAAAGATTATGACCTAACATTATCAAAGCTGAAGTATTAACAGGATCTGCAGAGGGAGAGGTTGTTCTGATTCCAAGAATTGATTTGTCCCCATCTGACACTGGCCTCCCATTTAAATTAATTCAACAACAGTTTCCCGTGATGCCAGCATTTGCGATGACTATTAATAAATCACAAAGACAAACTCTAGAAGAGTAGGAATATTCCTACCTTAACTCATTTTTGCACATGGCCAGTTATATGTTGCTTTCTGTCGAGTTTGAAGAGCATGTGACGTTACAGTTAAAGTTCTAAATAGTTCATCACAAGGGAAATTAGTCAAGCACTCTGAAAGGGTTTTCACTCTTAATGTGGTGTACAGGGAGATATTAGACTAAGTTCAATCACTTTAGCAGTCATTGTATGCATCACTGTTGTTTTCATATCATGTTTTTGTTGGTTTTATATCATGCCTCTGTTGTTGTTATATCCTATTGTTACTGTTTATGTATTAATAAATTTATATATTATTTTCATATACATTTTACTAATTTTCTTTCATCTCTCACATTTCTATTATAGAGAAAGGGCAAATAGCAATATTAAAATATTTCCTCTAATTAATTCCCTTTTAATGTGCATGAATATCATGCACTGGGCCACTAGTGTATGTATAAGAGCGTAAGCCAGGAGATTTTTTAAATTGAAATTAAGTGGTTAAATAAAAGTCAGGGCATTCATTTGTTGATAAGCAAGAATTTAATGCATGAGCTCCACTCCTAGCTTATTTCATTTATAGTTATTTTGTGACTAGCATTACCCTTTTTAGTAATGGAGACTGTATTAGTGATATTGACTGTGCAATACTGAGTCAGAGAGATGGAAATAATGTCCAAGGTGCTACTGAAAACTGCTGATCATGATCTTACTAAGAAATGAGTAGGAGTGTCATGCACTAGCAGCCTGACCTTTACCCTGAACTTGCCTTTGGGGAATTTTAAGATGAACTAAATTGATATGGCCACTGCAACTAAACACTCTGTCAAAATTTGTACATTGGAATCTGAAATGGCCTGTAAGCTACATAGAACTATAGTTTTCAATATACGTAAAATCCAACACTTTTGGTTTCTTTCACACTCCCTATATAAAGCAAACAAAAAAATTAAACATTTTTCAAGCATATTCTGAGAGATTTTCTATTCTGAGTCTAATATATATTATGTCTTGAGGGTGGGAGCTGTGTGGAGGGGGTCAATGGGTGAAAAAAGAGGGATATCTTTAATATTTTTCAACAAAAAAGATAAATTAAATATATAAGAAATGAAAAAGATAAATGGTTTTAAAAAATAATTTAACAAACATAACTTGATGGTGTGAGCTAATCATTTACCCTAGTAACTTCATAATTTTGGATAATATACAACATAGGAAAGAGAGCTCTCTTACCTAGTTCAAAAGAAAAATACTTTATAGGGCATCCTACTTACAGAAAACTTGTATTTTACATTTAAAAAACAAATTGAACCTTACTTTCTTCCATCAAAACTACGTTTGTTTTTATGCCTGGCCCATGAGATGCTTTTTTTACTAGACAGAAAGACAGAATGATTTTTAAACATCAATGTATGTTTTAAATTATACCAATAAGCAACATATCAGCTGTGAGGTGAGACTACATTGAAAAAGACTGCTTTGGCTTACGGAAAATAGCAGCTGTCTCCACTCTGAGAAGATGGATTACCACCTGTCCTGTTATCTTCCATACACAATGCAAGGCACGCTGGTCATTTTAACCAGGATAACTGTACCCATATGTTCTTTAATTCTGGTCTGCATGCTGCCTACCATTAAATATTCCTAATGGATCATTGTAAATAGGAGATTAGCATGGAAGACAGGGTGTTTAAGCAGAGTCTAAGCCTCTGTTTTATGAAACCTCATTTGTTGTTCTTAAAACCTTGCACAAGCTACAATATTTGAGATATTATCATCAATTTCAGGTAACTAGTAAGACATCCAAGTGTAAATAGACAACAGTGAGGCTTATGTTTTTTAAAGGCATAATAAGTTCAGGCTATATGTGACAATAAATTAGGCTTAGGTTGTCAGAAATGCATTAACCTTTAAAATGATAGCATACATAATTTGAAATAAATAAATAATTTTGCTAGAAAATATCTCCTTTCCCCATCACTTACAAAAAAACTCACTATTGAATGTACTTGGCACTGGCCAGGTAGCTAAGTTGGTTAGAGCATTGTTCCCATACACCAAGGTTGTGGGGGTTGAATCCCCCATTAGGGCATATATGAAACAAAAAAAATAGTATGTGAAAAGCAGCTCTGACTTTTAAATCTGATAGCTGAAGTAAATATTATTTGTATGTTTTAAAAATGTGTATTTAATATTATGTCAGTTCCTTTACTAAGTCTTCAAGCAACAAATGGGGACAGATAAATAAATGTGCATTTTTATTATGGAATAAATAGAATTAATATAATGTACTTCATTATTATATACACTTATGTATTTGGCCAGCCTAATACATACCCAAGAGTATGTAAATAGACAATACTGAGTTCTGTTTTGGTGAATGTGGAGATAGCTCAACTATGAAATCAAACACAAAGTTGTGGTTCTGTTATGCTTACATTATGTGCTATAGTCAACTAAGCAATAGACCAACCAACAGGTCACCAGTAGCTGGTCTGTCCAGTGTTCAGTGTTTAAAACCTGAAGTCAATAGGACTTAATCCAAAAGATTAACTAGTAAATGCAAAAATAATTTATAAAAACAGAGTAAATTTACAATTCAATTGTTTCACCTCAGATTAGCTAGAAAGAGAAAATAATCTCAAATATAATCTCCCCATTGTAAATAGAAAATATGGTTCTCTCCGAGGAAAATAATAGACTGATACTTGCAGATGTGTGTATCTCATACTGTTGGGTTCGGATTTATATTAGTCAAACATTTTATTTCTTTCCAACTTGTGAAATGTTAGAATTCCTGATTAAATTTTGAAATAAAAAGAATAGAGAGAAGCAAGTAGAGATTAAAGAAACACATTACAAAAGTTTTCTTGATTTACAAAACTTTCCTTACAGGAAAGCAGAAAGCTATTGTAATGGTCAAAGACAGAGCCTTTTATGTGTGTGCAGATGGGAAGGACTTCTAGAGAGGGTCATATTTCCTTAGGCTACAGACCAAGAAAACTTAACTGCCCCTGGCATAGAGTTTTATGGTGAGAACAATTCATTCATTGAGCACTAAGATTCAGTAATCAAATTATGAGGACAAGGGTGTGATTTTCATCTTGTCTAAGTATAAGTGACTACCAATTCAAAAGAAACAAATGGCAATAAGAAAATGCAGTCTCCAATGGGGCTAGGATTTTTAAATGCTTGGTCCCTTATTTCTTCACTTTTTAAATTTCATTTTTTATAATTCATTGACCATATAATAAGCCAGAAATATATACTGTGTTTGACAATTTCCAACATTTTTATTACACATTTTTTAAATCTCTTCAAAAATCACAATGGTTAAAATTTAAAACTAAGTTGCATCAAAATTTGAAAAAAACATAATATTTAAAAGTACAAAAATTTTAAAAGTTTAAAAATTTGCCAAACATCCTATAATACAAAAAAAATTTTATGGAAATTTAATGGTAGTAGTTACTTTTTTTTTTTTCAAATACTATTTCACTCAGTGCACATAATGAGCTTTGTTGGAAAGTTTAATATTAGAATGCCCTTAAGAGCCAGATGGAGCCCTGGACAGGTGGCTCAGTTGGTTGGAGTGTTGTCCTGTACACCTAAAGGTTGTAGGGTGCATTACCAGTCAGAGCACATACCTAGTCTTTGGGTTCAATCCCTGGAAGATAACCAATTGCTATTTCTCTCTCACATTGATGTTTCTCTCACCTTTCCTCTTTCTCTAAAATCAATAAAAACCCTATCCTCTTGTGAGGGTTAAAAAAGAAGAAGAAGAAGAGTCAGATGGAGAAGTTGTGCATATTTAATATTTACCCTTTGTGCAATTAACATACCTTTTGTACTCCAAGGACCACCACCCACTATAACTATTTCCCTGACACTACTCCAAATCTCAATGAATGTTCGTAAGAATCACTAATATGAAATGAATGTCTGTATTAGTTGTAACTTGCTTGTTTTTTGCACATCAGCCTTGAACATAGATGCTATGGTTTATAATGTGGCATTTAATTTTACTAATTCAAACTTACCTAAGATCTTAGGTAAAAAAAAAAAATTGATATTTAAGATAAGACAATTAAAATATGGTAATATTCATGGGGAAAAAAGCTGATCAATCATCTGTACTATGTGAAAGTACCTTCTCTTAAAAAATCAGCACAGAAAAGTTACAAATGTGCCTATTATCTTTATTGGATGTTTGGTTGAAACAGCAAGATAAACAAAACCAGCCACAAAATGAGAGAAAAGGAAGGATATGGAAAACAGAGGACCCACTATCACACATGGTATGATAAAAATGCAACACTACCATCTCTCTCACAAAGTCAAAAGTAGCCTTTGCACTTTGGCTCCCTGGAAACACAGTGTACAAATCTATGGCATAGACGGTAGTTAAAATTTAGACTTATTCAAGGTTATAAAGGTATCAACTAATAAGAAAAACCTAGAATTTTCTAAAAGATATTCACAATTCTAAAAATATTTCAAAATTTGGGAGACAAAAAGAAAAATTAGCACTAGGAGTTCCTGATTTGATTTTAAGCTGCTTCTGTCAAAGACTCCACTATTTTTATATTAAATTTCTATTTAAAATTAACTTCATAATTCTCCATGCTTATTTCCAAACAAAATCACAATGAAAAAATGTATCAGATTAGTATCTGTTTCTATCTGGTACAACATATTTCCAGTATTTCCATAAATAACTGACTATTTTTCCTTCCCACTCCTTTATGTATTTTATTTATAACAATTTAAACATTTTTCTATAGTATAACACTTATTGAGGCATGAGACTTAATTATTAAATTGAGATTATATCCAAAATATGTTTTAAGTTTTGTACCATGATTTGTACAAAAATCAAATAGATGTACGTTTTCATTCTTTTTCCAAAGCGGTATTTTCTAAATAAAAAATGAAATTAACCTATAACAATATTGTTTATCTAATGAAATTTGAAGATTTGTCTTATAACAGTTTTGACTTTTAATTGTTTCTATAGTAACTGGATTTACAATTTACAATCTAGTTTCCAATAATGGAAAGCTTCCACTATTAACTTATTATATAAATACTAGTGGCCCGGTGCACGAAATTTGTGCACAAGGGAGGGGGTGTTCCTCAGCCTGGCCTGTACCTTCTCCAATCTGGGACCCCCTCGAAGGATGTCCTACTGCTGGTTTACAGGGATCGGGCCTAAACCGGCAGTTGGACATCCCTCTCGCAATTCGGGACTGCTGGCTCCTAACCACTCACCTGCCTGCCTGCCTGCCTGATTGCCCCTAACCACTCTTCCTGCCAGCCTGCTTGCCCCCAACTGCCCCCCGCCGCAGGCCTGCTTACCCCCAAATGCCCCCCCAGCCAGCCTGATCACCCCCAACTGCCCCCCCTGCTGGCCTGCTCACCCTACTTTCCCTCCCCACTGGCCTGCTTGCCCCCAACTGGCCCCCCTGCTGGCCTGCTCACTCCAAACTGCCCCCCCCGCTGTCCTGATCACCTCCAACTGACCCCCACTGATGTCCTGCTTGCCCCCAACTGGCCCCCCTGCTGGTCTGCTTACCCCCAATGGCCCCGCCCCCCACCAGCCTGATCACCCAACTGCCCTCCCCTCTTGGCCTCTAATCGCCTCTACCTCAGCCCCGCCACCGTGGCTTTGTCCAGAAGAACGACCAGAAGATCTCCTGGAAGGTCTCCCAGTCTAATTAGCATATTACCCTTTTATTAATATAGATACCTCAAGTGGAAGAATGACTTCAGCATTAGCAAACCAGTTAATGAAATGAAAAACCAGTTTGAAATGAAAAATTTTCACTAAAAGTTCTGAGGCTGTATCATTAAATATTCTTTTCCTAAGTAATAATGATTAATCTCAGTATAGTCAGAATTTCTCTTATAATTATCTATTTTTAAAATAAATCAGGAAACTTTTATACCAACAAGGATGTTACCACTTGAAAAATAATAAGTACTTATAAAATGAGAAAAGATTAAGCTAAATTACATAAAGTTAGGCTGTTTATTTTGCCTTTAATGCCCTATCTATGTATAGCATTATAAAAGCTTAAGTGACCACTATGACCAGAATGATCGAACGACCAGACGCTGTGACATGCACTGACCACCAGGGGGCAGACGCTCAATGCAGGAGCTGCCCCCTGGTGGTCAGTGTGCTCCCATAGCAGGAGCGCCACTCAGCCAGAAGTCAAGTGGCAGCAAACACAGCAGGCCGGGATGAGCGGCACCATGGCACCCGGCCCCAGCTCAGTCTCCTCCCCGGCCGCCTGCCGCTTAAGCACTGCTATATCCCTTGGGGGATATTGGACTGCTGGTTTCAGCCTGACCTCCACAGGCCGGGCCAAAACCAGCAGTCCGATATCCCCCAAGGGATCCCGGATTGTGAGAGGTGCAGGCCAGTCTGAGGGACCCCACCCGTGTATGAATCTGTGCACCGGGCCTCTAGTTAAATATAAATGTATTTGCTAAGGATTATAAATTAACTTACTTTATATCTAGAAATATGACAAATTTGATAAAACCTGAATTTGCATCATCATTCTTCAACTGCAGTAAGAAAAAAAGAAAGAATATTTACAGAAAGACAAACTCCAGCCTCATTAAGTCCTTAGTCATCTTTTAGACAGGCCTTGGCAAAAACTCAGATCATGTCCCAGTAAGATAATTCTCTAGGGACATATCATTCACTCAGCTTTGAAGAATTTATCTTAGAGAGATTCATCTCGCCAATTAACAATTCTAATTCAAAGAATGCAAACAAGTAAGCAAAAGGGAAATAACTGGGTTGTTGTTTTTTAAAACCCCAACTCTCAGCTTCCATTCAGAAAATATCTTCCTTCTTTTTATTCTTCCCTATGTGAGTTCTAATTTAGAACAGAGCCTAAATTGTTATATTTCTTTAAGTACATAACAGTGCTGTGCCACACACAGGCTTTCAGCACACATTATCTGATGTTGAATAATACTTGATAAGTGAAATATTAAAGTGTGATGTTGTAAGCACCAAAGCCTGGTGGCACTAGATTTTTAATCAACTATTAAATTAATATATATGATAAATTTTATGGAAAATTTATAAAACAATTCTAATTTATTCCTTCTCCTATGATATAACATTAAATGTGTTTATGACAATTATATCTACAAATGGAAAAGAAATCAGAGTGAAAACTCCATTTTAGAAAGAGATAGAAATATGTAAATATTTTGGAATACCAATGGTCCATAAGAGAGGCAGAGTATTAAATGTGATGAGAGAAATGTGTGAAAACCAGTCATAATATAAGAGCAACTTAGAAAAATTATTTATCAGAAAATGTTCTAATGTGAAAAAAAACAGTAACTTGTGTTCAACTTAAAAAACTAAAATTAGTATAAATTTTAGAGAACTATTTGATGCTTTTAACAATTAAAAATGAATCATGATCTTTTATTTGGCAAATTTGGAATTTTGATTCATGTCAATTTGCAGCAATCTTTCTTAACTCAGTGTTTGCTTGCTCTTTAGGGTATAAAAAAATCACCAGGTAGTCTGTTTTATTTCTTTTGTAGGGCAGCCAAAAGAAATAAAACATTGGCTCTATTAGATTCTGGCTTTCTTTCTTGAACTTTCCAAGTTCAGACTAGTACATTAATTGTTATTGGTCTTTTCAGCTGCCTTCCAAGGTGCCAGAAAGTGTACCTGTGAAGCTGAATACAATGCATCTGTCGTCTTTCATACTTTTAGGAAATCTTATGTAGAAAGGAATGCTCAGGGATACCAATAGTTTATTACCATAAAACAATCTGATATGAAAATATGAGGCATCTAGCAATTTTTCTAATCTGGGTGTGTTTGTTTACCTAATTCTCCACCACATGTTTATGCAACCAATTTAATGATCATTTCTTGTGATCTTTCTGGAACAAAGAAACATCACCACGTTGACATGATTTTTCATATGCTTACAAATACTTTACCAATTTTAGTTAAAAGGTGAATGCTACATGGATAACATGTTATCTCTAAAACTACCATATCTAAGTGAATTATGACTACTGCCCTCAGACATATAATATGTCATTCAATACTATCAATTTGTGTTTGATGTTCTCAGTGGCTATTTTATCTGACCCTCAGGAAATCATGGTCACCTGAGCTTCAAACAGCCCCAGCCCAAAGTGAGTGCTCAAAAATGGAGCTTCGGCGGAGCCTCTGAACAAGGGAATTCACACATCGTCTAGGTCAGATAGTGCAAGGCCAGACTGAAACACTGGGACATTCACATCACTGACTCTTACAAGCCAGAGAAGTGTGACTCTCATTTTTTAATTTGAAGAATCAAGTGTTGAATTCGAAAACATAAAACAAGATTAAGTGTAAATTAAGTAGAATCCAAGCAAATGGCCCCAACAGAAAGGTGAACATGTCACAAGAACAACCTGATCAATACAAGAGAAAGGGAAACTGTGTGTTCACATTGTTAAGCCAGTTGAAGCCTTACTGCTTCCCAGCTGTGTACTTAGTGGATTGCCTTGTCAATATCTAGACTTTAAAAGATTACCTAGGCCATGTCAGAAGATTTCAAGTATTGATTGCTCCTGAACATACCAGTCATTTTCTTTCAAGGGGTCATATTAGGAATGTTTTCTTTACTCAAAGCCACTCTGTCTTATATCAGACAGTTGTAAGAAAGTTGAAGAAAGTTAATATAGGTTAAATTTCTTAGACATTATTAGAGAACTATAAAGACAAAAAAGGGAACAAACACCAACTATCAATGTACCTCCTTCTTTAGCTCATCCCAAATGGTACTGGAGGAGTTTATTTTTGAATATTCTAATCCCATGATAGCTCAATTTGTCAGTAATGCACAGCTATCAAACCCACAGCTTAATCCTACAAGTAAAATGTATAGTCTTGAACCAATTGACTGTGGCAGGATAAAAATGTGAGATTTTTCACATGTGAAATGGAACTGCATATAAAATAACACTAACATTTGACTGGTTCTTATCTACGGTTGAGTGCAGATTAGGAAAACAAATAGAAAATATAAATTGAAAATTTTCTAATTTAGAACCTATTGACTACCATGTTAACAGTTATTTTTACCAAAAGAAGCAAAATAGATCATGCTTTGTCATTATTTTGTGAGAAGGTAATTGTCTAGCATACAAAATGAATTTGTCTTAAATTTCACTTTTATTGATTAAGAATCCCTCATGATTAAGGAGTCTTATTAAGTATGAGAAGCAAAATAACATAGGAATTATGAGCATGGGCAAAATAATTTAAACTACCTGAAAGTGAGATAATAATACTTATTTAATTGAGTTTTTGTGAGGATTAAGTAAATTTATACATGTAACCAGTGTCTGGCACATCTGGTTTACAGTCAGAAGTATTGGTTATTATTACAATTAATAGGGCCTTTCACCTCAACTTCTTCCTCAACTTTAAAACACTTAGCTTGCATTCTACAATAAAGTTTTATTGAGGGCTAATTTATTCCACTGTATTAAGTATAAAATAGAAATAAATTAGTTATGCTAGCTTGAATATTAAAATTCTTCCTTTGGGTCTGCTCAGAATTTGAGTGGTGGTGCTTCATGTATATAAACACAATTTCCATAGCTAAGTACTCTCTCTACGGTGCTTAAAAAGATTCCAAACAGCCAGGAATGAACTCAAGCCGTTTAATTAGCCACTTATGTCTGACATATGAACAGTTTTTGTAAACACTGAGTGTAATACAGGTTATTTTAGAATGATTCTCTGTAGTACAATAAATATCCCAAATGGAATGTCTCTGAAATAATGATTTTGTTCTCAAAATTAGTCCACCACTTAAAAACTCTGAATTTTAGGAAGGTAACAATTATAAAAAAGAAAAGTTTAGAGGTTGCAAAATACAAATGGGTATATTTGCATACAGTATTTTTAACAGTTCGTCAGAACAAAAACACACTTTTAAACAGGAAACAAACTCTGGCATAAGCAGTTAAATTTCTCAGTCGACTATTACATAAAGGAAAGACACAGCATATATTAAAGAGCAATAAAAAAGAGCTATAGCCATCTAATGAATTAATTATATAAAAGACACCTAGGTTTCTATGGGATGGAGGGCATGTAAGGCTAGTCAACAGAAAAAATGCTGTGAGAATATAATCTAAAACCAAAGCTAAAGTGTCCTTCAAAAAGAAAGACCATACTGTAACCTCTTTCAGGAATGGCTCCTGTTCCCCTATCACCAAGCAGGAATGTCTGGGAAAATCATGGAGGAATGCACCTCCTGGACGCAGGCTTCATCCTTGCCACGGATAGTCATGACCTACACTCACTCACCACTTAGCCCAGACATGCCAGTCCACCTCACCATGCTAGAAAATGCTCAAAAACATTAACAAAATACATTAATTCACATAGAAAAATGGTTAATTTTCAAGAAAACATCATAGAAAAGCATAAAAGAAAGGACATAAACATGGTCATCAGAGCTAATTAAATGGTCTCTCTCTCTCTCTCTCTCTCTTTCTCCCTCCCTCCCTCTCCTTTCTTTCTCTCTTCTCTCTCTACTTATTTTTATAGAATCACTGCCTGACTCTCGGGTACTAAGATGTCATTGATAACTTAATAAAGTTAACCTCCTCTTATCTATACAGTGCTTGTCTCTGACCCTTCCAAATTCCTTTCCAATAGTTATCAATTATGTAATTATTATATTAGATTATATTAGATAGCAAACAGCACTGCCTCTGTGTAGGTAAGAAAATGAAGTCACAGAGGTGAAGAGTCATTAACAGGTAATTAGGAAAGGCCTCGTAATCAGTTCCAAGTGCTAAACATACAGAACAATCATTCACCAAATATTCTAGAGACTCGGTCCCAGTCCTCATGGAGCTGACATTGCTGGAAGGGAAATCAATGGGAAACACTTAGGGGTCTCAGGCCTGTTTTGCTATTTATTTGTTGGTTGGTTTAATTGTTTGCAAGTAATTTACTTTCAAAACAGAAAAGGACTATGATCCCCGCCTCCTCAGGGGCTGTATACAGAATTGTACGTTAGCTTTGGACAGATTCCAGATAATTAAGCTGAATTGCAGAACAAGCTTTGAGAGATAATCTAGAGTAGCCTCCTTTGTATAAAATCTAAAGCCTATTAGGGTGTATAAAATAATGAGATTGGGAAGGAGACAGTACTCCTTGTTCAGGAAGAAGTTATTCCTTTCTCAAGGCACCACCCCACTCATCAACTCTAGGTCCTTTGACCTTCACCTGCATGGGCATCAGTAGCTCAACCGCTTTCATCATGAACTGACTGCCTAAGCACCTGAGACATCTGAACGAAGAGGTGGAAATAAGTCTCTTGAAGTAGGGACTTAACCTGTGGAATTAATGACCTATGTTTTCAAACTGACACATATTTCATTTCAAACAGTTACATGTTCTATATGTAACATTACAGTGAAATTACCTGAACGCCTTGGGTGGAAGTGGTATTTCAAAATTTAAACAATTCCATTAGTGAGCCAAAGGAAGAAATTATATGTATATACACATGCACAGATGCATACATATACACGTATTATAAAATATTATTTTATGGATCTGAAGAAATGGCACTTTTGAATAATAAAACAGTGAGTTTTCTTATATACATTTAGCATCCTAAAATGTAACACAGTTACATGTAAATTTGAATCTGTAAAATAATTTCAAATTAAATATTAATCAAAGGTACAATTATACCAAATCAATTTCATTCATTGTCATTTTAAAGAGTAAAGTCAAACTAAAGTATAAATTATTTTTAATTTAAAAATCTATAACTCTCAGTTAATTATAGTAGTAATTGTAGCATTTCTTGGTTAGGTGGAGGGAGGCGATTTCCTTTGTTCATATCTAACCTATCGAAAATTTCATAAATAAATCGTATGTTTCAACCCTATTTTTAAAAATCTAGAGAAAATTTGAAGCTGACACTCTTTAAAACATTAAAAAAATTTTTTTAACTATAACTGAATCTGTACAGCACATAAAATATTTTCAAAACTTGCATGTGTGTTTCGGGGGCAGGGAAGCACTAACTGTTGTAGCTTATAAAAGGGTTATCATCAGTACAGCTTAGTCAATCAAAAGAAGTAGTTACCAGCCCTGTCCAGTGTGGCTCAGTTGGATGGAGTGAGATTCCATACACTGAAAGGTCATGGGTTATATTCCAGGTCAGGGCACATACCCAGGTTGCAGGTCCGATCCTGGGCAGGAGGCAACCAATCAATGTTTCACACTCATATCAATTTTTCGCTCTCTCCCTCTCCCTTCCTCTTTCTCTAAAATCAATGGGAAAAAAAAGTCGTAACCAATGTTAAAGACTATGCCCTTCTAGTGTATGAATTTTATGTCTTACATCAATCAAAAGCAGAAAAAAATATGCTAGCATATTCAAATACTTAAGAATTTAAACATTAAAATGTTTATCCTATATTTATATTAAATATTTATATTTTAAAATATTCATATTAAAATTTTACAGCAAAATGTTAATTTTTACATTTAACACTGTAAGAGAAAAATAAGAAGTCTAAATTTTTGGAAGCATTCTTTGTGGTCATGTACTTGATTTGTGCTCAAGCAATGTATGTTACATTATTAAACATTGGGATATAATTTTACACTACACATTTAAATATAATTGTTAATGAAAAGTTTGTTACATTAGGTTATCTAACAACTTAGAGGGAAACATGATGCTTATTTCTACTGATGTATATCCCTACATATTTATTTTTGAATATTCATGCAAAATATTTGCTTTTTACCATAAATTCTAAAATTTGATTTAATTTTATTAGAGTTGCTTATGGAGAAAAATTATTTGATGCTAACAGGAAAAGAAAAACGCAGCATAAAGCACACCAGGCAGGAAATTATCAATATTTTGTGCAGTATCTCTTTTCAACTGGAAAAACAAACTGCCAAGTTGTAAAATAGCATCTTCTAATATAAAAAAAAAAACACTTTTTTTCTCCATTGCTATTGATTGGAGGGGATCACTTTTACTTACAGAAATTCAATAACACACCTTAGTGACTTGTTCTAGCTACTACAGGTTATACAACAGTGTTTAGAATTAAGTGGGAAATACAGACAAGTAAACTAATTACAACACAGGAATTATATACTACTAGAGGCCCAGTGCACGAATTCATGCACCAGGGGGTCCCTCGGCCAGACCGATCAAAACCGGCTCTCCGACATCCCCCTGAGGGGTCCCAGATTGCGAGAGGGCACCGGCAAAACTGAGGGACCCCACCAGTGCACAATCGGGGCAGGGAGTGACATAAGAGGTTGACCAGCCAGGGAGGGATCATGGAAAGGCTCCAGGGCATTCCAGCCCATCTCACTCAGTCCCGATCCACCAGACCCCAGCAATAAGCTAACCTACCGGTCAACTGTCTGCCCCCTAGTCAGACAGTCCATGTCATAGCGAGCGGTTGAGCGGCCTTAGTATATTATTAGCATATTACACTTTGGTTGAACATCGGACCAGTTGACCGGACACTTAGCATATTAGACTTTTATTATATAAGACTAGAGGCCCGATGCACAAAATTCATGCAAGGGGCTTGACCCCTTCCTGCCATGGCAGCCGCCTGTGCCTTGGCCCCCACCGCCGCAGCTTTGTCCAGAAGGTCATCCAGAAGGATGTCTGGTCTATTTAGCTTATTATGCTTTTTTTATTATAGATTATTATAGATGATGAATATAGGGTGGTGTGAGCAAGATTAACCTTGACTTGTGACGGGGCTAGGAGTGAAAGGTATAGAAAAGGAGGCTTGGAGGAAGTAATGGCTCCGCTGAGCTATGAAATAATGCTTAAACAGTTTTTCCAGCTCAATAGGATAGGGGTACAGGGGTAGGAGAGCATGAGTTCTAGGCCAGAATGCCAGACTCACACAGATTCTTACAAGTCATTTTAAAGATTTTAGAGTTTAGGAGCAATTGAAAATCTCTGAGTGAGCAATCAAAGAGACACCACATTTTTACTTGCAAAAAAAGTATTACAATTATCTAAGTAAGAAATAATGGTGATACTAATGAGAAGAATAGCAAGGGGGATGGAGATAAGTAGAAAATTCTAAAGCTATTCAAAAAAAAAAAAAAAATCAGCAAGACCTGATGATCAACTGGTGTGAAGAGATGAAAAGAGAAGAGCAAAGTATCAATTTCAGATTTCTGGTCTGCAGGGCTAGATGGATAGTAGTACCATTTTCCTCGTTAGGAAATAATAGAGGAAAGGCAGGAATGGAGAAGAAAGATGAGTCTCATTGTGCACATTTGAGCTGGAGGTCTTACACATGGAGCACAGTTTAGAGATCTAGCCTAGAGAACGAGAACAGGAAGCAATGAGGACAACACTGGTAACTGAATACAGCAAGGCAGGCACACCACAGAGAAAACAGAGAACAAACCCTCCAGGAATGTGAACATCTCAGCTACCGCCAAGAAACACTCAGCCAGATAAATAAGAAGGAAATCAATAGCATCTATGTGGTAGGCCTTGTTACTTGTCTATGAAATATCCATTCTCTGTTCTTTTCAAGAAAATACTAATTTTTGTTTGGAGAAGAAAAGCACATTTGAAACAAAGAGTGGCCATATAACATAGTTCTACCCAGTGAGTTATAATAGGATTCTACTAGGTGGGATTCCCAGGATACTTATAGCTTTCCTGATATAAAAAAAAAATAGGCTGCTGATTTTTTATATTCATCCTTCTAGTACAGCACAGAAAAGTGATACTAAGAGGTGCAGCAGTCACCTTGCAACCCTTGGGAGGAAAGCCACATTCTAAGGTGGGCAGAGCAGAAAACAGAAGGGAGTTGGATCTTGATGGATTCTTGGAGCCAGCATACTTTTGTTGTATAGTCTTCATCCATAATCAAATTTAAACCTATGTATGTGGTTACATTGCCTGACTTTGGTTATGTACAGTAGGATGCAATCCTAGTCTAGCTGGGCACCATGAATTTCTGAGCAAGAGAATATTTCACCAAGAAGGTCAACTGTGTCACATACTTGCAAGAGGTAAGTTATATCCATTATAGAAAGCAAAGTTTAGAAATGTCAAGGCCATTATGACTAATGGGATATTAGTGAGAGAGAAGAGTAAGTCACACAGGGTGCTAAGCACCTCTTTGCAAGGTTTGGTAAAGAAGCATATTTGAATTGCCTATGTGTGGAAACTTGAATGGATTGAATTAAATCCCTGTTTTAGCCTTCAACATACTGATGTAAGAGAAGAAAACTTCCCTGGGAGAAAAAAAAAATGGAAATAGAATAGTATATTATATTCTTACTCTTATGTTCTTAAAACAAATGAACCATAAAGATTACCACACACCTGAACCTAGTGCAGCTACTTATGTAATTGTATGTCCACCCGCTGATACAAAATATTAATGTTTAATCAAAATATTTTCTGAGAAAACAATTTTTTTCCAAAAAAAAATGTGGGCAGTTTATATAAGTGTTCGAATCACAGTAATTTGGATCCCCTACTCATGTTTTGTATTATTCATTATTTTAAAAGCTCTGAAGTCTTACCAAAAAAAGACTATTTTAACATAAAGTTTGTGTATATAGATGCATTTTCAAATTATTTTAACAGTTCATAGAACCAATTCACTGCAACATATTTTAAGAAAGTCCATAATGAAATACTTAAATGCTAACCATGCCAACAACAATAGCTTTATAAACCTACAAAAATGTATTTATCATAAAAGATAGCTATGTACTGATATATGAAGAATACCTATCATTTCACAAATATTTAAGTGGATTTTAAATCCACTTGTATATGAGAAGCTGACTGGCTCTGGGAATAGAAATGTAACCCTATATGGCATTAGTTTGCCAGCCTTCATCTTACGAAATGAAGAGCTATTCTTTGGGACCTTATAAATTGAAGGAGTAAACCTAAAAATATGCTGAGCACAGTAAATGGCATATGGTACACCAGCTACTACTTACAGAGTGCTTTGTTGGCCAGGCAGAGTTCTAAGTGTATATATATATAAATATAAATTTATCTAATCCTCCCCAAACCTCTATAAGGTAAATACAATTAATATCCTCATTTTACAGGTGAGGGAACTGAAGCATAGAGAGGTTAAGTAAATTCACCAAGACCACAGAGCTATGCTAAATGAACATTTATTGAGTTTGTTGTTAACAAATTTTGTTTTAACTTAATGACTGACTAATTGTAACTAACTATGAAGAGTTTTACAATGTACTCCACAGCCATGGTACTGATTTTAGAGTACCCATTATACTAAAACAACCCAAATTCTTCTTGGTGTAGGTCATAAAAATGCATTGATGTTCACCTGGGATTGATGATTAAAATTTTGAGGGAGGCTTAAGAATTATAACCAACTAAGTCCAGAAAAAAATTTTCATGGCAGAATATACAGAAACCTAAGTGGTAAATACTTTTTAACAAGAGAAAAGAAAGAAAGAGAAAGGAAAATGTTTAGAAATTAACTTCATTGCCTACCAATGTTGTAGTCTGATTACAGAACTGAGGTTCTTCAAGTTTTCAGTTTTGGTGACATAGACAAAAAATGAGAACAGCAGAGGGAAAGGCAACTGTCAGTATGTTCTCTATCCACCAGCCATAAAAATATTTATCCACTCCTGTGGAATTCTGGCTCATTGCTACTTTCTTTCCTGAGGTCATTCCCAAAGGAAAATACGCTATAATCATTTTTTCCAAGAATTACCTAAAGCAAGATTGAACAAGATTGCAACCTGCCCTACACTTCCATTGTAGAACAAAGAAAAACCACGGGGGTTCCCTCTGACAAGAGCTGAGTTATAATATCAAAATGCTCTCAATGTCCTTCTACCTACGTCAAGCACAGGCTGGAAACCCATTTTCTGGTAACTACTGTGATAAGAATCTGATCAAACGTAACTGAAAGCGACTCAATCTGGAAAAAGCACAGTATTAGCCAGTAAAGAGATACAGGGAGATAGAGCGATTGAGACAGAATCTAACTCCTTTGGAGGGGGGAGTCCTTTCCCATGTTCTTTTTTAAGTTTCTGGCTCTTATTCTAAGTTTTACTCCATGATTTAATGAATAAGATTTAAAATGTCCCCACTCAGGCATACTAAATAACTTGGTCATGAACTTTTATTTCTCCTGACAAGTGTAAAATGTCATACTCGCTATTAAAACTTCAATTTAAACCTTGGGTTAAATACGACACAATCTAAGATGCTACTAACGCTACAATTTCTACCTCAGATACTAAGAGACTGAAGTTAGAAACTGTTTTATTATATTCAGAAACTGAAATTAGACATCAGGTGTACATTATTAAAAATTAGGCCCACTTAATGATCTTCAAACATGAGCTCCTATATTTTTAAAGATAGGCTTTTCCCTTTGTGCTTAGCATGTAAAATGAAATACTTATGCTGTAGCATAGGGTTGAAGTAAATTAAAGTTATAACTGTGCTAACATATAGGCTGATGCCTATAAAGGATATTGATGGGGGAGGCTGGATAATCTTTTGCTCTGAAGCTCTTAATGCAACAAATGATCTTCAGATAATTTAAACTAAAAGTCAGAGGAATAGATCAAATGACTTCCAAATGACCCTTTTCTTTTTATTAAAAAAAAAAAAAAAAAAAAAAAAAACACTAGTTTTTCTTTGGTTTCCATTACAGAAAATATAAAGTATAAGAATTTAGCATTTCACTTTTGGATTAGGTTAAGTAATTACAGACTTCCACGAATTAATTTAAAACACCCAAGATGATTTCATGCTTTACTTTCTTTGATAAACACTGGTGTGGATATTAATACAGGTTTGAGTGCACTATTCTCTGTTTAACATCCCACTAGAGGCAAACATTCCTCTACAGGAAACAATTTCTTCTTCCTTTTCCATCCGGGCAAATGCATTTCCCTACTCTTTGAAAGTTCATCCCTATCATAAAAGCACACACACAAACCCACCCTACACATCCACTCAGCACGCCCATTCTTTCTGTGTCCCTGCTGTGCTTTTCTTTCTGTCGGTTGCTCTATCTCCATTTCTGCCCCTGATTTTTGTCTCTCCAGTCTCTCTCCCTCTACACTCTCTCCTGCCCCGACTCCTCAGTGTTTCAGAAGTCCAGGACAATTCACTTAAAATCATGTGTTAATCTGCTTCTCTTAAAAAAACAAAACACCACATTGGGCTCACATTCCAAAATGTGTTTGGCTCTAAGCCAGGGGTGGGCAAACTTTTTGACTCGAGGGCCACAATGGGTTCTTAAACTGGACCGGAGGGCCAGAACAAAAGCATGGATGGAGTGTTTGTGTGAACTAATATAAATTCAAAGTAAACATCATTACATAAAAGGGTACGGTCTTTTTTTTTTTTTTTTAGTTTTATTCATTCTGGCCCACGGGCTGTAGTTTGCCCACGGCTGCTCTAAGCAGTGGTTCTCAACCTTCTGGCCCTTTAAATACAGTTCCTCATGTTGTGACCCAACCATAAAATTATTTTCGTTGCTACTTCATAACTGTAATGTTGCTACTCTTATGATTCGTAATGTAAATATCTGATATGCAGGATGGTCTTAGGCGACCCCTGTGAAAGGGTTGTTCGACCGCCAAAGGGATCGCGACCCACAGGTTGAGAACCGCTGTGTTTAAGGCATGAGCAGGAATTTGTGACCACCAGTTTAGAACACTGTACACCTGTGTTTCTCAAACTTGAATTTGCATATGAGTCACACTGGAATATTGTTAAAACACAGGTTTTGATTCAGTTGGTCTGAAGTGGAGCCCAACATTCAACATCTCTAATTTGCTTCCAGGTGATTCCAATGCTGCTGTCCATATTTTGAATAAGAGCCTCCATTTGCTGCCTGTGGTAGACCCAGTCCTTCCCACAGCTAAAATTGTCTCCCGCACAGCGCTAGATACAACATTACCATTTCCAAGAATACAGCATGGATTTCTTCTCTTGCTTACCCCCATCTTGTCTAGTTATTGCAGTATCTAGATTTCCAGTCTTTATATCTTATTTTGACTAAGCTTTCATCAAAAAATTCATTTCATCAACTACAGACCAAAACCAAGACTATAATGAGAAATTGGAAACATACAAGCTGTAATTTCCCTTTATTTTTAGTTAAATTTACTTCATTAAATATAAATCCAGTAGCTGACAACAGCTTTAGATATATAGATTACTGCCAAAGCACAAGAATGCAAATAATTCTGCTTTACTTAATACTTATTTTGTGTAATGTTTACCCCTAGCCAGAAAGGAAGAAAGTAAAGATGAATAAGTCCTGTTTTGCATATGTAAAATTTCTCTAGGGAACTTCAGAAAACCACTTTGTTTCCATATCAGTCAGGGAGTTTAAACCCTTATTTTCCTACTAGCTAGTCATTAGGGTCATAAACACAGGTTGATGTTTCCCAGAGGGGAGGGAGGTCACTACACTTATAGAGCTAGTTCTACACTTATCAGAACCTAAAAGAAACTCACTTGGGTTTTTGTGAGCTTACTACCAGAAGTAAGGTACATTTCTTGAGTAAGGTTATCCTCAGAAGAGAAACTTAAATATCCCAGAACCTGGGTGGGTGGGTGACATACTCCTGGGAAACAGTACCTGATGACTACATTCTAAGTCCTGTGCTTTCAAATGAGTGTTTGAGATCACATGAACTGATTTTACCAAGGGGTTGTATGGGAAACGAGTGAAAAGGGTAGACTGTTCTGGGAAGGGGCATTATGATGTTCATCACATATGAAATAAAAGCCCCCCAAGTCACGTTACTCATTTCATTTACAATGTGCCAGGACTGATGCTAGGCGCGTGGGTCACAGAATGGTTGCAGAGATCCTTGAGCTGACTGTGAGGGACTGACCAGTGGAACAGGAAGAGCCATTCCAGGCTGAAGGGACAGAGGAAAGTGCCATTTCTTGGGACCATGATGGGCTGGAGTATTCTGAACTACTCTTAGCCATTCAAAGTTAAGATAACTTAATACAAACTCTCAATCCCACTTGCATGGTCATAGACTTGACCTTGACTTTACTATCTCTTACAAAATCTCAACTTTTATTGTCTCACCCTCCAAAATTAAGCCAATCTTCAAATCTAATCCTCGTTTTTTTCTTCAGAATTTTTACTAATACTTGCTTCACAGTAGCACCATCCCATACTTGGAATACTGCCATAGCTTCTTAATTAGTTTTGTCCAATCTTTCTGCAACTCATTCGATACTCATGCAGTACTCAAGTATCACATGAGTGACATTTTAAAATGCAAATCGGATCATGGCATCTCCACCACTGCCTGAAACTTTCTGTAGCTCTCACTGCACTAAATGTCCAGTCCAACATCATTAACCTGGTTGTGGGCCTCTCAATGATCTAGGCCTCAACTATTTCTCTTGCTGTTTTCCTTACTCATGTTCATCATTTTTCATTTTCCAAAATACGCCCAAGTCTTTTATTTTCTCAGGGCCTTTTAGATGCACTGTTCTTTTTGACTGAAATGCTTTTTCTTTTATTCAGTACCTTGGTAATGTCCACACATATTTCAGCTCTGAACTTAACCCTGATCCATCCTGGTACTTGTCATAATTTTTAACCATAAAGTCACTGCTTACTATTTTCTACCATCACCCCTCTCCCCACTATACTTTAAGTTCCTTGAAGAAATAAACTTATTTCTTTTTTGTTCACCACTGACTAGCTAGAACTGAGCAGAAAGCCTAGAAAGAGTTACTTAGGAAAAACTACCGAGTTTTTTGGATAAGCTATATCTTGGTATTCATAATTTAATTTAATTTAATTTAATCTGGCATTCTAAAATCATTTTTAATGCCCACATTGTGTAACAAAGAGACAGAAAAACATTTGTGCTCCCAAAACATTCAACAGCACTTTATTCTAACCTGACACAAAAATGTTGACATTGATCATTAATGACAGCCTAAGTTAATTTATATTGTATTAATTAAAATTAATTATACAAGAAGTTTTCGGTATCTTTTATTAAACTTGTCACTGAAGCAAAAGTTTTAAAATAAATTCCAATGGTTCTCAAGTTACTCTGTGTATGTATAAAGACTTCTAGCATTTAATCACAAGTACATTAGAAGGATTAAAAGAAGCAGTGATATAATGATAAGATCTGAGAGATAACCAGATCCACCTTGTTATATTATTTTTTTAAGATAGTACTGTTGATATGAGGAGAAACTGCCAAGAATTCCACATAAATAACTAAACACTGAATTGATTCTCTGGAAGCCTCAAGGGACTTTATATCTAAGTATCTATGAGTGTTGAAACAATCATCTTAGTACTTGTCAGCATGTATGAACATCAACAACTTTTTGAGATAAAAAGGTGTGGCTCATGAGACTGGTAATGGAATATGTAACCTTTAACCCCAAAGTCACTGAATGGAACCTGGACCAGGATGGTGTATCTAGTAATAGTCAACAGACAGAAACTATTTTGTAGCATCTATTACAGATAGCACACTTTTCCATTTAGTCTTTATGCCATAGCTAGGTGTTCCACATTTCCAATATCTTTTTTTGGGGGGGAGGGGGGAATATAGGAAGAAAAGAAAAAGAATATTAAAATGGTTTTCCCTAGAAAACATAGAGAAATGTTAGGATATCTAGAAGGCTATTCACCAAAATTTTAACAGCAGTTAATTCTAGGTAATGAGCCCTAACCGGTTTGGCTCAGTGGATAGAGCGTCGGCCTGCGGACCCAAGGGTCCCAGGTTTGAGCCTGTACCTTGGTTGCGGGCACATCCCCAATAGGGAGTGTGCAGGAGGCAGCTGATCGATGTTTCTCTCTCATTGATCTTTCTAACTCTCTATCCCTCTCCCTTCCTCTCGGTGAAAAATCAATAAAATATATTTTTTTTAAAAATTCTAGGTAATGAGGTCACAAGAGCATGCATGTATTTTAAAAGTGATTTATAGTGAGCACATATTAGTTCTATAATCAGAAGTAAAGTTTTTCAAAGTTATGTAAAAACTAGAGGCCCGGTGCACAAATTCATGCAGGGGTGAGGCCCCTCTGGGTGGCCTGAGGGGATCCAGCTGAAACCCGCAGTCCAATGCCACCTGCAGCTCCTACCTGCCTCTCCTCCTCATCCCAGCCCCACTGCTTTTGCACAATCAGTCCCAATTGGAAGAGGCTCACACTGCCACAGCAGCGCTCACCAGCCATAAGCCCTGCATCTGGCGCCCTCCTGAGGGGCATGGCCTGCGGGATCGGGCTGAAACCAGCCCTCCAACATCCCCCCCAGGGGTCCTGGATTGCCAGAGGGCACAGGCCAGGCAGAGGGACCCCAGCAGTGCAAGATCGTGCCGGGGAGGGACCCCAGGAGGGCTCTAGGGCGTGTCTGGCCCATCTTGCTCAGTCCTGATCTGCCAGACCCTAGTAACAAGCTAACCTACCGGTTGGAGCATCTATTCCCTGATGGTCAGTGCATGTCATAGCAACATGTCAACCGGTGACTATCTGCCCCCTGGTAGTCGGTGCACATCATAGGGAGTGGTTGAGCAGCCTTAGCATAACATTAGCACATTACACTTTGATTGGTTGAACAGTTGATCGGTCACTGGACGACCGGACACTTAGCATATTAGGCTTTATTATATAGGATAATCTCTATAAGCTTATTAATCATCTTCCTTAACCTGTGATTAAGAATAAAGAAAAGAAAGTGCATAATGTGTCCCTGACTCTAAGATCTTTCCACAATTTGCTTAATATTAATATGTAACAGTTATGTAAAATGAAGGAAAAACTATAAAAGTTTGCCTAGTTAAGAAGTCAACTAAAGCCCTGGCCAGGTGGTTCAGTTGGTTGGAGGGTCATCCCATACACCAAAAGGGTGTGAGTTTAATTTCCATCAGGGCACATGCCTGGTATCCAGACTTGATCCTTTGTCAGGGTCCATAAAGAAGCAACAGATAGCGTTGGTGGTATAGTGGTGAGCATAGCTGCCTTCCAAGAAGCAACAGATTGATGTTTCTCTCTCTCCCCCTTTACTCTCTCTCTAAAATCAATAAAAAAAATTCTCAGGTGAGGATTTAAAAAAAAATTTTAAAAAGGTCATATCTTGAGTCTATAATTTAATTGTTTAACTAAGAATAGTTTTAAGATAGGATATGTCCTGTTAGCTTTCATGAGTGAATAGCACATTGTCTGACACAGCCATCTCCTCTAACACCCACATTCAAATGGTCAGCAAACTTTGTCCTTTTCTGCCAAAATACCCACTGAAACTCAAACCTTCCCTTTATGCCCTTCATCACTACCATCTCTCACAAGGATTATGGAATATGGGTTTTTGCTTTTTATTTCATATTAAATACTCTTTAGAAAGACAGAACAAAAAAAATTAAAAAGAATCTTTGTGTGATTTCAAAAGAAAATGACAGCTTTCTTCTTCCTTCTTGATAGGGTATCCAATGGATACTGCTCTGACTTTTCCAACAAATACAAAATCCGCACCACATTTGCCTGAAGACATAATGTAATTAAAATCTGGCATTTGGATGCCACAAGTGGTCTGATGGACTTATTACTTACATCCTTGTGTTATTCTTGTAAGCAGGCAGCAACGAAAGAATATATTCTGATCAATAGTAAAAACCCAAGGTTTTAGTAAATATACTTGTCACAAAACTTAGCAATATTGATTCTTTATGCAAGTGAATAAATATATAAATTTCAAAGAAATTGAATGTTATCCCAACTGCAAAAAGTTTTATTTTTATTTGTTTTTAAACAAAAAATGATTTAAATCAATACTATTTGCATATCCTGTGTTAGCAATGAGGATCCAAAGGTAAATTTCTCATACCATTGATTTCAATTCAAGATGGAATTTCAGATATTCAACACATGCTTTACTTAGCCAGAAATTAATTTAAGAAAATTTAATTACTGAAGCATTATGTTTAAATGTTGGTATTATAACACACATAACTTCAAATTGATAATGAACTGACTCCATTTTTGAAGTCAGAAGTATCTGATCCCATCTGTATAAATAATCCTTGTATCTGACCATACTGGAGCTAAAGAAGAAAAAGTAGTGAAAACAACAGCATCAATAATTAGATTTATGATTTATAATTATGTGCCAGTCCTCTGCTATGCACTTCATATGCATTATTTCAATCATGAACTAATTTTGGAACAAAGAATCAGTGCATTTTAGAATATAAATGTACAATAAAGTGAAAAGACTTTGTAAAGTCATAAAATTACATGAACCTTTAAATTTTTTCCTTTAAATATGAAAACAAAAATAAGATATAAAAAATGTTTTAAAATCTGGTTAATGCACTTGAAATGACAAGTTTTTTTAAAAAGATAAAACAAATTAAATAGAGGAAGCAAGGAATATTTTAGAGATGCAATATAAAACATTCAATTTCAAAGATAAAATGTCTATCAGGGAACAACGTGTGTGTGTGTGTGTGTGTGTGATTGCACATGTACATACATATGCAATCAATTAATATTTCATAATATAATGGCATATTCTATTTCCACCTGCTTATTTGAACCATTTTATCTCTAGGGATAATCCTTACCTCCATCTCCCATGGTCTAGATTTTGAAAATATATTCTATTGTACCTAGGTACATACATGACTTAGCACACATGGTCACTTAACTTTCTCATTTCACCCAAATGAGAAAAAATATATAATTCAAATTTGAAATCACTTTGAGGAGCATCATATATTAATAACAACAAAAGATCATAATGTATTGAAATCTGTGGGAAAATATTACTTCAAAATACAAACATTCATCTCAAAGTAATTATTATTATAAAACATGCCAGTTAGTAAAATGTGAGGTAACTTAATCTTTGATTAATTGGGGAAATTTTTTTTTTCAAGAAAGACAGTTCTTCTGTAATTTTGCTGCTAAGACAGCCAGCAGATGTCTACCTCGCCTGAAGAGAATTTATCTTCCTCAGGAGACAACAGCTTAAACAGGAAACAAATAGCCATATGCTGACTGTGCACTGCTTAGCAGATGACGTAGAGAGCCATATTCCACAGTGGAAAGCACAAGGGTTAAGGTTCAAATTAATTTTTCTTAAAATTCAATTCAATTACCCAAGATCATATTACTTATTAAATATAAGTTGTGTCAAAGAACGGTGCCTGACATAAAATAGATTTCTAAATTTTATAATCAGTAATGTTGGGTATGAGAGAATAGATCCATAAATGATTTCCATTTAGTAGACTCTCAAATAGACCTAATACAAAACAAACAAAAAAATTTACTTGCATGACATGGTAAAAGCTGGATTTGAAACTGAATTATATAGTGAGGTTTCATAAGTCTTAGTTACAGCAATATTTTCTAAATGTTCCAATTCAATGTCCCCACCAAGATATATCATTCTTGGTTTAGACAGATAAATAATCATTAGAAAATAAATTTTAAAAATGTATCTGTAAACAGAAATTATTTTCCTTTACAAATACAAACTTCCAAAAATTTCAGGTAGAAACTTTAGGTTAATAACTACTATATATTTCTTAGCATTCTAATATTTAGACTTTATAATTTGGTGAATCCAGTTAACTGCATCAAAACTGAGTTTTCAAGAACAAGGACTACAGCTTTTACCAGTTGGCAAGGATCAGCACCAAAAGGTAAGGCCAGTACTGTGTCTAACCTGGTTATAATTGGGATTCAAATAAAAATAAAAAATCCTAATAATGATCAATAAATACAATTCTTTTGGTGCATTACTTAAACTTAAGTAAATATTATTACAATATACAAGATTATAATGTCTATACAGAAACAAAGGTAGTAAATGACATCCATATCATTTTTTTTTAATGTTTGAGAGATTGACAATTGTTAGGAACCAAGAAATCCAGCTGTTGTTACAGCTGTAAAACTTGGTTTAAAGGCAAATAAAACACAGATACATGTTTTTAAAAGAATTACCTATAACCGCACTGTAAAAGTTGCCTCAAGACACTTTTGTTAATGCTATTATTTTGGGCTACAGCTTCACCAAGAAATTTGATGCAATCTTTGCCTTCCTGTGTCTGAGCCTTTGAGAGAATAAGGATAGTTCTCACTGAACTTCTGATACGTAAGCTAAGGAAATCTTTAAAAAAGTGGGAACATTCTCCAGGAAAAAAAAATGTTTTTAAAATATAACAGTACTTTATAGATTTAACCTACATTAAATATGATCCATGTTTCTTTGCCCCCCCTCCCGAACATATCAGTTAGTTATGTAACATACGAAATCTTCTGATTTGAGGATGCAAACACATTTAAAAATGGTGAATGAACAGCAACCACTGCCTAAAATAAATAACTGAAGTACATATGAATTTAATTACTACATATCTATTTATATTATATTGAAGCATGAATTTACTAAATAATAGTTTCTAAATTTTTTAAATACACAAAACACATTTTAACTCAAAGGACTTATTTTTTTCCACATAGCTATGTCCAAATAATATAATGTATCCAAAAAACGTGCCTTTACTTATTATAATTACATCAGTATAAAACTATTGAAAACAAACACTATTGTGTTTTTTTAAGATTTTAAGTAACTATTATTATCACTAATAAGGATCCTTATTATTAAACTATCCTTATTAATATCAAGCTATATTTGATAAATATACAATTTTCCCTTTTCATGTATAAGAATTATTGCTGAAGATGAACTTACAGTATTTTTTAAATTTATCTTTATTGTCACAAGTATTACAGATGTTCCCTACCCCACCCCCCCCAATTTACTCAGTAAATTATAATATTCTTTTTTCTCTGGAGCTTGAAAACAATTTGGATGTATAATGAGATATATCACACTAAAATATGTGAATTATGCAGTATTAAGAAACTACATATTGAGGAGGGACCATATTAAGATGGCAGCGTAGATAAAAGCCTGTACTCACCGCCTCCCACACCACATCAAAATTATAACTAGAATACAGAACAACCATCATTCAGAACTGCCTGAAATCTGGCTGAATGGAAGTCCTACAACTAGAGAAGTAAAGAAAAAAGTACATTGAGACTGGTAGGAGGGGCAGAGGCAAAGAACCGCTGGCCCACCACCCATGTGTGCAGAGTTTTTTTAATTGGGAGGAAGATCATTTCTGCAGAGGCCGCCCATAAGGAGCAAGGGGTCACAGCCCCACACCAGACCCACAGCCCAGGGTTCCAGAGCTTGGAAGAGAAGTCCCCATAACTTCGGGCTGTAAAAGCCAGAGGGACACAGAGGCTGATGGAGTCCCAGCCTGTTTTTCTTAAAGGGCCGGCACACGAACTTACAGTCGTGCTTCTTCTCAGCTCCAGTGCCAGGTGGTGGCTTTGGGGATCCCAGGAACATATGAGGAGGAACTGGATTGTCTGGCATCGGGGCAAGAACTCGGAGATAACTTTTTCACAGACAGAGGTACTCACAAGGGTCATTATACCTGTGCTGGGACCTCCCCCCATTGCAGAGCTAACTGGCAGCCATATATGAATTTCCATCAGCATTGCCCACAATGTTCTCTCCACCCTGGTGATTCTCTGAGACCCCTCCCCATCCAAACTGCAGCCCCATAGGAAAATCTGCTTTTCCATATGAATGGCTTGTCCTGGCTCAGGCTCCAGACTTTGCTAAAAATCTCTTAAATAAGCAGCAGGTAGAGTCAGCATGCCCCAAACCTATCCAAAAGTGGCCCAAGCCTCGGCACTAACACCAGCCTGCCTTGCTTCACAGCTGGGCCTCGCCTGAGTACTCTCTACCCCAATATAAGTAGCAGCCATCTACAGATCTCTCTTTAGCTCCTGTCGGGTGGCCCCAAGCAGTTGCTGACTTTGCACCTCCTGGGAGGCCCTAGAGCCAGTGCACTTGGTAGACAGCCTCAGAACATACCAGATAACAGCTCTACGTATCCACAAATGATACACAAAAGGGGCAGACTAAGTGAGCACCAAAGCTCCTCTGAAGCAAGTCCTGCTCCATAGGGGTGTCTCCTGCACAGTAGTTCTTCCATTGTAGACACAGCCAGTCCTCAAAGCCAACTGGCCTGGAGGTCAATTCCTCCCAGTGACACCAACAGGGAGTGGCAAGAAATACTCAAAGTGATGAACAGCAAGGACCTACAACCAAGATTACTCTACCCAGCAGAACTATCATTTAGAATTGAAGGCCATATAAAGAGCTTCATAGACAAGATAAAGCTAAAGGAGTTCATCACCACCAAACCAGTACTACATGAAATGTTGAAGGGCACTGTTTAAGAAAAGGAAAAGGAAGAGGAAGAGAAAGAGGAAGGAGGAGGAGGAGGAGGTGGAGAAGGAGGAGGAAAATATGAACAATAAAATAGAAATAAATACCTATCTATCAACAATTGAATCTAAAAATCAAAATAAATGAACAAGAAACCTAATGAACAAAATAAACCGATGAATAAAATAGAATCAGAGGCATGGAAACATGGAACAGACTGACGAATCTCAGATGGAAGGGGAGTGGGATTGGCAGGAAGAGATTAACCAAAGATCTTATATGCATGTATGCATTACCTATGGACACAGACAATAGGTGGTGAAGGCCTGGGGTGGGCGAAATCTGATAGAGGGGGAAAATGGGGGAGGGGGGGGCATTTGTAATACTCTCAACAAAAAAGACTTTTTTAAAAAAAATAAAACTACATATTTAAATATTTTACAGATAAAAGTTACAGAATGACCTTTTGTCCACTCTCAATTCCATATTATATTTGATGATTAAGATTGGAAGAGTTTCTCCATAATTAATTCTCAAGGTAATAGAATGTCTAGTTTAGCAAGAGAAGTTTAACTGGAAACTTAGTGTGTGTTTTTTAAATATCGACACAAAAACCAGATTAGAGGAAAGTCAGTACTGTAAATCCCAGTGCATTAAGGCTATCTTGATCATCTGAGATAAAACTAGAGGTTTTTTAAAAAGGAAGAACTAGGGGGTGAGCACTTAGACCTTCTATTAATGTTTATAACCTTCCTTTTCTTAATTCTGACAACCATAGGATACAAGTAGAATAGGAACTAGCACAGAAACAGGAGATAACCTAGAATATTTCTGTTGGTACAGGCCTCATTTATAAGGAATTATAATTCCGAGAATAAATAATCACTGTTTTTCCCTCCTGATCTTCTGTTTCTTACCTTCCAAATGTAGGAGTTGGCTTAGGTTATGCACATTTTTCTTGATTCTTTAAATGTATTCTCAAATGTTAACTAAATGTATTTCTACAGGAAATAATTATCCTTAAATATAAATGTGTCAAGAGTTTAAAAGATGCTCATCTCATAACTTTGAAAGATGATTTTATCAAAACAGTCCTTTTGTAAGTTGCACCTTTAAACTTCTTTTGCTTGCTTTAAATTTAAAATTGGGTTTAAAAAAACAAAAGAACAATAACTTTCTGTTGTAATTATAGATTTTATTCATCTCACTGATTTAGTTCTATAAACTAAACTGAGAATCAAGGCAATATGAGAAAATATAATTTCATCATCAATTAACTGTGAATAGAGAAATATAAACCTGGGTTTTAAGTAAATGTTTTTAAAAATGTGATTGGCTGGCTCTGAGATAGATTTAAATTTACTTTAATTTTTTTTTATCTCTCTAAATTTTATGCTCAGATCTGACATCTTTGGCATTGTCCCAATTTAAGTACTACTTGGTTTTGTGAGTGTGATCAAATCATCTAAATTTCCAGGGGCTGATTCCACATTAATAACATGATTGAGTTAAAATAATCTGTCTCTAAATTCTTTTCTACGTCTATAATTGTATAGTTATCTGATTTTATATATTCAAATTCTAGTTGAAGGCTGGAGACAATGTTGGATATTATGAAAACTGATTATGTAATTAAGATATTGAATGCAAATTATAAGAAGATGTCAATCATCATTTACATATATATAGTTATATATAGTTTCCCATATAATTATATATAAGCCTACAATAAATTAGATCTAAATTTCATTTGTCTCTCTAATACATGTAAATTCTCAATTTCTGCCATGTATACATATACACAGTGGGATTTTTCAAAGGAATGCAACTTTCTGGCTACCTCTTAAATGTTTATTGAAAACAAGAGAAGCCCAATTCTTATCCAAATATAATACATATCTAGACTCTAGAAATAAATATTTAATCAGCAGTCAACAAATTCTTCTTATGGTGATTTCAGATGAGCTGCCTTTGGTATTTGTATAAAGAAACTGAACTACTGAGGTTTACATGCACTCCCAGGTTGCACTACAGTAGCTAAGATAATAAAATATGAGGCATATATATCTCTGGATATAGCTTACCAAAAAGTATAATAGATTTCTAAGAATTAGAAATTGTTTAAAATCATACTTTACAATGCCAGTTGAAAGCATTTCTCTTAATGAAAACAAATTAAAAATATCCCACACTATTCTTTTTTAAAAAACATACTTATATTAAATATATTTAAAAGTAACAATGAAGGGGGATGAATTAATTTCAGTGCAAATGGTCAACAGAAAACAGCTCCAAATCAAAAAAAGTAAAATATTTCACCAAACATGTATAAATCCAAATTAAGCTTGAATAACAGCTAGAATGAGAAATACTATAGTAAATTCAGATTAAAGAGTGGATTGTATTCATATGCAAAGCTAGAGATTTTCCTGCAGTAAAGCCTGTGATACAGGTTTGATTTTTGTTATTGCCCTTATCAAGGGAAATGATCCCGCTCTGCCATCCCCCCAAGAAACACAGAAAGCCCCTTTTACTTACTAGCTACCTCCAGCGATGCATTGTGGCTCACAGCCTCTCCGAGGTAATTCCTTGCTACACAGATGTAGACCCCTTCATCTGGCCTACTTTTTCGTCCATGTACAATTCGTAAGAAAAATAAAGATCCACTTGGCAACAACATGCGGTGTGAGCGAGGGTCATCTTTGTCTGTCTCCACTCTCTCCCCACCTTTGTACCATTCAATAGTCGGTGTGGGGCGGCCCTCAGCTTTACAGTTCAAAGTTGCAGGTTCTCCTTTTGAGACAATTAGGTCTGAAGGGTGTTCAACAATGCGCGGTGGAAAATCTTCCTGACGAAGACGGGAGCCTGCAGAAGAAATGACAAAATAGTTTCATATTATCACTTGAAAACAATAAAGGTCTTATTACCAAAGACTAGGCATTAACACTGTTGTTTAAACACTGCGTACTATTGACCCACTCGTCCTGCCCTCTTCACTAACTAATCCTTCTGGTGTCCACCTTGACACCTTCCAATTCCTGACTCTTTTAGACCCTCCATTTAGAAAGTGCTCTTGCTTAAACTTTGCCCATACGAATACTGCCTGCTCTCCAAATCTCTTGTCCACAAATCCTCTCAGAACCCATCACCCTGTCTGTCTGTACCATTTATGTGCCTGCTTTTGCAGAGGAGTGTGTTAGAGAATTGTTGAGTATTACAAAAATTGGCATGACTTCTTAGAATTTCCTTTTTAACTCACATCAATCAGCACTTAAAACATATGCTATATACTAATGAGCATTTATATTCAAATATATGGTGAAACTTTTTATAGAAACTTTTCTATCTTTCTAATAAATTAAGTTCATTGCTCTCCAATAACTATGTTGAGATTTTAATAGACTTCAAAGATGAAATGTTAAATAATTGAGTTTAAATAATTAAATATAATATTAAATGCTAAAGGATATTGGGTGAGGGGCTACATTCTAGATCCCATGCATTACTAAATGAAATCCTGATAATATGTGCCATTTAAATATTTTGTGTCTATAACTTACTTTGTCAATGAGATTATAATATCTAAAACAGGGATTAAGTTTCACATTTTTAATACTCCTACCTAATTGCTACCATAGATAGATTTAATGGGTTAATTTCTTAGAGATTTATCAAATTTAAAAACCCAACTTAATTTAGTTGTGCTCCAAACCTATTCTCATCTAATGTTCCAATCTCAATGAAAAATGAAAATAAAGAAAATATTCTTCCTTGAAACCTCCCTTCCTGTCACCTCATCTTCCCCCAAATTTCTCAAATCAATCTACTAATCTCCATCTCTACAGTCAACTACCATCCCAGATCAAGCTCCTATCAATCCCCACAAGGATTTAGGAAAGCTCTTAAATAGCTTTACTTCAATGTAGCCATGAAGGCTTTGAAATGTAAATACAATCTGGGTCCTCCACTATTTCAATGGCTCTTAAAATAAACCCATTGCTCTTAAGATAAAGTCCTTAAAAAGACCAACAAGAGCCAGACTGTTCATTCCCTATCTAGCTTTCCAGACTCTTCCTGTTCCATCCCTTTCTCTGCTTTCTTTGCCCCAATCTTCTGTTAGCTCCACAAATATTTTGAGCTTTTGCGTTCCACAGAGTCTGCCTGCCACAGGGTCTGAGCTTAAAATGATCTTCCCCTAGTTTATATGCACTTTCCTTTCAAATCCCTGAGCTCCCTGATCTTTACAACAATTAAAGGCTCCTTTTATAAACCTAAATAACACTACATAGCTATCCTTGGTAAGAATGATCAGAATTACAGCTTTAAATACTATGCCTTTTGCATCACTCTGTAAGATCTGTGGGTCTGATTCTGCTCAATTGCTTCTTGTACACTTGGCAGAGTGCTGAGCATACTACAGACAATCAATATGTATGTGTTGAATGAATAAAAAATGAATGAAGTGCTGACAGGAAAAGACCTATTTGAATGGAATGTTCTTAAGCTTAATAACTGTGCATTCTATAAAGAGACTTAAGAGATTTTACTTTAATAATCGTAACCAATATGCATACTATTTAACTTTCAGTAGACTATAAGTCCTACATGGGCTTATTTATATCTCTAATTTCTTACTACTGCAATTAGCATTTTTATTAGTGAAATAAATACATAATTGATAAAAGATCTATTATTTGCTTACATCTACCAGGAATATATATATATATATTCAAAAATTGACAAATAGCTTTAGCTTTGTGCATGAAATACTGCATAAGTTCTTTAAATGAAACCAAGCTCTAGAAGAGGATAAAATAAATAAGCAACATGAGAAAAAAATATAACTTAGAAAGTCATACTCTCTCAAAAAGGTTATATTCAAGTCAAATTCAATTCAAATTAGATTTTAAATTATTCAATTATAAGTGCTATAAAACTTCAAAATATAAAGCATTATAATAAAGTACTGGCTACTGCTTTGACTGTAATTATGAAAGGTGGATATTAATTAGTATTAACTGCTGAGGTAAGATATATTCAATTTAAGCAAATTTTATTTTTAGGGTTTTTGTTTGTTTTTTCATCTTCACCATACGATATTTTTCCATAGATTTTTAGAGAGAGTGGAAGGGAGGGGGAGAGACAGAGAGAGAGAAACATCCATCTGAGAGAGACACATCAATTGGTTGCCTCCCGCACTAACCAGACCTGGAGCCCGAGATCAAGCCTGCAACCCAGGTACATGCCCTTGACCAGAATCCAACCCCGGATCCTTTAGTCCAAGGGCCAACGCTCTATCCACTGAGCCAAACTTGCAAGAGCAGCAAAAAAATTTTTTTTTCTATTCTTCAAGTCCATTTCAGATAGGAAATAAGGGTGCATAGGTTGCTATGAAAACACAAAGAAAGGACACTTAAGACTACCTGAGCAAGACAGAGAAGGCATCCTGAGACATGAAACTTGAGCCTCAGAAAAAGAATCAGGAAGAAAAGAAAGGAGATAATTTCATTTAAAGGCACAGCAACAAAAGAATATGGTACATTTGTTAACTCAGACCTGCAGGTAGGTTAGTATGGCCTCAGTGTAAGGTTCATGTCAAAGATTAGAAAGCATGTGCCTCAAGAAGTAGCTAGAAGCAATGATGTAATGGGATTTGCACACCAAGCCAAAGTTCTGGAACCAACTGAAGGCAATGAGGATCACATGCTCAAGTTTGATTTTAAAATGCTCACTATTGGTAGAATGAAACTTGTACCTTAGCAGGATAGGCTAGGAAGGGATTAGTTAGGACACTTTTACACTCTTCAAGCAATAAATTCCAAAACTTGGAATTGGATATTGACAGACAGAGGGGAAAATAAAGGGAAGAATCTAGAGATATTTAGTCACAACATCAGGATCTATTCACTGGCAATGTGTGGGGAATGAAAATAAAAAATGCACAGGATGGAAAAGCAGGGGGCAGGAAGGTTTCAAGTTTCTGATCTGAGCAATAGGTGAAGGGTAGTCCCAAAGAGGGTAGAGAGTCGAAAAGTGGGGCTTGGTAAGAAGAAGAACAAGTGATGATTTATTCAGCATGAGACATGAAGCATCTGAAGTACTTCTAGAATATTTCAATGGAGATGACAAGTTGCCAATTGAATATCCAAATCTGACATCAGAAAAGTAATCTCAGCTGTAACTGTAGAAGAGAATCAAGCTGGAGACTGAAACCATGGGAGAGAATAAAACCATCTAGGGAGATTGTATAGAGGAAGTAACAGCCAATTATAGAACCTGGAGATCACCCAGACTCCACTAAGTGCAGGGGAGCTCACGTCTCAATGCCTAATCTACAGTCACACACAGCTGGACCACAGCCAGGACTTTTGGGAATTAACTCAGGCCCAAGTTTTCACCGTGATTTTTGTAAAGCAGCACTCAGTAGAAGAGTTTCAGCAATAAAGGCTAAATTCTATTCCAATAAAGGCTAAATTTTCCAAAATGCTCTTTGAAATATTCTTTCCTCAGATTGTTAATAGGTATTGCTCAAAAAAAGAGTTGCGGTTATCAGGGTCTATATAGTCTAGCTAATACACATTATAATTAGCCAAAAGACAGGTATAATCAAACTAGGTTAGCCATTGAACTCTTTTTATGTTTATAGGACATCCCCACTGACCCTTGCTTCTAAAGAATATACCTAAAAAAAAAAAAAAAAATACACCTTGTTACCATCCAATAATCTGAAGAGAATGAATAGGGTTAGCAAAAAATGAATTATTTGCCTGTAGAACTAATAACTTTACAAATCATAACAACACAAAAATAGAAATCTCACATTTCTCATAAGGTTTAACCTTCAGGAAAGAAACTTTCTCGTTCCTGAGTGATATTTATGAGTGGCTAGTCAACCTCAATAATAAAAATTATAAATGGCAGTCATCATCACTATGAAATCTCTAATAATTTTTATTTATTATCAAGTCTAAGCAGGAAAAAATGAAATAAGAAAACGAATATTAATTATCCATTATCTCCTTTAACACTATAACATCTTTATAGGGTAGGTGTTGCTATATCTGGTGTCCATATAAGAGAACTGAGACTCTCAGCGATCATATAGCTGGAAGGTGGCAGTGCTGGATTTAATCCTAGTGAAATTCAAAACCCTTGTTTTTTCCAGCTATTTCATAAATACTGCCAGCATTAATATCTACACTAATAAAAGAGAAACATGGTAATTGGCGTACGAACGCTACCCTTTTCATTGGCTAATCAGTGAGTATATGCAAATTAACTGTCAGCCAAGATGGCGGCCGGCAGCCAGGCAGCTGGAAGTGAACATGAGGCTTGCTTGCTGCAGTGAAGGAGGACTCCAACTTCCCCACCTCACTTTCCGGCCTCTCAGTTGCAACTCTAAGCAACTATGTACTATGTTGCAAACATAGAAGATAAACAAAAGCCCAGAAACCAGCTTTCAGTCAGCGGGCTTTAGCAACATTGTATCGATGTTTTCAGCAGCCAGGCCTCAGAGCTAAAGCTGGCCCAGAATAAAAAAAAAAAAAAAAGAAAACAAGGAGCGGTTGGAAGCTTCAGTCACTCGCTTCCGGAAAACAGCCCTCAGACCCTCACCCAGACTGGCCAGGCACCCCAGTGGGGACTCCCACCCTGATCCAGGACACCCTTCAGGGCAAACCAGCCGGCTCCCACCCGTGCACCAGGCCTCTATCCTATATAGTAAAAGGGTAATATGCCTCCCGGCACCAGGATCAGCGTGACAGGGGGCGGCGCCCAAACCCCCTGATCGCCCTGCGGCTCTGTGGGTGACAGGGGGCGGGGCCACAACCTCCCTATCTGCCCTGCTCTGTGCCTGATAGGGGGGAGCTCCCCAATCCCCTGATTGCCCTGCAGCTCTGTGTTTGACAGGGTGCAGCACACAAACCCCCCTCCCCCCCCAACGGGCCCTGCTCTGTGTGTGACAGGGTAGAACCATAACCTCTCCATTGGCCCTGCCCTGAGTGTGACAGTGGCGGCGCCTCAACCCCCTGATCGGCCCTGCTCTGTGGGTGATAGAGGGTGGCGCCCCAACCCCCCTCCACGGGCCTTGCTCTGTGTGTGACAGGGTAGAGCCATAACCTCCCCATTGGCCCTGCCCTGAGTGTGACAGGGTGCAGTGCCCCAACCCCCTGATCCGCCCTGCTCTGTGACAGGGGGCGGTGCCCCAACTCCCCTATCGGCACTACTCTGTGAGTGACAGCGGGGAGCTCCTCAACCCCCTGCTGGGCCCTGCTCTGTGCGTGACAGGGTACAGAGCCCCAACCCCCTGATCGGCCCTGCTCTGTGCGTGACAGGGGACAGCACCCCAACCCCCTGATGGGCCCTGCTCTGTGTGTGACAGGGGACAGCACCCCAACCCCCTGATGGGCCCTGCTCTGTGTGTGACAGGGGACAGCACCCCAACCCCCTGATGGGCCCTGCTCTGTGCGTGACAGGGGGTGGCGTCGCAACCTCCCCATCGACCCTACCTTGAGTGTGACAGGGGGCGGTGCCCCAACTCCCCAATCGGCCCTGCTCTGAGCCTGACCAGGGGCTGCACCTAGGGATTGGGCCTGCCCTCTGCCACCCGGGAGCAGGCCTAAGCCAGCAGGTCGTTATCTCCCGAGGGGTCCCAAACTTCGAGAGGGCACAGGCCGGGCTGGGAGACCCCCCCCACCCCCCGGCCCCAAGTGCACAAATTTTTGTGCACCGGGCCTCTAGTCTTAAAATATATCAAGAAACATGCTTTGTCCATTCTTGTTTCAAACAATGGAAGTGTTAAGTCTGATTACTTATTTTTTAAATCTACACTAATAAAAGAGAAACATGATAATTGGCGTACGACCGCTACCCTTTTCATTGGCTAATAAGTGAGTATATGCAAATTAGCTGTCAGCCAAGATGGCGGCCAGCAGCCAGGCAGCTGGAAGCGAACATAAGGCTTGCTTGCTGCAGACTCCAACGTTCCCCGCTTGCCTTGCCGGCCTCTGAGCCGGCAGTTTGAAACATTCTAACAAATATAGAAGCTAAACAAACGGCCAGGATCTCAGAGCTGAAGTTATACATTGTTTCGATTATAGAATGGCAAACAAACCAGCGGAAGCCTCAGAGCTAGAGCCAGAGCTAAAGCTGGCCCAGAATAAAAAAAGAAAAAGAAAAAAAGGAGCGGTTGGGAGCTTCAGTTAATCACCAGCCATAAGGCAGCCCTCAGCCCCTCACCCTGACTGGCCAGGCACCCCAGTGGGGCCCCCCACCCTGAAGGGTGTGTGACCAGCTGCAAACAGCCATCATCCCCTCATCCAGGCTGGCCAGGCACCCCAGTGGGGACCCCCACCCTGATCCAGGACGCCCTTTAGGGCAAACCAGCCGGCCCCCAGGCCTCTATCCTATATAGTAAAAGGGTAATATGCCTCCCAGCACTGGGATCAGCGTGACAGGGGGCAGCGCCCAAACCCCCTGATCGCCCTGCGGCTCTGTGTGTGACAGGGTGCGGGGCCACAACCTCCCTATATGCTCTGCTCTGTTCGTGACAGGGGAAGGTGCCCCAACCCCCTGATCAGCCCTGCTCTGTGCCTGATAGGGGGGAGCTCCCCAATCCCGATTGCCCTGCGGCTCTGTGTGTGACAGGGTGCGGTGCCCCAACCCCCCCCCCCCCCCCCACAGGCCCTGCTCTGTGTGTGACTGGGTAGAGCCATAACCTCTCCATCGGCCCTGCCCTGAGTGTGACAGTGGCGGCGCCCCAACCCCCTGATCCGCCCTGCTCTGTGTGTGACAGGGGGCGGTGCTCCAGTTCCCCTATCGGCCCTACTCTGTGAGTGACAGGGGGGAGCTCCCCAACCCCCTTATCAACCCTGCTCTGTGTGTGACAGGGGGGAGCTCCCCAACCCCTTGATGGGCCCTGCTCTGTGAGTGACAGGGGGCAGCGCCCCAACCCCCTGATGGGCCCTGCTGTGTGCATGACATGGGGGAGCTCCCCAACCCTCTGATGGGCCCTGCTCTGTGTGTGACAGGGTACGGAGCCCCAACCCCCCTGATGGGCCCTGCTCTGTGAGTGACAGGGGGCAGCGCCCCAACCCCCTGATTGGCCCTGCTCTGTGCATGACAGGGGGTGGCGCTGCAACCTCCCCATCGACCCTGCCTTGAGTGTGACAGGGGGCGGTGCCCCAACCCCCTAATCGGCCCTACCCTGAGCGTGACTGAGGGTGGCATCGCAACCTCCCAATCCGCCCTGCTCTGAGCCTGACCAGGGGCTGCACCTAGGGATTGGGCCTGCCCTCTGCCACCCGGGAGCAGGCCTAAGCCAGCAGGTCGTTATCTTCAGAGGGGTCCCAGACTGCGCGAGGGCACAGGCCGGGCTGGGGGACCCGCCCCCCCTCCAGTGCACAAATTTTTGTGCACCGGGCCTCTAGTGTAGTAATAAAAACAAGAAGCAATCCTGATGGCAACTGCTGTTTTTTTCCCATGCATGCATAGAATATCTACCGGTAAATCAATTGATTTCATTGTCTATTAACTCAATAAAGACCTTCATGATAAATAAATGAGGATATAAATTTTCCCTATACTGTGTCATCTTTTCTAAATACAATCTTGCATTTTTTATTAAACCTATATAATTAAAACCCTAATATGCAAATAGACCGAATGGTGGAACAACAAAAACAACCGGTCACTATGACATGCGCTGACCACCAAGGGGTGCGCGCGGAACATGGCGGGTGTCTGCCGCAGTGGGATGGTGGAGCAGGTGAGTAAGGGTGCCAGACCAAGGTGGGGCACTGGTCGCTGCCATCGGGGCGAGGCTCTGGTGGTTACTGAAAATTCTTTACTCCTGCACGCTACTGGTGCTTGCACTTGCTGCCAGTGCCAGCCCTGCTCGCCCCTGAGGGCTTCTCTACCTCCCCCTGCTCCTGAGGGGTGATCGGGGCAGCAGCCGCTGCTCACACCCACTGACAGCGCTGGAACCGCTCACACCTGCTGCTGGCACCGGCCTCAATCACTCCATGCGTGGGAACGGCGACAGGAGCAGGGCTGCTGGCAGACCGGGGACCAGGGGCTATGGTGGGAGTGGCGGGGTGGGGGTGCAGAGGGTGAGCTGAGACCCCATCCCTGTGCCCACCACAGCCTCGCAGCCCACAGTTCCTTTCAAGGTGCATGAATTTGTGCACTGGGCCCCTAGTATTCTTATATTATCAGTTTTTAACATTCATAGAATGTCAATTCCTATACACTGTGTGCATAACTAAAATTCAATATCACTGGTTCCCAAAATTTTTTCACCAACATTTTCTAATGGAAAAAATTACCCAACTTCTATCAATAACCATGACTCACTTTCTCAGAAGACTTTGAGGGAGTTACAGGAGGACCCAATGGGGAAGAGCAAATATGAATCTCAGAAGAGAGTAGATGAAAGACTCTTACGTGATTTCAATCTTCTTCCCTAGAAGAGGTGTCCACCTCACTGTCACAAACCTCCCCAGTATATTACTGGCTCATTATTCATAAAATGTATTCTCTCTTCAATCATCAGTTCTGAGTTCCTACAAGCCACCTGACAACCACCATTCTGATTATCCTAATTTGGATATTTTTCAATGTAATAATATATAAGGTTTATACTAAACTTGGCAAAACCAACTTCTAGGTCTCAACTATACTCTGCATAGGAATCTTAAGAAAGGATAAAAGAAGAAAGGGACTGATGGCATGAGTTTTTAGCAAAAACTACGATGATAATATCAGCTGCCCTTGGCAAGAATCCTGGTAGGACCTTGGGAATATAACAGGATTGACCTCAGGCAAGGCCAGCATCAGGGAAAAGTACATGGCAGGATTCCTTCAACAACTGCCCATTTGGAAGATAAAATATAAATACCAGTGACTGAAATAACTAAATATTTACACAACCACAGCTGGAAAAAGATATACACATAAGTGCTAAGTATTTCAAAGAAATATATCAAAGTCACTTGAGATTTATGATGAGGAAACCAAACTCCTAGTTGGATTGTAAACTGTTCCCCCTTTAAGACATCACATTTACAGAAATACAAGCAAGTAACCATGTACAATTCTGATCATGTTAACATTCTCTTGAGGTATGTAAAACACTTATACGTATATAATTTTATTCTTTTTTCACATATATAATTTTATTCTTTTTTCCAGCATGGCAATAACATTTACCTCAGGGTTTTGTTTATTTATGTTTTCAAGTCTGTTTCTTCATAGTAGATTGAGTTAAACTGTATTTATTTTATTAACAAAGTCTTGTTTTGATACAAATTTCTTTTTCATATTCTTTGGTGGGTAGCATTAAAATGATTAAAATGTGCATTTATATCATATACAAAACACCTTGCAGTAAAAAAAAATGTTATGAAATTGCTAGAAGCACAAGAGAAACAGGTTCAGTGAGTAGCTGACAGATGCACAATAAATATTAATAGAGAATTTGGTGACATTTGTCCAAGGTAGGGGGTGGGAGTATATATATTTGCCTTGACAACATACCTATATTTGTAAAAGAATACCTATATTCTTAACAGAGTACTGCCTCTTAAACCTTCTTATATAAACCTCATTTACTTTTTAAGGAGTAGATAGCCTCCAATTATTAACATAACTCCAATTGTGGGCAATAATTCTATAATTTTCCTGTCAGAATTTTATCCTACAAAGAAATATTTATTAAAAATAAGAAGAGAGCACCCATTAATTACTCATTGTGTAGAGAGTAGACTTAAATGTCCTCTACTGAGTTATACAAACTTCCCAATGCTCACACCTCCCACTGGAATAAGTATGAAAACAGATCATAGTCTACACAAAAACTAGGTGGTTTCACTGGAAATTATATGGAAAAAAAAAAAATACAAGAGAAACAGAATGCATTAAGATAGCAACATGATGCCAGCACCAATTTGGCTCAGTGGATTGAGCGTCGGCCTGCGGACTGAAAGGTCCCAGGTTCAATTCCGGTCAAGGGCATGTACCTTGGTTGCGGGCACATCCCCAGTGGGGGGTGTGCAGGAGGCAGCTGATCAATGTTTCTCTCTCATCAATGTTTCTCACTCTCTATCCCTCTCCCTTCCTCTCTGTAAAAAATCAATAAAATACATTTAAAAAAAAAAAAAAGATAGCAACATGATGATGCTTCATGCCATTTTCCTTTTATTATAATTTGACCTAATGATTGGATGGGGGAGTGTTTGGGCCAAAATTTAGAATGATGTTAATAATTAACTGAGTGCCATGGGCAGTATTTGTTATCACCTAAAATGACTACCAAAATAGAGTGAACAGACTTCTAGGAGTGAATTCCCTGGTGTTTTTGTAATATGCCTATAGAATCTATAATAATAAAAGCATAATATGCTAATTAGACCTGACAGCCAAATGACCTTCCAGACATCATTCCAGACATCCTTCCAGATGAAGCTGCAGTGGCGGGGGCCTAGGCAGAGGCAGTTAGGGGCGATCAAGCAGGCAGGCGATTGGTTAGGGGCAATCAGGCAAGCAGGCAGAGGTGGTGAGGGGTGATCAGGCAGGCAGGCAAGCAGTTAGGGGCAAACAGGCAGGCAGGCAGGCAGGCAGAGTGGTTAGGTGCAATCAGGAAGGCAGACGAGCAGTTAGGAGCCAGCGGTCCCGGATTGCAAGAGAGGTGTCCGACTGCCTGCAGGATCAGGCTTAAACTGGCAGTCGGACATCCCCCGAGGAGTCCCAGATTGCAAGAGGGTGCAGGCCGGGCTGAGGAACCAACCCCCCCCCCCCCCCCATGCACGATTTTCATGCACCAGGCTTTTAGTTTGTTATAATATGGCTGTATTCCCAGAGATATGAGAAAGACTGACTGACAGTAACATAAGTTAAATTTTAGATACAATATTGCTTGCCCTCCTCCACCATTTTTAATAACATCAACTCTAAGTAGAAGAGACTTCTGTCTGGAGACCCAAATATTGCAGAAGCTACCAGGGTATTAACTGCAGGAACTGCCTGAGCTTACTCCAATCAGGCAGGATTTCACTCTAAACGAAAATGAAAGGGACAGGAGGGTTGAAGTTGGTTAGCTGAGTTCATGCTTCTATTTTCCCTTTAGTAAAATTTCAATTAACATTGAAATATGAGTACTTTTACTGTCTGTAAACTGCCAAACAAAAAGATTTAAAACCGAAGGACTTGTATGCATGCATATAAGCATAACCAATGGACACAAGACACTGGGGGGGGAGGGGAGGGTAGAGGAGGCCGGGGGAATGTTAAGGACAGGAAAAAAAAGGAAGAAAATAAATAAATAAATAAATAAATTTAAAAAAAATAAAAAAAGATTTATATATCTTAAAATATATCTCTCACTTGCCTCTCCATCGGTTTACTTCTATATTGTATTAAGAATAGTGCTAAGCATTGACAACACAAAGAAATCTATACTAATAAAAGGGCAACATGCTAATTAGACCAGACACCTTCCGGAGAAAGCTACAGTGGTGGGGGCCAAGGCAGAGGCCGTTAGGGGCGATCAGACCGGCAGGGGAGGGCATTTAGGGGCGATCAGGCCAGCAGGGGAGGGCAGTTAGGGAGCAATCAGACCGGCAGGGGAGGGCAGTTAGAGGCGATCAGGCCAGCATGGGAGGGCAGTTAGAGGGTGATCAGGCTGACAGGGAAGATGTTAGAGGGTGATCAGGCCAGCAGGCAGAGGTGGTTAGGGGCAATCTGGCAGGCACGGGAGCAGTTAGGGGCATCAGGCCGGCAGGCAGAGGCAGTTAGGGGCGATCAAGCAGGCAGGCAGGCGAGCTGTTAGGAGCCAGAGGTCCCAGATTGTGAGAGGGATGTCCCCCAAGGAGTCCCGGAACTGAAGAGGGTTCAGGCTGGACTGAGGAACATCATCCCCCTCCGTGCACAAATTTCGTGCACCGGGCCTCTAGTATAAAATAAAATTCCTGACCTTCATAGCCTACAATTCATCGTGGAAGACAGAAATATTAACAAGGATAATATTGAAAAATAAGAGCCATACAAAGATAGGCAGTAGTAGAAGAAACTGATTTCTGGAAGGAAGGAAAAGCATAGGCCAAAAACAGAAAGAAAAAACGTGAAGTAATGTAGCATTTTGTGGGGAAAGTTTATTAAATCTAGGGAATGGATTCAAGTTGCCTTGGTTCAAATCTAAGCTTTACTATTGTTAGCTGTGTGAACTTGAACGTGAGTTTCTTCATGTGTAAAAGGAGTATAAAAATGGTATCTCTACTTTATAGGTTAGCATAATCCCTGATGCATAACATAATATTACATTGTTTCATGGTTGGAACCATTAATGTATTATGTGGAAGTTAATGTAAGCACTATTGTTTGATTTTATGACTCTCCCCCCCATGCTCTCCAGAAATTACATTACAGTTCTTATTATTTACTAGAGGCCCAATGCATGAAAATTCATGCAAGCTTCCTTCCCCCGGTTGCCGGCACTTGCTTCCCTCTGGCACCTGGGACCCGGGCTTCCCTCCGGCTGCCAACAGACACCAGGGACCTGGGTGGCTTCCCTCCAGCCCCGGCTTCGTCTGGAAGGATGTCCAGTCTAATTAGCATATTACCCCTTTATTATTATAGATGGAGAATCAATTATTTTTTCTCTAAATTTTTAAGAAAAGTTGCAAATTAAGCCAGTCTCCCGTTTTAGTTGAGAATTTAACTCAAAATAATTTTTTTATTTACACTGTAAAACATCTTTCATAATACATGAAAAATAAAACAAAACTAGAGTACTGTACCCAGCCAAGTTATTGGTTCTAAGAATCATTAGCGGTTGACTCTCGCTAAAGCCAGCTAAAGCAAGCATCTGTTCCTTGTGGAAAGATCCCATATAGATCCATTGACTAGATATGTGACTTTCAAAGTTTAAAAGACACATGAATACTTTTTAAATATTACTGAGAGTAGAAAAGTATTATCTTTTTCTTCCTTTTCATTATAAATAAGAAATCGTAGGGTGGCCAGAATATAGATGAAGTTTGTAGTTGCGCCGAATGACACACCAAGTCAACTCTGTAAATACATCAAGGTTATAAAAATTCACAAATAACACTACATTTACTAATGCTTATCTGAATAAACAAAAATGTTCAGGTATGATAATATAATAGCTTATTTCAGATTTTACGGCCATTTTCCAAAAACAAAGAATTTTGGATAGCATCTTGTACTGTGAAAAATAGTATTTGGGTGGTCCTGTGAATTTTGTTATTGCGATGGAAATATAGTTCCTCCCAACACTGGATTTCCAACATATTAGGACAAATGATATGGCATTGCAAACAATGTTAATCCACACTACATTTCTTTATATATAATATGGAATAGAAGATAGTTATACATTTGAGCCGATTAGAACCTCAATATAGAGAACATGAGCAGACTTCCTTATTGAAATGGAACTCAAAAACACTCCTATAACTGTATAAAATAAACCTTGCTTAATAAATTTCCTCTGTCCTGAATTTAAATTTCTGAAGGGAAATCGTGATTCTAAAATTAATCTTACTTTTTATTTAAAATAAGTATTTAAGTCAATTCTTTCTCTAAAGAGTTGCATTGGATGTTCACAGAATCTCTATATCATAGATATAATTAACTAAATCAAAAGCCTAAAATCAATTAAAGCACTAAAAATAAAGCTTTCAACTTTACTTTTTGAATTAGGTAGTCATACCTGAGACATATTTTAAAAAACCTATGACTCTAGGTGTCTGCAAGTTGGAGTATGGAACAACAATTTGAAGGATAGCTGTCTAAGGACATTTACACTTTTGGAAAACAAAATACCTAAAACAGCCTTTTAAAGGATTAGGGAGAAATCCCTAAAGGAATGCAGTCACTGTCACTCATTTTTTAAACTCAGTCGGTACTTCTGACATGAATGAGAATTTCTAAAGAAACTCGTTTACACATTAGTCAACTGTCATCTTTACCTCCCTTGTATCTTCCCCATTTCTCTCTCATTGTATCTCTAATTTAGTTATTCCAGATCCTAAGAAGCACCTTGACAAAGGATGCTGAGAGACACATTCTAATCCTGTGACATACAAGATATGGAGACTTAAAGGGAATTCCAAATATTAACTTAAAATCTATTCAGCAATCTTTATTTTCTAAAGGTGTAAGTACATAATTCATCAGTCAAACAAAGCTATATGTATTAGAACCAAAAGCAGAAAATCTACCATAAATAAAATGTTAACATATACAATTTTTGATGCAAAGATTAAAAAAAAGTTATCCTAATTTGAAAGCATTTTTTCCCTTTTTCATACCCTGAGTTGAAAATTGTTGCTCTCTCTCTCTCTCTATTACTTTTTTTTGGGGGGGAGGGGGGGGGGCGGCGCGGGGGACAGGTAAGTTTGTACTTTTCCTTTTTCTTTTGAAATAGAGGTGTGGTATTATTTTTTTCCTGAGATTTTTTTTAAACTGTGTTGATATGATGCCTATATCCATTTAATATTTTGTTATTTTAATGCAACTTTAAAAGGAAAACATTAAACTTTGAATCATTATTTTGATGGTGGTTTAATTAATTTTGAAAGGCAAGGGCCATATTGTCAATTTTGTTTAGAAAGCATTTATAATATTGAAATAGTAGTGTTTAGTCACACTTAATTTAGACAACAACTGAAATATTTCACCATCTCCAATGCTTATAACATCACCTAGAACTCAGCAGGTACTCAATAAACATTTGTTGAATAAATGAACAGATAATGGAAAAAGAAAATGAAGGAAAGAACTGAGATAGCAGTGTAGTTAAATGCCTGTACTCGCCACCTCCCACAACATCAAAATTACAACTAAATACAGAACAACCATCATTCAAAACTGCCTGGAATCTGGCTGAATGGAAGTCCTACAACTAGAGAAGAAGAAAGGACATTGAGACCGGTAGGAAGGGTGGAGGTGAGGAACAGGCTGGTCCGACATCCATGCATGCCATTTTTGTAATTGGGAGGGAGATCATCTCTGCAGAGGCCACCTGTGAGAAGCAAGGGGTCCCACACACCAAACCCCCAGCCCAGGGTCCCAGAGCTGGGAAGAGAAGTCCCCATAAATTCGGGCTGTAATAACCAGTGAGGATTGAGGCTGAGTGACATGGAGGTTGCTGGAGACTCAGGTGTTCCTTTAAAGGGCTGGGTCAGGAACTTACAAGGTCCCACTTACTCTGAGCTCCAGTGCCAGGAGGCATTGTGGGACCCAGACACATACGGGGAGGAACTGGATTGTCTGGCATTGGGGCAGGAACTCAGAGGCAGCTTTCTATCAGACAGAGGTGCTTGCAGGGGTCACTGTTCCCGTGTTGGGAAATCCCCAGTAGCAGGGCTAACTGGCAACCATATCTGAGTTTCCATCATCATGGTCCCTACTGTTTGCTCTGCCATGATGAAACTGCACCCCATCAAATCTGCAGTCCCATTCAACCTATTTGCAGCAGCTTTTCCATATGAATGGCCTGTCTTGTTCAGGCTTCAGACTTTGCTAAAAAATTTCTCAAGCAAGCTACAACTGATGAGAGCATGCCCCATACCTATGGACAAAAGGCCCAAGATCCCAGTACTAACACCACCCTGCTTTGCTTCATAGCTGGGCCTCACCTGGGCACCTCCAAGCCCAATACTAATAGCTCCTGCTGAGTGTCCCCAGGCAGTGGCTGACTTTGCACCTCCCTGGGGGCCCTAGTCCCAATGCACCCAGTAGAGAGCTTCAGACCATAGCAGATTACAACTCTACACATCCACAAGTGTCACACTCAAGGGGCAGACTCAGTGAGCAAGAAAGCCACACTGAAGCAAGTCCTGCTCCAGAGGAGTGTTTTCTCAACAGCAGCTCTCCCACTGTAGACACAGCAGGTCTTCACAGCCAATTGACCTGGAGGTCAATTCCTGCAAGAGACATCAACAGCAATCAAGGCTGTGCACACAGTCCACACAGGGGCTCACCTAGAGTGCCCAGCTCAGGTGACTGGGGAGGCTGAGCCACTGGGCCCTACAGGACACCTACTACACAAGACCACTGTTACCAATTCCAGAAGACATAGCAGCTCTACCTGATATATAGAAACAAACACAGGGAAGCAGCCAAAATGTGGAGACAAAGAAACATGTCACAAATGAAAGAAATGGAACCAAGCAAACTACTGGACAGAGTTCAAAACCATCTTGTACGGTTATTCAAGGATCTTCATGAAAGATTAAAGGGACTTAATGAGACTTTCAAGGATCTTAGTGAGGATGTCAAAGACATGAAAGGGGACCAGTCAGAAAGTACGCATACACTAACTGAAATAAAGACTAATTTACAGGGATTCAACAGTAGAGTAGAACAGTCTGAAAATCAAATCAACCAGTTGGAATATGAGGAAGCAAATAACATCCAATCAGAAGAGCAAAAAGAAAAAGAATCCAAAAATATCAAGATAGCTTAAAGAACCTCTGGGACAACTTCAAGCATACCAACATTCACATTATGGGGGTGCCTATAAGAAGAGAGAGAGCAAGATATTGAAAACCTATTTGAAGAAGTAATGACAGAAAACTTCCCCTACCTGGTGAAAGAAATAGACTTACAAGTCCAGAAAACGCAGAGAACATCAAACAAAAGGAATCCAAAGTGGACCACACCAAGACACATCATAATTAAAATGCCAAGAGCAAAAGACAAAGAGAGAATCTTAAAAGCAGCGAGAGAAAAGCAGTTAGTTACCTACAAGGGAGTGCCCATATGACTGTCTGCTGATTTCTCAACAGAAACTTTGCAGGCCAGAAAGGAGTGGCAAGAAATATTCAAAGTGATGAATAGCAAGGACCTACAAGCAAGATTACTATACCCAACAAAGCTATCATTTAGAATTGAAGGTCAGATAAAGAGTTTCACAGACAAGAAAAAGCTAAAAGAGTTCATCACCAGCAAAGCACTATTACATGAAATGTTTAAGAGGAAGAAGAAGAAGGGGGAAAAAAAGGTTAAATAATACAACAAAATGGCAATAAATACATATCTATCAATAATTGAATATCAGGATAAATGAATAAGAAATCTAATGAACAAAATAATCTGGTGAATAAAATAGAATCAGAAGCATGGATATATGGAACAGACCGAGGAATATCAGAGGGAAGGGGGTTGGGAGTGGGAAGAGATTAACCAAAAATCTCACCTATGGACAGAGACAGTAGGATGGTGAAGACGTGGGGAGGGGTGGGAACTGGATGGAGGGAAGCAATGGGAGGAAAAAAGAGGACATCTGTAATACTCTTGACAATAAAGATTTTAAAAATAATAATAATAAATGTCAACAACAACAGCAAATAAAGAAAAAGAAAAGAAAATGAAGGGAGAAATTATTTAAAACCAACATCCACACTGGAGGCTGTTGGAGAGAATGTAAGGGCATCCTTCTTCTGGGAAGGAGACAGCCAAGGTGGAAAGAAGGTCTGAAGTCACCACCTCTCTGAAGCCATTTGGAGATTTAAAAACTTGGTCCATAAAAGAAGGGAGCTCAATTTACAGTAATTCCAATGACATGGAAACCTATACACATTATCATGAGTGTTGGAGACACAAGGATTAACAGAGATAAGCTGCACAATTCCAGCAGAAGAGACAGACTGAGAGAAAGAGACCTAGAAAATGAATTAAAAAAATCTTAAGAGTGTTTATTTCCTAAGAACTGTTGAAAATGCAGTTTTTGTTTCCTTTTCTCTAAGTTTCTCTAGTTTCTAGGTATTTCATAATGTTCTAATATTATTTTCATAATAAAATATTTTAGAAGTGTGAAAGCCAGAAAAATTGTTTTTATTTCAATACATGGCTTTTATTACATCTTTAAAATATCACAAATAAAACTGAGGAATCTTCCGCATCCTGCTGTTTTTGTAGCTGGACAACTTCGATCTTAATCCATCAGCCTGTTGAAGTGTTCCATTTTTCCAAAATGTGTATGCTGTCCACAAATTTTCTGACATCCTTGTTTTTAACTATTGTGGCTTGCTGAATCAAAGCAACTGAATTTGCTACAAGTTCAATGTAATTTCCTTCAAGAATTAACTAACCTTTCTGGGCTTGAGATACTGTATCGTCTACGCCTGACCTCATCCAAACCCTGTGGATGTATTTTTAGGCCAAGAAATTTCTGATTTCAACAAGAGAACCATTCTCCTGAATAATGAGGTTGATGGGGAAGTGAGTGTACACAGACCTCATCTTATAAGGGAAGCACAGTGTAACAGCTTGATCATGTTCTGTACATGACTGCAAATGGTGTGAATGGTAGCCAGTTCCCTTCTATTTCCCACCATTTGTCAATCCTGAGCCTCCTCTTTTTCTTTCCAAGGATTCTGAGTTCTACACTGATGTGATTAAAGTCCATCGGCAGGGCGCCTCTGGGGCCCTTCACAATAATATACCTCACTTCAGATTGATGTTGACATTTTCTGGGATGTGGACAGTCTGACTGCTTGAGAATGGTCTTCATCCTCACAATATATGTGGCAAAAAAAGTCAAACACAAATTTTTGGAAAATGAAATTAAACTTTTGCTAACTTCTTTAGCATTCATATCTTCACTCAACAAATATGTACTAAGTACTCACACTGCACTAGGCCTGTCTGTGCCAGTTACAGGTGATATAAGAGTGCAAACAACAAACAAAAAAATAAAACCTGTCTCTTTTTAAATGCTGAGGTTTTTTTAGTTATTACAGTAAAGATGCAAAGTTAATGTGAATGATACACAAGCAACACGGTGTGCACTTAAACAATGTATATGCACTTACATACCTCTTAGACAACATTACACTTTTTTGTGGGCACATATAAGCAATCAGTGAATAAATAAAAAGAAATTGTGTATGCAAACTGCATGCAACATAGCTAGAATTAGTGGAAGCTAATATACTGCACAAACCATAGAATGAGCAGAAGCAATTGTCTTCTAGCAAAATAAATTTTCCTGGAAAGGTGGAAAATCTGTATGAGAATAAATGAATAGAGGCCACAAACCCTGAGGCTCATAGCTGCTCAGTCATGCCCTGTGTAATCACTAGGAGTTCAAAGACAGGATGGATTTAAAACGATTAACAGGTATAATTGCTTCTTCTCTTTAGGAAGCAAATAGACCTAATTATTTTACCTATCTTCAATACCATTACAAGGTAATTTCTGGCCTATGTTGCCAAGGAAAAATATTTTTTTAAACCTTAAGTTATTTTTCCCTTCACAGTTCAGCAATCTGAAACTTTCTATTTATAAAAAATTAAGCCCAAAATAAATGATCAAAATACACTTTTCAAACTCAGTGAAACTCAGCCTATAATAACTGGTAGAATATCTTAACATAATGGGTATTTCTTCAGCATTCTGTTTACAGTAAAACAAGATCTGAGATGGAAAGAAATGAGATATAAGATTATAGTCTTTTTTGTTTAATTAATTTTAGAAATATATATAATATGGTCATTTAAAAAGTAAGAGTAATTTTCTTTTAAAATAAGAATTTTATTTACATGTTCGCATAAAACTGCATGCTGGTGTTTTCAGAGGCTAATATAGACTCATCAAAATTGTCTCCGAAAATATATGCATGTGCATGTCAAAATGGAATAAGGACACATTCAGTAATACAACTTTCAAAAACATGTTTTAATATTAAACATAATGAAAGTATTTCTAAGTAGAAATTATTTTATTTTTCTGCTTTAGAAAAAACAGGAATGAGGTCAAATGTGTAGATAATCGGTCCCTAATCTATTTGGTCATACTCTTGGGGTATAAGGACTTGTACCTTACAAGTACACAGTGTGATTTTATACACAATTAACGTTTGAAAACCACTGAATTAGAGATTGAACTTATTGTGATACACATTTCCTATATTATTGAGCATTCTGAAATTTTACTATTTTTTAATAGTTCAACTACTACGATTAATACAAGCAAATAGTTAGGTAGCACTTACTATACATGGCACACTTTTCTTTTCTTTTTTAAATATATTTTGAATCCAGAGAGGAAGGGAGAGGGAGAGAGAGGCAAAAAAAACATCAATGATGAAAAAGAATCATTGAACGGCTGCCTCCTGCATGCCCTACACTGGGGACTGAGCTGCAAGCAGGCATGTGCCCTGACCTGGAATCGAATCATGATCTCCTGGTTCATAGGTTGATTCACAACCATGTGCACAACCACTGAGCCATGCCGGGCAGGCTACATGACACACTTTTCTAAGTGTTTTAAACACATTAACTAATTTCATTATTAAAAAATAGGTGCAATGTTATTATTAACCCAGTTTTACAGATAAGAAATTTGAAAGATAGCAAAGAGAGGTAATTCATCTGAGGTCACACAGCTGATATACGATAGATGTGAGCCATGGTCTTAGGTCATTTTGCTCCAAAGTGTATGTTTATAACTATCTGAAGTTCTAAACTGTCTCTCTACTTAAGTTTTAACAGAACTATAACAGTATTCAATATGACCATGTAGAAAAAGATTAAATATATATATATGGCTAACTTTTATATGAAATGACTAGAGGCCTGATGCACAAAGATTCGTGCAAGAATGGGCCTTCCTTCCCCTGGCTGCTAGCACCGCCTTTGCTCTGGCCAGAGCCGCCTTTCCACCTTCACTCCGGCCCGGAGCCGCCTTTCGGCCTTCCCACACTGCCCAGAGGCCAGGAGCAGCTGGGGCGGTAAGGAACACCTGTGTTGTCACCATGGCAACGACGCAAGCATCCCGCCCCCAGCCAATCGGCGCCTGTGTATGCAAATTAACCCCGTCTTGTTGGGTTAATTTGCATACTCACTCCTGATTGGCTGGTGGGCGTCACAAAGGTATGGTCTATTTGCAGCTTTCTCTTTTATTGGTGTAGATTACGTTAGATGTGCACAACTAAAATGAAATTATACAAGTAAAATAATAAATAATGATAAAGAAAATACTTGAGGAATTAATTATTTTTACTGGTTATTCTCTTCATATGCTTTTCACTTGGCAAACTATAAGCAGACCATTACTTCTAGTGTTTTGTTTGTTTTCACTTCACTCTAACCATGGCAATGCACTATATGTTTGCGTGCATAGCCAGTGCAGCTTAGGCCAGTTTCCAGAGTTCCCATTTTCTTATAATAATTTTGAGGCATAATGTGCAAAAGACCATCTTAAATGCCATCTACAACAAATTCCCTCTCTCTAAGTAATTCCCATCAAACACATATATATAAGCAACACTTCTGTGACCTTCGAGATTAAAGATGTTTACCCCTCTTTGCAAAACTGACACCCCAAAAAAGAGTGCAAAAGCTCTACAGAACTACAAGAATTGCAGATTTTGCATGTGAAAAATAGTTTGAAAAATCAAAGATGAATCAATATTCTTCTGAAGCATAAAATACACCGCAGCTGGCCAAGATTAAACTGCCACCTTGTATAACTTACAGAATCATTACTTGGTTTGACTTAGTTCTTCATAGTTACTTAGGCCTATTAATGTTTTTAAGAGTTCATAAAAGCAAATGGTGTTTTCTCAAAGCAACCAAGACTTTTATAATTATATCATTAGTTTTAAAAGTCAAATAGAGCAATAGCTAAAACATATTTATGTTTCAATTCATTAGCTGTGTTAATTCTCACAATTCTCAAAATGTTCTGAGTAGGCACTATTATTATCCATAATTTGTTGGTGAGGAAACTGAGGCACAGAAATTAAGGCACAGAAACTAGTCCAAGATTTTAAAGGTATAAGTGATGGAACAAAGATTCATATCCCCGCAGCCCTTTCCAGAATTTGGACAATTTGCCACTAAAAAAAGCATGCTGTAAAACAGTAAAATTTTTAAACAATTTAGCTCGCATAGAATAAACTTTATAGACCACAGGTTTTCTTTTTATCTTTCAAAATACTGTAAAAAATACTAAAAAAAATATTTTGGTCCTACATGGCAGGTGGAGGAGAGAAGGTAGTGGATTCATGTCAGCATATTCAGGCTCTTTGTTCCTAGGCCCATCATCCTCTACCTCTCCATCCACAGTTGCTGGGTCAGTTTCCTCATCCATAAAATGAGGTTAATATAGCATGTTAAAGCTGGAATAAGAACAGATAAATTTGTCAACCCTCACATTTTCCAAACAAAGGAAGACTAATCAACAGATTGAAAATACTTGATTGGAGTTGACAACAAAAATCCCTTATAGCCAGAACCAGGACAGGACCTAGTTCTTTTGAATCCCATAAACAGGTTAGAAGTAAAATCTTTTGTAAAAGAGACTAAAGAAGAGGTATCCTCAGTCTTTTCAGGGTGTGCTTCAAAGTGACTAGAAATTCTTCAAAGTGAATGCAAATTTCCTTGAGCATGCATGGAGATATAAAAATGACAGTCTTAGAAAAGGTTCTAATCTTCACAATAAATACATGGATAATCAGCTTTACTATTTTAGATGAATTTTTTAAAAGCTCAGAGGGGTAAATACTTGAACAATTATCTCCCAAATAATACACAGAGAGGTATTTGTATATATCATAGTTATACAATATCATATAATATTGTACAATGTCTCCCAATAACTCATAGAGAGCTAAGAATCAAACTCAAAGCTATGAACTCCAGAGCCTGTATCCCTTTCTTTCTTTTTTTAAAATATATTTTTATTGATTTCAGAGAGGAAGGGAGAGGGAGCGATAGAAACATTAATGATGAGAGAAAATCATTGATCAACTGCCTCCTGCACGCCCCTTACTGGGGATCGAGCCCACAACCTGGGAATGTGCCCTTGACCGGAATCGAACCTGCCCAACATTCTATCCACTGAGCCAAACCGGCTAGGGCCTGCATCCCTTTCTTGGCATTGACATGCAACACTGCTTCTCTGCCTTCTCATTCTAAATCTTTTACACCTACTCTTCACTTGATGCTGGACTCAGCACAGGCTGAATGAAGTAATACCTGTTATTTTTATTCCCTCACCCAAGCAGGAAATTCAAGTTATTTTCTGTTAAGTATTTTAGCAGATATCAATATTATCAAGAATGGGAACAACAGTACCTGACACTAAGTTCTGCATCCTTAGCATCTTCCAGGCATTTATTGGGAATAGTGAAGATGTGATCTCCTTGTACCTCACATATACAATTACCTTTTAACATTGGTGAACTAACCCTACCCTTCAAATACTTATAATCCAGTTGTTCAGGACTTAGAAAGATTAGAGTTTTCAAACTGGGAAGGATTACATATGTTCAGAGTTGAAGAAGTATGTGAATATACTGTAAATGCTAAAGGAGTAATAAGAACCAAAAATTAAGTGGAGTGGCAGATTGGTTTCTCAGAGAAGAGGTTTTGGTAGGATGTGGAGGATTGGATATGATTGGCTTGGTCAAAGGTTCTTTGTCCATGAAGTTATTTTGAGTTTTGTGTTTATGAATATACTAGAGACCCGAGGCATGAAATTCCTTCAAGAATACGCCTTCCTTCCCCCAGTTGCCGGTAACAGCTTCTCTCTGGCATCCGGGACCCAGGCTTCCCTCCAGCACCCAGGCTGCAGGCACCCGGGACCCGGGCTTCCCTCGCCACCCGGCTTCGTCCAGAACGTCATCCAGAAGGATGTCCAGTCTAATTAGCACATTACGCTTTTATTATTATAGATTATTATTATAGATTTGCATTTTTATAGAAAGAAGATCTATAAAAAAAAGACCATCATTTCTTGAAAATGGGCATTAATGCAAATATTTAAAATAAATAACAACATAGCAGGTTATCAGTTTCCTAGGGTTGCCATAAAAAAGTATCACAAACAGAGTAGCTTTAATGACTGAAATGTGTTGTCTCAGAGTTCTGGAGACTAGAGGTCCGAGGTGAAGCCATCAGTGTTAGTTTCTGCTGAGGGCTGTGAAGGATAATCTCTTCTAGACTCTGTCCTACTTCTGGTGCTTTACTGAAAGTTCTTTGCTTCTGCTGCATCACTCACCCCAAAATGCCTTTATCTTCACTTGGCATTCTCCCCATGTCTCTGTGTTTGCATCCAAATTTCCTCTTTTATAAGGATACAGACATATTAGATTAAGGTCTACCCTAATGATTTCACCATAACTTGCTCATCACCAAAGACCCTATCTCCAAATAATGTCACATTCACAGATACAGCAGGGGGGCGGGCGGTGTTTATGACTTCTACAACTTTTTGTGGGACACAATTCAACCCATCACCATGGGGGGAAAAAAGCAGAGATGAGGGGAAAGGATGTTTCAGTGAGGTACTGAGGAAAGGAAAAGAGAATGATGTAGCACCAAGGAGCCCAGCATGATTCCTACAGAGGCTTCAGTCTAAGACTAGTGCAAAACAGGAGTTTAAATGAGTGCTTTCGCCAAACAGCAAAGATCTAAATATGTCCGAGAAAGGCTTTGGATTATGGCCTACTAGCAACCAAGAAATTCTTAAAAGATTTTGTGGAGTAAAATAACATGATGAAAATATTGTTTAGGAGATCAGAGTGCTAGACAGGATGAAGAGCAGTGGAGGGAGACCAGGGACTGAAGGGATAATCACTCCATAATACAGGAGTGAGGCAACAAACGTAATGAAAATGAAATAAAAACTCAGGAAGCATTATGAAGAATGCATATAACTCAGTCCAACAACTCTAAGGTTTGGGATCTCAGCAACAACAAAAAAGCCAGCTTAGGGCTGCTTTTGTTTTAAATTTGTGTTTGACTTTGAAGAAAAAAAAAAGCCAACACTGTAAATTTCAGATTTTTCATAGATTAAATGATTTATATTTTTTAAAAACTAACTTGAATCTCCACAGATGATATTAAAAAATAGTGAAGACTTTCTTTCCATTCCATTTTGTATTTCAAGAATTATATGTTTCAAATCATAATCTAGTATTATACTAGAGGCCCAGTGCACGAAAATTCGTTCACTCAGGGGGGTCTCTCAGCCCAGCCTGCATACTCTCACAATCCGGGACTACTCGGGTAGGGTCCAGTCCCATCACAGCATGCCCAGGGGGAGGGACCAAGATTCCCAGATTACAGCATGGCTTTGGTTCCCCAGAGCCTGCGGGCGGGGGGAGGGACCCAGAGGCCAGTCCAATGGCAGCATGGCTCCGTTCCCACAGCTCCCTCCCACCGCCGCACAACTGACTCCCACTGTGGGTGGCCAGGACCCAGGACTGACTCCTGCTGCGGGCGGCTGGGACCCAGGCTGATTCCTGCCGTGCAGGCCAGGACTCTAGTCTGGTGTTCGGTAGTCCATTCAGATTTTTAGGTCATGACAGACCCTGGCTCTTTATATATTAGGAAGTTTTCCTAAGATAATTTCACTCGATAATTTATAAATTATAAGCAATACTAGGGGCCCAGTGCACGAATTCGTGCACCTTGAAAGGAACTGTGGGCCGCGAGGCTGCAGTGGGCACAGGGATGGGTCTCGGCCCACCCTCAGCGCCCCCATCCATCCCCTCCTGCCACAGCCCTAGTTGCCCTGTCTGCCAGTGGCCCCGCTCCCCCTGCCACCACTCCCATGCTCTGACAGCACTGGCCCTGCTTGCACTCGCTGAAGGTGCAGAGCGACTGGGGCCAGCACCATCAGCAGGTGCAAGCAGAGCCAGTGTCGTCAGTGGGTGTGAGCAGTGGCTGCTGCCCTGATAGCCCCTCAGGAGCAGGGGGGAGGTGGAGAAGCCCTCAGGGGCGATCAGGGATGGCAGCTGCTGCATGCACCCACTGACGGCGTCAAGCAATCAGGACCAGTGCCAGGCACCAGTAGCAGGTGCAAGTGGGGCTGTTGCCAGCAGCAAGTGTGAGAGGTGGCTGCCAGCCCCAATTGCCCCTCAGGAGCAGGGGGAGGTAGACAAGCCCTGACGGGCGATCGCGGCCAGCAGCCACCACTTGCACGCACTGACAGCACCAAGCGATAGGGGCTGGTGCCGGGGGCCACTAGCAGGTACAAGTGGCAGCTCTGGCTCCAACAGTGGGTGCCAGCAGGGCCAGCAGCAGGTGTGAGCGCTGGGCGGGACCGCGGTGCACAGGAGCAAAGAATTTTCAGTAACCACCAGAGACAGCGACTGGTGCCCCACCTTGGCCTGGAGCCCCTGCTCACCTGCTCCACCATCCCACCACGGCTGATGCCCACCATGTTCCATGCTCTGCCGCCTGCTGCTGATGCCCGCTATGTTCCATGTGCACCCCCTGGTGGTCAGTGCATGTCATAGCAACCGGTTCTGTTTGGTTGTTCTGCCATTCGGTCTATTTGCATATTAGGGTTTCATATATATAGATATTCAGGAAAATGCCATCAAACTAACATAGCTACACTTAAGACCTAATGCTAAATTCTGTGCACGTTTTATACAGAAATTCTTGATAAAAGGTGCAAACTTCTTGTTATTAAATCAACGGGATGAAATGTACAGCATGGTGACTATAGTTAGTAATATTATATTGCTTATTTGAAAGTTTGAAAGTCACTGAGAGTAAACTTAAAATTCTCATTTCCCAACGAAATTGTAAGGGGATAGGGGAATAGGGGGTACTAATATATATGGTGATAGGAGATTTGACTTTGGGTGGTGGGCACATGGAACAATATACAGATCTTGTAACATAGGAACCCACACCTAAATCTATATGTTCATTCTGACCAATGTCACCCCAATAAATTTAATAAAAAATTTTGTAAATCTATATAATGACAGATGTTATCTAGACTTATTATGTTGACCCTTATGCAATATATACAAATATTGAATCATTATCCTTTATATCTGAAACTAGAAATAGAAACTCTTTTTTTTTAATAAATGCTAGTAAGTTCTTTTAATTCTTACAATGCCTGTTGCATTTGGCCATATGTATATATTTTTGGCCATTTTTTTTTAATTTTTTTATTGATTAAGGTATTACAAATGTGTCTTTATCCCCCATTGTCCCCTCATCCCCCCAGTCTTGCCCTCACCTCACCCCCTGTTGTCTGTGTCCATTGCTTATGCTTTATGCATGCACACAAGTCCTTTGGTCGATCTCTCCCCCTTACCCCCACCCTCCCCTACTTTCCCTCTGAGGTTTGAGAATCTGATCAATGCTTCTCTGTCTCTAGATCTGATATAAACACTTTTGATGATACAGACAATAAGCTGCCATCATGTAGTAATATAAGGACAAGTCCTGAAGGTTATTAAGACCACTTAGCTTCAAATTTGTAGATCAATTCTAAACCTGTTTTATGAAGTGATAAAATATTGAGGTCACTCCTACTTATTTGAGCACAGTAAGAACTGTCCTTTATGGGAAATTTTTTTACTGGGAAAAATACCATGTACATTAAAAGAGTTTTCAGATTACCATTTCAAGTACAAGTCAAAGCTATCTAAATAATTATCTTCTGTAAGCATATTTATTCTTTTCAAATGAACAAAAGAGTAAATATGGAATTTTTTATTTAATTAGAATTACGTTTTTACATGAAAGCTACTTTTGTAAAGAAAATGTCTGCTTCTACTTAAAGAAAGGGACAAAATTTTTAAAAGCTATAGTGGGGCAAAATTTCATTATTCTTACATTCAAATACACTATATTCCAAGAGAAGTTTCTGCAATGATAACTGAAACATTCTATGTGCTCTCTCACACACAGTAAGCCTCTAGCCACAGGAAGCATTTGAGCATTTAAAACTTAACTTTTATTAATTTTATTTTCATCAATTTCATTCAATAGTCACATGCAACTGGTGGCTACAGTAATAAACTACTGATAAGTTAAAATAAATGCAAAGAGGAAAATCAAAACCTTTACAAATGGTTTTTAAACACTGCTACACATCACAATGAACACAGTAATTCATATCCACAGATCTTCACTCCTGGGGAACATCAAGGTGAATAAGAGAGGTGGGATTTTGTTAGAAATTCAGATGTCAGGAACTCCCACTTCTGATCCACTGAATCAAGTCTTTTTTAAAAATAGTCTATGTTTAACAAGCACCAGAAGTAATTAAGATGCACATTAAAGTTTGAGAACACCTGATCTATTTTTGTTTTCATTACAAAGTTCATTCACCATCCTATATAATAAAAGGTTAATATGCAAATAGACCAAACAGCAGAATGACCAGTCGCTATGATGCGCACTGGCCACCAAGGGGCAGACACTCAATGCAGGAGCTACCCCCTGGTGGTCAGTGCACTCCCACAGGGGGAGCGCCACTCAGCCAGAAGCCAGGCTCATGGCTGGCGAGCGCAACAGCGGTGGCGGGAGCCTCTCCTGCCTCTGCAGCAGCGCTAAGGATGTCTGACTGCCACCTAAGCCATCAGTCAGACATCCCCCAAGGGCTCCTGGACTGTGAGAGGGCGCAGGCTGGGCTGAAGGCATGAATTTCGTGCACCAGGCCTCTAGTCTATAATAATAAAAGATTAATATGCTAATTAGACCAGTAGTCCTTCCGGATGTTATTCCAGACATCCTTTAGGACAAAGCCGGGTCCGGAGGGAAGCCAGCCTGGGTCCTGGGTTCCTGCATATGGCCGGAGGGAAGCCAGCCCGGGTCCTGGATGCCTAAGGGAAGCCGGAGGGAAGCCAGCCCGGGTCCTGGGCGCATAAGGGTGGCCGGAGGGAAGCCAGACCAGGTCCCAGTGACAGAGGGTAGCTTGTGCCAGCAGCGGGGGGAAGGAAGGCCTACTCACACACGAATTTCGTGCATTGGGCCTCTAGTCCTATATAAAAGGCTGATATGCAAATCGACCAAACAGCGGAATGATCGGTCACTGTGACACACACTGACCACCAGAGGGCAGACACTCAACACAGGAGCTGCCCTTTGGTGGTCAGTGCGCTCCCACAGCGGGAGCTCCTCTCAGCCAGAAGCCCTGAGTTGGGCTCAGGGCTGGCAAGCACAGCAGCAGCAGCAGGAGCCTCCCCCGCCTCCGTGGCAGCACTAAGGATGTCCAACTACTGTTGTTCAGACATCCCCAAGGGCTCTGGGACTGCAAGAGGGGGCAGGTCGTGCACCGGGCCTCTAGTACTACCATAACAGAAAATGTAAATTTGTACTGTTTTTAACTATTGAGATCTAGTAATAAAACTCATTGCTTTCATATAAATAACATTGACCCCTCTTAACTAATTTTTTAGAGTTCCAACTGTTTAGAGATGACTACAGAATAAATTGTTTCAAATTCTAAAATACCACTAACCATCAACTAATTTCCCTGGAAAAATCCTACATTTCATCAGATCTGTCTCTTGGTAGGTCCTATAGTGAATAAAGTATCTGCCTTGATTATTACAAACAATTCTTTTTTTTTTTATTCTACGAAAATATCAAAAAATTGTCTGGAAGTTTTAGTGTTATCTCATTCAAAAGGCCTTATGATTTCATTTGAGAGCAAACCACTTTTTAAAAAATACATTTTTATTTATTTCAGAGGAAGGGAAAGGGAGAGAGAGATAGAAACATCAATGATGAGAGTCATTGATCAGCCACCTCCTGCACGCCACACACTAGGGATTGAGCCTGCAACCCTGGCATGTGCCCTGACCAGAATCGAACCATGACCTCCTGGTTCATAGGTCGATGCTCAACCACTGAGCCATCCAGGCTGGGTGAGGGTAAACCACTTTGATATGACTACCACATAAGGACCTCAGAGAATACCATCAAAATACTCAGGTGAAAGTTTCAGGAGTCATAAAATGAAACGCATAATGCTTTCTGGTAACTGAAGAAATATATTTTGAATAAAATATTTATTTTTAAAATAACAAAATAAACTCTTTTGACCTTTTAAAATAGTAATTATGTTAGTAGAAAGAAACTAAATGATCAAATTTGGCAAACTTCAGTTTTATTTCTTTTTTTAAGAGCTATTTGTTGGTCTATTCAACAATATCAAGTTTACATTATATGAGGTACAATGCATTTTTCTTATCTGACATATGTTTCATCACATGATATGCCAATAAATTTTAGATTACGTTTCATTACTGGTTGAGGCATCAATTTTCAACTGGCATGCCACGAGAATTTTTAAAACGTGCAATACCTGATTATGTAGATTTTCAAATTTTAAAAAATGGCAACAGCCCACACAATAGCTGTCAGTGTGAATAAATCAAAATTATACCTTTTTTTCTTTTGCTGCAGAATTTTAGTAATTAGTTATGTGTACTATGAGATGAAAAAATTTGAAAATTGCTGGATTAAGGTAAATAAAAATGAACTTTATGATAGGAATAACGAGGTGCCAGGGCTTTATGTATTTCATCTTAATGAATATCCTGGACATTCTTATATATAACATTTATAGATGAAGAAAGGATGGTTCAGGCTGGTTCGTCTGAGTTCTAATTTTCTGTAAATTACTTGAGCCTTTCTGACCCTGGAATGAGTTGAAATCATCTGAATTTTGTGAAGCCAAGCTACACAGTGGTGGCTGCCCAAAACTTACCTGCATCAAGCACTACTCTATAAATTAAACAACTATTGTTATACTCACAAATGTACTTTCTCAAATGTGAGAAGATATTGTTGTGACTGATAAAATATAACTTTTTCTTTAAAACAGTAACTGAATTTCTAGCAGTTTCGTTTCCCCAAGTCAATTGCTACTAAAATAAGTGCTATCATTATGGAAGCGCAGATGTTAAAATGAGGTTTCTGCATTTCTAAAGAAAGAGGAGAATCTGTTTAGCATAGCATTACAGGTCTAAAAGAAGGAAAATACCTAACTTAACTGTCCTTCCCCCAGAAACTATTTTGAATTACGTATCAGTTATATTGCTAATTACTTGGCACAGAATGTTGGAAACATGATAGCTGAGTAAGGTTGGCCATAACATATTTTATCCTGACTTTAGATCAGGGTATTTGAAAATGCCTTTAATAGCAGTAGAATCAACTCTACGTGGAGCTCCCTTCCTGGGCCTTCTCAGTCAATCTTGGGAGCCCTATCACTGCAGCAGCATACTCAGTGGTGCATGTGCTGCACCGAAGGAGCAGCCCTTCTGATGTGTCTGGCAGCATCATGTGTGCACATTTAAGCCCACACATTTCCTAAAGTTTGTCTTTCAAAAAACCCAACACCAAACATATGTAAAGGATTATCTTATTTAAAAATCATATGAACACAAACTTCATTTTCCATTGCACATAAAATTAAAAATAAACAACAGCCCAAGTATCTGGTGTTTGTAGACAGGGCTAAATTAAAATTATTAATCATTGTGAAAAATTCATAGTTATGAGTGCATCACATTTCATACAAAAACAAGAAGATAGCTAACTATGCTTATTTAAAACTTCTAAATTTTAAAATGCAATCTTTTAGATATATAGAGTAAAGGGAAGGGCCTGTAAATGGTTATAAGGTCACTTTATATTTTAGAGCATATTTTATTTCTCAAAACGGGGAATACTGTTAAGATACAAAGAATAAGTAAAGGTAAAGGAAAAGAGAAATAGTAAACTATACACTAACTACCTCAATGAAATATTTATCTTTTTACACTCACTTAAACTATATAAGTAATGCTTGAAAGTTCAGCATCAATTGCTTTGAGGACCTGGTAATAACTATCTGCTCCACAGATTAAATAATTTAGGAAAAATTATTAGACCCAATGCCTCAACATATTTGGCAGCACACAATCTAATAGTTCTTTGCTGCCAGCTCTAGGTAGGAAAATCCCAGGGGAGGATTCCAGTTGTCCCATATTAAGTCATTTGTACATTTCTGGACCAGTAATTAGTGTCACCAGCCTGGGGCCTGTGTCACCACTGTGGTCTAGGAATGGAGCCTTTTACTTGAAGGGTGGAGGAAAAACATGCTGGCCAAGGACTCCCACACTCTCATAGAAAACTGCCGGCCATGGACAATTAATATGTAGCTGAAGAAAGGTTCTATGCCCTGACTGGTTTGGCTCAGTGGATAGAGCTTCAGCCTGCGGACTGAAGGGTCCCAGGTTCGATTCCGGCCAAGGGCACATGCCTGGGTTGTGGGCTCAGTCCCCGGTGGGGGGCGTGCGGGAGGCAGCCAATCAATGATTCTCTCATCATTGATGTTTCTGTCTCTCTATCCCTCCCCCTTCCTCTCTAAAATCAATAAAAATATATTTTAAAAAAAAGAAAAGAAAAAGTTCTATTTGTTACTTAACAATTAGAGGGAATAGCCCTAACCGGTTTGGCTCAGTGGATAGAGCATCGGCCTGTGGACTGAAGGGTCCCAGGTTCGATTCTGGTCAAGGGCATGTACCTTGGTTGTGGGCACATCCCCAGTAGGGGACGTGCAGGAGGCAGCTGATCGATGTTTCTCTCTCATCGATGTTTCTAACTCTCTATCCCTCTCCCTTCCTCTCTGTAAAAAATCAATAAAAAATATAAAAAAAAAAAATTAGAGGGAATGAATGATTTTCCTAATTACTGAAAGATATTCAATTATGAATGAAATTAGGAATGCCACCTAGTTCTTATAGCTTTGACTAGAACCATGTATGTTGTTTATTTTTAATTTATAATGTTATTAGCATAATAATTACATCATATAATTCTCCAAATATAAGATTTTTAAGCTACTTAAGGTAAACATGCCTATCTATTCTACATATTCACTTAAGAGAAATGTCACAAATATGCTATGTAGTGTTGACTTGGTTTTCAAAGCACAAATGTTGAATGAACTGTCCTGTTCATATAGTAGACCCTCAAAGATATGCTTTCGATAATACTTGGAAACTATTCATGACTTTCTTTAATATTAGTAATTTAACTATGTCTGCAAGCAAGAGATATGCCTATAAAGAAAAAAAAAATGAAACAGCCACACAATAAGCAGAAGAGAGAAAACCAAAAAATACTAATGGCATTTAGTTACTTGTTCCATTTGTCCCTTAAGTCTAATCCCATCAAGAGTCCATCAATCTTCCTTTTGTTATTGAACGGGTTTCTTTCACTTGCAATCAAGTAGTCCTAATCTACCAATTTCCCTATATTAAAACCAGCTTTTCTGCCCCTGGACTGTGTCATTATGGAAACCTTACTAGGAACTTTACACTATCACCTCCCCACTTCTCCAAATGCCTACAAGTTTCTATTTACCTCCTTTTCTTCTGTGATGCCTTGCCAGACCAGTACAATCCATGCCCTCCTTATTAACAAAAAAACAAACAAAAAAACTATGATATGTCATCTTGTCATCTATAACTAATATTCAAACTATTATTATCTAACCTTTCACACGAGTACATCTTTTTCTCTAATTAAATTATTAACCATTTAAAATGAAAGCTATTGGTGGCAAGAATGTCTGGTCTGTTGGTTTGACAAAAGTTCTGGCTGAGAGAATTCAGAGCCAAGGCTCAAACTATTAAGAGAAAGTTTATTTAGCAAGTCACAGAGGAAGAAAAAGTGAGTAGAAGGAAAGGGCTGAGGAACAATTTATAGAAACAAAAGAAGGGCCCTGGAAGCTTAGGGGAGAGAGAGGTAAAGGGAATGCACCTGGTAGGGAGAGGCAGGAAGAAGGGAAAGGGCCTGGGCATGCTCCCAGGAGGGAGAGCGCACTGGGTCCTCCCTCTTTTGTAGGTATCTGGAGGTCTCAGGGGAGAATCTCACTACACTATTCACCGACTTTCCAGGTGTGTCCTTGCAGGGTCTCCACTGATTGGCCAGTGCCAGGGCAGGGGGTCATTAGCCAATGCAGCTGGTCCTAATGTCAGTCAAGGCATTGGTTGTCTACTTTCGCTGCTTTTCTGGGCCTGCACTGATACACAATTGAGGCCTAGATGTACTTGATGAGGGTCAGATCCTCATTGCCCCGGGGGCTTAATGCTTAAGGGCTATTCTCTGGCTCCCTTGTTCTCTCCCCCTCTACGGGGGTCTAACCCCCATGACCAGCCACATGACAGGAGAGAAAAGGTCAGTGGAGAGTCCAAACCACATGGCCAGTGATATGAAAGGTCAGAGGGTCTAAACCACTTGACTAGTGATGTTTTTCCAGTTTCGCCCATTGCTAGGCAGCCGGGGCTTTCCACCCTGGTGACCCTCTGTACCTGGCCTTGTCCTTGCTCTGTTCATGACTGTCTTTCTACTACAAAAGCCATCTTAAACTTACTTGTAGTCATCACAGGGTTATATATGCTTCCAAGCATACATATAAAATATCTGAGGTGAACATGAAGTGCAATCAAACATAGTTTCTTTTAAAATGTTTCACAAAGAGTGTTTACTGTCTATTATATTTTCCTCCTGAAATATATAATCAGCATTGTACTACTTAGGTCTAAAAGAAACTTATAAACTGAAGAGATGAGCTATCTAGATGAAACCGTAACTATTCACCAAACCAAAAGTTTTTTCATGCTAGAGTATTTTGGAATTGATATTTCTAAGAAACATGGAACCATTTACAAAATATTTTGTATAAAACAAGTCAAACATCAATTATTTCTCCCAAACATTATAGGCATCATATATTATATTTATGTCATGGTTCAATGTATTAATTTCTATTAATGTATCATTAAAGCCACAGCACTCAACTCTCTTGAAACAGAGCATTAAATGAATGTTTAAACACTAGGAAAAAAAAGAATATAAAGACTGAAAAAAAGGAAGAGAGAGAGAAGGGAAGAAAGGGAAATTCCAATATGATTCACAACTTTAGACTCAGGAAATTAAAAAAAAAAAAAAAGATTTCTTTCCTGATGGAATGTGTTTCTACTGAAAACTAAACCAAAAGTCATGGTAGCGGCTGTGGATTCTTTAGACAGATGGTGTCAACAGACCAGTCGATTAGTCAGCTTGGCAAGGCAAGAAGGATAGATAGTTTTACAAAATGCCACCAAACACAATATATGAAAAATAGAAAGAGGCTTGAATTTGTACTCTGATACTTGATCCTGGTTACTGCATGGTTTGTAAAATAGGCTACTCTTGTCACCAGCAGTTTAGAGTTTCCTCATTAGATTTTCATAGAAATGGCTCTCAGAACACAAAGGCAAATCCCCGAAGGGACAGCTGGGTTTAACAGGTGAAGAGATCGCATCTAATGGTTTTCCTAGCAAAGCCCCACTGCCGATTTCCTTTCTTATTTTTCACCTAATGCATACTAACAACATATATCCCTATTTTCAAGGTATATCATTTGAGAATTTAGTCATAACTTAAGATAAACAAATATTGTATGCAAAATAAAAGTCCCTATTGCATACACAATAATTTATTTTTTTGTTGCTCAAGGTAAATTTTATATTAGATTATATTTCATCAAGTTAAAATTAGTTTTCAATAATTCATTGCCAAGAGCCTAAGATCATGTCTACTAATGTCACCAAATTAAATCAGATCCAGAAAGTTCAATTTGATTAGTAATTTTCCCTGGTGAGTATAGGCCCCTTCTAATGTAAATTAGAATTTTCATTAATGTAGCAATGAGACCTTGCAGAGAAAAGAGCTGGTTTGAAAATCAAGGCAGCTGGTTCTGCTTCTAAAAAGCAAGGTATCTAGGACAAGTCTCTTGAACTCAGCTCACCTTTACATAATTATCTACAAGATAAATATACTGTAGTTAATTATATTTAAATTAAATCTCTTCCAGGCCAGCTCTGATAGTAAAAGACAATTAAATACATATTTGGGTTTCTTTGGAGTGTATCATACACAAAAATTTGAAAGATGATCTCATCTTTTCATGGCACTATATGTAAGGGGAACTTGATCAGGTAAAAATAATAACTTTGGACCAATTTTATTTGTGTTTTCATAAAGACAAAGCCAGTTTTATGGGCAGTTAGACAAACATGAGCAGAGCAAGGTCTATGGACCAGGTACAGAAACTCACTAGGAAAGAAATCCCCCGATGCCTAGCAAGGGGCAAAACTGGGAAAACAAGAATCTTACCCCAGGGTGACCTATTCTCCCCTAGCCTATCATTGGTCATTCAGTTTGAACACCTAGTCTTTCTTATTGCTGATCATGCAGTTTAGACCCCCTGGCCTTTTCCTCCCTAAAGATAACATCTAGGCCTCAGTTGTATTTCAGCTCCAGGCCCAAAATAGCAGCAAAACCAGACAAGTGATTCCATAGCTGCTTCAGGACCAGCTGCATTGACTAATGACCCGCTGCCCTGGCACCAATTGATCAGTGGAGACCACAGCCCTGAAAGAACACACCTGGAAAGCTGATGAATATTCTATTGAGACCCTCTCCTGAAACCTCCTCTAAGATTTCCACCTGCCAGAGAGATAAATATGCTCAGGATGAATGATCCAGTGGGTACTCTCCCCCAGTGGAGCACACCAGGGCCATTCCCTTCCCCCTTCTTCCCTCTAAAGGACCTCAGGAGACTTGCAAACAGGAGAGCAATGGGCAGCAGCAGCTCATCCCAGGCTAACCCCTTAAATCTGTCTCCAAAGCCCCCTTTTCTTTGAATTCTCAATGATCCAAAGCAGCCCAGCCCATTACTTCTTCTATACATCTTCCTTGTTTCACTGTCATAAGTATATTTTTTTGTTGCTATCATTGACCTAATACCCTTTGGCTTAGTGCTGTGTAGGCCTTCCCTTTGGATATCCCCATCCTTCTTCTCCTTTTCTTTAGATAAATTCAGTGTTTCTTTAGTTACCATTTTAACCTTTCAGCCAGCATGCTATCCTGTCCACTTCAGTAAGACTGTTGAGGGATCAATGGATAACGAGACTGAGATTTGTACTTTAGAAAGCCAATTTTGCCCTTTATCGAGTTATGTCAGGTTAGGCCATAATATGACACAAAAATAAGCCTACAATTTAATGTTTCTTTTAAAGCTAAAACCTGTAGATCACCTATTTCTAGCCAGCAAAATTGGGCTCAAGGAAAAACAGAATTGTTGAAGATGTGATTGATTATATGAACACAGAAATAAACTTGTCAAATTTTTCCATATCCCAAGGTATTCAGCAACAAACATAAAAGGCAACTAAGTGGTGAACATAATTATCTCTATATATAAAAGCCAAGCAACCGCAACGCCAGAACGACCAGAACAACCGGTCACTATGACGTGCACTGAGGTGGCCAACCAGCCGAATTGAGGACCAATCAGCCCCCCCAAACCGCCTGCGGCCCCTCCACCCAGCTGACCCCACTCCCAACCACCCCCTCACCCCAATTGGGGGCGGGGCCAGCCAACCTCCCACGGCTCCCCCCCAGCCAGCCTGGCCCCAATAGGGCCTGATCAGGAGTGGGGGCAGGGTTGGTGGCCAACCTCCTGCATCCCCTCCCCCATACCGCTCCCACCCCCGATCGGCCCCATTGGGGCAGACCAGCCAGACCCCACCCATACACGATTTCGTGCACCGGGCCTCTAGTGTTTCTATATCCATGTGACATCTCAGACCATTTCTCCCTAATGCTCAACTTTGATCCTGAAAACTCTACCTGCCTTAAGGCAGAATAAAGATTATTATTCAATTATTACAGTTCTTAAAATGCATTACATAAAAATAACACAGGCCAGCCTAATTTCCTTCTTTTGTTTTGTTTTGTTCTTTTGTATTTTCTTAATCCCAAATTTAATCAGAATTGGTTCTTCATACCAGGGTATGATTTGGATTAAGTATTAAAGAGAAGAAAAGACTCTATGTAGATTAAAATCAAACATTGGAGAACCAAGATGGTGGCATAAGGTATACACTGTACATGCTGCCCCCTACAACCACACCAAATCTACAACTAAAAGACAAAACGGCTATCATCCAGCCACGGGAAAGCTGACTGAGTGGAAGATCTACAACTAGAAGGAAAGAAAAAAGCGCATTGAGACTGGGTAGGAGGTGCGGAGGCGCCAAGAGCAGAGGTACAGAGGTGCTTGAAATGGGCTGGCAACTGGGTGCACTGTTTTTTTTTTTTTCAATTGGAAGGGAGATACAAGCTCCCGACTGCTCTGAACTCCAGTTTCCAGCCAGACTCTGGGGACACAGACTCCTACAGGGAGAAACTGGACTGTCTGGCATTGGATCGGAAAGCAAGGGTGGCTTTCTCACAGAACTGCTCACAGACATCATTGTTACTGTGGGGGTGCGGGACTTGGGGACTCACAGATGCAGAGACCTGGAGACACAGAGACACGGAGACTCGGAGTCGGCTGACTGACAGCCATAGCTATTTGCTCCACCCTGGTGATTCCCTGAGACCCCACCCCACCCAATTTACAACCACTCCCAAGTTGTGCACAGCTACTTTTGCATATGAATCGCCTGTCCTTTCGCAGCCTAACCTAACAAACTACAGCTGGGTCAGAGAGCTCCAAATCTTCCAAACCCCAAACAAAGAGGAGAAATCTGCAGATCTTGCTGTAGCTCCTGCTGGGTGGACTCAGGCAGTGGCTGACTTTGCACCTCCTTGGAAATCCAAGAGCCAATGTACCCAGAGGTCAGAGTGAGAACATCCAAATTACAACTCCTCACATCCATAAGTGACACACTCAAGCGGCACACTCAGTGAGTACCAAAGCCCCATTAAAGCAAGTCCTGCCTCATAAGGGTGTCTCCAGCACAGCAGCTCTCCCACTCTAGTCGCGGCTGGTCCCCACAGCCAATTGGCCTGGAGGTCAATTCCTCCCAGTGATACCAAATGCAATCAGGGCTTAAATACAATAAGACTATGCATCCATCCCACAAAGGGGTGCACCAAGAGTGTCCACCTCAGGTGATTGGGGAGGCTGAGCCACTGGGCCCGATAGGACACCTACCACATAAAGCCACTCTATCAACACAGGGAAGCAGCCAAAATGCAGAGACAAAGAAACATGTTACGAATGAAAGAAATGGAGGAAAGCAAACTACTGGATATAGAGTTCAAAACGACATTTATAAGGTTACTCAAGAATCTTCTACAAACTTAGTGAGACCTTCAAGGATCTTAATGAGAATGCCGAAAAAAATGGAAAAGGGCCAGTCAGAAATTAAGCATACACTGTCTGAAATAAAGAATAATATACAGAAATTCAACAGTAGACTAGAGGATCCCAAGAATCAAATCAAAGATTTGAAATACGAGGAAGCAAAAAACATTCATCCGGAAAAGCAAAAAGAAAAAAGAATTCAAAAATATGAAGATAGTGTAAGGAGACTCTGGGACAACTTCAAGTGTACCAACATCCGAATTATGAGTGTGCCTATAAGAAGAGAGAGAGCAAGATATTGAAAACCTATTTGAAGAAATAATGACAGAAAACTTCCCCTACCTGGTCAAAGAAATAGACTTACAAGTCCAGGAAGCACAGAGAAGCCCAAATAAGAGGAATCCAAAGAGGACCACACCAAGACACATCATAATTTAAATGCCAAGGGCAAAAGACAAAGAGAGAATCTTAAAAGCAGCAAGAGAAAAACAGTTAGTTACCTACAAGGGAGTACGACTGTCAGCTGATTTCTCAACAAACTACGCAGGCCAGAAGGGAATGGCAAGAAATATTCAAAGTGATGAATAGCAAGAACCTACAACCAAGATTACTCTACCCAGCAAAGCTATAATTTAGAATTGAAGGTCAGATAAAGAGCTTCACAGACAAGAAAAAGCTAAAGGAGTTCATCACCACCAAACCAGGATTATATGAAATGCTGAAGGGTATTCTTTAAGAAAAGGAAGAAGAAGAAAAAGGTAAAGATAAAAATTATGAACAACAAAGTGACAACAAATACATATCTATCAACAAGTGAACCTAAAAATTAAGTCAATAAAAAAAACTGATGAATAGAGAATAAACTGGTGAATATAATAGAAGCAGGGGCATAGGAAGGGAGTGGACTGACAATTCTCGGGGGGGAAGGGGGTGTGAAGGGTGCGGGAAAAAATCTTACACCTATGGATGAGGACAGTGGTGGGGGGGTACGGGCATGGGGTGGGGTGGGTACCGGGTGGAGGGGAGCTATGGGGGGGAAAAAGAGGAACATCTGTAATAATCAGAACAATAAAGATTTATTTTTAAAAAAAGACTCTATGTAATATGCACATTGCAATTACTCCAGCAAGGTATAGGGCAGTGATGGCGAACCTTTTGAGCTCGGCGTGTCAGCATTTTGAGAAACCCTAACTTAACTCTGGTGCCATGTCACATATAAAAAATTTTTTATATTTGCAACCATAGTAAAACAAAGATTTATATTTTTGATATTTATTTTATATATTTAAATGCCATTTAACAAAGAAAAATCAACCAAAAAAATGAGTTCACGTGTCACCTCTGACACGCATGTCATAGGTTCACCATCACTGGTATAGGGTAACAAAATCAAGAGCAGAGGTTTAAGGCAGAGTGCTGAGAAATAACAGTGGCATCAGAAAAATGGATCTCCATTCTATACCATGCAATTTGAACTCAGTGTGGCACTGAAACTCAAAGTGGAGACATGAAGGAACACCTGAGGACAGAAGAAAAAGTGAGCGGAAAGAGCCACCCAATCATGCAGTTTCATTAGAAATACAATGTCCACCCTGCCTGGAATGTGACCTTGGGCTGCCTCTACTCCTTCTGAGAACCCCTTGTGCCCACCCAGATGATCAGGAGCTGGTGGACATAACCCTGACTGACAGATCCCTCCAGATTCTGGTATTCTGTCTATCAGAATTGACATGCAGGCTACTCTTCCTAACAGGGCTTCCTGCTTAAGGCACATGACAGCAAAATTCCTACCTTCATCTCACCCCCAAATCTCTCATCAATTGTAACCAAACTCTTGGTCCTTTTCTATCTCTCCTCCTCATATCAGCATTTGCCAAATTTTAGTTATACCAAATGCTGACTCTATATTTTCATCTAAATGAATTTCATCTAACTAAATTTATATATTTTACTTTCATACAGCTATTTGTGTTGAAAGCCTTTCTTCGCTTACTATAGTCAACTGAAAATCTATTCTTGCAATGAAGGAGAATTAAGAATGAGTTCAGCAATCAAAGCACACAGGGTAATCCTATGTATAAGAGAATGAGAACAACAGAGTAATTTTCTCCAAAATTTACTATTTGGCCACAATATGAGGTTTCATTATAAATTTTGTGAATTACAGAATATCTAAGATAAATCTATTACATTTTAACTATGAAAATATGAATATTTTCTAACACCAAATGTATTTTACCCTTAAGTTTCTTCATGAATTGGAGATTCAACTAGAGCTTTAAGACAAAAGAACTATTATGAAACTACTTCTTTTATCTTCTAAAATGACTCTGGCCATTTAAGCTGAATATTCCCAACTGTCTAGAGCAGTGGTTCTCAACCTTGGCTGCACATTAGAATCACCTGGGAATCTTTTTAAAATCCTGATTTCTGGGCCTCATCCTCCGGAAATTGTTTCTTTGTTATGGGGTGGGGCCACAACATTAGTAACAAAGAAACAGAATTTCCGGAGGATGAAGCCAAGAAATCAGGATTTTAAAAAGATTCCCAGGTGATTCTAATGTGCAGCCAAGGTTGAGAACCACTGGTCTATACGATGAATTCCAAACCACCTATCCTGTCAATTAAAAACTTCCACAGCCTGACCTCAACCTACCTTTTTAAACCACAATTCTGACAATTCCCCTCAGATCTAGAAAAGTCAGATTACTCAAACATATTTTGTTCTTTATTCACACATTTCCCTCTTCCTAAAATTCCCCTTTCTTTTTTCTACCTCCCTCTCCTCTCCATTTTCTCTTCTCTGGCATGTATCATTAATTTAAAGTATTGTACTTACTTCAGCATGAAACAATTTCTCCCTGCAAATTTTTGAATCATTTTTCTTTGTCTTTTAGAATAATAAAATGCATATATTTTTAAACTACAGTTTTCACTCAGTCTGCCCTGCAAACTCCTTGAGGACAGGGACAGAAATTGTGACATTTCCTTATTCTAACCAGGGCATCTAGCAGAGGACATTGATTCAAGCAGTCAACCAGTAGTGGCCTGGAACCACATCAGCACTATCTCTGCAATATGCCCATCTATAATATTTTAATATCTATAGAGTAGTGTAAGCTGTTCCAATGTACGTAAATGAATAAAAATAAATTATAAGAGCCATCTAAATAGGAAGGACAGAATTATATTGCCAATTATTTTTAAACATTACCAATATAGTAGACATAAACTACATAAATACAAATCCCACATATGTTTTTCCAGAATCTTAAATTACTTCTGCTGTACTTTCCTGAATGGAAGTCTCAATCTAGTTCTACAGATTTCAAAAATTATCAACCACATTAATTAAATCTGATATCTTGCATATTTATAAAAGACATTTATGTTTACAGATAGAAAACCAATAAAAATATATGCTTCCATCTAGTGGCCAATTCAATCAACCAAGGTGGAGGGGGAAGAATGGATAAGTGAAATCTGTATGAAACTCCCAGTCTCATCTCAGACAAATAACCCTAATCTCTCTTTCGAACCAAAGTTGCTAGACCAGGTGTTTTCAGTTTTCACTGCTTCAATACACTACTGTGTTATGTTTGTTGAAATGCTGAGAAATTATAGCAAAAATACTAATAATAGTAATGGCAACAACCAGTTTGAGATTCCTTATAAACACCAGGCACCACACATGGCATTACACATATTGTACTAGGCAGTTAGAATGAGATCAAGGACAATGGGCCAGGTATAGAAGGTCGCCAGGGCAGAAAGCCCAGGTGCCTAGCAATGAGCAAAACTGGGAAAACAAGGGAGGACCTCACCCCCAGGGTAATAACCTTTGCTCCCTGGTCTTGTGGCTTAAATCCCCTGACCTCCCATATGGCTAGTCCTGTGGTTCAGTGGATCTCCTGACCTTTCATATCACTGGTTATGCCGTTTGGGCCCTCCCCTGTCCTTTTCTCCCCAGGCACATGGCTAGTCAGAAACAAGGGGCTGGCAAATAGTCTCATATGACTCCTATACCAGCCCTTGCAGGACCACTCCCTTAAGCATTAAGCCCTCAGGACAACGAAGTTCTGACCTGCATCAAATAATTATAGAAACAAAGCTTTGGGTCTCTTGGCCACAGAGACAGAGATAACACCTAGGCTTCAGTTGTGTTTCAGCTCCAAGCCCAGAGAAGCCACAAAACCAGATGGAGCAATGCTGTGGCTGACATCAGGACCAGCTGCAATGACTAATGACACCTTCCCCTAGCACCAACCAATCGGTGGAAATCCGGACCCTGAAGGACACATCTGGAAAGCTGATACTCTATTGAGATCCTCTCCTGAGACGTTGCCTAAAATTCCCCACCTTTAGGAAGCAGATAAAACTCCTCCAGATAAAGGAAGCCAGTGTGAGCTCCTTCTGGAACATGCCCATGCCTTTCTTCCCACTTTCTCTGCTTTTATTCTCCTAGGCTCTAAGGGTCCCAGTGAGACTTATAAGCAGCTCATCCTGGGCTAACCCCCTGAACCTGTCTCCAAGGACCCCCTTTGCTCTGACTTTTCAATAGCAAGCAGCAGCCCCACCTTGGCTCACTTTTGTCACTGTAACTTTTACTTCTCAGTGAGTCCATGCTGCCCTTTGTGGCTCACTTTTTTCCTATAACATTTCTAGGGAGCCAAAGCAGGGCACCACCTAGGATCTCTCCCCTCACTTTTTCTATCTTAAGCTTGTCCATTGTTTCCTTGTCTCCAGCTTTAATAAACATACACTCACTCACCTGCACTCCTATTATGCAATCTTTCCTAGGCAAAGTCAGAACCCAAACATTACCGGCCCACCTAAGGCAGACCCATTCTGGGCCCAGTCCCTTTCCAGTGACAATATTATTCCATAACTAACAACCTACTTAATAAAAGAGATAGCATCCTCATTGTAAAGGTCGAGAACCTGAAACTCAAAGATGAGAAGTACCATCCTTAACGTTCCGTACTAGCTAATAGCGAAGGGCTTCTCACCCGGGTCTAGTTCTGTTGGTTCCAGAGCCTGTGCTCTTTCCATAATATTCTGCAGGATTAAAAGGAAGCATGTAAGAGAGAAGGAAAGAGCTGATGATTCCCAAATAGATTTTTTCCACTCAGTAATTCAAGTCTGACTGCACTTAAGCTGAAAGATTTAATTTCAAAGTTCTACAGAATGTATTCCTCTCCACCTCCTTTCCAGATGAGGTCAAAGGCAGCTCCAACCTATTCTCTAACTATTTACAGACTTCTTATCAACATTAGCACCCTTCAAGTTCTGACATCTCTCTTCAGGCCAGAAGTACTTATTTAATCAACAAGTACAGCTTGAAGAACATCAGGCTCTTACTCTCGGTTAAGTAATTAAAAACGGAAAAACATCACCAAGTGCCTAATATATGCAAGCATTAATTGGTTCCGTTGGTGAATGTTTCCCCAGACTGCGTTTGTTTCCTATGGAAGGTTCTGTGTTCCTGCCCATGCCTCACAGCTTTCAGGGTTTTCTAATTAGTGCTTTCCTAATCCCATTCAGAAAATGGGGGCAAGTTTTTGCTATTCCCCTTCCATAAATGGGTGGCACTGAGATTAGGTCAAGCCAGCTCAGCCTACAATAGCATCCTTAATCAGCCAATGTGAAATAAAATGAGGCAAAAACCCTGGCTTTTATCTCACACAGTCTTTGGAGCTAATTAAAATGCACAAGCTCTTCCTCCCTTTACAACCCTGCTGTTCTATACACTAATAAGCCAACAAAAGGTGCTGAAAGCAATGGGCTGAATAATTGTTGAAATTTACAGTTCCTTAAAGGCAACTGTTAAAGGATTTTGTCTCTCTAGCAATGTAGATCCCATTCCGATAAAGTATCACTAAGGAAGATTTCCTCTCACACTTATATTAAGAATCAGAGATTTGGGGAGGGTTAGGAGCCTATAAATTGATGACTGTTTTTGTTGACATTGTTTTAACTTATTTGGCTTTCAACCCACTTTACTAACCAAAGAGTTAAAACAAACCATATTCTTTGACTGAAACCTGCCCCCAGAGTACCCTGGGCCGCTGCTGTTTTAAAAGGCTATGAAAACCCAGGGGCATAATAAGCAAAAAGATAGGAGGGGGAAGTGGAATAAGACAGGGTACAGGCAAAAAGAAAGTGAACACACACACACACACACACACACACACACACACACCCCACCGCATACATCCAGTCATCTACTTGGGCTCATACTCTTCCTAGTCATTTTACCCACCAAAAATAAATCCTTAAATTAATAATCAACCTTCATAAAACTAGCTTCTAAAATAGAGTAAGCTTTTGATCTTACTCTTTCCCTGCCTCAGGGTATTCCTTTATGTTTATTAAAATGCACACTGAACATGTTAGAAGTAAAACAATAATTTCCTACCCTTTAATACATGCACAAGTATATAATTTAGGGAACATTTGCCAAGGAAAAGCACATGATCCAAACACATATACTGAATTAAATTCACATTATAATTATATTTAAAAATCAATACATTAAGAATTCAACAGGTTCAAAGATGCGTATTAACCCAAAACGGTAATTATAAGAAAGTGACCTGCCTCTCTAAGACTGGGCAAAATGTAAGCTGTCTGGACAGAGGGTGAAGATTATAATCACCACCTCCTGCCCACACACACACACACACACACACACCAAAAATATGGGCACAATGAACTTACATGTTTCCATCGAAGCTTGGCACAATGCCATAATAACATGAAACTTCAGGAGCCACCAACTACTTTTTTGAAGTTACAGAAAAAACTCTAAAACCTCTAAAAATATAAACATATAAGGATCATTTATAAAGCATTATTTTCCAGTAAAGGAACATTCCCTTTGTCTTCACCACAGGTTCGTGCATGTACAATCACTATTTCTCTGCGGCCTGGTGTTCATTTAGAGCAAACAAACACCATAACAATAACTACTAGTGTCACAGCACTGGAAACTGGCTGAAAGAAATGCAGTAAAGTCTCTCCTCAGTTTCCCCTTCTGTTTAGCTATGTGTTAATTCTATAAGCCTCCTCCAAACACTTCAGTCCACAGGAATGTGTAAGAATTACACCCCTGGTAAATATAGCTGTAAATCACCCATTAAGAAAGATAATATTAAATAAAAATATATAATAATTGGGAGCAATTAGTGAGTTTAAAATATATATTACTTTAAAACTATAAACCACTACTGACATCCCAAACTATCATTACCTTCTAAATCATCAGAGTAAGATAATAATGACACATAAAACATAGCATATGTTTTGTATGTATTAACTTATCCAATCCTTTCAGCCACCACATGAAATAGATATTATTGTTTTATCCATTATAGATATGAGAAAGCTCATGAACACAAGGAATTTTAGAAATTAAAATTTCCCAAGCTCATATAGCTGGTAATTAGGCAATGAGTTTGTGCACTTAATCATTATACCATTCCATATAATTAAATAAATGATAGTATATTGTAGTACATTTTATTCTATATAACAGCAATAGTTTCACATTTGTCCAGTTAGAGACTATAATAAGCACCTCACACACATTATCTCATTTAAATCTCTCAGTAATCAGGAGGCAGGTTTATTATCATCTCCCTCCTTAGTGACTGCTGAGATGCACCCCCACCACAGTCTCACTAAGCAATTGCTTTGTGATGAAGGCATTTAGGCCTAGATCAAATGCTGAACTTTTTTTCTTTTAATTGTGGTAAAAACACTTAACATAAAATGTACCATCTTAATCATTCTTACATTTAAGTTTCAAAAAAGTACATTCAGATTTTTCTGAAACAGATATCCAGAAATTTTCATCTTGCAAAACTGAACAACTCCCCTTTTCTCCTATCCCTAAAGCACTCAGATACTAAGCATGTTTGTATCATTATAAACAGCTGTAAAGATACATACTCCTACACACAAATGACAGCAACTAGATTAAATTTTTTTCTTAAAATTATAATCTCTCAAAATTATAAAAATAGAAAAAATGCTGACTTAAAAACATTTATATGGCAAGAGTTGAGCATTTTTATCAAGTGCCAAGTGTGAGCTCAATGGCTGTTGTTTTTGTAGTTTTTACATTTACAGATAAGAACACAGTTGCCCCTGGGAAGGGATTTATTATGCTAATCACAGTTATCAGAATGAAATGACTGGAAATTTGAAATTAAAAAGTAGCACCTAAAGAGCAAATTTACACCCTTTCTTTTCACCTCATCCCTTCATATACATATCTTCTGGCCAATTTCCTAAAGGAAACAAAGAAACAATGTTAAATGACCACTTACACTGTCTTTCCCCCTCAGTTGCTCAAATACAAACACAGAGAATTCTTGGAAGACTTTTACAGCATCTCTTTCTCAATCCCAGAGATCGAGACACTTGATACTAATTTAAAAAAAAATTGTATTCATATTGCCACAAGATCCTAATTAATACTCAAACTCAATGTAATAAAAAGATAGATTAGTCAATCAGAACTCATAATGGTTTTTTTTTCAATGAATGAATCATACTTGGCATTGTAGAGAATAACATAGGAAATTACTAAAAGTTAAGCAACAAAAGCCACTGTTTCTGTAACACAGAGGAACATAAGAGGCTCAGTGAAGAAAAAGAAAGATGTAAATACTTGTGACCAATCTCAACTATAAATACAATTATTGGAGTATTTAAATAATTGAGAAGCTGACAGTCTTAGGTTAAATTGGAAGGCAGATGGAGTAGGGGTAAGGGTGTTATAAAACTGGGAAGACTACTGAAAGTGAGAAAGCCAAGGTTTTAAGAACAAAATTTTAAGGGCAATTGGCTCAAGTTGATACAAACTATTTGTAATCTGGAGTTGGCAAATTCAAGGTGAAAGACATAAATAAACATATAGTTAGGAGAATCCATGATATGCATGCATGCTATCCATGCATAACAACAAAAAATTAATGACAATCCCAGTAATATAAATAAATTAAATATCAAAGCTTTGTGCCAGACACTGTGCTATGCTTTATTAATATTTCATTTTCTTTTTTCCAATAATCTCATGTGTGAACTGTGACAATGTTGACAACAATGATTTTACAGATCAAAGTGGAACTAGGGATGGATACCAAGGCGATGAGTTGAAGCACTGACTCTGAGCCAGAGCTATTTGCCATTATTTTATACTGATGTAGGAGATGCAGAAAAACAGGAGTCACTGCAAACTCACCTTCCCCAAACTACAGCTGCTGTGATACAGAAGGTAAATGAAAAAAGGGAGGTCAGAGGAAGAGAAGTAAGTCAAGGGGCTGTTTCAATAAACATCAGGTTCACAATAAAATGTGAGAGGTGTACAAACAAAAGGTCAGTAATGACCATGTTCAAAAAATACTATAAATGAATTACAAAACCCATAAACGTTTTTTAGTGCCATCTACGGCCAACTTTTGGGGGGGGGGAGATTTAATTGACATATAATTGTGTAAATTTAAGGCACTACACAATGTGTTGATTCAATACATTTATATATTGTACTATGATTACCATCTTGCGTTAGCTACCACCTATATCATGTCACATAATTATTTCGTTTTTGTGATTAGAACAATTAAGATCTATTCTCTTAGCAGCTTTGAAGTATATGATACAGTACTGGTGACAATACTCACGATGCTGTGCATTCAACCTGCAGAACTACCCAGTTGCAAGTTTGTACCCTGAAACAAGACCTCCCAACTTCACCGAACCCCTCATCCCCAAGCCCTGGTAGCAACCATTGTCTAAGAGCCCATATAAGTGATATCACATCCTTTTTGTCTTTCTCATCCTTTAAGTGTGAATTAGACTATGCAGATAACTACACCAATCTTGGTCCCCAAAAAGTGGAAGTATTAGTATTAAAGGCAATGTTTTAAGGTGTCAAGGTTGAATGGGGAAGATAAATAATTTATCTTCCACCAGGGTTTCTCAAACAGCCACACTGACATTTTGAACAGGATTGCTCTTTGTTGTGAGAAGTGGTCTGTATTATAGGATGTTTAGCATCACCCTTTGCTAGATGTTGGTATCCAGTTGTAACAACCCAAACTGCCAATTGTCAGGGTGAAAGGGCGAGGGCTATGCCCTCCATCTTGCCTGTATCCTCCATGTTGGGGCCACGTGAGGCCTTCTTCCCGGAAGCCCAGGCCTCTGCAGGCCACGCCCGGGATTTTAAACTAACCAATGACAATCAAGGGAAGTGCGCGCCATAGATATGACCACATCCTGTGTAACAGGACCCGGCTTGCGCCTGGCCAATCGGCAGAGCACAGTCCTTTCTCCTCCTCTTACTCCGACCCCCCCTATATAATTGGTCTCTGGGCAGGGTTCGGGCGCTCAGCCATTTGGTTTGCCTTGATGTCGGTGAGCCTGGTGGATGGGGAGCCCAAGCTAGCTTGAATACAGATTCTTATGCTTTTGCATCGAATTGGCTCCCTGATGTGGTTTCTTGGGAATCTTGAAATCTGGGCATCACAAGGGACAACCATCTTAGACATTTTTAAAGTTTTTTTGTCTTGTTTATTTTGTTTATTGTTATTATAAATTATTATTTGTATGGAGTATTCAAAATAATATTTGCAGATAGTAATAAAGGTGGGATTTCTAACAAAGTCTGGGAAATCTGTGCTGCTAAGAATTTGTGCAAAGTCTGCCTATTCAAATATCAGCGCTCCTAGTCAAATTCAAGTTATAGGATACTGCAAACTATAACCATAGGAGAAGGAGGAGCAGCAGAGAGCCCAGTACTAAGCCGTAAATGGGTAGCATGAAGATAATGATCATGAAAAAGACATCAGCAAAAAATGGCGATCAGAGGGGGAGTTCACAGAAAGGACCAAGAAAACAAGAACCCTGATAATGATGCTGTTTTGAGCCAAAAGGAAATGATCTCAGGGAAAGGGCTGTAGAAAGAGCATTTCAAGCCATCACCTCACCATTTGGTGCTCTGGAGCCGCCCTTAATTACCACCAGGAAACAAAAGAGTTAATGCATATTCTAACATGCTTGGGTTGCTAGCAATTACTATCAACATAGGTTATACTGCCCATGGCAGCATTCAATGAAAAAATAAAGAATAAAACCCAGTCCTTCTGAGTTGTGGGTAATAACCAGTCAACCATGCTGGCCAAATCCTGCCTCTCGAATCTCTGACAGAGGTCTTCAATGACAACTATTCATGGGTCCCAAGCTGATCAAATGCAGGCAACAGTGATGGTTCAGCACTACTTGCCTTTCCTGAAGGAACAGAAAATGTTTCCCAACCATCAGTCTGGTGACAAACTACACTGCTTCTGTTAGACTTTTAATGGAGTGTCCTTCATATGTCCCATCAGAGAAAACATTTCATCTGAACACAGGTATGGAAGGCTGCTATGTGTTCAGCTGCAACCCTGGTCTTCTGGAATATATGCACGCTTGGTTCTGAATAACAGGGAATAAGGAAGAAAAAAGAAAGCTTTCCCCTCCATTCTAAATACCGCTTGGTCTCCTTTCAGTCAAAGCCACTAATTATGCCAGGCGAGCTGAATGATGAGTAGTGGTTTTGTGATCCCAACTATTGTTCAGGAGAGCTGAGATCACCAATGCATTTTCCTAGGTATAGAGAACTTGAAGGGAAAAGTCTGAGTACTTATTATCTCTTTGTTTTCTTAAACAGTGCCTATTTACAAACTTTTCACTAGTGAGTAAAAACATTTACTGGCAATAAAAAACAGCAGTGTTTCAGAATGTTAATGAACCTCTTCCCCAAAACATGACAAAGTGCTCTGACTGGGAGGAAAAAACTGCTTCCTTTCTTGTTTCTTGACACAAATACAGAGTAAGGATATAGGAAGAAAAGAGGATGAAAATTAGAAGTAGTATATATATTTTCTTGGAGCTAGCTATACTGCAAAATTAAGTAACTGCACCCCACCTTTAAAAAACCCAAATGAAATAAATAAAAACAACGTATACAGCAGAGTGGGGAGAGGGGACTCTTACCCCTCACGGAATTATACGGGCAGTAAAATACAGGGAATCAGAATGAGGAAAATATAACAACTGGGTAATAAAACTTTCGGCCTCTGAGGTGGACCTGTGATCACCCCTTTGGGTCAATGTTTGTTTTCTACAAAGTGGATGTGATCCTGTTAAAACATTTATAGTTTTAAAACACTTTCATTATCTCTGGGTCTTGCCTTCATAAAACTCCTTAAGGCAAGAGTCATGCTATAAAGATGTTATATATTTTAAGTCACCAAGTGCCTAGAACTGAAACCAAAGATAAATAATAAATAATTGATGAACAAAACAACAAGTGAACTCACTTATTATCTATATACCTTGTATATTCTCTTAATCACATCTAATGAGTAAATAGATAGCTTAATGTTTTCTTTAGCATCTAGGATACTAAAATGAATCTTGGGGAAAAGTTGTGATTGTACACAGAATTGTCCAAATGCTCTTTCCTCTTAAAAGTGAAATTTAAATCTTGCTGCTCATGTATTTTTCTCATACATTTATAATTTATTTCTATGTTCACTATTAGTCAGGGTGTTCATATCAATTGGACAACTTTCTATGAAGGAAAATGTGTTTACGACAAGACTGGCAGAAAATTCTAGCTAGTCCAATTTTGGGGAACTTTCACTTCAATTAGCATGAATGGAAAAAGAATGAGGCCTGCTCTAACTTCCACAATGTAATCCTGAAGTCTCCGATTTTTGTGGTCTAATATTTTCCTTATTAGACACACCAGATGACTAGCATCATTGAGAGAAACCTTTTATCTCCACCTGCTGGAAGCATGAAACATAACTGGGCCCAAGATAATTATTGACATATTCAGAAAGAAAAAATATTTACTCAAATCAGATTTAATATCACCCCTTTTAAACTGTATCCTATGGTACATTATTTCTGGACCTGAATTGATTCACAACCATAAGACTCTTTGTTTTGGGACTGTTTCAAGGTTTATTCTTCTTGTCTATTTCTTTCAAACTTTTAAAGTTGGCCATTACATTTCATCAAAATTGTCAAGCAATTATTTTACAAAGAAAATGATGGAAACCATTAATACTTGGATAATAATGAAATTATGGTCCTTAGGAGAGACATTGGTATAGAAAGACCATGCATGTATCACATATCTTGAGTTAGGAGGAATGTGACGTCCATTGCTTATTATATACAAAGAAAAATGATGCTGAGAATAAAGCCTTAAAAATAAGACATTCGCCAGAACCGGTTTGGCTCAGTAGATAGAGCGTCGGTCTGCGGACTGAAAGGTCCCAGGTTCGATTCCAGTCAAGGGCATGTACCTGGGTTGCGGGCACATCCCCAGTGGGAGGTGTGCAGGAGGCAGCTGATCGATGTTTCTCTCTCATCGATGTTTCTAACTATCTATCTCTCTCCCTTCCTCTCTGTAAAAAATGAATAAAATATATTTTTAAAAAAATAAGACATTAACTGTTTTTTACAAAGAAAAAGAGCCTTCTCCTGGGGTAAACAAAAACAAAAAACCTCCTTTTATTTAGGCTATAACACTGAGTTTTAGCTGCCTTGGGGTGTATAGAAACAGAAAACAGCTGCCTGAGTTCATCTTCTGTTGTATAAAGTAACAGTCACTGTTGATTATTCACTAACTTCCTAAGAAAAAAAATCTATTTTTCTAAAAAACCTTTAGTGCTCTTTCAGATTGTTTAACTATAAGTGAATATAATAGATAATTTAGTAGAAGTCTAAGAGTTCTGTGCAAAGCGAAAATAAATATATATATATATGTAATATGCAAATCAACTGGATGGTGAAACAACCGGTCGCTATGACATGCACTGACAACCAGGGGGCAGACGCTCAACGCAGGAGCTGCCCCCAGCCTGCAGGCCCCAATCACTTGATTGGGGCCTGCGGGGCCAACCTCTCTGGGTCCCTACCCCTGGCCAGCAGGCTCCAATCACCCGATGGGGAACAAGAAACTGGGGATGGGAGGTGGCAGACGTGGGCGGTGCCTGGCCAGGGTAGGTGTGAGCGAGTGCCCCCCCCCCCCCCATCATCCCGCCAGGTCGCCCCACACACAAGGGCAACCTGCAGAAGACCAAAAATGGGAGACTTCCGGCAGCCGGGGAAGATTGGCCCTTGATCACAGGCCAGGCCTAGGGACTCTACCCGTGCACGAATTGTATAAAGAGTATTAAAACAAAGCATTTGCCTTTTGGCTTGATGATATTTAATGATAACAATAATCATTGTAGAAAAACAGGAAAGAAAAGAAAGGAGAAATCATCTGCCAACATTGGATAGTTCCTTTTAAACTAAATACTTTAAGTACTTTTTAAGAAAGTTTCCTAAGAAAATATTTAATATACTAGAATTTTCCCTTTAATATTCCTTCAATCATTGTTGATTGGCATTATGCCATTTTGCCAATTTGATCATATTGAATCCTTGAGACTAGAGAGAGAAACCATCTTCAGCAAATATTTCAGAATTTTCTAAATTGGGCACTTCCTCCAGCATTTCCACAGAACAGTAGAAAATCCCACACTATGCCCTAACCGGTTTGGCTCAGTGAATAGAGCATCGGCCTGCGGACTCAAGGGTCCCAGGTTCGATTCTGGTCAAGGGCATGTACCTTGGTTGCGGGCACATACCCAGTAGGGAGTGTGCAGAAGGCAGCTGATCGATGATTCTCTCTCATTGATGTTTCTAACTCTCTATCCCTCTCCCTTCCTCTCTGTAAAAAATCAATAAAATATGTTAAAAGAAAAGAAAATCCCACACCAGCATATATTTAAATTAACCTGGGTCAGTTTCCTAAGATGTCAGTTTTCTTCTTTAGCTAATTATAAGTAAAAGTGAAAATAAGTCATCACAGTATCACTAATATGCTACTAATAACAGAGCAATGAGACTGCATTTATATTTCCAATATGTACTTACTGAATGATTATCACTTACAAGTGCTATATCTGACACAGCAGAATCATTAGCAATAAAGGTAAATTTACAGTAGTTCACTCTAGAACCAGTAGGTATGTATATTTTTTCTCAAAATTCACTGTCAGTTTTTGTCCTTTAATTAAACAGGACTTGATTAAATATTAATACACAAAGAAGTTATATATCACATTAACTAGCACTCCATAGAGTTCCATACGTATTGGTTGAATGAATGAAAGAACAGGAAGATAAGTTAATCCTGAACTTAACTATTTATAAATTAATCTATCTGATTAAGCTTGATGAAATAAAATGTTGCACATACAGTTAAAATATATACACTTTGAATTGCTTTTGCAATAGTAATCAGTTTGTGCTTGTTCCGTTTAGGTGTCTAATAAATCCCTGTGGAAATATTAGCACTATATTACAACCAACTGTGTTATTATTACAAGTAATAATCTACATTTAAAATCTAAATATGCATTATATTATTCATGGTATTAGAAGTTGATTAAAATGGCTTGTCAGGCTGCGTGTGCCTCCATTCTTTAAGCAACCACTGACATAAAAGCATAAAATTTCTGAGGTGGGGTAGAGGATGGGTGTCACCAATGAACAAAATATATTAATACATTTCTGAAGGGAAGAAAGTAGGAGTGTTTCAGGAATTTGAAGTTTAAAAGCTATACTAAGTAGGTTCTGGAAAAGGTAGAAGTCTTCAGAGGCGGCCCTTGGAAATCAAGACCCCCATCTGCAGGGAGATTAATGAAAGGTCTGTATAAGGGCAACTCTTTCCGCGTTACCCCTCCTTCCCATGCAGGCATAATCAAGCAGCTGGCATTTACCTCCAGCAAAAAAAGCTGACCCTTACACGGCGGAACTCAACAACCTGCCCTGTGAAATCAGGCGTAAGCCTTACAGTGACTGATCCTACAGTCTGAGAGCAGCCTTCCTACTTGATTGATGCCCCTAAAGCAAAGGCTCACTTTCTTTTACCTCACACAGAACTCCCAGTGAGATTTCCAAGTGAGAATCAGTTGTAACTAGGAGGACTTTTATTAACTATACAGTCCCATCTACAAGAGTTACCAGACATCTGAGAAAAGTCGCAGAATGAGATGAAAGGGCCAATATTACAAAAAACTAAAAATTGACCCCAGAGGAAGTGAAGATAATGCAAGCATCATTGATAAAAAAATAAAATGAAAACCTGGAGGGGAGAACATAAACTCTTATTTCTGAATACATTCAGAAATATTCAGGAAGTTATTACATCTGCAAAACAAGAAAATAATTCTATGAAAATGAAATAATCAAAGGATAATAGCATGTTCATGGAGATTAAAATAAGGACTAAATTTAAAATTATGGCTAAAATTAAAATGAAAACTGCCCAGCAAGCTTATAGAGAAAACGGTCCAGATTGGAACTGAGGAGGGCCAAAATTTCGCCACCCCAAGATATGTCTTTTGGGGATTTAAGGTGGGTATTAAGAAGCAAAAGACTCAGCTAAAACTTTAGCCCTCCTGCCTTACCTGCCTAAAGGAATTCAGGAAGGGAACCTTAGCACATATGAATTAAATGTGGCAGACAGAAAGCATAATCTATTTGTTTAACTTTCTTCTCTGTCCAATTGTTTCTGGGTGGCCCAGCAATAATTTATTTACCATATGTTTGTTCTTTCTATTTACCTGTATATCATCTACTTTCCTTTTGAAATTCCAGAGCCCACTTCCTTCTACTTTGTACAAAATGGCATAAAAACCCTATGTATCCAAAGCATATTCAGATCTCATATCTTATGGCATCCCCAAATGTACATTCTTAATAAATTCTGCACATTGTCTCCTGTTAATCATTCTCTGTTGATTGGATTGTTAGCCCAGCTAGAAGAACTTAGAAGGTGGGAGGAAAATTATTTTTGAATACAATAACAGAACACTCTAGGAGAGTACTTTCCGCTAATGGGTGTAAGTTATAATAAATTTATTTGACAAAGAATGGAGTTGGCATAATCCTTCCTAATGACCCTTATATTATCAGGTATCTACCTCTCACCAACATATCTCAGGGGAAGGTGATCCCAAATCCAGGTCCAGCTGCTTAAGCCAACCTCCACATGTCACATCCCTGGTACATTTATTGGTCCAAATTTGGTATTTTTTTGAAGATGGCTCAATCAGACTGAAGAACTTATTAAGCTGAAGGAGAAGTTCCTCTCACTACTGTTGTAATTAAAGTAAGGATCCATAATTACTACCAGCAGCCATGTTGCCTCAACTAGAGGAGTAGTGCTAAGATGAAGGGGAACATGGGACAGCAGAGTTGAGAGGCAGTGAGAACATAGGTTGGATGACATCTCTGAGCAGCTATGTCCCTAGTTTTCTACTCATATTACATAATAAATGTACTTATTGCTCAAAGCAGCGTGAATCAAGGTTTGTTGTGACTTGCCAGCAAAAGCTGTATAACTTCAGGGTCACTACTTAAGTGGAATACAAATACCCTTAGAATTGTGCCCTGGGTCAACTCCGCCTAGAATGTTAAAGTCAAGACCAGGGCAGGCACAAGAAACTCATTTGATCTCAATCACAGTCTTTAAAAAATATGTGATGACAAATTGATCTTAAAGCTAGAAGACATCCAATTAGTTCAAGCATCTCTGTGTATATCCAGTGCTACCCAGAGCAACAAAAATCCTTGTTCAAGGAAAGCTCTTAAATAGATCAGATTCTTTTATTTTACCAGAAACTAAAGCAGCTGTGAGGACCAAAGAACATGCCAAGATTTGTGCTGTAGATTGAGAGTACATATATCCTGCTTGTCACAGAGTGGGACAAAAGCTAGATAATACTTTATCTAAGTATTAGGACTTTCTCAGTGCTTCTGTGCTAATCTCCAGCATCACAGAACCCAACTAAATTTAAATCAGTAATGTCATCAGGAAATCATCTCTGACCACAGGAGGACTATACTCAAGCCAAATAAAGTAAAATTACTTCATGTTCTTGAATCAGGCAACATGTGTATGTATAAAAACATTAATTTCACAAAGTAAGATGCTCACAAGTGCATGTATAAGCACATAGACGAGTATGCACACATACACACAAAATCTTTGATTTAACACGCATATGCAAATCCTTACTAAATTTTATTTTAAGGAGACTTTTTTTTCTCCTTCATAATTGTAAATTCCTTGAATTTCAGTCCACTTTAGACAGCAACACAAGGTCTAAAAATCTGTCCTTACTCCTATTTTTATTAAAGTTGAGGAAAGAGCATAATATGCTTATATACATAGTTGAACCCAGTCAAATCAGTCCTGAGACTTATTAGTGCATGAAGCTGTTGACACAAGGCTCAGTGCAAGGCCCTGACCTTTGCACTTCCACCATGACCTCAGGGAGGAGACCTGCTCATCTCACCCCAACCTTCACAACTGGAATGATGTCAGATCAGGCTGCTGTATTTTAAAGTATCTGTTAGCTCAAATGAAAGCTATTTACTTTGCCTGTTATTGTTAATTCCTCTCAGTTTTCATTCCAGGACCTCCAAACAGTCAAATCTACTCTATTTCTGTAAAAACAAAATATACCCTAAATCCTTCAAAGTTTACAGCTGAAATCTGTACAGCCAAAATGTTTTTAAGTAAAAAGAGTGTTAAGTATTAAGACAAAAGACTGGCTAACTTATTAGATATCAGGACTTTTTAAATGTTTAGAATATTAAATTATCATTTCCAGCAATTACCTTAAGTTCCACGAGAGCAGTTTCAAAATCTCTAGTCATTTAGGTGAAAGTTGTATACAAAAGCATCCAACTTTATTCCCCCCTGCCTTTAAGGTTGATTTTGATTATAAACACAGCTTTAAAAGGAAGCTTTAGGCCTTCTAAATCCCATTCCTGGGTCATAGTAAGCAACCTCTGCCCTCAAACTCCATTCTTTACTGAAATCCAGTCTCCAAGTTTTGAATCCAACCAGTGAAAAGGAAAAGACCATATCAAATTACTCAAAGTATTTAAAGGAACTGAGAGAAATGGAAACATTTGGGGGAGGTGGGCCTATTAAAAACAGCCAGTGGAGAGAAAAGGGCAATTTTCCCCTGTAAGACTGTGCTGGTGTATTTTATTGTGCTAAGTTGCCTTCTTTGAATAAAAGATAGTAAATGTGTTGATACCATTTGTTAGGGTAGTCTTATCTCAACAAAGGGTAGGCATTCAGGGTCTAAAGTTTCTGAATCTCAGCAACATTAAACAGGGCTTTAAAAAGAACTTTCCATTTGAAATACAGAATAAATGGATTCACACGGCACGGATTTTATTGTAGACCAACCTAATTTTCACATTTCCCTCTCCATAACAAGCAAGTCGTTTACTCTCTGCACCCTAATGGAAAGAAAACAAGGGTTTCTTTGTTTGTGTACATTAACTCCATGCTGTAAAAGTCATTCAGTCAAGCTTCACTATACTTTCACCTTTAAACCTTAACCTGACTTGTAACAATATTTGTAGCGTCTAAAATTACACTGGTTGAACCCAGACGGAGTTAATCACCCTTCACTGTCTCAGTGAAAAGTATAATGACCTACCATTTAATGTGAAGCCATTAAAATGCTAGAAGGAGCAGGAATTCAGATCGCGTGTTTATAAATACCTCGCAGACATGAATCCATACATTCAAACCACCAGGACAGTTTTCATATGGCACTCGTTTAGAGCACCAGATGTAAAGGAATGACTGCTGTACACTCAGAGCCAGAAGTGTCCATTCTGCTGTCTTATGTGGGGCACCGTATACTTTTCATACTGACACAAATTAATTCTAATAAGTTCCATCTGTAACTAAACAAAGGAAATTCAAATCAAAGTGGGTAATTAATGATAATCTTTCCTTTCCCTAACTACTGTTGCTTCCCCCACCTGACAAATCCATCACCAAGATCATTCATTTCTACCTGCAAGGGCTAATCCAAATCCTTGCATCAGAACTGCTCTGTAGACCAAATTCAGAGGGCCCATTCTCATCACCCTTGGGGCCTACGCTCCAGGGCTGGTCACATCAGCAAGAATCATGCACCTGAAAAGGAGCAACACAGACCCGAGACCACTTCTCTCCATCTCCCTGGCACTACCCCAAATCAAGCCACCATCAACCCCTGTCTGTAGCATCCTCCTAATTGTCCCTCCATTTTCTCTCCTGCCTCTATAACCCATTCCTCCAGAGCATGCTAGTAACCTTTCCATGTTTAAAGCAGATCACAGTACTCTTGAGCTTAATAGGACCTAAATTCACTTGAAATAAAAATAAAAATAAATCCTTACTAGGCCCTTCAAGTCCCTAAATTAGAGAGTGAAAAGTAACTTTTAGTAATTAACATGGCAACTCTGGCTGGGCAATATGGGTAGAGAGAACCAGGAAATCAGGCTGTAGGGGGGCTACCTGAAGGGGTAGCCTCAACCCAGTGCCCAGTGACAGCTTCCAAATGCAAGGGAGAGTCTGAAGTTATCAGACCATTTAATTTTTCAAGAGAAGCTAGAAATCTGGATTTTTATGTGAAATCTCAATTTTTAAATGTTGCCTAAAAATTTTTAAACAAAATAAAATAAACCACCTCTGCCAATTGGCACAGGAGGCTGTTAAGTGATGACATTTTACAACCATATCCCCGCTATCGCCATACTTGGCCAAACTGTTCCTTCTGTTCCTCTAATTAGCCAAGCTTTTCCTACATCAAAACCTTAGCACTTCTTCCTCATGGTTTCCTACATTCATCCTTGTCCCTTCAATCTCAGCTCAAGTGTCTCCTCTTCAAATTTTTCTCTGACTATTTTATCTAAAGCAAATCCTCCCCACAAGTGATTACCCCATCTCCCTTGATTTTTCTTAAAGTATATCATTTTCATGGAAGAGGATTTGACCAGTTCACACTGGTATATTTAGTCTGTAAGCAATAGCTTTTCTGATGTATTAATAAAACACACTTCAATAGAAATCAATACAAAAAACGCTGAACTGAGCCAGTGAGACAAACACACACACAACTTTCAAGATTCATTCCTTCATAAAATCATATTGGCCGACTAATTGGTCACTGCTTGATCTCTAAATATCTACAATTTTCTTTACAAGAATACAGAAAAATACTATTTGTGTGCACACAGATACATATTATATATATATATATATAGAGAGAGAGAGAGAGAGAGAGACATATATATGTATATATCTCTATATACATATGTATATGTATATATATGCACATGCATGTTTATATGTGTATGATTTCCATAGAAACAGGTTAACAGGCAGATAGACATTAAGGGGTAGCTCAATGTAATTCTACCAGATGGGCTCTTTTGATGAGTATCTTCATGTAGATGTAAGGCAGTGGTTCCCAACTAGAGGCATTTTTTTAGCTTAAGAGGCCTGGCAATGTCTGGAGACATTTTCCCCTGTCACAACTGGGAGGATGCTATCGGCATCTAGTGATACAGGCCACGGAGGCTACTAAACATCCTATGAGGCACAGGAAAGCCTCCATAAAAAAGAATATTATGACTCACAATGGCATTAGTGCCAAGCTGAAAAAACCCTGATGTAGGGTTTTCTCTTTCCCTCACTCCAACTTTGTCAAAAAAAAGTAATAGCCACTCCACAGTTTGTTTGGGGGGAGGTAGGGGATAATTTTAAATTTGGTTCTCAACATCGGCGTAATTTTTTAAAAAGTATTGATTGTTACACCAATTAGAAAGAATAAATGCACCCCTATATTCATAGCAGCACAATTTACAATAGCTAAGATTTGGAAACAGCCTAAGTGCCCATCAGCAGATGAGTGGATTAAAAAACTGTAGGGCAGTGAGGGCATGTGCTGGGTGGTGGGAGTGGCTGGGGAGAGGTCAATGGGGGGAAAAGGAGATTTTTGTAATACTTTAAACAATAAAGAATTTAAATTTAAAAAAAAAAAGACCTGTAGCACATATACACAATGGAATACTACACTGTTTTAAAAAAGAAAGAACTCTTACCATTTGCAACAGCATGGATGGACCTGGAGAGCATTATGCTAAGCGAAATAAGCCAGTCAGAGAAAGATAAGTATCACATGATCTCACTCCTATGTGGAATATAATGAGCAACATAATCTGATGAACAAAAATAGATCCAGAGATAGAAGCATTGATCAGACCGTCAAACCTCACAGGGAAGGCAGGGGAGGGTGGGTGTGTGGGAGGGAGGGAGAGTGAGGATAAGAGATCAACCAAAGGCCTTAACCGGTTTGGCTCAGTGGATAGAGCGTCGGCCTGCGGACTCAAGGGTCCCGGGTTCGATTCTGGCCAGGGGCATGTGCCTTGGTTGCGGGCACATCCCCAGTAGGGGGTGTGCAGGAGGCAGCTGCAGCTGCAGCTGATCAATGTTTCTCTCTCATCCATGTTTCTAACTCTATTCCTCTCCCTTCCTCTCTGTAAAAAATCAATAAAATATATTTAAAAAAAAAAAAAGATCAACCAAAGAACTTGTATGCATATAAGCATAACCAATGGACACAGTCAATAGTGGGGTGAAGGCCTAGGCTGGGGGGTAGGGGCGGGCTGGGAGAGGACAATGGGGAGATAAAGGGGACATACTTTCAACAATAAGAATTTTAAGAAAACAGGTACAGAATAGTCATGGGGATGTAAAGTACAGCATAGGAAATGTTGTCAATAATATTATAATAGCTATATATATTGTGTTAGATCAGGGGTGGGCAAACTTTTTGAATCGAGGGCCACAATGGGTTCTTAAACTGGACCGGAGGGCCGGAACAAAAGCATGGATGGAGTGTTTGTGTGAACTAATATAAATTCAAAGTAAACATCATTACATAAAAGGGTACGGTCTTTTTTTTTTTTTTAGTTTTATTCATTTCAAACACGGCCCACGGGCCGTAGTTTGCCCACGGCTGTGTTAGATGGTACTAGATTTATCAGGATGATCACTTTGTAAGTTATATAAATGTCCAATCACTGAGTTGTGCACCTGTAACTATACTATACCTCAACTCTAATAAAAAATTTAAAAATATTTTTTAAAAAGTATTGTTTCCTCTGACATAGAGCATGTAAGTTGCATAAAGGACCAGAATAAAGCCTTTGTTGTTGTTTTTATTTTTATTTCCACTCAGTACAGTGCCTGGTCTTTTCAAAGCCTTTAATAAGTGAATAAATTACTCTAGTAGCAGTAGATTATTATTTTATGCTTCACATTGGCTATGTCTTTAATCGTTCACCCCAGTAAATGAAACACTCCGGTTGAATTACAAGACACTGCTTTGGGTCTTAGGCATATATATATATAGGTCAGGAAGAAATCCTCCTTGCCCTCAATTGATTCAAAATCTGACAATGGAAACAAACAAAAAGCCCTACACAATATAATTCATGTAGTCTTACAGTAGAGGTGTGCACGGACTCCTACAGCAGCAGAGAAGGGCCAATTCACCTAGACTTGAAGAACTGGGAGATGGGGTAGAGGGGATGGAAGTCCAAAATGCCCTCCTAGACACAATGCCTGACCTGCCTCAGATGTGCTGAGGACTAACCAGGCAGAGGGGCAGGAGGAAGAAACAGCCCTTTGAAAGATGAGTCTTGAGAATTCGGAAAGAGAAAGTATGTTAGCATAGCAGGGTAAGTGGGTGGCTGCTTTGAAAATGAGAAGAGGCACACATATTGGGGCCCTAATAGGTGGACATAATGAATTTCTGTCGTAGTAGACATTGGGCCAGGCCTCTTTGTTTCCTCCCCACTCTGAGATTCTGTGAGCCTATAATTTCTTCATTCAATTACCTCATTTATAGGCCTGCCCTTAAACATCTTTCTTCATAACTGCTTTTGTCACACTTGTTTCCAGGAAGTCTTTCTGAACCTGTATAGCATGAATTAACACTTTAATTTCAAAATGAGAAAGCTTGTAATTACAAAGAGCCAGTCTTACCTAAGATCACACATCAGTGCTCAGGCAACCTGGGGTCCTTTGGACGAGGATTTTGTCTGAATAATTTTATATTTTCAGTGTTTATCCCAGATAACTTTATATAGTGATTACTCAGCAAATATTTGTGAAACCAAATTATAACCTGAATCTACTCCAGACCCCATAATTTTTATAAATCAATAGTGCATATTAAAATTGTAATTTTTCATTACATGTACTTTTCTTTTTTTCTTTTTTTTTTAAATCCCTACTCAAGGACAGGCTTAGAGAGAGGACAGAAGAGAGTGAGGGAGAGACAGAGAAAGAGAAACACCAATGTGAGAGAGAAACATTAATCAGTTCCCTTCCATATGCTTCCTGACTGGGGATTAACCCTGCAACCCAGGTATGTGCCCTCAGTAGGAATCGAACCAGCAACCATTAGGTCAGTGGTTCTCAACCTTCTGGCCCTTTAAATACAGTTCCTCATGTTGTGACCCAACCATAAAATTATTTTCGTTGCTACTTCATAACTGTAATGTTGCTACTGTTATGAATCGTAATGTAAATATCTGATATGCAGGATGGTCTTAGGCGACCCCTTTGAAAGGGTCATTTGACCGCCAAAGGGGTCGCAACCCACAGGTTGAGAACCACTGCATTAGGCGCACCAGACAATTCAACCAACCAAGCCACTCTGGCTAGGCTTCTTCTTTTCTTAATGTTAACTTTGTCTATTCAACAAATGTTACTGAGCTCCCACTATGTGCTAAGTGTGTGGCAACTATTGGAGGTACTTAGTTCTATAAAACAGCCATGGATCATTCCTCACAGAGATGTGAAACTATTGTAAAGATCAGGACATAAATAATCCTGAAGCTGAGAATGTGTTTTGAATAAGAGTACACAGTGCTAGCCTAGTGATTGAGTGTCAACCTATGAACCCGGAGGTCATGGGTTCAATTCCCACCCAGGGCATATGCCCGGATTGTGGGCTTGATCCTTAGAGTGGATCAAGCCTGCATGCTTGATGTTTCTATCTCTCTCTCCGATCCTCTCTGGAATCAATAAAAAAAATCTATTTTTAAGAGTACACAGTGCCTGTAAGTGCATCCATGAGTAAGGAAGGTATGTGCCCTGATGGAAAATCAAACCAGCAGTGACAAGCATATTGAGACTTAATACAAATAACAATAAAGGTGGATGTGCCACAGGCAATCCAGTAGCAACATTACAAAACAGACTGCTCCTTTGGCCATGAAACCAAAAGCCTACACCTCTCCCTGCCCTCTTCAAAGTTCTTCTGATATTAGCATTGCTAATTAGCACTTAATTAGCATTAGTACCAGTACTCCAATATTCAGTTGCTTTCCCAGAAAATGTACTCATATGAAGAGATAAAATAAAGTGATATTTATAATCTACATGTGTGTTAAGGTTTAAAAGAGTTCTATATGTAAATGTGAGGTACTGTGAAATTCAAATGATGTCTTTATTGATAACCTAAGAAGTACTGTATTTACAATTTGTCCTATCAATATGTGGTAGGCAGTTACACAGACATGGGCTGAGCAAGGATTATAGGCCAGTACAGAAGGTCACCAGGAAAAGCTCTAGATGCCTAGCAACAGGCATTGTAGGGTGGGACCTCACCCCCAGGAGGACCTTTCTTCCCCTAGCATATAGCTGGTCATGCTGTTTGGACCCCTAACCTTTAGGTCCCTAGAGATAGCATCTAGGCCTCAGTTGTATTTCAGCTCCAGGCCCAGAAAAGCAGTAAAAGCAGATAAGCAAGGTCATGGCTGATCTCAGCACAAGCTGCATGGCACTGACCAATCAATCAGTGGAGACCTAGACACTGAAAAGAACACACCTGGACAGCTGCTTAATATCCTATTGAGATCTTCCCCTGGGACCTCCCGTAAAATCTCCACCCTTAAAACCCTTAGAATGGAGGGCCCAGTGCACTCTCTCCCTGGAGCAAGCCCCAGCCTTTCCTTTTCTCCGCCCCCCTCCCCACCCCCACCAGGCTTCCTCACTCCCAAGCTCCTAGGGCACTTCCTTTGCTTCAATAACTTGTTTCCTCCTCCCATTTCTTCTATCAATTACTTCTTCCGCTGCTGTGATTTGCCAAATAAATGTTTTCTTATACTCTGAGTCTTGGCTCTGAATTCTTTCCTAGCCAGAACTCAAGTACCAAGGTTGCTGAACCCAGGTGGGGCCTGACTCCACTGGTCTAACACCTGGTGTTGTTCCTGCCACCTACAACAAATAGGCAGTTTTATATCATCTTACTAAACACACACACACACACACACACACACACACACACACACTAGGTCTCAGCAACTTAGTATTGGTTTGAACCCTGAGTTCATTTCTATATCACCTTTTTGGACTTCAAACTTATACTTATTGAATATTTTTTATGAGGAAAATAATGCCTTTTTCACCATTTAATCTCAAAACTCTTTGAGGTAGATATTACTAGTACCCCCAATTTACAGATGAGGCAACTAAGGCCTAGAAAAATATGAGTAATATAATCAAGTTCACTCAGTTCACTGATGTGATAACTATATTTTCTTATTTTCTGCATTCTTAATGCTCTGGCATATGGAGCTCTCTGACAAAGAAACTGCCTCTCCTGGGCCAGCCACTTCCTAGATAGAGATGGCAAACATTTGCCCTAGAGCGCTCTCTTCAAAACAAATCAACCCATCCAAAGCCCATTCACTGACTACCCTCCACCATCAGGCACTTACACTCCAGGGGGCAATATTTCTTTGTCCTAATCACCCAGGCTCTGGACAACTAGGGACCATCCCCGAGACCACACCTCGCTGGATTTATTGAAACTATCCAATCCTAAACCTGCTCAGCTTGCACACCTTGCCTCAAGTTTTCTGTCCCATAAAAACTACAACAAAGGATTTTGCCCAAGCTTTCCTCCCCTCTTTCTGTCTCCCAACCCACCCCAAGCAGACCCTGAGGCCTCCCATGTGGCCCTGCATGGTATCCTGTGCGCCTGTCTCTTGGGATCTGTAGGAACTTCTTCCTTCACAACAGTCATTCCCCTGTCTGTCCCCTGCATGTCTTACCACACCTGATTACCACAAATCCTGGGTACATATCACAACTGCAAGTGATGTGCCAAGATTAGAGAGGACAGACAGACACACAGAATGGGATAAGTATTGATTAAGTGAATGAATTACTTTAGGTGCTGAAATTTTACCCACCCTGTAATTTTTTTAAATGACACTGAATCTCCCAATGCCAGTGACTCATCTAAAACTCCAGTTCATGCTGAAACCGGTTTGGCTCAGTGGATAGAGCGTCGGCCTGCGGACTGAAAGGTCCCAGGTTCGATTCCGGTCAAGGGCATGTACCTGGGTTGCGGGCACATCCCCAGTAGGAGCTGTGTAGGAGGCAGCTGATCGATGTTTCTCTCTCATCGATGTTTCTAACTCTCTATCTCTCTCCCTTTCTCTCTGTAAAAAATCAATAAAATATATTTTTAAAAAAATAAAAATAAAAAAATAAAAATAAAACTCCAGTTCTTCTAACACAGTATTAAAGCTCTAATTTGGTTTTTGGTTTCTTGAAGAAAAGATTTAAATAATAAAAAGGGGAGCTGGATACATTGTTTTGGATTCAGAAACCATATTTAAAGTGTGAAGTTTGTTACTAGTAAATCTCTACCTTCCCTTCGAATTTACCCAGATTAGCCTAATTCTTCTCCATTCTTGACACTTTGCAATATTTGTCCCCACCCCACCCCACACTCCAAATGAAAATTTCCATACCCTAATGCTAAAGAGCTGAACTTCAAGTAAAAGATCTATAATCTGATTAACATAATTCACAGTAAATTGCAAATCTCTTAATCCTCTTAAGAGTATTCCTTTTTTTCTTTTTTTTTCTTTTTTTTTTTTTGGTAGGGGAGCAACCTGATATAGTACTAATTGTCGGTATTTTTGTACAGCATAAACAATATATTTTGCTTTATAGAAATAGAAGTGGCTATCACATTGGCATGGCAATCTGCCCAGAAATCTGTTTCCAACCTGTCAAATTAACCCTAAATTTTCTCTTAACAGCATTCACACTTCTTTTGATTTAGTTTGTTTATTTTTTTGTTGCTGTTGTCATTTTTGTTTTTCAATCTCTGGTAAGCGGTCTTAAAGTTTGGATTCTCTGTAGGGTTATTTTTCCCTTTGTGGCTGATAAATCAAGGCCTATACCAAGCAATTATCATAAAAACTAGTTTCTTTTTTTAAAAAAAAGTCTTGATAAAGACTACCAATCAGAAAAACAATGATAAAAACAACATAACAACACTTACATAAATACTAAACGTATCAAACATGTTTTAAACATTTCACATATTTTTTAACATTCACAGCAACCCTATGAGATAGGTACCAAAATTATTTCCATTTTACTTATAAGGAAATGGAAAACTGAAATAACCTATTAAAGTGAAATGGATGGTTATCAGTGAAGTCAGATTTCACACGCAGGTGTTTGAACTCTGAAGCCCATTACCTACAATCACTACTCTCCACTGTAGCATTTTCAGCTGTTTTCAACTCATGGCATACATACACTAATTATTAACATTCTACACACACCGAAAAATATATTCTTTGCTGATCTGAAAAAAAGGTATAATTTTGATTCATTCACATGGGATGGATATTGTTGTATTGGCTGTTGTCATTTTTTTTTTAATCCTCACCGGAGTATATGTTTTCATTAATTTTAGAGAGAGAGAAAAGGAGAGGAAGAGAGAGAGAGGAACTTCAACATAGAGAGAAACATTGATCTGTTGTCTCCCATGCCCACTCCAACCAGGGACCAAACCCGAAACCTGGGCATGTTCTCTCACCTGGAATCAAACCCACAATCTTTTGGTGCACGGAATGATGCTCCGACCAACTGAGCCACACCAGTCAGGTTGTTGTCAATTTTTTACTTGACAATCTAAGGGAAAAGAGGTCAGTGCCCCTGACAAAATACTCAGGTATTGCATATTTTAAAATTTGGAGGACACGCCTATTGAAAATTGCTGCTCTACTGAAAGACACACTGACCAGGAAAACCTTATAGACAGATAACCCAGCTCATTGTGTTGTTCCTAGGTTAAAAACAACAGAATTTAAATTCTGGAAGTGGGCCAAATACCAGCTGTTTCAATTCCTACATAGTAATGATTAAAAAAAAAAAAAAAAAAAAAACCTAGCTCATGCATGGCATGGTAAAAAGCTACACGGTAGCAATTTCAAAGCCAGCAGCAACCACCATGTTTGAAGCCTAGTCATTTTTTCCCCTCATCCTACTACAGAATACAGAAAAATCACAGGGAAATCTACGAACTCCAAGCCAAGGTAGACTTCCAAAGTCCTATTTGATCCATTTTGTAGGCTCTAGTAAAAAAGAAAGAGGAAAACATAACTATTGAACACCCCATTCATAATTATTTCAAAATTTGGTGCTTTACAATAATTTCTACCACAAGCTGTCCCAAGACTTTTGCTTTAAAAAAACAAACAAACAAACAAAAAACAAAACAGGATAGATTATCATATTTGGCAATTATGGGTTTTTTCTTCTTTCCATTTTTCATTTGTTTCTAAAAGGATACAAATTTACCCAAGTATATGAGGAAGTATAATCCCTTATATAACTCCAGTCAAACAAAATAAAGAAATCCATGTACTGAATCACTTCTTAATTCACCAAATGAGCTATGTGCTGATTGTACAGTCTGAAAGGAGACGTAGGTAAGCAAATGCAGCACAGCATGACTATGGGTAAGGTCACAGTTATACAATGCTAAGGAAACACGTAGGAAGTACATCAATTCTACAGTGGGTGGTTGGAAGGGGCAGCTAAGGTTTTCTGGCGGAGGAGATACCTGAATAGATTCATTAGGCCAAACAGGAATTAGTATGAAAAATAGGGAAGGAAAAAGGAGAGAAAGAAATGGGGCTAGACAGTTTTCCCAAACAAAAGTAGCATTCAGTAAAATTTAGAGCACTTAGCAGCATTTAGAAAAACCAGAGTGTTATTGGAGGATATTGGAAGTTGGTTCAAGGCAGGGAACCCTAATTAGGCAGGTGTGCAATATAATCAAATCAGTAATACCACTACATCCAAACATGAAGTACTTGCCAAAATAAACTGATGAAAAAAATGGATCCAGAGACACAGAAGCATGGGACAGACTGTGGAATGTCAGAGGGAAGGCAGGGGTGGGTGTGTGGATGGAAAGAGATCAACCAATGAACTTATATGCATATATGCATAACCCATGGACACAGACAATAATGTGGTGAAGGCCTAGGGCTGGGAGGGAGGGCGGTCAATGCGGAAAAAAGGGAACATCGGTAATACTTTCAACAATAAAGGTAAGTTTAAAAAACAGAAATAAAATAAATCATACGTAATGTTTCTATGGTTCACAAAGAAGGAAGAGTCTTTCCATGGAAGGGAATGGAGAGTAGAAATAGTTATGGTCCCAGGGACAATAAAGATCAACATAGGCAAATTAGCTACTAAGTCCTCATTCTCTTAAAGGCTGCAGTTATCAACAACAGAAATAATTTCAAAATAAACATGGAAATGATGGCTGCCCTTTCAAGTGCTGAAAAATCCACTATTATTGCCAAGCTATTTTGTCAGAACATCAGATAATGCTCATGTTGAGACATGCCTCCCGTGGACAATGAAATGTTGGTGATGGTTTCCAGCTTCAAATGAATCATCTCTCCTTGCTCAGGGCACATTACTGCTCCTGACCTCTTCCCTTGCCCGTGCCTTGACCTTCTTCCACTCAGACATTATTCCCTGCCTCATGCCTGTGAGCATCTCATATTATTTGTGAGCTATGGCTCCAGAATTTAGCATGAGGAAGGCCCCACTGATAGATGTCTAACATGAGAAATGCTCCTAATGATCCCCAGTGGGACTGCCATCCTCCTCCAGTAGGATGAGACGTTCAAAGACAAAAAGAAATTCTATGCACTTTATAGTGAGAGATAATGAATAGACATTTCTACACATACGTGTGTTTTACTTTGATTTAGCAAGAAATGACCAGTTTTGCTTATTTTAAGAGAGTTAACAGAAGTTTCTTCATACTGTTAGCTTTGCAATATAACTTGAACACCTGAGTAAATTATACCATTTCTATGTTGCTTAAAGAAATCCTCCAAATGTTATTTTAGAAATGTTTATGAATTATGCACAAGATTTCCTCACAGAAATGCTAGATTTGCTCTTGAAAACTGTGCATAAATCAATATTTTGTAAATTAAATAATATTTCTCACTGACAAATTATTTCAGAGATGCTTTATTTTCATTACTGGTTAATATTCAATTGGCCGTGATTACTGACCCTTCAGATTAAGCTTCTTTCTTGATAATATTTGTGAAATAGCTAATGATCTATAAACAAATAATAAACAAATAAGGGAAACTGGATATTACAAAAGATCCTGCAATAAATTCTTGCAGAAGTAAGGGTTTCTTTGCAATTCAACCACATCCTCACTTTTCTTTATTTATATTTCCTCAGATTTCCTTAATGTATTTTCTCAGCCAGCAATTTATCTGCAGCACAGTGGTGTGCCTCTTAATAGCAATCAGTAAACCTTCAGTAAACTGTCTTTGTTAATAATTTCTCTTCTTATTCAAGAATATATTTATTTATTCAGTTCATCAGGGACTCTTAGCTCATCAACCGGCTTGTGGCTTTGTTTTCTTTGTTTGTTAGCTTTGGGACAAAAGAATCAACATAAACAGTCAAATGATCAGTTTTTGCCTGGCTCAACAAATATAATTTGTAAAATGTAAATAGCTCCCAATAAAGGCAGAAGCTTTAGGTTAAATAAATAAGCCATTATCCTACTGTGTTGTTACTAGTTAAATACAGTAGATGGCCAAACATCAGAAAAAGTAAAAGCTTCTAAAATGTTAGAGATACAGAAAGTGAGGAGATACTGATGTATTTCGAGTAGGAATGAGCAGCAACAGATAGGTCAGTCCTCTGTGGGATGCACAGTGTAATGCTACAGCCACTAAATAGTTACCTCGATGCCACCTTTGGCTTATTATTATTGTTGCTGTTATTGTTATTTTAGATTCAATTGCTCCTATGTATCAGTTGGGAGATTTTACTTAAAAATACGGATTTATTCCTTCTCTTGAAAACTCTGAAAGTCTGTCTATATTGGGCCCATATTTCTCCATGGCAGCATCCACTCAGCCAAACTATTATAGCTCCTTCCTTATACACCATTTCTGTTTTCAACCATTATAAAATCTTATCAGAGGAGAAAATCAGATTCTCACAAATTCTATTTTGTTTATCTTCCCTGCCAAGAATTATGACTTTAAGGGCAGTTCTAAGATGGAAAATTAAGGTGGAAAGATAATTACCTATTTTCTTACCAAAATACATAAAGAATTCATACAACTCAACAAAAGAAGACAAACAATCCAATTTAAAAAATGGACAACAGACCTGACTAGACACTTCTCCAAGAGAACATACAGATGTCCAATAGACATAAAAAAAAAATGGTCAATGCCATCTAATCATCATAGAGATGCAAATTAAAACTACAGTGAGGTAAAAAGGCTAGAGGACAACAAAGATGGCGGCATAGGTAAACACCTGAACTTGCTGCCGTGCACAACCACATTAAAACTACAACTAAAAGACAAAACGAATATCATCCAGAACCATGGGAAGGCTGACTGAGTGGAAATTCTACAACTGGAAGGAAAGAGAAAAGCACATTGGAGCGGATAGGATGTGCAGAGGTGCGGAAGTGCAGAGGTATGGAGGTGCTCGAAAGGGGCTGGCAGCTGGGTACGCTGTTGTCTTTTTCAATCGGGAGGGAGATACAAGATCCCGACTGCTCTGAACTCCAGTTCCAGGTGAGAATCTGGGGACCCAGACTCATAAGGAGAGAAACTGGACTGTCTGGCATCGGGCAGGAACGTGAGGGCAGCTTTCTCTCAGAGGTGCTTGTAGCAGTCATTGTTCCTGCACGGGGCCGCGAGACACAGAGACCCAGGGACCTATCATGGCAGGGCTGACAGGAAACCATTGCTGTTTGCTCTGCCTTGGTGACTCCCTGAGACCCCGCCCCACCCAATTTACAACCCCACCCAAGCTGTGCACAGAGGCTTTTGCATACGAATGGTCTGGCCTTTCTCTGCCTAAAAACCTGTCAAACTGCAGCTGGGTCAGAGAACCCCAGAGCTTCCAAAAGAAGGCCTAAGGCTTGTCAGCAGTCTGCATCGCTTCACAGCTGGGCCTCATCTGGGCACCTCCAAACCCCAAACAAAGAGGAGGAATCTGCAGATCTCTCTGTAGCTCCTGCTGGGTGGCCTCAGGCAGTGGCTGACTTTGCACCTCCTTGAAGGTCCAAGAGCTAATGTACCCAGAGGTCAGAGTGAGAACATCCAAATTACAACTCTTCACATCCATAAGAGACACACTCACGGGGCAGACTCAGTGAGCACCAAAGCCTCACTGAAGCAAGTCCTGCCCCATAAGGGTGTCTCCAACACAGAAGTGCTCCCATTGTAGACACAACTGGTCCTCACAGACAATTGGCCTGGAGGTCAATTCCACCCAGTGATACCAACAGCAATCAAAGCTTAACTACAACAAGACTGTGCACACAGCCCACGAAGGGGTGCACCAAGAGTGTCCACCTCAGGTAATTAGGGAGGCTGAGCCACTAGGCCCAATAGGACATCTAGCACACAAAGCCACTCTATCAACACAGGGAAGCAGCCAAAATGTGGAGACAAAGAAACAGGTCACAAATGAAAGAAATGGAGGAAAGCAAACTACTGGATATAGAGTTCAAAAGCACAGTTATAAGGTTTTTCAAGAATCTTCTAGAAACCTCCAAGAAATATAGTGAGACCCTCAAGGATATGAATAAGGACCAATTAGAAAATAAGTATACACTGACTGAAATAAAGAATAATATACAGAGATCCAACAGCAGACTAGAGGATCCCAAGAATCAAGTCAAAGATTTGAAATACGAAGACGTAAAAAATACCCAACTGAAAAAGCAAAAGGAAAAAAGAATCCAAAAATATGAAGATAGTGTAAGGAGCCTCTGGGACAACTTCAAGAGTACCAATATCCGAATTATGGGGGTGCCTATAAGAAGAGAGAGAGCAAGATATTGAAAACCTATTTGAAGAAATAATGACAGAAAACTTCCCCTAACTGGTGAAAGAAATAGACTTACAAGTCCAGGAAGCACAGAGAACCCCAAACAAAAGGAATCCAAAGAGGACTACACCAAGACACATCATAATTAAAATGTCAAGAGCAAAAGACAAAGAGAGAATCTTAAAAGCAGCAAGAGAAAAACAGTTAGTTACCTAAAAGGGAGTACCCATATGACTGTCAGCTGATTTCCCAACAGAAGTTTTGCAGGCCAGAAGGGAATGGCAAAAAATATTCAAAGTGATGAATAGCAAGAACCTACAGCCAAGATTACTCTACCCAGCAAAGCTATCATTTAGAATTGAAGGTCAGAGAAAGAGCTTCACAGATAAGACAAAGCTAAAGGTGTTCATCACCGCCAAACCAGTATTATATGAAATGCTGAAGGGTATTCTTTAAGAAGAGGAAGAAGAAGAAAAAGGTAAAGATAAAAATTATGAACAACAAAGTGACAACAAATACATACCTATCAACAAGTGAATCTAAAAATGAAGTGAATAAAAAATCTGATGAACAGAATAAACTGGTGAATAGAACAGAATCAGGGGCATAGAAAGGGAGTGGACTGACAATTCTCAGGGGGAAAGGGGTGTGAGGGTGCGGGAAGAGACTGGACAAAAATCGTACCTATGGACAAGGATAGTGGGAGGGGGATAAGGGCAGGGGGTCGGGTGGGAACTGGGTGGAGGGGAGCTATGGGGGGAAAAAGAGGAACAACTGTAATAATCTGAACAATACAGATTTATTTAAAAAACTACAAAAAACTACAGTGAGGTACCACCTCACACCTGTCAGAATGGCTACCATCAATAAGTCAACAAACAACAAGTGCTGGTGAGGATGTGGAGAAAAGGAAATCCTAGTACACTGTTAGTGCAAATGTAGACTGGTGCAGCCACTGTGGAAAACAGTATGGAGTTTCCTCAAAAAATTAAAAATAGAACTGCCATTTGACCCAGCCATCCCACTTCTGGGGATATATCCTAAGAATCCTGAATACCAATCAGCAAGAATATATGCACCCCTATGTTCACAGCAGCACAATTTACAATAGCTAATATCTGGTACTGACACAAGAACAGCCCAAGTGCCCATCAGCGGATGAGTGGATAAAAAAGTGTGGTAAATTTACACAATGGAATACTATGAGGCTGGAAAAAAGAAGGATCTCTTACCCTTTGAAACAGCATGAATGGACCTGGAAATCAATATGCTGAGAGAAATAAGCCAGTCAAAGCAAGACAAATATCACATGATCTCACTTATAAGTGGAATATAATGAACAAAATAAACTGAATAATGAAATAGGTCCAAAGATGTGGATGGATGGAACATATCTCAGAGGGAAGGGGGGGATTAACCAAAGAATGTATATGCATATATGCATAACCCATGGACACAGACAATAGTGTGGTGAAGGCCCAGAGTGAGGCAGGGTTTGGGTAGAGGGGACATCTGTAATACTGTCAAAGTTATCTACATTTTTAACTAAAAAAGGAAATATATTCCTCAAACTTCATGTTACACTTCAGAGTACTGACAATATTGATGTTAAAACAGTAACAACAAAGCAACATAACAAAGGAAAATGACTATGATATGAGGAAAACTGGAAGAAAATGGGGATCTGATGTCTGTAGAATCAAAGATTCAGAAAGAACTTAATAACTGGCTTCAAATACTGAAACAGTTTCATGTAGAGACTACACTAGGTTTACGATGGTAGCTTTGGAATGTAAAATCCAACCTCAGTAGGACAGTAGATAGAATTGATTCTCAATTGAATATGAGAAGAAATTGTTTAAAAACTGTAAATGGAATCTTCTATACTATGAGATGGTTTCTGGCACTGAAAGCAGTGGGGGTAGGATAAAAAGTACATGTTCGGGGTACTTAGAGAGGGTAGCAGCACGGAGAGACAATGTTCTAAGGTATTGTCCAAATGACTCTGAGAGGGTAAGATCAATACAGGCACTCTCCATTTTACAAAAGTTTGCTTTATGCCGCTTCACTTTTACTAAAGAATTGCATGTGTACCTGTTTCCACTAATGGAAAGATATTTGAAGATAATTTTCTCTTTTATGAAAAAAAGGCAAAAGTAGCATTGAGCATTTGCTTTACAGCAAGCTATTATGAAGGCATCACACAACCCCAGCATTAGGAGTGGTCCTGCCCAGCTCCTTCCCTGGGAACTGCACTCAGAATCTCAGAAACAAGCCATCATGGCTATGAACTGTGGCTGTGGGCATCTGTGCTTTATCTCCATTTATTTTGTGCATCCCAGCAATGTTACCTCAATATTTTTTTAAATACATGTTTTTATTGATTTGAGAGAGCAAGGAAAGGAGAGGGGGAGAGGGAGAAGCATCGACGTGAGAGAGAAACATTGATTGGCTGCCTCCTGCACGCTCCCTACTGGAATGGAGCATGCACAACCTGGGCATGTGCCCTGGCCGGAATAGAACTGGTGACCCTTAGACACATGGGACGATACTCAACCAACTGAACCACACCAGCCAGAGCCACCCCAATAAATTTAGTAACATTAAAAAGCTATTTTGTGCATCTGTTGGTAAGATGTGCCCTAAAGTAATTGCTTCTTCCCTTTTGCAGCTTACGAAAGCTTTCATAGGAACACTCTACTTTTGGGTAGTAAGGGAAACCGGTAATATACATAGTATTATATCTAAGCATATTTATCTGTATACTGCTACCCATATCAGAGAAAATGCCAAAGAAAAAGTCCTAATCTCTTAAGAATTAGGTCATTATGTTTACATTTATTTTACATAACCTTTTCTCCATTTGGTGGGAGCTTCTTATGGTCTAACATAGGAACCCACAGCAGTCATGCACACCTCTAGTAAATTACCTATAAGGCAATCAACTGTTTACCATAAATTCCTTAAAGGCAAAGAATAAGCTTTGTAAAAATACTTTGTTGCCTGGTAAAACTGATTAAATGAATGAAAACAAATGAATGCAAACAAAGAATGAATGCAATTATTAAATAATGTTCTCTACAATATAGCAATGTTATAAGTGAAAATCTATATATAACCCATTGTAAAACCTACTTCTTCAAAAAGAGATTATGTCAGTTTTTCACATCACCACTCTGGGATGCACCTTTCAAATACTTCTCCTTGCCCCACAAAATACTCCATTCTTTCTCTCAGTAGTCTTTAGGAACCTACTCGTTCTAGGAAGATTTCCCTGACAAAGTAAATCACCTTGATCTATCAGTTTCCAAAATGCAATTCTCACTTCTCCCATCATATCAAACATCTTTCTTTCATATAGTGCCAACAATTCAATAATGTGATTCAACACTCACTTTCTGGTCTATATCGTGTATTAAAATCTCTTACAGCCTCGCCGGTGTGAGCACCCTCCCACAAACCAGGAGGTCACAGTTTGATTCCTGGTTAGGGCACATGCCCCGGTTGTGGACTTGATCCCCAGTAGGGGACATGCAAGAGGCAGCCTATGGGTGATTCTCTCTCATCTTTGATGTTTCTATCTCTCCCTCTCTCTGACATGAATAAAAACATATTTTAAAAAATCTTAAACATTATCAGGTATGCCTGAAATACTCTTTTAAAGTAGACACTAGCAACAAAAGTTGACAGCTGATTAATAACTTTTAATTTTTATCAAGATTGATAGGTGATAGTTTACTGAGGAATAAAATGTTATTCGGTTCCACCAATAATAAACAAGTAGCATTGTCAAACACAAATAAACAACAAAATGCACAGAAATAAATTTATTATGAAATGTATTTTAAGACAAAGAGTAAAAGCCTTAAGGCTAAGACCCCAGGTCTGATATAAAGGAGGGTTTTAAATATGATACTGAGATGATTAGTGGTACAGAGTATGGATCTGGGAAAGCTTCCATCTTCCATGAGCCTTATGCAAACTAATAACCTATGGAAATACAGACAAGAATATAAATGCACCCTCCATCTATACATATGGAAATAACTTTGGAGAGTCACAGAGTTCAGCTGAGAAACCCATACCTAAGAAATTATAAAACAATCTTACTCAGACAGATATATTTAAAAGAGTAGAAAAGCAAAAGAATAACACTTTAAAAGCTAACTACATTACTTCTGAAAGGGTGCTGATTGCAGTACTGTTTTTGATAGTTATTACAGACTCTGGCAGGTTTCATTCACAGGGATCATGTTAACCAATGCTACATTCTTTGCTTTCTATAAAATGTGTCATCTGAGAAGGACACACCTTTAAAGGAACAGTAGTCACAGGTTCTAACCAGGCTGCTGCTTGATGTTTTTATTATCTGTAGCACCTTATTTTAAACAAGCCATCTACTTTCAAACTCAAAAACCGAACATTAAACACAGTTCCTTAGAGAAGTTCGATCCCAGTGATAGTATGTTCTGTACAAGGAAATTTCTATTAACTTACACAGTTGAGCTATCATAAAACTTACTTGGTTCTTACTATCTCAAAGTTACTCTACAACCTGAACAGCACTGAATTCCACTAAACCATGTGAAGAGGCTGGACCTAAGGATTCTGTGTTTTATGATGTGTAATACCAGGGCACACTCTTTTTTGTGGGTTATTGTGTGACAGGCAGAAGAGAGGAACAGATAATCAGATATACCAGAAAAATCTAACAGCTAAAAAGGAATTAACAAAGCTTGGCAGCACAAGCTAGTTCCCTCATAAAAAAAGCCTCCTAGCCTTGGTATCCACACATTTATACTATTTCATCTACAATGGTCTTCCTTTAAAGGACCAATGTAATATGTCTGTATAATGGTGAGGAGCAAAAATTCTGGGATCAGGTGGGCTGTTTTCAAATTCTCACTCCACCCAAATAGCTAACTAACTCTAGGCAAGGAATTTAACTTTTCTGAAACTCACTTTCCATGTTGGTAAACAAGGACAAGAGCAGTGCATTAATTCCTAAAGTGGTATTAGATAAGGCACGTTCGTACTTTGCCAGGTAGATAGTCATAAATTTAGGTTTTGTAATTACTATTGTTAGAGGTATTATTATTATGGATTCATAGTCCTTCAGATTCAGTGGGGTTGGGCCTATACTGTATCATTTCATCATATAATGAATCACTTGATTTTTCCTCATTTATTATATAAAAATATATGTATTAAATATTATGTATATATTTTATATTATTCATATTGTAAATATATTTAGCATATATATTTATAACCATGCTTTTAAAACATTATGTTAAATATGTCAAATTTAAAATGGTGAAAGGGTAACTCTGAATATAAGGCTGCAGGAAATGATGGGCTCCTAGGATTAAATGACCCTTAATAGGGAAAAAGACCAAATACTGCAATGAATTCTCTTTCCTGTCCCGCCATATTGACTCTAAATAAACACTATCCTTATGATGCTTCTATTCCATCCTAATTCATCGAGATTAATAGCAACTAACTTGCAAGCAAATGTTCACCCTCTCTGCATAGGATCCAAGTGAAGGCCCTGCCTCTCTCTTACTTTCCTTCTGCATGTTTAGGTTTTGAAAAGTTCATTAAAATTTAAGCAAGTTCTAGTTCCAAACTTGACACCAGATTGCTAAGACTTTCACCTCCCTTCAAAAAGGAGGGAGAAAAACAGATGAGTTTATCTTTCACAGCCTGTACAAGCCAGTTTACTTTATAGGGACAACTTGCTAATTGAACAGTCTGCAGACACTGCAATTACTTCCCAAACCAGGCAACTAAAGTAGTTTAAAGCTATCCAGAGGTGTATCGTTAACACGTACAAATGTGCTTTAACTCACTTTGATATATAGATGAGCAAGCACCATTTCAGTGAAGTTTCAGAGTAATAAAGGCGGCCTTTAAATCCAGGCTGAGTAAACAAAATCAGCTTTAGATCTGTGAAACTAAGAAGTGTACACTTATATTTCCTTCATACAGGAAAGGAATTGTAGGCAGACACTTTTAGCCAAACTAAAAGTTAGTATATCATCAGTGGGGGACGAGGGGGATCACGTTAAAACAGAAGATATAACAGAGTAGGCAGGTTATGTAAGTTTGTAGATCTCATTAGCACCATATGATGACAAGTGAACCAGCAACAGACATGTGGTCTGATTCACTTATTCTTTGGCCCCATTTTCCTTTCAAACTCTACCTGGAATGGTGAATGACATAAAAGGGCCTCGGTCATGTTAGTGGAGAGAAACGAAAACCCGGCCTCTATTTTCTCTTCTGCTAACAACCAGAAATGAGCTTACCAAGTTGAAGTAGTTTTTTTTTTTCCATAATGGTGCATAAATTATGACCATATATATCATGCTAAAAAAGATTTTATGGTCATATAAACACTTGTAATGCTCACTGAGATTTTAAGTTAAATTGAGAGAAAACATACACCTAAAATGATTTTTAAAGTACTAAATGGTCCACTATAACAATTTTATTATCCCTAACATACTACTTACTGTTCCTCACATTAAAAGAAGAATCTACAGAACAATGGGGATACAAAGTGGGTCTCTATTCTCAAGCAGAACTTCTTGCAAATAATTTTAGGGGTAAATTCCGAGGATTACATGCTCCTTTTGTGGCTGACTATGGACAAGATGTCCCTGGTCCCAGGTCAGATACAGAGGAGCTGAACACAGGTACAGGTGACCCATACTTTGAACTTGGTACTTTCTGAAATTTAATCAAGAACATTTCAGATAGTGTAACCATGAGCTGCTACAGTTGGAGGAGCTTTAAAAATAGGTTTGCCGGGCGCTAGCCGGTTTGGCTCAGTGGATAAAGCGTCAACTTGAGGACTGAAGGATCCTGGGTTCGATTCCGGTCAAGGGCACATGCCTGGGTTGTGGGCTCGATCCCAGTGTGGGGCATACAGAAGGCAGCCAATCAATGATTCTTTCTCATCATTGATGTTTCTATCTCTCTCTCCCTCTCCCTTCCTCTCTGAAATCAATAAAAATATGTAAAGAAAAAATTTTTTTAAATAGGTTTTCCAGTAAAGAATAACACAATCTAAAAAAATAGAGCACCAGAATACACTGCATTATTAGGAATGAAAGCCTACTACTCCCTACATCCAAATCAATCAGCTGACACAAAGTGAAAATATCCCCACTTAACGCAGAACTACACTGTTCTGTTGGCATTTGCTTGTATCCATTGATGGTGTTTTTAATGCTTCATTTAAGTGTCAAACTGGGTGACAGGCATTAATTCTATTGATGATTTAGCATCAAACGTTTTAGATCCAAAAATGTTTCTCCAATTGTTTACCTGCTATACACTATCCCTGCTATACAATCAAATAAACTAATTAAGTAAAATGAACAGATATTATTTTTCTGGCCCTAAGCCATGGACAGCTGTGAATACCACAGAGGCATTTCTTCCCTGCAATGTAGTCAGAAAGATATGCACAGTCATGCAGCTCAAAATATTGTTTTATGTGTGGAACAACATTGTCATAAGATGTTTGGAAGCCAAGTAAAATCACAGAAGAGAGGGGATTTGTAGCAGACTGTTTTGGCTGAAGGAAAATGAGACAGCTCTCCCATGAAGCAAGCAACATGACACCTTCCAGTGTGAGAAATAGCCTTTGGATGGTTAGAGAGCAAGAGGAAAAGGCAAAGACGTGGAGATCAAAGCTCTCTCCCTGTACACTACAGATAATCTTTTTTCTTCCTCTTCAACAGCAACACCGAGGAAAGGCTGAAGGTGGTGGGAGAAGGAGAATAGGAAACCATGCTAATCCAGAATTGTAAAGAAAGGAGCTGGCCTTTTGATCTCCACAGGATGGCAACTTTATTGGCTATGCCTAAGCAGTTTCCAACCAGCTGATCAACCAGGTATTAACTAACACTCAACTCTTCCATGATCAGTAACCATGAAGGGAGTCATCTGTGAACAGCAGTCAAGCAGAAGGCTCATCTACTACCAAATGACCGCCAGCCCATATCCAACCCAGAGGGGAAGAGCAACCCAGGGGAAATGATTGTCTCTCCTTGATGAGTACCAGTTATTTGCCTTGGGTCTTAGAGCAAAATCTTTCCTCAAGGGGGCATGAGAATGGCACTCATTTTCCAGAATACAACTTGGAATTTCTGCGCACCTGCATCACTGTTTTGACTTCTGTTCAATCACTGCTTTTAAAAGCATGCCAGGAAATGCAGAGTCGATAAAGGCTGAACAGGAGTAGGCTGGGTGTAATGAATTAATTGTGTTGTCTAGTGATCTCAAGTTTTACAGACCAGCTACTTTCTGATAGGAAGAGGAATGCTTTCCTTTCAAAATTGTAAGTGCTCAAACCATGTCTTTTTAGGTGGATTTTTTGGGACAAGTTTCAAAATAAAAAATGACTGAACCACAAGTTTTCTGATTTAAATTCTTCATCTCTCTTTTTTAACGACAGAAGTGCATGGTAGTGAAGAGTTTTAGAATCAACTTTATTCAAATCCATGCTCCTCCACATCTCCTAACTCTCCATGATGTACTTCCCACAACCATAAAATAAGGGTAGGGTAATAATTTTACTAATAACAGCACCTATGTCATAGGATTCTCATAAACATTACGATAATGGTAAATGTTCAATAAATTATGATCCTACTTTCATAGCAATAGTAGGAGTTATTGTCATAAAGTTTCTTATAGGACCCCAGAGATCAAAATCAATCTCATTTTTTAATTTCCTTCTTTTACTTTGATTAGTCTGTTCTAAGCAAAGATGTTATGATATGGAAGATAAAAGGTAAGTACTTAGTTTTTACTCCTCTATACATTGAGGTAGTCAATATTCTAAAGTTTTATTAAATGTAGCTTTAAAAAACTAGTCTATGAATTCATTAAAGATTTAAACATTTCAAAATGTATTTTTTTTTAAAAAAAGCAAAATGTCTACTTTATATAGTTGTTAAGTACAGAGTATATACGCTGACATCAAATTTTCAGAAGTCCATTTTTCAGGGATGTTTTTCAAGCTGTGTGTGGTCAGAGGGTACACTTGGATTTTGGCTGCTCTACTTCCACTCCACCTCTTCCTATATTTTTAAACTAGCTAAATTCTGGATCTATTTCTGGTTTCACTCCTCCTCCCCTGCCCACCCCCCCCCCCCCCCCCCCGCCCCGCCTTTCTTTCTACCAAATTTTTAATTTATTCTGAAGATGACCTTAGGCCTAATTTTTAATTGAATAACAATTTTTATTTCCTTATGTTTTCATATAAGAAGTAAAGCTTGCAAGGCAGTTATACTTTTATTTTAAGAAGTAATCATTTTTTCAAGGGGCTGGAAATTAGGATAAGCATCACCTTGGCATCCTTTGTTAACACAGAAGATGACAGGTGAAGACAAGTATTTATGATCTCCACTGGTAAACTGTCATTCTGTTTCCTCCCAATCTTATTCCAGTTGCCCAGTATTTTTCATGATAGATATCTGCTCAATGTAAAATATATAAACAAGCAAACAACTGCCATGTGTTAGAGGACCTTTAATCAAGATATAAGAATATTTTCAGTGCTGTCATAGTATTCAGGTAAGTATATTTAAAAGCCAGAAGTTTATAAAGATAATAATAAGAAATGATTAGAATTATCAAAAAATCTTGCCAGAGAGGGAGAGAGAGAAAGGAGGGAGAAAAGAAGGAAGAGGGAAGTAAAAGAGATAAATGACCCAGGTAAGTGGCTCCTATAGTGCAACTTTTCTAAAAATGTCCCTCTTCAAAAAACAAAGAAAATCTGCCCTCTAAAAGAAAAAGAAAGGAAAAAAAGATAGCACAAATGAATTTCCACTTTACTTGAAAGTCAGTTCTCACTTTAAATTTGAATTGAAATTCAATCACTTTGTCACTTAAAAGCAAGTTTGAGCAACTGGAGTTGAGGAGAGGAAGTCTATGAAGGAACCACTTCCTGAGACATCACACAGGTTTTTTTTTTAGTGCTATCCACCCTGCTCCCTTCACCAGAAGCCTAGCTATCCATAGAAAAGAACTCAGATATACAAACTCACTAAAAAAATTCACCTTAAAAATGAATTTTTAAAGAAATACCTAATTTTCTTCAAAATTTTAGTTTCCTAGAGTAAAAAGTTATATATTATAGCATTTGGTTAATGAAAGAAAGGCACCACAAAGCAAACATATACTCTTAAACATAGAATTTGATGTTAAGTACGACATCAACGCATCAAAATGAAGTTTATAATCTGTTTGAAGAAAACTATAGGACTTTGTTAAGTTGGCATCCATGATAAAAAGAAAGAAAAAAGAACTGACAACCAATAGATGCTTTTACAGGTTAAATCTTGTTGAAGGTACCTTACCCCCAGTGCGCTTTGATTTATTTAAGCTCACCACATTTCTCTTAAATACACTCCATTAACAAGCGATAGACTGTGATCTTACGCTTGAGGCAATACATGAAACACAATCTTTCAAGAACTTCATTCATTCTCTGACCAGGTGTCTTGAGCACGCCCAAATCTACTCCTCTGAGTTCTGTGAAGTTTTATTCAAATCAACAGTGTGGCTTTAGAATAGCACACTGCCATGAAATCACCCCAGCAGCCTAATAATTTGGCCTCTCAAGTTCAGATTCACAGCATGAGTCTAAGTCATCAGGGGAATGATTAAGAGCTTCAGGTTAAATATGAGAGAGCACTTCTGACCTGCAACCTGGCCAAAGAAGAAGATAAGCACACCTATAGGAAAAACCTTAGGTTTATTAAAAATCATCAGTGGCTTAAATGGAGAATTAAATGAGAAAAACAAGGCCAGAAATCAGTTCAGGTCTAAGATGACAAATGCCTCATCTATTTAAATTACAAATCCCAGATACTAACTACGAATCAAATTATTAAATCTGAAAGGACAGTACGCCCCCTCCCCAGACATTTTTCCAAGTAAAGACAGAATGTGCAGAGGAAAGCAACCAGCTTTCAGTAATAAATACCCTCCCTATTAGTGTGACTCTATCTTTAATCTACAGCCATGATAAAATGTCCCAACATATACAAACTCAGCTCAAACAGTGACTAATGACCATTAATCCCCCTATCTTCAGTAATCTGCCCCTCCAGTCATTTGTCACACTGACACTTCACTTTACACACGTGAATAAACTTTAACTGAGAAGGTGAATCAACAAAAATCTCAAAGGTATCTGAAGCTGTAAATTAAACTAAGGGGAGACACAGCAAAGAGAGACAAATAGAGAGATCAGATCTTAATGTTTTTGATTTGCATGCATGGCCAGTCTTGGGGGTGGGGAACTATTCAATCATTCAGATCTGCAAACTAAGAAAAAAAGCAAAAAGCTACATTACAGAAAGGAGAAGTTGGAAGTAAGAAGAGGTGACCCTAAGAGTTGGTTTAATCTATTGATCCATCCACCATAACACAGATCAAATATCGGAGGCTGGAACTTCAGTATTCTGTTTTCCTCAATTTAATGAACTTCTTATTTAGTTTAGTTGCAAATGTTCCTGGGCTGAAATTATTTTAGGAGTTTATTTGCTATTATTTAGCTGATGCATTTTTCTTTCTCATATTTCATTAACTTAAGTAAAATCCTCAGTCAAAATATAAACCATAGCCATGGACCATAAAAAGCTCAAACCAACCTTTTAAAACTATTTCATAATCAAGCTAATTGAGTGACTTTAACCGATAGGCCCTGATGCAACTTGAAGCTCAGTATTCCACTATACAAATTCCCTGAGGTGCAGTGTGTGTGTGTGTGCGTGTGTGTGTTTTAGGGCCTGAAATCAGATCCTTGATTGAAACCAGAATCTACCAAAAGGAAAGAAAGAAAAGTTGAGTCGTGACTCTGTTCAACCACAGTAAAAGTTTCTTAGGGAGTGTAAAAAAACTATATGTAAGTGTAGATACAGTGTCTTCTCCTATGTCAGAAGGATCCCATTGCAGCATCCTTCCAACACCTCATCTGGGGAGTTTCAGTACTATTTAATTAATCCCCCAAATCCTAAATCCAACCTTCTGTTTTCCTTTGCCAATGAAAATTCCCAGGCAATTAACTAACTGTTCCCTTTCAGATACTTGCAACCGCCTGTTTTCCTTCTAAACCCAGCCAGGCAGAGTGGCTAGTTTATATCCTACCGTAGGAAGGAGTTATTTCCTGAAGTTTCTACAGAATCAGATTTAATTACAGACTTTAGTTACATAAAACAACTACTAATAACCCCTTGTGCTCGGAGGAGGAGGGGCGAATTGGAGGACCAGGTTCAGGAATCCAGGCGGGTCTCCGAGCCACAAGATTACCCCGGCGCACACCACCCTCCCCAAAGGAAGCAGCCCAGGGATGAAACTCACTTAGGCTCATCCTGGAGGCCCTCGCTCACCGCCAACTGCTGCCTCCTCCTACCCTTGAGCTCAGACCTGCGTTTGCCAAGTGACCTGGGCGTGCCCTGAACTTGGCAAAAGGACGAAGTCTACAATGAGGCTGGGGGGTTTGGGGGGATAGGGGTAAAGGGACGACGCAAAGTAAGAACTAGAAACCATTTTGCCTGAAAGTCTTGCAGGGACCAAGCTCCTCTGGCCCTAGAAAGGAGAGGTCGCAGAAATGCAGTTCGGGGTTTGATTTGCGAAGTGGAGAAGGGGCGTGCAAGAGGGATGCAGGGTGAAGAAAGAAGACGCGAGGTTACCTGAACAGAGACATATTAATCCAAAGAGGTAAAAGTGAGCAGGCTCCGCGATCATTGTCCTCGGGTGGATCCTGCATACAGTCTCATGCCAAGAGGAGGGTGTAGAAATGGGGTCCCCGAATTTATGAAGCCACACCACACACACTACACACAAAGGCTTAATATAAGCAACGTGGGTCAATCCGCCAGGAGTTTTCAGGGGAATTACTCGTCGACCTTTCCGGACGCTGGTCAATATCGCAGAGCACTTTGCAGACTAAGAATTCCAAGGTTTGCCTTCTCTGGCTCCAAGGTTTCCGAGGAAGCTCGGCCACTTCCAAGGACCAACCAAAGCCAACAACAAAGAGCCGAAGCAGAGGAGCAGCGGTGCGGTTTCCTGCCTGCACGCGCTGGCGGAGCCACCCGGCGTGCGCCCCCACACTGTGCGCCTAGCGCCGCGGCGAGGGCAGGCGCGGCGGCAGCAAAGTTGGGGTGTGAGAATGAATCAGGGGAGGCCAAAAAGTGCTTCTCCGTCCACAGGCGAGCCCAGTCAACAGCTGACCATTCCCGGCGAAGGCAGGCAAGACAACGGCGGCAGCTCGGGAAGACGGGCTTGGGGTGCCAGGGGTGTGCCTGGGTGACTCCAAGCGCCGGGAGCGAACGAGGGGGCGGTGCGGCGACAGCGGCTGCCTGGGCGGGCCCTTGTTCCCATCACTTGGGTGATACGGGGGGCACCGGGGACAGCAGCAGGTCCGCGGACACACGCATGCCTCCCTCGCGCCTCCGGCCCGGAGCCGCGCTCACCATCGCCCCAGCCCCTCGCCCACAGGGGCGCGCGCGCGAGGCACCCCGAACTCTCCGCGCTGGGACGCCGGAGCGCAAACTTTCTGAGGGTGGCTCCCCGCAACCTGGCACGTGGAAGTGGCAGAGAGGCAGTTCCCGAACCTCCCCGAGGCGGCGAGACTGGCGAGGAGGATGCTGCTGCGGTGGGAGCAAGGCCGCGGCGACTCAGCGGAGCTCCGCCGGGATCAGCCGCGTCTGAAGTTTCTACTCTCACGCTGCCTCTTCTCTGGCTCAATTGCTAGTGGGTTTCCCCTAGCGTCCCCGCGGCTCCCAGTTTCCTCCCTCTCCTCCCCAACCCGGGAACACTTAAAGGGGCCGCGCGGTACTTCCCAGCCTTCACTCTGTCCTGTCTGGCAAGTTCTGGTCATTAATATTTCATCCACACACCAGAGGTGCCCGACTGCGCCCTCAGGTGAGAATAAAACCGCTCAGGATCAGAAATCCAAGCGAATGGGAACTTGTCTGGTTCCTCTCGCCAACCCTAGCTCCCCTGCACCTTTCTCCAAATGGAACCTCCCAGCCAAAGACTTCAAAAATCCTCCTGGTCCAGCTTAACCTCTTCCTTACCGCTTCCTGGAGTTGGGAAAACTCTACCCCTCACCCTTCCCCATTACCATTTTAAAAAAATCAAATTTAGGCAAACGAGCTGTTTGGAGAGGAGATTATCTAGAATAACGATTTTCAACTAGTGTGCCTTAAGAATTTTTAAAACATTCAATACCTGACTTTTCCCCTTAGATTACCCCCCCCCCCCACACACACACACACACACAAAAGACAACAGGCAACACAACAATAGCCATCTGGTGTGAATTAATAAAAATGATACCTATTTTTGTCATATTGGCAAAAAATATATATTTCTTGGTGTGCCACAGAATTTAGAAATTAGTTTATGTGTGCCTTAACATGAAAAGGGTTGAAAATCGCTGACCTAGATAATAAGTGGACACTCTATTACAATGATCACGTGTTGGAAAATATTTTATATTTCAGAGAGAGAGGGAGGGAGGGAGAGAGAGGGGAGAGAAATGTCAATTTCCTGCCCACTTATATATGCATTAATTGGTTGATTCCTGCATGTGCCCAGACCAGACGGGGATGGAAGCGCAACCTTGCCCTATCTGGAGGATGCTGTAACCAACTGAGCTTCCCGGCCAGGAAAGTTGAAGCTGTTGCCTTCCAATTCCAAGGCGCAGGGTGCGCTAGGCGGTCTTTTCCTTGCGTCTCACTGGAGAGCCTCTCCTTCAATGTCAGCGACGCTGTGCAGGTATTAGAATGTTCACCATGGGGCCCTGGCTGGGTGGCTCAGTAAGCATCAAATACACCAACAGGTTGCTGGTTGGATTCCTGTCAGGAACTAGGTTGCAGGTTCCACCCCACGTTGGAACACTCAGGGAACATACTGATGGATGTTTCTCTCTCACATTGATGTTTCTCTCTCTCCTTTTCTCTCTCCCTCTCTCTAAAATAAAATAAAATCCTCAGGTGATTATTAAAATAATAATACTAGAATGTTAACAAGGGCAAATTAATTAAGGAAGAGGGACAAATGCAAAAGCATCCTTGACTAACCCAGAGTTTATTAAAAGAGAAGCAATTCAGCATTTTAACACCAAAGGGGGTGGGCTTTGACAGCCCATATACCCACCCTGAAACCCCAACCTCCCAGCATTAGCCCTGTTACCACACCAAAGTTCTGTGTTCTCTTCTGAGAAATAGGGACTCGCGAGATATTAGCAAAATATGAACAAATCACACCCAAAGCAAAACAAACCTAACACATCTGATGGGCATTCTTGCATTCATTCATTTTTCTGTCTTGCTATTCAATAAGACACTGTATGTAAAACACCTGAAATATAGTGAGTGTACTATAAAGGATAAATATTGGTATTTAGAACTATTTTTAATAAATTATTATCTACAAAGTTATGTACAATCACTTCAAAATGATTATTTGCTATCGATCAGGATATACTAGGACCTGCTCACAGTGGTTGTGTCTGGAGAGGAGAAATTCATGACAGATAGAGAGTCTGGGGTGGATTTACTCTTCTATTTTTTTTTAAGTGAACACATGCATTGCCTAACAAAAGATAATCGTTTAAAGTAAATTGTGCACTCATTTTGGTTGCTACTGGTACAACAGCTGACCTCGGAATAGCATTTTTGTAGAAAGAAATATCTGGCTAATAGTACCTATCTCTGAAAGTGAAGGATAGTTTAATCCTGAGAAAGCTGACTGAAAATTCAGTAAACATGCTGGAGATAAGATATCAAAGGCTCCAGCAAAAATCCAGCAATAAAAAAAAAAAAACAAGAATGTGCAGTAAATGCTGAAAAACATTTTTAAAACATCCAATACCTGACTCTTTTCCCTTAGATGGGCAAGTAAAAAAATGGCAACAGCCAACACAACAATAGCCATCTGGTGTGGATTAATAAAAATGATACCTATTTTTGTCATATTGGCAAAAAATACAATGTTTGGTGTGCCACAGAATTTTAGTAATTAGTTTATGTGTGCCATCACATGAAAAAGGTTGAAAATCACTGATCTAGAACATATCTAGATCATAAATGGGCACTCTATTATAATGAGAACTTTCTTTTAAATATTATATATTTCAGAGAGAGAGGAAGGGGCATTTGTTTGGTTTTGGAAAAAAGGTTATTTAGTGAGAAACATAGGCTGGTATCTTTTTTGTTGGGATAAGATGTGGTTTTAAGAGAGAGATCTTCAAATACTCATATGATGTGAGTGCATTTAAAATAAAGATTTTCAGCTTTAACTAAGTAAAGGAAGTATATATATATATATGTGTGTGTATATATATATATATATATATATATATATATATATATATATGTTTTATTGCCTTTTTACCGAGAGGAAGGGAGAGGGATAGAGAGTTAGAAACTTTGATGAGAGAGAAACATCGATCAGCTGCCTCCTGCACATCTCCCACCGGGGTTGTGCCCGCAACCAAGGTACATGCCCTTGACGGGAATCAAACCCGGGACCTTTCATTCCACAGGCTGACGCTCTATCCACTGAGCCAAACCAGTTAGGGCAGGAAGTATATTTTTAAATATAAAGTAGAATCTCTGGAAGGATGCATACTTCCAAAGAAGGTCTATCCACTGGTTTCCCAAAGTTTGCTAAGATTTCTCAAGGTCTCCGATGCATATACGTGAATCCTTTCTTCTTTCCCTGCCTCATCCAAAGCGTGCTTTTGTGTCCATTACATCAGTAAAAGTGGCATATGAAGACATTTGTATTCAGAAGATATTAGAGATCTATATTAAGTGAAACTCAATGTACCTGAGAACTTCCTTTGACTCACTCTCTTACCCATGCAAACAACCACTTAATAAACATTATCTCTGTGCAAGAAACAGTAAAGGGCTCTATAGGGGCATGATGTGAACAGAAATCCATTCACCAGGACCCCAGAGCTCATACTTTAAGAAGCTACACACACACAATGGAATACTATGCTGCTGTAAAAAGAAAGGAACTCCTACCATTTGCAGCAACATGGATGGACCTGGAGAGCATTATGCTAAGCGAAATAAGTCAGTTGGAGAAAGATAAATATCCCATGATCTCACTCATTTGTGGAATATAATGAACAACATAAACTGATGAACAAAAACAGATCCAGAGACAGAGAAGCATTGATCAGACTTTCAAACCTCAGAGGGAAGGCAGGGGAATGTGGGGGTAAAAGGGAAAGATCAACCAAAGGACTTGTATACATGCATATAAGCATAACCAATGGACACAGACACTGGGGGGTGGTGAGGGCACAAGCGGGAGGGTAGGGGGGCTAATGGGAGGATAAGGACACATATGTAATACCTTAATAAAGAAAAATAAAATAAATAAATAAAATAAATAAAATAAAAAGAAGCTACACAAGTTCCAAAGTGGAACCTACCTGACAAAGTAAAAACAGAGTGTCATTGGGGTTAAGTGACAGCTGGAGATGGATAATCATAGCAACTCTCCCATTTTTCCTACTGAACATTAAGTTATGTGGGAGAATACATGAAATACTCAATGTATCTGAGTATATGTGCAAATGTGAGTGTGCACACATGATATGGCACCTGCACATGCCAGGTATTCAGGAAAGTGCAAAAGAACTTTGACTCATTCAGGCTGGCTGGTTAGAAGACAAAGAGCAAGGTGAGGAGACAGTATCTTAATTTGCACTCAGAAACCCTATCCTGATCAGCTGGTCTGAAGAAGTCATCATGGATTCTAAAGTTCCATTTAGAGAATTATTATTTTTTAATATATATTTTTATTGATTTCAGAGAGGGAGAGGGAGAGATAGAAACATCAATGATGAGAGAGAATCATTGATCAGCTGCCTCTTGCACACCCCCTACTGGGGATTGAGCCTGCAACCCAGGCATATGCCCTTGACCAGAATGGAACCCGGGACCCTTCAGTCCACAGGTTAAGGCTCTATCCACTGAGCCAAACTAGCTAGGGCCATTTAGAGAATTCTGATCTCATTTGGAGCTAATGAAATTTAGGATCCCTAAAACGTCTTTTTGAGAATTTTGAGGAAACATGAAAATAGCACATCAGAGTAGTCCTGTGAATAGGGGCTTCTCTGACAGCAAAAATTCTGCAGCAGTAGGAACTCTTGGGTGGGTCTGATATGATTTTATCTTTCATAAGGTTACTCAGGAAATAACAAAACTCCCAGGGTCTCTGCAGGGATTCCAGATATCACTTCTCAGATCAGGAAGAGCAGAGAGTTCCTAAGGAAACTAAAACCAGAAGTTTCTCTCTGTTCCCCTCTTAGGAAGAAGCTCTAGAATCAGGGAGCCTGGGATGCATGCCGGAAGTTGCCAGAGATCTGCTGAGAAGCAGCATGATACAGAGTACACAGAGGCTGTGCTGCGTTCTCCAAAATGCATTGCCCTGCTCCCCGGCACAACAGCTAGCTTAGCAATTTGTACACAAAATTGCTGAGCAATCTGTGCAATTTTTGGTTTCTAAGTTAATGAACTGGGCTGAATATTTGAATAATTTAATATTTGAATATTTTCTAAGTTTGTATATATAAGAAAAGACTCATTTTAGAAAATAACCTAAAGTAACCCTCATGAAAAGAAAATAAACTCATATCTGTTGGAACATCTACTGTGTTTTCAGAAGTCTTGTCCCTTTAGTAAATATTAAAGGGACATACTGATATTGTAGTAATACCATGTTGATATTGTGCTAATATCTTTAAACTCCCACTCCTGATAATTAAGAATTTTCATTTTTCCTCACTAAAACTCTTACGGTAGTTACCTGAGGAAAAACTTATTTTTATTCAAATAAGCAATACAGTATTACTGATTCTAGTTGTCATATGTGACAGCATCAAGTCACATGTAATAAATCACATATAGTAGGATCTAGATTTTTACATGCAATAGGAGTTAAAGAAGAAATAAATGATTTAGGGTTAGAGCAGTAAAACAAAAATGAAAGAAAATAATTATAGGTAGGGTTTTAAAATATGTGTAACTTTATTACTATTCATGAAAGTGAATAAAGTTTACTATGATGACACTTTCTTCTAAATGTACGTAGGCCATTTTTGAAAATTTTAAATATATTTTTATTGAATTCAGAGAGGGATAAAGAGATAGAAACATCAATGATGACAGAGAGAATCACTGATGGGCTGCCTCCTGCACACCCCACCCTGGGGGTTGAGCCTGCACCCTGGACCTGTGCCCTGATGAGGAATCAAACTGTGACCTCCTGTTTTGTGGGTGGATGTTCAAACTTTGAAGCACACCAGCTGGGCATATGGCCTTTTTTAACAGCATTACTTTTGTTTGTTTCCTTCTCTGCCTTTTAGAATAGGGAGTTACTAGTATGTGCCCCAAGCCAGGAACCACAGAAAGGAGATTTCATGGGTTGTCTTGTCTTACTAAAATAAAGACTCAGGCATTGTCACCTGAGCCCATGTTGTTGTTGTTCTTTCCCAATTGATTTGAGAGAGAGAAGAAGGGAGAGAGAGATCGATTTGTTGTTCCACTTATTTATGCATTCATTGATTGATTCTTGTATGTGCCCTGACCACTCAATGGAACTCACAACCTTATTGTATCGGGATTATGCTCTTACCAACTGAGCACCTGGCCAGGGCTGAGTCCATTTTTTAAAAAATATATTTTTATTGATTTCAGAGAGGAAAGGAGAGGGAGAGAGAGATAGAAACATCAATGATGAGAGAGAATTATTGATTGGCTGCCTCCTGCATACCCCACACTGGGGACCGAGCTTGCAACCAGGGCATGTGCCCTTGGCTAGAATCGAACCCTGGACCCTTCAGTCCGCAGGCCAACGCTCTACCCACTGAGCCAAACAGGCTAGGGCGAGTCTGTGTTTTTAATACAGGAAAGGATGAGAACGAACCCCATTGGCCTCACTTAATCATGTGTTCCATTCTGCCTAACAGTCCCTAATGATCACTAAAATATATAAATTATGATATACTCAAGTTTTCTGTGAATTACTGTGACTGTGGTTGCCTTTTAGCATCTCAGTATCTGGGGGAGATTGTCAATGTTCTAAAACTAACTGCTATATTGCAAAGTCCTTCTGACAGAGCATTAGCAACAAAGGTTTCTCTAAAATTTACTCCTCTAAAATTTTACCAGAGTTTTTGAAGATAAATACTAGTAAAAGGGCACCAGGAAGTAGGACTGATTGAGGGCACTGTTTTGGACCCTTCACAAACATGGTTCTCACCATGATCATGTGAGGTGGTATTTTTTTAAATTTAGAGATGAGGTTGAGAGAGCAAATTGTTACTCAGTTTAGATGTCCAGGAGCCATGGATATTATATTTGAGCCCAGCTTCAAATATATGCTTTTGGCTTGGAACCAAGGCATATGGGGGAAAGTTCCATGGTAGGACAGGCTTTCGAGACACTGGATTCAGCACAGTTAAGCATTTCCCAAAGGCTTACAGGCATCTGAGCATTGTGAGTCCCCAGGGGAAGATTATTTTGAGAAGCCCGATTCTTTAGTAAACATGGCCCATTTTGTGCCATGCTACTGTGATAGTAGTCTCTCCACTCATTCACACCTGGAGATTAAGATCTTTAGCTTCCCTTGAATAACCGCATATGGTTCTTACTTGGGAGAAAATGTATTTGTCTTGAAATAATCAATGCAGCATTCCATACTAAGAAAGAATGTAAAGTGAAGTAACTACATGTCTAGGCTTTTCTTCCTAGAATAGCCAGAGAGATCCTCTGCTCAAAACACTCCAATAGTTTTCCATCTTACTTAGAGTAAGAACCACTGTTTCCAGAAGTCTGCAAGGCCTCACATGAGCTGGTCTCCCATCCTTTCCAACAGCATCTCCTCTTCCATTACCTGCCTGTACTCACTTTGCTTCACCACAACCACTTGTTTGCTATTCCCAGAATGTTATCAGGTAGCCTCAGAGATGTTTACTTTCTTAGGCTGGAATACTTACCCAACAATTTTCAAACCTACTCGCTTTCCTCTTTCATGTTTTAATAAAATCAAACCTCACAGAGTTTTTTTCCTCACCACCCACTTAAAAATTGCATCCTTACACAATACTTCCCACATCCCTTTCATGCTTTATGTTTCCGTTTTTTCCCCTCCAAAGCACATATTCCCACCTAATATTTTCTTATTTATTATTATTGACCGCCCCCTTTCTTTTAGAATGTTACATAAGTCAGGGATTCTTGACTATTTTATTCACTCTTGTATTCACAGCATCCAAAACAGTGTCTGGTACCAGGTAGGCATTCTAGTGCTTGTTGAATGAATGAGTGAATGAATGAATAAATGAGTCACTTCATTGTCTATTAAAATATCTTTTGGGAAAATGCTTCTTCAACAAACCTATTTCTATAGTTCTAAAGTATATTTTCTGTAATATATAGTTCAATCATTTTACCCACTTCAACTAACAGAGAACTAATAGTCATTGTCACACATAGACTTCAATAACATGAAAGCCAAATTTCTGACTAAATGAGCATGTGCTTATTTGGGTCAGGTTATTTGGGAGCAAAGTGGTTGGAACCTACGTCAAAAGTACATACAATTCAATCCAACCAGCATAGTTCAGTGGTTGAGTGTCAACCTATGAACCAGGAGGTCACAGTTTGACTCCCAGTAAGGGCACGTGCCCGGGTTGCAAGCTCAAGCCCCACTGGAGGGAGTGAAGGAGGCAGCCGATCAATGATCCTTTCTCATCATTGATGTTTCTATCTCTCTCTCTCTCTCCCTTCCTCTTTCATATTAAAAAAAGTATATACAGTTCATATTAGAAGCTATTTTCATCTTCAAGATTAACTTTTCATACGTGAGAAATCTGAAGTCTAAAGACACTGACTCTCCCCAGGACATGCCTTTTGTTAGTGCTATACTCAAAACTAGAAGCTAGTCCTCTAAATCACTTAGAGATCTCTTTCTGTCAGAGCAGGTTAATCATTGATTCTTGATCAAGAAATCTATATTTAAAAAATTTTAATCATTAGATATGTTACAGTAGTTATTATACTAACTAGACATATTATATTATTACTATACTAGAGGCCCAATGCACAAAATTCATGCAAGGGGCTCAGCCCTCGGAGCCCCGGCTGCCTCGGCCGGCCCTCGTAGCCCAGGCTTCGTCCAGAAGGTTGTCTGGATGGTCATTCTGCTCTTCAGTCTAATTATCATATTAGCTCTTTATTATATAGAACTAGAAACCTGTTGCATGAAGATTCGTGCAATAGGCCTTCCTTCCCCTGGCTGCCAGCACCGGTTTTCCTCCAGCACCCAGGACCTAGGCCTTTGGTCTGGCCGCAGCGGAGAAGCCAAGCCTCTTCAGTCTTCAGTCTTCAGTCTTCAGTCTTCACTCTGGCCAGAGCCTTCAGTCTTCGCTCCATGCCTGCGTATGCAAATTAGCCGCCATCTTTGTTGGGTTAATTTTCATAGCCACTCTATTGGCTGGTGGGCATAGTGGAGTGACACCAATTTGCATGTTTCTCTTTTATTAGTGTAGATTATGTATTGAGTTTTACATATTTCTAACTTATCTTCAGTAATATTGGAATTGTGTTTTTTTGTTTAGTTTTGTTTCTTTACCTCCACTTCTTATTAGAATAAAAATAATAAGAGCCAACATTCACATAGCCTTAGGTGCTAGAGGTACACTGCTCCAAGTATTTTATATATTCTAACTCATTTAAATCCTCAGAAACACATTATTAGACCAGCTACTGTTATTATTCCATTTTGTGCATAAGGATATGGAGGACATTCCGCTAATACAAGGCTGAACACTGATTTGAAAGTTGGCTGCCTGGATCTTACTCCTACACCAGACTGCCACGTGCAAATTAGAGTTGATGATCAAAGTAATGCCATTCTAAGAGGCTAATGGGGGGAAGGGGGATCTTATGTAATACTTTCAACAATAAAGATTAAAAAAATAATTTAAAAATAAATAAAGTAATGTCATTTTTACAGATTCAGTTCTAGCTAGAAAAAACTATTGATATGCAAGTTTTGTTTTGTTTGTTTAAAAATCTACTTTCATTTCCCAGAGTAAATATAAGAAAATGGCTGAAGTACATGCATCTGTAGTTCTTCTTCCATATGGAATTTATGTCCAAAATATTCAAAGGGGATTTATGTTTCTCTTAACTCTGATAAGAAGGCATAGACAAGTATATAATACATGTTTGTTCAGATATTCAGAGTATATCAGAAAACATAAAGATGCATATGCATATTTATATCCTACTATAGAATTTTTCTGTCTTTTGGTTTTTCCTTTAGGTATACCTGAAACCAAGTATATACTATTCCAGGGGTCCTCAAACTTTTTAAACAGGGGGCCAGTTCACTGTCCCTCAGACCATTGGAGGGCCGGACTATAGTTTAAAAAAAACAACTATGAACAAATTCTTATGCACACTGCACATATCTTATTTTGAAGTAAAAAAACAAAATGGGAACAAATACAATATTTGTATTTGCATGTGGCCCGCGGGCTGTAGTTTGAGGACCCTGTACTATTCTATCATAAATTAAAATTCTGTTAAATTGAGGTCATGGTTAACAGCTGCACAGTGAATGACATACTCTATAGGCTTACAATTTAAACACAAACAATTTTGTAATTTACATTAAGTTTAACCAGAGACCCGGTGCCTGAATTCATGGATGGGTGGGGTCCACAGGAGGTTGGCCGGCCAGCCGGCCAGGCCCCCAATTGGGCCAGTTGGCTGGCTTCAGTGTATGTCATAGTGACCGGTTGTTCCAGTTGTTCCAGTTGCTTGGCTTTTATATATATAGAATACTGCAGATGTGTTTTATAAAACTGTTTAATGTTTTTGGGTTTTAATTACTTTTTAAAAATTCTTTCAAGAAATATTTGCAGGATTGAGGTATATATGTTGGTGTTTATTTTAATCGGTTCAAAAAGAAGTATTATGTTGATTTGAAAAGCATATTGAAATTCTATTAGAATTTCCTATTTTAAGGTTATTTTCTGGGTCAGTAACTAAAAAGGAGGCCTAAATATTTACTGTTTTACTAACTTTAGTAAAAGAGTATCCAACTTTATCATAAATGATAAGAATAATAACATTACTAATAAAGATTTATTAAATTATAGTATTATATACCATATTGAAAGTTTTATGTTATGTATTTTATAGACTTCAGCATTTGAAGAGCTAACTTGGAGCTTTGGGATTTTGTAGCTTCCTAGTGTGACTGAGGACCAGGATTCTAAATATGAGGTGCTCGTTCTTGTGGATATATACTGAATCCATATCCTACAACTGTCACTGAGAAACAAACTGCTGTTGAAAATTGACATGACATGTTAACTTACTGTCTTAACAAGGATAATTATATATTTTCCCAAGAGTTTAATCACCTCCTCTTTAGTATCCTGGCCACATTCCAAAAGAAATCATCCAATTCCATTATTCTAACTAAAAGTCTTTGTTGATTTGATCTAATCTCATCTTCTCAATTTCCTATCTAAAGCTGCTTTATTACACCTAGAAAGTGGTATTTCACTGGTGCAGTACATATCTTGTTCATTTATGTGTCATATAAGTATCTTTGAAACAAAATAGATGTTTGCTGAAGCCAGTAAAACAACCTATCAACAAAAACATCATAACAATTATTCTATTTATTCAAATATTTCTAAACATTACCTTTTATTTATAATGTTTCAATTACAAAGTAAAAAAATGTTTTTAATAAATTTAGCATGGAGGTGTTTTATCACAAATATTCTTAGAATACATCCTTAAAGCAATGTGATTTATGTCCCTATATTCAGAAGCTAATTGGTTTTAATGAAACTTTTTCTCAAAATGTAGTATTGATATATTTTTAGAACATTTGTAAAATGCAAAAATAAAATAAAAATCACAATAATTTTCTCATAACATGCTATCAACATTGTATTGTATATCCTTTTCTTTTTTCTTTACCTTTTAGCTCACTCTATATATAAAAGTCTAATATGCTAAGTGTTAGACCATTCGACCATTCAACCAGTAGCTATGACATGCACTGACCACCAGGAGGCAGATGCTCAACAAAAAGACATGGAAACATGGAACAGGCTGATGAATCTCAGAGGGAAGCGGGGAGGGAGGAAGGCGGGAAGAGATTAACCAAAGATCTAATATGCATACTAGAGGCCCGGTGCACAGATTTGTGCACCAGTGGGGTCCCTTGGCCTGGCCTGTGGGCATTGGGCCAAAACCAGTTTTCTGACATCTCCCAAGGGTTCCCAGATTGCAAGAGGGCACAGGCCAGGCCAAGTGACCACACTGGTGCATAAATCCGTTCACCAGACTTCTAGTATGCATATAAGATATTTGGTTAATCTCTTCCCTCCCTTCCCCCTCCCCGCTTCCCTCTGAGATTCATCATCCTGTCCCATGTTTCCATGCCTGTGCATTGAATGTCTGCCTCCTGGTGGTCAGTGCGTGTCATAGCTACCGGTCGAACGGTCGAATGGTCAGACACTTAGCATATTAGCCTTATATATATATATAGATACTCTAAAAACTGCAGTGTGACCTACATATTCACTCAATAATATGTTATAAAATTTTTCCATGTCATAAAATCTTTTTCAACACCATTATTAAAAGAGTGAAAAAGAATTTTATAACATGATTGTACTAAAGTATATGTAATCTCTAATTGTTACATATTTAAATTATTTCCAGTTGCCACTAAGGTTCATGGAATCTGATGTTTTAAAAAGCACATTAGGATGCTGTCTTGCCAATTAGATTGTCAGTAAGTTTCATTTTAATCACAGATATATTATTGAAAGAATACAATATCCCACGATTTAAGTTACTCAACTGTTTGGAGTTGCCATGCAGATTGTTTGTTTGAATGATTTTAGAACCAACATATAGAAAAGTTAAAAATCATAGACAACAGTGAAGAACTATTAGACAATTTTTAACACCTGAAATTTTCACTTTTCCCCAGTGGGTTTATCATTTGCTTATTCAAGGAGTGCGGGGGTGGGAGGGATTGTTTTCATTACAACTGATTAATAAATAAAAATGTTTGTATTTCACAAGTATGCTAGAATTCCACAGGTCTTGTATTTCACACCAGAAAGTAAACTCTTTTAGTAAGGGCAATAAATCAGGATATAAGGCTTTTCCTAAACAAATACTTGCGGGAAAAAGTATAAACTCAAACACAACTCATTATTTTTCTAATTGCTCTTTTCAGTTGAGAGTATATAATGTTCATAGTTTGATTATCATAATTATTGGCAGTGAATATAATGTGACCATACCTAAATACACTAGTCTAAATAGGAATCAACTTAGATATATGTATATCCTGGTGTATCCAAATAATATTTTGGTTAACATCACCTATATTTTTATCTTCATCTAAATTCCACATGCGGCTTATTGTACAATAGGACTTTGAAAAAATTAAATTAAAATTACTTTTCTGATGAAATATGAGCAATAAAGTTAGAAAATTTAAAGAAAGGGTATCAATTCTTAAATTGGATGCTTTAGAGATTGACAATGTAATATCATTTCTTGAGGATAATAATTTTATCACTTTTAAAAAGTTATTTTTATCTGGATAATGCATCTGTTTAAATCATTATGATTTTTTGTTAACTCCATTCAGTTCATAAAATGTATAGAACACTTGAAAAAGTATAATTAATGAACCAGATTATCCACTACAATAGGTTTTTCTGATCTGGTCACTTTAATGTTTCACAATCATATAAGAAATATTTTAAAAGGTGATCATGAATATAGAAATATTTTTTAGACATGTTTATACATTCTAGAACATCATTAAATGCATTTTCCAGGTGGAAACTATGTTATTAAGGGACAAGAACACAGACTGAAGAATTTGCCTTAGAGCCCAGACTTCCTCTGGGTAACTCCTACTCATCCTTTAAGTATGAGATGAAAGTCTCTCAGAAAAATCTTCCCATAGCTGCCATTTCCCACCCTTCCTAATAGGTCAAGTGTATCTGTGAAATGTTCTCAGAGAAATTTCTACTATTTCTCCATGGCACTGGTAACAAATAAGTGCTGTGAAAATATATCCTTTAAGCCTGCCTATTCTGTAAGTCTTTTAAACTTTTCAGGGGTGGTAATGATTTCTGACTTGTTCACCTATGCTAATTTTAGCTCTTATCAAAGTACATTGAACATGATTGTGTGCTTATAATTCTGTATAGTATACTAAATTTTGAGAAATACTTAGCTAGACTAGGAAGAGGAAAAAAAAAAAAGTCTGTATGCAGATATCTGGACATTCTTGCCTTTTGCATTTAACCTAATTATCCCATTCCTAAAGAAAAAATGGGCAATTGCTTGAAGGTTTGCTCAGTTTCAGAGCTCTCCGTTGGGGTCATTTCATTCTTTTCCCTGACCCAGAGCATATTGGGCGATGTCTAGCGTCATCTGTGGTTGTCACAACTTGGGAAAGGAAGGGAGAAGGTGCTACTGCGTCTAGTGTATAAAGGCAAGGGACACTGTTAAATATCTTACATTATACAGCCAGCCCACTCAATAAAGAATAATCTGGTTAATATATACTAATAGTGCCAAGATTGAGAACCTCTAGTCTAACTTTAAAACTTTTATTTATTTTATGTTTTAAATTTCTTTATTGATTAAGGTATTACATGTGTGTCCTTATCCCCCCATTTCCCCCCACCGCCCCCCCCACGCATGTCCTCACCCCCCTGTTGTCTGTGTCCATTGGTTAGGCTTATATGCATGCATACAAGTTCTTTGGTTGATCTCTCCCCTTTACCCCCACTTATTCTTGTGAGGATTAAATATGATAGCTGGGAGGTCCAGAGATACAGTCTCTGGCCTTATGATAGGGATATGTATTGAATAAAGTAACTTTCTAATACATAATAAGGTGTACCCCTCCCCCCAAAAACCAAACTTTCCAATCAATTTAACCTTGAGGAAAATAGTACTTTGTCTTTCAATTTGATTTTTTATCAAGCTGTTCTTCACATTTCATGTTATGTAAATAATCCTCACAGTCTTAGAGAAGTAGATTTCATTACTCTAACATAAAATTATTTTTTAAAAAATATTTAGTATAATAATATAATAAACTGAGCTTAAAACCTGAAGCTTAGTATAAGTACTAGGAAACTATTTATTTAAAAATGATAAATAAGATAGAAGCATTCTGCTAGCTCAAAGATGATTCATTTTTTATCCTGCCACTATGAAATGGGTAAAAGGATCTTTTGATAAAAACTTTTCACAACTATTGGTTATTTGTAGTTTTTGAATTCCCTTCAAAGACTGGATAACATTTCCATTAGGATATTTCTTAGTTTATGCATGTTCCTTGAATAGTTTTAGATTGTAAATTCACAATAGTAACAGCAAATCATCAAAAACATAATAAAATTTTAAGGTATACATACACATCCATATTTTGGTTAAAGTGAAGTTGATAGGAGGTTTCTTTATATTTTATTTTGTATCTTTGTCTAAGAAGGACAATGCCTTCTCTATAAAATGTTTCAATTGGTTGAGGGTGTTTAGTATACAATGCTCTGTTGCCCTCTGCTGGCTAGTAAATGATAAATAAAAACTTCCCATCTACTTCTCAACCAGGGGCCTTAGGAAACTAAGTGTGGAAAATAAAGACAGAATTCAAAATAAGGAAGCTATATATTTGAATTCCAGGAGGGAAAAAAAGAATTTCTAAAACATTCTTATTGTTTCAAAAACTCCCTAAAATTTTTCTTGTTTTAAATTAGCTTCTGTATTAACCGAATAGTTTGATAATTTTATATAACCCTAAACATTCTCATTAATTCAAGAAAATACACATTATTTCATTATTGAAAGTGATTGTTGAAACATTCATAGTTGTGTGGGAATTTTGGGGATTTACCAACAACATATGTATGATGTGCTGGTTGTTGGCACATTTGTGGAATATTTTTATGGTATTATGATATATGTACAATGAGTATCTTTTTTAAAAAAATAAATAATGTTTATCTAGTTTAAAAATACTCTCAACATATTTTTAGTAAAAGTGTAAATAATAGCTGGACATTAAAGTTCTTTACAATTAAGCAAGTGATTTATTTTGAGCATTTAATTCTTTTAACACATTCTTTATATGCTATTTGCATCTCACTAAGGAAAAAATAACATTGGTGTATAATGACGCATAAATTCTTTAATAAAAATAACAGTGCCCAAGCCCCAAGGAACATAAAGTGCATACACTGATGCGTTTCCCTGGTTTCATTTTAGCACTGCACTCTGCTTTAACGCCTGATTACATTTATTTCAAAAACATTTCTAAAGACCAACCTTAGCATCCATGGCTGGAGATGCAGATTTGATTATTAAGGGGGACTGGCTGGTTTTTCTAAAACATACTTGGAGTTAAGAGTTTTTTAAAAAGCTGTTGCTGTTTGTTCAAAATGGTGGCTAGTATTTTGAATCTGGGATTTATTTTATATTTTCAGTAGTTTCAGCTACAGTATAAATTGAAATAATGTGGTTTTCATTTCTCTGAGTATACTTCTTTGGAGCACTTATAAAACTTGGGTCATGGTTCTTTGAAACAGGCTTTATTCCAGGAGCTTTGCTTTCCCATTTTATCCTCAGAACTAGTGTCTGTTATGAAACAAGAGGATAATTTCTCCCATGGCTTCCCTGCCAAAGCGATAGTCAGTACTTTCAAAATTTTCTGGAGCAAATCCTGTTTCATAACTTACTCTAACTACCTCGGTTCTAGAATGTTTTCACATGTCCAACTTTCCAAGAACCTATTTTCAGTGCAATCTGTAAGTCACTTGACATCTTTGGTTCTCCATACACAGAGAAAAAAGCTTCATCCTAAAAAGTATAATTATAACAAAAGGAGGGACAATAATTTTTTTACTTTCCAATTCACAAGTGATTTACAAAAGATGGATTTTATAGCTTTTTCATTTAACCTTCGTGAAAACACCAGAAAGAATTATTATTATTATTATTATTATTTTACAATTTCCATCTTAAGACTCAGGAACATAGGAAAAGAGGAGACTTGTCCAAATTCACCCAGGATGGCCTGTAAACCAAAAGCCAAGTTTGCCTAACTCCAAGTTTCTGGTCTTTCTGTGATACCTCACAGCTTCTAAGGGGGAAACAAAGCTGAGAATCCATCTGTCTCAGTATCTTAAAATGATCATGCCATTTGATCCAGTAACTGCAACTCTTAGAAGCTAAGGAAATATTCCACACATAGTAAAAGATGTCCATGAAAAAATTAATTAAAATAATGCAGGGGTATGGGGAAAAAAAAAGCTAGAAAAAGGCTAAATTTGTAATAAAAAATAATGAATAAAGAAATAAATTGTGGTATGCCATTTAATAGAATATTAGAGTCATTAAAAGTATAGTTATGAGTTATTTGAAAAGTTATGAGTTGCTTAGGATAAAATTGGCAAACAAAATATTGTATATTATGTCATTAAATTGGTAAAGACAGGTTTATAGGTACTGAAAGAGAAAGGTTTTCTGTATGTTTTTGTGCAAAGAAAGTTATGAAATTATAATATATACTAGAGGCCCAGTGCATGAAATCATGCATGGGTGCAGTCCCTAGGCCTGGCCAGAGATCAAGGTGGGAGCCTCTGGCGTGGAAGGGGAGGTTCCAGCTGACCTCTGGGCCCTGGGCAGCACTTGGACCCCTAGGCCCCCCATGCGCCCCCTCCACCTGAGTAATGGCACCTGAGTCCCCACGTGGAGATGCGGTGAGCATGGCTGGACACCCCAGGCTGGGGCGCAGCGTGGGCCTCTGGGCTGCCCAGCAGCATCGCACGGAAGCCGGGTGGACAGCGCACTCTCTCCCAGCCTGCCTTGCAGACCTGCTCCTGCTCGAACCCATGGGGAGCCCAAAGGGGCCCCAGCGTTCCCAGAGGCTGCGGCCCAGGCTCACCTGGAAGAGGCCGAGTGGGTGCGGGTGGGGCTCCTCGTGGGCGCCCTGCACCTGAGTGCGGGGGCTTCCCCAGCACACGAGACCTGGGGCCCCAGGGGAGGTTAGCAGGGGGAGTGAGAGCAAGCTCTGCAGACAACCCGCATTCTCATGGCACCTTCGTCCCTGTCATCCCTGCCCCCAGGTAGCCAGCGAGAGGTTGCAGTCCCCAGCCTTGGTGCCATGGGAGGTTGGTCGCTGCCACCCACCCCCAGTTCCCCATCCTGCCCTGGGGCCCAGCCCCGATTGGGCGATCAGGGCCTGCAGGCCGCTGGTCACCATCTGCAGGGCGATAGGCCAGAGCTGGGCCCCCTGCCTGGCTCTCTCAGCGTCTGGGAGCTGTGTGGTGGCCCCGCACCCCTCTCTCCCTGCCACTGCTGGTCGCAGTCTGCAGGGCAATTGGCAGGGTGATTGGGTCCCCACTGGCACCTGCCTTTGGCCTGGTGCCACCTGCTCACCTACTCCACCATCCCACCACAGTCCCACACTTGTTGGTGGTCATGGGGGTCAGCAGTGCCTCCACTGCTGCCCACTGACAACACCTCATCACTGACGCCCGCCATGTTCTGCACCGCCCCCTGGTGGTCAGTGCATGTCATAGCAAGAGTTGAACTCCCAGTCAAACTCCCAGTTGAGGGGACAATTTGCATATTAGGCTTTTATTATATAGGATTCTATGATAATACATTTTGAAAAAATAATATATACGGCCTAGTCTCTGTAAAAAATTGTGTAATATATAACCTGTTGATGACCTAGGGGATCAAAACAATAAGGGAATTTAAGTGTATATATTTTATAACATTTAAATTACATAAGATGTGTTACTTGCAGAGTTGTGAAAAGGATAAGATAGATATAATACTTACAGTATAATAATAGCTATGTTGAAATACACCAAAATAACAATAGTTAATATTTTAGGGAGAATAATATAAATTTATTTTTTTAATTTAAAATGTTTTCAGTATTTTTATATTTGTTTTAATGAAAACAATATAAAATAAGCATTATAAAATAATCAAAGCTGTTTCCAACTCTTAAGTGCCTTCTTCCTATTTCTCTATCTTGTGGATTTTATGAAAAGTACTGTTTTACTGTGCTGTTTTTGGAGTAGTTAGTAAGTTCTCCTGATAACAGCCTTGGGTTGGTACATTACTCTTATAAAAATAATTTACTTACCAAATTTCTTGTAAATGTTAAAATTGTATACCAGACTGACTAAGTTATTGTGGATGTTCATTAAGAAATAAGGATAAGCCCTAACCAGTTTGACTCAGTGAATAGAACATCAGCCTACGGACTCAAGGGTCCCAGGTTCGATTCTGGTCAAGGGCATGTACCTTGGTTGCGGGCAGATCCCCAGTAGGGGGTGTGCAGGATGCAGGTGAGCAATGTTTCTCTCTCATCGATGTCTCTAACTCTCTATCCCTCTCCCTTCCTCTCTGTAAAAAACAAATAAAATAAAATCAAAGAAATAAGGATAAAAATATTTCTGTAGTATTCTATTAATTTAAAATTCATCAATTTTCAAATGCCATAACCTGAAATTTAGCTTTTGTTGAACAACTTAAATAACACAAATAAAACTGCCATATGCATTTATCTAAGGAACCTCAGAGTTTTCAGGCATCTCAAAAACTTTAGAGATACCTGTTGACTTATAATAAATAGATACTTTTTAAAAAAGTATCTTTTATGAATTTTAAAACACATTCTCATTAAAATTAATGAAACAGTAGTTTCTTTCCCCTGGAACACCAGCATAATATTTATAAATTGTGACTAATTTTAATTTAGGTCACCAACTTAATCTAAATTAATAGAAATTTCCTATAAGAACCAGTACAATTTAATCTCTTCATGTTTCTGAGATAATTTCTAAATATTTATGAAAAATAAAAATGTTATTTTTTTTCTTTCTCTCTCTTCTCTTTCTCCATTTTTCTTCATTATAAGCACACAGATAAATAATTGCTATGCAATCAATATATTTCGACTTTTATTTGGGAAATTTTACCTTGAATAAAAAATTATGGATGTGAATTTATTTTTTTATTTTATTTTTTCCCTTTTCACTTGACAACCACTCCTTCTGGCTCTCTACAGCAAAAACAGCTAAGCATGGACTTGCTATAATTGCAACATCACATCAAGCAGGGTTGAATGTATACTGTCTTTCATGTATAAACATTTTTAAAATATCATGCCCAAATATATACTCTGGTTTTCCAAGGAATCTTTATATGTATGGATAAAACAAGCATTTTTTTTTTTTTTTTTAGTTTTTAACTACTGCAGTAGCTGATCTTGTGCAAGTAAAACAAACAAAAAAACCCCTTAAATAATTTAAAAACATTTATGAAGAAAATATTAATCAGATAAGGATGTCAGTGTGTTATTAAAGAATACAAGTGTAACAAAATTAGCAGTTTCCTTTATTATTCCTTTCTGAAAAAAATGACATTGACTGGGGATTTTATAATGGCCCAAAGGAAAGAAGGCCTCCGTGTGCCTCAAATTTGATATTTTAAGTTAAAGTCAGCTGTTAAGAATTACTGAATTATCCAGGGCAGAATCTTGGGTATGGCTCATGTTACAGTATGCTGAATATGAAAAGTTGGACACAAAAGGGGTGAAGACTTTTCAGTGATTAAAAAGGCCTGTGGGATTGAAGTTTTAGATTCCAGAGCAGCACATCAAGAAGAATGTTGCAGATTCTTGACTTCTCACAGCAAATAGTGACTCTAAATCAAGAAAGTGTTTCTTTAAAAACATTAAAATGGCTCTAAAGGGTATATAAATTTCTCTCATTTCTCTTGGCAACAAATATTAAATCTGATGGGTGAAATAAAATATATAACAAAGTTAACAAATTGAATGAACCTAGATTTCAATCTAGCCAGAAAGTAAGGTGGATATAGTTGGTTATTTCACTTATATTTCTCGTTTAATATATTTTGAAACATTTATCAATGCTTTAAGAATTAATTTAATTAACTTTTATTGAGTTTTTTAAACATTCTAGGCATTCTGTGAGGTACAGTGACAATCTCAAGGGTTTCTCTTTTCTGTGTGTATATTGCAAATTTTCTGTAGCTTTATTACTTAGATTTCAATAAATTTCTATTTCATTTCATGTTTATTCTCCTCTGAAACATTCTTCCTCATAAATGCAACTGACATCTAATTAAACATGATCTGATAGTGGATACCTGAGGATAGGTAGGCATTTAAGAGGGTAACCTTCAAATCAATATTATAATGTGATTCCATTGTTCACCCAAACAAAATATTATTCTTCATGCCAGAAGGAATAAATATTCAAAAATATGTTATGAAATTTGTGTATTGCAAAGAGATTTTTATATTTACCAAACAAATTGTTTAGAATTTATGCTGATACATATAGGCTGTTTTTAATGTGCACTAATGTATGAGGATGAGTGTATATATGCATTTAACCCCAAGAAAAATTAATGTCTGCAGTAAAACCTTGATTTTTTTATTGGTAAAGGATATCATAAAAGTTTATGAAGCCCTAACCAGTTTGGCTCAGTGGATAGAGCGTTGGCCTGTGGACTGAAAGGTCCCCGGTTCGATTCAGGTCAAGGGCATGTACCTTGGTTGCGGGCACATCCCCAGTGGGGGGTGTGCAGGAGGCAGCTGATCGATGTTTCTCTCTCATTGATGTTTCTAACTCTCTATCCCTCTCCCTTCCTCTCTGTAAAAAATCAATAAAATATATTTAAAAAAAGTTTATGAAGATATTCAAAGTAAATTGGACATATATATATATTTTACACTCTTGTTCATGTTAGAATTTAACTTTTAATTGAGGAAGTTGACTGTGAAGAGGAACTAAACATTTTTACTGTCCCATTAATGTTTTATTTCTTATTGGGTAAAGAGTGATAGTTCTTTTAAACACAGTTCTTTGGAGAAATAAAGGTAGTTGTAAGTTCAATTATCTATATATATATATATAAAAGACTAATATGCAAAGTGTCCTCTCGGGAGTTCGAACGAGAGACTGGGAGTTTGATTGTTCACTATGATGTGCGCTGACTACCAGGGGGTGGAGTGGAATGAAGGAAGGCCCCAGCCAGCAGCTGGAAGGAAGGCCCCAGTTGGCCCTGATCGCCAGCCAGGCCTAGGGACCCTACTGGTGCATGAAATTCATGCACCAGGCCTCTAGTCTCTCTATAATCCTTTCAGTATGATCCAAGACAGATTTTTTAAGAAGCTCAATCAGCTAAGCTTTAAGCTTCTTTGAACCAAGAAAGCTGAATGAGAGTGCTGTTTTAGATCTTATAATTCTCAACAGTTTTACAGCTATTTGTAATAAAATAATGTGAGAAAGTTACACATTAGAATCTAAATCAAAGTATAGAGCATCTACAGTTAAGTTTAGTAGAGACTCATCTCTATTATACAGTGATTTAGGCAACAGAATTGAAAGAACACATTTGGCATACGCTCAGGGAACCTTGAACCTATGTGTGGCCCTTTCTTACACAGGATACACTCTTGTGATGATGGTGCTCTGCCCATAGCTATTGCAGAATTGTGAATTATTTTTCCAGTAATTTGGTCTACATTTTTAATCTTGCAGATAGTTAACCCTTTGGCTCTTGCACTATCATCTTTATATACGACATTCAGCAGAAATTAGTAAGAGTAACTGTGGAAACCAAGAACTCACACTCTTGCTTCCCAGAAATAAATGTCTTAGATAACTTTTCTGTATGCGTTTTTCCCACTCAAAAGGTGAAGTCAACTTTTACTTGTATACTTTCTGATCTTGGTTTTCTTTTCTCTAACCTCATGTCACTACTAAATTGAATACCCAGTTGGACTTTAAGATTCAGTAAAGAGCCATCTATAAATTATTAAAACTAGAAGCCGAGCTCAATTAAAAAAAAATAACTGTCCCTGTAAAGAGTGTCATCACACTGGCTATTAAAAATTAAATTAAAATGACTTTCCCCATGTCACATGTGATCATAGGTCGAATCCTACATCCTACTCTCAAGTCCAGACTTTCTGAGGCAAAGTAGAAAGACTCACAAGCAAATATTCAGATGGAGAGCAGAAATGGCTGTATTCTCTTAAGCCCCCAAAATCACAGAGAGCAGCCCCCACCCAGAGGCTGTGCCCTTCCCGCCTTGCTGAGGAAAAGCATCCATCTGCTAGTGGATTTATCAAATATACAAAGACAACTGCTAAAACAGCAAGTTTGCTGGGTGGGAAGAAAAGTAATTAAAGATTTTGTTAGATACTGGCCCAGAACTGGTGCACAGGAATAGTTTTGACCTGATGTTATGTATATTTTGGTAAGGGTAAGGTGGAAAGATTTTAAAGTGAATTCTCTTTAATATCGATTAAAAAATAGAAATGATTGTTCTACTTAGAGTAGCACTGCAGGTCCTTTCTTTCTTTCTTTTTACTTCTTTTTGGAATCCAATTCTCTACAGTTTCCTGGGGAATGTATCTAATTCTAAAAAAAGCCCTTTATTTTTCCTGTGAAATTCAGCCGTGGAGCTGAAGTGTTACATAATTTTAGAATTGAATTATAAGTCTGTGTTATCTGTGGGTTAGGAGATTAGGGAGTGTTATACTACCTCCCAGGGAGGAAAAGCTGGGCAATGAACACAGCTGTGGCTTTAGATTGAGATGGATATGGGTTTAAAATTCTGGCCATCTATTTAAGGACTATGTGACCATAGGAAGCTTTCTTATTTCACTTTCCATTCCCTCATCCATAGAATGAGGATAATAATAGCTTTCTTTCATGATTGCTGTGAGCATGAAATGAGAGACTCAATACATATAAAATATCTTATTATAGTAGATGCACAATAAATAGCCATCATAATCATTATATGGTTGTTGTTTTTTAAAAAATATTTTAAATAGCTTTAATCTATTTGGCTCAATGGATAGAGCACTCACCTGCAGATTGGAGGGTCCCGGGTTTGATTCCAGTCAAGGGCACATGTCTGGGTTGCTGGCTCAATCCCCAGTATCAGGCCTGCAGGAGGCAGCCAATCAATGATTCTCTCTCATCATTGATGTTTCTCTCTCTCTGTCCCTCTCCCTTACTCTCTGAAATCAATAAAAATATATTTTAAAAATATTTTAAATAGATTTTTAGAGAGAGGAAGGGAGAGGGAGAGAGAGAGAGAAACATTGGTGTGAGAAGGAAACATTGATTAGCTGCCCCATGCACACCCCTCACTGGGATCTAGCCCACAACCCAGGCATGTTCTTTGTCTAGAAATCAAATCCACTACCTGGTTAGGCACATGATGATGCCTAACCAAGCAAGTCACACTGGCCAGGGCACATGGTTATTTTTATGACCTATGGATACTTTGACTCAGTGGTTCTCAACCTGTGGGTCGCGACCCCTGAAAATACATCCTGCATATCAGATATTTACATTACGATTCATAGCAGTAGCAAAATTACAGTTATGAAGTAGCAACAAAAATAATTTTATGGTTGGGGGTCACCACAACATGAGGAACTGTATTAAAGAGTCGTGGCATTAGGAAGGTTGAGAGTTTAAGTAATATATTGACATTAATAATAAGTTGTAATCAACCACAGAAATATAAATTTTGTTTTTTCTGATTTAGACTCACAAACGACTTGCATTTAGAAACAGACTTCCTGAGTACTCCAAGAGGTACTAAAGATGGCAACCAAAACATGATAAGAGGTAAGGATTCTCCTCAATCTTTCTCTGTAATCTTCAGCAAGTCTTGTTTCAAGTCTTGTCTGCATTATTGGGGGATGTACCTGACATCAATAGTGTGCAGATCAAATGAGATAATAGGTCAAAATGTGCTTTTGGGAGATTTAACATTTAAAAAAATGTTAAGTCATCATTCATTTTTCAGATAATTATATCATTTAATGAGTATAATATCACAAAAATTACTAAATGATCACTGACTTATGAGTAACTCAGCTATTGATACCAGTTCAATAAATACAAGATGTAACCTTTAAGAATGAATGGCCTTAAAAACTAAATGAATAATTTACTAAAAAGGATGTAAGTGCTTATCTGTGAAATAGATAAAATCAAAGGTCTGTTTATCTCCAAAACAAAAACACAGGTCTCATTTTATTGTTGCTTTTCCAATATGAACATAGCAATTCTTTAACTATTACTTATGTCACATAGCTTTCCATGGTTTTCTCTCTTGGCACAATATATATTTAATACTTATTCATTGTTGTGTTACCCTTTGATGTGGACATAGAACACCCTAAAATTATGCTAGTTTTTAGTTTTGATTTTGCCATTTCAATAGTTAACTGCATTTCCTAGCTCCTGATAGCATGCATCAGAGTCATCTTTCTCAACATAAAGCATTCAATTATGTGATACTTCCCTTTAAACTTCTATATCTCTCTAATTGCTTACAAGAAACATTCCAGACACTTTAGAATGGCCCAAAAGGCTCCTCACAGTCCAGCTCACTCCTTGACCTTTTCCCTCATTTGGCTTCCTCATTAGCTTTGGCAGAACTATCTCATAAACTGAATGTTCTCATGCACCACCAGCACCATCCTGGAGATGTCTTTATTACGGATTTTCTCTCAATTTCTTGTTGAGCTTTGAATACTAGCTTAGATGCCACTTCTTCCATCAGTATTCTCATACCTCTAGGAAGAATGGTTCTGTTTGGAGAAGTCAGGATTTTATATTCTCTTTCCCCCTTTATCCACTCATCTACTTTGCACTATTTATATTTCTGTATTTCTTTATCTCTGCTTTTGGTTGTTTTTGTGAGTCTTTTTTTTCTCTGTAAAGTAAAGCCTTGAAGCACCTAGACATAGTCTTGCTCATCTTTGTAGCCCCCAAATTTGGTTATTTCATCCACCTCAACTTAGAGACATAAATATTTGTGAGCCATTGCTTATATCTTAAAGTTGAAAAAGCAACCCTAAAACTAATTAATAGTTCTAGGCTGTAGAAACATCCATGTTTTACATATCCCATAGGCTCTTCTTCACTTATCTATGTATATCAAATGAATGGATATATTTTTGAATGATTTTTTTCTTCTCATACTTCTGATGCCAATGCAGGCAAAGAGTGAAAAATACAAATTAAAACTGGAATTTAGCTAGAATAAAAACATGCAGAATCAACCGTTTATGTGAGAATGCCAATCAGAATGCTGTTTTCTAACAGCTTTTATGAACTTCTACCAGATGCCCACATTGAAGGACAGCTTGGCTCAATTCTGCAAGGACAGATCTGCTTTTTCCACCGGAGATGCTCTAGATGGGTTCATATGGTTGTCCCACATGGGCAGCCTTTAGCATTTTACTTTCTGAAACAGGAGGGTAGAGTGCTATCAACCTGCTTGCAGTCTCTGAGCAAATGTTGCACATGCCACTACCCTCTGAATGGGACTAGGAATGGGAGGTCCCATCAAGGCCCAAGTTTTCAGGACATAGTCATGATCATTGTGGTGGTAGAAGTGAATAAAGGCCTAGTTTTGTTTTCAGTTCTTTATTCATATCAGCGTCCAAAGGAGTAAACAACCCTGACAAGATGGGACTGGAGTACATTCCCTTTCTCTTTAGCTCTGTCTAGTAACACTCCAGGAAGGCAACATTCACACACTGAGATCTTGAAATACTTTGGACTCATCTTTACATTATTTCCCAAATTACACAAAAGGATGATAGTTACCACTTATTAAGTACTTCTTTTATGCAAGTACCAGACACACATACACATAGGCCCAGCCATATATGTAAATGCACACACATAGACACATTTATTTATTTATTCATTTGTTTATTCAACAATATTTTGAGCAGCTAAAGTATGCCAGGTAATATTCTATACACATATATATCTCATACCCATATCAATTTGATATTTACAGCATTCTAACATTTTTATCCTTTTAAAGATGAAAAATTGAGACAAGAAGTTGGGGTGCAGAAAGGTAAATACTTTGATTCTAGTCAAAGAACAAAGGCTGCTTTTAAATTCATATATGCCATAAATTCTTACTCTTTATAATTCCCAAGATCACTAAATGAAATAATAGTTAACCCTTGTAATTTCTAGAAGTCAAACATATAGTAAGCCATTGGTATTGATGTCCTGAATCTAACAATGGATTGCATCAGATTTCTAAAAAGTAATTCTGCAAAGAGTTTCAGGCATACATTTTTTTTTACCAGTTGAGTTGCTTGATAAAAACTTTCTACGTGTGAAAGTGAGGAGTTTGTCATTGAATCTCTAGGCAAATATGCATTAAGATAATAACATCTCTATTGTGTGATTTAAATAAGAAATGCTTTTTAAAATGTACAAATCAACACATATTTTAGATGCACCAGGAGAATGCTACTGAAATAAATTCTATAATAAAATCTGAATTTATGATAATTGCTTCTGAAGTTTCTTTTTATTGTTAAATCTAGTTTTTTTTCCCTACTGGGTTTTCCTATTATTTTAATACACAAATTTAGACAATAAAGTTGTAATTTATTTAACCTTTAATTTTGTATCCATAATAGAAAAGCTGACAGATGTAATTCTTATACTTCTTTTAGTTTCTGTCTTAAGACCTTTATACAAAGAGATCCAAAAAATTATGCTACATAACACTTTCCACAAATATAATAAACGCAACTTCCTAATGCCCAGGAAGACTGTCAGCAAGATACACTAGATGCAACACATCAAATGTATGCAAGAGATATATACTTGGAGATTTGTGAATATTATCCTAATGGATTACAAAAATACATCACAGAAAATAAAAGAAAGACTATAATAAGCTGCTTTAACATAAATTCCATTTCCCCAATGGTTTGAAGCTTTAAGCTTTTTGAATTTGCTATTTTCAGGAACAGAAATCATGTGGATCTTAATAACTTTTTAATTTCTAAAAAATTCTCTTTGGAAAATGATCCATCTGTTTATTGAAACAATCCTTTGCAAAGCCAAGGAGGTCACTTCAGGTCAAAACCCATATCTAAGTTGGTTTAAGCTTAGGGTAACCTAAATAGTGTGTCAAATTGGACTACTACATATATAAAATGACTTCATATATTTTTTTTTCAAAACTCTTCTCAAATTCTACATTCTTTGTGAATAAATGGTTTGAATGGTAAGATCTGGGAGGAAAAATCTATTGGAATGCAGAAGTGCATTTAACATTTGTTTATATTTCCACATCATTATGCTAGATTTAAGCTGTCAAACTAAGTTGATAACAAATGTTAAGTATAGAAATGTATACAGCAACCAGCCTACTGCCAAATCAGGCAACAAAGAACTCTTTTAAGAGGGTTACAAATTCCAAAGTTAAATGCAAGGTAATATTTTCAGAGCAAGGTTTGCTTTTTTTAAAAATCTCTAATGGAAAGATTTCTTTAAAATGGCTTGCTCTTGCACAGCAAAACAAGATGGATACATTTTGTAGTGGAGTTCTGCATAATGATTCACCTAAAAAAATCTCTACAAATTAGATTATTGCATGGCTGAATTAAAAGTTACCTTGAAAAATAATACTTGCCATAAAGCATAGATTTTTTTTTTAAAAAAGCTTAACTTTCTACAACTTCATGTGGAGAAAGTCATCTGCATCTTGTTTCCACTTGCTCAACAAATGTCTTCAGATGGAAGGTATATGTGAAACTATCTTATTTCTAGCTTGTTAGGATTGTATTTCTATCATTTACTTTAATAGCCAAAGAAAAAACAATTACATTTATTAAAGATTATATTACATGACCAATATTTTAGAAAATACAAACATGTGTTTAGTACTTCCACACAAAATATTTATAATTTGGTTTCAGAGAATTATTCATCAATTTATAATGTAAAAATATGAAAATAAATATGTGTCATGAAAGCTCAGTGAGCTACTTGATGGAAGGGCCTTACATTGTTATATCTGGTGTCAATACTTATTTGTGGCTGTGAACATGGAATTTGGAGAAAATGGGGGGAGGGGGAGTCCATAATAAAAGGGTTTTTAATCCCAAAATTGATTTGCTGCCTAAATGAGGACATAATTACGTCTCAGTTTCCTTTTATGCAAATTGAGGATAGCAACTTTTGTATGTGTTAAATGCTGCTGAGTTGGCTCTAACTCTTGGGGACTCTGAATGAGCAATGTCCAGACTGTCCTGTCCTCAACAGCCCTGCTCAGTGGCTGTAGACTATGCCTTCTATATGGAGTCAATCCGTCTCATAGTGAGTCTTCCTCTTTTCCTGCTGCCTTCTCCACTTAATCCACACTTAATAAATAAAGAAAATTATATGTATATATTGCAATCCTTTTTAAACATATGTAATTGCTACTTCCCACCACCTACAACTATTTCCACATGTCACATTAGCCTCTCTAAATAATAGTTCTTTAATGAGAAGTGCTATAGAAAAAAATGATTTGAATACATGAAATGAAGGAGATGCCAAGATGAAAAAAAAAACAACAATAGTTTTTTTTTAAAAAAGTTGGAAGTACTATAAAGCAACTCAGGAAAGATAAATATGAAAATAATTTTTGTATTTTTCTTAACTTTCATCATTATAATGAGGAAAAAAGTGAAAGACATTAACTTTTAGCATAAACAGTGGTAGTTAATAACTGCATATTTAAGTTTTCCCAGAAAAAAATGAAAGTGAAAATAGGAGGGCTTAGTGATCTGTTACCATTAAGTTTAAAATTTTACATTAACACAACCTTCTACAAAAACTTTCAGTTTAAACTCACGCCTTAAAAAAAAATAAACTCACTCCTTTGCTTGTAGTAGATTTAACAATACTATAGATATAAGTATAGGTGACATACATATAAATGTGAAATGCAATGAAAAGAACAACCCTATATAAATGACTAAATATAGATAATTAACAGTTATTTAAAATCTTACATTTTGAAATGGCTTATTTGCTTCCTAGTTTGCAGCTCTTAAGTTATTTTGAGAGAAAAAATCTATTTGTAAGGGGCTAGATGGTGCTCTACAAATATATAAACAAAGTACATTCTTTTATATAAGAACTAGAGGCCTGATGCACAAAATTCATGCAAGAGTAGGCCTTCCTTCCCCTGGCTGCCAGTACCAGTTTCCATCTGGCACCCGGGACCCAGGCTGCCTTCCCTCCAGCTGCCCACAGGCACCTGGGACCAGGGCTTCCCTCCAGTCCCGGCTTCATTCAGAAGGACATCTGGAATGATGTCTGGTCTAATTAGCATATTACCCTTTTATTATTATAGATATGTATTTGAGCCTCATAAACTAGTCTGTGTGGTGAATGAAGCTAATATTTGTCAAGCTTCCCCAATTTCTCCAAATAATTCTTTATCAATATGGTAGGAACAAAAGTTTTCAGTTGTCTAGAGGTTTTTAACACAGAGGCCCCTGAATTTTGATGATGAAAAAATATGTATCTGTTTTAATTAACCACTAACTGAAAGTTGATATTTTTTTCAATTATGAATGTGCATAATGTGGTAGACTCTCCAAGATGGCCCTCAGTGATGCTCCACCTGATACCTATGGCTATGTAAATTCTCTTCAGTACAGGCTGGATCTAGTGATTTGTTTCCAACAAATAGAAGACAGTACAAGTAAAATTAATGGGATGTTACTTTTGAGATTAGGCTTCAGAAAGACTGTGTTTTCCATCTGGAGTATCAACCCTTGTCTCTCACTTGTAACCAAATACCTGGTTTTGGTACCTGGAAGTAGGGAGCTGCCCTTTCAGATACTTAAAAATGTGAAGGTAGCGTTGGAACTAGGCAGTGGTTAGAGGTGGGAATGATGGTGAAGAGCATGATAGAGAACACCCCGGTTGCCTTGCATGAACTGTAAGTAGAATTCCCAACTATGAGGATGCTACTAATGGGGTCTCATAAAGAAGTGGGAAACATGTCATTGAAAACTGGAGAAAGGAAGAGTCTTTCTTATGCACTGGCAGAACATAACAAAACTAAAATATGCTTAATAAATAGAGATTTCCAAGCAAAGTGTTAAAGGTACTACTTTTGTTCTTGCTGCATATAACAAAAATGTGAAAGGAAAAGAATAAATTTAAGGAAAACTGTTTTTAAAAAGTTCCAGGACTTTTAAAACTTTTCAGCCTCTTGAGATGGCAGATGATGAAAAGATCAGATCCAGGGCTCTGCCAGGAAAATGTGGTCTAGAGATAAATCCTATTTTATTTTGAAACAGGAATTTTAGGGGAACATAGGCAGGTTTAGGGAATTTTTAGAATTGGGGTCCATGGAAAAAAAACATAGGGCTACAGACTGGGAGAAGGTACATTTCCATAAGACAAGGAAGTCAGGTGCAGTTACATTTTCATAAGATAAGGGAGCAGCAACAGGTATATTTCCGTAAGACAAGGGAACTAGAAGTAGCCAAAAAAGATCTATATTTACAAAAAGAGAAGGAAGAAAGCCCAGAAGGAATAGGAGGACAATGAGGGAGGAGGCCTCAGGAGTCACTATAGTAACCAAATCAAAAGGGAATATTGACCAATCAGAGGGGATATCAGGGCACAGGAACTACAGCCTTTATAAACCATGGAAACAGGAAATAGGTGGGACTCTTTCCCTCTCCCCACGTGGGAGTCTGTACTTGTTCTTCAAAAAATCTCCACCTTTGCTATACTACCCTCTGTCCATGGATTCATTCTTTGACTCTGGTGGAAAAAGAATCTAGGTTCCAGTCCAAAAACTCCGTATCAATTTTATGTTTTAAAAATAAAACTTTATTTTTAAGCATTCTCTTCAATTCTGACTGTAACTGACACTGGGTCTTTCATAAATATATACCTTAGAACCCTCCCAAATCACTATTGTTTTCTCTTCTCCCTCTCGGACTGTTTGGCCTAATGGTACGTAGGTATTGCATCATCATGCTTCCAGTTTATTTATTCTTCCAAATGAAACCCTCACTTTCATTATCAGGTCTTTATTCTGCTTACCATGCCATCCTGTGGAAGTTATCTACTTATCTCTGGTTATGAATTCTCTTGCTTTAAAAATTTTCATATCTGATTTATCTCAACCATTCACTTACAAGTCTGGACCTTGCCATTCCCAAACACTGTAACTTCAATATAAATGTTTCCTTCTCTCACCACCTTCCTGTTGTTTCAATTTTCTTCCTCAGTTGCCCTAATATTTCCTTGAGACCACCTGAAATTACAACCTATTACTCTGCTCTCCAAATAATTTTTACTATTCCTCTCTCAACTGAAGAACTTTCTCCCCTTTCTGTTTCATGTTTCTGCACTATAGTAATTTCCCTGATTATTTTCTTGTTCCAAACTCTTTATCTCATTCCTCTGGTAAGAATCAACTTCTGGTTACATTTTATTCTCAGTCCCCTGTCCACCAATCAGATATCCTGCTGCAGGGAGATAATTTACTGATGACCCTACCTGCTGTAATTTGCACATGTATCACCGAGTTTGCAGCAAAAACAAGATTTCCACAAGTTGTTCTCAGTCAATGCTGAGAATAGTGGCAACACTAATGCAGGGCTTCTCTGATGAATGAGTTTTATCCTGTCCAAAACATTTCTGAAGGGCACTGCAGTCTGAGAACCTTCTTATCCCACGTCCTTTCTTGCCCTCATTCATTCAAAGGGACTGATCTGTATCATTGTCTGAAAACTCCCACCACATATTCTGGTATCCTCTGCTTTTCCTCTAACAGATATTTCCTCTAACCCCTCGCATATCTAATCCTGTCTTGATCTTTGATTCCCAAGGGAACCTAAACTAACACAACTGGCATCCATGCAGCTTAGTGGGGCCAGAGAAATATATACAACCATGCTGACTGCCTATACTTTAGACTCATGATCACTAACGTTAAGTGGCTTGTTAGCACTTTTATATGACCAAACTTTATTTTCCTCTCTCTTCATACCTCCACAATCTCTTCCTTTCATTCTCACACTATAAAGATGTCTTGATTTTTACTTCATTAAGATAACAAATAAAAATAGAAGAAAGCTTTCACAAATATCTACCAACCCATGTATAATGCGATTCCATCGGGGTCATATACTCTGTTTTTGTTCCTGACCATGGATGAATTCTCCATGGTCCTAGCCAAAGACAAGACCTCCACTTGTCCTATACACTAGTGGTCAGAAAATTTTTTCTGTGAAGAGCAAGACAGTAAATATTTAAGACACTGTAGGCCATGTGGACTCTGCTGCAACTACTCAACTCTGCCATTGAACCATGAAAATAGAAATACATAAACATACAGGTATAGCTGTGTTCCCATAAACTTTATTTACAAAAGCAAGTGGTGAGCTAGATTTGGCCTAAGAGCTATAATTTGCTGACCCATACTCTACCCTTATTCTGACCCCCTAATCCCATTCCCCTTTGGTCAGGAACATAGCTTCCAGCTATATTTTATTTCTTTCTTTCCCTTTCTTCCTTCTTCGCTCCCTCCCTCTTCTTCTGTTTCTCTCTGGCCCCCTCTTCCTTTTTCATCTTTTTTTCCCCCCCAAAATAAACTGTATAATTCTCATCACAGAAACTTTCCTTATATATCTGTATAAGTATATTCTGACTTTCCTTGTACTACACTGAGAGTTTCCTTCTCAGTTTCATATGTCATTTTCTACTCATATTTCTGATTGTTAATTACTGTATATCTCCATGGTTTTAATTCAACTGAATAGGTCTCTCTAATTTTGTTCTTGTCCTTTACCTTTCTAGATTTTTATTCTCTAGACAAACAGCCAGAATGACCATTTAAAAAATAAATAAAAATATGCAATTTCTCAAACAAAACCCTACTGGGTTACTCATTCAAAGTAAAAGCCAAATTTCTTACAATGTATCTAGCTCCAGATACATCTCATATTCTCATCTCCCCATACTATAATACTCAATACTCACTTCACAACAGAAGCACTGGTCTCCATTCTTTTCCTCAAATACATAACGTATTTCTCCACCTTAGGAGTAAAAGCCTAAAGAAAGTTAGGGAAGTGAAAAATATGACAGCTAGAAAGAAGAAAGAATGGAAATTCCAAGTATTAAGAAAGGTACACTAGCAAAGTTTTCTGTGGCCATATAGAGCTAATGTGACATATTGGAAACTTGAGAAATTCCAAATGAACAGCTGCTTTCCTCATGAGATATTTACTGAGTCCCATGGAACTTACCTGATATTTGCTAAGTTAGTGGGCTAGTATGAAAGCTTCTAAAAGATATAATTATTTAAATAAAAACTAAAATAGAAGAAACACAAGAGTGAATAAACACAATAATGCCTTAACAGATATAGAAGAAAATGCAGTGATGTGTGTGTAATATGGGGCCAGGTTAAAAAGTATTATGTAATACTAGAGGCCCAGTGCACAAATTTGTGCATGGGTGGGGTTTGGCAGGCCCTGCCCCAATTGGGGTGGATCGGGGCTGGGCCTGTCGGGAGGAGGAGATGGTGGGAGGTTGGCCGGCTGGCCTGCCCTGATTAGGGTCTGATCAGGGCCAGGCTGGCTGAGGGAAGGGGCCACAGGCAATTGGCAGGAGGGCCCCACCCCCGGTTGGGGTTGGGGGGCCGATTGGGGGTGGGCTGGCCATGGGGAGGGGCTGTGGGTGGTGGGCTGGCCACCCCCATCCCCAAATTGGGTGGAGGTTGCTGATTGGGGGTCAGTGGCCTTGGGGGAAGAGCCATGGGTGGTTGGCCAGCCAGCCCTGATCGGGATGGGGGGGCTGATCTGGGGTAGTGTCGGGTAGGGTGAGGGGCTGCAGATTGGCCGGCTGACCCTGCCCCCTATTGGGGTAAGGGGGTGAGATCAGTGGCAGGGCTAGCTTGGGGGAAGAGCTGCAGGCTGATCAGAGTGGTGGGGGCCATTAGGGGGTGGAACCAGCCAGAGGGAGGGGCTGTGGGAGGTTGGATGGCCAGCCCCGCCCTCTATTGGGGTGGGGGGTGCGATCAGGGGTGGGAAAGCTTAGGGGAGGGGCTGCGGGCCTATTGTGTTGTGGTGGGCTGATCAGGGGCAGGGCTGGCTGGGGGGAAGGGAGGGGACATTTGGCAGGCCCTGCTCTTGCTCTGGGTGGGAGAGTTTGGCCCCACTCTTGATTGGGGTGAGAGAGTCTGATCAGGGGCAGGCCGGCAGGGGGGAGGGGCAGCGAAGTTGGCAGGCTGGGCCCACTCTCTGATTGGGCCGGTTCACTGTCTACAGTAGGCATCATAGCAACTGTTTTTTTTTTTACGGTCGTTATGGCCATTATGGTTGCTGGCTTTTTATATATATATAGAGAGAGAGATTATCATTTCCTGTGTCCTTGAGAACCAAGATACTCAATGTGGATACTAATATAAGAAACTTCTATATTAGCTGTAATATAGAAGAGAGTGAGTAAAAACCCTGGATATGTCTTTGCTCTGCCACTGCAAATGCCTAGAAAGAAATGGCAAATGAAAAAGCACCTCTAGACCCAAGCTATTGTCTAGAAAACCCTTCCTCATTAAAGCAAATCAAGGCTTTTTGAAAAAAGGCTGATTCAAGGTCTAGGGCAGGAAATGTGCAAGATGAATCATGAACATATCAGCATACCAGAAGCAAGGGTTGAAAGAATAAATAAGAATCAATTGGAAATGAAAAATGACAGCTGAAATAAAGAACATCTTGGAAAGATTCAACAGAAAACTAGAAGAAGCTGAGGACCAAATCAGTGATATAGAAGCCAACGTAGAAATAAACATCCATTCAGAGCAGCAAATGGAAAACAACAACAACAACAAACAAATTTAAAGCAGGAGGAGAGTTTAAGGGAGGTTTGGTACAACATGAAAGTAACAACATTCACATCTTAGGAGTATCAGAAGGAGAAGACTCCAAGGAAGTAACAGAGGACCAGTTTGGAGAAATAATGGGAGAAAATTTCCCTAACCTGGTGAAGGAAAATGTCACTCAAGTTCAGGAAACACAAAATCCCATCCAAGATGAACCCTAAAAGACCCACACCAAGGCACATAATAATTATAAAGGCAAACATTAAAGACAAAGAAATAATTTTAAAGGCTGCAAGAGAGAGACAGAAAGTTACCTACAAGGGAGTTCCCATTAGACTGTCAGTTGATTTTTGAATAGGAATACTTCAGGCCAGAAGGGAGTGGCAGGAAGTATACAGAGTAATGAAAACCAAGGGAATGAACCCAAAGACTACTCTAGGCAGCAAAGTTATCATTCAAAATCAAAGGTGAAATAAAGAGCTTCACAGACAAAAAAAAAAGCTAAAATAATTTATCACCACCAAACCAGCACTTTAAGAAATGCTAAAGGGACTTGTGTAAGAAGAAGAAATAGAGAGAAATATAAGAACACAGGCATAAAGAGTAAGAAAGGCAACAAATAAGTACCTATTAATAATAACCTTAAATGTAAATGGCTTGAATGCTCCAATCAAAAGACATAGAATAACTGAATGGATAAAAAACATGACCCACATATTTGCTGTGTATTACCACAGAATGAAAGAAGAGGGATAGAAAAAAAATTTCCCCCTTAAATGAAAATGAGAGAAGAAAAAGTTGGGGTAGCAATACTTATATTTGACAAAATAAACTTCAAAGTGAAGGCTATAAAAAGAGACAACAAAGGCCACTTCATAATACTAAAGGGATCAATCCAATAAGAGGGTATAACTCTGATAAACATATTTGCACCCAATACAGAAGTACTCAAATACATTAAAAAAAAAAAACGAAAAAAAAAACTTCTGGAGGATTTAAAAGGAGAGATGGACAGCAATATAATCATTTTAGGGGACCACTGACCTCACTGGATAGATCTTGTAGACAAAAAAAAAATCAACAAGGAAACAGTGATACTAAATGACACAATAGATCAGATGGAAGTAATTGACATTTGCAGAACACTTCACCACAAAGCTACAGAATATACATTCTTCTCAAGTGCACATGGGACATTTTCAAATACAGACTACAAGTTAGGACACAAACTAAGTCTCTACAAGTTCAAGAAGATTGAAATCATATTAAGCATCTTCTCAGATCACAATGGCATGAAATTAAAAATCAACTATAATAGAAACACTCACAAACATTCAAACACATGGAGGCTAAATAGCATGTTATTAAACAGCTAGAGGCCCGGTGCACAAAATTTGTGCACTCGGTGGTGGGTGGGGTGCGTCCCTCAGCCCGGCCTGCGCCCATTTGCAGTCCAGGACCCCTTGGTGGATATCCACCTGTTGACTTAGGTCCACTCCCCGGGGGATCAGGCTTACGCTTGCAGTCAGACATCCTTCTGGCAGCCAGGGAGCCCTCGGGGGATGTCTGACTAAAGGCTTAGGCCCCCAAGGGATCGGGCCTAAACTGTTAGTTAGACATTCTTAGTGCTGCCATGGAGGTGGGAGAGGCTCCTGCCACCACCTCCGCACTGGCCAGCCATGAGCCAGCTTCTGGCTGAGTGGCACTACTCCTTGGTCTGACCTAAACCCTAGAGATTAGTACTTCATTTTACAACTTTTTCTCTGTTTATAGGCAGCAGCAAACTCAGACCACACAGTTGGGTGTGCGCCTGGGCCCTCCCGCCCTCCAATCGCCATGGGGATCTCTCCGCGCAGGCCAGCCAGCAACCCCGGCCCCAGTGGGGTCCGGGGTTGCCACCTGGCCTGCGCCCCTGCCCTCCCGCCCTCCGATCGCCATGGGGATCGCTCTGTGCAGGCCAGGCCGCAACCCCGGCCCCTGGGGTCAGGTTTGCTGCCCGGCTTTCCAATGGCGATAACCGGCTGGTGGGTGGGGAAAGGCGGCCTTTGCCTACCCCCTAGCTCTTGCCTGCTGCCTGGGTTGCCGATCACCATTCTTCAGTCCTTCCCCTTTTGCCTCCCATCATTGGGCGTATGCAAATTAGCCGCCATCTTAGTTGGCAGTTGATTTGCATAAGGATATGCTGATTAGCCAATGGGAAGGGTAGGGGTCGTACGCTAATTACCATGTTTCTCTTTTATTAGTGTAGATGAATGGGTTACCAAAGAGATCAAGAAAGAAATCAAAACCTTCCTGGAAACAAATGAAAATGAACACACAACCCAAAATCTATGGGACATAGTGAAAGCAGTCCTGAGAGGTAAGTTCATGGCACTACAGGCCTACCTCAAAAAAAAACACAAGAAAAATTAATAATAAACTGTGGGGACCCTGTTTAGAGAGCACCAGCTGATCAAGGCCGCCCTGAGCCTGAGAATCATTTTCAGACTCTGAGCCTGGGAACCCTTATCAGCCTCTGAGCCTGGGAATCCTAACTAAATTGCACAGAAATGCCTTTCTGTAACAAATGCTGATGGCAAAGTGCCTCTTTTTTAGAGTTTGTTTGAGCATGTATATAAGCTGTTACTGACCAGCTAGAGAGAGAGCTGAGCAGAGCAGAGGCTAGAGAGAGCTCAGAGAAGAAAGGCGGTAGCCACAGAGAATGTAGCTCCTATATGTGCAGGGGAGGCTAGAGAGCTCAGACGGAGCTGAGAGGTGGTACTGCTATGATGTAAGGCTAAGAGCTCATAGGGAGCTCAGATATAGCCACCATGTTCACCAGCCAGTGTGCTGGGAGAGTGAAGCTCAGAGGTAGTTACTATGTGAGGCCACAGAGACTAGCCAGTGTGCTGGGCAGGGGAGACAGGAGAAGCTACCGAGCCAGAGAGGTTGAAGAAGCTGTTGAGGTTGTAGCTCTAAGGGAGAGCTCAGGTGCCACTACTATGTAAGATAGTGAGTTTAGAGGTAGCGTGGGTCTGCTCAGATAATAGCTGTGGGTACAGAGACTAAAGCTGTTTTGCAGAAAACATATGCATTTACCAGCCAAAGTATGGCTGCCTGCCTGTATGGACTTTGCTGTTTTGCCTGTATAGGACTGTTGTACCATTGGCTTCTGCAATAAAGACTCATTCTTATATACCCACAACTTCTCATGGCTTCTCCATCTGCCCTGTCACAGAGAATTTACCTGTGTCTCTGACACTTGGCACCACCAGCAGGATGGGAAACTGAGGCCTGAGGATCTGGAAGATGTGCAGGTTGGACTAAGTTCCCAACAGTTAGTACAGTGGGCAGGGTTTGAGGAAGAACAAGCCCTGGCCTAGTCGGGAAGAATTTAGAAGAATATATGAACTCAGAATAACTCAGAGCAGCAGTGCTGAGCAGTGCTCCTGCTGACTCTGACATAAACTATTTAACCCTACAACTTAAAGAATTAGAGAACAATAAGAAAAGCCCAAAATAGGAGGAAGGAAATAATGAAGATTACAGCAGAAATATCACATAGAGACTAAAAAACAATACAAAAATTTAGTGAAACCAAGAGTTGGTTCTTTGAAAAGATAAATAAGATTGATGAATCTTTAGCCAGACTTATCAAGAAACAAATAGAGAGGACCCAAATGAACAAAATCAGAAATGAAAGAGGCAAAGTAACAACTGACCTCACAGAAATACAAAGGGTTGTAAAAAAAAATACTATGAAAAAGTATATTCTAAGAGGCTGAACAATGTGGAGGGAATGGAAAAATTCCTAAAGAAACACAATCTTCCAAAACTCAACCAGGAAGAATCAGAAAAATTGAATAGGCCCATAACTACTGATGGAATTGAAGCAGTAATAAAACTCCCAACAAATAAAAGCTCTGCTCTAGATAGCTTCAGAGGGGAGTTTTACCAAATCTTTAAAGAAGAACTAACACCTATACTTTTCAAACTATTCCAAATGATCCAAATAGAAGGAACATTTCCAAGCTCTTTTTTACCAGGCTCAGGTTAGCCTAATTCCTAACCAGATAAAGACACTACAAAGAAAGAGAATTATAGGACAATATCCTGGTGAATATAGATGCTAAAATTCTCAACAAAATATTAGCAAATCAGATCCAGCAATAAATTAAAAAGATCATACACCATGACCAAATGGGATTTATTCTAGGGACACAAGGCTGGTATAATATTAGCAAATCAATAAATGTGACACATCATACAAACAAATTAAAATACAAAAATCATATTATCATATCAATAGATGCAAAAAAAGCATTTGACAAAATCTAACACCCTTTTTTGATAAAAACTCTCAGCAAAGTGGGAATAGAGGGATCATACTTCACACAATAAAGGCCATATATGACAAACTTACAGCCAGTAATGGGCAAAAACTAAAGCCATTTCCCCTAATAAGAGGAACAAGGCAGGAATGTGCACTTTCATCCCTCTTATTCAGTATAGTACTGGAAGTACTAGCCTCAGCAACCAGAAAAGAAGAAAAAATAAAAGGCATCCAAGTTGGAAAGGAGGAAGTAATCTTCTCATTATTCAGATGACATGATACTGTACACAGAAAACCCTAAAGACTACACCAAAAAATTACTAAATTTAATAAATGAATTTGGCAATGTAGCAGGATACAAAATTAACACCCAGAAGTTGATGGCTTTTTTATTCACTAATAATGAACTCTCAGCAACAGAGACTAAACAAACCATCCCATTTACCATGGCAACAACAAAAAAATTAAGATACTTAGAAATAAACTTAACCAAGGAGGTAAAAGACCTGTACTCAGAAAACTGTAGGACATTAAAAAAGAGATAGAAGAAGATATAAACAAGTAGAAGAAAATACAGTGTTCATGGATTGGTAGAATCAACATCATTAAAATGTCCATACTACCTAAAGCAATCTGTAAATTCAATGCAATCCCTATTAAAATACCAACAACATATTTTGCAGATCTAGAACAAACACTCCCAAATTTAAATGGAACAAAAAAAGACCCCCAGTAGCTACAGCCATCTTAAGAAAGTAGAACAAAGTTGGAAGGATCACAATACTAGATAAGTTATACTACAAAGCCACTCTTCAAAACAGGCACAAGAACAGGCATATAGATCAATGGACCCTAGAAATTGACCCAAACCATTACTCTCAATTAATATTTGACAAAAGAGGCAAGAGCATACAGTGGAGTTAAGATAGTCTCTTCAATAAATGGTGTTGGGAAAATTGGACAGATACATGCAAAAAAATGAAACTATACCACCAATTACACCATACATAAGAATAAACTCAAAATCGATAAAAGACTTAAATTTAAGTTGTGAAACCATAAAAATCTTAGAAGAAACTAGGGGCACCAACATCGCAGACATCTCTCATAGCAATATGTTTGCGGATACATCTCCTAGGGCAAAGGGATCTTGGTAGAAAATAAACAAATGGGATTACATCAAAATAAAAAATTTCTGCACAGCAAAAGAAACCATCAACAAAGTGAAGAGAGCCCACTGCATGGGAGAAAATATTTGCCAATGATATATCCGATAAGGGGTTAATTTCCAAAATATACAGGGAACTCATACAACTTAACAAAAGGAAGACAAGCAATCCAATTTAAAAACGGGCAAAAGAACTAAATAGACACTTCTCCAAAAGAGACATACAGAAGGCCAAAATACATATGCAAAAATGCTCAAAGTCACTGGTCATCAGAGAAATGAAAATTAAAATGACAGTGAGGTATCACCACACACCTGTCAGAATGGCTACCATCAATATATCAAAAAACAGTAAGTGCTGGCAAGGATGTGGACAAAAGGGAACCCTAGTACACTGCTGGTGGGAATGCAGACTGGTGCAGCCACTGTTGAAAACAGTATGGAATTTTCTTTAAAAATTAAAAATGGAACTTCCATTTGACCCAGTGATCCCATTTCTAGGAATGTATCCTAAGAAAACTGAAACACCAATCAGAAAAAATATATGAATTCCTATGTTCATAGCAGTGTTATTTACAATAACTAAGATATGGAAACAGCCCAAGTGTCCATCAGGAGATGAGTGGATAAAAAGACTGTGGTACATTTATACAATGGAATACTATGCAGTGGTGAAAAAGAAGGAAATCTTACCATTTGCAACAGTATGCATGGAGCTGGAGAGTATTATGATAAGCAAAATAAGCCAGTCAGAGAAAGATAAGTATCACATGATCTCACTCATATGTGGAATCTAATGAACAAAGTAAACGGATGAACAAAATAGATCCAGAGACTAGAAGCAAGGAACAGACTGATGAATTACAGAGGAACAGTGAGTATAGAAGGGAGAGATTATCCGGGGAACTTGTATGCATATATGCATATCCCATGGACACAGACAATTGTATGGCAAAGACTTGGGAGGGGCGGGTCAATGTGGGAAGAAAAGGGCATCTGTAATACTTTCAACAATAAAGATAAATTTTAAAAAAATAAGGAAAGATTTATAATGAATTGACACTCCTCAAATATGTTTAAATTTATGAACTCGTAATTTTATTTAAAATGTCTAGTTGGTCACCCTCTCAGGATGACTGTGAATCAATTCATTTTCTTACAAACCTATTAGGTAAAAGGAAAGGATCTAGTGTTTATCCTGTTTTTCCTATATGAATGCTATCACTGGATAGCCAAATGATAAATGATGATTAAATTATTCTAGCCAGTAAGTTAAAATTATAAATCTGCTTAGAATATTATCATTTTGCAAATTCTAAGGAATTAATAGATCTAGGCAGCTAACATTAATAAAGAGTGAAACACAGACATTACGTGCCTTCTGTTTACAAAACTGTAGACTTATCAGTGGATATAATCTGACTTTGAACAATATACTGGATTTAGCTGCCAATTTACAGAAAATGTGGAGTTCAGAGGCACATATAGAACCACATATGGGAAAGTCTGCAGGTCAAGTGTCTTGGGTTCCTCAACAGATAAGTTGTAAGAAAGCAAATGGATGAAAGAAAACCTGTATATTTATTGATCCCTAAAAGACACATTCTGTTAAAAATAATAACACAAAGCCCTGGCTGGTGTGGCTCTATTGGTTGAGCACCATTCCATGCACCAAAAGGTCTCTGGTTCTGGGCACATACCAAGGTTGCAGGCTCCATCCCCAGCAGGGAGCATGCAGGAGGCAGAGAATAGATGTTTCTCCCTCACATCAATTTTTCTGTTTCTCTCTCCCCCTCCCTTCTTCTCTCTGTAAAATCAATAAAAACATAATAAAATAATACCACTAAACTAAAGTGTTTAAAGATGCAAATTTGTGTGATAAATCATAAAGAAAAACAGGGAAGATTATTATAAAAAATAAAATACTGGGCTATTTTGGGCTGGAATAAGGGATTTGTGACTTGCATGGGACACACATAGCGAGGCTTCTAAGGTAACTGGCAACATGCTAATTCTTGGCATGGGTTACACGATGGTCTACTGTAATTATTCACTAAACTATGCATTTGTTTGCTTTAGTTTTGTGTATTATTGTTTTATTTTACAAAAAAACAGGCTAAAATGCTAGTCTGGTACTTTTAATCAAGTTGCTGATGATAAGTTTTATTGCCATGGTATTAAAAAAACAAATGTGCCCATAAGCATAATTATCAAAATATTCCTTTATAACATAAAGAAATGTTTCTCAGAGTAAACTATATTGTCTGATTTTTATCAGTGAAGAATTCAAGCAGGAGGTTCCCACTTACCATCCTTCATCTCTTTGTTCTTTTTACCATAATAATGAGCTCACAGAAGCCACTTGAAACTCACAGATCACATTTGAAGATGTATCATTTAAGAAGATATAAGACAGAGATAATATTTTAGAGGAAGCCCACACATGCCTATAAAACTTGGCATCATTCTCAGCAGATACCTGATTATTAGGCTGGAATATGTTTAAAGGTGCAGCTTTGCTGCAATATTGGACAAGTGAAGGTGGAATTGAAGCAAGGTAAAAACAGTAAGGGTTTTTAACAACTATAAAGCCTTATGATTTCTTTAATATTTCCAGGAAGCACATAAAAGGTTTCCAGATCTGACTAGATACTATTAAAGAAATAATTGTGTCTTTCTTACTGTGAATCACAAGTCTTTTAAATGTGTCTATTTTTTTCTGGAGGACACAAAAGACAGGACAATAAAATTATTTTTAATTTCAAATGCTCTATGACACTATACTGTTTTTCCAATTACAAAGATATGTATCATGGTTTTAAGGAGTCAGCAAAACATATAATACTTGTATAAGAAAATGATTATTGTGCTGCAAATAGTTCCCTTAATGAGTGTTAAATTCTTTATAGAAACTGTATTAAGACAAATAAAACTCAATCACCAAAGTAACATAAGATTACTTTTCTATTTGGTGAATTTCCCACAGGGAGATTTAAAATTTTATAATTTAAAGATACTTCTAAGGAGGTAGTCTTCATGAAATGTGTTTCATAATTATTGCATGGAGTAGTAAATTTGTACTAAATCGGAAGACAGAAGGGCTGTGGTAAAATTCTAATCCTGTCAGTTATAAGTTCTTTGACTTTGGGCAACTGATTCAACTTGATTGAATCTCAGATCACTTCCTACAAAATAAAAGGGATGAATGACAAATTCTAAGGTCCTTCCCAGCACCAGTATTCTCAAGTTAAACAGCACTGATTTATTTTCAATTTCTTTGGTGAATGAAATAAATTTTGTAAAGACTGTATGATAGTTACAATACCTCTATTAATTATCTATTGCTGTGCAACATATTACTCTAAAACTTAGAAAACAAACATTTATTATCTTACATAATTTTTGAGGGTCAGGAATCTGGAAGTGGTGTAGTTGACTGGTTCTGTTAGGGTCTTTCATGAACTTGTGGTCAAGATGTTGGCTGGGGCTTCAGTTGTTGGAAGCTTGTCTGGTGTGGGATGATCCATCTAAGTTCATTTACATGGTTGTGGGCAGCCCTCCATTCCACACTAGCTGCTGATCAAAGGCTATGGCCTCTTACCTCATAGGCCACCCTGTACAGCTGCTCACAACATGACAGCCAACTTCCCCCAGAGTGAGTGATCCAAGACAGAGAGAATGTGTGTGTGTGTGTGTGTGTGTGTGTGTGTGTAAGTATGCAAGATTGAAAATAGTCATTCATAAGCTAATACATAAAGTAACATACCACCACTTCTGGCATATGCTATTAACTACATGGACCATCCATGATACAATGTGGGAGGGTATGAATAATATGTGTTGATCACTGGAGGTAATCTTGGAGGCTAGATATCAAAGTGCCTAAACAAAATATATAAAGACCAGATTCCTCTCCTCCAACCCTCCTGCTCAGTTAGACAAACCTCTCACACAGTGAGTGATATGGCCTTATGAACATTGCTGAAACATAGGGTTCTTATCTGTATTCCTGTTGACATAGGAAAACATCTTTATTTTTTAAAGTATCTTATCTCCTTTTTCCTCAGTTTTACTATAAGTTAATGAAATGTGGTTATGAAATGTATCTTTATCTTCGCTCTTATATAGCTTGTTATTTCACTAAAACTTCATATTCTCCCCTTATAAAGTTCCCCCAGATCGTTTATTTCTTGCATAGTTTAATTTTATGGATGGTCTTAAATCTAGTCCTTCATCCATGATTATGCCTTTTCAATGAACCTTTCTTTATCTCACCTTTTCCATTTACTCTCTAACCTTCCAGTAAGAATATAAATTTTCTTCATTGTCTTAACTCTTTAAACTTTTGCATTCTAACATTCCCAATCATTGTTCTGAAATGGCCAATCACCGTATTTACCTGACCTAATGACTATTCAGAACTTCCTCAACTTCTAAAATATTTAACATTGCCAGCTACACTTCCTAAAACTTCGTCTTCCTATTATCATGTATTCTTTCTCTTCACCCTAAATTTTTAATATCCATAGGCTCTTTGCATTTAGATTCCTTTATTTCCCTATTTTTTCATTTAATAAATATCATCTTAATATAGCCAAGACCAATGATTACTTGTGACCCTTTTCAGATACTAAAATTCTGTTAAATTTACTAAAGAATATGTCTGAATTTATAACTAATATTCCAAATTTAACAGATTCAGGTATACCCATATCTCCATTTAGCACATGCAGACAGGGTTTTTATTTTCTGTTAATAATAATTTCATTCCTCAAATTATACAAACTCCAGATATTAAAATATCTATCTATCTATCTATCTATCTGTCTGTCTGTCTGTCTATCTATCTATCTATCTATCTATTTATCATCATCATCATCATCATCATCATCATCTATCTATCATCTATCTATCATCTTCTATCATCTATCATCTATCTATCTTTTTCCTCCCCTGTGGGCTGTTAATTTTGACTGTGTAACATTTAACATTTTCATGTAATAGAATTAATCTCATCCTCTTCTTTCTCAACTCTCTAATTCTCTACTGACCATTTGGGACCTTCCCTCCATGGTCTTCAACTTCTTTCTCATCATCTTTTCCCTCAGAGTGTTTGCTATTTACAACCTTTTAATCTCAGATTAAGACTAAAATTCTTGACAATTTCAACAAAGTCAAAATTTGGCCTATGTACTACATAAATTTCATCACAAGCTGCTCTTTTTTAAGAGAGGCAATAAGTGATTACAAAACAGACGCTCACTCCAGACTGTATTTGGATTTAAATATCGTTCTGCAAATTAGTATTCACTTTGAGAGAATCTCCTAACCTTTCCCTGCCTCAGTTTCCTAATATGTAAAAAATATCTGATAATACTGGTAGCTACATACTGAATTAATTATTGTATTAGAGTAGCTCCTGGGAAACAATAACTGTAGTAGTCGTTATTACTACTTGAACATATAACTGCAATATTATGTTTTATTTTATATTCTTTTTTCTCCATTCATTTTCTGATCTTTTTTCATCATGCTTCTTTACTACCCCCACCTTTTTCCTCAAACAGTTTTGAAGTTATTCATGCTATTAATATTTATTTATTGGTTATCCTATTTCTATTTATTTATTTTCCATGTTACTCATTTTCCATATTACTATTATCAAACATGTTATCACTGCTCTGGTTTTACCAACCTCAATGATTTGTTGTTATTTTTTTAAAGTAATTTTTTTCCTCTTTATTGATTAAGGTATTACATATGTGTCCTTATTTCTTGTTGTTGTTTTTATTGTTATTATTTGAAATATTTATTTGGATACACCAATATTACCCACTTTATTTCGTTTTTTTTAAAAAATTAAATCTTGCCAAAACCGGTTTGGCTCAGTGGATAGAGCGTCGGCCTGCGGACTGAAGGGTCCCAGGTTCGATTCCGGTCAAGGGCATGTACCTGGGTTGCGGGCACATCCCCAGTAGGAGATGTGCAGGAGGCAGCTGATCGATGTTTCTCTCTCATCGATGTTTCTAGCTCTCTATCTCTCTCTCTTCCTCTCTTTAAAAAATCAATAAAATATATTTAAAAAAAAATAAATAAAAATTAAATCTTTATTGTTCAGATTACATTTGTTCCTCTTTCCCCCCCCCCCCTTAACTCCCCTCCTCCCAGTTCCCTCCCCACCCTCCGCCCTCACTCCCCACCCACTGTCCTCATCCATAGGTGCACGATTTTTGTCCAGTCTCTTCCCGCATCTCCCACTCCCCTTTCCCCCCCCAAGAATAGTCTGTCCATTCACTTTCTATGTCCCTGATTCATTATAATCACCAGTTCATTCTGTACATCAGATTATTTATTCACTTGATTCTTAGATTCACTTGTTGATAGATGCATGTTTGTTGTTCACAATTTGTATCTTTACCTTTTTCTTCTTCCTCTTCTTAAAGGATACCTTTCAGCATTTCGTATAATACTGGTTTAGTGGTGATGAACTCCTTTAGCTTTTCCTTATCTGTGAAGCTCTTTATCTGACCTTCAATTCTGAATGATAGTTTTGCTGGATAAAGTACTCTTGGTTGTAGGTTCTTGGTATTCATCACTTTGAATATTTCTTGCCATTCCCTTCTGGCCTGCAAAGTTTCTGTTGAGAAATCAGCTGACAGTCGTATGGGTACTCCCTTGTAGGTAATTGAGTCTCTTTCTCTTGCTGCTTTTAAGATTCTCTCTTTGTCTTTTGCTCTTGGCATTTTAATTATGATGTGTCTTGGTGTGGTCCTCTTTGGATTCCTTTTGTTTGGGGTTCTCTGTGCTTCTTGGACCTGTAAGTCCATTTCTTTCACCAGGTGGGGGAAGTTTTCTGCCATTATTTCTTCAAATAGGTTTTCAATATCTTACTGTCTCTCATCTTCTGGCACCCCAATAATTCTGATATTAGTGCGCTTGAAGCTGTCCCAGAGGCTCCTTACACTATCTTCGTATTTTCGGATTCTTTTTTCATTTTGCTTTTCCGGTTGGGTGTTTTTTGCTTCTTCGAATTTCAAATCTTTGGCTTGATTCTTGCGCTCCTCTGGTCTGCTGTTGGGTATAATATTCTTTATTTCAGTCAATGTATGCTTAATTTCTAGTTTCTTTATCGTAGCATCGAGGGTCTCATTAGTTTTTGTGAGGTTCTCCTCAAGTTTATTGCAAGCCCTCAAAATTGCGTTTTTTAGCTCCATATCCTCCATTTCTGTCAGGGAGGAGCCTGCAACCGAGGTACATGCTCTTGACTGGAATCGAACCTGGGACCCTTTGGTCTGCAGGTTGACACTCTATCCACCGAGCCAAACCGGCTTGGGCTCAGCTACCATCTTTTTAAAAATTGCTTTTCAGATGTCTCTTTCATCTACCTTAGTCATATGTTTTATATGGTCATCCTTATCTAAAGCCTTCTTATTTCTCTGTTATATGTAGTTGAACTCTAGTTTTTGTGCAATAAGCTGGAAAAATAATTTCAGTTTACTGCTTCAGTTATCTCTAATCTGCTGTTTAATACATCGATAAAGTTTTTTATGTTATTTACTGTATTTGTCATAACTAAGAGTTTGATTTGATTGTTTTTACTTATTTGATTTGATGGTTACTTATTCACATTTTGTTCTTTCTTTTTTACCATTTTGGTTTTATTCTTTAATTTTTATATATCTATATAGTTTCTGTATGTCTTTCTGGTAATTTCTCTCTTTTTTTTCAATCTCTATGATAATCGCAGATAAAGTCATAGTCTCTGGGTTATTTCTTTAGCTCTGGTACTACAGGTGCTCCAACATCCATGACTTCAGAACCCCTGTCATGATGTTTCATTTCACTGAGTGAGTTTTACATTTTAAATGGTGACTTCTTTTCAGTGGGTGTCCTATATATTCTTAATTATGGGAGCTTGCTCACTGAGTTTAAAATACATATTCCATGAATTTTATGGTAATTTCTAGACATGTTATTTGTATCTTATGTAAGGTAAATTTGTTATCTCTTTTAAACACACACACACACACACACACACACACACACACACACCCCCTGTGACTATTTACTTCACCATTGTATTCTAAACAGTACAGATATTAATGCATAGTATATAACTTTTGGTAAATATTTACTAGTGGATGCACTGATGTCCCATAATTACTTAATTAAATAAAGTGCTGCAGCAATGTCTGACCTACCTTCTCCTCTACAAAATATCCTGTGTTTTGCAATCCCATGTCTTACTAAAGATGTTAATTCCCTCCATCTTGGCAAACTAAAACCATGTCTTTTAATGGTTCTTTCCATTGACATATTTTTCATGAAGATTTTGTTAAATTTAAATATGCTAGCTCTTACTCCAAGATGGTGATGGAGTAAGTGGAAGCTACACTGACACTCTCCCAGGGCCAAAATGGAAATAAAACTAAAACACAGAAAAACTACCCTGAAAAATCAACTGAAGACTAGCTGGAGAGAACCCTGATAACCAAGGATGCAAAGTGGAGACCACATAGAGACTGGTAGTGCAGAGGCTCCAAAGGTCTGGCCAGGCCCCCACAGACAGCAGCTGAAGTTTCTAAGGGCTGTCTTAGCTGTGGAGAGTTCCCACTGAGAACTTTGGGGTCTAAACCCCAAGCTGGGCTCCCCAGCCGAGAGCACCAGAACTGAGAAAAGTGCCCACATAACACCTGGCTTTGAAAAGCATCAAGGTTGCTGTCTGCTGGTGAGAGACATCTGGAAATGCAGTAATTCTCTTAAAGGACTACTGTATAAAATTTCATGTGCCACTCTCCTTGGGCTCCAGCAGAAGGAAGGCAGAGTGGACTGGAGCTCTGTGAGCAGAAGCCAGGATTGTGGGCTCTGGTGTTGGCGCTTGGAGGGCAGCCACCCTGCTTTCTTGTGCTGAGTCATTCCTTCACATTGCAGAGGAAATCTTCCTCCAGAGGACCTTTGTTACCCAGGTGCTTTTTGCCTGGGGGAAAGGCAGTTTCCCCACCCTATTGGAAGACTTCTCACCCAACCCTGTGGTCAATAGCCCTAGGCTTATCAAGTCTGAGTGTCAATGGGACTGTAGGCAGAGGTGGTTTCTGGAGGCTTTGAGTCTTCACCTGATCTAATACTGGGCCCGGTGCTAGGAAAAGCAGACCCTGGTGCACATCTTGGTCCTTTCCAAAGGCCCCCAACCCCAGCAGAGGGAGCCACAAGCTGTGGATTGCTGATAGCATCAAACAGGGTACTCAGGGCCAGTCAGAAACAGCGCCTGACACTGTACTTCACAAGAGATTGGGAAATATAGAAGGTCTACCTAATACATAGACCAAACTGAAACAGGCAGCCAAAATGGGGAGACAAACAGCAAACAAACAAACAAAACAAGCCCCAAACGAAAGAACAAGAGAATTCTCCAGAAGACGAGCTAAATGAAATGCAGATAAGAAATTTATCAGACATAGAATTCAGAATAATGATGGAAAAGATGCTCAACAGCATGAGAAAACAAAGGGTAATCATGAAGAATGACATAGTATGACATAACACTAATAAAGAACACAGTGGAAGGAATACACAACAGATTAGAGGAAGCTGAGAATCAGATCAGTGAATTAGAAGAGAAAGTAGGGAAAAATCACTCAATCAAAGAACCAAAAAGAAAAAAAAACAATAAGAAACAACAACACACCACAGTAAGACAGCTTAAGGGAGCTGTGGGACAACATGGAAACATAACAATATTCACATCTTAGAAGGACGGAAGAGGAAGAAAGTGAGAAAGGAAAGAGAACATATTTCAAGAACTAGTGGCAGGAAACTTCCCTAACCTGATGAAGGAAAAAGTCACACAGTTGAGGAGGCACAGAGATCCTAAGCAAGAAGAACCCAAACAGGTCCATGCCAAGACATATCATAATTAAAATGCCAAAAATTAAAGACAAAGAGAGAATCTTAAAGGCAGCAATATAAAAGCAATTTGGTACATACAAAGAAGCTCCCATAAAGTTGTCAGCTGATTTCTCATCAGAAACTCTACAGGCTAGAAGGGAATGGCATGAAGTATTCAAGATAATGAAAAGAAAGGATCTGAGACTAAGATTACTATATCCAACAAGGCTATCATTCAAAATTGATGCTGAAATAAGGAGCTTATCAGGCAAAAAAAGGCTAAAAGAATTTATCATCACCAAACCAGCACTTCAAGAAATGCTAAAGTGATTGCTATAATGAGAAAAAGAAATATATATATATATATATATATATATATATATATATATAGAGAGAGAGAGAGAGAGAGAGAGAGAGAAAGGCATAAAGAATTAAAATGGCACTAAATAAGTCCCTATCTATATATATAAAGGGCTAATATGCAAAGTATCCCCTCAGGAGTTGAACTGGGAGACTGGGAGTTTGATTGCTCACTACGATATATGCTGACCATCAGGGGGCTGCACAGAATGAATGAAAGCCCTGGTCGGCAGCCGGCAGCTGAGGAAGGGAGGCCCCTGTTGGCAGCCGGAAGAAAGGCCCTGGCCAGCAGTCGGAAAGCCCTGATCAGCCCTGATCGCTGGCCAGGCCTAGGGAACCTAACTGTGCACGAATTTTGTGCACCGGGTCTCTAGTCAATAATAACCTTAAATGTAAATGAATTAAATGCTCCAAACAAAAGACATACGGTACCTGAATGGATAAGAAAATATGACCTAATTATATGGGTCTACAAGAGCCCTACCTCAGAACAAAAGACTCACACAGGATAAGAAGAAAGGAATGGAAAAAAATTTCCATGCACATGGAATAGAAAATAAAGCTTGTATATCAATACTCATATTTGATAAAAATGAAGGCAATCACAAGAGGCAACAAAGGTCACCACATATTACTAAAGGGATTGATCCAACAAGAGGATATAGTCCTGGTAAACATATGCTCCAATGTAGGACCATCTAAATATATTAAAAAAAAAAAGTCTTGAGAATTTTAAAGGAGAGATAGACAGCACTACAATCATATTAGGGGACTTCAATACCCTATTTACTTTACTGGGTAGATCTTGTAGACAAAAAATCAATAAGGAAACAGCTATCCTAAATGATATAATAGATCAGATGGAATTAGTTGACATTTGCAGAACATTTCACCCCAAAGCTACAGAATATACATTCTCCTCAATTGCATATAGGACATTTTCAAAGATAGTCTACATGTTAGGACACAAACTAAGTCTCTACAAGTTCAAGAAGATTGAAATCAAATCAAGCATCTTCTCAGATCACAATGGCGTGAAATTAGAAATCAACTATAATAAAAACACAAACTTTCAAACACGTGGAGGCTAAATAGCATGTTATTAAACAATGAATGAGTTACCAAAGAGATCAAGAAAGAAATCAAAATCTTCCTGGAAAAAAAATGAAAATGAGCACACAACAATCCAAAATCTACAAGACACAGTGAAAGTAGTCCTAAGAGGAAAGTTCATAGCACTATAGGCTTACCTCAAAAAATATAGAAAAATTCTAATAAACTATCTAACCCTACAACTTAAAGAATTAGAAAGATAATAACAGAAAAAAATCCCAGAATAAGTAGAAGGAAGGAAATAATAGAGATCAGAGAGCAAATAAATTACATGGAGACTAAAAAAAAACAATATAAGAGATCAACAAAACCAAGAGCTAGTTTTTGAAAAGATAAACAAGATTGATGAACTTTTAGCCAGACTCACCAAGAAACAGAGGGGACCCAAATAAATAAAGTCAGGAATGAAACTGGTGAAGTGACAACTGACAGCACAGAAATACAAAGGATTGTAAGCAAATACTATGAACAACTATATGCCAACAAGCTAGACAATGTGGAGGAAATGGACACATTCCTAAAAAACTACAAACTTCCAAAACTCAACCAGGAAGAATAAGAAAACCCCAGCCAAAGCCGGTTTGGCTTGGTGGATAGAGCGTCGGCCTGCTGACTGAAAGGTCCCAGGTTCGATTCCGGTCAAGGGCATGTACCTGGGTTGCGGGCACATCCCCAGTGGGGGATGTGCAGGAGGCAGCTGATCGATGTTTCTCTCTCATCGATGTTTCTAACTCTCTATCTCTCTCCCTTCCTCTCTGTAAAAAATCAATAAAATATATTTTAAAAAAGAAAACCTGAATAGGCCAATATAACTGATGAAATATAAGCAGTAATAATAAAATCTCCCAGAAAACAAAAGCCCTAGTCTGGAAGGCTTCACAGAGGCATTTTACCAAACCTTCAAAGGACAACTAACACCTATACTCCCCAAACCAGTCCAAAAAATCCAAGAGAAGGGAACACTTCCAAACTCTTTTTGTGAGGCCAGCATTATCCTAATTCCAAAACCAGATAAAGACCCTACAAAGAAGGAGACCTACAGGCCAATATCCCTGATGAACACAGATGTTAAAATCATCAATAAAATATTAGCAAGTCAGATCCAGCAATATATAAAAGGATCATACACCATGACCAAGAGGGATTTATTCCAGGGATGCAAGACTGATACAATATTTGCAAATCAATAAATGCGATACATCACATATTAGTAAACAAATTAAAATGCCAAAATCACATGATCGTATCAATAGATGCAGAAAAAGCATTTGACAAAATCCAACACCCATTTTTGATAAAAATTCTCAGAAAAGAGGAAATAGAGAGATCATGTCTCAACATAATAAAGGCTATATATGACAAACCTACAGCCAACATCATACTGAAAGGACAAAAACTTAAAGCATTTCCCCTAAGAAGAGGAACAAGACAGGAATGTCCGTTTTCACCCCTCTTATTCAACATAGAACTGGAAGTCCTAGCCACAGTGATTAGACAAAAAGAAGAAGTTGCCCTAACCAGTTTGGCTCAGTGGATAGAGCGTCGGCCTGCGGACTCAAGGGTCCCAGGTTCGATTCCAGTCAAGGGCATGTAGCTTGGTTGTGGGCACATACCCAGTAGGGAGTGTGCAAGAAGCAGCTGATCGATGTTTCTCTCTCATCGATGTTTCTAACTCTCTATCCCTCTCCCTTACTCTGTAAAAAATCAATAAAATATATTTTTTTTTTTAAAAAGAAGAAATAAGAGGTGTCCAAATTGGAAAGGAGGAGATAAAACAGACATTATTCACAGATGACATGATATTTATTGTATACAGAAAACATTAAAGACTGCACCAAAAAACTATTAGATTTAATAAATGAATTTGGCAATGTAGCAGGATACAAAATTAATAACCCAGAAATTGATGGCATGTTTATACATTAATAATGAACTCTCAAAAAGAGAAACTAAACAATCTCATTTACCATTGCAATAAAAAATTAAGATACCACCCAAAGCAATCTACAGATTCAATACAATGTCTGCTAAAATACCAATGGCGTATTTCACAGATCTACCACAAACACTCCCAAAATTTAAACAGAACCAGAAGATCCCAAATAGTTGCAGCAACCTTGCGAAAGAACAAAGTTGGAGGGATCACAATATCTGATATCAAGTTATACTACAAAGCCACTGTACTCAAAACAGCCTGGTACTGGCACAAGAGCAGGCATAAAGATCAATGGAACAGAACAGAGATCCTAGAAATTGACCCTCACCATTATGCTCAATTAATATTTGACAAATGAGGCAAGAACATACAATGGAGTCAAGACAGTTTCTTCAATAATGGTGTTAGGAAAATCGGACAGGTTCATGCAAAAAAATGAAACTAGACCACCAACTTACACCATATACAAGAATGAATTCAAAATAGATAAAAGACTTAAATGTAAGTTGTAAAATCATAAAAATCTTAGAAGAAACCATAGCAGCAAAATTTCAGACATCTCTCATAGCAATATGTTTACAAATACATCTCCTAGGGCAAAGGAAATAAGTAGAAAATGAATAAATGGGAGTGTGTCAAAATAAAAAGCTTCTGCATAGCAAAAGAAACCATCAACAAAGTGAAAAGGGAGCCCACTGCCTAGGAGAAAATATTTGCTAAAGGTACATCTCATAAGGGGTTAATTTCCAAAATATACAGGGAACTCATACAAATTAACAAAAGGAAGATAAATAATCCAATTTAATATTGGGCAAAGGACCTAAATAGACAAAGGGGACATACAGAAGGCCAAAAGACATATGCAAAAATGTTCAATGTCACTGATCAAATTAAAATGACAGGTTTCACCTCATACCTGTCAGAATGGCTATCATCAACAAATCAACAAATGACAAGTGCTGATGAGGAGGTGGAGAAATGAATCCTAGTACACTGCTGGTGGGAATGCAGACTTGTGCAGCCATTATGAAAAACAGTATGGAATTTCCTCAAAAAATTAAAAATGGAATTCCCATTTGACACAGTGATCCCACTTCCAGGAATATATCCTAAGAGACCTGGGACACCAATCAAAAGAAATATATATATACTAGAGGACCGGTGCACAAAAATTTGTGCACTCAGGGGTGGGGGGTGGGGGGCCCTCAGCCCGGCCTGTGCCCTCTCGCAGTCTGTGACCCCTCAGGGGATGACCACCTGCTGGCTTAGGCCTGCTCCCCGGGGGGATTTGGCCTAAGATGGCAATCAGACATTCCTCTGGCAGCCCAGCAGCCCTCAGGGGATGTCCACTTGCCAGTGGGGAGCAGACCTAAGCTGTAGTCGGACATCCTTAGTGCTGCTGAGGAGGCAGGAGAGGCTCCCACCACCACTGCTGTACTGGCAGCCATCAGCCTGGCTTGTGGCTGAGCAGAGCTCCTCCCATGTGAGAGTGCCCTGACCACCAGAGGGCAGCTCCTGCATTGAGCGTCTGCCCCCTGGTGGTCAGTGTGTGTCATAGTGACCAGTCATTCCCAGTCCTTCTGCTGTTAAGGTCAGTTTGCATATTACCCTTTTACTATATAGGATGGAGGCCGGGTGCACGGGTGGGGCCGGCTGGTTTGCCCTGAAGGGTGTCCCGGATCAGGGTGGGGGTCCCGCTGGGGTGCCTGGCCAGCCTGGGTGAGGGGCTGATGGCTGTTTGCAGCTGGTCACACCCCCTTCAGGGTGGGGGTCCCCACTGGGGTGCCTGGCCAGTCTGGGTGAGGGGCTGAGGGCCATTTTCAGGCTGGCGGGTGACTGAAGCTCCCAACCTCTCCTTTTTTTCTTTTTTTTTTTTATTCTGGGATTTATTTACCTTCTATGGCTGTCACTGGAGCTGAGAGCCAGCTTTTGCTCTGAGGCTCAGCTCCAGCTCTGAGACCTCGGCTGCTGAAAGAAGGTATCTGGGTTTGTTTGGCTTCTGTAATTGAAACATTGTTGCAGCTCCAGCTCTGAGGCCTGGCTGGCTGAGAGCAGGTTTCTGGGGTTTGTTTAGCTTCTATAATTGCAACATTGTTTCTTAGAGTGCAGCTTAGAGGCCGGCAGCGGCAGGCGGGGAACCTTGGCTTTCTCCATCACTGGAGCAAGCAAGCCTCCTGTTCGCTTCAGCTGCCTGGCTCCCGGCCGCCATCTTGGTTGGCAGTTAATTTGCATATCGCCCTGATTAGCCAATGGGAGCATGTCGTAGGTATGGTTAATTACTATGTTTGTCTATTATTAGATAGGATATATGGCCCAGTGCACAAAATTTGTGCACTGGGGTGTGGGGGTTCCCTCAGCCCAGCCTGCCCCTCTCACAGTCTGGGAGCCCTCAGTGGATGTCCTACTGATGGCCACAGTCTGGCAGCAGAGGCTCGGAGCAGGCATCCCGTGTGTGTGTGTGTGTGTGTGTGTGTATGTGTCTGCTGGGGCCTGCCCCCAGCCACGCCAGAGGCTCGGAGCATGCACTGTGTGTGTTTGTGTGTGAGTGTGTGAGTGTGTGTCCCCGCTTGGGGCCTGCCCCCAGCTGCGTAGGAGGCTCAGAGCAGGTGCCCCGTGTGTGTGTGTGTGTGTGTGTGTGTGTGTGTCTGCTGGGGTCCTGCCCCCAGCCACACCATGGAGGCTTGGAGCAGGCGCCCCTCTGTGTTGATCTCTCAGGCTCCTGGCCTCCACTGTGTGTTGTTCTCTCCCTTGAGCTTTGGCCAGGGTGGGGTGCTGCCTGCAGGCCACACTTTCCTGCTCATGGATCACCGGATCACCATGGTGACCCAGGAGCAGGCCCTCCTGGGTGTTGCTTGCTGGGGGCTGCCTGCAGGCACACCTTTCCTGCTCATGGATCGCTGCAGCAATCTGCAAGCAAGCCCTGCTGGGGGATGCCTGCAGGCTGTGCTTTCCTATGCGGGGATCGCCATGGCAACCCAGGAGCAGGCCCTCCTGGGAGGCCCGGATGGTGGTGGGGCGGGTGGTGGATCGCTGCTGTCCCGCCCCGTGGCCCTGGGTCGCACAGGGAGGCCTGGATGGTGGCAGGGTTGGCAGCAGATAGCACTTTCCCTCCCCGCCTGCAGTATGCAAATTTAACAGCCATCTTTGTTGGGTTAATTTGCATACTCTTCTGATTGGCTAATGGGTGCAGCGAAGGTATGGTCAATTAGCATCTTTGTCTTTTATTAGTGTAGAGATATATATACCCCTATGTTCATAGAAGCACAATTTACAATAGCTAAGATCTGGAAATTGCCTAAATGCCCATCAGTAGATAAGTGGATAAAAAAAGCTGTGGTATAGTTACACCATGGAATACTATGCAGCAGTAAAAAAGAAGAATCTCTTACTGTTTGAGACAACATGGAGGGACTTGGAGAGTATTAGGCTAAGTGAAATAAGCCAGTCAGTGAAAGACAAGTGTCATATGATCTCACTCATATGTGGAATCTAATGAACAAAATAAACTGGTGAACAAAATAGATCCAGAGACATGGAAGCATGGAACAGACTGTAGAATCTCAGAGGGAAAGTAAAGTTGGGTGCGTGGGTGGGAAGAGACTAGTCAAAGAACTTGTATGCATAAATGCACAACCAACGGACACAGACAATAGAATGGTGAAGGCCTTGCCTGGGGTGGGGAGCGGGGTGGTCTAGAAGGGGTCAATGGGGAAAAATGAGACATATGTAATACTTCCAACAATAATGATTTAATTACAAATAAATATATACATTTTCTTCAGGAATATACTAATTTTTCATTTTGATACATTCAGAGCTATAGACTGACTGTGTGTGGTCCTCCAAATTCACATGTTGGAATCCTAAGCCCCACTGTGAGAATATTAGAAATTGGGGCCATTGAGAGGTAATTAGGTCATGAGGACAAAACCCTTATGAATGGGATTAGTGACTTCATAAAAGCTAACCAAAGAGCTGCCTTGTCTTTTCTACCATGGGAGTACACGGGGAGAAGGTGGCTGTTTATGAATCAGGAAACTTACTCTCAAAGACACTGAATCATTTGGTGTCTTTATATTAGACTTTCCCAACTCTAGAACAATGTGAAATACATTTGTTGTTTATAAACCACCCGTCTATTGTATTCTGTTACAGCAACCTTAATGGACTAAGATATTTTGATTTTAATTATCTCTGGTCTCTGAATTTCATAAAACTTTTGGGACATAATTAGTTAAAAAGCTCTTACTATGACACTTTGACATACTTATCTTAGATATGTCATAGAAACTCTTTTGCATTGGCTCAACTTGTTGACGAAGGGAAGAGTTAAGCCAAAGTATATGTGCATTTGGTGTTCATAATTTTTTTTTAAAAGTCATTTCTAGTCAACATTTAAAAACAAATACGTTGGAAATAATATGGCCACAATTGGCCCACATTTCTTCTTTGGACTGTTGGTAAGAACTGAGTTGCAGTTGCACTGTTTAGATGGTTCATGTTCAATCAAGTATGCCACTGTTTTAGACATTTTGTTTTAGACTTTGTCAATTTCACTCAGTTATATTTTTGCCTGGCTCCTGTAAATATTTAAAGTTTTGGGATATGGATGTGAAGCATTCGTCATAGCTCAGTGTTGCCAAGTACTGTTGGCTTGAGCCACAGGATAAAATTTTTATGTACTGATATCCATTTGAAATCAGTTTATTAGGAATAAAAGAATTAATAAACATTGTTATAAATACAATAAGCTATATTTAACTGAATTATACTGCTAACCTTTTTTTTTCTATTTTCTCCTATGAAAACATGCAGTTATTATTAAAGAAACACTTGATTTTACACATACATTCAAGTTAACTATAATGCAAGATTTGCCTAAATGTGCCTTGGATATTACCAGATGAATTTGTTAATTCAGTGAATTCTATGTACTACAACCAAATTTGATGAATTCATAAAGAAGGATGAAGCTTGTGATAAGAAGTGAATGCTGATCAATTGATTACATTACTGCACAGTCTATTAAAACCTGACAAAATAATGAACCTAAAATACTGCTGCAGTAGTCATCTAAATAATGGAATTGGGGTAACTGGGCAGCAATATAACACTCAGATTCTAAACAAGTTATCTGATTATTAGTTCTGTTTGAAGAAAAAAGAGCTCAATTAGTTTTAGGGTAAATTTAAAATTATTAATGCTTACATTCATAGTATCTTCTATTTAATTAAAAGCAATGTTATAAAAATAAGTGTATAAGATATTATAAAATGCTAAACATTATTTTTTTAGTGTTAAATTTCCTAGTTGGATGGGGCTATATGTTTATAGGGGCTAGACCATAGAAATGTTGCTGAGACTCGGAACTGTGGGAAAGCTCTAAATGGATACATGAGACATCAAGAATAATAACACATGAAATCTTAAAATCCCAGTCTCAGAACCTCTATAGATGCATTTTCTAATTATTTGGAGATGTGTCCTTAGGGCAGTGACATAGGGGTCCTTCATCTACCATGCAAACTTTGATACAGGATGAGGTTATAAACACAACTGAAAGAACATGATAATATTCAGGAAGAATATAGATTTAAAAAACTATATGATCTCAGTTCATGCTACCACTGTCTGGAGAGCTCTATAGAAGGGAGAGCAAAGAGTGCAGTCCTAAGCATTCAAAAACAGTGTTCACTTTATGTAGTCTAACCACGTTTGGGCACATTCATTCTTTTAATGCTTTGCAAAGGAAGATCAACCCAAAATGAGAGGAAGACAGTGAATATGACAATATGTTTGCTCCCTGGTTAGATCATGATGATGCTCAACAAGGGCCTGCTGCAGGTGCCATTTTGCCATGGAGCTCTTTCCTTTCTGAGAAGGATACTTCTTAGAGACAAGGGAGCAATAAACATAAGGATAATGTGAATATTTCTATTCTCTGAAGTAGATCAAAGTGTTATGTGAAAATATCGCCACAAAAATAGAGCTATATTTCTAGAGATTCTTATTAGTTTAGAAATATTCAAAAAGTTCTACAATTTTCTTTTCCTCATACTTTGAACAACTTACAAATCAAGCACCTTGGAGTTGAGGGAGTTTTCTGTCGCATCTAGCTACCATCTTTAGCCTATTTCAAATTATCTTGGTTCTCAACACGGATATTGATAAATAAAAATCATATACAATTAGAAAAGGTGATTCCATGTACATAAATGCTTTTCTAAATATAGTTTAGCAAGTTAAGCTTAGTTTATGAACTTGAAAACATATGTTGTTTTATTTTAAGTTGACATGGAAAAAAACACACACTTTTCCATTTTGCTCATTACCCACTGCAAAGGTCTGCTAGTCCAAATAAAAATAAGAGTGTTTTCTGTTATAAGGATACAAGAAATCAATAGTTTAAAAAACATTCTTTTCTATTTTATTTAGTATATTGTGTTAAAATTAAAAATGCATATGATAAAATAGATTTTTTTTATCCTTCAAATATCAGGTAGACATTGCTAACATAGAAGAACTATTCACAGAAATTTCTGTAACATTTTAAGAGTTCATTGGTAATCAAGGAAGAAGTTACTCTGGATTGACATGATTCCTCATCATGTTTTTTTAATTTATATTTTAATAAGATTCCCTGTCAACTTTACATTTGGTAGCATGGCCATATTTAAAACCATCATGCCATGTCCAATATTCATACAGCAAAAATTTGCTCTGGTGAAAAGCTAAAAATGTAACAAGGGTTCACTGTTATATGCTAACATTTAGAGCTCTGACATGAGCTAATAGTTCCACGCGTAAGTATGCCTTTGAAGGAAAATAAACTTTAATAATTCCATAAATATGGGCATACTAGTATTAAAGGGAAGGGTAAAATGTTTACATGTAAAGCGGTAATACAATATGTGTTTTTAAAATTTGTGATAAGGTACATAAAATTACTCAAAGAGGAATGGCTGAGGCAGTTTTCTGGTGTCATAGAAGCTAATAGGAGTTTGTGGCAGCACAGGAGGACGGAAACGGCAGTGCCACAGGTAGGAGTGGAGGGGACGTTCTAGGGCATATAGACTCTGTATCTAAAAGACATTTCAGATAAATATGAAAAACAATTTCAGAGTCAAGAAAGAGCTCTGAAAGAATCCTAAAGCTATGGAGAAATAGAAATTGGTATCTTAACTCCATTGTGTTTCACTATGCATCACAGTATTTAGAACAAGGCAAAAACGTTTGTTTCATTGATTGTCTTACAGTGTTAAGAATGTAAATGCATAATACTAGAAATGGAGAGGGAGATTTGGACAACTGATATTTGAGATTTATATCCAAGGAGAGGTAGCACAGTAAAGGTTAAAACCTGGGACTTTAGAACTGGATGGTCAGTGGCCAAAACTGCCATTCACTAGCTATGTGGACTTGAATAAGATAACCTCTTTGTGCTTTAGTTTCCCATCTGTAAAAACTGGATAACAACAACACCTATCTGATTGGGCTGTTATAAGGAATAAACAATTTAATACATATAAAGTGCTTAGAATTATGAATGGACTATACAAGCATGTAACTAAACAAATAAGTAAATGAAGGGTCACATATAGTATGTGCAAATTATTTGTTATTTTACTTAATCTATTATTTTACATATAATTTACCAAGCTACCATTAAATGCAAACCATTTTACTCATGACAGGAAGAAAAAAAAGACTTAAAAATAATAAAAAAACAATTTTTTCCACATGAATGTAAAACTTAGCAGTGTATTAGTTGTCTTCATTAATTATATCAGAGTGGGGAAAGTCAAATTTGTAATGAAAATACTATATAAATTGGCAAATTCCACATCTAAAAGAGTAATTACCCCATGGAACATCGGTAATATGGTGTGATATTTAATGCCATATCTTTTCATAAATGGAGTCAAAGGATATATTAAATGAGTGGAAGAAGAACTACACATATGGCATCTACTGGAGTAATGCCAATACTATGTGTTGCATTAGATGGAAAAATAAAAGCAAAAATGGTCCTCATTTCTAGAAAGATGAATTTGTTAAATATATAAAAGAAGAATCGAGCAGCTAAGAATCTCCGAGAAACCAAGATGGCGGCATAGGTAAACACCAGAGATTGTTGCCTCGCACAACCACTTCAAAAAAATACAACTAAAAGATGGAACGGACAACATCCAGAACCACAGGAAGGCTGGCTGAGTAGAAATTCTACAACAAGAAGGAAAGAGAAAAGCATACCGAGACTCAGAGGAGGCGCAGTGCGGAGGTGAAATACTAAGGTGCGGAGGTGCGTGTGGAGCGGGCTGGCGGCTGAGGGCGCAGTTGTCCTTTTCAATCGGGAGGGAGTCTCAGGCTCTGAGCTCCAGTTCCGGGCGAGTCTCTAGGGACCCAGACTCAAACTGGAGAAGCCGGACTGTCTGGCATCGGTCAGAACCCTAGGGCAGCTTTCTCTCCAAGGGGCTTGCAGCGATTAATGGGACACTGAGAAGCAGAGTCTCTGAGGGCAAGACTGAGAGCAGCCATAATTGCTAACCCTGCCCCATTGATCCCTTGGGACCTGCCCCGCCCAAGCCCTGCAGGGAGACTTTTGCTGGGTAGCCTCAGGCAAAGGCTAGATTAGCACCTCCCTAGAGATCCAGAAGCCAGGAAGTCCAGAGGTCAGAGTGGGACCATCTAGTTTGCAGCTCTGTGGAACCACAAAAGACACACTCAGGGGGCAGACTCAGTGAGCACCAAAGCCCCATTGAAGCAAGTCTAGCCCCAGAGGGGTGTCTCCAGCACAGAAGTTCTCCCACTGCAGAAACAGCTGATTCTCACAGCCAATTGGCCTGGAGGTCAATTCCGCCCAGTGATAACTACAACAATCAAGGCTTAATTACAACAAGACTGTGCACAAAGCCCACAAGGGGGTGCACCAAGAGTGTCTTCCTCAGGTAATTAGGACACTTAGCACAGAAAGGCACTCTATCGACACAGCGAAGCATAAAAAATGCTGAGACAAAGAAACAGGACACAAAGGACAGAATTGGAGGAAAGCAAACTGTAGGATATAGAGTTCAAAACCACACTTTTAAGGTCTTTAAAGAACTGTCTAGAAGCCGCCGATAAATGTAGTGAGATCTTCAAGAAGACTGGTGAGACTGCCAATGTTGTGATAAAGAACCAACTAGAAATTAAGTATACACTGACTGAAATAAAGAATATTATACAGACTCCCAACAGCAGACCAGAGGATCGCAAGAATCAAGTCAAAGATTTGAAATACGAAGAAGCAAAGAAACACCCAACCGGAAAAGCAAAATGAAAAAAGAATCCAAAAATACGAAGATAGTGTAAGGATCCTCTGGGACAGCTTCAAGCGTACCAACATCCGAATTATAGGGGTACCAGAAGATGAGAGAGAGCAAGATATTGAAAACCTATTTGAAGAAATAATGACAGAAAACTTCCCCTACCTGGTGAAAGAAATAGACTTACAAGTCCAGGAAGCGCAGAGAACCCCAAACAAAAGGAATCCAAAGAGGACCACAACAAGACACATCATAATTAAAATGCCAAGAGCAAAAGACAAAGAGAGAATCCTAAAAGCAGCAAGAGAAAGAAAATCAGTTACCTACAAGGGAGTACCGATACCACTGTCAGCTGATTTCTCAACAGAAACTTTGTAGGCCAGAAGGGAGTGGCAAGAAATATTCAAAGTGATGAATAACAAGAACCTACAACCAAGACTACTTTACCCAGCAAAGCTATCATTCAGAAGTGAAGGCCAGATAAAGAGCTTCACAGATAAGGAAAAGCTAAAGGAGTTCATCACCACCAAACCAGTATTATATGAAATGCTGAAAGGTATCCTTTAAGAAGAGGAAGAAGAAGAAAAAGGTAAAGATACAAATTATGAACAACAAATATGCATCTATCAACAAATGAATCTAAAAATTAAGTGAATAAATAATCTGATGAACAGTATGAACTGGTGATTGTAATAGAATCAGGGACATAGAATGGGAATGGACTGACTATTCTTGGGGGAGGGGGGAAAGGGTGTGGGGGGTGAGGGGAGAGATTGGACAATAATCGCGCACCTATGGATTAGGACAGTGGGTGGGGAGTGAGGGCGGTGGGTGGGGTGGGAACTGGGTGGAGGGAAGTTATGGTGGGTAAAAAGAGTAACTAATGTAATAATCTGAACAATAAAGATTTAATTTAAAAAAAAAGAAAAAAAAAGAATCTTCACACTAGAATAGACTGCAATTAAGGGACAGTAACTTCTTTGTTATGAGACATTCAAGCAGAGTTTGAAGGACTTTTATTAGATAATATTGTAGAGAGAAATATCTACATAGAGTTCTGGAATAGATTATTTTTAATGTTATTCGTAAGCCAGGATTCTAAAAATTGTATGAAGATAGAAAAATAATTACCAAAATAAAATCAGAAGGTAGAGGATTATGATATAATGCATTTAGTTAAAACTCACAAGAAAGGGACTAAAATAAAGTAAAATAGAGTTTTGTGACTTTCTGTCATAACTGGCTTGTATTATATACTTGTGATACACCAACATATTGGATCTAAACATATGAACTCTAAATGCATATGAGTGTTAGCATATTAACTTCTCAATTTAAAATGTTAATTGAATGTGAATAAAGTATTGAGGTGTTACTGAATTGTAAAAACTACTCTTGCGCATAAGTAGGACTGTTCAGTGTTTGTGGGTGGAACCTTGTTGTGGTTACAACATGCACTCTCCTTTAAATAAAATTAAAATATACAGCAGATATTTTTTGCCAATCTGAACATTCTAAGGGCTTCAGTACTTGAGTTTGAAAACCTTATTCTGGATGATTAACAACAAAAGCTAGAATTGCACATGGATTTTACACATCCCAACCAACAGAGGGCAATGGGATGTCCCACCATGTACTACTGCCCCTAGAGTTTCAAGGCATAATAGTCCCTGTAGTCAATTATTACATGGTACATTAGGAAACATGGGACACTCAAAAGTAGGAGTAAAAATATAAGGTAAATATCATCTCAAATAAATAATAGTGTACACTTGTAAAACTAGTCTCTATCTATCTATCTATCTATCTATCTATCTATCTATCTATAAAATCCTAAGTGACCTAACAACCGCATGACTGAATGACCGAATGACCGAATGACTGAATGACATGTCAACCGGTCACTATGATGTGTGCTGACCACCAGGGGACAGAGGCTCAATGCAGGAGCTGCCCCCTGGTGGTCAGTGCTCTCCTACATCCAACCTCCCTCAGCCAGCCAACCTCCCGAGGCCCCTCCCCCCAGCTGGCCCACCCCGATCGGCCCCAGGCCCTGATCAGGGCAGAAGACACCCCCAATTAGCCCCGATCACTGACCAGGCAAAGGGACCTCACCCACGTATGAATTCGTGCACCAGGCCTCCAGTTAGCTTATAAAGCTTTCCTATACATCATCATATTTAATCTTAAGAGAAATCCTGGATAGTAGACAGAGTTGATTCATTATTTTAAAGAATATATATGTTTTTAATCTGTGAAGTTAAATTCAAGATCAACTATTTAATATAAAACATAAGTAGATCTAAAATCTAGGTGTTTTCATCTCTACTTCACATTTCCTCTTACTCTTTGTCATTTTGTCTTTTCATATTTTGTTGAGTTTACACATTCATCAAACTGCAAACTCACTGAGTTAGAAATAATTTTAGAAATCATGGGTAGAAACACACAATATATAACCTAAATAAAACTGTGATCTCACATTATTACATGGGTTGAGATTGTATATACATTAAATTAATATTGGGTAGAAAAAATGAGAAAATGACATTTGACCTGTAGGTTACTGATAATGACCTACTGTGTCAAATATCACAATACTGAAGCACATAATAAAAGTATTTATTACAAATACTTTGATCTTATCCATACTTTTAAAAAGTCACATTTTCTTTAGGAATCCTAGTACACTGCTGGAGGGAATGCAGACTAGTGCAGCCACTGTAGAAAACAGATGGAATTTCCTCAAAAAATTAAAAATGGAACTGCCATTTGATCCAGTAAGCCCACTTCTAGGAATACATCCTAAGAAATCCAAAACACCAATCAGAAAGAATACATGCACCCCTATGTTTATAGCAGTACAATTTACAATTGCTAAGATCTGGAAACAGCCAAAGTGCCCATCAGTAGACGAGTGGATAAAAAAGCTGTGGTACATTTATACCATGGAATACTATGGGACTGTAAAAAAGAACTATCTGTTACTCTTTGAGACAGTATTGGAGGGACCTTGAGAGTATGATGCTAAGTGGAATAAGCCAGTCAGAAAAAGATAAGTATCACATGATGTCACTCATATGTGGAATCTAATGAACAAAATAAACTGAACAAAATGGATCCAGAGACATAGAAACAGGCTGTGGAATCTCAGAGGGAAGGAGGAGATGGGAAGAAATCAACCAAATAACTTATATGCTTACTAGAGGCCTGATATATGAAATTCGTGCAAGAGTAGGCTTTCCTTCCCCCAGCTGCTGGCACTGGCTTCCCTCTGCCACCCGGGACCTGGGCTTCCCTTCAGCTGCTGGCAGGCACCTGGGATCTGAGCTTCCCTCTGGCTACCAGCAGACACCAAGGACCCGGCTTCCCTCAAGCTGTTGGCAGGCACCCAGGACCCGGGTTTCCCTTGTAGCCCCAGCTTCATCTGGAAGGTCATCTGGAAGGAAGTCCAGAAGGATGCTCGTTCTAATTAGCATATTAGACCACTCTACTGTCAATTTAGAAAGCGATTAAACAAGCACTGTGTGTATGATAGGGCAAATGGAGAAAAATGCTCCTCAATAATTCTCTATGGAGCTGCATATTTTCAATGAAATGTATTCAATTTCCACTTGTTGTTTTGTGATCTGGTGTTTAAATTTAACATCACCAAAAATTTAACCTAAATTTCTATCAAGTGCCTAAATTAATCTTAATGTAATTTTGCAAAGATATTCATATCAATAAGGTGGCAGTATATTTTTCAAGGCACCAGAGTTTAAAACATGGCCAAAACTGTAAGTTAGAGTCTATTACTTGAATTCAATGATCACAAGGTAAGTTTCATAATGTCCATGTAAACACATTATGGAAAACCTACCCAGGAACAGGCCTGGTTATGATTATTTTTAATGATGTGGTCACGGTGTCAGGTGTCAAATCATAGATAAATTAGAACATGAACATAAGATGATCATATCAGTGATAAGCTCATAAAAGTGCCACAAAGCTGACATTATGTGCTTGCTTAAAATGGAAAACAAATTAGAAATTGTGGGTGTTTCACACATATTGTTAAAATCATCACGTAGAAAACCATTCCTAAGGAAAATTTATTTTCAAGAAGCTTTTTTCATTTTTCCCCTAGCTTTTTATTTCTTAATATTAATGTTGATTAGGCTACTTTACCATGTTATTGTATTGTAGTGAGAAATTGAGAGCTAGCTTCTCACGTTTTTCAGGAAAATATGTGTTTTAGCCATTCACATGATAAAGCATCTTGTTGCAGTTACTCAAAGTTTAAATATTCTAACATATATGCTACAAAATCTAAAAAGAATGACATCATATTTTTTCAATTAAAAAAGATAGAATATTTCTTAGTTCCGAATGTGATTTCTTGAAATTTTAAATCCTGCCTTAAATTATATATGTTTAAATCAGGTTTAAAGACTAAGCATAAAAATATATAGCAATGGACACTAGATATGAAAAACAACATTTGCATAAAGTATTACTGCTGTTAATGCCTATTGCAACATGTTTGATCCTTCTATGAAATGAGTAAGTGCTATGTAAACACCCGGAAAGGTCACAGTGATGCTGACTCATACAGCTTTCATGTTTTCAAGGTGGCGTATTGCTTTAGATGAAAAATCCTCTGACCCAAATAAGTACAGTTTCATCCCAGTTGGTTAGAGCAATGAAGGATGTATGTTTATTTAAATATTTCATTTTTTCTTAACCTTTTCTAGAATATTGACCATGAACCCACAGTTTACCTTGGGATGTATTTTAATGTACCACCTCCAAAGAGCAAAGCTTCCTCATATGGCAAATTAAACCAAGGGCCCCAGTTTGGTGCATGCATCGAAATCTCAAGCTTGAAGACACTTCACCTTACACGAACACTTTAAAAACAGGACAATTGAAGATTTCTATCATAAAAAATCAATTTATAGAGTCCCAGAAGTCTTACAAAAAACTCACGCACCTCTTATAATTAGATAGGCACACGTTACTCTGTAATATGGCTGTTAAAGTACACATTTTTCCTGATAGAATTTTTTTTCTCTTGCTTTTCTTAATTTGTATTCTTGTGACAAATTAGGCTCCTAAAGATATTGGTGTGGGCTTCTCCAGACCTCCCTTCCATGCTAAGATGCTGCCATTGCATTTGTACAATAGGCCAGTGATTTGGTGGGCATCGTGTCTTTTGAAAAAATTCCCACACTCAGATGGCTGTCAATGGTGGTGCCAGTGAACCATTATGCAAAGCCCCCCAAATACTTTGTAAACTCAAATCTTTGAGCACAATAGTAAAGTTCAGTGCTGGAAAGAGATAGTGTACTGAATACACAATGCAAAGCTTTGTCTGATTGGGGCTTCTGTTAGGGAGAAGGCTACTTAATCTCCTCATTTGCCCTGGGGATTCTAACTGTTTTAATGTGTCCTTTTTGAAAGTCTGTGAACTGTAGAATATATGCTGGTAACAACTTTCTTTGGGGCTTTCCTCCGAAAAGCCCAAGCTGCCAACACAAGAAAGCTGACACAGTGGTGCTGGCAAACACAAAGGAGACCTTCAACTGTTGGTGCAAACTGCCTGGCTGAAGTTTCAAGCCATGCCTTGAAGAAGGAGCTGGTTCCATGGCTCATTTGATAGAAATCTAGTTTGTGTGACAGTGTGGAAAGGATAGTTTCTTCATGACATTGGGAAAGAATGGGAAAATTTGATGTAACATCAAGAAAATGTGTGTCACATAAAATACTATAAAGGATAAAATATATTACTGTTAAAAACAAGACCTTAATACTATATTAACAACTACCTCATTTATATTGATCATTTATTCTTGTTAAAGCTATTTTAAGGGTCTATTAATGTTTTCTTAAATGAGAAGTTTTGGTAAAATGTGAATTTTATTTTTCTATTATTATTCAATATTATATGTATACAAAAAAAAACATTCAGTAGAAAGCTAACCTCAATGTAACTTAGTTACAATTCAAAGGTAATTACTTTGCAATATATAAATGTATCAAATAAATAGTTTATCTTAATGTATAATTTAAATTTTTAATGTTATGTGTCAGTTATATCTCAGAGGAGGGAAACTAATTGGAAGGTATTTAAGTAACTATATTTAAAATATTACCTCCTCTTTTATAAAATGATTTATCTCATTCGAGAAGATATTAAAAAGAAATTCCACAGCTAAGATATCTAATTGTTCTTATGATTTAAGAACAATTTTCTATTTGGAGATTTACTAAATTTAAATGAGCTGATCCACCAAAATACTGTACTGCAAATTTTTAAGAAAAGCCACATATTGTCCAAAGGAGATCTTTTTCTACTTATGCATTTATAATATTCATTAAAGTTTAAACAAATCATAAGTATAAGTGAGTGGAAAGTAGAAACCTAAAGAGTGAAGAAGGAAAGTTGTATTTTTACAAGCATAACACCTAGTGAATTTTGTAATATTGGACGCATTATAAATTCACTATATGATAATCAAATTGATGAAGATGAGTTTTCTTAAAACAAAGAGAGTATCTTACAGAGTGTTAGATTAATGCACAAAGCTGAAACCACATGCAGAAATGTTCATGGTGGACACAAGAAAAGGGTCCTGAGCCTCATAATGTGATTCTAAATCCCAAATCCCAGCTCATTCCGGTAGATATTCCTCTTAGTTGACTTCTTGCCTGCCCAAAGGATGTCACTCTCAGCTGGCCCCAAACACTTTCTCACTTCTATCCCTCTTTGCCACTGCGCACTTGCTTGTGTGTTCTGGAGAGAGGTATGCTCTTGGAATGAAATCTCCTGTATCTCATGAAATGTATTATTCTACTGTCATACAGTTGACATTTGATAAGGCCATCAGGAATACTTTGTATACAAATTGGGGAAATGCCTCTAGCTTACTCTGATTTAAAAAATTGTTTATCTGTAAACAGTGACTGCAGAAGAATTGTAAATGGACATGTAAAAAATAAAAGGGTTTAAGATATTTGGTGCTTAGGCAGAAAGCAGAATTGTTACAAGGTAAATGATATTTTCTAATGTTTTCAATTGTGGTGGTTTGTGAGTAATTATGAGTAATTTGTTGTTGTACCATCTATTTATCAATTGACCAATAGTGAATTCTACTTTTATTTATCTACAGATTACCTTTTTTTTCTACTTAGAAGATATGCAAATAAGCTGGTTAGGAAGCAGTTTATATATGAAAGGATAGCAATCTGGAACCAAACAAAACTGAACATTTAACTACACTTTGTTTTAGCACCATGTACAAACCAGCCAATTTCATTCTTCATGATCACCATATCTCCCCTGTGAGGTAAGTATCCAATTTTATTCTTAACTAAAAATTTTCTCATTGGGAAATGGTAGGAACTGTGGCCCAAACCAGCTTAACCTCGATGTTCTAATACATTCCACATGGGTCACTCAGTGGCAAAGAGAGTCTGTGCAACTGAAATATCCTTTAATTCACAAATATTACTTAATTCAATGGGAAAAAAAAGTTCTCTCAAGCTTTTTATCTGGAGCAACAGGTATCTCTGGAGAGTCCACTAAATGAAGATTTTCATGAAGGAAATTTCAATTCTGGTTCTCGGCTAAACTCTGGGAATTTGTTTTATTACTACAGAAGAGAAATTTGCTGCCATAATAGTTCCCCATCTTATTTTAATTTCCACATTAATATAAAGAATTTCAGTGCTTTTCACTTTGGAAGCCTGAACTCTAAAACATGATTAACTTAATTGCATTAGCAGACTCCAGAAGCAAAACCTGCTAACTTTAACATTTCTAGATTATTATGAGGTGGTCAAGTTTATTGTCTGAAAGCACAAACAGTTGCTGGTTTCACATTCTGACTTTACCATATCTTAGTTGTGTGACAATGGGCAAGTCATTTAATCTTTGTTTCAATTTCCTCATCTATAAAATAACAAAAAAAGAGAAAACTTATCAGGTTATTGTGAATGCTTACATTAGCTAATGTTTAGTAAGTGCTTTCTATGTGCAGAAATTTTTCTAAATTCTTTCTTCATATTGTTACAGCAGAATTATGAAGTAGGTTCTATTATAGTTTAGTTATATCACCAAATTTCCCCAGAGGTATACAATTATTAAATTGTGGAGCCCAGGGATTTGGATTCTGGAATCCATGCTCTTAACGACTCAATCAGACTCTACATACAAAACGTGTCAAGCTCCCAGGACAGTGTCTATACATAACAGGACTCAATAAGAAATTCTGATTAAATAGGTCTGAGAAGCCCTCACTCCTGCTGAGATGAGAAAGGAAATGGACATATTATCTTAATTTATTTTCTCATAAGAGAAACAGTCAAAATGGAACACTATAAAATAACACATTAATGTAAATTTAATAAAATTATGCCCTTAATATAACAAATACTAATTTATTTATAGTAAATAATATCAGGTGCCAATATTTTAAATATTTATTTAGAAATTATTTTTCAGCTATATTTTTTTGCATGGAAATGGGAGGTACTGTTTTAGAAAAATACCCCAGTTTTTCCAAGAGTGAAACCATAAAAACGTGTAATTTAACCTCCCAAATTCCACATTCTACTTGCTTTATATTTAATCCACTCATCTGCTGATGGGCACTTAGGCTGTTTCCAAATCTTAGCTATAGTAAATTGTGCTGCTATGAACACAGGGGTCTATATGTCCATTCTGATTGGTGTTTCTAGTTTCTTGGGATATATACCTAGAAGTGGGATCACTGGGTCAAATGGGAGTTCCATTTTTAGTTTTTGAGGAAACTCCATACTGTTCTCCACAGTGGCTGCACCAGTCTGCATTCCCTCCTTTTTCTCCGCATCCTCGCCAGTACTTGTCGTTTGTTGATTTGTTGATGATAACCATTCTGACAGGTGTGAGACAGTACTGCATTGTCATTTTGATTTGCATCTCTCAGATGATTAGTGACTTTGAGCATGCTTTCATATGTCTCTTGGCCTTCCTTATGTCCTCTTTCGAAAAGTATCTATTTAGGTCCATTGGCCATTGTTTGATTGGGTTGTTTATCTTTCTTTTATTAAGCTGTATGAGTTCCCAGTAAATGTTGGAGATTAAACACTTATTGGTGATAACATTGGCAAATATGTTCTCCCATGCAGTGGGCTTTCTTGTTGTTTTGTTGATGGTTTCTTTTTCTGTACAGAAGCTTTTTATTTTGCTGTAGTTCCATTTGTTTATTTTCTCTTTAGTTTCCATTGCCCTAGGAGCTGTATTGGTGAAGATATTGCTTTGGCATATGTCTGAGATTTTGCTGCCTGTGGATTCCTCTAATATTTTTATGGTTTCCTGTCTTATGTTTAAATCCTCTATCCATTTTGAGTTTATTTTTGTGTATGGTTCAAGTTGGTGGTGTAGTTTCATTTTTTGCATGTATTTGTACAATTTCCCAACACCATTTATTGAAGAGACTGTCGAGACTCCATTGTATATTCTTGCCTCCTTTGTCAAATATTAATTGAACATACTTGCTTTATATTTAAATAAAACTAGCACTTGAATAATTGAAATAACATAATTCAAATCCTTAGACTAAAGATCTCTTTATTTATCTAATTTTTGATGAATATGAACACTTCTATTTAAGGTATTTACCCTGATATAATCTTTGCAAGGTATCTTAATCCACAAACATTTAGAAACACTAATTTACATGATTGGAACAGGATCAGTCATGCTAATTTAATTTATGTTGTTTGGGCAGAGTTACGTTTTAGTCTCATGTAGTTTTATGAAAGAGACCTGATATAAAATTCATTTTAAAGGACTGATGGGACAGTATTGGCAGTGTGAAAGCAAAAAATTTCAGGCAAGATTTCACAAGCAGGATCAAAGTAAGAACACAGAGAGGAGTTCTCCCTGATATGAGACTCTAACACATGAGAGAGCAATGAATTTTGAGAGTTCTGAGAGAGACTAGAAACTTTGTGCAAATAGCACTAAAACATTGAATGCCACATTTTTCTTGATTCAGAGGATGATGAGAATTCTGCTTTTAGTGATTAATAAGTAGCAAAATGTAACAATTTTTATCATGTGAAAGGAGACAAAAGAAACTGTACTTAACCAAATGCTAAGAAAGTACACAAGAAGATAAAAGTGCATATCTGTGTAGCTTATTCATGGTAAATGGCTTCATTACTATAAATTTCAACAAATTGATTAATTAATGGAGAATATAGTTTATCATATCTATAACCAAGGCCATGTCTATATTTTAACTAATGTGATGAAAAAGAAAACTTTCATAATGTTTATATTCATTAATTAATGCATTTATTATACAAACAACTTGTAAGAGCATATTATCAGCCAGCTAACCTGCTAGACTTTGGGAGTACAAAGATCAATAGAATATCTTTGTAGCCCTTTAGTAGCACACAATTATGTAATGAACAAATGGACTTGCTCTTGTCTAAGTTATTATGTGGAATTTTATCCAGGTCCCAGGACAATGATTTTACAGCCAAAGAAATCCTTCAAAGCTTTCTAGGGACAAAGAATCAAAGGTAGTGATTCTAACGTGCCCAACCATAATGGGTGGTGCCCCCAGGACAGTTCTGCAGGATACAATTTTTATTTAACTGAAAGTCTTTTCAGCATTTTCTTTCAGTGCATTCCACTAAGAAAACTGAACTCCTCCAGAAAGCATTAAATTGCCTAAAAAAATGTTAATTTGTCCTTTTGGGATCCTAGTAATGAAATTTAATGGCACTATTTCCTGAATTTTCCAGATATTCTGTGATGTGTCTGTTAAGATTTCTAAATAGGGCTCTTGTTGTCTCTTTCTAGTCTAATAGGAGCTTCTATTGAAAGGTATAAAAAATTCTCAAAACATATATATACATACATATATATGTATATATATATATGGTCAAGTAATGCACGCACAGACACATATAGATGATAGATAGATACAGAGAGAAAAAGACAAGGAATAAATATTATTAAACCATTTTTTAGGTGAAAAACAAGAACCCAAATTGATTAGGTGAAGGTGGGGAAATAGGGAGAGATTAACTGGGAAACTTATATGCATACTAGAGGCCCAGTGCCTGGGATTCACGCACTGGTGGGGGGTGTGGCCTGTGGGGATCAGCCCACTGTGGGAGTGCCTCTCATCCAGGTCAGCTGAGGGGCTGTGGACCAGTCCTCTGAGCGGCTGCTCCCTGGTCCAGAATCTTCCGTGGAGCCAGAGCACTCACTTCTCCAGGGGACCCAGTCGGGGCTGAGCCCAGGGACAATAGCACTGAGAGGCGGCAGAGTAGGCCTCAGTCCCACAGCGGCCAGGAACCCACCTCCCAGCCTCCAGGGTCAGCTCTGTGAACCTGGCAGCAACAATGCTGTGTGGCCTGCAGGCATCCAGAGTAGGAGGCAGGGAGCGAGGAGGAGGAGCCTGGGGCAAGAAGGTGACAATAGCAACTCGGGTTCCTGCCCATTGGCCTGGGGTTCACAGTGGGAGCAACCACTCATCCCGGTTAGCTGAGCGGTGCTCCCACTGTGGTAGCTCACTGACCACCAGGGGGCAGTTCCTGTGTTGAGGGTCTACCTCCCTGGTGATCAGTGTGCGTCATAGCAACTGGTTGACTGGTCGTTTTGGTCATTCCACCATTCGGTCACTGGGCTTTTATTATATAGGACTAGAGGCCCGGTGCACAAAAATTTGTGCACTCAGGGGGGTCCCTCAGCCTGGCCTGTGCCCTCTCGCAGTCTGGGACCCCTCGGGAGATGTCCACCTGCTGGCTTAGGCCCACTCCCTGGGGGACTGGGCCTAAGCTGGCACTCAGACATCCCTCTGGCAGCCCGGGACCCCTCGGGGGATGTCCACTTGCCAGCAGGGAGCAGGCCTAAGCTGCAGTTGGACATCCTTAGTGCAGCTGAGAAAGTGGGAGAGGCTCCCACCACCACCGCTGTACTGGCAGCTGGCAGCCTGGCTTGTGGCTGAGCAGAGCACCCCTGTGGGAGCACACTGACCACCAGGGGGCAGCTCCTGCATTGAGCATCTGCCCCCTGGTGGTCAGTGTGTGTCATAGTCACCAGTCATTCCCAGTCGTTCTGCTGTTAGGGTCAATTTGCATATTGCCCTTTTAGTATATAGGATAGAGGCCTGGTGCATGGGTGGGGACTGGCTGGTGTGCCCTGAAAGGTGTCCCGGATCAGGGTGGGGGTCCCTGCTGGGGTGCCTGGCCAGCCTGGGTGAGGGCCATTTTCAGGCTGGCCACACCCCCTTCAGGGTGGGGGGTACTGCTGGGGTGCCTGGCCAGCCTGGGTGAGTGGCTGATGGCTGTTTGCAGGCTGGCCAAGCCCCCCAGTGGGGACCCTCAACCCATGAGGGTGTGGCCATCCTGGGTGAGGGGCTGATGGCTGTTTGCAGACTGGCCACAGCCCCCAGCCACCCAAGCTCCCAGTGGAGGCGGGCTGGAAGCAGGTATCTGGGATTTATTTATCTTGTATAATTGAAACTTTTTTGCCTTGAGTGAAGACTACAATGCCAGGGAAAGCGGGAAGCTTGGCTTCCTCCATCGCCGGGGCAACCAAGCCTCCTGCTTGCTCCAGCTCCATGGCTGCCGGCCGCCATCTTGGTTAGGTTAATTTGCATAGAGTCACTCTGATTGGCTGGTGGGTGTGGCTTGTGGGCATGGCTTTGAGTGTAGTGGAGGTATAGTCAATTTGCATGTTTCTCTCTTATTAGATGAGATATGCATAGCCCACAGGCATAGTAATAGTGTAGTGAAGTCCTGGGAGGGGTGGGTAGAGGTGGAGGGGAGTCAATGGGAAAAAAGGGAGACATCAGTAATACTTTCAACAATAAAGAAAAAAATTAAAAAAAAGAACCCAAAATAGATTGATAAAACACACACACTAATTTAAAAAGCAGATCAGTGATTATGGTTTACTCTTTCAACATAATGGATAAACTTGAAATGTGTTAAAGTAGACATTTCAAGTTGGGGTTTGATAATACCTCTTTTCAAAGTTTTAACCATTTTAATAATTAGTTATAAAATACGGAAAAGGGTAAATTAATATAAAATTATATATTTAGAAGCTTGTGTTTTCTTTTAAAAAAACAAGCATTTACATCATGAATGAGCAATTATAGTGTTAACATCAACAGATTGTTAGTAGAAGGCAAATTTTACATTTATGCTATAGTGCAAGAAATTGATTAATCTGATCTTCTATAAAATCTTGAAATATTTTCAGGGAATAGTACATTATCTATAGGAATGCTTCACAAAAGAGGCTGCTAAGGCTGTTGATGGAAAAGAAAACTGCTCTTTACACAGCTTTATATGCAGACTAGAGGGTATCCACTAGAGGGCGATCATTCGGAAATGCAGTGACATTTTCCCATATACTAGTAAAAAGCAAGAGGTGGAAACCTCGTTTCCATTAAATCAGCCTTCTCCTCTTTCTAGCTAATATATGTCATTTTACAAATTATAATGTTTTCATATAAACCTATAATGCATTGGCATAATATAAATAGTACGGTTTCTAGTTTGATTCCTTTTAGTTACTGTAACCTTGTTAAAAACTTTTAATTATATAGAAGTATGTTTCCAAATCTTTAGTGATGTGATTATTAAAATATAATAATCCTAAGCAATTATTTTTCCCAAAATAAGTGACATGAATTACTTCAGCATACTCATCTTCTTTCCTTCCTTCTTTCCTTCCTTCCTTCCTTCCTTCCTTCCTTCCTTCCTCTCCCTTCCTGCCCTCCTTTCTTTCCTTTCTTTGTTTCTTTTTCCTAATTATCAATTGAAGATGGATGCTAAAATAAGCTGTTAATTTTTCAAATTTAAATGACTAATGGGGAAAAATAGGTGCAAATTTACAGAAACTTTTATAGAAAACTGTACCTTTTGTTAAAGAGAGAAAAAAAAAATGTGATACAGAAAGTTTGAGTAACCCAACTCATTTTAATCAACCCAGACAGTATTGATAACTATGTTTATCAACTGTTGAAATACTTCTTTCTAAAGACTTGTTAATTAAGTGGACATTTTTGTGATTTCCTGGTACTAAGGGTATCCACATTTACATATGTCTAAAAGATATTTATTGTGATTGTTGGTGGGAGTTCAGTGATTCTGGAAAGGAAAAAGATTCTGTCTGTCGCCTTCTGTCATGGCTAACAATAGCATCACAATACTGAACTCAACTAGTGTTCATGACCGTTGTGTTCAATTTCACACTAAATTTGGTTTCTTTCTCACAAGGCAAGACTTTAATTCTGCTGATTATTCAGTATGGGAAAGAATTCTTTCATTAGAATATCTGTTGTATGATCCATGTATAACAGAATGACGTTTTAAAATGATTTAGAATTATTCATTATAAACATCCACTATCTTGTTAAATTAGATGAGATTGATTTTTTTCTCATAAAATTCATGCAAAGTTTAAGCTACTGTCTTAAGTCCTCACTGCATTGTAAATTTGGTTAGAGAAAATATCATAATGTAGAATAACTTAAAGAAAGCTTATTTTCTCTAATAAGCCATGTTGAAGCTAAATTGTAGTTTTTTGAGTTTACAATATTAAAAATATACAAATTTTTACCAATGTTGTGAAAATAATACAAAATTAAATAGTATATCCTGGGTTCTTATATCTAATTACTTTTTAAAATAAATACAGTGAGCACATTATAGAGTCACAGGAAAGGTAAGATGCATGCCTTTCACTCCAATTAACTTGGTATACTTAACAACAAAAAGGTCTTTCTTTTGTCATCAGCAGAATCCTCAATATTCTGAGCAAAGTTAGTGATGTTTAGTGGATGTAAGTTTTATCTTCATTCCTTTGTAGAGAAAAATTATCTGGCTTATAATAATAACCAATTGTTAATGAAAAACTAATCATACTGTAGGTTTCTTATTTTTAGGAATGCTTGTGATAGAAAACTAATATCTTGATTTCCTTTTATTATGTATGTGTTTGTGTGTGTGCAATATATTTTACTCAATAAAATAAAGGAGAACAAAATTGAGAAGTCAATTTGGCAAGATCATCTGAAAAAATTAGAGGGAGAGAATTTAACATATGAACATGTATTTTCCAAAATAAAATTCTAGCAAATTATTTATTCTTTTTTGGAGGGGAGTTGATTTGATTTTTTTTAATATATGTAGTTTCTTTTATAAAAGGTAAACTGTACTAATTTCCAGTTAGCAAAAAAACATATAGAGTGGGGCAAAAGTAAGTTTATAGGTGTGAGTATGTGAAACAATGTTTATTTCTTATATAATTATTTATTAATTATTGTTTTATTTTACATACAAAAAAACTATACACTTATTTTTGCCCCACCCTGTATATCCTGATAATAAAATTTAAACCTCTTCTAAATTACCTTTAAAATTTTCCCACAAATTGTTATTTAAATTATGTACCCAATACTTATTCATATAGAAAATTCAAATAGAGAAAAGTATAAGACATAAAAAAAAGTTTATCTTGAAAATTCCTAAACCTAGTGATCACCACTGTGAGCACTAGATGATTAGATACTTATCTTACTCTTATTATGTCTAGAAAAGTGACACTCTTTCCATGTCAATGAGTAAAAATATATGCCATCGTGACTAATCTGTTGTGCTAATATACCATTATTTATTTTTAAATTTATCTTTATTGTTTAAAGTATTACCATCATTATTTAACTGTATCCTCACACATGAGGCACAAACCATGTGAGTTTGTAGGAAGAGCATTCTGGGCAAAGGGACCTGCGGGTATTGAGGCTCTCAGGTGGGATTATTTTGGGAGTGTTTGAGAGACCTTAGAAATTTCAGGTGACATCCTGACTGAACAAAGGAAGTAATAATATTAGAAATCAGAAAGAGAGAATAGAATGCATCAGATAAACATTCTGTAAGTCTTGTGCTGCAAGTGTGATGAGAAGCCACAGGAGAAAAAAAGTGATCTAACCTGACTTAGGTTTGTTTGCTGGGTTGAAAATAAACTGTGGGATGGTAAATAGACAAAAGGTAAAGTAAAAGGGAAAATAGACAAAAGGTAACTGTAATGACCTACATGAGAGAGCTGATGCCTTGGATTACTATGGCAGAGATAGGAAAAGTATTTAAATTCTAAACTAGGAACAAGAAAGGGATGCCTACTCTTACCATTCTTATTCAAAATAGCACTGGAAGACCTAGTGACAGCAATCATACAAGAAAAAGATATACAAGGCATCCAAATGGGAAAGAAAGAAGTAAAACTGTCATTATTTGCAGATGCCATTATACTGTATATACAGAACCATTAAGACTCCACAAAAAAACTACTAAAACTAATAAATTAGTAAAGTAATAGGATACAAAGTAAATTGGTTGCATTTTTATACACTAATAATGAATTATCATCAAGGGAAATTCAGAAAACAATCTCATTTATAATTGCATCTAAAAACACACACACAACTGGAAATTAATTTAACTAAGGAGGTAAAAAACCTGTGCTTAGAAAATTATAAGGCACAGAAAGAAAGAAATCAAAGAAGATACCAATAAATGGAAGCATATACCATGTTCATGGATAGGAATAATTAACACCATTAAAATGTTCATACTTAACCAAAACCATATGCAGATTCAACACAATTCCTATCAAAATAGCAATGGTGTATTTAACAGAACTAGAACAAATAATCCAAATATTTGTATGGAACCACAAACAACCCGAAGACCCTCAGCAATATTGAGAAAGAAGAATGAATTTGAAACTATCACGCTATCTGATATCAAACTATACTACATGGCCATAGTAATCCAAACAGCACGGTGTTGACATAAAAGAAGACACACAGATCAGCAGAACAGACAGAAAGGCCAGATAAAAATCCACACCTATATGGTCAATTAATATTTGAAAAAGGATGCAAGAGAATACAATGGGGTAAAAAGTGCCTAGTCAATAAATGGTGCTGGAAAAATAAGACAAATACCTGCAAAAAATTGAAACTAGTCTGCCTTCTTGCATCATATACAAGAATAAACTCAAAATGGATTAAAGGTTTAAATGTAAGACTCAAACTACAAAAATCCTAGAAGATAACATAGGCAGTAAAATCTCTGACATTTCTCTTACCAATATTTTTTCTGATATATCTCTTTGGGTAAGAGAAACAAAAGGAAAACTAAACAAATTGGACTACATCAAATCAAAAGATTTTGCATAGCAAAGGAAACCATTAACAAAATGAAAAGATAATCTACTAAATAAGAGAACATATTTGCCAATGATACATTGATAAGGGGTTCATATCCAAAATGTATAAATTCATACTACTCAACAGCAAAAAACCCCAAACAATTCAATTAAAAAGGGGATAAAGTACCTGAATAAACACTTTTCCAAAGAGGACATACAGACGGCCAATAGAGGAAAAAATCATACTTTCCTGCTCCATGGAAATTTGGCTTGACCATCTGATTTGCTTTGGCCAATAAATGTAAATGGAAGTGGGATGGGCCGCTTCTGGGCAATAGCTTAAAAGGCAGAATGCATGTCAGTCAATTCTCTTCTTCCTCTGTCATAATGACTAGTTGCTCCATTAGCCTGGGTCCTGAAGTGCGAAGAACCAACTTGATATATATGAGGAATAAACAACCCTGTTATAAGCTACAGAGATTTTGGGGTTGTTTATTACTGAAGCATATCCCAATACTTTCTGAATAATGTACATTACTTTAAAAAGAATGAAGTCAGAAAAATTGTCATATGAAAGTTCAAGTAAGGTAAAGAAAATTACAAGTTTATAAATTTGAGTTATCAAGCTACACCATCCAGAGGGGGAAAAAAAATAATGATATCGCTGAAAGCATTACTTTAAGTGCTAAGGACAGACAAGCCACTTTTATTTTTATCAACTTTATGAAAAATACTTAGCTTTAAATAGTAATGTTCTCTAAAGAAATGTTTACCACAGAATTTGTTAAACTATGGATCTGGTTTTGGGAGGAAAGTAGGGGATGCATTCGAGACTTAGCAAATATAAAGAAATGGATGTAGTCAAGAGATTTCCAAATGACTCTTTGGGACGGGTTACTATAGATCAGCATATTTCATTCGTTTATTTATTTAGTCAACAAATATGAAGTATGTACCACAAAAGAGTTATTCTGTGATACACATTGAGGTAGTCAATGAAGAATGATCATATCTACTCCCTACAACTTCATGGAACTCACAGTCAAGTGAGTTTCATGAAAAATTGACATAAACATTTTAAAGTTCAAAGTGCAAAATTTCAATATGTCTTTTGTTTTATAAATGTAGTGATTCTTGTGAAATATGTTTAAATATCTGACACTCCTTCCTTCAGTAGGTGGTGCTTAATATTCTTTCCCTTGATATTGAGCTGGACTAGTGACGTGCTGATTATAAATAGAATACAGAGGAAGTGACGGTATATGACTTCAGAGGCTAGGGGTCTAAAATACATTGTGGCTTCCCTCTTGCTCTATCTCTTTCAGATCATTCACTGCAGGAAAAACCAGTTGCCAAGTTGTGAAATACTCATGAAGTCTTATAAAGTTCCATGTGGCCAGGAACGGAGGCCTCTAGTCAACAGCCCTGTGAGTGAGCCATCTTGGAAGACAATCCTCCAGCCCCAATCAAGCTTTCAGGTGACTGAAGCCACCACTGACATCTTGATAGCAACATCATGTGAAACCCTGAGCCAGAACTGTCCTGTTAGGTCTCCCTATATACCTACTCTCAGAAACTGTAAGATAATAAGATTTGTTTGCTTTCTCTTCTTTTATTGTTGACAATATTATGGATGTCCCCCATTTTCCTACCCTTTGCCCCCTTCCACCCAATCCACACTCCACTATACTGCTGTTGTCCATGGACTATACATATATGTGTATAAGTTATTTGGTTAATCTCTTCTGGTCCCCACTATTCCCTCCCCACTGACAGCTGTCAGTCTGTTCCATGCATCCATGTCTCTGGGCCTATTTTGTTTGTCAGCTTATTTTGTACATTAAATTCCATATATAAGTGAGATCACTTGATATTTGTCTTTCTCTGACTGGCTTATTCCACTTAGCATAATATTCTCCAGATTTATCATGCTGTCTCAAAGGTAAGAGATCCTTCTTTTTAACTGCTGTATAGTATACCATTTTGTAAATGTACCACAGCTTTTTTATCCATTCATCTATTGATGGGCACTTGGTCTGTTTCCAATAATGTTGCTATGAACATAGGGGTGCATATATTCTTTTAGATTGGTGTTTCAGGATTCTTGGGATATATTCTCAGAAGTGGGATCGCTGGGTCAAACAGCAGTTCCATTTTTAATTTTGGGGAGATACTACATACTATTTTCCACAGTGGCTGCACCACAGTATTTTATTTTTAATTTCAGATAGAGGAAAGCAGAGAAAGAGATAGAAAGATCAATTAGATTGAGCTCACAACCCAGGCATGTGCCCTGACTGGGAATGGAACTGTGATCTCCTGGTTCATAGGTTGACTCTCAACCACTGAGTCACATCATCTGGCTTTTATTTAAGCATCTAAGTTTTGGGGTAATTTGTTGTACAGCAATAGGTAAGTAATACACTTATCTATTAATTAATATCTCTTTCTCTCTCCTGTACACATAGCATTACTACAAACATGATTCAATTAATTTCCTAGTCTTTCAAAGATTTTCACATAACATATAAACATTCTTTTCAGTTTTGCATACTTTCCAAAATAAACTAAAGACTCATTTTAAAATAATTTGCACTTTAATTAACTCTAAAATAAATAATTTTCTATTTAAGCAAACAAAGAGGTTTCAGAACTTAACTTATTCTAAGTGCTTCAAATAATATTATTTTCAAGGAAAGCCATCTCAACTTAATTGAGAAAATGCTAATTTAGTAAAATGATATATATATTTTTTTAGAATATTGTTGACTGGAAAAATATAATTAACACTTTGGCACCATAATAGAAAATGTGAATTTCTGCTTTGACTGAAGAAATTAGCTGGAGAGGTATGTCTAATACTAATTATGTGCATTTATAATTATGTCCACCTAGCATATGTTTAGTGGGAATAACTTGGTCTTGGAACTAGAAAAAGCTGGATTTGAATCTAGATGATCTGCCATGTTTTGTGTATCAGTCAAGTTGTTAAATTGCTTCTTTTTTATACTGATCTCTTTTAAGTCTTCACAAAGCCTGAAAAATTACATGGAACACATGTAAATCTCTGCCCTATTCACATCCTCAGAATAACTTTACTTAGAAGCTTGAATGGAGGTCTATTGATGACTTTAGAAGGTCTGTAGAAGCCACTGAAACCATAGGCACCTGGCTATGCATATTTTCCTAGGACGTGGTGAGTTCATGAGATCATCTGGTTTTCAAAAAACAACAACAACAACATTAAATACAATGCATAGAAAGGACCTTTCCAGCTTATGCAAGTGTTGTTCGTGGTATCCTAAGGATCTATGGAGATATGTCATGATCAGCCCCTCTTATTTGATGAGCAAAGGAAAAGACAAGGTAAGGCTGAGCATGCAGAATCTTGAGTCTTTAGAGAAAATATTTTCTCTCTCTAATATATTACATATATTATATTAGAGAGATAATATACATATCTACACTAATAAAAGAGAAACATGCAAATTGGTGTCACTCCACTATGCCCACCAGCTAATCAGAGTGACTATGCAAATTAACCCAACAAAGATGGTGGATAATTTGCATATGCAGGCTCAGAGCGAAGACTGAAGGCTCTGGCCCGACTGAAGACTGAAGACTGAAGACTGAAGAGGCTTGGCTTCTCCCCTGTGGCCGGACCAAAGGCCTGGTCCCGGGTGCCAGAAGAAAACCGGTGCCAGCAGCGAGGGGAAGGAAGGCCTATTGTGCGAATATCTTTGTGCAATGGGCCTCTAGTTTATATATAAATATCTATAATATATTAGAGAGAAATGCATACATACAATGTCTATAGATTCTATTACATTTTGAAAATGAAATGTATTTTAATCATTGCCTTTATAATTATTCAAAGCGTGTATACATTTGTTTGGGACACCACATATATATGGCTCCATTTAATGATTGTTTTCATTGCTAAAAATAATTTCAACACAACCATCTATAGTATATGACTATGTAGGATTCTCTGTAGAATTCGCCTTAAAGTTCTGAAGAGTGTATCAGTTTTTTAAAATGGTATCTACATGGACTTTTATGATTAGATGGTTACCTCCAAAATAAGATCTGTTGTCATTGCCTGTAGAAGGCCTTTAACATGCCTTGGAAAAACAGCTGTTACAAGTATAACCTTGGCTTAGAAAATAACCAAAATAAAAACAACTTACTGAATTGACAAAGGATTCCCTGATCTGGCAAAATTCACTGAAGTAATCTTATGGTTGACTCTTACCTCTTGTTTATTATTATTATTATTATTATTTATTTATTTTTAAAAATTCTAACCCAAGGACATGCTTTTATTGATTTTAGAGAGAGATGAAGGGAAAGGGATGGGGAAGCGAAAGAAAAAGAGAAAGAGAGAAAGAGAGAAACATCAATGTGAGAGTGAAACAGATGGGTTGACTCTCATCTGTACTCATACCAGGAATTGAACCCACAACCTTTCTGTGTATGGGATGATGCTCCAACCAACTGAGTCAAACTGACCAGGAGTCCTTTTATTTATGGACTAGAGGACCGAATTTCGTGCATGGGGGCGGGGTGTGTCCTCAGCCCAGCCTGCACCCTCTCCAATCTGGGACCCCTTGAGGGATGTCCGACTGCCCATTTAGGCAGTCAAACATCCCTCTCACAATCCAGGACTGCTGGCTTCCAACCACTCGCCTGCCTGCCTGCCTGATTGCCCCTAACTGCTTCTGCCTGCCAGTCTGATCACCCCCTAACCACTCCCCTGCCAGCCCAATCAATGCCTAACTGCCCTCCCCTGCAGGCCTGGTCCTCCCCAACTGCCCTCTCCTGAAGGTCTTGTCCTCCCCAACTGCCCTTCTCTGCTGGCCCAGTCACCCCTAACTTCCCTCCCCTGCAGGCCTTGTCCCCCCCAACTGCCCTCCTCTGCTGGCCATCTTGTGGCAGCCATCCTGTCAACATGGGGGCGGCCATCTTTGACCACATGGGGGTGGCCATTTTGTGTGTTGGAGTGATGGTCAATTTGCATATCACCTCTTTATTATATAGCATATCTTAGTATTCAGTTCAATGCTCACTACATTCTGATTTCTGAAACCTCCCTGGAATTATTCTTACTACTTTCTGTGTGAATAAACTTAAATGACCATGTGTAGGCTCATGAGTGGATTGAAATCAACGACTCTTTTTCAGAGCCTCACTCTGTAGATATCTGAACTAGTTGTTTCCATAATATCTCCATGTTCCCACTGCCATTCTTAAGTTTGGTTTGTATTTTCAGTGGAAAAGAAGAGATTGTCTTTGAAGATACTACATCATCTATTGCTTCATTCTACCTATTCTTATCAGTGCTTACAGTCCAGGCAATCTTAAGGCTTTGGGGAAGGGTAAACATTGTCTCTCCTTAAAAGAAAATTGAACAGTTTTGTTTTAAACGTTTTATTTAGACAATCTGGAAAATATCAAAGGCCAGAATGGGAAAGTAACACCTTTTGCAAGAAAAAAAGATGAGGTTTGTGTTTGACATTGTAGAATGCAAAGGACTTAGAGCCATTGCAAGAATGGAAGAAGGCATGGGATTCAGATTGCTTTGTTTCCTTATTTCTTTTCAAAATACAACTTAGATATAGAAATATTTCATTTCAGTTCTAAATATAAAGGTTAGTTTTCCATTATGAGCCTTTGAAAACTTACCTTAATAAATCTTACCTTAAAAGGCTAAAATATGGATGTAATAGACATTAGTAAGAAGATAGACACAACCAACAATAAAAACATGGCATAATATAGAAATCTGCTGTCAGAGTTTACATAAGGGCAGATTTATAACATAGTAGTATATACAGTCTCATAAGAATTTTAAAAAGTGAGGCAAAACTTCAACTAGGTAATTTGTCAATTACTTATTTATTTTTAGACAGAAACATTGCACCTATAAATTATGGGCATTATTTGAGTAGAAAATCTGGATTCTTCATGGTTTTCCAGTTTCAAAAACTATTTCTGATTCAGAAAATGAAACTAGAGTGCTGGCTTTTTTCAGTAGAGGTAAAAGCATGCTTTGTTTCAAATAATGTAATTCATGAAAAACAAAATAAGAAAATGCTCAACAAATAGCTTTGAAATAATTGTGTGACTCATGGAGCTTTGCTTATGGGAAACTAACCTATTTCCACTTTTAATTTTAGCAGTGTATAATTAAATTGATTGTCAAGTCAGTTTAGAACTACTTCTTAGAGATAAAAGACCAGTGTGTTAATCCACTAATGTATACATTTAATACTAATCAAGAGATTAATGAGTGTTTCAGTATTTTATATAAAAGCATTGCCTGAAAACTGAGATAAAACACTATTAAACAAGAATGTACCTTTATATCTACTCCCAATTTCTATTTAGACATTTTCTGTCTCATAGCCTTCTAAATTCTTAATATTATATTACATGTTATTATATAGCAACCACTTTTAGAAAAGATAAATAACCAGAATTCTGATTTTTCTTGATTCTGATCACTCTGTGAAATAAATGGTAGTTCTAATCTACTTGAGACTATTATAAAAGAGTGTTTTTGCTGTTTCCAAGTAGGAATTCCTAATAAAGCATGATAAATTAACTTGTGCACTATCCAGAGAGCAGAAACCAGTTGCCTTCCCCTCAGTATACTTAGAATAGTTAGTAACTATAGAGAGGTGAGGACAATAAAGTTAGAAAAAAATGGTTTGATGCCTGAGAACTAAAAAGAATGTCTCTTCATTCTCATATTCTTTGTGATGACACAGATGAGATTTATGGGCTGAGGAATGACCCATATGTCAGCTCACTTTCTAATCTTATAGGCTCCTACAATTGTGGACAGGGAAATATGTAAATTCCTTACTTCTTGAACTTCTGTTGAACTGGGGTTCCTGATGTGGCTTTATTAGAAACAGTAATCCCTGTATAGAATTTTAATAGCTAGACAGTGTATTATATTCTAAGAAAAATTTTAGGAGCAATACTTGTAACACTGAGTTCTCATTGCCATTGTCTCATTGTGACCATGCAGATGACATGATATATTAGGCATGCTGAAAAAAAAACCCATGATATTGACATATGGGAGGAATATTCTCAAGGGCTACCCAGAGGTCTGTCTCAGTATAGATTATATACCCTTAAAGCAAAACACACATGGTCCTGGCCTATGCCTGTTAAGCATTTACTAAATCTAGATGACAAAGGTTACACACAGTGGGAATAAATTTCTAAACTATGTAGCACGATTATATATAAGAAACAGATGAGATATTTTATGTGGCCTTAGAACAGATTACACAGTGTTTCATATAACTGTTAATATACATACATATATAGTAAATCAGAAAAATAGTACATTTATGGGAATAACTTTCTTTTCAGAAGGCCATAGAAATATCCATTGACTTCCTTTTTAATTAACTAATTAATATTTTTCATATTTATTTATCTTCATTTTAGACTTTTTCCATATTGTCACTGTCCAAAATGGCAACCACAAATGGACAAATATACAATAGGTCTGATTTCACAATTTTCTGCCTCCATAAAAGTGCCTTTAATAATCACTGTGAAATATCCCCATGATAATGGACACCAAATATATTACATTTGCTCTGTGTTGATGATTATGTATCACAGGAAAAGAATGAATAAATTTTCTTATAATATGTGGCTAATTTTCCTATTGGTATGACAGAAAGTAAACACAAACACAATTCTTGCTTTCTCTTCCAAGCATTAACCTTTTTCTCAACTTAATTTTAAAAAGATTATTTAATGTTTACATTAAAAAATACTCATTCCTGTCCAGCAGGCATGCTTAGTTGTTGAGTGTTGACCTATGAACCAGGAGATCATGGTTTGATTCCTGGTGGGGGTGCATGCCCAGGATGGGGGCTCAATCTCCAGTGTGGGGCATGCAGGAAGCAGCTGATTGATGATGTTTCTCTCCTCATTGAGGTTTCTCTCTCTCCCTCTCCCTTCCCCTCTGAAATAAGAAATATATATATTTAAAAAATATTCATTCCACAAATACTAAGGAAACATATTTTCTGTCTCTAACTATTTTTTGTTCTTCTCAAGATACACTTGCACTTTTTTTGCTTTATATTTTGCTAAAGGAAACACTCAGCACCAAACACTGTACTTATTGGCCACACTAAAAATGTTTAAGACCTAGCCTTATCCCAGAGGTTCAACAATCTAGAAAATGGAAAATAGACAAATCGATAAATTAATGATTTTGTGATCAATGTTATAAACAAAAAATATCTAAGTGCTTGTAGAAGGCAAAACAAGATCATCTTTTGGAGCAAGTTGGGGAAAGTCTCAGAGGAGGTGACATTGACATAGACTTGTAGGAAAAAGTCATGTTAGATAAGAAACCAGAAGGAGAAAAGGGACAGAGGTTTAAAAATGTATAATTGAGTTTCTGCCTTGGTTTCTTGCTTGGGAAAAGTTAAAAACTTTGGATTTGTATACGTCATCTTAATATAATTACTTTTTAAGAAGATGAATATATTTTTATCATTTAAAAATGAGAATTAATAATTTTTATAATCAGAGATTATGAACATAATTCATAAGATGAAATTTTGTGATTTAATGAAGATAATATTAGAGTATGATTTGGCAGACTGGAGTTTGACTTAATTGTTTGTATACATATCAATTGGGCAATTATCATACTGACACTCAATTACTACCATCATATATAAAGACACTATTGAAGATCTTTTTATTAGGTATCATATATTCTGAGAGGGAGAAATGACTCAGTTGTATGTGTTCTTGCTCCTTGCAGAGGACAGGAAGTGAGTTAGAAAGATATATATATATCTATATCTATATCTATATCTATATCTATATCTATATATATATATATATATATATATATATATATATATATAAATTTGGTGGCAGGTAGACTAGACCCTATACTAGATTCCATGCTGGTAGATTGCTGTATGAATTCCAGGTAAATGAGGGAAAAATACCATGAATTTAAAAAGCCTTATACATGGAAACAACCTAAGTGTCCATTAATAGATGAATGGATAAAGAAGACATGTGGTGTGTGCACACAGACACACATAGAGAATATTATTCTGCCATAAAAAGGAGGAGATTCAACCATTTTGACAACACAGATGGACATTGAGGGCATTATCCTATATGAAATAAATTAAGCAAGAAAACAAATATTGTATGATCTCAATTCTATGTATAATCTAAAAACAAAAAAACCAAACTCATAGGAAATCAGATTTGTTGTTATCACAAACAATTGAGAGGTATGGTGATGGGGAATTGGATGAATGTGGTTAAAGGTCTAAACTTCCGGTTGTAAGATAAATAAGTACTAAGAATGTAATGTACAATGTAACTATAGTTAACACTGCCATATGATATATGGAAATCATTAATAGTGTAAACCCTAAGAGTTCTCATTAATTTTTTTTCTTTTGGCATTTACCTGAGATGATGAATGTTAGCTAAACTTGTGGTAATCTTTCATACTATATGTAAGTCAAGTCATTATGCTGTATAACTTTAAGTTTACATGGTGTTGTATGTCAATTATATCTCAATAAAACTGGGGGGGGGGATAGAATGCAAATAAAAACACCTTTACAGGCTGACAGTTGTCAGGTGGGGGTGTGTGTGGCTGGGTTGGGAGGGGTGAACAGATTGAGCAAAAAAGAAAAAAAAATGAGGAAAAACTCATGGACATGGACAACAGTGTGATGATTGTGGGAGGTAGGAAAGGTGGAGGGTGGAGGGAGGTGGAGGAGGGTATAATGGGGATAAATGGTGATGTAGGGAAACTTGATTTGGGGTGAACACACAAATGCAGTGTACAGATGATGTGTTGTAGAATTGTGCACCTGAAATCTATATAATTTTATTAACCAGTGTCACATCAATAAATGCAATTAAAAGGAAAAAATTAAAAAGTTCTAAAAGGAAAGATGAATGTGTGGCCAAGACAAAATTTACTCCATGTTATAAAGCTTTGCTTGTTACAATATTGAGAAACAGGCAACTACATTAAGGAAGTACAGAAATTGAATACCACCACCACACACATTTGGGCACCATCATTGTTTTTAACCTGAAGGTAATGGAAAATAACTAACATTTATCAAATGTCTACTAACTGCTAAGTAGTGCAATGAATACTTTAAAAATAAGATTTCAGTTAACTCGTATACTTTTTTGAGATAGTTATCTTCCAGTTTCCTAGAGAAGTTGAGCAATTTTCCCAGTGCTGTTCATTGGCAGTATAATCAATTGAAACAGAGATCTGTCTCTCCCAGATCTTATTTTTTTCCCCCTAGACAATATTCCTCTTTTCTTCCACACTAATTCCGTCCGTTTGGAAAGAAGATTGAATAGCTTAGGAAGCTGAATTTAAGAACATAACTGGCCCAAGAGCATGAGGATCAATAAAGAACTACAAACAGTGGGCTAATCTCCTTTCAAGGATCCATGGTATGAATTCACATGAACCTATCTAAATTAAACCTGATTTTTTGCTCAGTAAGCTTAAATAATTTGTTAAGCTACAAATAAGAAGTGTTCACTAAGTCTTCAAACATCTATTTGAAACCATGTTCTGGGGATTGTGGGCTTTTGTGGTCATCTGATCCTTATGTATTCTAGGAAGGTTTGCAATAAAGATATTTCCTAGATTTAAACAGAAGGTCACTTTGAAGGGAAGACTTCTAGATAAGACTATTGTTTGAACTCTTAATTAGCAGATGGGTCCTTTTGAAAAGAAGCTCCAGGCACCGCTGTTTTATTCTTGAAAGCAAGCGAGATTTCTTCCAGGATAATCTATAATTTACAGGATTTTGAAAGCTAGTTGGATAAACTGAAGGTTTAGTACCTATGGCAGAGAGGGGGTAGTCCTTTTTTTCTAATCAGGCACCATGCCAAGGTAGCAGATGGTCAGAGGTATATATTGAAGGTGCCTGTGTGTTATGCAGATAGAGTGGCTTCCAAGGGTAATGGAAGAAACAGCTTTACCATGATTGGAGACAGGAGCTCATTTTTAAAACACAGACATAACTACTCTGGCACCTGAGAAGGCTTTGGAGGATTGAGATCAATACAGCACAAGAGAAAAATGCCTAATGACATTCATGAGTTAAAAGACAAATTTGGTGTCCAAGCCATGTTTGGGAACAAATGTAGCAACAAATGGACTTTGCCTAATCCCAAGGGTAGACAGTGAAAACTCTATTAGCAATTCATGATTTGGTGTCCATGTCATTATGTGCCACTGTAAACAAAAATTTTAATTTGTAAAAATGAAGCTGTATAACGATAATTTGAGGAAGTTACTGAACAAGAGCTGATTAGCTTTAACTGAATTAATAATGAGTCGGCCACCTGCCTGGTGGTTGTCTCTCTGCCCAGACTCTGAGTTCCTCTCTGTTTCTTGCCCTGGAGCTCCATGTTATTCCACTTGCTTCTGCTTAAGGCTCTGATCAGAGTTATTTAGGATTTTGCTCTTGGCAGAGCTCCACTTATTTAAGAATCACAAGATTCTGAAAGGAGAGAAATAGCTTCAGTATGTGTGTATTTTTAAGTTGGATATCTGTAAAGAATGTAACATCAAGAATGGTAAATATCCCCATAACATTGTCTTGGCTGTACAAACGCAAAAATTAATTAGGAAATTGAATTTAGAAGGATTTCTGGGTAACATTCACTTACTTGAATCTAAACATTTTAGGAGAATGCAGGTAGTGTGTTAGATGGAAGTTTTAAAGCATGATCAGACAAAATGTCAATAAATGCAAATGAGTTTGTAAAAAAAGTTGCATGTGAACCAATATATTGCTCAGCTCACAGAGTTTGCAATTAATCGAAGCTGATCTCATTATACGCTAGGGGACATAGAGCTTTGACCTGCCAAACTTCAACACCATTACTGAATCATTTTCAGTACTAATGATGATTAGTATTTGTGTGTGCATTTTATATATATATTCCAACTGTCTATAAAATAGATAATATATTAGTAGTTACTCCTTAGGAATTTATACTATTCATATGATCTAATCTAATAATAGACAAACATGGTAATTGACCATACCTCTGCTACGCTTCCCATGGGCTAATCAGCAGGATATGCAAATTAACCCAACCAAGATGGCGGCCGGCAGCCATGCAGCTAAAGAGAGCAGGAGGCTTGCTTGCTCCAGTGATGGAGGAAGCCAAGCTTCCTCCCTGCTGTGGCCAGGCTCTGAGCTCCACTCTAAGCAACAAAGTTGCAATTATAGAAGCTAAACAAACCCCAGATACCTGCTTCAGCAGGCCCTGGCCTCGGAGCTGGAGCGGCAACAAAGTTTCAATTATAGAAGGTAAATAAATCCCAGAATAAAAAAAAAAGAAAAAAAGGAGAGGCTGGGAGCTTCCGTTGCCAGCTTGGCCAGCCTGAAAATACCCATCAGCCCCTCATCCAGGCTGGCCAGGCACCCCGGTGGGGACCCCCACCCTGAAGGGGGTGTTACTAGCTGCAAACAGCCATCAGCCCCTCACCCAGGTTATCCAGGCACCCCAGAGGGACCCCCACCCTGATCCGGGACTCCCTTCAAGGCAAACCAGCCGGCCCCCACCAGGGCACCAGGCCTCTATCCTATATAGTAAAAGGGTAATATGCAAACTGACCCTAACAGCAGAAAGACTGGGAATCACTGGTCACTATGACACACACTGACCACCAGGGGGCAGGTGCTCAATGCAGGAGCTGCCCTCTGGTAGTCAGTGAGCTCCCACATGGAGGAGCTCTGCTCAGCCACAAGCCAGGCTGATGGCTGCCAATACAGCGGTGATGGTGGGAGCCTCTCCTGCCTCCTCAGCAACGCTAAGGATGTCCGACTGCAGCTTAGGTCTGCTCCCCACGGGCAAGTGGACATCCCCTGAGGGCTGCCGGGCTGCCAGAGAGATGTCTGATTGCCAGCTTAGGCCCAATCCCCCGAGGAGCAGGCCTAAGCCAGCAGGTGGTCATCCCCCAAAGGCCCCAGACTGCAAGAGGGCACAGGCTGGGCTGAGGGACCTCCCCCCCCCAGTGCACAAATTTTTGTGCACCGGGCCTCTAGTAGTATATAATATCAATTAAAAATAGATACCATTTTCAGATGCAAAGCATGAAAATTTTAAAACATAATTTTCTTCTCTCTTAATTATTTTAAAACCTACCAATCTTCAGCTAAGACAATGTGTTTTACCTAAAGCCTGAAAAATAAGGTGGGGACTTCTATCAGTGTCAGAACTTATGTGATGTTACCATAACTGAAACCATCAGCAGGAAGCTTTAATAGTTCAAGATTTTCAATCATAAACATAGAATCAAGCTGATTAAATATTATAAATTGAAGCCATAAAACACATAGACAAGGCAAAGATATTATTTATCCCTTCTAGGAAGTAATCACTAGATATGCCAAACATTCTGCTTGCCAATTCTTATGAATCACTTTTATTTGTATAACTTTTAAGATTAAAATATAAATTATTGTCCTAACCGGTTTGGCTCAGTGGATAGAGTGTTGACCTGCGGACTGAGGGTCCCAGGTTCGATTCCGGTCAAGGGCATGTACCTTGGTTGTGAGCACATCCCCAGTAGGGGGTGTGCAGGAGGCAGCTGATCCATGTTTCTCTCTCACCGATGTTTCTAACTCTCTATCCCTCTCCCTTTCTCTCTGTAAAAAATCAAGAAAATATATTAAAAAATGAATAAATTATTGGAAATATAGCAGTTACAAATTTGTGGCAATGGTTGGTTGACAAATATAATAAAATAAATGAGTTGGCAAGTCTCCAGCAAATGTTTTCTAGGTTCACTTTGATACAGCTTTGCTATCCTTGGGACTTATTACTGAACAAATTTTACTAACAGAGATGTGTGTATCCAAAGAGACAAGCACATAAAAGTTATTTGTGCTATTTTGCACTTGATAAATTATTAAAATTGTTTAATTATTTATGATGAGTACTATTTTCAGGTTGTTTTCCAAGAAGCTTTTTATGATTCTTCTAATTAAGAATGGTTAACTCTATCTGTGTATAAAATAGTAGCTCTAACCCTAGTGGCCTGGGATAAAAGCTTACATGTATTTGATGATAAAACAACAGGAAAACTCTAAAGTAAATTATCAAAGAAGTTGTCCTAATCTGATTAAAAACCAGAAGAGAGATAGTGAAACATTAAGTCAAACAAATTACTTGATATGCAGTGAAAGCAATGCACATGGTTGATTGAATTCAACTGAAAACTAGCAAATCTAATTATATTAGGGCATAATTTGCATATACTAGTAGCAATTTATTCAACTGAGCAATGTTAAGCCTTCATGCTTAAGTATACATACTTTAAATTCAACACTAAAAAAGAGAAAAATAAGACATAGCTAAAAAATGAATATGAATTAATGCTGACAAACAGGGATGAGCTACAAGTAAATTCATAAATAGAACTAATAACCTGGTCTTAGGTCAATTTTTTTTGCTATTGACTGAGGCTTGGTGACTCCTAAGAGACAGACTTGCCACATACTTGGGAAATCAAGCACATTACCTCCAGTTGAAAGGCAGTAATTACTGTAATAAACGACGGCTGACCTTAATTTAAACAAATGGATGCTTTTTGTTGAGTAAGCCGTTTAAAAGTGCAAATAGTCCTATGACTTTGCTAATGTTCTTCAATCTTTATACATTTACATTGATATGCACCAAAAATACCTAATAAATCAGAATGGATTTTATTATTAATGGTATGAAATATCCAGAATTATTAAATATAAATTCTATCACTTTATAACATCTGAAGTCTCACAAAAAAGCCATCTAAGAAGAATATATCTCTCTATATATACACATATATACTGTGTATACAAATTATATAATTAAAAATGACATTTAGTAATTGGGAGGATTAGACTTTCTCTGACTTTGACTATCATTGAAGCAAATTATTTACTGGTTTTAACTAAGGCATTCTGCCTTAAGTAAAGACAATGAAGAACATGAAAAAATCAATTTCACTTTAATTTAACAAGCATTACATTTGCTCAGGAGTTCACAATGGTTGCAAGCCTCAGACCCTGGCTTAACAAGGAGGAAGGGTGTGGCCTGAACACTGTACAAAAGCAGCATTCTCTGCCCTTCTGGCACATTGGAATCAGCCAGTAGAGATTTTAAAATCAAATAGCAGTGTTTGTGCTCCATCACTGAGGGCTCTGATTTATTGGCTTGGAGCAGGTCCTGGCTATAGAATCTTCGATCAAGAGTCACTCTTCTGAAAAGAAGACTAAAACTGGGTGCGGGTTTAATGTCACGATTTTGTGGAATTCAGGATTCTCATTGAGGAATTCTGACTCTTTCATTGTCTGGTAATTGACAGATAATGGAATAGGCAATTAAAAAAGGTATTTTGAGCCAGTGCTCCTCAAGTGATAAAATGGATTTTGTAGAAACCAGTTTATAGAAAATTAGGCTATTTCCACAAATAATAAGTAATGACATAATAATACTTGAATTTTTATTTTTTTCAAATTGTTTTTCACTGATAAATTCAGTATTTGTACTGGATATTATTAAAATAAAATAATTGGGTTATTGCCAAAACCGGTTTGGCTCAGTGGATAGAGCGTTGGCCTGCGGACTGAAAGGTCCCGGGTTCAATTCCGGTCAAGGGCATGTACCTGGGTTGCGGGCACATCCCCCGTGGGAGATGTGCAGGAGGCAGCTGGTCGATGTTTCTCTCCCATCGATGTTTCTAACTATCTATCTCTCTCCCTTCCTCTCTGTAAAAAATCAATAAAATATATTTAAAAAATAAAAATAAAAAAAATAAAAAAATAATTGGGTTATTGTAATGTTGTATAAAATATCTGTTTCTTAACAAGAGCAGAAACCTGGTTTAGTACCTTCTGATTATTTTCTATTTTATCAGTAATTATATTATTAACATTTCTTGAATATCCATGATGCATCAGTCACTTTTTCAGTGATAAGCCTACATGATCATCCTTTAAACCTCACAGTCATATAAATTAGGTACTATTCACATTATCCTGAACCTTAGAGAGGTCTCTTAGCTCAAGGTCACATTATTAGGTTGTCAATTAATATAGACAGAATACTTGCTCTTGGATGGAATGACTTACAGAGACAGTCTTGCCCTTGTCCTATCAAATCTGAATAACTACTACAAAATCATATCAATGAAATCAGTGTAGTATTGGTATAAAAAGAGATAGATAGATTAATATAATTGAACAGTGAGCTTAGGGGCAGGCCCATGCATATATTGGGATGTGATCTATGAAAAGTTGCTATCAATGGAGAAAGTGCAGATGACTTTGGTAGATGGTATGGAGAAAACGAATTTATTATATGTAGAAAAATAAAACACCACATAAAGAGTGGCCAAACATACATTAAAAACTCAAATGTGAACCCAGACAGCTTGGCTCAGTGATTGAGGTCATGGTTGATTCCAGGTTAGGGGGCTTGATCCCCAGTGTGGGGCATGCAAGAGGCAACCAATCAATGATTTTCTCTCATCATTGATGTTTCTCTCTTTCTTCCTCTCTGAAATAAAAAAATATATTAAAAAATGTTTAAATAACCAAAAAAACCCCTAAAATGTGAAAGGAAAATGATGTTAATAGAAAAAATGTAAGAGATTTTGTGACTAATTCAAAAGCATAACCATAAGACAAAATATGATGGTATGATATACATGAAAATGAAGGATTTCTGTTTAAGACACCATACAGAAAGAAAACAGATAAACGACTAAAGGGTGCCGTGACCTGCATGGCTAGGGTTCAGGATCTGAAGGAGGGGCCAACGCACAAATGGAAATGCTAAACAAGAAATATGAATTTAGGAGAAACCAAGATGGTGGCATAGGTAAACACCTGAAATTGCTGCCTCACACAACCACTTCAAAAATACAACTAAAAGACAAAACGGACATCATCCAGAACCACAGGAAGGCTGGCTGAGTAGAAAGTCTACAACTAGAAGGAAAGAGAAAACCACACTGAGACTCAGAGGAGGTGCGGAAGTAAAGTGCACAGGTACGGAGGCGCACATGGAAAGGGCTGGCAACTGAGGATGCGGTTGTCTTTTTCAATAATGAGGGAGTCTCAAGCGCCCAACTGCTCTGAACTCCAGTTCCAGGTGAGTTTCTGGGGACCCAGACTCATACGGGCAGAAACTGGACTGTCTGGCATTGGTCGGAACTCGAGGGCAGCTTCCTCTCAGAGTGCTTGCCGTTATTACCGCAAGGACACTGAGACCTGGGGGCCTCTTAGGGCAGGACTGAGGATCAGCCATAGCTGTTTGCTCCGCCCTGTGGATTCCCTGAGACCCCGTCTCACCCAAGCGGTGCACAGAGGCTTTTGCATATGAATGATGTGGCCCTTTGCAATCTAAACTTACCTAACAAACTGCAGCTGGGTCAGAGAGACCCAGAACATCCAAAAGAAGGCCCAAGGTCCCACAGCAGCTTGCATTGCTTCACAGCTGGGCCTCATCTGGGCACCTCCAAACCCCAAACAAAGGAGAGGAATCTGCATATCTCTCTGTAGCTCCTGCTGGGTAGCATCAGGAAGAGGCTAAATTAGCACCTCCTTAGAGATCCAAGAGCCAGTGTACCCAGTGGTCAGAGTGGGACCATCCAGATTACAACTCCTCAGATCCATAAGGGACACACTCAGGGGGCAGACAGAGTGAGCACCAAAGCCCCACTGAAGCAAGTCTTGCCCCATAAGGGTGTCTCCAGCACAGAAGTTCTCCCAAAGCTGATTCTCACAGCAAATTGGCCTAGAGGTCAATTCCTCCCAGTGATACCAACAACAATCAAGGCTTAACTACAACAAGACTGTGCACACAGCTCACAAAGGGGTGAACCAAGAGTGTCCACCTCAGGTAATTGGGGAGGCTGAGCCACTAGGCCCTATAGGACACCTAGCACAGAAAGCCACTCTATCAACACAGGGAAGCATAAAAATTGCGGAGAGAAAGAAACATGTCACAAATATCAGAAATGGAGGAAAGCAAATTACTGAATATAGAGTTCAAAACCACAGTTATAAGGTTTTTCAAGAATTTTCTAGAAACTGCTGATAAATTTAGTGAGACCCTCAATAAGTCTAGTGAGACCCTCAAGGATATGAAAAAGGACCAACTAGAAATTAAGCATACACTGACTGAAATAAAGAATATTATTTAGAGATCCAACGGCAGACTAGAGGATTGCAAGAATCAAATCAAAAAATTGAAATACAAAGAAGCAAAAAAACAACCAACTGGAAAAGCAAAAAGAAAAAGTAATCCAAAAATATGAAGATAGTGTAAGAAGCCTTTAGGACAACTTCAAGAGTACCAACATCCGAATTATGGGGGTGCCAGAAGAAGAGAGAGAGCAAGATATTGAAAACCTATTTGAAGAAATAATGACAGAAAACTTCCCCTACCTGGTGAAATAAATAGACTTACAAGTCCAGGAAGCACAGAGAACCCCAAACAAAAGGAATCCAAAGAGGACCACACCAAGACACATCATAATTAAAACGCCAAGAGCAAAAGACAAAGAGAGAATCCTAAAAGCAGCAAGAGAAAAACAGTTAGTTACCTATAAGGGAGTACCCATATGACTGTCAGCTGATTTCTCAATAGAAACTATGCAGGCCAGAAGGGAGTGGCAAGAAACATTCAAAGTGATGAATAGCAAGAACCTAAAGCCAAGATTACTTTACCCAGCAAAGCTATCATTCAGAATTGAAGGTCAGATAAAGAGCTTCACAGATAAGAAAAAGCTAAAGGAGTTTACCACCACCAAACCAGTATTATATGAAATGCTGTAAGGTATCCTTTAAGAAGAGGAAGAAGAACCCCAAACTGGCTTATCTCAGTGGATAGAGCATTGGCCTGTGGACTGAAGGGTCCCAGGTTCGATTCCGGCCAAGAGCACATGCCTGGGTTGCGGGCTCCATCCCCAGTGTGGGGTGTGCAGGAGGAAGCCAATCAATGATCCTCTCTCATCATTGATGTTTCTATCTCTCTCCTTCTCCCTTCCTCTCTGAAATCAATAAAGAAATATATTTAAAAAAAAAGGAGAGGAAGAAGAAAAAGGTAAAGATAAAAATTGTGAACAACAAATACATATCTATCAACAAGTGAATCTAAAAATCAAGTGAATAAAAAATCTGATGAACAGAATAAACTGGTGAATATAATAAAATCAGGGGCATAGAAAGGGAGTGGACTGACAATTCTCAGGGGGAAAGGGGTGTGGGGGTGTGGGAAGAGACTGGGAAAAAATCGTACGCCTATGGATGAGGACAGTTGAGGGGGTGGGGTGGTAACCGGGTGGAGGGGAGCTATGGGGGAAACAAAAGAGGAACAACTGTAATAATCTGAACAATAAAGATTTAATTTAAAAAATATTGAATTTAGAAGGCATGGGGGTCCAGGTGGAGACCTTTTTTCTATGAAGAGGCACACTGAAACCTGGCCTTATTCGCTTTTTATTCAGTTTTAGATACACATCTTGCCCTCAGTAAAGCACAGCAAACAGGTAGCAGACAGAACATCTCTAAGGTCAGTAAAGATCAGTAAGGTCCAGGAAACATTTACTTTGAGGCTCTTAGGTCAGGAAATTGCTTTGAGCCACTGCTATCTCAACAAAAACAATGGTGCTTGGCATTAGTCCTGCTAACACCCAAGGTCCATCGGCCTTCCTTCCATGTTCCTTGGTGCACTCTAATGATAGTATTGGCAGTGGGTGGCTTCCGGCAAAAGGGAAAATATATTTAAAATATGTAAAATCAACAAAGAACAAAAAAGACAATGACTACAAGAAAAAAATAAGCAATGTAAATAACCAATCATTATACAGAAGAAGAATCTCAAAAGACCATTGCATACAAAGTGATACTGCAACTCATTAGTAACCTGATAAATAAAAATTAAGTGATATAATATGGTATACACCTGATAGATTGGCAACCTCATGAATTATTGGTAGGAGGGTAGAGCATTGCAGCCATTCTGGAGAACAATCTGGCAAGTCCAGTTTACTTCTGGGTGAAAAATGAGCAAGTATTCTTAGATCCAATTTGAATTTCACATTTTATCTTATAATTTTCACTAGTGACCCGGTGCACAAAATTCGTGCATATTAAGAGGGAATTAATTAGAGGAAATATTTTAATATTGCTATTTGCCCTTTCTCTATAATAGAAGTGTCAGAGATTAAGGAACATTAGTAAAATGTATATGAAAATCTTCCTCCTGTCAGAGTCTGGGGCATGCCACAGACAGCAGAATCAAGTCCCCGCCCACCCATGTGCGCCTTGAAATCGCACAAAACACAGACCTGGCCGGCCCCACCCCCATTGGGCTAGATCCAGACCCAGCTGAGCCCACCCCTGTCAAGCCCTGCTGGGTGGGGGGTGCAGCCTCAGGTCACCTGGCCCAGTTCCAGGGCGGGGTACATGGCCTGAGGTCCCCTGGCCTGGGCCAGGGTGGAGGGCGTGCCTTGAAGACCCCTGTCAAACCCCACGGGCAGGGGCGCAGCCTGAGGTCCCCCGTCAAGCCCTGCTGAGCAGGGGGTGTGCCCTGAAGTCCCTTGTTAAGCCCCACATGGCGGGGGGCATGGCCTCAGGTCCCATGGCCTGGTGCTGGGGTGGGGGGTATGGCCTGAGGTCCCCTGTCAAGCCCTACCAGGCGCGAGTATAGCTTCAGATCCCCTGCCCTGGCTCAGTGCCACACAGCCTCAGGTCCCTGCTGATTGCTTGTTAAGGCTCGTTACAGGAACTCAATCTCTGCTGTGGGCACAGCCATCTTTTGTTACCGGAATCCCGCTTCTGTTGTGGGCACAGCCATTTGTTATGGCATGATGGTCAATTTGCATATTCCCTCTTTATTAGATAGGATGCACACTATGAGTAGCAATAGAGAAAGAAATCATGCTCCCCAAATTATATTAATATTGGTAGTATTAGATTATTTCTATTATATGAATTGTTTTGTCCAGTTTGGAAATAAAAATTGTGGAAGAAAGATGACAATGCATTGAAAAAATTCTCCATTTAATATGTATGTTGTGGAAAGGGTACACCACAAAGTTACATACCATTAGCCTGAAAGATGTCAACCAATCTCAGTAATATTGGTTATGGTGATCAGTAGGTACTTATGAAACGCCTGCTGTATAGATGGCTCTGGGAAACATGCATTTTTATAGACTGGGTTGTTTCTGCAAGTTGCTGAGGGCCTCTAGAGATCTTAGTTTGGATTCTAATTCTTACTTATTTTGTTCCTGTTAGATCACAATTTCATATATGAAAAGTTCTTGGTTATCCTGAAAAATCTCATAAGTTATAGAATAAAATTGCTATTTGTATAGATGGACACCTTGCTTAAAAGCAACTTCACGCCCTAGACGGTTTGGTTCAGGGGATAGAGCATTGGCCTACCGATTGAAGGGTCCCAGGTTTGATTCCTGTCAAGAGCACATACTGGGGTTGTGGGCTCGATCTCTTGTAAGGGGTGTGCAGGAGGCAGCCAGTCAATGATTCTCTCTCATCATTGATGTTTCTATCTCTCCTTCTCCCTTCCTCTTTCTGAAATCAATAGAAATATATTTTTAAAAATGCAGCTTCACTAGCTGAAAAAAGTATTGTTCTAACAAGGTCATATGTGCATATATACATAACCCATGGACACAGACATGGGGAAGGCCTGAGGTGGGACAGGGTTGGGTGGATGGGGCCAAAAAGGGAGAAAATGGGAGGTATTGGTAATGCCAGCAACAACTAAATAAATAAATAAATAAATAAATAAATAAATAGAACCTGCCATATGAAGGAGAAAATATTACCTCTGTTTTGCTAATTAAGAGGTTTCTAAAAACCTATACAGAGATTGACCATATTACTATTTATGAACTCCCTCTGGGAAACATACACCTATATAATTTTTATTAGAATCTGCAAGTGCAGCTCATTTTTATTATTGTGATGTCACTGTCTCAGGGTTTTATTAAATTTCCAAGATTTTTAATGAACATTAATTGCTTCTAATAGTTTTCCTTCAGTACAATAACATTTCCTGAAAAAAAAAAGACAAATAATTCTATTTTGATAATACTTATAACTGGATTTTTAATTAACAATTTACTCATATAGTGTATGAATTTAAATAAACAATTGACTGTTTAGGTACATTCATAATCTTAGAAAATGAATTATTTTTTTGCAAATACCTAAATCCTCATTCAATTTTAATTAGCGTAGTTCTGAGTAAATACCAGTATAAATTACACTGTACATTATTAAAACTTATATGATTTTTAAAATAGAAAAATTATGTTATAAATAGTAGGTCTGGATTAAAAATATTATTTAAGTTAAAATATAATATATATATATATACACCAAAACATCAGGATGATAAGTAGCAAGCACTAATTATCCTCATATTCATTATGAGTGCCCAAGTACTGTGTTTGTACAGGGAGGTGAATGTTGTTCTACCAGGAATACATTCACTAACAAAGTCATCAGTTATAAATGTATCCCCTCAAATATCCCTCCCTACTTAAGTCTAGCACCTATCCCACTATTGAGTCAGTCTTTTGTCTCAGCTAGTCCAATAATCCAAAGCAAACACAACATATATCTTTTGTAAGTCAGAACTGCAAAGCTTACCACAGATATAGGATCTCACAAAAGAAAAGATTTCCATGAAAGTGCTGTTGGAGAATTGCTTGTATTTCATAAGAAAACATTGACAATGAGATTTTTCAGAGTAAGACCAGTTTAAGGTTGAGGATGAGGAAATCCATAAGTATGATGAGATGGATTATACACACTAAATATGATAATTTTGGTAAAATCAAATGTGAAATGATGGATTTCCTATCCTGTCATCATACCATGTTTATCAGAGAAGTTGTGTCAAATTTAATGCTTGATTCGTTATGAGTCAGAGCAGAGCTGCAAATGTAAAATACTTGTTATGGAATATAATATAAATTATTATTTCTAAGTTGTAGTTTATCTTTTCAAAGTCCTAATTACTTTTTCAATTTTAATAAGATTCTGCACTTGCCTTTTGTGTGTGTAAAGTCTTCTTAAGTGCATTTTTCTCATTGTGTCTACAGGTGGAAAACGAGAACTGCTTGAATATTAAAAATGTTGGGTGTTATTTTATTTTTACTTTGTGTTTTATTTTCTAAATAATCTGTATTGAGAGAGTATCTATATATATAAAAGGCTAATATGCAAAGTGTCCCCTCAGGAGTTTGACCAGGAGAATGGGAGTTCAATCACTCGCTATGATGTGTGCTGACCACCAGGGGGTGGCATGGAACATGGCGGGTGACCAGCGGTGGTGGCAGCGTGCTGAGGGAGCAAGGGAAGGAGAAGACGGGGGGGGGGGGGGGGGGGGCCGGGGGAGTGCCACTGCATGGGTGGCGAGGGAAGGAGGAGGTGGGGAGGTGGGAAGGCGGGGAACCTGATCAGCTCTGATCGCCAGCCAGGCCTAGGGACCCTACCCGGGCACGGATTTTGTGCACCAGGCTTCTAGTTAGTATATAAACATTAAGACTTCAATATAAGTAATTTTTAGAAATTGGTTGACACTCTTGAATTGCTTAAATAAATGAAACTTAATTTACATATTGTAGTACAATGTGTACTTTTATATGTGACTAGAGGCCTGGTGCATGAATTCATGCACTGCTGGGGTGTGGCCGGCCCACCCAGATGGGGGCTGATTGAGCCAGGCCAGCAGGGGCAGGGGACATGGGAGGTTGGCTGGCTGGCCCAGTCCCTGATCGGGCTGGTTGGCCGGGTCACAGTGGGTGTCATAGCGACCGGTCGTTCTGGTTGTTCTGGTGTTCTGGTTGATGGCTTTATATATATATAGATTTCTTTTTAAAATTATCATTTGGCTTAAATAAAGATTCAAAACAATTTTAAGTTCAGAGAATAAAATTTTCCCTTGAATTTGACGAAAAACAAATTGTTTTAGTTGCAGTAGAATACAGGAGTCTATGTAAAAGGCAAAGTAACTTATTTCTAATCAAATATTTTATAATGCTAGATCAATATCAAAAATGCATCCTTATTTAATGTTCTGTTTAAGTAATCCCTGACACTGTTTTTATTTTATTTGGTTAATTGTGATAATTGCCTGCAGAGCAAATTTAAGTGAATATGGTGAGAATGTTAAAAAACAATCATTGGTTTTTATCAATTATCTTTTTTCTCTTTGGTGCATAGAAAATACTCAAAGATACATCTATATAGATGTCTAATTTGTGTAAGGAAGAATAAGTAATGGAAAGTTTTAGCTACTTACATAAAAAATGCAGTTAAGTAATAGAAAGGTGGCCTTATTTTTACTTTTTCTCAGCATTGCACTGTTTAATCAGTCACTTTTCTACAGCAATAACAAAATCCTAACATCCATTCAGCAACTTTTACAGACTTAATACGGCCATTCTAACATTTTCACTTGAGTTAAGGTCTAGAGAAATTTATTGGATTATAATAAGATGGTAATCACAGAATTTGTTTTCAGAAGCTTCTCTTTATCCCATTTTACTTATTATAAAGATAATATAGTAATTAATTATTGAGTACAATTCTGAATTTCTCCTTATACAAGTTTTCTTTTTGTATAACTACTATCATTACTTAAAACTTAAGAATGAAATTGATAAAATATAAATAAGTTAAAACTAAATGTACAATAACATAAAAAGCTGTGGTGAATGAGGGTGCTGTGTCTCTGGTTAGAGTAACATCTTGGTTAAATTGTGAATAGTTTCTCTTTAGAAGTTTTTCACGAATTAGTGTTTCTATGGCAAACCCCTGTTCTAGAAATGGTAATTTCATAAAAGACTTGTGTGTCTCCACTGGTTCTTTTTAAATTAAAAGCATCTAAATTGCATTTGAAAAAACACGATGAACAAACATACTTACTCATAATAAATGATCATGTGCTGTATGTATTAAAGTATAAATTGAATAATTGAATGACATAGTATTTTACATAGGTCTTCATATGCCTTATGTTAAGGTACATGCTAGTGCCTCTTATGTTGTTTCATTTTCTTTCTTTTTTAAAATAGGGCATCTGTTTCTAAATTAGGTGTTTAAAAACTGAGGTCATATATAACCTGAATGGACATTAACATCCCAACACATCAATAGTATATTCTATAAGATTTAAGTCTTGGACAGCAGTTCTTTTCTTCTTTGTGTTGGTTTTATTTTAACACTGCTCTGTTGACTTAGGGTGCTTTTTCAAAATTCTATTGTATGTAATTTAAAAAATGTATATGCTAGCATAAAACATATGAAAAAGTATGCTGTATTATGTAATAAAATTTAATAGAACCACAATAATTCTTTAACATAATGTTAATTTCTTAAGATTCTTTAATCTCAAATTAGGAAATATTTCACACATAAAAATCTACACAAATAAAATAGACATTCACACATCATATAAATAATAATTATATTTTGCCATATTTGTATTACATCTTCTTTTTAAATAGAAACAAAAATTTTAGTTATTTTCATAACTGTACACTACTCCTTTTCTAATCCTCACCTTCCCAAAGATAACAAGCACCTTGAAGTGGGTGAAATCTTTCCCATGAGTGTTTTCATATTTTTACTGCGTATGTATTGCTTATCTCATCTGTAAAGTTAAAGTATTATACTTAAGAAATTGATACATCATTATTATTAGTTTTTAAAATTTTTCTTAGAACTAACTGAATAGCACTAATATTAAAATCAACGAGGCTGCTGCCGAGACTTAAATCTTTAAAATTGATTTTGGGGGAATAAAGCGCCTTTATGCAACAGTTATTATGAAGTGTTCCATTTTTGTCATGACCTTTGTTTCCCACTTGTATAATCATTTATACCAAAATTCATTAGCCTGCTCCTGAGGAGAAGCATTGAAAGCCATATAAGTAACCATGGGTTAATTGGATAACTGTGGTAATTTGAAAGCTTATACATGCTGACTTTGCAACTATTAATAATACATGAAGCTTACTACAGATAACCCCTCCCTCCGTATGGGAAGCAACTGAGCATGGAGGCTGGATTCTTGGGATTTGATACTTGTGGCAAGTCAAAAAAATTGATGTTAATCTTTCTCTGACCTAGTTTACTCATCTATAGAATGGAGATAATAAAACCCTGACTGCAAGGTTGTCATAAGAATTATATGAAATAATGTCAAATAAACAGTGCTAAGTGCCCACTAGATGTAAGTTGTCACAGCGAATGTAAACTGGGTACATTTTACATTTTCCGAAATAATAACGTTATTAGCTCACTGACAGACTTGAAGCCCAAAATAGAAAGCATTTTCATTTCCATGTTGCCTCTTGCTATCCTGTTTCTTGATTAAGTGAGACATAACAGCTTCTCTGATGAATTCATGGGCTGATATATCCCATGGATTATATTATGAGGCCTAGCTTCTCTTCTCCTTCCAATGATTTTGCAAGCCCCCAATTGCCTGTATTAGATCCCTTTCTTATTAAAATAGCTAGAGTTATTTATGATTTCTTCAACTCTATGCAGTGGACACTACCTGTGAGCCACGGGACCTCTAGGATGAGAATCTGGAATTTGTTAATTCACTTGCTTGATTTAAAGTGAGTGAAATCTGCATGCAGTTTGGAAATGAGACCCTAGCTATTTGTTGTGTAAAGTGACAAAACGGTGCCATGATGTATCACCTGTGGTCATGGATAATGGAGTGCCAATTGAGGTAAAGCTTTGGTGGTCTGAAGGGCTCCTGCAGTAGGTTATTATGACATTAATAAAGAATATAAGAACTCCGTGGGTGGGCCGCCTGCTGCTGGTTGCACTGAGTCACTTAGAGACGTGATATACCCTGTATTTTACATTCTTGGCTCAAGGCACATTCAGGGGCACAGAGACTCTCTTTTGACTGATACTGGTAGTCCCAGAGCTATTGTAGTTGATCATATGAGCCAACAATGCGAATTGGGGCATCTTGTGTAAAGATTCAGAGCACTGACCAGGGAAAATTCAGAAATCTGAAAACTGGAATGGAATATGTGGATGGGCTCAGATCAGCCTGAACACTCGAGTCCCCCCAATTTCACTGATCATTCTTTGACAGAAGGTAGAGTTCATTCTTCCCATCAGATGATGCTAGAACTGCCTTGAGGCAGTTATCATGTTAAAGGATACCCATTTGCCTCACAACCTCTCTATTACTCCTAATCACCTCCAGAGCAAAGATGACATTCATATCTCAAAATGTCATAGCTACAATACCGAACCCAGGAAGACAAGGCTTAATAGATTTTGCCAATTCATATCAATAGAAACCTGGGGAGTATCTATGCCTATGATTTTAAATGAGCTAGACCAGGAAAGAACAAAAGTGAATTAAAAGTGGCTGTATTTATTATGATTGGATTTAACAGAGATTCTGGAATCAAAGGGCTAGTTTGAGCAGCTGGAAGTAAATGGTTCTAGCTATGTCGGTATTGACAGAAACAGACTCAAATTACATTTTAGTAAGAAAAGTTTAGATGCCAGAAATTTTCTGGCACAATGGAGAGGGAGGAATTCATGTGGCTATCAAGCATTTGACATGTGGCTAGTCTAAATCAAGATGTTCTTCAATATAAAACAGTGCAAAAAAGTGCAGTGTCTCAGTAATAGTTTTTATATTGATTGCATATTGAAATAATACCTTGTCTATATTAGGTTAAACAAAATATATTTCATAAACAATTTACTATGTTTTAAAATATGACTCCTAGAAAATTTAAAAGTACTGTATACTTGCTTTTGGGCATACATTTATATTTTTATTAGGCAGTGATGACTTAGAGGGATGCAAATGTTTGAGTGGATTTATCATTTGTGACATACTTACCCACTCTCCAACTTTATCTCCTGAAAGTTGAAGGTCAATCTCTTCAACAAGGCATTCAGTACTACACTCAAAAGAGGAGTGTCTTTTAAGGAGGATGTATCCTTAAAAAGCATTTTAGCATTTGTTCTCTGTAGGCTAGGGATGAAGTTAGGAAGCATTGCCATTGTAATTAGCCCCTAATTTCAGCATGGACAACCGGTCATGGAGTGGCCAAGACCAAATGGTAACAGTTAACTACCAGAGACAAAGTGAGCATGGTTTTTACAGTAGTCAATGATTTCCCAAGGATATTTTGCTGTGATTTACAGGTCACACATAACTCCCTAGGATTGAAATTCTTGTGAAGTTACCAAAGTGTAATTAAGTTGTAGTGTGTGTGTGTGTGTGTGTGTGTGTGTGTGTGTGTGTGTGTTTATGGTGAAAATGTCTGACTTGAGTTAGACAGTCATGGTCCCACCCAATTGCTAGATCATAAGCCCTTGTTCAGTGCAGAGGCTGGAAGCCCCATCAGTGAAGAAGAGACCAGGTAGTTGTGGAAAAGGGCCATGTGATACCATCATATTTATGTACCATAACTTTATTTCTGCATTTCCCTAAAGGAAGTCTGCTTATCAAGATGTCTGATTAGAAGCAAGGGAAATGCAGAATATTTTATATTGCTAATACTTAAAGATCAGGAATACTACTGTGTTTCATCGGTAAAATGATAGTTTTATCTTAAGTACTTCTGTCACTGTGCCTGGAAACCCATCTTGTGTCAATCTTCCCAGTTGTTGAATACATAGTTGCATCAACAATTGACAGAAGAACACATTGTCTCCATGACCAACTGAACAAGCACTTTTTTTAACAATAGAAAACTCTTAGACTAGTCACTCTACATAAAGCTAAAAAAATCATATGAATACCATATCTCTGGGAAAACATGAGTTAATCAGTGCCAATTTCTAGGACTTGGAACATGCAGTGGGTGTTTGTCTTTATCTTATCTCCATTAAACTTACCTCTTTGGCCTGTGCAGAAGAGAGATAGATCTTGGAGAATGGCAATGATTACTGTAAACTTAATCAGGTGTAGATTTAAATGTTAAAGATTCTTCCAGATATTGTCTCCTTACTAGAGAGAAAATCAACAGAGATCCTGCATATGACAGAAGCAGCTACTGCTCTGGAAAGTGCATTCTTTTCATTCCAGTAAACAAATGATACCAGAATGATCTTGCATTCATTTGGTAGGTATGGCGGTAGATAATTACTATCTTACCTAAGGGCTATATCACCTCTCCATCTTTGTTCCTATGGGATTTTATCTTATTGCCAAGTCAACATTCTGGTCCACTAGATTGTTGAAAGCATGCTCATAGATTTCGGTGAGCACTAAGCAGCTGTTACTTTATATGCATCTTTAAGGCATAACCATTGAGAGGATGGGAGATAAATCCCATACAAATTTAGGGATATGCCTAAATTTGGGAGAGTCCAGTCACGTCATATATTCTTGCCAAAATGAAAGATAAGTGACTGCTCCTTCACCTACATTTTTCATCGATTTGTCTGCTTGTTGGGTATCTTTGGATAATGGAGGAAACATACCTCATTTGGATGAGCTATTTCTTCCTAATTACCGACTTGTGCAACCACGGGATGTGATATGGTGTTTCTGGCAATTCTGATATGATCACAGCATAGACCACATAGGGCGTTAGAGAAAAGCAATGACCTCTCTGGAAAAAAGTTAATCTTTTAAAATCCAGTTTCTATCTTGTAATTTCAGTCTTGAAATGATTGAACTTCTAATCCAAGGAACCTAAATTCCTCCCCAAATCACACAACCATCATGAACTTGGGAATGCTTGACTATTATAAAGTTGGTTTGCTCAGCAGCATACCACATCAAGTGGAATTGGCATGGGGAAAGCTAGATTAAGCTCAAGCAGGCACTCAAAGCAGAAACATGCTGTATGTGCAGGTAGCTCCCATTCACAATGTATCTATTCCTGCTACATTGCCACCTCTCCCTCAATCTGTAAGTATGGTCACCTGGGGTGTTTCTTACAATCAGTCCACACGGGGAAGAACTAAGCCTGATATGCATTTAGTTTTCTGCATGATATGTTGGTGTTGGTTGGAAGTGGACTATTGCTCCATTATAGCCCATACAGGACTCCCAAGAAGGACAGTACAGAAAGTAAATCTTTATTGAGGAAAGAATTTTTAATGGTACAACTGGTTTTCCACTTTATCTGGAAGGAGAGATAGCCAGAGGCATGGACCTAGATTGATTCAGGAATAATAACTAGAGAGGTTGGATGACTTTGGGGGGTGTTAGAAGGGAGACTAACTAATATTATTTCCTCCCCACTATGTTTCTGCCAGCCATACCATTTGAGCAATTACTGTATGTCTTCAGTCTATATCAGGTTATTATGCATAGCATGACTTTTGAACAAAAAATTATTTTTCAGCAATGAATTGAAGAGAAGGACTGACTATAGATTTCTATAACAGTGAAATGATCAACTTCATATTCAGTATATTCAGTTATGGAGACATTGGGTGCCTTATAAAGGTCAGTTTCATTTCTCAAGGAAGAAGTATATGTTTTGAATCATTGATGAATGTACTGTTTCTTGCATTGCTAGTCTAATAGTCATTGGTGCTTTTCTCCAAGCCTTTCTAAGTTCTCCCTCCTCCAAACACCATGGTGGGATTGTACTTCCCTACTCTGCTGAAGTTAGGTCTGTCTGTGACTTTCTTTGGATAAATAGAAAGAACAGAAGTGATTTCTACACAGAAGCTTTTAAAGCCAGCTCATGATTGTTATTGCTATTGCAATAGTAAATGCCTATGTCAAGATGGCATATCTGTTAGCCTCAGGAACCTGAAGGCCTATGTTGATCAGAGTCCCCTACCATGCAAAGCCTTAAAAACTCATAATTTGTGTGTTTGTTCCCTTGGAACACATCTGCTGCCATAGAAATTTTGTCTTTTCTTGTTACCACAGTATAACCTACTATAGAACCCACCTATAGCTGTGGTACCAACTTGTAGTTGCTTCAACAGTTTTGTTAGACATGAGCAGAGCAAGGATGATGGGCCAGGCATAGTAACTCACCAAGGAAGAAAGCCCTGGATGCCTAGCAAGGGGAAAATCTGGAAAAACAAGAACCTCACCCCCAGGGTAACCTATCCTCCTCTAGCAAATCACTGGTCATGTGGTTTAGAGCCCTGATCTTTCATACCACTGGCCAGGTGGCTTAGATCCCCCTGACCTTTTCCTCCCTAAAGATAACATTTAAGCCTCAGTTGTATTTCAGCTCCAGGCCCACAAAAGCCTCAAAAGCAGTTAAGTGACACCATGACTGCCTCAGGACCAACTACATTTACTAATGACCCCCTGCCTTGGAACTGACCAATCAGTGGAGACCCCAACCCTAAAAGAACACACCTGAAAAGCTGGTGAATATTCTACTGAGACCCTCCCCTGAGACCTCCCCTAAGATTTTTACCAGCAAGAGAGATAAATATACTCAGGATGAAGGATCCAGTGCATGCTCTCCCTCAAAAGAGCACACCTGTACCATTCCTCTACAGGCGTGTATACCCCAATCTCTAAGAGATCCCACGAGACTTACAACCAGAGGAGCAATGGCCAGTGGCAGCTTATCCCGGGCTAACCCCCTGAACCCTTTCCAAGGCCCCTTTTTCTCTGACTTTCCAGTGAGCTAAAGCAACCCAGCATAGGCTTTCCTGTTGCTTCTTCTAGGCCCTTCCTTGATTCACTCGCCTAAGTATATATTTGCTGTGGTCAATGCATTCCTGCTTGCTTTACTTTCATTATCATTGACCTTAAAATATTTTCTGTGTCGAAAAGAAGAATCGAGGTCCCAGCCAGTAGCCCCAGTTGATAACAGTTTCTTCGCAGCAATGTAAAATGATAGTAAAATGTTTTACTTTTGTAACAAATGCGTATGTACCAATTGCATAGCCCTCAAGTATTTACTTTTTGAGATAAACTGAAGTTGAACTGATGTCCATGTTGTGAAAAAATTTCTATAAAAATGAACGTAAGAAGAAAAAAAATAACCATTGCTAAAATTTTCTCTAAATATTAGAGATTACAAATAGTTAATTATCTTTTAGTTTCCAAAACATTAGTGAACTGCCAAATATAATTTCTTTTTTATAAATTAGGAAGGCTAAAACAACAAAAAACTGGGCTTATAGGGTAAAGGGTGTTGGGAGTGGGGCTGGGTGACATTCAGCTGGCCATTTGAGGCCCAGGCTTTCCATCCTAGAACCCTGGCTCCATTTGTCTGTAATCCTGAGGAGAACCTTCCATCCCCTGTAATGATAAACACTGCTGTGACTTGAAGCCTAGACTGGCCATATTCTGGCACTATGCCATGAGTGAACTGATTCCACCCATCCCTGCTGAGATCCCTAAAGCTATTCAGAGCTTTAAAAAAATAGTTAATAGTGCTCAAACTCCTAGCTTCCAACAGCTCACAGTTAAGGAAGCTCTGCTGAGTGGTTTGGCGGCCACTGAGGAGTGGATGTGGTTTTATGTCGGCGAGATCACAGGCTAGCCTGGCATCACTGGCATAATGTTTGAAGACCAATCTTTAACATCTGTTCCTTTTTTGTTTATTATTTGAATGTTCTTGGACCATGAGTATTCAGAATGGTATTTGAATTTAAAAAATGTCAAAATCCCTGTTTTCTAAATCGAACACTGCATGAAAAGGTCACAATTTCTCTTGATATTAAGTTAGATTGTCTTCTGCTTTAATAACATTAATACACCTCTAAATGCATGTGTTTGCTCAACCTGAAAATGGAAATATCTGTGAACATACCAACCTGGTACATATATTTATGAGGATAACATTTTTTACTTTGAAGGTTAGAATTTTATTTCCAGAAAAGTCAGGGGAAAGGCCTTGAGAAAACTAGAACTTGCTACAGTAGGAGAAATACTGTAGCAACTTCTAGTATGAACTTGAGTTAAATCATGTCAGTAGTTAAATAATAAAATTTGTATGGTCAGAGAAAGTCCTTTTTGACCACATCTATGTCTGTAAATGTTGGCATTTTTGGTGGTAGTCTAAATATGTATCTTTGTCTTTTTAAAAAATATCCTCACTCGAGGATATGTTTATTGATTTTAAGAAAGAGAGGAAGGGAGAGGGAGAGAGAGAGAGAAACATCCATGTGAGAGAGAAATATCTATAAGTTGCTTCCCATACACCCTGACTTTGGATGGAACCTAGGTATATGCCCTATTGGGAATTGAGCCTGCAATCTTTTTGGTTTATGGGATGAAGCTCCAATCAACTGAGGCACCTAGCTGTGTTCTTTGTGACATCTTTAATGCCAAGGCAGTGAATGAGAGCCATGACCTATATTTTATTCTAATTTTGATATTGTATTATTACTAGTCAATCTAGTTTTATTATTTTTAGAAACTACTTTCGTTAAAAATAAAATACCCTATGGATATTTAAATAGGGTTATAACTTAGCATTACCCATGTATCTAAAAAGTATATTATGTCCTAAATTAAATAAAAGTGATGAATATTTAAAAATAAATGGGAGGATACTTTTCATCGAACCACAGAAGGGATCTAAAGTAGTGCAGGAATTTTTCATTTACAAAGTGTTCATGAAAAATTCTAGAAATATAATGACTGTTAATAATATAAAGACAACACAAAACTTACTTAATTTTTTAAATAATTGAGATAAACTGATTTAAATTGTTCTTCATAGAATACCATTGTCATTAAAGTTCAACTTACTTTTTAATGCTCAAATCCAGGTGAAGCTTCCATATCTCATATCCCTGAAACTTCAGGAAGACAGAATTAGGCATGTCTACTCCCTATTTTTTAATTATTATGAAAACTAGAGGCCCGGTGCACAAAATTCATGCACTGTGGGGGGGGGGGGGGCGGATCCGTCAGTCCAGCCTGTGCCCCCTCACAGTCTGGGAACCCCATGATAGATTGCCGTAAAGAGGTAGGCCCTGCCCACCCGGCTGGGGTTCCACAATGGATTGCCCATGCAGAGGGAGGCCCTGCCCACCCGCCGCAGGCCTCTGGTGGGTGGCCTGGGCCTCCCTCTTTGGGGCGATCATGAAGCTCCCGAATTGATCGATCACCTCGCCAGCCAGTGGCCTGGGCCTTCCTCTGCAGGGTGATCATGGAGTGATGACTGGGCCCCTGACCAATCGCATTGCACCCGCCTTGGCTGGCCTGGTGCCAGTGGGTGTCATAGCATGGTCATCCAGATGGTCGTTCTGTGGTTTGGTCATTCGGTCGATTTGCATATTATGCTTTCATTATTATAGAGATGAAAACTTTTTTCATTTTTTCTCGATTCAAGGAGAAAGACTTTTGGAGTATTACATATAAATTCAACCAATTTTCCCAGTTTTCTGTCTCATCTGCTTCCTTTCATATTTTTATAGAATTGGCAGAGTTGCTGAATAACTGAGGTAATTTAAAACAAAAAACAAATTTTACAGCTTTACAACATAAATAAATATCTTTCTTTTAACAATTGATGAGGAACCCATTTGGTTAAATCAATGTTAGGTTATGGTTTTATTCCCAATATTGGTCTATACAAGTAGAAATGGTTATTTTTAGAAATGTTTATTAATTTTTTATTAAGCACAAATTAATGATGCACAGACTGGCAAAGAGCAAGTTAATGAGGGGCCACCAGATATGATGATCCAAAGAGGAGCCATGTCTGGTATTGATTTTAATACAGTTTAGACTCTGTATACCTTCATATACCTAGTACAATACTTTCCCCAAGTAGTCACTCAGTATCTAAATTTTATTTAGCAAGTGAATGATTATCCAGATATTACATGGAGAGTAGAATAGATATTTTGTATAAACTTAAATTAGTATATTATTTTCTGGAGACAAATATAAAGTATTTATACATGTATGTAACCATTAAAGTGAAGTGTTAATTTTATTTTGTTCTGCAGTTTATTTTACTACATTTTCTCATTTCCTGGCAATTCTGTGAGACATTTTAAGTTGAAAATGCACTAAAATTGCAGAAGGGAAGGCTTGAAAATAGAAAATGTAATGCCATTAATTACTGCAACATACTAAATCTAGGTATACGGTTTTTCCCTCTTTTTCAAACAAAGTAATGCTTTTTAAAAGCATCAAGCAAGCCCACCCTCCCCTGCAAAAAAGTACTAAAAATGAATTTAGGAGATACAATTCTAATTGTTTTGACTGCTAAATATCTGCACTATCTTGGTTAAATCATGATAGCTTTATGAGTCTGGGTTTCCTCACCTGTAAATAGATGAATTTTGTGTGGATTTTTAACACTATCTATCTATTGGGAGCTGCAGATGAATAACAGAAAAAGCATTTGCCTAGAGTCAGAAATATTACCTTGAAATTTTGATTTATGGACGTAATTTGGGCATCAGATAATTTTTTAAAAGCTCAGAAATTTAACATATAATAAACAAATACAAAAAATTTCTAAAAGCATTGGTAAATAGAAAGTAGGAAAGAAAATATAAGAGACTTAATTAATCAATTTAAGAGGTCAATTTTTCTGACTAATAGTAATTCCAAAGGAGAGCAGAGGAAAGAGATGGGGCATTATAAAAAGAAAAATAAAGGTCAATAGGTATATGAAAAGATATCCAACTTTATTAGCTATTAGAGAAATGTAAATAAAAAATACAATGAGATATCACCTCATACCTGTTAGAATGCTTATCTATAATAATAAATGCATAATATGCTAATTAGACTGGACAGCAGAACGACCTTCCAGACATCCTTCCGGACGACCTTCTGGACAAAGCTGGGGCTGCAAGGCTGCTGCGGCTGGTGCGGCTGCAAGGGCCAAGCCCTTTGCATGAATTTCATGTATCAGGCCTCTAGTTATCAATAAGAGAAGTATGACAAGTGTTGGAGAAGTTGTGGGGAAAAGGAACTCTTATTCACAGCTGGTGAATGTAAACTGGTATAGCCCCTATGGAAAACAGTACGGAGGGTCCTCAAAAAATTAGGTAGAGAGTTACCATATGACCTAGCAATCCCTCTTCTGAGTATCTACCCCCAAAACTTGAAAACATTTACTTGAAAAGATATATGCATCTCTATGTTCATTGCAGCATTTTCATGTTGACCAAGACATGGAAAAACTCAACTGTCCTTTGACAGATGATTGGATAAAGAAGATGTGGTACATATACACAATGGAATACTACTCAGCTATAAGAAAAGATAAAATAGTGCCTTTTGTGACAACATAGATGGATCTTGAGAATATCATGCTAAGCAAAATAATTCAAACATAAAAAGTCAAGAGCCATATGATTTCACTCTTATGTGGGATATAAAACTGAAATCAACAAATAAACGAACAAGAGAAAAAACAAAAACTCATATTCACAGACAACAGTATGGCAGTTAACAAAGAGAAGGGGGGTGGGGAGATATTAAGTGGTAAAGGGGGTCAAATATATGGTGAGGGAAGAATATTTGACTTTGGATAGTGGGCACATAATGCAATATACAGATCATCTATACTAATAAAAGCTTAGGTCAGGGGTGGGCAAACTTTTTGACTCGAGGGCCACAATGGGTTCTTAAACTGGACCGGAGGGCCGGAACAAAAGCATGGATGGAGTGTTTGTGTGAACTAATATAAATTCAAAGTAAACATCATTACATAAAAGGGTATGGTCTTTTTTTTTTTTTTAGTTTTATTCATTTCAAATGGGCCGGATCTGGCCCGCAGGCTGTAGTTTGCCCACGGCTGGCCTAGGTGGTCCTCATGCCCTTGCACGTGATGTCGTCACAAGATGGCCCCCACAAGATGGCCACGCACACAGTGGAGGCGGGGCCCAGCGGCTGCTCTGCATGGTGAGGCCTGGGGTCCTGTGGCTCCGGGTGGCATGGAGGAGGCCAGTCCCAGTGTCTCCACCACCTCGCACGGAGGAGGCAGGTTCCGGAGGAGGAGGTGGGTCACGGCAGGGGAAGGCAGTTGGGGGTGATTGGGCCAGCAGGGGAGGGCAGTTGTGAGTGATCAGGCTGGTAGGAGAGCAGTTAGGAATCAATCAAGCTGGCAGGGGAGTGGTTAGAGGGTGATCTGGTTGGCAGGCAGAAGCAGTTAGGGACAATCAGGCAGACAGGCAGGCAAGAGGTTAGGAGCCAGCGGTCTTGGATTGTGAGGGGGATGTTTGACTGCTGGTTTAGGCCTGATCCCTGAGGAGTCCCTGATTGGAGAGGGTACAGGCTGGACTGAGGGACATCCTTCCCCCCACCCCAAGTGCATGAATTTTGTACACCAGACCTCTAGTATATAAGAATCAACCAAAGAATGACACCCCTCACCTCCCCCCCCCCCCCCCCCGTGCACAAATTTCGTGCACAGGGCCTCTGGTCTATTATATAATTTTGCACTTGCAACCTATATAATTTTATTAAGCAGTGTCACCCAAATAAATTTAATTTAAAATTTCCTATAATGGAAATAAATAATTCTGCAATCTGAAAAGTCCCATCTAGTACCCAGCATAATGAAGGAAAACAAACAATAAGACAAGATGGATAATCCACTACAAAGCACATCATAGTAACTCTGTTTCTGATATTTTCAAAGTTGTATTATGAAGTGCTTTGTGGAGAGTAGGCTTCTCTTAACAAGAGAATAAACTGGGAAAGAGGAAATAATTAGATCTAGGAAATAGGAGACCTAAGGTAAATAAGTGATGAAAAAAAAGGCCCACATCTAGAGAGAAACAGTTCAGTTTGGGACAAACACATGGAGAGTTTTAGGAGAGAGATATCTGTAATATTCGATATGATTAAGTATTTAGGAGGTTAAAATGAAATTAACTCTAGAAAATAAACACTCTGTACAAAGAAGGAAATGCTATTATAGTATACTGCTTGGTCTTACAGTAGACTCACCTAGAAAACTTACTTAGTCATACCAATAAAAACCTCGCCTGTTAATTTAACTAAGGATGTGATGGTGAAAGAATCGGAAAAAAAATATTTACTATATGTGTTTAAAACTGAAAAATCAATAACTATTTGTAGATGCATTTGATTGAAAAATATAAAAGAAATTACTAGAAGAAGAGTCTAGAAGAGTAAGAAAAAAGGTTGTTTAAGGGAAAAGGTTCAAGAATAGGAAGGTGAAGTAGGGACCTTCTTTATTCTGTTGAAAGCTTTTGGCAATATTTGACTTAAAATACATGTGCATTAGTCATTGTGATAATAATGAATCTTGGATAAGAATGAGCAGAGACCTAAAATATTGGTGACCAGAACTGGGCTGTTGTATACAAGGAGTACGGCTAGCTTATTTACATTTTAAACACATGTTAAAATGTAGCTCATAGCTACAACCGCTTTTAAATTAAAAACTCTGTGAAGTTAGAAAATGTTGGACTATTTATCATCTACGATGTTGAAACTGACATCAGGCACTGCCATTATTAACAACAGCACCTTCTGAGTGGTTTTTTAATGAGGATTAAATGAGTTACTGAATGTAAGGTGTTTAGAAAACTTCATTGCATTCATAAAGTGATAATGAATACTAGATATTAGTATCAATAGATAATTTAAAAATGGGCTTTCTGTTTTATTTTAATTATGAAGCTATTCAATTAATCAATGTCACCATCAATTAACAGTTACCAGTTGAGATTTCAAAACATGAGGCAAATTTCAGTTTGGGGGTTGCTATCTCTCTCCCAAGGGCAAACATACTATTTTATCCAGAATATTTGTTTTATAAGAGTATTTTGTTTCCTTCTAAACAAAATTATATTCAAACTATTTGGAGGTAGTATTAATTTTTAACAGACTCCATAATCCCCACTTAAAATGATTCTGGAATTTCTAGACTAGATTTTTACTTGAACTTACAGATGTCTCTGATAGTTGTTTGGTGTTAAAGTGTTTAAGTCTCCATTTAGCTATTCTTCCAATATGCTATTGTAAATATAAGATATGAATCCTTAAGACAGAACAGTGAAGTTGAGACATATTTTCTTACAGAAATGGGAACAAGGAATATATTTTAGACATTACAAATCAAATTTACAGACTTTTCTGGTGCTCAGAAAATGAAATAAAGTTAATTTATTTTCTAATTAATAATTGATGTTCTCTAATAAAGACTTAAAATGTTATTAAGTTGTTATTAGCTCCCATTTATTTCCCAAATTTTTATGTATTAACAAACTTCTCTTTAAATTTTGTGTCACTATCTAAAACTCTGCATGGATTGTGTATGTATGTCAGACATTTTATATATTTTTAGACATATTACTTAATTTCTTCATATTTGTAAAAGACCATATGCACTTCCAGAAGTCAATAGATAATGTACCATTTTCAAAAACTCCTTTAAAAAACATTGATTATTACATATTTGACCTCTTTAGGATGTGTGTCTGACCCCACAGAGTGCTGATTTAAAACCTCATCTTACTTGTTCGTGCAATAAAGACTATGTAGTGTGAACTGTTAAATAATTCCCAATATTTATGACACGCTTGGATAAACAGGAAATGGGTTACTTTCCTGTAAATAATGGACAAGTCCACTTTAATAACACACCACAGTGGCACCTTAGAAATTGCTCATTGATTGGAAGGAGAGAGACCAAAATGTTTTCAAATTTTACATGGCTTTATAGTATTGTAGCTGTAGATGGTAAGAAGAAAAGGAATTGCTATAGGCTTCTATCCTGAACTCTATAATATGCCCCCCCCCCTTGGGCCTCTCAATTAAATCTTTTAAACAATTAAGATAAGTAGGGTATATGCTTAAAGAAGCAAAGGTTATCAATAAGAGTTGATCATTTGTTGAATAGATCATTAATAAAAAATAAATTCATGTGTATGATATGAGATCCATGGATTCTAGTTTGATGTGTCAATTTGAGAGTGACATTTCCAAAAGTGGTTGAGTAGCAGAGCAGATGCTGTAGTGACAAATTAGCTTGCAGTGAAAATTATACTCTTTGGAGTGACCAAAAAAAGGAGAATTGGAGATGTGTAAATGTGAATTTTAGTGGACTGGTGATCTTCTTTTGGACTGTTTCATGTTCCCCAAAATATATTTTCCAGAATTGTAGGTTCTTCCGGGAAGTTTACTAATTTATATATATATAAATATAAGAGGGAGAAAGAAAAGTCTCACAAATCAGCTCAATTAAATGAAGCAACATGTACTAAAAAAAAATCCAGTATCTATAATTTGCACAGTCATTTTGAGATGTTGCATAAAACATGTAGACCTCACCAACAATACATGATCTATTTACTTTTTTACCTTTCATGGAAATTAATCTTGCAACTAACTCATATCAATGATTTATTTGGCAACTGCTTTGTATATTCTCTAAGGTGCTTTATATTTACATTTTATTTCTAACAATGTTCTTGCTGCTATATCTGGAGATACTAAACTCTAGACAGATCTGATAGACAATTTACATTAAATATGTAAAAATGTTCCTGAGCTGATAGGCCATCTCACTTCCCTCTAAACCAGTGGTTCTCAACCTTGGCTGCACATTAGAATCACCTGGGAATCTTTTTTAAATCCTGATTTCTGGGCCTCATCCTCCGGAAATTCTGTTTCTTTGTTACTAATGTTGTGGCCTCATCCCATAACAAAGAAACAGAATTTCCGGAGGGTGAGGCCCAGAAATCAGGATTTTAAAAAGATTCCCAGGTGATTCTAATGTGCAGCCAAGGTTGAGAACCACTGCTCTAAACCAAATTGCCTCTTGTATAATACAAGGACTCTATCAACTCAATTACATGTGATCACAGTAAATTCTCTCTCACACACACACTTGTACACAGGCACACAAAAGAAAGAAATTTGCTGATAGGTCCAAGTAATTCTTTATACGAGTATTTCCACTTCAGAGCTGAGATCTTCCTTTATAGTTGTTATCAAGCAGACAAAAAACATTTTCCTAATTAAATTTTTTATTACTTCCAATGGAGTTTTTAATGAACAAAGAAATAGTCAATGTGCAAATGAAAGAGACAAATAGCATGCCTAATTCATAGAGTAGAACAGAGATTCCTGAATAAACAAGAATTTACTGGAACAAAATAGAATACATTTTCTTAGGTAATAGGGTGTTATAGTTTCAGGAATAAAACTGTTTGGAAGATTGCTTTTCAGTCACTTTGCATTAAATGTGCTGTTTTAATTAGTTTCCTTATAGAATATAAAGATACTTTTATCAGTTTATTAACTTGTTTTAATTCATCTAATAATATGTTTAATGGCAGAAGTCTGACTACTAATTAACTTGAAGGAGAAAAAGAAATATGAATAAAATATTCAAAAATTGGTACATTTAATCTTAAATGCATTGTTTTGTTTTGTTTTTAAGTTCTCTTAATTCAATGCTCCAACATGATTTATGTGTTGGTTACATGTAATTTTCAGAAAATCCATAAAAGACAAAGAGCAAATGCTATTAGTATATCTAAACAATGTAGTTGTTTGGACTGTGTGAGCACGGGGGAATAGAACAGGGATGCACTGGTGAATGAGGAGACCCAGGAGAGAGAACAAGACCTCGATTTCCTCTTTTCACAAATACGAACTTTCTTTGTATTTACAGTATTAAGAAATAACATTTACAATTCTGGTTCTAGCTAAGTTCCTACCAACTCCACCATCTCACCATCTATGGGCTTTGGTTTGTTAACCCTTTAATCTTAGTTCTTAGGTTGAAAGATAGGAGTAAAATGAGAATAAGATACCTATAACACTAAAATAAATGTAATAAATATTACAGTTGCTTATAAAGGTGTTATTAATTTTATTACATATTCCAAATATTTAAAACCCAAAATTATGTAGATGAGGGGAGATATTGTTGAAAATTCTATCTATGAAGACAGTGACGATGCTTCTAAAGTAAAGTACCAATTTATTACTTTATACAAAATGAAACATGTCTATTGAATTATTCTCTGTTTAACACAGTCATCTGTAAGATTGAAATGATACAGAAGAGTTCTCCATTATCTCTATTTCCAGTTACCTCAACACAAACACACACACACACACACACACACACACACACAGCCTTCACAGCCCACAACTAGAAAAGTTTGTGGAGAACTGTGCCAGTAAGAACTAATAAAGAGAAAATAATAAACACCTGCTAATACTATAAGACCATCTCACATCATTATCTAATATAATGGGTTATAAGTGATGTATTTATTTTTTGCTTTTATCTGAAGTTTTAGTCAAATTGCCTCTGAGTTAGGTGTGTAACATGCAATTATACTTATAACTATACTTACAAATTCTATATGAAACATTTACATATGTCAGGGACATCATTTTTAAACATTCATAATATCAATCATTTCCAACAATTCAATTAGTTAATTCGTTACTTTTATGCTGGTGTAAGCATGCATCAATTTAAGGAGTTTGTGGATGAGGTAACAATAAGCCATGTAAACACAATCCTGAGGTAGAAGTTGATCGTTACGATTTGCATCACACTTATTAAGAGTTTGTTTTCTGCTGTTTATAAGACTATAAGACCAAAAAATACAGATTATTAAACAACCCAATTATTTGCAAGTAGTCTCTTGTTTCTTTTGGTGGCAATTTATTTAAATATTAAATCTCCAAGAAAATATTATCCTTCTAAACATATTAGCAATATCAAAGTTTCAGGCTAATAAACATTCATTAATATCAAAAGTAGACAACAAGGATGCATGCAGTTTTCATGTCAAATTTCTCTCCCCGCAAAATGTTTACTTTAGCAAAATGACCTGCCCGCTAAAGAATGAAGTCCAGGAAATGAGGACAAGTTGTAGGGCTGTTAGCTGGAAGGGGGTTATGCGATAATTTTATACAGGTGGTTGATGATTGATGGAAGTGGAGGGATTTCATGAGGAATGGCAGTTAGTATTTGGGAAGGAAACACTCTACCTGTGTAGCCCAGCGAATTGTCATCGTTATCAGAGGTGGGGTTTGGCGTCCCGTTGTCGGTGCCCCTCTCTAGGTCTTCAGGGTCTGTCAGAAACAACATCAGAGCTGCTGATGGGGTCACAGTAGTAACAGTGGTTGCCATTTCGATCACAGCATGTCCAGACACAAGTAAATCCACATGTGACAGCAAAACACACAAGGACAGCACACAGCACACATCCTCCACGCCCCTCCTGCGGCACACTGAGCTGTGCGAAGGTCTCAGCATCCTGGCTTACAGTGACTGCTTCTTCATTTCCCTAATTCTTTGCTCTGCCTGCACCTTTGCTGCACTTCAAAGCTGGGAAGGGCTCGGACTGCCCTCTGTGAGGCCGCCAGCGCGGACTGAGGCAGCATATGGAAGAGGGAGAGGGCAGGGTGGCTGAATGCGAGCATTGCTAATTTCCCACCTTATTGTTAATCAAAGCTATTGACTGTGATCACTCCCCATCATCGCTTCATCTCTTGCCAATTACAGACTCAAGGGACTGTACCTCATATGGGTGGAGGGAGGCTGGGGGGGAAATAGGGTCTTGTCAGATAGGAGGGCGAATGATTAAAATGTCATACTTTTCCTGAGCAACATGAAGAAAGTGGAGCAGCATCACCGCTTTCAGCGAGCAACATTTGTCATCTTAAAGGACTGAGATACATTTACTGAAAAGCATGCCATAGCATAACACTCCTAACTTTGCACATTGCGGCTTGAATATCTAAAACCATTCCACATTGTTGAGATTCTACATTACAATCATCCAGATTAGTATTTTCATCCATCTATTGTGATTTTTCTTGAGTGAAAGAATTGATTTTTGTTTTTCAAATTGCACATTCATTTTCCGAGGCAGACTGTTAGAGCTGAGGCTAAGCCTAGCAAGACCGGCGCTCCGCTACCCAGCAGCTGAGCAGCAGTACAGAACTGCAGGGAGAAGCCCGGCCACACCACTAGGAATTCCACTTGTGCTCAGTCACTCTAGGCATCACACCTACCCGTGTCCGATAAATATGAGCGCAGACGCCGCTCCATTGCTGATGAGCCGACAGACACAAGTGTGTGCCTCCTGAATCGAATATCACAGAATCATAGGTCATTCAAGTGGTGGTGCGCTGCAGCCTCTTTGTCACCTTAAATAGCACCTATAGAGGATTTCTCCTCCGAGGGAGGCAGCTAGTGCACGCAGGGAATGCCCCTTAAGAAACATCACAGGATCACAGGGGTCATTCATTTTGTGTCCCTTCCCTTTCCTTTCCTTTCCTTTCCTTTCCTTTCCTTTCCTTTCCTTTCCTTTCCTTTCCTTTCCTTTCCTTTCCTTTCCTTGCTTTCTTCTCTTTTCTAGGCTGACACATTTTGTCTTAGACACAGCTCTTTAAATTTCTTTTAGAAATGATTTAGGGATGACAAGACATTTTAGAGAAGCTCAAACGTCTAACATCAGTCTACTTCCTGGGTTTTGTATGTAGCATGCTTCTTCACTTGATCTCACTGCCTTCCTCTCCCACCCAGGTGTCATATAATTACCCTGATGTGGCTAAGATGGAGAGGAAAGAAAGAAAACATTCGGATCTGTGAAGACTAAAGGGGAAAGTGCCATTATTGCTTTGGTCATCCTTGCCTTGCCAGAGATGGATGTTGTCATTTTCTCCTTAAAATCAACTCTTGAAATGAGTGGGTTATCAGGGAAATGGTCTACTTTCTACCCCTCCAGACTGTTAACTGATTTGTATGCACAAGTTGTTTAGGTCAGAGTTTTAATCACATCAACGGGAGAGAAAGGAAAACTGGCATTTCTGTGTATTTTGAGGCAGTATTAGCCCAAAGTTCTGCCACAAAGTAAGTAACCTTCTCATGCAAGCTTACTGAATGAAAGAGGTTGATGGAGGAAGGTAAGTGAAAGGTGCTGGTTCAAATGGATCAAAGGGCATCTAAAGGGACCTTTCCTGTTTACCCACGATCTTGTTTTAAAACATACAGCATGGAGGGACCTGGAGAGTATTATGCTAAGCCAGTCAGAGAAAGATAAGTATCACATGATCTCACTCATATGTGGATTCTAATAAACAAAATAAACTGATGAACAAAATAGATCCAGAGACATAGAAGCATGATGGGACAGACTGTGGAATCCCAAAGAGAAGGGGGCAGTAGGTGGGTGGAAAGAGATCAACCAAAGAACATATATGAATATGCATAACCCAAGGACACAGGCAATGGGGTGGTGAAGCCAGGGGCAGGGGCGGGGGTGGGCTAGCAGGAATCAATGGGGAAAAAAGGAGGACATATGTAATACTTTCAACAATAAAGATTAAAAAAACTGAAAAACAATGTGTTTAGGGTCACCTTAATTTTAGACTATTTTTTCTTAGTAACAAATATACCACTTCAAATGAAATATTACTTTCAATTTATGAGGAATGCTTCACTTAACGTTGATATCCACATTTTTAACCACTCTTAAAAATACAATAAAAATCCATCCGAATCCGCAGCACAAGCTATATCAGCTTGTCTACAGAATGCCTCCAGACTTGGTGATAGGCCTGTGCATTTTTGTTATTGAGCCCTCCCTGAGAATGAGGATATTATCACAACAGCATGGAGATGAGGAAAGGAAGTTCACTAACATTTGAAAGGAGATATCTAAATCTATTTAAAGTAGATTTTCACTTATGTCTAACATCCTAAGTAGTTTCTAATTTTGCTTTCTGTTCCTACCCAGCACCCTTCTGACCCCTTCTTAGTCTCAGGAAAGGATAGACTTTGCCTTAATCAATGAATCTTACCATCTTACAGTGCATTCTATGTACCTTGTACTGCTTTTAATTAGTAATATGCTGGACCTACAGGAAACAAAAGGTCCCATTTTTACTAACTTCAGTCATTTTTTCTTCCCCCTCCTTCCTGTCAAAAGATAATTATAGCAGGGACAATCACCTGACACACTGCAATAAGCTGGAGAACTAAGTCAAAGACAGTCCAAAATACAATTATTTAAAGTTTTTGTTAAATAGCATTGCTTGTTAGTGTCATAGAATGGAGCATAATGTGACAAGAGGTTATTAAGTGCTTACAATGCCTACAGGAGGTGTTCTTATGTTCCAAGTGTGTTTTAGGGCTGCCCAGGCCTGAGCTGATGTATGTGTGGCTGTAATGGATAAAAGCCACCGTCTCATCTGGAAGTGCACTGGCGCGGGGGCACTGAGTTCTGTGTGCCTGCGGCCCAGTTAGACTGGGCATTCCAGGGGGTCAGGTGCTCTACCTCTTTCCAATGGATTTATAGCATTGGACATGCTTACATAGATCCTTTTGCCTGTAGGATAATAAGAGATGGTAACCAAAAATGCAGCTCTCCATCTGAAACAATTTGGAAATACAATTGCATTTGTATTATAGTCAGAAAAATACTTGATATACATTAATTCAAATGCTGTTGTACTCTCTGTCTCCATGAAAGCATATAAAACATGTCTTGAATCATTAAATCATAAATATTCTGGTTTCTAAACATGTCAGCTGGACTCTCACAACAACCTTCTATCAGATACACTGATTCCTCCGAATTTAGTGGCCATTGCCTTCGCTGCTTTTTAAGGCACCCAATGTCAATTTTATAATTGCCCTCCATTTTACGTTAGGTTTTTTGAAAAGCTGTTTCTTAGATTCTAATCAGAGGGGCCACACAGAACTAATATCTCACCTATGAAGGCCCTTCCCTCCCAACACTCTTTGAATGCTTGTCTTTCTTTCATAGGACTCCAGACTTCTTCCTCTTGTTCAACAACTTCTCTGTAGAAATCTTCATTGAAGCTCATGACTTCAACTATTTTTAATAAAATGATGCAACTTTCACATTTCTTAGATGCTCTACTTACAACCAGATTTTATCTCCGCTGCTTAGTAAGCTTCGTGTGGATTCCCAGAAACCTCATACCTTCTCTCACTAAATACTGAATTCATAATTTTCTCCTTTAACCTATCCCTCTCCTATATCCCCTAGAAGTTAAGAAAGTCATTACTGTTACATTTTTAATAGTTTACAATTCAGTAAAATGTTAGTGTCTGGGATTAAAACTGCATTCTGGCTATAGGCTTATTGTTTATAGTAGATTTTGCTACTTGGTTTTATTTTTAATTTTTGGAGGAGGTTGTATTCCAAGGATAAACCTATAGTATATAAGATAGTAATATAATATGACTATATATATATATATATATGTATATATATATATAGCCATATAATATACATGTCATTTATATATGACATGTAGTAGGCCATCTTCTAATGGCCATTTACAGATTTAATATTAGCAACAACAATGACAAAAAAGAATAAAGTTCCATAGTTCTTTTTAATAGAAAGTATGTCTTTCAGAAAAGTTTATCTTTAAATATAATAATTAATGAAAGGTGATGCAACTTTCTTTAATGGTAAATTAAATGGTAAATTTGAAATTTGTTAATGTGTATAATACTAATTTTACTGAGTGTTCCTTATGCCAAAATATAATGGAAATTTTGAATTACAAGAATCATTACATTGCAATCCCTATAAAATCATTCATTTTGACAAGAATTATCAATTGATATTAAATCTATTAGGTGAAAAATTGTAGGCAACAGCATATTTCATAGTGCTAGAATATCACTCCAGAACTTATTCACTAACTTCGAAGGGGAAAATGTACTTTTATAATAGCCTAGAGGCCCAGTGCATGAAATTCATGCCTAGCCTGTGCCCTCTCACAGTGCCGGAGCCTCACGATCAATCTCCCCAAAGAGGTAGGCCCTGCCCACCCACCAGAGGCTCCTCGATGGATTGCCTCACCTCTCGGAGCCGCTGGACCCGCCTCTGCACCACGCACGCAGCGTCAAGTCCCCGCCCACCCGGACGCACCCGCTGTGCATGCAGCCTCCTGGTGATGGATTGTTACGGTGTGAGGGCATCACAGCATGAGGGCGTGATGACCACATAGGCTTTTATTAGTATAGATACATCTGGCAGTCTCTGCTTGAACTCAGTAATCAAACTCAGTATCATCAATAGTGTGAAGACAATTGTGTAATACAATATACAATATCACCTATGAAGCATTCATACTAACAATTCTTGCCTTGCATCCAAACAAGTTTTAACACCCAGTTTAAAATCTACAGAAAATAAATGTGTGCTTAGGATACACATGCAAAATAATTAAGGGGTGGATTATCTTTAACTTACTTTCAAATGTTCCAAAAAGTATATTGAAAGAAGAACTAAAGCAAATATGCACAATATTGAGAATTGCTCAATCTATTATGAAAAACACTCAAAAAAGTTTAAAGGGCCGAAACCGGTTTGGCTCGGTGGATGGAGCGTCGGCCTGCGGACTGAAAGGTCCCTGGTTCGATTCCGGTCAAGGGCATGTACCTGGGTTGCGGGCACATCCCCGGTAGGAGATGTGCAGGAGGCAGCTGATCGATGTTTCTCTCCCATTGATGTTTCTAACTCTCTCTCTCCCTTCCTCTCTGTAAAAAATCAATAAAATATATTTAAAAAAAAGTTTAAAGGATAGTGGATGAAGTCTGGGTGGTCTAAAGGTTTCCCTATAATGTGCAGCTGAAATTTAAGAAATAATGTTTCTTTTCACTGGTGAAATGATTAAAATAGGTAGTATTATTTTTGTAGCATGAAGACTCATATTTCACTCCCCTTCAACTTATATTTCTCTAAATGGTTCATCATATTATGGAGCCAGTGTTGCATTGTGGAAAAGTAGAAGCCTGAGAGAAAAAAGTAAGTTGCTTAAATTGCTTCACTCATTTAATTTTAATTGGTTTGATATTCACAGCTCAAAACATTTGAGTTTTCATCTTTATCCTTCCTTTCTGTCATATTCAGTTATATAAATATATGTTAAAAAGAACAGCTTCTTAATTTTTCCCTGCTGTAATGTGTCAAACTGGTTTCTTTATAGATTTGCATTATCACTGTACAGGACTTTGACATTAATTGACATTTTGGAGATGACCATTAATAAAAGATTAGGGGAAGCAAATGAATATAAACTACTATCAATATGAGAATTGTGTTCTACAAATTGGATCAATTCTCATTGATTCTTTCCTACTAATCAAGAGGAAGGCATGGAATGGGTACTTTAAATGGAGTACTGAGAACATTTAATTAGAAACCCAGGCAATGAATTAAAAATTAAGTACAAAAACTATGTTTGTGAAGCTTTAAATTTGTGTCTCAACCTACAAGATCAAATTAAAGTGAAATTCAAATTTCCTCTTTAATCAGGTACAGTTAAAATAACTGTGGAAGTTACATTATTATTTGCCCCATTCTTTCAACTGGGAATAAGGGAAGAAATAAGAGTTATGTTATTGAGATGTGGAGAGAAAAAAATAAGAAAAAAATCAGTACATGTTTTAAGATAGTATATACTTTACAAAATCCAGAGAATGAAACAGAAAAATTCATTTACAATGAGGACTAAATAACATTTTCAGAAACTGACATGCTATAGAATATTGAATATATGCATCAAGTTCTAAAATTGTGCTACAAAATGTTAATGAAACCTATTTTTTAAAAGCAGCAATATGGTAACTGAAAATAATGTGTTACACCCATCCCCAATTTTGCCATTATAAGGAAAATCAAGGTTGCTTCCTTATGTTTGTTTCAAAGATAAAAGAACTGTGATTATAATGATTGAACAAACTGAAATAACCTCCATGACAGAGTAGGTAATTGTAACTAACCTGAGATGCCAGGATTGCATTAAGTGAAAAAGTAGATTTCATACAAGGATCTCAAAATATGATAGTGCTTTTCCTGTTTTCTGGTTTAGGCAATTAGCTAACTGAATGAATCAAATATAAAGAAAGCAAAGTAAAAATTATACTGATTATAATCACAACTAATATTTCCATAACGTTTTAGTTTATTTAATATAAAATACACCATTCTGTATGTATATACATATTTTTCTTGCATAGCTCTTACAGTCATCACCATGATCATGATTATGACTCACGTCATCAATGTTCTCATTTTAGAGATGTTGAAACTAAAGCTCAGAGAATGTCTTTGTCCTCTCTCATGACATTTTTAAGTAGTGTATTTGGAATTTGATTCCAAATGATTTCTGACTCCAAAGCACCTTATCTTTTCATTATACCCCATGGCTTCTCTTTAGTCATCAATCTAATTCTAGGAACTGGATGGAATTTCAGTAGTATATAAGCGATGAGACACCAGATAGTGATTATTTTCCAGTCACTGAACAATAAGATTGGATAATTTCACAAATCTATTTCTCAGTTCCATTACGCATATCACCAGGGCTTCCTCACTGTCTTCTTTTATAGATAAGATGAAAATAAAGTAGTTGATAAGGTGATTGCTAATGTTTAAGCAAGAAAAACACAATAAAATATTATTAAAATAGAGGCTTATTATTAATTAAGGCTTTACCCACATATTTTCAAGTATGTAAACTTGAGGATGGAACTATTGACTCAATAAAGTCAAGATAATAAGTAATAATAATAATATAATAAATTCAGATTTTTTTTGATAATTTCCTTTTTATCATTCTTCAACAACAAAGTTTTGCTTTTTCCTATAAGCTTAAGGAGGCCTCAAACAGGGTCATGCTTTACTCATCTTGATATACTTAACCTTAGCACAGTACTAAGAACAGAGTAGGTAATCAATATATTTTTGTTGGCTGATTGGATGAAACACCAAACATACTTTTACTGGAATCAAAAGCTCAAGATGAAGATACCTATTCCCAATGCATGAATGCTAATTATTTCCTTATTTACTTTGTCATATACTTATCTATTTAAAATAATAATTTATAATCACCATAAGTCTAATTCAAAACTGCATTTTGGGAGATTGTTATTGCTGATAGAAATAATATCTTTCTCCCTCCCTCACTCCCCATGTAAATATATGCTCTAGGAACTAGAGTAAGTTTTCCTTCTCTCATGTTAAAATGAATTATTTTAAAATATTCTTGTTGGAAGAAAATAAAATAGTGTTAATTCTTAAAACTGAAAGAAGTGGCAATATGAATAAACAAGGGAGGCATTTAAATATTGCCATAGAGGTGGACTGAATGTTGTTTCTAAGAACTCATTCTGATTTGAATAATTTTGGGTATAGATATGTAGTCATAAATAAACGGGTATCCTTATCTGAACAAATGAAATTCTTTTTTTCTGAGAGGGTGCGCTTGAAACTAAAGTGATATAATACACATTTAGAATCATTAGTTGGTTTGCAAATGCCACATTCTAATTTTGAATTTGCAAAAATGCTATAATTCTGTAAAAAAGGGAATAATAACTACATGAAAATTCTCAGTACGATTTTGTGTGAGCTAATTTGGTGTATATCCAGTTACACCAGTCTGGTGAAATCTGATTAAATAATAGAGACCTAACACACATTTAAGCAAAAACACCAAAGTCAAAGATATATAAATATAACTGTTCCATTCACATAAAACACACTACTGAATGTTAAGGAGGTAAATACATTCATGGATAAGCCTGAGAATTAGAAGAATACAAATGTCACAGAAGAAGCTTTTGATTCATTTAAATTCAACTTACTTTGACAAAACAAGATAAAGTGCCTTCTATATGGAAATCATTCTATTGATGGAGAAATGGTTATAATTTTAAAACCATTTGTTTCCGAATCTCTTCTAGTGGAAACACTGACAAAGTGGAGCTCTTAAAGTAATTGGGAAAATTATGCTTCATCGTGACAATATGTTTTTTTCTTTGATGTCTGAATGTTTGGTTTAAGAAAGTCATGGAGCTTTTTGTAAAAATAATAAGTGATGACTATTCCTTTATATAATTAGAAACTAAGCCAATTGTCCAGGTGAATTCTGCATTTATTCAAAATGCTCAAATCAAATCCTCAGTAACATCTGCTGCTACAGATTCGTTGGTGGTAGGAGTTTAATCTGCAGAGATTTACTCCTTTGAACTTCATTTGTGAGAATTAATTTCTGATCCACTTTACTAGTATTTCTGATCTTTCTGTTGAGTTTTTGTTGTTGTTGTTTGTTATTCTCCCCACCCACTTTGCCCTGGTATTCAAGTCTTCCTCTTATTGTGCTTAGCATCTGCTACTGTTCCACTCTTTTCCAGTCAAAGCATAAGGTAACTTCAACACAGGCTAATTAAATGGTGCTTGAAGTTAGTTAACAGGTGGTGGTCCCAGCTGCCCTAGTTGTATAAACAGATACATCTGGCATCTTAAGGGGCAGAAATGGCAATAGTAATACCTGAATGAATGGAGTGCTCTTTCCATAGCATTAATTGGGAATCAGGAAGAAATACAGCCTTTTTTTATAGAGGAGAAATTTGGTTTTGGGGTATAGTGATCACATTTGAGATTTTGAATAAAAAGTCAGAATTTCTTATCATTTAAGCTGTGCTCTTTCTCATCATAGAATGTTTAAATTGATTACCACTTTTTCCAAGTATGTCAATAAAGCATGTATCCAATCAGTGCTGCTAGTTAATATGTTGAATGATATTTAAGAAAGATACACATAATTATTAAATTTAGTCAAAATATAAAATAATTTACTTAGCATTTTGGATTTACTACAACTAAGTATATATTATTATTTATTTTGATAAACAATATAGTGTAGCATTTAGGAACCACTAAACTGGCCAAGTTCTTTTATCTTGTCTTTGTCTCACTTTCTCCATTTATAAAATGTGAAATAAGATAATCTATTTAATAGAAGTGTCATAGAAGCAAATATTTGTGAAGACCTTGTTGAACACCTAATAAGGAGTCAGGAAATGTTAGCTATTATTATAATTAATCCAAATTAGAAATCAATTTAAAAAGGATCATTTAACAATTCTTAAGGATAAACTCCCTATGTGTTTTCTTCTTGAAATGAAAAATGAAATATTCTTTCTCTAAGTGCCAATCCAGAGGTTATATAGGGGATAAAATGAATAAGGGACCAGTTAAAATTGAAGAGAAAATTGGATTTTGCAATTTTGTTTTTCTCTAGCCATGTTTATCATGTCTTTCCGTTGTATTTCTTCAGTACACATTTTCATAGAATACCCACCAAATGGGTCAGAAACTATTTCCACGTGGACTGCATTTCATACTTATGGCAGACTCCTTGAACTGTAGACTTTATTTTGCCTAATTGTCTGGTTGCTTTGTGCTGACAAGGATGAATTCACTTAATTTTATTTCTTGTGGGAAAACAACACTTGATATTGAATTTACAGACTTCCTTACTCTTAAGAAAAAGCTATTTCCCCCTTGCCCAGTGCTGTTTCAACCTCTTCCCCAGATCACTTGGTCAGTGCCATCCCCACCCCTACCCCCACACCCCCTCGCCTTCCCCAGCTGTTCTGTGACCAGGCAGCCGTCCACCTGCGGCCTTTGCGGGCAGCTCTGAGGCTGCATTCACTCAACTGCTAAAGGGACAAATTTCCTCCATAGTCTCTTCATTGTCTGCTTTTTCTAACCACAGTCACGGTTTTTGTGCTCTTCATCCTAATTGTGCTTTTGATTATTGGGGTCATTTTGTGCCTTCAGCTTTCCCAGAGGTCACAGAGATTAGCTGTGTCCAATCGAGGCTCAGAGAGAGTGGAGGCTTATCCCATTCATTCACCTCCATTGATTTCCCCTCAGTGTGAGAGTGGCTAGGGTGGTTACTTTTCCCTTTTTGTACTCCCATTTGACAATTTCCTTGCAGCTCTATCCCACTTCTCCTTGGAGGAAAGTTGTCTGTAGAGATGGTTGTGGCACTGAAGCAAATCTAGGAAGAAAGCAGGGAAAGGACCAAAGTAGGGCCCTGCCGATGGAATTAGTTTTTTCCTCTATTGTTTCAGTGCACTTAGCTCACAGCCATTCAACGTTTCCATTTTATAATGTCAAGCTGCAATTTAACAGCAGTCCTTTTCTTAGCTATTCGTCAGAGTGTAATCAATTGCACACACATATTTCATATATAATTACATATATACTACCAACTATAATTATAAATACTATAATAACATAGGTACTATGTGTTTTTTTCTCTGTTTTACTTTGCTGATTCTGACTTTGTGTTTTTCACGCACTGCCATTACAGTATTAGAATATTCTGATTTGCATTTGTGGTTTTAATGGGAAACTCTGCCAGCCTTTATTCTCACAAGTATGTTTCACTTACTAATGTGGTTCCAAAAGAGACATTCTTATTGTAAATTAATGGAAATTCTTGAAACCTAAGACAAAAAAAGTAGTTATTTTTAAGAAATGTGCATATGTGTGTGCATGTAAAGGGAGTGTGGGAATCCTGAACAATAAACCTTCTAAATAACCCCAAATTCTATAAAGGGCATTAGGTTGATTATAGCATTATTCATATTCAAGTGATAGTGGGAACCTTTTATTATGTAAAATATTTTCTAGGCACCTAAGTTCTTGGCTCTAAAAGAAGTCCATTCCTTACCAATGGTCAACAGTTTAAAACACGGTAGGACGCAGTCCTCACTAGATTTTCCTTCTGGTTGAAACTCAAGTGACTACTGGGTTTCTATTTGGTGAAATTACCTGTTTGGCTCAGAAGAAAGATGTGAAGAATTATGATTTGTTCATTAAATCATATTGCCTCATAAGTAGAAATGATTTTCAGAAACTATACTGCACATTTACATTCAGATTAGAAGATATTGTACCAATTAATTTTCTCCTTCTGCAATCCCTGCTTTATAATTCGTAATACATTTATTTGTATATGAAGAAATACGCTCATTGGTAGATTCAGTGGCTTTGCAATATTTCTCTCAAATAACCTTTTCAAGTTTCATTCTTAAAACTTTTCATCAGGGTTTGGAGGGGAGACAGCCTAGTTGGCCAGCAAATATAAGACTTGTTTTCAATGATGCAGCTTCTATTTGGATACTTTTGGTCAGCACATGTATGGGGCATAGATGGAAAGCTTAATATAGCAACTAATAATCTTTCCATTGGGCTTGTGATCATTTTTTAATAGAAGCCAGATTTTTTTAAGAAACTCATTTTCCTGCAAAATGGGAAAAGGAGCTGAAGTATACAGATATGGAGTAAAAATATGATGAGTTTTATATAGCCAGAATTATGGTAACTATGCATGAATATTTTAGGGAAATATAGAAATAATAAATAAATAATTCTTGCTAATGGAGAAAAGGAAAAATAACTAGAGGAAAATCTCTGTAGTCTGTAATCTGCAACATTTGGCATTTGAAAATGCCCTGAGGCTTCACCATAAACCTTCAAACCATAATAAGAGTCAGAAATAGCCCTAGGATTAACAATTTATATTTAACAAGTGGATGGCCAGTTTCACATTCGTAGTAAATTAATGTAAGTGAATCAAACATCTAAGAAGATGTGCCTTAATTCTTATATTTTGTGGGGATAAGACTAAAGTATTTATCACTAAATTTTATTTGGGGAATGTGTATTTCAATGCTTAAAAATAATTATAAATTTATAAATATTACCTAATACCTGATAACCAGCAAAGATAAATCTTCCATCTATTATTAATTACTTACTTACATATAATTTTGTAGCTCTTACTTACATATAATTTCAGGGAGTGGGGGCAACGAGTGTCTTTAACTGTAATAATTCTGGCAAAGACAAGTAGGTATAAACCTTTACAGTGAATGAGAAAACACACAAAATGAAAACTGTGCCAAAGTATTTATACAATGTAGCAATTGACTGTCCATTATAAAAATGATAACAGTGTATTGTATTTCACAGAGAATAAAGATATTGTCAAACTTCCCATCGATCACACATGTACTTTATATATAAAAGCCTAAGCAACCAAACCACCGGTTTACCATCCCTATGATGCACACTGACCACCAGGGGACAGACGCTCAACACACAGGATGGAGCTCCCTCCTGTCTGGATCAGGCCTGCGGGGATTGGCTGAAACCAGCTATTCGACATCTCCCAAGGGGTCCCGGATTTCAAAAGGGTGCTGGCCAAGCTGGGGGACTCCACCAGTGCATGAATCCGTGCACTGGGCCTCTAGTGTTATATATTTTTCGTGCAAAAATATTGTACTCAGAAGGCCAGTACTTCATAACAAAAGTCATTGTGAATCTTATTGTAAAAACTTGGAACTCTACTGGCTTTGCTGGTAGAATTTGAGAAACTTGGAGGCTTTAAATTTATATTCATTAGATATTTAAGTTAAGCTCTTTATTTTGAGATACTTTTTATGTTCACATGCAGTTTTAAGGAATAATGTAGGAATATCATTGTACCTTTTACCTACATTTCCCTCTTGGTAATTATACCATTGTAATAACCTGGTTATTATTTAATAGGAAAGGAGTGAAAGGGGAGACCAAAAGATATAGACGTGCCATTTACACAGCTTTGCCAAAAAGCTACACTTACCATTCTCAAGTCTATTCCCTGCCTATTGATGGGGGAAGGGAATAGAAGAAGGCAGTTTAGACACAAGCCCAGTAAAGTCTGAGTGACATGGGAGACTAATGGCCTGTCAATCACACCTGAAAAGGAGTCAGTAGCCAGGATGGGCATGGCCACTGCAGGCTCAAGAGAAATCTAAATATATAAACTTCTAAACAAAGGAGCAACTTTCTTCTCGGCTCCTTTGGGACTCCTGCTGCAGGGGGCGGCACTCCATGTGCGCACATGGCACATGGCCATGATGGACTGCACACATGGACTAATGGACTTTAATCTGGCCTGAATGCTGAACCACACCCGCCTGCAATGGAACAGAAACTCTGGACCCTGGCCCTCTTTCTGGCTCTGCCGAATTCCCAGCTGCCCCTCTTCCAGAACTGGCGGGGGAAATGGAACATTACAACCCGAGAAATGTAACCCTAAGGCTATAAAATCTTCTACCACCTCTCAGCCTCCTGTAGGGGCTTCTGAAAATTATTAATTTGGCTGATCCCCAAGAACCCCACAAACAATAGAGAGTCCCCACTTGTGTACCCCTTTGGCATCAGAAACATCTTGGGAAACTATTGTACAATGTCACAAACAGGATGCTGAGATTAACATAGGCAAGATAAAAAGCATTTCCATCACTATAGAATCCTTTAGGTTGCCCTTTTATAGCCACACCCACCTTCCTCCTGCCCATGCCCTCCTTATCCACTAACCTGTTCTCCATACCTGTAATTTTATCATTTTGAGAATGTTCTGTAAATAAAATAATACAGTATGTAACGTTTTGAGAATGGCTTTTCAATCAGCATTATTCTCTAAAGATTCATCCAGGTTTTCCTGTGTATCAAGAGCTTATTCCTTTTATCTAACCTATAGTTTAACCACTGACCAGTTTATGTATATCTTGGCTGTTTCCAGTTTTTGTCTATGAAGGACAACACTGTTATATACAATTGTATATGAGTTTTAGTGTAAACATAATTTTCATTTCTCTGGGATAAATGTTCAGGAAGGAAACTGCTGAGGCATATGGTAACTGACATTTAGATTTTCAAGAAACCACCAAATTTATTTCCAGTGTGGCTGCACAATCAGTGAACCAGTTTTGAAAGGCATGTATGTATTCACATGAAAGAAATGTATTTGTGGCATCAGGATTAAATTTCTGAGAGCTCTTTTCTTCCATCCTTCTGCCTCCCCTCCCCTCCACTCCCCTTCCTTCCTTTCTTTCCTTCTCTTTCTTTCCCTTCCCTATAGTTTTTTCTCTCCTTCCTTCCTTCCTTCCTTCCTTCCTTCCTTCCTTCCTTCCTTCCTTCCTTCCTTCCTTCCTTCCTCCCCTCCCTCTCCACTCCCTTCCTTTTCTACTTTCGTTCCTTTCATCTTATCTGTGTGTGGAATTTTGATAGAAGGAATGACTATGTGAACCTAATCTGAAATCAAGTAAGATCAGTAATATTACAGCTTTGTAGATCCTTTAAACAGATTGAAACTTAGTTTTATAGACTTTAAAACATTCAATGTCATCTTCTTATATTAAAGGAAAATATATAATTGATATTAGGAAGGAAGAAAATGCAGAATAATCTTTGGGTTCCCTTTTTTCTATTGATAAGGACAAGCTACCAATAGATAACCAAAGCTAAAAATGAGCTGTTGCTCTGGCTGGGTGGCTTAGTTGGTTGGAGCATCTTCTTCTGCACCAAAACATTGCAGGTTCATTCCCAGTCAGGGCACATACCTAGATTTTGGGTTTGATTCCGGTTGGGGTAAGAACAGGAGACAACCCATAGATGTTTCTCATACCCATGTCTCTCTCTCTCTCTAAAATCAATAAACATATCCTCAAGTGAGGATTACAAAATTAATCATTAAAATTATAGGTAGAGGTGAGGGGGTAAAAGATCAGCTAAAGGACTTGTATGCATGCATATGAGCATAACCAATGGACACAGACAGTAGGGGGGTGAGGGCATGTGCTGGGGGGTGGAGGTGGCAGGGGAGAGGTCAATGGGGGAAAAAGAAGACTTACATAATACTTTAAACAATAAAGAATTTTTAAAAAGAAGTAAATTAACATGAGACAAATTAACAAGAAAAAATTATAGGTAAAGTTACATTGACAAGGAGAATAACAAGAATCTTAGGTAATTGACTATAAAAGTGAACGTAAGAGCAATAGATAGTCTTCAAAAATAGGTAAAAATCATTTATAATCTCAAAATTTTATACATATGGAATGGAAAGTTGAAGAAAAATTCTGATTCCAGAAAAAAAATCATTCTCTTAAAAAATCTGTACTGTCTTACATTTTTAACATGAAAAGTATAGGGAAATGGAGAATTACTTATAACAAAGTCATTTGAAATAAATGTATCTACCATACTTAAAAAAATCTTGTTGTAAGATTTTATAACAAACTAATGTCCATTAATACATGGATTGTCAAGCCACTACAGCAAAAGATAATGTTAGAACAAAAATATTGCCCGGTGTGGCTCAGTGGTTGAACATTGACCTATAAACTAAGAGGTCATGGTTCTATTCCCAGTAGGGGCTTATGCCCAGGTTGTGGGCTTGATCCCCAGTGTGGGGTATGCAGGAGGCAGCCTATCAATGATTCTCTTTCATCATTGATGTTTCTCTCTCCTTCTCCCTCTCTGAAATCAATATATATATATATATATATATATATATATATATATATATATTTATATATATATATATATATATATATATTTTAAAAGTTGCCAAGTGACCTGTTCAATTTATGAGAAAGTCATTGAAAGAATATTGATGGGGGTCAGACAGGGGATTGTCCTGAATTTAAACTACAACCTTTTATTCTATGAAGTCTGACAGCTTGGAAGACAAAGTTCAGAACACGCTGGCATTATCTCCCTAACAGCTTGAGGAAATAAAATAAAGCAAAGAAAAATAAATTAAAGGAAAATGAAATGAAATAAAATAATTATCCTCATAGTGTTTTTTGAATGAAATGCACAATGACAGAGATAAAAATATGTGGATTATTCTACTATTGATGATGCAATTAAAGATCACATAACTGGTAAGAGATTATACTTGGTATTTTGTGCTCAATTTCTTAAACCTTTGAGAATACTTCAGGTGGATAATTTCATATTAAAGATAAAGGAAGAAGAAAAAGGCTTGTTAAATAAATTGTTTCAAAATTTTCTAGACTATTTTCATCTATAAAATAATAAACAATTATTACAAACATCAAATGAAAGCCTGTGCTTAATTAAAAAGCAATCTTAAATGCACAAAGGTAGTAATGTCACAGAGCTTGGAAGGCCCACCTGTCATCAGTCACCTTTCAAGACTAGCCTGACAATGGATATTTAGGGTATCAGGGGAGGTCCAAGAGAGATAAATATGGAAAAGAAAAAACACAAGAACTTTAAGTAAAAGAAATGGACCGTAAAAATAGAACCCATTAATGTATGAACTATATTGATTTATTGTCATTTTTGTGAACATAATTTCACATGTTTTTCATTATTTTACATTTGTAAAGCTCATTATGAAATATATGGAAACACAGTATATGTACATGAGATATCCTGGACACATATATGAGCTATCCTGGTTGTATGATGTATGGAGCTAACCTATCAGCAGAAAGTATAAGATTTATTTTTCATTGCCTTTTTTTACATTGCTATTCAGAGCTTTACAGAATTAAATGTATGCTACTTTATATCATTAGAATCAAAATTGGAAACACAAAAAAGTATAAAGAATATTGAAAAAGAAAGAAAATATTGGAATAAATAGATTAAAATGCCCAGTATCAAGTATTTAAAAAAGTTAATGTATATCTTAGTGTATTCTGATTATTTAAGGAGAGAAGAGTGAATAAGGAGACCTTGAAATCAGAGAAAGACAGATTTTCTTTTGGTAAAAGGAAATGGTAAAATGTTTTTCAATAATCACTTTACTTATGTATTGACATAGTATAATGAGTATTTTTAAAATGTAGAAAGAAAATGTAGGAATTAGTTTGGAAAAGAAATGCAAATAAATGTTTACACACACACAGACAGATGGAATAAAAGTGTCTCTGATAAAGATTAGATAGCTGCATAGTAGAAATGTTCTAAATTTACTTTTTAAGTAGCAAGTAAAAATAACATTAAAAACTTGGGTTTAAATTTAAACATTTTCCTTTTTCAGAGGGGGATCTCTATACCATCTGTCAGGTAGCCACTTAAATTGCAGGCAGTCGATATAATAATTGGTGCAGATATGGTTTAAAAGCTGATTTTACTTTATCTTGTATTCCTAGTTATGATTGCCTAAGATAAATACTTTGCTAAATCACAAATTTTGGAAAATATTTTCTGTTTGGCAGAAATCAAGATATATTGACTGTGAAACTGGATATTTTTTTCATTGACAAAGAAACATGAATAAACTAAGCAGGTTAGCTTTCTTTTTAGTAAATTAATCACTTTTAAGAGATCAAAATTGGTAAAGATAAGATATCCAATATTATATTTAGGTGATGTTCATGTTCAGCTCTATTTTATAAGTAGCTGAAATTAGTTGCTTAGAATTTGAGTTAAATAATTCCATACTTGAAATGACTTTGGGAAATTGGGTATTAGGGGGACCAGCCAGCACCATTCAATTAAGTGGTCCTTGAACAGAAAGTGCTTTCCTTTGAACAGGGGGAAAAGAGTTTGATCACATTTAAGCTAATCTATCATTTATCATACCCAGTGGGTGAGGTAGTTAATGACTCTATTGATTCTTTTTGGTGATTATAGTTTTATATATAACATTTAACCAATGTGAAGCTGAATATGGGATTTATTTTCCATTTGTTATTGATGCTCTTAAATTATCTTTATCTCTGTAGACATTGATTTTAAAAGATAACTTCAGAAGGGCTTAGACTGTATTTTAATTTTCAGATTTCCTTTTTTAGGTATTTTTCCACACTTATAGTTATCTTCAGAGCTCCCTTTACTTTTATTAGGAAGAAAAAAAAACAATAAAACATTTCCAACAATGTTAGTCACAGATGTTTCAGAAATAGCTTTTTTTCCCTTTGTTTCTCTTTTTTCTCATCTGCCTCTGTTATATCTCCACTGTTCATTTATGCAGTACATTGCAATTTTTCTTTGATTCTTACCTCTTCTTTGAGGGTCACACAGGCCATTTCTAGAAAGCTATTTGTCTTTATACAAAAAGACAAAGAAATAAACGGAAGTACAGTAGACATGCAGAAGCTGCAAATGTGATCAAACAGCACCACAAAGGTGAAGGGAATGCATAGTTATGATAAAAGGCTGTTTAAAAAATTAAAAGTAAAATAAGACCAGCAATCAGATAAATCTGGGAGCAGGGAAAGGTCTAAAACAGCATGGCATGGGAAGAACAAAACAAAACAAAATAAGTTAGGCATTATAAGAGAAGTAGACAAAGCTCACTGCTGAGTTACACTCAATGGCCCACTTTAGCTAATGTATATGCTTTCTATTTGTGAATATTCATGTATATGTTTAATGGATTAGTAAATCTAAAGTAAGGTAGTTAATCCTTGAAGCTGCCTGAAATCACCATTAAATAAAATATGTCAAGAACCCCAACAATACCAGAAAAATCAATTTTTAACACTGAATCCCATTCCTAGGGAGCATTTACTGAAATGTTGAATTGTTAAGATACATTATCTAATAGGAATGGTTGGTTAGAGTTGATGGAGAGTGTTGATACTACCAGTAATTAAAATTCATACATGGCATGAACATGACTTTAGAGAGAAGTTGCTCAGAACAGCAAATGTGGTGTGCTGGGAGTCTCATAAACTGATTCCAAGAAAGCCAAGGCTTCACATCTGTTCCCAACTCCATATTCATGTCAGCATGTTGACATCCTCTGTGGTGGGACTATTTAACCGTGAAAATCAGCAAACGCTGTAAGTCACGGCCTTTCCCTCAGAGAGCCAGTTGTTAAACAATCACCAGCAGACCATTGCCTATGGAAGATTATATCACATGTTTATTACAAACTCCAGCCTCAGTGGGAATCCAAGAAAACTAGTTACAAATTTCCCTTATTCACCAATATCCCACTTGAGAAAGGCAGGGTCTAAGTACACTTTATTATTTAATAGAAGAAAAAAATATATTTTTATTTTACTTTTATTTATTCACTAGGGGCTAAGTGCACGAATTTGTGTACCTTGAAAGGAACTGTGGACTGTGAGGTTGCAGTGGGCACAAGGGCAGGTCTTGGCCCACCTGGCCCCTGTCTCTGTGGCTCCTGTCTGCCAGCAGCCCTGCTCCTGCTGCCTCTGCTCCTACATGCTGATGGCACCGGCCCTGCTCGTACCCGATTGGGGCCAGTGCCAGCAGTGGGTGCGAGCAGGGCTGGCACCATCAGTAGGTGTAAGTGGCAGCTGCTGCCCTGATTGCCCCTCAGGAGCAGGGGGGGAGATGGAGAAGCCCTCAGGGGCAATCAGGGCCTGCTGATGGCACCAAACAATCAGGACTGGCTCCCGGTGCCAGCAGCTGGTGTGAGTGGCGGCTCCAGCACCAGCAGCAGGTGTGAGCGGGGCCATCACCAGCAGCGGGTGTGAGAGGCGGCCGCCAGACCCAATTGCCCCTCAGGAAGAGGGGGAGGTGGAGAAGTCCCGAGGGGCAATCAGGGCCAGCAGCCACCGCTTGCACCTGCTGACAGTGCCAAGCGATTGGGTCCGGTGCTGGGTGCCGAAAGCGTGTGTGTGTGTGTGTGTGTGTGTGTGTGTGTGTGTGTGTGAGCGAGGCCGGCATTGGCAGCAGGTGCTAGTGCTGGGGTGGGATAGTGGCACGTGGGAGCAAAGAATTTTCAGTAACCACCAGAGGCTTGCCCCAATGACAGTGACCGGTGCCCCACCTTGGTCTGGCACCCCTGCTCACCTGCTCCACCATACCTCCATTGCCAATGCCTGCCATGTTCTGTGCTCTGCCACTTGCTGCCGACACCCACCATGTTCCATGCGCGCCCCCTGGTGGTCAGCGCACATCATGGGGACCATTGCTCGGTTGTTGGTTCTTCCACCATTTGGTCTATTTGCATATTAACCTTTTATTATATAGGCTAGAGGCCCAGTACACAAAATTTGTTCATGGGATGGGGTGGGGGGGTGGGGTCCCTTAGCCTGACCTACACCCTCTCCAATCCGGGACCCCTCGGGGAATGTCCGACTGCCAGTTAAACCGGCAGTCAGACATCTCTCTTGCAATCCAGGACCGCTGGCTCCTAACTGCTCACCTGCCTGCCTGACTGATCCCCCTAACTGCTTGCCCCTGCTGGCCTGATCGCCCTAACTGCTCTCTCCTGCAGGCCTGATGCCCATAACTACTCCCCTGCTGGCCTGATCACCCCTAACTGCCTCTGCCTCAACCCCGCCACCGTGGCTTTGTCCGGAAGATGTCTGGTCTAATTAGCATATTTCCCTTTTATTAGTATAGATTCTGTTCTGTTCAGATTTAATTGCTCTTTTGTTCCTCTCTAGGTAAGTATTTTCTTCCCTCTTTCAAGACTTTTTTATCTTTAATTTTCAGTAGTTTGAATACAAAATATCTAGGTGTATTGTGTTTTTTTTTGTTGTTTGTTTTTTCCTGCTTGCTATTTTCTGAGCTTTCTAAATCTGTGGTTTGATGTCTGATATTAACAATTTTGAAGAAATTCTCAGTCATAATTGCTTCAAATATTACTCCTGTTCTTTGTTTCCTTCTCGTGGTACTTTTACAACTTTTGAAGTTTTCCCACAATTTTGGGGCATTCTGTTCTGTATTTTTCATTTTTATCTTTGCTTTTCAGTTTTGGAAGTTTACATTATCATATGCTCAAGCATAGATATTCTTTCTTCAGCTATATTTAGTTTGTTGATAACTCTATTGAAAGGCATTCTTCATTTCTGTTACAGTGTTTTTGATCTTTAGCATTTCTTTCAAATATTTTTCTGCTTACCTTATCCATCTTTTTTTTCATGTTTGTTCTTTATCTATTAGAGCCCTTAGCATATTAATTATACTTGTTTTAAATTCCAAATCTAATAATTCCAACATGCCTGGCATATCTGATTCTGGTTTTGATGCTTGTTAAGTCTCTTCAAACTGTATTTTGCCTTTTAGTGTACCTTATAATTTTTTGTTAAAATGAGGTTTGATGTACTGAGTGAAAGGAACTATAGTAAATAAGCCTTCAGTAATATGGTGATAAGATGTCGGGGAGAGGAAGCATTCTATAGTCAGGAGATGAAGTCTCAGTCTTTTGGTGAACCTGTGCCCTGACTGCGGACTTTACCAGTATTTCTCAGTTTTCCATCTTTCCCCCCTGAGCTGGGACAAATGTCTAGAGGGGCTATAGTTGGGTATTAGTTTAGACTCTGACAAAACACAAAGAATACAGGCTCTGTTCAAATAGTTTTTCCTGTGGACAGGCCTTGCTGAAATAACAGAATACTCTGAGTTACTTCACAGTGGTTTCCTTTCTCTTCCCTGTGTTGGAAGCCAAGAGGATTTTTCTCTGATATTTACTATAGGAACCTGGTTGGGCTTCTGGAGGTTAATCTAACTATATTGTGGGGACTCCCTCATGAATAGCTCCCCCTGGAGTTTTTAAGACTCAGACCTGTCCTCACTGAGCCTCCAGCAACTTGTCAATTACAGTTCAGGTCTGCCTACTCTGTTGTGGGTTTTTGAGGAGGAACCACTGGGTTCTGCTCATGGGTTTCTGATCCAGTAAGCTGGAATTCTCTGTCTCTGGCAGTCTTTCCAATTTGGGGGGCAGCAGTTTGACCTGTGACCTCACTCCTTTGATAGATGTAAGAAGAGTGTTGATTTTCATGTTGTTCAGGTTTTTAGTTATTGTTAACATGAAGTGTTGACCTCTAAACTCTTTACATGCTGAACCAGAAACTGTAATTCTAGCCTTTTTCTTTCAATGTGATACACGCTGAACGTGAAGCAACACTTTGCCTGTATGTGTATTTTGAATTTTTTAGGTAAACTTATATAGTGCATTATTTTCAGATATATGTAATAAATCCAATATTAGTATTTCAAGTCCATATCACGGCAGCTAAGAAACACATATAGGAGTGTTCTGTTGTTAATATTTAAGAAATATAACTTGTAAGTTATAAAAGTAAATATCTTTAGTCATAGGATATTTAAGAGCATATAAGCAATTAAAAATATTGGTACTCAATGCTTAAACATTACAAAGCTTGTAAGGGAAAAAAAGCAAACTAAAAGTTAAAAGCAAATTATAAACTTTTGCATTAGATCTCAAAAAACCCTATAGATTCACATAAATATTTGCTGCATCTACTTTGATTTCTAATTCATTTCTCAAGCTCACCAGGCCCACAAAAGGGAATCTTGATTTCCATGCCCACCACTAATGTAGGTGTACCTGTCAGCTCTTACATCTGCTACCTATCTCACAAGCCAAAAGTTTGCCTACAGTCACCATCTTCCTCCAAGCTCATCCTGCCTCTGTCACCTGGACCACTGCAGTCACCTCCTAATAAATCTCCCTGATTTTATGCTGATTACTCTAAATCTGATCTCTGGAAACCAATCAGAGTGATTAGCTACAAATAAAAATAGACTGAATTATCCACTTAAAACTGTTAATGACTTTTCTTAATATTTAAAATTAAATGAGAGTCCCATAACCGGGCCTGCACCACCCTCGGTAGTTTTGAAAGCACAATTTGCGCCAGTCTTTCTATTATTCACATTGGACTTTCTTCTCACACAGCGAGCTTAGCTCATCTTTACCTCTGCAGACAGAAACTTCAATGTCTGGAACTTGCTATTCCTGTCTTTGATGAACTGTCTCCAGACCTTAGGTCTTAGCACAAATGTCGTTGCAACACAAAGTTCTTGCCTATTCAGTAATGATAAGCTTGGTCTACACTTACTTTACTCACATCTATATATTTTGTTTTGTTTTGTTCTTTTTGGGGGGAGGGTTAGCACATTTTATTATCTGAAATTTCCTGGTATATTTATTTGAATACATATTGAGTGTTGTTTCACTCCATTGGAATATAAACTTCATGAGAACAGGTCTTCTAGAACAGTTTTTAATATATTGTATAATAGATGGCCAACAAATATTTTTAGTGATATGCAACTGTATTAGTTGTGAAATGAATAAACAAATAGCATAGATAAGTAAATCTTGAAATGGAATTAGTAAGATTCTTGATATTCCATGACACCCATTGGCACTTATTTATAAACTAGAGGCCCGGGGCATGAAATCTGTGCACTGGCGGGGGTGGGGGTGGGGGTGGGGGTGGGGGTGGGGTTTCCCTCAGCCCAGCCTGCACCCTCTCCAATATGGGACCCCTCAGGGGATGTCCGACTGCCAGTTAAACCAGCAGTCAGACATCCCTCTCGCAATCCGGGACCACTGGCTCCTAACAGCTCGCCTGCCTGCCTGATCGCCCCTAACCGTCTCTGCCTGCTGGCCTGATGCCCCTAACCGCCTCTGCCTGCCAGCCTGATCACCTCTAACTACCCTCCCCTGCAGGCCTGATCGCCCCGAACTGCCCTCCACTGCTGGCTTGATCATCCCAACAGCCTCTACCTCAGCCCCTGCCACCGTGGTTTTATCCGAAAGGACATCTGGAAGATGTCTGGTCTAATTAGCATATTACCCTTTTATTAGTATAGATAATCTCTATTAGAGTTAATGAGCCAGGAAGAAACAAACTACAATTTTAAGGTGGCCATAGAGGTGGCTGCAATAGAGGGGCTGTGTTCCAAGTAACTTTCTCTGGAACCCAGAGGTCAATTATCTGAGGCAGGCTGCCGATGGATAGATAAACTGTGATTTTATCATCTTTTTCTAAGTGGTATTGTGGCCCTTAAAGACAAGGGCCTCTTTTAATGAGTAAAAAGGCATGAAAAGTTCATTTTTTTCTTACATGATAATGTTAGAGCATTTCTTTCTGAAAATGCCAGGATCTTTTTTTTTTAATAATTTTTATTTCTTGAAGTATTACAAAGAGTATTACATATGTCTCCTTTTTCCCCCCCTTGACATTCCCCCGGCCCCTATCCCCCATTGTCTTGTGTCCATTGGTTATTCTTATATGCATGCATATAAGTCCTTCGGTTGATCTCTTAATCCCCCCAAACCCTCCCCAGGCTTCCCACTGTAGTTTGACAGTCTGTTCAATGTTGCTCTGCCTCTGCATCTACCCCTGTTCATCAGTCTATACTGGTCCCCATTATCTGTCCCAACCTCACTGGAGCAGTCCCAACCTCTCTGGGGCCGTCTCAGCCTCACTGGGGCTATTTCAACCTCACCGGGGTCGTCCCTACCACACAGGGGCCATTTCAACCTAACCAGGGCCGTCCCGACCTCACTGGGGCCGTTTCAGCCTCACCGGGTCCATCCTGACCTCACCGGGGCCGTTTCAACCTAACCGGGGCCGTCCCGACCTCACCAGGGCCGTTTCAACCTAACCGGGGCCGTCCCGACCTCACCAGGGCCGTTTCAACCTCACCGGGTCCGTCCTGACCTCACCAGGGCCGTTTCAACCTAACCGGGGCCGTCCCGACCTCACCAGGGCCGTTTCAACCTCACTGGGGCCGTCCCGACCTCACCGGGGCCATCCCGACCTCACCGGGGCCATCCCGACCTCACCGGGGCCGTCCCGACCTCACCGGGGCCATCCCGACCTCACCGTATGCCAGGATCTTAAAGCACACCGAAGAAGCCCCTAGGATGCTGACCTTTAGGCAGTGGCTTACATGGAGCCTCCGTCAGTTCTCAGAGCCCCTGTCCCCAGGACTGAGCTGGGGCTCAGGCAGCAGAGATCTGCTGCAGGTGGCGCAGCTGTCCCCGGCCTCCGAAGTAGACACTTTCCTCCAGGGTTAGCACAAACATATGGCTATTTCTTAAACAGTATACAGTATTTCAAAGAGGAAGAGAGTAGCTCAAACTGAGGAAACACCAAATTGTTTCCTAAATTACTGTAGAGAAAGGCAAGGAGTCCTCGCCTCCCCCACAATTATCTAAAATAGGAATAGCGCAAAACACCTGTATCCTGTCAGACAATTTGAAGTAGAGATTTGTGGGGCAAATCATACTGAATTTGTATATTTCTACATTTCTCTCTATTACCTCCTACTTTCCATGTGTTTTGTTTTTTTTAAACCTGGACTATCATTCCTGGAATCTCAGTCTTTAAAAAATTTTCAGCAGCATACTAGTACTTTTTAGTCTAGTGTATTTCTTTTTTATGTAAATACTTAAACTGGTTTATTTTGTTAATAGTTTGATGGTTTCTAATTAAAATAAAAATATTGAAGTTTTGATATATTTTAGTCATTGTGCTAAGGAATATAGTTAATATAAATTTGAGTGAAACATAGTCTCAAACTATGTTTTGAACCAAACCAGCCAAGATTCATGATATTCTTGAAGGTCTAAGAATATATCAAAGTGCCAAACACAATGTAAACCAAAATAAAGTCAGAGCTTTAGTTGCACTAAAATAAAGAATACACGCAAGCTTTGATTCTATCATAGTAGGAAAGAGGACTAATGGGAAAGAAAACTGAGAAAGATAAGAAGCAAGGAAACAAATGTAGAAGTATAGAGTGTGGGGAAAGAGAAGAGGGCTGATGTGGTGAAGGAATATGAGTTGATTCCACTGTACTTCTACTTTAAAATAAAAATAAAAAAAGATGGCCACCATTTTTAGTTGAACTGTTGAGAGAAGGAAAATAACACCACTTTACGTATCTTTGTCACACACAAGGAAAAGTGTGTTTATCATATCTGTATTATATAATAGTTATTCATTTATTCATTCTTTCATGTGACAAATATTTATTGGACTTCTATTATAGGCTAATTATGCAGAATAAAATTTTTAAAAAATCAAGTTGATGTTTTTAGCCTAATGCATTGTAAGTCAGATGGGGGCAATCAGACAAGAAACCCAAAAGGGGAAAGTAGAAGATAAGTACACATTGTGTTAGAAATAAGACATTTAGACAATTGTGTAACAAGGAATGAATTTGGTGGTGGGGGCAGGGGCAGGGCATACAGGCTTTTTCTGAGACAGTGATATTTAAGCTGAGATCGGCAGGATGGGGAAAGTGAAGACAAAGCGTGTACAAAGGTCTTGAGTTGGAAAAGCCTTGGGTGCTTTCAAGGGTCTAGAAGACAAAAACAAAACAGTAGCACATTTTGGAGAGTGAATAAGGGTCAAGTCTGGTGGGGGCCAGATGATTTAGGTCTGCATAGACCTCTGCTAAAGTCCAGGTTGTCTTCTAAGTGTACTGGAGGGCATCCAATGGGACGCAATCCAATTTATGTTTTAAAATAGTAACCTCTCTGCCATGTGGAGGAGGGATGCTTGTGCTTTGGGTTTGGGTGGGTGTTAGTAGTGATGCATATTTTTGTAATCCACATCTTACAGAGTTGGATGGAAATCAACACTTAGAAAAAAGGACAATTTAAGCTCAAGACATCCTCTTAGTTAGTAGGACCAACCACATGGCATCAGGTAGCTAATGCTCCATCATTTCCCCTTATCTTTACCAGAGCCCTGCTGGTGTGGCTCAGTGGTTGAGCATCAGCCTATGAACCAAGAGGTCACTGTTATGTTCCATTCCCGGTCTGGGCACATGCCAGGGTTGCAGGCTTAATCCCCAGTAGGGGGCATGTGGGAGGCAGACAATGGATAATTATCTCTCACCATTGATGTTTATCTCTCCCTTTCCCTTCCTCTCTGAAATAAATAAAAATATATTTTAAAAATAAAACTTTACCAATAGCAATAATATTAACAAATAATTTTGTTCCATGCTAACTCTGGGTATGAGTTAGAGCAAGTTGAATGCAAGCTCCAAGTATGTCTTATATTCCTTGAACATTGGAATTAAAGTAATATTTCAACAATTGCTTCACAAAGAAGGTAATTTACCAGGGATGCACAGAAAATAATTGGTAAATTTTCAATTTCCATTTTTATTTTCTGAATCCTGAGTTTGCATAAGAGAAAGGAGAGCACTATGTCATATTTAACGTATTAATCTAAAGTTTTGTAGCAGGAAATGGCAAAGGAATAATTTGACAACTAAAGAATATTTAGTTCCTTCTCTAGAAATCTGCTTGTCTGCTTAATAGTATGATTTTGTTTTGATAACTCTTTATATACTCATTTGTTTGAATAAATTAAATTAAATAATATATTATTTATAACCCATAACTAATATTACTATATTATTTTTTATAATACATAATCCTATATAATAAAAGCCTAATATGCGTGCGAGTTGTCCCCTGGGGCGGTCATTTGACCGGGAGACTGTAGTTCGACCAGTCACTATGACATGCACTGACCACCAGGGGGCATCATGGAACATGGCAGGCATTGGCAACGCAGTGCTTGCAGCGGGTGCCAGTGGGGGCGCTGCCAGCCCCAATGGGCCTTAATGAGAGTGGGACCGCAGCGGGATGGTGGAGCAGGTGAGCAGGTGGTGCCAGGCCAAGGTAGGTGCGAGCAGGGGCCTACATGCTGTCCAGCTCCCAGAGGTCAGCTGGGACCTACCCTTCCACACCAGGCACTTGCGCTTCGGTCACTGGCCAGGCCTAGGGACTGCAGCCATGCACGAATTTCATGCACTGGGCCTCTAGTATATTATATAAATATACAAAACTAAGTTTTAATTTATATATTATCATATTTTATCCTTATATATTCTATGTGGTAGCAATATAAATTTTTTTTTTTTGGTCCAATTTACTCCTTCGGAAGCACTCTCATTGAGCCAGGTGATATATTGAAGGGCATAATTAAATATCTACTCAGAGAGGCCACTCTAAATAATACTCACCAGTCATTCCTTATTTCACAGTATTTATTGCCATATGAAATTATTTTGACTTTAACAATTTTTTTTTTCTGTTTCCCTCATTAAAATTTAAGGCCAATGAGATGGGTACTTTAATTGTCTTGTTTCCTAGTATCTCAAGCTTGTTTGATACATAGTGCATTGAGTAAACATTTGTTGAATAAATACTGCTTTAAAGTATGTAATACTGACCAAAAATGGCAAACTTGGACTAGAATGACATTCTTTAGAATCTTGTTTAATGCTTATTTTATCACTCTGTGTCATCATCTCAGATATCAGTCAGTTTAGATCATGTAAAAACATGAAATGGCATTTTGCATTTCAAAAGCAATTTTCAGATAGATAAATTTTTATTTCAAATTGATCACAGTTACACATCTTGGCAACAAAAGTTTGTTTTTTCCTTTGTTTTTCCAGATTGCATTTCATGTGAAGGAGATGAGGTCAGTCACCACCATCACTTGAGACTGATCAAAGCATGAAGTATTGCATAAAACAACTCACATTTAACCTCTGTCAGTGAAGAAGTAACGAAAAATTCATGAATTCTTAAAATATTGTCCCTTAATGCAGATTTCAGCCTTTTTCTGTTTTCAGCATTAATTCACATGGGCATCTTTTCCATAGGCAGTTTTATTTTTCCTAAACAATTTCCAAAATTCAATTCCTATTGAATTTTGTGGAGGAAAAAAAAAAGATAATTTTAAAATAACATACTCCTTATTAATCCTGTAACTAGGCTAAGTAATGTTCAGAAAATAAATCCCATTTTAGTTTTTCAAAAGTAAGCTTTTCAAAGTAAATTCCTTGAACATTTATGTTGGTCTGAAAGGTGTTTTGCCTACAACAATTGAAATTTGCAATCAGTGTCTTTAGCCCAAAGGGAAATAAGAGGAAAAATATAACAACCACCTCCCATTTTTATCTGTCCTCCATTTTCTGTGTTTGATTCTGTGACAGCTGCTCCAAAGGCAAGGCTGAAAACAGACCCATGTGCAGCTCTGCCTGGGTGTACACATGAGTGCATCTCAAAGGACACTTGGACTCCCATTGCCAGTGATGAATGTGGTTCCCAAACAAAGATAGGAGACCACATCTTCAACACCACATAGCATCAGGGCACTGTGCACAGTGCAGAAGGCAGATTTTAAAAAATGAGTTTTTTTCCACTTGCTTTGTTGCCTGCATTGTCACAAAGAGAAGAAAATAGAACATCTTTTTCTGTAGAAGGATGATAAGCAGTCTGCATAAAAGTTGATGCATGTATTTGGGAGGTAAAATAAATTTTCCTGCATTAAAATACATTTACTTCTTTGAATTAAAATAAACAATAAGCAAATACTAAAACACTAAATGTCAAGTATATTAATATCTACAAAGGAAAAGTTTTTTCAAAGATAAGAATTTTTCTCTTTGCCTAAGAGTACTTAGTGAACCAATTATTTTCTTCAAATCTTATATGAATACTAGAGGCCTGGTGCACAAAATCTGTGCATGGGGGGGGGGGTCCCCTCAGCCAAGCCTGCACCCTTTCCAATCTGGGACCCCTTGGGGAATGTCCAACTTCTGGTTTAGGCCTGATCCTGGGGCTCGAGTCTAAACCGGCAGTCAGACATCCCTCTCACAATCCTGAACCACTGGCTCCTGATCACTCACCTGCCTGCCAGCCTGGTCCCCCCAACTGCCCTCCCTGCTGGCCTGGTCACCCCCAACTCCCTCCCCCCCCTCCAGCCTGGTCATCCCTCACTGCCCTCCCGCCAGCCTGGTTGCCCCATGCAGCCTGCTGTTCAGTTGTTTGGTCATCCCTCACTAACCCCCCTGCCGGCCTGGTCGTAGGCAGCCATCTTGTGAGGGTGTCTTTATTATATAGGACTAGAAGCCTGATGCACGAAATTCTTGCAAGGGGCTCAGCCCCCGCCACCATGGTGGTTGCCTCTGCCTCAGCTTCGTCCCGAAGGATGTCTAGAAGGACGTCTGGTCTAATTAGCATATTACACTTTTATTATATAGGATACCTATCTGGGATTGCCCTTTTGTCTTTCCCAATTAATAGAAATGCTAGGGAAGGCCATTCTCTCTTTTCTGCTACCGCTGAGTGTGTAGTACCATGTGCAAGGGCTGCGCCTAGCACTGTGTCTGCATTATCTCATTTACTCCTCATTTAACCCTAAAAGGCAGGCCCAGATGTTACTGCCATTGTGGGAGTGAAGAAACAGAGGCAAACTATCAAGGTTGTGCAATTAGAAAGTGGCAGAGTTGGAACTTGAACCAGAGTCTACGGTCCTAACCAAATTGCCTTACAAAAAATTAACATGACTCAGGTGTTCATCACTTCCCATCTTGATTCCAACTCTTTCACCATAATCTACCTTTCACTCTGCTTCTAAAATTAACAAGTGCACAGATAATTTGTTTCTTATCTTACAATCCTGAATGTTTCCAAAAATAATTTTCAATTTCTCAGGCATGTCTGAAGGGACCTGGATCTTTTGGCTATAGCAACATTACTAGACGGTCACTGGTAGCTCAGTACTAGCTATCCCTACTTACCATTTTCCAATGAACCACACACATTTGGCTTTTGACCCATGCTAGTCACATTTTACTCAACGTGTCTATCATCCTGTGTCCCTGACAGAATTCTATTCATCCTGCCTGGCTATCCCTTTGTACTTCCTTTCCTAACCTCCACATGGCATTGATCTCTTCATAGCCAACCTAAATCAGGCTGCATCTACAGCTACTGTAAACATAATGCATTAGATTATAAACTTTAGGAAATGTAAATATCCATTGGCTGTAAATTCTTCAAGTACAGAAACCTCTTATTCTGGTAACCCTTTCATTTTTTCATATTGTTACCTAATAAGTGACCAATACATATTTATTTACTATAGAAATAGAAATAGCATTCTATTTGAATATATAATTATATAGAAAAATTATTTTTGTAAACGTTCACTTTAGTTAGTACAGTTTAGCTTTAGTATTATTTCTTTATCTGGCAGTAACTCAATTTGTTTGTGGAGTAAATAAGTCATTTATCAAATCAGAAAACATTCTAATTGCCCCTTGAGCAATATTTTAAGAAGGGATAGTCTGGGAAAAAAATATAATTAAAAAACATAGGGTAAGAATATGAATAGAAAAGGTATATAAAACTAGAGGCCCAGTGCATGAATTTTTGCACCAGTGGGGTCCCTTGGCCTGGCCTGTGCCCTCTTGCAATCCCAGACCCCTCGGGGGATGTCGGACTGCCAGTTTCGGTCTAATCCCTGCAGGCCAGGCCAAGGGGCCCCACTGGTGCATGAATCTGTGCACTGGGCCTCTAGTATGCATATAAGATCTTTGGTTAATCTCTTCCTGCCCTTCCCTCCCCCACTTCCCTCTGAGATTCATCAGTCTGTTTGATGTTTTCATGCCTGTGCATTGAACCTCTGCCCCCTGGTGGTCAGTGGCTTCATAGCTATCAGTCGAATGGTCGAAAGGTCACTTAAGCTTTTATACATATAGATTATAGGTTAAAATTATATAATTTATTTCTATAGTTAAGTAGGAAAGTAGACTCAAATGCATAGTTACACGTAAGTTTCAGAAATTAAAAAGGAAACTGAACTATGGAGGTTGCTGAACAGTCTACTGATTTGGATATCTATAGACTTCTTTACTTTCTAAGCTTCTTACGATCATAAAGTTCTAGCAGTACCACAATCACCTTCTTAGGAACAGAAAGTATTATCTGGTTATGGATTTGTGTAAAGAGCACGCTTTAGACTTTGGTTCTGATCATTCTCATGGGGAGATGAGCACTGTGTCTGCAGAACGCATTCATTTTCATTGTCATCTTTTAAAACTGTGTGCATATTTTTATGTTCACACGTGGGCCTGCTTTTTTCTCTCTCTTTGTTTATTTTGGTGTTGTTTTTAAGTTAAGAATAGTCTTTTGAGGAATTTTTTTTTATCTTTTCCCCTGGATTTTCTCTGCGATGATTTGGTGAACACATATAATTTTTCATGGTCCACTTTCATTGACAGGCTTGCCACTAGGCACAGGGTTCTGTGCAGCACATCATGGTTTATTGATGAGCAGTGGGGACCGAAGCAGAGTAGTGGAAGCTTGTGCACCAGTTACAGACCCTGGTTTAGAAACCAACTGGGCATTCAGTAATGAGACTGTGGTATTCTTTCAGGACTCATCGCAGGCCAGATATCTGTCTAAGGATGAGTTTAAAGGAAAAAAATCAAATAACTGTATAGTTCAAGTAGCTTGTGCCATCAGCAGTAAAACCCTAGCATTATTTCTTTATCACATTTTTAGTTATTTTTTTTTAAGTTTAGGATGGAACTAAGAGTAAACTAGGTTCTTGATCAAGAATTATGTTTATGATTTAAAAAGATATGAATTTATTTTTGCCAGAATAATTTGTTTTAAGAAGTAGTTCTGCTTATTTGAAAAGTAATATATGCATATGGTAAAATCTTTTTAAAAATCAAACATTATATGTAAATAATATGGGTAACCACAGATATAATGACCACTGCTTGCAACTCCATTCAGAAATACTCTATGTTCATTTATTTTTTAAATCCAGTAAGTAGAGATAAGCACAGTTTCGATATTTTATTTGTTTTCTCTTTAACAATACCTTATGGATGATGCTTCCTCTCAGCCCACATAAATTCATTGCATTTATTTTCATAAAGGCACCTTATATGGCTAGCACAGTTTATTTAATGGATCCTTGTTTTTCTAGTTAATAGACAATGCTAGAAAGAACTTGTTTGTACATAAGTAGTTTTGCAAATATGTGGAGTATATTTGTAGTTTAATTCCAAAAAAGTAAAGCCCAAGTCAAATTATATATATGTCTTTCACAAGACTACCAAGATATATGACAGCATGCTATCCCAATAATTTTGACAATACCACCAAGATTTAGTCACATTGTAGTTGAAAAAGGTATCTCATTGATGTTGTAATTTTGTTGATTATGAGTAAAATTGAGCAATTTTCTGTGTTTTCCTATGATCTTCCTATTCATGTAGTTTGTAAAATGTTCCTCTGAATTTTTGTTATTCATTTATATATTAATAATGAAATCTATCTGATAGTGTTACAGTCCTTACATATAATATTATGTAACATGTGTGTTATTATTTTCTGTAATAATATGCTACAAATATTTTTTCAAATTTCTTTTGTATTTTCTTAACACTATTTTTGTAGATATTTTTATTTCTTGTATTGTAATACATCTTCGTAATTTTCTTAATACTTCTGAGTTTTTTGTCTTTCTCAGAAATACAATCCCTACTCCAAGTTATTAGCTATTCTCGTATGTTTCTTCTAGATCTTTTACTGTTTTCATTGATGTTGTTTGAGTTTTGGTCCACTTCAAATGGATTTTGTAATAAGGAGTGAATTAAGCATCAGCTTTATATTTTTCAAGAAATTTAAAACCTGGTCTAGCACCCGTGTTTCAAATGTTAGCTCCTATTGCATGATTCTGGTCATTTATGAACCAACTCCATTCTGTACTTACACTGTGCTTAATATGTGGTTTTGCTGCCAATTTTTATTTACACATACCAATTTCTTCTGGTATTCTACCATATGAGGCTGCTGTTTTGGCTGTAAATATTTAACAGAAAGTATCCTCCACATTTAAAATTTTTTTATCCATCCATATATTAAAAATAGTTATTACATATAGGTTATGTGCCATTCACTTATTTGAAATGAATATCAAGGCATCATTGAATGTCTAAATTGAAGTTTAAAATATGAACTATTTTTGGAAGAAATGATATCCCCCACATCATTCATTACAATTGGTATTATTATAAAAGACAAACTAGAGTATTGGCATATTTGGTTTAGTAACAGACGTTGCAGTTTTATTCTCCAAGATTTAACACATCGTAGCTACACAACCCTAGTCAGCCACATGATCTCCATGCACCCTAAGTGACTGTTGAATTGAAAAAAACTCATAGTCTACCTCATGGGATTGTTGCCAGGACCACATGCAATAATGTGCATTTAATTTCCACTAGAATAATTTCTACTATAATAATTTCAAATGATCTTAGAATGATTCTAAATTCTGTGGCCTATCTCATTAAGTTTAAAACATCAGTAGGGGTCTTATATGAGAATCTTTATGTAGCCATTATTATCCAAGTTTAATTGTGCTCTGGAGGAATTTAGGCATCAGGACCACTTTTAATTTTTCCAGTTACTTAAATAGTACAGGTGTCTGCTAGATATGCTGGTATAATTATAAATGTTTAAATTCATATCTAACAGTTGAAGGGAATCACAATTAATGCCTACAGCTGAAAGGGTAAAGTTATAAAAGTGTCTGGGCCGACTAATTGTGTAAGATTTACTATTGCACTGATTGCTACCTGGCAAATTGATATTCTTGGTATTCAATCCATTTCAAATCCTGCAATGAACTTAAAAAAACTCCTGCTAACCTGTTAGTTTCTTCTATCCATGTCTTCTATTTACTACAAGAATCCCAGTGCACGAAATTTGTGTACTGGAGAGGGGGGGGTCCCTCAGCCGGCCTATGCCCTTTCGCAGTCCGGGACCCCTCGCTCCTTACCGCCTGCCTGCTTGCTGCTCCTTAGCGCTGCCACGGAGGCGGGAGAGGCTCCTGCCACCACTACTATGTTCACCAGCCATGAGTCTGGCTTCTGGCTGAGCGATGCTCCCACGTGGGAGGGCACTGACCACCAGGGGGCGGCTCCTGCATTGAGCGTCTGCCCCCTGGTGGTCAGTGCGCATCATAGCGACTGGTCATCTGGTTGTTATGCTGTAGGCTGTCACTTAGGCTTTTATTATATAGATAAGGATGCTTATGTTCATGAGTCCAGAGATGGGCACACTATTCCAGTCTGGACGTTAGCTTTGCATTTCTTGGCCGTGGTGAGTGGTTCACAGATGGATATGTCACCAATAAAAGCCATGAATCATGGTGAGGCTTTTACTGACTTTTCTGGAAAAGAAATGATGTCTTGCTGCACTAGAATCTGAGTGGATATAAGGGGATATATCTACTCTGGCAACTCTTTAATATCTGAGAGAAAACACAGCACATAGGATGTAAAGAGATCAGGAGTGACCTATTTCTGAATACAGTTTTTAGTCCAGAATCTAGCAATATGTGACACAAAAATTTTTTCCTTTTTAGCTTAGAGTACTTTAGGCCATTTTTAGTTACAGAATTTCATGAAAAATTTAAGGTTACTTAGCAACATTGTATATTAAACCATGATAATCAGTTACATAATATGAGTATCTTCTATCTTGTACATTAACGGTATTATTCTGTGTGGTTTTTTTTTTTTTCAAATTAAAGAAATGTATACGTAAGTTCCAGCTTGAATATCAGACATTATGTTTATCTTATAAAATTTCCTAATCAAGATACAATATATCAATGACAATTTTAATTATTATCTTAGGCTTTAAAATTATCAAAGATTTTCATAGGAAAACAATAATTATTAGCTCATAAATTTCTCATTGTATATGCTAGTGTCTTCATATAAAACAGTTCAGAAGCTCCCTGTCAGCTAAGGGCATATTGTAGATCCTGTGAACATTTCAGGAACATTTTCAGGAGTAGATTGTAATGAGAGATAAACACACAAAATTTAAAGTTGACACCCTAGCATTTTGCTAAATTTTACTACTCTATTATGTCATGCAAATAGTTGCCCACATAAACTATTGTTACTTTCAGAAACCTCATGTAATCACACTAAAATAATAGTGTGGGTCCATATGATGATCAGTGAGAAATACCTAAAGAATGATCACCAAGACATACTTCAAACAGAAGGAAAACAGAGAAAACTTGATAATATCAAAATTTCTAAGCAGCTTCATAGTATTTATTAATGGCTGGTCATTGAGAATGAGCCTCTCTCTCTCTCTCTCTCTCTCTCTCTCTCTCTCTCTCTCTCTCTCTTTCTCTCTATCACACACACACACACACCTACTAAGTAACATCTAATGATCTAATGTACTTTAAGCCATTTTTACTGTTTATCAAAGAAGTTAAATGAAAATACCCATAAATGTACTTTGCTCATGAGATTATTCTCCAAGTTCAAGAATTATGTATCATTCTGATAGATATGTGTTACTTTTAACCTCATTAGAATGACAAAGTCAAAGTAATTTTTAGTAATCAAAATGTGAAAGTGGCATGAAACCATGATAAGGAAAGCCAGCTGAGGAGCCTGCTACAAAACAATACCATGAATAATTGCTCTTTAATTATGCAAATTTAACAAATGGCAGAAGGGTGGCTATATTTCTTGACTAAGGCTGCCTGCCAAACCAACAATCTGGCATAAAATGTAGAAAGGAGCCACTATCTGATCCCAACTGGTACATGTCCTTCCACATTGCCAAATATTTTTGTGGAAGAAAGAAATCTGTTGATTTTCTAAAACAAGTTAACTGTATGTTTTTGGTGTGAGTAAATATGTCCAAGAGCATTATTAACAAAGTTTTCTTAAACACATAATTAAAATTTTAAATCAAAAGTTTAAAGACACCAGAAAAAAAGCAGCATATACACCCATATGGAGGATGCATTTGCTGGGTAGTTCTGTGTGAAAATAATATCTGCATATAGATAAAGGGTTTTGCAAGAAAAAATAATTAAAAACATAAATATGAGTTGTCTTTTAATATGTCATTTAAAGAATCAAACTACACAAGAAATAAATTATTGTATGTTTCATTTGTATACCATAATTTTGTCATATATCTTAGGATACTTAAACAAATTGGTACTTTAAAATTCAGGTATTCAGGTATTTGTACTGGGACTCTATAATCCAGTCATCACTTTCTTCCTGGCCTCTGATTACAGTGGCCTACATTGCTCCCAGGCTTCCTGGTCCTAACCAACACCCCCTCCCCCCCCACACACACACCAGGCATCTGCTGCTCTCGAGAGAGAATGGAAAGTAACTGTGTGGAATCCAAGAGCCTGCAACTTTAAATTGGTAGATTTGTCCTCCGGTGAACAACATTTAGACATATTTTCTAATACATTCATTATGGAGGTGACTTTAGTGGAGGAAAAATACATTTTTTGTATAATTTCTTTCTTTCCTTCCCTTAAATTTATTTTACTACTGTTTTGAATGAGGAAGAGAAGTGGCATGTCAGTAAAATTTGCTAGTGAAATGTGTCTCTCAGTGTATTCTAGTAATAGGCATGGGAGTCATCTCCTGCTCTGTAGGCAGCAAAATTTGAAAGGAGTTTCCTTATCATTTCCTAGAATATCAGACTCCACACATGGTGCCAGTAAAAAGATGTTTCAATAGTTTAGGGAAAATTCCTGAACAGCTTGGAATTAAATAGCATACAAAAATTGCCACAAGGCTGGCCAGCGTGGCTTAGTGGTGGAGCTTTAACCTATGAAATAAGGAGGTCACAGTTAGATTCCAGGTCAGGGCACATGCCCAGATTGCAGGCTCCCTCCCCAGTGGGGAATATGTAGGAGGCAGCTGGATCAATGATTCTTTCTCATCATTGATGTTTCTATCTCTCTCACTCTCTCTCCCATCCTCTCTGAAATCAACAAAAATTTTATTTTTTTAAGAAGTTGCCAAGAATTGAAGAACAGGAGGAAAGAAGAATAAGAGACAAGAATGTGTGGTAGTAATGGTTTAGAATTAGACCGAAAGATCAATTAAGGTAGAAGTTGTAGTAGGAAATGTGGATTGAGGTATGTCTTTCACTGATGTTTTTACCTCCATATTAACATGTTCATATAAACATTCTCTACTTGAAATAAGGTTATCACAGGTGAAATGAATGAAATACATATGTGTGTTTTTCCTTTATATGCATGTTATTATGCTTCAAATATCAATCAATTACCTATCAATCCTAAATCCCAGGATACACAGTAGTAACATGTTAGGGTTTTATAAATTTCTGCAGTTAAAGACTTTATTCATTCACAATAGGATTAGCCCAGAAGAGTTTTTGTCTCAATGAAACATTGTTTTACTGAAAAGTTATTCATATTTTGCTTATTTAAATGTGATCAGACATATATCCTTAATAACAAACATGAGATTCTGAAAATAGAGAGAAAGCTGGCCACTACAGGCCATGTACATCATCAAACACTGGGATAAAATTGAATACGACCCTGATTTCTGGAGCAAGCATTTAAACAATATGTTTAAATGGATAATTCCAAGCTCTTTTAAAAGATTTTTGTATCAGTTACCTTGTTTTCTGGGACTTGTATTTTGAAAGGGACTCACTCAGTTTTGACACAAAGTAAATATTTCTCTACTTAAAAGTGCTACTCACTTTGTGTAGTTCAGACTGATAAATGAATGTCACCATAAAGCTTATTTTTACATCCCCCGACTCTCAATCTTAAAGAAATTTTGAATGCACAATTTTTAGAAGTTCACATTTTAGAAATGGCATTATCCTGTAATGACGTTGTTCATTATATTGTAGAATTATACCACCAAAATCCAGCCTTGGAATTCAAACAATTCTTAGAAGGCACTGTGTGATACTGTTTTATGAAGGGATATCATGGTGAAATTCTCCAATGATACTATTTGATATTTACAATTGTCCAAGAGTGAGGAAAAGAAAACAAAACCAATGAATCTCCAACACTACATAGTATAGATTATTTAAAAAGGCAGCTATTAATATTAATGTATTCAAAATTCTTTTACAAATTCAACAAAAGAGTCTGCATGGACTCTAATATCTGCAGAAAACATCAAGTAGTAAAACATTACAGTAGTAATATGGGGTTTCAAAAGTACATAGCAGTCTCTTTAGAAGGAAATCCACCAGAGCACACATGTTTGATAGACATTTAGAGCGGAGGTTCATGTTATCTGACATCAGGTGCCCAATCTTGCCATCATATGATCAATGCAAAATCAAACTGCCATCTATAATGTAACCTCCTCCACCATCACAATTATCCTGGTCCAGTCTACCATTATCACTTGCCTGCATTCAATACCTTTAATTGCTTTTTCCCTTTACAGTCTTGCTCTCTTATAGTCCTCTTCCAAAACAACACTCTTGATGATTCCATTAAAATATATCAGGTCATTCTTCTGTTCTGCTAGAACCATCAAATGAATCCTTCTTTATTTCAGAATTAAAGACACAGTTCTTACAGTGGCCTACAAAGACATTTACAAGCTAGCCTCAAAATACCTCTCTAATCTCATTCTCTATCCCCTTGTTCCCCAAATACCTACTTGTTTTCTTACTGTTTCTCAGAAACTGTTTCCTTTGTTAAAACACTTTCTGCAGAAAGCTTACTTTCTTGAATCCTTTAACTTTTTGCTCAACTATTACCTTTACTAATCCCATTTAGAATTGCAATACACCTTATCACATCCCATCCCTCTTACCCTGATCAAATTTTGTTTTCATGGCATATATGACATTCTATATTGCTTTAAAAGCTAACTTGTGTGTGCCTTGTTTATTTTAGATTACTCCCTCTCCTCATGATAATAATTTATGTTCTGTAAGGACAGAGGTTCTTGACGATTTTATTTTTTAATGAATGCTTCCCTAGAGCCTCGAACAGTTCCTGGCACATAAAAAAAAATGCTCAATAAGTATTTGTCATTCAAATAACCTCATAATTCATGTAACACTGAAGCCCAGTAACTTTATGATATCTAGCGTGTTTTGACTTCAAGATCTAACTCTGCTTCCCTGTGGACAGCAGCTTCCATCCTTGCACAAGACCCAGTCTGCTCTCCTGGTGGCTTGTCCTACAAATTTCAAACTTGCCTAGCCAGCCCCATAACCCTACAAACCAATTCCTTGCAATAACTATCTCAGTGTATACCTTCTACTGGTTCTGCTTATTTTGTTGAACCCTGACTGATATACCTTCTAGTGCCCGAAAGTATTGTGGGACTTGGTGGAAATCATAAGGGCACAGCAAATTCCACACTAAATCTGTGCTTGAAACCAATCCTTTTCTGTTAGAAATAAGTAAAAATTGGAGAATCTTGCCCTTGAGTGAATTCTGCCCAGTTGATTGTGATGGCATTGCAGAGGTTGAATATTCAGAATCCATCAGGTGATTTCATTTGGAATTTTTATTCCCTTAGAATTATCTCCTGAATTTATAGGTTTATGATTTTATTTTTTAAATATATTTTTATTGATTTTTTACAGAGAGGAAGGGATAGAGAGTTAGAAACATTGATGAGAGAGAGAGACATCGATCAGCTGCTTCCTGCACACCCCCTACTGGGGATGTGCCAACAACCAAGGTACATGCCCTTGACTGGAATCAAACCTGGGACCCCTGAGGCTTCCGCTGCTGAAAGCAGGTATCTGGTTTGTTTGCGTTCTATAATCGAAACAATGTATAACTACAGCTCTGAGATTCCGGCCGGCTGAAAGCTGGTTTCTGGGGTTTTGTTTAGCTTCTATATTTGTTACAATGTTTCTTAGAGTTGCAGCTCAGAGGCTGGCAAGTCAGGCAGGGAACGTTGGAGTCTGCAGTCACTGGAGCAAGCAAGCCTCATGTTCGCTTCCAGCTGCCTGGCTGCCGGCTGCCATCTTGGCTGACAGTTAATTTGCATAAGGATATGCTGATTAGCCAATGGGAAGGGTAGCGGTCGTACGCTAATTACCATGTTTCTCTTTTATTAGTGTAGACTAGAGGCCCGGTCCACAAAATTTGTGCGCTTGTGTGGGGGGGGCCAGGCTGTGCCCTCTCGCAGTCTGGGACCCCTCGGAGGATGACCACCTGCTGGCTTAGGCCTGCTCCCCTAGGGATTGGGCCTAAGATGGCAATCAGACATCTCTCTGGCTGCCTGGCAGCCCTTGGGGGATGTCCACTTGCCAGAGGGGAGCAGAACTAAGCTGCAGTCGGACATCCTTAGCGCTGCTGAGGAGGCAGGAGAGGCTCCCACCACCATCGCTGTGCTGGCAGCCATCAGCCTGGCTTGTGACTGAGCAGAGCTCCTCCATGTGGGAGCACACTGACCACCAGAGGGCAGCTCCTGCATTGAGCGTCTGCTCCCTGGTGGTCAGTGTGTGTCATGGTGACCAGTCATTCCCAGTCTTTCTGCTGTTAGGGTCAGTTTGCATATTACCCTTTTATTATATAGGATAGAGGCCTGGTGCATGGGTGGGAGCCAGCTTTTTTGCCCTGAAGGGTGTCCCGGATCAGGGTGGGTGTCCTGCTGGGGTGCCTGGCCAGTCTGGGTGAGGGGCTGAGGGCCCTTTTCAGGCTGGCTGGGGACTGTAGCTCCCAGCCTCTCCTTTTCTTCTTCTTCTTTTTTTTTTATTCTGGGATTTATTTACCTTCTATAATTGAAACTTTGTTTCCATCACTGGAGCTGAGAGCCGGCTCCTGCTCGCTCCAGCTCTGTGGCCATGACCTGCTGAAAGCAAGTATCTGGGGTTTGTTTAGCTTCTATAATTGAAACTTTGTTGCTTTTGGAGCTCAGATCTGGGCTGCGGCAGGTGGAGCAAGCAAGCCTCCTGCTCGCTTCAGCTGCGTGGTTGCTGGCTGCCATCTTGGTTGGGTTAATTTGCATATTGCGCTGATTAGCCAATGGGAGGCGTAGCTAAGGTACAGTCAATTACCATGTTTGTCTATTATTAGATAGGACTAGAGGCCTGGTGCATAAAATTTGTGCATGGGGGGGTTCCCTCAGCCCAGCCTGCACCCTCTTCAATCTGAGATCCCTGAGGGATGTCCAACTACCGGTTTAGGCCCAATCCCACAGTCGGACATCCCTCTCGCAATCTAGGACCACTGGCTCCAAACTGCTCACCTGCCTGCCTGATCACCCCTAACTGCCTCTGCCTACCAGCCTGATTGCCCCCAACTGCCTTCCTCTGCCAACCTGATTACCCCTAACCGCCTCTGCCTTGGCCCCTGCCACCATTGTTTTGTCTGGAAGAATGTCCAGATGGATGTCTGGTCTAATTAGCATATTACCCTTTTATTAGTATAGATAGACTAGAGACCTGGTGCACAAAATTCGTGCACTCGGGGGGGGGGGGGATCCCTCAGTCTGGCCTGTGCCCTCTCACAGTTCGGGAGCACTGCGATCAATCATCCCAAAGAGGTAAGCCTTGCCCAACCAGTCGAGGCTCCACAATGGATCGCCCCTGCAGAAGGAGGCCCCGCCCACCCACCATAGTGCTGCTGGGGGGGTAGCCTGGGCCTCTCTTTGGTGTGATTGTGGAGCCCCCCGATTGATTGATCCCCCTGCTGGCCAGCAGCCTGGGCCTCCCCATGAAGGGCCATCATGGGGTGATGGCAGGGGCCCCCTGACCAATCGCATAGCACCTGCCTTGGCTGGCCTGGCATAGTGTGTCTCATAGCGTGGTCGTCCAGGAGGTCATCGGATGGTCGTTCTGCTGTTTGGTTGTTCAGTCGATTTGCACTTTTATTATTATAGATAATGAACACTCACTGTTTCTCTAGACTTTCTATTCTCAGAAATCTTTATGAGGGATTAAAGGGAAAAAAAGATATTGGAATACTATGAACCTCAAACTAAAGGAACTCCTTTACTTTCTTAACATGGCTTCACCCCCAAAGAGTCAAATGCATACCCATTTTATCTCTCTCCATTGATCCTCAAGACCACTGCTGTGGCCAGTTCATTTTACTGTCTCCAAAACTCCTAGGTTCTACAGCCACTAATTTATTTATGTTGTTCATCCTTTGTAGAAATCTCCCCCCCCCCCTCCAATGTTTGAAGATCAGTTTCTATGTGTCCAAATCTTTTTTGATATTTATAGATCAAATTCTACATTAAGGAGCTTTCTTCCTCCTTCCATCTCTCTCTTTTCCCCTTCCTTCCTTCCTTCCTTCCTTCCTTCCTTCCTTCCTTCCTTCCTTCCTTCCTTCCTTCCTTCCTTCCTTTCTTTCTTCCTCCCTTCCTTCCTTCCTTCCTTCCTTCCTTCCTTCCTTCCTTCCTTCCTTCCTTTCTTTCTTTCTTTCTTTTTTTTTCCTTTCTTTCTTTCTTCCTTCCTTCTTTTCCTTCCTTCCTTCTTTTCCTTCCTTCCTTCCTTCCTTCCTTCCTTCCTTCCTTCCTTCCTTCCTTCCTTCCTTCCTTTCTTTCTTTCTTTCTTCCTTTCTTTCTTTCTTCCTTCCTTCTTTTCCTTCCTTCCTTCCTTCCTTCCTTCCTTCCTTCCTTCCTTCCTTCCTTCCTTCCTTCCTTCCTTTTCTGTATTTCAATATTGGCTCAGAGTTCCCTGTGTTTCAAGCACTATGCTAGGAGATGAGGATATAAAAGTGAGTAATACAACTAGATTTTGGTTTTCAAGGGAGATTATTTTAAGAAAATGTATTGTAATTATTTATACTAATAATTAATCATAGGTGTTTGGAAATTATGCAAGGAGAACATTTGAAAGGGGAGTCATGAGGGAACGCTTCAATGCAGAAGCTGCAACTTAATGGTAAGTTAGTTAAGCAAAGCCTGAAGGATGAAGGGAAAGAAGACCATGGTAGCACTGAAAATAATGATTTGGGTAGGGGCAATAAGGGTTGAAGATTGCAAAATGAGAAGGAGAATGGAGCTATCCAAGGATTGATTTAAGACCAGTGTAGCTGCAGTCCAGGTAACCAGCTGGACAACAACGTAACGTGCATTGGCTATTAATTATTTGGATCACCTAAAGAGTACTTACTAGTGTCAAACATTTGGATTCAAAACCTTGTTGTATAATAGAAATATAATGCATTCATTTTGTAGATCTCCAAACAGTCCAAAGATTCCATACAAGACTCTAAGGTGGAAATGTAGGGATTTTGTCATTTATTTTTCTTGCTTGCCCACAGGCACTTTTAGACAGTAAGCACTTGTTGAGATTACTCTACAGGAGTTCACTTTAATCCCATTCAGCCTTACTCATTTTGTTTATAGAAATGGACCTGCACATACACAGGTTTTTAATATGATATAAATGAAACATTTTCAAATGAAATCCAGATACCAGAATAATTACTTGAACTACTTGATTTCAGTCAATGCAAAAGATAGCCCTCTTCCATGATAGTCTAAATGAAACCTGGAGTAATCCCCTGATGTAAGTATTATAATCACATCATTTAGTGTAGGCAAATTTTGTAATGTAATCACATACAAAATGATTTAGCTCTGGGATTACTACTTTAGGACCAGAGTGAATGTTAGGAAGGAAGGTGAGAAATAAACAACTTAAATGCATTTTTCTACCTCCATTTACATTTCATAAGTTTTAGAAGTCTTAATGTGAAAAGCATAAGCAAAGAGGTTGTCTTATATTTATTGCTTATACAAAAATAAAGATGGGGCATATAAAACTCTGAATTTAGGGAAAATTATATAAACATTTGAACATTAATATTCTTCGTAGGTTTAACTTATATACAGGTAAAATCGATGGTTTAAAAATCCCAGATTTTAATGGCCAGTGAGAGTGGGAGGGAAAGAGTGTGTGTGATCTTTAATAAGAAAGGAAACAGTATGTGCAATTACTGAGTCTTAGCAACTGCATATCCTAGAGTACAGCTCTTTCATCAAATATTCTCACTAGATTAGAGTTCAGGTCCATTGTGCCAATCAAGAGTAAGGGACAAATGGAGCCTTTAAGCTTTCATTCTAGGGCCTCATTTACCTACTAATTACTGATGAAATCATTATAAGCCTCCATCAGTTAACACACCAGTCATTCCTGTTAACACGTGAATGCTGTCAGAGGCCATGATGTGCTATTTAGGTTGCTATTTATCTGCAAATTTAAATATGTTTTCAGTTCAGTTAACAATCAAAGGTTACTCTTCTCTTCTTAAAATAATCCTACTAAAGGAAACACACCAACATCAATCCATGTAATCTGCCAATATGACCATTACTCAGGTATTTAAAAAGTGTGTTTGTTAATATTTTGCATTTTTATTAGGAAAATATCTGAAATATTCAGGTTGCTTTGTCCCTAAATTAAAAATCAGTATTATCTTTGTATAGTAAACTAAATTCAACTTATTCTTTGTGTCTAAACTGACTAAGGCAATGCAAATTTTTTGATTTGCTGAAGATTTACTTACAGGAAAAAAAAGTTACATCACAAGTTCTTTTGGACACAAATGTTATTAACAGTGAATTTAACAAGTTACTTTTTCTTTCATAGGAATTTAAATGCATATGAAATAAGACTGTCAATAGAGTCAAAGAAGGCTAAGAGACAAATACATTTAGGAAGTAAATGGAATTGACTTTTAATCAATTTTTATGCTGGGTACTTGTGTCAGTCTAAAATAATTTTTTTATACTTGTGTTCTTTTATTTTTAACAAATTAATTTATCTTACATATAACTTTCCTTTATTCAGAAATATTTTATATATTTTATATCATGCAGTTGTGTGCTGGATCCAGATGCACTAGTTCACAAGAGCTAATTCAGACATTTTCAAGAATTTTATGAGCTAGTTAACAAAATACATTATTTAACAGATAACTAAAAATTAACTTATATACATTTACAATTAAATATGTTTTAAAAAAGCTGATTGATACTGAAAACTCACTTTTCTTAATTATTTTACTACAGTCATGACCTTCATGCTATTTACATATACTTGACCTGTATGGTACAAATGCTACATAATTGTGTGCTACTGAGCAACTCTTCTCAACTTTATATTCAGTGTTATCACATTAATAGCTTGAAACTGAACATGGTACAAATATTTATGCCAAGGAAATTGAAAAAATACACATCAGGGCTTACCTTATTGTTTTGTTGATTGTCTTGACTTAAGAAAGTGATAAAGAAAATGTTAACAATGCAGCTTAAACTTAAAAATGTGTCAAAAACCATTATATTTTAAATAGCACACACAGAAAAATATAAAGTATTTTTCCATTATTCAATAATCTATTAACTATTTCAGCAAACAAGTCATTAACATTATTGATGAACGAGTGAAGTTCTGACATAGATCTTTATTGTTTCACTTTCCTAATTGTTAGTTTAAATGAAAGTATCAACCAACAGTCATGTCAGAACAGGAAATGCAGCCATAGGTTGCTTAGAATACAAAAGTTAGAGAAAAATCAATAAAAATGTTCTGAGAATCAACTGACTATATAAAATCTAAAATAAAATAGCCTATATAATAAAGATGTAATATGCAAATTAACCCTCATACCCTCACAAAGATGGCTGCCTATGACCAGGCTGTCAGGTTGGTTAGTGAAGGACAACCAAACAATTGAACTGCAGGCTGCGTGAAGCGACCAAGCCAGCAGGGAGGGTTAGTGAGGGGCGACCAAACGACTGAACAGCAGACTGCATGAGGTGACCAGGCCAGCAGGGGGGCTATGAGGGGTGAATAGGCTGGCAGTATGGGGGCAGTTGGGGGCAACCAGGCTGGCAGAGGGGGCAGTTAGGGGCAACCAGGCTGGCGGGGTGGTGCAGTTGGGGGTGACCTGGCTGGTGGGGGGGCAGTTGGGGGCAATTAGGCTTTTAGGGGGGCAGTGAGGGGTGACTAGGCTGGTGGGGGGCAGTTGGGGTGACCAGGTTGGCAGGAGGAGCAGTTAAGGACAACCAGGCCAACAGAGGGGGGCAGTTGGGGGTGACCAGGCCAGCAGGGGGGCAGTTATAGGTAATCAGGCTGGCACACAGATGCAGTTAAGGGTGACCTGGCCAACAGCGGGGGGCAGTTAGGGGCAACCAGGCAACCAGTGGGGGCAGTTAGGGGAGATCAAGCCGGCAAGCAGAGGCAGTTAGGGGTGACCATGCCGGGGGGGGGGGGGTGGCAGTTAGGGGCAACCAGGCAGGCAGGCAGGTGAGCTATTAGGAACCAGTGGTCCAGGATTGTGAGAGGGATGTCTGACTGTGGTTTAGGTCCAAGGGGTCCTGGATTGGAGAGGGTGCAGGCTGGGCTGAGGTGATAACTCCCTTGCACAAATTTTGTGCACCAGGCCTCTAGTGTAATATATATTATTACATATAAAATATGTGCCCTATATCCTTATATCAGCAGTACACACACACACACACACACACACACACACACACCTTTTCTCTGGAAAGTCCATTGTTAAAACATCCTATCTAATAAAGAGGGATTATATTAATTGACCCTCACGCCATCACAAAGATGGCAGCACCCACAGCCAATAAGGAGGGAATATGCTAATTGACTGCCCTGCCTTCAAAGATGGCAGTGCCCACAGCCACAAGATGGCGGTGCCCAGTCCTCTCAGCCCCGCCAGGGCAGCCTTGCCATGCACCTGCCTCTGGAGTCCCCCAGGCCCCACAGCCCCCCAGCTGCCCAGGGCTGGCCCGAGACACAGGCAAGCCTTGGATGGCAGCTGCCCAGCCTCCCAGGGATGCCTGAGGCTCAGGTAACCAGGGCAATCTGAGGCTTGCACTGCCGGCAGTGGCAGCAGCAGAGGTGTGATGGGGCGTCGCCTTCCCCTGATCGCCGGGTCGCCTCCTGCCCCTGAGGGCTCCCAGACTATGAGAGGGGGCAGGCTGGGATGGGACCCCCCCCCCTCCAGTGCATGAATTTTCATTCACTGGGCCTCTAGTTAAAAATATATGTATAATATACAACAAGAGACAATATATAAATGAACAATATGTGCTTAAGTAAAGCAAAAGAAGAAGTGTAAAAATGGAGCCAGAAGTGAGACTTGTAACTAGAACAAGAACAAAAATGATCAAATCTTACTAAGTTTCTGTGAGTAGCTGAAATTTGCTCTCAACACCCTTGTAGCCACTGAAAAATAAGACCCAATTAACTCATAACATTTATTAGATGAAAGCATATTGATCACTTAGGAGAAATAATTATTTTTTATTCTACATGTATTTGTAGGGGCTTATGTCAAATTCTGATCATTGAAGGTTATTATAAATAACTAGAGGCCTGGTGCATGAAATTTGTGCATGAGTAGGGTCCGTAGGCCTGCCCGGTGATCAGAGCTGATCGGGGCCTTCTGGCTCCCGGCGGGGGCCTGCCTTCCAGCTGCAGGCCAGGGCTTTCCTTTGTTCTGTGCTGTCCCCTGGTGGTCAGCGCATGTCATAGAGAGCAACTGAACTCCTGGTCTCCTGGTCGAACTCCTGAGGGGACACTTTGCATATTAGCCTATATATATATATATATACATACATACATATACATACACATATATATACCCATATATATACATATACATATATATACATATACATATATACATATACATATATATACACATATATATACATATACATATATATACATATACATATATGTGCGTGTGTGTATATGTGTATATGTATATATATATATATATATATATATATATATGTAATTTAAGTAGCAAAACGAATAAACAAACAATAGAAATAATCATTTTCTATATCTAAAAGTGAAACATTGGTTTTCTTTTAACTAAATCACTTCATTAACTAAAATGTCCTGAAACTCTGTAATAGTCCCTTGAGAAGATAGCACCCCTAGAAAAGTGCTCTTCATGGACCCCATTCTCCAACCCACCTATAGGGACCTCCCCAGGTATGTCTAACAGGAAAGGGTTGATTACAAAGTTATTTGAAGGTAGGGTCATCACAGACTGTCCTCATTTTTGTTAATTTGGAGCAATCCCAGACTTTACATACTATTCTGTTAAAAATAAGATACACAACTGCATTTCTCTGAGTTATAAATGTGTATTCCATTATTTTAACTTTTCAAATTCTAAAATATATATTTCCAACAATCCCTCCCAATTCATCTACTCTGTGAGTTGTATTACTCATCACACAGAAATGCTTACCATTTGTGGATACTTAAATGCCTTTTATTTTGCTTATGTCAGTTACTCTTTGAATCTGAGTGAAAGAACTTTCTACCCTTATTAGAATTGAAGAATTTATGTTTATCCTTCAAGTCTTAGTAACTTTTTAGTCTCTGTTTCTAAAAGATGCTTCTTGTGTATCTATTTTTAAGTATTTTGTTAAGATCAGTAATTCAGCTGTTTTCATATCTACCTCTGTGGAACTGAAGGCTCTTAGAGGTGAAATCTGTGTCTTTGTAATGAACATTAAGCACTAAGGGCAGAAGTCTCTATGTGGATCAGATACTGAGTTCACAAATGAATGCCAATTGCACATTGATATGCAATGATTGATGAAGACAATCACCAACTTTATAATTATTATTAGAATTTTATTTCATAACCTATAATTAAGAGTCTATGATAATGGCATAGACAAATAGCAACACTTGGATTCATCTTCCTCAATATGATAACAATTGATAATTACACTTGCTAAGAAAACCAGAATTTAAAATAGCTTATTTCCCAACTTAGGACAAAACATTTTTCTATAAAAATTTTAAACTGCTCACTTCTAAAGGCTATAATTTCAGGTAAAAGCTAGATATTAATGATCATATTATTAAAACCAGGGTAGAAAATGGCTATATTTTATGAGGAAATTAAATATCATTTACATTTTTTCATTTAACTTTATAGTGTCTGTCATTAATTACCAACATTAACTTTTTATTTTAAAGAAAAAAAATTTAAGGTAATATTAATTTACCATTGGCTGAATGCATTATTTTAGGCTTCTCTCTCATTCTCCAGTGGTTTTGGTCATTTTTATTTTAAAAATACAAAATAGAAGTATTATGGCTTTTGTTAATGTTTTTATACTCACTTTTTTATGTTAATCAATCTAACATCTCATTCTAGTAATTCTTAATCAGTTATTGAGTTACATAAATTTATGTAATTTACTTGGATCAAATTATTGTTCTTCTTTCCAAATAAGGAAAACCTTCTCTCAAGTTTATTGGGCCACATTACCCACAAACATAAGCTCATGCTGCTTAAAATGCTTGTTCATTACAATTCTAATTAAAATAAGCAGAAAGTAATTATCCTGTAGTAAACTTAATAGAATTTATTTTATGACTTTCTTCTAGGTGACTGCAGATATTTTTCTAAGACATATTCTTCATATCTAATCATGAGACAAGAATCATTTTTAGCCATAATGATTAATGAAGGCAACCAATAATCTTATGAACATTATTGGCATATGATTCCTATTCCTTCCTATTGGTTCCTCAAAAACACAGATAAAATAATACAATGCTAAGTATGTATTATATGAATTATATCACTCCATTTAAAAGATGAAAATTCTGATCTTATAAAATAATAAACAAAGGGATGTCTGGCAATGTTTTGGTGATCTTCTTTCCCTTCCTACACCTTCATACTCAGTCCCTTGAAGGCTAAATTAATCCACTGGCTGCATTGGGTTGGGGTCACTCTGGTTTATATCTAAGGAACAGTAAAAAAAACAGAACTGAGCCAGATATCCAAACCCAAGGGACCTCTAGCTGCCTAAAGACATCCAGGCTTTGGGTTGTCAAGGAATTGGGTTATCCTGAAATTTGAGGTTTTATTCAAATAACACATTTTTGCAAAGCACACATATCTTTTGCCTTAATGTTTCCCAATGCATATTTATATCACTCCATATGTCCAAAAATAAAGCTAAAGAAGGTGTCTGATTTCTGTTTAAGGTAATCACTTTAAAAAAAGGTTATCTATTTTGGTAAACTTTCTAAATAATATTAAGAAAATATGTAATGTTTTGCCAACAAAATCATCCACAGTACTAAACTGTTCCAATTATTTTTAAAAAACAATTTTTTGGATTAAGCATATTTTAACCATTATTTTATTTCTCCATATTCAGAATGCTACAATATCTGTTTTAGGATTTACATAGAAACTATATTTTATTTTCTATAATATAACCTAAAATCTTGTCATTAATAAATATAAACCTCATATTCTGTAAAACATATTAGTTCATACTGCCCCTTATAACTTATTCAGTTAGTTAACTCATATTTAAATGTCTCTGGGCTTCAGAGAATTAGGGAACAATAACCTATATTCTTGGGGAAAATATAGGTTTTATTATATCATTAGAGGGGAGAATTTAGAAAAGTTTGAATTAGAGACTATGGATTTTTAATTTAAAAAACAATTAGTTCTACAAAATCTCAGTTTTTGTGCAAAAATTTCCATTTCCCTATTACTATCCTAGTAATTCCTAGCATTTTTAAGCAGGGTACTGGACAGAAAGGACTTATATTCTCCTTTCAATCCATCAGAATAATAAACTGAGGTCACAATGACAGTAAGTATACAAGGTTGTGTCAACTAAATTTACTTTTCTAAGGTCAGATATACATTTAACCCTTCTTGATATTTTTAAGCCTACAACTATTGATCTTTATTCACTGCTCATTTTTGGAACAAGGATGCTTTGCTGACAGTGTATTGCCTCAATGGAACACTCTTCCAGCACAGACCAGTCCCGTTCCTAATAACCTTCTCCTCCCTACAAGGTCAAGGGGCTGGGGTGTATAGCATGGGCGGACCCTTTACTCCAACAATTCCCCTGCCCCCTCCACTCCTGTCACTCATGTGGTCCCATTCCACACCTCCTCCTCTTGAGAAGGCCACAGATAATGATTTCCTAACATTGACTGACGGACCACATTACAGAGCTTTTTTATCCTACACTCCAAAAAAATCTGAGAGACCTGGGGAGGTAAGAACGGCTTTGATTACTGAAGCTATTTCTTTTATATAAGTTGAGCATGGCTCTTGAGAGTACTCCCCAAGTTACTCAGGGATGTGGTTCAAACCCTTGCCCCTCTTGGTTTTCTCGGAAGTATTTCTGGTTTCTACTGCCAGAGGTTCTCTCTGAACTACGCTTTTATACTCTTCACAATGTGATGCTCTTTCAAGATTATATTTAAATATGATTCTATTTTATTTTAGTTCGGATATCACTTGTAATATAAGTAATGGTAGCTCTAATTTTTTTCAGAAATAAAATTCTTTTTGAAAAAATATTAAGTAAAATACATTTGCCTTACTGTACACAAAATCATGGGGCTAATTAGAAGCCCCCTTTTACCTGCAAGGGCAATGAGTATTTTCTTTTAGAAAAACATATTCTTACCAAAATTAGAAAGGAATATCAATTTTATATTAATTTTTGGCAATTTGAATTTAGTTACCTATCTATCGATATATCTGTTTTTTAAAGGCAAACATTGGCAAACATTGGCGGTAAAAGATGCATACTCAATAAAACTCTACATTCTATTTATTCCCTTTTTAAGAGTTTTACTCTATTTATATAGAATATGAAAATCTAATGATTGAAACTAATTTTCAAGAGTAATATTTTTAGAGAATCTGAAGTAGGTTTGAAAAAGAGCAGTAAATTAAAAAATTATTGGTGATTTAAGAATTTATTCTGAAGAAGCATTGTCAAGAAATTAATTGTTATGTTTCTACAAATTCCCTCAATGTGCATAAACATCCACATAATGAAATAGGAATTAATGCTGGGGGCTTTTTATTCTCATTTTATTAACATGCCCATTTTAGAAAAAAAAAAAAAAAAGCAAACACTGGTGAAAGATGTGGCTTTTGAATGAAAAAGAGGGAAAAAAACCTCTATAGTTCACAGATGGCTGTCAGAAGAAAATGAAGCATGAGTCTGCTGTGGGAATCAAACATGAGTGTGAAATCCGAACAGAAAGGCACAGAGCAGAAGGCAACATTTCAAAAGGCATTTGGCATCAAGTGGCATTGTGAGGGTTAATTTACTGCCAGGAGCTTCTGGGCCTTTCATTCTTCACAGACACACAATAGACATATCCCCAAAGTGCCCATCATAATCACAGATGCTGGGGGATTAATGCTAAGATGAAAGCTTCATGAATATTAAAAATATCAAAACTGCTAATGATGTAGCAGAGTTTGAAATAACTAATTCAATCTCAAAATCTAAGAGTATGGCACGCAGGCAGTAGTAAGACACTGTCTTTTAAAAACTGATTAAAATCTACTCAATTTGTAGCAGAAAGAGGCTTATGCATATTAGGACTTGAATTGGCTGCCAAACTTTACAAATTGCACAGACTAATTACCATAATTAGGCCTTGGATTGAAGAAGAAAATTCCATTTATCTCAGGCTGACTCAGTAGAACTTCAACAAAGAAAGCAGGGACATCAGATGGACTATTCCCTCAAATGATATTCCAAAGCCCACTACAACAAACAAACAAACAAACAAAAAAACAAGCAAAAGAGGCCTCATCCTCTTAAAAACAAGAATAGTACCACTCAGGGTAAAATGGAATTGAAGACTTGTTCAATATTGTAAAAGCTAGTTTAAATAAATTTAATTTTAAATTATTTTTAAATTTAAAACTATTTTTTTTAAATGTGAATTTCTTAGTTTAAAAGACATAATTATAAGATACATATGCATATAATGAATACATTTTCTTAATTTGAATTTTGTTTTTTGTTGAGATATAATTGACATATCACATACTACTTGCAGGTGTACAATATGATTCTATATATGTATATATTGTGAAATTATCACTACAATAAGTAGTTAACACCCATCACCACACAAAGTTACGCTTTTTCCTCTTTTGTGATGAGAACTTTTAAGATGTAGGTCTTTGAACTTTCAAATATATAATAATATGTTATTAACTATATTCACTATGCTGTACACTACAACCCAATATTTAATTATTTTATAACTGAAACTTAGTACCTTTTCACCACTTTAACCAATACAGTTGATAAAAAATTAAAGTGCATTATAACATAACATTGGCTTAACAAATAGTTCTGTATGATTTAGAATTTAGTTAGTATAGTTTCTGATAAGAATAAAGATACAATAACTTCCTAAATGTTTTATCTATCCATTATTATGGACATCAGGATTAGTAGAAGTAAATCAGTTTAGACCATATTACAGTTTGTTTATTCTTTAGCTTTCTTAAATCATTTGCAAAAAAGCCATGCCAGCAGGTTATTTCCATGTGTCGCCTAATCTAAAGTCAGTTTATCAGTGAATTAGAGAACTTCAGAAAATGTAATCATGAAAGTTGACATCATCTTTATTGGAATACAGTTGCTATTTTTATGAATATTTTTGAAGCTAATTTTTGACACTGAATAAAGTATCTCAAACAGTTACATCTTATTATGGAAAATACTATGAGCAAACTGTTTTTAATCAGTGTTGAACATTTGGTTTATACTTTGAAATGAATTGATTATGAGTTAAAATCATTTGCAATTTTAGTTTATAGATTGTGGCTTATAGATCTTTTAAAAACTGCTGCACTGTAATTTTATTGGTTTTCACATGGAAATGCTTTTTGGTGTGCTTTATCCTATATTTCAACAAATTTTTAAAATTATGGTAACCAAAGTATTAACTTGCCTCCTTTTATCCAACCAGTGTCCTTTAGTTTTATTTTTTCTACTGTCCCTACTCTTGTCTCCCATTAATTTATTTTTCAGAGTAATTTAGGATACAAATATGATCATGCTATTTAACTTCCCACCTCAATTACTGGCTTTCAGAATGAAGCCCCAATTCCTCAGTACAGAACCCAAGGACATCATAACCTCTCAATCTTCATTTCTTGCTAATATTTCTTCCTTCTTTTTTTCCCTCCCTCTCTCTCCCTGCCCCTTCCTTCTGTTCCTCTTCATTCCTTTCACTCTTTCTTTCTTCCTTCCTTCCTTCCTTCCTTCCTTCCTTCCTTCCTTCCTTCCTTCCTTCCTTCCTTTCTTTCTTTCTTTCTTTCTTTCTTTCTTTCTTTCTTTCTTTCTTTCTTTCTTTTCCTTCCTTCCTTCCTTCCTTCCTTCCTTCCTTCCTTCCTTCCTTCCTTCCTTCCTTTCCATTTCTTCTTCTCCTCCTCCTCCTTCTTCTTCTTCTTCCTCCTCCTCCTCCTCCTCTTCCTCTTCTTCTTCTTCCTCTTCTTCTTCTCCTCCTCTCTCTCTCTCCCCCACCCATTATGTTTTTTTGAGCACCTATATTTTAGGCATTGAAATACCAACTGAGGATAAATATCAAACAAAAGAAATGACTCTCAGGGACATTTAAAATAGTGGCGGAGTAAGTACAAGCTCACAGACATGCTCTCAGGACTAAACTGGAATTACAACTAAAATACAAAAAAAAAAAGCCCAAAAACCAAACCAAAACAAAAAACCCCACAACAAAACAAACTCATCCTGAATAATCAACTGAAGACTAGCTAGAAAGAACCCTGATAATCAAGGACACAGAGTGGAGACTGCATAGAGACTGGTAGGAAGGGTAGGAGCATGAAAGGGCTGGCTGAGCTCCCACAGACAGCAGCTGAAGTTCTGGAGAGATATATCAGCTGGGAGGGGTTGTCACAGAGAACTCTGGGGTCTAATACCCAAGCTGGACCCCCCAGTAAATAGCACAAGAACTGAGAAAGGTTCCCACATAACATCTGGTTGTGAAAAACAACAGAATTGCTGTCTGCCAGGGAGAGACAGGAACCCTCTTAAAGGGCTAATGCACAACATTTTGAGTTTAGCCACTCACTTTGGGCTAAGGCAGAGGGACAGCAGAGTGGACTGGAGCTGTATAAACATTAGCTAGGGTTGAGGGATATTCGGGTAGAGCTCATAAGGTAGACACCCTGGTTTCTTGTGCTGAGTCAATCCCTCATGCTGAGGAGGTCATCTTTCTCAGGCAAACTTTTACTATCATGTGGTCTTTGCTTGGGGGAAGACAGTTGACCCACCCTATTGAAAAATCTCTTCCCCACACTCTGGAGTTTCTGAGGCCCATTAAGAGACTGAGAATAATAATAATTAGCCTCCAGGCAGAAGCAATTGCTCCATCCTTTTGGAAGAACACTCACCCCACCTGTGGACAATTGCTTGAGGATACGCCAGACTGAATCCAAGCAGTCTGCAGGCAGAGGTGGATCTCTGGAGGCTTTGAGTCTTTGCCTGATCTAATTAGTCAGAAACAGCAGTTTGTGTCCCTGCCACAGACATCATCCTAGACTGCTCAGTGAGGCAAAAGCCAGCGGGCTCCTAAATGCCTCCAGCTGACACCTATGGTGCCAGCTCCACGGGGGAAGGGAGTACAGCTCTGAACAGGGTCAATCAAGGTGTGAGACTGAAGGCAGATTCAGTGGGCTAAGGAGTCCCCGACCACTGCACTACTAGGAATTCAACCTCTCAGACCACATTTAGGTTGCCCAGGGCCAGAAAGGGATAGTAACTCACATTCACCTGCACTAGAGATGTTCCCAGGAGGCCCAGTATAGACATACCAAAGAACCAGATTCAACAACACTAGAGAAAAAAACAGAAAACCCCACAAATAGTGGACCCAAAGCAGCTGTATAACAACTGGAAGCAAGTTGGAGGAGAGATCTCTCCCACAAATGGGACATCAACTATCAAGTCCTAATTATAACAAAAAAGCCAAAACAATGCACACAAGGGCCATTCCTAGAGCATCCAGCTCAGGTGGACAAAGAAACTATACCACTGGACCCCTCAAGACACTTTCTACATAAAGCCATCCCACAAAGACTGGGAGCATAGCAGTTCTATCTAATACATAGAAGCAAATAAAAAGAGATAGCTAAAATGGGGAGACAAGAAATAACTTCCAAATGAGAGAAAAGAAAAAGTTTCCAGAAAAAATAAAGCTAAATGAAATGGAGGCAAGCAACCCACCAGACATAGAGCTCAAAGCAATGGTTATAAAGATATTTAAGAAACTTAGTGCAAATTACAACAGCATGAAAAAAGAAATAGAAGCCATGAACAAAAACCAGACAAAAATGAAGAAATATATATCAGACACCAAGAACACACTGAAGGTATTAAAAGTAGATTAAGTGAAGCAGAGGATCAAATCAGCAATTTGGAAGACAAGGTAGAAATAAATACCCAAATAGAGCAGCAAATAGAAAAAAAAGAATTAAAAAGCAAAAACATAGCTTAGGGAGCTCTGGGACACATGAAATGTAACAACATCCACATTATAGGAATACCAGAAGGGGAAGAGGGTGATCAAGGAACCAAGAACCCATTTAAACAAATAATGACAGAAAACTTCCCCAACCTGATGAAGGAAAATATCACACAAGTCAGGAGGCAAAGAGATTCCCAATAAAATGAACCCAAAGAGACCCATACCTAGATACATTATAATTGAAATGGCAAATATTAAAGACAAAGAAAGAATCTTAAAGGCATCAAGGGAGAGATGGACAATTACCTACAAAGGAGTTCCCATTAGAATATCAAGTGACTTCACAATAGAAACACTGCAGGGCAGAAGGGAGTGGCATGAAGTACTCAAAGTAATGAAAAGCAAGGGCTTAAATCTAAGACTACTGTATCTAGCCAAACTATTATTTAAAATTGAAATAAAAAGCTGTCCAGATAAAAAATGGTTAAAGGAGTACATTACCACCAAACCAGCAATGTAAGAAATGTTAAAGGATTGCTTTAAAGAGAAGAAAAGGAGAGAGAGAGAGAGAATCATAGGCATAAAGAAAATAAAAATGACAATAAACAAATACCTTTCAATAATAACCTTAAATATAAATGAATTAAATGCTTCAGTCAAAAGACATAGGATGACTAAATGGATAAGAAAATGTGACCCATATATATGTGTCTATAAGAGACCAATCTCAGAACAAAAGATACACACAGACTGAGAGTGAAGGGATGGAAAAATATTCCATGCAAATAGAAAAGAAAGAAAAGCTGGAGTAGAAACACTCATATCAGACAAAATAGACTTCAAAACAAAGGCCATAACAAGAGAAAAAGAAGGCCACTTCATAATACTAAAGGGAATGATTCAATAAGATCATATAGCTCTTGTAAACATATATGCACCCAACATAGGAGCACCTAAGTACATTTAAAAAAAATTCTTAAAGGACTTTAATGGAGAGATAGAAAGCAATATAGTCATAGTAGGGGACTTTAACACCTTGCTGACATCAATGGATAGATCTTTCAGATAAAAAATTAATGAGGAAACAGAGGCCTTAAATGATACACTAGATCAGATGTATCTAACCAATATTTACAAGCCATTGTACCCCAAACCTCAACTGTACATGGAACATTCTCAAAAATAGATCACATGTTAGGATGCAAAACAAGTCTATACAAATTCAATAAGATTGATATAATACAAAGCATCTTCTTGGATCACAATGGCATGAAGTTAGAATAGCATGTTATTAAACAATGAATGGATTACCAATGAGATCAAGAAAGAAACCAAAACATCCCGAAAAACAAATGAAAATGAACACACAACCACCTAAAACCTATGGAACATGGTGAAAGCAATCCTGAGAGGGAAGTTCATAGCACTACAGGCTTATTTCAAGAAACAAGAAAAAATACTAATAAACCATCTAAGCCTACAACTAAATGAATTAGAAAGAGAACAGCAAGAAAAGCCCACAGAAACTAGAAGGAAGAAAATAATAAAGATTAGAATAGAAATAAATGACACAGAGACAAAAAACAAAACAAAACAAAACAAAAAACAAACAAGCAAACAAACAATACAAAAAAACAATACAAAAGATCAATAATCCAAGAACTGGTTCTTTGAAAATGTAAACAAGATTGACTCATCAAGAAACAAAGAGAGAAGACCCAAATAAATAAAATCAGGAATGAAACTGGTGAAGTGACAACTTACACCCCAGAAATGCAAAGGATTGTAAGCAAATACTATGAACAACTATATGTGAACAAACTGAACAACCTGGGCAAAATGAACAAATTCCCAGAAACATACAATCTTCCAAAACTCAATCAGAAAGAATCAGAAAACCTGAGTAGGCCAATAACAACTGATGAAATAGAAGCAGTAATTTAAAAACTTCCAGCAAAAAAATTCGTGGACTGGATGTATTTACAGGTGAATTTTACCAAATAGTCAAAGAAAAAGTAACATCTATCCCCCTCAAACTACTCCAAAAAATTCAAGAGGAAGGAACACTTCTAAGCTCTTTTTTACAAAGCCAGCATTATCCTAATTCCAAAACCAGATAAAGAAACTACAAAGAAAGAAAATTACAGGCCAGTATCCCTGATGAACACAGATGCTAAAATCCTCAACAAAATATTAGCAAATCAAAATCCAGCAATATATTAAAAAGATCATACACTATATCAAGTGGGATTTATTCCAGGGATGCAAGGTTGGTACAATGTTCACAAATAAATAAATGTGATACATCACATAAACAAATTGAAAGATAAAAACCACATGATCATATCAATAGATGTAGAAAAATCATTTGACAAAATATAGCACCATTTAGAGGGATCAGACCTCATTATAATAAAGGCCATATATTGCAAACCTATAGCCAACAAAATACTCAACTGGAAAAAAACTAAAAGTGTTTCCCTGAAGAACAGGCATAAGACAGGGATGTCTGCTTTCACCACTCTTATTCAACATAGCACTGGAAGTCCTACCCACATCAATCAGACAATAAGAAATAAAAGCATTCAAATTGGAAAGGAAAAAGTAAAATTGTCATTATTCACAGATGACATGATATTGTAGATAGAAAACCCTAAAGACTTCACTAGGAGACTATTAGACTTAATGAATGAATTTGGCAAGGTAGCAGGATACAAAATCAACATCCACAAATAAATGGCATTTTTATACACCAATAATGAACACTCAGAAAGAGAAACAAAAAGCATTCCCATTTACCATTGCAACAACAATAACAAAAACGATACCTAGGAATAAACTTAACTAAGGAGGTAAAAGACCTATACTTGCAAAATTATAGGACATTGAAAAAATAGAGGAAGATAAAAACAAATGGAAGCATATGCCAAGTTCATGGATTGGAAGAATTAAAATCATTAAAATGTCTATACTACCCAAAGTAATCTACAGATTCAATGCAATCTCTATTAAAATACCAATGGCATGCTTCACAAAGCTAGAACAAATACTCTAAAACTTTATATGGAACCATAAAAGACCCCAAATAGCTGCAGCAATCTTGAGAAAGAAGAATGAAGTAGGAGGGGTCACAATACCGGATATCAAAGTATACTACAAAGCCACTGTACTCAAAAGAGCCACTGGCACAAGAATAAGCATATAGACCAATGGATCAGAACAGAGACCCCAGAAATTGACCCATCCCATTACCTTCAATTAACATTTGACAAAGGAGGCAAGAAGACACAATGGAGTAAAGATAGTCTCTTCAACAAATGGTGCAGGGAAACTGGAAAGACACATGCAAAAAGATTAAACTAGACCACCAACTTACACCATACACAAGAATAAACTCAAGATGAATAAAATACTTAAATGAAAGCATGAAACCATAAAATTTTTAGAGGAGAACATCTTACCTAATAATAGACAAACATGTAAATTGACTGTACCTTTGCTACACTAACCAGCCAATCAGGAGAGTACGCAAATTAACCTAACAAAGTTGGCGGTTAATTTGCATATGTAGGCTCCAAGCGGTGGAGCGAAGCCTGACGGCCCCGGGGCTGTGGAGCAGAGAAAGCCTCACAGCTCCAGGGCCAGCTCCGGCTGAAGCCTGGCCAGAGTGAAGAAGCCCGGCTAGAGTGAAGGCCTGGTTGCCAGGTGCCGGAGGAAAACTGGTGCCAGTAGCCAGGGGAAAGGAAGGCCTATTGCATGAATCTCTTCATGCAACAGGCCTCTAGTAGGCAATAAAATCTCAGACATCTCTTGTAGCAATATGTTTACAGATACATCTCCTAGGGCAAAGGAAACTAAGGGGGAAATAAACAAATGGGACTACATCAAAAGAAAAAGTTTCTGCACAGCAAAAGAAACCACCATCAAAATGAAAAGGGAACCCACTTAATGGGAGAACATATTTGCCAATGATATATTTGATTAGGAGTTAATTTCCAAAATATATAAAGCACTCATACAACTCAACAAAAGGAAGACAAACAATGCAATTAAAAAATGGGCAGAAGACCTGAATAGATACTTTTCCAAGAGGACATACAAATGGTCAAGAGCCACATATAAAAATGCTCAAAGTCACTAATCATCAGAGAAATGCAAATTAAAACCACAATGAGATATCTCCTCACCTCTGTCAGAATGGCTATCCTCAACAAACAATACATGCTGGAGAGGATGTGCAGAAAAGGGAACACTAGTTCACTGCTGGTGGAGGAATACAGATTGCTGGAGACACTGTGCAAAACAGTATGTAGTTTCCTCAAAAAGTTAAAAATGGAACTTCTGTTTGACCCAGTGATCCCACTTCTGGAAATATATCCTAGAAACCCCAAAACACCAATCAGAAAGACTATATGCACCCTTATATTCATAGCAGTGTTGTTTATAATAGCTAATATTTGGAAACAGCCCAAGTGCCCATCAATAGATGAATGGATAAAAAGCTGTGGGACTTTACACTATGAAATATGCAGCTATAAAAAAGAGGGATTTCTTATCCTGTAGGACAGCATGGATGGACTTGGAAAATATTATGCTAAGTGAAATAAGCCAAACTGAGAAAGTCAAATATCACATGATCTCACTTATTTGTGGAATCCAATGAACAAAAATGAATTGAGCCCTAACCAGTTTAGCTCAGTGGATAGAGCGTCAGCCTGTGGACTCAAGGGTCCCAGGTTCAATTCCGGTCAAGGTGGTTGCGGGCACATCCCCAGTGGGGAGTGTGCAGGAGGCAGCTGATCGATGTTTCTCTCTCATTGATGTTCCTGACTCTCTATCCCTCTCCCTTCTTCTCTGTAAAAATCAATAAAATATATTAAAAACATGAATTGACCAACAAAATAAGACCCGAAGTATGGAGTCATGAAATAGACTGACATACCTTGATGTGGAGTTGGGCGTATAAGAGATAAACCAAAGAGCTTATATACTTAAATGCATAGCCCATGGACCTGGACAATAGGGTGGTAAATTCCTGGAGGCGGGGAGAAGGAAGGGGAAAAGGGGAGATATCTGTAATACTATCAACAATAAAATTATATTTTAAAAAAGAAATGGCTTTCTATCTTAGTGAAGATTACAATTTAAGTGTATGAAAAATAAAATTAAAAAAATATTTCTCTCTCTTTTTCCCCTCTAACCACCACTACTACCCCACACAGGTGCAGACACATAGGTAGCTTTCCACTTTCCAACTGCAAGCAGAGAGGTATAAGTGTAGTGGCTATGATTGCAGCTTCAGGATCTTTGTTCAAATGCTATCTCCAGCACTTAGGAAAAATGGAAATTTGGGCAATTTCCCCACCATACCTATATACCACATTTTGAAGTGTTACTATGAGGATTACATAAATCAATACAGTCTGACACACAATGAGTGTAGCTACTATTGTTAGTGTAGTCGGCATAACAAAGGAAGACAATTATGATGGCCTGTGACTGGTGAGGGGTCCAACTCAGCGTTAGGAGTGGATAGAGGTTCTCTGAGGAAGTACTAAGTACTGAGCTGATTTCTGAAGATGAACAGGTGAAGGGAGTGCGGAGAGACGGTGTTTTCCATTTAGAAAGAAATTTGCAGTGGAGACCCTGAGGGGTCCAGCTGCCCAGAGCGTCTGGTGGCCTGAGAGAAAGCTAGTGAGGCAACAGCACAGAGGAAGCCGTGATAAACGAGGCAGCCATTTTGACTTGTATTTGTACAAGTGCTGTAGTTGTGGATTACTTCTAAATGTCCCAGCCAATATTAAATTCCCTGGCCCCGTGTCTGTCACAATGTTTCCCAACGTCAGTTTACTTGCCCTTCAGAACATAAACGTAGCATTCCCTTTGGGAGCCTCCTCCTGGATCCCACTCTCCTAGTACCCTTCTCCTCCCTGTGCTGTATCTGGTGCTTCTGCCTTGTAACCCACGCCAGGGCCTTCACCACTTGCAGTTCCACTTGTGTGTTCCTGCCTGGGAGTTGGCTGTTTAATTTTTTTAGTTTCATCAGAGGATAAGTTTTGGGGTTTTTTTTGTTTGTTTTTTGTTTTTTTTGTTTTTTGAGAGAGAGAGGAAGGGGAAGAAGAGAAACATTGATTGGTTGTCTCCCACAGGCACCCTCATCGGGGATTGAACCCTAAACATTTTGGTGTATGGGAGGATGCTCCAATCAACCGAGCCACCTGGCCAGGTCTGAGCACACACTTTTGCCTCTTTTATTTTTGGATGCACATTGGCCTGGCACCAATCAGACCTAAAATAAAACAGCTACCAAAGGGTAAAGATTTGACAAGTGAGTAAAATCTATACTTTCAGAACATACTCTAAATGTAAAGACTGCAGTCTAAATAGCAAATTGAAAGGATATTTCCCAAAATTCGGGGGTGGGGTGGAGTTGCATCGAAACTTACCTTTTCTATGAAATGAAGGATTTCCTGGTGCATAGTGTCAACTCTCGTTATAAACACTTATAACTCTTTTATTTTAAAATGCAAGACATAATTGGAAATCCCACTATGGATTTTTAAAAAATAAGGGGTAAGATAAATTTCAGATAAATTTCATATTTCTCTTAAATTTAGAGTAAATATAAAAATTTTATCTCTACACTTATAGTACTCAGAAAAACAGTTTAGAATTAATAAAAAATTTAAAGAACTAATTATATTCATTTAAAATATATCTTGAAAATACCTATTGAAAATAAAAGTTAATTACACATTTTTTCCTATAATGCTAAGATATATTAAATTTTTGTCTATATTTATTTTTACTTTCTTCTCCCACTAGCCCTTAAATTACTAAATCACTGTTGCTATTCATTACTAATATCATGTGACTCTAAAAACAAGCATAGTAATGAGCTTAGTAACTATAAATTGAAGGGGATAATGGCTCTTCAATATCTAAGCACTGCCCTTCCCTCTACTTTATTCCCATTCCTTATTTACTGTTTAGGGCAGTGGTCGGCAAACCAGGGCTCGCGAGCCACATGTGGCTCTTTGGCCCTGTGGTATGGGCCACGAAGTTTCAATCGCACTGTACGTACGCGCCCGCACGTGGTATTTTGTGGAAGAGCCACACTCAAGGGGCCAGTTTGCCGACCACTGGTCTAGGGCCTGATGCCTTTTGCATGGCTAGAGTTTCACAGCTGATCATCACTGACTGCTAAATCCCAGAGGCCAGAAATGCCCCTTTCCTCTTAACATGTCTCACATGAGCCTAAGTACAAAGGGCAGTGGCAAAAACCCCCACAAAACACCATCCTGTCAGTGATTCTACCCTATAAAGCCAAATGAAATATTACACTCTCCTAAATAGTGTTTACATTACTGTGAAAAAAATCCAGTCTATGCCACATAATTACACTAGAGGCCTGGTGCACAAAATTCTTGCACAGGGGAGAGGGGTCCCTCAACCCGGTCTGCACCCTCTTGCAATCCGGGACCCCTCAGGGGATGTCCGACTGCCAGTTTAGGTGCTATCTCTGCGGGCCTAAACCGACAGTCAGACATCCCTCTCGCAATCCAGAACTGCTGGCTCCTAACCACTCGCCTGCCTGCCTGATCGCCCCTAACTGCCTCTGCCTGCCTGCCTGATTGCCCCTAAGCACTCGCCTGTCTGCCTGATCGCCCCTAGCCACTTGCCTGCATGCCTGATCACCTCTAACCACTCTGCCTGCCTACCTGATCACCCCTAAGTGCTCTGTCTGCCTGCCTGCCTGATTGTCTCTAACCACCTCTGCCTTGGCCCCCGCTGCCACGTCTTAGTCTGGAAGGACATCTGGAATGATGTCTGGAAGGTTGTTTGGCTGTCCAGTCTAATTAGCATATTACATTTTTATTATTTTATTACGCTGGGGCACAGGTGTGATTGTGTGTGTGTGCACACGTGTATGTGTATGAGTGTGTGTGTGTGTGTCTGCACACACATGTGTGCACCTGTCTGGGTGAGAGAGTGGTAGCTGATAAGGCTGAAAATATACTTTAGAATCAGGGGTATAAAAGAGGGAAAATCCTAAAGAAGATAAAAGTAGAAGCAGGCATTCTCAACAGGGGTTGAATGAAAAATCCAATTCCTAAAAGAGAAAAATATTGAAGTGACTATTTTCCCATTTTCACAAGGATAGGGCATAAGTAGCACCAATTCAGATACAAAGCAGAGAGGTTGATTTATTACCCACAGTGACTGCCTTAATGATGTAGGGCTTAGTGAACTCTGTTTCACAAGGCCGAGACTGTGAAGATAATGAAGCTGAAGCTTAGGGTCCCTCACTCCCACAGACTCCTCCCAAAGTCAGGCAAGGGGCCCCAGCAATACCACCACATGGTCCTGTGCTAAAACATGACTTTTAACTTTAATCCATCAAAGCACATTCTGTTTTATTATTTTTATTTCTTTTCAAAGTAAAGTTCTGCACATTTTATAATCTTTATGTTCAATAAAAACTAGAGCCATCATGAAAATCAGTGAGGTAGAGTATTTTAGACTTATAGGAGTCTGGGGCTTCCTATGAAACAAATGAAGGCTGCGACTCTGGCAGTAGATGTATGGACATACAGGTTGAGGGCATCTTATTTGCAGAGAGCATGACTCTCTACCATAGTTCAGTGGAATGCGTGGCAAATGTAGCTGGATAGGAACATAGAGTGAGATTGATAAATTCTGGTAAGAGCCCAAAGGGTAGGGAAGTCAGAAATGGATGAGTGTCTTTGCTAAGAAACTTTCTCCAGTTGTAGTGGGCAGCAGTAGCACAAGACATAAGAGAACTGAATTGCTGTGTGATTGTTGAGAGCTGCTGGGTTAAGGATGGGTAGAATGAGAAGGGACTTGTTTAAGATAATGCAGCTGGCTAGGGACTGAGCCAGCACTGGGTCCTGTTTCACTCCCTGAGCATTCCAGGCACTGAAAGGGACCCTTAGTTAAATTGATGGCGATGATTACCTGTAAGTATGAGGTTATTCCAGTTTTTGGAGATTTAACATTTGAAAATTTTCTGAATTTGTGTTGTCAATGAAGCAAAAACAACAAAAAACCCCCAGAGGGATTGATCCATGATTTAAGAAGAACAAGGAGGGACAATTTTGGCTTATTTTCTCTCTGTGATTTCCCTGTTTGTTTGTTTTTTAAAATTTATATTTAAAAAATTTTAAATTTTAAATTACAGTTGACATACAATATTTTCTTAGTTTCAGGTATACAACCCCATTAGTAGACATTTATTTAACTTACAAAATGATCTCCTGATAAATCTAGAACCCATCTGACACCACGTATATTCATTAATATATTATTGACTATATTCCCTATAATGTACTTTACATCCCCATGACTATTCTGTCCCTACCAATTTGTACTTCTTAATCCCTTCATTTTTTTCTTCCATCAAAATATTCTCTGTGTCTATGAGTATATTTGTGTTCTACCTATTGGTTCATTTTGTTTTTAGATTCCACATATAAGGGAAATCATCTGCCATTTGTCTCTATCTGACTTCTTTCATTCAGCACAATACCCTCTATGTTCATCCATGTAGTTGCAGATAGCAAGATTTCATTCTTTCTTATGGCCAAATCACTTCCATTTTACAGGAAGTGGCGAAAGTAATTTTATAGTTGTTTGTATGGGAAATAATACACTAATTAATAAATAATAATACCAGAATAAACTCTGTGTTTCACATACTCACAACTGTAAACCTACTTTTGTCCCAACCTGTATATATGCATCACTTCTTCTTTATCCATTCATCTATTGATGGACACTTAGGTTGCTTCCACATCTTGACTATCTTATATAATGCTTATATAAACATATGGATGTATACAACCTTTTGATTTAGTGTTTTGGATTTTTTAAATAAATACCCAAAAGTGGAGTTGCTAAATCCTTCTTTGTTTTAAAGTCTATCTTGTCTGATATAAGTATTGCTACACCAGATTTTTTTTTTTTTTGGTTATTTCTATTTTCAATAAATATTTTTTTTCATTCTCTTGCTTTCAATATGTGTGTGTCTTTCAATCTGAAGTGAGTCTCTTGTAGACAGCATTTGTAAGGGTCTTCTTTTGTTGTCTATTCAGTCTCTGTATGTCTTTTGATTGGAGCATTTAATCCATTTTCATTTAAAGTAATTGTTAATAGATATGCATTTATTATCATTCTATTATTCATATATTTTTTTTTATTTTTCCTCTTCTTTTTCTTCTTAAAGAAGATCCTTCACCATTTCTTATAAAACTGGTTTGGTGGTGAAGAACTCTTTTAACTTTTTCTTATCTGGGAAGCTACTTATCTGTCCTTTGATTTTAAATGATAGCTTTGTTGGATAGAGTAATATTGGTTGTAGGTCCTTGCTTTTCATCACTTTGAATGATTCTTACCAGTCCCTTCTGGCCTACAAAGTTTCTATTGATAAATCAGCTGACAGTCTTATGGTTTATTTTCTATCTGTGATTTCCCTGTTTTATTTTAAATTTATATTTAAAAAGTTTAAATTACAGTTGACATACAATATTTTCTTAGTTTCAAGTATACAACTCTGCATCTAGTAAATTGTTTAACTCCATTTCATTTAGTTCTTTTTCTGGAGTTTTGTTCTGTTCTTTCATTTAGGACATGTTTCTTTCATTTGGGTAATGTGTCTTTTCATTTTGGCTTACTCTCTGTGTTTATTTCTATGTATTATGTAGAGCTATTACATTTCCTGGTCTTGATAGAATGGCCTTATGCAGTAGGTAGGGGACCAGGGGCCATGGCTGGAGGGGCCAGGCAGGGGCGTGGAGGATGGGCCGAGACCCGCCCCTGTGCCCACTGCAGCCTCCCAGCCCACAGTTCCTTTCAAGGTGAACAAATTCATGCACTGGGCCCCTAGTGTATATATAATGGACATGCATCTTTCTCAATAACTAGGAAGACTGACTGTTAGAATGCTAAGCCCATGTCTTCCAAATTGCAATGCAATTTTTTTACTCTCCTTTTATTGATAAGGAGGGTAGTTGGATATAACATTTACATTAATTCAGCTCATAAAACTTATGTTTAATTCCCACCAGTCAAGGTCTTTTGAGCATCAGTGTTGTCTTATATTTTCTAAAGGCTTTTGAAAGTCATAAAGTCAAATTAAGTTTTAAGTCCTGATAACTTTATTGCCTAAAAACAAAGCAGCACCAATTCTTCTTCTTCAGTTGGCAAGGATCTAAGCAAAGCAAAATTTATTCTACCAGGATCTTACCAGAGGGAGGAAGAGAAGAGGGAGAGACGGAGAGAGAGAATATCTAATTATTTTTTTGTGTGTGTGAGTGGGTAAAAGGGAAAAATATTAAATATTAAGAATTGCATTTTTGGCTGAAAAAAGAGAATCCAGTGTCATTTAATTTCTTATTTAAAATTGTGCTAGAAAACTAACATTTCCTTTATATGCTCAAATAAGCAAGAAAATCATGAGAGCTCAAAGAGAACAAGGGTCATGATGTCAGTCACTTGATAAGACTAGGGAGAAAAGCCAGGAACCAACATCTGGTATTTTTGTATCACAAAGTCTATTGCATGGATACCTGAAAATACCTATAGCTGATATAAATGGAACAGAGAGAACAGATAACTTCATCAAAGGAGAAACTCCAACACACTGAAACTCTTTGTAATACTGGTTGCCGGGCAATCAAGATTCTGTGGGGAATTTGCACACATCCTTTTCAATGGGGTGCTATTTTGAAGTACAATGTAACATCATGCATTTTCTAAGAGGATATAGTGTGATTATGAGAGAAACCTTCAAATATTAAAAACACTTCTATACTATAGAAAGCAGCTCAGCCTAAATTTACAGCAAAATAACAACTGAGGGTAACTGATTGGTAGCCTAGGGGATGAGTTATGTTTTCTAATCTGACTATGGGGCAAGTGCATTATTCATATATACTTTAAAAGTTTTTTTTAAAATATATTTTATTGATTTTTCACAGAGAGGAAGGGAGAGAGATAGAGAGTTAGAAACATCGATGAGAGAGAAACATCGATCAGCTGCCTCCTGCACATCTCCCACTGGGGATGTGCCCGCAACCCAGGTACATGTCCTTGACCGGAATCGAACCCGGGACCTTTCAGTCCGCAGGCCGACGCTCTATCCACTGAGCCAAACCAATTTTGGCATACTTTAAAAGTTTTTAAAAATGTGAACATTTTTGCTATGTAAACTTGAAATTTTTACATATAAATCTGACACTCACTAACACTATCCTAGGAAAAAGGTTGTGTGATCATTTAATAGTCATATTTTTATTGTTATTCTTATAGGAAACATTAGCAGGATTCTTTTTTGTCGTTGCTTTTGGCTTTTGATGCATTACAAGGTAAAGTATTCCTATAAAAAAAAAAAAAACAACTGCTCATCAGTTGTCATCTTGCTTTGTTACTGACTAGGATATAATCAGATTTGTAGGAAAAACACATCAGGACCTTAGGCAGTTCCTAGAGAGGTTGATTTGATGGGATATTAAAACATCTGTTGTCAATAACCACAAGCTTTTTTGGCACTACAGCCAATGCAAACTTGTTATTCAATGGTTATTAATATGACAGTTAATGCTTTGGTATGCTTCAAATTAAAGAAAATGCATCACTTAAATTCTGTAACCATTTTGTTTCCCCAGAGTTTGGCTCTTTAATATTTGTTGGTCTTACCCAATCACCAGTCATGTCAAGGGGAAAAATAAGTGTATTGGCAGGATTCAGGGAAAGATATACACGTATGACTTCTTAAATGCCCCAAATAAGAAAGGATTAGGCTACACATTATTCAAAAAATATTCCACCGATTGTTAGTGCTCAGCTCTTTGCTCACATTAGCACCCTTAATCAACCTCTTTTCCAAGGACAATAATCCTATCAACAGAATCTTGAAATGTAGGTCATTCTGGGTTTTGGAAAGAGAGCTCTGCTCTTACTTAAGAGGATATATAGATTTCCAGTGTTACAGACACCAATGTGCTGCCATGCGAACTGTTACAGTACATTCAGAGAAGTTTATAGAGTATTGTCTCACAACCTACAGTTGCTTGTGTTTAGAGACACAAGAAGGTATTGCTCAGAGAGAGAGAGATTACCTCTGGGCGAAAAGCTCCTATTTCTCTTAGTGTGGACAGTGAAGTGGAGTCAGGCCAGGACTTACGGTAGGTGAGTCAGCTTGAATCTTTCTTCCAAAATGACCCTTACTGTATCAGGTTTGAATTCATGGGAAAGGGGTTCTGTTCTAAAGATGTTGTTTTAAGGAAAAACTTCTTTCTCCCAGAAAAGTTCCCAGACAGACTCAGAGCACTGGAAATGACTCGTGAAAGGTGAGGGGAACTGCTGGAGCCCTTAGCTCTAAATGTCCCTCTAAGAGTTCTCTATCATCATCTCCTTCAATGGAAGGTTTCCAGGCTTCACAAGCCAGATTCACCATCAGCACAATCCACAGCACCTCACAGTGTACCCCGAGCAACAGCAGGGTCCCTTTCCCTCTTTCTTATAAAAGTGGACGAGCATAGATTTGAGAGTCAGCAGGACTCCTACTTTTCCATATTCTGGCTGTGTGTGCACTTTGGTAGGCTACACAACTTCAACAAAACAGTTTCCTTCTTGGTAGAATGTGGTTAATAATGATTTCTATTTCATAGTGTTATTGAAAAATCACAATACCTGCCAGACCAGAGGAAGCACTCATACAACAGTGTTAACTAGACAATTAAAGTTGTAACAAGAACCTTTAATCTGAATTAGGCAACAATAAGAAGGGAAGACCACTGGGCTCCATATTTTTCTTGATTCTATATCTCCAGGTGACTTGGGGCTTTATGCTGATGACAATAATTTATTTTTTCTAGGACCATTTACTTTTATAAGGAGACTAGTGGCCTGGTGCATGAAATTCGTGCAAGGGGGGGAAGAGGTTCCTTCAGCCCAGTCTGCACCCTCTCCAATTGGGGACCCCTTGGGAGATGTCCGACTGCAATCTGGAACCACTGGCTTCTAACTGCTCACCTGCCTGCCTGCCTGATCGCCCCTAACTGCCTCTGTCTGCCTGATCTCCCCTAACCTCTCTGCCTGCTTGCCTGATCTCACCCCCAACTGCCCTCCCCTGCCAGCCTGATCTCACCCCCCAATGGTCCTCCCCTGCCAGCCTGATCTCACTCCTAACTGCTCTCCCCTACTGGCCTGATGGCCCCTAACTGCCCCTGCCTACCTGATAGACCCTAACTGCCCTACCCTGTCGGCCTGATCTCACCTCCAAAAACCCTCCCCTGCCAGCCTGATTGCCCCTAACTGCCTCTGCCTCAACCCCGACCACCATGGCTTTGTCTGGAAGGAAGTCAGATGCCCAGAAGATGGCCAGTCTACCCAGTCTAATTAGCATATTACCCTTTTATTAGTATAGATAGGTTATATAGATAGGATTGCTTAAATAGGGGGTTGAAATTTGAATAACTCTTTTTCAGCAGGAGGAGATGCTCTTGGCAGACAGAAATACATAATCCCTATATCTGGACTGATAGCCAGCCACATGCACCATACTGCCAATCCCATCATTAAAAAATTGAACCACTTTCTTACACCTTAAGCCAAACAGCTGTTGCCCTTAAAACCCTTCCTCACCCCGCACCTTAGGTTCTGCCTTCACAGTTCACCCAGATTAGGTTCTGATTGGTTGGTTTCAATGCCAGTTAGTGTCAAAAGCTCCACCTCCTAGGAAGCCATTGGCTCCTCACACTTCACCCAGATTTGGTTCTGATTCGTCAGTTTCTATGCCAGTCAGCATCAAAATCTTCGCCTCCTAGGCAGCCATTGGCTCACCCAGATTTGGTACTGATTGGTTGGTTTCTATGCCAGTTAGGGTCTATGGGCCTATTTCCAGGCCTGATCAGAGAGGCAGGGCTGATCAGAAGTCCCAGGGAGGCCCTGAGAGAAATTGAGGTGTGGCTGCTGGCCAAGCCTGGAGAGAAAGATAGAGACAAGTGTTGATCAATAGCTGCCATGGAGGCTATGGATCAAACCCCGCTTCTCTCTGCAGGCCTCTCTCCAGGCCTGATCTGCAGCCCCCTGGGCAGTCAGTGCTGGGCCGCCATGCCCACGGCAACCCAGCACTGACTGCAGGACTGACTCTGGTGGGTCGAGCCTTCAGTCATTTTGGACTTTACGAACCCTGAGTTTTTATATATTAGGATGATTGTGGATGCTATACATTAAATAAAAGGAATGATTCTAAAGATGGAATATTAACCAGTAATATGCCTTATGTAGCACTATGAATATGAAATAGAATTCAAACATCATATATAAGCATTTTATATTTAGATATATATTATACTTATGTAAATATTTTATACAAAATGTATGTACAATATTTAAGTTCTTTGTCACCAGACTTTATGAATAGTTTTCACCTGAGCCCCAAATTTCACTAAAAATTACTTAGAGTAAAAACCATTACTTAAGATAGAGAGTCTTGAAAGATTACAGCTCAAAAGGAATATTATAATTTAACTGCCACAAACATTATATTAAAATTGTGGGCCAACCAAGGGTCAAAGAGATTGAGTGACCTATACTCAAGTTGATCCAAATATGTAATGAGAATTTTGTACCATTATCCTCTAGCCCAAGCTCTATATTCTTTCCTAATACAAATCTTGGGCTAGAGCATAATGCTATGCAAGATGATTGTATGCATTTTTTTTACATATGTGGACATAGTGCTTTTCATTACACATGTTTGATATTTAACTGTTTTCTACTGAATTAATATTGTTCTCTCTCTGATTTATCCTGTGCTTTCAGAAAAGCCCCTTGTAATATTTTTTCAGCCAAATCTCTTCTCCACATCCTTACTAATATGTCTGTTGTACCTGCAATTTAGGTCACCCTAGCCCCACCACTGCATCTCATCCTTATGTTCACTTTGCTAAGCATTGGTTGTGTTCACACATTCATCTGGTTGTCTTATAGACAAATGGCAGGATTGAACTATCCCACCCTTCAAGTCAAGTGTGAACAGCTCAGCTAATTTGCATTCAAGGAAATGTGAGTGGTGGATTTTAGAGTTAGCACCTGATTCATCACCTCCCTTCTTACTGTTTGCAATAGTCATGGACATATATTGAGATGAGGTCTCCATCATCATGGGTTTCTGAGTGACAACAATGAGCACAGCTCCTTTATAACTCCAAGTAGGACAAGTGTGAAATCAATGACCCTATGTTGCCACTTATTAGGACATATTGCGTGGTAGTAAAAATAATAATAGGAGATAATAAATGAAGAGATTTTTCTCTGCCAAATGTATAACAGGGAGAGTAAAGGAGAGCTATGATTTCTCATAGAAAACTTCATTGCAGAAATGGATTGCAATCTAGGCTCTGACATGTATATAAAATGGGGGAGTACAAAAGCATAAATGCCTTCTGATGTGACTGGAGGGATGGAGGTTCTCCTCAGCATCTCACAATTCCCTTCAGTCTAGAAGAGTTACAAAGGTGTCCAGTCATTTCAATATCCTTTACTAGTAGCTCTGTGCATGAAACCGTGCACCAGTAGGTTGCTGCAGCCCTCTTGTAGCTCTCTGCCCACTGCCTACCCTCCTATAGCTCCCCTCCATCCCCCTTCATAGCTGGTTGCCCTGCCCTCTCCTGTAGCTCTCCGCTTCCCACTTGCTGGCTGCCCTGCCCTGTCCTATAGCTCTCTGCTGCCCGCTTGTAGCCAGTAGGTCACTGCCTCCCTCCTGTAGCTCTCCACCTGCTGACCCACCCTCCTGTAGCTCCCTCAACCCCCTCCCCCCTCCTCTCCTCATAACTTGCTGCCTTGCCCCATCCTGTAGCTCTCTGCAGCCTGCTTGTACCTCACTGACGCACCCTCCAGCTGATCCGTGATCTGGCCATGAAGTGCTTGGTCATTATGCCTCAGGATGTAACGGCTAATTAGCATATTCCTCTCTTATTATATAGTATTTTAAACCTCTATCAAACACCAACACTGGTAGGAGATAATGTATTACTGTGCTTCAGAGAGGTGAGAAGTGATATATGGAACTGTCTCTTTTGTTCCAAATAACCATCTGGAAGAGATCCTGAAGAAGACTTTCTAGACAGTCTAAATTTCTTCACATACCAAAGATTCTGCCATCTTCTCTTTGTACGCTATATTAGTCTGTTTTCCCTGGAGCTGTATGGATTACAGTCATATGAAAATTTCTTAAATAATTTTTGATAGTGAGAATCACTCTCTAAAATATGATTATCTGTAATTAAATATTTTCTCAATCAACTACCATCACATTTTAAATACAGTCCTGAGAAAAATTTTGGTTTAACACTGAATAATTCAGCCACTTGAAGAGGAGCCACTGAAATGCAAAGTGTTGGCAGAACTCATTCCAACACAAGATCCAAAAGCAACCCAGAAAACAGATGGCCTCGGGATTAGCAAACTCTGCCAGTTTTCTGGGACACATTTAAATCTGGATAGTACATAATCTGATGTGTAAAGTAAAAATCTGACTCCAGGCCCAACTGTAGGCAAATTCCATAAAAAAAAATTAAAACTCATTCTGCTATATCTGCAGAAACAAACCTGCATGTATTTTAAGCTATTCTCATGCACACTGTTTAACTCAATTCAGTTCATGTTATTTTTGTAATGGAGTGAAAGGAAAACTGAGAAGGCAAGGCACCCAATTTATAACACTGGTTCTACTACTAATTCCTGTGTGATCTCAGGCTAGTCACTGCTCTTGTCTGAGCTAAAAGGTCCACCAAATGTTAACTTTCTATGAGTGTGCTAAATCTTTGATAAATGGAGAATTTATCTTCTTATTCTAACACTGGGTTGAGAATGCCTACAAACTACAATGGAAACCAGTGGGTCCTAAATTTTTACTGGTCTGTTAACAGGTGTGGATGAAGAATAATAAAAAGTAAAAACAAACAAGTAATAAAAAATAGCTTTTAGCTTCTTAGAGACATTTTTACTGTTTTATAATTAACTAGAGGCCTGATGAACGAAATTTGTGCAAGAGTAGGCCTCCCATCCCCTGGCTGCCAGCACTGGCTTCCCTGTGGCACCGGAGACCTGGGCTTCCCTCGCAGCCCTGGCTTCATCCAGAAGGTCACCTGGAAGGACGTCCAGTCTAATTAGCATATTATACTTTTATTATTATAGATTTGCAATAGTTTTGTATATACGCATATTAAAGTATATGTTTGAATTCTTAATGTAGACAAATAAGGTTGTTGCTTCTTTAATTTACTACATAAAAACAAAAATTGGCATATTTTGGGGGGTACAGGATACATTTTTATTTTGCAACTACAATACTAACATAATTATCATAGAAAAATAAAAGGCTACAGAAAATAAAAGTATTTTATTGCCATCCTTGTATATATTTACCTGGAGTCTTTAAGATATGTATGTACCCTGAGCGGGTACATGCACCTCTACTATGTCGAGGTTATATATTTTGCATGTGCACACACACACACACACACACACACCATTTTTCTGTTGGTAAAAAATTAAATTTTTTCTTTCATTTAATTTGAAACTTGCCTTTTCTTTTAATACACTCTTTTATTGAACCAACAAATTGCATAAAAACTGAACTTATATTTTTGCTAATATTTTCAAGTCCTGTGCTGCATAAAAGCAGAGATATTATCCAGCTTGTCCTCCATTGTATTCTTTAAACTCATTAAAACCATAGTCATTTAATCAAAAAAATTTACTAAATAAATATAGGAAAGTAAGAAATTGAAAAATGCACTTATAACTCAGACATTTGTCAAAATTAGGAATAGAGTTTTACAGAGGTGCTTTAAAGCCACTGAATGTCTCAATTGTGCTTTGACTGATATGATTCCTGTAAGTGTATCCAATATAGAAAATAATGAAGGCAAGACACCCACCCAGGTGTCAGTACGGGATTATAACTTTCCTCAAATAAAAGAAATATAAATATGAAATAAGAATTAAAGTAAGTAGGACAGAAAAAACAAGAAAATTAGACCATCTTCTGTGAGTTTATATTACACTACCGCTCCAAGCAAAGATGTTAATGTGTGTGTATGTGTGTGCGCGTGCACACAAATGTCTGCGTTTCTGCCTGGCTAGTATCAAACCCAAATATTAAAACAAAAATCTCAGTCTTCAATTTAAGGAATATTTACCTAGGTTTTCAAAATAAAAGTAAATATCTTAGGCCACTAAATCTGTACATTCGGTATAAAAATATTACATCATGAAATGCTGTCAAAATAAAATGGCAGTTTGATGTACTAAGCAGTTTTCTGTATTGCTTCAGGAGAATGATAAGAAAAGTAATATGGTGCATTGATACTTATAACCTATTGAAACTTGAAATCTAAATTTTCAGCTCAATTTGAGATCTTAGTTTAAGATAAATAATTTTAAAGAAAAGTAAAACAGCAACTCCCCCCCCAACCCCCCCCAGAAGAGCAAATACATGGTGTAAAAGTTGGTGAAAGAAGCATGGACTTGAGAATGTAACGGGAAAATAGATTTATGGAATACACTAAAGAAATTTACAATAACCCTTTACAACTTAATTATACTAAAGATAAAATTAGAGCTACATTTTCCCCTATGAAACAGCTTCAATTTATAAATAGTGTTACAGAATTTTATGTATCCCGTGATAGATTTACTTGCAATACATTTTCCATAATGAAATGTTTTAAATAATTCTCTCTTTTTGTTTTACTTTTTTAAAAAAATGTATTTTAAGCTATTCTCAGAGTATTACAGATGTCCTATTTTCCCCCATTGTCCCCTTCTAGCCTGCCCCACCTTTGCCCCAGGCCTTCACTGCACTATTATCTGTGTCCATAATGACTCTCTATTTAAAAAAGCCAGAAAGACTTCTAATGTATCCTAAAACAATACTACTAGTAATATAATATTTTAACTAAAATTTACTCTGCACTTATACATTATTTAGGAATCCATTCTAAACTCCACTTGGAATTCTAGAAAAGCCTGTCTTTATGCAACAGAAATAAGGATGCTGTAATGCAAAGCTGTCCAGTAGAACTTTGATGTTGACATAAGTGTCTTATAAGACTCACTTGTGCCTGGCTATTGAGCACTTGGAATGTGGTTAGTGGCTACCCATATTGGACAGCACATGGATAACTCATGTTTTTAAAGCTTTGTTACAAACTGCATGTTGGAGAGTAGGGTAGAGGGGTAGATGAGTCTCATTGGCTCACCATGGTGATGAGATCACTAGTAGGCTTTTAGGCCACTTACAAACTCACTGTTCATGATCAGATCATTACTGTCACACCAGTTCCCTTTCTGTCCTGAATTCTCCTTTTCCCACCACTGAAGAAGACCTACTCTACCTTCAGGATCCATCTCAAATGTTTCCTTGGAATGTTCCACTTGACTAAATTTGAGGTATCAAAATTAGATCCTTGCCTCAAGGAGTTTATAATAGAGATAGAATTAGACATAGACATAGATATAAATATATAAATACTTCCCCCTTTTCAATCTGTAATCTGCTGGTAGATATTTTAAAGGACTTACTCCTAAGGTTATAAAGTGAGCTATACATATGAAACCCTATAAGAAAGAATGCAAAACTCCATGTCTGCTAAGAATAATTTAAAATATGTAAAAAATTCTAATTAAATGTTGGTTAATTTTCCTTTTTGAATACAAACAACTCTCTGAGTAAATCATCTTATTTTTACCTAACTGGACTGAAAATTTAGTATATTAAAAATGTTTGCCTTACCACACTTTCATTCTTTTCTAGGTTTATATTATTAATTCTTCTGAAATTTAATATAATTTATTGAATTTATCCTTGTAGATTGAATAGGTGTTATCTGTGGAGTGAAGAAGATCTGAATACATACTGTTTCAATGTCAGCTATACTATGACATCAAGGTTAGAGTGTACACAGGACTGGGACATAAGGGAGAAATGTGATTACCCATTGCAAGATGGTTTACAAGCTTCTAACACTCCTTGTATTATTTATATGATATTTCACTTATGAGAACAAATTTTCAGTAGGTAATTAACTATGTGAAATCCACACTAAGGATTCAGATAATAAAATATTAACATAAACCATAAATTATTAATATGGCATGCATATTATGTGAGTGAGTTCTGAGAATAAGGATATGTATTTACTAATTTCCCTTGGATATTAATGTGCAAAAGAACAACCAGCTCTAACCTTGCTTCACATAGGCCTACCTCCTGGGAGGAATTTGATTAATGGGAGCAGTTATGAAAGGTATTATGCTTTGATTAATGTACTTTAATATTCCTAAAAAAATCAAAGGGGATCATTTTTGCACATTCAACAATAAAATGATTAAATTCCCTGAAATGTCTCATTCTCCTAGTCTTGGTGCAAACATTTCTGTAATTATAACCTGGGAGAAGAATTTACATTTGAGTAAAGCTTCACTAGTTGGTAACTACATTATTTTTAAATAGGTTTCAATAATATAATATGTCATTTTGTAGAACGATGCCTTTATTAAACAAAACAAAGAACAGTTTCAATATCTCTAGCAGGAGAGCATATTTAATTGTAATTATTTCATATTTCCCCTCTGTCCCTATCTTTATGTCAGTAGGCTGGTATTGCACTCTCTCTGGAGTTGATTTGACTCTTGAAAAATTATTTGTCCAAAAGTTAAGCTTAAGAAGATGTTCTCATTGTCCAAAACCAATTTTCTCAATTCTGCCAGTCAACTTTACCCTACTATATGGCTTGGATTGCATTTTCCCTCTGATGAACCGATCAAAAAACGTGTTCCACTGCTCACTAATTATGCTCACTTGTTTATTTAATAGATATTAATTGAGTCCATATTATATGCCAGAAACAATAAGTGTTGGTGTATAGTAGTTTGAGGAAAAGAATGATAGGATTAATTTAGATTGGTGAGGGGTTTATTATAGAAGACTATTCTAAGGAAATGATGTATGAGCTGAGATACAAAAAAAGACGAAGGCCTACTCAGAAGTTATACAGCAAATTTGATGCTAATGTATCTTTAATAATGAACTCAGATTATTTTCCATTATAGTTTATTTATTAATGTATGCCTTTCCTATATAAAAATATAAAAATATATAAAAAGAGATATTACTAATTTTTTAAATTTCTGGAATATTAAGCATATTAATTAATTAACCTGTACATTCATGTAGTTATTCATTAAATAAAAGTTTATTGAGCACCTGTTATGTGCTAGAGAATAAATAAAGCATAGTTGACTTAAGGACTTAATGATGAAAAGTCATAGACTTTACCTGCAGAAATTTCTGCATGTGTATACATACATGTATATGTGTACAATGCTTGTGGACATCATGCATTTGTACTACATGTGCATACAAATCTACTTATATATGTATTCAACTACAGCAGTATAAGCCAGCTGTAATAAGAGTATTCAGTGGAATAAGAATGCATTGTGGAAAAAGGTGACTAGACCATTCTGACAGACTGCTGAAGTTTTCTCAGAAAAGGTGGCATCTAGCTAGTTAGTGCTAAAAGAATGAGGAAGATTTTTATCAGTTGGAGAAAAGGGAAACGAAAGATGGAGTAAGAGGAAAGCCATTCCTGGAAGATAAATCCAACACACACTCACACACACACACACACACACACACACACACAAAAGCATAGTAACAAAGGAGTGAGTGGTTTGGAATAAAGAATTTTAACTGCATAGAGGTCATACAGAGTTTGTCCTCAGACTTGCTAGTGACTTAATGTTAAGTGATCAGAACAGTTATCTGATTTTTAATTTCATGGATTAAGAGAAAATGGGATAGGAAGGAAGTCTTCTAAGACTCACAACACAAATGAATAAGGATTTGAGATTTGCTAACAACTTGCTTTTTAACTTGTTTCTCTATAGTTTTTAATAGCACCTCTGGGACACTGACAACACCCATGGCAACTTATTAGTGTTTCCAGGTTAACTCTCCTTGTTTTACGAGTGCTGTTGAATATACAAATATGTGAAATCCAGGTCTAGGAAAGATTTCAGTCCATTTCTGATATTTCAATGCTTCATATAGGTCTCTTGTCTCTCTGGGTTTGAGTTAGATTATACCATTATTTTTTAAAGATACTTTGGTGTCTTTAGTATGGCATATATAGTTTGTGACTATAACTTTACTTCAGTTGTGCTGCTTTTTCATATTTCTGTATGATGCACTAGTAAACACATACTTATCTTTCTCTTAGAGATGCTGTGGTAATAAAGAAGAATGGGGAATGAATGAATGAAATAGTCCTTGAATGGCTGGTAAGAGAGTAAGGCACTAATACAGGTTGTTGTCTGTTGCTCTCGACTAATTAGATTTAAAGCACTCAAATATCTAAACATCTCTAACTTTTGAGGATTTATACTTTATCCTTTTTAGGTTTTTTTTTACTTAGCAGAAGGCTTAAGACAGTTCATGGAGCAAAAAAGCTAAAGTAGCCACTTAAAACCAGTTGTAATTTTAAACCGATATGTCTGCTCTGATGTCTGGGGAAATTGACTCCTTCTCCTTAACAATGTTGAGATGGTTTAAAGTGTAATTTTAGAAATTATCTTTCATGAAGATTAACATATTACTTCACCTTCTTCAGTGTGTTCATCATGATTTATCTCTGTCTGAGTGATTCAATATTCATTTTGTATTTGGATCAAGGGTGGTATACCTTTAAAAGCTAATTACCATTTTTATTTATATTCTTTCTTCCTTGGAGCCAATGTACTTAAAATTTCCATGAGATACATAAAATTTTAGAATGTGAGTATAAATTTAATGACACATTTTCCCCATTTGTGTCTTAAGGATTGAATTGCTGCACTTTAATGTCACAAGTGTAAAATTTTAGTTAAAATTCAGCTACTTGTTTGACTTACATAATTTTTTTTTTTTGCGGGGGCAAAAGGAAATGAGATCTTGTTGATTAATGCACAAAGTGACGGTGACTGATGCAAAATTATCTGTATTTCTTTCAACTCTAAGAATTTTTTATTAAATATGAGTGGTTATTTTGATTGTAGAGATGGGGCAAAATGTAAGTATAGTGTGAACACAAATATCAAAGGAGAAAGATAAACAGTAAGGAGGACTGTCAATGCTGTAGCTGTAGGGAGACAAAACACAGAGCCATTTATATGAAGGGAAGCAGAGAAATAATCATGTAAAGGGTCAATGCAGGTGAAGTAAGGAGTGAAAAGTCTGTAATGAGTGAAAACAGAAAAGGATTAGTCATCATTCTGATTCAGGGCAGCCTTGTGGTCAGTGATGTTTTGTGCTGAGGAAGATGAGGACCGGTGAGTTAAACTCATATGAAAATGACTCACATGATGTACATATCTCATTATGTAAAAATTTGTTTATGGAAAAGAGGTTTTGTTTTCATTAACTATTGATAGAAAACAATTAGTGATATTAGAAAACTCCTATTTAAGCATTTTAAAAATAATTATAAACTTCTTGGTACCTTAATTTTGCTATCTCTAGATGAATTAGCCAATGGGATTAAAGGCATAACAAAGAAAGATGAAATGTTACATATTGTAATAAGAGAGCACAGCCTGCACCGTGTTACCAACATGTGCCGATGAAGTTGAAATTTTAGAGTAGAAGTGAGCAAAGAGTTTTCTAGAAAGAACACATGAGCAAGAGTTGTGGATGTGCAATGCTTGGCCAGGGAATTGCAAATAACATAATATAGCATGAAAAGTCCAATAACCATGAGATAACCAAACAACTATGTTCCTCCTATTTTCAAACATGTCAAACAAAGAGGGAAATATATTTTGACAGAACTGCTTCAAAAAGTTTCAAAAATACGTTGGTATTTAAAGGTAAATCCTTAGCTTTCTGGAAAATGATAATACTTGGCATTTTATGAAGCACTTTTATGTGCTTGTTTTTTGTTAATGTATGTCTTTGCTACATAAAACAGATCCTGTGCTGAAGGATCTAGATAGACGAAATTTTCTTGTAAATGAAAACAAACTGAGCTAACGCTGGGCCCCATAGGAAATACATTGCATTGAATTTTTGTCCAAGTCCTGCACTATCAGTATGGCCACAGAGGATGTATATATGACATGCCCAGTTAACATCAGGAAAGGCATTTGACAGAACTGCATTATGTCACCATATCTGTGATATATGTAGTCTGTGATAGTGAAACAGAATTTAAATGGAAGAAACTGAATGTCACCATTTTGTCTCGAAGAGTAACTTGCAAAGTGCACATAGGGAACATGATAAAAATTTTAAAGCCTTGTTTATTAAAAAGAAAGATGATAGCCTGTTTTAGTGGGGGTGGGGATTGGGAGTGGGAATAGATTAACCAAAGAAATTATATGCAAATATGCATAATCCATGGACACAGACAATAGTGTGGTGAAGTCCTGGGTGGGGCAGGTACAGGTTAGAGGGGGTCAATGGGGGAAAAAAAGGGACATCTGTAATCCTTTCAACAATAAAGATAAACTTTAAAAAATTGTATTAATGCTACAATAATTTGTAACAGCCACAAATTAATGTAGCATTAATATTAATGTTAATATTGTAATGACATTATACTCATATGAATAATAAAACTATTTTAAAAGGTGACTATTAAATTATGTAAAATGTTTGGCGTTCCATATAAATGAAAATTACTGAGAAAAGTCTGCAAGATTACTCTACATATGAGTGATGTATTGATTAATTAAATGTCTGTTTTCCTCTAAATTTTAAAATACTAATTCAAAAAAGATTGCACTTTGCAAAGAGCATTTTACATACTATTTTAATGTAATGGCCAGCATGTACTATAAAAAAGAAAATAATATCATCATTAGTAAACTAATCCTCTGTTCTAATTTCTATAAGGCAGACATCTAGTCACATATATATTTGACCAAGTATTTTGCATTTCTTTTTTGTTTTGCATTATCTTCACAATTAAACAAACATAGATCCTATGTTACCCACCAATATTAATTCTCTTAATCACTAAAACAAACTGTTTTTTTTTAGAGAGGGCAGAGGAGAGAGAGAGAGAAAAACACCTAGGTATGTGCCTGACAGGAATTGAACCAAAGAACTTCCAGTGCATGGGAGGATGCTCCAACCAACTGAGCCACACTGGCCAGGGTTAAATCATACAGTTAAGGGCTTACTTTGTCTTGTGTATCTCCAGGAGGGTGAGGCAGCAAAGGTATAAATGTTTTGACATAGGAATGAGCTTGGTGGATTGAGAAACAGAAGGAAGGAAATACTGACTGTAGGAATTAATGAATGAATAATGAAATGATCATATTCTAGTGCATTGGTGTATGTCTTGGAAAGCCAAGGAAAATATTTAAAAATGAAGGTATTTATTTCAAATGGAACATAAAAATCATGTAATATTACAGTAATCTGCAATCAAACTTTGCTGTCACTTCTGCATCTTAATTAGATTTCCTATATTACCAATTACCTACCAATGCTCAAGCTGTTAAATGTTTTAATTCTTATGGAATATTTCACGGAAGTATTTGATGCTGCTGATTCCTCCCTCCATGAAAATTTTCTTCCCAAGGTTGCATCAATGGTACTAAAAGTTTCTCCTTTCTTCTCTGGCTACAGCTTTAGAGTTCTTCTTTCTTGGTTCATATTGTAAACGTTAATGCAATTCAATGTTCCAACCTCAGCTTTCCTCTCTCATGCCACATAGCCCTTGTACAATCCCACACAATCCGATGGTTTTAATTACCCTCAATATGTTGCCCTATAGATTAAATGCACGACAATTTATTGAAATCTAGATAGATTTCTCTAATCATCTAGTGGACAGTTACACTTGAATAATGTTGAGAGCATCTCAAGTTAAACATATGCAAAATTGAATATATATATATATATTGAATATACATATCTATACTAATAAAAGGGTAATATGCTAATTAGACCGGGAGACCTTCTGGACATCTTTCCAGACAAAGCCATGGTGGCAGGGCCAAGGCAGAGGCGATTAGGGGTGATCAGACCTGCAGTTGGGGTGAGCTGGACAGCAGGGGGGGCAGTTGGGGGCGATCAGGCCGGCAGGGTGGGGCAGTTGGGGGTGAGCAGGCCAGCGGGGGGGGGGGGGCAGTTAGGGGTGATCAGGCTGGCAGGCAGAGTGGTTAGGGGCGATCAAGGAGGCAGGCAGGTGAGCAGTTAGGAGCCAGTGGTCCTGGATTGCGAGAGGGATGTCTGACTGCCGGTTTAGGCCCGATCCCACCAGAATTGGGCCTAAACAGGCAGTCAGACAACCCCAAGGGGTTCCAGATTGGAGAGGGTGCAGGCCAGGCTGAGAGACACCCTCTCCTGTGCATGGATTTCATGCACCAGCCACTAATATATATATATATATATATATATATATATATATATATATACTCTCCAAAGCTGTTTTTTCTCCTATATTTCAGAGATCACTGATTCATTTCTTTGTATTGTTCCCCAAATACAGTCACTTATGAATTTCTGTCCTCTACCTAGAACACCTATTCTTTATTTATGCTCTCTATCCCTATCCTTAATAGCCAACCTCAAGACAATATCATCATAGTCCTGTGTTGTGGACTGAATGCTTGAGTGCTCCCCCCCCAAATTCATAAATTGAGCCCTAACTACCAATGCAATGTTTTTGTAGGTGAGGCCTTTGGGTAATAATTAGGCTTAGATGAAGTTATGAGGATGAATCCTCCTAGTGGTATCAGTGCCTTGTACATGAGGAAGAGACATCAGAGCATTCTCTCTCCTATGAGAGGATATAACAAGAAGATATGGTTCACTTGAAAGCCAGAAAGTGAGACCTCAGTGGAACCCAACTATCCTGGCACTCTGGCTTTGGACTTCACAACCTCCAGAATAGTGAGAAATAAAACTCTGTAGTTTAAGCCACCCAAGAGAAACATAGAATGGGAGAGAGACACATTGATTGGTTGCCTCCTGCCTGCTCCCAACCAGGGGAGTGCGGAGCAAGGGGCTGGAGCCTGCAACCGAGGTACATGCCCGTGATTGGGAATCAAACCTAAGATCATTTGGTCCTTGGATCGATGCTCTAACCACTGAGAAAAATCAACCAGGGCTGCATTTATAGTTTTACCAGTAAAGGCAATATGGTTATAAGATTTAATACAAATGAAACAATAGCAAACACTTTTATAGTCCTTATCTACACCATATATCCTTTTAAAGACTATCAATTTATTAACCTCATTTAATCCTCATAAAGTCCTACAGAGGTGGGATTACAAATGCTATTTAAGAATGGGAAAATTAAGGCACATAGGGGCTGCGAAAGTCGTGCAAGTTCACACAGTGAGAAAGCCGCTTAGGCAGAGTTTTCTTATTTGTACTCTGACCCACTTCAGGGCTTTGGCATCAACCAAACCAAGTTTTAAAGGCCAATTTATCTCTACTCAGTGGTAACATTGGAGAAATTAGTAATAAACTCTGTTCCCATTTTTTTCAACTGAAAAGACATTATAATTACATTTTCAGAGGACTGTTGTGAGGAGAACTTGAGATAATGTTCTTAAGTACAGGTCACATTAGTTAGCACCCAATAAATATTCATAAGTACTAGGTATCATTACTGTTGTCATGATGGTAACATCATTATTCCTTTAAATTCTCTGGTTGAGTAGGGTATTTAACACCTATGGAACTTTACAAATGCTCTCCCCCTTGCCAATAATTTTCATTTTTTCCTTTTTATCAATTTAATTTTCATCAACTTCCTTCTTTTGCATGGTAACTCTTCTTTGTTCTCAGATCTCAGTCTAGTCATCACTTATTTATTCTGAGAAACCATTTATGATTCCTCAAGTCTGGGACAGTAGCTCTCTACATTAATAGAATCATGTGTTATTCACATTTACTCTCCTTTACTATAAATACCTGTTTTTTATTCTTTGCCTGAATTCCCAATTACTAAAAGGTGTGTGTGTGTGTGTGTGTGTGTTGGGGGCGGGGTTGTTGTTTGTTTGTTTGTTTTTAGGATTGCTTCTTGTTTCACTCTAGTTTTTGAAAACTGTTTGAAATACAATAGTTCTGGTAAATATTTTATATGGGATAAATGTAGAATGTGGAATAAATAAATTACTTGGAGTGACCTACCTTAGAGATTACCTTTTATTTTTTATTTCAGAGAGGAAGGGAGAGGAAGAGAGAAATAGAAACACCAATGATGAGAGAGAATCATTGATTAGCTGCCTCCTGCATGACCCCTACGGGGGATCGAGCCTCCAACCAGGCCGTGTGCCATTGACCGGAATCAAACCAGGAACCTTTCAGTCTGCAGGCTGACGCTCTATCTACTGGGCCAAACCAGCTAGGGCGAGACTACCTTTAAACTGTCCTGCATTTTACACATTTGACTAAAAATAATCTAATGGAGTCTAAAAGAATCTAAAATGGATTCGAAACAAAAATTCACAGAGGTTAGCAATGAATTAAAAAATTCACTTTTGATCTTTATATTATTACTTCCATGGCCATCAGAGGAGCATGGACAAGCTGCCCAAGAACTATCAGGGAAATTATATCAATCTACATGAAAAATAAAAAAGAAGAAAGAGATAGCAACATCAAAGTCTATTCCATAAAAAGTAGGAGAAACCCTTCAAAGAGTTGTTATACTCCCAAAATATAGATCTACCATGGCCCACACACTTTCAAGCTTTTAATATATATTTTTTGTTTTCTTTTAGTCTGACTGATTAAACTAAAAATGAAATATGTAGTAGAATATTTAAGAAGCAATTTTAAATGTCACAATTTATTTTCAGTTCCTTAAGCCTTTATTAATCTTGGTTTCCAAAGCCCTTTCCTTCATTCACAAGCTATGAAATTTCCTTTAAGACTTGTTTAATGGTAGCATCAAGTTAGTTCTCCATGTAATAGGATTGGCTGTTTCTATGTGCTAAGGACTTCCTTCCATCCTCTGATCCAGCTGCCTGGCCTTGTGCACTTCTCATTTCTACTCTCTATTGCCTCAGTTCCTCAAGGGGGGAAAATATCTGCCTACCTCCTAGAGGTGTTGCAAGGATTAATAAATTGCAAAGCACACTGAACAATCTGGATAAAATATCCTCTGACAGACTGAAGCATTACCATGACCACAGTATCACTTCCAGATGCTGCAGCTCCAAGGACAAGAGAGCAGGTCTGGAAATCTCATCCAAGCCTCCCACATGGAGGGTTATTGCCAGGCCAAAGACTTACATTTTGATATTTAAATTATCAGTGGTTTTATATCAAAGCCATCTTGCTGAGAGAGATTTTGTCTGGACACATAAAGCGCCTGAATTGGCACAACAAAAGGCAACAGCCCTGAATCATTAAGACTTTCTAACCACAAGCAACACTATTCCCAGGAAAGGGTTTATCTCGATTAGAAATCAAAGAGAACTTCCCTTTCCGTTTAAACAGATAACTCAAAATTACAAATGGCCAGTTTCAGGAGACTGGCTCTGCATGCAGTTAAATGGGTCACAAATTCCTTGAAATCTGAGAAGTCTCATTGAAGGGATATTGAAGTTGGGTTAGGGCTCCCAAGTGAATCTTAGCAGGAGTTTTGTCTGGAAATCTTGATTTTAGATGTGAGCAGACTTATTGTTTCAAGGAATTCAATTTAACCCAAATATAGAAACGTATATGGTAAATGCCTTGAATATCAGTGAAGTTGGTGAATCCCAAAATATGTGGTTCCCTTATATCTGCACCTCAGTGTCTGTAACAGTTCAGCTTTGGTTGTTGTTGAATCGGGTTTTATTGGACCACAAGTGCAGAGAGTTGGTGCAATCATACCTCATTGTCACTGGCACAATACATCATTGGAAGTGTGAAGCCCATCTTTTGTTTGGCTTATTGGTTTCTTTTCTTTCTGTTTATTTGTTTATTTACTTATATCCATTCCCCAGTCCCCTTTGTCATATCCCTCTCCTCACCTAGGCATGTGTTTAATGGGTATCCTTTTATTTTAATGTGCTCTCATAAAATATTGATATTATATGCATATATTTTAATAAACAAATAATATATGATATAAATGTTTTCCTTATTCTTTTTAATTCAACATTACGTTTTAAAAATCTATTCCTATTGCTGTATGGATATCTAGTAGTTGCTAATAACTCTTGTATAGTATTTTTATGCTGTTTTTTAAAATATATATGCCCTGCATCCTTTACCTACTTATCTCCCAGTGATAGGCACTTAGATGGACTCTTGCTAGCACAAATAATACCATGAAGAACATTCCTATGTGTGTCCCAACATAGCATGCATGCAAATTCTCCAGGATATGTTTCGTGGTGGGTTGTGGAGACTTATAGGTATGTGGACTTAATTGGATTAAAACTGCCCCACAAATTGCTTTTCAGGATCACTGCACCATTCTACACTCTGCAGGAGGTTTCCTATTTCCCCCATACTCCTTCCAACACTTGGCATTATCTGGCTTCTTAAATTTTGCTAATCTCATGGGTATAAAGTGATATATAATTGTTGTTTTAATTAGCACATCTCTAATTCCTAATGGGTTTGAGGATATTTCATCTTTGTTAGTCATTTGGGTTTTCTACACTGCAAATTGCTTTTTTATAACTTTGCCCATATTTTTCTTGTAGTCCCTGCCCTTTTGTCTTTTCTAAGTTGGAGAAATTACTTTTCTATTGTAGATATAAATACCTTGTGGCTTTTTGACTTTCTACGTGTGCCTATGTGCAGTCTTTCATCTGTCTCTTAACTTCCCCCATGGATTCCTTCCCCGAACAGAAACTTTAGGCTACAGTAATTGTTTTCAAACAGCAGATAGACTCATTAGATAAGAAAATAGAAGGACTTATGTTTGCAGATGACTCTTCTCTGGGACATACCTTCAGGAGTGTATATATCATTTAAAGAGGGAAATGAAAGTATGACAGGTTGACAATTATCTTAAAGATGGCTGAGATGATTTTGTCTTTTTAGGTAATAAAAATCGAAGTTAGTGCCAAATTATACTGCTATTCACTGGATAGAACATTTAAATAAAATATTAATAATTAGCCAAATACAAATATCCATCTAACTTAGAGAATGACTTTTATAAATCAAATATTTTCAGTAATTAATGAAAAGAACTAAAATACTTTTAGAAAAATTTTCAGTATGAATACCCTTGCTTACATATTCAAAATGAAGTAAAATGGCACATACACACACAATCAATGAGATTTTACATTTTGAGAACTTATGAAAATTAATATTTCACCCCATAAAAATTCTGCATGAAAACATTATTTTTATGCCACGCTCTCTATCCATCATAAAGAATTTAAAGAACAAAATTCCATAGAAAAAAATTCTGATGAGAATATTGAGTAAGATTTTCATGAGGAGACACAGAATTCTGTTTTTAACATTCATTAAGCTTTAATGTGACCTAAAGTCAAGATTTTCAAGCACTGACCATAGATCCTCAGGTGAATGTACTATTAATTTGTTGCCTGAAAGGATGGTGGGCTTTTTGACACTATTTAATGAAAGAACTTTATTTTAATTAAATCTATTGGGGTAACTGGTTAATAACATTACATAATTTTCAGGTGCATATGATTCTTGATTGACATCTGGGTACCGTGTTGTGTGTTCCCCACCTGAGGTCTAGTTTCCTGCTGTTACCATATGTATGACCTTCCTCTCCCCCGGAAAAGTTTTCAATTTACATTGGTCTCTTCAAGTTTTATGATTATAGATGAATCTAGATGATAGAAAGTAGACACTTCATTCATCAATAACTTCTGTTTGTCACAGACCATTGCCATCGTATCAGGAGCCAGCATTTTGTAGAAGCATTTGTAAACAGGGCCTCAAAATGCTGCCTTCAATTGCTGTCCCTCAAAGTCCTGTCTGCTTCTTAATTTACCCACCATTGTGACAATATACTGTCAGTTTCTTAAAGTTCAGTCTCCTCTGTCTTATGTTTCTCCAAATCCAGCACAATATAAAAGGGCTTTTCCTCTTAATATATTCCAGATTGTTGTATCCCTGTGGCCATAGACTCTGTAATCTGTTTTGGACTGTATTGGTGAGAAGCAGACATTTTAGAAATAAAAGAACCAATGTCATATTTGTAAAACTTTTACCTCACTTCTATATTTTTAAAAAGTTTCTTGGTTGCTATTATTTCTTTCCACCTTTGTGTTGTTACTCCACCCATCAAAGATGCATCTTTGATCAGTAATTCACTTGCTCTACCCCCTACATTCTGTGCATTGTGGGTAAAGCTATGAACCTGCCCTGACCAGACAGCATGAAACATGAGACTAAGTAGTTCTTTTACACTAACCAGTTAGACCAGACATCCAACTAGCCCTATTCTGATTCTATATTCATTCTATTACCTTCAGGTTATCAATTTTCATTTTGGAAATGTCACATGAAAAGATGATATATAAGACTCAATTGTGTCCTCTCATTATCCCCTGACAGTTAGTTTTTGTTAAAAATTAAAACATCATTCAATTTTTTTTCTTTGGCTAATTTCTTAAAATCACATTTGAGTCCAGTGAAAAAGTTGGATTCAGTCTTGAACTCTGAGAAGACAACAATTTACTAACACTTGTATGCTTGCATCACTAGCTAATTGATACCATATATGACAGCTATCTTGTTAAGATATGGTGACCAAAAATCAAAACACACTAAACATGCTTATTTTATCCACAGTTTTCCACAGTAACTGGCAGGAAGGTTTTGGATGCAGATCTATTTGCCAAAGTTCTTCATGCTTCTCAATGCATATGCTAATGGTACACACAGGAACACTTGACTAGCTTTCCCTGAGAGAATCAGAAAATACTGCATAGAAATATCTTATTTTTCACCTATTCTTTGAAAGACCAGAGAAGTTGGTCAGAAAAAATAAATACCTCAGGGAGAATGGAAATTTTAAAGGACATGGAAAGTTTGGGAAATTGTAAAAAGTTAAATGTGAGTGAGGGTCTAGAGAAAAGGGGGAGATATAGTCCTGAATTGTAGGCTGTGGCCAGATCAATGAATTTGTATATCAAGCTAAGGCATCTAAACTTAATCCAGTATTCAATAAGAAGCAGAAGGCAGAGAAGATAACACTTAAATTTGTTATTATTTTACAACATTACATAACCATGGTGAGGATGAGTTGGAGGAGAAGAACTGGAGGTAGCACCATCAACTGAGAAGACGCAGCAAAGATTAGCATCATGGATGCTGGCCTGGATTACAGTTTGGCAGTAGGCCTAAAAAAAGGTCAGAATTCAAATCCGTTTCCTTGGTAGGCACAACTGTTAATTTATAATCATAGAGTCAGCAATTTTCAAGATGGAATGAAAGTTAGAGATGATCAGGCCCCAAGTGATTTGGTTAGGGAATTGTGAAGATAAAACTCTAAGCCCAGCAAATTTCACTTATTTACATTAATAAAAGACAAAGATGCTAATTGACTGTACCTTCGCTATGCCCACCAACCAATCAGAAGAGTATGCAAATTAACCCAACAAAGATGGCGGTTAATTTGCATACACAGGTGCCCAGTGAAGTCTGAAGACAGTGTAGAAGGAAGCCAAGCACTGCAGAAGGGAGCCAAGCAGCGAAGAAGGGAACGGATTGGAGGTAGCAGAGACGGGAGCAGAGCTTAGGCAGTGGACACGGGAGGGAGTGAAGTGGCAGAGAAGGGAGGGAGCCGAAGGCGAAGCAGCGAAGGGAGGGAGCGAGGCAGTGGAGAAGGAGCGAAGCCTGCCTCGGTGGACTTCGCTCCCTTCTCTGCTTCGCTCCGGTCTCAGGAAGCCCTATTCTTGCAGGAATCTTCCTGCAATGGGCCTTTAGTAAACTATAAGACCTTGGTTTGGATAATTAACTTCTCCACGTGTTCATTTCATCACTAATAACCTAAAGGTAATAATATATACTTTTCCAATGCATGGGAAATGCCTAAATTGGGCCTGAATAAAATGGTGCTAAATAAATATTACCATTGCTAAATGATTCCATATTTAGTCAATACTTACAGTACACCATACTCCTTTTCTTCTAGACACAGCTCTAAATTTGCCTCAAAAATTACTACTTTTGCATTCTCTTGGCATCTATTTGGCAGGGTGCTGCCTGTTCAAGAGTAGACATTATGCATTATATTCCCCCAAAATCAACAATCAATCTGAATCCTGATTGATTCAGAGCTGAATACAAGACACTTTTTAGACCAAGTGAAATCTACAAGACTCAATTCTTTTTTTTTTTTTATTGCTTAAAGCATTACAAAGGGTATTACATATGTGTCCTTTTTTTCCCCCCCGCCCTTGACAATACCCCGGCTTCCCCTACCCCCCAGTGTCTTATGTCCATTGGTTATGCTCATATGCATGCATACAAGCCCTTCAGTTGATCTCTTAACCCCCTCTCTCCTGCCCCCCAACCCTCCCCGGCCTTCCCGCTGCAGTTTGACAATCTGTGTGAGGCAGCTCTGCCTCTGTATCTATTATTGTTCAAAAGTTTATAATGGTCTCTATTATCCATGAATGAGTGAGATCATGTGGTATTTTTCCTTCATTGACTGGCTTATTTCACTTAGCATAATGCTCTCCAGCTCCATCCATGCCATTGCAAATGGTAAGAGTACCTTCTTTCTTACAGCAGCATAGTATTCCATTGTGTAGATGTACCACAGTTTTCTAATCTATTCATCTACTGATGGGCATTTAGGCTGTTTCCAGATCTTAGCTATGGTGAATTGTGCTGCTATGAACATATAGGTGCATATATCCTTTCTGATTGGTGTTTCTGGTTTCTTGGGATAAATTCCTAGAAGTGGGATCACAGGGTCAAATGGGAGTTCCATTTCCAGTTTTTTGAGGAAACTCCATACTGTCTTCCACAGTGGCTGCACCAGTCTACATTCCCACCAGCAGTGCACAAGTGTTCCTTTTTCTCCACATCCTCTCCAGCACTTGTTGTTTGTTGATTTGTTGATGATAGCCATTCTGACAGGTGTGAGATGGTACCTCATTGTTGTTTTGATTTGCATTTCTGGGATGATTAGTGACTTTGAGCATGTTTTCATATGTCTCTTGGCTTTCTGAATGTCCTCTTTTGAAAGGTGTCTATTTAGATCCTTTGCCCATTTTTTGATTGGATTGTTTATCTTCTTTTTCTTAAGTTGTAAGAGTTCCCTATAAATTTTGGAGATTAGGCCCTTATCAGATATGACGTTGGCAAATATGTTTTCCCACGCAGTGGGTTTTCTTGTTTTGTTGATGGTTTCTTTTGTTGTGCAGAAGCTTTTTATTTTGATGTAGTCCCATTTGTTCATTTTCTCTTTAGTTTCAACTGCTCTAGGAGCTGTATCAGTGAAGAAATTGCTTTGGCATATAAGACTCAATTCTCAGACATTGTTCGGTGATGTCAGGGAGTGGGTGTGAGAATGGTATGTAGTTGCCATCTTCCCAGCATGAAATGAGAGCTCCTTTGATAAAGTGGAAAGAAGTAAATTGTGTCCTTGTGACAAGTATGATGTAGACCCCAACCTGCAGCCAGACATAAGGATGATTTCCCAAGTATGTGAACTAATAAGTTACATTTTGAATTATGCTCATTTAGATTGTATTTTATGTTACTTGCAACTTAACGAGGCATAAACAAAACAGTATCAAAAGGAAAAATAAATTCTAACTTTTAACTTTCACTAAGAAATAGTTAAAATAAATTTGAATCTCTAGGGGAAAAAATGACACTGAAGATACATTACCAGAATCTCTGTAGGAAAAAATAGTCTCTCCAGGAGGGTTGTATAAATAAATTAGTTTTGAGGAAATAATTTAATTTAACTATGTTATAAAACTATTTTAGAGATAATTCCAATAGCTATATATTAAAGAATACTTGATTTATAAAATATGTTACAATCTGGAGCCAAAGGAAATCAGGCAATTATATTTCTCAAAATGACACTCCTACATGAGTTCGATTTACAAAAACATGAAGGTTTAAAGTACATTTATGTAAACTGCATTTGCATGGTGATATTCAATTACATTGAATCAAAATCACTTTTAACTTTACACTATTGCATTACATTTAAATCTGACTTAAAGCAACTGAAGTATGAGAAAAAAATTAAATTTCTTATAAGTATAGAATCCTGAGACAAATAGCTATTTTAATTAGAAGAAATAAGCTGTCTTTTGTATATCAGGTGAAAAGAAAAAATATCCCATTTTCCAAAATCATTAGTAAATGACTTTTTACAATCTCATAAAACAGTGCTTATTACTTCTCAAACTCTTTTGAAGGAGGTCAAACATGATCAACCAGTCTATAAATTCTTCCAAGATAATCTTTCCAGAAAGACAAGCCTTATGCCCTTAATCATCTTAACATCATCAACCCTTGTCTACTTTCTGGTCATAATTGATTGAACTGGAGCAAGGTGTATTGCTAAAATTGGATGGTTCATAATCTCCCTTCTGAAAATTTGGAATTTTGGTACTGAGAGGCCAGGTCCAACAGACGACCATGAGTGCTTGATTTTTTAAGTTGAATAGAATCCAATCTGGTGTTAGGCACCAGGAAAGCCAATGCCACCTCCTTCTTTTTTTGTTAAACCATATTTAGTTGAATTAGCTGATTTGTTTTATGCTTCTTGCACCAAGAAAATCATCAGGGCTTCCAAAAGAATCCACATAATTTCTTTTAATGGAAATTATTATAAGTTGCATTGGTAACCTATAACACTGAACAAAATTGACTTTAGTTCTGTGTATTTTTAATATATAAATCATTAGAAATCAGCCCAGCTGGTGTGGCTCAGTAGTTGAACATAGACCTATGAACCAGGAGGTCACAGTTTGATTCCCTGTCAGGGCACATGCTTGGGTTATGGGCTTGATCCCCAGTGTGGTGCAAGCGGGAGGCAGCTTATCAATGATTTTTTCTTATTATTGATGTTTCTCTCTTTCTCTTCCTCTTCCTTCCTCTCTGAAATCAATAAAAATATATTAAAAATAAATAAATCAGACATAATTTGATATATTTATGGCATTTGGGGGCTTGAGCATACTTTGATATCAACTAATTAAATTATATAAATTATCTATTATTCCTTCAATTATTCAAGAGGAATAACTTGTAAGAACCATAAGTAAAAGAAATTAACCAACAAAAATTAATTTGAAAAAAACTAAACTATCTTAATGTCAGATAATAATTGATGATAAATAATCTAAGTTTACTATCCATGCATAAATTATGTAATATTTTTAGAATAGAAACATTATTATCCATGATATTTGGAAGCATTTCTCAAGCCTCTGAACACTGCTTGTACCATCTCTCAGCCTTCTTCTCTCCAGGATGTAGAACTTGGAATTGCAGGCATAGTTTAAGACTAGGTTACCTGTCCTCTCCACTCCTAACTTCTATTATGATTTACCTCACTTGATATTAGTCACCAGCCAAATTTCATTTTGCCCTCTTTTTTGCTTCCCTGCATTTCTTTCTTTCTTGCAGGAGGTGTTTATTTAATACTTATTGTGCCACAAGGTATATATGAACACACTGGTGAACAAGCTGTGGGTACTGCCAGAAAGAGCCTTTTTGGCAGAGTCAGATAATCAAAGAGGCGTATTCAATAAGGTTGGATAAGATTGAAAATAAGAAAATTTAGGGCTCATTGGAAAGCACTGAACTCAGGAGGGACTATAAGAAGGCTTCCTGTAGAAGGAGGTAGACTTAAAAGAGGAAGAGAGAGAGAGAGATGCTTCTATACAAGGCCCAGAGCAAAAGAGAATTCATGAAGCAAAGCTTTTCAATAGGGTTAGTGTGTGTGTGTGTGTGTGTGTGTGTGTGTGTGTGTGTGTGTGTGTGTGTGTGTTTTGTAGGAGGGGCTTAGTGTTGGTTAAAGTGGAGGGGGGAGAGGCGGAGGATGGGGGAGAGATAAGGTTTGAGAGCCAGGCCTAGGCATCTCAGAAATGGCTTTGCATGCCTTACTAAGGAGTATCTGCCATGCTTAGAAGGTGAGGAAAAGTCACTAAAGGGTATTCAATAAGGGAGTCATAACAAAGTCAATTCACTGGTTATGTGGGGAAGGAAGGGGTTCAAATTGCCCCACTTTTTATATATTCTTCTTTTAAGGTACACTGTATCTTTAAGTCTTCTTTGGTAATGTAATTGAAGAAGTACAATTTTCACAGGAAATCTCACTGTAGCAACCCCCTTTACATAGAGAAAGGGAAGACTCGGAGGTTAAATGACATACAACAAATAACTCAACAAGTTAGCATGAGAGACGGGGCGAAAGCACAGCCTTTCAATCCTAGATGAGAACTAATAAGCTACGGTTATTTTTTACACTTGGTATTTAAAAACTAAAAATTACCTATTATCAATTTTTGTTATCTCAAATTGCCATATTAGATAATGTATGCAATGTAATTAGAAAGGAGTTATATTTGTGTATTCAACCATTGGTTTTCAAACATAAAATAGAAAAAGATGTAGACAGCAGGTCTAAATCAAACATCTTGACATTATCTCTGGTCACTGTAATTTCACGTAAAAGCTTTTAAATGTGTTATCTCTGTAATTAATTGTACTTCCATATCTAGAAAATAAACATAGACTATCAAAACAGAAAACAGTATGTCAAACTATATTTAACTGGAGACTCTAACTGAAGAAAATTTGAACATCATGATTAATAATAGAAAACATAGGAAAAAGTTATTCTGTTAGGGAGGTTGTACTTAATACTAAAATTAATAACTTAAGAATATCATTTGTTGTTGCTTTGCTTTGTGGTAGAGAAATTTGTTTTTGTTATTTCTGAAAAATAAGAGAAAGTCAAACAAGGTGTGTAAGTCAAGAAGTACTAGAAAGCTCTATTGTTATTTTGTGTGGCTGTTACTTTTCAAAAATCAGAGTCCAATATATGAATAGTCTAGGTGGTCGACTGGGTAGAATATAATTATATTCTTTGTAATGTAATGAAAATTAGTTTTATATTGAAAAGAAACATAATTTAAAACACATGTTCTATATGGGGAAGGGCCAGTCAAAACTCAGAGTTGGGAGCGATGAGCCCTTATAGTGCTTGGAAAGCCCACTTTACGCTACAGCAGAGTGGGGAACCTGAGGCATTTTCTCTGGGATCCTATTAGGAAGGGAAACACTGATTCCTTTGTAGACACAATCTGGGCATCTGCAGCTTTCTAAAGGAGGAATGCCTATGGGGTGGAGGTGCCAGGTGAGGAAATGAGATGGGAAGACACTGTTAAAAATAACTTTCTCAAAGGCATTTTGAGTTGCTTCAGAAAGCTCCCAAGCTATTCTGTTTGGTTCTGGATCATTATCAGCTGCTTCCCTTTCTGGCTTGACTGATCAAAAGCACAAAATACTTAGTTTCAACTACATCACACTCTTTTCCACATATGCAAAAGTATAGATTTATGTGTGCATGTAAGTAGATATCTGACAATACAGGCTTGAGTTAAGGAATAATTTGGAAATGCTTTTCTGAAAATCTGAAATCAAGCTGACTAACTTTTTGTGTGTGAATCATAATGAAATATTTAAAGCATTGACTATGAAAAATATCCTAAAATTGGATAGAGAGAATGATCATGGTTATAGGTGCAGGAGGCTTTTGGTAATAACCTGTATATATCACAATATGCAGAAAAATGAAACCTAGTAATATTATCTATAAGTACTAGCAAACTGATAAAAGCTGAATGTCATGAGTTTCAGTAAATATTACAGAGGGGATTAAAATTGTTCCTACTACATCTGAATGATACACAAAAATAATACTTAAAACATACTACATCTTTTTTTAAATATATATTTTTGTGCCATTTTTTTATTGATTTAGAGAGAAAAGGAGAGGGACAGAGATATAAACATCAATGATAAGAGAGAATCATTGATCAGCTGCCTCCTGCACACCCCACACCCGAGATCAAGTCTGCAACCCGGGCATGTGCCCTGACCAGGAATTGAACCATGACCTCCTGGTTCATAGGTCGATGCTTAACCACTGAGCCATGCCAGCTGGGCTCTACATTTTTTTAAAAACATTATTATTAAAGAAGACATTGTCCATAGGGGTTCAAAGTCCCTTATGGAGAAATCATAGTGATGTGTTTATTCCTTTATAGAGCTTAGGGAGAAGTTTGTCTCTACCTGGTGAGCATGTTAATGAAACTCACAGCGTTTAAGTTCATAATTACACTGCTCCTAGCTTAACTTCATGCTCAGTAGCCACAATTACCTTAGCCTACATTTTGGTTCTCATAGCTGGATTTCACCACATCCTCCTTTCTTTAAGTATCTTAACTCAATTTCAGAGCTCCTGGTTGTTGTTGTTGTTGTTGTTGTTGTTGTTGGTGGTGGTGGTAGTGGTGGTGGTGATGTGTGTGTGTATGTGTGTGTTTAATGTTCATGTTAATTTGAGCCCTTTTATTCTGAATCTTTTCAAATTCACTTGGGAAGTAAGTGGGATATAAAAAAACATTCTAAACAAATAGAGGTTTCACAATACATTTCACAGCATTTCCAAGATCAGCCTCAAGTATGACTCAGCACTTCTGTAAGTTTTTAATATACTGTGCACATGTGGTATAAAACTCAGTGCTGAAAAAAAGAAGGCTGGAAAAGCATTACCACCAACATGTTTTATTGATGTAAAACTAAGCTGAATAGGTCAGGTTTAAACATGTTTATTAAATTCAACCTTGCCTAATAAATCTAAACCTATCTTGAAATTCACAACCAGCCCGTAAATTGTGTGCCAAGTCAAGAAATAACAACTTTGAACTCACTTTTATTTTATAAAATAATGTTTTAAACTCACAACACATAAAAACACAAATATAAAGTTTGTCTGGTTTCTTACCTGCCCCCTTCTATAACTGAACCAGAGCTGATTAACTCACCTTATACCTGCCTTCCAGGGTATGATTTTTACTTTACTTTATTTTATATATATGTTGAAAAATACATAGTATATGTATATGTACTTATATTACATTATATTATATCCTCATTGAGTCAACAACTTTCTGTGGTATTTTAAGAACTTATTTTCTCTCACCTTTTCCAAGTAACCATCGTTAAGAGCTACTACTTATTCAGGGCTTATTATGCTTTAGAAACTGCATTAAACATTTTATCACCTTCACATGTCATACTTTCACCACTAAAAACTGTGAGGTTGGTATTCTTATTAAATTCACTTCATGGATGAATAACCTGAAGCTTGGAGTGGTTTCATAACTTCCCTAAGGCCATACATCTACAATGTGTGAGAACAGGGTTCCAAATCCAGGACTTGCAGATGAGTGCATTCTGGCTACCACTATTCTGTCCCATCTTGTTAAATCCTTAAAAAAAGATCCCTTAAAGATGTTTGTAAAAGCTGAAGTCAACAGCAACCCAAATTATATGATGACACATCAGTGAACAAATTTATATTTTTATTTGAACTTATAATTGCATCTGAGTTGTAAAATATAAATAGTTAGTACCCCTATTTTTAGGCTAAATGTTTAAGAGGTTCAGTGTCAAAGTCATGATTCAATTGTCAAAATTAGTAATTTCCTCTTCTATTGTTTTATCACAAATGACCCCTTTGCTGATGTTTAATTTGTATGTTGTCTCCAATCACTTTGAAAGTAGAAATAATCCTATATAATAAAAGCATAGTATGCAAATTGTTCCCTTTACTGGGAGTTCATTCGTGAGTTCGACCAGGGGGTGGGGCTGGCCATGGGAAGGGAGGGAGTACCTTGCCAGCAGCCTGCAGCTGCTAGGGACACTACCAGTGCATGCATTTCGTGCACTGGGCCTCTAGTATGTCATAAATAAGTCAAATTATGTTAAATTAGATCAATCAGTTAGCTGCAAACATCTGTCATGGCATAAAAGAAAGCTTTACATTTTTTCTGATGCCTCAAGAAAACTCGGGATTAATTCTTTGTGAGGAATTAATCTTGCTCTCTCTCCTCTTCTCCCTTTCTTCCCTCCCTCTCCCCCTCCCTCTCTCTCCCTCTTTCTAGACAGCAGTTTCTGTAGCAATCACCATTTTAATATTTCTCCATCCCAATTCCTCTCCCATTTGTAAACTTTTTTTGCTCAGTAAAAACTTAGTAAGAGGAAACAAAATAGCAACTTTAGATTTATCACAGGGTCAATTTGAGTCGCTGGTTGTGTTTCAGGTTAAGACCTTGTCAAATAGTCATTACTGTTGTAGGGAATAATTTGGTTCAAATATTTTCAATCTACTCACACATGTGCAGTAAACAGTAATAGAAAAATTGTAACAGTAATAGAAGAAATTGATAAGGAAAAGGGAAGTGTAGGAGAAAGAATCACCAATATGGAAAGGTCCTCCTGTTTTTCACTTCTCAATAGCCAAATGTTAGGCTACATAACACAGTGATTAAAATGTATAATGTAGACTCTCCTTTGCTCTGTGACTTTGATCAAGTTACTTAACTTCCTTTTTCTAATCTGGACAATGGGAAAAATGAAATTACCAACCCTAGAAAAATATAGGAAGATTTCAAAGTGCTAAAGCATATAACATATTTAGTATAATGCCTGACACAAAGAAATGTTCAACAAATGTTAACTTATGGAAAAGAAAAAAACAACAATGTTGGAGGTGATTCAAATATGCAAAGAGGCACTGAAGTCCAAACCTAGTGCTTTTATTTTTGGCTACAGTTTCTGTAATTGCCATGTAATTATTTTTGCAGTTTAGTAGTATAGTATTTACTTTGAGATTAATAGTCTCTTCCCTCACCTAACTGACTTGAACCCATCTCCAAGATAAAGGGCACTTGGTTGATGAATACTATATATGTGTCCTGTTACTCCAACATAGCAATCTTTGAACTGCTATGTCTAAAATTCCATATCTTAGAAAATGATGATAGATTGTGTAAAAAGCTTTGTCAAATACATACTCCCTCTCCTAAATGCATGTGTATCTTCTTTCTTGTAGGCCTGGGCAGGTGATATTTAATTAGTAGATCACTGGATGCTAATGAGTCAGGGAAAAACCACAGTATCCGTGAACAATCTGAGTCCTGCTGGGCACAAGACATATTAGCTCTGCGGGTCACGTGCACTTCTGCCAAAATAGCCATGTCTCCATATTAAATCAATTCTCTTTCATTATGTGTGGAAGGAGACTATATGCAATAGGCTTCCTTTTTACTGACAGTCACTTCCCACGTGTGGGAGACTATGGACCTCCATCAGCAGCAGCCGTCTCCCTTCTATATTACTCATTTGCTGAGGACACACCCCACATGAAAGCAGACATCAACAAATAATTGGGGGAAGTATTTTGCAATATATCTTCCCTCTCTGCCTTCCCCCTTCTAACAAAGAATTTACATGTAAATACACGGAGCTAAGGCAGACACTAACTTGCCTAAATTAGATGACAGTCAGTCCCTGAGGATCAGCAAACATTCTCCAGGACACCAAGGATTACGGTCCTTTTTCTTAACCACCTGACAGGACAAAGGACTGTTTGCATAATAGACCTACAGTCTCAGTCCACCCATTTACTTGCATAGAAATTAAAGTTTGATTGGAGAGCACGTGTGCCTGCTCACTGTATGTACAGAAGACTTTCCTTCTTTTTCCCTGTTTGGGCGACACATTAAAATATGTCCCCTTGGACAGCTCCATTTGCATTTACTCCATAACTGGAATGTCATCAATAGCAGGCATTACTGATTCTTATATCTTTATGTCACATATCTACATATAAGAACATTCTATTAAAGAAACAAAATACTCATACTTTTTAAGAAGAAAAGTACTATTTTAATGTTAGGGGAAAAAATAAAATACATACCAATGAGTCACTAGAAATTCAGAAAATAATATTTTGTGCCAGCACCTATCCTTGGAAAGTTAATAGTAACTGTGATTTTTAATGATTTTTCTCTTTTTTCCCACTTTATCAGACAGAGAACATCATAAATTTTCTCTTACGTGTTTGATAATTTTATGATTTTTAAATTAATTTTGACACATGTGATCAAATAGATTTTGAGAGTAAACTTGTATTTTAAATATTAGACAACTTACTCTATAAACTCAATTAGCAAGCTAATTACTAGAATGGAAATGATTCATATCTGTCTGGGGTAATTTAGGTCACAGATATGTTTCAAGGCCAGGAAGAGGGATGCCATATTTCAAAAATTTAAAAATGTCTGATTCTGTGCTTCATTCTATTCTCTTACAGTAATATAAAGTATGCATACATGATTTATTCTTAAATTTCCATACACACTTTAGGTGTTTTATTTAAAGAAGTAATGTTGCAAATCTAAAATAAAATTAAGCACATTATTTTACTGCAGGACTATTGATTCGAATGGTGGGGAATGTTACACAGAATTGTTACAATTTATTTGACAAAAGAATCTCGCCCCCACCCATGGTGTATATCCAAAGACTAACATTTTATAGTCTCTGTTAATAAACCCATATTATAAATTGGAATTTTGCATTCATTCTACTAAGTAATAACACTGCTACTTTTTCTGAAGTTTCACTGAAGCTCTTTTCTCAATAAGTACCTGTATTCAAAGTAATTACCCACCACTTTACTATGAAGAGTTAGTAAAAAGAAACTAAGAGTTTAAAAGCAACTCCCCTTTAAATAATAAAGAATTTTTTAAAAATAAAAGCAACTCCCCGTTATATTCAGCTGGAATGAGGTGAAACTGCATTTACCGTTCTGAAAGAGGATCACTGGTAGTAGCCCACCTTGGATTGAAAAAGCTACTGAAAAGATACTTTCAAAGGGAGCTGTATCTATTAGCTTCACCCTGTGTTTTTTGAGAAATCCTTACAATACACCAATGCTAACCACATTAGCCAGTAATAACCACAAATTTTAGCTAATAAATTATTAATGTAGTGTAGACTGCTAGTCTGCAGAGAACACTTTATCCAATCTTCTCATTCTCTTCATTACCACTCCAAATAGTCTGATTAACTGTCAGTTACATACATAATTCTTGTTATAGTTTGTTTATTGCTTTTCAGCAACTCAGTAATCCTAGTGGATGAAAATATTTTTCATTTGTCACAGTGACACATGCTATAAAGTAAAATTATGAACAGCTGCAAGATTTCCTAGGCTGATATAAGACAGCATATATAGTTTTCAAGATTCCACCTGATTTTTAAACTTCCCACTTAACTAAAATTAACTACAGGATTAGACTTTGGTTTCAGACATGCTTTTATTTAAGAGGACTACAATTTCAGAAAAAAAAATCAGTAAATTTGACATTTTTACAAATTCCTTCTAAGGAACTTGTCCTCTAACACATTCTTAGATCAGCCTTTTCTAACTCATGGCTCTCAAAGAGTTCTTAATTATTGCCTGTTGGCCCAGCTCAGGCACTGTTTTCATCAGCTGCCTCTGGTCTGGTGTCTTGTGTAGTGATTCCATTGCTTTACCCTTGGAATGTTCCTGAATTTTAACATTCTTGCTTGAGCCATGGATCATCACTACAGAAGTAGCCACGTGGATGAAACATGAGCAAAGTCCATTTAAAAAATAGTTTTGGTGTTTGTTTTTTTTTTAGAGTGGTAGGGGATCTTATTTTCATCTGAGCTGAGACATTTAAAGTTTAAATGTTTCTATTATTTTAGGTTGTTCGTAGTTTTGTATTTAAAGAAAAATTATCTCACATAAATATATTATTAAACAATCACATATGATGGGCTTCCAAATAAAATCAACTTTAAATAATGGCAAATGACCCATGCTTCTATGGGTAGCAAGTTATGCGTTGGCAGTAATAAAAAATCATTTAAAATTTTATTATACATAAGATAGTTCCAAAAACTGGACATGAGAAATTGTAAGAAATCTCTTTATTTGTAAAGATTATGTAAATAAAAGACAATAGGCCTGGCTGGTGTGGTTCAGTGGTTGAGCTTCAACCATGAACCAAGAGGCCACTGGTTTGATTCCCAGTCAGGGCACATGCCCGAGTTGCTGGCTCTGTCCCCAGTAGGGGGTGTGAAGGAGGCAGTCAATCAATATCTTTTTCTTTCTATCCTTCTCCCTTCCTCTCTCTCTAAAATCAGTAAAAACACATTAAAAATAAGGAATAAAAATGAGCATTTTTTCTGCTTTCTGGTAAAAGCAGAAAAAAATGTTCATTACATACTGCAATTTTCTTATATAGACAATTTAATTTCATTCCGTGCAACTTTCCCTGGTGAATGTAAACTGGCATTCAACATCATGATATAGTTCTCAAATATGCTTTTTTGTTCTGCATGATGAGTGATACAATCCAACATTTACCAAATGACAAATTTCCAATATAAATCCTATTTACTACTGTCCTTTGAGAAAACCGAAGTTCTGTCAACAATGGGCTGGAATCCCCATATGGAAAGAATTGGCTGTGGAAGCATATGCTCCCTCAACTGTCCCACCACTTCCTGCCTCCCTACATCCAGGGACAGCACCTGCCCGCACCCTGCAGGCACCCGTGTCTGCAGCTCTTACCAACTATAATAAATATATTCTTTTGTATAGAGTCCAAAATGCATCACTTGTATATTGAATATTATTTTATTGCAAGGAGGGAGATGATAAATTTATAGTACATGATTAAATATCCATTTTCTAACATGATTCCAAATAAATTATTCACAAAAGTGTTCCAGAATATCAGGATAAAATTAACTACACTATATTAGTTTTTAAGAGTTAAAAGGTTTTCATAATAATAATGACTCTTTCATTTATTGATTTTTATTTTATTATTATTATTTTTAATACCCATTGAGGACATGGATAGAGAGAGGAAGGGGGAGATGAGAGAGAGAGAGAGAGAGAGAGAGAGAGAGAGAGAGAGAGAGAGAGAGAGAAATATCTAAGTGAGAGAGAAATATTGATCTGCTGCTTCCCTTAAGCACCCCAATCAGGAATCAAACCTCTGACCTTTTGGTGTACTGGGTGATGCTCGAACCAACTGAGCCACCTGGCCAGGGCTAAATCTTTTATTTTTAGAATGTAACGGACAAGGGGACTCTTTTCTCTCCAAGGTGATCGTGTTCTGATTTTGCTAAAAGAAATGTACTATTACCTTTCAAATTTACACAGATACTCCTATTTATTTCTGTCAGTGAAAAGGCCCAAATCCATTTCATTTGATGCTATAGATATTGGGAACAAGGGATGTTATTCATTTATAGAACAAAAATATCTAATTGTATAGGGCATATTAGATGGAATAATGTCTAAATTTCCCAAGTGAGGATTATTGGCCCAACTTAGAATCCATGAACTCTAATTATTGAGCAGTTTTGCTGAGGATATTGTTTTGACAGAGCAGGGCAGGTTGCTTCTCCCCAGGCTATTTAGTTTTCTGAGTCTAATCATCAGGTAGCCCTTCTCCGTTTTTTCGGGTGGTTTATTGGAGCTTTCAAGGATTGATTTCTGTGCAGTTGAACAGGAAAGCTAGGACTCAGATCAGAAATGGTTATTCAGTAACTTGTATCAGAGCCTAATTGTGGCTTAATAAAAACACCTTTGAAGTCAAATGACCCGAGGGTCATTCCCATTCTATAGCTGTGTAATCTTGAGCAAGTTTCTTACCCTCTCTGAACTCTATTTCCTAACTCCAAAGCTCTATCCACTTCTTTCCTCAAACTTTCTGATGAGTTAGTTCTAAAATTGAATTTAGTTAAGGTTTAGAATTTCCAACATTATATAAAAACAAGGCAGGAAAGCTTGGATTTTTGTTTAGCATTACATTTCCCTTAAAACATTTCAATGTTGACTTAACCTACTATATTTGAAGATGCCTGGGCATTTCTGGATCAAGGGGCAAATAAAAATCTGCTCTTATTTTTCAATTTTTTTTGGGGGGGCGAGTAGTGGGGAGGTGTTAGGTTTTGCCTGTTAAATGGGTATACACATTTACATAAAGACCAAATAAGGTTGATACCATTGTAGCCATTCATAGAAACATATGCCGAGTGAAATCTAACAATTATTATATTATAGCTACATAAAAAAAGTAAATGAAAGCATGCAAGGGCTCTTTAACGGTCATGTTAACTTATACCACGTAGCTGTGAATCTTTAGCTATCCCTGATCCCATTGTGTATGCTAACAGGATTAGCTAGTATTAGTTCCCCATCCACAAGAAGTGTAATATGCAGTGTGACCTGCAAATCTCCCCTGGGATTCAAAAGGGCTAAGTTGAGCCATGCTTGATTTCAAAGCAATTCTCAGCACAATTATCTGCTTGACCTGCAAGATGAACAAGCACATCATTTAATTAATTGCCAAGCTCTTGTAACAGTGCTGTTCATTTTTCTAGTAATCGAATGATGATATGCCCTTGCTGATTCTTATGGGAAGCACCAGAATTGCACATGAACTGGTCTGATGGCCACCTTCCGCATTGCCATCAGACATTACTCTCAATCTTGACATGAACGATGCTTTTATAGGAGTCCCATAAAAGCACCCAAAAGATAGGATTAACAGCAGCTATTTCCTTACAGCAGTGATAAGTATTTTTTGATCACTTAAAGTCATAATGCAAAAATATTTCCTTACCCATTTATTTATGAGAAACAAATGTAAGCCATTTACCATTTTAAAGGCTGGTCATATCTAAGGTGTCAATGACTAATCCAGAAAGGACAGAACTGTTAATTTAAATCTTGCAATGAAATTATTCTAATGTAAAAACTCCAATCTATTATTGTACATATTTATTCTATGTCTTCATTAGAAATTTAATTTATGGACAAACAAATGAAGGAGCAATAGCCGGGCAGAGCAAGAAGAAAAACCAATCCCCAAAGTATTTGGCTATAGAATTTGCTTTTTGGGTACTACTCTTTCATCTCTCTCCTGTTTCCCATTTTCTCTTTCTTCTCCTCCTTCTTCTCCCCTCCCTCCCTCCTCCTTCTCCTCTTTCTTCTCCTTCTCCCTTTTCTTTCCCTCCCTCATTTTCTTCATGTTTGTGTGTCTGTTTGCCATCTTTAGTGTCTGTTGTGTATTCAACAATAAGATCAGATTCTAAAACATAATAAATAAGCAAAAGCCAATGAGTTTAAGAGTTAAAATATCCATTTCTATTTCTACTTTATTGTGATTTTATTACTAATCACCTGAATATCCTGATACAGCATAAAAAGATGAAGTCAGTGACAGTGTGTGAGAGCAGTGTTTAAGCCAATGGTAACAAAATGTATTTCTGATTGCAATGTTGTGTGTGTGTGTTTGTGTGTGTGTGTGTGTGTGTGTGTGTGTGCATTCTCCCTGAGAAGCTGATTGCCCAGCTATGTGACATGGAGTACCATTAGGCTCTGATATGTCTTTAAAGGAAAACAAGAATGAAGGCTTTATTAAATAAATAATGATAAAAAGTAGATTTTCCTTTCCTCCTTGTATGAAATTTTTTTCAGGTAAAACTAGGTAACTGAAAAATATTTTCAAATGGTTGCCTCAGATTTTCTTCACTATGGTTAGGATTTCTTAAAGCAGCATTGACATTTGTGTTGGATAATTCTTTGTTGTAGGGCCATGACCTGTGAATGCAGAGTGTTTAGCATCGTTCCTGACCTCTACCCACCAGATGCCAGTAGCAAATCCCCACTCCTTCCGACCCCAGTTATAACGATCCAAAAATGCCTCCGGGCATTACCAAATGTCCCCTGGGGAAGTGGGGGCAAAATCAATGCCCCTTGAGAATCACAGCTTCACACTAATACACTGAAATGAGAAACTTTGGCCAGCTCCCCACATTCTCAACACACACACAAAGGCAATTATGAAAGGGAAAGCATGCTTTCTCTTCCAGGGAGAGCAAGCAGTAATGTCCTCCAGACAAGGATATAATGGGTGCATGGGGGGAGTAATACATAGCTCCAAGTGTATTGTATACATCATCATTTTAAATCATTCCCAGAATGTGGGTACCCCTGGGATGGGGAAAAGGGGGAACCCGGGTCAGTAATGGAAGAAAATACACTTTTTTATAAAATTATATGATATTTTTGACACTGATGAGAAGCAGACCCAGGTTCTAACTCAGAATGAGCCCATCCAAAGGGGACGCACTGTCACATTTAATGCATCTGTTTAACATACTCACATTGCTTGCTTAACTAGTCTAAATTAGTCAATTATTTTTCTTAAATTACCTAGTTTTATGGGTCCTAGTTCAAAGCTTAGTGTCTGCGTGAATTCACATAATTTTTAAAAGGTATAATTGAACTCAAAAGTGGCTTTTTCATTTCCCAAAAAATAACAAATAATTTGTCACCATACTACTTTACTTCTAACCCAATAAAAAAGTTTAACTGAGGGGAAGAAAAAATAAATTTCCTTACATTATAATTCTTTGAAGCAACATTTTTTAAGCTAGAGTGAAAAACTATAAGGGGTTATTAACAATGCAAGTAAAGGTTAATAAATCGTATAATTATTCTAAAATTAATAGATCTTAAAATTGTTCTAATTAATCCAATTTTTACAATTCTTACGATTTTCTATACTTATAATCAAATGTTAATTTAATGATATATTTTCATAGAAATAAGATGGTATCTCTCTGAGATTAGAACACTGGGTAGTTATTATTGCTGTTCAGGTATATAAAATTGTATCCGCTACCTCCAGCTCTGCGTTGTTAAAATCATCTTGTTTCTGAAATGGAAGCTGCCAATACCTGTAGGGCATCAGCAGTGCAGGAAATAGTTCTTAAATGGACAGTTGGCGTTTACACAGGGTATATTGTGCCTTGCCTCCCGCACAAATTCTTTCTTTCTACTCTATAGTCATCCTTTTGGTGTGATTCCTATTTCTCTTCTCGCCCATCGTAATCATCATGTTATTTTCTAGTTATTGTTGCTTTTCTCCCGTTTCTCAGGGAAAACCAAAACATGCTGCATCTGTGATATTGAAAAATAATAGTGTCTCTTATCAAATATGTGAACTTGCCAATTAATTAACTTCCTGAAGTCACAGTTTTTCATGTGAAAGTGAAGTTGCCTCAGAGAATTAGTGTATTTTTAGTCACAAAGTAGACTCCCCATGAAGAGTAAATTTCTTCTTTACAGGCTGAGCAAAGTAAGTCCCCACTTGAGAGAAGGGTATTTTACCACCCATAAAACGAAACATTGAGGAAATCCAACATAACAAAAATGGCTTCCATTATAAATTTAGGGTCAAGTATAATTTACTGTGGGTCCTAATTCTCTCCTTTCTATCACTTTTGTCTCTTAAAATGATTGCATCTATGAATTGTTAAAAAAAATCTTAAAAAAAGAGTATAAGGACCTATTTCCATATTTTTAATATCAACATAATCTCTAGATTTTCTAAAAATTTGTTGGCTACTAAGATTTGTGTTTCTAAAAACCATATGATTATATTTCATATTTGAATGGAATCACCATAATATGTATGATGTTACAAAATGTGTATGTCTGATGAATATTTTAAAATATTCAAGCTACAGTATTTTGTATAAAATGAGAATTGTTTATAAATCAGATAGGATTTTCTAAGCCTTGGAAGCTGTGTCTGTCAGCTAGATTTTCATTCTGAAATTCATTTTGTCACAGCTATTTTCTATCAACAAACCATTACAGGAATTAATGACCAAACCATTCAGAAATATTTTATACAAATGGTATAAATTGAGCCTAAGATCTCCTGTGGGTACTGAAAGGAAAAGGGACAACGATTTCGAAAGCGAAATTATCTGTTTCATACTTGCCTCCTGACCTTCCTGCTCAATTTTTCTCAAAAGCAAACTTTTTGAAACTGTAAATTCAATTCCCTTAGATAGCACACACTTAGAAACCAGGAAGCAAGGGACACAAAAGGAACAGCAAATGCCAGAGGATCAGAGAACATTTACCAGAACCATGTAAAAAATATATTTCTAAAACATCTGAATTATATCTTTAAAAAGTCTAGGTTTCCTTCCTCTTTTTAAAAAACACTTTCTTTAACCTGTAGTCCTTGTTGATGAACAGCAATATCTATCTTACTTCAGAAAAAGCAGGAAGGAAATTGTCCAGCTGCATTCTCAGTCTCTCCATATGCAAATATACAGAATCTGATCTATCTCCTGGTAATTGAGACCCAAAGGCAGCCATAGGATCACTCTGGGACCAATTCCTTCTCCTGAATGGCTTCAGTGAGTGCGAATATGCATGAACATCAGCAGGCCAAGTGACTGATGACTCGGTACTCATCCATATTTATCTTCCAGGATGGGACAGGCATCCTATTGATTCGCACAGGTCATTACACAACATGTTAACAATCCAGTGCCATCCAGTTCACAAGGAAATTTGAAATTAGTGATGGATCTTCTCACAGGTCTATGGTTAGGGCACAAGATGGGTAGTCAGACATTACTCTACGTTGACATCACCACACTCTCCCCTCATTTAACAGTTCATCTTACACAGAAGACTCCAAAAGATGGGCAATGTAAAGCTTGTCTAGTTAAAGGAAGATTTTAAGAAAGTTTGTTCATATAGCCAATATATTCTTGTTAGAAAATCATTTCTAAAAAAATTATATGCATATATATATATATATATATGTATATGCATGTATATACATATATATATATCATTCCTTCACACATATATGCATATGCACACACATGCACAGAAACTTACAATATAAAATAATGTTGAGATATTTACTACTTAGAAGAGAGATGTTTATTAAAAGTGTTCTAAAAATGACCTTTTGTTTTAAGACAAATATATGTATATGTGTATCTTACATGTATATACTCATATGCATAAAAGGAGAGTTTTACTAAGGCCATTTAAAAAGAAAAACAAACAAAACAAAGATAAAAACCAAATCCAGATTTAAAAAATCAATTTAAAAATTCAGATTAGTCACTGATCATCAGTTTTGAAAGTCTCACTCAGTACACACAGGAAAAAAAAGTCTTAACCATTTTATAAAAAGTTTTAAAAATGCCAAAGTATGTCTTACATTTAGCCAAGTAAATTCTTAAATGCTCTTCAAGAGTAATGTGTCACAGGGAAACAGAGCCCTACTTTCTTCCATCATTCTCTTGCTTTCGAAGTTTGTGCAGCTTGATTTTGCAGTTGCAGAAACTGGCAGTTCATCTAAGCCCAGGCCTGACATGCCCTGAGGCGCTCAGCTGCAAAGTCCGCCTCATGCAGGGGAATAGCACTGTGCTTTATTTGGTTTGAAAATTAAACCAAAAGGAGACTAGTCCGTGGACTATTTGATAGGGAACGGAATTCTCAAATGACATTAAAATCATCCTGCAATCTGGAGATGACTGAAATAAAGAGGCGACTTTAAAATGCTCACAGTACAATTTATTCATCCACAGTGTGCTTGTACCCTATAACCCTGGAGGGCCCCATATTTATCCCAACAATGTATTCATTGATCCAAATATTTGTGTAACTTCTTTTTTGAAATTGTACTTAACCCCCTTTGCATTCCTATACCTCTTCATTCATGTATGCACAAACTTGTTCATTCAGAAATTATTTAGTGAAATCTACCATCTTCCAGATATGGTGACAGCTGCTAGTGTCAGTTGTGAACAAAAGGAATGGACCAATCACCTGCCTGTAGAAAGTGCTAAAGATGAAATAAAGCTGGGAAGGACAATGTGGAGGGCTTGGGTGGGAAGAAGGGCTTTCTGTGGAAATCTCTGTGGCAAGGGTGTCATTTGAGCAAAGCTCTAAAGGTAGTGAGGAATTTAGCCATGTAGCTATCTTAGAAAATTCCAGAAGAAGGGACAGCATGTACAAAACTGTTCTTTATAGCATTTTTAAGGTAAATTTGAATGTGGAAATACACATGAAATGTAGTAATTCTTTTTTGGGTAATAAAAATATTTTCCTGCTGTATACCTTAAACTTATACAGGGCTATATGTCAATTACATCTGAATAAAACTGGAAAAAGTTCCTGAAACATACACACACAGTCATACACATATACACGCATAACTTAGAGTTTTGTTATGCAGTGATTGCCAATTGCTGGATTCCAGTTTTCATCAGTGCCTAGAAGCCCTCCCTGACAAAAATCCTATGATTCTCCATACTTTCGATCACTTGAGCTGCATGTTTAATACCAATACATACTTCTAAATTAGCAGATTCTAATTTACTGTCACTTCCTTGCCTTAACTGAACCTTGGTTCACCTCTGGAGACACCAGTACACTGGCATCATTGTCCAGCACTTTCTATTTGCTAGTACTAGCAGATATATCATAGGTTGGCTATGGTTTGGGTCCTCTACACTCCCCATTCCAAACCATTACTTCCTTACCTTCATGTTAAAAGCAAAACAAAACAAAACAAATTTAAAAACTTCTTTCTGCTTCTAGTAGACCACGGCCTCCACCTCTTAGTTCCTGCCGTCTGCAGACTCTCTCCTGCTGCCCTTTGTTAAATTCTCTGGCAATGGTAGCCAGACTTCCCTGCTTTCAACATGTATGTACCCTGATCTCTCAGGTCTTTGATCCCCTTGTTGCTGGACAGGTTCTCCCATTCTCCCTCTCAGACACACTCTCTCATTGTCACAGGCAGGTCCTTGGCATCATTGCATTTCTATCACCTGAGATGGAGCCACATCTAAAATCAAACATTCAAGCACTGCCTTCTCTTCTTTCAGTTTGCTTGTGAGACAACTGATATTTTGATCTCATCAAAGCCTCCATTGCCTGCTTCACTTTGTTCAAACCACTATTTCTACCTTTCATTCACTTCCCTTAATATTTAACATAGATTCCCTCACCCTTCATTTCAGTAATTCTATTAGAACATCCAAACTCTTTTGTTTTTTATTAAAGCTGCCTTGCAAAAACACAATTCTACACAAATTACCAACTTTTTCCAGTTTGTTCATGAACAGCCACTTACATACTGCTAAGAAATGTCCCACAACAGGACAGACACTTTCAGAATAAATTATGATTTCCAAACCCGAGAGGCCCTTAACACTGTCCACTGGATGGAGAGATCATGTCCCACTTTTCTGAGCAACACTCCAGTCATCTTTGAGCTCCTGACAGTATGTTTCCATTTGGATTCTCACTCTTTATAAATGACCCCAGTTAACAGCTCAAAATGAAAAAAAATATTTTTATAGGGACTCTTTCGATCTTTGGCTTCCAAATCTACACATCCTGGGACATCTGTGCTTCTCCTTTTCTTCTTTCCTCTTGAGCTCCATCTAAGGCCAATCCTAGATCTTTGACCTTTAATCATAATCCTTTGCCATCTTCTCAAAGAACTTCCACTTTCTAGTATCTTTTCATACTTCTATGTATTCAGCATACCTTCTCAACTCATTTCTTTCCTGTTCAAGTTAAACTAGTTCTAATAGCTTTAAAAAATAAAAAGGAAAGTAGGACACAAACCTCTCTCAATTCCAAAAAAACCTACTGGTACCATTTATGCTGTTTCTTCAAAGTCACTATTTAAAACACTTGTCTTTGATTAATTTTCCTCACTATCACTTCCCTGTGACCTCTCAGTCCAAGCTGACTTCTACACTCATCACTCCACAGTGAAAGTTATGGATAAAGTCACCAGACCTGGGGTGATTCCAAAGTCAGTGCATTTTCCAACACTTTTTTACCCTCTTGGCAACTTTTTTGTTGTTGTTGCTAATCCTTAACCTAGGATATTTTTCCATTGATTTTTTTTAAGAGAGAGTGGAAGGGAGAGGAAGAGACAGAAAAAGAGAGAGAGAGAGAGAGAGAGAGAGAGAGAGAGAGAGAGAGATGTGTGTGAGAGACACATGGGTTGGTTGCCTTCAACAGAAGACCAGGGCCGGAGATTGAGCTTGCAACTGAGGTGTACCATCAGGCATTGAATCTGGGAGTCTTCAGTCTGCAGGCTGGTGCTCTATCCACTGAGCCAAATCAGCTAGGGCCCTCTTGGAAACTTTTGACAATGTTGAATATTTATTAATTCTTTCAAATACTCTTTTCTAGCCTTTTGTGATGCACTCTCTCTGATTGCTGTTTTACTCCAAGCTCCTTTGCAATGTAACCATCCTTCATCAATTCCTTTTTTGGGGGGCATTATTCAGGCTATGTCATGGACTCTATTTTCTTCACTCTCTCTAGAGTCATGCTAATTAACTTCTGTTTCATTCAGTATTTCTACTATCACCTATATGCAGGTAATGACAAAATCTGTTTTTTTCTATCTTAACCCTCCTCAATGATTTTTCGATATGTATATATATTACAGTATCACTATCCAAATATCTAAGAAGTGACTATATCCCAACCGAACTTTTGACCTTCTCTCTCATAACCTGGTGGTCTACCTTATTAGGTTAGCTCAGTGAATGACATCAATAAGCCAGTTATATAAGTTATATAAAGCTTAGGACTCTGCCCTCCAGTTTACCTCTCAGTTCATTTTGTCACAAAATCTTGTCAATTTAATGTCCCTAATTACCCTCAAATTCATCCGCTTCTCTCTATCTCCACTGCCAGCAGTTTAGTTTAAGCTACCATTACCTTAATTAACTATTTGATCTTCCAGGGTAAATTTTATATGTTCAATTTTGCTAATAGCAAAAAACCCCACACACAAGCAAATCAATATATAATAGGTAGATAGTTTTAATTAACTAATTAATTAATTAATTAATTCATTTTACACATAGTGTCATTTTTGCCAGAGTACCTTGAGAAATATAGGAACTTTCTTCTACAGAGTTTGACACTTACATTTAGTGGAAAACTGGAAATGTGTACAATAACTATTCTATTTATGCTTATCCTTGGAAGTTCATAATAAGTATAGCTTCAATTATTTTGATTACCTCCTTAAGATACCTACTAAATTTTTCATAGACCTTCCCTTCATGTTAAATTTTTCCTTCAGATCTGTTTTTTTCACAACCACCACTTAATTATTTATTTGTAAGAAAAGCCTCAGTTTCACTCTATTCTTAAGAATATCAATTATAAACAAGCCTAGAGATACATGAAAATTAAATGTAATGCCTGATCCCAGACTGGATTCTATACTATTAAAAATGTTATATAGGACATTATTGGGTCAGTTGAAAAATTGAAATATGAATCAAAGGAAAGTAGTTGTATCCATAGAGATGTTACTGAAGTTAAGAACTCCTCTATGATTATGTAAGAAAATATTCCTAATCTTAAGAAATACAAATTGAAGTGTAAAAAATAAAAGTAAGTTAAAATATTAATACATAAATAAGGTTATAGCTATTCTCTGTGATATACTTTGTACTCTTCTTATATTATTCTTAATTTTAAGAAGCTTAAAAATTCCTCAGTCCCATATCCAGGGAAAAACAAAACAAACAAACAAAAAACATGAGCTCTCAAACCTTTTAGCTGTGTGGTTTTATTGTGCTTCAGTTTCCTCAGCTAGAAAATGTACCTTCCTTCATGAAGTTGTTGTGTAGATTAAATTTCATTAAGGGTGTAGTGTGCTTAGAATAGATCTTGATACATAATAAACATACATTTACTATGTTAATTGTCAGTAATGTTATTATTATTAACTACTGTGCTTTCAAACCTTAAAGAAAATTAGAATTATAATTAATATCAAATGCTTTCTTGATATTACTCCATATGTATGGGATTCCTTTAACCTGATATTGCAGAGTCTATAATTGTTTTGTCGATAGAAATCATAATTGATGTGCAAAACTCATTTATTGAAACTTAAAAATTTGAAATCGGTTGTTGTAGAATTTTGTATTAAACTTCACTTCTACAGAAGGTAGAAAAAGAGTGGTATTAACTCATAGAAACTCTTTGTGCATCTGTATGTGTTTATATGTGCAAACAAGCATGTATGCAAAGGTGTGGGAAGAAAAGGAGAAGGAAGAGAAAAAAGAAGTAGAAAAATAAGAAGGAAAATAAGAGAAAAGATTGGGAAGGTGTAGAAAAGAGAAATAAATAGCTCAACTCAGCTGCAAAAAACACAATTTTTGCATATAGTTATAATTATTTCTATTTTATCATGCATTATTTAAGGTTCCCCAAATGCAGAAAAGATTAAGGGCCATTCCAAACCATGTGTAACATCAATACCTCTGACAGTTTTGTGATTAATGTAAATGTGAAGTATCCTGTACTTGTGGTAAGGACAATAATCAAGATGAGAAGCCATTTGAGGGTGTTTTTTTTTTTTTTTTTTTTTTTTCTTTTATTTTCCTCTTAAAGTATTACAAAGGGTATTACATAAGTATCCTTTTCCCCCCCCCCCCCCGCCCTTGACAAACCACTACCCTCCCTTACCCCCCAGTGTCTTATGTCCATTAGTTATGCTTATATGCATGCATACAAGTCCTTCGGTTGATCTCTTACTCCCCTCCCTCCTGCCCCCCAACTCTCTCTGGCCTTCCCACTGCAGTTTGACAATCAGTTTGAGGCAGCTCTGCCTCTGTATCTATTATTGTTCAAAAGTTTGTAATGGTCTTTATTATCCATGAATGAGTGAGATCATGTGGTATTTTTCCTTCATTGACTGGCTTGTTTCACTTAGCATAATGCTCTCCAGTTCCATCCATGATGTTGCAAATGGTAGGAGTTCCTTCTTTTTAACAGCAGCATAGTATTCCATCGTGTAGATGTACCACAGTTTTCTAATCCATTCATCTACTGATGGGCACTTAGGCTGTTTCCAGATCTTAGCTATGGTGAATTGTGCTGCTATGAACATCTGGGTGCATATATCCTTTCTGATAGGTGTTTCTGGTTTCTTGGGATATATTCCTAGTAGTGGGATCACAGGGTCAAATGGGAGTTCCATTTCCAATTTTTTGAGGAACCTCCATACTGCCTTCCATAGTGGCTGCACCAGTCTGCATTCCCACCAGCAGTGCACAAGTGTTCCTTTTTCTCCACATCCTCTCCAGCACTTGTCGTTTGTTGATTTGTTGATGATGGCCATTCTGACAGGTGTGAGATGGTACCTCATTGTTGTTTTGATTTGCATCTCTCGGATGATTAGTGACTTTGAGCATGTTTTCATATGTCTCTTGGCTTTCTGAATGTCCTCTTTTGAAAGGTGTCTATTTAGATCCTTTGCCCATTTTTTGATTGGATTGTTTATCTTCTTTTTGTTAAGTTGTATGAGTTCCCTATAAATTTTGGAGATTAAGCCCTTATCCGATATGACGTTGGCAAATATGTTTTCCCACGAGGTGGGTTTTCTTGTTGTTTTGTTGATGGTTTCTTTTGCTGTGCAGAAGCTTTTTATTTTGATGTAGTCCCATTTGTTCAGTTTCTCTTTAGTTTCAACTGCCCTAGGAGCTGTATCAGTGAAGAAATTGTTTTGGCATATGTCTGAGATTTTGTTGCCTTTGTATTCTTCTAGAATTTTTATGGTTTCCTGTCGTACATTTAAGTCCTTTATCCATTTTGAGTTTATTCTTGTGTATGGTGTAAGTTGGTGGTCTAGTTTCATTTTCTTGCATATGTCTGTCCAATTTTCCCAACACCATTTATTGAAGAGACTATCTTGGCTCCATTGTATGTTCATGCCTCCTTTGTCAAAAATTAATTGAGCATATTGGTTCGGGCTAATTTCTGGACTCTCTATTCTATTCCACTGATCTATATGTCTGTTCTTGTGCCAGTACCAGGCAGTTTTGAGAACAGTGGCTTTGTAATACAGCTTGATATCTGGCATTGAGATCCCACCTACTTTGTTCTTTCTCAGGATCGTTGCAGCTATTCGGGGTCTTTTTTTATTCCAGATGAATTTTTGGAGAGTTCGTTCTAGATCTTTGAAGAAGGCCATTGGTATTTTAATGGGAAGTGCGTTGAATGTATAGATTGCTTTGGGTAGTATGGACATTTTAATGATGTTGATTCTACCAATCCAAGAACATGGTATGTTCTTCCATCTGTTTATGTCTTCCTCTATCTCTTTTTTCAACGTCCTGTAGTTTTCTGAGTAGAGGTCTTTAACCTCTTTAGTTAAGTTTATTCCTAGGTATCTTAATTTTTTTGGTGCGATGGTAAATGGGATTGTTTTTCTGATCTCCCTTTCTGAAAGTTCACTGTTGGTGTATAGAAATGCCTCAGATTTCTTGGGGTTAATTTTGTATCCTGCTACATTGCCAAATTCATGTATTAAGTCTAGTAGCTTTTTGATGGAGTCTCTAGGGTTTTGTATGTATAATATCATGTCATCTGCAAATAAGGACAGTTTTACTTCCTCTTTTCCAATTTGGATGCCTTTTATTCCTTCTTCTTGCCTAATTGCAATGGCTAATACTTCCAGTACTATGTTGAACAGGAGTGGTGAGAGTGGGCATCCCTGTCTTGTTCCTGTTCTTAGGGGAAATGGTGTTAGTTTTTGTCCATTGAGTATGATGTTGGCAGTGGGCCTGTCATATATGGCTTTTATTATGTTGAGGTATGATCCTTCTATTCCCACCTTTCTGAGAGTTTTTATCAAAAATGGGTGTTGGATTTTGTCGAATGCTTTTTCTGCATCAATTGATATGACCATGTGGTTTTTTTCTTTTAATTTGTTTATGTGATGTATCACATTTATTGATTTACGGATGTTGTACCATCCTTGCATCTCTGGGATGAATCCTACTTGGTCATGGTGTATGATCCTTCTGATGTACTGCTGGATCCGATTTGCTAAGATTTTGTTGAGGATTTTGGCATCTATGTTCATGAGGGATATTGGCCTGTAATTCTCTTTCATTGTGATGTCTTTACCTGGTTTTGGTATTAGGGTGATGCTGGCTTCATAGAATGAGCTTGGAAGCGTTCCTTCCTCTTGAATTTTTTGTAGTAGTCTGAGGAGGGTAGGTTTTAGTTCTTCCTTGAATGTTTGGTAGAACTCCCCTGTGAAGCCGTCTGGCCCTGGGCTTTTGTTTGCTGGAAGCTTTCTGATGACTGCTTCAATTTCTTCCATAGTTATTGGCCTATTGAGGTTTTTAGATTCTTCCTGATTGAGTTTTGGAATGTTGTATTTTTCTAGGAATTTGTCCATTTCCTCCAGGTTGTCCAGTTTGTTGGAGTAGAGTTGCTCGTAGTATTGTTTAACAATCATTTGTATTTCTGTGGGGTCTGTTGTTATTTCGCCTCTATCATTTCTGATTTGGTTTATTTGGGACCTCTCTCTTTGCTTCTTGGTGAGCCTGGCTAGGGGTTTGTCAATCTTGTTTATCCTTTCAAAGAACCAGCTCTTGGTTTCATTGATTTTCTGTATTGTTTTTTTGGTCTCTATTTCATTGATTTCTGCTCTAATCTTTATTATCTCCTTCCTTCTGCTCACTCTGGGGTTTTCTTGTTGCTCTCTTTCTAATTCTTTGAGTTGTAGAGTTAGATGATTGACTACCATTTTTTCTTGTTTTTTGAGATAGGCCTGTAGAGCTATAAACTTCCCTCTCAGGACTGCTTTCATTGTGTCCCAGAGGTTTTGGATTGTTGTGTTTTCATTGTCATTAGTGTCCAGGATGTTTTTAATTTCTTCTTTGATGTCATCGGTAACCCAATCAATATTTAATAACATGCTATTCAGCTTCCAAGTGTTTGAGTATTTTGGGTTGTTTTTATTGTAGTTTATTTCTAACATTATGCCATCGTGGTCTGTGAAGAAGCTTTTTATGATTTCAATCTTCTTGAATTTGTGGAGACTTTGCTTGTGACCCAATATGTGGTCTATTTTTGAATATGTCCCATGAGCACCTGAGAGGAATGTATATTCCGCAGCTGTGGGGTGAAGTGTTCTGAAGATGTCAATTAAGTCCATCTGATCTAGTGAGTCATTTAGGATTGCTGTTTCTTTGCTGAGTTTTTGTCTAGCGGATTTATCCAGTGATGTCAGTGGTGTATTAAAGTCCCCTACTATGATTGTATTGTTGTCGATCTCTCCCCTGATATCTTCCAGAAGTTTTCTTATGTATGTGGGTGCTCCTGCATTGGGTGCATATATGTTTACCAGGGTTATATCTTCTTGTTGTATTGATCCCTTTAGTATTATGAAGTGGCCTTCCTTATCTCTGGTTATGGCCTTCACTTTGAGATGTACTTTGTCAGATATAAGTATTGCTACCCCAGCTTTCTTTTCCTTTCCATTTGCATGAAAGATATTTTTCCATCCCTTCACTTTCAGTCTGTGTGAGTCCCTTCTAATGAGGTGGGTCTCTTGTAGACAGCAGATGTATGGGTCATGTTTTTTTATCCATTCAGCCACTCGATGTCTTTTGGTTGGAGCATTTAGTCCATTTACATTTAAAGTTATTATTGAAAGGTATTTGTTTGTAGCCATTTCTTTTTGTGTGTGTGTGTGTGGCTGTTTTCTTTCTGAGCTTGATATTTCTTCTTTTTACACCAGTCCCTTTAGCATTTCTTGCATGGCTGGCTTGGTGGTGATAAACTCCCTTAGCCCTTTTTTGTCTGTGAAGCTTCTTATTTCCCCTTCAATTTTGAATGATAGCCTTGCTGGATAGAGTATTCTTGGATTCAGTCCTTTGCTTTGCATCACTTTGTAGATTTCCGTCCATTCTTTTCTGGCCTGATGTGTTTCTGTTGAGAAATCATTTGATAATCTAATGGGAGATCCCTTGTATGTTACTTTCCGTCTCTCTCTTGCAGCCTGTAAGATTCTCTCTTTATCCTGAACATTTGCCATGGTAATTATGATGTGTCTTGGTGTGGGTCTTTTCGGGTTCACCTTGTTTGGGACTCTCTGGGCTTGTGTGACTTTTTTCTTCCCCACCTCAGGGAAGTTTTCTGATATTATTTCTTCGAATAGGTTTTCTAATCCATGTTCATCTTTCTGTTGTTCTGGCACCCCTATTATTCGTATGTTGTTTCGTTTCATGTTGTCCCAAAGCTCCCTTAGGCTCTCCTCCTGTCTTTTAATTTTTTTCTCCATTTGCCGTACAGTTTGAGTGTGTTTTGCTTCCTTGTCTTCTAATTCACTAATTTGGTCCTCCGCTTCTCCCAGTCTACTGTTGATACTTTCAATGGAGTTTTTTATTGAAGCTATGTCACTCTTCATTTCTTCTTGGGACTTACTTAAGTTGTTGATTTTTTCATCTGTTTCTTCTAGCTTCTTGCATAAGTAGTTGAGTTTTTCATCTGTTTCTTCTTGCTTCTTGAACATGTGGTGCATGTACTCTAGGAACCTTATTCTGAATTCTTTTTCCGTCATGTTGCATATCTCTGTCTCACTTAGCTGCTTTTCTGGCGAGTCCTCCTTTTCTTTCCTTTGGGGGTTTCTTTGCCTACCCATGTTTGATCTCGCTGACATATGTAGATGTTGAGGTGTTCAGTGGCTGCTCCCTGGGTGGCAGGGGCTCCTTGGGTTGTGGTTGCTGCTCAGACGGTTGCGGTAGCAGCTGCTTTCCAGTTGGCAGCAGCTCCTCTGGTGGGTGTTGTTCACAGCTGTGTTGGCTCTTCTGGCTGGTGGGGGGAGGCTTCACGTACAGTTGCTGTTCCACAGACAGAGGGTGTGGTGATCAGGAGGCTGTGGTGATCAGGAGGCTGCGGTGATCAGGGGGCTGCTGTTGCTTGGATCTGCTGCGTTGATTTAAAGGCACAAAATACAACAGAGCAAGGCACAACGTACCAGGCACTGAACACAAGTATATTCACAATATTAATAACTCCAAATAAAGGTGACCAACCGAATTAAGAGAATTAGGGGATAAGGGAGAAAGAAGAGAAGAAGATAAAAGAGAGAACAGAAAAGAAAAATAAGAAAAAAACAAACAAAAAAGGAGTGCAAAAATAGAATTGGGAAAAAAGAGGGGGGAAAAAAGAGAGCGAAAAAAGAGAATGAAGTAGAAGTGGGGAAGAGACTCCCCGTATGAGGAGCAAACTCCAATAGAACTGCCACTAATCTCAACAAATTCCAGCAACAGATCCCTGGAGATGAATGCAAACTACAAACCACCAATAATATCCAGAGGGGTAAGGGAAAACAGAAGCACAAAAATAGCTGGGGTGGGGTGGGGGAGGGAAGGGAAAAACCAGCAGAAAAAAAAAAGAAAAAGAAAAAGAAAAAGAAAAACAACCTCACAACCAGTCCTAAAAAAGAAGAAAAAACACAAAACAAAACAAACAAACAAATTTAAAAAAAAAAAAAAAAAAAAAAAAAAAAGCCCAATATATTCAACAATCAAGAAAACAATAGAAAGATAAGAGAGAAAAAAAAATGGTTGGAAAGTGAAGAAGGATAAAGAATAGGTGTATAAGGATTTAGAGCAGTAGATTGGAAATAGGATATATAAGTAGGGTGGAATTAGACAGGGGGTAAAAAGAGGGAATTGGGAAGGTCTGGAGCAGGAATAGGGTAAGAGAAACAGGACACCAAAAGGGGAAAAGTAAGGAAGAGGGTTTTAGCAAAGAGGTGGAATTGAGATAGGGAAAATTAATGCTAAAGGAACGATGAAAATACAATGGAGAACACTAATCCCAAAAGAAAATAAAGAGAAAATAAAATGGCACTTTAAAAAATGGTAAAATGGTAGGAGTAATAATACTGGTTAAAAATAAAAATGTGGTAATTGAAAGGGTAAAATCAGGTGATGGAAAAAGAAGAAAAAGAGAAAAAAAAATTGGTTTCTTAGTAAAAAGGTGAAAAAATTAAAAAGAAAAAGAAAAAGAAAAAATTTGCAGTAGTGATGGTCTTTCGGTTCTTCTACTCTTCAGCCTTGTTCGCCTTGGTCCTGCCAGGTATTTAGGAGAGTGTTGCCTGCAATACACTGTTCCTCCGTGTTGTAAATCACAGTCCTGATTTTAAAGCAGGCCGTATTTGTGATCCAGTCTGCCTTAATTTGTATTCCCCTAAGAGTCAGTTTGTGGCTCAACCTCTGGGTGGCAGTGTTTTTGGGTTGGCCTCTGAGGCTATACAGCTTCTCTATCCTTTTTTAATCCTTACCCTGCTCTGTGTTGTTGGTGGGACTGAAAATCCCTCTATAGGCCAGACCCTGGTAACTCCCAGGGACTAATCAGCTTGTTTTAGTCCTTTATCTCATACAGGGTGGAATCTGGGTGTGGCTGTGCTCCTTGCCTGGGGGGCTGGGGGGAGGAATTCCACCCTCTGGAGGAATGGCTGCCCCAGTCCTGGGCCCAGGGGGGTCTCAGCACTCAATTCGCTGCCACCTCCTCCGGCTCCCCCTCTTTCCTCAGCCTCTCCCCAGATTCCCCTCGTCTGCACCTTCACCCTCTCTTCAGCACAGGTGAGTGTCTGTATCCGAACTGTCCTATGAGCAGGGTTCAGTGAAAACAAAGAAACAGACAAACGCCGGCCGGCCGCGGAAACGCTCCTCTTACCGGTCTGGGAAACGCTCCTCTTACCAGCACTGCATGGTCTGGGAAACGCTCCTCTCTTATGGGCACTGCACGGTCTGATCAGTTCCTCAGGATGCCCCCTTTAGTCTCAGTTCTCCGCAATCACAAAATCCAAATCTCAAATCTCCTGGCGCCAGCAAACCCGCGGAACTCCTTACCCTGGTCAGGGTCTGTGTCTGTCCCAAGAGACGCGGCTGTCTGCCATGCGGTCTCCCTCCGACCCTCTGGGCTCAGGTCTGGCAAACTTTCCTGCCCAGATCCCTGGTTTTTAACCTTTCCAGGGGAGGTCTGCCCTTCCAGGCTGCAAGCCGTCTCACCAGCTGAGTAAATTTGCCAATTCGGGGTGGGTGTTATTAGTTTCAGCTGCTTACTCCGTTTGCTCCGGGACAAGACCTGGGACGCGTCTGCCTATATCGCCGCCATCTTGCTTCCTCCCATTTGAGGGTGTTTTGGGAAGAATCAAACTATGGGATCTGATGAGGTCTGACTTTGATGTACTTAAAATTTAGTGCAAGAGATCAGTATTCCTTCCAGTTGTCAGGGTGTTTTTGTTTGTTGGTTGGTACATTTTTTGCCTGCTTATGTGTAAAGGCCAATGCTTCCATGGGCACTAATGGCTGCAAATATCTCTCCAAATTTGGTTAATGTCTACAGATGCATTTTATTCTTCCTCATGCAATTTACATAGTTTACTAACACATAAAACTCATGCTAAATATGGAGAAAATCTTTAACCTCAGATTTCTCAGACTACACATCTTTTCAAAGATCAGTTTTGTCAAATAGCAAATCATAAAACTTGCAAGGCATTGAGCACATGTAGTAGTTATTGATAATTAGAAGATATTAGACTAATTCTCAATTATATTAACTAATTTTATTTTCAGGGAAAGAACTAGTTAATCTAGTGGACTTCTGGTCAAGGTACAGACATAGCTAAATGTGGTACTTGCCTCCTTCCACAACCACATCAAAATTACAACTAAACTACAGAACAACCATCATTCAGAACCAACTGAAACTTAGCTGAATTGAAGTCCTACAAATAGGGATTTAAAGAAGAAGCCACATCAAGACTGTAGGAAGAGCAGAGACAAGGAAGGATGGGTCCCGCATCCATGTGTGTTGGATAAAAATCAGGAGGGATATCTCAGCTGTGGAGATCTCTCCTGTGGAACTAGGTGTCTCACCCCTACACCAGGCCCCCTAGCTCAAGGTTCTAATGCTGGGAAGAGAAATCCTCATAACTTCTGGCAGAGGTTGCTAGAGTCCCAGGTAGTTCCTCTTAAAGGGCCCACACACAGACTTACTTGGACTCATTCCCTCTGAGCTCTAGCACAAAGGCAGCAGCTTGAAAGGAACAAGAAATATAAGGGGAGGAACTGGATTGTTTGGCATCAGGGCAAGTCCTGGAAGGGCAGCTTTATCCCAGACAGAGTGCTGGCAGAGGCCAATGTTCCTTTTCTGAGCCCTTCCCCACAGAACCAGCAGACAGTTGCTATATCTGAGTCTCCATTACCCTGGTTCACACTGTTCACCCCACCAGGGTGATTCCCTGAGACCTTGCCCCACCCAGCTTTAGGGCCTACCCCAAGCTGTTTCTAGTGGCTTTACCATAAAAATGGCCTCTGTTGGCTCATGCTTCAGATTTTCCTAAAATCTATCAAATAAGCAGCATCTGATTTCTTTGAATCATATATCTCTTGATAAGTGGCCCCAGGCTTGGTTCCCAGCTTTGCCTGGCCTAGGTACCTCCAAACCCAGCACAGGAGAGCTATCTGCTGATTACTTTGTAGCTTATGCTTGGTGGCCCTGGGAAAAACACAGGCAGTGGCTGACCTAGGCCTGCACCTCTCAGGAGGCCCCAGAACCAGTGCACCTAGTGGACAGCTTCAGACCACATCGAAGCACAACCACCTAACCACCTCCACAAGCAACACACTCAAGGCGTGGACTCAGTGGGTACTAGATCCAAGCAGAAGTAAGTCTTCTTTTGTGTCATGGGCCCCTGTTTTGTGTCATGGGATCCTCCAAGGTGATTGGTGATCAGTGGTCACAGCAGTTCATCAGCCTGAGAAAATGGCATTAATGTGTCAATAGCAGTGAAGATGCAATCACAACAGAAGAGTGTAAAGCCCACATTGGGGGCGCACCTCAAGTGCACAGCTTGGGTGGTCAGGGGGGCTGTACCACTGGACCCTACAGGACACCTACTACATCAGGCCACCCTATCAAACTGAGGAGACATAGAAGCTCTACCTATCACATAGAAACAAACACAGCGAGACAGCCAAAATGAGGAGACAAAGACACATGACCCAAATGAAAGAAAAGAACCAAACTCCAGAAAAAAGAACTAAACAAAATGGAGACAAAAAATCTACTAGATGCGGAGCTCAAAACACTGATTATAAGGATGTTCAATGAACTTAGTGAGGACCTCAACAGCATAAAAAAGAGCCAGTCAGAAGTGACTGATGTACTAACTTAAATACAGAATAATTTACGGGGAATCAATAGTAGAGTAGGTGAAGCCAAGAATCAAATAATAGATTTGGAACATAAGGAAGCATAAAACACTCAATCAGAACAGCAAAAAGAAAATGAATAATAATAATAATAAAAACAACCATAAGGATAGTGTAAGGAGCCTCTGAGACAACTTCAAACATACCAACATTGGCATCATGGGAGTGTGGGAAGGAGAAGAGAGCAAGCCGAAGACATTGAAAACCTATTTGAAAAAATAAGTACAGAAAACTTCCCTAACTTGGTATAGGAAACAGGCATACAAGCCCAGGAAGCACAGAGATCCCAAACAAGATGAACCCAAAGAGGCCCAACCAAGACACATCATAATTAAAATGTAAAAGGTTAAAGACAAGCAGAGAATCTTAAAAGCAGCAAGAGAATCTTAAAAGCAGTTAGTTACCTACAAGGGAGCTCCCATAGACTGTCAGCTGATTTCTTGAAAGAAACTTTGCAGGTCAGAATGTAGTGGCAAGAAATATCCAAAGTGATGAAAAGCAAGAACCTACAACCAAGATTACTCTATCCCACAAAGCTATCATATAGAATTCATGGACATGTAAAGAGCTTCCCAGACAAAAAAAAAAGCTCATGGAGTTCATCACCACCAAACCAGTGTTATATGAAATGTTAAAGGTTCTTAAAGAAGAAAAAGAAAAAGAAGAAAAATAAGAACAAGGAAAAGAAAATATGAGCAATAAAATGGCAATAAATACCTATCTGTCAACAATTGAATCTTCAAATAAAATGAACAAGCAAAATAGAAACAGACTAATAGCTATAGAGAACTTTTTGTTGGTTGCCAGATGGGAGGGGAGTTGGGGGTGGACAAAAAAGGTAAAGTGATTAGGAATAAAAATTGGTTGTTATAGGATGTAAAGAACAGCATAGGGAATATAGTCAATAATAGTATAATAACTAGGTGTGGTGCAGATGGGTATGGGATTTATTGGGGTGATTACTTATTAAATTATTTAATATCTGATCACTGGGTTGTACACCTGAAACTAATAAAATGATGTATGTAAACTGTAATTGAAAATAAAATAAGAATGACAAAATATCTGTTTAGAGATTCTTCCCAGTAAACTGCAAAGCCAATGCAATCCTTTAGTCTTTTACATTATTTTAAAATCAATAGGGATAGTGTAGTTGGCATTATATATATATATATATATTTCTAATAATTTATTTAAAATGAAGATACCTAAATAGCCATAAAAATGTTTATAATTCATTATATAAAAAATATATATTTTCTGTGTATAAATTGAAACTTACATTTAACTTTCTTCCTAAACACAAGTCTTGATTTTATTGCATTATAAGGAATGAAGTGTGTGATTTAAATAATTCCAAATGCAAGTACTAAGTGCTTATTTCTTCAGTGAACAATAATTCTTTAACTAACAGTCCTAAATAAATTAGACTAACTGACTGCCATGAAGGATAATCATTAATCATATGACTGCCATCAAGAAAGCCTAAAATTGTGTCAATTTCAGAAAAAGTTACATGGATTTCACAAGTGCCCTCAAAAATTAAGATTTTGGTCTATTTTTAACATAAATTAAATAGCTTGGTGCTTGCTTATCTTTAACAAATGTCTTCCAATGTATAAAAATATGATAAACATAAAAGTAAATTTTAGTCTCTTATTTTTGTATAAATTTTAGATTATATATTTACTAGAGGCCTGGTGCACAAAATTCATGCACTATGGGGGGGGGGGGGCGGGAGTCCCTCAGCCCAGTTTGCACCCTCTTGAAATCCAGGACATCCCTCTCGCAATCCGGGACCGCTGGCTCCTAACCCCTCACCTGCCTGCCTGCCTGATCACCCCTAACCCCTCTGCCTGCCTGCCTGATGCCCCTAACCACCTCTGCCTCAGCCCCCACTGTGGTGGCTTTGTTAGGAAGGAGGTCTGGAATGACATTTGGAAGATTGTTCGTCTGTCTGGTCTAATTAGCATATTACACTTTTATTATTATTGTAGATTCAAAATACCTGATGTCCTTAATTCTCAAGTCAAAATTTTCTTTATGAAAGATATTTCTGAAAAATAACAGAGCTTTTAAATTTAAAAAACATATATATTTGCCAAAATGAGCTTCTATTTCATTTTACCTTATATTAAAGTGTCATAAGCAAAAGAATATTACAATTCTAGGCTTTCTGGCAACTAATCTTAATTTGAATATTTACCATCATTTCCAGTGTTTTACAGAGAACATCCTCAAATTCAATGAAGCTACATGTCATTTCCCCACTCCCCTTTGATCCCGCACACCTCCACTCTGCACATGAGTCTATGTGTAACTTTCAGGCTATCCAAATTTATCCACAATCTTTAATAACCTGGTAAAGCCCAATCCATCAATGAAGGTTTTCTAGGGTTTTAAAGCTTTATCTTTCTTTCAGTGAATTCTAATAGAATATACCATATTGAAACATGGTTTTGAATTTTAAAAGAAAGTTTAAATATTGTCCTGTCTTCTATTTTTGGTCTTTTATTTCATCTCTGGTAGATTACTGCAGCAAGAACTCTAGTTTTCTCACACCTCCCTCCATCCATTTCCTTGCATTGTTCCTTCACATATTGACTCTGAACTTGGCTCTGCAAATTGCTTAGGCCAATGGAATAATGGCAAATGTAAAGTTAGTAGAGACTAGAAAAATGCTTCCACTTTGGGTCTTGCCTTCTAAGCTGCCCTAGGAACTCTGTTCCCATTATGTGGATAAGTCTAAGTGCGCCAGTTTAAGGATAAGGACACAAAAGGAGAGAGGCTTCTGCCTTCTCAGCCATCCAAGACCTACCAACCAAGGCCATCAGAAACTAGCTTGCCTCTGCTGACCCGAAAACTCATCGATGACACTGGAGTGATGTCAGGAGAGGTCAACTGGACCCCACCTAGATCATTGGCAGCACCCAGCTCACATTTCCATCTTGCGGAATCATGAGCCAAATAAAAGGCTGTTGCTTCAAGTCACTGTTTTAAGCTGTTATACAGCAATCGGTAACTGATTTATTGTCCCAAGTAAATATTAAACTTCAGTGGGGCAGAAATTATGTCTTTTTTCACTCTCCTTAATGTAAGAAGTACAAAAGACTTTCTTTCAGTCATTACTCATGTTATATGCCCTTTCTCCCACTGATTAAAAAGTTGATAAAAAAGAAAGTTAAGTCAACCATCTAGATCAGTGGTTCTCAACCTTCCTAATGCAGTGACCCTTTAATACAGTTCCTCATGTTGTGGTGACTCCCAATTTCATTGTTACAAATTGAACATAATTAAAGCATAGTGATTAATCACAAAAACAATATGTAATTATATATGTGTTTTTCGATGGTCTTAGGTGACCCCTGTGAAAGGGTTGTTCGACCCCCAAAGGGGTCGCGACCCTCAGGTTGAGAACCGCTGTTCTAGATGTTAAACACACACACACACACACACACACACACTCAAAATGTTCAGGCAATTTCCTAATACACAGTATAAAAATATAAGATCAAGACATGAGACATAATGAAATACAGTGATCCAACCAAAAGATCTAATATTTGACTAACAAAATATTTTTTTTTTACATAGAAGAGAAAAAACGTAGGGGAAAAAATCAACAAATGTTCTAGAAGTAACACTAGACTTCTAATAGGTTGAAAGGTTGAAAGGGCCAACCAAATGCCTCACAGGATTAAAGAAAAAACACAAAATTTCAAACCTATTCTAGAGAACCATAAAAGACCCTAAAAACATCTGCAGAGGGTGAAAAAGTTTACTTACAATAAAAAGATAAGTTAGCTATGCATCAACAAACTTAATGCCAGAAAATAATGGAGCAATGACTTCAAATTTATTAGGGAAATAATTTTGAGTCTAGACTTGAGATATAGTCAATGCACCAATCAAATGTGATGAAGATTGTAAGATAAATGAGAACTCAGAAAGTTTACACTCCTCTCACTCTTTTGCAAAAAATTACTGGAGGGTACAATACAGAAAAATAAGCAAATAAGAAACAGGAAACCATAAGTGGAACATATTAGTGATACATTTGTAATGATAAACTCTAAGGATGGTTTAGATGCCATAGGGAACAATATATTTAGCAAAAGAGGAAAGTCCTTAGGTAGTATGTCTCTATGACACAGTAAGTTTCAGTAAAACATATAATAAAGAAAAAAAAGAAGATGAAGTAATAGAATGAAAAAGTGGTAATATCTTAAGTTTTTTTCTGAATTACTGTATTTATTTTTATAATTAAAAAAAGAAAAAGAAATAATTAAAGCAGAATAGAAAGGAAGAAAGACAAAATGAAAGAAAAAGAGAAGGAAAATCAGAAATCTGAAATTTAAAATATATATAAAATGCCTGACTAAAATAATAAAGCATATAAAGCCACAGAAGGGGATTTGATTTCTATCTGTAGGTGAAATGTAAAAATGGCATAATGTGAACTATAGACAAGGAAATGTAATTACAGCACAATTGACTTTGTTTTAAACAATGTTTAGAAAGAATCTATACTTAAAATAGGATAATATGCAAATTGGACAGGATGCCATCATGTAACGACTGATCAGCAGCCTGCACTCACTTCAGGCTCGCGGGCTGGGACTTGCAGTGTCGAGGACAGGGGAGGGGACTTGCGCGGCCCAGGACATGAGGCTGCCTCCCAGCCCAGCGCCCGGCTGGGGATATGAGGCTGCCTCATTGGCTCCTCATGTGAAAGGTGAGCTTGGATCCTCATTCTTATTCAGTGTAGTGGAGCGTGAGAATTGGTTTATAGGATTCAGTCCCACTTGGGGAAATGTTACTACAGGCTGAGAGTGGATGTAAAATGGGGATCATATTTATTCGCTCACAGGCTTACTATAGAACAGACAGAGTCACCATCCTCACAGAATTCAGGATGCCCCACCTAGAATGTGCAAACCTAGAATGAAAAGTCAGCAACACCCCACATGGCCAAGAACTAGAAACTGCCCTTTGAAAGGAGCGTATGCAACAAAACTGTGAGTCCCCGGAGGCCGAAGAGGAAAGCTGTCCTTGTGGTTAATTTAAGAGTTTAAGGTGCAAAACTGGCATCAGAAAGTAGTGGCATAACACCGAGGCCATGCAGTCATGTGGCAACACTGAGACCGTGGGACCCCTGGGACAAGTGGTTTCCGATGCCGTGGGAAACCCTTGCCCCCACCCCAGCCTCTGGGTGCCGGTTACAGATGACCACGTGGGCAGGGACGAGGGCTCCAGGACTGCAGTGGCGGGGTGAGGGAACAGAGGACCTCCTCCCATAAAGTCTCCCCCAGCCATTCAGCATCAGGCTGTGTGGCATGTGCCCACTGATGGCGTCACCAGGTGACATCACTTAGAGGAGCTGCTCAGGTGGTTTCCCTGAAGAGGGGCATGCGCCAGCTCAGAGGCGAGGAGGTACAGGCTTGGTGGCCACATGACTCCCCACAGTCCCTGCAGCGTGGCCGGAGCTGAAGCTGCAGGTCCGTCTGGCTGTCACGGGGCTTGGACAGTGCGGTGGCCCCAGTGCTGGTGAAGAGTGCTGGGCGCCTGAATCCGGGGAGCCGCCCAGACCCACAGCCCTTCCCAGCTATACAGCTCCCCTCCTGCATCCTTCACCAAACCCGGGTCTGACCCTCATCCTCCCCACCAGACTGCAGGGGCCCAACATCCCAAATGATGACCTTTGACTGCACGCCTTCACCCTAACATTTAAGTCTCAGAACCTAACACCTCCCTTAAGCCCCTCACCTCTGATCTAACCTTTAACAGGAACCATTGCCAACCACATCTGGTCCAGCACCACTCTCCCCCATGTAGCCCCCCACCTTCCTCCACGGAAGCTGCTATTGCTTCCCATGAACTTAAACGAAATAGGATTAATCAAAGAAGAATATGTCCGAGCAAAGACTTTGAACTAAAGAAGAAATAAAGTAACTAATATACATGAGAAAAGTTAACCTCAAAGGTAATCAAGTAATTGCAAAGGAAAGATACCTGGAACATTTAAAAAATCACAATATTCAGTACTGGAGAGGGTGTGATGAAACAGACACCTGATGGCAGTGCTCGGAGTATAGGGGACAGCATTTCTGGAGACAGTTTGACAGGATGTAGCAAATATTCAGGCTCCTGGGCTGGATGATTACATTCCCAGGAGTATGGGAATGTAATCACACTTAATAATCAAAAAGTTGGGCCAGATATCATCATAATAATAAAAGGCTAATATGCAAATGGTCATCATGCCATGACACCATTACGACCAAACAGCAGGAGGCTGTGTGCAGGGTAGGTGCGGGTGGGCGGGGACTGGCAGCTTCAGTGGGTGGGGACTTGTGCCAGCCAGGGACGTGAGGCTACCTCCAAGCCTGGCCCTTGGCCGGGGATATGAGGCTGCCTCCCCACCCAGCACCGGGCCGGGGGACATGAATGGCAATATTAAAATATTTCCTCTAATTAATTCTCATTTAATGTGCACAAATTTCATGCACCGGGCCGCTAGTCCTATATAATAAAAGGCTAATATACAAATAGACCAAATGGCAGAACAACCGAACAACTGGTTGCTATGATGTGCTCTGACCACCATGGGGTGCACGCACAGAACATGGCAGGCATCCACGTGCCATGGTCCCTCCCGGTGCTCACATCTGCTGCTGGTGCTGGCCCCAATCACTTGGCGCTGTCAGTGGGTGTGAGTGGCAGCTGCCGGCCCCAATCTCTCCTCAGTGTTTCTCCACCTCCCCCTGCTCCTGAGGGGCAATCAGAACCAGCAGCTGCCTCTCGCACCTGCTGCCAGTGTCCAGCACCAGTCCCAGTCACTTGGCGCCATCAGTGGGTGCAAGTGGGACCGGCGCCTTCGGCGTGTGCGAACGGCAACAGCGGGTGTGGGGCTGCTGGCAGAGAGGGGACCTGGGGCCAAGGTGGGAGGGGCCGGGCAGGGGCATGAAGGATGGGCCAAGACCCGCCCCTGTGGCAACCACAGCCTTGAGGCTCACAGTTCCTTTCAAGGTGCACGAATTCATGCACTGGTCACCTAGTAATAATATAAACACTAAATAGTTTTTAAATTTTAAATACAACCTACAGATAAACATAGACAATAATTATGGCAAAAGTAAAAATATATCTGGCCCAGAGGTCGAGAGATGGACCTGAATAAGGGTCAAAAGGTAAGTTGTAGTTTCAAATGCAGAGGACCCAAGTTCTTGACTTTGTCTTCCTGGAGGTATCCTCCCTTCTCTCAGGGAAGCTATGTCCATTGAAACGAATTCAGGTGTAGTACTCCCACAAACAAGCAAGGTTACAGGATATGATATCAAATCCACCTACCTGTAACCTTACCACATTATCTTTTGCTCTAATTGCTAGTTTAAATATAAACCCAAATAAAGAAAATTTGAACAAAATGCAAGTCCTCATTCTCAACTATCTTTGAACCATGATTAGAATTTAGGTTGGACCTACCTCAAATAAATACAAATAGTGTGGTAATTACACTGACATTAAAGGAAAAGTTAAATGAGAAATTAGAATATGTGAGAAAAAAAACCTATTGTCTTTTTGAACAGTAGTTCATATTGATAAAATTAGTCACCACAGCACTTTTTTTTTTTAGAACTAAGATACTAATCATCTTGAAAGATTAAAAGAAAAAAGAGGAAATAGCTTTGGTTGCATTTGGGTAATGATATTGGGGGTGAAGAAAAATAAGACATAGTATTTTCACAAAAGTTATTTTGTAATTATAGAGGGTGCTGTGGTGTATTGTAAAGATTCCGTCTTCAGTTGTGGTCAGTGTGGCTCAGTTGGTTGAGTGTCAGTCATCCCATGCACCAGGAGGTCGCCCATTCATTTTAGGTCAGGGCATATCCAGGGGTTGTGGGCTTAAGCCTCAGTGTGTGTGTGTGGGGGGGGGGGGGCGGGGGGGGGTGGTGCAGGAGACAGCAGATGGATATTTTTTCCTCTCTCTCCCTTTCCCTTCTTCTTTCTCTAAAACCAATCAAAACATATTTTAAAAACTTCTTTAGCTTGTCTATTAAAAAAAGAAAAAAAGAATAGACACCCCAGCTACTGGAATGTTGGCAGAAAGAGTTGTCAGCTTAGTTTCAATGAAAGATGTGACCTTGACTGAAAAGACACCATATCCAAGGTCACCCCCTTTCTCTATGGTTGGCCTGCAGCAAATGAATGGTCAATTTAGGTTCCTTTACCCAGATAATGGGAATAAGCTTAAAGGCTCTCCATACTTACAGTTCCCTGTAGAATCATCTGTGGTTTCTGTTTCAACTGCATCCCAGTTCAGCTTCTCCTCTATCTAATCATGTTTCCTTTTCTCACCAATGCCCCCACATTCTCATTGTTGATCTTGACAGCACTACCTAATTTCTCTTGTGTAGAGAAATCCCCAACAACTTCCCAGAACCCAATATTTAAAACTAATTTTTTATATTAGTGTGCTAAAAATACAAAAATGTGTTAAGGTAATGCCTTAAAATTATTATGATGGCCAAATTAAATTATAAACCTAGTACACTATATACAAGTAAGGATTAGTATTAATAAATATAGTGATTATAATATGGTATATCTCATGATATTATTGTAGACATTCATTTATGAACTAAAAATACCACAAATAGGTCTGTTTGAGTGATGTATCATATTACTATAAAATAAAATTTAATCAGTTCCTATAACAAATCATAATTAAGAATAAAATAATTTAAACTGATAGGTACTGTTAGAATTTCAAAATGGTGGTGAAGTAAGTAGAAGCTACACTGAAACATTCCCAGGACCAAACTGGAATTCCAACTAAATTTCAGAAAAACAATCCAGAATAATCAACTAAAGACTAGCTGGAGAGGACCCTGATAACCAAGGACAGAAAGTGGAGACCACATAGAGAATGATAGGAAGTGTGGAGGTGTGAAAGGGCTGGCTGGGCTTCCAAGGACAGCAGCTGAAGTTCTGGAGAGATATTTCACCTGTGGGGGTCCCACTGAGAACTCTGGGGTCTAAACCCAAAGCTGGGGTCCCCAGCCCAGAGCACCAGAACTGAGAAAGGTGTCCACATAATATCTGGCTGTGAAAAGCAGCAGGACTGCTGTATGCTAGTGAGAGACTGCTGGAAATGCAGGCACTCTCTTAAAGGGCCAATGCATAAAATTTCATGTATAGTCACTCACCTTGGGCTCTGGCAGAGGGAGGAAAGAGTGGGCTGGAGCTGAGTGAGAATAAACCAGGGTTGGAGGCTCTGGGTTAGACCTCAAAAGGCAATAATTCCAGTTTCCTGTGCTGAGTTATTCCCTCATGCTGAGGAGGACATCTTTCTCCTTTGGACCTTTGCTAATCAGGCAGCTTTGGCCTAGGGGAAAGGCAGTTGTCCCACCCTTTTGGAAAGCACATTGCCCCCACCCTGTGCAGTTTATGAGGCGGATTAAGAGACTTAGAATAATGATCAGCTTTCAGGCAGATGCAATTGCCCCATCTTGTTGGAAAATATTTCACCCCACCCTGTGGCCAATAGCCTGAGTATAATCAGAACTGAATATAATCAAGCTGCAGGCAGAGACAGGTCTCTGGAGGCTTTGAGTCATTGCCTGAGCTAATTTGGGGCCTGGAGCTAGGAAAAGCAGATTGTGCTGCATAGCCCCTGACAGTGTCCTGCACTAGAGATTGGGAGGTGTAGTAGATCTACCTAATACATAGACACAAGCCAAATATGCAGCTGAAATGGGGAGACAAAAAAACAAGTCCCAGAAATAAAGAAAAAGAGAATTCTCTAGAAACAGAGATAAATGAAATGGAGAAAAGAAAGTTATCAGACAAAGTTCAGAATAATCATGGCAAAGATGCTCAACAGCCTGAGAAAAGATATAGTAACTATGAAGAATTACAAAGCACTAATAAAGAACACAGTGGAAGGAATAGACAGCAGATTAGGGGAAGCTGATGATTGGATTGGTGAATTAGAAGACAGGATAGAAAATATCACTCAGTCAGAGAACCAAAAAGAAAAAAACTATTTAAAAACTGGAGGACAGCTTAAGGGAGCTATATGACAAGACAAAACGTAACAATATTCTCATAATATGAGAGCCAGAAGGGGATGAAAGTAACCAAGGGATAGAGAATGTGTTTTAAGAAATAATGGCAGAAAACTTTCCTAAACTAGTAAAGGGAAAAGTCACACAAGTCAGGAGGCACAGAGAGCCCCAAGCAAGAAGAAGCCAAACAGACTCACCACACCCAGAAACATCATAATTGAAATGCCAAAAACTAAAGAGAAAGAGGATCTTAAAGGCAGCAGGAGAAAAACAATTTTTTACCTACAAAGGAGCTCCCATAAGGCTGTCAGCTGATTTCTTATCAGAAACTCTACAGGCCGGAAAGGACATGAAGTATTGAAGGTAATGAAAAGTGAAGCTCTGAAACCAAGATTAATATATTCAGCAAGGCTATCATTCAAAATAGATGGTGAAACAAATTTCCCAGACAAAAAAAAAAGGCTAAAGGAATTTATCACCACCAAGCAAACACTGCAAGAAATGCTAAAGGAGCTGCTGTAATGTGAAGAAGAAATATATATAAAGAGAAACATAGACATAAAGAATTAAAATGGCAATAAATAATTACCTATCAATATTAACCTTCGATGTAAATGGATTAAACTCTCCAATCAAAAGACATAGGGCAGCTGAAAGGATATAAAACATGACCCAAATATATGCTGTCTACAAGAAACCTACCTCAAAACAAAAGACTCACACAGGTTGAGAGTGAAGGCATGGGGGAAAAAATCCCATGCAAATGGAAACAAACAAAATAAAGCTGGGTTAGCAATACTCACATCTGACAAAATAGACTATAAATGAAGGCCATCACAAGAGACAAGAAAGGTCACTACATAATACTAAATGGATCAATGCAACAAGAGGATATAACCCTGGTAAACATATATGCACCCAATTTAGGAGTTCCTGAATATATATAAAAAACCTTCTGGGGGACTTTAAGTGAGAGATTGACAGCAATATAGTTATAGTATGGAACTGAACACTCCACTGACTTCAATGGATATATTTTCCAGACAAAATTTAACAAGGATTCAGTGACTCTAAATGACAGACTGGATCAGATGGACTTAATTGAAATTTATAGAACATTTCACCCCAAAGCTGCAGAATATACATTCTTCTCAAGTGCACATGGGTCATTCCCAAAGACAGACCACATGTTAGGACACAAAACAAGTTTCATTTCTATAAGTTCAACAAGATTGAAATCATATCAAGCATCTTCTCAGATCATATTGGAATGAAATTAGAAATTTTCTACAGTAAAAACACTCAAAGAAATTCAAACAAATGGAGCTAAAAGCATGTTATTAAACAATGAATGGATTACCAATGAGATCAAGAAAGAAAACAAAAGCTTCCTGGAAACTAATGAAAATGAACACACAATAGCCCCAAATCTCTGGGACACAGCAAAAGCAGTCCTGAGAGGGAAGTTCATAGTACAGCAGGCCAATCTAAAAAAAAAAAAAGAGAGAGAGAGAGAGGAATTAATAAAATATTTAACCTTACAATTTAAGGAATTAGAAAAAGATCAATAAGAAAAGCCCAGAGTAAATAGAAGGAAGGAAAGAATAAAGATTAGAGAAAAAATAGATGACATAGAGACTTAAAAAAAATAATACAAAAGATCAATGAAACCTAGAACTGGTTCTTTAAAAAAGATAAACAACATTGATGAACCCTTAGCCAGATGCATTAAGAAACAAAAGAGAGGTTCCAGATAAATAAAATCTGAAATGAAAGTGGCAAATTAACAACTGACAATGTGGATGAAATGGACAAATTCCTAGAAAAATGTAATCTCCCAAAACTGAATCAGGAAGAATTAGAAAACCTGAATAGGCCAACAACAACTGATGAAATAGAAGCATATATCAAAAAAAGCTATGAGGAAACAAAAGCTCTGGTCTGGATGGCTTCACAGGGAAGTTTTACCAAACATGCAAAGAAGAACTAACACCTCCCTCCTAAAACTGTTCTAAAAAATCCAAGAGTAAGGACCACTTCCAAGCTCTTTTTATGAGGCCAGCATTATCCAAAAACCAGATAAAGACACTACAAAGAAAGAAAATTATAGGTGAATATCCCCAATGAACATAGATGCTAAAATCCTCAACAAAATATTAGCAAATGGGATCCAGATATATATTAAAAGTATCATACACCAAAAACAACAATGAGGTACCATTTCACACCTGTCAGAATGGCTATCATCAACAAATCAACAAACAGACAAGTGCTGGTGAGAATGTGGAGAAAAAGGAATCCTTGTAACACTGCTGGTGGGAATGCAGACTGGTGCAGCCACTGTGGAGAACAGTATGGAGTTTCCTCAAAAAGTTAAAAATGGAACTCCCATTTGACCCAGTAATCCCACTTCTAAGACTATATCCCAAGAAACCAGAAACACCAGTCAGAAAGGATATATGCACCCCTATGTTCATAGCAGCACAATTTACAATAGCTAAGATTTGGAAACAGCCTAAGTGCCTATCAGCAGATGAGTGGATTAAAAAACTGTGGTATATCTACACAATTGAGTACTACACTGCTATAAAAAAGAAGGAACTTTTACCATTTGCAACAGCATGGATGGAACTGCAGAGCATTATGCTAAGCAAAATAAGCCAGTCGGAGAAAGATAAATATCACATGATCTCACTCATATGTGGGATATAATGAACAACATAAACTGATGAACAAAAATAGATCCAGAGACTAGGTAACACTGAACAGACCTTCCAACTTCAGAGAGAAGGCAGGGGAGGGGGAGTGCTTTAGAGATCAAACAAAGGACTTGTATGCATGCATATTAGCATACCCAATGGAAAGAGACACTGAGACTGTGGGGGCTTTTCCTGGGTGGTGGAGTGGCCAGGGGGAGTCAATTGGGTAAAAAAGAGACATATGTAATACTTTAAACAATAAAAAACCCCATACATCATGACCAAGTGGGATTTATTCCAGGAATGCAAGACTGGTAGAGTATTCGCAAATCAACAAATTTTTACATCACATAAACAAACTGAAGGACAAAAATCACATGATCACTCAGCTGGTGTGGCTCAGTGGTTGAGTACTGATCTATGAACCAGGAGATCATAGTTTGATTCCAGGTCAGGGAACATGCCTGGTTTGCTAGCTCGATCCTCAGTGTGGGGCATGTGGGAGGCAGCCAATCAATGATTTTCTCTCATCATTGATGTTTCTACTTCTCTCTCCCTCTTCCTTCCTCTCTGAAATCAATAAAGATATATTTTTAAAAATCACATGACCAGCCCTAGCTGGTTTGGCTCAGTGGATAGAGTATCAGCCTGTAGACCAAAGGGTCCCAGGTTTGATTCCGGTCAAGGGCATGTACCTTGGTTGCAGTTCCTTCCTGGCCTGGGCCCTGGTCAGGGCTCATGCAGGAGGCAACCAATCAATGTGTTTCTCTCACACATAGATGTTTCTCTCTGTCTTTCCCTCTCTCTTCCACTCTCTCTAAAAATCAATGGAAAATTATCCTCGGTGAGGATTAACAGCAACAACAAAAATAAATAAATAAATAAAATTTAAAAAAATCATATGATCATATCAATGGACACAGAAAAAGAATTTGACAAAATCTAACACCCATTTTTGATAAAAACTCTCAGCAAAGTGGGAATATAGGGGTCATGTCTCAACATAATAAAGGCCATATATGAAAAACCTACAGCCAATATCATACTCAAAGGGCAAAAACTATCACCATTTCCCCTAACAACAGGAACAAAACTGGGATGTCTTCTTTCACTACTCTTATTCACCATAGTACTGGAAGTCCTAGCTACAGTGACCAGACAAGAAGAAGAAATAAAAGGCATTCAAATTGGAAAGGAGGAAGTAAAACTCTCATTATTAAGAGATGACATGATATTATATACAGTACACCCTAAGACTCCACCAAAAAACTACTAGATTTCATATTATAACACACATGACAACACTAATATATAGGTTCACCTTCCCTTCATTCCCTGTCTAGTACCCTAGAGCAGTGGTCAGCAAACTCATTAGTCAACAGAGCCAAATATCAACAGTACAGCGATTGAAATTTCTTTTGAGAGCCAAATTTTTTTAACTTAAACTATATAGGTAGGTACATTGTTATTAACTTAATTAGGGTACTCCTAAACTGGCCTTTGCTAAAAACGTCCTCAATCTGATTGAGGTACGTTCGCTGAGGTCGACCCCTTCCAACTCTCACATACACACTCGTCTTGTATACTTGTTTCAGATAGACGAGTGTGGATGGGAGAGTTGGAAGGGGTCGACCTCAGCGAACGTACCTCAAAACAATGTACCTCCCCCGCGCTGCGTCTCCCATCGCCCCACTGACCGACACCCCCCACTTCTTCTAACGCCACTTCTTCAAAATAGACTTGCCCAGGCCGAAAACCGACTTCTGCGCATGGGCCACGAAGTTTCAAGAGCCACACTCAAGGGGCCAAAGAGCCGCATGTGGCTCGTGAGCCGCGGTTTGCCAACCACTGCCAGAGAGTATTAAATCTTCCTAATTTCCAACATTGAGACAAATTAGCTCTGTTGATCTATTTGCTGCCACTACTCTAGTCCAAAATCATACATTCAAGCCTGAATTCCTTTTGATAGTTTAACTTTTCTTTCTAACAGATACTTTCTTAGAGATATGTGAGGTGGGGGTTGGGGAAAGACTGACAGCTTTATAAAATTTAATTCATTTAATTAAATAGGTAATTATGACTTCAGTAGTTTATTGAATATAATAACCAGGTCAGCTAATTTCCATTGTATTCCTAATGACTATTTTCAATATTGCAGATTCTCCTCTAACCTCTAATATACCACTGCCACAACTTTTTCTGTTTTGTCTTATAGCTGAGGATGGAGGCTCCAATTCACAGAGAAAATACATGGCACCCTATCAATTCCTGACTTCAAACCTATCAGCATGCTCTGACATCCTCCAATCCATCCTTTTACCCTTCTGCCCGCTATAAGAGAAAAATTATCCCCCTCAGCCCTCCTACTCCAAGGCTGTGCTCTGGACCTCTGCTGCTTCTCTTTTAAGTTGTTGACACTATTTCAGATATTTCCATTCCTCACCCCCGTTGACCCCTGCACCCAGTCCTCTCAACCCCTTCCCTCTGGACATCACCACACTATTGTTTGTGTCTATAGATTATGCATATATGTTCTTTGGCTAATTCCTTTACCTTTTTTCATCCAGTTCTCCCACCCCACCTCTGCTTCTTAGCTTCCTTAGGTTCTTAGATTTTTTGGTCATTTGATTATCCACTCTCTTTGCTTTGCTCTACCTCCCCTTCAATGCTGAGCCAATTCTGGTAGCATATGAACACATTTGAGACATTTCTATCCTTGAAAAAATAAACATAAAATAAACCACACAGATTATCTCCATTTACTCCCTCTGCTCACCCTCTTCACATCCTACCTCCCTTTACAAATTATGGCAATCCAGCTTCAGTCCCAACATTTTCATGACACACTGTTTGCAGTCACCAGTGGCTTCCTGATGCTAAATTCCAAATATTCATTTTCCTTCTGGATATACCTGGAACTCCCAATGGCTTCAACCCACATATGCAAATTAAGATCTTATAAGAATAACTTTTTTTTTTGACTGCCAACAAATTAAAATCCATTTGAACAAGAAATATCTGAATGAGTACATAACCTACTATTGGGCTTTTAGATATTATTTGATGAAATTACTCTTTAGAATCCTAAGTTAAATGTGTATTGTGCCCTCTGAACAATGAATCACGAGATTTGTGGTATTTGTGTAGACTAAAAGAAAGAGAAAGCACATGGCCCTGTGACATGCAATCTAAAAAAATAGTAACAAGGAGAGAATAGAACAATGTATGTTTTAAAAAATATTTTAATTTAGATAAAGATAGTGAGCAGGTCAGATTCAATTTGCTGGCTGACATTGCAAGTTAAATGAAAACAGATGAGGAAAGAATATTGGATAGATATTCAACATTTACTACAGTAAGAATGGCATTCCTTGGCATAAACTTGCTTATTAAAAATATCATAAGTTTAAGCACACTCAAAGAATGATAAAAGAGAGACTATAAAACAACATAGATTACTAATACTATAATTATTCTCAATAGGAATAAGCAAACAGGGCAAATTAAATATGTGGATGTTATTTTTGGTAATAAAATTTTTGAAAATTTACTAAAAATTAAGAGACATCCTGGAGAAAACAGAGACATTGAGAAGCTAAAGACCCAGGGGAAAAATGATTATGCTTGATGAAAATGACTTTTAGTTTCAACTACAGAAATTGCTGAAAATTTCAGTCAATTTCTACAGTAATCATTCTATCTGAATCACATACTTTACTTTTTGCCAAATAAAGCAGAAAAACTAACTCTTCAAGAGTCTGTTGCTGCATTCAGTACACAAGAAATAAAAGTAAGAAAAATGTTATCAACCAAAGTGCTTGGATCCAAAAAATTCCAGTAATAGCAGCACCATGATCAAATTTACTTGATTACAACAAAAGCAGCCCACTCAGGAGCTGATATTGTAAAGACACTGCCACATGTTGTAAAACAGAGAACATTATCAAGAGTTCATACCAAGAATGCAGTGTGGCCTTCTGCCAAGCATGACCTACATGAATCATGCCATTAGGCCTTGGCACAATACACGCTCTGATTCCTCATGCTTTTTACCTTGCTCAGGCTTCCCTGTGGCTTCAGCAAATAAAATTTGGTCTATGTCTGAAAGCATTAACATCAAGTGAAGAAACAAAGTACAAAGCCATGTTAAAATAAATTTAGTTAGTAAATTTTCAATTATCTTTGATTATTATCTAACTTAAAAATAGAATATAGAAAAAATTTCTGAACTAAGCAAGTTCTGTAAAATGCACTCAATCATTAGCTAAACCATGAAATTGTAGATGTACAATATAAAGGGTACTGAAAACATGACCTACAGTTCACCCTGCCTCCAAAGTCCTGAATTTTTAAATGAAAATTCCATATATTCAAAATGTCTGGAAATGTAATACCCTTCATAAGACTGCCAAAGTAGTTTCTCAAGTCCTGTCCTCGCAAGGTCTTTTCTAGTCTGGCTCCCCAATCTCACCCAAGGCAAAGTGGACAACTCTTTGATATGGATTCAATGTCCTCTGACACTCTGGCTTTATGACCTGGGAAATTACTTACTGTCTTTAAATTCCCTTTTCTAATTTATAAAGTGGGCATAGTCATAAATTTTGCTTGAGCATTAAATAAAGTAATAAATAGGAAGACTTCACCCAACTGCCTGACATAGTGTAAGTACTTAATAGAGTGAGCTACTATAATGCTATACTGATGACCAAGGCAAAAACCTAGGGATCACTCTTGACTCCTCCCTTTTTTCAAGTCCTGATTAGGTATAATTGGTCTCTAAGTCTCACTAATTTTAAATTCTTGTTATCTCTAAAAGTTATTTCCTCTTTCCCTGCCCAGTATCTCTGATTTGCTTTATTTTTTGTTGTCTGGCTAATAAACTATCTCAATTGTCTCCCAGTCTCTGGTTTCAAGGCCATTATTCCTAATCTAGTTTCCATAGTGTAGTTTAGTCTTATAGATGTTTTAGTAATACAGAAATCAGCTCATATCACTTCCCTTGAAGAAAAACCATAAAATCTCTAACACAGCACAAGAGCCTTTCGAGATCAGGCTACTGCATGGTTTCCATTCTAATTTCTCACCTCTTTCTTTTTAGCACTATACAAACCAATAATATTTTTTTAAATAAGTCTTTATTGTTCATATTATTAAAGTTCCTCTTTTTTTCTCCCCATAAATTCCCTCCACCCAGTTCCCACCCCATCCCCTGCCATTACCTCCCCCCATTGTCCTCATCCATAAGTGTTTGATTTTTGTCCAATCTCTTCCCGCACCCCACACCCTCTTCCCCCGGAGAATTGTCAGTCCACTCCCTTTCTATGCCCCTGATTCTATTACATTCAGCAATTTATTCTGTTCATCATATTTTTTATTCACTTGATTTTTAGATTCACTTGTTGATAGATATGTATTTGTTGTCACTTTGTTGTTCATAATTTTTATCTTTACCTTTTTCTTCTTCTTCCTCTTCTTAAATAATACCCTTTAGCATTTCATGTAATACTGGTTTGGCAGTGATGAACCCCTTTAGCTTTTTCTTATCTGTGAAGCTCTTTATCTGACCTTCAGTTCTAAATGATAGCTTTGCTGGGTAGAGTAATCTTGATTGTAGATTCTTGCTATTCATCACTTTGAATATTTCTTGCCACTCCCTTCTGGCCTGCATGGTTTCTGTTGAGAAATCAGCTGACAGTCATATGGGTACCCCCTTGTAGGTAACTGTTTTTCTCTTGCTGCTTTTAAAATTCTCTCTTTGTTTTTTGCCCTTGGCATTTTAATTATGATATGTCTTGGTGTGGTCCTCTTTGGATTCCTTTTGTTTGGGGTTCTCTGTGCTTCTTGGACTTGTAAGTCTATTTCTTTGGCCAGGTAGGGGAAGTTTTCTGTCATTATTTCTTCAAATAGGTTTTCAATATCTTGCTCTCTGTCTTTTTCTGGCACCTCCATAATTCAGATATTGGTATGCTTAAAATTGTCCCAGAGGCTCCTTACACTATCTTCATATTTTTGGATTATTTTTTCTTTTTGCTTTCTGGTTGGATGTTCTTTGATTCTTCGCATTTCAAATCTTTGACTTGATTCTTGGGATCCTCTAGTCTGCTGTTGGATCTCTGTATATTATTCTTTATTTCAGTCAGTGTATGCTTAATTTCTAATTGGTCCTTTTTCATATCCTTGAGGGTCTCACTAAATTTCTCAGAGGTTTCTAGAAGATTCTTGAGTAACCTTATAACCATGCTTTTGAACTCTATATCCAGTAGTTTGCTTTCCTCCATTTCTTTCATTTGTGACATGTTTCTTTGTCTCTGCATTTTGGCTGTTTCCCTGTGTTGATAGAGTGGCTTTGTGTGCTAGGTGTACTATAGGGCCCAGTTGCTCAGTCTCCCCATTCACCTGAGGTGGACGCTCTTGGTGCACCCCTTTGTGGGCTGTGTGCACAGTCTTGTTGTAGTTAAGCCTTGATTGCTGTTGGTATTACTGGGAGGAATTGACTTCTAGACCAATTGGCTGTGAGGACCAGTTGTGTCTACAATGGGAGAACTTCTGTGCTGGAAACACTCTTATGGGGCAGGACTTGCTTCAGTGGGGCTTTGGTGCTCACTGAGTCTGCCCTCTGAGTGTGTCTCTTATGGATCTGAAGAGTTGTAATCTGGTGTGGTCTCACTCTGACCACTGGGTACACGGGCTCTTAGATCTCCAAGGAGGTGCAAAGTCAGCCACTGCCTGAGGCCACCCAGCAGGAGCTACAGAGAGATTTTCAGATTTCTTCTCTTTGTTTGGGGTTTGAAGGTGCCCAGTTGAGGTGCAGCTGTGAAGCAATGTAGGCTGCTGAGGAGCCTTAGGCCTTCTTTTGGAAGCTCTGGGGTTCCTTGACCCAGCTACAGTTTATTAGGTTTTAGGTTGCAAAAGGCCAGGTCATTCCTATGCAAAAGCCTCTGCTCACAGCTTGGGTGGGGTTGTAAATTGGTTGGGGCAGGGTCTGAGGGATTCACGGGGCAGTGCAAACAACAATGGTTGCCCGTCGGCCCTGCCCCGATAGGTCCCTGGGTCTCTGTGTTCTGCGGCCCCATGCAGGAACAATGAATACTGCGATCACTTCTGAGAGAAAGCCGCCCTCATGTTCTGGCCTGATGCCAGTTAGTCCAGTTTCCCTCCGTATGAGTCTGGGTCCCAGAGTCTCTCCTAGAACTGGAGTTCAGAGCAGTCAGGAGTTTGTATCTCCCTCCCGATTGAAAAAGACCACAGTGTACCCAGTTGCCAGCCTGTTTTGGGTGCTCCATACCTCCACTCTTCTGTACCTCTGCACCTCCTATCCTTCTAGTTGTTGGACTTCCACTCAGCCAGCCTTCCCATGGTTCTGGATGATCTCCGTTTTGTGTTTTAGTTATAGTTTTTATGTGGTTGTGTGAGGCAGCAAGTTCAGGTGTTTACCTATGCTGGCATCTTGGTTCCTCCCCAAACCAATAGTATTGATATATGCTCAAATCTCAATTAAGAAAGACTATGTTAAGCATTGAAACCTGTTTGGACTTTTAGTTTATTCGTGCTAAATTTTTGTTTTTTTTCCTTAATATTTTGTGTTCTTCCTGTTTTGTTTGTTTGTTCATTTTTGGATAGGTAGAAAGAGAACTATAAAGCCAAGCTTTTTACTGTAAATAGTCATGGCAAAGAATGTCTTTACCTCTGAAAATATTTGTATTGCTACCACTTGTAGGGACATAACTTCTTTTTTTTATTTAAAAAATATAAATTTAATTTTTTTTACTTTTAACCCAAATATATTAGAATTCTACAAACTAATCAACTTATCTGCCAAATGAGAGAAACATTCTCATTAATTTATAAGGGCACTTCATTTTTTACTTAAATTTGTTTCTTCTAAGCTTAATCTTCCAACAGACATCTCCTCAATGACCTCATTGTTTTAAAACACAAAATGAAATCAAAATCATTTTCTAAGAGCCATATCTCTCATTGCTATACATGTTCAAAAGACTATGCCATAAACTTTCTAGATGGCTCTGTAAATATAGTGTCAAGAATGTTTTGATCACTAGAAATGCCACTAGAGAAGATGGTTCCTTCCAAGGGGATATGATCATTGGAATATCTATCTTCCTGTATGTGGGTTTTGGCTTTTCATTCATTCATTTATTCATTCAACACCTCATTAGTTAAGAAAATGAAATTATAAATTATTTTTATCATTTATATTCAAAAGGGAAAAATTTTTACTTAATTTTTGCAATCTATGAAGTTGGGATAATAATAACCCTCCTTGCCCTAGCCGGTTTGGCTCAGTGGATAGAGCATTGGCCTGTGGACCAAAGGGTCCTGGGTTCTATTCCCGTCAGGGGCACATGCCAACGTGCAGGAGGCAGCCGGTCAATGATTCCTTCTCATCATTGATGTTTCTATCTCTCTCTTCCTCTTCCTTCTTCTCTGAAAGCAATAAAAAAATATATATAAAAATAATAACCCTCCTCAAAGTGATGTGGTGAAATTAAATAAGTCAATACATTAACATGAATATAACTATCCCTGGTAAGTAATCAATTCTCATGAAAGCTTAGTTATTACTATTATTACATAATCAACAATAGAATTTTAATATATGCTTAGCCTGCAATACTGAACTGTGGAACTCACCTTATTGATTTTTTTTAAATATGTTTTTACTAGAGGCCCGATGCATGAAATTCATGCAAGAGTAGGCCTTCCTTCCCCTGCCAGCCGGCACCGGCTTCCCTCTGGCACCCAGGACCCAGGCTTTCCTTGCAGCCCCGGCTTCGTCTGGAAGGACAGAAGGACGTCCGGGAGGATGTCCACTCTAATTAGCATATTATGCTTTTATTATTATAGATTGATTTCAGGTAGAGGAAGGAAGAGGGAGATGAAACATCAATGAAAAGAGATAATCATTGATAGGCTGCCTCCTGCATGCCCCTTACTGGGGATGGAGCCCAAAACCCAGGCATGTGCCTTGACCAGGAATCAAATTGTGACCACTTGGTTCATGGGTCAACCACTGAGCAACACTAGTCAGGCTAAATTCACCTTAGTAATAATCAGCATTTATGGAGGATGTGATTCACATGTATTTTCCCAGAAGATTTAGCATGATGGCACTTTGGAAATAATTTGAAAGGCAAATAATTATGTAAATCCCACGTAAAATTCCTTTTGACTAAAAATATTTTTTAGGGACTGCTAGCTGCCCCCTAATATCTTATTTCTCCTTCATTCTTTTGGTAATAACTCTTATGAGTTCTAGCTTTTGTTTTCTTTTTCATAAAAAATAAATTTCATAGACTGCCTTGAGCTAGTTGTGAAATGAAAACACATTTGGGGACTCGGATGTGAAATGAAATGGTGTGCAAACTCTGTGTGGTGACCTTAAAGAGAGGATACCCTCTCCCTTCTTTTTACCTTTATGGGACTGGGATGTGGACATGTTGGTGGGAGTGGGAACAGCCATTTTAAAACAAGATATGAACATTCTGTGTTGAGAATGGCAGAGGAAAACGATTACAGGAGCCTGTGAAACCACAGGCATATATTGTTTATACTCAGATTATTACATGAACAAAAATGAATTTCTCACTTATTTAAGCCAGCACTATATGTATTATGGTATGGTAGTTATGTATTTTCTACTTAAAATTCCAATGTTTAACACTACTTCAAAATAATGTATGCACCCCTATGTTCATTGCAGCATAATTTACAATAGTCGAGACATAGAAGCAACCCAAGTGCCCATTGGTAGATGAGTGGATAAAAAAAGCTGTGGTATATTACACAATGGAATACTACTCAGCCATGCAAAAGAATGAAATCTTACCATGTATGATAGCAAGGATGGACCTAGAGGTATTATGGGTAAGTAAAAAAATAGTCAGACAGAAAAAGACAAATACCATATGATTTCATCTTATATGGGATCCAAAGTACAATATAAAGAAACGAACAAAGTAGAAATAGAGTTATAGATAAAGAGAACAGACTGATGGTTGCCAGATGGGAGGGAGATGGGTGAAAAAGCTGAAGGGATTAAGAAATACAAATTGGTAGTTACAGCATAGTCACAGGGATGTAAAGTACAGCACAGAAATATAATCAATAATATTGTAATAACTATGTATGGTGCCAGGTGGGTACTTGAAATATCAGGGGATCACTTTGTATATGGTTATCTAACAACTATTCTGTATATGTGAACCTAATACAAAATAATACTGAAGGTAAAATGTAGTTGAAAAATTAAATTTAAAAAAGATAATAGCACAGAAAGGTGTGTTACCTAACTATAAAATTTTCATCCTGTCCACATAAACATGGTAGAATAGTGTTTGTTTGTTTTAATTGAGTGTTTTAAAATAGTATCCATTAATGTCTATCCAGTTATTTTTTACTTTATTTAAATATGTAGTTTCAAATGTATGTTTTCTTCTTGTGTATAATATTAATTTAGCCATGATGAAAAAAATATTCTTATGAGTATCAATTTCAACTTTTAAAATGTAAATTAATGATAGATATTATTTAAAAACAAATTAAAATACTTATTTTTTAAATTATTTAAAAATCAGACATCCAGGAATGCAGATATTTTAAAAGTGAAGGGTACTTTTATTGCTACCTTCCCTAAGTGCAAAACACTGGTGTATCTAAATGACAATTCCAAAAGGGCCTGACATTTCATGAGTGAGTGTGGGTTTGATGGTTAAGAAATTCATAACATTTATTTTAGAATTCAATAAATACAATATGCACTTGCCATGAGACAAATAGAACACAGGATGAATGGATAGTATGTATCCTTCCCTATGAAGAAACAGGAGCTCAGGAAAGCTACCCCCACATGCAGAAATTTTATGTACAGGAAGGCAGGTGCTAACACACAAGGTGCTGCAGTGGCACCATGAAGATAGTGATGAATTATTCTTTTAACCTCAACAGAATCACAAACTTAATTGTTTATCACATTGACTAAATATCATTTTTATTTGATATACTTTTCAATTTTTACTGTTTATCTTAAGTTGGTTTAGAAGAGATAGTTCCTATGAAAGAAAAAAAATGTTCAATCACTCCAGTGCTCTCATAATACTGCTTGCTAATTTATGCATCGAGTATCTACAATATCCCAGGCACTTAACACTATTTCTTTTACCAATAACCCCATGAGTCAGGTGTTACTATCATTGACATTTTATGAATAAGAAGTATTCGAGAAAATATTTTAAACCCATAGGTTTTATCAGACTCCATTGCCCATGTTCTTTCTATTATGTCATCTTCTATTTTGGTTTGTTTCCTTATTACACCAGGATAATATGGGCTCACGTAGGTTAACTGTTTCCCCCTGCCCCTCTCTGACTGTTAGCTTCTCAGTGCAGGGAACCATAAATTACTCACATAGGCACTCAATAAATTTTATATAATGAAAGAATAAATGAAATACATGTGATAAAGAAAATTGCACTCAGATAATCCTTGAAAAGAAAGGATGCCTTTGCAAATATAATCCATCTTTTAGCCATGTACTTAAACATAAATACCCTCAGGTTGATCTTTTAAATATTGTCTTTAGAAAAAACTTTCAGCCTACAGGTTTCCTGCAATAGTCTCCATTTCTTCCTAAATTTATCATGCTTTGCATTTGTGAAAAAGAGTTGTCAAATACGTTTTTCATTTTAATTTATTGGGGTAACATTGGTTAGTAACATTATATAAGTTTCAGGTGTACAACTTTATAATACATCATCTATATACTCCATTGTGTGCTCACCACCCAAAATCTAGTCTCCTCCTGTCACCATATTTGACGCCCTCCCCAAATATGTTTTTCATAAAACATTTTCTGAGATGGCATTGTGTAGCTACACCCACAAGTTCTACAGATAGGAGACAGGCAAGTTTAGATCAAACAATGGAAAGAATTTAGTATCTATGATCTAATTTTATATATGAAACTAAGCATTTCAAGTTTGACCTTAAAGTGATTCTCTTACTTTATTTCTGTATTTGAACAAAACATTATGTATACATATATTGCTCTCTCTATATATTAAAATTTTTTCAATATCATGGGTTGTTTTCAGTTTTTACTTGATTACAAATTGTTTCATTTTCCCCTTTATTCTTCTTTTAAGATATAAGGGCATTTTGAAACTAGAATGTTAACAGCTGCAATAACCTGGTTATGAGAAGTCATAAGTGGCATGAGAGAATATCAAGAGATTTGCTCATCAAGTGAATTTCAAATTAACTACCATACATAATTAAAATATCTGATTTTTGATTCACTGCTTAAATGTTTAAAATACAAGAAAATACATAGAGTCATAACATACATATTTTTAACCATGGGATCTATTTAAGATTGCTTTCAAAAGATCATATATTCTGTTATTCTTCAGTAAGAAAATTAGATTTTAAATTCATTCATCTGGACAGAATAAATTTTCTCTTTTTATTAACTCCAGATCCTCTTTTATACTGAATTTCAAACAAAATATTTTCACATGGAAAACTACTGGGAGACATCTACATATTCTTTTGAATCCATACTTCATATAGGACTTGTAATGGATCCTTTACAATTACACTGGGGTTATGTGGATGTGGCCAGAAACTGCACAGTCAGACGTTTGTGTCCTTCCTTGTGTTAATGTATATGTCCATCCACACGAGTGTTGGAACCTTGTAGCTAACTTAGAATCTGATTTGATTAGGTAACTTGCTGGCTGGCTTTGAGGTCTTTCCAAATATAGGGCCAGGGGACTTGGGGGAGTAAGAACCCTGAGAAAGACATTACACAGAAAAATTAAGTAGAAAAATGGGTCATGACTATAGCACAGAAGAAAATGAAAAGAGAAAGAGCAAAGATACAATGTGGAAGGTAAAATGAAACAGAGTAATTAGGAAAATTGCCAGTTCCTTTCACTGGAGACCTTGGGGGAAATGCTTTATCATGGGTAATGACAAGCAACCTACACAGAGTCAGAAAACTAAATGTGAAAGGCTTATCCTAAATTGACTGAAACAATAATAAAAGAATCTTACATTTTATTACTGAGCAATATGTTCACTTAGGAACACACACCAACTCACAGAACTGTAATTATGTTAGGGATCACATCTCATAGAGGTTTTTCCTTGAGGGCGGGGTTTGGCAGAAGCTCTGACTCATTTGCCCCAAAGTTAAGTGCGGCACAATGACCCGTTATTAATAAAATGTTTAATAAAACTGTCTCTCTGGTATCAGATATTTAAAGTATTTACAGCATATTCTTTTTTTAAAAAAATATTTTTAAACTGACTTTGAGAGAGAGAGAGGAAGATAGAGGGAGAGAGAGGGAAGCACCGATGTGAGAGCGGGACATTGATCATCTGACTCTTGCAAGCCCCTATCAGGGACTGAGCCCTCAATTAGGCAGGTGCCTTGACCAGGAATTGAACCCAGTCTGGCAACCTTTCAGTGCAAGGGACAATGCCCAACCAACTGAGTCACACCGGCCAGGGATGTGTATTATATTCTTTTAAAATTAATGATTAACGTTACTGAAATGAATTTGAATGTATAGATGCAGTATTTTATTTTGGATGTCCTATAATTTTAACTTTGTAAAGAAAATTTTATGAGCAATAATATAGCTAAAACATGGCTTATATTTGCCACGTCATCTCTATACTACACCATTTGGTTTTCACAATAACCATATTAGGTAAGCACTAATATTACCCTCAATTTAAAGATAAGAAAACTGAGGCAGAGTGACATCCATGGTTCATTACTTGTGTAACTAGTAACGGAACTCAAGCAGTCTTGCTTTTGTGTCCAAATAATAACAGACATAATCCCTGCATTTGCAAACCCTGTTTTTATGGCGAAGAATGTTGAAGAGAGTCTTGCTGCTCCTGATGCATCATTTGGCTGGAAAACCTGCTCTAACTTATTTCTACTAATGACGTCTCCATTGTTGTAATCACACAGCAGCCTCATCTCCACGTCCCTTCCTCACTATGGTGTGCTGCGCAGCTCTGGAGTCACTGGCCTCTGTGCAAATCCTGGCCTTGCTCCTGATTATCTGTGTGACTCTAGCTGGCGATTATGTCCTCTCAGCCTCATTTCTTCATCATTTGTACAATTGAGTCAATAACAATATCTCGTATATAACTAGATCCAAGAGAGTGTTAGTACAAATGAACCAGTTAGTGCACATAAAGCGCTTGGAACAGTCACGCAGCAAGCACTACATCAATGCCAGTCGCTGTAATGATCACTGTTGAATCATCTCAGTCTCATTTCCTCTAATGCTCTGCAGACCTTACATCCTTACTGTTGCATAAAACTTTAAAGAAAACCAATAAGTTTAGTTTAGTGTTTAGAAGAAACAGGATAGATACAGTGGGGAAAAACAAACACAGATAGAACTTTTCAAATACTGTAAGATAAGTGTGACATATTTTTCTCTATCTAAACAAAGTTAAATTGTTCCAAGGTGCACATACCACAAATATTCAACTTAAAAAAAACCCCGCAACTTTAGATTGTCCTGACAGCCAAACCCATACCCGATTCATCAATAGCAGCTTATTAACGTTATCCCTTTCAGATGACTTGAAAGGTTTAAACAACAGAAGAAATAAAAAGCCAGTTTACTTGGAACAGTGAAATGTAGGGCTTGGCAGCCATTGCTCTTACGAAGGTATCCGGGGAGGTACATTTACTAAAAAAAAACCTCTGTTTAAAAACACAAAATAAACTATTCTTAAAGGCAGTGAGAGAAGGAAAAGCAATAACAGAATCTCCCCAACTTTCTTTGCTATTTTGAGCTTTGCTGACAACAGAAGCTTTTCAGCTGCTGATCATAAATAGCTGAAAATCTTATTTTAAGCTTTAGTCTGCAACAACAAAAAAATAGTCAATATTCTCTGCAACAAAGCTCACAGGCACCTTGGAATGTCTGTGAGCTGCAAGACATACTCCTCAAATAATATACGATGGCGTGGAATCAATGAGAAAATAATTTGTACACCAAATGCAAGTGGACACGGTAATGAGGCAGAAGGACTTATTTAAACTGGAAAGCCCCAGACACAGAATAAATAAGCAGCTTGGCAGTGGAGACTGGGGCAGGACATGAGTGCATGTGGATCTGGGAATGTGCTTCCCTGCCGGAAATCATTCAATTATCAAAATTCTTTCCCCCTGAGACTTACAAACAGAAATCTTGGCTTGAGCTCAAATATTAAACATTAATGATGTTCTCCTGATGTTTAAAGAAGAGAGGAAAATCTGTGGTCTACGTTAGTTGTTAAAGAAGCAGTTGTGAGGAAACTTTGGATAGATATTGCCATCAGCTTCCAGCTTTATTTTTTCAGTAAGAAGCATTTCTAGTCCTCTTATTTCTACTTTGAGATAAATGATCCCTTGTTTACATTTATGATGGCTTAGTAGATTTACTCAATCATTTAATAAATATTTAGTGGACGCCTACTGTGTTGCAGACATCGTGAAATATTTTCGGTTGTAAAGAAAAATTCTTGGGTGATAGAATATATGCCTACGAGAGATACAATTTTAGAGCAGAAGACAGTGCTATAATTGCAATTTTCAGTAAGAAACGTGGAAAAATCAAACAAAAGGCTGATAGAAAGGCTAACAGTAATGCTTTATGTAGTGTAGACATGTGGTGGGGCGTTTGGATTTTATTATAAGCCTGGCAGGGAATCATTGAAAGGTTTTAAAAAGAGGGAGACTGTAGCCCCATATGCAAAAATCACTTTGGCTACTGATTGAAGATGTGCAGTAGAGGTGAAAGCAGGAAGACCAGTTTGCAAAGATCTAGGCAAAACCATGAGGTTGTTTGTTTAAGGAGATGGCAAAAAGAGTGAGATGAAACCTGAACTTCAAGCAATAATTTGGAAAGTCAATGGGACTTGCTGCAGAGGCGCTGGGTGTGGAGACTGAGGGAAGGCAGAGAGCTCGGATGACTCCTAGATTTCTAGTTTGCATAACTGAGTCTACACTATTTTGTTTTGTTTTGTGTTTACACTAAAACCTTAAACCTTATTCATTTTATAACTGAGAGAGCTATAGCATTTTATTCTGTTTCCTGAAGGGTTGTAAGATTTTAAATTGGATCTAGATAGGGAGAAAGAGGAAGAAACATCATTTCATTTTAAACATTTTATCTTAGACTCTGATGAAGAGTGGAGAAAGTAAGTATGTTTATATGTATATGAAATAATATTAGGAATCCACCCTTTACTTGGTCTTCCTTTCTTTCTATCAGAACTTGTTTTGTTGTGGTTGCAATGTTTTCAACCTAAATAAAATATAGCCAACTTAAAGTAAACTACTGTTATTGCTCTTAAAGTTTATTTCTTGCCGGGACCGGTTTGGCTCAGTGGATGGAGCGTCAGCCTGCGGACTGAGGGGTCCCGGGTTCGATTCCGGTCGGGGGCATGTGCCTGGGTTGCGGGCACATCCCCAGTGGGAGATGTGCAGGAGGCAGCTGGTCGATGTTTCTCTCTCATTGATGTTTCTGGCTCTCTGTCTCTCTCCCTTCCTCTCTGTAAAGAATCAATAAAATATATTTAAAAAAAAAAAGTTTATTTCTTTATGCATTTTTTGCCTATTTATGTATTTGTTTTTAAAAAACAAAATTCAAAACCACGGCAGTTGAATTATGTAGATCAACAAGTTAGGCAATAACATTTTGTGTTAGAACCACATGTGTTCCCAAAATTCAAAATTTCTTGAGAAAATCTCAAAGTGATTATAAAGAAACAAGAACATTTTGTGAAATGGTGACTATATTGTATATTGCCTCTCATAATGTATATTTGGATGTGCAATGAATATTAGGATTTTGTAGCTTATTTGGTAACAAATATTTCATTAGTGCATGGCCACTTCTTTGAAATAATTATATATGAAATAATTATGCAACTTTGTGTGTGTACTGTCTTAGACAGTATTCCCCAAAACTATCTCTTACTGGATCTGTGAATTTGATCTTATTTGGATATAGGTTCTTGCATATGGAGTCAAGTTATGATTAGGTCAGGTTGAATTAGGGTAGATGTCCTTATGACTGCTGTTCTTATAGGAAGGGGAGGGTGTGGGCACATACACAAAACACACAGAGGAGAGGGGCATGTGAAGATGAAGGCAGAGACCGTATGTAAGCTAACCAAGAATTGCCTGCAACCATCTGAAGCCAGAAAGGCAAGGAAGGATTCTTCCGGAGAGCCTGGAGAAGCACGCCCTTGCTGACACCTTCACTTTGAACTTTTTGCCTCCTAAAGTGTGTGAAAAAAAAAAAATTCTGTTGTTCTTAAGCCACATAATTTATGGCAATTTGTTATGGCAGCTCAGGAAAATGATACAGCTTGTAGCAATAATTTAAATTAGCCCCCAACATTTATTCAATAATCATTATGTGTATCAGGTATTGTGTTAAGTGAAAGTTTATTAAATGAGAAATTTCTTATCAAGATCATATTCATATAATAAATTCAGCCCAAAATGGCTGTCTTCCTTAAAATTTTTTTTAAAATATATTTTATTGATTTTTTACAGAGAGGAAGGGAGAGAGATAGAGAGTTAGAAACATCGATGAGAGAGAAACATCGATCAGCTGCCTTCTGCACATCTCCTACTGGGGATGTGCCCGCAACCCAGGTACATGCCCTTGACCGGAATCGAACCTGGGACCTTTCAGTCCGCAGGCCGACGCTCTATCCACTGAGCCAAACCGGTTTCGGCCTTCCTTAAAATTTTTATAAAATTTTATAAATCACTAATTAGACCCTGTGAAGAAGTATATACTCACCCATACACAAGCATCCCCAAAGAGATAGCTTACATTAAACCATATTCCTGGTCTATCAAACCTACTGGACCATGAAACTGGCCGGCAGCACTCGGCTGAACTTATAAGTGTGACCTAACTTATGTCAGACACTGGGAATTGAGCATATACCACATACTTGCTAAACAACAAAGTAGTCACGGTTGTCTATACACTGCAGAAATATGCATAGCATTTGTTTCAATCTATGAAGTACCAACATAGCCATTAAATGCAAAGAAATAGATGACCAGTATGTAGACCAAAAAAAAATTGGTTAACTAAATTTTCTAAATGTTTTAATAATCCACAGTGTCAGAGTCCAAAGTCAGACAGAGTCAGAGAGATGTTTGTATGGCAACATGGTCCCTAACAGGCTCCAGATGTGTTATTAGAGGACCCCGAGGAAAGCTCCCAATAGTTTGGGCATTAAGAGGAACCCTATGCTAAGGTAAACATCCTCTGGAATGAATAAAAGGCTATTCTTTGCACTCACAAGAGCGTATTTTAGTTCTTACAATACTAAGAATGTGTTCCAATTCATCACCTAACATTTTAGAAATAATGGCATTGAAGAAGGGGGAGGGAGCTGTTGGGGCCAGGTCACTTGCTGAACTCCTGCCTACTTTTAGTTTGGTGACAGAATAATGGATGCTTCTTATGTTCCCTCAGTTTAATGTGGCCTCCAGTGCTTGCAGGAACTCTTTGACACCAGTTAGAACAAGGATAAACAAAACCAACATTAACAGTTATAGGCACAAGACAAACAGAAGTCTAAATTGAGCTGGCTTTGGGGCTAGGTCTTCATAAAATATGCAACTCCTGCAAGTGGCACATCTTAACAAAGAAGAGAAAATGTAGAGATAGGGGATAACATAGACTCCAAGACTCACAGCTTCCCCCACTCTTCCATAATTATGGGCATTCTGACTATAACTGAGTAGCTCTCATGTGTAAGCCATACTGATTTTTTTTCAAGAGAGTAAAGCCAAGTGTGACTGTATAATAATTCTGGTTCTGCCACTTGTCTCATTATTTGGTTTGGGTTGCAATGTGGTTTAACCTCCCTGCAATTCAATTTTCTAGTGTGCCTTTTAAGGAATAGTTTTCCACCTGGCAAGAAATCTCTGAGGACTACTTCTTATTTTATTTATTAATTTTCTGGAATGCTTTTCTTGACTCTAAAATGATATCCATCCCTGGAAAATCATTCCAATATATGCTCAGATCAGCTATATCTGAAATTAATGTGGAATGGATTATTGTTGAAACATCTGACCATTTAATTATACCTTTGTTCACAAGACATGAGATCAATATCTCTGATATGAGCAATATTATTATTTTTTCATTTTATACACTTACTATCAGCCCACGTGAGCCCTAACTACTACTTTGCATAATAGGAACTTAAGTGTCTGTCTCTCTGGCTTTTTTCATTTGAATTAGTTATTTAAGCTTTTCAGTGTGTTTGGTAGACCTAAATTTATATTTACTTCCTCCAATCCTTGACTAACATCTTTTCTCCCCACAAAAAGGAGACACACACACACACACACACACACACACACACACACACACACACTATCACACTATCACACTGTTATCATTGTTGCTCTAGCACAAATGAATGACGGAAACAAGACAGGAACTAACAGAGATGACATTTGGTTTAGTAAACGGGGAGAATCAATCAGGAGAGACACTCATTATTCTGACATAAAATATAGTATCATCATATGAACACATACAGTGATAAACTGGGAGAAAGAATGCTTAATGTGTAACACCAGGTCTCTCATTAACTACTAGGAGGAGGAGAAGGAGGAGGAGGAGGAGGAGGAGAAGAAGGAGGAGGAGGAGGAACCTTGGGAAACTCTGCTTCGCTATTGGAACTCCTCTCCTCAGATGTCAGCATTTCTCATTAACAAGTTAGTCCATATAAGCCAAAATTAAAGAACATTTTTCCCATGGTGCTCCCCAGTGCTCAGAGCCACACCTAGAATAATCTAGTAACTTCATAAATGTTTGTAGAATCAGAGAATTGAGTGAATGAACTTTAGTTTCTTCATCTGCAAATAGACATTAGAAAGTTTATACACAAGGGTTGTTACAATGATAAAATGACATATGCAAAAACACCTAAAACAATAACTGGCCTATGGTTAGTAAATATAATTTCAATATATTCTTTTAAATAAATAAAAACTAAAAAAGAAAAATACCATCTGTATTCGTTAGGCAAGACCACCATCTATATTATATACCAAAACGAGGAAATCAGACTAATTGAAATTGTGTGTCCATCATCCACATAAAACCAGGATGGAAAAACAAGTTTCTCCTTTTCATATCCCCAAGGGCAGTTTAGTCTTAACACAGAATGGTGTTGTTCCTCTTATAGTTGAATTTACTGCTTAGCTAAGTACTTTTCTGAATCAACATGCAATGGCAGCATTAGGCAATCTATTTGGATTGTCAATAATGTAATATTCATGTAAGCAAAAATTCAACATTCTAATCATCAGTGTCACTATGTTGTCCCACTTTAGTAGAAACAAATGACTTCTGAAAGTATGGGCATTTACACACACACACACACACACACACACAATCTTTTGTAGTGATAGTATAAGAAGGAAGATTACAGTAGTCAGAATTTAGGTCCATACACTGCATAATGTCCAATATTAATCACTCATCAGTCACCACCACGACCCCAACTGACAGCAGGAAGAAGTACATGAAGAGAATTACTTCCCCATAGGTGAGGTAACATCTGCCTCAAAGCTGGGTTATGATGGAGTCCTGACCATCTCCTCAGCAATGTGCATCTGCTCATGTGGAATCTAGCAGAGCATGCAGTCTAGCCTGAGGGCTCTTTCAAGACTTGCAGTGCATAAGTTGGAAACGATTGTAATAAATTCAAGCACACCAGTAATTTGAATTGAGTAAAGACTTCTAAGGGCACAATTTATGCACAATTTCCATCCCAATGTTTTTTGTTTTTTTGTTTTTCTTTTTAGCTCCAAGAATCATGATGATAGCAAACATTTAAAAATGTTTTTTTTTCCATTCACACCTTTAAATAATGACTTTCTGGATTTTCTTTTGAAACTTTGTATAAAAGCAGCACAATACTTTCTAATTAGGAATAAGGCCTCTTTCCACACAGCCTGCAGACACATGGCATATATGCTCATTACTGACTTCACATTTTTAAGTGTTTTCATTAGAAAAGGCTTGAAGATATAATGAATGAAAACAGCCTGATCATCTTAATACAGTTGATTAAAACCAAGGGGGACTAGTTACAGGTTAGAATTAATAAACTTAATACATTATGTGATTGAAAGGAGTGGATCCTCAATGAAATAAGAATAAGAAGAAATAAAAATATCAATAACATTTATTCACATATGAGATATAACTTTTATTAATAAGAAAAATAAGTCAGTAAAAACCTCTATATATAAAAGCCTAAGCAACCGTTCGACCATTTGACCATTCGACTGGTAGCTATGATGTGCACTGACCACGAGGGGGCAGATGCTCAAAGCACAGGCATGGAAACATGGAACAGATTGATGAATCTCAGAGGAAAGGGGGGAGGGGGGAGGATGGGCAGAGATTAATCAAAGATCTTATATGCATACTAGAGGCTTGGTGCACAGATTTGTACACCAGTAGGGTTTCTCAGCCTCGCCTGCGGGGATAGGGATGAAACCAGCAGCCCAACATCCCCGGATGGGTCCTGGATTGTGCCAGGCCTCTAGTTAAGAAAATAATATACAGGACCGTGCACTCACTAAATTTGTGAACACACCTGCATTTATGTTAAGAGATTTGACGAACTCATAAGACTTTAATTTGTAAAATGTCTTACAATGTAAAAAGTACTTTATATGTACTCATTTCTGTGACTTTTATTCTTATGACAACCCTGTGAGGAAGGTAGCATAGATGTTAGTATCTTAATTTTAAAACAGGAAATAGACAAGTCCCATTTTTAATAAGCATTACAGCTTATTCTGACGCAGGAGCTCAAGATGTACCTTGCTCCCCGTGGTGATATTCTAAATGTAATCAGAACTTACCTTAGTCACCTCTCAGTCTCCATATTTTAACTTGAAGCTTGGTACTTGATATTTAATAATTTTATTTAAATTACTAATGAACCTAGAAACAATGTTACTTGTAGGCAAAATTGTTTATTTTTAATAGATTATCAAATATATACTTATCACATATACTGTCTAAGGCCTACCACATATATGTCACTTTCCAGAAAATAAGTTTGAGATCATAAGCTTTTTTTATGTTCAGTAAACCCTGTGGGAGAATAATTCATTAATAAACAAATGTTTAAAGTGAGGTGAAAGAAATTCAGTTTATTTAAGCATATTTTTAGACTGTTAGTCTGAGAATTTTGGCAACTGGTGAAGTAAGGTACAAACTTGATTTTTTACTCATAATTGATTTTGATTCAATCCAGCATGTGACAAAAAAAGGAGGAATGTATTGTACTTTCAAGGGGGAGGATCTTTAAAGGCCTTCTTGCTTGCTAAAAATATTAAGTGGAAGACAAAAGTACAAATTGAATTTGAGTCTCTGGGACAGAAATGGAGCAAATTAGCAGATCTTGAAATAATCATATAAACCAGAACAGCCACTCTTTTAGCCTGAAAATTGGACTGCAAAAAATCCCTAGTCTGTGCCCCTCCATTATGGACATCCTCCACCTTCTGGCCCAACTTGGTTAGTCTGCATAAGATAACCCTTTTATTTACTGCAGCTCGCAGTTTACACAAGTTGTCCACATCCCATTTGCTCATTTGATCCTATAATCACCTGGAAAAGGAACATTGTCTTTATTTTATTTTTTTTAAAAAAGAGGGAGAGAACCAAGATGGTGGCATAAAGGTATAAACCTGTATGTGCTGCTCCCCACAACCACATTAAAACTACAACTAAAAGACAAAACAGCTATCATCCAGAACCATGGGAAAGCTGGCAGAGTGGAAGTTCTACAACTAGAAGGAAAGAAAAAAGCGCATTGAGACTGGGTAGGAGGTGCAGAGGTGCCAAGAGCAGAGGTACGGAGGTGAGCGTGAGGCGGGCTGCACCGGGGTGCATGGTTTTTTTCAATCGGAAGGGGATACAATCGAATGCACTGAACTCATTTATGGCAAGACTCTGGGGACACAGACTCTTATGGGGAGAAACTGGACTGTCTTGCAGCGGGTCAGAAAGTGAGGGTGGTTTTCTCGCAGAGCTGCTTGCAGGGATCATTGTTACTGTTGGGGCATGGGACCTGGGGACTCGGGGATGCAGAGATGCAGAGACACGGAGATGCGAGGAGTCACAGAGATGGCTGACGGCAGCCATTGCTGTTCGCTCTGCCCTGGTGATTCTCTGAGACCCCGCCCCACGCAATTTACATCCCCACCGAAGCAGGGCAAAGGAACCACCTGCCCTTTTGCAGCCTAACCTAACAAACTGCAGCCGAGTCAGAGAGCTCCAAAACTTCCAAACCCCAAACAAAGAGGAGAAATCTGCTGATATCGCTGTGGCTCCTGTTGGGTTGACTCACACAGTGGTTGACTTGGAGATCCAGGAGCCAGGGTAGTCCTGGTCAGATACCAGATTTCAACTCCTCACATCCATAAGGGACACACTCAAGAGGCAGACTCAGTGAGCACCAAAGCCCCACTGAAGCAAGTCCTACCCCATAAGGGTGTCTCCAGCACAGCAGTTCTTCCACTATAGACACAGCGGGTCCTCGCAGTCAGCCAAAATGTGGAAACAAAGAAACATGTCACAAATGAAAGAAATGGAGGAAAGCAAACTAATGGAGGACATAGAGTTCAAAACCACGGTTATATGGTTACTCAAGAATCTTCTACAAACCTCCGAGGAACTTAGTGAAACCTTCAAAGATTTTAATGATAATGCCAAAAAAAAAAAAAAAATGGAAAAGGATCAGTCAGAAATTAAACATACACTGACTGAAATTAAGAATAATATACAGAGATACAACAGCAGACTAGAGGATCCCAAGAATTAAGTCAAATATTTGAAATATGAGAAAGCAAAAAACACCCATCCTGAAAAGCAAAAAGAAAAAAGACTACAGAAATATGAAGATAGTGTAAGGAGCCTCTGGGACAACTTCAAACGTACCAATATCCAAATTATAGGGGTGCCAGAAGAAGAGAGAGAGCAAGATATTGAAAACCTGCCCTAGCCAGTTTGGCTCACTGGATAGAGCATCGGCCTGGGGACTGAAGAGTCCCGGGTTTGCTTCCGGTCAAGGGCATGTACCTTGGTTGCAGGCACATCCCCAGTAGGGGTTGTGCAGGAGGCAGCTGATTGATGCTTCTCTCTCATCGATGTTTCTAACTCTCTATCCCTCTCCCTTCCTCTCTGTAAAAAAATCAATAAAATATATTAAAAAAAAAGATATTGAAAACCTATTTGAAGAAATAATGACAGAAAACTTTCCCTACCTGGTGAAAGAAATAGACTTACAAGTCCAGGAAGCAAAGAGAACCCCAACTAAGAGGAATCCAAAGAGGACCACATCAAGACACATCATAATTAAAATGCCAAGGGCTAAAGACAAGGAGAGAATCTTAAAAGCAGCAAGAGAAAAACAGTTAGTTACCTACAAGGGAGGAACCATATGACTGTCAGCTGATTTCTCAACAGAAACTATGCAGGCCAGAGGGAGTGGCAAGAAATATTCAAAGTGATGAATAGCAAGAACCTACAACCAAGATTACTCTACCCAGCAAAGCTATCATGTAGAACTGAAGGTCAGATAAAGAGCTTCACAGACAAGAAAAAGCTAAAGGAGTTCATCACCACCAAACCAGGATAATATGAAATGCTGAAGGATATTCTTTAAGAAGAGGAAGAAGAAGAAAAAGGTAAAGATAAAAATTATGAACTAAATTTATAATTTAGTAGAATATATATAAAAATTATGAGTATATTTTAGTTAAATTGTTTTATTGAAAATGTTCATCAGATATCATAATTAGGGTTGCAGATAATTCAATATGACATTTTAAGTGAAACTGTGGCTGTTTCTATCATAATTTAAAGTTCTCTATAATTTTTTGTCACAAAGTGACAAAAAATACATATCTATCAACAAGTGAATCTAAAAATTAAGTCAGAATAAACTGGTGAATATAATAGAAGCAGGGGCATAGAAAGGGAGTGGACTGACAATTTTCGGGGGGAAGGGGTGTGGGGGGTGCGGGAAGATATTGGACAAAAATCTTACACCTATGGATGAGGACAGTGGCGGGGGGTAAGGGCATGGGGTGGGGTGGGTCAACTACTAACTTTGTTCTATTGTGAATAGTATTAGTAAAATTATAGAGAACTTTAAATTATGATAGAAACAGCCACAGTTTCACTTAAAATGTCATATTGAATTATCTGCAACCCTAATTATGATATCTGATGAACATTTTCAATAAAACAATTTAACTAAAATATACTCATAATTTTTATATATATTCTACTAAATTATAAATGAACTCTAATAAATTCTATATTTAGTTTAATATTAATTTTATCTTACAGAAAATAAGAGAAGTGATAAAAACTAAACTATATTCATAACACTTGTAAATCCCAAACCCCCAAATTACTTTTAAACAACAAATGCAAGTGATATTAATAAAGAAGAGTTTTCCTTTAGAGAAAAGACTGGTAAATTTTGAACCAATTTATTTGTTGTACAGTTGATTTTAAGGATTACCTGACTTTCAAGGAATATAGTATTTTTTGTATATGTTACTTGCAAATTTGGCTACATTTCAAACTAAAGAACATATAAATGTGAATATATCTTTACATATTCTATTTTCATATCCTATAGATTTGATGCAGAAACATTGATTCTGTTTTGCTTCTAAAAAAACTAAATAAGTTGTATATGCTCAATTTAATGATTTTTAAACATGTGAGTAATAAAGAAAAGGTGTTTTTCTTCCATCATGAATTTTATGGTCATTTTCTTGGGAACTGGTATTAAATCTACTCTTTTTCAATAGTTCCCATCTCCTCCACTCTCCACCAAATGTATTTTGTGTTGTCTGAACTAATTTGCTTGTACAATTGGTCAGGCTTCCTGGTATTAAAAATTTTGTAATTAATTATAAAAGATATATCTAAACCTCTTTTGTATAGACACAGGAGATATGGTATTTGATATGAAAGTGAATTCAATATAAATCAATTGAGGCACTACATAATTTCATCACTATGTAACTGAATGAAGAAGAAATACTTTTACTGAGTTTGAAAATAGAAATCAGCTTCTATTTTCTAAGAGTTGTTTCCAATTTTAATCTACCTAATAAACTTAATGCTACTCAAAATAATAAAAGAGCTTTCTGGACAAATGTAGAGGTTGTTCTTTTATCTAAAGTACTCCTTGGAGGCAAAATTAATTAAGAATCGTCTTTGATTATATGAGTCTATGCAGCTCTAAACAGAATGTTTCCTTGGTTCTAGTCAAATAGTGTCATAGGTAAATGTAGTACTCAGAACCTCCCACATCCACATCAAAATTGCAACAAAATTGCAGTTATCAATCATAACTGCCTGAAATCTAACAGAACAGAAATCCTACACCAAAGAAGAAACTATATCAGGACTGGTAGGAGGGGTGGACACTCAAATGGCAGTTAAAAATCAGGAGAGATATCTTGGCTGTGGATCTCCCCACTTAAGAGTGAGAAGTCCCTATCCCACATCAGAACCTGCAGCCTAGGGGTTCTGGTGCTGGGAAAAGAAGTCCCCATAACTTCTGGTTATGAAATCCACCAGGCATTATGGTTGAGTGAGACAGAGGGCTCTGAAGTCCCAAATTTTTCTCTTAAAAGACCTACATGCAGACTTTGACTCACTTGCTCTGAGTGCCAGCACTAGGGAAGCAGCTCCGAAAGGGACCAGGGACATACAGGGAGGAACAAAATTGGCATCAGGACAAGAGCTGAAGGGGCAGCCTTCTCCCAGACAGAAGTGCTGGCAGAGGCCATTGTTCCTTTTTTTGAGCCCTTCCCCACAGAGCCAGTATGTGAACACCATATCTGAGTCTCTATCCACCTGGCTAATACTGTGATCCCAACCTTGGGGATTCCCTGAGACTCAATGCCACCCAACTTGTGCACCCAACCCAAGCCATTTCCAATGGCTTTTCCATACAAATGGCCTCTCTTGCCTCAGGTCTCAGATTTTTATAAAATCTCTCAAACAGGCAGCAACTGGCTTCTGTATACTCAGTACCTCTGGCTAGTGCCCCAAGCCTGGCACTGGAGGCAGCCAGCCTTGGTTGGCAGCTTGGCCTCTCCTGGGAAACTCCAAATCCAGCTCAAGTAGCAGCTATTTGCAGATTGCTCTGTAGCTTGTGCTGGGTGGACCCTTGCAGGATACAGGTGCCAGCTAGCCTTACACTCAAGAGCCAGTGCACCCATTGGACAGTTGTAGACTACACTGGATTACCATCCTACCATATCCACAAGCTATATACTCAAGGGGTAGACTCCAAAGGCACTAAAGACCCATTGAAGCAGGTCCTGTTTTGTAGGGTTGGCACCTACACAGCAGCTCCTTTTCTGTAGTTGCAGCTGGTCCTTATGGACAATTGGCCTGGTTGTCAATCCCTCCCATTGACATACCGACAGCAATCAAGGCTCAACTACAACAGGTAAGTCAACACAACCCATATGGGGCACACCTACAGTGCCAAGCTTGGGTGACTTGAGAGGTTGTGCCACTGGGCCCTCTAGGATACCTACTAATAAGGCCACTTTACCAAGTCCATCAGCTTTACCTAATATATAGAAACAAACACAGGGAAGCAGTCAAAATGAGACAAAGAACCAGGTCCCCAGTGAAAGAATAGGAGATATCTCAAGAAAAATAAGTAAATGAAATGAAGGCAAGCCAACTAACAGATAGAGTTCAAATAATAGTTATAAAGATGCTCAAGGAACTTAGTGAGGACTTCAACAGCATAAAAAATGGCATAGAAACCGTAAAAAAAGAACCAGTCAGAAATGAAGGATATACTAACAGAAATGAAGAATATAGTACAAGGAATTAACAGTAGAGTAGATGAATCCAAGAAGCAAATCAGTGATGTACAATTTAGGAGGCAGAAAGTACCCAAACAGAACAGCAAAAAGAAAAAAATAATCCAAAAAATGAGGCTAGTTTAAGGAGCCCTTAGGATGACTTAAAACATACTAACACTCACATTATAGGGGTGCCAGATGGAAAAGAGAAAGAGAAAAAAAAAACTGAAAAACTATTTGAAAAAAAATAATGACAGAAAACTTCCATAACCTGATGAAGGAAATAAACACACAAATCCAGCAAGCACAGAGTCCCAAACAAGATGAACTCAAAAAGGTCAACACCAAGACACATCATAATTAAAATGCCGAAGGTAAAGACAAAGAGAGAATCTTAAAAGCAGCAGGAGAAAAGCAGTTAGTTACCTACATGGGAGCTCCCATAAGACTGTCAGCTGATTTCTTAACAGAAACTTTGCAGGTCAGAAGTGATAGGCACGAAATATTCAAAGTGATGAAAAGCAAGAACCTATAACCAAGTTTCCTCATCCCAGCAGAGCTATCATTTAGAATTGAAGGATAGATAAAGGCTTCCCAGACAAGAAAAAGCTAAGAGTTCATCACCACCAAACCAGTATTATATGAAATGTTAAAAATGTTTAAAAAGGAGAAGAAGAAGAAGAAAGATCAAAATATTCATAATAAATGGCCTAAAAAAATGCAATCTTACTATTTGAGACAGCAGGGATGGATCTAAAGGATATTATACATAATGAAATATGTTAGTCAGAGAAAGAGAAATACCATAAGATTTTACTTATATCTATATAATAAAAGCCTAAGTGACTGTTACGGTGGAATGACAGAACAACAGGTTTCTATGATGCACACTGACCACCAGGGGGCAGATGCTCAATGCAGGAGCTGCACCCTGGTGGTCAGTGTGTTCCCACAGGGGGAACTCCACTCAGCCAGAAGTCGGGCTCACAGCTGGCGAGTGCAGCGGTGGTGGAGAGAGCCTCTCCTGCCTCTGTGACAGCACTAAGGAGCAGTGAGCCGAGTGGGTGGTAAGGAGTGAGGGGTCCTGGACTGTGAGAGGGATGCCCACCTGCTGGCTTAGGCCCAATCCCCAGGCCGCAGACTGGCTGAGGGACCCCCTCCCCCAGTGCATGGATTTCGTGCACCAGGCCTCCAGTGTGAAATATAAAAAAACAATACAAACAAAGAAACAAAACAGAAACAGACTCATTAATATAGAGAACAAACTGATGGTTCACAGAAGGAGGGGTGTTGGGGGACTAGGAGAAAAGATAAAGGGTTTGGAAGTGCAAATTGGTAGTTACAAAATAGTCATGGGAATGTAAAGTACAGCATTGGAAATACAGTCAATAATCTATATATATAAAAAGCCAGCAACTGTAATGGCCATAGCGACTGTAATGACCGATCACTATGATGCCCACTATAGCCAGGGAATGGGCCTGATCAGGGGGTGGGGCCTGTCGGCCAACCTCATGGCCCCTCCCCCCTGCCAGCCTGCCCCTGATCAGACTCTCCCATCCCAATCAAGAGCGGGGCCAGCCAAACGTCCCCTCCTATCCCCCCAGCTGGCCCGCCCCTGATTGCAATCCTCCACCCCAATAGGGGGCGAGACTGGGAAACCAACCTCCTGCAGCCCCTCCCCCTGGCCGCCCTACCCCTGATCATACCCGTCACCCTAATAGGGGGCAGGATTGCACGTTCAAATATATCTCACCTTCAAAGACTGTTAAATCTCATTGTTTACACATATCTTCAGAAAAAAAATCACTTCTACTGATGTGGTAAACAACCTGCTTCCCTATTTATAATGGTCTGGCCCTCTAGCAACTTCAGCGCGAAATTATAGCTAATTTGCCTACAAATGTCAGGTGGTCATAATAATCTGGCCACTCAGTGTATATACTTTACATGTAAATTTTAAAATAAAATAAAAAAGCATTGACAGACTATAATATACGGTATAAAGTCATTTGTTAAATTTGGAATTCTATGCTATGCTCTGACAAATTTCATTTATTTTGTTTCAAAAACTCCTGACAGCTCTTGAGCGTTCCCAAGAGGTTTGAGATGTGGTAATCCCTAATATTGGATGAAATGAACTACCCTCAATATCCAAACTGAACCAGAAATATTTAATGGTGATTGAAAAGATTATAAGGTTATACAGCTTTAGAAACTATTTCTAATTAAATTCCAAGATTTTAAATAGACATCCAACATTGTTGAACCATCTTTTTTCGTTTTCTAAAATGATTGCTTTCACACAGTTTAATACCATTTATTTCATATCTTCTCTTTCTTCAGTTTTTCTACAGCTACTTTCAATCTAAAATTTGGAACATAGTTTTTAACTTTTAAAAGAAATAGAAGCCATCAATTTGAGAATACCTTTATTATCTTGCAAAGAAATCCACTAACCTATGTTCTCCATCCCCCCCCCCCCATTTTTTTTCCTGTTACAACAAAAGAAAGATGCTGCCTGATAATTAAGACCAACCCCTTCATACACACTGTAGAGTCAATTCTTCTTGCTTTCACAAAGACTTTGCTTTTCTGGTATTTTACTCTGTCTCCTCCATCATCAGTCCTCCTATTTCCCATCATCTTCCTTGAATATTTTGTTACTTCTCATTTTTTTTTTCATTTTCTTCCATTCCTTCCTTCTATCTAAAACATTACAAATAATGTAAAAACATTCTCTAACAGCTAATGGCAAATAATAGATAACTGTATCACTATATATATATATATATATATATATATATATATATATATATAATTGAGGTATCTAGGTCAGTGCTTAACAAATTGTAGTTATTACTTACTTATACATTCCATTCTCATTCATGCATTTAACAAATTATTTTGGGGAATCTATTAGATGTCAAGTACAATGTGAACAATGTAGGCAAATGTCTGCTATAATGAAGTTTAATATCTGGAAGAAAAGGAGAAATATATAAGATCACATAAAACAATTATTTATAAATGTTTTAACTTCCATGAAGGAAAATAATAGGATATTATAAGTGATAAATAGGGAAATATTTACACTAGTTAAGGGAAGAGTTTTTAGTCAGTTGTTATTTTGTGATATTAATAAATATACAATAAAATAATATTATTCAGTCAAATGTTCTACTGAAATGGAGTAACCAATATATAATAGTTTTTATAATGCAGATATTACCATATAGAAAAACTCATACCTTTTAAAATAATCATGTTACATATCCATATTTTGTTTGTTTGTTTTGTCATTTTATTTAAAATAATTTGAGGTCATTTGTTCTGTATAATTTTAATGTATTTTAAAGTTTCTGGATTTGAAGATGGTGGCATAGGTAAATGCCTGTATTTACTGCCTCCCACAACCACATCAAAATTACAACTAAAATACTGAACAACCATCATCTAGAACCACTGGAAAGCTGGCTGAATGGAAGTCCTACAACTAGAGAAGTAAGAAGAAAGCACACTGAGACTGGTAGGAGATGCGGAGATGGGAAATGGGCTGGTCTGGCACCCATGTGTGCTGCTTTTTTAATCTGGAAGGAGATGGTCTCTGAGGAGGCTGCCAGGAGTAACAAGGGATCCTAGTCCCACACCAGACCCCCAGCCTAGGGTCCCAGAGCTGGGAAAAGAAGTAACTACAGGTTGTAAAAACCAGTTTGGATTGGGGCTCAGTGACACAGAGGCTGCTGGAGACCCAGCAGTTCCTCTTAAAAGGCCAGCACCACAAACTGAATTTACAAGGTCCTGCTTCCTCTGAGCTCCAGCACCAGGGCTAGGCTCTAGGGAACAGACACATATGAGGAGGAACTGGATTTTCTGGCATTGGGGCAAGAACTTGGGGGTGGCTTTCTCCCAGATGGAGGTGCTCACAGAGATCATTGTTCCTATACTGGGACCTCCCGGACCACAGGGCAGACTAGTGGCCATTTCTGTTTTCTCTGCCTTGGTGATTCCCTAAGACCCTGCCACATCCAATTTGCAACCTTATCCAAGCTGTGTACAGCAGCTTTTGCATATGAATGGCTTGCCCTTGCTCAGGCTAAATTATCTCAAACAAGCTGCAGCTGGGTCAGGAAGCCCCAAACCTATCAATAAAAGGCCCAAGATCTGGCACTAGCACCAGCCTGCCTTGCTTCATAGCTGGGCCTCATCTGGGCACTTCCAAACCCGATTCAAAGAGGAGAGTCTGGAGATATCTCTATAACTCCTGCTGGGTGGTCCTAGGCAGTGGCTGACTTTCCACTTCCCTGGATACCCAAGAGCCAGGGTACCCAGTCATCAGTGTGAGCCCATACCAGATTACAACTCTTCATAACCATAAGCAACACAGTCAAGGGATAACCCAGTGAGCTCCAAAGACTCACTGAAGCAAGTTCTGCTCCATAGGGGTGTCTCCTGCACAGAAGCTCTCCCACTGTAGTCACAGCTGGTCTTCACAGCCAATTGGCCTGGAGGTCAATTCCCTCCAGTGACACCAACAGCAATCAAGTCGCAACTACAACAAGACTGTGCTCACAGCCCACAAAGGGATGCACCTAGAGCTCCCAGTTCAGGTGACTGGAGAGGCTGAGCCAGTGGGCCTTATAGAACACCTACTACTCAAAGCCACTCTACCAACTCAAGAAGATGTAGCAGCTCTACCCACTACATAGAAAAAACACAACAAAAAAACACCACAGGGAAGCAGCCAAAATATGGAGACAAAGAAACATGTCACAAATGAAAGAAGTGGAAGAAAACAAACTACTGAATAGAGAGTTCAAAACCATGGTTATAAAGTTACTCAAGAATCTTCTAGAAACCTCAAAAAAAAAAATTGAAAAGGACAAGTCAGAAATTAAGCATACAACAATGGAAATAAAGAATAATTTACTAACTGAAATAAAGAATAATTCAACAGTAGAGTAGAGGATTATAAGAATCAAATCAATGATTTGGAATATGAGGAAAAAAAACACCCTATCAAAAGAACAAAAAGAAGAATGAATAAAAAAATATGAAGATAGAGTAAGAAGCCTCTGAGACAACTTTAAGCCTACCAACATTCACATTATGGGGGTGCCAGAAGGAGAAGAGAGAGAGAAAGAGCAAGATATTGAAAACCCATTTGAAAAAATAATGACAGAAAACTACCCCTACCTGGTGAAAGAAATAGACTTACAAGTCCAGGAAGCACAGAGAGCCCCAAACAAGTGGAACCCAAAGAGACCTAAACCAAAATACATCATAATTAAAATGCTAAGGGCTAAATACAGAGAATCTTAAAAGCAGCAAGAGAAAAGCAGTTAGTTACCTACAAGTGAATGCCCATATGACTATCATCTGATTTCTCAACAGAAACTATGCAGGCAAGAAGGGAGTGGCAGGAAATATTCAAAGTGATGAATAGCAAGGACCTACAACCAAGATTACACTACCTAGCAAAGCTATCATTTAGAATTAAAGGTCAGATAAAGAGCTTCACAGACAAGAAAAACCTAAAGGAGTTCACCACCATCAAACCAGTAATATATGAGATGTTGAAGGGTATTCTTTAAGAAGAGGAAGAAGGAGAGAAAAAGATAAAAAATATGAACAACAAAATGGCAACTAACACATATCTATCAACAATTGAATCTAAAAATCAAAATAAACAAATAAAAAAAAATCTAATGAACAGAATAAATTGGTGAATAAAATAGAATCAAAGGTATGGAAATGGAACAGACCGATGATTCTCAGAGGGAAGGAGAGTGGGGGGCGGGAAAAGATTAAACAAAGATCTTATATGCATATATGCGTAACCTATGGACACAGACTATAGGTGGTGAAGGCCTGGGGCAAGGCATGAACCAGGTGGAGGGGGGTAATGGGAGGGAAAAGAGAGACATCTGTAATGTTTCTGCACAGCAAAAGCAACCATCAATAAAACAACAAGAAAGCCCACTGCATGGAAGAACATATTTGCCAATGATATTTCAGATAAGGGTATAATCTCCAAAATTTATAGAGAACTCATAAAATTTAACAAAAGGAAGGTAAACAATCCCATCAAAAAATGGGCAAAAAACCTAAATAGACACTTTTCGAAAGAGGACATACAGAAGGCCAAGAGACACATGAAAACATGCTCAAAGTCTCTAATCATCCAAGAGATGCAAATCAAGACAACAGTGTTGTACCATCTCACACCTGTCAGAATGGCTATCATCAACAAATTAACAAATGACAAGTGCTGGTGAGGATGTGGCAAAAAAGGAACCCTTTTGCACTGCTGGTGGGAATGAGGACTGGTGCAGCTACTGTGGAGAACAGTATGGAGTTTCCTCAAAAAGTTAAAAATGGAACTCCCATTTGACTCAATAATCACACTTCTAGGAATATATCCCAAGAAACCAGAAACACCAATCAGAAAGGATATATATACCCCTATGTTCATAGCAGCACAATTTAAAATAGCTAAGATTTGGAAACAGCCTAAGTGCCTATCAGCAGATGAGTGGACTAAAAACTGTGGTACATCTACACATGGAATACTACACTGCTATAAAAAAGAAGGAACTTTTACCATTTGCAACAGCATGGATGGAACTGGAGAACATTATGCTAAGCAAAATAAGCCAGTTGGAGAAAAATAAATATCACATGATCTCACTCATATGTGGGATATAAGGATCAACAGAAACTGATGAACAAATATAGATCCAGAGAAAAGGGACAGGGGAGGGAGGGGGGTGGTTAGAGATCAACCAAAGGACTTGTATGCATACATATTAGCATAACCAATGGATGCAGATATTGAGGCACTGGAGGCCTGCCTTCAGGGGTGGAAGTGGCTTGGGGGGGAGTCAATCAAGGAAAAAGGAGACATATGTAATACTTTAAACAAAAAAAAAACAAAAAAACTTATGGCACATATTACTAAATGTTAACATTGTGAAATGAACTTTTAAGAATAAAAGCAACAAAATTTGCAATAGAACTAATCTATGACATAAGAGCAAAGCATAAAAAAATCATGTTAAAAATTGAGTAACAAATATTAGTAATGAGAACATAAAATTTTACTTTTTTATCCTGGTATAGACTTTTGAAAGTTAATGCCACTATAAATCAATACATTAATCGATAAAATATTATATGCATGTGTATATAAATAAATCTTGTGTTTCTTTTCTTGGAAGTTTACCACACACCTCTGTTTCTTTCAATAAATATTTTTAATATGATAAATCATTTACTAGTAAGTTGCATGTCAGTCAGAATAAAATCCAGTGACAGCTCATGTAATTTCTATCTGTAATAGTTTTGGTTAAGGTGTTTTAATGAAAGGATATGTAATTGTGTAAAGGTTGAAACAATAGCAAAATGGAATGGAAGGTCTGATCAAAATCTATTTGATAATGTAAAAATTATGAATACTCAAAGTGTTAAGCCACTAAGATGTGAGCCCCAACCTGCAGGAAATGGAAAATATCCTATGTAGCTATCAAACATTGACATGTGAACCCATTTTCTTCTCTGTGGGTGGTGACTGCTGTGGCTGCTTCAAGAATCCCAAACATTTCATAGTGTATGAGAACACCATGATGCATTTAAGCATAGACTTCACTTTCTAGTCCAAGAATCGCTTTTTCATAAATGATACTGGGTACTAACAGAAATCTTAAAGCACACTGTTATCTGATATAAAATAAATTAATCCTCAAACACTGAATAGGCTGCTTTGATTGGTGTCCAATGACAATGGATGGTTACATCTGCATGAAGTCATAACTAACTGGTTTCATAGCCTTCTATTTGAAAAGGTACCCAATCCACTTCATACTAATCAAAGAGGATATAAAATTCACACTTATTTTTTTAAATATATTTTATTGATTATTTTTTTTACAGAGAGGAAAGGAGAGGGATACAGAGTTAGAAACATCGATGAGAGAGAAACATCGATCAGCTGCCTCCTGCACACCCCCCAGTGGGGATGTGCCCGCAACCAAGGTACATGCCCTTGACCAGAATCAAACCTGGGACCTTTCAGTCTGCAGGCCGACACTCTATCCACTGAGCCAAACCGGTTAGGGCAAAATTCACACTTATTTAGCTCAGCATTCTGACATTTAAAAATCCTTTTCAAACACTGACATGATGAATTTAGAAGTTTGCTCTCCCACATTGTGTAGAGAAAAAACCCCCACACTTTTAATGTATTTTGAAGTTTCTCCCCAAATTCTCCCTTTCACTTATGCTTTTGTTCTTTATTTAGTTCTTCTTGATGTTGGTAGAGAAAGATGAGAACTTTTAAACAACACTATCTGATATGGCAGCCAATGTCCATATGTCTACTTAAATACAAATTTATGAAAATAAAATAAAATTTAAATATCAGTTTCTCAGTTGCACAGCCATATTTCAAGAGCTTGAAAGCTACAATAAAACATTTCTATAATCATAAATGTTTTAGAAGACTCTACTGTTCTACAAGGCTAAGTATAAAACAAAAATATATAGTAAGACTGTATTCTTTGCTATTTAGTGTTAAGTCCAGCCTGAATGACTCTCCGTTTTTGTTAGTACTCTGATCTAATCTTTCCATTCCATTCTTAGAATTGAACCCATTCTAGAACAGAACTCCAGAGTGGCTTCTAAAAATAAAGTCATCTATTGAGTAGAATATAGATGACCGATACACATGTGAAAAGTTGCTCAAGGTCACTAATTATCAGAGAGATGCAAATCAAAACCACATGAGAAATCACTTTACAACTCTTAGAATGACTATCATCAACAAATCAACAAACAAGTGGTGGTGAGGATGTAGAGAAAAGAGAACCCTCATGCACTGTTAGTGGGAATGTAGATTGGTGCAGCCACTATGGAAAACAGTATGGAGTTTCCTCAAAATATTAAAAGTAGAACTGCCTTATGACCCAGCAATTCCAATTCTGGAAATATTTCTGAAGAAATCTGAAACATTAATTTGAAAGAATATATGCATCCCTAAGTTCATTGCAGCATTATTTACAATAACCAAGATTTGGAAGCAATCCAGGTGCCCATCAGTAGATGAGTGCATAAAACAGCTGTGGTATTTTTACACAATGCAATAGTACTTGGTTATATAAGAGAAGGAAATCTTACCTTTTGCGACAGCATAGATGGACTTAGAGGGAATTATTCTAAGTGAAGTTAAGTCAGACAGAAAGACAAATATCATATGATTTCACTTATATGTGGACTATAATGAACAAGATAAACAAACACAGTAGAAACACACTCATTGATACAGAGAACAGACTGTCAGCTGTCAGAAAGAAGGGATTTGCGGGTGGAAAAGGTGAAAGAATTAAGCAGTACAAATTGGTAGTTACAGAGCAGCCACAGAGAAGTAGATTAAAGCATAGGGACTATGGAACTAGGTGGGTACTTGAAATAGCGGGGGTCCAATCTGTAAAGGACATAATTTTCTATCCATTTTGCTGTACATTTGAAACTAATACCAAATAATATTGAATGTAAACTGTAATTAAAAAATAAAGTGATATGGATCTAGCCAAGCTGATTCTCTTGGTTTTCAGAGATTTAAAAATTGTTTTAAGTCTTGTGACACTTTCCTACCTTACTCAGTGGCCAATGTGCTATGAAGGTCGTGAAATAGTAGGAGGTGACTAAAGTGGTCTAGGCTAATGGACGATAGTGGGAATCCTAGGTTTAAATCCATCTTTGTTTTTTACCACTCCACTACTGAATTGCTAAAAACTTTCCTCAAAAGACCCATATCACTTATGAACACTGCAGGGAAATCAATCTATTTAAAGTTTTTATTTATTACTTGTTATGGCCATAATGAAAAATATCAAGCTGACTATATTTAACATGACTTTAAAAAGTTTCTGTCACTTGTCTGCTTTTCAGATGCCTTAAGTATTGTGCCCAATTCATAGCAACTCCTGTAACTTCATTACTTTTCCACAACTGCTTGTTATTTTGTTTATGATTTTCAATTTGCTCTAACTTTGACAATTTCTTATTTGGCATGATGTAAGAATACTAAAATTAGTGAAACAAAATCAGATGAAAGTCAACCAGTCATTTAGGGATTTAAGCAAATTGTAAGAGTCATTCATCATGCTTGGGAAAATCAGATTTCAACTTAAATTAGGAGAATGGCATATTTCTAATCACTCACTGTCTATGATCTCGAAAGAAAAACAATCAGAAAAACCCATTGCAAAGTTCTCTTGCAACTGATTGTGTGCAAAGAATAATAATCACAGCTACAGTATGGCAAAGCTCCTTTCTGGTGCTTTTGAGTTCTGAAAGAAATGTTATCCTTCACTTAATTGAAAATCAGCCATAAAACAAATCTTATTGTGCTCATGTTCTTTTGATACTTCAAAATTCATACACACCAAGAAATCTTGATTTAAGAAAAAAAAAACCCTACTACAACACCAACATTTTATTCTGTAAGTTCGAAGTTGCATTAAAGGATATTTAAGATCCCCAGCTATTTTTAACCTCAAAACTGAAAACATTTGCATTTAGGTATTTGGAGATGTTCTGCCTTGTCTGTGCCTCTTGATGAGGATATTAATAGGATGGTTTGGTCACATCAACCTTGTTTATAGTTTTTTTTAAGTTTTTTTTTTTAAATCATAATTTTATTGATTTTAGAGAGGAAGGGAGAAGGGAAGATAGCTAGAAACATCAATGATGAGAGAGAATCAATGATGACAGAGAACCATTGATTGGCAGCATCCTGCATGCCCCACACTGGGTATTGAATCTGCAACCCGGGCATATGCCCTGACTGGGAATTGAACTTTGACCTCCTGGTTCATAGGTTGATGCTCAACCACTGAGCCACGCTGGTTGGGCCTTGTTTATAGTTTTGAGTTGTATAGCTTCACTTCTTCTACACATTATCTTGGTTTCAAATTTACCTTTTGGTCTCAAGCTCATATGCTTTTTTTGTTTCCATTCACTACAGTGTTTCCCGGCTTGCTTTGGCTACTTGAATTCATCTCCTTTCGGTGACATCAAGGAATCACATAACCAAACTATTCCCCAACCTCTTGGTCCCCAACCTTTCATCACTCAGGTTGGCCCACACTCACCTGCACCAGTCTTATCCCAACCATCCTTGCAGGGGAAATTCACTGATTGACAAGGGTTCTGAGTATAGGAAAAACCAATACTATTCTGATTCCAAAATTCCTGAATTAACTGTCTGCTCACATAAATGTCTGCTGTATTATTTTTGGACATTTTATGTATTTCAAATATGTCATAATAAAAAATGTGGTACAGCATTAACCCTTATCTTTATAGATATGAACCATGAAATCTTTTCTAGTCTTTTTTTTTTGAACACTGAATACCTTCAGGAGAATTGCATTTATTTACTAATACCCTAGACAGTCCATGGGAGATGAATGTTTCTTCCAACTAGAGAAAGCAGATGTGTGCAAAAAGAGCCTCACATCTACAATTAACCTCAATATGTGTATTTGTAGTATTTAAATTTTCTGGGCTTCATATTTATTCAGAGGGGGATATGATATTAAACTATTAAAGGAACTAACATAAGAAGATACACTAGATTATATTTTTCCTATATTATATCAATGTCTTCTTCATCTTAATACTTCGTGTTCAGCATAGTACCTATCTCAGAGAAAGCCTAATATCTTAATGAATGAATGAGATTTACTTTACTTCTAACATATCACTACTTTGCTTCTTTCCTCTTAATTTCCTTTGTGTAATATGGTCACACAAAAGAATTAACATTGCTTTTTGCTATTTGGAGACAAAGGGAAGAAATATGTGTAGAGCTAGTAACCCAATTTAGTTGCTGGAATGACTTCACTGGTGAGGATTTGTGTCAGTAAGGGAATGGCTCTGAGAACATGGCTTCCTCAAGCATTTATTAGGGTCCAGTCTTTGTACCCCTCCAGTTTATTAAAGGTGAGCTTCAAGATTTTTCTGAAAATTTAAAATGTGTCTGTGAAATCTCAAAGGAACACATGGAAGCTAAAAATGTAATTAGCACTGTATTTTAACAAAATTTGAGACTGTCCTTCCCTGAGATACTGTGGAATATGAGCTGCAGATGTGTTTACTCTGGCAACAGACTCAAGGTCGAAACAACTCCTATAAACAGAGGGTGAAAGAGCCATTTCCACCCTAAAATCCTGTATTCCATCTCTCACGTTACTTTACAAATGAGTGTTTCAGGGCACTACTGGGGTGTTTACAGAGTTATATTAAGTGATACAGATACAAATATACCCAAATTGTTTCCTAAAAGAGTAATTATACAAAATGGCTTGCAGTAAAGATAGCCTGTGAAGAAACACATTCACCAGGGTACAGAGTGTCTGATGTCACAAACATAATGATCGGGTAGTGCACTTTTTATTTTGATTCCCCGTACATTAATAACCATCAACAGGACATGAATAATACATGAGAGCCATTGGTATACTTCAGGAATTTGGGTAGGTTATAACACAATGTTTTCACATGCAAACACAAGATTTCATGGAGTTTAAAAGTTGTGAAAAGTGTTTTTCTCTTTTATTTTCTAAGAGGACTTTACAACATTAAAATATGGTATGATCATACAGTTTTAATACTAATAACTATGGGATGTTTAATTGGTACATCTGGGAAAATATGACTTTATCTTTAAGAAAAGTGTTAAAAATTCAAAATGAATGAATGAATGAATGCATAAATAAGATGAATTAGTGTGGTGGTCCAGTAATGACTAAGCAAAACTTAAGAAGCCCACTGCTGGAAGGAGGGCAGGCAGGTTTCTGTGCTCAGCTTCTCTTGAATTGTTGCCATGAAGGAAGGAAGGCTGATGCTATCAGATCCTTCCATACGGCAAGAGAATCCAGAAATCAAAATTTTCACTTGAAATCTTCTAATTGTAAAATTCCTGCCTTTTTCCTGTCTATAAATGTTTCAGGCGAAACAAAGTCCATCTGCCAGCCATATTCAGCCACAGAGCTGTCAATGTAGGGGCGCTGTTTAAGCCAGTCAGTTTGAGCCATTTGCACTGTAGTGGACTGGGATCTGTGTACATAAACCTCCCTGGGCCACAGTGCGGCCAGAGAATGCTTTTTGGCTGGACAAGGACTTAAAAGATAATCATATTTATTTTAGGGAGTTATTATTTAACTTAACATGAAAGAAATAATAACATTTAACAGCAAATAGCTACTATCTTTCACCTAAAAGTATTTACCGCTACTAGCTACTATTGTAATATGACTTTACATTAACATTTAAAATGGCTATGGAAATGGAATTTTAGATCCAGAAGAAATACTATTATTATGCATAGCCAATTAACTGGCTAACTTAATTAATTAGTAGATAATAGAAAAATAAGCTGAAATATATGTGTTTTCAAAACAAATTACTCAGCTGTAGTGGGTTGGATTCTTTACTTCACCTCATCTTTGAAAAAAATTCAACATGGCTAAACAAACTATTGCCACAACTTATTATTAAGAAGTAAATACGTGACCAAATCCATGCAGGTTATTCTTACTTTGAAGGTCTCTCACTGTCCCCTCATTTGATCATTATCACTGGTTCTCCATCAAGTGATTCAACAGTGGGAATAGCTTCTTTTTCGTGTTGATGACATTGTGGCTGGCTTTGATACAGAATTGACTAAACAAACTAGCCCAACTGGTGGCAGAAGCTCTTTGCCATATTAAAATGGTTTACATAAATTTTCCAAATGGAAAACATTCAAAAGAAAACTGCAGGTCGTGACATTTACTTCTTAAAGGTGTATTGCTCAATTTCCCTCTTCCTACAATGGCTCATCCCTCTTTCCTGCCAGACAAACTCCTATTGATATTTCAAGTTACTGATTGAAAGCCTTTCTTCACTCTCAGAGAGAACAAGTCGTATCTTCCTCAGTGAGGGTGAGGACAGGATGCTATGTTTATTTGTGTGTATGTATGTATGTGTATTCTTTTATGAGTCTCTCACTAGTTTCACTGGGGCCTGAAAAGGTTTATGGATTATAAGATTCTCAGCATTTAAAATAACATCTGGTGCATTGGAATTGCTAAATTAATATTTGCCAAATGAATGAGTGATTGAATAAATAACAACTACAACTAAGCCTCTAATTATCAAGCTTTTAAAATTAATCAATTTATTTTTCAATATATTTTAAAATATGGATTCTGTAATAAATTATGAAATAAAAATTATAACCTAGAAACTTACTTAATATATAATACAGAAACATGAGTATAAATTAGTTTGTGTGTTTCTATACCCTTATAACCTAAAATTAAGATGTTAAGCAATATAAGAACAAACATAGGATCATATGTATTTTTTTAAAGGGCAGGTATTACCACATTCAAAAAATATTTACTGAGCACCTCTACTGTACTAGGCACTTTAAAATGTGCTGTAGAAAGGAAGAGAAAAGTGCTGAAAACATAAAAATGAATCATTACAATATATAACAGTAAAGACAGATCCTTGGAATATATAGGATCTTTGCATCCAATACTCACTAGCTAATGAGAAAGACATTGAGAATCATGAGTGTAATTCTGTGATTACTTAGTGATTATGCAGAATCTACATCCACACATTAACAACTCAGTCACTTAAGGCAGCATACAAATCAGTAGAAAAGTCCTTGCTATCTTCTTTCAAGATGCTTAGGATAAACAGAGAAATACAACGAGCTACAGCTGTTTGGGGGAAGGGCACATGGTTTAAACTAGGATTAATGCAGAAATGGAGAGTTGAGATTTTCTTATACCTAACATTACAGTCACTGTCCTTTCATGTTAATCTAAGTTTTGAATTTCTGTCTCAGGCAGCATTCCAATTAGTAAAAACAATATGCCAAACAATAGATTTTAAGTACTAAATCTCTAATATTAAGTGCTCTTTTCTAAAATAATTTTAAGGCAATAGGTAGATTCTTAGTTTCTGTGTTTAAAAGCTCAACTGAGTGCTATTGCACATGTTATATTGAAGTAGAACTACTTTGATTAAAGTAAAATATAAGACTTCTCTTTTGGGGCTAACATAGAAGTTATAAGAAATTCATTAAAGGCACTATATACATTTGAAAATTAAAATGTATCTCTATTTTGTGGACATATTTTTTTCAAGTCACATATTGGGCATACATTTTAACCTTTTTCAAATTAGGATAAATTTTTAAAAACACAATAAGTGAAGTGACTGAAAAATAACATAAGCCAGGAAAGAAAGAAACATTCTATGGAACATAGGCAAGCTTGCCTTGTAATGTTCTATGCTTAATACATTATTGTTAATTTAATCTAGGACTGGTGAGGCCTAATTTTATTTTCTTTAGTCAGTAACATCAGTAATATTTCTAATTATCATCTTACACTGCTTTGTTGCCTATGATGCTCATAGTACTATAACTGGATTTGTTCAACTTTCTACAGTTGAGAGGAAAGTTATTGCAAGCATTCCTTTAGGTGTGTAACTTCATTTAATCATAAGACCCTGTATTAATATGGAAATACAAAGGTGAACAAAAGTGTTTTCAAGGAGTTAACAGAGGAACAGACAGGTGCATTAAGTAAATAAAACAAAACCCACCACCAGTGAAATGTAGTATATGCCAAGAAAAAATAATCACAGTGTGCTATGTGGAATAGACACTTAACCCAACATAGTTATTTAGGGAGGACTTTCTGTGGGTGATGACATCTTAACTAAGTTTTGAAGGTAGTCTAAAGGTGAAGAAGAAAGGAAAAGGGCATTCAAGATAAAAGGTACAGAGGAAACAAGTTGTGTCTGAGCACCAAAAATAGAACCGTCACACCCAGTTGTTCATTCAATCATGACTTTTTGTACCAGTGACTGATCTAAGTGAATGAGAGATAAGAGGCTGTTCTCACAGAACTTTCATGGTGGGAAATTGTAAGAACAATGTCCAGAAATGATGTGATGAGAGCCTGGACAGGAGAAGTGACAGTAGAAGTGGTAGATATGAAATGAATTTGAAAAATATTTAGGAGCCCAAATTCATAGACCTCTTGACTGGTTGGGTCTGTGGGACAAAGGAGAATGAACCATCTAAGAGGCTTCTGGCCTGGAGAATTAGGTAGATGTTTTACTATTAAGTGAGATTTGGCCTAAGAAAGATGAGGTCAATTTTAGATACATTGGTTTTTGCTGTCCTTCAAGAGGACATGGACTACAGGCAAAGAGTTATATAATTTAGTTAGCAAGAGGAAAAACCATGGGTAAATTCAAACTTTTTGCACTATAGCCAATGGTCTTCCATAATTTAAAACTACAGAGAGTATCCCTGAGCAAATGGGGATATCATTGAAGAATGGAGAATAGTCAACTAATAATTAAATTTAAAAAATGTAGTTATACACATGTGATACAATCTAGATTGATAGAATATTTGAGTATTATTTTTAAAGGGAAACTAATACACAATTCTACAAGAAAGAAACAGAAATAATTTATTGAAAATTGGAAATCTTGAACATGTTCCTGTTTGTACTTATGCAAATTTGGTGCTTTGTTTGACTATATACCAAGGTAACTCTAAACAATCCTTTATACCCAATTAACAGGTACATCACTCAATTATCACATCGGTAATTCTCTTTCAGATTTTAAATTTTATATTTCCTTTAATGTATCTCAAGAATCTTTATGTTTTACCTATTTCTGTCTCAAAGTCCTCATGATATTGATTAAATAAAACAATATAGTTCAGTATATTAAATGTTTTCAGGCTTGATCCAATTACCTTAGGGATATGAAGAAGGTTCAGGTTTTACAGTTTAAGAAGTTTCAGGATTGCCTTTTTAAAAAAATTCTCTTCTGTATTTCCATTCAATCTGCTAATTCTGGGTAGTCATTCTCACTTTCAAAGAATGGGTATCCAGCAGGATGCACAGTTATCCCCGAGTTATGTAAGAGGAATTCTGGCCCTGTCCAGTGTAGCTCAGTTGGTTGAGTATAGTATCATGCACAGAGAGGTCACCTGTTCAGATCAATTCCCTGTCAGGGCCTGGGTTGCAGGTTGGATCCCCAGTAGGGGTTGTACAGGACAGCCAATCTATGATTCTCTCTCTTTCTCCCTCTCCCTTCCTCTCTCTCTCTAAAATGAATACAAACATTTTTTTTTTTTTTAAAGGAGACATTCTGATCTGGAGTTCCAGAATGGTGGTAGGGTTTTTCATGTGATACATCCATCAGTATGTATACACACATACACACACATTTCGGGTCAAATTTAGAATAAATATTTCTCTTGAATTTATCCAATTTATAGCTCTCAATCTGTAAAGGTTCTTTGTTTTCTGGTTTGTGATGAACTGAAGACCTAACAATAATGGAAGAGGAAGAAGAATCTAAATAAATATTTAACATTTGCGTCCATTTCTCCTTTAATTATTGCTTTGAAGTTATATGACAACATAAAGTATTTCTAAAATTATCCTTTAAAAGACCATAGGTTAATTACAGAGAAATTCTTCTTTTTTATTGAAAGAATCAACATAGTTAAAATGGCAATATTACCCAAAGTAAGATACAGATTTAATGCAATCCCCATCAAAATCCCAATGACATTTTTTAAAGAAATAGAAAAAAATTCAGATTTGTTTGAGACCACAAAAGACCCCAAATAGCCAAAGCAATCCTGAGGAAAAAGAATGAAGCCAGAGGTATCACACTACCTGACTTTAAATTATTCTACAGAACTGCGATAACCCAAACACCTTGATATTGGCAGGAAAATAGACACATAGACCAATGAAAAAGAATTGAGAGCCCAGATATAAAACTACATGTATATGAGCAAGTAATTTTTGACAAAGGAGCCAGCCAAAAACATACAATGGAGAAAAGAAAGCCTCTTTAAAAATGGTGCTGGGAAAGTTGAAAAGCAGCATGTAAAATAATGGAACTAGATTACAGTTTACTCCCAAGTACAAAAATCAATTCAAAATGGATCAATGATCTACTTATAAGATCTGAAAGAATAAATTACATAGAAGAAAATGTAGGTACCAAATTTATAAACCTTGGTTGTAAAGAGCATTTTATAAATGTGACCCCAAAGGCAAGGTAAGTAAAATAAAAAATAAATGAATGGGACTGTATAAAGCTAAAAAGCTTCTGCATAGCAAAAGACACTGACATCAAAACAAAAAGGCAGACAACTGAATGGGAGATGCTATTTGAAAACAACAGCTCTGATAAGCATTAATATTTAAAATACATAACAAACTCACACAGCTTAACACCAACCAAACAACCATCCAATTAAAAAATGGGCAGAGGACCTGAAGAGATACCTCTCCCAAAAAGACATACAAAAGACCAACAGAGATAAGAAAAGATGCTCAACCTCACTAGCTATTAGGGAAATGCAAATCAAAACTATAATGAGATACCACCTCACACATGTTAGAACGGCTATTATCAACAAGACCAGTAATAACAAGTGTTGGAGAGGTTGGGATAAAGGAACACTCATTCACTGCTGGTGGGAATGTAAACTGATACAGCCTCTGTGGAAAACAGTATGGCAGTTTCGCTAAAAATGAAGAATATAATTACTATATGACCCAGCAATTCCTCATCTGGGTATCTAACAAAAAAACTCGAAAGCATTTACTCACAAAGATATATGTACCCCTATGTTCACTGCAGCATTATTCACAGTGGCCAAGACATGGAGACAACCAGTGTCTTTTGACAGAGGATAAAATAAAGATGTGGTAAATATATACTATGGAATACTACTCAGCCACAAGAAAAGATAAAATACTGCCATTTGTGACAACATAGATGGACCTTAAGAATATTATCTAAGCAAAATAAGTCAGAAGAAAAAGCTAAGAAGCATATGATTTCACTCTATATGGGATATAAAACTGAAACTCATAGACACAGACAACAGTATAGTGGTTACCAGCGGGAAGGTGGTGGGAGAGTAATAAAAGGTAAAAGGGACCAATAAATAAATATATCAAAATGTAACATAGTTACTCTTTGAGGTAAAATGAGAAAATAATAGTGGTCTAGTTTTTAAAGTATAATTTTGATTTAGAATTGCCATGAAAATCAACATCAAGCTAAGTGTAAAATTTAAAAAAAACTAGGAAACAGTTTAGCTATACCTAGAATAATGTTTATATTTGATTGAAGTGAGATTATGTATAAAGCAAATGTAATAATACTATTATTGATTAATTACCTAAGTTAATGAATATACTTATAATAGAAATAAGTAATAAAAAGTTAAAATTTTATCAAGGGAATAAAATACAACTTCTAAATTAATTTAACTATTAATTAATTAAAAGTATTAATTAATTTTAAACATTTAGAAAAGTGAGAATATAAGGCTGAAAAACTTTATTCTCATATTTTATAACACAAGTTTCATGCTATTCTCAAGTTTTACATTTTTCATGCCTACTTATTTATGTTTATAAAGCTAGTTTCATTACTTCATTTGATTTTAGATAATTACATTAGATAATGTTGAATAATTTAACATATTGAAAATTGTATTTTAACATTCCCAGTGATTTGAACACGTGTTCAAAAGCATTAATTTAAAAATCTATGTGTGGCTAATTGATTAAAGCTATTTAAAGGTAATATTTTAACTATTAAAAAAAAACAGCAAGGAGGAGAAGAGTTATTAAATCTCACACTCACTTGACTTAAAATCTATAGCCCCCATGGAAGAATGTAAAATTGTGGAAAGCAAACTAACCTTTGCAGTATTTTTCTTAACATATTGCCTGCACCTGTATATAATTCTAATTCCCCAAAGCACTACCAAATAGGTTAAAGGTTGTAGAGTTACTTCACACAGAATAGTCCTTGAAACCCAGAACATTAGTGTCTCATTTTAACCACGAATTCAATCAATGCCTAAAATTAGCAATGCAAGGAATGTTATCTGGCCCATCATGGCCATGTCTTGTCTGATACCTAGAGGCATGAAAGAGGTCTTGATCATGGGTCCATTCAGGGAATTTGTGCAATAAAACAGGAAGCAGGGCCAAGGAGACATATCAAAGGCTGAGATTTTTCCTTAGCTCTGCAGACTATTGTGAAATTTATCCTGAGGGACAGGATACAGGAAATTGGGTAGTATTTTGCAAAGACCATTACAGCCTTTTGTCTCTCAATAACACATATGAGGGCTAGACATTTAAGAAATCAGAAAATATAAACTGAATATACTATCTCTTGAGAGAAATAGGTAAATGTGCTTAAACTTCATTATTCAAAATGGTTTACACTTAAGATATTAACTTTAAAAAATGTAATTTTATGAAATAAAAACACTGAAAGGCAGACAAGATGAAGGAAAAGAAACAAAATGGAAAAATATGACAATGGGAGAAAAAATATGCCAATTTTATTTGCATTATTTGGGAATGATTCTGGCAAGTGAAACACATAAATTTGTAAGTCATCAATACTGTAGCATAAAGCTAAATGCCTCAAAAATATAAGCAAGAGAAACAAATATGAAAGGTGAATAAACAAAAAAACATGCCAAAATTCATGTTCCTTACTTTCCAGTGATACCTTTTTCTGAATGTCTGGTCATTTTTCTCTAGTTGATTTACATTTTGAAGAATAGTTCATAGAGAAAGAGTTATAGTCAATTCCCCCCTGTATTAAATACCATACAGAAGCAGAGGAAAGTCAGGTTCAACAGCAAAAGACTCATAGTTAAACCCCGTTGCCTCCTATGTACTCTAATCTCAACTACTTATCTGCATTTAAACTACTAAGTAAGTTTTCTTCTGGGTCTGTGGGACAACGAGATGGAAGTATGAGAAATAAATGGATTTTAAACTCTTAAGAGGCATTTCCAAAAATGTTATAACATATTAAAATATATATTATGAATAATATATATGTATTTATTTATGTATATATACATATATGTATATGTATACACACATATGTAACTGACCCTTGATCAGCATAAAGGTTAGAGGTGCCGACTCCAGAGTGGTCAGATATAACTTTTGACTGCCCCAAAACTTAACTACTATTAGGCTAAAATTGACCAAATATTTACTGATAACAGTTGTTGAACACATATTTTATGTGTTATTTGTATTATATATTGTACAGAAAATAATATGTTATTAAGAAAAACATAAGGAAGAGAAAATAAATGTATAGTCCTGTACATAGTATTGAACAATCCCCATAGAAGTGGACTCATATAGCTTAAATCCATGTTGACCAAGTTTCAACTATATGTATAAAAATATAATGTTTATGGTGTATACATATATATGTAATGTTTGCAGTGTAATAAGAATAATAATACCAGAGTCCATACCTGAAAAGAAAATAATTTGAGTTGATCTTGATTTTATAAATTCCAGATAAACACAGGATTTCATTATATGGTATATTATTTTTCAAATCCACATAACTTTTATTTATTTGTTTATTTATTTATTTATTTTTATTTTTATTTAAATACTAGTGTCCCAGTGCATGGATTTGTGCACATTGAAAGGAAATTAATTAGAAGAAATATTTTAATATCGCTATTCGCCCTTTCTCTATAATAGAAGTGTCAACCAAATTCACACTTGACAATGGCAGATTGAAACACATGTGTATATATAAATATATATATATATAAATATATATAAATATAAATATATATATAAAATATATATATATATATATATATATATATATATATATATATATATTTGCTTAATTAGACCTGCTTTCTGATTTACCTAAACTTTTTCCAGCCCGGTGAAGTACCCCAACTTCTCTTTCAGGTAACTGTGAGCAACATAGCAGTAAATATCAACACAAAGCAGATTATTATTGTAGATCACACAGGGAGAACAAAGGGTAAAATATTTAACTGTAGCAGTGTTTGACTATATTCTGCACAGTGAGAAAATCTGAATTCATTTTCAAGGTTCACCATTTCTTACTTCTTTGCAGTTGGGTCAAGTTTTTAAACTTTCTAATTCTCCATTTTCTAGCTAATGAAAAGAAAATAGGATTCTATCGAGTCTCCTATCTACCTACTCCAGGACTTTTATGAGGATCAAATGAGATGAGGCACATGAAAAAGCTTCACAAACATTTGGTTAAATTGTAAAATGTTTGCACCTGGCAATAAAGCAAGTCATGTTCCTGGGCTGAAGAAACTCCAAGGAGGCTAGTTGCTAGGGGAAAGCTGAGTGTTGGTTTGTCAACACCAGGTCTATGGTGGTGTTTATTTTTAAATGGCCAGTGCGTCATGGCAGCTCCTGCATTGAGCATCTGCCCCCTGGTGGTCAGTGTGCATCATAGCTACCAGTCAGATGGACACTTAGCCTTTTATATATATAGATAGTTTTATTGATTTCAGGGAGGTAGGGAGAGGGAGAGAGAGATAGAAACATCAATGATGAGAGAATCATTGATCAGCTGCCTCCTGCAGGCCCTACATTGGGGATCAAATCTGCAACCCAAACATGTGCCCTGGCCGTGATATCGAACCTGTTACCTCCTGGTTCATAGGTCAACACTCAACCACTGAGCCAGGCAGGCTGGGAAAATTCACATAACTTTTAAAGGTGGGTATAACCGTTACCCGTTTGGCTCAGTGGATAGAGCAGTAATGGCAAACCTTTTGAGTTCGGCGTGTCAGCATTTTGAAAAACCCTAACTTAACTCTGGTGCCATGTCACATATATAAATTTTTTGATATTTGCAACCATAGTAAAACAAAGACATATTTTTGATATTTATTTTATATATTTAAATGCCATTTACCAAAGAAAAATCAACCAAAAAAAAGATGAGTTCGCATGTCAGAGGTTCGCCATCACTGGATAGAGCATCAGCCTGCGGACTGAAGGGTCCCAGGTTTGATTCCGGTCAAGGGCATGTACCTTGGTTGCGGGCACATCCCCAGTGGGAGGTGTGCAGGAGGCAGCTGATCGATGTTTCTCTCTCATCGATGTTTCTAACTCTCTATTCCTCTCCCTTTCTCTCTGTAAAAAATCAATAAAATATATTAAAAAATAAAGATGGGTATAAACAATCTTATATAAAGTTCACACAATGAACACAAGACATGTTACCTTTCTAAACATTTCCCCACCATCCTTTGCATTCAGGTAGTGATATCACTGTCCATATATGTCCTTTCACATGCCAATTTTGGAAAGATTTCCAGAGCACAATGAGTCACCTGTTCTCATAAAAATTTAGGAGAATGACATCATAAAATGGTAAGACTAAATTCTTCCAGTTATTGAAAAGGATACATAATAGACTAGTTCAACATCTGAATTAAATTATATACATAAAAATTTCTAGGTTTGGAAATATTTTGAACTCATGTAGTTTTGCTCTTCATTGCAGATTGATTCTCTCTCCTGTGTCTAAGATGCTGACATTCAATCTGATAGCATAATCAATTCATCTCTCTGCTTTGGCCTTTGCCTGAGTAGCAAGAATAGTGTGAATCACAGATGGCATGTGAGGCAAAGTCCCTAGTTGTCCCCAGAAATGGAAACTGTAATTCTCTTTTGACTTCTATAACTGTGTAGCCACAAATAGATGAAGGAATTGAAAAATGCTATAACAGACACACTGAAAGAACATACTAGTCATTTTCATTTTCATCCACAAGCCTGTTTACAGAACCTAGAGAAATGAGAAACACAATGACTAAATGTTATCCCTATCTTTCATGGTTCCTCTTCTTTAAATATTATGAGAGTGACACCACCAAATTTCACATTAACATACCTTATTCCAGTGTTTAAAACCCATAGTCCTGATCATTTCCCTTCTTTTCCTATTTCTGTCCACCCCACTAGTTTTTATTTCTGCCCTTCTCACTCTATTGTACATGCTGAATTTAAAAGAAAGGGAAAGTAAATTAAACATACTAATATTTGATTTTTATATAAATGTTTCTATTTGGTTAACTTGAAGTGTAACTCCCAGGGCAGTGACTTTTATGTCTCTTTGCAGTCATTCTTGTCTCTTTTGTATATAGTAATACTTAATATATTGGTGATTTAAATTAAATTCAGATGGACATAAATGAGAACATCTTGGTCAGTCAATATGAAACAAAAGAACACCCAAATGTCTGTGTTTTTTTGTGTGTACATGTAAGATGATATAACTTAAATAGTAACTTTCTTTAATATTCAGTCAACTCTATATGGCACATTGAATTAATTTGTTTTTAAGACTTCTAAGTATTTTTCTATTGAAACTAAAAAATCCCATCTTCCTTAATTTTCAAACTTTGCACCTGATAATAATAGGAAGGAAAAAACCCCCACACCATTTCCTTTTCTAGTGAAAGGTTTAAAACTCCTAAAAGTACATTCCCCTGATACTTGTAATTTACTATTATTACTCTACTTCTGAAACTAAGGAAATCCTTTTGAATGACCTCAGTTTTTATTCTTTTGGAATGACCTGCTTTGACAAGCTGCTATAATTCCTAAAGTTAGGTTTAAAGATAATACTTACAACGGTAAAGCATAAGTCACAAGTTACAGCGACTAAAGGAAAAAACAACATTACTTTTCAACATTTAGCATTCTGACTTCAGCATATTTAAAACTTGTGCTTTCTTTTGATGTGTGTGTGTTGCTGTGTGTTTGTGTTTTCCTAATTGCAGACTTGAGTGCAGAGTTTGCCCAGTTGCAGTTTTGGATAGCAATCTGGAAATGTTTGAAATCAAGGAGGCCAGATGCAGAAATGCTGCAGAACAATCAATCTTTCCTTACTTTCAAAACCTCTGTTATTGGACCAGCTTCTTTTAGTATTCTACAGCTGCCGAGTAAAATGACCTTCACCCTCTGTTCCAATATATATTACTATTATTAACATTGAGTATTTTATTTCTCCTCACCTGTTATTGTCCTTTTACACCTCCACATTTTTTTCCAATTTCTACCCATTTTAGGTAGCACTTAAAGTGTGCAGAACCCAAGTCAAAAGCATCTGTGTTACTCTCATTTGTATAGTAGAAGCATTTACAACACCAAAAGGAAATGGTTTATAGTCTTTTTACACTTTTGGAAATAATAATAAATTTTGATAAGCACATTTGAAATTGTAAATCAAATAAGAACATGTGGCTTTTTATGAAATGCAAATTAGGACCCTCTGACTCTCAGTGTGTTTTGCTCCATATGTAGAGATCATAAAGATTTCAGGAGAAAGAGTAGTTTAAAAAAATCTACAATGTCTAATCTAAGTCCACATGACATGACTTTTCTAGAAATCCAAAACTTCCCTGCAATGTAAGTAGCTCCTATGGTAGAAGTGGAAAGATACATTAAATATGATCTTCCTTATTAAAATAATAATCCTATCTATCCTATCTAATAAAAGACAAAAAGGGTAATTAACCATACTCCGCTACACTTCCCATTGGCTAATCAGGGCGATATGCAAATTAACTGCCAACAAAGATGGCGGCCAGCAGCCATGCAGCTGAAGCCAGCATGAGGCTTGCTTACACCAGTGATGGAGGAAGCCAAGGTTCCCCACCTGCCGGGGCCCGGCTCTGAGCTCTGAAAGCAACAATGTTTCAATTATAGAAGCTAAATAAACCCCAGATACCTGCTTTTAGCCGGCCCCAGTCTCAGAGCTGGGAGCACCAGTGACGGGAACAATGTTTCAATTATAGAAGGTAAATAAATCCCAGAAAAAAAAAAAGAAAAAAAGGAGAGGCTGTGAGCTTCAGTCCCAGCCAGCCTGAAAACGGCCCTCAACCCCTCATCCAGGCTGGCCAGGCACCCCAGTGAGGACCCCCATCCTGAAGGGGGTGTGACCAGCTGCAAACAGCCATCAGCCCCTCACCCAGGCTGGCCAGGCACCCAAGCAGGACCCCCACCCTGAACCGGGACACCCTTCAAGGCAAACTAGCCGGCCCCCACCCGCGCACCAGGCCTCTATCCTATATAGTAAAAGGGTAATATGCAAACTGACCCTAACAGCAGAAAGACTGAGAATGACTGGTCACTATGACACATACTGACCACTAGGGGGCAGATGCTCAATGCAGGAGCTGCCCTCTGGTGGTCAGTGCACTCCCACATGGGGGAGCTCTGCTCAGCCACAAGCCAGGCTGACAGCTGCCAGTACAGCGGTGGTGGTGGGAGCCTCTCTTGCTTCCTCAGCAGCACTAAGGATGTCTGACTACAGCTTAGGCCTGCTCCCAGCTGGCAAGTGGACATCCTCCGAGGGCTGCCAGAGGGACGTCTGACTGCCATCTTAGGCCCAATCCCTTGGGGAGCAGGCCTAAGCCAGCAGGTGGTCATCCCCCGAGGGGTCCCAGACTGCGAAGGGCACAGGCTGGGCTGAGGGACCCCCCCCCCCCCCTACCGAGTGCACAAATGTGCACCGGGCCTCTAGTAAAAAATAAAAATGACACACTCTTTGGTAATAGCATCACTTGTCACAACATCAAGACTACATGGTTGAGCAGATACCTTCATTTTTTATGCTTTGGTTTGAAATTTAATGAAGGCCATAATGATTAGCATTAAACCAGCAGCATAGTGTACTACTAGCCAGAGTATGGTGTGTGTGTGTGTGTGTGTGTGTATGCACAGGAGCATGGGAGGGGGTAGGGAGAGAGAGAGAGAGAAAGAGGAAGAGAGAGAGAGAGATGAAATCAGATTTGTTTTGAGTGTTTCTTCAGTGGAAAGCATCTTCAGACCAATGATTGATCATTGTTAATTTTCCTGTAGGTGAAAAGTTTTACCACTTTCAGTCTCACTTGACATTCAGGCCCAGTTGTAGCCCCTCCCACCCAGGAAGATAGAAGCTTGGATTTGATCTGAATGTTATGCTGGGATGCTAACCACATTGGGATCATGCTCAACAGCTGAGCTGCCTGCTTTATCTTTTAACTTTCAATTCTCCTGGTTAAAATAATATAAATATTATTGAGGGCAGAAATAACACACAAGGAATAATTATTGTGACTGCAGGGAGAAAATTTCCAGAACTATAGCTTATAATAAATCTACAATTACATAAGCTTAGACTTTTGTTTTATGATGTGTTAACCAAATAACATAGTTTGATGGTGTGAAAATGCTTCCTATAACCAAAGAGCATTGTAATAACCAGTCTGTCATGTTCTCATAGGCTGAGATTTCATTTTCCACCAATGCCCACCCATGAAGATAGATGCTGTTTAAACAGGTAAATGGCCCATCTGGCAGCACACAGTAACAACAAGACCCAAAAAATTTGTCCTCAAAATTCTAGTAGAATATTCAGCCATACCATTTTCTCCTGTGTTCCCTTGTTCCACTTACAACTGCTGTATTGGCCTCTGCTATACTGTGGTCTTATTACGAAGGACACAGATGTTGCTTCAAACTTAATCTCTAATGTGCTAAGACCTTGTCTGCTATTTCCTTAACATCATATCTGTTAATCTCAATGGTATTACTTTACTATAGGAGGCAGCCTTTTCTCACTAACCCATTTATTTCAGGGCCAAACATACTTATTCAGTCTTGAGGTCCTTCCACATATATTAGTATTCAGGCTTTCCCTAGAATGTTATATTAATCTTACCATTAACTAAAACCTGCTTCTATTCAAAGAACACCCAGTCCTATAGCCTTCTTAAAGAAAGAGTAATTAATTTTCTACATTCCTTGATTCTTGGGACTGGAAGGGAGGGTTCATATTCCATTTGTTCTAAGCTTTTACTTCTAGAACCATAATTTTCTACCTTTTGCAAAGACATTATTTTTTTTCTAAAGCACATCCTACCCAGTTAAACCACTTTTACCCATGCTATCATTTGATTCTCATCCAGTCATTCCCACATTAACAAAATATATTGAGCTATTCTATTTATTTACTACTAGAGGCCCGATGCACAAAATTCATGCAAGAGTAGGCCTTCCTTCCCTTCCTCCTCCCCGCTGCCGGCACCAGCTTCCCTCTGGCACCCAGAACACGGGCTTCCTTGCAGCCCTGGTTTCATCTGGAAGGTCGTCCAGAAGGATGTCCAGAAGGATGTCTGGTCTAATTAGCATATTACTCTTTTATTATTATAAATCATTATCCCAAGGGATTTCAATCCATGTGGAAAATCTATCCATGACCCTGGCCTCGGAATTCCCAAATTATGAGTCTAAACCAAATTGGAAGGTTATCATCAGACATAATTCCATCTTATCTAAATTCTGTGACCTCAATATACTGCCTTATTATTTCATATTAATTACTAATTTTGTCCACAATAAAAATAACTCCTACCTGCTCAAAATTCCCCCAAATCCTTAGTTTCAAAATTTAACTGACTAAACACTACCTAGAAATCCTTTGAATTTTTCTCTTTTGCTTCCTTTTTAGTTTCCCATGATATAAACCTTTACCATGTTGCATCTTACAGGCACTTATTCATAGTAAACTGGGATTTCACAATATCAGCCTAATTCTACCTACCTCTCTACAACCCTCAGCGATATTTTCCAGCTTCCATTATGACTTCTTAAATATGCCAGACACCCTTCCCTTCAGTGCCTGGTAACCCCAAACCCATCTTCCACCATCCACCTTAAGCCATCCCTTTATGTCTTCTATGGCTCTCTCATTACAAGGATTTGATACTTTTTCAACAAAGTGTTACAATGCTTCTCAGAGATGGTAACTTCATCACCAATTATGTATTTTCCCACACCCTGCCCCCTCAGTATCCCCCAGTGTTGGGTAAGCCCTCAATGGCAGGACTATATTGATCACACTTGTATCTATTGTCTAGCATAGTATCAGGCTTATTGTAGCTTATAAACACATTATTGCTACATAAAAACTTGTGAATTCTGGTCACTTTTAGACAGATTATTACAAACTTTCAGGAAAATTGCTATAAGTTACAATTAATTAGACTCTTGGAATTATACATATTCCTGTGATAGTTCACTGCAAATGACAGTAATATTTCCAAGGGAAGCAAGAAATCTAATCACTTATGCCAAGCATTTCGAGGAAGAGCAAGGTATTTACCCACTGTGCAAAGCTGATTTTGGACAATTAAGCATAGCTGATTTTGAGTTCTTATTTTCTTGGATTCAGAAATGTATAAACAATAAGTTGTAATATTTAAACTGAAATTCACAATTATGATATAAGACAAGGGTTGAGATGATTTGAGATCAGATAACTCAGATGTTTGGAAAATTATTTTACTCATAGTAAAGCCCCTTAGACTCCTATGCACACTGACTTCCATCACTCTACATTTAAACTCCTATATACTTGTCCTGGAGCCCCAGGGAAACATGATGATAGAGGCATGAGAAGTGAAGGGATTTTAGACTCCTGAGGGGCATTTCCAAAAAACTGTAAACATTGACTCATTGGAATGACCTTATGCCATCAATTGCTGAACCAAGGCTTCATGTGTGGATTTCACTTGCCCAGTACTGGCAGGGCCTATGGGATGCTTAGAAAGCAGAAGTTATAGAGATTTCCAACTGAAAACGACTTAGCTAATTTTAAAGGAATTCAAGGAGACTAGTTTAGTTCCAGGCCATATTTCCACTTGCAGTTTAAGTTATACAAAAAGAGATCATGGATTATGGGGGTCAGATCAGTCTCTTTCGAGAGAGGCTTTAATTTCTGAGGGGAAATCAGATACTAATGATAAGTACTGTGGAACACTGATGTTGAATTAGAGCCATATATGCCATAGTCTTTTTTGGCTTGGCATCATTCACCACTTTTTGTAGCTACTCCAAAAGGTGTTCCAACTGTAAAACACTACATACTCTTTGGGGTACATTTACTTTATGAAAACTAGCTTTTAAAGCCACGTGTTTCCAAAAGAAAAACTGAAAATGTTATGCTACCATTGTCCTTTAAGGGAAAATAAGTCTTAGGGCTCACGAAATCCCACAGTCTAATTCTCAATCCTACTTTGGCTTTAAAAACTTTGCTGTTGTTTCTTTATTTTTAAATAAAGGACGTGGTTGGTGTTCAGATGAAACTCTTGCATTTACTTCTTTCCTCTGGAAAACTAAGCAGATAGCCTAATTATACATTTTTTAGGAACTGCATAAAGTATAAACATTCAAAATAAACTGTTGGAAATATTCACTTGAACTCAATTTCCTTTTAAGCAGTCCAGTTGAGCCCAGTGCTCTTCAATGGGTCATTTGTTATGTCAACTCACTATAGAGTACATCAAAGGGACTTGCCACTAATTGATTACATTTCTCTACCACCATGATTCACAGTGCTATAGGGACAATTACATAACTGTTTGACTTTTGCAAAACTGTGAGTTTAAGTAAACACAGTCCTTTGTTATTATGATCTCTAATGTGCATGTGCACAGTAAATATCATAGTATGTAACTAGAGCTTGCTACATTGTCTCTGACTTGTGACTCAAAAAAATCCCTCTTTTGTGGCAACTGGAGTTCTGGGGAACAGCTGCTGATCTCAACACTGAAATTAAAAACATTTGAGTTGTTTTGATTTATGTTAGCTCCCATGGGAAGAGAGAAATGAAAAATGGGTGCTTCATGTAAACAAAATACCACTTCTCCAAGCTGTATAAAGAAATTATTCTAAATATCCTGACATTTTTCCTTTGCTGAACTATGGTGAAGACCCCATTACCATGCCGTTAGAAGGGAGGATGACTAACACTATCCTAATAAACCAACTGCTAGGATTTTCTTGTAATCAGCAGTGTACTGGAGGTGCAGCTTTATCATCCCATTTCTGACGTCCATGTCTGTGCCATGTCGCATGATGCTGGAGTAGGATGCAACCAGCAATGAAGACCATTGACGTGATATACTCTCAGGAAAGCCTAAGAAAATCAGCTTCTCTCTTCAATAGGTGCTCTCAAGAGAAAATCCAGTATCTCAAATTCGAATATTTCACTGTATGTGAAATCATTTGTACAGGGATTAGTGAAACAGAGAAATATTGTTCTCATACTAATAATTGTTTAAATTCACTGAAGTAGACTTCCTTGATGTGGATATATTTTTTAAAATGTCAGTTTACTTTATATACATCTTGGTGAAAAGAGCAGGTCCTTTTATGATTCAAATTCTCTTAGGATCTTGGGAAAACAGATCAAGAGCCACCTATAACCACACCAGCTGGCGTGATTGATTGGCAACACACGAACAAAAAGCCTTTGGGTTTAAAGGTACATTTCCCTGCTCCCCAAACTACCTCATTCTACACTCCTTATTTGATGGGACTTTTTCTTCCTTTTAAAAAAAAATGGTCCCTGACCTTGGTGCGATTGTGAAGGATCAAGCACATTATAAATGATACTATGCCTCTCCTCAGGAAGCAGGGCGAAAGAGTCAGAATTTCTCAGTAGTCCATGTTGTCAATTTCTCTATTTTATGGTCCCTTTGAAAAGGCTGAACCATTCTTTTTAGCAAATAGTAATGAAATATTACTTTACATGTAAGTAGTATTTGTTTTATTTGGGGATGTTCTGAAACCGAATGCCAGCTTGTCCTTAAACTTCCTCTAAAATAGTTTTTCTTAACTAAAAATATAGTTGACTTTAAAATGGCTAGTCAAAAAAATGTGGGGTTTTTTGGTTTCTTTTAATAGGTTAGAAGTATGTAAACCAAGTTTTAAATAATTTATAATAGATATTACAAGTGCAAGTTCTTTATTAAAGCAGATATTAAAAATAAATTTAATAAAAAGGAAGATAAGTTGGATTTTGATTATACTGCTGAAGGAATTCTACTTATTGAATAATCTATAAAGGATTTTATAAAAATCTTCCACTTTTAACTCCTGAAAAAGGAAATTGCAGGTTAAATCCTGTTGCTGCCAAAATATCTGAGTGCTATAAGATTTAACCATAATCAGCATAATGGGAACCTAATGGTTATGAGGATATAAACAGTTCCTTTGAGCTCATTGTATTGAGAATACTTCTACTTGTATATCAAACAGAGTTACTAAATACATACAAAGACACTGGCTCCTTTCTGTTGGCACAATTGAACTTTCCATTTCTGGGCATTATGACTATATAGTATATTTGGGGCAACAGAGCTGCATTCTTTTCATCACTAAATTTATACCATCAGGTATCCTGAAGCTTAGATCATATTAGCAGAGATCAGTCTTCCTACTCCCAATTTCTTTAGATAAAATGGAATTTAGAGAAAAGAGCATGAGCTTGGAATTACAGAGACATAGTTTGCATTCTCACTGCAACCTTGACTATAGTCTCATGTTCCATAAATTACTTAATTCTCTGGGCCCCAAATTCCTAGTCAAGAAAGAGGATTAATATGTGGCTTAATGGGAGTTATGAAGATATGTAAAGCACTTAACTGAGTTCCTGGCCCATGGTGAAGATGTGTGATTATTATTTCTTATAGAACTAAATCCTACATAATATAATATAGGCTTTTCCAAAGGCATAAATAAATTTTAAAAATTAATACTGTTACCATTGTCTGCTTGATACGATTTGAAAATAACATAATTAAAACTATAAAGTGTTTGCCAACAAATATACTCACTTTTGGAGGAAATATTATACTTAAGATAAAATAATAATTTTTAATTGGACCAAATTAACATGAGAAAATACAGTTTTGTTGTTTTTTTTAACACATGTAAATGAATTCTTGCCAACTCAATGGAATCCATCCAAAAATTAAGGAGGCTTTAGAATTGTAAGTAACAGCAGTGAGCAAAGACTGAAAATCAAAGTTTTAAACATCAAGTACTGCAGAAAACATAAAAAGACTCTAAAAATTCAACATTAGATCTAAAAGGTCTATTAAATTCTCATAAAAACTTTTTAAATTTTAGCATATTAATTATATAAGAAAGAAAATGGAATCAAAGTAATGTTTATAAGGATTAAATGAGGATTTTATTTAAAATAAATGAATGTTATTCAAAGATTACATAGTGAGTATTGTGAAATGTGACTGAGTGTACACATTTTCAAACTATACATTGTCTGTGGTCTATAGAGGCACTTTCTGCCAGAAGGCTTATGCTTATCCTTTACTTCAAGTACGTCCTTTATGCGAAAAACTTCCTGTATTTGTAGTCATTTAAAATTCTAGGCCTAAAGGTAAATACCTGTTTGCGGTTTTTCAGCTGCAGGACTTTTGTACTGTGAGTTGATATTTGCCCTCGGCATGTTTCATTAGCTCACTTAAAACAATCATATGCATTCCAAAGGGTGGAAACATGTAATAAACTTTCCAAAACACCAATAAAAAATCAAAGCATTATTTCCAGGAGTGGAAATATATAATAAATGTTTCAAAACCACAAGGAAAAAGGATTTTTTGACCCTTCCCTTCAAAAGCAGAGAACTGTTCTTTATTCATATTAAATAAAGGCATACCTACAGAAAATTAGAAATGGGAAATATTGCGCTATGGAGCTGACCCTAGAAACAAACGTTTGGGAAAGTAAAAGGATTTCTACTTCATAAATCTAACATAGCAGGATCCTCATACATATAAGCAGGCTATTACAGAACATAAAATGGTAACTCTTTTCACTGCATGAGTTCTGCCCCCTCCCCCACCAGTTATAATGTTGTCTTTGTATAAGCTACATTCCACAATACTTTAATCAGGAGATAAGTAAAATGCTTAATGAGAACAGATACACCACACAGGGTTTATTTTTGGGCAAAGTAAAATGAAGGGGCCAGACAAAATTCCAGGAACTGAATGTTAGTACAGGAACTATATACGCCATACACATGTCCGCGTAATCTAATCAACCTCTGCTCTCCTTTCCATACACAACTCTGCTTCCTTCTGAGCATTTCCACCTGATATGGTTCATTAAGTCAAAATAAAGCCATGAGAGTTGAGAATGGTATTCTCTGCAATTTATACTCTGCTTTTGAGCACAACTATGAAAAAAAGTCCAGATGTTTTAAAATACTGGGCTATGATATTTATTTCTATCTGGTTCATGCTGCACTTTAGAGCTTGACATAAAGTAAGTGGAGTCTAAAAAATATTTTTCTAATTGTGCTGGATCCTTAATTCTCTCATTTGGTGCTCTATTAGTATTGTACACTTTCTGTTTACTAAATTATAATCAGTTGCCAATAGTCAATTTGGCTGTCCTTCCCCTTTAAATTCAATTTGTCTGAACTGATACAATAAACAAGTATTTATTTAGACATGAAAAAACACATTCATTTAAAACTAGTAATATTAGAATAAAAGTAACTAAAGAGTTTTCCTGTATTATTTTAAGTTTAATTTTTATCTATAACATTGCAATTTTGTACAAAATGAAAATTAAAATAATTTATTACACAGAAAATATTAATATAACCTATGGCTGCCTAAATTGGTATCACATGGAGAAATAACAAGGTAACTTGGAAAATGAGTATGGGCGATTAAATGTGGTGTTGACTTTGATTTGCAATTCTCCTTTTATATGAACTATAGAGAAAAATTAAACCCAATCATGGACATGCTTTCCTATCCATCACCACCCAAAGTTCTTTTGTGTCCCTTTGTATTCCTTTTCTCCCATCTCTTGTCCCGTCCCCATACCAAACAACCATTAATCTATCTTCATTATACATTAATTTACATTTCCTAGAATGTTATATATGTTAAATTATGTAATGTAAAATCATTCCTTTTCTAGCTTCTTTTACTGAGCACAATAATTTTTAAAAATTCATCTATGCATTAGTGTGTATCTCCTAATTATAGAAAATATAATTCCTTTGCCAAGTGTGAAAAAAAAATTACCCAGGAAAGGATATAGTTCAATTGAACTGAAAGTTAAGAATAGGGCAGGTAAAGAAAAATAAAGCTACCATCACATGTTCTAAAGAGAGTCACACAATGCTTCTCAAATATTCAGCAAACGTTTCTTGATAGCCCTCGGTTTTCATTTTTTAAAGGTCTCACTTGTTTTAAACAATAAAATTAAACTTTAGGTATAAAAGTCAGTTGATAATGTAAAGTATTAAATAGATGCAAGGGAGTATTAGTTAATTAAAACAAAAAAAGCTGGAATCATTCATCAGAGTCTACTTTTTCTGTGATGATTTTATTCTACCATGAATGTTTTAATATCAAATAAGTTACTGCTTAGTGACTGGAATAATTTCAGAATGTATTTAACTTAGAATGGGTGATAAAGGTATATGTGCATCACAAAAAAATGAGGACTCGGACAGCAATCCTACCTTTCATTTAAAATGACAAGGTAGGTTTATTAATGTACAACTATATACTATAAACTGCACATACAGTGTATACTTTAATAAGTTTTGACATATATGTATACAACCTCACCATCAAGATAATGAACATATCCATCACCACCCAAACAAAATTCTTTCATGTCCCTCTGTATCCCCTTTCTCCCATCTCTTGTCCCTTCCCCGTCCCAAACAACCACCAATCTATTTTCACCACCAATCTATTTTCATTTCATAGAATGTTATATAAATTAAATTATGTAATATACAATCATTACTTTTCTACTTTCTTTTACTCAGCAGAATAATTTTTAAGAGCCATCTATAATTTAGTATGTATCAAGAGGTCATTCCTCTAAACTTCTTAGTGTTCCATTGTACGAATATACCACCTTGAATCCATTCTTGTGTTGATGTACATTTGAGTTGTTTTGATATTTGGATTATTATAGTTAAAGCTGCAGTGAACATTCATGTACTTGTCTGTATGTGGATGGACATATGCTTTAATCTCTTTTGGGTAAATAGGAGTAGAATCATATAGTAGCAAATATTTCACTTTTTATAAAATTGCCAAAATTTTAAAGTTTTAAAAGTTACCATCCCTCTCTGCCCTCCCCCCTGACTACCCTCCCACCCCAGCCAAGAAGTGTAAAAACGTTTCATTTCTTCCACATCCTAGCCAATACCTGGTACGATCAGTGATTTTAGGTTTGGTCATTTTATTATGTGTGTATCTACCTTAATTTTTCTTCAACATTTCAAAGTCTCAGTGACAGTGTTCATTCAACAACAAATCCTAACTCACACTTTGAGGCAGGTTGAAGTGTAACACTTCCTTTATGTTTAAGAATTGGGCCTCCGGCCGGGCATGGCTCAGTGGTTGAGCATCAACCTATAAACCAGGAGGTCACGGTTTGATTCCTGGTCAGGACACATGCCCAGGCAGTCAATCAATGATCCTCTCTCATCATTGATGTTTCTCTCTTCTGCTCCCTTCCTCTCTGAAATCAATAAAAAGATATATATTTTAAAAAAAAGAATTGGAAAAGAGAAGTCTTGCATTTGAAAAAAAATAGACATGGTAGAAAATCTTTTCAGAGGTGTAACTCAACAAATAAAAGTAATTTGTATTACTGTTTTAAAACTCAGAGACTTGCAAGGCACTTCATCCCTTTTAATATACAGTATGCAATTCTGGGAGATGAAGGCTATTTTTATTGGAAACAAAAAAGGAAGACATGGCTGAGAAAGGTTAAACTTCCCAAAGTTTCAGTGATAATGATGGAAGAGTATAACCAAATTGTCCTATTAATGTTGGCATGAGAATAAGAACATGAGAAAAAAAGGAAATTATGCACTATCAGCTTGTAAGAAATAGAAATAATTTCTTTGTGTTTTTTAAAAATATATTTTATTGATTTTTTACAGAGAGGAAGGGAGAGGAATAGAGAGTTAGAAACATTGATGAGAGAGAAACATCGATCAGCTGCCTCCTGCACACCCACTACTGCACACCTGCAACCAAGGTATATGCCCTCGACCAGAATCGAACCTAGGACCCTTCAGTCCTCAGGCCGACGCTCTATCCACTGAGCCAAACCGGTTAGGGAAGAAATAATTTCTTTATATGTTACAATTTTAAATGTATATTGATGAAGGTTTAGAAAATGGAAAACTCTTAAGGTAGTAGCTGGAAGTGAGTGTTAAAATGATAATCAATTTTGCAGAGTATTTAATCTCCAAAAGGCTACTGAAACAAATATGTAGATGCTTAAAATAAGTAACAAGATATAAATCTGAGATAGTTTTTCTGAGAGGAATGAGCAAGCTGATAGTTATTGCATAAATCATTTTAATAGCAAAAAATAAAAATAAAGAAACACAAAAAATAATGCAGTATGTTATGTATTTGTAATGTCTTTTTGGAATATCTTTTACTAATCCAGCCTTTTTAAACCTATGGTTTTTAAATGAGTCTTTTATGACAGTTGTAAAAGTTCCAATATACATTCTTGACCCAATGTAGTATTGCGAGAATGAGGTGGTAAGTAAACAAAATATATAAAACTGGCCTTAAGCTTCAGAAACTCAGATTTCTATCTAGCAAGCATCACTTTTTGAGCTTTTTCCTGCTCAAGATAGCAATATACAGTATTCTTGTATTCCCAGGACAATCACAGTATTCAAAAATGTATTTCATCTCTGTGAGAAGGTAGTTTGAAATTCTTGAAAGAGGCTTCCCAAAGGAATGGAAAACTAATTAAATAGTAAAGCCATTTGCATTTACTAGATCAAATTAAAGGATAAAATGGAAGCTTGATTGCAAACATAATTTTTCAATTGAAATGTATAAAGAATATGTTCACATTTGCTTGCACTGTTGGGCCAGACAATTAGTCAAATGGTCCAGTTAGTCAATTGTTTTTGTTTTCTCCAATATAGAAAATAAAAACTACAAAGAAAATTTCAGAGCCAAAGAAAGAAACTTCATTCCCTCCGTTCTCAGTTCTTCAGGAAAAAGGAGAGCGTGAGGTCAGGGAAACTCAGAATTTGAAGAAGGGCTTGCAAAAGTCATTCCCCAGCCTCCCCGAGACATTTCCTGTTGGAGAGATGGGGAGCATCGATCAGCCCGTGTTATCTGAGCCAATCTGTTTACCTCAGATTGTAAATCACCTCAGTGTATCCAAGCCCTGGACCCCTCTGAGATGTCCAGTTCAACCTATAGATGTTATCCACTTACAGGCCTTTTTTTTTAGGTGAAATAAAAACCCTATGCATTTCAGAAAAAAAGAAAAAGTGTTTACACAACCAAATGATTTCACATCTGGTGAAATTCAAGCTGCCATTCTGTAAAAACAACTCTAAAATAGTGCAATGCCTTTTAAAATATCACTGGGATATACTCTGAGACAAATTGTACATTTCAAAATTTGAATGGATGGCTTAATTCCTTAACACTTCTTTCATTCATTTCTCTGATAAACCCAAAATTATTAAAACTAATTAACATTATAAAATACTATCTCACATGTTGTAGTGTTTATTAGAAGTTTTGATAATTATTTCAAAGATGTATTCACAGAAGATGGGAAACTCTGATAATATATCAAGCAGATAGCTGGAAAGCCAACAAATAGTAGAAATACAATAGATCTGTCTGTTAACTTGGGTTACTTGCATTAGGAACCTTTCTTACTGAATTGATTTACTTTGGAAGGAATGTTTAGCTGATATGAACAGCATCACAGTAACAAAATAACAAACCCAAAACATAAACTTATGTTAACAATACATGTTCATCTATACCAGAAAAACCTTAAATTTGAAAGCAATAAGGCTGATTTAAATTCACTTTATTTTATCCTCTTAATAACAATGAGTATCCTGTTTATAGGTTAAATGTTTTTAGAATCTGTGGCCAATTTCACACCTATAAATTCCCAGAAGCTGACTGCTACATGGAGGAAACCATCTCTATATTGGGTTACAAGAGCAACACATGTTGTCTCCTTAAATGTATTACATTTTTTTAGTATAAGTACTTGTAACAATTTCCCCCAAAATGGATGCACTAATTACTTGGCCAAGTAGAAACTGCATAATTTTTTGTTTGTAATGTAAAATTTCAATTTTAGGGAAAATAAAAATTCAAAGGATGAATAAAAGCCAATGAATGCAGTCACTCCATACTTTAAAGAACTTAGATTAAGGACTACATCTGGAACAAAAATGAAATCATTCGGGCATTAGAAACCAGCACATTTATTTGTGTGAAACTGTTTAATTTTTGGTCTTTAAAGCTCAAATTTAATTTTCAGGATTGACCACCAAAGCAAACATTGGTTTTATAAGTCCTTTCCTGCACGCATCCATTCATTTGTTCACTTATGCAACCAATTCAACTGAGTACTACTATGTGCCCAGTATTGTGTGAGTTAGTGTGGAAATGGCAGGAGCAAAACAAAGTCCCTTTGCTCATGGAAGGAAACAGACATTGGGATGATAAACTATTATATGTCATACGGTGAAAAGTCCTATTAAAAAATGAAAGCAGGATCGGGCAAAGTCGTGGTAGAGAGGTCCTCTCTGATGACATGAGACTCGAAAGCAGACCTGAGAGCAGGGAGGAAGCAAGCATTGTATTTGACCTTGAATCTGTGTTTGGCATTTTGGATTAAACTGCAAACTAGTAAGATGGCGAATAATAAAATGACATCTCATAGATAGTTGGTGTTATCTTGAAACTTTCATTAGGATTGCTATATAACAGTCAAATCCAACCACAGCATATAGGAAGAACGAAAAAACATCCAAGGTTGGCTGTTAGTACTTCATTTAGGAAAGAATGAATCTTTAGTCTAAGTAGATATCTTTAGGAGATATTGATGGATATGCAGCTAACACTTGTCCACAGGAACACTGCCCCATCTCTAAGTTGGTGAGTCAATAGTAAAATAACAAAAATAAAACAAAAAATCCGTCATGTTATTAAGTAGTGGACAGAGTGATTTTAAGAATCACCTGAAGGTTTGTAAAGGAGAAAATTGAGATCCATTTAAGCTGTTTGTCTGTATGTGGGGCAGGGAGGAGAAGGGGGCGCTACAGGGCTAAATGGCTGTGATAAACTTAAAAACTGAGTCATATTATAAAAATATTAAATAATTTAAAAAATAAGCAACATGAATAAGAGAAAGTCCTAATAGCGAACTTTGTTGCAATCTGTATTAGACAAAGATAATTTTAAAATGTTATATGAGATTTATTAGACGATAATTTGGACATACCTCCCCCATATTCTAGAAATCAGGAGCATGTAATGAAACATATCGTTCTGAGAAAATTGCCCAAACATTTTTTGTCTGTGTATAACAGCCACAACATAATAACAGCTATAAAATAAAGACAATCTCTAAATCTAAGACTTAGAAACAACTCTGGATCATATGCAGACAGATGCGAATTTAAATTGTGTTCCTTTGAACCATGTTTAGCTGTTGTGCTACCTCCTTAATGTTTTCGCAGAACTGTCTAACTGAGGATTCACAATCTCATAAGGTGCACACCAGGACCCAAACAGACCTCTTCCTAGGCCCTGAGTAGGAAAGGTTTTGTATCACTTCCATGTTTTCAATTAGATCCTAATTATAACATGCCTCATTTAAAGCTAGAGGAATCCCTACCCTGTCAACACTACTGACCATAACATGTCCGTCTTAATTAGATCTGATTAGTTCTGGGCCCAGCTCACATTGTGTACCCTGACTCGGTTAAAAGCTGCTCATCTGTTGGCAGCTGCTGGTATGGAAGAACCTAATTCATCATGCTGCAAGAGAGCCTGTTCCCTCACCTTCCTCCCCGGGGATTCTGTGTCTTTGATATCCCAAAGTTCCATGGGATGAGCCAAATCATACACCTCACTTATCACTGAGGTATGCTGAACTGGAAAGGAAACCTCAGCTGCTCAGGGGCTACTCCTGGAAACACTGAGAGCTTGTCCTGCTCTCCCAGTCAATGTGATTCTATGTGGCCATTTTAAGTGGTCAGTTTTCCAGAGGTGGAGTTACTCACCCAGGCAGTCTTTGAAGTCTGTACTAATTGGAGACTCTGAAATGATAATTGTTATGTATTTTCTGAGAGCTCATTTCAAATAAAACCTGTAAGTATTATAACTTTCATTGAAATGAAAAAAAAAGTAAAGCTCTTGAGCACAGTGTATGGTGATGTTGATGGGGTTTTCTCTCTTTTGACAGTTTCTATTTGTTTACAGAAGCACCAGATGAAAAGGTCTATATTGATTTTTTTTCTTTATTTGATACAAAAAGCTTGTTTCATGACTAATAGCTCACAAGGCATCGGTACATCCTTATTTTCTCTGCATTGTATCTGGGCAGCGTTGTGATAATGGTTGAATTAATACTGGGCATTGCCATCTTTATTTATGGTTAATGGGGTTTATTTAGTTGCAAGCAAAGATGATGTAGATCTAATCTACTGATCTTCAGTAACAATATAGTAACACATATTATGGACTTGATCTATGTTAGATTCAGTTTGTGTTTTTCATATTTATATATTCACTTAATCAACAACACAATTCTATATTACAGAATTTAACAATATTGAGTACATAACATAATTTTAAAATGAGCAAATACATAGAATGTGGGTTTTAAATAAATTGCCTGAACACCAGTTATAGTATTACAAGGTAGGATTTGAATCTCATTCTACCATAATGGGCCTTAGATAAGATTTGTTTACCTTGGAACTTAGATTTCTAGGGATAGAAAAAAATGAGTTTTTCTCATTTATATTAGGATTAATGTGTTAAATAGAAAGTGTCACTGCATCTTTGGCTTCATTTTATACCCACCACCTTCTTGCCCATTAAGCTACAGCTTTCTTTTGATTTCTCACACATATCAAGTGCATGCCAACCTAAGAGCTGTTGCCCTAGCTGTTCCCTCTGTGTGGTGAGCTGTTACCTTGAATATTTACAGGACAATCTTCTCTGTCACATATTATCACTAATCTCAGTTTACATCTCACTTCTTCAAACTGGCTTTCTCTCACCTACTTGCCCCAAATAGCATCTCCCCACTCATTAATTTCTCACATTATCCTCTACATTTTTTGTTGTTTATCACAGCTAACACTATCTATGATTTTTATTTACTCCTGCTATGGAGTCAGATAAGGTCCATGAAAGCAGAATGTTATTGATTTTGCTCACGATTATACCCCCTGAATTTGCAAAGGTATTTGGCACAGGTAGACTCAATAAATACTTGGTATATATGGAATCAGATAAACCATTAAAAGCTTACAAGAGGAAATATGAAGAATTCTAGCCAAATAATCATTTATCCTCAGGAAAAGCAGCCAGACTCCATAGTCAGTAAATTTGGGTTAATTCAATGAGTTCCAGCATATTCACAATGAGAAGTAGGGACCCAATCTCTAACTCTGCTCCTATTCTTGAGATCTAGTCCCAAATTTACAACCAAAATTAAATATGTGTTTCTCAATCCCATTTCTCTGAGCCTGCCTTCTTTCCTGTCCCAATGACTTCCTTCCATCCCCCAACTCCCAGGTCTTCCCTAGCACCACTGCTGATCATCAACACCAGATTAGCATAGAAATTTCATGGTATTTATTTTGATGTGACTGCTAGTCAGATTGTCTGAATTTCATACTCTTTGTTCATCTTCCCCTACCCAATATTACATATTATTACATTCCAGGACTTCATAGTTGACCCACTTTCATTTTCACATAGAGGAAAACAAGTTTCAAACCTAATTTTATCTCCCTGGCCCTTTAAATACACTCTTCCCCACAACTCCAGACCCCCTTCAAACTTGATTTAGAAAATGTTAGCTTACTGTACACTTTATTTTCAAACTATTTTTCAATTTCATCCACTACTTACTATTTCCATTCACAAACTAATGTTCAAGCAGTCATCATTGCCCACTTGGGCTAATGCACCATCCTTCCCAACATTATGCTCTATGTCAATGGTGATCTCCAGAATGAGTCTTCCCTGACCTCCATATTTAGATGTAGATCCTGGATCATGAACCATTTCAATTTGCTTCCATGTTTTATTTATTTTACTAAATGATTTCCACCAGGGATTATATATTTTGTACATTAGTACACTTGATTATTGTTTATCTTCCTAATGGAGTTCCTTGAGATTAATTCCAGTACCCAGAGCAGCTACTGACAGATAATAATTGTTCAGATATTATTTTTGAGTAAATATATAAATGAGAGATATTATATTCAAAATTGTAATTCTTCTTCAAAGCTAAGATACTATACTTAGACCAAGGTCCTTCGTGTAAATAGACCTATCCCAGCCTTAATCAGTTTGGCTCAGTGGATAGAGTGTCAGCCTGCGGACTGAAGGGTCCCAGGTTCGATTCCGGTCAAGGGCATGTACCTTGGTTGCAGGCACATCCCCAGTTGGGGGTGTTCAGGAGGCAGCTGATCGATGTTTCTCTCTCATTGATGTTTCTAACTCTCTATCCCTCTCCCTTCCTCTCTGTAAAAAATCAATAAAAAATATATTTAAAATAAAATAGACCTATCCCAATGAAATTTGAACCAAACTATCAATAAATCCTTTAGGCATCGTCAGGCCTCTCTGAACTTGGAATAGGAGTAATCTAATCTAATAAAAGACAAACATGCAAATTGACCGTACCTTCGCTATGCCTTATGCCATGCCCACCAGCCATTCAGAGAAACTGTATGCAAATTAACCCAACCAAGATGGTGGCCGGCAGCCACAGAGCTGGAGCAAGGAGGAGGCTTGCTTGCTCCAGTGATGGAGGAAGCCAGCCTGCCGCTGGCTCTCAGCTCCACTCAAAAGCAACAAAGTTGCAATTATAGAAGGTAAATAAATCCCAGAATAAAAAATTAAAAAAAAGGAAAAAAAGGAGAGGCTGGGAGCTTCCATTGCTGATGGGCTTGGCCAGCCTGAAAACGGCCCTCAGCCCCTCACCCAGACTGGCCAGGCACCCCAGTGCGGACCCCCACCCTGAAGGGGGTGTGGTCAGCCTGAAAACAGCCATCAGCCCCTCACCCTGATCCAGGACACCCTTCAGGGCAAACCAGCCAGCCCCCACCTGTGCACCAGGCCTCTATCCTATATAATAAAAGGGTAATATGCAAACTGACCCTAACAGCAGAAAGACTGGGAATGATTGGTCACTATGACACATACTGACCACCAGGGGGCAGATGCTCAATGCAGGAGCTTCCCCCTGGTGGTCAGTGTGCTCCCACAGGGGGAGCTCTGCTCATCCACAAGCCAGGCTGATGGCTGCCAGTACAACGGTGGTGGTGGGAGCCTCTCCCGCCTCCTCAGCAGCGCTATGATGTCCGACTGTAGCTTAGGCTTGCTCCCCGCTGGCAAGTGGACATCCTCCAAGGGCTCCCGGGTTGCCTGAGGTATGTCTGATTGCCAGCTTAGGCCCAAGCCCCTGGGGAGAGGGCTTAAGCTAGCAGGTGGTCATTCCCCAAGGGGTTCCAGACTGCGAGAGGGCACAGGCCAGGCTGAGGGACTGCCGCCCCCCCGAGTGCACAATTTTTGTGCACCAGGCCTCTAGACTTATCTAATAAAAGAGAAACATGCAAATTGACCATACCTCTGCTATACTCACAAGCCACGCCCACCAGCCAAATCCACCAGCCAATCAGGAGCGAGTATGCAAATAAATGCAACCAAGATGGCAGTGGCCGAAAAGCTGAAGCAAACAGGAGGCTTGGGTTGCCCCTGGCGATGGAGGAAGCCAAGCTTCCTGTCTGCCCTGGCCGGCTGTGGGCTCCACTCAAGGCTACAAAGTTTCAATTATAGAAGGTAAATAAATCCCAGATACCTGTTCTAGCCACTGTGGCCTCTGCTCAAGGAGGGTCTGGGAGCCTGTGTTGCGCCGGGCCGTGGCCAGCCTGCAAGCAGACATCAGCCCCTCACCCAAGCCGGCCATACCCCCCAGTGGGGTCTCACATTCTGAAAGGGGTGTGGCCTGCCTGAAAACAGTTCTCAGCCCCTCACTCAGGCTGGCTACACCCTCATGGGATAGGGTCCCCGTTGGGGGACTTGGCCAGCCTGCAAACAGCCCTCAGCCCCTCACCCAGGCTGGCCACACACCCCCAGTGGGGACCCTCACCCTATGGGGGTGTGGCTGGCTTGAAAACCACCACAGGCCCCTCGCCCAGGCCGCCCCACGCCCCAAGGGAACCCCCACTCTGATCCGGGACACCCTTCAGGGCAAACCAGCCGGCCCCCACCCATGCACCAGGCCTCTATCTATACTAATAAAAGGGTAATATGCTAATTAGACTGGGAGACATTTCTGGAGACTTTCCAGATGTTCTTCTGGACAAAGCCATGGTGGCGGGGCCGAGGTAGAGCCAGTTAGAGGCCAAGAGGTCAGGGAAGCTCTAGCTGGTTTGGCTCAGTGGATAGAACATCGGCCTGTGGACTGAAGGGTCCCAGGTTCGATTCCAGCCAAGGGGACCTGCCTGGGTTGTGGGCTCGATCCCCCATGGGGGGTATGCAGGAGGCAACCGATTGATGTTTCTCTCTCATCATCGATGTTTCTATCTCTCTCTCCCTCTTCCTTCCTCTCTGAAATCAATAAAGAAATGTTTTTTTTAAAAAAAGAGGGGAGGGCAGTTATGGATCAGATTGGTGGGAGGCAGGGCCGTTGGGGGTAAGCAGACAAGCAGGGGGGCCATTTGGGGGCAAGCAGGCCATCAGTGGGGGTCAGTTGGAGGTGATCAAGACAGAGGGGGGGGCGGTTTGGAGTGAGCAGGCCATCAGGGGGGCATTTGGAGGCAAGCAGGCTGGCGGCGGGGGGCAGTTAGAGGTGAGCAGGCCGGCAGCAGAGTGGTTAGGGGAAATCAGGCAGGCAGGTGAGCGGTTAGGAGTCAGCAGTCCTGGATTGCGAGAGGGATGTCCGACTGACGGTTTAGGCCCGATTCCTGTAAACCAGCAGTAGGACATCCTTTGAGAGGTCCCAGATTGGAGAGGGTGCAAGACGAGCTGAGGAACACCCCCTACCCTGTGCACTTATTTCGTGCACCGGGCCACTAGTTTACATTATATTGAGGCAGGGAAGGTTAATTTGGTCCCAGCTTCACAATCCACATATTTGTAAAATTATATTCATTAATTCTTTCACTCATTAACTAACATGATTTATAATTCTGCTAAGTGGAATACTAAAAAGAATCACATAGAGTGTTAATATCTTTTGGGTGTGATAATCTCTATTTAATTTCAGCAGATTAGATATTAAAACTTATACATACATACATAAAAAAGATGAAAGAAGTCATTCAAAAAGACCAGTTTTGTCATTTATATTCTAAAAAAATACTGTTTAATTTTCAAAATTATGATAAGATCATACAAAATTTTGCTGTATGCCAAGTGTAGGAGTTGAAAAAAGTTATAAAATTAAACAGTTAATAATATTACATTTTTTTTAAAAAAAATGAAGCGTGGAACAGACTGATGATTCTCAGAGGAAAGGTGAAGGTGGGAATAGATCAACCAAAGAACTAATATGCCTATATCCATAACCCATGGACACAGACAACAGTGTGGTGAAGGACTGACATGGGAGGGGAGTGGGCTGGGGAGGGCCAGTGAGATAAAAAGGTGGACATTTGAAATACTTTCAACAATAACGATAAATTTAAAAAATATATTAACAAGAAATAGATTTTAATACTGTGTATGCCTCTTCACTAGGAAATCTGACAAGGGCTCAGATTCAGAAGCACAAACCTGTTTCACAAATGTTTATCCCTACTTTAGTGTGCCACCTCCAGTGCAAGCAAGACCAATGGATTGTCTACAGTAAAGGGATTTCTCTTATGAAGCCAAGAAAATTGTATTCTTACTTTCAGGGCTTTTGGGAGCTATCCTGTAAAACTTTTAAAATCCCCTTCTTTGGAGTTCAAATAGAAAAGACTGGCAGGTTCTAGTATTTCCTAATGTCTGATCACCCCATAAACGGAATGATTAGACACTACTAATCTTCCAGAGAGGATGATATATATGCAGAGAGATAGAATTATATGGTTATTATGTAGATGAGACCATCCTCTCTTTTTGCCCCATTAAACTAAATTCTGACTCCCCAGTTCACACACAGATGGGAGATAGGCCCCTGAGAAAACTCGTTTCACTGTTGCTAAGTTATTATCCAGTTAAATAAAGCTAGATGAGTAAGAAAGATTTGTTAAAAAATGCTTTTATGGTATATCATCCACAACATAAATTGTGTCATACAGCAACTATTTAAGTTTACTTCAGAAATCTAGATACTTGAGGATGAGAAATGAAGATAAATGCAAAAAGACCCGAGGCAACAAAGTAGTTTTAATCTTAGTAGATTAAATTCACAGGCATTATTTGTAAAATTGAAATAAGATTCAGCCCAAACTTTAGGTGTTGGGCTGATACATTAGAAAGTTTGAAGCTTTGTTGTTTTATGTAATTTTAAGAATGTGGATTGTCCTATAACTCCCTGATTCTATCCAAGACTTCCATAAAAAGCTTAAAATTGGAGCCATATTATCAATACTTGAATTTCCCCCCTCAGATATACATTTTCTATTTTACTTTTAATATGGATGATGAATTTTCAATTTAAAAACCTGATGTGAGCTTCCCTAAATTCTGCTAATTTATCTTTGACTAGAGCAGGGGTGTGCAAACTTTTTGACTCAAGGGCCACAATGGGCTCTTAAACTGGACCGGAGGGCCGGAACAAAAGCATGGATGGAGTGTTTGTGTGAACTAATATAAATTCAAAGTAAACATCATTACATAAAAGGGTACGGTCTTTTTTTTTTTTTTTTTAGTTTTATTCATTTCAAACGGGCCGGATCCGGCCCGCGGGCCGTAGTTTGCCCACGGCTGGACTAGAGGCTCCATGCACAAATTCACACACAGGTGGGGTCCCTCAGGGTGACCTGCGGAGATCGGGCCCCAGCCCGCGTCCCCAGCCTTGCAGCCCCGCAGCCCAACCTGGCACCCCACCTTGGCCTGGTGCTGCCCCCTCATCTGCTCCACCATCCTGCCTGTGGGGTGATTGACTGGGGCCAGGCCCTCCACCCGGCTCCCGCAGCTCCTGGGGAGCCGGGTGGCAATCCTGCCCCTTGCCATGCTCCGCGCCACCCCCTGGTGGTCAGTGCACTTCACAGTGAGTGGTTGAACTCCTGATCGAATGACTGCCCAAGGGGACAATTTGCATATTAGACTTTTATTATACTACTAGAGGCCCAGTGCACGAATTCATGCATTGGTGGGATCCCTCTGGGTAGCCTGCAGTGAGAGGGCCAAAACCCTCAGTCCAATGCCTCCTGCAGCTCCTACCTGCCGCTCCTGCTCATCCTGGTCCCACTGTGCCTGCCGCGGGCTCACGCCCAATCAGTCCCTATCAGGAGAGGCTCATGCTGCTGCAGCAGCACTCACCAGCCATGAGCCCTGCATCTGGCACCCTCCCAAGAAGAGTGGCCTTTGGGATTGGGCTGAAACCGGCTCTCTGACATCTCCTGAGGGGTCCCAGATTGTGAGAGGGTGCAGGCCAGGCTAAAGGACCTCACCGGTGCATGATCAGGCCTGGGAGGGACTGTGGGAGGGCTCCAAGGTGTGATCAGCCCATCTCACTCAGTCCTGATCTGCTGGACCCCATTAGCAAGCTAACCTACCAGTCAGAGTACCTGCCCCCTGGTGGTCAGTGCACATCATAGCGAGTAGTTGAGCAGCCTTAGCATATCATTAGCATATTATGCTTTGATTGGTTGTTTGGTTGTTCTGCCATTGGTCTATTTGCATATTACCCTTTTATTTTATAGGGTATAATAAAACCCTAATATGCAAATCAACCAAATGGTGGAATGACCAGTTGCTATGACATGCACTGACCATCAGGGTGCAAATGCTTAATGCAGAATCTGCCCTCTGGTGGTCAGTGCACTCCCACAGGGGGAGTGCCACTCAGCCAGAAGCCGGGCTCACAGCTGGTGAGTGCAGCGGTGGTGGCAGGAGCCTCTCCTGCCTACACAGGGAAGGCGTCTGAGTCGGCAATCCAACATCCCCTGAGGGGTCCTGGACTACAAGAGAGCGCAAGCCGGGCTGAGGAACCCCCACCCTAAGTGCACGAATATCGTGCACCAGGCCTCTAGAATAGGATAAATAATCATTGTGCAACGTAAGTTGTCATGTACTCTTCTCTGTCACATACTCTTGTAGGTGCTGTTAGCAGAGCATAGAAAAACCCCCCACCTCATAAAGATTACATTGTTGTAGAAGCAACAGTAACACACAAGATGAAGAAAATATATAGTTTGTGAGATAGTGATAAATGTTAAGGTAAACATAAAATTAAACAGGACAGAAGTTAGTAAATGCAATTTTAGGGAGGATGACTAAGGATATGCTCACTGAGAAGATGTCTGAATGTAGAGGAGAACAGAGAGATAATAGCTGGCAGATCATAAAGGCCCTTATGGGTATTGTTAAGGTCTTGGGAATATATTTTACTCTGGGAATGACAGAATGTTGTGTTTTTGAACAAAATAATGACCTGAAGTGACACACATTAAACACGATATTCCAGACTGCTGAGTTGAGAATATATTGAAAAGGTAAGGATGGAAGCAGGAGATCATGTTGTAGGCTGAGGGGATAAACCAGGCAAGAGATTATAATAACGCCAATTCTGACCGCAGTAGTGGCAGTAGTGAAAATGTTCAAAATCTGGCTATCTTTTGAAGGTGGAGGGGATAGGATTTTCTGATAGATATGGTGTGTAGTATGAGGGACAGGGAACCCCACCTCATGTTTCCTTGGTCACATCTTTTCATTTGAGATGCCTAATTCTTCCCTCTGGGCATAATTTTCCAAGATCTTAAGTTCTATATTAGTTAGAGAAACAGAACCAATAGGATATCTATCTATCATCTATCTATCATCATCTATCTATCTCTCAAGACATAGGTTCTCTCTCTCTCTCTCTCTTATACATATTTAAGTCTGCAGGCTGGCTGGCCACTGTAGAACCAAGAACAGCAGGCATCCCAGATGGAAGGCTGTTTGGCAGGAGAATTTTCTATTACAGGAGGGTCAGCATTATGTGCTATTCAAGCCTTCAACTAATTAGATGAGGCCCACCCACATTAGGAAGCACATCTACTTTACTCAATGTATCAAAGCAAATGTTAATTTCATCCAGAAAAATATCTCAAAGATATACCCAGAATAACAATTGACTAAGTATCCATTTAAAATTGACATAAAATCTACAGTCACACCAGCTTTTAAGTGCTTCCCTTCCTTTCTTTCTCCTTCTCCCTGCCCGCCCCTCCCCCCCCCACCTCTGCCTTGCTCACTTTCTTCTTTCTTTCATTCTTTCAGTTAGGGTATATCAAGTGTTTTTTGTTATTCTTTCTTTTATAGAGTAATCTCCATTTATTATGGATTTATATAAGTGTCTTCTGAAGCTATTGAAAAGGGAAAATAATGAGATCACAATTTAGTTACATTTCCCTAGACAACTCACAATATTGCAAGAAGATGGTATTTAGCTCAGAAGTTTTGAGAGTTTTATGGGCTTTCATGTGGGAAAGAAGGTTTTAGTTACTGTATTAATAAAATGTCTGAGCTAAATAGTAATAAGAAGGACCAACTGTGTGAAAAAATCAGTCTAAGTAAAATATAATGTAGAATTAAAATAAATTAAGTGAAGGAAAGTAATGTGTTTCATATATTGAGATCACTTAAGTAATTCTTATCTGTATACAATCTACTATGCAATATATGTGATTTTCCTGTAGTCAGTTATAATAAAGCTTTGTATTAGACGAATGTTACTTGTTTTTTTCTTTTCTGGGCACAGTGAGAAAGAGACAATAGGCATGAAACTGACAATTCTTGCATGAAAATAAATACCTAGAGAAATGTATAGTCATATGAAATGTTATGTATATATGTAACATGAATTATACAATTATATTATATATTGTATTATAAAATTATTATAATAAAATTTTAAAAGGTGTACCTCCTCTTCATAGGTACATTCAAATTTGGAAATAAAGTTCCCCTTATAGTGTAAAGTTCCCCTTACACACTCTCTCTTAATATATTTATACATGATATATATGTGATATACTGTATATACACACATCAACACGTGCACGCACACACACACACACACACACACACACATATATATGTAGGCATGTATATGAGACTGATCATACTCTATTCCTAAATGCCATGATTAGTTTAATCAATAGACTTAGGATTCAGACCAACTGTAGTCTGCCAAAAATTTTTCCAAGTCAATACAATAGAATAATAGTTCTCTTTTATTGTAGATTAACAGCTGTAAAGTTACAGTTCTGTAATTGCTATATGAAGAAAGAAAAAATTAGGAAAACATTTAAAAAGTAGGCTCAAGAGTGCTCAAAAGATAGGCAATGGTTTCAAACTTTGGTAGATATAAAGGTAGCAAAGAATGGAGAGGAAGACAGAGAAAGTGGTGGAAGAAGAGTGTGCAGTCCCCCTTAAGAGAGATTTTGCTTCCTGATTAATCTGCATATAAAATCTGCCCTGATCTTTTCAGTTACCTGCAAATGCTTAAGCAAGAACTGAATATGTATTTCCTGACCCTATTTAATGAAATTTGAATGGGGTCTCTGCCATTAATACCTTAAACTATGCAAATATTTTATTTCAATAATTATTTAATTAGATGATATATCTAAGCAAATTACAAATCCCAAAATAAGTAGTCAACTTCTAACACAACAATGGATTTTAAAATAGAGCTCATTGATAAATATGCATATATATATATTTTTCTACCATTCTAGGAATATGTTTGTTTTATCTAGAGTCATTATACATATATACACACACTTATAAACCCACACAAACATATATAGTTATAATCCCCTCTTCAAGCCAAGGAAACACAAATGTAAGCCACATATATGTATTTAAATTTTCTACAAGAGAAAAAATAAACAGGTAAAATTACTTGTAATAGTATATAAATATACAAAATAACATCCCAACATAAAATCAATACACAATTATTATGGAATATTTTGTGTCTTTGAAAACCAGTATGTATTTTACATCTATAGCATTTCTGAATGGGTTTAATAGACTCATTAAGAAATCGTATTGGTTCTGTTTCTCTAACTAATATAGTACTTAAGAGCTTATGTAGCTGGGGGCAACCACATTGGACAGCACAGGTCTGAATATGTGGTTTAGTTCTGCTCAATATACTTTCTTAACAGAAATAAAGAAAAAAGTTGGGCTAAAAATAGCTTTTGAATACATCTGAAAATCTTAGTTTTTCATCTGGAAATATGGGCTTAGCAGAATAGCTGGGCTTAACGAACCAGGTTCCACATTTATTAAGTCAGTTCAACTAATAAGCTTCTTGTAATACTGCTGAGAAATATTGGGCATAAATTAAAAATTAGGTGGCTTAAGGGCAAAATAAATATTTCCCCAAAGTTTATTTTCATTTAAATTAAAGTGAAAACTGTATCTAAAGGTGGATATGGTTGCAGACATGGAACTTCTTCATACAAAAATATTAAAAAAGAACTTGTACAGATATATGCATAACCCATGGACACTGACAATAGGGTGGTGAAAGCCTGGGCTGGGGTAAGGAGGCAGGGGCAGACTAGAAGAGGGAATTAGGGGGACATATGTAATACTATCAAGAATAAAAATTAAAAAGAAAACACAAAAAATCCAACTTAAATATGTCAAAATGCTGAATATTATACTCTGAGATTTCCTCTTTCTGTTATGTTAATTATTGCTGACATGAAATTCACAGTATAGTAAAAGAAAAACAAATGCCGACCATAAAACTTAACCTGTAAGCACTTGAATAAAGGGTTAATAAGTTATCACATGTTGAAATCTGCTGTTTTCTCTATATAGTATTTTTAATCATCCCAACAAACGAATAAGTAGGTATTACTATTCTCCATTTTCTATATGACAAATTGAGTCTTAGAGATACTAAATATCTTGTTTATGGTCAAGGGCTAGTAAGATATATAAGGAGCATAGACCTTTAATATGTTTTCATCTTTAGAACAGTTAATCCATTTCATAGAGAGCCATTGGTAATGTTTTAAGTAAAATATTATTATGTTCATATATCTTTACTATAATATATTAATATATATTTTAATTTTTAGTAATATATTAAAGCAGAGGTTCTACTTTGGGCAATGCTTTATTAGAAGATGAAACCATTGTTTTTGTCTTACTTCATTGTGGATATATATAATGAAATTTTGAATGAATCTGAGATAAGAAACCTACATTTAATGTTAGCTACTTTCATACTTGTTCTATTTTATATTTAAAATAACAGCAAGATTGATGTTAACATTCCTGCTGTATGGATGAAAAATCCAAGGCTTAGGAAGGTTCTTGTTCATGGTGGAAACAGATTTTTTCCATGTCAGTCTGGCTGCACATCCATGTTCTTTCCATGACACTATCCTAAGTTGAGGAAACTTTTAATATCATACAAATAAGGAAATGTATAATGGGGCAAGAGGAGAGGCAGTATACTGTTCTCTTTTTTTAAATTAAAAAAGTTATTTTAAATTGTTTTCAAGGTCATAATAGCATGCTTCCAAATAAAGAATATAAAATTAGATATATGGCATAAGTTTCTATTTAAGGTGTTTTATAACAATACTTCAAACTAGAAAGTATAGACATTCATCACCATTAAAAAAAAATTAAACCTTTAAATATTTACTTTCTGTCATAATAAGGGTTAACTTAAATTCTTTCATTAATTCAATTAATTATTCATCAGATATTTTTGAAGTATATTATGCATTCTGGGTACTGAAGATATGATGGCTATCACACAATAAAGGGTTGCCCCACATAAAACTTGTGTTCTGTAGACAAATTCTATATAATAAAAGGGTAATATGCAAATGACCGAACAGTGGAAGGACAGGTCGCTATGATGCGCACTGACCACCAGGGGGTAGACGCTCAACACAGGAGCTGCCCCCTGGAGGTCAGTGTGCTCCCATAGGGGGAGCACTGCTCAGCCACAAGCCAGGCTGACTGCTGGTGAGCACAGCAGCCTGCCACCAGCAGCACTAAGGATGTCCAACTGCAGCTTAGGCTCTGGGGAACAGGCCTAAGCCGTCAGTCGGACATCCCCCGAGGGTTCCTGCACTTCAAAAGGGTGCAGGCTGGGCTGAGGAACACCCCCCCCCCCCTCCCTCCAGTGCACGAATACTGTGCACAGGGCCTGTAGTAACATTTAATTGGATTTTGATGACTTTCAACTTTATGCAAAATTGCTCACATGATTATCCAGGTAAAATATAAGCTACATCGTTTAAAGTTCCTTAAATTTGCTATGTCATACATTTTTGGGATTTTGACGCTGGGAACTAAAATCTCCATGTAGAAACTATTATAGGAATAAAAGTAGATAAAGGTGTTGATTAAGCTAAACTTAAGTATTACTCTTCAATAAAATATGTGACTGCTTGTTAAATTCTAGTCTCCAAAGCAGGAACGTTTACAACCTTTTCTTTTGCCAATTGCAGATGCAAAATAAGTAATGCCCATTTTCATTCTTCTGTTACTGGTCAATTTGTAAAGTTAATTAAAGTAAGCACTGCATAAAGGCAGCTTTTAAAATTTTGTTCAATTACGTTTATTTTCAAAACTATTTTGTATCTTTGAGTTCAAAACTGACTAAAATTGTAAGATTTTGCTAATGTACTTTACTAGAGGTGTATTTAAATTTTGAAAGTATCCATAATGTTCCTATGAGTTTAGATTCTCTTTTAAATGATCTAAATGATCTGTAATAATAGTAGTTAACATATATTGAACACTAACTCTAAACCAGGCACCGTTCCAAATATTTTACACTTACTATCTTTTGTGCTCTTATTGGCTTTCTTTTATTTGTGATAGTATTAACATTTATTAGAATGAATTGTGTTTATATATACCAGAGGATTCTATGATGTGTATAAAATTATATCATGCACTAGGCACTTAATGCACATCGGTTCCTTTTCTTCTCACATATTTATTCCAAAAATTACAGACTGCACTTCAGCAAGAACTGCAGGAGGATAAGGTCTGAGGTTTCCTCTTTTGAAAGCAATACTCTATTATTGCAGCCTAGACTGGTATGAACCCCATAGCAAGTAAGTTTGGAGACAAGGAACATTCTTTCAACTTAAAGTGAAGTTATATTTCCTCAAGTATTACTGTTTCCTGTTTCACAAGCGGGTCAATGCAGAAAAAGAAGGGCTGGATACTTGGGATGCTCTCTTTGAGAGCCATGGACCCATATTCATGAACAAATACAAGCCAAACCCACAGTGTGAGTATAATATGGCATACTGACTACATTCACTATTATGCATTCTTATTAGTTAAGGTCAATGGTTTCAAACTTTAATAGGCCTCAGAAACACCAGGTTTTTTAATCCAACCTCCAGAATTTCTGATTCAGTATGATTGATTTAGGGTCTTAGTATTTGCATTTTTGAAAAGTTCCAAGATGCTAGCAATGCTGTTGGTCCAGGAACTATAATCTGAGGATCACTGATTTAGATAATGTGCATAAAATTTGGATTAATAGCTGCTGGGGCTGTGTTTCACTTGAATAGAACATGCTATCAATCTGACTTCACCCAGAAAATTGGGCCTCTCTGTGTGGGCACATGAATACCAAGTATTGTACTAGGGACTATGGAAAAGCAATGACATGTAGATGGAGAATAAACATAAACCCAAACTGAAATCTACAGGCTTAAATCAGTGTGTTAAATTCCATGAATATCCTGAGAATTGTGGAAGCATGCATGAGAGACAGCAGCCCACTCTGGAAGGTCAAGGAAGGTGTCAAGAATGACAGGTAACTGGAAATGAGCCTTGGAGATTGTAGGATAAGTAGGTCTTGATTGCATAGACTAGAAAAAAGACCATAAACTTAAATACTGTTTCTGATGAATATCTGCATTAGCTAGCAAAGAAAAGTAGGTCAGAGGCTGTAAATGGGATAATCAGAAAAGCCACTTTCACCACTAGAAAATACAGCTCTCATTGCATTCCCTGTTTTTGACAGCAGGCAAATAATAGTGAACATTTAGCCCCACGTTGGTCCATTTGCCTGTTGGATATCTCTGTGCACTGTGTATTTTTTTAATTCACATTACTTTAGATAGAGATAGACATATAAGTATTCAAGAAGTCTTTCATGAATGTCGAAAAGGAAAAAGATATAAAAATTATACCATTTAATATAATTCTTGTGTTATAACAATTCCTAAAGCAACTATAAAACAAGCAAATATTATTATCTATGCATTTCAAATCTGTATCAATTTCTTTTTCCTTTAAATGTATTCAAACTCTGATAAGTAAGATGTGTGGGAAAGATTTGGTCACTCTGCTTTAGGATGTCCTTCAGTTATAACTTCAAAAGTATATTGTGTTTGTCAGATATCTAATGTTCTACCTACATTCCTATAAGCTTTACATTCTAGTGATCATAAAGGTGATATAGCTTGTCATTTTTTTGAGGTGGTATATCTATACTAATTTCTAATTAAAATGATTAATTAAACATATCATTAGTTTATTAAGCACTGGTTTCCACAGATAACTACCTATGTATGCATCTGCTCATGCATACATTTACTAATAATATCATTAATTCTAAAGTCAAAGCACAAATGAGACTGTTAAGTATCATTTGTAAAGAGTGGCACAAAATCATACATAAGATTGAGACTATGCTATGGTCAATCAATATAAAACTATCATTTGCGTTTATAAGCTGCCATATCTTTGATATGGTAGAAAACAGAAATACTTTCTTAACAACTGATTTTAGAATCAACCTGTAGGAAACTCAAACTTTTTTTTTCTATTAGGAAAGCCCAGATAGAACTACAATAGTCAGTTAGGGTTGCATAGTAGAGGTCAAGTTTAAAATTATGCATTTTCCTTAACCAAGAAGTACAGATGTATGTCTCTCAGTAGTGTTAATCTGTTTATTGCTTTGGTAAATACTCAACAATTTGTTCAACTACCATAATTCTTCTGAAAACACAAGTCCTTAAAACAACTGCACATGTGAAACAAGTGCAGCATTATAAATTATTTTTTATTTTATTTATTGATTTTTAGAGAAAGACAGAAAAGGGTGAAGGAAACAGGGAGAGAGAGAGAGGAGAGAGAGAGAGAGAGAGAGAGAGAGAGAAGAGAGAGAGAGAGAGAGAGAGAGAGAGAGAGAGAGAGAGACATAAATTTGTTGTTCCACTTATTTATGAATTCTTTGGTTGCTTCTTGTATGTACCTCCATGAGAGATCAAACCTGTGACCTTGGTGTATTGGGATAACACTCTAACTTAACTGAGCCACCTGACCAAGACCAAGAAATTATTATTATTTATTATTATTATTATTATTATTTCAGAGAGGAAGGGAGAGGGAGAGAGATAGAAACATCAATGATGAGAAAGCATCATTGATCAGCTGCCTTCTGCACGCCCTTTACTGGGGATTGAGCCTGCAATCCGGCATGTGCCCTTAACCCGAATGGAACTTGGGACCCTTCAGTCCACAGGCTGATGCTCTATCCACTGAGCTAAACCAGCTAGGGCAAGAACTTATTTTTTAACTGTAAATTTTAACATATGCTACCCAAATAATTGAACCGGTAAAGAATACAAATGATACCTGAATTAAAAAAATTGACTGAAAACCAGAAGACCCTTGCTTTCTTGGCTTCACACTGGCCATCAAGCTTTAGGTGAAGAACAACTTTGACATTTACCCAATATAATAATGCTTGTCCTGCAACCTCACAGAGATTAATGTGGAGAGACTTTAATAGTCTAGTTTAATGAATATTTATTTAGCATCTATTACCTCTGGGTACTGGAAAGTCAACAACAAATCAGAGAGATGGATAGAAAACTCTGATAGAGTGAATAGATTAAAAAAAACCCTCAATATATATCAGGGGTCCTCAAACATTTTAAACAGGGGGCCAGTTCACTGTCCCTCAAACCGTTGGAGGGCCGGACTATAGTTTAAAAAAAAACTATGAACAAATTCCTATGCACACTGCACATATCTTATTTTGAAGTAAAAAAACAAAACTTAAAAAAAAAATGGCTTTCCTAACTTCAAAAAAAAGGCCCTACTAACTGCAAAATAACAAAAAAAATAGACCTCCTAACTTAAAAAAAAAAATCCTAACTCGTTCTTACCTCAGTCCTCAGGCAGCAGCAGGCTCTGCACAAGCAAGCTCGTGACTCGTTTGATCACACCGGAGACTGAGAGGAGGAGTCCAGAGACAGAGAGAAGGAGCGGAGTCGGAGAGTGCGGTGCACATTCCACACGTGCGCACTGCGGGCCTGGGACGAGTTGGCTGCTAAGCAACAGGCGGGCAAAAACACCAGGCGGCCGGATCAATGTTTTCAGCGGGCCCCATGTGGCCCGAGGGCCGTAGTTTGAGGACCCGTGATATATACGAATAAATGACTGCAGAAAGTGATTCAGCCTATATGATCTCACAGCACAGGACATGTAAGCAGGAAAGGAGAGGAGTAGCTACTTTAGATGCTGGGAGGGAAAAGCAGCCTCTTTGAAACCTGAATGATGCGATTTCTGTGGGAAGATTCCCCATCTGGGGGGACATATACAGAAGACTAAAGGTGGGTTCTGAGTGTGGGGAAGAGAGAAAGATGGCCGGATGGCCAGGACACAGAGAACAGCACCAGGGAAGGACAGAGTGGAAGTCAGGATCATGCCTGTGCAGCACCACGTAGCGTGAGATAAATCATGCGAATTTCAACCTTTGTTCAATGGGAAATTCCTGGTGGATGAAGCAAGGAGGTCTATATTTTGATTTATGCTTGGAAAATATTAAGTTTGGCTTCCATGCAGAAAATGGCTCTCAGGAAGACAGCACTGATAGGGAGGTCAGAGAGGCAAGTATCACAGACTTCAGGGTGAGAAGGAGGGTCGCTTTGATAGGTGCGGCAGGCAGCAGAGGAGAGAGTAAAAAGTGGACAGATTGAGAGCACGTTTATGAGAAACAACTGATGAGGCCACTGTTCCTGATTGCTCCTCAGAGCTCTATGTGAATCAAATGAGAATGCATGTAAATTCTGAAAATCTATGCACCTAATTATTATTATTATTACTAGAGGTCTGGTGCACAAAATTTGTGCATGGGGGGGGGGGGGTCCCTTCAGCCCAGCCTGCACCGTCTCCAATCTGGGACCCCTCGGGGATGTCCGACTGCCGGTTTAGGGCCAATCCCACAGGGCCTAAATCGGCAGTTGGACATCCCTCTCATAATCTGGGACCACTGGCTCCTAACTGCTCACCTGCCTGTCTGCCTGATCACCCCCAACTGCCCCCCCCCCCCCTTAGGCCTGGTCATCCCTACCTCCCCCGACCCTGCCGGCCTGGTTGCCCCACACAGTCTGCTGTTCAATCATTTGGTTGTCCCTCACTAACCCCCCTGCCGGCCTGGGTGCCCCACGCAGCCCACTGCTCAGTCATTTGGTCTTCCCTCACGAACCCCCCTGCTGGCTTGGTCACCCCATGCAGCCTGCTGCTCCGTCGTTTGGTCAGCCCTCACTAACCCCCTGCCGGCCTGGTCACCTCATGCAGCCTGTTTGGTCATCCGTTCTGTTGTTTCGGTTGTGACAGTTGCTTAGGCTTTTATATATAGAGATTATTATTATTTTTATTGCCTTGAATATATATATAAAACTAATTTATTCTTGAATGTACAAAATGGGACATTGTAATATTTAAATTTTTTTCTAGGCCCACAGGGTTCTCTATACGAAATTCTTAGAATGCAGCATGAAAATCCTGGTTTGGTACATTCAACAGGATTCCTCCAATGATCACACATAGTAATCCCACACATTATTTTATTTCATTCTCTACCCCTTAAAAAAAAAAGCCTCAGGCAGTACACTTTGGAAAAGGTAAAAAAGGTATAAATAAAATTATTATACTATATAAGAGTTTTTCTAAAAAGATACAACAATATCCTCTCACTATCAAAGAGTATTTTCTGGATTTGTGCTAGGGAGTTAGACAGCCATGAGCAGATCAAGGAAGATGAGCCAGGTACAGAAGGTCACCTGGGCAGAAACCACCTGTGCCTAGCAACAGGCAAAACTGGGAAAACAAGGAACTTACCCCCAGGGTAACCTTTCCTCCCTTAGCATATCACTGGTCATGCAGTTTAGACCCTCTGACCTTTCATGTCCTAGTCATGCAGTCCAGACCCTCCCCTGACCTTTCCTCCTCTGGCATGTTTCTAGTCATGTGTGTTAGATACCCTTAGAGGGAGAATGAACAAGGGAGGCAGAGAACAGCCTTTAAGCATTAGGTCCCCCAGGACAAGGCATCAAATCCATCTAGGCTCAGTTATGTTACAGCTCCAGGCCTAGAAAACCAGCAAAACCAGACAAGTGACAACACAGCTGACATCAGGACCAGATGCAATGACCAATGACCCCCTGCCCTGGAGACCACAACTCTGAAAGGACACACCTGGAAATATGATGAATATTCTACTGGGATCCTCCCCTGAAACCTCCAGGTAAACACCCTGGGGACAGAGACCCCATTGCTGCTCTCTCTACGGAGCTCAAAAGCACCTTCCCCTACCCGCTTCCCCCAGGCGTGTTCTCCTTGTCTCTCTATTTCTTCTGAGCTCGAAGGGCCCTTATTTTACCGTTGTAACTTGATTCCTGAGCCCATTTCTTCTATGAATTACTTCTTTTACCTTTGTGACTTTCTAAATAAACTTTCTTTTATAGTTCGAGTCTTGACTCTGAATTCTTTCCAAGCCAGGACTCAAGTAACAAGGTTGCTGAACCCAGGTCTGGTCTGACTCCACCAGTCTAACACCTGGTGTTCTTTTGCTGCCAACAGATTAAAACAGTTATATAAATATTGACATAATGAAAGGGAATTTGAAGGAGTTTCAAATGTTTGTAAATTTAAGCATAAAGGGAAATTAAGAAGTAACTGTGATAGAACCTAAAGAGAAAAATCAATATAATCGTCAGGTCTCTTGAGGCTTGGGAAGTGGGCAATTTTTCTTTTTATGGAGAACAAATATTACTTATTTATTTGAAATTCTTTTTAAAATAAAAGTAAAATTATTTGTCCTTTTTAAATTATTGTATGATTTTATGATGCCAAAAATCTCTATATTATCCTACCTCTCCAAGAAAAATTCAACAAAATTATTTTAAAATATATATATTTTTATTGATTTCAGAGAGGAAGGGAGAGGGAGTGAGAGATAGAAACACCAATGATGAGAGAAAATCATTGATTGGCTGCCTCCTGCACACCCCTCACTGGGGATTGAGCCCACAACCTGGGCTTTTGCCCTTGACCAGAATCAAACTCGGGACTCTTCAGTCTGCAGGCCAATGCTCTAGCTATTGAGCCAAACTGGCTAGGGATCAAGAAAATAATCCTATGTGTGTAGTGTGATTCGGTGTGAAGAGTGTTGACTCTGGGTCATCACTTTTTCGGTTCAAATTCAAGCTCTGCCATTTACTATCTTATGTGACTTCCAGCAATTCACTAACCTCTCTGAGCCTCCCATTCTTTCTTAATGAAGAGGTGCATTGTGATGCTAAAATGAGTTCATTTATATATAATACTTAACATATAATTAGCATTAAAAGCTAGAAGCAAATTTATATTATAGATAAATGAAAAAGTGCAACAGGTAGGCACTCTAAGAAAGAAATTATAGTCACCAGAAGTATAGAGGGTGACTTTGTAGAAACACTAACATTTCAGGACTTTAGTTTTATTTGAAAAATTATCACATATTTCATTCTAGGAGAAATACTACAAATAGGCTAAATAAAATAGAAGTGCCCGACATGGTTATCATGAATTTTAAAATGTAAATAAATATATAATGTATTACAGAAATATAAAAATGTGTTTTAATGATTGAATATTTGTTCAGGAAAATACAAACTAAAATATAAATTTCTTCCTGTTCAAAAAATGACTTTAAGTAGGGTATACATTTTGGAGAAGACATACCAAATATTCATTACAAAATAGCTAATGAACTTGGACTGTTTTATTTCATTTGAAATATAGAGCTCCTGAGTTACTCCTATTTATCATCATACTATATATATGGTATAGTATCAAATCATACAAATCATACAAATCATACAAATATATATCACAGACATTAATCAGGATTTTATAACTGAAGATGGATTCAAAATAAGTTTTCAAAATATGGCTAGAGAACAGGTAAAATATATATATTGCCCTCTCTTGTGGAACTAAATCACCATTTGCTACTTTTTTCATGTGTCCAGCAATACATTTCATAGTCAAAGGTAAAGGAAGTAGAATTCACATTTTCCATTCTTTAGTCCTCACCAATCTTTAGCTAAGGGCTCATTCTTTGGGAATGATTCATGTGACAACCAAAAACCAACAGACAAAATCTGCTTCTTTTCAATTCCTGCCAACAATGCAACAATGGAAATAGCACAACTCAGCATGAAACAGAGAATCATGCATCTGATTGTATTTTCATTTGCTTTGGTGAACTTGAGTGACTTAAATTTTCTATAGTAGACATATGTTCTGTTAGATCATTTGCACAATTGAGAGCCTTTAACCAAATGCATTTAATGAAAAATTTGTAAAGCATGTAAAATAGAATTTATTGGTTAAATATGTTGCCCTATTCTGCCTCAAAACCAGTAGATTAATTATCACAATCTCTCTTTTATAAAGTGAAAGCTATATTATGAATTATCTTAGATCAAAGGCCTTAGCACCGGTTTTACTTGAAGTACAAATGTCTCACAAAAGTAGCGTACTTACATGAATACAATAGGCTACTTCTGGGATATGCTATAATTCATATTGTCAACTTTTAAAAATGATATTTATAAAGTACATTTGGCAGCTCTGGTAAGAAAATTCATTTTTAAAAAAACCCTTGTTTTTCCTACTTGTCAATCTCAAACACAGGAACAATTTATATGCTTAAGACAAAAAATATTTTAAATCAGCTTATCATAATGTTTCAAAAATATTGGCAGGGTGTTTTAATCAAAGTAATACTGAAGAGTTGTACTGAGGCAGAATTTTAAAACAAAACTTTTGAAATTCATAAAATTCTATGTAATAATACAGTTTTATGATCAATGATCCTAAAAATATGGCAAGATTATGGTTTTTAGGGACAGCAGGACACATAAAAGTAGTCCAATAGAATTTCCTTCTTTTATGAGAGTCTCCTTTCTAACAGGTGGTTTACAGGTTCTTGAAGAACTCATTTCTTAAGGATAAAAAAATCTGTTTTTATATTTTTTCATTATTCTGACTCCTTCTTTGCATTTTGTCAAAAGCTGCTTGCTATTCGTTCCAGTTCTGTCTTCCAGACCATAAAATAATCTGTCTGCTCTCTCTCCCACATGGTCAAACTTGAAAAAAAAAATAGAGTTATTCTTTCCACACTAAAGCTTTTTCTTATCTAGGTCAAATACCCCCAGTTCCCTTAACTATTTCTCAAGTTACTAGGTATCTGAAAGTTTACTCTCTCCTATTTGTACTCATCAAGGTATTCCTCTCATTATGTGTGGCTCAGAATGAATTAAATGTTCAATTGTGGTTTATAATTTCCCTTAACAAGAAAAAGCCAGAAGACCTGGGTCCTGGAATGACAATACAAATTTTCAGTTGGGAATCTATTTCTTCTTGCAAAATAGAAATACTAGTTTCTTATTCCTCAAAATATGTCAGCTCTACTAGTACACAAAATTGTGGTATCAAACATAAAATAAATATAATTGATAGTGCTGTGAATATTGTAAAAGTGTGAAAGTGTGTTGTAAGTATTTATTATTTTCCACATTCCCTTAAAGATTAGTCTTTTTCTTTATTATATCTGGCTGAATATCCACTTTTAAAAAAAAAATAGTTTTATTGATTTCAGAGAGGAAGGGAGAGGGAGAGAGAGATGGAAACATCAATGATGAGAGAGAATCATTGATTGGCTGCCTCCTGCATACCCCCTATTGGATGGAGCCCGTAACCCCGGGCATGTGCCCTCGACTGGAATCGAACCTGGGACCCTTTGGTCCACAGGCAGACGCTCTATCCACCGAGCCAAACCAGCTAGGGTGAATATCTACTTTTTACTCAGGAACTTTTGTCACATGAGATATAATAATCCTAATTATTATTTAGTGTCTAATAAGTCCTAAAAACCATATTGGCGCTTGACCTATAATATTTTATGTAACTGATATGACTTTTGTGGAAGTAGTACAATCAACTCTATTTTATATATTAGGAAATTCCAATCCTGTACTTATGCAAGATCATATATATGTTCTTTTTCAATTTCCCTTATTGATTTTAGATCACTATTATCTGGTCGAATGGAATTTAAAGTTTCTTGAACACACCTCATTATTTGTTCAAAATAATTAAGCAAAATTTTAGTAAGTTTATATATTTTTTCTTATAAATTATATTTACATGTCATGTTCTAATACATATATATATATATATATATATATATATATATACACACACACACATATCAGTTATATATACTTAGTAGAATTAGAAAGTAAAAGGATGATTTATATTTAACTGGAAATTCTAAAATTTTCTCAATGGGATATCCTGTTTGTCTGCAGATTATAGACAACATGCTTTAAAACATCCCTACTATTTATTGCTCCAACAGGAGTTGGAAAACCAAGGCCCAAAGGCCAAATCTGGTTCACAGCCTATTTTTGTACAATCCATGAACTTGTAATGATTTTTATATTGTCAAGTGGTTGAAAAAAATCCAAAAAAATAATATTCTTTTCAATACATAAAAATATGATGAAATTCAAATTTCATTGTTTATAAAGTTTTATTGGAACACAGCCCCACTCATTTTCTGCCTATATCTGTGTCTGTGCTTTGTCTATGACTACTTTCATGCTATAATTACAGAGATGATTGCTTGTAACAAAAATTGTATGGCTCACCAAGCTTAAGTATTTACTACATGTCATTTAAAAGAAAAAGCGTGTGACCCCTGCTACAGACCAATGAAATCTTACTTGTATCAGAAGGATGGAGACACTCTATGGAAATACAACCTTGTGTAGTTAGGGCACTGAATCAGAGTATGAGACTCAGGGTACATTGCTGGTTCTGCCTCTCACTACTTGCCCCTTGGAAATGATCTTCAATTTCTGGTCCTTCAGTTCTGCGTTTGTAAAATGATGACACTGCACTGAATTAGCCCACTATGCTCCAAAGCCTTTCAGTTTTATCCTTCTAAAATGTGCCACACATATACAAATACATCTAATATGTATGCACCACAATTAGAACCAGACATATATGGTTCAAAGAGTCTTTCTAGACTTGCTTAGATAACTAACTATAGTAATAATAAAAATAAATCTTAGCATTGTTAAAACAGTAGGAATCATTTAGTGTAAGGCTAAGAAATGTATTTTCAAATTTTTATGCTTGAAAGAACAGAACTGCAATTTAGAAAAACGAATGCTTCAACATAAATAAATTATGAACTCCAAAACCATAAAAATGTAAATCTAAATTTAATGAGAAATTAAATACCCTAGACTTTACCGTTAAATCAACAATTTCATCTTGATACTATAAAGTTTATTTCACCTTTCAGAAAGTCTCATAATAAAATTTTTTCCAAAGTTCTCTAGGTTGTATCTAGCTCTGTTTTACCCACATAGTTTTGTCTTACTCTGAAAAATAATTAAGATTAAAGGAATTACATAAGCAAGTACAGTACAGAATGTAATACTAAAAGCAAGTCATTTATAAGACTGCTGATTTTTTCAATAAATACAAATAAATTCCTTGTCTTTTTAAGAAGTAGGTGTGCAAATTTCAACTTTCTGAAAGTTTGGATTAATTTATTAATAGTAACCACATATATTGTAGACTTTCTGCTAGAAAGCATGTAATGGTGATTAAGAAATGTTTCACCCGAAGCAGTTACAGCTTGTAAAAGTATTACAGGAAAAGAATGCCAAATAACAGAGGTAGATTTTCCAGATGCCTAGGAAATCCCCGTTCTGTGTGAATCTAAATAAATTCTTCTAGGACAATAGTTTAGCAGTTTCTCTCCTGCCTTATAGTTGCTGTCTAACAAAGTTTGTTGGTGAAAATGAGGGAGCATAGCATTCTCAGACACTGAGATGTGACTCTATTTGTGTAGTGTCCTAATTTCAGAAGAAAAAAAACTGCATGCAGGTTCTAACAAGCACGAACATACTTAAAAACACAAGGAGGCAGATATTTAATGCCAGACTTGTCTCAGAAAACTGAGGTGTGCAATTGCAACATGTATATGAAGTATCAAAAATGAATCTTCAAAACAAGTATACCAATGCACTAAAGAGTTTATATCACAAACACAAATATTCTGATCTTGCTGTTGGACAATTCATTGCTTGCCATCAAACAAAAGAACAGGGAACGATGAGATGAGAGGGTTGGTGCTATTCCCGACTTCTACAGTGAAAGCTCTTCCACTAGACTACTGAGCACATGACTTCATCGTGGATCTCTATCTCTTTTCCAATTCTGTGTCCCCAGCCTCTAGCAGCATGACTGGCTGTTGACTAAACAAGGGCTGCATTGGGTACTGCTACATTAGACTCAAATAGTCTGCAACTCTACATTAGGTCAGTGTTTGAAAAATGACCGTATTCACCATATTGCCTTAAAAGTTATTTCCTGGTGACAAAGTAAGGTCCTGCTTAAGTTAATTAATTCCTAAAAAATTTCTGAGTATCAATCATTTGCAAGGAGTTTTTCTAGGCACAGGGGAAAAAGCAATGAATTTTACTGGGAGAGGACAGGGCATAAATAAAAATTAAAATGTCAATGCAATGTAGATGATGGACTTTGGGTAATAATAATGTGCCAATTAGGTTCATCAGTTGTAACCAATGTACTACTCCACTGTGTGATGTTAATAAGAGGGGAGACTGTACATGTAGGTGGACAGGAGGTATACGAAAACTTTCTGCACTTTTCACTCTATTTTGCTATGAAGTTAAAAATTCCTTGAAACTCGATTGAAATGTATTGTTAGGTTATATGTTATACTAAAGAAAAAGAAAATGATAAGGTGAATAGAAAATATTAGGGGATATTTAAACGGTATATGATAATCACAAAAATTAGCTTGAAAGTTTTTATATACAGATTAGTGGCCTGGTGCATGAAATTCATGCACGGGGGGGGGGGGGGGTCCCTCAGCCCAGCCTGCACCCTCTCCAATTGGGGACCCCTTGGGGAATGTCCAACCGCAATCTGGAACTGCTGGCTTCTAATCGCTCACCTGCCTGCCTGCCTGATTGCCCCTAACTGCCTCTGCCTGCCTGCCTTATTGCCCCAACCTCTTTGTCTGCCTGCCTGATTGCCCCTAACTGCCTCTGCCTGCCTGTCTGATCATCCCTAACTGCCCTCCCCTGTCGGCCTGATTGCCCCTAACTGCCTCTGCCTGCCTGTCTGATCACCCCCAACTGCCCTCCCCTGCCAGCCTGATTGCCCCTAACTGCCTCTGCCTCGGCCCCCACCACCATGGCTTTGTCTGGAAGGAAATCGGATGTCTGGAAGATGGCTGTTCAACATGGTCTAATTAGCATATTACCCTTTTAGTAGAATAAATAGATTATATAGGATAGGATTGCTTAAATGGGGGGAGGAGGCTTTTTCAGCAGGAGGAGATGCTCTTGGCACACAAAAATGCATAATCCCTATATCTGGACTGATAGCCAGCCATATGCACTATACTGCCAAACCCATCATTAAAAAATTGAACTGCTTTCTTACACCTTACACCAAACAGCTGTTGCCCTTAAAACCCCTCCTCAGCCCCCACCTTAGGTTCTGCCTTTGCAGTTCACCCAAATTAGGTTCTGATTGGTCAGTTTCTATGCCAGTCAGCATCTCTGGGCCTATCTCTGGGCCTGATCAGAGAGGTGGGGTGCCGGAAGCCGGTCCATCCTTGCTGCTTGACACAGTCGTTGCAGGAAAAAAACATCTGCACAGCATATGTTTCAATGGACCTGGCGTATATAGCATACTGTTCTTAATCTGTTTGCTCCCCTTAGCGCCATGTGTTTTAACCAAGGTCACCTCTCCCAGAAAGGTTGTTTCCCCAGGTGGAGATTTTTCCCTGAGGTTAGGGAGGAGATACAACCCCTTAATTAAGTGCCAGGCGGGTAGTTAAGCTACATAATTTTTACTCCCTGGAATGGAGATAAGAAACGCCCTAACCTTTGTAATAGAAATTGACAGTATTAAAATCAGCTGGTATAAATATGGATGTAACAAGACAATAAACATCAGATCCTCATCAGCTCCTAACCAGAACTCCGACCAGAGCTTTGGCTGGAGATCCTGGCTAGAGGTCCTGACTAGGCTGCTGATCAACTGAAGGCTGTCTTCGTGGCATTCCTTCTTCGCTGACTCCGTCCACACCTTTGGGGACCCCTGGACCCACTGGGATTGGACCCCAGCAGTGGGGCTTATCAGCAGTCCCTGCTTAGTTCTGGAGAGAAATGGAGGCGCAGCTGCTGGCCAGGCTGGGAGAGAAAGAGAGAGGCAAGTGTTGATCAACAGCTGCCATGGAGGCTATGGATCAGACCCTGCTTCTTACTGCAGACCTCTCTCCGGACCTGATCCGCAGCCCCCTTGGCAGTCAGTGCTGGGTTGCTATGGCAACCCAGCACTGACTGCTTCTGGTGGGTCAAGCCTTTGGTCATTTTGGACGTTGTGGACCCTGGGTTTTATTTATTAGGATGATTCTTACTTAACAATGGGGCTACAGCCTAATAAATCCATGCTAAATAAAAAATGTCATAAGTTGAAAATGCATTTAATACCCCTGACATACTGAACATTATAACTTAGCCTAGCCTACCTTAAACATGCTCAGAAAACTGACATTAGTCTTTAGTTAGGCAATTATCTTGAGTTTCACCTCAAAAGTAATTAAAAACTAATAAAAATTTCATTGTATACTGCACATGTAAAGGTCAAAATGAATTGTAATGATTGACTTGGATTGTTTTCAATATCTTAAAATTTAAAATTCATTCATTCATTTTCTCTACCTAATTTAAAATGTTAGTAATTGCTTGATGTTTATTATTTGTTGATTTTGAATTTTAAGTAATCTTAAACCAATGGAGCAGCAAATTTACTTATGAAATCCAATCATGAATTAAACAGATGACTCCCTTTAAATATTGCATTTAATTTGCTTTTGCCTTTGTCAAACACAACCAGTCATATTTTAAAAATGGGGTTACTTTATTCTCAAGAACAATATATGGAAAATTGCCAGTTTCTTTCGTGAAACTGCCCATTTGCTTGCTGCCGTATCACTTTACCACACAGACTATATCACTCTACACAATGTATGTGCCCATTTCTAACTTTCCTGCCAGAAAATTGTGTCACCTATTTACCAGATTTGGAGTCAACTGTATAATTCCAAGGTGTGCTTTAGTTTTTAGGTTAAAGTAATTCAATAAACATGCTAAAGATCTTCAGTGAGTGAAGTATTAGGACTAGAATTATGTGAATACAAAATTAAAAAAACAAAAAACTAGTCTGTCTTCTTTCTAGGAAACCTACTATCTTTCTCTGTTGGTCTAGTTACATATATGTCGGCTTCATACAGAATGCTATTACCCAGAACAGTCTAGACCAATTTTTCCTTGAAAGTAATCATGGTATTACCTACATTGACCCACACAGGACAAAATTCATGTAAAGTTCTTGGCTCTATAAATAGCAGTCATTTTTAATGATCTTATGGAGAAATTAAAATAAACTAGACAAGATTAAGCAATTCAGAAATCTATAAAATCGTGAGACAAAACTTAAATAAATATTCTATCTTAAGTTGGTTATTTTAGGAAGCAGTAAATAATTTAGTAAAGTTGTCACTGTTTACATAATTTGCACAGCACTCTTTGGGCATTATCTCTTTAGGATAAGCGTTCCAAAAATCTTAGTATTATCTCTATAGGCACACCTTATTTTTGCCCACAATTGGTGTTATACTGCTTGATTATTCAATTTATTTACAATTTCATCTTACTGATATCTCTTGGATTTTGGTGAAAGTTATATTCACCATCAGAAATAAAAAATAAAAAACAAAATATACAAGGGTAACAAGTAATTTCCATCTTACTAAATTCACATTTTAATTTTTAATTCTTGAATCTTTCCCTTCTCTTAATATGTTTTCTTCATTTGGATCCTAAGATATTTGTCTCACCTGCCTTTCTTTCTACATCTCTGTTGACTCTTTTTCAGTCATGTTTGCAGGTAGTTTTTCAACTTCTAAACATCTTTGTCCTCTTCTCTTTTCTATCTCTACCCTTACTAGTTCATGACTTCCTCTGATCTCATGAGTTTAAATACCAAGTAAATGTTTTCAAATGGTTCTCAAATTTCTATTCAGATTTCTCACCTGAACTTCACACTCTGGCATGCAATGGTCAAGTTGCTGTATCCATTTGCACATCTCGTAGTCATCGCAGTCTCAACATGGTCAAAAACTGAACTCTTTCTGAATTGCAGCCTTTCTAATCTCAGTAACAGGAAACTCTTCTTCATCTTGTTCAGGCCCACATTTTTGAAATAAACTTTGACTCAATTTTTCTCTTACTGTACATACAAGCCTCCAATTTAACAGCAAATATTACTGATTATATCTTGAAAATCTGTCCAGATTCTCAACATTTCCCACTCTTTCCATTGATACTACCCTGACCTGAGGCAAAGCTTCACAGCTGGTTTACTGCACTAGCCTCTCACTGTTCTCTCTGCTTCCATCCTTGCTCCACTGCCAACTCCTTACAATACAGCAGAAAGACGGATCATATTTAAACCTGAGACGGTTCATAATACTCTTCTGCGCCCAATGTCCCTGAAGGTAAAACCCAAAGTCCTGGCAGTGGACTATAAGGCCCTACTTGATCTTCCAAACTTCCCCCTCACTCGATCTTGTCCAGGCACCCTGGCCTCGTGCTTTTCCACAAACACTCCATGCACACACCTGTGTGCCACGAAAGCTTTGCACTTGCTGTTGAACACATGGCTCACTCCCTCTCCGTTTGCATGCATGTGCTCATTTGTCTACTTCCTGAGTCATCCTGTATTACTCCTAATCCTACCCCCCCTGAAGACACTCCCTATGTCTCTTCCCAGATTTATTTTTCTCCTTAACACTTGCAACATCTGACACACTAAATACGTTATTTTTTACTTTTGTATTGTCTATATTCTCCCACTTAAATGTTAAGCTTCATGAGTCCAAGATTTTCATCTGCTTGTTCCTTGATTTATCCTCCATACACACCAGTGCTCAACTCCTAGAAAGCACTCAAAAATATGTTATAGAAGTGAATAAATAAATACAGGCTTGCAACTCATGTAGTTATTTAAAGAACATATGTTGATTCCTGTTTTGTGTCTTTACCACTCCAGTTTCTGTAGGCCTGGTGTATTTCTTGTTTTGGACTGACTTTAAATTCTACTCCAGTGACTTTGATCTTATAATTTAATGACAGGCCCATCTAATTCCAACTCTACACATTCTTGTTTCTAGATTCCCTGCGTCTAGGTCCCACCCACTTGGCAGGTGAGACCTGTTTGCTCTGCTGACCTTGCCTGAAGTCACTTGCTATCCCGCCATCCAGTGTCTGTCACTTGAGTTTCTCTGCGTTAATTTATGCCAGTTTGGCTGGAGTTTTTCAAATCTCCTGAAGGGATTTGTCTCTCTTGCGTTTAGATACACCCAGAAATACAGTATCTGCCTCACTCTCAAAGACATGTCTGATTCCATGTCTCTGCCCTTTCCAGGCTGCTTCAGACTGTTGTGATTGTCCCTAGTCATGTTTCAAGATCCAAGTATGCAGAGTGCCTGACTCTTGCTTTTGTGATCTTTCACCTTCTGAGGTACAAGCCATTTCAGGTGAGCTTGGATCTTGGCTTGAATGAGGGGAGATAAACTTTGGGAGCTCAAAAGTTCACGTTAGCAGGAAAAGGAAAATGTGGTACCTTTTGCTGGGTTCAGGGGGATGTGTCTGAGTTGTAGACCATTCTAATAGTCCGGCGTACCCCTTGAGTGGGCACCTAATAATAGCACGCCTTGGCTCTCCTTGATTAGAAATGCAAATATTTTGTTTGATTTTAAAGACTAGGTCTTGTGAGAAAAATGTAGGTAAAAACAATTTTTGTAAAATCTGTAAAATGCTACAATTGAAGTTGTAAGCTTAAACAAGCAAGCAATAACCTGGTATTTCCGGGGGAATTCTAGAGTTTCACATGGCTGATAGAGATTGAATATGGGGAAGTGATTAGAGGTAATATGAGTCTGGCAGATGTGATTAGGCAATATATAGATAGAGAAACCAGAATGGCTTCCCAAAATTTTATAGGATGCATAAATTCCTTAGTAATATAAATTCAATTAAAAATTACAATGTGATATCACATTGCACTCATTTGGAGATGGGTATGATCAAGTGTTGGTAAAGCATGGAAAACCACGAACTCTCATGAATTCCTAATGCATCGAGCCATCTGGAAATATATCTGGTGGTACTGAATGAATTAAGTATGCATGTTGCATGTCATTGGAATGGAATCTCTGATAGAAGTGTTTTGCTACACAGGCTCAGAGAATGACTGCTTTGAAGTGGCCTACAGTTCCTTGCATGTGGGAGCTACTTCTATAAAATAATAAAACTAATATCCATGCACCACCAAAATTGCTCCTGGGAAGAATTTAGTTTTTTAAATAGGCAACTGAGCTTTGCTTTTTTGTCTTGTTTCCATCTGGCATTGTACTTTGCCACCACATTCATTTTGCACCTTAGCAATTCCTATCTTATTTTTCTCCATCCACTTATTCTTACTGGTTCTCTATCTTTTATTGTCTCATTGTAGTATTTACTCCAACTACTAGACTTATGCTATGCATTTAGTCCATTTATTTTTAATATTTTGTTTCACATACTTTACCATTAGAGTTTAGGTTAATTTTTTGGTTGCAGTAATTCTTTGTTTTCATAAGTCAATTGGAAAAAAAACACATATCCCTACTTTATAATATGAGAGGCTTCTTCTGTTATTTCTATCCAGTATGTTAATTTTGATTCCCTCAACACCACAATTAGGTGGAAACTTTAATCAGGAAAATTTTCCTGAAGTAGGTTAGTTGGGAAGAAATGTTTATTATGTGTTGGGGGAAATAAAAAAGGAGGGCCTTCTAACTAATGAGAAACTCAAAGGCATGCGGATAAGTAGCATGGAAGAATGGAAAGTTGGCTGGATTTAGCTAGAGGGGAGAGTCAGTCTGTACTGAGAAAAGATAAAATTAGAGAGGTACAAAAGTGCCAGTTGACAGAGGACCTTGAATTATAGGCCAAGAGTTTAGACTTGATATAGTAGGAGTAGCTGATTCTTGAGCAGGAAGGTGATGTGATAAAAATGGCATTTGCAGAAGATTACTTTGGCAGTTTACAAAGGAACAATTGTAGCAAAAAGAGACTGGAATTAGGATCACCAGCAAAGGAGCTACTGTAACCCTTGAGTGAATAGAATAGGCTGAAGTCATTGAAAAGGGGAGAAAATTATGAATATATCAGTCACTATGAAGCAAGAGATTTCAATGCTTGGCTCCTAGATCATCTATTTCAGAATTGCCTGGGACATATGTTAAACATTTATTTTCCTGTACTACACACCAAACTCTTTAATGTCATGCTTTCAGGTGAGGACTGGGAATGAGCATTTTAACAAGTTCTCTGTGATTTTTTTCGCATGCAAGTTTGAGGAGTTCTTCTTGGAGGGAGAATTAAGAGAATATTTTGACTATACTTGAGAGTGAAGGAGGGAAGAAAAGAGTACAATGATTACATGGCAGCCAGGCTCAGAAAGAGTGTTTAATAGAAAAATATTTGCTAGATCTTATATTTTAAAGTAATTTCAGGTTCAGAGTAAAATTGAGCAACAGGTATAGAGAGTTCCCATGTACCCTCTGCCTCCCCCACATGCACAGACCTCCCTTGTTCTCAACATCCCTCGCTGGGATGGTTCACTTGTTAACTGATGAACCTACGTTGACATGTCTTTATCACCCAGAGTCCACAGTTTATATTAGAGCTTACTCTTAGTGTTGTACATTCTGTCAATAAAAAGTTTATAATGACATGTATCCACCATTATAGTACAACACAGAGTAGTTTCACTGCCCTAAAAGTCCTCTGTAATCTTTCTATTAATCCATTCCTCCCCCTGAACTCCTAGCAACCTCTGATTCTTTTACTGTCTGCATAGTCTTGCCCTTTCCAGAATATCATATAGTTTCAATCATGCACTATGTAGCCTTTTTGGACATGCTTCTTTCACTTTGTAATGCACATTTACGTTTCCTCCATGTATTTCCATTACTTGGTAGCTCATTTCTTTTAGGTGGTGAATACTATTCTGTTATCTGAATATACCATAATTTATTTATCCATTCACCTACTGAAGGGCATCTTGGCTGCTTCTATATTTTGGCAATTATGAATAAAGCTGCTATAAACATCTGCATGCAAGTTTTTGTTTAGACATATGTTTTCAACTCCTTTGGATAAATACAAAGAGCATGATTGATGGATCATATGGTAAGAGTATGTTTCGTTGTTTAAGAAACTGCCAAGCTGTCCTCTAAAGTGGCTGTACTAGTTTGCATCCCCACCAGCAATGAATGAAAATAGAAATTTGAAATAAACTGAGCAACTATGATAGAATAGATGCTAAAGTGTGTTGCAGCATGTTCGAATCAAAATGAAGATAAATAAATTCATAAAAGTACCCTTGATACAATGAGAAAATTAGTGAGCAGTCTTTATTAAACACAATCATTTGGAAAACATTGCACTGGATGAAATTTTAACCATTAATTGCTGGATGCTGCTTTACATAAAAAAATAGACCATCCAAGACCTAGGTGTCCCCAATTTTAAGTGAAGACAGAAGAAAATTCATTAGACTAGGAAGAGTGGCAAACAAAAATGTAGAAGATAACTTATGACTGACATATGAGAAAACCTAGGAAGGAGAAATATTTAAAATGATTAAAATAGAGAGGAGGGATTTGTCAGGTGTACACTTTATGAGATCCTTGGATTTCATGTCACAAGACATAGTAGTTTCTTTCCCAAACTTGACTTGGGACAGACATAGCTTGGTGCCCTTATAAAAACCTCAGACTTCCAGGTTGCAATCCAGACCGAAGTCAGAGTATCCTGGATAAAAGTGCAGAGACTGGTATTTGGCAGGTTTCTCGGGTGATTTTTATGATTGCTCAGAGGCTGATTATTTCCTTTGGAGATTCATAATTCTCAGCCCACAGAGGGATGATGGTGTATGTTGAGATAATACAGATTTAAAACATAGACTTGTTTCAGGCATAGCTCACTGACATTACATAAAGCGCAGACAGAAGTACTTTCCTAGATTGAAATAGAGCACGGGTTCTCGGTGCAAGGTGATTTTGTCCCCTAGGGGGCATGTGGTAACATCTGGAGATAATTTTGAATGTTACAAACTGGGGTAGAGGGTAGTTCTATTCACATCTTTTGGGTGCAGACCAGTGACTCTGTTAAACATGGTACAATGCAAAGGATGGCCCTCACCTTCCAACAGCAAAGAATTATTGGCCCACCATGTTGGTAGTTGTAAGACTGATAAACCATAAAATAAAGAACAATAACAGTTAAATGCAACATATACATCTAGTTTGGATTACAACTTAAAATTAAAAAAATAACAGTGGCTGCAGCAATAAAAGACATCCTCAGTACAGTGTGGGAAACTTGTGCATGGGTAGTTAGTGTATAATACAGAATTATTATTTTTCTAAGGTGTCATGTTATAGTTATGAAAATGAATGCTTTTTTTGATATGCATGCCATAGTCTGAACCTAGTTACAATTGAGAAAACAAACAAAAAAAGCAATGTACATGCATGTGCATATATATCTCGGGAGAGCCACAGCATACATGTGATAAAATACTAATTATTTTTAATATAGGAATGGGTACATAAATATTTATTTATTATTCTTTCATCTTTCAGTATGTTTGAAATTTGTGCATTAAAAAGTTGTGGAAAGTGCCATTATAAGTTTTTTTAATAATATATGCTTTATATTTGGACAGACTGGTAAATGAGACTTGGTTGGATGCTGAAATTGTCTCGAGTGCCATCTTTATACAGCACTAGGTCATTTCCACTGCTCCTTGCTTTTAGTTTTTTGAAGTTTCTGAGATGTGTTTGCTGACAGAGCAACGGTTAGGCATTTGACATGTTACTCAATGAAGAATCCGACATCTCTGACCAGTCTTTTATTTCACTTATTTCTTTCATCTAAATGGCTTTTGCTGGGGATGGAGTGGGGGGCATGAGATTCCAGACTGCCTCACTGGAGGGAATCTTTCACCTCCACATCTCCACTGTCCAGACCAATTACCTGTGTGAGAAACTGCTCCATAGCTTTCAAAACTTCTCCCTTTAGGCACAGAAAACAGGAAAAGAGCTGGATATCCACACTGTTTTGCTTTACTCCAACTATCTAAACCCTACCACAGCCACTTTCTTAATCATGATGTGATAACTTGAGTGACCGCATTCCTGCTGTGGAGAAGCTGTAATCGCTCTTGCTCTCTTACTTACCCTGCCATACATTCCAGGGCAATCAACAATTTTGCTGAAGTAGGTCTTTCAGCTTTGGACAGTTTATAAATTGTTGCAACGTTTACTCAATATACTCTCTCTGAACATCTAAAAATATTTTTCAGGGTTTTATAGTACCTTGCATAATAAGGGGTGCTCTTAGTTACTTGAGGGTTTAATAGAGCACAAGTTTGAAATATTGTATTTTCTACAACTGGTCAACATATTTAAATATTGCTGATAGGAGGAATGTATATGAAATTAAGTCAAGAAAACATTATGAAAAGAGTCTAATTAAAATAAGTTTCATGTAAATCAAATTCTGGGTAAACAGTTGCAGGCATACAAATTCACTAAATATACTTTCTTGCCTCTGATTTAAATAGTTACATATTGGTTATTATTTATAGTCATAGATACATATTTTCAGCTGATTTTTTAGTTACAATGAGAATCAAATACATTTTTACAAAATAGGGCTGGTGCCTTAAGTGGCTTCTGATAATGACAGATGATGGATATGTTATATTTTTCAGAACAGAACTAAGGATGCTCTTTTCTCATACTTTCAACCTTTCTGAGGTCTGAAACCCAGGTGGGCTGGTTTCTATGTTGGGATTGATTTCTAATTACGTATTCTAATATATGTATTATGATGTCAAACATTATCTGTCTTAAACAGGCAAGCTGACTCTTGACTTTAATCTGTATTACATTTATAAGAATCTGAAGGTCTTTATTAATTCTTTAAAAAATCCCTATATACATAAAATGTCTGAACACATATGCTGAGCACAGTAGTCTAACTGAATACTTATTAAGTGAATATTTTCAGACTTTAATATTTTCTGTGTAGGGATGAAGCCACTTCTCAGAAGTGTTACAATGTTATATTAGCATCAACTTTCCAAGTTAAGTTAGACTCTTCCAATGAAATTTCCCAAATTAAAAAGATTCCAATGCGAAGCCCTATTTCATTAGGAGAGCTTCACAAATATATTTACCATCTTAGATCACTGAGGTGTATACTTTTTAAATTGATTATTTTGCAAAATTATACATATTCTAAAATCTAATGCACATATATTACACTAATGATTATTTTAAGTAATTAGTAGTAAAAAGCTGAGTTATACTTTTTATAGTTAGAGTTGAAATATTTTTCTAATCAATATTTCATTTGATGCTACAATAATCATGACAATTTAAATTGCAGATAGTCAAAATATTCACTTTAATTTTACATTTTCTTGGAGTTCATAATAAGATAATACGATAAAAAGGGTGACAAAATACTATGTAGTGTTTTATAGCAAACCTATGTGTGTGAATACATAGACAGACAGACAAACAGAAGTCTGAAAAGAAATATACTCAAAGTTTTAACAGCATTTATACCCAGAGATTGATAATACAGAGGAAATGGGGACAGGTTGTAATTTTACAGCAACATACATTAAATAGTAATGTGTATAAGTGTGCCTTCCAAAGCCAATGAACACTTAAATTGCTTGATATTAGGATTCTAAAAAGAACCTAAACGTCTTAAAATGCCAGTGTATTTGTTGGGTGAAAGATATTTCTGATAGCAGTCAAGGTCAAGTATTAGCTTGCATACAGCACAACCTAAGTCATCCTCTCAAGGCAATGCACCAAATATGATCATGTGATCAGTAAATCAATGACTCTGTCACTGTTAACTAAAGGATTTAACTTGCAACCTAGTTCTTGGCCAGGTTGCCACAAAAGTGACATCAGACAAATCAAACAATTTCAGTATTTTCAGCCACAAACAATAAATGGCAATGTAGTGACACTGGCAAAAACATCTTGGAAATCTTGTAGAGGAGATAGGATCAGAGAATACATGGCAAACAGGTGAGCTGATGGCAAGCCACTGCAGACAGGAGCAGAAAAACTGTTTTAAAGTCTTGTTAAAGTGTAACAACAATCATAGCATATTACATTTAAATATGAGCAAAAAATGTAGTTTGCCCACTTACCTGAGCATACTAATCAAAAATAAAGAGCTTCATTTTGGACAACAGTACTGAATGAACCATAGGTCTCAAAACCAAAGATTGCAGTTTACTGTGTATAGAAGATGCTCCTTCATGGACTCAGGTGGGATAGAGTGCAGACTATTATTATTGGTACATTGAAATGCACATAGGTAATAACACAATTATTACAAACATCTTTGATCATGGCCAAAGAGTCAATAAATTGTGTTAATATTAAAATACATGCATTTATTTGTACCTGTTAAATGTGAGGTGTTATTCTATGGTTACAAGTAGAAATAAGGTAAGAATTTTCTTCCAAAATTTCAACCTTTTCGAGGGAGAGTGGGACATATTGAAAATACCATGTCATAATATAGGTGTGTACAAAGAGATTTGGAGGCAGAAGATTGAGAAGTCATATGTGACGTCATATTTGCACTAGATTTTGAATTACAGTTTTCTCTGTCCAGTGACAATTTTCTCAAGCAGGCATTTCCTGAGGCTGTATGGCACATTTCTCAGCAAAAGTTACCAGTGAATCAAATATTTTAAATACTTTAGATACTGCATATGTGTAAGGCAAAGCTAATGTTTGTAAGCTTCTGCCTATTTCCAAGGAACAGAACACAGGTGATTTAGGATTAGAATTTCAACTTCTTTCCAAAACAGGCCTGGCTATTATTCAATGATAATTCAATTTAAAACCCAAAAGTTCAATTTGAAAAGTAATATTGAGTCTAAGTAGCAACACTACATTGCTTTAATGACATTCAAACAACATACTATAGTATGATAGCTGGCTAACAATTTAGTCAAATCTGTGTTTCTGTCCTGATTGCTCAGGATTTCAAATTCTGACTATACTTGAGAAAATAACTTTGAAAAATCTTTTCAAAAGAAAGTAAAATGTCTGATATTTTAGCAAAATATTTTACAAATTATGAATTTATTACATTTATGATTTAGATCTAAAAATGTATACGAAGATCACATGGATGTGAATGTGTGCTCATACTCAGGAGGACACTGAGACTCATAGAGCATTTCAACAGCACAGCCAAGAGACATGGCAATAGCTAAATGTTTATTGAGGTTCAGCACTTCAATAATAGTCAGAAACCTCATTATTACACTTTTAATAATGGATAGTAAACTAGTAAAAACATCAACAAAGAAATAGAAGACTTGAATAGCATTTGAAACCAATGAACCTAACACATCTATAAAATATTCCACTAAAAATCAGAAGACTACATATTCTTCTCAAGTGTACATTGAACAGTCCCTAGGATACTTTATATGTTAGGGCATAAAACAAACCTCATTAAATGTAAAAGAATGGAAATAATATATGTTTGCTATCATAGTAGAATAAAATTAGAAAACAATAACAGAAATTTGGAAAACTCACAAATATGAGGAATTATACAAAATGCTCCTAAACTAAGCAGTCAAGGAAGAGATCACCAGAAAAAGTTAAAAATACTTTGAGAGGAATAGAAATGAAGACACAACATTCAAAAAGTTATGGGACACAGCTAAAGTAGTGCTTAGAAGAAAATTTATAGCTATAAATACCTAAACAGAAAAAGAACATCTCACATTAATGACCTGCCATTCTACATAAGACACTGGAAAAGAAGAGCAAAGCAAACTAAAGCAAGCAGAATGAAGGAAATAATAAAGATTAAAGTGGAATGTATTAAAATAGAGAAGATAAAAAAGAAAATAAATAAAAGCAAAAGATTATTCTTTAAAAAGATCAACACAATCTACAGGCCTTTATGTAGACTGACCAAAAAGGGAGGGAGGGAGGAAAGGTGAGAGGAAGGGAGGGAGGGAGGGATTACTAGAATAAGAGATGTGAAAGAGGATAGTGCCACCAACTTTTCTGAAATAAAAAGCATTGTAAAGAAATACTATGAACAATTATAATCAATATAGTAAATAACTTAGATGAAATGGGCAAATATTTATAAAGACACACTATTAAAATTGACTCAAGAAGAAACAGGAAACAGATTTATGATAAGTGATTAAATTAGTAATCAAAAAATACCCAAAGAAAAGACCAAACCGAGATTCTGGCTTCACTAGTGAATTCTACAAGACATTTAATAAAAAATTAATAACAAATCTTCAAAAATTCTTGTGAGAAACCAAAGAAGAGGGTGACTTCCTAATTCATTCTATGAGGTCTATATAACCCTGATAACCCAAACTAGATTAAGACATCATAAGAAAAGTGAACCACAGATGAATACATCTTGTGAATGTAGATGCAAAAATCTTCAACAAATTATAGCAAATCGAATTCAGCAACATATATACAAAACTTATGCACTATGACCAAATGGAATTTATACTAGGAATGTAAAATTGGTTTAGCATACAAAAAATACTTAATACACCATATCAATAGAATAGAAACCATAATTAATACATCACATCAATAGAATAGAAGCCAAAACCATACCATATTCAGCTTTATAGATACAGAAAAACACATTTTAAAGGTCCTCTGCTCTCTCCACTTTGATTCAATATCATGCTGGATGTTCTAGCCAGGACATTTAGGCAAGAAAAAAAAATCAAAGACATCCAAATGAAAGGAGGAAATACAATGATCATATTCATAATTGCTATGCTGTATATAGAATATCCTAAGAAATCCACTAATAATTATTAGAGCTGATTGAGTTCAATAAGGTTGCAGAGTAAAGGAATAATGCACAAAAAAAATCAATTCCAGTTCTGTAAAATTACAATGAACAACCCAAAAATGAATGAAGAAAATAATTCAATTTACATAAAAAATAAATTGTATAGAAATACATTTAACAAAAGGAATGTAAAACTTATACTCTGAAAACTACAAAACATTGTTAAAAGAAATGAAAAAAGGCTAAACGAATTAAAAAATAGCTTTTGTTCATGGATCTAAAGATCTAATATTGTTAAGATGACAATATTCCCCAAATTGATCTACAGATTCAATGCAAACTCTACTAGAACCCCAGCTGACTTCCCTATAACCAAGCTAATTTAAAAATTCATATGGATTACATGGAACTAAAAGTAATTAAAATAATATTGTAAAAGAACAAATTTAGAAGCTTCATATTTCTCAATTTTGAAACTTATTCTAAAGCAACAGTAATCGTGAAAGTCTAGGACTGACATAAATTAGATAGAATTGAGAGGTCAGAAATAAATCTGTGTGTCTATGATCACCTGACTGTCAACAATGGTACCAAGACCATTCAACAAGGAAGTAATAATTCTTTTCAGCAAATGGTCCTGGGACACTGTGCATTCTTGCCAAATAATTAAATTGTATCATTATCTCACAGTATATACAGTCTACAAAAATTAACTTAAAATCAATCAAAGACCCAAATGTAAGAGTTGAAACTATAAGAATCTTAGAAGAAATATAAGAATGAATCTACATCACCTCAGAATTTACTATGGATTCTTAGGTATAACACCAAAAGTATGAGCAACAATAGGAAAAAGGATAAATAGGACTTCATAAAAATTTAAAATATTTGTGTTTCGAAGGACATTGTCAAGAAAGCAAAAATGCAACCCAAAGATTGTGAGAAAATATTTGCAAATCATATATCTAATCTAGGACTTATATTTAAAATATACAACACTATTTAGAACACAATAATAGACGCAATTATAGATACAATAATAGCCCAATTAGTTAGTAGTAAAAGAATCTGAACAGACATTGTTTCAAAGAGAATATACAACCCCATAGTCATCAAGGAGCTGCCAATCTGAACCACAATGTGTTACCAATTCATATATCCAGGGTGGCTATAATAAAAGGTAGAGTTGATGAGGATTTGAAAAAATTGGATCCCTCATACATTGCTACTGAGAATGTAAAATGGTAGGCACTTTGGAAAACACTGTGGCAATTCCTCAAAATGTTAAATATATAGTATTATTTGACACAACAATTTCTAAACTGAGAGAAATAAAAACATATGTCCACAGAAAAATTGGTTGCAAATGTCCATTGTTGCCTTATTTGCAATTGATCAAAGGCAGAAACAACACAAATATTAATCAATTGATGAATGAATAAATCCAATGAATAGAATGTTATTTGGCCATAAAAAGACACAAAGTATGGATACATGCTACAACATTAAAAACGTGCTAAGTGAAAAAACTTAGTCACAAAAACCTGTATGTTCTATTATTACATTTATATGGTACACTTCAAACCTATATAATTTTATCAGCCAATGTCAATCCAATAAATTTAATATATATATATATATATATTTTAAAATCCAGAATAGGCAGTTCTATGGAGACAGAAAGTTGATTAGTGATTGTTTAGGGCTGGTAGGATTGAAGGGTAGATGGGCAATAGCTTAAAAATACAGGATTTTTTTGAACTGATGAAAATGTTCTAAAATTAGCTGTCGTGAAAGTTGTACATGAGTATTCTAAAAATGATTACATTATGTACTTCAAATGGGTGAATTTTCAAGGTACGTAAATTGTACCTCAAAAATATCTTTGAAAAAACAAGATTTGAGGCCTCCATCAGACAAGTAAAAGTTGTGGTTAAATAAAAGGACTTGTATGCATGCATATAAGCCAAACCAATGGACATGGACAACAGGGGGATGAGAGCATGAGTGTGTGTGTGTGGGGGGGGGGAGGAGGATGGGGATTTAATGGGAGGGATGAGGACACATTTGTAATACCTTAACTAATAAAGAATTAAAAAAAATAATTTTGCTTTACAGTTATATATTGCCTCATGATTTTCAAATATATTATCTCATTTGATCTTAGAGACAACCATGAGAAAAAACATTAAACTCCATAGTAGTTCAGGGATCCAGCAATAATCACTCAATGCAGGGGTTTACCGGGAAAAAATTAACGATATACAAGCACGCTAACCTATTGTGCCACTGGAGATGGAAGATTTCACTTTGGGTGGTAGGCACCCACTGCAATAAACAGATGATGTATCATAGCAATGCACACTTGAAGCCTTATAATCTTATTAACCAATATCAGCCCAATACATTCAATTTAAAAATCAATAATGTAAATTGATATTCTTTTAAATGTTAAAATCTCATTTAGACAATTTTTAATTGTCTATATAGCTAATAGTAATTAAGCAGTCAATAGGTTTCTGGCTATGTTCCTCAGTTTAAAAGTCTTTCTTTTTATTTGTTTGTTTGATTTAGAAAAATGATGAAGAGAAAGCCAACATGATATTTTACTTTTGCAAAATAAAATTTTTGGTTCCTTTAAGTTACTAATCATTTTAAGATAACACTTCCCATAATTCTTTCCTTATAAGATTTTTAGCAACTATTTATTTTATCCCTTTCAATACAATTATGAAATATGATGTCTATTTTATTGGATCTTGTTTTTCTCAATGGAAGACAAAACTATCTAAAAGCTAACGAGCTCTCCAAATATTATTTCTAATGAACGGGATCTGCTTAAAAAAAAAAAAACTTGTGGAAACTAAAAGGAGGGTATGATGTGTCCTTTGCATACATGTCTGTACTAGATCGCATTGCCGGGAATATGATTTAAGTAGAGCGTGTACAACCCGTTTTTCTGGTAATTGCAAACCAAGGCATTTGTTTTCGCAACTGGAAAAAGCTACTGCCATTTTAAGCATTTTTCTGGCCCTGCTGAGTTAAGTCTATGACACCAAAATCCCAACAAAGGTAATTTCAAACAAAGCATCCTGCTGCTATCTATTCCTTTTGCTGAGTTTCTTCCTTGTGAACTGCAGGACTACTGACTAAAAGGGAAGCCTCTCTCCACACTGTCAGGCTTACTTTCCTTTAGAGCACAGGCCTCCATAATACTCTAATCATGCCAGGAAGTCATAGAGAACAAAAAGGAATTTCTGCACAATGTAGAAAAATTATTCTTGGCTTTTCTGTCTCTCCTCTTTCTTTACTACTTAATTCATCAGCTAAAAATGATTCATGCATCCTTATTTCTTACACACTTTACAGATTAATTTCACACACAGAATATAACTATTATGCTTAGTGGGGGGAACCAAAGCTAGTTTTAAATTAGTCGGTCTTAACTTTTAAAATTGTGCACATGGATAACCTTAACACTTTTTAGTAATACAGGCAGTTTGTTTGGTGACAAACTGTTTTCCCAAAAGTGTCTATCCATAATAAAAGTGTGAGACCAGAGCAAAAATACATGGAAACATTGAAGCTAATTGAATGTATTGTTTTTTATGTTCAGACTGTAACATTCACTATTCTCCAAATGCTTTGTCAACAGTAGATATGAAGTACTATTCTGAGTCCTTGAGATAAATTGCTAGTGGGAGAAACAGACAAATTGTTATGTGGGAAATGCTCCAATAGATACCTGATTACAGTAGAAGTAATGAGAAAGGAAATTAAATCCTGACTACTTAAATCTGAAAGGATTAATTTCATGAAGAAGGATATACACAAAAACATATATGTGCACATAAGCTCACAGAAAGAATTTCCAAGTATGGGCAACCAAACTCGGGGTAGTCATGTAACTGCTTACTGTGTCACAAAATGATGGGAGGTTCAATATGGTTGCAACAGATGATTTTTACCTGCTCAGTCCCTTAATTCAAATGAGTGGCTATAACAGTGCTGGGTCAAAACTCAGAGGATTTTCCTATATCCAGCTGAATAATTTCAATTTACTCAATCAATAAGAAGTCAATAGGAAGGTAATATAAATTTTAATCAGAGGGTAATGATGGCAGAGGATGTACTAGAAGATAGGTTCCAAAGGAATAGAAAATAAGTTATTACAATAGTCTAGGCACTGCACGACTAGCGTTGATGCTGCTACTTCTATTACTACTAGTATTACTATTACTACTGCTACCACTGCTATTGGATAATATTTATTGAGCACTTACCATATGCCAAGGACTCCTCTAAACTTTTAACATGTACATTTACACTTATCGCTCACCACAGAATGATAAGGGACAATTAGAACTTCTTATTTTCCCCATTCTTTTATGCATTTTGTATTTGCCACACGATTTCATCTAGATATCCAGCTTCTTGCCTTGCCTTCTTCATCTTAGCTCAATCAACTTCCTCCTTGCCTTTTCTGTTCTGCCTCCTAAAGATTTACTGTCCTCACCGATCTCACATCAGTATCCTCCATTACTTTGAATCCTTAACATTTTATTGGAGCTTCCCAGAATTCCAGTCTGAGATCCATGCTGTGGCCCACATGTCTGTTCTGCAGTTATACAGTTGAGTACTCTGGACAATATCCCTCAGATATGCTGACTGGCACAATAACGGCTCAAGGTTTCCCATCATAGCAGGGCTTTCAGCACCACTGACTGACCTTTAAAGATCTGTCATCAGCTTTGCCTTTTGCTTCCTTGCTTGTCGATTTTGACACATTTGCTACAGTCCACGAATCATCTACTCAAACAGGTAACAGTCATCGCTGTAACCGCGGGAAATTACTAAACCTAATCATGCTGCTCCTCTGCTTAAAGCTTTTTAGAAGTAGTAGTAGTAGAAGTGATGATGCTAATAGATCTAGTCTAGAGATATAAATTTTGGAGTCATTAGCATACAGATTTTACTGAAAACTATGTGAGTGGAATCACCATTTTCATAAATGTTTTTTTAATTTTCATAAAGACTAGCCATAAATAGGAATTTCATAAATACTACCCATCAGAGTAGTATCTCATAGCTTCATTTCTATGCTTTAAATTTAAGAACTTGGAAATTCAGTTTCCCATGCATACACCATTTGCAGTATTTAATTTTTTAATAATAAAGAAGAGACATTATTATTTCCAAGAAATTTTCACAAAATGGATTCATGGCCTCAAATTTACATCATTGTTAGACAAAATTCATTAATAGACTAAGTTTCAACATGAAGACCAACTCTTTTCGACAAAATTCATTAATAGACTAAGTTTCAACATGAAGACCAACTCTTTTCAAAATACCTAAGATGCTTTGATGAAAGTATAAACATCCCCCTCTTACTACTCACCTTATTTTCATTGTACGGCTTTTCAACAGTAAATGTACACTCCATGGGATTTGATCTTTCTCAGAAAAATAAGATTCAAATATTAACAAATATCTGACATTGTATATCTGTAAGGAAGCTTATGATTCAGTGTCACACAAATTTTTAACCTCAAGTGTCACTGTTTCTGCTTCTACATTTATGTTCTTGTATATATCAATATCTGAATTTGTCTCTATTTCTCTAATTCAGAAATATACTAGTAAATGTGCTAGTTTGTGGTTTGCCTTTATATTAGCAAAGAAAATCAATGACCAGAAGAGGTTCTCAGAGGATTCAGGACAGGTTCATTAGGCCAAACAGAAAACTAGAATTTCCCTGAGGTAATAGTTCAATTCCTCTATAGTTGAACTATGGTTTCAGGCCATTTTTTTTTTTTAAATTAATGAAAAGGTTCTTTGTTCCTGAGCACTTTCAATTTTGGCTAAAAGGAAGTAATTTATTTTGTTGTATATTCATATGAACTGGGCTTCAGGAAGCAGTGATATGATAGGTCAGTGAAACTTCTAGATTGATTAATTTTTCTCTTTATCTTCGCTTCTGCAGGAGTTGGTTTTTATCATCACCAGTAAAGGGGCCAGAATACTACTTAGAAAGAATGAGGAATTTTACCCTAGATGTTCAAGAAAATTTTTTAAGAATAACACGTTCAAAAATACAAAACATGCTCTACTTCTTTTGTATTTTTGCTTGACTGTAACAGTGAGAGCACACACCTGAATGATGTTACTTTGGATTTTTGACGGGGATGACAACACTGTTCAGGACCTACCCTGTTTTTACTCCAAAAGGCTTATATATCTACTTAAGGGCAAAACGTTCTGTACCTCATGAGCAACTGCAATATGTGTTTCATGTCTGAGACTTAATGGAAACGCCTCAGGTATTAAGCTAAAAAGTGAATTATTATGTCAATTAAAAACATTAATTGAGGTAATTACAAGAAGATCATAGTTTATATAGATTTTAGTTATAATTTATATCATTATCTTCAGTTATAAAGAAAGAAATAATGAAGCTGTTTATATAATGTGTTTACCTCGCTGAAAATCGCAACTGCGGAGAAGCTGCACACTAACACTCAAAGAACCAATTTGACCTGGATTTGCCACAGATCCAGTGTTAAGCTAATGAATGCCCCGAGGACAGGGTGGTTTGGATAGAATACCAGGCTTCTAAACACACAAACATTGCCAAATCAGATGCCTTAATTTTGACTTGGTTTGAAATGACTCTCCTCTAAGTATAATTGCTAACCTCTAACACTATGCTCTCCTGGTGTGGAGCCGGAAGGTATTGCTGCATGAAATCTGGTTCTGACTTTCTTAAACTAAATATGTAGAGTCAAATTTCATCTATTGATCACTGCAAGGAAGGAGTAAAAGATGAAATAAAGGAAGCAGACAGTATTCTACATGTACATTTTCAGTTTCTTCTTTGCATTCCCAGAAGAAATATAAGCAAAACTAGCTTGCTGGTGTGTTTTTTGGTGGTTTTGAGTCTTAGTTAGGAGCACAATCTCTGGAGCAAACTTCTGGCTTCCTCACTTACACAGCTGCATGACCTTGGTCATGTTAGCTATTCTCTTAGCCTCAGTTTTTTTAATCTATAAAATGAAAATCTGAAAATAATACTACCTACCTTATAGACATGTTACAAGGATTAAATGTTCTAATAGTTGTGAAACACAAAGTGTTTGTGTTTGACATACAATGAGCATTATGTAAATGCCAGCTATTATTATTGGTAAAGGGAAATGTTGTATAATTCAGTGTAACTGTTAGTCATCAGAGGTCCAAAGGAACTACCAAGGTCAGAGGAAACATTCCACTTGAGAACAATCTCCAGCTCCTCTTCGGCTTTGGGACTGATGTCCCAAGGGATCATAACTGGTTATTACTGAGATCGTTTAAAGACAATAGTGCTCTATGATTGGGGAAGCTCTCTTTCATTTGTTGATTCCCCAGAAAATACTTTTTGTTCTGATAAATCTGTCTTGAGATTTCAACGCTTGTATTGGAATCCAAGGTGTGTCTGGGTTTGCTTTAGTTATATTTTCCCACTATAGAACTCTCACTATGCATTTAATAAAACTTGCATATTCGAGACTCTTTTTTTTTTTTTGCATTTCTAAAAAGGAGACAAACTCCAGAAATGTAGGAATTTAAATGAAATATTTCCTTTCTCAAACTTGATGTATAATTTTTAGAGTGGAATAGCAGTCTCCTTCCTGAATGTGGAAAGACACAAATCCTATTAAGAAAAGGCTAATATGCAAATCAACCGAACCACCGAATAACTGGTCACTGTGATGCACACTGACCACCACCAGGGGAAAGATGCTTAATGCAGGAGCTGCCCCCTGGTAGTCAGTGCACTCCCACAGGGGGAGCGCCGCTCAGCCAGAAGCCAGGCTCACAGCTGGCGAGTGTCGCGGCACTGGCAGGAGCCTCTCCTGCCTCCACTGCAGCGCTGATGTCCCACTGCCTGTTTAGGCCCATTCCCCACAGGGAGTGGGCCTAAGCCTGCAGTCGGACATCCCCGAGGGCTCCTAGACTGTGAGAAGGTGCAGGCCGGGCTGAGGGAACCCCCCTTGAGTGCACAAATTTTGTGCACAGAGCCACTAGTGAGTACATAAAATTCTACCCATTCACACATTTTGCCATTACAAATCAGTAAAATATTGCATGATTTCACATGTATTTTATTGCCTTCAGACCTTTTTTGCCATGTAAATTCAAAATATTTCAAGTTTAGACAATACATCACAGCTTGACATCAAGTGAGAAGCTTTTTTCCCTCTACAAATATGTAGCTATAAATCAATGAATTGCTATTAAAATGTGTTCCTTCAGAGATCAGTCATATCATGTCCTTCGTGTTACTGTAAGATTACCTCTTTATTTATCTGTGCTGCTAAGTTATTATAAAAGTGCTTGCAGTGAGTGAACATTTTGCTTGCCTAGTCAGCATCTTAAACTAGATTAATCTTCTAGCAACACTTAATGGAAACTAAATCACACATCAGCATCTTATAACAATATGATGATGAAACAGTAAGTGAATCACCCAATTAACTTTTTGATAAACAAAAACATATTTTTCATCTATAATTTACAAAGTCAAAATAAGCCTTTATAATTTATGTCCGTCTGATTTTTAACTATGAATAAATTTTGGAAAATAAACATCATGAAATGCATTTTGTATACACAGTAAAAAAAATACTGCTTAATTCAATTATTGGATAAGATTCCAAAGTGATACAATATTTGATATCATATCACATGCAATGTTTCAATTTAAAAATAATCAATAGTCAATCATTAAAACTACATAGCTAGAAATTCATACACATGCCAAAATTAAAGTTGGTTCATTTTCTGTCTGTATGTGAATTATTTCCAAAATATTTCTTTCTGTTACTGGATTGGTGGTTTATGTCCTCCTTTCACGGGTTCTAATTACCAAATTGTTATGATCCTGATGAATCAAATGTTGTCTTTAATTCTAAATGCCAGATTTGCTCATTTTTTGCTCACTTACTGAACAAATGATGAAAACCATTATCCAAGCCTTGTTAATTTGGCATAGTCTAGAATTTCCTATTTTTATTATTATAAACATATTAGGCTTATAAGAAAATCTTAAAGAAAAAAATTGCAACCAACATAGTAAATTTCTGATTAAAAGCTTTATGGTGCTAGGACTAAAAATACCAAACTATACTGGTCATGGCTTTTTGTTCTCAATAAGCTTACAATCCAATTGGGGACTCCACAGCTATATATAAAGGATGTAAATAACACTGTAAAGTAGCCTGATAGTCCTAGAGACCTAAAAACAGTAGGAATGCTGGCCTTCAGAGTAAGTAGATTGTAGGTCTGTGGGAGGGAGGATAATCTATAGTCAGGATTTCTAGTGTTAGTGATACTTGTGCTGAATTTGAAAGGAGAGGGTAACTTTAAGAAAAATATAATAAAGAAAGAAAATTTTAGGTAGAGGATATTGTGAAATACTCTTTGAACTCTATGGTAGTAGCACCCAAGACAATAGTATGAGAGATTATAATATATGTGCCCTGAAAACTTTTTGGATGGAATTCAAACATTTCTAACTTCAAGATTCATTAAGGTTTAATTACTAAGTGCTTCTTTGAAAAATAGTCTAGTTATAGTCTTAATTAAATGAAATTGGCCCCATGTCTCAATGATTATATCAAAATATAAATCCTTTATACATAAAATACATGTAATATTTTAATTTTCATAAATGGGAATTCTGAATAAAACTTAAATGACAATAAACAAAAGAAAGGACATGAAATAAATTTTTGACAATCCATAAATAAATTTTCTATGTGAGCAATTTCTTATTGACTCCAGAAACTTGTAAAATGATTTATGAAGAATTTGTGTTGTTTTAAAAATTGTTACTATACTTTCCCTACCCTTCTCTTTATAAATTTTATTTCATGTGACTCTCACCCAAGGTTGGACAAAAGTAAAAATAAATATAGCAGAAATAAGGTAAATAAACAAACATAAGTATCGCAAAAATAATATAAATTTACAGCTTATTAATATACAGAACAGCTATATTTTTGCAACAGTAATTATAATCCTATCCAATAAAGAGGTAATATGCAAATTGACCATCACTCCAACACAAGATGGCTACCCCCATGTGGACACAAGATGGCCGGCAGGGGAGGGCAATTGTGGGCGATCAGGCCTGCAGGGGAGGGCAGTTGGGGAGGGGCACCAGGCTGGCAGGGGAGGGCAGTTAGGAGCAATCAGGCCGACAGGGGAGCAGTTAGACGTTGATCAGACTAGCAGGGAAGTGGTTAGGGGGTGATCAGGCTGGTAGGCAGAAGGGTTAGGGGCAATCAGGCAGGCAAGCAGGCGAGCATTTGGGAGCCAGCAGTCCTGGATTGTGAGAGGGATGTCCAACTGCCTGTTTAGGCCCGATCCTGGTGGGATTGGGATTGGGCCTAAACAGGCAGTCGGACATCCCTTGAGGGGTCCCAGATTGAAGAGGGTGCAGGCTGGGCTGAGGGACACACACACAACCCCCCATGCATAAATTTCATGCACCAGGCCTCTAGTAATCTATAATAATAAAAGCATAATATGCTAATTAGACCAGACATCCTTCTGGACGTCATTCTGGATGAAGCTGGGGCCGTGAGGGAAGCCCGGGTCCCGGGTGTCAGAGGGAAGCCAGTGCTGGCAGGCAGGGGAGGGAAGACCTACTCTTGCATGAATTTCATGCATCGGGCCTCTAGTAATAATAATAATAATAATAATAATAATAGATCTCACCTATTGAGGGCCAAGTTTCAGTCATTTTAAATGGGTTAGCACTTTTATTCCTTAGGACAACCTCATGTGTAAGGTGGATACTATTGTCACCATTGTAAAGTTAAGAAACCTGAGGCATAGCACCATAAGTTACTTGCTTTAGGTCACAGAATTAGTAAGTGCAAATGCTGGAGTGAGCAGGATCCAGCTTCCTCAGTGTTGACCATGGTGCAGGGTGTTTTAATTAAATAAGATGATGCTCTTGAATCAAAACCTTCTCTTTGAGGACCAGTAGCTCTCCTATCTGGCTGCACAGAAGAGCAGTCACTAAAGCCTTTAACCAGTTGCCATGCTCACACCCAACAGTTTCTGATACAACGGATAGATCTGTGTTGGATTTGTGTTTCTGTAATTTTAAAATCACCACAGGTAATTCTGAGGTACACTTCTGGAGTTGTAAACCTCGATGGAGATTCTTTGTTAGTCTGCAGCCTTCTGGCATCTAATGGACATATCATATCCTAATATGATTTAATTATAAGTAAATTAATTTACTGTATTGCATCTGCACTCTCCATTAGTCCGCATAAGGGCAGATTACAGTTGAATGAACTGAGACAAATATTTCCAATATTTCTTTCAATATACTTTACAATAAATTTTAATTTTGAGGAGATAAAATGTCTCATTTTGAAATAAAATAATTTTCTTACTATGCATCTTAGTATTAGCTAAAAATGAACTTCTTATCCTAGCCAGTTTTGCTCAGTGGATAGAACAGGCCTGCGGACCAAAGGGTCCCAGGTTCCAGTCCTGTCAAGGGTATGTACCTTGGTTGCAGGCTCCTCTCTGGCAGAACCCTGGTCAGGACTATTGCAGGAGGCAACCAATTGATGTTTCTCTCACATTGATGTTTCTCTCTGTCTTTCCCTCTCTTCCACTCTTCCTAAAAATCAATGGAAAAATATCCTCCAGTGAGGATTAAAAACAATAACAAAAAATGAACTTCCTGTCTAAAAATTAATCTAGATTGAACCAGAGTATGTTAAACATGACACAAGAAAACATGACACTTTTACTATGAGATTTGTTATAAGTCACTAAAAGAGAAAAAGAAAACACTTTCTCAAAAAAGAAGTCGATGGCCAAATTTGCATAACTAGTCCTATTAAGTAACTTAAAACTCCCAGAATAATGACAACTTAAAATCAGGAAAAAGGAATGAGTAACTTTTAGAAAAGATACTAATAAGCATTGATAAGGCCGAAAATTTTAAAATTCAATCTTGCTTCTGAAGGCAGATCAGTGCCATCTAGTGGCAGAACTAGTTAACAACTTTTCTGATCAAGTAAGTAGAGGTTGCCTGTGATAGATACATCTACATGATTTGTATACATAGGTATGAATTTTAAAATGTACATTTACTTCCTTAAAGAGATTTACTTCAATACATAACAATGAAATAAATGTACAATTATTACACTAAAATAAAAGCTTAATATTTAACAATTTAGTAAGGAATTATGTGTATCTAAGAAATAGATAACATCTGAAAGATATAAGAACATAGGTTTAATGGACAAATGAGACCTCACATTGGGAAAGAATAATAAAATATTTGTTTAATAGTGGACTGAAGTATGTTTTCTATGTCAATTTTGTACTCAAGATTATTATAAATAGGATGACTAACAATTCACAGTGAAGGAAGACTTTTTCTGTTTCTTTATAGAATGGATTAGGCAAAAATTGGGGGAAATTCCAGAATATGCTATTTAAGATGGAGAAGAGGAGAGGTCACTGGACAACATACTTGATAACCATAAGATTTTATGAAAAGTTATATGATTTCTCTCACTGTGGGTTTTGAATAATAAGATTTTAAAAATCCCCCTGGAAATGTTCATGAACTGTCTTACCTTTATGGAAAAGGAATGGGCTGGATGAAATTAAGTTTCCTTTCAAGCTTTAATTGTATTAAAAGCCAAGCATCCTCTCTTATAATACATCTTTTTGGTTTTGAGATATTATGACTGTTTGACCCAGCTGAAGTACTGCCTTTTATTAGTCCTTTTCCTGAGACTCCAATTAACTTTACAAAATTTCTATTCAGGGAGAAAAAATCCAGGCAAAGGATTAATTTAGCTAACAATGCTGTAATATATAAATCTCTGTAGGAGCTTTTTCTGACCTATTCCAGGGACTCTGCCAACTCAAATGCTGGGATGATAAAAGAGTCCTCATAGCCCAGGAGATAAGGGGAAAAAAGAAAAATCCATCACATCAGACTCAATTGCTCTTAGAGGAATTCAAAAGAATCCAAAATAGTCTTAATGTCTAAAAATGCCACATTTTCTACCTAAGACTAGGATCCAAAAGGGCACAGAAGGTTGACTTATCAGTGATGTAATTTTCTCAGCCTGATGGGGAAGGCTTTTATATGTTCCCAAGGAGCTATCAAAAAAGGGGAAAGCATTCCTGTTCTCAGCCACTCAGAGGAAACCATGTGGGCATGTTAAACACAGAGGTATGAATGAGACCTGGCCTGCAGCTCCCCCCACCCCCACTCCAATTTGAGTCATGATGACTATTCTTGACCAGCCTCTGAAATGCAGAGACAGCTGGAATTCTTTTCTTTTCTGCATTTGACTTAAAACATTTTCTCTTCAGTTTGGCACTTTGTTCCTTCCTGGATTTGTATTAGCATGACTATGAAATATGAAGAAAGAAAGAACTGTGATGCTAAATTTAAGTTTTTTTTTTAATTCTCTCACTGATGATACCAATGGTTTTATAGCTCTTAAGCCATTTTTAATGGACTATCCTCTAATTACAGATCATGTATTAGGTACAAATGAGAATTATATGGTTACGATTACTCAACAAATTTTACCTGGAAGACCATATAATTAAATAGTATGTAATTAAATCATGACTGCTAACACTTTGCAATGAAATATCACTGAGTCCAAGGCCTAGACAGAGACACACAGGCACATGTATGAAATATATGCACACACATGTCCACATGTGAACACTTATGCACATATAAACACACTTACATGCACACACAGATATATTTACTCATATGTTCCTTTTTTGTGTTGACTTACAAGTTGAAAGCCATAATATCAAGTACACTATAAGCTAATAATCATTTCAGTGAACATTTGTCCAAAAGCAATTTTTACCATACAGAACGTGGTCCAAATTCTGAACGATTAGACTATGATAAAGGCTAAAAATAGAGTTTATGTTCACTTTAAATATGGTGAATTATTAAATTCTAGGAAATAGAACTTCTAAGTTATTGACAATTATATATATTTTTGTCATAATTCAATTATGTATTCTCTATGTTTCAATGATGGTCTGGCAATAGTTTTGGTTTTATCATTTAAACTTTATCATTACTTTTGAGAAATATCTCCATTTAATTAAATAATTAATTACTCTTCCTTTATGCTATTCACATGTATTTTTCATATTCTGATTTCTTCCCCTTTTCTCTGATTTCAGCTTTTTGTACTTATTTTTGACTAATCTCTTATTCTTTTTTTTTTTTAAATATATTTTATTGACTTTTTACAGAGAGGAAGGGAGAGAGATAGAGAGTTAGAAACATCGATGAGAGAGAAACATCGATCAGCCGCCTCCTGCACATCCCCTACTGGGAATGTGCCCGCAACCCAGGTACATGCCCTTGACCGGAATCGAACCTGGAACCCTTTAGTCCACAGGCCGACGCTCTATCCACTGAGCCAAACCGGTTTTGGCTAATCTTTTATTCTTTAGCTTCTCCCTATCTTCCTGTCTAACGGGCAACATGAAACAGCTGTGATCACAAATTGCAGGGATTAATCAATCAATTTAGCCATTAAATGATTTTGGTCCTACACTATACTTTTTCCTCTTTTTACATAAAATACTTTTATTATAAAAAAAGGTATTGCCATCAAAACTCATACAAAACATTTTTACAGCTATTCATGTTAATCATATGTCAGAAAACCTAACTTCAATGTGTTTAATAAACATGTGTACTTCCAGAATGTATATTTCTTTTATAAGGAATTGAATGTGATATCTGATACAATTCTGAAAGTCATGAGAGTAAATTTTCATAGAAATAGTACCCTTTGAGATCTATCTTACTTCCTGGTACCTGGGGAAGGGGATCATCTTCCATTCTGGCTGAGTTTTCAAATTACAGGTTCAGTCATTCTTCATTATAACTATGGCCTCCTTCCTGTTTCACTCAATTCCCAAATATTTCCAGTCCTTAGAATCATTTACTTCTATCTTATCTATTGGCCACTTCCTTGCTTCACACTTCCTTTCCTTTTGTGAAAAAAGGCCAAGGCTCATCCATGACCACCACCACCCTTTACCAGTACAGTGGGGCCTTCACTTACAAGTGTCCTGACTAACGAGTTTTTCGAGATACGAGCCATCTCTCGGCTGATTTTTTGCTTTGAGTTGTGAGCTAAAATTCGGGTTATGAGCCAGCTTCAGATACCCCACCGCTAGTTGGCACAGCGAACGTCACAGTGAACGCCACAACATCAGCCCAGCATCATGTGTCTCACTCATTCACTGTTGATTTGACATACGAGTAATTTGAGTTATGAGCTCCGTCACAGAAAGAATTAAACTCGTAAGTCAAGGCCCCACTGTCTTCTCTTTTAAAATATTAAATTTATTGGGGTGACATTGGTTAATGGGCTTATATAGGTTTCAGGTGTGGGTTTCTATGTCACAAGATCTGCATATTGCACTGTGTGCCCACCTCCCAATCTTCTGTCTCCATATATTAGGCACCATTCACCCTACCACTCCCTTCCCTCTGGCAACCACCAAACTGATGTCTGTGTTCACAAATTTCACTTTTATATCTCACCAGTGTATTCTTAATATCTTTTCTCACTTGCTTGGAAAAAACTATAACCCTGTATCACTGTAACCTATGGCCTTCATACCTGAACATCCACAATAAATTCATTGTCAACAGCATTAATGTGGCCCTGAATGAGGACAAGCAAATGCAGTTCTGTAGTGCTCCTTTCCTATACCTCGAGGTGAAAACTTCGCACCATTGCCACTCAGCCTGAAGTCCTGGCTCCTTCATTTCTTGGTTCTATCATAACAGACCTTTAGTTTTATAAAAAAAAAGAAAAGAAAAGAAAAAAAAATAGAAGCTGTCGCATGAAAGTGCCACCAACTACCTTCACTGATTCCATCTTAATTTTTATCTCTCCCTTCTATTAAAATGGTATTGATTTTCTTTTCTTTTAGGGTAACAACATTATGCAAAATGATCGTAATCTGTGTCTTCTACCTCTATTTCTCCACTGGCTTACATCTACTCCAGACTTCTTGGGACCCAGACTTTTGATTATACAGGTGGGAAAAAGTAGGTCTACAGTTGCATTGTAGAATTCTTTTGAGTTAATAAAGCTATTGTTACAATCATAACCTGCATATCTTTTTCCCTATGAACAACTGTAAACCTGTGCCCACCCCTGTATGCTCTCATCCTCTTATGTTTAATTCTATCTGTAGAAAAGCTGCTCACGCTGAATGCAGGTAGACAGACCTGGTGTTCTTCACAGTCTTATTGTTGAGTAGCCAAGCAATAATGGGTAAGATATTTAACATCTCTAAAGCTCAGTTTCCTTAACTGTACAATGGGAATATAACAGCAGATACCTCACATTAATGGAGTAATAAACCAATGAGAATAATGGATAAGGTAAAAATCTGGTATAAAAGCTTTTGGTAAAGTTTTGCTACCATTACATCTTCCACTAGGATTCAAATAAACCTGTGCCATTGGGGGTGTGGGAGGACAGCAGACTGCCTTAAGCTCAACACCCCTTTTCTATTTCTATCTGATTTCACTCTTCTAACTCACTATGAACCTTCTTAAAAGAAGTGCTCTCCCCACTTCACCTCTGTCTGACTTGCCTCTCAGCCTACCCCCTCTGGCCTGGACACCATCACTCCACTGCAAGTCCTCATAAAAGTCACCAACATCAGCCTCTGGTTTAAAGACCCTTATCTCTTGGTAAGACTTAACAATGTTGGGCAAGCCCTGCTTGCTTGTCTCCTCTCTTGGCCCTCTTGGACTCTGCTCCCTAAAGAATGCCCAGCACTCAGCTGGCACATGTGCACATAGTGGCCACTGATAAATGTGTGTTGCATGACTTAACAACCAGCACATGAATGCAGGCTACAGGGTCAATTTCACCATTGATTTCTTTGGCCTTCAGTCTTCTAGATGGACACTTCACTTAAGAAACAGCTGAAGTCTTGAATTCCTTCTAAGGCAGTTAATGTCACCTGAGATTCCTGGGAAGAGACTACATAAACCCACATTAGTCTTTTAAGAATACTCTACTAGTATATTTAGAAAGTCCTAGAAACAGAGGGAAGCCCTTAAGTTTACATTATGTAGCTTTCAAAGCTGTTGTACTTGGTCAGAAATAGGAAACAAATGGTGAGGCTCATTTCCATGAAGGCTCAGATTACACTATTTTGTAAAGTTTAAAATTTGCCCATCATTATCCATAAATTACAGCTATACATTATAATTATATAACTACATTTCTTGTTAAACATCTAAATTATGTCACTTCATCAATTTACAGGAATTATGTGATTAGGTGTAATTATTCTAAGTAGCTGAACACAAAAAAATCTTACATGCAGGAAGTGTTGCATACAGTATGTTAATTTTTTTGTTCTCTGTCTCTTTATTTCCTGTCTTTGGTCTCTATCACAAGGTGATGAAGGCTGGCTCAGTTTAAATGGAATAAGGGAATTTCCAGCTTTCAGGTGACCTCAGCTCAGGGGCCAGCTTCATCCACTCTCTCTTTATAGTAAGCACATTTCCTGGCAACTAGTACAGTTAAAGTCCCTGAAGCTTATAATTAGTAAGATCAACTGCGATGATTCTGACTCTGATACTTTGTACTGCTAGAGGGTCCAGCAAATTTATGTAAGACTGAGAGTTGGAAGTTTATCTTCAGATTTCTCTGCTTTGGACACTTGCCAGACTGTTGTCTATTCCCCTTTCAGTGAAGAGGAAGTACTGTGCAGTGGTTAAGCACATTAAAGGCAGGTGTCTGGTTAAATTAATTATTTCCTAAAATGCGTGACACTGAACAGTCTTTCAACTTCTTGACTACTTTGTTTCTCCATCTATAAAATATGGATGATGATAAGGAACAATAACTGGGGGTAATAATAGCACCTCCTATTGTAGAGCTGAGCACATAGTAAGTACATACTACTTATTCAAGTCTCAGATTGAATATCCCTTCCCCTGATCAACACATTCCACTCTTCCCGCAGTTTGCAAATGAGTAGTATGTGCTTATTAGTTTAATACTAGTGGCTCGGTGCATGAAATTCATGCACCTTAAAAGGGAATTAATTAGAGGAAATATTGTAATATTGCTATTTGCCCTTTCTCTATAATAGAAGTGTGAGAGATGAAAGGAAATTAGTAAAATGTATATGAAAATAATACATTTATTAATAAATAAACAGAAACAAAAGGATATAACAAAAACAGAGGCATGATATAAAAACAACAAAAACATAATATTAACACAAAAACATGATATGAAAACAACAGTGATGCAAACAATGACTGATAAAGGGATAAACTTATTCTAATATCTCCCTGTACACCACATTAAGAGTGAAAACACTTTCAGAGTGCTTGACTAATTTCCCTTGTGATGAAGTATTTAGAACTTTAACTTTAATGTCACATGTTCTTTGAACTCGAGAGAAAGCAACATATAACTGACCATGTGCAAAAACAGGTTCATGTAGGAATATTCCTACTCTGTCTAGAGTTTGTCTTTGTTATTTATTAATAGTCATCGTAAGTGCTGACATCACGGGAAACTGTCGTCAAATCAATTTAAATGGGAGGCCAGTGTCAGATGGGGACAAATCAATTCTGGGAATCAGAACAACCTCTCCCTTTGCAGATCCTGTTAATACTTCAGTTTTGATAATGTTATGTCATAATCTTTTGATAATAAATCTGGTACTATTACAAAGACCCCATTTACGATTAAGATTTCTCAATAGCATGATGATTGCACCCACTTTCAATTTTAATTTTTGACATGGCATTCCCCGAAGGAGTAATACTATTAAGAAATTTGATGGGGAGGAACCCTTCACGTCTTCTGCCCTCCCCCCTCCCATTCCCAGTCCCCCACTCCCTTCCTGGAAAAAAAAAGAATTTGATGGGAAAATTTTCCTTTTCAGCATCATCTGTTGAATCAATGGAATCACCACTAAAATATGTGTGAAAATCTCCATCGAGTATATCCAAAATTTCTTCATTTAATTTTTGAATGTGCTCATTTTTTGGACAAAGAATTGCATGTTTATATATCTCCACTGATAAAAGACAAAGATGCTAATTGACTGTACCTTCACTGTGCCCACCAGCCAATCAGAAGAGTATACAAATTAACCCAACAAAGATGCGGTTAATTTGCATACACAGGCACCCAGCGAAGACTGAAGACAGTGTAGAAGGAAGCCACGCACTGCAGAAGGGAGCCAAGCAGCAGAGAAGGGAACGTATCGGAGGTATCAGAGATGTGAGTGGAGCTGAGGCAGCGGACACGGGAGGGAGCAAAGCAAAGGACACAGGAGGGAGCCGAGGCGGCAGAGAAGGGAGGGAGCCAAGGCAGTGGAGAAGGGAGCGAAGCCCGCCTCGGTGGACTTCGCTCCCTTCTCTGCTTCGCTTGGGTCTCAGGAAGCCCTATTCTTGCAGGAATAGGCCAGAGGAAGCCCTATTCTTTCAGGAATCTTCCTGCAATGGGCCTCTAGTATTTTTAATGTTATCTATAGATATACTATTTCCAAAGGTAGCTTCAATCATAGATCCATTACAAATCATTTCACAGGGGATTTCAATAATATCCATTCCTAAATGAAAACTGCTATCAAGTTTGCCATCTCCAAGTTTTACTAACCATCCACTATAAGCAGAATCCTCTGATTTCATATTTGTTGTAAGAGACAACTTTCTGAAACATCCCCAAACACTACAGTACTATAAACTCATTTGTACTATGGCCGATCGCATAGCATGCAGTACAATACTGAGACATTGTCAAAAATCCCCACCAAGAAGGAGAACTTTCCCACAAAATACAACATTCAAGTTCATAATTTCTCTTAGTAATCTGTCTATGGTGTTTATAGCATGACTGGATGCCATGGTGCATTCATCAATAATGAGAAGTTGGGCCTTTTTAATCATTTTAGGAACTTCACTGTTTATATCAAGTCTAGAAATTAAAGTTTCATTTAATGGAATTGGTAATTTATATTGGGAATGAAAGGTTCTTCCACTGAGAAGTAAATTTGCAGCAATTTGTTTGGACGCTGTGGGTAAAACAGTACCACCACGACCTCTAATATAATGTCTTAAAACTTTATAAAGATATGCCTCCACGCTCTGAGGGCAGGTTCCTGCCTCAAACCTCGCCCTTACCAGAAACAGCTAGGGGAGGGTGCAGCCGTTGCCAAGGTGACCTCTGCAGGACTGACTTCCTTCCCGTTAGTTGAGCCTCTGATGTGACGGGGGTTACACCCAGGGTTTTTATATAAATATATAGCTCTCTTTTATGAAAGAAAACAGGGATCGTACTTGCTTTGTACTAGACCACTGCTAGCACATAGAGAACTTAGAATAGATTGATGAATAAAAGATGAATGATACAAACCTCCTTTCTTTTCTGTACTTTTCTCTTTGCCTTTACCCACAAGCAGAGTCAATGTGTTTTTAATGTTACCTGATAAACTCATTCATACTAAAGTCCTAAAGACTCTCTCCAGGATCTTAAGAGAGACATTATGGAAAATAACTTTTCAAAAGTGTTTGCAATCTATTATGAAAGTGATAAATTCTATTACTATCATTTGCACATTAAAAGATAATACATTGTGTTGCAATCGATGGAAACAGAAAATCAGTAGTCTCCATGACCTGCCCAAGGGTCAGAGACAGAGTTTTCTGGGATCTCAGAGCTCCCACAAAGCAACCTCCTAAACTTCTGCCAGGTGTGAGGCTATTATGCCTGAGAACCGGCTTGCCCTAACCACAGGAACTTGTTCTGTTGCTGCAAACATCCACTTCACTTTCTCCCACAGGCACCGCTGCAGCGTGTCTCATTCTGCCCTCCTCCCCCACAGCTGGCTCTAATTTTAGTGTGGTTTAAACTACCTGTTCTGACTTTGGCGATTTCAACCCATGTCCACTGTTTTTGTTCCTCACTCATCCAGAAAGAAATTAAATACAGGCAGGTCTTGCTTTTCAGCACTTAGATAACCCCAAGGAGACTAAAATATTGCTTGATTTTTTTTTTACCTTACAAAAGGTTTATTTTTTCAAGAGGACTCATAGTAGTAATTACTTAATACCTCCACCTGTGTTTTTAAATGCTATTTAAATAATACATGTTTAATTTATAAAAAAAGTTTGGAATAACACCTTCAAATCCCTATGAAGTCATATCATAACATCCAGAGAAGTGAGCTTTCACAACTCTCAATAGTGTGGGGAAATGAGGAAATCTTGTTTTATGTACGTGTCACCCAAATTAACACACCTTCAACCAACCAACAAGTCAATGTAAAGACACAGGAGATCCACAAATCTCAATTCAGGAAGATACTGTCTTTTTTTTTTCTTTCTCTGCTTTAAAAGACAGCAAGCTGTAGAAAATCTGTAAATCCTTAGGCACATAGAAATCTAAATTCCCCATGCAGAAAGAGTATAATATGAGAAAACCAATAAGTTCCATGTGTGAAATCCCTTTGGCCCACTTACTCAAGCAATTCCCTCACACATTTTCAGAGAAGTCAGCTCATAGCACTTACTGACCACCAAACTTCTAGTCTGAGTATAATTCTCAATATATTCCAATACAGAGAAAACCCCAGGATATGGCAACCAAAATCTACAGAGAAAAAGAAATATAACCAGACATGGCTTCTTCCCTTTCCTGACTCTCCCTGCTCTGACGTCATATAATGCTCAGAAAGGGAGTGCCTATAATTCTTCCCTTTGATTTCACAAGTACCAGGAGAACACGCCTATTTTCCATTTGCTACCTTGTTGTGCCATCTGTGGGTCAGTGAGCAAATTTCTCAGAAAAGTTCTTATTAAACTGTTAGATTTTGTTTAACCAATAAGTGACTATTTTCAAAATCCCATACTTCTTGCAAATTTTAAAGAGGGCTTTTTTATCTTTGGTGGTGGGATCTTAAATCAATGTGTGGAGTGACCAGGAGGTCTATTTCTAATAGTATGCCATTGTAGAAAGGCCATTGTAATATACAAAAATTATGCTATTTATATTCCTTACATTTGTTCAGGTGAAATTAAAATCTTACCAAAAATAACTCACTAAATTGGTAATTATACAAAGTTTTGTATGTTGTTGCTAAATTGGAACATTAGATAAAAATACAGGCAAAATATAAATTAAAAATACAAGAGGAAATTTTCAACACTGATAGAATGGGGAGAAGATCCTGCCATGCTTAGTTTTATGAGCACGTGAAAGCTCATATTCTATATTTTTCATATTTACATTTAAGATGAGGAAAATATTTTTAAAATCCTATTCATAGGTTAAATTGCATCTTTGAATAGTAATTAACTTTTATGAGGTATTTTTCATAAATTGTTTCATTTTCTCTATGTAACAGTCCTAAACATGAGTAAGACAATTAGAATATAACTGATATATTTTTTTCTGATATGGAAACAGAAACTTGATGGGCTCAATAAAATGGCAACCTTGGGATTTATATCCAAGTCTTTCCAATGTACTATAATAATTACTTCTTATCTTCTTTATTCCTTAACAGAGTATTATGATTTATATTAAATAAAAATAAATATTTAATCAACTTGCAACATATGTCTTCTGGAAATGTATTTGAATATCTATTTCCAAGAAGATATAATTTGAAGTTTCAAATGAATATAAGCCAATGTATATTTAAAGAATTGAGAGACATATAAAAGTAATTAAGGTATCTATTCTGTAAATATATTCCATTTATCCAGTAGATAGAAAATGATGCATGAGAGAAACTAAGTAGATAAGGAAAGTTAGGTTATTCATATTAAATATAAATCTGGCTTAGGGAATTTTGAATTCATAGAAAGTTACAGAACACCAAAATACAAATGCACATATAAAACATATATATGTTGAGGAATATGGGGTGTAAGGGGTAATGCATAAACACTGAGGACTGAGAAAGTACAACAGGGAAAATTAATGACTTTTCAGGTTTTTATGAACTGAATGCTTGTGTTCCCTCCAAATTTATATGTTGAACCAAAACCCTCAATGGCTGTATTTGGAGATGGAGCCTCTAAGGAAGTAATTAAGGTGAAATGAGGTCAGATGGGAGGGGCCCTCATCAAGTGGGGTTAGTGTCCTTATATAAAGTAATAGCAGAGAGCTTGCTTTCTGTCTGCCTCCTGCTTGTACTCAAAGAGGAGGTTATGTAAGCATACAGCAAGAGTGTGAGCATCTGCAAGTCAAAAAGAGACCTATTGTCAGAAATCAAATTTGCTAGCACTTTGATCTTGGACCTCCCAGCCCCCAGAACTATAAGAAAAATAAATATTTGTTGATTAAGCCATCTAGTCAGTGGTATTTTGTTATAGCAGTTTGAATTGACTAAAGCAGAAGCTGAAATTATGATTAAAACTAAGGTTTATTTTTTTAACAGACAGATAAATCCTAACTCCTTCATTAAAAAAAAAATCAGACAACTGTCCAATATTTGTAACTAGCAAGAAACAAAGCCTCTGATGTCTGTTTCAATTTGCTTCAAGCCTAAAGTATTGCATTTCATTGTTAAAATATGAAAAGTTTTTGCTCCTATATGTAAGCTGTGTGTATCTTAACTGGGTCCCCTGACTACACTTTATTCTTTTATTTTATCTTGCTTCTGACCCAGAATATATGTAGCAGATGATCTGTGGATTATTATCTCTTTTACAACACTTAGAAGACTGTCTTATTAATTCTGAACAGCTTAACAAGAAGGGAGAAACACATCACAAATATTTCTGTTGTCATATTTTACAAGCGTGATTAGTCAGGGGAGCTATATCATTGTGTAGTCTACAGATACACACAGAATGACTACAATTCTACAGAGAAAAATAAATATATTGTGAAATATTGAGCCACTGAAATTCTTCCATTTCCCTAAAATTATGGCTTTGTATTTGATCTTCAGTATTTACAATAGGGTAGCTTCTAGTTTAATTGACAAAAATCTTCTGAAATGAATTTCTTAAGGGCAATTTATTCCAGACCCTGAATCTTCCTTGGCTATAAAGCCAAGAGGGACCATAGTCTTCAAATTATATTTTAGTTCAATAAAAGCTCCCAAATGCAAAATTCAGCATTCTGGTCCACTATATGCATTTAAATCATTCTTTGGGAAACTTAAAATCTATAAACCAATCAACTAATTATCCTTATCTATTTATGTTATTTTCTCTTCTGCATCACTTCCATCTGTGGGTTTAATTGGCTTTTTATCTCATATTGACTATTTAATAGGACCATCATTCTTATTTTTATTTAGTAATTATATAATACTACAGGCCTGGTGCACGAAATTCATGCACGGGGGTCGGGGGTGTCCCTCAGCCTGGCCTGCTCCCTCTCCAGTCCAGGACCCCTGCAGGATTGGGCCTAAACAGGCAGTTGAACATCCCTCTGCAATCCGGGACCACTGGCCCATAACCACTTGCCTGTCTGCCTGCCTGATGGCCCCTAACCACCTCTGCCTGTTGCCCTGATGCCCCTAACTGCTCCCCTGCTGGTCTGATTTCCCCTAACCACCCCTGCATGCCGGCCTGATAGCCCCCTAACTGCTCCCCTGCCAGCCTGATCGCTCCTAACTGCCCTCCCCTCCTGACCTGATTGCCCCTAAAACTGCTCCCTTGCAGGTATGATCGCCCCTAACTGCTCTCCCCCTAACTGCTCTCCCCTGCCAGCCTAATTGCCCCTAACCACCTCTGCCTCAGCCCCTGCCATTGTGGCTTTGTCTGGAAGAACTTCTGGAAGATGTCTGGTCTAATTAGCATATTACCCTTTTATTAGTATAGACATTTATTATAAGCAAAAGTAAGTCTCAGTTAACTATTGAAGAACTACATAGAACATTAATGGAAATAAAAGGGCTTTTAAAAAGCCCTTTAAATGGAACAAATGAAAAAGTATCAGTAATCGAGACTCAGGTAAAATTCCGAATTGTTCTTTCATTGCATAGAGGCTGATGTTTCAGCTGAACTTAGCAATTCCAATAATAGATTCTCATATGTTAGTTTCTTGTGAAATACATAAACGAGTATCTTAATTGTTTTTGTTTGAATATAATTCATTTTTTAAATACTCTGCTTATTGGAAATCATATAAAAACTACACAGTCTGCCCTGGCCAGTGTTGCTCAGTGGTTAGAGTATTGGCCCTTACACTGAAGAGGCACCGGTTTGATTCCCAGTCAATGGAGGGTGGGTATCTGGGTTGTGGGTTTGCTCCTTATGCCCGGTTGGGGTGGATGTGGGATGCAACCAATCAATGTGTTTCTCTCACATCTATGTTTCTCTCTCTCTCATTCCCCCTCTCCCTCCCTTCCAGTATCTCTGAAAAAACAATGGAAAAAGTATCCTCAAGTGAGGATTAATAAGAAAAAAACCCACCCCCTCACACACAAAAACCCCAACCCCCCTCCAAAACAAAAGAACTACACAGTCCTTCTTACTTCCCATTCCTCTGCATTGCATGTGATACTTGTACACCTAGCTAATAAGGAATGGTTAACAGAGGCCAGCATTATGACTAGGCACTCATGATGCTTGTCTTCAGAAGTTTTCTGCCTTAAGCTTGTTCTTTCATGTGTTTTATGGATGCTCAAAGTTCCATAATTTAAATGCACTCATTCGCTCTAAGTTAAAATGAAAATATGTGATGTATAGTATTTTAAACCTAGTAAGAATTAAATTTAATAGTTCCTTTTTAAACTTATGTTTAATTGAAGAGAGCACTGGGATGGATGAAGAGGTTATCTCCAATGAAATCAAGGACAGGTGACCAAGATCTAAGATAATCTTTGCCTATTACTCCCATCTTAAATTATCTAATGGCAGAAACACCTACAAGCAACAACAGCACTGTTTGAGGGAAATAAAAATATATAATTAGATCATTAAGCAAAATACATTACAGAGCTCTAGAATGCTAAGATAATTAAGAAGTCAGCCTCCTGAGAAAGGCATGTTTTTCAACCAACTACATAGAATTGATGTCTGCTTATTGTATTTGTGGCCTTTTATAAATATATTCTTTTCATCTTTATGTGGTGACAGCCATAATTTAATAAGAAGAGGAAAAATACACACCTTTTTCAAATAAATGTCAAACCATGTTTAAAGATGTTATTTAATCTGTTGCCAGGGTATTAAAAAGTTCATTATTCTGACACCTAAAGTGTTCTGGCAGAAATTAAAAATTTAACAGCCTTTTCTCCAGTAATTTATTGTTGGAATATAGTGTTGTACAAATAATCCAACCCTGCCAAATATCTTTGAGGAACAGCAATGGTATTTAGATAGTGTTTCTACTTAAACAATTATTCTAATGCAAAATGATGTTTAGTAGTAGTTGGGGACCTAACTGAGCAATGAGCAGAAAAACCATTGCAGAACCACTTTCCATTAATCTAACTGCACCTCCTTTATTTTAAAGTATTACCACCTACTTTACTTCTAACCAATTTATTAGATGTAGTTTCTGCCCAACACACACACTTGTCTTCCTTATTATACTAATTCCATATATTATTTTGACCCTAGTTTCACTTAGTAATTCATCAGAATTTGCACTGATGAAGAAAGGCGGACATTAAGAACAGCTTAGCACTGTTCTCTTGATAATGTGCAGTATGTCTCTCTTCAGAGCCCACCAGCATATGTTTTGTGTGTTCCAGCAACCTTTGCTATTCTCTTAATTTCCCATTGAGTGATGGGTTCTTGCTAGCACATAAGGGAAGGTAAGTCTGAACAACATTTAGAAAATTTAAGATTTTCCTGGCCAGTGTTGCTCAGTGGTTGAGCATCAACCCATGAACCAGGGGATTGTGGTTTGATTACTGGTCAGGGTACATTCCGGGTTTGTGGTGGGCTTGATCCCCAGTATGAGGCTTGTAGGAGGCAGCGATGGGTGATTTTCTCTCATCTTTGGCTGTGTTCCATGCTGATGCCCCTAGCAGGCTTGCTGTCCTAGCAGCGCTTTCTACTCAGCACTCATACCACCTCCATTCCACCCCATCAAACCTACTGTTTCTGTGCTTTAATACTCAAGATGTTGCTCTGTGTTAATCTTAAAATATAAATTCACTTTATGAGGTGAGGAATCCAGGACTACTTCTGAGGATATATTTGCTATTCTCATTTGCACAAGAGTGTTCCAAAGTTTATTCTAAAACACTTATTAATAAGGCATTTTATCCAACTATTCTAATCTCTTTCTCTGTAGAATTATAGTATTTACAGAAGTTAGTCAGATGCTATCTTTGGAGAGCTCTTCTATTATTCTCCTATTTTTAATTGGATACATTAAGTTTTTATTTTTATGTCTTTATATTTCATATGCTCAGAGGAGAAGTAAGCATTTTTCAGAGATGACTATTTGTAATAGGCATTTGCATCTTCCACACAAAGTACCATGACTATTGGTGCATAATATAAAGAAGAGAGCATGGAGCGGGAATGCCTGACCTCTAGTTCCAGCTCTGTCTCTTCTTGTACAACTTGAACCCTGAGCTTCCGTGTCCTCATCTACAAAGTGAATTTAATAATGCCTCCCTGCCTACCTCCCTACCAAATGATGAGAACAAAAGAATCCCAAATGTTTCTCATGTGCTTTGAAGACATTATATCCACATAAAAATAATTAATATAGAGGATTCCCACAAATAATTTAAATTTAGAAGGCCAGTCCCTGATGAACTCTCTTCATATGTTTTCTATAGATTATTTCTACACCATGCACATACAAGTACTTCGCAACTCATGTACCATCAGAACAGCATCAACTCTTAAAAAATAGAACTGGACAGGACTTTATATAATCTAAGCCAACCCTTTATAGATGGGAAAATTAATGTATGAAAAGAGTAAAAATTTCTTTCAAGACAAGACACTGATTAATGACTGTTATTGCTCTCAATTACCTTCTCACATTCTCTCTTGATAGAATAACACATCTACATTTTTGCCATGGCTTCATGGAAAACCCTTGAGCTTGGCCATGTGGCTTTCTTTTGCTGATGGGATATTAGTAGACATGACATAAGCAGAGAATTAAAAAGTGAATCTAAGGTTTGAGATATTTGCTGCTGTAATATCTCTGAGCCCAGTGTGTCCCAGGTTGGCATTGTCCCTTGGAATCAGACCCAGCAAGAAAGGATGTGGAGTAGATCTGACCCTATCCACTGTCTGCTACCAAACCTAGAGGGTATTTCAATTAATACTTACCTTTAATTGTTATTTACAATGTAATCTAAAAATCTCAATGCTATATTTCTGGAGCCTATTATGATAATTCAGACTTGTAGACTCAATAATATGACTGAGAACAACACGATGTCTTCTAAGCTAACAATATAAAATGAAGCTATGCTTGTATTAATATTTATTAAATATCTAACACACTCATAGAAATCAAGACCAATGATATGTGCATTATATCATAGGTTTTCAAAGTATCGTCCCAGACCAGCAACATCAGTATGACCTCAATCTTACTATAAATATAAAATCTTGATGCCCACATCAGGCCGAGTGAGTTCAGAAACCTTAGGGGTGGGCCCAGTAATATGGTTTTACAAGTCTACATGTGTTTCTGATGTATGCTCAAGTTTAAGAAACAATGGTTATGCAATCATTTACTTAATCATTACTTTACTAAAACAAAATGATGTGAACATCTGTTCCATTATAAATCATGACCAGTACCAAAATAGTTTCTCAACTCCCTTTATGTCCTCTAGATCCTGTTCCCATTTTTCAATCGCATCCTGTTACCTCCATTTATCATGTGATCTATATTCATTGAGAACAAAGAGGAGTCCCTTTCCTTACAGGTCTTTCATTCAGTGTATTGCTTTCTCTGTACCTACCTTTCATTCCTTTCAACTATAGGAAAGGATTGCCATATATCTTTCTAAGGCTACATTCTTCCCAAGTATATACAATCTATAAGAGTTGTTCATATGGTTCATATGGTTCATATTTCTTTCCCTTCTTCTATCCCTTCTTATTTTTAAGTGTATAATATAAAAATTATGGTGAAATCTGCTATTATTCCACTATTAAGTGATTAGCACTCATTGCTTCAATATTTTACCATATGGTCAAAATTCCTTTCTATTTAATGTCTATCCTTATCACTTTCATGGAATTTTATAAAATATCATGAGGTTCTTGGAAAATTTTTTAGCAATTTGCAGTTTGCATTTTGTTAAGCTTTCCTCAAGCAATTTTATCTCTTTGAAATTGTCCTCACATAATCTAGCATAATCTAACATATTGTGTGACTTGCAGCGTGAGTCCATTGATGGCCCAAAGAATGGCCTCCTTGTATCCTGTCCTATGCTATGTGAGTTTGTAGCTTTTTTCTATCAACAGGTGAAGTCTATTATCCCCCCTTAAATCTGGGCTGGCCTTTGACTCTCCCATTGGCCAATAAAATCCAACAGTGTGCCAGTTGAGAGTGAAGGCCTTAAGAGGTCTTTAGTACTTCTGCTCCTTCTCTCTTGAAATGCTGTCCCTACCATGATAGCAAGCCCAAAATAGCCTGCCTGAGAAAGGGGCCATATGGAATGGAGTCAAATTATCTAGCTGAGCCCTCACTAGACTAGCCAGTCTTCAGTTGACTTTTCAGTTGATGTAGATGCATGAGTGAGCCCAGCTGAGTTCCAGTAAGTGTGACCTAGATCAGTAGAGACACCCAGGAGACTCCAGACTTTTGTGACATAATACGTTTTTATTGTTGTAAGCCATACATTTGGGGGTTATTTGTGATGCAACAATAATTAACTGATATAACAATAAAACATTTTTCAATAGCATAATTCTTGGTTCTAGTTGTTACTATCATTGTTTCTCTCCCCTTGTTAACCCTGCCAGCATATCCTACAGGAGCCATTTCTATATATCAACTTTAGCTCTAGTATTCCCTAATCTCTGACCATATGGGATGGAATTGCATTTAAATCATAATGAGGGTTGCCCTAACCGGTTTGGCTCAGTGGATAGAGCGTCCGCCTGCAGACTGAAGGGTCCCAGGTTCTATTCTGGTCAAGGGCATGTACCTTGGTTGTGGGCACATCCCCAGTAGGGAGTGTGCAGGAGGCAGCTGATCGATGCACTCATCAATGTTTCTAACTTTCTATTCGTCTCCCCTCCTCCCTGTAGAAAATCAATAAAATATATTTAAAAAATTTAAAAAAATCATAATGAGGGTCAATAACAGGACAAAATGCAAAATTGTGTAGCATCAAATCATTATTTAAGTCTTTTTTGCCTACAATGTACAGAACTCATGGTTTTATACATTATATACATATATAATTTGAAATCTATATTTTAACATGTATGCATAAATACATAATTATATTCATAGCACATCATCAAGAGTACATTTGACAAATGTAATTTTGTACATCTCCTCAAATTTAATGTGTTAATATGGAACTCACCTTTTCTCCATATGACCTACTAGTAGTTCCTTCTATCCCTACAGCCATGTTTTTCTAGTGCTTCACAATCATTTTTAATCTTTAGTTCATCTGTTATGTTTTCTTTAGATATCTTTAATATCCATTTCTACTCCCACCAGTTTGTTCCAACTCTTACCACATCACAGGTGAATTACTGAACCATTCATCAGACATGAAGGTAGAGCTTGATCATCAAACCAGATCTGACATAAAGTTGAAGAAATAGGCAGCATTTTGAATGATATGATCAGGATGCTATACCCTATCCTGTGTCCATCAACATTGAAATGTTGGAGTAATGGATGGGAACTATCAAAATAAACTTTACCAGGAATATATCTGAAAAGCAGTGTACTAAATTCCAATAACCCTACTGTACAATTGAGAATTGAAAACATCTGATAAGAATAAATAACTAGAGGTAGAAATTGTGATAAAGGTATACCTAAGAAAAAAAATCAATGGACTCATTTGGCTAAGAAAGATTTGTCTATGGAAGTATTTGAAACATAAATTTTGAAATATGTGGTATGACCAGATTTTCAAAGGTTTTGAATGCAGGGCTAAAGATGTTGGACAGAGTTATAACAGGTGCTATTAAGTAAACAAGTTTCTTTTGAAGTAATTTGATAGTATCTAACACAGACTTAAGGTATAAGGAAGGATTTAATGTTTCATATGGTAGATATATGAAAACTTAAGTTAAAAAGGCTGGTACTTTCCCAACATTTTCTATCAGACATGTGACCATTGCAACAAGTTTCTCCACAGTCTCAATTTACATTCTTAAGTTTCTTGGTCAATAACTTGTCTTTCTTAATATACAATGTCTGTTTTCCTAAAACAATAATATCTAATTTCTGTTTTATCTCATTATATAACCTCTAGTCTCAATTCCTTGTAATCAACTAACTCTTAGCTGATAAGGTGTATAGGTGCTCACATATATATTTAGATGCTGGCATTTTTCAGTGGCCCTTGGTATTCAGCTGTTTTCTCTTACACAGAATCAATCTCCTAAGAAAGAGGAAGGAGAAACAGCTCTATGAAGTATTCATGTAACATTAGACACCAAGGACAATTGAAAGAGCTGATGCTAATAAACTATGGAATATGTAGTTCACATTTTAAAAGAGGAGTCCTCAATAAGCTGTAGGGGAGAAAAGGATTACCTATTAGCATTCAAAAAGAGCTTTCTATTATACAAACCTTTATGTGTAGGTTAATTGCCTGCCAAGATTTCCTTTTAAATCAAAGTTAAAGTAGGCAAGCTCAATGCCACACAATGAAATGTCATTATTTTTTAGTATCTCGAATGCTACATATATGGCTTTTATACTGATTTTACCCCACAGGGGAGTTGTAAGTTTGTTTGTTTGTTTATTTATTCATTCATTCATTCATTTATTTATATTTTATCATTGAAAGGTTGGTAATACAGTGAGAAAAAAATTCATTGATTTACTGCGTTTAAAAATGTGAGAATAAATGACTTTATCAACATTTCTTTTCCGAATTGAAATATAACAAGTGGCTTTGAACTGTTAAAAACTAAGTAAAAAAAGAGCTTGTAAGCTCAGTTTTATTGTGATTACTAATTTAAGGATGGTATATTATAAACATGACATGACAGTCTCATCTCTTTGTTCCTTTAAGTTCTGCTTTTCTTTAGGAGTTGGAATGAAGCCACATTTTTTGCTCTTCTCTTCCTTGGCCAAACATTTTCTGAAAGGAAACCTTTTTTAGTCGATTAACCTACAGCAAATCTGTATAAAAATTGTAACCACCACAGCTTCCATGCTCCTTTCACAACCCATGTATTCAGTTAACCCAGTCTCACTCTGCTTTCACCCCAGTAATTCCCCCTTCTTTCATTTGTTAAGTTTCATTAAATAAGTTGCCAGTACAGAGACTAGGCCAGTCACTTAGCTATCCTTTCAACTGTATCACTATTTTTTGTGATTTACAATGTAGAAGCTTAGTAGTCAGTCTTTTTTTTCTAAAGATTAGACAATATACCAAAGTAATAGTTTGTGCCTTATTTATTTAGCTCGTTTTTTTTTTAAATTTTCACAACTATTCACAGTTTAGAGATAACCACTTTTTTTCATAATAGATGGGCTAGAACATATGCAATTCATCAAAACATCCATTTTAAAACAAGCTATTGAGAGCAATCAACTAATATCCAAAAGAAAATATTGGTGGGTTTGCTTAAAATTTATTAATATTCCAGAGTTATAAAAATATTATACTTTTATTATTTTGATTTTAAACTTAATACTATTTCTATAACCCATGATCAGTTTGCATGTGTTACCCTTCAGCTTTGCCACATTTTGTCTTCTAAGTTAAAAATGATACTTTTAAAAAAATCAGCATTCAAGTCGAAAACACAATCATCAAAATTATTTCTGAAATATTATGTCTTAAAATACATAGGAAAAACAAACATAGCATGTATATCAAACCAAATATGAACAGCCATGAAGGCAATATATAAATAATCATTCATCTGCTAGATGATCATGTTATGGAAACAAACACAATTACATAAAAATTGGAAATAAATAAGAAATTAAAAGAGAGTATGTAAATTTGAGAAAATCCAATTCTTCACTAAATAGGGAAGATTTTTAAAATTACTGTATCATGAGATAAATGAGTTTATCACTGAACAATAAAATTGAGTTTGATTTTATTCACTTATTTTTATTTTTCAATTACAGTTGCTATATAATATTATATTAGATTTAAGTCTACAGCATAGTGGTTAGATAATCATTACTTTACAAAGTAACCCTCTCCCCTGATAGTCTAGCACTATAAATCCTATATAATAAAAGGTTGATATGCAAATAGACTGAACGATGGAACAATTAGAACAACCAAACAACTGGTCGCTATGATGTGTGCTGACCACCAGTGGGCATGTGCGGAACATGGTGGGTGTTGACCGCGGATGGATAGTGGAGCGGGTGAGTGGGGGTGCCAGACCAAGGCAGGGCACCAGTTGCTGCCATCAGGACGAGCCTCTGGTGGTTACTGAAAATTCTTTGCTCCTGCGCTGTGGTCCTGCCTGGTGCTCGCACCTGCTGCTGGCACTGGCCCTGTTTGCTCCCTCAGTCAGAGCCAGAGCTGTTGCTCACACCTGCTGCCTGTGCCCGGTGCCAGTTTCGATCACTCAGCGCCATCAGCAGATGCGAGAGCCGGCTGCCGGCCCTGATTGCCCCTGAGGGCTTCTCCACCTTCCTCCGATCCTGAGGAGTGATTGGGGCAGCAGCCACCACTTGCACCACTGACGTTGCTGAACCAGCTCCCACCTGCTGCTGGCACCAGCCTAAATCTCTCAGCGCTGTCAGTGGGTGCGAGCTGGGCTGGCATCATCAGCAAGTGGGAGTGGTGGCAGCGGGATCCGAGCTGCTGGAAGATAGAGAACTGAGGGCCACAGCGGGAGGGGCCGGGCGGGGCTGCGGGGCTGTGGAGGATAGGCCAAGACCCGCCACTATGCCTACTGCAGCATCATGACCCACAGTTCTTTCTATGGTGCATGAATTCTTGCACTGGGCCCCTAGTATTTATTATAATATTGACTATATTCCCTACGCTGTACTTTACATCCCCATGACTATTTTGTAATTGCCAATTTGTGCTTTTAAATTATTTCACCATTTTCAACCCCCCAAGTTCCCCTCCCATGTGAAAACCTTCAAAATGTTCTCTGTACTTGTGAGTTTGTTTCTGTTTTGTTTATTAGTTTATTTTGTTTTTTAGATTCCACATGTAAGTTAAAATATATGATATTTGTTTTGAGTTATATTTTAAACTAGAAGCCCAGTGCATGATGCGGGGGGGTGCATGAAATTTCGTGCAAGGAGCCTCTTGCAGTCTGGGACCCCTTGTTCCTTACCACCCGCCTGCAGCGGAGGCGGGAGAGGCTCCTGCCCCTGACACTGCACTCACCAGCCGTGAGCCCAGCTTCTGACTGAATGGCTCTCCCCCTGTGGGACCACACTGAACACCAGAGGGCAGCTCCTACATTGAGCGTCTGCCCCCTGGTGGTCAGTGCACATCATAGTGACCAGTCATTCTGCCATTCAGTCAATTTGCATACAGGGTTTTATTATATAGGATGCTTCCTTTTTTTTGTTGATCCTCACTTGAGGATATTTTTTCCATTGCTTTTCAGAGAAAGTGAAAGGAAGGATGGGAGTGGGGGAGAGAGAAAGAAGCATCAGTGTGAGAGAGACACATCAAATGGTTGTCTACTGCACCAGTGGAGGGAAACCGCAACCCAGACGCCTGCCCTTGACTGGGGATCAAACCCATGACCCTTCTGTGTGCGCAGGCCAATGCTCTACCTACTGAATATACTGGCCAGGGCTGCATGCTTCCTTTTAATGCTTGCTTGCCTAATGACTTTTAGCAAGTCAAATATGATGTTAAGACATAAATCTTACATTAAACTATATTTATGTTTTGGTTATGGAACATTAAACACAATTATTTTAAGTATCTATGGGTATATTCATGATTGCATGAAAGTAAGCACTAGAATCTATTAAATTAAGAATAAGATAGTCTCATAATATTCCTACTTAAGAAGAGAAGACATGCCCTGGCTGGTTTGGCTCAGTGGATAGAGCATCGGCCTGCAGACTCAAAGGTCCCGGGTTCAATTCTGGTTAGGGGCATGTGCCTGGTTGTGGGTATATCTCCAGTGGGGGGTGTGCAGGAGGCAGCTGATCGATGTCTCTCTCTCATCGATGTTTCTAACTCTCTATCCCTCTCCCTTCCTCTCTGTAAAAAAACAATAAAATATATTTAAAAAAAAGAAGAGAAGACATGAGGCTCAGTCTCATGTTACTTAGGAAACTGTCCAATATGTAAAGTTCTGTACATTCTCCTGCTTTTTACATAGGGACAGTGAAACAGAAAGTGCTGTATGAAATATCACTGACAGAATATTTTCATTTTGATGATCCTGAAAGATTTACAATAATGCTGTTCTGAAAACTAAAGTTAGCTACTGTAAAATGAAGTGTGCCACAAAAAGTTTTGCTTGTCTCTAGTTATATATTCAGAAAGACTCATTCCTACTATCATTGAGAATAATTTTTACTCTTTAGGACTTTGAACATTTGTGTTTCTTAAATTTTGGATCTTGAAGGTGAGTTGGAATTAAAAAGAAAAAGAAACCCAATGCTTACTTCGCCAATATTAGATGGTTTCAATTATTTTAAAGCTTTCTGTATGTATCTAATCCTGAATCCTCTGTCGTCTCTGTTCAAGTATTGTCCCAAATGTTTAGAAATTACTTTGTTTAGGGATGCAAATGTAAGAAGTTTATGAACATAGTGCCTGGATCTAAAGAGTATAGGAACTGGTATGTTGATGAAGATAAACTCTTGCTAAACAGGATTTTAAAAAATAAATCAGTATCATCACTGTAATATTACACTGCTAAACAAAATCTCTCCATGCCTCCATGGACTATCTCTCCACAGGACCAGCTAATCCAAAAGGCGACACACAGCCTGCGGGGCTGAAGTGTGGAACCTGAGACTCCAGTGCAATAAGCATCTGTGAAACTGTAACTTCTGATGAAGCACTCCTGGGCCGGATGATGGACTTCTGTGAGAGAAAGAATCTCCCATGGTCCTACAAATCTGTTGCTACCTGGCAGAACATGGAACTAAAAAAAATGACTTAACTGGCAGAATCACTCCTAAAAGGGAAAAAAAAAACCAGATATAAAATATACCAGTAAAGAAACAGAAAATATCAATGGATAGTATGTCCAGAAACACAAATCTTGAGTGCACATACAACTACAGAGAACAACTCAAGTGCTCTTTACAAATTAAACATTAAATCATATCTTAGTAAGAACATTGAACAGGGCATGATATTAAATTCAATGTGGATTTCTTGCTTCTGACAGTCTTTGGAAAATAATTCAAGATTGTGGAATAATCGTTATACTGTTCCTCAACATATTGGAAAACAAATCCTAGTATCAAAATTCCTGTTGCCCTGCAAAATAGCAGACATTTGTCTGTAGCAATATATTTACTCACACAACTCCTAGGGCAATAGAAACAAAGGAGAAAACAAACAAATGGGACTACATCAAAATAAAAAGCTTCTGCACAGCAAAAGAAGCCATCAACAAAACAACAAGAAAGCCCACTGAATGGGAGAACATGTCTGCCAATGTTATATCCAATAAGGGTTTAATCTCCAAAATTAATAGGGAACTCATTCAACTTAACAAAAGGAAGATAAACAATCCAATCAAAAAATTGGCAAAGGACCTAAAATAGACACTTTTTGAAAGAGGACATACAGAAGGCCAAGAGACATATGAAAATATGCCCAAAGTCACTAATCATCTGATAGATGCAAATCAAAACAATAAGGTACCATCTCACACCTGTCAGAATGGCTATCATCAACAAATTGACAAACGACAAGTGCTGGAGAGGATGCGGAGAAAAAGGAACCCTCTTGCATTGCTGGTGGGAATGCAGACTGGTGCAGCCACTGTGGAAAACAGTATGGAGTTTCCTCAAAAAATTAAAAATGGAACTTCCATTTGACCCAGTAGTACAACTTTTAGGTATATATCCCAAGAAAATAGAAACACCTGTGGGAAACTGATATAGGGTTAAGCCTCGGACTGGCCTGCTGGCAAAGTCACAAACAAGTCCTAGCTTAGAGGGCACAGTCCTCTTAGCATAATTAGGCTTGACCTTATAAAACTCCCTAGATCTTATCTGGGAAAGCTAATGGGATGAGGAAGTGCAGGAAGTGTAACCATGGTCAAAACAAGTGAAACTCACAAGAACTGTGTAACTATGGTAACCACTACCTTGTTTACCTCTCACTATAAAAGCTTGGTGAGGCCTGAGCACAGGGGAAGTCCTTCTCCCTGAGTTGGACTTGATCGCCTGGTCCCCCATATTCCCAAATTATCTTGTGTCTTTTCTATTTCATTTGTGTGCGGCTCCACTTCCAGACCCGAACCCTGAACCACGCAGGACGTGGAGGGAAACACGACAACACCAATCAGAAAGGACATCTGCACCCCTATGTTCATAGCAGCACAAATTACCATAGCGAAGATTTGGAAACAGCCTAAGTGCCCATCAGCAGATGAGTGGACTAGAAAACTGGTACATCTACACAATGTAATACTATGCAGCTGTAGAAAGAAGGAATTTTTTACCATTGCAACAACATTGATGGAACTGGAGAGCCTTATGCTAAGTGAAATAAGCTAGTCAAAGAAAGATAAATATCACATGATCTCATTCATTTGTGGAATCTAATGAACATCATAAACTGATGAACAAGAATAGATACAGAGACAAAGAAGCATTAAATAGACTGTCAAACTACAGTGGGAAGGCAGGGAAGGTTGGGGGGTTAAGAGATCAACTGAAGGACTTGTAATGCATATAAGGATAACCAATGGACACAGACATGGGGGGGAGGGGTGAAGACATGTGCCGGGAGGTAGGGGAGGCTGGGGGGTGGTCAATGGGGAAAAATGTAGACATATGTACCGCCATTTTTAATACTTCAAACAATAAAACAAGCAAACAAACACTTAAATAAATAAATGTATAATCACACACACAAAAAAAATTCCTGCTGCCCTAACTGTACAGTAATAGATTTTACCTAAGATTGTTTTTCACCTGAGCTACCTGAGAATGTTTTGCTTAGAAACAAACACAGCATGTGAGGGTGTGTGAATTACAATAAAAAATACATGAAAACTACTGTGAATATCAGTTTTTACAGAATTCCAGTCTTTTGTTCACCTACTGATTCATTTATCCAAATAATTTTTATTTTTACATAAACACACTGAATGCCAATGGATATTTTTTAAATGTGAAGAGAAAAGAAAATAAATTATTCTCATATACTAGTCATATTGAGATTGCTCTATTCATGAATGAGAGAAGGGATTGCAAATACTATGGTAAAACTCTCACTAATTTGAAATCATGGAGGTCTTACTATCAATCAATACACTAGGTCAATAATGAGTTCTCAGTCAGACCATATTCTTTGTAAGTTATGTTAAACATGAGGGAGTGAGAGACAGATGCGGGTTGCTCTCACACTGTGGTGGCAACATTCACATAGAAACATAACATGAATCTTAACACAGGCACAGGAGAGGGCAGCCCAATCAGGAGATGGGGGGCAATATTCCACATACATACTCTCTGTACTAAGATAAAGAGATGAGAGTCATGTCACAGTAGATTTTGAAGTTAAAACAAAGGACTTTGAGCATAAATCCACAGTGCAGCATCGTATGCATACCATACAGAGTATGAAAGGTAGATGCTTTGGGATGTGAAAATTAATGATAAGCCTATTTTATTCTTTATTGTGTATCAAAAAGACAAGGAAAATTAAGCTTTGCTCTTACTGTACATATTTACACCGACTCCTTCAGCCAGCCCTGTGTCATAATGGCCACTTGTCACATATGAGAAGGCACATTTTTTGAGAAGAACAGAGCAGTAATTTTGCAGTGCACATGGGGTGACAAGTGGAGCCCTTCTTCATCTACTTGCTTTTAGCACATTGGGAACTATTTTATAGTTTAGATGCACCAGGGAAGGAAATGTGAGATTATCCCATTTGGTTTTAATTAAATCAGAGCTCATGACATGAGCAGAGCATGAAAGGATCCCTGCAAAGAAACCAGTGATTGATGATAATGCAAATATATGTAAACCAGAAAATGACAGAGGAAACAATAGTAAAGTAACTTTTTCTACTACGCTTTAAAGTCTTCATCTTTTAGTGAAATCAATGGCTCTCTAAAAAGCAAAAAATATTGTGTTCAGACTATTTAAAAGATTTTTGAAACTCCATACTGTTTTCCACAGTGGATGCACCAGTCTGCATTCCCACCAGCAGTACACAAGGGTTCCTTTTTCTCCACATCCTCACTCATTTGACCCAGTAATTCAACTTCTAGGAATATATCCCAAGAAATCAGAAACACCAATCAGAAAAGACAAAGATATATGCATCTCTATGTTCATAGCAGCACAATTTATAATAGCTAAAATTTTGAAACAGCCTAAGTGCCCATTAGCAGTGAATGGATTAAAAAACTTTGGTACATCTGTACAATGGAATACTAAGCTGCTATAAAAAGGAAAGAACTCTTACTATTTGGAACAGAATGGGTGAACCTGGAGAGTATTATGCGAAATAAAATAAGCCAGTAGGAGAAAGAAAAATATCACATGATTTCACTCATTTGTGAAACATAATGAACAACATAGACTGATGAACAAAAATAGATCAGGAGTCAAAGAAGCATCAAACAGACCATCAAAATTCAGAGGGAAGGAAGAGGAGGGTTAGGGAAGTAAGAGATCAGCCAAAGGACTTATATTCATGCATATAAGCATAACCATTGGACACAGATACTAGGGGGTGGGGGCATGTGCTAGGGGGTGGGGGCATTTGTTAGGGGGTGGGGGTGGTCAATGGGGGAAAAAAAGAGACATATGTAATACTATATGTAATACTTTAAACAATAAAGAATTTAAAAAAGATTTTGGAGTTCAAACAAACAAAAAAAATGAAGGATGGAAGAAAAAGAAAGGGAGGATGGAAAGAAAGGAGAGAGATAGAAAACTAGACTTAGAGTTATAAAATTTAGAGTTCCACATAAGATAAAATTTATAAGCAAGTCACAATAAGAGATCATTTAAAGAAAGATTATAGACAAGAGAAAACAATTTCCAAACCCAGGAGTCACTTCAACAGTTAGAGACCAGGAAAAGAAGAAGAAATATTAAAAGGAGACTGAAAGAGAGTAGCTGAGGAGGTAGGAGAACTTGGTGTGTGTGATGTCCTAGAAGCCAAGAGAAATATATATTTTGTGGGTTGAACAACTCTAGAATGATGCTAAGAAGCATGGGGAAGACGAGAAGAAAGTAGTGACTATTGTTTTTAACAATGTGTAGATGGATATTTTAGTAAGAGAGTTTCCATGGAGTACTTAATGTGAGTGCTAACCTGAATATGATGAGTGATCGTAATAAGCAGGGGCTAGGGAAGCAGAAACAACTCTTAAAACTTTTGCTGAATAGGGCAGAATGGAAGGAGACATCATTCTGCAGGATTATTTTAAAAGTTGGAGGACCCTAGAGCATGAAAAGAATGGTATATTTGAAATAGAGATATTAATGATGGCAAAAAGAAAAATACAGCAGAAAATATATCTCATTTAGGTGTGAGATGGTCAGTCTAGAGCAGTGGTTGGCAAACTCATTAGTCAACAGGGCCAAATATCAACAGTACAATGATTGAAATTTCTTTTGAAAGCCAATTTTTTAAACTTAAACTATATAGGTAGGTACATTGTTGTTAACTTAATTAGGGTACTCCTTAGGCTTAGGAAGAGCCACACTCAAGGGGCCAAAGAACCGCATGTGGCTCGCGAGCCGCAGTTTGCCAACCACTGGTCTAGAGAAATAGTAGTCTAGAGCAATACTTTCAATGAAAACAAAGGTATTTTTATACTAAAAAGGAGGGCATAAAATATGGGTAAAATATAGATACAGTTTGGTATCTATATGGATATAGGTTAGTAGATTTGGCAATGGCAAGATGAACTTAATTACTACTATTAGTTTTCATTTTCAGTGAGTAGGAGAGTGTATTATTGGTGTGTACATATCTGGGGAATAAGAGAGAAGAGAGTGTGAGTGGGAGAAGTCAAACCCAAGAGGAAAATGCAGAAGGGCTAGTGGCCAATATTTCAGTATGTGTTTACCCTACTCACAAAGCAATACTTTGGGTTTGGGTATGTTCAAGGAGTGAATGCAAGGGTGATAACTGGACAGCTGTGTTGTGAAGACCTGAAATAGGGCATGTTCAAAGATGGAGAAGGGGGAAGAATGCTTTAACAACACCCCAATACACTGTTTTAACAGCACAGCATAGCCTCTAATAAATGATTAAAAATAGCACCAGCAGACACTGACATAGGTCCTATGTTGGTGTTTGCATAGGATCCACAACTATATACACTTATTGTTATTTTTTAGGTTCAAGTTGAATTCCTTTTGCAGGGTAATAAATAGTACAAACCATGATGATTCAGTAACTGATGGCTCCTAGCCCAATTATAAAGTGAGGGACAATATATGTTTTGGCCATATAGTAACAGAGATATATATCCTTACAGTCATAAAATACAAGTGAGAATCACTAAGAATTATTGTAATTGCTTTTATATACTTAAATATCATATTTTCAAATAGTTTCATCAGCTTGGATTGAAATTGTTATGACAGGATGAAAGATAAATTAATATTAAATAAAACTGTGGTTTCCATAGGCAAATTAATAAGTATCAATTTTTTCCTTAATCAGTATCCAAAATTTTTAAAATCTATTTTTATTGATTTCAGAGAGGGAGAGAGAGGGAGATAGAGGGAAAAATATCAATGATGAGAGAATCATTGATCGGTTGTGTCCTACACGCCCCACCCTGGGGATCGAGCCTGCAACCCGGGCATATGCCCTGACCAGGAATTGAACCGTGATCTCCTGGTTTATAGGTCAATGCTCAGCCACTGAGCCACACCAATTGCGTTATATCCAAAGTGTTAAGCATCCCCAATTGGTGTGTCCAGATCTGAAGCTGTGTCCTATTTTAAGGACGAATCACCACAAAGCAATCAAGAGCACTGAACCAGAAGCCCAGATTTATTTTGTTCAGAAATCTCCCAGAAATGGGAAAATCAAAGTAGAGCCAAAGAAAGTGGTCCATTTAACACTTATCACTCAAGGATTTGATCCTGAGAAAGTGTCAGGAAAGCAATCTCAAGATGAACATGCAAACCTCCAGGCACAGCCCCGCCAATACTCAAAATGGGTAACCTAATCTGCCCCTCACTGCTTTGCCATAATCAGCTGGACAAACAGATTTTCTTAAAAGAAAACATTTTGTGTATAAGTGTTTTACTGGAACAATAAGGCTTGAAGAACAAGTGACTTTTAATAACAATAATTACCAGTTTTGGAGAGAATGCTATAAGTCACATAATTACAAGGTCAGATGAATCAGTCATGCTTCTAAACTTCTCTTGACAGCACTCCAAGAGAAAGACTTTAAAGAAGGAATGATAGGCATGACATATAGGCTTTAGGCATGCGATTATTTGAACAGGTTTTAACTTCAGGAAGAACAATATTCTAAAAGTGGGTGGCATTGTTTTATAAGAAACAATGATATTTCTGGTTATTAAATGTGAAAATACACTTCTACTGCACAACTAAATAAAATATTTCATATGAAACCCAAATCCTAGGACACATTACACATCTCAATTAATATTTTCATGTGGTTTTGCCCTCAAGCAACAAAAGGGCCTTTGTTTTCTATAAACACAGATAATATATCATCAAACAAAATAATGAAACAACCTAAGCAAATATTTAGAATTATTTTTTAAAAGTTACAACCGGAAGACACATTAGAGATCACTTGGCTCAAACTTCTCATTTTACAAACAAGAACATTGAGACAGAAAAATTAAATGATTTGCCCAAGGTCACAAATCATGGGCAGCTGTCAGCATCAGGCTGAACCTAGTCAAATCTGAAAGTCTCTTCCTTTCCCTTTGAAACATAATCTGTTCCACTCTTAAATGGACCGTTTCTCCTTCCCACCCATTCACTGTCTACCTATGACAAATCACTCTCAGCCTTTCTTCTCTGTTCAGGAATCCTCAGGTTACTACCATGTTGGGCCTGTCTTCCAAACTTGTCCATATATCATCTGGTCGTAGGGAGAATAAATATGTCTTTCCAATGCCCTTGAGCCAACCTGATAGAGTAAAGTGGAAATTGAGGAATGCCTATCTGTTTTATAGAAGTCACTCTAGTTTTTCTACTTTGAGGAGTACATGGGAGTTGGGAAAATGAATTTTTATAATCACTTTATGAAGAAACTCTCACTCTGATAACTGAAAGGGATGGTGAGAAATGTGGGCCCAGTCTCTTAACGGTTATGTGTTGGTTACTATGATTGGATGAGAAAATTGCTAACACTCAGCGGTTAGAAGAATAAGCTCTAAATAGACTGGCTTGAATCTCAGTTCCACTTTGTACTAGCACTGATCTCGGCATGTTGTTCAAGCACTTTCTGCTTCAGCTTCCACCTCTGAAAAACTGAGGATTTATAATAGTATCTCTTACATCAGGGCAGTTTGAGGATTGCATGGGAATACCTATGTGAAGTGCTTAGAATAAAAATGAGCATATAGTAAAAGCTAAACATTGGACTATTACTATGTCTATGAGTATTTTTCAAGTCCTCAGTCTGTTGTTATCCTGTTAAAATATGCTTCTTCTGTGTCATTCAACTGAAACTGCCTTCACGAAAATCACTACTGACCAACTAAATGACAAATTCAGTAGCACATGCTTAGTAATTATTCTGTACCAACCCTCCTCATCACTGGATACTTCACCTCTCTGAGCTTCTTCAAATTCTCTCATCTTTTTAAAAAATATATTTTTATTGATTTCAGAGAGGAAGGGAGATGGAAAGTTAAAAAGATATATAAATGATGAGAGAGAATCATTGATTGTCTGCTTCCTGCAACCTCCACTGGAGATTGAGCCTGCAACCCAGGCATGTGTCCCTAACTGGAATCGAACCTGGGACTCTTCAGTCTGCAGGCCGATGCTCTATCCACTGAGCAAAACCAGCCAGGGCCAAATTCTCTCATCTTTTGAAACTCTCAACTTTGGTTTCCGTGAACCTCACTATGCTTATAACTTTATATATTAGACCATTATTCTTTTCGTTGTGTACCTATTTTAAATGGTGTCATTTATCTCAAAGCTAGCTACCATTCCCAATATGTGAGGGACTCTGATATATATTTAAATAATTTACCTAACTCTAGAGATACAGACCTAATTTCAAACTGCATGCTGTATAGTTTTATTTTAATGTATGGGATCAAAAATAAGAACTCATTAAATTTCCCTGCAATTAACTTACCCTGCATTTCTTATCTTTAGAAATTTTATCTCTATCTACACCATTGAAATTCTCAAAGCCTTCTTCTATTCTTACTAGAGGCCCAGTGCACGAATTTGAGCACCAGAGGGTCCCTAGGCCTGGCCTGCGGGATTGGGCTGAAACTGGCTCTCAGACATCCCCCGAGGAGTCCCAGGTTGCGAGAGAGCACAGGCCAGGCCAAGGGACCCCACTGGTGCACAATCTGGGCCAGGGAGGATTCAGGAGGTTGGCCAGCCAGGGAGAGATTATGGGAGGGTTCAGTCCCCATCAGCCAGAACCCAGCAGCAAACTAACCTACCAGTCTGAGCGTCTGCCCCCTGGTGGTCAGTGCATGTTATAGTGAGTGGTTGAATGGCCTTAGCATATAATTAGCATATTACGCTTTGATTGGTTAAATGGCTGACCTGACGAACAGACACTTCGCATATTAGGCTTTTATTATATAGGATTTCCAGCAGGCTTTGAATGACAATTTATCTCTTTTTATTTGAGACAGTTCAGCTTATAACTGTCATTTCATCTCCATTATTAATAGAAATCTCTTTCACTCTCAAAAGTGTCCCAGTGTAGATGCTAATTTACATGATTATCCTAATCATGTTGGGCATCCAGTCTACTTCATAAGCATCATCAGATTTTTGATGCTTCTTCCCATCCTCTGTAATGTAGGCTTCCATTTTTTTCTTTCTGGATGCTATCAAAAGTCTCTGTAAATATCATTGTTTCTGATAATTACATTATCCATATGGCTACTACAATGATCTTTCTAAAAATAAGTCTAGTATAGTTATTCCCCTTTATATTGATTTTCATTCTATCTCAGTTTCCTACAACAAAAAGTCCAACAGCCTCATTAATTATTTTTCATTTGTTTATCTCCCTCCCCTGCTTCATTGGATTCCAAGACAGGCTATGTACTAGAGGTTTTAGATTAGATAATACATATTAAATAAAGAATATATATAGTAAATAGAGGCCCGGTGCACAAAATTTGTGTACTTGGGTGGTTGGGGGTGGTCCCTCAGTCTGGCTTGCACCCTCTCGCAGTCCAAGAACCCTCACAGGGAGCATATCTAAGCTGTCAGTTAGACATCCTTAGCACTGCTGCGGAGGCGGGAGAGGCTCCCCCACCACTGCCGCGCACTCTCCAGCTGTGAACCCAGCTCAGGGCTTCAGGCTAAGTGGTGCTCCCCTGTGGGAGCACACTGACCACCAGGGGGCAGCTCCTGTGTTGAGCATTTGCCCCCAGTGGTCAGTGAACATCATAGCAACCGGTCATTCTGCCGTTCGGTTGATTTGCACATTAACTTTTTATTATATAGGATTCCTTTCTACAACAATTCCTACAGAATCAATGCTGGCAGACTGATAAAATACTACACATCAGTCACTGAGAGAGATAATGTACATTCCTGCCTGCCTTACAGGGCTATTGTACAATTCAAATGCAGCAATATATGTGTATATAAAGATATGAATGTGTATATATATACAAAAACATACAAATATACACTTTCATAATTTACATGCATGCACATGTTCACAAATTGGCTTTAGGGGGTTATCGATTAGGCACTTATACATGAATTAGCTTGAACTATAGGATATAGTCTTTTTAAATTAAGGTTAGTTGCATATAAACAGTTTCTTATGGTTCTTCCTAATAGCAAATTGGGGCTGGGTAAGAACATTTAAATAATCTTATTCACAAATTAGGACAACTTGTGTATACTTCAAAATGAAAATCTAAGAGAATTTTATTTTATGGAAAAAGAAATTAATACTATAATATTTAACTGGGTATACATAATAGGGTAACATAATCTTTATTACATCTTTTTTTAAAGAATTTTATTTTATTGTCAAAAATTATATCTAGGCCATAGCTGGCTTGGTTCAGTGGATAGAGTATAGGCCTGAAGACTGAAGGGTCCTGAGTTCAATTCCAGTCAAGGGCATGTACCTCAGTTGCAGGCTCCTCCATAACCTGGGACCTAGTTGGGCTCATGCAGGAGGCAATCAATTGCTGTGTTTCTCTCACATAAATATTTCTCTCTGTCTTTTCCTCTCTCTTCCACTCTCCCTAAAAATAAATGGAAAAAAATTCTATATAATAAAGAGGGAATATGCTAATTGACCCTCACACTGTAGCAAAGATGGCAGCACCTGCAGCCAATAAGGAGGGAATATGCTAATGACCGCCACACCCTCAAAGATGGTGGCGCCCACAACCACAAGATGGTGGCGCCCAGTCTGCTCAGCCTGGCTTTGCTGTGTGCATGCCTCCGGAGTCCCCCACTCCTCTCAGGCCCCTGCCCCCAGGGCTGGCCTGAGGTGCAGGAAAGCTTCGGATGGCAGCTGCCCAGCCACCCAGGGCTGCCCGAGGCTCAGGTAACCAGGGCTGGCCAAGGCTTGCTCTGCCAGCAGTGGCAGCAGTAGAGGTGTGATGGGGGCATCACCTTCTCCTGATCGCCAGGTCACCTCCAGACCCTGAGGGCTCCTGGACTGTGAGAGGGGTCAGGCCCAGCTGAGGGACCCCTCTTCCAGTGCATGAATTTTCATGCACTGGGCCTCTAGTATGTAGAAAAGCTTGTCTATCCCAAATAAATATTGGTGTGCTGGAGGCAGCATGCACAAGCTTCCTAGATATTATTGTTATATTTATAGTAATTTTGTGAACAGATTGTGTTACATAGGTAGTTGGAATTGGCCAAGGTGGGAATATTTAAACCATGGAAATCAATGAACAATACAAATAAGCCCCCAATTTCCACCTAGTGCTTCTTTATGCTATCATGTTAACATTGTTGTTCATTTCTTCTATTATATACACATTTATTAGTCTTTAGACAAATTGTTGTATAAGGTCTTTTAAAATAAATAATATTGTAATTTGAAATTTTATCTATACTTCAGCAAATAATCTGAAACATTCTATTACATGCTAATGTTTCATGAAGTAAAGTAGAATCATTTCAAAGATAATAATTTGACAATCATTTTCACATTAGCAGTTAATAAATTTTGTTGAATGTTTAGTTGATAAAGCCATCAATATATGAAAATGTTTGGCTGAAGGAGATCTAAACAGTCAACAAATAGTATAAGCCCTTTATTTTATAAATGAAGAAACAGAGGTAAATGACTTAAAATAGTAATTTGCTTATTTGGAATAATTATTAGAAAATAATAGATAATTTAATTTATCTCCATAACCAAATATATATTTGCAGTGGATTTAGTAGTACTTTTAGAACAGAATCACTGACACTATCTTGATCCTATAGGACATTTACTATACAATGAAATGTATAGACACAAGTGAATATTACAACTGACACTACCAAGACTTTGAGCTTTGAAAAGAGAAATTATAGAATGACTATATATATATATATATATATATATATATGTATATATATAGTAATAAAAATTATTAAATTCAATCATAAATTCTGATGACTGGACTTTTTCTTTTTAGTGATTGTATTAACCTTATGTAATGTCTAGTGTAAAGGGTTTAATGATTTATTTATACTGAAATTTAAAATATTTTGATTTATTTATACTGAAATTTAAAATATTTTAGATAACAAATACAGACACATAATTGTATATCACACTGAGCCTAATAATATTTGTATTTTTCAGAGGGTAGGATCATCTCACTGAAACCACTCGTGGCTGAAGAGTGTCTGCACTCACTGGCAGTGTCTGCTGTGAATACTATATTACTCTGTCAGGGTCAGGAAGGTACGACGACTTTTAAGGGGTGGAAACGTTGAGGTTGAGGAGAATGATCAGAGGACATCTATAATTATGTTATTATTCACAAAATATTTCTATTTAAGAGAACAGTTTTGAAATTTATTTTAAAATAACCCTTTCTATGTGATTTTTACTCCCCTGATAATTCTACTTTTAAAAAAATTTATCTTTATCCCGGCTGGTGTGGCTAAGTAGATTGAGTGTCCTCCCATGGACCAAGATGTCCTGGGTTTGAATCCCAGTCAGAGCGCATGCCCAGATTGGGGCTTGGTCCCCAGTAAGGGGCGTACAGGAAGCAGTCAATAAATGATTATCTCTCATTATTGATGTTTCTCTCTCTCTCCCTCTCCCATCCTCTCTGAAATCAATAAAAATACATTTTGAAAAATTATCTTTTGTTGAAAGTATTACAGATGTCCCCTTTCCCCCCAATTGACTCCCTTCACTCCACTCTCAGCCACTCTCCAAGACTTCACCCCACTATTATCTCTGTCCATGGATTATCCACTTTTGAGATCAAGCCATGTCACTCTAAAGACTCTAAGATACACAGCTTCTCCAGCTTACTACATGTAGTACCAGTTATCATGCAGTGTGGTTACATGTATTTTCATCATTGAGTTTTAGAGAAAAAAAACACACCATAAAATTATAAGCTATAGTACAGTTGAAGCTCAATTATCTACTATAGCTAAATATAGTGTGTGATTATAGACAAGTCATTTAAACTTTAATAGTTCAGTTACCACTATGAAAATGGGGAAGATAATTACACATATCCATATGATTATTATGTTGACAAATAGATGACCTATGATTGCAGCTCTTTATGAACTGTAATATACCAAGTAAACCCTACTGATGCTTTGAGGGAAAAAAAAGAATTATATCAACATCAATGTTTTGGCAGATTAAAATAATTTTGAAATATATTTTTATAATACACATGGCTACTATTTTTTAAATATATTTTATTGATTTTTTTGTCAGCAGTTTTATCCCATCTTTAATTAATACCGTTTTATCCCATAAAACTGCTGACAAAAAAAATCAAGAGAGGAAGGGAGAGGGATAGAGCGTTAGAAACATTGATGAGAGAGAAACATCTATCAGCTGCCTCCTGCACACTCCCTACAGGGTATGTGCCCACAACCAAGGTACATGCCCTTGACTGGAATTGAACCTGAGACCCTTCAGTCCTCAGGTCAATGCTCTATTCACTGAGCCAAATCAGTTAGGGCACCTGCTATTGTATGTGGTTATACATATAAAAAGGAAAAATGAACAAGATTAGAACTTCTCTAGATAAAAGTTATAACTGCATATGGCAAGTTTGAATAAAAATTAAGCAATTAATAAATATAAAAATAAGAGATTTTGCTTTTCAATTCATTATATCAATATACACAATACCATTCAAAGGTAGAGTTGTTGCACCAACCTTTTATGTAAAGAGAGAAAATTTTATTATAGGTCTTAACCTGGAATCAATTATTTAATTTATTACAAGGAGTTGCAGTAAAATAAACTCAACCTTCCTAAAAATGTATTAGAATGTCAAATCTTCAGAAGAACTGAATCATTCTAGTTTAATAGATCAAAATAATTTTGTATAATAATTCAATGGATTAATAATATAGTTCAAAATTTAGTCTATGAAGAATTTCTCAAACATTTCCATCTGGCCAAAACCGGTTTTGCTCAGTGGATAGAGCATGGGCCTGCGGACTGAAGGGTCCCAGGTTTGATTCCGGTCAAGGGCATGTACCTTGGTTGCGGGCACATCCCCAGTGGGAGATGTGCAGGAGGCAGCTGATCGATGTTTCTCTCTCATCGATGTTTCTAACTCTCTATCTCTCTCCCTTCCTCTCTGTAAAAAATCAATAAAATATATTTTTAAAAAAACACACATTTCCATCTGTGCAGCCTTTTGAAATGTTATAGTAACTCTGAAATGTTACATAAAATGATCCATAATGACACTTTTGAGTACAAGATAGGTTGAAATGATATTACCTTCTCTCTTCCTCTCCCTTCCAACTAAAGATAAAGGGTAAACATTTTTAACATTGTTTAGGAATGCTATTTGAATTGACTTTGACATGATGGTCAAAGGATGCAATAAAATCACCCAGGGTCATTTTATTTGCAGTGAATGTACAAGAGGATTGGATGTGTCCATGGTGAGAGATGAGAGGAGCCTGCAAGATGGGATAAAACTGCTGACAAAATTGGAAAATCTATGAAATCTGTATCTATATATGATAAGAAAACAATTAAGTGGACAGAAGGCATTGCAGTGAAGAAAATAATAGAAGATAAGGCAATATTTTCAAGAAGAGGGGAACAAAGGATGTAGGGGGAGGAGAATTTGTAGGTTAAAAAAATGATATTTTAAATTCATAAACCTAACACAAAGGACAAAGGAACAGCATCTAAACTAGAATATAATGCACTCTCTATTCAATTAAATTTGGGGATAAATAAAGGAAAATTTAAAAATAAGCACATATTGGTTCTAAAATATTAGCTTTATATTAGAGGGCTGACAAAAAGAAATACATATGCAGAAATACCTAAAAATTAATACAATTTTTTCAAATATAACATTTACTATAGTTGTTATATAAAGTCTAAAGATGTGAAGGAGGAAATAAAAGAAATCTTACAATTTCAACCACTGTGAACATCTACATATATTTCCTCCCACTATTTCTAGCTTAAGCATAGGCATATATTTTTATTTATATATTGGACTAGTGGCCTGGTGCATGAAATTTGTGCACAAGTGGGGTGGGGAGTTTGTCCCTCAGCCTGGCCTGCACCCTCACCAATCTGGGACTCCTCAGGGGATGTCTGACTGCCAGTTTAGGCCCGATCTCTGTGGGAGATCGGGACCACTGGCTCCTAACCGCTCACCTGCCTGCTTGTCTGATCACCCCTAACCACTCTGCCTGCCGACCTGATGGCCCACAACTGCCCTCCCTTCCAGCCTGATCACTCCCAATTGCCCTCCACTGCCAGTCTGATCTCCCCTACTGCTCCCGCCCCTGCCGGCCTGCTTCCCCCCAACTGCCCCCCCCCCCCCGTCAGCCTGCTTGCCCCCAACTGCCCATGGGTACCCTCACAGGTAACAGGTGCTGATTAGGGGAGGAGGGCATGATTGTTTCCTGGGACTGTAGCTATGGAAGCTTTGCAGAGGGTTCCACAGGCCTCGGAAGGGGCTGGATCTGGCCAGGAGCCCTGAAGTGGTGGTCATCCTTGGAGGCACTGGTGGGGGGCAAGGAGTTAGGAGGGCACTAGGGGGGCGGCGAGGCCAAAGGGGGAGTAACTGTCAAACCTTCCTGCTTGGCACCATTCTTTAAATTGTATGTGGCTTTTTCCCAGCTATACCTGCTCAGGGCGGGGCTCCGATCACCTGGAGCGGGGTGGGGGCCAGGCCAGGGCAGAGCCAGGTGGGCTAGGAGGGAGGGAGGGAGGGTTTAGCCATGGCCCCAGCGAGGTTCAGTGGGCTTCAGCTGTGGAGACGGCGCTGCTGCTGTCGGGGGTGGGGGAGAGGGTCTGACCCTGGGGGCCACTCAGGCCTGACTCTACTGGGTTCTGGAGTTGTAGGGAGGAGAGGCGAACCTGGCCCCAGTGGAGGGGGCCCAGCTGCGGCAGGCTGAGGGGCCCTGGGTGCATCAGAAGCACTGACAGGTGGCTGCCAGCTTGCTGTTGTTGTGGGCGCCCCTGGTGGGGGTGGCAGGGGAAGAGATCGGTAGTCGGAGGTGTGTGCTGCAGCTACCCCCGAGGCTGGGTCTTCTCCCCATCTGGTCACCTCCCCTTCTCCCCAGGGTGTGGGGGCTGGGGTAGGGTGTCTGACCGTCCCCCTGGGGGTGAGAGGGCTGGGGTAGGGTGTCCGTCCATTCCCCCTGGGGGTGAGGGGGCTGGGGTAGGGTGTCCGTCCATTCCCCCTGGGGGTGAGGGGGCTGGGGTAGGGTGTCCGTCCATTCCCCCTGGGGGTGAGGGGGCTGGGGTAGGGTGTCTGTCCATTCCCCTGGGGGTGAGGGGGCTGGGGTAGGGTGTCCGACTGTCCCCCTGGGGGTGAGGGGGCTGAAATAGGGTGTCCATGCAGGGGGATTGGGAGAGCTCCCCATGGCCACTTCCTCTTCCTTCTTTGCAGTCTGGGCTGCTGTCAGGCGCCCTCCTCAGAACCCTGGGAACTTGGCTCCGGCTGGCCGCCCGCGCTGTGTGCGCATCAATATGCAAATAGGTCGTTATGGGGACACAGTAATGGCAATTAGCATATTACTTCTTTATATGTATAGATATTACACTAAACAAATTTTCACATCCTATCATTTTTACATAGCATCATAATATGACTTTTTCTGGCATTGTTAAGAAAAAAGAAACCTTATTAAACATCACTTTATTTTCTGTAGGGCTAAATTTCAGAATTATGTTCAAATTTATTTAACCAATCTTCTATCACTGGACATTATTAGTTCATCTGTCATTTATCAAAAATAGTAATGAGTTACCAAAGAGGAAAAATATATCTATAACTAAAAATTTATCTAATGAAATAGTAATTTATTCAAATTTATTGTATAAGAATACATCTAATCTATACAATCTTAGGAGCATTTTGAAAGTCTTAAAGTCTTTACATATTTGTTGTGTTTGCTAAAATTATTAGTTAATTAACTCTAAAGACTATGGCTAAATTTGCAGTCTAGAAGCTAGACACATTCATCAGCCACCTTTGGCAATGATCAATACCTTTTTACAGATGGTAAACATTTTGCCATTTGTGGTCCTAGCAAACCTTTCCAGGATACTTTATTTCAGGAGAAACATCTGAAAGGGATCAGCACATTGGATAAGCAAGAGCCACAAATAAATGACTTTAATAAGTGATCAGACATATTCTAATAGAAATAAATATCTTCACTTATTCAAGAAACAAAATTAACAATTTCAAGCTTAAATTCAAAATAAGCAACCAGAAAGTAAGCAGGCAATCAATAGTCAGACTAATTAACTGTGACTCATCAATTAGTAAGCCTGGTTTATTGTGTATTTGTATAGTCAATAAAAGCAAATAATCAGAGAGTATGGAAGCCTATCACCAGCCAAATGATAATGATAAAACTTGAACCAAGAACTCTCTAGTTAAATCCTGGCTCTAAGACACTTTGTGTCTTTGGACTGTGTTACCTAACCTCTCAATGCCTTATATTCCTCACCTGTTAAATTGGAAAAAACCCCTGGTTTACTGAGAAAGTTAAATAAATTAAAATAGACTAAGTATTTTGCACCATGGTGAAGAATGAGCACTTAGAGTTAAAAAAATCATACATTGTTAGCATCTAGTGATTAATAGTTAAAAGAGAAATAATTTTTACACCCGTTTATAATATTAGCATTTAATTGCTATTATCCACCACCAAATTTCTATCTCATAGTGCTAGAAGGAGATTTATGTAAAACTAGGGGCCCAGTGCATGAATTCATGCACCTTGAAAGGAACTGTGGGCTGCAAGCCTGCAGTGGGCACAGGGGCCCATCCTCCGCACCCATCCTCTGCACTCCCTCCCAGCCCTTCCCACCATAGCCTCTGGTCCCCTGTCTGCTGGAAGCCCTGCTCCCGCTGCCGTTCCCACACTCCCACACGCTGATGGTGCCAGCCCCTATCGCTCCATGTCGTCAGCAAAATAAAGTGCAATCTTCCCTCCTCTCACAGGTAGTCATGTAATAAGCATTACTATGGACAACCAGCATAGCTGCTACGCTCATATCATTAAAAACAGAACGTTTTCGTACACAAATTTTCAGTGGGATTTTTGAATTTTTCATGTGGGAAAAGTGCCCCGAGCATTGCAGGATGTATAGCATCTCTGGGTTCCTCCCAGCAAATGTTGGTGGCAGTGCCTCTTCAGTAACTGCAACAGCCACATACCTCTGCAGATCTCCAAATCATCCCTAAGACCATGCTCCTCATTTTTAAATTTTTATTGTCTCACAACCAAGAAGCCTTTTAGACATTTTTATCTTAAAGGTGCTCCCTCAAAGAAATGTCAATAGCACTGATACAATGTGCTTTATACATATAAAAGTATGGTATTTTCACCTCATATGATTACGTTTTCTCCGTCTGGGGAGTGAAAACTTCCACACAGAGAATGAGAGGACTAAACCACCCCCAGTGAGACCATAGCTGATGCTAAAGAAGAGAGCAGACCATGGTTCCAGACATTGCCAGGCCTGCCTGCTGGGGTCTTCTGAGCAGTAACACATTCCCAGACCTGGGGCTGTGTGTGCTCCAGCTCCACTGAGACAGCAGTCAATAGAGAAATGGGAGATGTTTAAGTTTGTGCACATACATAACCAGAGTGGTTCTATAAATGTGTCAGATCATTTCATTCTTTACTCAAACCTCTCCAGTGGCTTCCTTCACATTCCATGTGGATCAAAATCTCAAAGGCTTACATCCTATCTAATAAAGAGGGAATATGCTAATTGACCCTCATGCCATTGCAAAAGATGGTGGTGCCCACAGCTAAAAAGGAGGCAATATGCTAATTGACTGCCCTGCTCTCAAAGATGACGGCACCCACAGCCACAAGTTGGGTGGCAGGGAAAGGCAGTTGTGAGTGATCAAGTCAGCAGGAGAGGACAGTTAGGAGCAACCAGGCCTGCAGGGGAGGGCAGTTGGGGGAGACTGGGCTGGCAGGGGAGTGGTTAGGGGGTGATCAGGCTGGCAGGCAGAAGTGATTAGGGGCAATCGGGCAGGCAGGCAGGCGAGCGGTTGGGAGCCAGCGATCCTGGATTGTGAGAGGGATGTCCGACTGCTGGTTATTCTTTATTCAATTTATGTCAATTCAGTGAGTATCATTTTGGCACAATAGGCCATTGGGAAGAAAAGGGTGAATGAAATAGACATTTTGGCTTCAAGGAATTTATAATTCAATAGGGGAAATACCTCATGTGCATGAAATAGGCTCAATATACGAGGCATAAAGTGATGAGTTACACCACTATTAGGTGCAGAACCAAATTATGGGTGTCAAATTAGGCCCACAGGGATCGAGCCTAAACTGGCAGTCAGACATCCCCCGAGGGGTCCCAGATTGGAGAGGGTGCAAGCTGGGCTGAGGCACATCCCCCCTCCAGTGCACAAATTTCATGCACCAGGCCTCTAGTTGGACTATAAAGCCCCACATGAACTGCCCACTTCCCCAACCTCCTTCTGACCCCTGAACCAAATGACTGCTGAGCACACGCCCATGAACAGGCTAAGCACATTCTTAATATCCAACGCTTTGCCTTTACTATACCCACGTTAGAAACACTCTCCCCTCTGATAGGAGCTGAGCTTATTAGCTTACTTCTCCCAGGCCTGTTAATTTATTCTAGTGAATATATACTGATTAAACCTATATTTTAAAACTAAAGTTGATTATTTATATTCTAGTATGTACAGATTTATTTATGGGGACTGCCAGAATACTTTTAAACTAAAAATGACCACATATCTGACACTCTATAAAATTTCCTTAAAAACATCAAGATTGTTTTTAATAGAAAAAAGAAAGCCAAACCTGATGCTTTCAGGTTGACGGAGAGTATGGGCTCCTTGCATTGAGCATAAATGGAAGGCGTTTCATGCTTTTTCACATGCATGTATTTTCATTTTCTATTTATATAACATTACATAAATGGGACTATAAAATATACTGGCATTGTTCTTTATTCTTAACATTCTGACATGCCTTTTACAGGTGTTTTCCAAACATGATCCAAGCATGACATTAAGACCTGAGTTGTGCTTATTCTCTCACACAAGACCCTTGTCTGCCAAGCAGAACTCATAATGCTTAGGTTTATTGGGCACACATTTACCCCGATTTTGTATTTAATTACTTATTCAGAAAGCTTGCTGATTAGTTCTCCAAATTATGTCACCAAATGTAAATTCATTTCCAAATACAGTAAATGTGAGTTCTCAGCCAAACTGTTAAATTAGAAAAATATCTCAATCCATTAAAATAAATTCAATAGTTTGCATTATTTCCTATAAATATAAATCAAAGTGTTAAAATATTTCCAAGTTTTTCTATCAATTTCCTGAGTCACTATAAAAAAATACATCTTTTTAACTACCCCCCCCCCGCCCCCGCCCCCCACACACACACTTAACAAATGATCATTCAGGGAAATATGTTGCATTATATTTGGCAGAAATCTGACAAATAGTTGTATATTAACCTCAGAAACTATCTTTACATTTGAGGTTCTTTTTATGTGAGAATTATTTTCCTCCTCCTCCTCCTCCTCCCAACACACTAAACATGTTCACTTCTACTTTGAAAGCTTCACTTTACAAACCTCAAGGCAAACATTCGTAATAAGAATAATTTTCAGATTTTTTCCTAAGTATTGTTAACAAGTTAGTATTTACAATGAGAACTTGATTACTAGAATGTCATATGTGATTTTATAGGATAGGTTTCATATTGGGAAACATGTGTACTCTAAATAATGTATATTCTAAATGAATGCTTTTTCAAATATATGTATTACATTAGATAGAGATATAAAAACAGGATTTTGACTAGTTGGCTAAATGGTACCTAAATGTGTAAATGGATGGGCTTTATTAAGTCAGTCAGTGACTTGGTAAAGGTAATTCTAAGATGCCCTCTTAGTTTCCTTCAAGTTTTATAGGCCTATTCATCTTGCAATAAATAATTGTAATTTTAGAAGTGTCATTTGACAAAAGGAAGTAAATAGCATCATCACTATTTACTATTTGCTGAATATTTATTGACTTCTTGGCAGAGCACAGATATATACAAACATATGTAACATATAACAGAGAAAATCCAAAATTTGACTTTCTAGTCAAAAGTTAATCACTTGACACCCTGGCCAGGTGGTTTGATTGGTTGAAGCATAGCCCTGTGTATGGAAAATTTGCAGGTTCAATCCTTGGTTGGGGTGTGCTCAGGAGGGAGCCAATTTCTCTCTCTCTCTCTCTCTCTCTCTCTCCAATCAATTAAAAAAATACCCTTGGATGAGGATTTATAAAAAAAAACTTCTAAACAAAAGAAAAGTTAATCACTTGAAAATTATTGTTTTTTAATATTCTGGCTACTTTCTAAGAATTATTGATTTTTAAAAAGTAGTCCAATTTCCCCAAGTTTGCTGTGTGTGGAATGGCTTGTCTGTTCATTCATTCATTAATTGATTATTTATTTATTTATTTATTTATGACCACTCTTTAAAATGTATTGATAAATTTGATTTTAATATAAAAATGCTAGTTAAAATTTACAGGCTAACAATGTAATAATTGATATTAATTTTCTGCATTTTCCTGACTGAAGCACTCAAAGTTTTCTAAGATCAGATATTACCAAATGTGAATTGGGCCTGCTTTTTTCATCATAAAAATGTTTAGAAATAGAAGAAACAAAAGTTAGTCTTTTGGTAAATGGCTAATGTTCTATATTTGAACATTTTAGATGATGAAAAGGAAGGAATAGAATCCCTTAAGTTTGAGGCATTTTAGTTAAGTTCCTGATAGAATTTAAGTGACTTTAATACTCATACACATTCTATGTATATTTGTAAACAAATATATATGCCCATCATGAATCAGTGATGAGTGCAGATATATATATATATATTATTGTTTAGTCCCCAATTTCTTGTCCTTAAAGGTTGCCAAAAATTCTCTTGGAATTATAGACCCTATAATTCCTTCACAGCTATCTTTATGTTAAATTCTTCCATTGCATGCAGTGCTCTGGGTTCTGTTCCAGCCAAGCAACATGCTCTCAGGAAACAGCTCCCTTTCTATTGGTAAATGATACAGAAATATATGTGCAATGAATAGCCATTTTTGTGAAGAAAAATTAAATATTAATAATCACAACACCATTAATATTATAATTACCAGTTTTTGAACTTTTATATGCCAACAGTATATGGTCAGTGTGGTTCATTTTCACAACTTGTACGAGAAAACAGATTTTTCTTGACTTAGCAGCTTAAAGAAAAAGACTAAGCAGTTAAGTCAGTTCATACCAACTGACATTGAGGTGGAAAGATTGGAATTGGACCTTGGTATGTCTGTCTCCAGGGTACCTGCTCTTTTAGACTCCATAAGATATAACTATATTGAAACATATTTGAGACATCCTAACTGTTTTCCTCTAAATTAAATTTGGGGTCAGGTTGGCCATCATTTTAATTTAAATTAATCACTACTTTTCATGGGGAAATAATTTTGAAGATCATTTTCATGATGACTTCATTTATTGAAGAGATGTTTTTGGCAGTGACTGATGAAAATGTTGGCGGGGCTTATAGCCTTCTTACCCATAAACCTTGTTCGGGTTCTGAGGGTATTCTATGATTTAACCATTACATGCTTCAGGTTAATAGGCTTCCAAAATGTTTTCAAATTATCGCTCACTCTCCCTCAGTCCACTTATAACTTGTACAGTTTTACATCACAAAAGAACCTCCATTTCTTCTCTATGATTAGAAAAAAAAACCTTTACAACAAGGCTAGACATTTTAATGCTAATAATTTTGTGGGTTCTTCTCTTCATGATAAATATGAGAGATGAAACAAGTCAATCCTACTTTTGATCCAGCTCATCATTTATTTACATTAATTAACCACACCACACAGATGCACAGTGTGAAAAGCTTAATGGCAAGAGTTTTCTACGGATTTATAGAAAAAGATTACTATGTTGGCAGGGATTTTTGACCAGTTCCAGCAGTTACACATTCATCACCACATTTCCTTAGGCACACTGGTCTACTGCACGGCACTGTCCAAAACTAACTAAGCTCTAGCACGTAAATTTTGTTTAACACTTCTGTAACCTAAGAACAATTTCAAATGGAAAATAATAGGTGGTTTCTAGGAAGGGCTAGTGAACATAAAATTTTGAACTTGTCTCTTTTTCAAAATAACAAGTTTTCAAAGACATTCAGTTCTTAGGTGTGGTTTTACTATACCCGTGGGCTATTTTTTATGAGTTCAGATCTCTAATTTTAAAATCAAAGCCAATTGGAAAATAGTAGTCAATTGAAAGAAATGTGACATGGCCAGATTTGTTGGTTCACATCTGTACTATTAGATGAAAAAAAAAATCTGTTATACAACCCTTTTCTTTCAGTCTTTTTCAAATTAATGAGTAAATTAGTTATAACCAAAATATTGTATTTGAAATCAATATAGAGGAGATATTTAAAATCATCATGTTGGAATCATTTAGGGTCATTTCTCTGTTTCAAATGCTGGGATGAATCCTGGATTTAGCAAATCTGAGGTTATCGACAATCATCCTCTTCACCCCATTAAATTACTCACCTTTTATGATACCTGACACATTTAATTTCTAGGACTTTTACCAAAGTGGAATCAGAGTTGTTGCTTTTTTTGAAATCCTGCTTCTCCAGATCTTTAACCTTTCAAAGTGGAATAGTCTGAGAGGGGATTACCTGAGAAATTGCTTTTCTATTCGTGTGGGTGACAGCTGAGTTCAGCTGTCTGCTTAAGCATTTAAGGAACAGCTGAGTGCTTTCTCTTGGTCCTCAGATTTGAGAGTAAGGGAACTTGAGGCAACAAAGTTACCCTGAAATGTATATGATCAAGACATTTACTTTCCTTTCATCTGCTTCAGCTTTACATTGTTGACCTTTGTGGCACAGCTATGGGCAAAATTATCTTTTATAACCTGTCTTCTCTGCATATGGGTGGATATGGTAACAGAGCTATATCCACCACAATCTTTTGCTAGGTAGTCAGTGTGATACGAAACACAAAATTGGTAAGGTCGGAATGGAAGTTTCAGTCTTACAAACATCACTAACCGTAAAGCCCTTATCTGTCACCTGGAGTGTGTATTCATTCTGAGACAACAGGCATAGCAATCTGGAGAAACGGAATGAAACAAAGTTGCTTTTATGTTGTTCCCTTGTCCTAGAGTTCCTCAGGTGAAGATAAAATGATGTTGTGGCCACTACCGAAGGCGGCTCATTTTCTGCCACCAGTTAAGCTTGGTTTTGTGAACTATCAGGTATTTGATCAAATAGGAAGGGACAGAGGCATAACAGGCCTGTGTTGCTGCATTAATGATTTCATTGTCTACAAAGCATACACTTACTATGAATGTGTAATAAGATTAGCGTACAATAAAATCATTGGTATTTCTAAAAATATTATTTTAATAAATGTTAAATGGCATCAGATTAAATGAAAATGAAGTGACAAAATAGACATGTGTGGTCAATTTTATTTAATTTCAGTTCTTTTCTTGCTATATTTATTTAAAAAGTATCTCTGGAACTTTCTTGTATTAAAAATAATAATTCAAATAGTTTAATTGATTTTTGTTACCTAGAGTTTGAATGGAAAGTGCCTACTTTGTCCCATTGAACTTATTTTTAATTAATTAATTAATTTCAGCTAAATTTACAGAAAATTAGTGATAGAAAATACATTAGTTTTTTTAATATTACACTACAAATGATCATGCTACATTATATTGATCCCTATGAAAAGAAGTTTGGTACAGTTTCCAGAGTTTCACTATAGCATGTTGTATATCTTTAAAGTATCATGATATAAAAATAATGCTCCTGTGTTCTATGCACTTTGTTAAAGGAGGGCCTGGGATTTCTACTCTGACTGCAACTGGTAGTTCAAATGGCTGCAGAGGAGGACCTGTTCTACAAAGGACACAATGTCCACTGCATATTCAGGTCTCCAGTCCTGCCTTTTTATCTTTAAGGAAGCACACTATGCTCTTTCTCTAATAGGGCTCAGCCACCCCTGTGGCTGCTCATAAATCCTATCAGCTCCTCCGGTTTCCAAGTTGTTTTGCACTGCACTGTGGATGTCAACTGTTTTAGTGTATTTTAGATACTAATCTTTGCCTCTAGGTAACTAACTACTTATACTTTACTTCACCATAAATCTATTGATTTTTGGTATCAACCTCATTATCTGATCAACATTGCAAGAATATTTTCTTACAGGGTATAAAAAAGAACAAGAAATAGTAAATATGTTTCTGGCATATTTTTATGTTGTAGATTACAGCTGTACATAATTTTAACTTATTGAACATGGTATTTCTTTATAAATAGTATTCTCAAAAATTCATAATATGGGAAGAGTTGGGAAAGATTAGAAGAAATAAAGAGTAAATGGTGAAACACTATTTTCAATAAAAAAGTTTTAAGTCTATTCAAATGGCTTTTAGTATTACAAAACTAAAATTGAAAGAAGAGTTAAAATTGTTTTGCAGTATTAAGCTGTTGGGATTGTGCAGTGTAAGGATATTGTTAATAAAGTGACAAAGATAAAACAAAATTGGAGAATAGCAAGGGATGCTATGTGTTTGTAAAAAGATTTTTAAATTTTATTTTAAAAGATTTCAGGGCATCTCTGAAAGATCTGCATTGTATAATAATATTTCAGAAATTTTCTACAAGAAATACTTGACCTGCAGTCAGTGACCGAAAACAGTAGCAGGTGATTAAAAATAACTGGAGGGATTTCATTTGAAAATGTTGAGATGAGGGGTTAAATGTAAAATATCAAAATAAGAAATGCATTGTGTTATATTTGTGGGGATTTTTTTTTCCAGAGGACATAAGTTTGACAATGTTAAAGGGAAGTTGCAGAGTGTGTGTGTGTGTGTGTGTGTGTGTGTGTGTGTCTGGCAGTCGTAATGGTGGATGGGACAGTTTAAGCCTAAAATATTTTAGCCACAGCAAATTATTCCTGGAAATGTGTTTTAGGTTTACAATTTAAGGGCAAGAATACAGTTCACATTTGGAGCATTTTAAAAAGGTCCTGGGAATTTTCTGATTAGTTTAGAGTTTTAATAATGTGATCCAGCTCTTTTTATCCTTACACATAGCTTTTTATTTCATTATAGTTTTGTAGAATTCAATCAGCAAATTTGAGAGAGAGAGAGATAGAAACATGGACTCATAAACACATTTTTTAAAATTTGAAATTACAAGAAAGAAAAGACTATGTGGATATTTATCCCCCTCATGTAGTCACTCAGAGGTGCCAGTAAATGGCTGGTATTCAAAAATTCACAATTTTGAGACTTTATTTTGTTGAAAAGACTCTATGAACTTCATTTTCTTATAATATATTAAAATTCTGCCAATATAAACTTTGGGGAAGAAATCAGTGATACAAACTTATGACATTTATTGCTTTCATTTTGACTTGTGTGAATATGCAGAACAGATATTATTTATTTAGTAAAATTGTCTCTAAGTCATTATTGCATTCTTGATTTCATTCTTACAGTGATCTTATTTCTGTATCCTTCCCTGTCTAAATTTCAGAGCACTTGGTTTAGGCTCCTTCCCTAGCATAGCCCACAACTGGAGTTCTTTATTTTTGTTTTGTTTCAGTTTCTATATGGTTTGTTTAGAATAAAGTATCAATAATTCTTCATTCATAAATATTTTGCAAGATAATAAGGTAAGAAGGTATCTATATATATAAAAAGCCAGTATCCGGAACTCCAGAACGGTCGTAACGACCAGAACTTCCAGTTGCTATGATGTCCACTGTGGCTGGCAAACCTCCTGTGGCCCCTCCCCCCTGCTGGCCTGGCCCCAATCAGCCCCCATTGGGGCAGGCCAGCTGGATCCCACCTGTGCACAAATTCATGCACTGGGCCTCTAGTTTATTATAAGGTTCAATTTACTGTTAAAATGTTATCATCTACTTTAAAAACTGAGGAAGATAATTAGAAACATATTTTATAAACCAAAAGCAAGTAAGCATTAAAGTATATACATCATTAACTATTGATATACAGTAAAATTATTGCACATTTATTACCAATATTCTCTTTTGTTTTCCTTGTCATATTATTGTGGAGTTTCTGTAAACTATAGTTATTTTTTTTCTTTAAAAACTATCTGATGAATTAATCTAAAGGATCAAATATACATATATGTTATGTTTACCATACAGGATTTTTGTTGGGTGATATGACTGCTTTTAAATAAAAAACAAACAAACAAACAAAAACACTTAATGTTTACTTTTTTAAGTAAAATGAGAGAAGCCTCAAAAGTATTAAAAAATATAGAGATTACATATAATCAAAATACCCAATGAAAACTTTTCTTAGTTTGGAGTATTTTCTTTTAGATTTCTTTTTTAATCCTCACCCATGGATATGCTTATTGATTTTGGGGAGGGAAAGAAGGAGAGAAAGAAAGAGAAAGAGAGAAACATTGATGTGAGAGAGAACATCAATTGGTTAACTTTCTTACGTGCCCTGACCAGGGATTGAACACACAACATTTTTGATGTACTGGATGACTCTTCAACCAACTGAGCCACCTGTACAGGACTGGAGTATTTTGCTTAATTGAATTTCCCTTCATACATTATTCAATCAATCAATATTCATTAAATAAATATATTTTCCATGAACTTTGCTAAGCTGAGGAAAGAAACACTAACAAGAGAGTTAGAAAGTTCTTGCCTTCATGGGGCTTATAGTCTATTAGTGGAGCAATAAATATATAAACAAAATGATTCAGTTATATAACATGCAGTGTTTCTTAATCTGATAAGGTCTTTATGAGTTTTTTGTCATATAATATATGTTTGCAAAAGATTAGGTTTCACAGGATCTACTCTACTTACTTTCTATCTAGAGCTCTTATCTTGATTTTATCACAGCCATCTATATAATAAAATCCTAAGCGATCATTAGGACAGAACGCCAGAACAACCGGTTGCTATGATGTGCACTGACCACCAGAAGGCAGACACTCAATGCAGGAGCTGCCCCCTGGTGGTCAGTGCACTCTCATAGAGGGAGCGCTGCTCAGCTAGAACCTGGGCTCATGGCTGTTGAGCACAGCATCAGAGGCTGGAGCCTCTTCTGCCTCCACAGCAGCACTGAGGAGCAGTGGGCTGAGCAGTAAGGAGCAGCAAGCAGGCAGATGGTAAGGAGCGATGGGTCCCAGACTGCAAGAAGGATGTCCAACTGCTGGCTTAAGTTGGCAGGAGGACATTCTCCGATGAGTCCTGGACTGTGAGAGGGTGCAGACCAGGCTGAGGAAACCCCCCCACACCCGTGCATGAATTTCATGCACCAGGCCTCTAGTTTTAAATATATTATAAACCCCTCAAATCAATAGAAAATTGACTATCCCTCTAAATATATTATGCAAACTCCCCCAAAGGATATGTATGTATTAAGTTGAATACAAGCTCTCTTTCACAATTTACTCATTGTTGGGAATCAATTGATCTATATCCCTTAATTAGGAATTTTCTTAATTGAGAAATATTCTGTGAATTGTCTCTGCTCTTATCATTCAAACTCTTCAGTGCAAAGGTGAGCTTGGATTACTCAATTTGTGTTTCCAATTAGTTTATTTGAAAAATAAAGGGTTTGGGCCTAGCCAGTTTGGCTCAGTGGCTGGAGTTTCAGTCTGGGGACCGAAGGGTCTGGGTTTGATTCTGGTCAAGGGCACATGCCTGGGTTGAGGGCTCGATCCCCAGTAGGGTGCATGCAGGAGGCAGCTGATCAATGATTCTCTCTCATTATTGATATTTCTAATACTCTTTCCCTCTACCTTCCTCTCTGAAATAAATAAAAAATATATTTTAACAAAAAAAAGTAAAGAGTTGGAACACAAGAGTTTAAGATTTCATATTAGCCCCTACCCTGCTGTTTAATGATCACAATAGAAAACATTATTGCTCAGTCTCCTCTTGTGGAGTCAAATAATTTATAAACAGAAATATTTTCCTTTATATTAATAGTGATAATTTTTCCTATAATTCCATCCATCTTCCCACATCTCATCCCCATTTTTTTTCCAACATTCTTTCCTTGAAAAAATATATATTTTAAAAGTTGGAAATTTTCAAATTGCTCCTTTAAAAGTACTTATTTGTGTCCAACCAGAAGAAGACTTTGGGAATGCCTACATATATTTTGAGGCTATTGACTTAAAAAACTGACCCAAAACTGATTTGGGAAGTGGGTGTGGGGTGGGGTTTTTATAGTCAGATTGTTCTCTGAGAAGCTTTAGGTACTGCAAAGAACATGGAATTAGATGTCTAAATATTTTTATTATAAAGCTATGTCTGTAAATTAATTGGGTGGACAAATTTATAAGGTTAGACAACCAAAACGTTTAACAAATGTTATGGACAGGAGTGATTTAAGTCCAAAGTGTGGAGCAAAAGTGATGAACCTTGGACTTTGGGCGGGATTGAATTCCTACTTCAGTGTTCTCCAGTAAGAATGCAAAATTCAGATTTTATGGTTTCACCTTAGTACACTCAGGAACAACATCAGGACGATGTGCATGTCCAGAGAAGAGAAGGTCAATAAGATCAATCAATTATTATTTCTGGACAGTATAGCAATCAGGGCTTAGGTATGCTTTTCCTGACTCACAAGAAGAAAGAAGGAGAGACTAAAGGAAAAAGAAAAAAAAAGAAACAGAAAGATAAAAGGCCAGTAGTAATTGATGACTGAAAAATTCAGCTGGAAGCTGAGCAAGTTAAATCGATAACTTTTCCAGCATGTGTGGCATCCAGTCCCCATTGAGTTACCCATCAGAGTGTTCCGACTCCCACTCAGGCCAATCGGAACCATGAATGGGTCAAAGCCATGATTAAAGTGGAAGTCATAAGCTTAGCAAGCATTTCCATGTTTACTTTGAATCTTAACCTAAACTGGAGGAAGTTCCAGTAAAATGGATTTATTGATGTGCCTCTTCCTAGCCTTCCACAACATTTGAAAAGAAGCATCCACTTCCTCCGAGTCCTGGGTCCATTTACATATTTTAAAAGAGATACAGGGAAGACAATGTTTTTACTTCTAAACTTGGAGAAGAGAGCTGCATCTACACTGAAACTTTATACACACACACACACACACACACACCCATGTGCACGTGCATACACACATGCACACACACACGTGTGCAGGACCCTTCCACCTGTGGTGCTGATGGTCTAGTCAAGGGAGAACAGACAGTGGCTAGGTCTGATCAATTAGCTCAGAGGAAAACACATCGCAAAACCACTTACTTCTCCTGTCATGGTACCAGAAGCGAATTCAGTTGTATAACTAAAATATTAGTTTAAATATTTTATGGCTTAAATACATAAACACATCTAATAGTGAAATTGTGGAGATCTTGCATTTCCATAGAAAAAGAATAAAGAATAAAAGATAATGTCTCTAAAGAGTAAAGTTTTTATCAACCTGCAACTCCCAATTATTAAGCATCAACTCTTAAGTTATTCAAACCAGAATTCCTAAACATTGGCTATTTTAATTTTTTTCTTGTTACCTCAGTACAAAATACCTGATATGAGAATCTTTTTTAAAACTTAGCTATCATTTGAATATCATCAAATGTCAGCAACATATTCGAACTTTATGCAGAAGAGGTAATATTAACTTACATACTTGGTCTTTGGCCCTACCTTCTCCAAGTCTTCAGGATCTCAGGAACTGTAAGAGTTAACTAGAGAAGCCAAGCAAAAGTCTTGCAATAAAATCCAGAACAGTACTGCAGATGTGTGGAGCCTACAGAAGGTGGAGCCCAATTATTCTGCATGCATATTTAATGTATAAATTTATTTTAAGTCTTAAAACAACCTCTTAGAATTGCTGTAAAATGCAAAGCTAGGCAGACGTTGCATTCCTAAATATAAAGAAGAAGGAAAGAAATGCACCGAGATTTAAAAATCCTGGTTACTCACGATTCTTTTCACCTCTCCACCTTGACCCAGCTTTCATTCTGCCCGAGACACCCGCAGGAGAAGTTATTTCTGCCATTGAGAGCAGCAGCATCAGCAACAGCACAGCCATGCCAGGTAAAAATAACCTCTGTGAGTGCTGTCACAGACGAACCTGAAGGCTTGCACTGGGTTAGAAACCTGGAGCCAATCCTGTCATTTTATTCAGCAGAAATGCAAAAATGCTGTTTCCCCCATAAATTTTTAAAAAGCAGGTAGCTTCTCATCAGACTTTTTATTTGAATTATGCAGGGAATGTTAAAAACATTGAAAGGGAAGTAAAACCTTCCTTTAGACATAAGCAAAATGTCAGGAGAGATAAGCTGACAATTTTCTCTAGTTTTTTCTGCAGCTCCCAGTTCCTAACCTGCTCCTGCCAACTCTCACTTCTTCCAAATGTTGGTCAACATTTTTCATAACACGATAACAGGAAAGAGCTGAGATTTCAGCATTTCCCACCTACACATTCTGTACCACAGATTATAGTACTTGACGAACCAGGATATTTAATTTGGGCATTGCAAACACACCTCATTTCAAACAGAGGTGGTTGCTGAGGAGAGGGAAAAACACTTGTCTCAAAGCTCTAATGTCTTAGAGAAGGGATTAGATATATAAATATCTGCTGCTAAGATGATAAAAATATCTCTGGGAAAAGGAGTGGTAAACAATCATGTTTCTTACTTAACTTGTACTATGCAATTTTTACATTTAGAGAATAATGTAAAAAAGACAATCTGCCACAAATATCCCAAATCCATGAAGCAGACAAAATCTGATGTACATGCACATTCAAGGATCGTCTGCATTTCACTGTAAACATGTTTGCTTTGTAAAGACATGTTGGTATATTCCATCTCTCCTTTCTCTTGCAGAATGATTTTTATCACCTCAGGAGCTGAGCAGACTTTTTTTTAGTAAATTAGACCTCTCTGTTTTACAATTATTTCCTAGGAGCAAATCACAATATTGTCTGGATTATTTTGAAACTACCCTTAAAGACATAAGAAGTTTGCCTTCACTTTAGGATCAAATTTCTATTTTTAATAATAAAAATTATTGTATTCTTCTAAGAATAATACAGAACAATAACATGCATGCAGTTGTTTTCACAAGCATATAAAGCTATTTTAGGATACTGCCAAACACATAATGATATTCTACAACCTAACCTAACTATAGTTAAATAGTTCACACAGCTGACAAAACATATTTCTAAAACCACGTACCTGAGAATGTATTGTTTACTGTTAGTGCATCAGGGGAGAGAGAAAGAGGAGAAAGGTCTACAGCATCCAAGCGATAACACAAATTTGTTGAAACAGGCTGGGTGGAAGGCACAAGGGGGAGATGGGGATTGTGGCCATGAGCTGAGAAAGCCCTGTGAAAGGTGGCAGCTGACACGCAACTTCAGTTGGATGTTGCCAGCTGGATTGCAGATTCTGGGTTGCCAGATGTTTTAAAATTTTGAAAAGAAGCTAGAAATTTAGATTATTATAAGGAATCTCCTCATCCTTTAAGAAAACGCACCACAATTCTAAACTTCTCACATAATCATATAAGGCAGACCATTCTGTATCTGGTTCCAAGTTAAATTATCCAGACTCTTTGATCCAAGATATATTCCTTGAATGCCTACAATCAGATATATTATTAATGACAAATATCCCTGATATAAGCTTATACTTTAAAGAGAAAGACATATTTAAACAACTAATATTTCAGGTGATATGATCAATGCATTGAAAATCCATATGGAATTTTTGTGGAATCACAGAAGAGAAAATATCTTGGTATCAGGGGGCATTAACCAAAATTTTATCTCAAAATCTAGCCATACTGGGAAACTTCTCCCCTCTCAAAAGAGCATGAGCGTCCAGACTGTTGAGTCTTTGCACATATTATTATCTTTCTGCTTGAAAAGCCTTTTTCCCATTTGTACCTTATACAATTCTATTAATAATGTTTAATAATTTAACAGAAGTTTATCTTCTCAGAGTTTTCCAGGCATAATTATATATTTTTTCATGGCTTGTTCATCTGGGAGTAGATAACTCAGCACATTATTTTAAAGTATATATATATACTTTAAAACATATATGTATATATATCTATATCTATATCTATATCTATATCTATATCTATATCTATATATATATATATATATAAATGTGTGTGTGTGTGTGTGTGTGTGTTCAACACAGGTGTATAGGTGTTTATAAGTCTAACTCTATAATGTTTTCTTATATCCCTAAACTCAGTAGTAATTGCCATACATAAAAGAAAATCATCAAAAGTTTGTTTGCCGTATATTTGCCTATGTTATGGATATTGGTTTTTGTTGGTAAATTTAAAAATTAAAATATGACTCTTTAAAACAACCAGGATAGCTTCTTTCATTCTCTGCCTGTGTTCTTATTTACATGCTGTCCTTTGTTTTCCTTTGCCATTATGTTACAAGATGTGAAAGGATAAATAGGAAATCCTAGTTACATTCAAAGACCAACTTCCAAATATGCAAACCTGAAACATAAAGGCATTGAAAATTATCAGCAGATGGGCTTTGTCTGCTTTAACATTCTGAATTGGTCCAAAGCCAGTTATTTGGCAGTAATTTCACATGTCCACAGCTATTTCAACTTAAAGCCTTTAAAAAGGCAAAGTGCACGTCTGCACCTTCTTTTTCTTCTTGCTCCAAGCACTCCTTCCACTTGGCTGTGCAAACTCCCTCTGCTCTAAAACAAAGGAATGTGGTAATCTCATTCTTCCTGGGTGAAATTGATCAGTACCTCCATGTCCACTAACTTAATAAATAAATTCTAACTCACAGAAGATAATGGAAGCAGTGAAAATCTCCTGTCATTTACTCAGTCAACAAATGTTTTCTGAACATCCAGCATTTGCCAGGCACTAATCTAATTACTAAGAATTATGATGAATCAGTAGATGTGGTTGCTGCCCTCATAGAAATGATATTCGAGGGAGGAGAAATAGACACCATATAATAAAACCCTACCATTAGATACATACTTTAAATTGCATATGCAATGAAGTAAAAGGGAAGATTTTAAAAGATTTTAAGAAGGAAACTTAATATAAAGGTTCTTTGAGTAAGCAAACCATAAGCACTTACAAGACAAGTGGGGAAAGCAAAAAATAGGTTGAAAAAGACAGAATGCTTGTGAGAAATTTCTCAGGCACAGAAGAGCTTGGCAAATGTTAGGAGGAAAGAACGGCCAGAGAGAGAGGAAGTGAGCTTTTAAGTCTGGGCCCTGGAAGCTACGTTAAGGATTCTGAACTGTTTCTAAGGTTTTAAGAAGGAATAGATTGTTGCATTGACAGATTAATCTTCCAGTAGAAAGAATAAGCTGGAGGGTGTCAAAATAGAAGGAGGAAAATTAGGAGACCATCTTTTTATTTAAATGACAATTTATACCAACAGTGATAGAAATAAAAGAAAAATGAATAGAAAGTGAATACATTAGTAACATTCTGGAAGCAGAGTCAACAAGATCGGCTGACCAATTGCACATAGATGGTGAGGAAGAAGGGGTCCCAAGGTTGCCACAAGGGGTCTGGGATGAACATCTTGGGGTGGAGCTATCTAAGCTGATTGGAGGGTCAGGATGAAGAGAAGGGTGACCAGCAGTTTTGGGAACTTATGTTCTTTCCTTAAATAACTTTCCAAAATATCACCAACCAGTAATCAAAACAGTAATGTATACATACTCACAATAATTATTTAATTGGATGAATAAATCAGCAAGAAAATAAAGAGAACTGTTTTATGCAAATAACATTAACAACAGTTTTTAAATTGGACTCATAGGTATAAAAAATAGGCTACTAGGAGGCCTGAAATTTTTTAGTAACTATATGAGACTGATAAATACATAGATTTATAGAGGGATAGATAGGAGGAGAGTGGGGGAGAGAGAGAGAGAGAGGGAGAGAGAGAGAAAGAGAGAGAGAGAGAGAAAAAGAGAGAGAGAGGCTGTATATTAGGTGCTAAACAGTTATTAGACATAGCCATTACAAGAAACTCATGATTCCATTGTTCAGACAGCAAACAAACTTAGGACTATAACTAAAAATACAAATAAATCAGGGTATAAATAATTAAAGAAAAAAAAGCAGTGCTAAAATATGTGGGAAATGGATTACATTTCAAGGATGAGAAGTTCTGAGCTAAGCAGACTAAAATTAAATGTTGGTCAGGGACAAAGGATGACTAGTATCAGAATATTCACTGCAGGAGCACAAGATGAGGGAAGAGACCTGGATTTGCATTTGCAAGGCCAGAGGAAGAAGCCCACCACTATTATACATAGAAAGGAAGGTACAGTCTTGGTAAATTGGTAGATCCTCATGTTTCATTAGACAGACAAGATGATCTCTTTGTTCTCTAGTGAATCAGCACCCAGCAGCTTCACAGCTTTCCCACCCCTGAGCATCACAAGTTCCACCCTCCAAAGGATGAGAAGTCATTTTTTTTCAAGTGGATTCTAAGGTTGTGTCTGTATAAAAGAACTACAATCTTCACTAATAAAAGACAAATATGCAAATTGACGGTACCATCACTATGCCTTAAGTCATGCCCATCAGCCAATCAGTGCAACTATATGCAAATTAACCCAACCAAGATGGCAGCTGGCAGTCATGGAGCTGGAGCAAGCAGGAGGCTTGGTTGCCCCAATGATGGAGGAAGCCAAGCTTCCCGCTTGCCATGGCGGGCTCTGAGCTCCACTCAAAGCAACACATTTTCAATTATAGAAGGTAAATAAATCCCAGATACCTGCTTTCAGCTGGCCATGGCCACGGAGCTGGAGCCAGCAGGAGGCTTCCCTCCTGCCTGCCCTGGCTGGCTCTGAGCTCCTCTCAAGGCTACAAAGTTTCAATTATAGAAGGTAAATAAATCCCAGAATAAAAAAGAAAAAAGAAAAAAAGGAGAGGCTGGCAGCTTCCATCACTGGGAGGGCTTGGCCAGCCTGAAAACGGCCCTCAGCCCCTCACCTAGACTGGCAAGGCACCCACAGTGGGGACCCCCCACCCTAAAGAGGGTGCAGCCAACCTGAAAACAGCCATCAGCCCCTCACCCAGGCTGGCCAGGCACCCCAGCGGGACCCCCACCCTGATCCAGGACACCCTTTAGGGCAAACCAGCCGGCCCCCACCCGTGTACCAGGCCTCTAACCTTTATAATAAGAGGGTAATATGCAAATTGACCCTAACAGCAGAACGACTGGGAACGACTGGTCACTATGACACACACTGACCACCAGGGGGCAGACGCTCAATACAGGAGAGGCACACTGGTGGTCAGTGCGCTCCCACAGGGGGAGCTCTGCTCAGCCACAAGCCAGGCTGATGGCTGCCAGTACAGCAGTGGTGGTGGGAGCCTCTCCCGCCTCCTCAGCAGTGCTAAGGATGTCTGACTGCAGCTTAGGCCTGCTCCCCGCTGGCAAGTGGACATCCCCTGAGAGCTCCTGGACTGCCAGAGGTATGTCTGACTGCCAGCTTGGGCCCGCTCCCCCAGGGAGCGGGCCTAAACCAGCAGGTGGACATCCTCCGAGGGGTCCCAGACTGCAAGAGGGCATAGGCTGGGCTGAGGGATCGCCCCCCCGAGTGCACAAATTTTTGTGCACCAGGCCTCTAGTTTAAACATAATAAGATATGAGAGTGTCCATTGCTTAGCTTGTAGCTGTTGAGCTCCACTTCCTTAACTCATCTGAGTCTATTTTGCACGCAGAATTTTAGCTCACATGAAAAAGCTTAGTTTGACTTCTAAGTCTATGGTTTAATTTATTACAAGGTGTAATGCTATGAGAGGGCTTGGGCCAATTAATCTGGAAACTGATGACAGGGAATTGATGTTCCTTTTTGACACTTCTCTGGAAAATGCATATGAAAAGTAGACAGCTGGTCATCACTGTGTAAGCATCTCATTAACCACACTCACTCCATGCTCTCAGCATGCCTGACATTGGGTTTGAATATCAATGATTATGATATTTCTTACATAGAGTAGTTTTCAAAATACTAACCTTTAAAATCTGGTCTTAATATCTCACCATAATGAAATAATATGGAGGGACAAGACTAGCCATAGGATAGTCAGTGTTTCCAGAATTTTCTATGCTCATCTATGAACTGTATACTAGCCTTCTAATAAACCACTGAAAAGAATACCAACAGTGACAGAAAAATAGTCTTCTGTTAGAACTTAATTTAAAAAGTTATCATGCTATAACTATGTGCTACTTTGTATGACACTAGAGTGTACTTAATCTATTCTAAAGTATCATTATCTTCCTACATGAATAGGTATTTTCATGAGATTCTGCATTTTTGGAGGAGAAACAAGACCAAGTGTTATCACTGACAGAAGAAATGGAAATGTTCATATACAGAAGAATATTGAGTAACCATATTCATGAAAAAAGATAATGCTTTATTCAAATCAATCTACTGGTTAAATTAAACTAGAACATTAACTAATATCAGTAAAACCTCTCTAAAACACATTTGCCAATAAATATTTAGTATAGCATACTAAAAATTTGAGGCTTTTGTGACACCTGAATTTCATCAATGTTCTTGTACAGAACTATGAATGTGGCTACTGACAGGATAAATGGTAGCCCTGAAAGGATTGTGGTTTGCAAAGATGACTGCAATAGTTCCTGCCATCCCAAAAGCTCATTTATATGCGGGTTTGCCAGTTCTCCCATGAGGAGGTGAAGTTTATTTCAATACCACTTGAATCTGGATTAGTCTCGTAACTTATTTTTACCAATGGAATGCAGCAGAAGCGACGTGCCTGACTTCTGAGGCTGGGCCTTATGAGGTCTACAGCATCTGCTTTTGCTTTCTGGGAACCCCGCCCAGAGACTGCCACAGAGGAATCTGCTCCTTCCTCCTGGAGGCTGAGAGGCCATGTGGAGATGAGAGAGGCACTGCAGCTGACAGTGTGCACCAGCTGCCAGACATTGGAGCAAGGCTCCATGGACCTTCCACCCAGCGTTGACAGCAGTATGTGCTCTGCAATGGGACTCTTTGTGCAGAATCCATACATGCTCCATTCTGTGTCCTTACTTAACTCTTTGGCCTCAGTTTTATGTTCTGTAAAATGAGGGTAACAATACTATCTGACTTGTAGGGTGGTTGAGAATACTAAATGTGTGAGTGCAATTAAATATCCTAAAATGTTACATGGAATAAAGCAAGTATTAATAAAATATTAATACAGAATGTTATTATTGTTGCCAATGTTGCTGTAATTTTTTATTTGTCTCTTTCAGGGAAGAAAAGTAAGACTCCGAGTGATTAAATGTTTTTCCCAAGCCACAGAAGTGTAGAACAAGGATCCAGGAACAGACATTTTGTTCCAGAGTCCAAGTTATAAAGCACCGCACATTTTTGCATCCACTCTGTGACGCTGTGGGGATACATTGTGCAGCCACTGCAGTCAATGAGTTCACATATGTAATATTATTACTAGTTTAGCCTAGTGTGACAATTTAGCACTTTAATATGACTTTGCACAGCATGTCAGGTCCTCTCTCCCTGTCTGCATCGTCTTACATGACTCCTCCTAAAGAGTCACCCTAGATTTCAGCCCATGCTCTCTATGCTCCTCTGTGCATGCTGTCTTTTCTGGTTCTGATGCCTTGCCCTCCCGTTTCTACAGTAACTGCTACAGTTACTTTTATGACAAGAGTCTGCTCCAACATCTCCTCCTCAGTGCAGATCCACTTCATCACTCTTTGAAGGTTATGAGACACTCTCGCTGCCCCTGCGGTCACGCCATTGCTAAAATGGTAGGCTGGGACTTCTGTTTACATATGTCTTTCCCATTGGACTGTGAGCGCATAGAAAAAGAGCTTTGTCTGACTATTTTCATATTCCTGGACCTCAATTAATATTCACTAGATGGGTGCATCTTTCAGGTACAATGTATTCTGTTTGGGTTCCTGTGCTTCTTTCTTGTCTTTGCATTTTTATTTATTTCTTGATGTTTTATAGTGAAAATTGCTCTTTGAGAATCTAGAGGAGAATCATGGTTTAGGATAAAAGACTGTGTTTAAAGAGGCAGACCAAGGCTCAGATTTTAACTCCATCACTGGTTAGCACTGGAGTCTTGGACAAGTGATATATACTCTATGCATCAGTTTTCTTCTATACAATGAGAAAAATAATAGCTATATTGCAGAATCCATATATGTATGTGAATCTAAATAAGTGTGAGTATGAATTGCATTGATACATGTAAAAAGCCCTGAGTAGGTAGTGACTCAAACTCTTGTAGAAATTATTATCATTAAAGAAGATTTTCTGAATGAAGCTGGGCTTTGACTTATTATTTTCACATGTGTGAGAGAGGTCAAGTTTTTTTTCCTGTTGTCTTGTGAAGGTTGGTTAGCTTTTAAAAATAGTACATTCAAGTATTTATAAGAATACAAAGCTGTTAGCAGACAGAAGATGGAAGAGTTTAGCATCAAGATATACTTAACCTTTGAAATTATCAAACTTATTTTATATAAGTATATATTTTATAAGTATACATATTTTATTGGTGTATATATTTTACTAGTATATATGTAGGGGAGACATGTCAGAATACATATGTATGGGTGGATAAGTATAGGTGCATGTATATGTTTATTTTGAATGTATTATAATACATTAAATGACTGAATCATAATATTTATGCTTCAGAAAAAAAGGCATTAGTATTTAGCTTACTAATATAGACATACCATTGCATTTTTTACCTTCATTTTTATAACCTTTACTTTATTGACATTTTATACATCCCATTAACTGCCCTTAAGAACGCTTTTAGGATCACATTTCTATCAAATATTCAGGTACTTCACATTTCAGATTCTTTGTTCAATGCAATTAAATTCAATGGGGTTTCCTTCTAAAGTTTTAAGCCTGTTTGTATGGAGAAAGAGCAGTACACTGCTTCATGTACTTTGTGTTTCAAGCTACATAAAAATATCTATGCATCCTTTCAAACTTAAATAAAAGCATATGGCTGAAACTGCAGAATATTGTAAAATACTTTTTTCTCCAAGTGGAAAACACAACTTAAAAATAAATACAACAGATAAAAGTTTAACGCTAGCATTTGTACCTGATTTTATGAAGCCAGTATAGAAAAGACAATGCTGATTCTGAAGCAGAAGTGGACTTTTACCTAACTTGGAATACCAAACACACATACAGATACAGAGAATGGTAATGCCTTACTTTCATTTGCTTTAATTACTTCATTTATTTGGTATTTTAAAAGTAATTAAGTGCCCTGATCGGTTTGGCTCAGTGGATAGAGCGTTGGCCTGCGGACTGCAGGATCCTAGGTTTGATTCTGATCAAGGGCATCTACCTTGATTGCGGGCACACCCCCAGTAGGGGGTGTGCAGGAGGCAGTTGATTGATATTTCTCTCCCATCAATGTTTCTAACTCTCTATCCCTCTCCCTTCCTCTCTGTAAAAAATCAATAAAATATATTTTTAAAAAGTAATTAAGTGATTTATTTCCTGCTTAAATAAAACTTTGTCTTATAAATTTCGTTCTAATTCATGTCCAAAATATGTTTCTATTGCCTGCTTGGTAATAAATGTATTCTAGTCCACATTGAATTTGCCTCCGTCACCCAGTGAGTTTTGTGAAAGTGGAATAGAAAAGAGTATACTCAATTCACTAAAAACATGTTGGCCAGCAAGAGAAATTGAGCCTGTCTTCTTAATGTCAAACAACTTAGCAAGGCTGCTTCAGGCTTTAAGTTGATTAAGGAATAAAAAGAACTGGGAAATATGTTAGTGACATAATATGTAATTCTTTGTCAAGGGAGTTTGTAAAACATTTAAATTCCAAACCTGCACTATGTACTTCAGCTGATGTACTAATCACTTTAGGTTAACCATCTTCAGGGGAGTTGTCTGACTGCACCATGGAATATTTTACAATAAAAAATTTACCATGTTACTTAAAATGCTTGAATAAGTGCCTTTGCTTAAAGAGGGTACAGAGCCCTAACCGTTTTGGCTCAGAGGATAGAGCATCGGCCTGCGGACTCAAAGGTCCCGGGTTCGATTCCGGTCAATAAAAAAAAAGATGGAACTCTTTCCTTTGAGAACACATGGATAGACCTGGAGATTATTTTTTTTAAAATATATTTTTTATTGATACTTTACAGAGAGGAAGGGAGAGGGATAGAGAATCAGAAACATCAATGAGAGAGAAACATAGACCAGCTGCCTCCTGCACACCTCCCACCGGGGATGTGCCCGCAACCCAGGTACATGCCCTTGACTGGAATCGAACCTGGGACCCTTCAGTCCGCAGGCCGATGCTCTATCCATTGAGCCAAACCAGTTTGGCAACCTGGAGAGTATTATGGTAAATGAAATAAGCCAGTCAGAGAAAGATAAGTATCACATGATCTCACTAATATATGGATTCTAATGAACAAAATAAATTGATAAACAAAATGGAACCAGAAGCATGGATGCATGAAACAGACTGGCTGGTGCCCGATGGAAGATGGGTATGGGTGACTGGATAAAGAAAGTGAAGTGGATTAGATAAAGAACAGATATCCATACCCCCATGGACATAGACAATAGTGGGGTGCAGACCAAAGGAGAGAAGGCTGAGGTGGTTGGATGTAGGCAAAGGGGGGGGTGGGGAAATGAAATATCTGGAATAATGTCAACATTAAACATTTTAATATAAAAAATCAAAAAGTTTTAAAATAAAAATAATTTAACTTTTATAAAAAATCAGCACCATGTTCTCCCCACTTGTAGACTAAGAGTTGGTTTGGAAATAAATTGGATTAATCAGGGCTCAGTCAACCTCACCTTTAGGAAATGGGAAGATAATCCTCCTCATAAAGTCTCTGAAGAACTGTCAAAATATTTTAAGTAAACTTTGGGTTAAACATTGTTGGTCTTTACTTTTATATCAAAGTATAAAAATTCATAGGAAGTAGTGATGTGTTAAATTGTTATCACACTTTCATGACTTGTGAAATCTCAAGAGGCAGATGTATGGTGTTACAAGGCCTACATTCTAGATCTGGGTAGGTCATTCCTCCTCAGTGAGCTTCCCTTTTCCTACCTGTGACATGTATATATTAAGAATGCTTGGCTCATAGAATTTCTGTTGTGGTTTAGTTGAGACATGTGGACATATGATTTATGACTTAAAAAGGCATACCAGTGCTTTTTTCATAACAGCAGAACACCGAATAACTTAGAATTTACCTGCATTATTTTGATGAAAAATGTGAAGAGTACTTTCAGGAAATATCCAACAGAAACCCTTAGGCACATTGCATGGAAACCTCTGGTGAGTAGCATTTTGGAGAGAGTGACAAGGATAGGGATGAATATGGGTGAGATGGAAAAGTGCTGAAAAAGTTACTTTCATAATTCTCCCATATTAATATGCAGTTTTGTTCCTAAGACTTCCCTTCTTAGTTAGGGTTTCACTTGGACTTTCTAAATATAGAAATTTAAAAGAGTTTTGTTTCTGTGTAATTACATCTTCAATAAAATTATTTTAGAGACAGACAGGGGAGAGAGAGATAGATAGATAGAGAGAGATCAATTAGTTGTTCCACTTATTTATGCATACATTGGTTGATCATTGTATGTGCCCTGACCTGGCATTGAACCCACAACATTGGCATATTGGGAAGATGCTCTAACAACTGAGCTACCCAGCCAGGGCATAAGATTATTTTTAAATTTGCTTCTCTTAAAGCTATCTCTAAAGCAATATTTAAATTTTGTTCTTTATTGTTGAAAGTATTAGAGATGTTCCCTTTCCCTACCACCATTGACCCCTCCACCCTGCTCCTAAAGTAGCATTTCTTATAGATGGCTGCAAGTGTTTTAAGAGACAGCACATACATTACATGGGTACAAAGTCCATGTTCTTGCTCTTATCATCCTTTTTATACTCTAAATAACAACATGAAAAATTTAAAATTATATTCAGATATATGTTACCTGGAAGAAAATGAATGAGGCACACTGTTCTCTGGCCAGCATTAGTCTAAGATTTCTCTCACATTAGTCATGCACACATTTATTCATTGAATCCACACCTAAGTAACCAGCTAAGGCCGATTCACAATGAACATGACTTGGATCAGGTTGGATTTCCTGGTCCATTCTGAAGTTATTGCATTTTCCTTAAGCAAGTAAAATGATCCATTAGTCATTGTTTATTCAGACATTGAGTAATTACTTGAGTGCTCACAATGTGTCACACACTCTTCTTGGAACAGTGTGTTACAAAAAGAGAACATCTTGGATCTCATGAACCTCATATTTGAATTCTACTTAGTCTTTTCATGAAGATGAACAAAAGACCCAAATATGGTGCTTCCCATGATGGAGTTGCCTTAAGAAGCAATGTTTTATACCATGTAACTTCCCCAGTATATCTGTTAGGAAGTTGATCTAAGGAAAACCAATGCACAGGTTGGCCCATGATTGGTTCTGTGGAGATACATTGGGTCAGTTAGATGTAAACTTAAGAGACTGTGAATTTAATATACAAAAGGACAATGCGGAAAACACAAGAACAGAGACTGAAAGGAAATGATGCAAAGAGAGGTTATATAATAAGCAGAGGTCATGTCAGAAAACAGCAAATAATCCTTGAGACTAAGAAGAGTAGAAATTGAGAAATCTGGCTGCTGGAGACATGGTCCTGAGACACTTAGAATGCCCAGTATTTTGGAGCTAGCTTCCATTTGAACCCAACTATACCCCTCAAATTCTATTTGTTTATTAAGATGTACACGTATACTGAATCTTGTGAAGAAAAATGTCCTTAAAATAAACTTGTTAGGAAATAAACATTACTTCCTTGGTAACACAATAAGCATCCTATCTAATAAAGAGGAAATATGCTAATTGACCCTCACACCATCACAAAGATGGTGGCGCCCACAGCCAATAAGGAGGGAATATGCTAATTGACTGTTCCACCCTCAAAGATGGTGGGGTCCACAGCCAATAAGAAAGGAATATGCTAATTGACTGCCACAACCTCAAAGATGGCGGCGCCCACAGCCACAAGATGGCAGCACATAGTCCCCTTAGCCCTGCTGCATGCCTGCCTCTGGAGTCCCCCAGTCCCCTCAGCCCCCCTGCCACCCAGGGCCAGCCCAAGGTGCAGGCAAGCCTCAGATATCAGCTGCCCAGCCATGCAGGGCTGCCTGAGGCTCTGGTAACCAGGGCCAGCTGAAGCCTGCACTGCCATCAGTGGCAGCAGCAGAGGTGTGATGGGGCGTCACCTTCCCCTGATCACCGGGTCACCTCCAGCCTCTGAGGGCTCTCAGACTGTGAGAGGGGGCAGGCCGGGCTGAGGGACCCCCCCCCCCCTCCAGTGCATGAATTTTCATGCACTGAGCCTCTAGTTTTAATGATAATTACTTCAATCAGTCTATTCAGAGGTTATCAAAATGACTTTATAAATAAACTAGAGGCCCAGTGCATGAAATTCTTGCATGGGAGGGGTGGTCTCTCAGCCCAGCCAGCACCCTCTCCAATCTGGGACCACAGGGATTGAGCCTAAACCAGCAGTCGGACATCCCTCTGGCAATCTGGGACTGCTGGCTCCTAACCGCCCTCCCTTGCCAACCTGATCTCCCCTAACCACCCTCCCCTGATGGCCTGATTGCCCCTAACCACCCTCCCCTGCCAGACTGATTGCCCCTAACTGCCTCTGCCTCAGCCCCCACCACTGTGGCTTTTCCCAGAAGGAAGACCAGATGACCAGAAGATGTCTGGCCAACCTGGTCTAATTAGCATATTACCATTTTATTAGTATAGATGTTGTTCATGTGACACTAAGGACAGAATGCTTAAATATTCCTGATCTATGGAAGTCAGGGAAGATACTGCAACTTTCATAGCAGGTCCATTTCCTACCTGATTTAGGATTCTTTTCAACTTGCCCCACAACAATACATTGTAGTAGAAATAAAAGTTGGAAAGACCAGAGCCTGGCTAGAGACTCCAGATTTCCCCTGGTTTGCACCAAACAAATAGATACAATCTCCTGAAACAATATAGAGAGTGATACAAAAAGCATAAAATAAGAACAGTGTGGGACACACACACACACACACCAATTCTAAACTTGGGTGATGCAGAACAGACAAGAAGACTGAAAGATCATTTTCTGAGCCATAAATCTGGGTAAAGAGGAAATTAAAATAAAATTCTGGATTTCATACTATCTCACCTGTTGGTTATATTAATTTATTCTCATATAACTAATATATTTATTCTCAAATTATTTATTTTTAATTCTTCACAAAGATTTGAAAATCACTTAACGAATATTTTCAGAAAACTGAGCAGAATGGCCCCTACTTGCCTGCATTTACTTAGTACCCAGAATGAGCTGAAGAGGTAAGTAGCTGCCACATCTGATGCAATTCAGCCTAGGTATAATATGTGTTACATAAGCACATATTTGAACCTCCACTCTAAATTTTTTGTATGATTTCACTTATATGTGGAATCTTTTTAAAAAATTCTTTATTGTTTAAAGTATTACATAAATCACATTTTTCCCACATTGACCTCTCCCTGGCCCCACCCAGCCCCCAGCACATGCCCTTACTCCCCCTCTAAATTTTTAAAAATATTTTTAAATTATTTTTAGAGAAAGAAGAAGGGAGAGGGAGAGTAGAGAAACACTGATGTGAGAATGAAACATCTATTGGCTGCCTCCTGCACATGCTATACCAGGGATGAAGCCTGCAACCCAGGCATGTGCCCTGACCTGAATCAAACCAGCAACCTTTGGGTGAATGGGATGATACCCCACCAACTGAGCCAGCCTGGCCAGGGATCCACTCTTAATTTTTATTAAAAAACAGTAATGGTAAAAATAACATTGCATTAATACCTAATAACACATCAAAGTAGGAAAGATGATGCAATGCCTTTTTATACAGATAATACACATAATATACAGAAGCCCAGGTTCTGTAGACATCAACGTGACTCTCAACTCTTTCTCTTTTCTTTTACAACATGCCCATCAAAACAAATAATTCATGAGTAGTATTATGTAACCTGTAAATAAAAATGTAAAGGCTATTTAAAGTATTCCATTAAATCCTTCTCCTGCATTTATATAACAAAATGTGCCATGTCCTATTTCTTTCTCAGATTAAATAGAATGTTTTTGTGTATTGGGGTCTCTTTCAACTTCTCTTTTCTCCGAGGTTTAAGTTATTTTTATTCCTGATAATAAATTTAGACCTTTTTCATTTAATCCAAATCTCACAGTTTGCAGAGAAAAGTTAAAGTTCCTATTTGAATAGGAATTGAGTAATGTAGAAAAATAAGGTAACTTGTACTTAGGAATAACTATTGTACCCACATACTAATGGCATTTTTCAAGTTCTTGAATACTAAATTTTTTAGTTTATGTTCTGTTCAAGATGCCTTCAACACCCTCCTTACGAATGCAATTTTTAGAATTCTATTTTTCTTTAGGGTGGTCAACTCTTTATTATTTCTAAAGTCTATATAAGCAGTAAATGTTGAGTAACAAGGTGTTTTGGGGAGGCAATCACAGGGCCAAATTGTCTAAGCGGGAATATCAGCTCTACCATGTGAGGGTTGAAACAACTTGGGTAAGTTACATGCCATTTTTTGGATTTTGATTTCCTTACTTTTAAAATGGAGATGATAAAAATATCTCATGTTTTCTGTATAAAAAATGAATTAAAGATGTGCAAAGTGCTTAGCACAGTGCCCGTTCCACAAGGAGATACTGAGTAGGTGCTCAACAAGATTGTTATTATTACAATTATTTTCGTTATTGAGCAATACATGCTATGATACATTGTTGGAGTAAATGCAAAATGTTAAAGCCAGTATGCTAAAGTAATGTGGCCATTTCTTATGACATTAAACATTCATTATTGACCCAGCAATTCTACTCCTAGGTGTTTACCACAGAGAAAATAAAATATATGCCCACATAATGTGAATATTTATATCAGCTTTATTCTTACCCACTTTAAACATGAGACAAATCAATAGTCCTTCATACTGAGTAGATGAGAAGATAAAAATGTGGCACATCTATACAATGGAATACTATTCAATAATAGAAATAGATAACTACTGATACATGCAACAACATGAATGGATCAAAAAAAGCATTAAGATAAATAAAATAAATCATGAAAGGAAAAGACACATATTGTAAAATTTGACTTAGGTGATGTTTTAGAAAAGGCCTAATTATTGGAATAGAAATCTAATCTAAATTTGGTAGGGGTTTGTCTACAAAGAAACAAGAAGTGAACTTTTGGGGATGATGCAAATATTCCATTATTTTCATTATGGTGGTGGTCATATTATTCAATTTTTCAAAACTCATGGAAGACTATAAAGCTAGTTCTGCTAAAAGTCTAAATCCTTCTCAGTCCTCAGGGTCTGAGACAGAGAACTTGACTTTTGAGGGAGAACCTGAAAGATGCCAAGTCTTTCCCAGTTTACAGAGCCATTGAGAGGGGTCAACTCAGCAGCCTAAAGGGTAAAAGAAGGACAGTTACTAGCATGAGCTAAGCACGGTAGCTCATGACAGCAAGTACAGCCTGCTGACACTAAATTCACAAACTATGCAAGTTGTAGACAATATCTCAACAAATATTGTTGCACTGGCAATTCAAAACAACAACTTTTGGGGTCAGTTACCTTTCTCAACTGACTATTCTGTATAGCAGTTACTAGGTTTTCTTAACACATTAGATCTGTTAGTTTAATTATTTTTTTAACTTGGAAGATCTCTTTTGAAAACAATTAGCCAACTATATACCACTTAAAATTTAATTTGCACCTATTTCATTTTTCTTCTTATGTAAAACATGTGTATATATATCTTATTATTGTTATTATATGCCAGATGCTTCCATAATTGCTTCTGTAAATTTTCTGAATTTTCATACTGTTATTTATTCTTTTATAATTTTCTCTTTTCTTTTTCTGTTACTTCCTTTTTAACATTTGATGTTCACAATTAGCCAAAGTCAGATTTGTGAAGTAATCTTAAAATAGATTATTTAAATTTTTAGGGATTAACAGCATTCTATAATTTTATAAAACAAATAAAAAATGAATACAATGTACAAAAGCAATCCATTAAGATACTACAAGTCATGACGTTAAAGGAAATTGAATTAGTGATTGTGGGGGTGGGGTAAAGGTGGAGGCGGGTAGGGGGGGATAAGTGGTGATGGATTTAGACTTGACTTGGAAGGTGAGCGCACAGTGAACAGACGATGTGTTGTAGAATTGTGCAACTGAAACCAGTATAAATTTTTAAATAGTTTTTATTGATTTCAGAGAGGGAGGGCAGAGAGACAGAAATATCAATGATGAGAGAGAATCATTGATTGGCTGTCTCCTGCACACCCCTCACTGGGGATCAAGCCCGCAACAGGGCATGTGTGCTGACCTGGAATCACACTGTGACTTCCTGGTTCACAACCACTGAGCCTTGCTGGTCCAGCAAACCTGCATAATTTTGGTAACCAGTATCACCCCAATAAGTTCAGTAAAAAGAAAAAAAAATTAAAAAAAGAAAATTAATTTTCAAAATATGTTGATCATTCAATTATACATAAAATTTAGAATTTCTAAATTTTCTGAAATTTAATTATTAAGTAAAACAAAATTAGTAATTTTATTCTCCTTAATTTGTGTTTAGTTTTTCAAAATTTTGATATAATTTAAGTTGAAATATTTGTTGTAAGAATGCAGACAATCTATACTAACAAATAAGTAAGCAAATAAAATCTTCAAAATTCTAAAGCCCATTTAAGGATTTTAAACTAAAATAGATTTTATTTAACATAAAATTATGTTTTGCCAATTGATTAGATCCTTAAGAAATTAAGGTTTCAGTTACCCTACCAAGTAAAAAATCCAAAATAGCTGAAGTGTTAGCTGAGGGCTAAAGGAACATGGAAAGAATACAAGATTTATATAAACTGATTACAATTTTGTGAGCAGTTGTAGAAAAGAGAAGATATAGAAGATTTCCATATTCTTTTCTCTCATTTGTTTCTATGTGTTTGTATATATTAACCATTTTCCATTTTTCCTCCTTTCTCTGTTTTCTACACTTTAAAAAGCTATTATATGATGTAAAATTGGGATTGCAACTGAACTAGAAGTGTTTGAATAGAACCCAAAAAGTTATTCAGTTACCAACGGTATTTTGGGTCTCTAGTTTTGAGAAGAGAATGAAAAGAGTTATACTATTTTAGCCTAGATCAAGTTGTTATAGTTGCTGTTTGAAGGTTAATTAAAATTATGTAAATGGATGTTGAAGAGCCAAAGGTGTGGACTATAGAGGATTCCTAGTTTATCATTCTCAACTTTCAATCCAACTTGCTTCTATTTGAAGAGGTTGACAAGGTACAAACTATATTCCCAGATGCACTGGCATTAGGATTCTGTATATGACAGGTTTTGCCATGCAGATGCACTTGCATGAGTTTAGGAAGGCAAAAGGAGTTGACAGTCATTTTTCTACTTCTGTTAATGTTGCAAACTAGAGTGGGTAGATACTTGCATTTGCTGTTTTCTCTACTCCATATGTCATTATGTGGTCACAGCAGCATGGCATGAGAGCCAGCCTTGGGGGCTGCAATATTAGCTTCTTAATCTCCTAATCACAGCTACAGTGGTGATCTTTCTTCCAGTTATCTAGGTTGTCCTGATTCTCACTGTTCCAACTCTTTCAGCAACTTTGTAAAGAACTTTGTAATTCCACATATTAAGTCCCCTTTTTGGAAATAACACAGATATTTCCTGTTTTCTCTATTTAATTATCAATGGTATTTTGGTGTTTCTCTATTGAACCCTGACTGGGATACCACAGTATGCAGACTTCTTAAAAAAATAATGAGCGGTAGAAATTCAACAGATACAGAAAGAGGAGTACAAAGCATATATTAGGTAATATAATCAGAATTACATCACATGGATTTATTTATACAAATTTTCTTCTTTTTTTGAACTGTTTTATTGAGGTATGACTGACATACAATAAGCTGTGTATTTGTGTATGTGTATGTGAGCCTAACACAAGATCTACCCTCGAAGCAATTTTTTAAGTATGAAATACAGCATTGTTATCTCAAAGCATTAGGTTGTACAGTAAATCTGTAGGACATATTCAGATTATAAAACTGAAAGTTTATAACTTAATATTTCTTATTTTACCTAGCATAAATATTTAATTTGTAAGAACATAGAAAATAACAAATGATGCAATAAAACTAAAATCAAATACAGGTAACAGTAAAATACTCTGCAGGAAAAAATTGTTTACGTCAATGAACTTGAAATGTCTGAATCTTCTTTGAGTGAGTTCCAACAGGACCTGTTCAAGCACTATACATTACAAATTCTGATAATTTATAGTGGAAACCAAATGTGTCACATAGTTACAGACTTACTCATTTTCCAAGCCTGCACTATTTGAGATTAAGGACAAAGTTAATAAAAAAAAAAAGGTGCTGCAGTTGAATAACACTTTTAATAGATAAAATAGCAATGTGTAAAATGAAAATTTAATTATTGAATTGAAAAAGAAAATTACTACTGTGTATTGATGCATCTATAATCATTAATAATTGTGTTTAGCTATTACCTCTAGTTAGAATTAAAATTTAGCATCACATAAATTACTAGAGTCCTGGTGCATGAATTCGTGCACAGGTAGGGTCTCATGGCTTGGCTGGCAATTGGGGCTGATCAGGGCCTACTGGGGCCGGCCAGCTGGCTTCGGGAAGGGGCTGTGGGAGGTTGGCTAGCCACGGAAGGTTAGCTGTGGGAATGCACTGACCAGCAGGAGGAAGCTCCTACATTAAGCATCTGCCCCCTGGTGGTCAGTGTACGTCATAATGACTGGTTGACCGGTCATTCAGTCAACTGATTGTAACAGTCACTTAGGTTTGTATATATATAGATAGATTCCCCAAATGAGTAGCAAAATGAAAATATCAGTGATAAATGAACGTATTGAAATATTATACGAATGGAATAAATTAGATATTGACATAAATAAACTCTGAATTTCAAATAAACATCTTGTTTTATTCTCAGAAAGACTCTTGCATATAAAAAATGTGTCTATCTGAATTTCACATTAAGTAATAACATCACAACAGTTAATCTAATGTGATACAGGATACTCCACTCATTTCTATTTTGAATCTGGTAAAAAGAAATGAAACCAGAAAACACTCTGATGATTCACATCAAAGTATATTAATTGCCTAAGAAATGGCTTTATCAAGGGATTATGAGCAAAAATCATGAAAGAAAAATTTTAAAAGGATCATTTTTGGCTTTAAATAAAGACTGATTTTGATAGTTTGTCAGCTATAAATACTAAATAAATGTATTGAATCTTAAAATAGTATTATGAGCTGTAGCTTCTGTCCTTGGCAATATCTGACATGAAAAAATGTGATTGAATTTAAAATCGTTAAGCATTATCACTGGAAATTAAAATTATAAATTTCATTTTAATGTTGTATTTGTCAAGAAGGAAATGGAAGAGTTCTTACATTTATAAAGTAATCACACTTCAAGAGCCATTTAAGGAGATCAAATTACCTGAATATTTGTTGAAAGTATAAAAGTCCCTGTTGCTAAATAGAAGAGAAATGATAAACATTTTCCTACATTTGCAAAATGTACTCATTTATTCAAATTTTGCCAGTGGTGACTGTTATGACTTAGAAATCATTATTAAAACTCTATATCTAGAAATCCTTATAGCTTTTCAAAGGATGTATACTCACACTAAAATATCTAATCTAATAAAAGAGAAACATGCAAATTGACCGCACCTCTGCTACACCCCAAGCCATGCCCACTACCCAATCAGAGCGATGATATGCAAATTAACTGAACCAAGATGTCAGCTGGCAGCCTCAGAGCTGGAGCTAGCAGGAGGCTTGGTTGCCATGGAGATGGAGGAAACCAAGCTTCCCGCCTGCCCTGTCTGGCTGTGGCCTCTGCTCAAGGCAACAAAGTTTCAATTATAGAAGATAAATAAATCCCAGATACCTGCTTCCAGCCAGCCTCCACTGGTAGCTTGGGTGGCTGGGGGTTGTGCCCAGCCTGCAAACAGCCATCAGCCACTCACCCAGGCTAGCCAGGCATCCAGAGGGGACCCCCACCCTGAAGGGGGTGTGGCCAGTCTGAAAATGGCCCTCAGCCCCTCACCCAGGCTGGCCAGGCACCCCAGCGGGACCCCCACCCTGATCTGGGACACCCTTCAGGGCAAACCAGCTGGCCCCCACCCGTGCACCAGGCCTCTATCTTATATAATAATAGAGAAACATGGTAATTAGCCATACCTCCACTACCCTTCACATTGGCTAATCAGCGAAATATGCAAATTAACTTCCAACCAAGATGGCGGCCAGCAGCCAGGCAGCTTGAAGTGAACAGGAGGCTTGCTTGCTTCAGTGATGGAGGAAGCCAAAGTTCCCTGCCTGCCGTTGCCGGCCTCTGAGCTTTCAGTTTAAGAAACATTGTTACAATTATAGAAGCTTAAAAAAACCCAGAAACCTGCTTTCAGCCAGCTGGGCCTCAGAGCTGGAGTTGAAACTGTTTCGATTATAGAACCCAAACAAACCAGATACCTGTTTTCAGCAGCCGAGGTCTCAGAGCTGAAGCCGAGCCTCAGAGAGAAAGCCAGCTCTCAGTTCCAGTGACAGCCATAGAAGGTAAATAAATCCAAGAATAAAAAAAAAGAAAAAAAGGAGAGGTTTGGAGCTTCAGTCGCCCGCCAGCCTGAAAATGGCCCTCAGCCCCGCACCCAGACTGGCCAGGCATCCACAGTGGGGACCCCCACCCTGAAGGGGGTGTGACCAGCTACAAACAGCCATCATACCCTCATCCAGGCTGGCCAGGCACCCAAGTGGGACCCCCACTCTGATGCAGGACACCCTTCAGGGCAAACCAGCCGGCCCCCATCCGTGCACCAGGCCTCTATCCTATATAGTAAAAGGGTAATATGCCTCCCATCACCGGGATCAGCGGAGCAACGAGGCCTCACTGCCCCTGTGTCAGCAGAGCCGCGAGGCCTCCCAGCACTGGGATCAGCGGAGCCGCGAGGCCTCTTGGCCCCTGGAGCAGCGTGACCAGGGGCAGAGCGCAAACCCCCTGATCCGCCCTGCTCTGTGTGTGAGAGGGGAAGGTACCCCAACCCCCTGATCAGCCCTCTCTGTGCCTGATAGGGGAGATCTCCCCAACCCCCTGATCGGCACTGCTCTGTGCGTGACAGGGGGTGGCGCAGCAACCTCCCCATCGACCCTGCCTTGAGTGTGACAGGGAGCGGCGCCCCAAAGCCCCAATCGGCCCTGCTCTGAGCCCAACCAGGGGCTGCACCTAGGGATTGGGCCTGCCCTCTGCCACCCAGGAGCAGGCCTAAGCCAGCATGTCGTTATCTCCTGAGGGGTCCCAGACTGTGAGAGGGCACAAGTGGGGCTGAGGGACACCCTCCTGCCAGTGCACAAATTTTTGTGCACCTGGCCTCTATCCTATATAATAAAAGGGTAATATGCAAATTAACCCTAACAGCAGAACACCTGGGAATGACTGGTCACTATGACACACACTGACCACCAGGGGGCAGACGCTCAAAGCAAGGGATGCCCCCTGGTGATCAGAGTGCTCCCACATGAGGGAGCTCTGCTCAGCCACAAGCCAGGCTGATGGCTACCAGCACAGAGGTGGTGGCGGGAGCCTCTCCCGCCTCCTCAGCAGCACTAAGGATGTCCGACTGCAGCTTAGGCCTGCTCCCTGCTGGCAAGTGGACATCCCCTGAGGGCTCCTGGACTGCCAGAAGGATGTCTGACTGCCAGCTTAGTTCCAGTCCCCCCAGGGAGTGGGTCTAAGCCAGCAGGTGGACATCCCCCGAGGGGTCCCAGACTGCGAGAGGGCACAGGCTGGGCTGAGGAACCCCTTCCCCGAGTGCACTAATTTTTGTGCACTGGGCCTCTAGTTCTATTTATAAAAGGAAGCTCATTTCTCATGAAATATAAAAGTATTTTATTTGCACAGTTTATAGATTTTTATTTTGAAATTTCTAATGTTTTGTGTTTTATCTTAATAATATCAAAAAATAAAAGCTTATATTTTTTACCAATAGCACATAGATTTTCCAAATTCTCTAAAGTTTACTCTTCATTGCCATATAAAGGTTTTTGATGTTTCTATCTGAACTGGGTAGAGATGTGTGGTTCAAAGTGCAGGGAATAAATTTGAGAGCATTTGATCATTCAGAGATTACATATCTAAATGAAGATTAAACTGTTTTGTTATATAAATAGGTTTCTACTCTGAAAAATATTATTCCACATCTATAGAGCACAGTCCTAACTTTGAGTCACTTAAAAAATTTAGGGCATAATATAGTTGACATGAGAAAGGCAGAACTACTTTGAACTACTTAATTCTGTGGCACAGCATTATCTGGTGCTTCCTAATGACCTTTACCAGCTCTAATCATAGTCTGAGCAAGAGAAAAAGAGGGAGAAAGAGGACACACTTGTCTTAATATCTGCTCTGCAAAATGTATGTTCACCTCCTACAAAGTTCTGATTATGGTCACACTGAGTAATGAACCATGCTGGTTTTCTTTTAAATCAATGCTAAAATATTTATTTTACCCAGAGGTTATTAATGGCATTCTGGTTGATTAAATATTACCAACACATGTATAATTTATGTAGGCTATATATTACTATTGGCTTTGAAATAGTGGAAAGCTCTATCCTTGATATTAAGTCCAAACTTGTTCCCTAAGAGTCAGTATATTCCCAAAATGAAAGTTCAGTAAAGCAAAATTAATTGGAGTAAATTTTTTTGCTGTTGTTTTTAAAAATGTTTTCAATTGCCCAGCTGGTGTGGCTCAGTAGTTAAATATCTACCTATTGAGTCTGGTGGTTTTTTCCTGAGCAGGATGCAAAGGTGATTTCTTTCACAGGTTCTTGTCCATATGGATTCGAAGAATGAAGCCACAGACAAAATGTGGTAGATGAAAAGGGTGGAAATTTATTGAAAGCAAGTAAGGAGGAGGTCCCAAAGGAAGTAACCCACTAAGCCCCCTTTTCTAAGGTTTATAAAGGCTGCAGTTCTTTGTCTCTTGATATTCCCTTCTGATTGGTCACTATATCAACTTCAAAGCTCTAACCCCACATGGTGTCCCCCTCCCCACACACTCCTTCTCCCACTTCAGTGGTGGAATTCTCTATCTCCTGTGAAAATCTGTTTTTCTCTTTCTCCCGTTTGTCAGCATTTCTCTATCTCCTATGAAAGTTTGTTTCTTCTTTCTCCCCATACACTGTGGCTTTTCCCTATCTTCTGTGAATGGATGTATTCCTCTCCCCTCATCCTGTGGTACCCTTCCCCGTCCCCCTCTGTGAGTGTATGCCTTTTGCTCCAAACCCTCATCTATGCAGTCCTCCCCCATAGACCCTCTTTATTTCTAAAACTTTCTAAACCTGCCTATTTTACCCCAAAAACTCCTTTCACTATGAGCCAGGAGGTCATAGTTTTATTCCTGATCAGGGCACATGCCCTGGGTTGTTGGCTCAATCCTCAGTAGAGGGTGTGCAGGAGGCAGCTGATCAATGATGCTCTCTCATTATTGATGTTTCTATCTTTCTCTCCCTTTCCTTTACTCTCTGAAATCAATACAAATACATATATTTTAAAATGTTTTAATGATATTTATTTGTACATGTAGTTTTGTTGCTCTAAAATTCTGAATTGTCTTAGATTAGCTTTGAGCATTCCAGAGCAGCAGGCACATTCTCCTTCAGTTATGCTTCTTTTTTCCTAAGTAATGAAGTGCAAGTTTTCTAGTGATCAAGTTTGAATCCAGGTAGGAATGATCATATATGCACAGGATTATAGTCACTAACACTGCTGAGTTTCTAGAAGGAATAAACATTTCAAGTTCTGAGTAGAGGAATTTGGTTGAGAGCAACTTAGGACATTCATTGTAACATTCAGGCTTTCTGACATTGTGGGTATCTCTTGATTTGAGCAAACTTCCTGTTAAACTTATCGCAGAGGATTTTGTTCCTTTGGTAGCTCTGAAGTAGGCCATGAGCAGAGTGAATAAAGATAAATGAGTCATCCCTAAAATAACCTGTACTTCTTTTCTGAGTTTATTTCTCTGAGTAGGCAGGGGGAGATTCCTTATCTAGATATTTCTTTTCAAATGCTGATTAGTCCTGAAGTTTGAAGCCTAAAGAAGTGAAGAAACTATTATGAGGAACAAATCACATGGTGAATTCAAATTACTGTAGAGATGTAACCCTGTGTAAAAGTTGATAGCTTTATATTCCAGGAAAAGCTATTGTATCCCTGTAAAGAATTAATAGTAGCTTTTCAGAAAAAAAAGCCTACTTAGATTTTAATACTACAGATCATGGTTCCATTTGGAATAATCTATATATACTAGAGGCCCAGTGCATGACATTTATTCACTGGGGAAGGAGGGGACCCTCAGCCCAGCCTGCTCCCTCTCACAGTCCTGCACCCCTTGTGGGATATCCCACTGCCTGCTTAGGCCTGCTGCCTGCAGGCCGGGAGTCGGACATCCCCCGAGGAGTCCTTAACCCTGCCATGGAGTTGAGACAGGCTCCAGCCACTACTGCTCAGGTCACCAGCCATGAGTCCGACTTCTGGCTGAGTGGCGCTACCCCGTGGGTGTGCACTGACCACCATGGGGCAGCTCCTACATTGAGCGTCTACCCCTTAGTGGTCAGTGGTCATCCGAGTGACCAGTGGTTCTGCTGTTCAGTTGATTTGCATATTAGCCTTTTATTATCATAACTAGAGGCCTGGTGCATGAAATTCATGCATGGGAGGGGAGTGTCCCTCAGCCCAGGCTGCACCCTCTCCAGGAAGTTGGACATCCCTCTCACAATCCAGGACTGCTGGCTCCCAACTGCTCACCTGCCTTCCTGCCTGATTGCCCCTAACTGCTTCTGCCTACCAGCCTGTTCATCCCCTAACCAGCCTGATTGATGCCTAACTGCTCCCCTGCTGGCCCAATTGCCCCAACTGCCCTCCCCTGCCAGCCTGGTTGCCCCCAACTGCCCTCTCCTGCTGGCCTTGTCCCACCCCATCTGTCCTCCCCTGCCAGCTGGGTCACCCTTAACTGTCTTCCCCTGCAGTCCAGGTCACCCCCAATTGCCCTCCCCTGCTGGTCCAGTCACCCCTAACTGCCCTCCCTTGCCAGCCTGGTCACCCTTAACTGCCTTACCCTGCCGGCCCAACTGCCCTCCCCACTGGCCCAGTCACCCCTAGCTGTCCTCCCTTGCCAGCCTGGTTGCCCACAACTGCCCTCCACTGCCAGCTTGGTTGCCCCCAACTGTCCTCCCCTGCAGGCCTGGTCCCCCCAAACTTTCCTCCCATGCAGGCCTTTTCCCTCCCAACTGCCCTCCCCTGCTGGCCTGGTCCCCTCAACTGCCCTCCCCTGCAGGCCTGGTTGCTCCCAACTGTCCTTCCCTGCAGGCCTGATCACCCACAACTGCACTCCCCTGCCGGCCGTCTTGTGGTGACCATCTTGTATCCACATGGGGATGGCCATCTTTGACCACATTGCGGGCAGCCATTGTGTGCTGGAGTGATGGTCAATTTGCATATCACCTCTTTATTATCCTATCTAATAAAAGAGAAACATGGTAATTAGCGTACGACCGCTACCCTTCCCATTGGCTAATCAGGGCGATATGCAAATTAACTGCCAGCCAGGATGGCGGCCAGCAGCCAGGCAGCTGGAAGCGAACATGAGGCTTGCTTGCTTCAGTGAAGGAGGACTCCAACGTTCCCCGCCTGACTTGCCGGCCTCTGAGCTGGCAGTTTGAAACATTGTAACAAATATAGAAGCTAAACAAACCCCAGAAACCAGCTTTCAGCTGGCCGGGATCTCAGAGCTGGAGATGATACAGTGTTTCGATTATAGAACCAAAACAAACCAGATACCTGCTTTCAGCAGCAGAGGCCTTGGCCCAGAATAAAAAAAAAAGAAAAAAAGGAGCAGTTGGGAGCTTCAGTCACCCACCAGCTGCAAACAGCCATCATCCCCTCATCCAGGCTGGCCAGGCACCCCAGTGGGGACCCCCACCCTGATCTGGGACACCCTTCAGGGCAAACCAGCCAGCCCCTATCCGTGCACCAGGCCTCTATCCTATATAGTAAAAGGGTAATATGCCTCCCGGCACCTGGACCAGCGGAGCTGCGAGTCCTCCTGGCACCGGGATCAGCATGACAGGGGGCAGCGCCCAAACCCCCTGATAGCAAATCGATCTCCAGGTCGACTCCCACCCTTGATGGCTCCCAGACTATGAGAGGGGACAGGCCAGGCTGAGGGACCCACCTCCAGTGCATGAATTTTCATGCACCAGACCTCTAGTATAGGATAAAAGCCTAAGCAACCGGACAACTAGCTGGTAGCTATGATGCACAATGATCATCAGGGAGCAGACGCTCAATGCAGGAGCTGCCAAGCTACAGTGACTTGGCAGCTGTGGTTCTCAGGTGATACACCCGGAACCAGAGAGGAGGGAGCCTGATTCTGGGGTGCATCACCTGAAAACTTCCCTCTCACAATCCGGGACACCTCAGGGGATGTTGGAGAGCTGGTTTCAGCCTGATCTCCACAGGACAGGACAGGGGACTCCACCAGTGCACAAATCCGTGCACCAGGCCTCTAGTGTTAACACTATTTACTGATGAATAAAATATCATTTTAAAAATGTTAAATGACACCAAACAAATCATATGAGTCTGCATCTAGAAGCCTACATTATTTTTCCACAGCAATGTTAGGTTTTCTACGATGATGAACAAAGCTTTTTATTTTTGTCTACCAATCTGTCCCATGTTTGATCTTAATTTTTTCAGTGAACATTAAAATTCTATATTAAAAATTATAAATCACTTTTAATAGGGACTTTTGTTTTCAATCTTCTATCAACACAGATATTTTCAGTCTGGAGTCTTCCATTTCAAAGTATTTATATTCAATGTTTATTCCAAAAGAAACAGAAGACTTAGCTGACTCCATGCTATTTATTTATTTTGTTTTGATCTGTAGGTTGTCATGTAAACTAAGCAGCACATTTCTTTCTCACTTACATGTGGGCTGACTGACTGACAGAGCTCTCGGATTTCTTTGTGGCTAAGAAAAGTTATTTTTGATACAGTGTGAGATATTTTAAAAGAGTGTTTGATGTGTAAAAGCACATATCTGGGCCAACAAAAATGAAGACCATGTTCTTAATTTTGTTCATTCCAAAGACTTCAGGCTGAGCTTCCTGGTATCAAAAGAAGCATTGGTAAAAGTGGGGTGGTTATAAAGAGATGCTTATAGCCTTTGAAGCTTTAAAATTGGTTTTAAAAATTAAAACTTCATCCCATACCCTTAAAATGATTTTTAGAGTGTTAACATTTTTTTCTCTCAAATCATGCATTTTGGTTTCATTGGTTTGTCCTGTACTCTGAATTCTGGATTGGTAAATCTCTGAGTTTTCCCATTATGAATTCTTGACTTTGTCTTAATGAAGTAAACTTAGTGTAAGTAAAAATTTTGTGCATTTAACATATGCATTTTAATGGTAAATCTATATGTCATTATTAATGTTTAAATTATAATACTGGCACAGTATTATAGTCAGTGTTAATAGAAATCAAGGTGAGATCAAAGTACTGAGAATCAACAAAGGCAGATTTACCTTGTGTAAATAATACAGATTAATGGACATCGGCTTTATTCAATCTTACCAGGAGAAAAGGACCAAGTGAAAAAGTCTAAGATAAGTGCAAGCCAGGGGTCAACAATCAGTTAATAGTACCCAACAGAATATGAATAATAAGTTTGTCTGGATATGTAGCAAATTCCCAAATCCCCCTCCCTCTCCTCCCTCCCTCCCTCTCATCCTTCCTTCCTTCCTTCCTTCCTTCCTTCCTTCCTTCCTTCCTTCCTTCCTTCCTTCTTAACTTTCTTCCTTCCTTCCTTCCTTCCTTCCTTCCTTCCTTCCTTCCTTCCTTCCTTCCTTCCTTCCTTCCTTCTTCTTTCCATCCTTCCCTCCCCTCCCTCCTCTTCTCTTGCCTCTCCTCTCCTCCACTCCTCTCCCCTTCCTTTTACTAATTTCTGTTTCCTTTTGCTGACAAAAAGGAGTATAGACATTATCTGCCAAAATATTCTATAGCATAATATTCTAGTAAATTTCTAAAAGATATATTATCTTTAGAAATTTATATATATGCTAACCAAAATGTATTTGCAAGAATATTTAAAGAGGTATGTTGGTATTAGCCAAATACTGAGAACTATACAGATGATTAGCAACAATAAAATGTGTAAGTTGTGATTCATTCATACAATGGGATACCATACACAACAGCAAGGACAAGCCTCACAAACAAAACGTTGAATGCAATAGCCCCCAAACACAAAAAATCCATGGTGTGTGTTTCTGTTTCTGCAGAGTGAAAACACAGCAAAATAAATCCATAGTGCTATACATCAGGAGAGTGGCTATGTTTAGGGGTAGTTAGTAACTAGGGTGGGGCATCAGAGGCACTTCTGGTGAGCTGCTAATGTTCTATTTATTGGACAAACAGAAGGTGTGTCTCTGGCATAAAAATTCATTGAATTTTACACTTGGGGTTTGTCTACTTTCCTATATGTATATATACTTCAACAACAACAAAAAACACATAGAAATTTGGATAATATAGAACTATAAAAAGTAAAAAGAAAATAATAATCAGAAACTGATAACCATAATTACTATAAACCTTCTGATATTTTTCTTTCCAGTCTTTGAAATAAAATAAGTGCTATTATAATGCAGACACATAAATTAGGAAATATATCTCTCTACCCACCCCTCACAGTTTATTTCACTTAATGTCATATAAACAATTTACACATGTATTTTAAGTATGAATTTTAATATTCCATCATGTCAATGTACCATAATTTAAATGTCCACCTTTTATTATTTCCTTTTTATTCTTAGAAATTAATCCATTATCCAAAGACAAACTCTTATAACTATAAGAGTCTTAATCTTTTAAGACTCTTGATATTGGCAACCAAAGTTTCTATTTCAATGTATATTAACACTACATCATGCTATATTATTTATTAAAAATCAGTAAAAAAACAATGTCTTTCTTCCCCAATGCACTTTTAAAAATTGAAATGTGAATTATTAAAATATAATGTTCCTTAAATCAAATGTGAATGAGAAAATAAATTGTACCAATAAAAGAAAAATTAGAATATTTATGTTTTAAAGTATTCTTATCTATATAGAATAAAACATTCCACATATGGCCATTGAAGCTTATAAATATAGATGTCAATATGTTTGGTGTAAATTCTTAAGTAGCCATATAGAATCCAGAGAAGGAAACTCAATAATAGTTCATTTCCCACTTATGGAGAAGAATGATAGCAAATTGTTGTTGTTATTTTTTTTCAAAATTATCACCAAGTATTCATTTACATTATGTTGATAAAAATCCTTCATTTTATTTAAATAAAAATTTAAAAATTTGGCTATATAAAAATATTTTAAATCAAGTAGATCATTTTTATTTTCCTTTCTTTCTGCAAGAGTCTTGGCTCCTGTGTTTGCTACCTGAGGAAATAGTGAGTATCTCAAAGTAATTCATGGGTCTGGCAAATTCCAATGATGCCTGCAAGCTCTTTCTTAATATTGTCAATGGCTAGAAAATCATTAACATTAAGCATTGATTCATTTCCCTCATTAAGTCACTGCAATCTCAGGGAGCTTAGAAAACTGGAGGGTAACTAGAATAGCCAGGCTTCCAACAGTCTGAACTGAAAGAGGAAGGGTATTCTCAATATAGAATAATGAATGGGAAATCTCCAATATTTCATACCTACACTATCAGGGCCTTAAGGTTTAGCTGGATAATAGGAAAAAAAGTATTTTGTTTTTTTTAAAAAAAATTTTAGAAAAAAAGTTGAGTATGTTGTTCAGTTTAGACATTTTTATAAAATATCATTTTATAAATATTATTTATAGAATATTTATAAATTATAATTTATTTTAAATTATAAATTATTTTATAAATATTAGTTACTTCTAAGTATGAAACAATATAACAGAAATATATTTCTAAGAGGCTTATATTAAGATAGGATTCTATATTACAAAGTGAACACAAATTTAGTACTGTGGAACATGAAAGCTGACAATTAGCTTAATTCAATAGGCTCTGGGTGTTCTAGTTTTTCCTCTCAATTTTAAGGAAAAATCCTTCAGAGCAAGGCAGCCTTTTTTTTTTAATTATTCTATTTTTGGTATAAAATTCACATTAACCCCTCATCTGAAGAAAAAGTAATTTAAATACCTGACAAAATAAGTTTACTAGAAATCATTATTATTTAAATCTATTTTTAACCATGCCTATATTCTTCTTAATGTACTAAGTTGAGAGGACACTATTTTTTAGGTCTTTATTTTCTCAAATCAGTAATTATTTGACATAAAAGGAAATTTCTTCCCAAATGGTACACACCAGAACTGATGAAGTAACAACAGAAACAAACTTAATAGTTGCAATATATACAAGATTTGCAATCAGTTTCACTTGCATAGTTTTGAAAATCTCTTTTCTCTTTATATCAATACAATATTTTCAGATTTTAATGCAAATTTATGTCTTTTGTAAACTGAATGAAAAATTCCAGTTCTGCAAATATTTACTGAGTGGCTACTCCCTTTTATGTTCAATTCTAGTTGGAGAAGCAGTCTGAAAACAATTCTAATTCAAGAGCTAGAATAAAAATTAGAGAAAAAGAGAGGGAAGGAGAGAGAGAGGTGTGGAAATAAATTATTTTGATGCAAGAAAGATCTATGAAGATATTATTGAGGGATCACATTAGAGCCAGACATTCAGTCCAACACAGTGAACTGAAAAACAAAGTGTGTTCCAGGCATGAAAAAGTGAATGGGAACATCTTTCCAGTACTCTATATTTCACCACTAAAGTCTTAATTCTGAACACTATCCAAGCCAGCCGTCAGCTCACAGTGAGGGTAATTTTTCAAGGAGACAAAAAGTGTAAAGTCATGCTCCCTACTGGTTCAAAGCACAGTGAAAACCCTTCAGTATGCCACAAAAGGGCTGTCACCAACTGGACTCAATTTCTCTTCATCCCCATCCCCTATTCCCTGCTCTTCCTCCCCCATGGTCACTTACCTCATATACAGCAATTGACTTGTAGTTTCCCAGAAACACCATAATCTAGTCTAGGCTTCATCTTTTGTCTGGAATGACCTTTTGCTCATTATTTATTACCTCATTATAAAATTGCTCATTATTTTTATTCAACTTCAAACCCAGCTTGAATAAAACTGGAAGCCATTACTAAAGCAAGGTGAGATCAGTAATTCATTAGCCTTATGTTGCTCCCCTGTGAGGAGTAGGACAGTCTTTGACCTCAAATATGATACCCTAGTTTACATCTTACCCTTAGCATACACTTCTTAGCTCCAATGGCATTTGCAGTTGTCTGCTTGTTTATCTCTCTGCTGGACCCTGACTACTGGGTGGACTGGATTTTCTTCCTTTAGAATCTAATAAAAAATAGGAGTTTATGTGTTTGGGTTGTTGTTAAATTATAATGAATTGAACAAAGACATGGAGATGATAAAAATTCAGACAATTTGGGGATTCAAAAATTGATCCACTGTAGCTGAAGTACAGAGGAGGAATAAGGAGCCTTTAGAATGGTGAAGTGGTTGGTGGGAATAGCGGTCTGATGTGGAGGGCTTTGAATGCCAATATTAAGGAAGTTAGGGCTCTATTTTATTTTTACATATTTTCACAGTCATTCTGGCAAAAGTTTTGAACAGATGCATGATCCAAGGTATACTTTAAAATATTAAATAGAGAGTATTCATTTACACAGAAAACAATTCATATTGCATGTATTAATTAATTATGCTTATGTTTTATTGTCAAATATGAAACATGTTATATGAAATTCTTTTAAAATATGTTAGAGTCTCTCAACAAGAGATGCTGAGATTGAATTTCAAAAGAACCTATTATAGTAAATTATATTATTAGTAACAGACAACGTCAACCATCTTTTTAAGTTAGTAACAACCAACTTCAACTAGTATTTTGTTAACAAAATACTCAACATAAAATGGTATTCAATGAGTCTTGACAATTTGAACTACAAACAGAACTCTAGTTAATGAACCAGTGCATCGTAGTTTTGGGAGTACTGAATACTAGGCCACATTTTGTCCTTCTCTCTGATGTTTTGTGTATATTTATTTGTATCTGTATAATTTCAACTATCTATGTGTTCCTTTATGGAGGCTGGATTAGAATTTCTTACAATAATGTCCAATCAGTTTTAAAATTAATAACAGTATTATTTTGGAGCATCTTTTACTGATTCAGTTCTATACAATAAGCTGTGGACCTGGTGTAGACATGTTTTATATATATTCACAGCAAGAAAGCAGAGTATGAGCATATAAAAATTAATCATTATTTTCCTTAGTCCTTCAAATAACATCTTGAATTACTAATCTCAGAAAAAAAATAATAAACTGGTCATTGTAGATATAACGATATGGTTCTGGTGCACCTACATACATATAGTATGTCAAAAGGGGAAAAAAAGAATCTCATATTCAAGAGTCTGCAGATTGCTTGTGTAAAGGAAGGTTAAACAAAAACTGAAATGATTTAGAAGTAGTAATAGGTAGGACACTCTAAAGGCATTAATCTGTGCTCCAGAGATCACTTTAACATTGGTTCAACTTATTACCAGAACATAAAATGATTTTGTATTTAACATATCAACACTTCTATAAATTTATCTGCTATAGGTATATCAGAATTTGATTTCATCAAGTAAGTTATGCTGATCATTGTGGCTCCAGAGGTTGATTTCAAGAAAGTAAAAAAAAAAATCACACAATTTCCTAAGAGAAAAAATATAATTGAACCAGTTTTTAATTATTTATTTTTACACTTTAATTCATTGACAACATAGAGTAATGGTGATTTTGGTCCTTATAGAATATAATCTCTCAGCTGCCCTAATATTTTTAATATTATCATTATTTTGCTCATGTGAAAAAGTGTAAAAAAGTAAATCACATTCACAGAGAACTGCCTGAATATGTGCAGTTCATCCTTATCTGTATATTGTAGATGACATCCTTGGATCAACTCCAATTACTGAGTTATCATATAGCATTCTTGACTCTTCTCACTCATTTCCTTTGCCTGAATTGCATTTTGGTAGAATACTATTAAACTGAACTGAGTAGAGACATAAGAAAATTCACGTATAATGTATCACTGTGTGTACTGTGGTGATAATATAAAAAGCACAGTCCGATATATTTCAGAGTATCTTTTTATGAGGAATTTGGTGGAAATTCCTCGGGCTTTTCCTGTATACCTGGTTTCTATTTATTTCATAAACTTACTGAATAAAGTAATTAATCATGTTTTAATTTATTTTTAATACGAGATTGCTAAAGGGTCCATTTTGTGTAGTTATACTTGGACCTACGAAATATGTATTGGTGGTAGGTCCTGTTTTTGCAGCACCCAAATCCCTGTTCCATGAAGTGCATCCCTATCCCAGCTGCAGGGAGTTGTGACTAGAGAGAGCTTCTCCTTGAGAATTTGGGGGAGCACATTTTTGTTATTAAATAATAGGGAGGTATAATTAGAATGTAGTGGAAAGAACCAAGGGGAATAGATGTTCTGTAATGTGTAGTAATACATGGCTTGAGAATGTCCCACCTTTAGAATGTCCCATCTTTAAAAAGCATTACCTACAATAAAATTGCATTTCACTTACCAATACAAAAAATGTGTATTACTTAAATAAAATTAAATTGCAATGTAATGTAAATAGGGGAGAGTTTATAATGTTCATGTTTGAATGCTATACTGACATAATTTCATACTATCAAACTACCAAGAAGGACAAAGTATTTTTGTATTTAAATAATCAATGCAAAACACCTGTATCTATCTATGTTTTCAACAGTTATATATATGCTATTGAATTCATAAGCCTGGGGCAAGCATCTTAATGTCTAATTAGGTCTTCCAATATATTTTGCCTGATAATTTATATAGTAAATTACATTTATTATTATGTATAATTTCTCTTTATTTATTTTTATATTAGAAGTATAATGCTAAATTAATTTTTAAATAATATACACAATTAAGCTATATTAATAATGATTATCCTTTAAGTGTAATGAAAGGATTCTTTTAATCAGGAAAATCATATTAGGTACATTTGAGGAACACTAGATTAAGGAAATCAAAAGTATAATATTAAAATTTTTTGAAGTAGAAATATACATATAATGTATTTTATGTACTGTCTACATTTTAGAAAAATTCAAAGCCAAAAGAACCTATGAATAATATGATAAATGAATTTTACATAGAATAATTGCTTATGAACATTGATGAATTACTAAAAAGTCACCTTTAAAAATATGCATGACACCAGTAAAAATGTTGATAACACCAGTTACAACAATAATAAAAATTACTAAGTACATAGATATAATTTTTAAGAAAGATATACCTGACCTATATGGAAGAAATACAAATGTCTTGTGCAAAGATATTAAAGAATATCTAAATAAATGGGAAAATATACAGTATAATTTTTGGTTAAATAATACATACTACAATGATATAATATCTCAACAAACTAGTCTAAGATTCAATGCAATATCAATGAAAATTCCATTGATGTGTTCCATTGAACTTGACAAACTTACTGTAAAATATACATAGACAAAGAGCCAAGAATATAACAAAGTGGGTAATTTACACTGCTAAATATAAAAACGTATTCCATTTTAGAAAATGGTTTTGTTACTTAAATGGAAAAATGTACATGTGGAATGTGATACAGAAAACAGGAAAACAAATTGGGCATGTTTGGAATGTTGATATGTGATCATTGACACTGCAAGGCAGTCTACTAGGCAAATATTGTCTTTCCAGTAAGTAAAAGTAGGCTTATTGGCAGTCCACATGATAATTACAAAAATTTATTTAGATGGATTAAGGATTGATTCGAATATGAATATAAAGGATAAAATTTTATTTACATTTTTTATATGTTGAAATTACTTCAAGTGTCTCCCTTAACCCCTCCTCTTTGCCACCTACACTCACCCCGCCTCCCCTCCTTGGCCTTCACTGAACTATTGTCCTTGTCAATGAGGGTATGCGTGTATGTTCTTTAGTTAACCCTTCACCTTCTTTAAACAATCACCCCCACCTCCATCCCCTCGTAGAGAATATATTTATCAACATGAAGTGAAATGAGGTTTAGAAAGATCACACAATTATAAACTATGTAGAAATATATTGCTAATTTTAACTGTATTAATAACATTTTTATGAAATGACATCATAAAAAGAGTGAAAAGAGAATTCATAAGCCAAAAGAAGATATTACAGACATAAGATTAATACCAAGTTTATAAAAAGGACTGCTAAAAATTTAATATAAATAGCAAAAAAGTATTATTTTTAAATGGGGAAAATTCTGAATAAATATTTAATTTAAGAAGACATCCAAATCGCCTATCAATATGTAAACAGCAGTTAAGAAAATGCACATTAAACTATAATGGGATTCCATTTCAAAATTACCAGATTGGCAAAACTATAAAAGCTAGTCAATATTGAATGTTTGCAAGGATACTGATATTCTCATTCACTGCTGACAAGAGAGTTTATTTAAAGAATAGCTTTGGAAAAATTATAACATTACCTGAAAAATTTGAACATTCATGTGTCCTACAACCAAAACCACTCCCAGATTTGTATTCCAAAGAAACTCATAAACATGAATACCAGGAAATAACTTATTAAAAAATTCAAGCAGCCTTGTTTAATCTTATTATTTTGAACTAATGACAAATAAAATGTTGATGAATGGTAAAGTGTATACATACAGGAATGACAGAGGCAATGGGCAGAAATATTTAGCCCTTTGTAGGATAGGTAACTCTTACAAATTCCTGACTCTCTTCTGATTGATGCATAGTACTCTACTCAAAACAAAACATCATGCATATCTACATATGTCATATCCAAATTAATGTCCATATAATCTGTAGAGACAATAAATATTGTATATTGTATATAATATGTGAATATATTGAACCTCATTATTTAACCCCAGAATGCACTTTTAAAGTTTTTACTTCAAATATTATAGAAGTCACAGCAGTGGTCTTGCTCATCCCTAGATGTTCATAAATAGAATCATATGCATACTAATTTTCAGAGATAATATTTCATTTTTTATTTGGCTGTTTTCCCTAAACAATACAGGAATTATTTTCTCTCATTATTTTTGCCTTTTCTTTGTTAGTTGCAAAGATATAAATATGCATCTTGCCTTTTGATTTTATCATTTGAGTTTATCTAAATAAATCTTGATTTCATATCAGCGTTGAATTAAAACTTTTACTTCTGTTGGGTAACATCAAAAGAAAAATTCAATATACCTACAATCCTCCAATTCATTTCTCAAAAATCAAATTATGAGTCCATAATTGCAAATTATGTTTCCTAAAATAAATGCCAGAAATTTACTATGCAAAATGTTCTTTTTTATAATCTTTCAGTACATTATTTGAACAGCCCCTTGAATTTGGTAGCACAACATTAAAGTTATTTTTTAGTGTTTTGAAGTAAATAAGATCAAGATGAAACTAGTGCTGCTTATAAAATATATGTATAAAACTTTATTTAAATATGACAAATGAAGGATTTTCCTCCAACCAGCTGCCAAATTATTTTTGGGAGACATATGTTTATTTATAAACCACTGTGCATATCTCATTCTTGATATAGATATTATAGCATATTTTTATAATATGCTATTATGAACTTGTAGGTTGATTATGGCTATGAAACTATTAATTTTGTATTATATCATTATATTTAAGAGACATTTTTCTCTCTTAATTTAGACTTCTTGGCTAAATAAAAACCGAACACATTTTAAACTGTTTTAAAATATATATAAACTTTAAATCGACAGGAAAAAAATATGTTTAACCTGATAATACACTCATAACTTAAAATCTTACCATAATAACTCTATGATTTTGTAGTGGAAAAGTGATTACAGGACTAAATCAACTGGTATGTACACCAACCTATTCAGCAGGCCAACATGGAAGCACATGAGAGGAAAATTCAAATGGCAACTAGAATTGTAAAATCCCAGAAATGAGCCTAAAATATCAAGTGTTCAGGTATAAAAGAGGATAAAAATGCATGTTGACATAAGAGAAAAAAACTGTATTGCTGATTATAAATTTAATTTTATTCAACAGTGTAACAAATGCAAACACAAAGTTAAAAAAAAAGGAAATGAAACAAATTTGATCTTGGGTTTCATTAACAAAATGAAATGCAGCCTAGAAAAAGAGTTGATAATTAACAACTTAATATGAGTACTGACAAACTAGACAGTTTCAAAAAAGAAAAATAAGTAATAAGACAAAGCAATATCATAAGATCATTATGGGGTAGATTGAAGAAATGAGACTGAATGGTCTAGACCAGGGGTGGGCAAACTTTTTGACTTGAGGGCCACAATGGGTTCTTAAACTGGACCGGAGGGCCGGAAGAAAAGCATGGATGGAGTGTTTGTGTGAACTAATATAAATTCAAAGTAAACATCATTACATAAAAGGGTACGGTCTTTTTTTTTTTTTAGTTTTATTCATTTCAAACGGGCCAGATCCGGCCCGCGGCCCGTAGTTTGCCCATGGCTGGTCTAGACTGCAGAGAGATGTAAGGGTTATGGGAGTCTATTTCCAAAATTGTGAGGCCACTCCCATGGCTCAGTGCTACACTTGTAAGTGGCAATAAGGGAATGTGCAAGAGAAGGAAGTATTTTATAATATAACAAACTGTTGAAAAATGGAATAGATAATGATGTTTCTACCAATGGATATTCAGCTGGGTACTATTCTTGGGATGTAATAAAAACTGAGTAATTTCTCACTTAAACAAGCCTATGGATAATACTATTATTAGCTACACTTTAAACATAATTATATTCCAGCAAATTTAGGTTAAGCAACTTGCCCAAGATCTTAGAGGTTAAAAGTGACAGCACCAGCATTTGAAATCAGGCTCTGGTTTCAGGCTTTATGTTCTCACTCTTATTTGCTAGTGTGAGTAGTTCAGATATCATATTATATGCAACTAGATGCCCAGTGCATGAAATTAGTGCAAGGGGTGTGTGTGTTCAGGAGAGGGGGTGGTGTGTTCCTCAGCCCAGCCTGCACCCTTTCCAATCTGGGACCCCTCGAGGGATGTCCGACTGCCAGACATCCCTCTCACAATCTGGGACTGCTGGCTCCCAACCGCTCGACTGCCTGCCTGCCTGATTGCCCCTAACCACTTCTACCTGCCAGCCTGATCACCCCCTAACCACTCTTCCCTGCCAGCCTGATCGATGCCTAACTGCTCCCCTGCCAGCCCGATTGCCCCTAATTGCCCTCCCCTGCCAGCCTGGTCACCCCTAACTGCCCTCCCCTGCAGGCCTGGTCACCCCCAATTGCCCTCCCCTGCAGGCCTGGTTGCCCCCAACTGCCCTCCCCTGCCGGCCATCTTGTGTCCACATGGGGGTGGCTATCTTGTGTGTTAGAGTGATGGTCAATTTGCATATTAGCGCTGTATAATATAGGATGCTTTAATAGACCAGATATTGTACTTTCCATTTTACATTTGTTCATATGGCAATTTATTTACCATTCCTATGACCATTAAAATTTAACCTCCACAAAGACAAGGATTGTGTCTACTTTTTAATTTTTTTTCTCTGTACTTGACTCATAGTAGGTGTTAAATTGGGGATGACTGAAATATTTAACTACTTAAATAACAAATGAAAGCACATGGTTTAATATATTTATAATAGATACATTAATAAGCATGCAGATTTACAAACCTGAATAATTTTATTAGAACAATACAGACTTTTACTTGAAATGTATATCATACCAATGTTCATTTTAATGGCTTTATTATTTTTACTCCAGTATCACTTCCAGACATGTGTCTGTAACATTGGGAGAGATTGCTGTTGTGGGGCCTAAAGCAGAAGTTATTACCTGATAACATGTATTTCTGGCCATTGCTTTCCAGAATCTTGAAGGTTTTGTATAAAGAAGGATGGCATATAGAAAAAGAGAGAAGCAGGAAAGCAATGGACGAGATAATAAACAGGAAGGCAGAAAATACATATGGAGGGCGAGAGGTTGAATTAGATTTTCCAAAGAATGGGAAGAAGAAGGCAGATACCTAGAGTAGCCAAAATCAAGAATTGAACCTAGCCCCACTTGCAAATGGTCCAGGAAAAAAGGTAAGAACTTGAGGCTGCATGATGCTCTCACAAAAGCTGATCTAAGTACAGTGCTCCTGGACTAAGCAAAACCTCTGCTATGAGATTCAAAGGGCTACTTGGCATTGCCTGAGACCATTCTTCCATTTTCCTTACTTAAGGGAATAGAGTATATACAAAAAGAAGGGTGATGCTTGATAAAGCATGGTTGTCGGATACCAAAACCATTTAGTGTGGCAAAATGCAGATTTCTGGGAACCAAACCAGACCAAGTAATGCAGCATCTTTGTGGTTGTAACTCTAAGCTATGTGTTTTTTAAAAAGCCTCACTCAAGCATGCTGAGGTTTAGGAATTATTGAGAGAAAGATAGGTTGGCAGTCACAAAAGAGAGCCAGGGACTTTGCCACTATTAGTGCTTCTGAGAGTTATTCAGGAGTCAGACCGAATTCAAGCTTCAAGGAAGACCCCTGTCAAAAAACAGAGTGCTGGGAATAGGAACATGAGAAGCAGCAAGGGAAAAACAAATCACAGCAGGAGACATCAGACAGTCAGAGGTCCGGACCAGAATAAAAAACTTTGAGGGAATAACTATCCAAGGACAAGTCAAGGTAGCTGTTCAAAAGCCTGCGCTGAATATCAGAAACTAATTCTTCTTTATGCAGTAGACGAAGTCATGGAAGAAGATGGATCAGACAGCAGCAGCCACAGGAGATGTATTCAGTAATTTTGGATCTCAACTGTTCAGCCTCTTCTAGACTTCTCTGTTTGATAGGAACTCCTTCCTGTATTTGATCAGCCTGAGCTGAGGAAATAAATGGGAGTGTGTGGCTGAAGTCATGAGTGACTGTGAAAAAAGAGAAATCTGTCTCTCAGCTAAAGTCGAATACACTTTTCAAAAGTAAGGTATTTCAGTGAGGAATGGTCTAGTCTATTTAACTATATTTTAGTTTAGTTTGCAAAACTTTAAACCCAATTTGCTATTGAGGATATACTATTTAGAGCAAACCTGGTAAGTAATTGGAAATGATTTCATTATATGAGGGAAAAAAATAAATGATGCACCTTGTCATTATTGAGAAAAAGACAGGAAAATAAGTGTTTGGTGGTTTTTGTTTTTTCACTTGGCAATGCAATTTTTTAACTCGATGTACTATTTTTAGATGATTGTACACTCAGCTACTCTACTTCATGTTAACAAGGGAAGCTATTACACCTGACACAGCTTTGATTTATAGCCATAAAATGAAAGAAAAAATAAAAATGCAAATATCAGATACACAAATGCAATTTGTTCTTCTGAATTTTAGTTGACAGATAGCTTCAAATTCTTAGTAATATGTTCTACAATGAGATAAGGAGATATTTTAAAGGTGAAAGAAGAATACAAGTTTTGACAAAAGACAGTGGTCAGAAATTATAATCTCTTTGAACCAGTGCCCCCAAAAATTATGAAGTGGATTATTTGTCCTTAAACCCCTTCATTTATTTGATTCTTTTATTTTTAAACTCACAATATCTCACATTAATTCATCTCAACTCTTTTTACATTTCTTTCATCAGTTTCAATTTAAAGATTTACAGTCCCCAAATCAATTGAAAGGCTGCAACTAAAATATGCTCTTTAGGCAGTAACACAGCCCAGATTGCTCTAATGGGGTATAGGAGTGAGTAAAAAACAGACTCTGTTGATTAACATATGGGATATTAGAAGGGTCCCTTTCCCCCCTTTAATTATTTTGTCAGCTCATTAGACAACTCTAGGAAAAGTTACCAAACTAGATTTCAGAAAGTTCTCAGGGAACTTTCTAAGTATCCTATTTTTCAAGAGGATTACAGTTTTATATGCTCACTCTGAATATCTTTTCTTATTACCTAATTGGTTGAAGTTATTAAAAACTTCTCAGCTATTTGAGTTTCAATTCACACCTTGTAAAGAAGGCTAAAATATGCAACATAAGACTTTTGCAACAGAACAAGCAGTGTTGCTCTTTAGAGTGACTCATTATAACACAAAAAGTAGGGCCTGAAGGTAGACTCTGAGATTTAACACTCACCTCCATGGAGTAGGTGAAGTGCAACATTTAACATAAATCTTTAGTTTTCAGTTAATACAGCTCACTGTGGATCAGATGGCTTGAATGTTCTGCCATTTCTTGCATAATTTTTATAGGACTAGAAATGTACTTCTTCTTCTTTTTTTTTTAAAGCAAAATGTCATAATAGTAACTTGAGTAGTTTCAAGGAGAGATGCTAGGAGTAATTTTGGATTCATTTGAAAACAGGTTCTAAAATACAGGTAAAATATTTCTGTAGTGCAGTGTTTTAGGAAACTTATAAACAATCAGCTATAATTTCCTTACATCTATCATGATAATCACTTCTATTGTAGGGTTCTAAGTAATTTTTTTGCATTTGATTGTAGATTCAGGACAAAACTATTTGACACATAAGTTGCTCCAATCAAATCTTTAAGATCTACTAAATGAGATGTGCTGGGTATTTCTCTATACCCTCAACACAATTGCTTGATTTAGTCCAATAAGGAGCGTTTTCTGCTATGATGCCTGTTTAGTCTGATCAAATAATTGAATCTGTACCCCCTCCCCTGGAAACTGACTTTTAGAGCACTTCACAGCCACATTCCCTTTCACTTAGACTACATTCCACTTGCTAAGACCATTATCCTCCCTCTCAAAACTTTCCCAGGATTGGGACCCTCCCAGAGAGTCCCCCACTGTAAAAGCCTGCCTAGAGTCCTTTAAGCATCTGACTCCCCATCCCTGGGTGCTGGTACCATTTTGGGGGTTCAGCCTACCTGGTCTCCAGATGACTTAATGCATCTATAATCCCTTACCACTTTGGCCTCGTGCATGCTTCCTTCAGTGATCCTAACATTTGGTGCCAAAAACTGGGAGGGTTCCACAGATAAAAGAAGTCATCTCTCCTGCTTTGGTCACCCCAAGTTTGCTACTTGAAGAGGAGTAGGCAGCGGCAACTAGTCTTGGATTTATCTCTGAATCCTACTTGGGAAACATGATCGCCAGCCTCCATTAGGCCTCCTTCCCTTCTGGTCCTCCTGAACCAGCCAGTAGTGAACCTCTCCTTCTCCATTGCTGACTTCCATCCCACATTGGCCAATCTTCTCTAGGTGAGTGACATTCCACAGTTTCCCTCATCTCCAGTCTTTGTCCACTCACTTTCACTGACTTCTCAAAAGTCCATTCGTTTCAAAAGCCCTAGCGCTAGGTCAGAAGACTTCTCAGCCATTCACCTTTGGGTCATTCTGGACTTGGCTGCCCAGTCTGGAGGGACCACTTGTTTCTCCTGGTGATTTGTTTAGTGGTGGAGACCCCTGCCCTAAACAGTCACCCTTAGACTTGTGGTCTGTCACTCACCCTTCCTCTCTCATGGGCCTCACTTACTCTCCTTATTATAGGGAACACTCCTCCATATCCCTAACATGATACAGTGGGCAATTTAGATAACTGCTCTCACCACAATGGAAAATGGTCAGAGATTTCCCACGTCCAAGCCCTTTCCACACTTTGGTCTCAACCCTCTCTCTGTCAGTCCTGCTCTACCTATCAGATCATCCTCCTTCACACAAAACATCACACACCTAGCACTTCTGATTCTGAATCTACTTTTGATCTAGCAGACCACTGACCTTCACACTCTTATGTGCCCCCACCCTCACCTATTGCACATTCCCAAAACCCAGGCCCTCCTAATCAGCAAACACCTTCTCCTATGGCCCCTCAAAGTCCAAATCCAGAGAATACAAGTTCCAATACGACTTTTTACCCACCTAACATCACTCTTAGGCCATCCAAAGACCATACTACCCCTGAGGGAGGTAACAGAAACTGAGGGCATAGTCCCAGTCCGTGTCCCATTCTCTATGTCCGACCTTTCTCAGATTGAAAAAAGATTAGGGTTTTTTTCTACTGACCTGACCATCTTTACCAAGGAATTTGAGTATCTGACCCAGTTCTATGACCTGACTTGGCATGACATCTATGTCCTCCTGTCCTCCTCTCTAACCCCAAAGGAGAAGGAGTGTGTTTGGCTAGCAGCTCAGGACCATGCAGATGCCCTCCATAGACAGGATGCTGTGGCCAACCCAGATGGTGCGCACTTGGTCCCCCGAACCATCCCAAGATGGGACTATAGGTTAATTCTCCAGGGCACTGGCTCCATAGCCATATGATCACCCAGCTCATTATTGGACTCAAAAAGCCTTCCCCTAAGGCGGTCAACTATGACAAGCTTAATAAAATCACCCAGAGCCCTGAGGAAAACCTAGCTCTCTTCCTCTCCCACCTCATGGAAGCGAGGCCTTATAGAAATTTACCACCTTAGACCCCATCTCCCTAGAGGGGACCCTTCTTCTGAACACCCATTTTATATCCCATTCAGCCCCCAACATGTGCCACAAACCCCTCAAAAAGACCTTTAAGGTCTTTAATAATAGAGATGAAGAACACCAAAATCCAAGAATAAAAGTGAGATCAGGCCAAGGCAGAGACCCAAATGAAGCTCTTAGCCACTGCTATCACAAACCCCCAAATGAAGTGCTGGTCCTCCAACCAAGGGTAATTCAGGGCTAAGCCTCCTCTGGCCCCATGCTTCAAGTGCAAAAAGGAAGCATAGTGGGCCAAGTCCTGCCAAAACTGGAGACCCTCTGCCTGCGCCCTGCCCAAGGTGCAGAAGGGAAGGCCACTGGAAATCATACTGCAGTCTGGCCCCTCAGCCAGTGTAGCAAGGCTGCCCTCTGGTCCTGGTTTGGCGCTCCCAGACCTCCTGGGACTGGCCACCAAAGACTGAAGCTGCCCAGGCCCTGACAGGGCCCCTCAGACTTACATCACCAGGACAGGTCTCTGGTAATGACTGTGGTGGCAGGTAAGCCGATCTCCTTTTTAATTGACACTGGGCCATTTTTTCTGCCCTCCCTGAATTCGCTGGGACCCTTGTCCCCTGTTTAGTCTATTATGGGGGTTGATGGATTAGTCTCACAGCTATGGCAACTACCCTCTCTGTTTGGAGTGTGGAACCATGAAAAGGACCTTTATACCCTTTAGTCCACCTCTTCTTTCTATACCTTTCAGCTTGTCTCCATGATCAGGGATTCTCCCTCTGTGGGGAAAACACATACATCTGCCTCCCAACCAACTGGACGGGAGCATGTACTCTCATCTATCCCTCATCCAATGTAGACGTAGCCCCCAATAATCAGCCTTTACTTGTCCTGTAACCCATCATATCGGACACAAAAGGACAGTCCAGTTAATCCCTCTCCTCATAACCCTTGGTATCTCAGCAGCGATTGGGACTGGCATAGGGGGCTTAACCACTGCTCTATACTATTTTGAAATCCCATCTCAGGACCTACAAGAAAACCTAGATGGCACAGCCAAAAGTTTAGTTCAAATTCAGGATCAGGTAGATGCACTAGTGGCTGTCACCCTCCAAAATAAAAAAGGAATAGACCTCTTAACTGTGAAGAAAGGGAGTCTATGCCTCTTTCTGGAAGAAGAATATTATTTTTATATCAATCAGTCTGGCCTAGTCAGGGATGCCATCCAAAAATTAACAGAAAGGGCTGCAAACATTAGAGAATGTCAATCAAAGTCATGGGACTACTGGCTAAAGAATACAAATTGGTATACCTGGCTACTTCCCTTCATAGGACCATTAACATTTCTATTCCTCATCCTTGTTTCTGGCCCATGTATTCTGTGCCATTTCTCATCTTTCCTTAAGGACAACTTTCAAGCCTTCATCAACCAGTCTCTTGGGAAGATCATGCTGCTGCAATCTTTTGCTCCAACCAAGTAACTATGGACGATATGACTTTCATCATTTTTCCATAAAACAAAAAGGCTGGAATATTAGATCTGATCAAATAATTTAATTGGGCCCGACCAGCCTGGCTTAGTGGTTGAGTGTTGACCTATGAGCCAGGAGGTCACCGTTTGATTCCCGATCAGGGCACATACTTAGGTTGGAGACTCAATCCCCAGTGAGGGGCCTGCAGGAGGCAGCCAATCAATGATTCTCTCTTATCATTGATATTTCTATCTCTATCTCCCTCTCCTTTCCTCTCTGAAATCAATTATATAATCGATACTCTTTCCCCTGGAAACTGAGCTTTAGACCACTTCACATCCCACATTCCCTTTTGCTTAAACTACATTCCACTTGTTAAGACCATTATCCTTCCCCTCAAAACTTTCCCAGGATTTGGACCCTCCCAGAGAGTTATTCACCATAAAACCTACCTAGAGTCCTTTAAAATCTCTGATTCCCCATCCCTGGGTGCTGGTTACACTTTGGGGTTCAGCCTACCTGGTCTAATACATCCCTTACCACTTTGGCCTCCTGTTTTCCTCCTTAGGAGACTCTAACAATGCCTATGTTAAATTATTTTAAAAAGAACTCATATTGATCATTACATAGATATGACCTTAAGGATAGTTACTAAATATGAAATATAACACACATTAAAATGCCCAAAGATTTCATGTAACTAAACTTTCATATATATATATATCAGAAATAAAGAAACTAAAATAATACTACACTTACCTTCTTGCTTTTCCAATGGCCCTGCAGTTATCATCTGCTGAGCAGCTCAAGTCGGTATTAAGCATCATGAACTTAAGATTCTTTTTTGGTTATAATTAACTAGTTACTAATTTGATTGTAATTAGCTAGTTACTAATAAATTGAAAAGAGCAAATAGGCATGTCTTTTAGACAACTTCACCAGGAAGTTACAACTGTACACTCCCCAGGGGTCCAACAAAGGGAAGATAGACACATACCCAGTACATGTATGATAACTAGGGAAGGTACCTGCTGTCAGTTATACCTGTGAACAAAGGCCATTGGCCAGAGCTTTTGTGAAGCTCTCATACCCAGTCAGAGCTTCATTTGGGTCTCTGTCTTGGCCTGATCTCACTTTTATTCTTAGATTTTGGTGTTCTTCATCTCTTCAATTGGCCAGTGACCTCCTGGCTCATTGGCCTGGCCGCTGCAAGCACCTGGATATTTGCTGATACTTAATTCCCTGAACAAAGAAACTCACTCTCTTGGTTCTCTTGGGACTCATGTGACTCTGGACTTGTGGGACTCGTTGGCTCCCATTTCCCTGCATTTGCCCACATGGCCCACAACCATGTGGACACATACACAAGGGATTGATAGACTGTAACCAGCCTGATGCTGAACTGCACCCAGTTCCGACATGGAAAGGGAACTGAACACTGGTTTTGTTCTAGCTTTACTGAAACCCCAGCTACACTTCTATGACTGGACTAAGGGAAATGGGATTTTAAAAACACAGGAATATAATTTCATGCAAATAAAAATCACTCTTTCTCCTGTGCAAATCTCAAAAAAAATCTTTTTCTCTGGATATCATAAGAACTCCACCCCCAGTAGCACCCAGAAGACTCCACTTCGTCTGATATCAGTTTGATTCTCTTAGTGTGATGTATTTTAACTTCTACCACCCTCACTAAAATGAGATATTAGTTGCAAGTTCAAATATATCTAACAGAACAATAAGGTGGCCCATCAATCAATCAAGCATTTGGTTCTTTATAAAGGTTTAATGGAAAGACCTTTGATGATGAAATTTTAAGCATTTTTCATCAATCTTTAACTCAGTCTGTAAACTTAACCACAAAACTAACTTATTTCAGTGAAAACATTAATTGAGAAACAAGAGTGTCACTATTTTACCTAAACTCAAGTACTGTCAGCCAATTATTCTGCATGCAGCAATAGAATACTTTTTGGAGGTAGAGACATAGAAGGGTAAGAGTCAGGTAATTTAAAGGGGGAAAAAAAGCTATAATCACTATTTCTATATGTTATGCTATTTTTTATTTTTAACCATTTTTAATTGGTTGTTGTATAAAGTACACTAAGATTATTCTATAAACAATACAATAGAACTGACATGAAGTTCCCTCTACCTAAAACACTTACAACTACTTCTAGTACTATTTTAGGATTGATTTCTTACTCTGTGCCAGACTTAGAAAATAAACCTCTAGTAAACATTCAATAAATATTTATTAAATAGATATTTATTACAGTTAGTTTTTATACCAAATTTATATGCCATTTTAATCCTTGTGATATTCTCTTCCTTTAATATTTACAACCTCAAACTTCTAAATCTTACTTCCCCTGAAAATGCCACAAAAAACTAATATTTTAGGGGAGTTCCTGACACATTTTTCCTTTCTTTCTTTCTCCCTCCTTCCCAACCCCCCTCTCTCTTTTACCTATACATCTTTCACTCCAAGTAAATATATTTTACATTCCCCAGTGAAAATATTTTATCATGCACTACAAATAATGGCTTAGTATATTTCTACTCCAAAGACTTTAACTTCAAGTACTTACAGCGGGTGCCTAGATTTTCAAAACATAAATTCACAAATTCCAACACTAATGATAAATTTTATTTTCAAAACATCAGAGAAGAGCAATTGATTCTTCACATGATGTTCAAGTCATACAGTCAAAAGCATATTAATATTTGGGAGCACATAATCCTTTGTATAATTGGCATTCATCAACTGAAAATTTCACAATGTAATTATTTTACCTAGTTGAAAATAAATAATTAAACTATATAATCAATTATAGATGCTATTTTCACTTAAAAATAAATTTTTGTGAAGATCATTGTGAGAGAAGATTAAACCAATGGAAACCTGTGTGTGTGTGTGCGTGTGTGTGTGTGCATGTGTGTGTGTGTGTGTGTGTGTGTGTGTTGTGTCCCTATCCTTTGCCTTCTCTATTTTCCCAGGTAAGATCTTTGTCACAGATGCTGTCAGCACAATGCTAGAACACTCACACTGTCTCCCACATAGAAAGGGCAGTGGGAATTATCCAGAGAAAGAAGAAGAAGAAGGTAAAGGTCAGCTCTAAACCAGTTCACAATTTAGCCTTAAGAAACAACTGAATTATGCTTATTTTACCATTTGTTTATTCATGAAAAAAAGAGATTAACTAAGTAATTCTAGGAATTAAGAGGCTTCAGAGAAAAAACAAAGAACAAAAAACAAAAATAATCTTCACATATTATTTAAAGTTACAGGAAATCTTATTTTGTTTATTTGTTTACACATAGAAGAAAGCGAAAGTGAATGGGGTGGGTGGCGGTGGGGGGGGGTGGGGGGGGAGAGACAGCCAAAGATAGCCACAATACAAGATGGATATGTTGTCTTCATGATGAAATTTAATCAGCACTAAAGTGAAGGAAATGTTAACGGGTAGAGAAATAGAGCTGACTACATAACCAGAACTTGGAGTGGGTGTAAGGCACTGCAGAAAATTTTGCCTAAGAATGTTCCTTCCAAGATACAAAGGCAATTGTTACAGTGTCCTTAGGAGGCCCCATGCTTTCTCCTAAGCATGCTTTGTTATACAACAGTGAATGCGAATGATGTGGGAGAATGATCTACTCTGAAGGGTAGCTTGAAAAAGAATGAATAAGGGGATAGGTGTATTTTAAGTTCTATATACTCAAAAAGAATTTTTGCTATGATGGTATCATATATCCACAGGACTACAAAGATATAAATCTTCAAAAATAAGCAGTGGGGATTAAATATTTGTTGTGTTAAAAAAGAAGACAGAACAAAAAGAAACTAAAAAAATTATCTAAGAAATATACATATATATGAAGATCAACATCAAACCAATACAAATAAAAGACCTAAAGATATTTTAAAAATGGGATATATAATACTAGTTATCAAAATACATACTAAAGATACATAGACTATTTTCATCTATGAAAGTGGATATTTTTAAAGTAGAAATAATCGGTTTTTGACTAAAGATTTTAGGATGTATAATGTCTCATACACTGTTCATTACTCTATATATAGACTTTCTGAAAAAAATTTGGAAGTGAGTTTCAAAAATGATTTAAAAGGTCATTTCTAGAAATCTTAAGGAAATATGAAAGATATATAAAAATATTTAGCTACAAAATTGCATATCTTGTTGTTACAAATACATTAAAAACAAAATATCTCAAAATGGATATCAAAATATCTAAAAATGAGAGGACCTATCTTCTTAGTTTACTGGACTATGCCAGATCAACCATCTAATAAGTTTAGCAAGTTATTGAGTTTGAATCATTGCTCTAACAATTATTAGATTTGTGATTATGGAACAGTTACTTAATTTTACTTAATCATCCATTAAAATGATTTAGAAGGTTGTTAAAAATATTAAATGAGTTAATAAGAGAAAAGTCCTTGGAAATGTGTCCAGTACTTGCAAAGGACTGCATGTTTATGTTGCAATTCTAATCCCGAGGTAATGGTAATGAGGAGGTGGGGTAGTTGAGATGTGATTAGGTCATGAGGGCTCTAATTTCATGAGTGGGATTAGTGCCTTTACAAAAATAAAAATAAAAAACACAAAGAGCTCCATTGCCCCTTCCACCACGTGAGATCACAGAAAGAAAATAGCTGTCTATGAAGAAGTGGTTCTAATCAGAACCACTAAATTGTCTGGTACCTTGATCTTGGACTTCCCAGCCTCAAAACTATGAGAAATAAATTTCTGTTGTTTATAAGCCAACCAGTCTATGTCATTTTGTTACAGCAGGCCGAATGGACTAAGAATTAAATTAATAATAATAATTAATAATAACTAATCATAATATAGTTTATTTTTAAAAATCTTTCTTATTAAAAGTATTACATAGGTCCATTTTTTTCCTTAGTATATTTTATTTTGAAGGGCTATTATAGTCCTCATCATTATTCTTATCAGATCAGAAGTGAAATTTTGTTAATAAAACTTTAAAAAATTCAAATTGAAACTCTAACAAATCCTTCTTTATACTATGTTTATTAGGAAAACAATGATACGTTTAAATAAAATATCTTACCTAAAAGCTAAACATTTGTATTCTTGTGCTCCTTATAAAACTACCTAAAATTTTGTGAATTTTGTAAAGGTTTTTAGGTGATGATATTTGATTAGTCCACCTATGATTATGTTGGTAGTCTATGAAATATATTATTATCAATATATATCCAATTTATACTTCAATAATCAGTGAACTATACATATACACATAAGATATTACCCTATATTCACTTATCTCATAAAAATGCTTTACTTATTTCCTTTGTAGTTGCTTAATCAATACAAGCACATTTATCTTGAAAACATAATTTATCAATCTATACCAGTGATGGTGAACCTATGACATGCGTGTCAGAGGTGACATGCGAACTCATTTTTTTGGTTGATTTTTCTTTGTTAAATGGCATTTAAATATATAAAATAAATATCAAAAGTATAAGTCTTTGTTTTACTATGGTTGCAAATATCAAAAAATTTCTATATGTGACACGGCACCAGAGTTAAGTTAGGGTTTTTCAAAATGCTGACACACTGAGCTCAAAAGGTTCGCCATCACTGATCTATACATATCTATAAAGTGAATGAAAAATACTTGAAATTTACTAAAGCTGCATTAGTAATTATCTTAGTTTTTATAGTTTTTTTCTTGGAAATGCTGTTATAAGTAACATATGGCATTTACTAGTATACCCCCGACCAAAAAATAAAAATAAAAAAAGGAAATTAAGCATCCATTTTGATCCACAAATCCAGTACTATTTCAGATCCAGTTTCTTTTATAAATTCTAATCCCTACCTCATAAAACAATGTAGCTAGCATTCTGTCTAGTTATCTCTCACTTTTGGCTATAAAGAAACAGGAATGTTAATAATTTAGATTTAAATTGATAAATCTAACATACATTTCCCATTTGCTGAGAGTTTTTGCCATTGTTATATTGTAATTCTATAGCAACACTGATTTAAAATATCCAAATATGTTAAAATTTACCATGTAACATGTGGTCCAATTAGAAAATCTACTATCCATCAAAGTGGAAGAAAAGCTTTCCATAAGTTAAAAATATTTTAGGTAGTAGTATTCTAATGTGATTACATAATAAATTTATAGTAATAAAGCAAATACTTATACATAAAAAATAGCTACATTTAGGACAAACCAGATGCCTTTTGTGTAGAAGTCTAATGACCCTCTAATCAAGAATATTTATAGATCTGGAAAAGATACCAGACTAAAGCCCCAGACAAAGCACTTAAAAATTGGACTGATCTTTAGGAAATTATGAGAAATTTTAAATTTAGCCTTTTATAAACCCAATGGGAAGAATGTCTTAATGACTAATATACAATAATATAAATAGCAATCTCATCGGCTTTGGTTGTCATAGAATATTAAAATTGAATAATTTAAAAAAATACCAAACTGCACAATGGTTTCATTTAGCTACAGTGAAATCAATACGGAATTAATAAAATTATATTTTGTTTATTAGAGATACAAAGCATTGTTTTAAATAACTACATTAAAATGAAAACATTTAAAAAGGTTTTTAGTCTAACTACAATTTTTGTGGAGCTAAATTTTAGCCGAAAATCTATTTTATTGACATAAAATAATCAGGTGCCCTTAGAAGGTCACACTTGTTTTGTTAATCAAGAGCTGGGATCTATTCCCCTCCCTTGCATTTGGGCTGGCCTGTGATAGTCTGATTTATAGATGAGGGCAGAAATGACAACATGTCAGATATGGGGCTACAATGATGTGGATGGCATTTCCCATCTTGGCCTCTTGGACTCTGGCCTGTCATAAAAGAAGTCTGATAGTTCTACTGGAGAGACCCACCAGAGTGACCCTGAAAACGGAGGAGAGGCACTGTTGAGCACCGTCTTCCCCATGTTACCATGTTACCATGAAGGATCGGGAAGCTGCCGGGCCCCTCATTCATATCCTATCCTCCCAGCTGCCACTGAACACCAAGTGCTTTAGTTGACACCACGTGGGCTAAGAGAAGAACCACCCATCTAACTGCTGCTTTAATTCCTCACCCACAAAATTGTGAGATACAATGAAATGGCTGTTGTTTTCAGCTACTAAGTTTTCTGGTAGGTTATTTCACAGCAGTTACTAATCAGAAAACACAGGTTGGCAGAACTAAAACTTACACAACAGAAACAGTATTCTTTTTTTAAAGTATATTTTATTGATTTTTTTACAGAGAGGAAGGGATAGAGATAGAGAGTTAGAAACATCAATGAGAGAGAACCATTGATCAGCTGCCTCCTGCACACCCCCTACTGGGCATGTGCCCGCAACCAAGGTACATGCCCTTGACCAGAATCGAACCTGGGACCCTTCAGTCCACAGGCTGACACTCTATCCACTGAGCCAAACTGGTTAGGGCAGAAACAGTATTCTAATACTAATTTTTATCATTTGATGATGTAAATATGTATATACATTTGAAAAGAATTGTGAAAAAATATGAAATGTTTCCAGAACCATGAAAATTATCTTACTAGAGGCCCAGTGCACAAATTTTGGGTAGGGTCCCTAGTGGCTGGTGGTAGCTAGCAGGGTACTCCCTCCCTGTCCCAGGCCACCTGCCACCAACCAGGGCCTCCCTCCCTTCCCCTGGCTGGCCCTGCCCCCTGGTAGAACTCCCAGTTGAGGGGACAATTTACATATAATGCTTTTATTATATAGAACTAGAGGCCCAGTGCACAAATTTGTGCACTGGTGGGGTCCAGCTGGCTCACCTGATTAGGGCCACTGGGGGCGGGGCCGGCCAGGGCCAGGGGCTGCAAGTAGTTTGCCAGCCAGCCCACCCCCAATTGGGGTGGGGAGCACACTTGGGGGCGAGGCCAGCCAGGGTGAGGGGCTGCAGGCGTTCTGGTCATTCTAACATTTGGTCATTTTGCATATTACCCTTTTATTATATAGATTATTATATGGAATGGTTGGCCAGAAAGTAAAAAAATAAAAGAATTCTGAAGATTTTGACTTAAATCAATACAAAATATAAGCAATTATATGTATACATGGCTTGTTTATTAAGGAAAAACTAGAATTTATAATAAGAAAAATGAGGTTATAATTAAATAAATTATGAAAAATAAGTAAATAAATTATAGTATGTCATTGAGGTCAGTATAATATACTGCATAATATAATAATTTTGAAGACTGTAGCTATATCAAAAATATTTTTGCATATTTGCATATATGATACAGTGAAAAAAGTATATACTTGTATCCATTTTATGGTTAAATATATGCACAAGTTACATATACTTCACTAGGAGAGAACATGGACCAATAAAAACAATATACATAAAAAGAAATTTGAATATTTTGAAATTTAATATTTTGTTATATTACTTGTGTAGTAAAGTAGGTTTTAAAAAGTCATTGCTGCCCTGGCTGGTTGTGGCTCAGTTGGTTAGAGCATCATCCTGATATACCAAGGTTGCGGATTCAATCCCCAGTCAGGGCACGTATGAGAATCAACCAATGGATGCATGTATAAGTGGAACAGCAAATTGATGTTTCTCTCTCTCTCTTTCCCCTGATTTCCCTTTCTCTCTCTCTCTCTCTCTAAAATCAATAATATTTTTTTTAAAAAAAGTCATTGCTAAGGAAGATATGAGTTGACACATATCATCTATATGCATGAGCTTTTAAAAGGCTGGTAATTTCAGACAGTTTCATAGACTTAGCAATGAAGGAACCTTAGAAAGAAAACAAAGTTACCTGTGAAATAATATAAAGAATATATGTAAAATCTCCTCAATATAACTTTAGGAAATCTGACATAGGTTTGAAGTTAGCTTGACCACTTTAAAACAGGATCTACACCCTAATCATCTTGTATTTCTTGTACCTTCGATATGTAGGACTCAAAATTTTATGAATGAGTGAATGAGTAGATGAATAAATGCAAAACTGTGGCATAGTATGTTATCACTGAACTAGTGATCAAAGTTACAATTTGCATATACGACATACAGTACTCCATGGATGAACTATTCCTATACCTGAGAAACAATTTGTGATTCATCTGACAACTTGTTTTAAAGTATAGGATGTCCTTTATGTCAAGTTGTTTGATTTATATGTTATTTCTTGTGAGTCAGAGAACCATTTCTGAATGCTTTTTACACGTTAGCTTTTTTCTATTGTCTAGTCCCTATGAATATCTTTTCAGCAAACTTCAGTAAAATAAATCTTTACTCAAGTGATGCTAACTGCTCCCCATTAAAGGAATGGGAGACAGTTAAACAGAAAGAACATGATTTTTAAAATTCATTTTTTTCTTGTCTGGAAAGTTATTCCCCTTGTAGCAGAGCCTGAAAGAAACTTTAGTTGTAACTTTATGACAGCATAGCTTGTGGAAGAACCTGATAACCTAAGTAAAACAAGACAAAATGAGCAAACCAAAAAGCATTAAATAATTTGTATGTCCATTTTTAATTGTCTTTATCAAAGGAACACTGAAATAGTTGAACTGATATTTGCCTAAAAATGTTTGTTATAGCTTCTTTTAAAAAGTTATGTTTTTAAAACAATTTAATTGCTATGTAATCAACAGACCTTACAATTCACCTAAAGTGTACGACTTGATGTCTTTTATTATAATACAAAATTGTGCAACCATCACCGCAATCAGTTTTATCATTTTTACACACCAACATTAAATTCCAAATCCATGGTAAGTCATTCCCTACTTCCCATACCTCCTGTCCCTCTCTATACATAGAAAACCACTAATCTATTTTCCACCTTTATAAATTTGCCTCTTCTGAACATTTCATGTAAGTGAAATCATACAAGGCCTTTTGGTAACTAGCTTCTTTCACTTAACACTTTCAAGATGCTTTCAAATTGTAGCATGTGTCAATCTTTCATTCCTATCTATCCATTCCCCCAAACTGTGGGATGATTATATGATATTTTATTTTTCAGTTGATGAACATTTAGGTCCTCTCTACTTTTTGACTATTATGAACAACATTGCTATAAACATTTATGTACAAGGGATTTTTTTGTATGGATATATGTTTTCATTTCTCTTGAATATTCATTTACTTAGGAGTAGAACTGCTGGGTGATATGGTAACTCTATGTTTAGTCTTTTGAGGAATTGCCAAGTGGTTATATTACTTTATATTCCTACGAGTCAAGTATGAGGATTCCACTTTTCCCACTTCCTTGCTAATACTTGTAATTACCTGACTTTTTACTTAGAGTCATCCTGGTGAGTGTGAAGCACTGTTTCATTGTGATTTTAATTTACAGTTCCCTAATGATGTTTGTTAGTGTGCTCATTGGCCATTGTATATATTTAGTGATATGTCTATTCATATCTTTCATCCATTTTTAAACTTATTTGTCTTAATACTTAACAACTTATTGAGTTGTAAGTATTCTTTACATTTCGGGATACAAGTCACATGTCAGTTATAGGATTTTCAAATGTCTTCTCCCATTACATGCATTGTCTTTGCCCTTCTTGATGTGTGTAACCTTTGAAACACAGAAGTATATAATTCTGATGAATTCCAATTAATCTGTTTTTGCTTTTCTAACTTGTGTGCTATGGCTTTTAAAGAAAGTATTATAATAAGTACTTTGGGTGCAAATTTCTACACCAAGAAGCCATAAATTCTGTCCGTAGAACACAGGTACCCCGAACCCTCTAGCAACTCTTCTGGCCTTAATCACATACTGGAGTCTTTGGGCAGCTGTAGGCTCATGGCACCTCTATGGGATTAGAAAGCAAAGAAGAGGCAAAGGCTCTAATCCTTAAAGAACGTGCCATGTTTCTTAAGAGTCCAGAAAGTACATTCCTGAAGGCACTCCTGCTTAAAGTTGAATTGCACTTTTAATAATACATACATGGAATCCAAGTTGTATGTGTTAAATTGCTAGACCAACTAGTTTTCTTTTTTGTCCTGTGGTATAAAATTTTGAGCAAATCATATTTTATTCACTTTCTATAAAATTACTATGTTATCACTAACTTTTAATATATGTAAATAGTGATGATTATTATAAAGTAAGAATGAACTTATTAATATTCTGTTTTAACCATGGGTCCCCAGGAATGCTAGGTAAATCTCTAAATTATCTCCACTCAGATTTATCACAAAATAAGATCCTTTCTAATACAATTATTAACCCACCCAATTTCATTTATTAATGGTACTTCCATTTACTTTGTTGGTTATGTATTTTTTATCCATAATAGTAACTAATTTTTCAGAGACTTCAATGTTGTTCTGCTTCAAACTCTAAAGCTGACAACTTCTTCAATTATTAAGTCATACTGTACTATTTTAATATCAAGTTAAATTTTACTTTCATTGCTATATATATAGAATACCTTTCCAATGCTTTGAAGTCCATATCAATCAATTATTATGAAGTATTTTCATTATTCACCAGCCAATTTCAAATATAATAGTTTGTCAATTCCACCATGACCCTGACTTTATACTGTTTCTAAAACATTTTTAAATTAATTTTCTCATTGCAACCCAGAGGATCTTTTGTGAAAAACACTTTTATGAACAAATTCTCTAGGTTATAAGAAAATATCTCTTCATATAAATCTTAGAAAAAGTAGTTAAAATCCTGGATCTTTTCTTGATGAAAACTAGAACTGTCATTATCTATCATATATAGTCTTCATCCCCCCACTAACTTTTCCTTGGGCAATCACCAGCTTCCAAACATGAGCTACAACAGTGATAACCAGGTTTCTCTTTCATTTTTCATCTGGTTATTTTTAAACATTTATTTTCTAGGCCTCTAATACATGCAATGATGAATTAGTGTTAGTATTCTCAATCTGCCTTGAAGAAAAAAACAAACAGACGTGTGTCTAAATTTAAAATGTAGAGACCCACCTCAAATCCCCTCTGAAATTGCCATTTTTTTCTTTTCTCTGTAACCAAAAGATTGAATATGCTGCTGACGTCTAAAAACACATATAGTCTGTAATCCTAAAAACATACATATAGTATTGAAATACATGTTTTAAAAGAATTCAGACTGAAAATACTGACATTTAAACTATATATGCATTTTTCAAAGAAAGAGAGCTTTCAATGTGATGATACAAATGATCATATATATCTTAGTTCAAAACTTTGTATGTGCCCTCTATCTGTATGGTATAACTCTTCTCCTGTGGATTTCAGGTGAAAATCCTTTTAGATTTATTGAAAGACAAATAGCACTGACCGAAGCCTAATAAGCTCGTCCCTTTTCATTCTAATGGCAAAGAAATCAATACAGCTCATTTCACAAGTTAAATGAGCCAGTTTCATGTAAGAGAACTATGAAGCTCAATTATTATCGTTAAAAATGGTCTCTATTAGGTGATGTATTAAATCTGTAGGCCAGAAGCCTGATGTTTCCACAATTAGTGGATTCAAGTAGATTTTCATGTGTCTTTTGTTGATAGCTTGGACACAGCTGTCACCGAGCATCTCAGACATTAGACACTCAAGAGGGGCTGGTGGAATAATAATGAGTGATCATACGGTTTATCTCTAATGTTTGCCAGAACAATGTGAACTCAGTGGTTTACTGGTTAACTCAAAGAAATAGTTTTACTATTTGTATTATTTTGGTGTAAATATCTACCTTCAGAAAATAGCATTGGAAACAGTGTGCTCTGTACCCCTTAGAAGTCAGACTATCTCAGGAACTGTTTAGAATATATCCAGAGAGATTTGGTTAGAATGCTGAGGAGGGTAGTAACTCTGTGCCACGAATAAAGGTTGGGGGATAGAAATCACTTTATCTAAAACCAAAACCAAAGTTGAATGGCTAATAAAAACAGCCCAATATTTGAAGGCACAGCTCACAGAAAAGACACGGGGCTCTGGTGGGAAAAGTGCAATAATTACTTGAGGCAAATGTTCGCACTTTGTGAGGAAGTTAGAACAGCTCAGATATGGGAGGAACATCCCAGAAATAGTGTGGTCCCTAGATGTAGCGGATCTTAGGGAAGAGAGCTTTATAACGGATATTGACCTGGAAAATCTCTATTAAACCCTGAATCTAAATCCTTCATTTTTGCTTTGGCAGGAGCATAAACAACTAAAGGATTTATGGAAATCTCCTCATATGCCGTCCACTGTGCTAAGCACTGTTGGTATTTCTAGAAGCTTAAAAGAGTGGTAAAAAGACAAGCCAGGAATTCATAAAACAAATATATACAACCCAGTAATATTCAAATGGCAGGATAAACATTTCATAAAAATACGGACTCTGATTTTATTCATTGTTGTAGCCCCAGCACTTAGAGTGCCTGGTCCTGAGCATGGTTTTTATTTATTGAACAAAAACTGATATTGTGTGAGACTATTCTGAGCCCATTGTAAATCATAACTGCACACTTAATCCTTTTAGCATCCTGTGGAGTGTGTACTATGATTATCCATTTTACACTTGAGGACACCAAGGCACATCGAAGTTAAGTGACTCTTTCAAATATCGTTGGGGAGTAAATGAGACTTGGTTGGAAAGTCTGTAAGGAGGATATTTTGATAAAAGGGAAGTGTGTGGAAGGCCACCTGACTGTTTATTGGAATTCCGACTTAGGGGAGACTTAGGGGAGTGTGGAAAACAGCGCCCCTAATTATTCCTTGACCTTTCCAAACAAGCCTGTGCATATGTAAACCCAGGAGTTTACTGGAATCCTTATGCCTAATCTTTGGGTGCCCGTGCCCAGAGGACAATGTAAACCACCCATGATTACTCACCCTACTGATGATATCTAAAGATAAAAATTCCAATAAAGACCTAAGGAGGCATGCAATCTAGGTGGCCTGGCTTCTTCAGCTGGGCAAGCCCCTTAGGCCTCTCCCACACAGTGAAACTGTGTCGGAGTAATCTGTCCATCCCTCATTCAGGGGCTGCTGGTCAGCCCCGGCAAAATATCACAACACAACAAGATTTGAACAGATTTGATGCTCTTAACAACTACTTATTCTGCCCTTATTTCATAGAAATTTAATATGCTAATTGTTAGCAGTAAGTCATATGTATTAAAAGAAAAATACCTTTGTTATATGTCAAGCTTGATAAAAGAAATGGAATTTGAAATTTGGAAAATTTAAACAGTGCCGCCTAAATGGAAAGAGTTTGTAAGAAAAAAACAGTCATTCCTTTATTTATTGAGCAACTAAATAACCACTGACACATTGGGAAAATACGAGAAGATTAATACTGGTTACAACATCTAAGGAGGAATATGATATCGGAAAAACCTGAAATTAGACAGGTATTGATTAAACCTATATCAGTCTTTCAGTGACTATGCCTGGGGATGCCCTTGAACTTCCCCGATTTCAGTCTGGGACATTTTGAAGATTAAAAGACATCATATAACAAAGATCATTTGAAATATAAGAGTAAAATAAATGTTAATTACCTTGACATTTTCTTCTGCTTCACAGCAGTGTTGTGAACACTAAATGAGATTGTACATGTACGTTTTATGGAAAAGTATTTGTCACTCAACAAAGTACTTAAGTCTACTTTAAAACCTGCCAAAAGACAAAATCACTCAGTGCACACACATGAACCAATGTGGAGATCATTTTGATTAACAATGGAAGGTTCATGTTGGAGAATATTGGGGCATATATTTAGATAGGAGGTAAAGCATTTAATAAAACTGTAAGGTGTAAGTTATCAAGGAAAGTTATTGGAATTACAGAATAGGAAAAAATAAGTGGCAGAAAATGGAAGATAGGTAGATTCATCTGGCATCAGCATACAGAGTACATTGAATTTGGTGTCAATTGGAATAATGAGAAGTAAGAAGCTTTTATTGCAGAACACCAAGAGTGAACTGATGAGGTAAGAGGCTAAAATAATGGTGGGGTTATAGGAAACAAAAACCAAACCAACCAAACTCAGCCAAAACAAAGCAAAGCTCAAGAAGAGATACTGTTATGCAATTTCCTTAATTACTGAATGACAGCAAACACTTGGTTTTACCAAAATGAAGAGGAAACATAGTTAGATGTGTATATGAATCACGAGTTTGGAGTAAAAAACAGCAATTAGATTTGAATCTCAACTCTGCAACACAACTGTGCTTGCCTGGGCAGTGTCCTTGATTAGTATAAGTTTAGTTTTCCTATTTATTAAATAAAATAATATTTGCATAATTGTTGTGAGAAGGAAAAGAGTTAAATAATTTAACTCAATACTCTCTAAGAAAATTAGAATTTAATAAAAGTGAGTTATTTGTATTATATTTTGGCTAACCTGCTTTACTTTGAAATAGAAGTGCTTTTTATACAAAGTCAAACAATTTGAACTAGGGATATTCCAAGTGGGGAGGGATCTAACAACACTGAACTATGATAAAGTTAAAAAAGTTTAAGATGTTTGTCAGGGAAAATTTAAAAATTGCTGAGGATAGCTGTCTTCAATAATTTAATGGACAATGATAATACACTTGCATTAATTTACTCTTTGTTTCCTGGAGAATGTTTGTAACACTGACTTAAAAATAACAGGGTGATATTATTTATTATATTTTCATTAGTATAATGTTTATACAATATTTCTGCTTTATGTTACAATTCTTTACTAAAAAGATAATTAAACATTTTATATATGTTTGTGTATGCTAATTTATGGTACATCTTTCTTCCACAGAACTATCTTAGTCTTCATTTGTTTATGACATAATGTATTATATATTGTATATTAAATACATATATAATATAAAATATAAAATAAATACATGATATAGAATAAAAAGCTAGTGTTAGCTTTCATAAGACCTAATGCTTTAGCACAGATGATTAGTTTATATAAAATCATATATATTGTGAATTCATTGATTTATTAAACCAAAAGAACATTATAGATAATTTATCATGAAATTATGTTAAAATGCCATCATATAAGGTGTGATATGTTCATGAGGAGATGGTGATGTGTCCATTGAGAAGGTAGAGAATTGTTTGAAATGCTCTCCTTCTAAAAAATATTATTTGAAAATTTTCAACTTCTACTAATATATTTAATTTTAGATATTATTCTGAGTATTTTTGTCTCAGTTAAAAATGTACTAAAAATGGAAGAGTAAACAAAAGCTTTTCTCTAAATAAATACTAGTACACAGGAATTGTCTTCCAAAGAGAAAACCTATTAATCAGAATTGACCTAATACATAGTTCTCTACCTTCAACTTCATGAACAGTTTACTCAATCCTGCTTAATGTCATACTTTTAGTTTTTAGGAAACAGAGATTCTGAGAAGCCCAGGAAAAAGACAATTTCAGAACAACTCAGGAGCCTGACATCTCTACAGTCCTATTCAAAGACTGAGTGTAATCCTTGATTTAGCCAATGATAAATATAATTGTTGGTTTATGCCCAGTATGAAATATTTTTCTAACTGGAAATCACTTACTTTATACTCTGACATATAGATGTATTTAATGTAGTACTTTAACTAGAACTAAGGATTTTATGTATTGATGAGAGAAAGGATCCTAATTTTTAAGACACTTCAAACTATAGGAGTTGGTGAGGTTCTCAAGAAAAGGAGGAGAGAAAAACTAAAATATAACCTTATCATTCTAACTCCCAAACCTCCAACTCACAGTAAATTTGACAAAACAGGTTTTTGTCAATTCAAATAAATGACAATTTACAGAGTTCTACTTTGTGTCTGGCTTTTAATTGCCACAAGGAATACAGATGTGAGATGGCTCCTGCTCAGAGTTACAGTCTATTTGGAGAAGTCACCATTAAATGAGTAATTATAATAATTAGGATTTAATTAGGCCTAGAACATAAGAGTCAAGCAAGATTAGGGGAAGGTGATGAGGAATAAAAATTGAAGTAGAGGAATGTTCAAGGCAAGCTTAATTTGAAATGCAAACTTAATTCTATGTATAGTGGGTTCAATTGTGTTTCCCGAAAGACTTGTCCAAATCCTATCTGGTACCTGTGAATGGAACCTTATTTGGATACTAGAGGCCCGGTGCACGAATTTTGTGCACTCGGGCGGGGAGGGGGGAGTCCCTCAGCCCAGCCTGCACCCTCTCGCTGTCTGGGAGCCCTCAGGGGATGTCCCTATGGGGAGTGGGCCTAAGCCATCAGTTGGATATCCTTAGCACTGCAGTGGAGGCGGGAGAGGCTCCCACCACCACTGCTGCGCTCACCAGCTGTGAGCCCAGCTTCTGTCTGAGCAGCGCTCCCCCTATGGCAGCACACTGACTAACAGAGGACAGCTCCTACATTGAGCATCTGTACCCCGGTGGTCAGTGCACATCATAGCAACTTGTCAACTATCTGCCCACTGGTGGTCAGCGCATGTCATAGCGAGTGGTTGAGCAGTTTTAGCATATCATTCACATATTACACTTTGATTGGTTTAACAGACAACCAGATGACCGGACACTTAGCATGGAAGGCTTTTATTATATAGGATAAGGACTTTACAGATGCAAGTAAATTAGAAGCATCTTGTGTTAAAGTGAGTCCTAAATCCAATGATTGATATCCTTACAAAGAGACAGTAGAAAGATTTGAGATGTACAAAGAAGAGACAGGGAGAGACCTGCATGAATTTAGACACAAAGGTTGAAGGAATGCAACCTCAAGCCAAGGATGCTAAAGGCTGATGGCAGCCACCAGAAACTAGGAGCTTAGCATGAAACAGATTCTGAGACTCCAGAGGAATCAGAGACAAGGACACCTTGCTTTTAGACTTCTGCCCCCAGATAATCATTTTCTGTCAGATAATCATTTTCTGTTGTTTCAAGATGAAAAGTTTGTGGTAATTTGTTATAGAAGTCCTAGGATATTAATACAGCCTGTTTTAAAATCAAAATCCTAAATAGCTTAAGAAGAGTACTTTGAACAACAGAAAGATATTAGCTCTTTATATCAAGGACTATACTATGTGTGTTTTATTGAATGTCAGTTCCAAATGATCCACAGTGCAGTAATGTCCATGCCTAAGAAATATATTTCAGTTCGTCCTGAGAACAGAAAAATGAATGACACCTAATATATGTGATTTGTTTATAAAGCATTTTTATCTAATAATTAATTCCATTTTGCAGGTAAAAAATGACATGTTTAATGGATAAAATATTTAAACATAAGTCGTGAAACCATAAAAATCCTAGAAGAAAACTGGCAGCAAAATCTTAGACATCTCACAGAGAGGAATTTTCACTGAAGTATCACCTAAAGCAAGAGAAACAAAATAAAAAATAAACAAATGGGACTACATCCAAATAAAAGTTTCTGCACAGCAAAATAAACCAGCATCAAAATGAACAAATGGCCAAAAGACATATGAAAAAAATGCTCAATGTTACTAATCATCAGAGAGATGCAAATTAAAACGACAATGAGGTACCACCTCACACCTGCCAGAATGGCTATCATCTACAAGTCAACAAACAAGCGCTGGCGAGGATGTGGAGAAAAAGAACCCTAGTGCACTGTTGGTGGGAATGCAGACTGGTACAACCATAATGGAAAACAGTGTGGAGTTTCTTCAAAAAATTAAAAATGGAACTGCCATCTGACCCAGTGATCCCACTTCTAGGAATATATCCCAAGAGGCCAGAAACACCAATCAGAAAGAATATATGCTCCCCTATGTTCATAGCAGTATTATTTACAACAGCTAAGATCTGGAAATTCATATTTTTTATAAAAAATAATTATCCTATCCTAGCCTGTTTGGCTCAATGGATAGAGTCAGCCTATCCACTCTCTGCCCCTGACCAGAATCAAACTGAAGGGTCCCAGTTTGATTCTGGTCAAGGGCACATACCTGGTTGCAGGCTCAATCCCTGGCCCTGATCAGGGTGCTTGTGGGAGGCAACCAATAAATGTGTCTCTCTCACATCGATGTTTCTGTCTCTCTCCCTTCCACTTTTTCTAGAAATCAGTGGAAAAATATCCTTGGGCGAGGATTAACAACAACAAAAATAATAATTATTATTATCCTCACTGAGCTGCAATTGTTTATATCCATCAACTTTGAAAGGCAGGAATGTTTTAGAATATTGGTGTGAATCCTGACTACACCCAATCTGAACATTTACATATTGTACCTTGAAATGAGCAGGTGTAGCTTAATCTGCATGTAGCTGAATTTGGAGGTGTTGGGATTCTGACTCTGTGTCTGTGAATTTCTGTATTAATTTCCATGTTGAATACAATGTTTATTAAAGGATAAAATGAAATGCGCTGATTTTAAGCTTCCACCAATATTATTAAAACACAATGAAGTTCAAATAATTTGTCATGGAAAAAAATCCCAGTTATCATTAAATTGTAGAGTAGCAGTAACAGAAGGAATTATAAGCACAGAAAATAATTAGAACTTAGAACCCAAAATATTTTTTGGAAGCCAGTATTTTGGAATATTATATTACTGTATCATTCAAAATTCCCAAGGCATCGTGATCACAGAAATTAGAACTTTGGTTGGTTTTATTATTGTTTTAAATTCTCTACAGAACATGTCCATTATTACTTGCTCTAGGTGTGAACCGTTCCCACAGCTCTTTCCACTAGTCTCACGAAATTTTTTTCAAGAACAAAGATGCACAATGGGCATGGAAGTCCTTTATATATTCCCAAGCACAGAATGGTAATGTGCCCTTGTTAAGAGTAAAAATGCTCTCGTATTAGAGTTTACAAGAGGGCTCTCGCTTTTAGTAGACAGTTTGCTCTATGTCTTTTGAATGAACAAATTCTTTGTAAAATTAGTGAAGCTTATGGATCCCCTTTTTAGAATATTGTTTTTCTTTTAATGCATAAAGTAAAATACATAGGATTCATGAGATATTGAAATTTGGTAATAAAGATATTTTAAAAAATCTTTAATATGGTCTGTTTTCTTTATCTGAGTCTCCTTCTATTTTGTTAGTTGAATTTGTTCATTAGATTCACATATAAAGAATTCATATGATACAGCTGTAAGAGGGGCGGGGTGTTTGGTTAACAAGGTGATCGGACTAAGCAAAAAACAAAACACAACAGAACAAAACAAAGATCCAAACCTCATACACACAGATAACAGTACAGTGATTACCAGAGGGAAATGGGGGTGGGGAGAGGTAGAAGAGAGTAAAGGGGACTGGCTGGTGTTGCTCAGTGGTTGAGTGTCTACCCACGCACCAAGAGGTCACTTGATCGATTCCTGGTCAGGGCATATGCTCAGGGTGTGGGCTCTGATCCCCCATGTGGAGCATGCAGGAGGCAGCCGATCAATGTTTCTCTCTCTCCTCAATCTCTCTCTCTCTCTCTCTCTCTCTCCTTCTCTCTCTCTCTCTCTCTCCCTCTCTCCCTCCCTTCCGCTCTCTCTAAAATCAAGAAAAACATATTTTAAAAAGAAGAAAGTAAAGGGGGCATAAATGGGGTGGAAGGAGACTTGACTTGGGGTGGTGAACATACAACACAATATACAGATGATGTGTTATAGAACTGTACTCCTGAAACCTAGATAATTTGAGTAACCAATGTCACCCCAATAAATTAAAATTTTAAAAAATTAATAAAATCTAAATATGACAGTTAACATATTAAGTAATATAATCCAGAAGAAGAACATCGAATTACCATAATTTTGAAATGCTGAGTAGTTCTTCAGGGAAAATGTTTTAAAAGCATGCTCTTGCATATCATAAGCCATCTCTCATCTGCACATAATGAAAAATGCTATATTTCAACTAAGGTAAGGACAAATAAAAATGTATATCTTTTTCCCATTCAACTTTACAAATTCTCTGAATTCAGGGGCCATTTGGGGATCTGTAAAAGCTTAAAACTTAAAAGCTTCCAAACTTCTCACCTCAGCCCTCCACTAAGCTTGTAAATCTCTCACTACTGAAACAGTGAACTTAGCTACAAGGAGGACTAATGAGTGGCAAGTAGTGAGTCCTGGAACATTATCTTTTCATCTTCATTATGTGCAGATGAGAGATGGCTTATGATATGCAAGGGTGTGCTTTTAAAAACATTTTCCCTGAAGAAATAAAAAAAGAAAAAACAACAAATGGGAAGACTACAGCGATGAACATGTTACAGCTTCACTAAGTTGGTATTTGTGAGAAAAAAAGCTGTTGTAACAAGATTTAAATATATGCTTTGGGTATAATTTTTCATTTTGAATTTGAGGCTTTTATGGTTAAATGAAATATATAATGCTTTAATCAAGATAACCAGGTAGCTTTAAAACATGCATTTCTTTAAAAATCAAGTTTAGGTGCATTGTATTATTGCTATACAAGTTTCACTCCTTAGAAAACTGTATTTGCAACAGCTATGCTATAGGACAATTACTGACCAGAGAATAAAAGCCAATTGAGGCGCCAAATAAGGCTGTGGGAGCCCTCAGATTTGCAGAAGGAGACAATAAAGAAGTGAAACTGGGATATCCATTACAAAAGGCAAGGTATTGAACAATCAACCTGTAATATTAGGGAAATGTCTTGATGTTCTTCTGAATCCACACTTCAGAAAAGCGCTGCAACTGATGCTAGACTGACAGTATTCTTCAGGAATTGAAGCTAGGAAATGCAGCTTAGCCAACTCTGAAGTGAGTCAGTGCAGACAGAAGAGAAACCAGACATACCAGACATACATGTTAAGCTTGTCAACATAAGACAGTTACTGAACAATATTCCTGGACTATTTCAACAGATGTGGTTTGAACTGCCTTCACCCTCTCCTTCCTACCTTTCCAATCCCATGTGTTACCCAATTTCCAGAAACCCTCAGCTTCTCAGGAGGGTTAACTTTCTCGGACTGTAATGTGTACTTCAAGTTTTTATCTTTTCAGTTTAAACTTTGAAATTCATTCCACCACCATCCCACATCCCAACCATTTCAAATGTTGCCTGTGTCTGTGAAGCCTTCCTCGTTGCTCTCCTCTCTCTGTCTTGCAGAATTGATGACTTCCTCATCCGCGCTCCCAGGACTCTTTGTTTAGGCCTTATTGCTATTAGTTACTCCGCTTCCCCAATCCATGCTTCCATGCATGGCTGTGTTCCCACCACACACATTTGATCTTTTTAGCCGCTGGTGTGGAGAACCCAACCCAATGTGTTTCCTAGTATCATTGCACCTAACATCTAGAAGGAGCTACAGATGAATGAGAACAAAAAGAGAGTATCATCATATTGGTACTGAAGCAAAGAGAATGCAGAGTGTTCTAGAGACATATCAGCAGAGGGTTTTAGACAGTCACACCGTATGGTAACACTCACATGGCTGTTTTAGTCCTTTTTAGCCTAGCCTGTAAGTGGAACTTAGGTAAAAATTATTGCACAAATCAAGAAATAAATCACACTCCATAAATATCTATGATCTAGAGTGGGAACAATGCAAAAAAAAAAAAAAGCCAAAGCTGGTGCCTGGAATGTCTGGAGGTAAATCTTATAAAACTTGTATGTCTGTTGAGTCCTTGAATACTTACCTCACCATGATGGGTAATGAATATAGGAAATCTACCTATAATATCAAAATAACCTTTATATTTTAATTGGACTCCAAATAACTCACTGATTAATTCCCGTATATTCGGTTAAGTGGTTATCCCTTAAAAATTAATCAAATACATTATTATGTTAATTGAATTGATGGCTGGTCCTCTGGACTTAGATTTTTCATTAGGCACCTTGAGGTTATATTAGAGCCTTAGTGTAGGCTCTGATGTTATCACCGCTACATTTCGGTTCAATGTGCCTTCCCCTACTCAGACCACCTAAACACTGAGGTTCACATTCCCGAGTTTTTATATTAAAAACTGAATAGGAAATTTGCATTTATATTAGGCATTTTTACTCCTTCAACATTGAAATCTAAGCAAACCTAGTGGCAAAAAAAACCCACATAAATATAAAAAACATATATAATACAAAGTACCCCAAAGGCTTTTTGTGCACAAATTACAATTTGTTTTTATAGTTAGTAAAGACTGGTTTTTTAACTACAATTGCCTTTTAAATCTTTGAAAGTTGATTTTATTATTGGGATGCCAAATATTCTTTTATTAAGAAACATCACAATTATTTGGAAGATCGTCATTCTTTCCAAACTATTTTGGCACTTTTGATACATATTTTGATTCTTTGATGCAGTGAAATGGTTTGTATGGAATAAGTTAGTATATATTATTCAAATGAATCTTAACCATTGCTTTAACCTTGATATTATAATTTCTCAAGTGTATCTATAGGGGATTCAATTAAATCAATATGGGACTAAAGATCTTTTGCTTTCTAGATGGGCACAATTCATATGCAATTTCCCTCCCTGATTATAGCCAAACTCTGCCGGATGAGCTAGGTAAATTTCTTCAGCTCTCTAAATGGATCTTATTGTACACACTGGGATTATCTTTTGTTCAATATGCTGATATGTCATTTCGCTAACTGGAGATTTCCAGGAAATATACAAAGCAGTTTTTGTGTATGTGTGTGTGCATGTGTCGTTTGTTAAACAAATGTAAACCATTAAGATTCTCAATCTCATTTCGAAACTTAAAACTGCAAAAGCTTACTGTGAAAATCAATGCACATTTAAAAAACTGGAGCCTGGTTTAGTGTAGAGGGAAAGGGTTTTATCAGCTTTACTTAAAAAAAAAGGAACCACTTCATGAGACCATGGTTCTTTTGTTCTCAGATCATTCCAAGTCACCACATTACATATGATTTTATTTTATTTCTAACGGACTATACACATGCGTTTCCAGAGCTATGCATATTATTGCAATTTTTCTCCAGCACAGAGAGGACATGTGAGATCATTTTCTTTTCTCCATACAGTAACTATTTCCTATTTTAACACACAGTAACTAATTTTACTTGCCAGGTTTTATGGCCTTTTATTGGTTATGCAGTTTTATTTATATTCTTGCTTGCTACTAATTATCACATTCTGCATAATTTATAATGTATTCTACTGATGGTGAAGTCTGAATAATGAAATCCCTTTATAGAAAGAAATCGGCTGCCTCCCAATGAAAATGCCAAGGAGAGTATGAACAGAAATTGTAAAAGACTTAGGAATTTATAGTTAGAGTGAACTCACTTTCCTTTGTTCCTAAAGAAGAAGGAAGCCACTGGTAGATTAAAGTTTAGTTGAATTCTGTCCAACAAAATTTTATCTATTTTCTGTAAACTATGTGAGTTCTATATCGATAGTATTTGGTTTGTAACTTTTATACTCTGCTACCTAAAAAGATAAATTAAATACAAATGAAAACCAGATATAAATGAACATTTATTTGGTGGGTTCATCTGTACAGCTGAATCTGTTAGTGGCCTATATATATTCATAAGACCCTTATCTACATTATTGAAACAGACCCATTTTTTAAAAAATGATGAGATAGCTAATTAATATATTCCTTTCCCTTGTCCAGTTCAAGCCACTAATTATGGCAATATGCACTATACACAAATGTTTCCCAAATATAATGGTCATATTATTCTTGAATTGTCTACTCTGTCTACTGAAACTTAGGGAGAGTTTTAAACCCATTTTTAGTTTCTATTTTAATCTTTATTGATTTCTAATTGTTACTTTCTCCCTGGTTATTTCTTGTTACCTCCTTACCACCGCTCTTTCTACTTTGGCTTGCTTTCATTTCTAGCAATTGTTGGACATAGTTCAGAGGGAATTTTGATATTTTTAAAATCAAATTTAAAAATAAGAAACCTGCTATAATGCTTTTTATTTTCTTAATATCATGAAATCCAGACACTTAGTTTTACTTTTGCTAAATGGTAAGTGCTACCAGATTTATAGAAATAGAAAATAAACAGAATTCTAGCTCCTCATGTGAATTTTACATAGAAAACATACACTCCATGTTCTTTTTACTGCTGCCTCAAAAAATCAGAACTTTATAATTTAGCTTTATTCAAATCTCAATATGTAAATATTAGGAAACGAGGTTATATCAAGTTCACATTCATCCAATCATTTACATATTTATTCAAAAGTGTATGTTATGCACTTCTTAAGTACATTATAATAACACTGCAAATATTTATTCTGTCAGTATTATAAGCAAAACTAAACTCTTGTGCATAATTTTATTGCTTGTTTCGAATAATTCACCCATAGACCCTGTCTATGCAAAGAAGTATGATATGCTCCCCATTCTCACAAACATAAAATTTGTTAGGAAATGTATATAAATAATAATGAGGGCCATTATTATTATTTATGTAAAGATCAAAGAGCTTTGCAGAGATGAAATAAGACAGTATGAAATAAATGCAAAATAAATGGGAAAGTAAATGTTCTGCCAAAGACTATGATAACCAGAAAAGGAAGTGAAATTGGGTTTGATCTTGAAACTTCAGAATAAACAAGAAAATAATGTTTACGGTATATTTGGGCAACAGTTTGACTTGTAGGACAAAGGTTAATTGTATCCCACAATCCATTTTCCCCTTATTCCATAGCAATTGTTTTCCCTGGTGCCATCAGCTGCTCAGCTGGAGATTTCCCAGCCTCCCTTGCAGCTGGTTGAGCCAAGTGACAGTCTTACCAAAGGAAAGTGATTGAAAGTAGTGTGCAACCTCCATATCTCTTGCTTCAATCTTTCATATCCCTTCCCCTGCTTTCCATGAGCTGAGAATGCAACCTGACTGAGCCAGCTTCCATTATATCACCAGTTCACAACTTTCCAAGGGATAATGGAGCAGCAGAAGGAAATCTCTGGGTTCCTGGAGAGTTCTTGTAGAACAGAGCAACCTCCCAACACTGCTCTGCCCACTGAACTTGGCTGCTTTGTGTGGAATACTAGTATATGAGCTTCTACCCGGTTGGAAGCAATGTGGTTCTGTTTTTGTCACAGAAGTGTAGTTTTTGCCCTGTCTAATATATAACTTCTGGCACCACCCCGAGGCACTGTGACAAAGGCTGATGGTTGAGATGAACTGAAAAATGGACCATTGATAGCTCACTCATGATAAAGAGCAAGAAAAAGAGGGAGTGAAAGAGAAGTGTTAGCAATTGATCATCACAGTCCTGCTAAGTGAGGAAATGGGAGATTTAGAGAAGCTTGTTTGGGAAGACAAAAGCGGAAGAGTTCAGTTTTCTATATGTTGCCTCTGAAGCAATCATGTTACATTCAAATAAAACACAGAACAGGCAATCACGGGTCAGGTCTAGATGTTAAAAGAAATGCAGGATGAAAATTCCAGATGTGGGATCTATTCATGTAGAAGTGATAGTGGTCACCAGGAGAAAGACTACAATCTCAGCTGGACACGTGGCTATCAGAAAGATATCTCAGAAATAAAACCATGGTTCTGGCTTAAGATTAAGCCTTGGGGTACAAGGTATTTAAGAGTCAGGAGACTGCCCAGCTGGTGTGGCTCAGTGGTTGAACATCAAAGTGTGAACCAAGAGGTCATGGTTCCAGACAAGGCACATGCCCCAGCTGCAGGCTCAATCCCTAGTAGGGGGTGAGCGGAAGTGGCCGATCCATGATTGTCTCTCATTATTAATATTTCTATCTCTCTCTCCCTCTCCCTTCCTCTCTGAAATCAATATATACATATATATATATATATATATATATATATATATTGATTAAGGTTAAGATAACCTTAATAAGGTTAAGATACCAAACTGCTTTCAAGGACATAACCAACAATGAAAGTACTATATTTAACATATCATTGGTTACACTTGGATGAAAGGAGCATTGCAACTCTCTCTGATGATAGAAACAGCACTGACCTTGATCATCTGACCTGGGCTGAATATTTTATTTATTGTAAAGAATCATGATGATGGACTGAGTCACACGTTTTTTTTATTGGCACAAAGTCCTAGTTTATAAAGTGGGGTGATATATGTTTAAAGTGGTGATGAAGTGCTGGGCTATTCATTTCTCATGTCTGACGCAAATTCTAGTTATTGTTCAAGAAAATTTTCAGGTATCAGCACTTCTGTAATTCATGAACCCTGCAGAAAAATTCACAACTTTCTATTCTGGTATATTTACGATTTAGAGAATGTTTGGAAAGAAGATTTAGTTTATTCTTGGGGATTTCAAGTTGCTCTGCTGGTTATGTAGTCACTATACAAGCAAAGCCTATTTTTCAATGGATGGTATAAATAAGCATTTCAGACTTACCCTATATAATAAAAGCCTAATATGCTAATTGCCCTGTCTTCCAGTTGGCCATTCAACCAATCAAAGCTAATGATATGCTAAAGCCGCTCAACTGCTTGCTATGACATGCACTGACCACCAGGGGGCAGACAGTTGACCAGTTGACCAGTCACTATGACGAGCACTGACCACCAGGGGGCAGATGCTCAGACTAGTAGGTTAGCTTGCTGCTGGGGTTCAGCTGATCGGGACTGAGCGAAAAGGCCATGCATGCCGTGGAGAGCCTCCCGCGGTCCCTCCCCAGCTGGCCAACATCCCGTGTCCCTTCCCAGCCCCAATCGTGCACCAGTGGGGTCCCTTGCCCTGGCCTGTGCCCTCTCCCAATCTGGGACCCCTCAGGGGATGTTGGAGAGCCGATTTCGTCCCAATCCTGCAGGCCGGGCTGAAGGAGCCCACGGGTGCATGAATTTGTGCACCCGTGGGGTCCTTCAGGGTGGCTTGCAGGAATTGGGCCGAAACCTGCTGTCCAACGCCCCCTGCAACTCCTACTTGCTGCTCCTGTTCATCCTGGCCCCACTGCACCTGCCTCAGGCTTGCGCCCCATCAGTCATGATTGGGAGAGGCTCGCACCGAGAGAGCAGCACTAGCCAGCCCTGAGCCCTACATCTGGTGCCCTCCTGAGGGCAGTGGCCTGCAGGATCAGGCAGAAACCAGCTCTCCGATATCCCCTGAAGGGTCCTGGATTGTGAGATGGTGCAGACCAGGCCAAGGGACCCCACTGGGGCTCCAGGGTGTGTCCAGCCCATCTTGCTCAGTCCCAGTTGGCCAGACCCCAGCAGCAAGCTAACCTATCGGTTGGAGTGTCTGCCCCCTGGTGGTCAGTGCATGTCATAGTGAGTGGTTGAGCGGCCTTAGCATATTATACTTTGATTGGTTGAACAGTTAACACATCACCAGATGACTGTACACTTAGAGTATTAGGCTTTTATTATATAGGATATATACACAATGATCTACACTAATAAAAGAGAAAAATGGTAATTAGCATACGACCGCTACCCTTCCCATTGGCTAATCAGCATATCCTTATGCAAATTAACTGTCAGCCAAGATGGTGGCCGGCAGCCAGCCAGCTGGAAGTGAACATGAGGCCTGCTTGCTCCCGTGACTGCAGACTCCAATGCTCCCCGCCTGACTTGCCGGCCTCTGAGCTGGCAGTTTGAAACATTCTAACAAATATAGCCGGCTGGGATCTCAGAGCTGAAGTTATACATTGTTTCGATTACAGAACTGCAAACAAACCAGATACCTGCTTTCAGCAGCAGAAGCCTCAGAGCTAGAGCCAGAGCTAAAGCTGGCCCAGAAGAAAAAAAAAAAAAGAAAAAAAGGAGTGGTTGGGAGCTTCAGTCAAAACCGCCAGCCTGAAAGCAGCCCTCAGCCCCTCACCCAGACTGGCCAGGCACCCCAGTGGGGACCCCCACCCTGAAGGGTGTGTGACCAGCTGCAAACAGCCATCATCCCCTCATCCAGGCTGGCCAGGCACCCCAGTGGGGACCCCCACCCTGATCTCGGACACCCTTCAGGGAAAACCAGCCTGCCCCCAGGCCTCTATCCTATATAGTAAAAGGGTAATATGCCTCCCAGCACCAGGATCAGTGGAGCCGCGAGGCCTCCTGGCACCAGATCAGCATGCCAGGGTGCAGCGCCCAAACCCCCTGATCGCCCTGTGGCTCTGTGTGTGACAGGGTGTGGCATCCCAACCCCCTGATCGGCCCTGCTCTGTGTGTGACAGGGGGTGGCGCCCCAACCCGCCCCCCCTCCACAGGCCCTGCTCTGCCTGTGACGGGGTAGAGCCATAACCTCCCCATCCACCCTGCCCTGAGTGTGACAGTGGTGGAGCCCCAACCCCCTGATCCGCCCTGCTCTGTGTGTGACAGGGGGCGGTGCCCTAACTCCCCTATCGGCCCTACTCTGTGCGTGACGGGGGAGCTCCCCAATCCCCTGATGGGCCCTGCTCTGTGAGTGACAGGGGGCAGCGCCCCAACCCCCTGATGGGCCCTGCTCTGTGCATCACAGGGGGTGGTGCCGCAACCTCCCCATCGACCCTGCCTTGAGTGTGATAGGGGGCGGTGCCCCAACCCCCAATCAGCCCTACCCTGAGTGTGACTGAGGGTGGCATCGCAACCTCCCAATCCGCCCTGCTCTGTGCATGACAGGGGGCAGCGCTCCAACTCCCCAATCGGCCCTGCTCTGAGCCCGACCAGGGGCTGCACCTAGGGATTGGGCCTGCCCTCTGCCATCCAGGAGCAGGCCTAAGCCAGCAGGTCGTTATCTCCCAAGGGGTCCCAGACTGCGAGAGGGCACAGGCCGGGCTGAGGGACCCCCCCTTCCCCCCCGAGTGCACAAATTTTTGTGCACTGGGCCTCTAGTATATATTATAATTTTAAATACTGTCAACAATTAAAAGTTGATAAATATAATCACACATATTGAAAATATTAGCATAATTTATGGCACCATTTCAGAAGATTAAAAATGAACCATAAGTAGTCCCTAAATTAACAAAAGTTAATAAAATATTTTCAATTGAAGTCAGAAATTGGCCTTATAGAATACACAACTTACTAACTACTTGTTTAAAACAGATAATAGATACTATGAACCAGATGCTATTTTTAGCACTTTAAAATGATTAACTCATTTAACCCTCATGACAACCCCCCATTTTACAGATTCCTAAAATAAGGTGCAGAGCAATCTTTTATCTTATCCAGTGTCAAACTGCCAATAACTGTAAACTGCAGACACATATTAGCAATTACATGCCTCAAACTTAGTGCATTTTCTTCTCCTCAACACCTAATTTTAGTACTACTGTTTTTTATATCTCAAATAAGGTACCACTCAACACTCCATCTTAGAAGTCATCCTCAAAGCTTCTGTCCTATGCAACATCCAATTGGATGTCTGACTTCAATGGTTTCCTATTATCTACAGAAGAGAGTAAACTACTAAACAAAGTTCTTTCCTGCCTTGATTCTGCCACATCCACAACCTCATGTAGAGCATAGAAACCCAGGCTCTGGAATCACACAGCCTAGGTATGTATTCCAGTTTTGATGCAATAGGCATGTGTCCTTGAAAAAATGTCACTCCCACAATGCCTCAGTCTTCTCATATATAAAACAGTGCCAAATAGAGGGGTTATGGTGATTCGATGAAAGCTCTCAGATGAGTGACTAGCATTTAGTAAAGAGCTCACAAAGTATTCGTTATTTTGGTAATCTTGTTACTTTACTATAGCTCCTTTTGCATAAGCTTCTCATAGCAAAGAATTCTGAACTCCCCCTAATTCATCAAATGTATGTCTTCTTTAATACTAGTATACCAAAGCCAATATAAGGAAATACCTTTATACAGGATGCTTTCCTTGTCTGGCAGACTCCTGTTCTTGCAAAACCTTTCCTGACAATCAGAGAGTGCTGAGCACGTGTCCTCTGCTTTCCCAGAGCAAGTACCTCTGCTATAGTCTCCATCACAATGTATCACAGTCACTTCATTTTCTGTACGACTGTGAACTCATTTCATCTCTCTATTACCAGGAAAATGCCTCGTTTTCCAATACTGCTTGATGGGGCAAAAGGTTAAATGTGCAAATGAACATTGAAATATCTCTTTATTCTTCATGAAGCTCTTTCATATGTAAGTGCTTTGGGTTTTTCAAGAAAAAATTTAGATAGTATTTCAGGGCACTCCTTTATTAACGGTTGCTCCTAAATATATATATATATATTTTTACCAGTGTGTACAAAATTTATGGTTGGATGGATAATAGAGATAAAACCACAGTATTATTTTTTCTGTTCTGTGGAACCCCTTTGTTCTAACTTTCCCACCCAAAAAGGGTATAGACCAACAATGTGGCTGAAGTTTGAGTTGGCACCTTATACTTCTTCATTTCCCTAATACTAAGTTTTGGTCTATGTTATTAAGGGAATTTTACTGGTAACTCACAGCCTTTTGGTGTCGTCTGGCCTACAAACTTAATAGCTTTTCTAAGCCCTTAAGTAAATACTTTAAGGAATTTACCATCATTTTATTGAATTACTTTTTAGGCCAATATGGAGCATCTCATTTTGATATACACAACTCATTTTTTAAGATTTAGCAGTTGAGAAACTTTATTAATGTGAAATGATCATCATATTTATTTTCCTTAGACTAAAAAAGGAAAATGAGAACAATAACTCCCCACTTATTTCAAAAACAGTGCTATTTAAAAATTATAAGGATATTAAAAAGTTAGCCAATGAAATGACAAGGCAATTGAGGGATTAAAATGTTGTTCTAACAGGCAGTATTACCTCCTATGGAAAATGTATATTTAGAATTTGTTAACTCTTAATGAATAAAAAATAATTTGTGCATTCCTTTTTTAAACTAAAAAATATAGGAAACAACGTTAAATAAAAGAAAAGCAACCTGAGTTATTTGAATCTGAGTGAATAAGACCAAATGAATCTTTGAGTGACAAATTTACAATAATTTCCATTTTGCAAGATCTTGATAACATTAGCTGAAACAATAATTAAGGTTCAGTCTTCTCTGTTTCCTATGCCTTCAAAACTAGACAGTGTTTTTTTCTCAATTATTCATATCCCTAAAATATTTGTAGAGCATTGTAACAGGTCATAAGACATTGGACTAGTTTGTTGCTCAGGCTACATTTGGCCCTACCTGGATAACAGGAAATATACATATGAGAAAAGAGATTTTGAATGACATTGAAAATAGCTGTCTTCTTATAGTGAATATTGCTAAATTATATATTTTGTGGAATCCACTTTTTATACAATGACCAATCCTCCAAAATAAAAGTAACAGAAATCATGACAACCAAACAAAAGCAACATTTTCTATGGTATTATTTTTAAAAATCTTAATTGCTGTCTCAAAATTACACTATACCATAGTTTGAACTTATTATTGGAAAATAAAAATCATTAGAAAAACTGAGTTGTGTTTATATACTCAGACTGTTCTTCAGATGTTTAATTAACCACCAGATACAATAAATACAATTCTATGAGTCTAATGGACATTCACTGCAAATTAGAAAAAACAAATACTAAACCCTAGAGCAGTGATGGTGAACCTATGACACGCATATCAGAGGTGACACGCGAACTCATTTTTTTGGTTGATTTTTCTTTGTTAAATGGCATTTAAATATATAAAATAAATATCAAAAATATAAATCTTTGTTTTACTATGGTTGCAAATATCAAAAAATTTCTATATGTGACACGGCACCAGAGTTAAGTTAGGGTTTTCAAAATGCTGACATGCCGAGCTCAAAAGGTTTGCCATCGCTGCCCTAGAGTTAAGCACTTTAGCTAAAATACATTTCTTAGTCTAGATCAAGATCTGTATGTACATGTAAAATGACAACAAATCCATTAATCTGTTGTGAGTGAACTTCTGCCCTTCGATGCTTTATGTATAAACTTTTGTTGAAGTCTACAAGGTTTACCCTTGAGTCTCCAAGGTCAGAGTTGGATCTCCCCTCCCCCTTCCATATAACAAATGAGTATAGCCCTAAGCAGTTAGGCTTAAAATTCAGTATAGACAGCATTTTTAACACGGTACTAATGAATAAAAATTAAATCTAAAAACAAACTCATATAGGTAAGTAACAACATAGATTGTTATGGGTGAGGATATAATCTGATTTTTTAAATAGGACTTCAAACTGGTCAATTCAAGAGAACATGGCAATGTGGAATTAAAAATGGATTTACCTATTTCTTAACATTGGTTTGAATATATACCACAAGCATTTAAAAATAAAATGGCATTAATGAGAAATTCAAACATTTATCTAAAATTACATTTTGTTTATTAGACATAGAGTTGCCTAATGTTAATAAAATAAATAATACATTTATGTTTTAAAAATAATTTTATGCTCTACAAACTTTAGCTTATCAAGATTGTAATGCTAAATAGATTTTTGTATAATCACAGTTTCTTATCTTTCCTTATGTGTTGATTCCCACCCACCCCATCTCAGCAGCAAGTTTTTCCCACGTCACCATTCCCACCATAGAGGGCTGTAATCCAGTATCCATAAGTATATGTCTATATATTAGGATATTATTTGATATTTATTTCAAAGGAAGAACTCACATGCTAACAGATAATTTGACAATTCTTCTAACTAGTCATTTGGTAATCCTTGAAATGGTCTTTCTTAGGGACAAATTCAAATAATCAATTTTGCTTTAGTGGAAGGAAACTTTTAATAATACTTAGCTACTGAGATGCCTCCTTATTTTTTTTTATATTAATTACTATTTCCTGCACTAGCCTTAGCTTAGACATTTTCTTAAAATATAATTGTGATTACATTAACTACTACTAAAAGTATTCAATTTTATCTTTTACTGGAAATAAGTGAAATGTTTGTATTATATATGTGGCCCTTTGAAATTTGGTCTGTTCAGGACATCTCTTGCCTGTCCTTGCCTTATATCTGTACCCTCATCTTTCACAATCAATTCATTTCACCTTCTGACCCTAATCTTCTCTGAAATATTTCATTTGTTTTGACTACTCCACTCAGACATCAGTTAAATCAAATAAAGTAGTGATATATGTTTAAAGAGGAAGGGCCAAAGATAGAGCATGAGAAGGCAGGAGGAAGGACATGGGTATAGCTAGGTAAAGGAGAATGACATGGGTGAGGAATCTGGCTCCTGGTTAAAAGGCTATTTTTCAGGCCTGTCCTGAATTACAATTACAAAGGCAATTACACAGAACCATTACCTGGCAGGCCTCACAGGGTAAAGCTGCCCTCCTGAACCAGGCTTAGTGCCCTGCGGATGCACTGCAGGCTCTGAAGGGACAACAGTCATGGAATTAGACCCCTCTTGCCAGACTTGTGCTTAAGCATGTTTGCATTCCTAGCCCAGGCTCCTTCATTCAGAGACCTCTCTATATAAGGTCTTTGGCAGAGACCTTCTTCAGGTGAATTTGGGGAAGCTTACTACTTAGGGAGAGGAGGAAGAAGAGAGAGGAATAGAGGAAAGAGACAGAAGCCTTGGTACACTTTTCTCTACCCACTCACTACTCAGTAATTTTCCACTCCGCCTTCCCTCTCCCTCTCTCTGGATCCAGGCACAGAGAACTGCAGGAGCCTTTGCTCAGGGCTCCCTCCTTAGGGAGAGGACCTGAGTCTATGCTGATTAACCTTATCCTTGATTTGGGCCAATGTGGCGAATAGAAGGGGAAATAAGAGAGAGACACTTTCTCTGGCTTCAGCCTCCTGCTTGTACTACTATGGTGAGTGATTGAAGACCTGACGGTGAGCTTTCTCCTGACAATGGGATGGCAAGACAGTTATGAGCTCAAGGGAACTTCTGTACAACTTGAAGATGCTCATAAATGGAGGAGCGGAGATAGAATTGTCCAGTAATAGTATTCTGGCTCTGTCAGGAATCGTTGTTGCCAGCAATAGATTATTAAAATTCATGACATTATAGCATTTGTAGCATCTGCGTAAGAACTGAAGAGCAGCCTGGCCAGCATGGTTCAGTTGTTGAGTGTCGACCTATGAACCAGGAGGTCACAGTTGGATTCCCAGTTGTGGCACATGCCCAGGTTGCAGGCTCAGTTCCGGTGTGGGGCCAGTCAATGATTTTCTCTCATCATTGATGTTTCTACCTCTCTCTCCTCTCTATCTCTCCCTTCCTCTCTGAAATCAATAAAACTATATTTTTAAAAAACAACAACTGAAGAGCAAAGTTGAGAAATGGCAAAAAATCGATTAAACTGGTAATCTTTATCATCTGCAGTAAGAGAAGATATATTTAATTTGGCCATCCTTAAAAGAGGAAATATGTTGAGAGTTCTGATGGTATCTTTCTTCCATATTTAAAGGAAGGTGGTGGAGTGGGGGAGAATACAAGTATTACATTTTCTTGGAAAATGATTGAGTCCACTTTTTTCCATTTTTAGAGAATGAAAAGAGAAGTAACCAGATTCCTGAGCAGAAGCGGGAAGGAGACACAGTGATCTGATTGTGAGTGGACAGTCAGGCCGGCACTGTCGTAGCCTTCTGAGGACGACTTGCAGCTTGGAAATGGCTGTTCATGGGACCAGGGGAATGGGCACTTGCTTTGAGGCATCTGCAATACCTACAGCAGCAGTCAGAACAGAGGACCTTTCAATTCCAGCCTGAACACTCTAGGCCAGCTCTTACTTTTGGCTGTCACTCACATTTGAGGTTTCTTCAAGATATAGGGAATACTAGCCACCCCTAAACATCACATGAAGTGGGACTTGGAGAGCCCAGAAGTTGAACTGTTTGTTGTTGTTGTTTTTTGTTTTTGTATAGCAAAGGTGGAGATTTATTGAAGAACAAGTACAGACTCCCACGTAGGGAGAGGGAAAGAGTCCCACAAATGGACACCCAGCTGGGGAGGGTGAAAGGGTTCCCTAACTGAGGTATGTTTTTACACCACAAAAGAAGCAGGAGGCTGCAATTGCAATATAGAGTTACATATTTAAACTACTGTAAAACATTTATGAGTTATTTTTTCATAAACTTAGCAAAAATATTTATCTTAGTATTGCTTGAATTAGCATGAGCCCAGTACTTATAAATTATTTAAATTTGCCTGGAATTAAAGCATACATTTGTGAAACTGATATAATGCTTCCAAATTAATTTCTTACTATAAGGTCACATGACTAAATCCTCGAAGTTATCATTATTATTATTATTATTATTATTATTATTAAAATACCTGTTACAAGTCCATGATAGCAATTTCAAATCTGAAATTTAGAGCACAAATCAAAACTGATTTGAATAATTGAATAACATTTTATTTTGATGTTAAAGTATAAAATAAACTAAAATACTAATAACTGATAATAAGCAAATATAAAATTTCTGGAAGACAAGAGATGTCAGATATTATTTAAATTAAAGCTTTAATAATAAACTCCAAAACAATGCCTAAAATGGAAAAGAGTCATTATAGGGAAAAAGTTACATGTTATGATAACAATTTCAAAACACATTTTCTTGGTTTTGATAGCTGTTCACACTTCTTAACTGTTGCTTAAATTTCAAAACTGCATTTTCTATAGAAATATCAAACATTACTTTGCATTTAACATTTTATAAGACTAAACTCAAAAACAGTCATTGTTGTAATTTAGAATTTATATGTGATGAATCTCTATATTTAATTATTAAAAAACAAGGAAAATGGATAGGTGGCAATTAACTAAAAATTAACTAATTGATTCATTTAACAAACATTTTTAAGCATCTATGCTGTCAGACACAGTTCTAGTTTGTTATGATATCAAAATAAATCAAATATGCAGTTTTTGAAAGGATCAAATTGAAGTTAAAATTAACTGGTTATCTGGTAAATTGCTATTCCCTTGCCTTGATTTTTAGAGAGAGTGGAAGGGTGGGAGAGAGGGAGAAAAAAAGAGAGAGAAAGAGAGGGAGAGAGAGAAAAAAACATCAATGTGAGACACACATCAACTGGTTTCCTCCCCAAGGCTCCCAGACCAGGGTGGAGAATGAACCTATAACCCAGTGATTCCCAAAGTGGGCGCTGCAGCGATCCAGGGGGGCGGTGATGGCCACAGGTGCATTTGGGGGCAATGAGTAACTGCTATTAAAATTTTAAAAAAAATTAATTTCCAGGGGCTGAGTAATATTTTTTCTGGAAAGGGGGCGGTAGGCCAAATAAGTTTGGGAACCACTGCTAACCCAAGTATGTACCTTTGAAAGAGAATCTAACCCATGACCCTTTGGTGGTCAGGTCAATGATCTAACCACTTAGCAACATTGGCCAGGGGTAGTTAAGTATTTTGTAATTTTAAAAATATCTGAAAATTTGTTGAAAATATGTTTTTCCCCATCAATTTAATAGATGATTCGGAATCAAAACAATTATGAATTCCATGCCAAAGTTAAATCTGAAAGTCATCACAGATATTATGTAATTCTTAGTCTAGTATACATTTGACTTAAACTTTTTTAATGTTTTTTATTGATTTTAGAGAGAGAGGAGAGAGATGGAGAGAGAGATAGAAACATCAATGAGAGAGAAACATTCATTGGCTGCCTCCTGCACACCCCACATTTGGAATTGAGCCCACAATCTCTGCATGGACCCTGACTGGGAATCAAACTAGTGGTCTACAGGGGTGCATGAGTGGATGCTCAATCACTGAGCCACCTTTTATATTCCTCTAAAAAAGTCATTTAAAAAAACATACTGTAGCCTAATAAAGTATAATAATTAAAGCAAAAATTATTTTTTTATTATTTTAAATGTACATTAAAAGGTACATTTTTTTAAAAAGAGAAAGAAGTATGCATTTTTAAATTAATTTTGGATATTAACCTCTTATCAGATGTATCATTGATGGATATCTTTGCTCAGTCAGCATATTTTCTTTGTGTTTGTTGATGGTTTCCTTTGCTGTGCAAAAATTTTAGTTTGATATTGTCTCATGCTTTTTTTTCTTTTGTTTTCTTGCCCAAGAAGATATAAAAGAAAAAATATTACTAAGAGCAATGTCAGAGAATTGACTGCCTATGTTTTTCTCCTAGTAGTTTTATGGTTTTGGATCTTACATTTAAGTCTTTAATCCTTTTTTAGTTTACTTTTGTGTATGGTATAAGGAGGTGATCTAGTTTCAATTTTTCCATGTACCTGTCCTAATAATCCAAGTAAAAAATGGGCAAATTTTGTACAACAAAAGAAACCATTAACAACAACGAAAAAAGAGACAGCATCCTGAATGGGAAAAGATATTCACCAATGATGTACCCAATAAGGAGTTAATATCCAAACTGTATAAAGAACTCATACAACTCAACAACAAAAAGAAAAAAAATCCAATTTAAAAATGTGCAGATGGCCTGAATAGACATTTATCCAAAAGGACATACTGATGGCCAATCACATATGAAAAAATACCCAGTTTTGCTAATTATCAGAAAAATGCAAATTAAAACAACAAAGAGATATCACCTCACACTTATCATAACGGCTGTCATTAATAAATCAATAACAAATGTTGGTGAGCATGCAGAGAAAAGAAAACCATCATGCATTTTTGGTGGAATTGCAAATTGGTGCAGACACTATGAACAGTATGGAGGTTCCCTAAAAATTAAAACCAGAACTACCTTATGACCCAGCGATTTCACATCTGGGTATTTACCCAAAGAAATCCAAAACATTAATGTGAAAAGATATATGCATCCCTGAGTTCATTACATTTATCCAAGATATGGAAGCACCATAAGTGTCCATCAATAGATGATTAGATATAGAAAGCATAGTTTATGTATATAGTGGAATATTAATCTGTCATAAAAAAGAATGAAATCTTGCCATTTGTGACAGCAGGGGTAGATTAGAGGATATTATGCTAAATGAAATAAGTTAGACAGAGAAATACAAATACCCTATTATTTCACTTATATGTGGAATCTAAAGAACAAAATAAACAAATAATCAAAATTGAAGTGGACTCATAGATACAGGGGACAGAATAATGGTTGCCAGTTAGGAGAGGGGGTTGGTGGGATGGGTGAAAAAAGTAAAAGTATTAAGAAGTATAAGTTGGTAGCTACAGAACAGTCATGGAGATGTAAAGTACAGCATAATAAGTCAATATTATAATAGCTATGTATGGCTCCAGGTGGGTACTGAAAATATCGGGGGGACCACTTTCTAAATATATGGTTGTCTAACCACTATGCTGTACACTTGAAACTAATACAAAATAATATTGGAAAAATACTGTCTTAACAATTGACTTCTAAGTATCAAGATAATAGACAGGAATTAATGAGAATGCTTGGGGAATACATGGTTCTCCTTGAAAAATATTTTTGAAGATCTATAAAAGTTAAAAAGAATTAGAAAACACATTTCAAAATGAAATCCTGGTAAGAAATGGACATGATCTATTTAACTATAGATCTAAGAAAAAGCAACAGTGTAAAGTTTGGTTACAGAAGGAAATGAAAATGTTATAAACTTGACACTATGAAAATATTAAAAAGTAATGATAGTTAAAATGTAGGAGAGGAAGATTGTATGCAAGAGTTCTGAATTCTATCATCCATTGTTGGGAACTGAAACTATGTAAATAGTTGATTCAATTTTTTTTTAAAGTTTTTCATAGTCTTGCTTTTTTAATTTCAGAAATATTATTGCAAATTAATATTCCAATTCCACTTATTTCTTTATTTCTTTATATATATCTCAGTATATACATATTTTCAAGAAGAAACCTTGTATTCCTATTCCACAAGCATTCTTATTCATTCTTGTTTATTATCTATATACTAGAGGCCCAATGCACAAAAATTCGTGCAAGAGTAGGCCTTCCTTTCCCCAGCTGCTGGCACCACTGCTGGCACCAGATTCCCTCTGGCACCCGGGACCTGGTGCCCTCTGGCCCTGGCTTCATCAGGAAGGATGTCTGGAATGATGTCCAGAAGATGTCCAGTCTAATTAGCGTATTACCCTTTTATTAATATAGATGGATTGCTAAAACAGATGCCTCAGTTTTCTCATCCAAGAAATGGGAATGATAATAGTAATTATACATAAGGTAGTAGCAAGATTAAATAATTGATACTTAAAACCAGGTTTAGATTAATTTTTTTAATATACTGTAATAAGCACATGATAGTTTTATGGATATAAACTAGCCTTTATAATGTTATTAAAAATATGGAGACAATTTTTACTATTGCAACATGTGACAATTATGTCTTTTTTCTATCATAGAGAATTAAAGTACACTATTGTGTGTGTATGTTTTTATTTGTTTCTAAATATGACTCTATTGAAGTTTCCATAATTGTTCTCCAAACTGTGTATCTCACCCTCCAGCCCCCTTTCAATTTGCTTTGTTCTCTCTTACAGGAAATTAATTTGAAATCAAAAGCATTGTGTTCATTCTAATATAAGTGTCTTCGTGACAAACATCTAAATTTAGAATATTTTTCCTTAGCCAATATAATGTGTAAGTGGAGAAGTAGGGGATCAAAGAGAACAGGCTGTAGACAGTGCTGTTTGGGGAGATTTCTAAAACTTGGTGATGCTGCCAGCTCTGAGCACATTCTCCTCTTGAGAATTAGGAAGTACTATACTGAACCAAATTCAACATTTAACTGGCCTTTATACTAACAATTAACATAATTCCTGAGTCTGTATAATAAACAAATGTTTTTATTCAAAATTGAATTTCACATTTACTACCAATATCTCCTGCTGTTGTGTTTTCTCCTTTAACCTAGGACTGTTTATACTTATTTACAATTTGAACACATGTGACATTAAACATATTACCACCTGAACTCATTACATATAAAATAATGCCTTTTTTTATTTGGTATTTATGCTAGTAATTATGGTTACGAAAGAAGGTTGATTCTAATTAAAATTAGATAAAATAATACCCATACTACCATCTTTTATAAATTAGATAATATTCCCTTGGACTACATGTGCATCATAAAGATAACAATTAATACTGAAAGGTGCTAAATATTAAATACTGACATTTATTCATGATAAAGAATAAAACTGGTTTTGAAACCACAAATGGGCAAAAATGTTGGTATATGTTGCCCTCTAGTGGAATTTTTAAAATAGGCAGTTAATATATTTTGGTGCCCTTTCAATACCTGTACTACAATATGTACTAATACAGATGTTTCTAAAGACAAATAAATATTAGTTTTAAAATGTTAAATACTTTAAAATTATTTCCATCATTTTCATCATTTTTAGGTTTTGTTTTTGTTTTTGTAAAAGAACAAAAAAATCTGCAAGCCATTAAAGAAAAAGATGGTGTGATTCATGCAAAATGAAGGGTAGAATTAGAGAACTCAAGAATATAATTTTACTTTCTTAGTATCTCTGCCAAGAAATGTTAACCAAGATGAGTCTATAAAAATATCATCAAAAACTCATCTCCCTTCAAATAGCATGAACAAAACTATATTTTAGTTTCTCCTTGGAGAGTAATAATTTGAAAATACCTTAATATTAACAAATATGAATACTGTTCATAGACACATGAGAAAATTAATTTTCAGAAGTATTTTGTTATCTCTTGAATTGTTTTCAAAGAAAATATTTATAATACTGCATTTCTGCTCTTTTTTCAGTTTATTATTTTATTATTCTAATTTACATTCTAGTAACGAAGAGGTAAATGTATAATAGCACACAAAATATATTCAAATTTATTTAAGCATTTCAAACTACACCATTAATTCATTTTTTCACATCACTTCTTGATCCCTTATCAACTTTACTGTTGCTTATATTTTACAATACCTAATTTAAGCACATGTTTCTTTAGAATAAGAATCTTATTTATGTACTTAAAAATAGAACATAAATTTCCTCTCATTTTAAAATATGGTACCTTGATTAATTAGAGAGACAAAGGTTTGTGGTTCTACTTACCCTATGAAAAATTTTATAACAAATATTTAGTAAACTATATGTAATGTTTATTCATGCCTAACCCTATCTGTAAAAGCAATAGAAGCTAGTGAAAATGTAAGTCTATCAAAAAATTATAAAGTAGTTTAAAATAGCCTCGTGTTATTTAAAGAATGATAAATATATCTGGAGCACAAACTTAAGTTTAAAATCAGCTAAAATAATCCATAAGAGAATTTATTCAATCTGTAGATCATTTTTTCTTCTTTCTTAAAATCTAAATGTCATTTTCATTTTATATTTTATATTATGGTATACTTATTAGGAATTAAGTATTCAAAATGTTTCTCTTTATTCAATTTATGTTCATAAACGATGACCACAACAAACAATTAATCATATTAATTTCTTTTAAAAATAAAACATCAATAAAATAAGGAAATAAATACTGCAGTAAATTAATATGAGTTTTGTCATAGGACATGTTAAATAAATTCACTAGGTACCAAAAGTAGCTTTTGGTGGAACTGGCAAGTTTTAATTTGTCCTCAGTGAGTAGCTGAGCTGCATGTTGTCAGTGGCTTCATAATTTTCCTCTTTGCCTCTATAGTGGTTCTGCCTTTGCAAGACCCTCACCATGCTTTTCCTCCTCTAAGCTTGCCCCCTAGGTCCACACCATCCTCTCCACTGAAATCTGACATGAGTCCTTGCCAGTAATGTGAATTAAAGCTCTATATTTTCAAAGAATGTTTTGAAAAACACTTTTCCTATTAATAGATTGTTTTTATATGTTTTATTGATTTTCTTCAGAGAGCAAGGGAGAGAGATAAAGAGTTAGAAACATTGATGAGAGAGAAACACCGATCAGCTGCCTCCTGCCCCCGACTGGGGACGTACCCGCAACCAAGGTACATGCCCTTGACCAGAATCGAACCTGGGACCCTTGAGTCCACAGGCCGACGCTCTATCCACTGAGCCAAACCAGTTCTGGCTCTATTAATAGATTTGATTTTATCCAAACTTGAGGATATGTTTATTTATTTATTTTTAATTTATTTATTGATTAAGGTATTACATATGTGTCCTTATCCTCCCATTAACCCCCTGCCACACACACACACACACACACACACACACACACACAGACACTCATGCCCTCACACCCCTGTTGTCTGTGTCCATTGGTTAGGCTTATATGCATGCATACAAGTCCTTTGGTTGACCTGTCTCTCTTACCCCCACCCTCCCCTACCTTCCCTCTGAGGTTTGACATTCTGATCGATGATTCCCTGTTTATTGATTTTAGAGAGAGAAGTGGGGAGAGAGAAACAGAAAGAGAGAAATATCAATCGGTTGCTACCCGTAGGCACTCTGATCAAGGGCAGAGCCCACCCCTGAGATATGTACCCAGACTAGGAATCGAACACACAACCTTTTAGTGTATGGGATGATGCTCCAATTAACTGAGGCACCCGGCCAGAGCCCATTAATAAGTTTTTAAGTGGGTAGGGCAGAAAGGAATGGTATTAGTCAGAAACCCAAGTGCTTAACCACAGTTTCCTCCTTCCCACTTTTAGAAAGGTTAAATATATTAAAGGAAGACAATGGCCTAAAATATCATGGATTTCAAGGTCCTGTGCATTTTAGCAAGGTAAGACTGAACATTTTAGCAACAGAATGCAGTTCGGAAGTGAAATTTTAAGAGGCCATGTTTAACCTACTGTGTAATACTGGTATATTTATAATGTAATGTGTCTTCTCTCTTTCTCTCCCTCTCCTCCTCTCCCTCTGCCTGTGTCTCTCCCAGTCATGCTCATCACACTCCTCCTCTCTTTCTCTTACCTTCCTCACCTCCCATCACCTACTCACACACCCTAAATTACACATACCCCATCCAAGTTTTGGAGACACCATGCCTGCATGCAAGGTTTGACAAACATGGCAGATCCCTTCGTCTTCGGTAAATACATTTTGTTTGGAATGGGCCACACTCTTTTGTGTATGTATTGCCAGCAGCCACATTCCTATTACAGTAGTAGGGGTGAGAGGTTGTGAAGGAAGTCGTAAGGCTCTCAAAACCTAAGATTTACAAGCAACACTTGCTCCACTCTTCTCCGCAGTACTTTTTAAAAATTTATTTTTAATAAATATTTATTGTTGAAAGTATTACATATGTCCCCTCTTTCCCCATTGCCCTCCCCCAACCCCCAAGACTTCACCACCCTAATGCTTTCTCAGCCAGCCCTTGAGCTCTCCCTGTAAGCCTTTCTCACTGACCAGCACAGTTCTAGGGATCGGCCTTTCATCTTGCAGAACAGAGCAAAGAAGAAAGGTAATTTCTGGCATTGATATCTTCTGAGGGAATATAGTATAAACTGCAAATCTGATACTATGGCCACTAAAACTAATAATGCTGATGACCCTTAGAATTGGGTGTTTCTATGCCAATTCATCCATTCTGTCAGTGGAAAGAGCAAACTTGCAGATCAAATGAAGGGAAAGATAGGCAGTCAGCTGTGCTGTCTTCCTTGCTATCAGAACCTTTAAAATAAGCAAGGAAAATATATTTGCACACCCTTCAAACTCAGTTAACAGTTCGTTAGCCTACTATACTCATTAAATTCTTTTCCAGATCATTTTCAGTTTAGTCAGGCAAGAAGTATCCTTAATCCCATCACTGTAGCTAGAAATTTTTTTGCACCTTAATCTCTATTTTTATTTAGTCTCTCAAGATATATATCTCCAAGACCTTGCGACTTCCATGTACTAATAATGGCCGTTACCAGTATTAACTACATGCACCAGTGTCCCTTTTCCCTTTAGTTGAGTCTAGGAAGTATGTACAGGCGTTTTAGGTAATCACAGCACTATACTGTGTTTAAAAAATAAGACTGGACTTAGCTATTTGAGTCAGATAATCTACCTGTAACATAGCCATGTAGAGAAAGCATAGTCCTTTGCTTACCTTCTCTGACATGAAGGGAGTAAGCCTCAGGGGAATGAAGCATGATGTCATCCAGTGATTGAGAAGCTCCCAGAAAACTCATAAGTAAAGTGACACTGAGAACTTTCAGGTAAGTTACCTCAACATGTCTTCATGGATCCCCCTCTTTATAAACAACAAGATCGTGCAGCCCCTCTGATGGAGGATATGGGGGTAGAGGAGTGATACCATATAGTGAGAGGAAGAAATAAGTGGAAAAGCAGCAACTATCAGAGCATGTTTATAACTTCATGATTGTCTCTGGGAAATCTGTTTTCAGTCTGCTGTACAAAATCATGACAAATGAAAGAATGTTTTTCCCCATCCTATTTACCAAAGGCCATAGTTTGGATTTGTCTGTAAAAACTCAGAAATTGTTGCAATCTCTTCAACAAATATCCCTTTCAATTGGAATAATCTGGCAGAATAGCCGTTTTATTCTTGTGAAAAGGTTGTGCTCTGATTATCTTGCTTTGCCAGTTCTACTTTTACAAGACACCAGCTTTGGGATCTAAGGTAAAGCTCCATCCTTTCTCTTTCTCCCTCTCTCTTTCCTGTATCTTCTCTTCCTCATGCTCCTTCTACTTTTTTCTCCTTTTCTTCTCCTCACAACCTCCTCTCCTTTTCTTCTTTGCTAGAAGTCTGCAAATGATATGAACAGTACAGGAAAATTAAATCAAAAGGATAAAAATATGAAACTAAGTTTAATAAATGCAGGTGTCTGTCTAGAGTTGGATTCTTTAATTAAAGATTAATTTTTATGTTTCTATGTTGTTTTTATTTCTCTTAACAACTGCTTTATGAGATATAAACCACATACAATAAACGTCATCTTTCATGTAACCAGTGTAAAATGTAAAATTCAGTGGGTTTTTAGTATATTCACAGAGTTGTGTAACTATCATAACTATCTAATTTTAGAGCATTTCATTACCCCCCTAAACACCCAAACCCATTAACAATTACTCCCCCATTTTCCTCTTCTTATATCCCTGGCAACCACTTATCTATTTTCTGTCTCTATGGATTTGCCTATTATAGACAAGCAGATAGGAATACTACAATGGAAGGTCAGAACAAGAGGACTTAAATTTGTGGGGAAGGCTTTCAGAACCTTTCAGCAAGCTCTACAAAGATGCATTTCTTGTATTTTGAGAATTAGAGTTGTAGAACAGTTTTTGGTGGTTCTTTTAAACATTTTATGAGCTTATTGTATTGTTTGTCATAGAAAACATAGTCTCTTAAGTTCCTTAACTTTGCAGGTCTATGTATATCTACATTTTAGTCACATTGAAACAGTATGGGTGAGCTCCTGTGGTATAAGCTAGTGGTATCACAGATTTACCATTTTTTAATTGTTCTTTAAAATACATTGTTTAGTAAAACTTGTGAAGTTACTTTGCCAAAATCCATGGTACTATGGGCTGGATTGTGTCCCCTCCAAATTCATATGTTGATGTCCAAACCACCATTAACTCAAAATGTGATAGTATTTGGAGATAAGGTCCTTAAAAAGGTAAATAAGTTAAAATGAGGTCATTACGGTTGAACCTGATATCTATCAGAGCCCTGGTGTCCTCATAAGAAGAGTAAATTTGAACACAAACAGACAGAGAGGAAAGAATGAGCATGTGGAGACACAGGGAGGAGAGGCCATGTGAAGGGGAAAGACCTTACCGTAGAAGAAAGCAATCCTGCTGACATATGGGTCTTGGAGTTCTAGCTCTCAGAATTGTGGGACATAATTTCTGCTGTTAAAACCACCCAAACTCTGGTACTTTATAGAGCAGCCTAGCAAGCTAATATACAGGATAACAAAGACATCGCCTTTGAACTGCCATTGGTCAATAGAATGCAAGCAATATGACCAACACTTTTATATGGTTTAAATAAAAGCAATTTTCATGAAAAATACATTATAGTTTTCCATCACCCCAAAAGATAATTCTTAGAATTTATGTTCTGCATAAAACGTGTATTCATATAACAAAGCAAAATGCAATATATGTTACCAGTTTTATAAATATCTCTAAGAAAAAAATTCAAAGTTATAAATGAAGCAGTTGGATTCTGCTCATCAAAACGAGTGAGTTTGCAGTTGGCAGGTTGTTGTTGGAGGCTGGTCAAGTGCATTACACAGCTTCCTTTTATTCTATAAATAGCCAGTGATTCATAATAAATGTGCTTTATTGGCATGTAATAGTTTGGTTTACTTTTCTTAGAACTGAAATATTAGAAAGAGCTCATAAAACAAAGTATGAGTGTCCTAGAACATGTTGAAAACAATCCATATTTGAAGAAAAGAGTATGATTTTTCTCTCCAAGGTATAGGATGTGCATAAGTATATTTAATGATACATTATTAAGTCCTTAGCAAAAGCAACTTTTAGAAATGTTGGGACACGTAGCCAACTTCTTTCCAAAAGGTAAACATGCTATTTGAGGGTCACTTCTCTCACTGAATGGGAGCCATCTTGAACATAAAGCAGTCACCAAGACTTGTCTCTTTCTTCTGAAAGACCTGGTCCCACATACCTTGTGGTTAGGCTGGTTCTGTTTTACCCTTTCTCCAGGAAGGCAGCCAGATTTTAGTACTTAACTACTTTTATGGCCGAATTAAATCCCACTCTCTGTAGTATAAACACCTTCCTTTTGAAGTTCTTGTTTATGCTCGTTTTAAACTGTGAGCCACTTACTTCAAAGCTCTTCTTCAGACTGTCTCCAGCTTGAAGAAGCTGCTCAGATCTGGGGCTTATTTACTCTGGGGAATTTAGGAAACTCGGAATTTTAATACTGTGAAAGTTTAATCCCTGCATGGTCATATGAAGTATAATTACAGACACACTCTTAAATCACCCACTAGTTCATCTTTTTTTCTTTATTTCATATGTAAATTTATTAATATATTCATTTATGTAATGAGTACAGTTTATCTTCCTTATACCAGACTATACACATTTTTGCTTAGTATTGCCCAACACTTTGCACAAGCTGTACAGATAACAAGTACTCAGCAATCGTGGTTTCTGCCAAAGTTGTGCAGTTTAATAAGCAATTTTAAATAAACTCTCTTTTGGTCTCAGCCTTCCTCCCTGAAACAGTTTTTTTTCTGTGAAAAAGCACACTTGAATAGTCAATGATATTTTGGTAATATGCTCATTATTAATCATAAATCGTCTGATTTTCAGTGTAGGAGGTATACCTCAGGGTCATAATAGTCTTCTCATTTATTGAATATTTATCACATCAGATGTTGTGCAGAGCTTGCATCATAACCCAAAAGTTCTCAGGTATGAATTATTACAATCCCTAATAAAAAGAACAAACTAAAAAGGATAGTCATGCTTAGAAGGAATAGGTAACCTTAAGACTTTGCCTATAAAATTGGAGACCACAGATGGGATTTGCTCTAAGTCTGCATGCCTGAAATCAACAACCTCACATTTTCCATCTGTAACATGAGGATGATTTTAACCACCATAGGACATCATTTTGCATATCAAGTGAGACAATCTAATCATCTAAAAGGAAAGAGAATCTTTATCTTCCTTTGAGTGAATATGCCAGTCAATTGATCTTCCCATTTCCTACTGTTTTCTGAGGCTACTGGCCTTCAAATAACAGGTGTCTATTTTAGTTCCCTCTGAAATTTTCATTTTATTTGTCTCCATTCATACTTGGCATTCAGATAGGACACCAAACACAAGCAAACAGCCAGAGCAGCACCGCCCCCCGCCCCCCCCAAACACACACACTTTGGACCAGGGAAAGGAATTTTTTGAGCTTCAGGATTGGCCAGAGCAGATCACAATGCAGCGAGCAGACCTGGCTCAAAGATCATAGATGTGCCCTGAGTTCCAAAGAAACTGAGAGCGATGTTTACCCATTATCTCATGCACCCCACTTTTTAGAGATGACACTGAGACTCAGAGTAATTAATCTGGTTATATCACATTATTGTTGGGAAGACTTTAATTTATCAAAAAGAGGTGACTCGAACTGATAGTATCTTTCATGTGCACATGGTTCACATGAACTAAAAAAATCCCAATTAGATTTTGTAAACTGTGAAAAAACAAAGCATTAACCTGGATTTAAAATCAATTATGATTCTTTTGCTACCTACAATTTGTCTGTTTTTGTGATTATACCTTATCTTTTAAAATGTGAATATCTTACAAGTTTATTTTAGTTCACATTTTTCCAAGGGGATTTACATATATTAATTAACTTGGTTCTCTCAAATCTGTGAGGTAGCTACATGCTATGGTCCCACTTTGGAAGCTGAGAAAAACAAGTTCTGAGAATCTTGGTGGTTTGCCTGAGGTCATTCATAATTGGCAATTAAGGCATCTGCTGCTAGAATTCTTTATGCTATATCTCACTCATTTCTGCAAATTTGAGTTGTTATTGTTAACTGACCTTACAAAAGGGAATAAACCAAACAAATGATAATTTCCTTTTCTGAAACAGGAAATATTTTATCACATATATTTAATTACCATCATCACAATAGAATAATATATTCCAAAAAAATATTGGCATCACACTGAAGAAAGAGAAACAAACAAAAGGCTGAGAACTCACAGGGAAAACCTGGCATTAGACATTCAAAGATAAACAGTCCTAAATAAGTAGGATCATAAAAACAAAATACACAGCACAGGATTTTAATTTAAGCCTTTCAAAGTTTTCCTTAGAAAAATATGATATGACTGTCTTCAATAATGCACAAAACAGATCTTCTAAGTTGCAGTGCCCCTTATGTACAAAAAGAGAAAGAAAAAATAAAGAACTCTGATTTAAATGGACTGAAAGCACTGTTTATATGAAGTGTTATGAATCAACCCTAACCTGACCTTCACATGGAATATGTAATATCTAGCAGACAACTTAAGCTTTGAACATCAAAATCTCATTTCAGATTACTGATCTGTGAAATTCTAGGAGACATTAGAAAATCCCATGGAAGATAACAAATAACCAAAAGGAAATATCAGCAAACAAACGGATGGTGTATTTAGTGGAGCGTAAGAAAACGGTTTTAAGTGTAATGACTGATTTACAGAAATTTAACTCTCATATTTTATAATAAAAAACTTTTAAAATGTAATAAAATATTTTATATTCTATTATAGAAAACTAGTGGATGATTTAAATTAACTAAAATAGATAAAAAATGAACCTATATCTTTATAAATAAAGTATTTTGATATATTTTCTTAAGGAGAAATAGTAATGTTTGTAGGGTGCGGCTATAGGGTTAAGCCTCAGACTGACCTGTTGGCAAAGCCACAAACAAGTCCCAGCTTAGAGGGCACAGTCCTCTTAGTGTAATTAGGCTTGACCTTATAACACTCCCTAGATCCTTCCTAGGTAGCTAATGGGCTGTGGGAGGTGCAGCAAGTGCTGCCAAAACAAGTGAAACTCACAAGAACATTGTAACTATGGTGACCACTACCTTGTTTACCTCTGGCTATAAAATAAAGGCTCAGTTTGCCTCTGGATCTCTCTCTCTGTGGCCTCAGCCAGGCACAGGAAGATCCACCTAGACCAGTGATGGCGAACCTATGACACGCATGTCAGAGGTGACACGTGAACTCATTTTTTTGGTTGATTTTTCTTTGTTAAATGGCATGTAAATATATAAAATAAATATCAAAAATATAAATCTTTGTTTTACTATGGTTGCAAATATCAAAAAATTTCTATTTGTGATACGGCACCAGAGTTAAGTTAGGGTTTTTCAAAATGCTGACATGCCAAGCTCAAAAGGTTTGCCATCACTGACCTAGAACCAGCTTATTCTCTCTGTCATTTCTTCATCCTTTCGCCACCCTCACTCAGGCTTTTGAACCCTTAGCTGAGCTGGCTAGGACAAATGTTCAGCCATATTTTAAATAATCTTTAAGATTCAAGAAATATCAGTAGAGAAAAAAAAAAACCCACATTACACTGAGATGATTATCATGAACTTAAACCATAACTTCAGTTACAGGAAAAGTCATTAATTTACTATTGTCATGCAAGTCTCCCCCTCCACCTTCTAGTACATTCACAAGACTCACTACACAATTGAGAAGAAATTCAATTTATAATGACATCTTTATAGAATAATTAAGTTCCTTTTCAACCTACATAAGCCAAGAAGAATGCTGCCTTGTCAGAGTCAGCATTTACATTGAAAAAAAACTTAATGAGAGTAACCTGAATTGGACATGATAAGAAAAAGATACCCCATTCTAATATAGATTGCTTATTGTTGGGCTTATTGGTTTGTCAACTTAAGTAGCGATTTTTAAGAGACATTACAATTGTTTAATTTACGTGAAACTTAATAGCAAATTTGAATTCCTCTCCAGCAAAATTATATTGCTAAAAGAGTCCCAAAAAAATGTGTTCCTTTTAGGTTTATATTTCAGAAGCTTTAGGAGAAAATAATCCCTCATAGAACAACATTGGATACCAGGATCACAGATAACTTTTTACCAGTGTCTTCACTGACAAAAATCACTGTCATCAAAACCTTTTGTATCACCATTCGTACCAACATAGATGGACCTAGCACAGTGATGGCGAACCTATGACATGCATGTCAGAGGTGACACTTGAATTCATTTTTTTGGTTGATTTTTCTTTGTTAAATGGCATTTAAATATATAAAATAAATATCAAAAATATAAATCTTTGTTTTACTATGGTTGCAAATATCAAAAAATTTCTATATGTGACACGGCACCAGAGTTAAGTTAGGGTTTTTCAAAATGCTGACACACCGAGCTCAAAAGGTTCGTCATCATTGACCTAGGGTGTATTATGCTAAATGACATCAGGCATAGAAAGGTGAATATGTACCTTATAATCTCACTTTTATGGGGAATCCAAAAACAGCAACAACCACAAAAAGGAGCTTACCTTCAGCCTGCGGACTGAAGGGTTCTAGGTTAGATTCTGATCAAGGGCACACGCCAGGATTGTGGCTCTATCCCCAGTAGGGGGTGTGCAGGAGGCAGCCAATCAATGATTCTCTCTCATGATTGATGTTTCTAGCTCTCTCTCCCTTGATTATATATATATATATATATATATATATATATATATATATATATAATGGGTATTTGCCAGAGGTGGGGGTGTGGGATAGGGAAAGTGGGTGGCAAGGTCAAAGGCACAAACTTTCAGTTATCAAATAAAAAACTCATGGGAATGCAATTTACAGCATGGTGACTATAGTTAACAATACTGTAGTGTATATTTGAAAGTTACTAAGCATATAGATCTTTAAAGTTCTCATCACAAGATAAAAAATTGTAATTGTGTGGTGATACACTTTAAGTAGACTTATTGTAGTGGTCATTTGCACTATATATACAAACTAGACGCCCATGCACTTGGGCGGGGTCCCTCAGCCCAGCCTGTGCCCTTTTGCAATCAGACATCCTTAGCACTGTTGCGGAGGTGGGAGAGGCTCCCACCACTGCCGCTGCACTCTCAGCTGTCAGCCCAGCTTATGGCCAAGCGGAGCTCCTGCTGTGGGAGCACACTGACCACCACGGGGCAGCTCCTGTGCGGAGCATCTGCCCCGTGGTGGTCAGTGCGCATCATAGCGACTGGTCATTCTGCTGTTTGGTTGATTTGCATATTACCCTTTTATTATATAGTATATTAAATCATGTGCATACCTGAAACTAATACAACATTATATGCCAATTATATCTCAAAAAATAAAATTATTTTCCCCAAAGTGAAACAAACAAAACACCCTCTGCTTTTCCAGGTCACAATCTTTATCACCACTTCTCATCATGATTCAATGCACTTGCCCCTTGCTTTTTGGGACAGTGGTTCCTATAGGGAAGTGGGCCTGGAGGATGTTGGAGACCCAGAAAAAGGTCAGCATTGTATAATGGCAGCAGGGGAAGGCTGGAAGATGGAATAAAATCAAGGCTGAGGGCTGCATTCATGGAGATGACTCCTCTATTTGAAGAGGAGGGAAAAACAAGAGTTTATCATTTATTAGCAGCCTTATTTCCAAAGGCACATTTAACTTTGAAACCCATATGGGTGGAGGAGTCAGGTAAGCTCCTCTGATATTCTTATAGCATGGATTACAGAGTGTTCTGATAGCAAATTGGACATAATCAACTATTGGAAATTTCAATTTGACCAATACCATGTTTTACCTTTTTTTAAAAAAAATGTAATAATTTGGGAATGGATATAGTCTCTGATTTTCCAGGGTCCACAGCGGTCTCTGCTGTCTAATGCTTAATCCTCTTCAAAGGGCGTGGAGGTATATGAGGCTTCATTCCTTTTTTCAGAGCAGAAGACAAGGAGTCTAGTATTTGAGGGGATTAGCTCAGGGAACACTATTATCACTGCAAAACCCTTTAGCCTGTATGTGTGTGTGTGTGTGTGTGTGTGTGTGTGTGTTTATGGTCTGTAGCGACTTCCATTGTAATATTTTGGGTGTTTTGTATTAAAAACACAAAAACAATATCCTACATACATTTCCTATAGTAATAAAGAATGAGAATTGAAATGTTTGGCTTAATCCATATACTCAGCAAATTCATATACAGAGACTAAATTATGCATATTATAAATAGACAACATTTTGAACTACTCAATGAATTTTCATAGAATCTAAAGAAACATGTATTTATTCCTAAAGTTCCTTCTCTGTATATAAAAGTTTCATTATTTAGCCAATTTTAAGTCTATGCTATTACATATTTAACTGCATTTTACTATGGTAAAGAAATGTTTCTGTATAATTCAAAAGAAATGCTTCACCACAGTGTTATTATTCCTTCTTGATAATTTTGTTTATTGCAAAAGTGGTCCACTCCATGAAATGTGAAATTCTCCAGACCTTGTTTTCTAACTTTCCCTTCCAACAGAGCCAAGGGATGGGAGACTCCGTGGCTCATGGCAGCATACATGCTGTCAGCACAGGGGCTGAAAACAGCACAGGCCTGTCTTCCCTCCTGCCTCCTCATGTATTATTAAAGCCAGCAACGCTTCGAGATCGTGAACAAAGCTGACCATCCTCCAACAAGGAATTCAATTCGTCTGCTTCTGAATGTTCACCATTGCTCTGTGCTGCCTGCACATGGCAGATATAATTGGCAAACTGAATGAAGAATTTCCTATTCTTACTAGGCAGTATTCCAGATAGAAGATAAGAATAGCCTGAATAGCTAGGCTGGCATGGGAAAGGGGCTCTGTTTTTCATATAACTCTTATTATGAAGATGCAAATTTTCTCTCAACTAGAAACAGTGTTTGTGGCTGCTCAGCAGACATTCCTTTAACTGTTAACAGTTGTGTCCTCAGTGTCTTATTTTTCAATATTTTCCAATGCCATTTTGAGATGATATAACAATATCTTCTCAGGATTCTCTATGGAAATATATTTACAAATATTCGTAATTCATATCCTCAGTGTTGTATTATTTATATATTCGAAATACTATATCTGAGGATGTCTACCACTCAATGTTTATTTAATGAAAATCTAGGTTAGTGAAACTGAATATCATCATTGGATCAGACCCACAGTTTGATTCCACAAAAAGGATCAGTAAATATCTATGAATCATTCTGACCAGTTGTATATAACCATTTTTGAAAGGAATTTGGTTGATGTGTTTACAAATGTTTATGTGATATATATATATATATATATATATATATATATATATAATTGATTTTTTTTACAGAGATGAAGGGAGAGGGATAGAGAATTATAAACATTGATGAGAGAGAAACATCGATCAGCTGCCTCCTACAAACCTCCTACTGGGGATGTGCCCGCAACCAAGGTACATGCCCTTGACCAGAATTGAACCTGGGACCCTCTAGTCTGCAGGCCGATGCTCTATCCACTGAGCCAAACCGGTTAGGGCTATATTTTTTTCTTATAAGTATAATTCATTTGTTTAAAGAGTCATATGCTGTGCATATATGATGTAAAAATAATCGCAAAACTTTTACAAGGAAAATAAAATATCTGTCCCACACCTGACTTTCACTGTCCAAGTTAATCCCTCAGTGTTAGCATATAGTTTAGCTCATTCTAGACACAGTCAATGTACATAAATTTTAAAAATAGTCACATTATTGTTGACACCTATACACAGTTTACAGACATTTTTTCACTGCTACCACTTTTGAATATGACAATTAATAATCAAGTTGACAACTATATTTACTATTAGCATAATTGCTGAATTTTAGCATCATATAAAAAGCCAATATACAGATATGAATACAGTGGCTACAGAAAGGTTATTCTCTCATTCTTGAACTCACTGATCATTCAAGACCACAATATGTGCTGCCTGTCAACTATGGCACGGAATTCTGCTAAACCTTTCTGAAGTGCAACTTCTGCCATTATAGACCTCAGAGCCAGAGGAGACATGACTAGCTTGATATTTAGCATGTGTGTTTACGTGCCTTTGAGTCACCTCCAACTCCTGGTGACCCTATGAATGAATGATGTCCATAGTGTCCTGTCCTCAACAGTCCAACTCAGCTGTTGGACTCATGCTTATGGCTAATTTATGAAGTCAATCCATCTCATATTTGGTCTTCCTCTTTTCCTACTGCCTTTCGTTTTCCTGAGCATTATTGTCTTTTCCAAAGAACCTGGCAACCTCATGATGTGCCAGCATGCTGGGGTTCTTCTTAGGTCATTTCATTGGCCTCCTCTCTGCCCCTTCCCTTTCCCCCTCTCTGTGTCTGTGTTCCCTCTTCCCGTCTCCCTGTGCACACTCCTTTATCAGCCTCAGTGCATCTCTGTACTCACAGGCAGATGTTCCCTTTGTCTCCTTTCTCTCTTCTTTTACCTCTGTTTAGCACTACCCCCAGCTCTCTGACCACCCTCTTCTCCTTCTGTCCTTTCTTCTTTTTTCCTTCACTCTCCCTCTTCAGCAACACACCATCTTCCCCTCCTCTCCTCTCTGTTTCCTCTGCTTGCCTCTCTCTTTCCTTAGTAAGTGACTTGCTGGGCACAGTCCTGCCCTCCTCTGCACCTGGTCCACTGCAACTTGCACTTCAAGCCTTAGCATACATGCCACTTGTCAGATAGCTCTCCATCTCCTTTAACTAAATGTAATACTTTTCTACATGTGATCTCATGTTTTCTTTCATTTCTGCCTTAAAACTCTCAACTCACCTACCATTATGTTTAAAAATGTTTTTTTCTCAAAATTTTGAATAGGAAACAAATTTACATAATTTAAATGTTTTATCAATTTAAGAGAGAGGGGGAGAGAAAGAGAGAGAGAGAGAGAGAGAGAGAGAGAGAGAGAGAGATCAGCTCCCTTCCGCACAAGCTCTGACTGACCAGGGATGGAGCTCAATGTGCTCTGACCAGGAATCAAACCTGTGAACTTTTGGTGCCTGAGATGATTCTCAACCAACTGAGCCACACTAACCAGGGCAGTCACATAATTTTTAAAAGAATAAAAAGTAACACAGTGGAAAATCTCTCATACCCTGTTCTCCACTAGTCCAATCACTACACATCCTCCATACCACCATTCTCCAATGGAAGCTCTAACACATTTACACTCCCATGAGCAATGTGAGAAGTTTTAAGAGAGTAGTTATTTCCCCACAATTTTGTCAAGAGAAAGTGCAATCAAACTTAATTTTTTTATCAGTCCAATGAGTGAAAAACTGCATCACAGTGTCCAATACCCTCTCTCTAAGACCTTCATCCTCCTTTTATTTGTTTCCCTTACTTTAAAAACACACTCGGTCTTTCCCTATTTAAAGCATAGAAAATATGTCTTAGCCTCATTTCTCTCTCTAGTGTTCACTTTCTTTGTTATTTTTCTTCACTTCCACACAGTCATTCTTGAGTCCATTCAATCTGATAAGCACTTCATCACTCTATTGATGCCTTTAGAAGTTTACCAATAACCTCCAAGTTTACATATACAGTGAACAAGTTCTGTACATTGTTTGAGTCATTTTTCTGGAGCATTTGCCACTGACCATCATATTCTCCCCCCGGAAACATTTTCTCATTGGCTTTTAGGTTAGCTTTTGGGAAAACCTGTTTCTTATAATCTACAAACTGCATCAATCTCTTTGGTAGACTTAAAATCTCATTGACCTTTATAATTAAGTAGGCCCCAGGAGTTATTCTTCGCTTTGTTCTTATTTTAAAACTTCTCCTGGCCCATTTTCTTTATACCCATGGCTTCCAATGTACCAATCTGATAGCATTAATGTATCCAAATGCTTATCTTCAACCCATCTTTGCAGGCATTTACACCCACATAGTGTATTTGTATAATATAGAGGGTAAGAAAGAAAAAAAATATTATGCTAGGATTTAAATCAGTGTGAAATATAGGTTGTATAAATTATTAATAATAGGAAACACTGCTTGGCACATGGCAAGGATTAAAGTACTGTATGTTACAGAGATTTTGTGATTTGACTATGAAGTATAGAACAGAGCCTCATTCCAGCTTATAACTGCTTAGAAGTGAATGAGGAAAAGATGGCTGAATATTTAGTATTCTAGGGAAAGGTCATTTAAAGTCTTCCAGAAAGCTGAAAGGATGATCTTGTGGAAATATATATTCCGAAAAGATCTCTTGTGGGATTCACTGAACAGATTGGCTTGGAGAGCCACCTGGTGGTAAGAACATGTGAGCAAAGGGGGAGTTTTCACTGAGTCCAAAATCACATCACATAGGGCATTCTAGTTTACCTAGACAGATTAGGGCCAAACTGTTAGAATCTGTCTAAACCTCATACAAGATTCTATTCTTATAACTGTGTTGCCCCAGCCTACTTGACTTCCCTTATACATTTGCAGAAAAATATATACTTATATTCTTATGGGTTTCTTTAATTTATCAACCTATCTACTCAGATTTGGTTCAAGGAATGCATAGAAGAGAGGCATGTAAAGACAAAGCTTAACAAAACAAAAGAAAACAGAAAAAACAGGAGTTGAGCTTATATAATTAGAGGGGCAGTGATGGGGCCAATAATGACACTTGCTGCCACTACAAGACTCCCTCCCTTCCTTCCCTTTTTCCACTCTCTGACTTGGTCTCAGGGTTACTACTAGTTAAAAGCAGGCTGCTTCTGGGTATATGCCAGAAATAGGTTCAGGATTGTACATGAAACTACAATGAGTCAGAAGACTGAAAAGAATTGCTTTAAAAATTTAAGATGGGGGAGGAGAAAGAAGAAGAAGGAGAAGGAGAAGGAGGAGGAGGAGGAGGAGGAGGAGGAAGAGGAGGAAGAGGAGGAGGAGGAAGAGGAGGAGGAGGAAGAGGAGGAGGAGGAAGAGGAGGAGGAGGAGGAGGAGGAGGAGGAGGAGGAGGAGTGGGAGGAGAAGCAGCTTTTGCCGTGGGTAGTGGGCTGTGGCTTTGCTCTATTCCAGAGTGGAATGCTTCACAAACCAGAACCCAGGCTGAAGGGACAGCCCTGCTATGAACTGTGCTATTCTTGCAGCAAAGGAAAAAGATGAAGAGATCTTGAAGAAACTCTCATAGGCTCTTAAAGTTTCTGTTCAGAGCTAGCATTGGTCTCTTTCCCTCGTATTTCATTGGACAAAGCATGTCACATGGCCAAACACAATATTGTTTGAATATATTTTCATTGTAAGAATTGGCACTTATTCCACTTCTAGAAATATATCCCAAGAAACCAGAAACACTAATCAGAAAGGATATATACACCCCTATGTTCATAGCAGCACAATTTATAATAGCTAAGATTTGGAATCAGCCTAAGTGCCCATCATTAGATGAGTGGATTAAAAAACTTTGGCACATCTACACAATGGAATACTACACTGCTGTAAAAAGAAAGGAACTCCTACCATCTGCAACAGCATGGATGGAGCTGGAGAGCATTATGCTAAGTGAAATAAGTGAGTCAGAGAAAGATAAATATCACATGATCTCACTCATTTGTGGATTATAATGAACAACATAAACTGATGGATAAAAATAGATCTAGAGGCAGAGAAGCATCAATCAGATGCTAAAACCAAAGAGGGGAGGCAGGGGAGGGTGGGGCTAAGGGGGAGAGATCAACCAAAGGTCTTGTATGCATGCATATAAGCATAACCAAATGGATACAGACACTGGGGGGTGAGGGCATGAGTGGGGGATGGGGGGACATTGGGGGGATAAGGACACATTTGTAATACCTTAATCAATAAAGGAAACAGAAAAGAATTGGCACTTAGATGCAATGTACTAAGCCAAGGTGTATACTAAGTTTAACATAATGTATTGTCTAAATCAGAACGATGTTGAGAGTAAAAGTGTTTTTTAATAATTAAGCCAAGACAACAGGTGTAAACTGAGATTTTCCTGGCATACTTAGATATATTGTCACCTTCCTCTAATAGGAAAGAAATGAGGAGCAGAATATTGAGAATAATTGAGTTGATCCTACTCAAATGAGTTGATCAATTGAGAGATCAGGCATACACACAGGGATGCATACACCCATGTTGAGGGAAACAAGGAAAATCGGGGAAGAAGGTGGGTCAGGAAGTCAGACATTAGCTGCAGGCTGTGAGACCTCTTCGGAAATACCAATCCAGACAAAGGACAATGAACTAAGTGTGGTTTGACTTGAATGATGCCCTGCATTAAAAAAGGTAAGTAGTCATAAGTAAGTAATGCCCTTTCTCTGGCCTCGGTGATTGAATCACATTCCCTGGACTCAGGCATTAGTAGGAGTAGAGAGATGAGAGGAAAGAGAAGATCCTGTGCTGTTCAGTAATTGCAAGTGTTTAATATATAAACAAAGGCTTACCCAATGGTATCTCCCAAAGAGGGAAACTAGAGTAGGTTATGTTTAAGATGGATTAGAGAATTAAGAAAAAATATAGAAAACCAAAATGTAGTCTGAACATTTTATTTTATTTGTTATTTATTTATTTTTGGTTAATTCTCACCCGAGGATATTTTTCTGTTGAATTTTAGAGAGAGCGGAAGGGAGGAAGAGAGACACAGAGAGAGAAATATCGATGTGAGAGAGATACACTGATTGGTTGCCTCCCACATGAACCCTGACCAGGGCCAGGGATCATGCCTGAAACCAAGGTCAGTGCCCTTCTCCCAAATCGAAACCAGGACCCTTCAGTTTGCAGGCCAACACTCTATCTACTGAGACAAACAGGCTAGGAAAACTTTGAACCACTTTTTAAAAAGAGTACCATTTGCCGTAACCGGTTTGGCTCAGTGGATAGAGCGCTGGCCTGCGGACTGAAAGGTCCCAGGTTTGATTCCGGTCAAGAGCATGTACCTTGGTTGCAGTCACATGCCCAGTAGGAGGTGTGCAGGAGGCAGCTAATCGATGTTTCTAACTCTCTATCTCTCTCCCTTCCTCTCTGTAAAAAATCAATAAAATATATATTTAAAAAGAGTACCATTTGTGAGAAGGAATAACTTTGAATGAGAAAATTACAATAAAAATTTTCATTTAAAGTGCAAGATTTGATTTTAAAGAAGAGACACTATTAAATTAATTTATCTAATTCATAGATAAATTATGCATTTCAGATATTCTCACGACATCAGCTGTTGATATTGAATGAAGCAAACTTTTGATCTTAACTGCAACAGTGTCATTTTTTTGGCCCCATTCAAAGAGCATGCCTAAATGAATAGAGCCATGGGTGCCTTGAAAAGCGTTACCCCTCTGCCCACAATTGATGATTTACTAATTGCAGTATTTAATTATATCAGTCCCTAGGACTGTAAGATTTTAATTGTTTTGCTGTTACTTACTTTTAACAAAAGTTAAGCAATCCGAAAAATTTACTATATTTCCCTAAATATCTGAATTATTGTCTATAACCTATTTTTAAAAACAAGTGTTCTTAGGGATTCCTATTTCTGAAACATTGGGAATTATTTCTCTAAGGTAAATACTTATGTTAAATTATTGGCATAATGAAATGTGCTATTTTAACCACAAGGTGGCAGAAGAAGCTAGGTACTCCATGTGCCTTTTCCAAATCACTCAAGTTGTTTCAGACATTTAGTTTTATCAAATTCAGATGAAAGGTGCTGGGGAAAAATGTACTATGTGCCTTTGTTAAAGTAGATGCATGTGTAAGATAAGTGACTATAGAAGCAACAGCATAGGGAAGAAGTTAAACAATTACATATTCTTTTATATCCTCAATACAAACCCCATTCAAAAGGTTTTTTACAAAGTTGGTTTCTAGTAAATATTTGAGTGGATCAAATCAATATTCTCTTAGCAGATTAAAAAGAAAAAAAAACAGACAGAAAACACCTGGTCATATTTGGTGTTCTGCTCTCTGAACCCAGCGGCTTTTTCTCTGCACAGTTGTTCCTACGATCACACCCAGATGCCCGAGGAGCTGCCACTAACGAAAGAATAGCTCATTGAATGTGCTATGAACATCTGTGCTGGTAGAGAGGTGATTATCTTCCTCCTTCCTCCTACCCAACCTGATAATGTTTCTGAAAACATAAAGCATACACTTACCTTTGGACACTAATTCAAAGGAAGTAACATTGCCATATTAAGATAATAAAAAAGACTATAGATATCATAACCACTAATATGGCCATATATATGAAATAAACAATAACAACAAAAATATTCAAGATGTCATCTACTAGCAATATAATTCAGTTCATGCAAGGCAATGTTTCTCTGAAGAAATCATAATTGAATAATTGTATTGGTATAAGTACCGATTTCTGTATTTTAATAACTTTCTGGTAATTGTATGGCTACAATGCAATTAAAACTTCCTCAAATGCCATTCAAGACTCTTTCATTATCCACTGTTCTTCTGCAATGTTTCTGTACATTTATCCAAACAGACCATGGCCTTTTATGCCACTGCCTTTGCCAAGACTCTTCCTTTCTAGAATGTTCTTTCTCTGTTCCTGCAACTGGCAAGCTACCACTTCTCCTTCAAGAAATGATTCAGAGGTCATCTCTCTAAAATCTCTCCTGAATTCTGCCTTAAAAACATAAATTATCGTTTCCTTCTCTGAATCTTAGAATCATTGTTCCTGTTTTCATCACTTTGATCATTTAATTCTACCTGATTTGGTACATTTATGGCTACCCAAGGAGAGGAAACTCATTTCATGATTTTTCTATTGTAAGGCCTGTTAGGGTGCTTTAAACAGAAGCCCTGAATGGAGAATGAAGTAATCAACACACCCATAAACTCATGCAGGATGTAGGTTAATTATCATTTATATTTGAAGATGACATTTATATTCAAAGATGACTATGATTTTAGAGTTTACCTATAGTTAATGTATTTTAATGTTAAATTCAGAAAAATCTTTAAAATGTATTAAAATTATAAAGCACAAACTATGGGACCATTATTCTTCAACTCCTGACATTCTCTGGAAAGTCATAAATATAAAATGATTGATTCAGCATATGAAAATTGAAATTTAAATAGAATATCCTTTGAAGACTCTTGCTCCTAAGTAAAAACTTTAATATTTCCTTAATATTTCCAATAAACAAACATATATTAAACATATAAAATGTTAACAGTGATTTGATTGGTGTATCTTACAGTACAAAACATTTTATATTTATCTCATGGACAGTAGACCTGATCTAGTTGTTCTAAAACCAAATTATCTGATGGTTATTTATGCACTTAAAACAACAGCTTAGCTCGACCATTATGAGGGATTTCATAAAAGGTAATTAAGGGCAAATACATATTATACTTATATAATATAGCATTATAAGTAGTTATCAGATTATACATACACACATAAATGGGTACACCTGATAGGATTATCAGTCCTGTAGTCAAAACAGAAAGCCACAATAGCATCTATTCTAAGATAACTGAAAAGAAAGACCTTGCATTTTTCATGTAAAATGCACCCAGAAGAGACTACCAAAATAATGGTAGAACTCTGACATTATGCAAATAGAAAATAATTTAATATTCCTTCAGAACCATGGAGCAGACTGTACTGCCAAAGAAACTTGAGTCTCATAAGCTTATTGCTGTGTTTGGGGATATGTGGTCTGATATTTAATTTTTTGCTGGGGGCAGGGGCATTTAATATTTTGGCAAAGTAATCTATATCAACAATAACATCAATCATTTTCTAGAAAGGAATTTTTTATGTCAAGAAAGGAAAGATACCAAAAGGCACCTAAGAATACATGAGTTTGGGATTAGTATAAGAAGCGTAGCCAGAGAAGTTTCAAATACTTCCATTTACTCTCCTTCATTTAACATGTGTGTGCATCTCTGTGTGTGTACATGTGTGTGTGTGAATCAATCATTATTTAGACTTTTATTCCTATAATAAATGAAAATGTAATAATTGAATGTGAACTACAAACTTCTTAAAAAAACTTTAGAACTCCATTTAGAAAGTATACTTTTTGCATAAAATTTAACACTACATATTTAAACATCTAAAGAATAGTAAATTAGCTCTTCTTTAATATTTAATTGTCAACTGAGTATATATTGAAAGAAGTAGAGTTGATGGTTTCTACTTGAATCGCATGAACTATTATAAATGTGGAAAATCTGAATAGTTCTGTGTTGAAAGTGAATTATTTTCTATGTTACACTTGGAAAACATGACTGTTCAGGTAACAATTCCAAGGGTTTTTTGAAATGTTTAAACTCCATTTCGAAAGCATACTTCAATGATATCAGAGGAATGATGGTGTGAGAGATCCCTTTAGCCTCTCAGCTTGAAGTTCCAATAATTTAACAGCTATAATTCAACAAAGAATTCTCCAGTCAATACACAAATATATCTGAGAGATCTGCTCACTGAAACGTTTAAAGGTGGGCAAGTGGGAGTAAAGTCAGAAGGCGAGAGGGAGGAGAATTCAAAGGAGCCAAGGATGCTCAGTCTGGAGAGGGGAGGATTAGGTTCTGACTGGCACTCCCTTCAGCCAGGAGGAACAAAGAGATTAAGTAAGCATTCCTGCAGGAGTGGGCAGTAGGAGCTGCAGCTGAGCCCAGTGACCTTGGCAGGGTCGAAGCACAGGGGTGTGGCCAATGTTGTCAGGCAATTGGCATTCCAAGCTAAGGCACCTGGCTGCCTTCCTAATTTCCAAGAGCTCCTCTCCCCTCACCCTTCATGTCCAGTTGGAAAGCACATTATCTGCAAACCCAAAAAATGGTACTACTGTGGGTAACAAAACTAGCCTCAACAAATTAAAGAAGAATGAAATTATAACAAGCACATTTTCTGACTACAATGCATTGAAATTAGAAATCCACTGCAGAAACAAATAAAGAAACCCACAAACATATGGATATTAAACAACATGCTACTAAAAAATGACTGAGTCAAAGAAGAAATAAGAGGTGAGATCAAAAGATATCCTATATAATAAAAGCCTAATATGCTAAGTGTCCAACCATTTGTTCAACCAGTTGCTATGATCTGCACTAACCACCAGGGGTCAGATGCTCTGACCAGTAGGTTAGCTTGCTGCTGGGGTCTGGCCAATCAGTACTGGGTGAGATGGGCCGGACATGCCCTGGAGCCTTCCTGCGGTCCCTCCCTGGCCCTGATCATGCACCAGCGGGGTCCCTCAGCCTGGCCTGTGCCCTCTCACAATCCTGGACCCCTTGGTCCGATCCCCACAGGCCAGGCTGAGGGACCCAACTGGAGCACGAATGAACAGGGCCTCTAGTCTATATATATAAAAGCCTAAGCGGCAATTAAGACCAGATGACCAGCTGGTAGCTATGATATGCATTGACCACCAGGGGGAAGACGCTCAACATAGTAGCTGTCCCCTGGTGGTCAGTGTACTTCCACAGCCAACCTCCCCTGGCCAGCCAACCTCCCGTGGTCCCTCCCCCCAGCCAGCCAAACCCAATCAGGACTGGGTGAGATGGCCCCAATCAGCCTCGATCACCAGCCAGGCTGAGGGACCCCCCCCACCTGTGCACGAATTTGTGCACCAGACGTCTAGTATAAAAATAAATAAGAATGACAATAGGACATATCAAAACTTTTGGGATGAAGTGAAAGCAATAATAAGAGGGCAATTTATATCATTAAAGACTATCTCAAGAAACAAAACAGGACAAAACAAAAAATCACAAGTAAACAACCTGACAGTTACAGCTTACAGAATTAGATAAAGATCAAAAACAGTGCACAGCATTAGAAGAAAGGAATTAAATAAATAAATAAATAAATAAATAAATAAACTAGAATAGAGAACAGAAAGAATACACACACACACTAAATTCAACAAAGAGCTGGTGCTTTGAAAAGATTAATAAAATTTACAACCCCTGGCTAGATTCAGTAAGGAAAAAAAAAAGAAAACAAAGAAAAAGAAAATACTCAGATAAACAAAATCAGAAATCAAAGATAAGTTTACCACAAACATCACAAAAATACATAGGATCATACTAGAACACTATAAAAGACTTTTCACCACAAAATGCAATAACCTAGATGAAATGGATACATTCCTAGGAATATATAATCTTTCTAGACTAAATCATTGAGAACTGGAAAATCTCTAAGTAGACTAATAAATATTCAGGAATTTGAAACAACAATCAAAAACCTCCCAAAAAATAAAAGTCCTGGACCAGATGGCTTCACTAGTGAATTCTAGCAAACTTTCAAAGAAGATTTGATACATATCTTTCTCAAACTCTTCCAAAAAATTGAAGAAGAAGCATTCTTCTTAACACATTTTATGAGGTCAACATAATCTTCATACCAAAAACCTGGCAAGGATAACACAAAATAGAAAAGTACAGACCAATATGTCTGATGAATACAAGTGCAAAAATCCTAAACAAAATTCTAACAAGTCAAATACAACAATACATTAAAAAATGATGAAGTATTGCACATTCCATTGTTCAACATGCAAATTCATCAGTGTTGTACATCACACAATAATACAAGAAAGCACAAAAACCATGTGATCCTGGCCTGCCTCTCCGGGCTGCGGCTCCCCTCGGGGGCTGGTTCCTGCTGCCTTAGTCCCGGCGCCAAGGGGACACCGGCGTGACTGGACGTGACTGGCTGACCAGCCGCCTGGTGCTTCCGTGTCCAGCCAGGTCCGCCTGGCCGCCTGGCCGCCTGGCCCGGGACCTAGGACTGAGGTAGCCCTCCTCGCCCCTCACCCTTTGCTCCCTGCTCTTTGCTCCCTGGGGCTCCTGGCAGGGGAGCTCACTCCAACCCTTCCCCGGTGACACTGTAGCCTCTGCCTGCGCCCAGGAACAGGGCTGAAAACAGACCGAGTTATTTTTCAGAGTTAAAAGACAATCAAGACAAGATGAGGACTCCTGGCTCTGGAAGGAAAAGGACACCCGTGAGAGACCGATTTTCTGCAGAGATGAGGCTCTGAGTAACATCGCCAGAGAGGCAGAGGCAAGGCTGGCAGCGAAACGGGCTGCCCCGGCAGAAGCAAGAGATATATGCAGAGAGAAATGGAACCAGAGCAAAAAAGGTTGGACGAGAAATCTGACAAACAGTGTGCTGAACATTACACAAGACCTTCATCTCGAAATCCTGCCTCAGCAACAACCCCTCTAAGTGGAAACTCATCCAGAGGAGGAAGGGGGACACCAGCAGCTAATAGGTCCAGACACCTCATTACGCGAATTGCGGGAGTCTTTGTCTGAAGTGGAAGAAAAATACAAGAAAGCCAGGGTTTCTAATGCACAGTTAGACAATGAGAAGAACAATTTATCTACCAGGTAGATACCCTCAAGGATGTTATTGAAGAACAAGAAGAATAGATGGCAGAATTTTATACAGAAAATGAAGAAAAATCAAAGGAGTTAGAAAGGCAGAACCATATGTGTAGTGTGCTGCAGCATGCAATGGATGAACTTACAGAAGGCCTCCGACAGAGATGAGCTTATTGAGAAGCATGGCTTAGTTATACTCCCCCACGGCACTCCCAATGGTCATGTCAACCATGAACCAGTGGTTGGAGCCATCACTGTGGTGTCTCAGGAAGCTGCTCAGGCCTTGGAGTCCGCAGGAGAGGGTCCTCTAGATGTAAGGCTACGGAAGCTTGCTGGAGAGAAGGAAGAGCTACTATCACAGGTTAGAAAACAGAAGCTGCAGTTAGAGGAGCAGCAGAAGTGCTCCAGGGGCGAAAGCACAGCGACTGGTGACCCGGCCCAGCTGCAGACGGCTCCGGCTTGCAGTTCATCGAAATGCAGAGAGATGCTAATAGACAAATTAGTAAATGCAAGTTTAAGCTTTCAAAAGCAGAACAGGATATCCCCGCCTTGGAGCAAAGTATTAGCTGTCTTGAGGGACAGGTGCTGAGATATAAAACTGCTGCTGAGAATGCTGAGAAAGTGGAAGATGAACTGAAAGCAGAAAAAAGGAAGCTACAAGGAGAGTTAGGAACAGCACTGGACAAGAGGAGGAAGTGGGGATGACCAACAGCCGCCTGGCCAAGCAGCTGGGAAGATGAAGGCCAACAGGACAGCACTTCTGGCCCAGCAATAGGGAGGCCACCATCTACCTGGGAGTTCTGGGCCCCACCAGAGGGACTGACTTCTGCCCATTGACAAACCCCTCTCAGTGCTGTTTGAGTTTTGTCATTAATACAGCCAACTTTGTATTTTATAATTTATGTGAGAATGAAATAGGTTTGAATCTTCATGAATGAACACTTTGGATTTTGTTTGTAGTTTAATTCTAGACTAAGAACTGGCCTATGCTATTTTTATTTTGTTTTTTTTATTTATGTAATTTTAGCATCAAGTTTACTCACCATTTGCCCCAGCTGCCTCAATGACTGGGCACTTGGAGGCCTCCGCCCGGGTGTTGGAGGACAGCGATTATGAGTGCTCACTGAGCTACTTGCCGGAGACCTCAGAGAAAACACAAGTGCCTTCTCCACAGTGCAGTTCAGACTTCAGTGGTCTCCAGTGGTCAAAGACATGTACCCTCATGTCAGAGAGCATTTCTATTTTAGTGAAAAAACAAGTTCACAGGTGGGGATATATGTTTCACTAAAATTTATATGTTCGGAGGAAAAAACCTTTTTTGTAAAATATATAATTTATATAAGAAAATGTTGGAAAAAGATATGGGGAGTGTATATAAAACTTGCTTTATTGCATGGGGCAGGGAAATCCAAGGCCTAATACTCTTAAAGAGGAGGGTCCTTAGTCTTCAACATCAACTGTGCTGTATCTTTTAAGGTATTTCATCTGCTGCTTCTTGGTGAAATGAAACCTCAGACAAACCCAATTTGGGGAGTGGGGGGACAGGCAGGTGGGACATCTGCCTGGATAGTCTATTAAACACCCCCTTTGGCTGACTAAAAAACAACAACAACAACAACACAACACAAAACCCATGTGAGCTTATCATTAGATGTAGAAAATCATTTGGTAAGATACCACATCCATTTATGATTAAAATAAGATGGTATAGGAGGAAAGCACCTCAACATAATAGAGGCCATATATGACAAAATCTAAGCTAGTATTGTACTCAATGGCAAAAACTGAAAGCATTTCCTCCAAAATCAGGAAGAGGACAAGGATATCAACTCTCACCACTATTGTTGAACATAATTCTGGAAGTCCTAATTGAAGCAACTCCCATCAAAATTCCAATGACAATTTTAAAAGAAACAGGGCAAAAAGACCAGGAATTGCCAAAGTTAGAGTTATCACACTGCATGACTACAGAGCAATGATAATCAAAGCAGCATGGTTTTAGCAGAAAGCAGACATACAGATCAGCAGATCAGAATTGAGAGCCCAGAAATAAAACCACTTATATCTGTATAAGTAATTTTTGACAAAGAAACCAAAAAACACACAATGAAGAAAAGAAAGCCTCTTCAATAAATGGTGCTGAGAAAGTTGGCAATCCAGATGCAAAAGAATGAAAGTAGACTACAATTTGTCCCCATGTACAAAAATTAATTCAAAATGGATCAGGCCTAAATAAAAGATCTGAAACAGTAAATTACATAGAAGAAAACACAGGTACTAAACTTATGGACCTTGGCATCAGAGAAGATTTTATGAGTTCTATCCAAAAGGCAAGGAAAGTAAAGGCAAAAATAAGTGAATGGGACTATATGAAACTAAAAAGCTTCCACACAGCAAAAGAAACCACCAAAACAAAAGGAAAACAGCAGAATATGAGAAGATATTTGCAAACAGCTTCAACAAGGGTTACTATCCAAAATACATAAAGAACTCATAAAACTCAACACCAAACAAATGAACAATCCAATTACTAAATGGTCAGGAGCTGCAAACAGACAGTTCTCCCAAGAAGGCATACAAAGACCAGCAGATAAATGGACATTATTTTCATTACTTTTATACTGTAACAATTCTGGTTTGTAATGATTAGTATTGAATAGAAAAAAAACACAATTGTGAACTAATAATACTTCTGTGGTCATTCTAACATCTCAACTATTAATTCTGCTTTCTGATTGTTAGACTTGCAGCTAACCACATCAAGCAAGACTAAAGCAATAATAAACTCAGAAATATAATGCCATTGAATATTTAAAAAAAAAAGAAAGAGAAGATGCTCAACTTCGCTAGCAATTAGGGAAATGCAAACCAAATGAGATACCACTTTACACCTGTTAGAATGGCCATTAGCAACAAGACAAGTAATAAGTGTTGGAGATATTCTTTAGAAAAAGGAATACAGTACTGATACATTGCATGTGGGAATGTAAATTACTACAGCTACAATGAAAATCTGTATGAAGGTTCCTCAAAAAATTAAGAACAGACTTACCATATGACCCAGCAATCTGATTGTATTTTAGATTCAGTTGTTGATAGATATGTATTTCCTGCCATTTTATTGTTCATTTCTCCTTCTTCTCCTCCTCCTCCTCCTCCTCCTTCTTCTTCTTCCTCCTCCTCCTCCTCCTCCTCCTCCTCTTCCTCCTCCTTTCTTCTTCTTCTTCTTCTTCTTCTTCTTCTTCTTCTTCTTCTTCTTCTTCTTCTTCTTCTTCTAGAATACCCTTCAACATTTCATGTACTGGTTTGATGGGGATGAACTCTTTTAACTCCCCGCCCCCCCTTTTTTGTCTATGAAGTTCTTTATCTGACTTTCAATTCTAAATGATAGCTTTGCTGAGTAGGATAATCTTGGTTGTAGGTCCTTACTATTCATCACTTTGAATATTTCTTGCCACTCCCTTCTGGCCTGCATAGTTTCTGTAGAGAAATCAGCTGACAGTCATATGGGCATTTCCTTATAGGTAACTAACTGCTTTTTCTCTTGCCATTTCTATTTGTCTTTAGCTCTTGACATTTTAATTATTATGTACTTTGTGTTCCACTTGTTTGGGGCTCTCTGTGCTTCCTGGACTTGTAAGTCTATTTCTTTCACCAGGTAGGGGTAGTTTTCTGTCATTATTTCTTCAAATGGGTTTTCAATATTTTGCTCTCTCTCTTCTCCTTCTGGCATCCCCATAATGTAAATGTTGGTATGCTTGAAGTTGTCCCAGAGGCTTCTTACACTATCTTCATATTTTTGGATTCATTTTTCTTTTTGTTCTTCTGATTGGGTGTTTTTGTTTCCTCGTATTCCAAATCGTTGATTTGATTCTTGGAATCATCTACACTACTATTGAATTCTTCTTTATTTCAGTTAGTAAATTATTCTATATTCCAGTTAGTGTATGCTTAATTTCTGACTGGTCCTTTTTCATGTCTTTGCCATGCTCACTAAGATCCTTGAAAGTCTCACTAAGTCCCTTGACACTCTCATTAAGACCCTTGAAGCTCTCATTAATATCCTTGAGTAATCTTATAACCATTGTTTTAAACTCTGTATCTAGTAGTTTGCTTGCTTCTATTTCTTTCATTTGTAACATGTTCCTTTGTCTCTACATTTTGGCTGCTTCCTTGTGTTTGTCTCTATGTATTACATAGAGCTTTTATGTCTCCTGGAATTGGTAGAGTGGCCTTGTGTATTAGGTGTACTGTAGAGTCCAGTGGCTCAGTCTCCCCAATCACCTGAGCTGGGAACTCTAGGTGCACTCCTGTGTGAGCTATGTGCACAGTCTTATTGTAGTTAAGCCTTGATTGCTGTTGGCATCTCTGGGAGGAACTGACCTCCAGGCCAATTGGCTGTGAGAACCAACTGTGTCTTCAATGGAAGAGGTGATGTGCAGAAGACACCCCTATGGAGCAGGATTTGCTTCAGTTGGGGCTTTGGAGCTCACTGAGTCTTCCCCTTGAGTGTGTCACTCATGGATGTGTAGAGCTGTAATCTGGTATGATCTGAACCTGTCCACTGGATGCACTTGCTCTGGGAATTCCCAGGAGGTGCAAAGTCAGCCACTGCCAGGGTCCATCCAGCATGAGATACAGAGAGATCTGCAGATGGATGCTACTTGCTTTGGGCTTAGAAGTGCCCAGGAAAGGCCCAGCCAAGAAGCAAGGCAAGCTGGTGCTAAGGCCAGGTCTAGGGCCTCTAATTGATAAGTTTGGGGCATGCTGAGCCAGATGTTGCTTGTTTGAGTGATTTTAGAAATGTCTGAAGCCTGAGCTGGGCAGGCCATTTATATCGAAAAGCTGCTGCAAATTGGATGAGGCAGGGTCTCAGGAAATAACCAAGGAGGAATAAACAGTGTAGGTAATGCTGATGGAAACTCAGATATGGCTGCCAGTAAGTTCTGCAACAGAGAAGGTCCCAGCACAGAAATAGCGACCCTTGGAGGCACCCCCACTCTGGGAGAAAACTGCTCCTGAGTTCCTGCCCCAATGCCAGACAATCCAGTTTCTCCTCATATGTTCTTGGGATCCCCAAATCTACTGCCTGCACTGGAGCTAAGAATAAGCAAGACTGTGTAAATTTGTGTGCTGGACCTTTAAGAGGAACTGCTTGAGGCTCCAGAGCCTCCAGGTCACTCAGCCACAATCCCCTTTGGTTTTTACAACACTGAGTTGAGTTATGGGCACTTCTCTTCCCAGGTCTGGAACCCTGGGCTGTGGGTCTGGTGTGGGTCTGGGACCACTTGATCCTCACAGGAGGCCTCTGCAGCTGAGCTATCCCTTCCAATTAAAAAAAAAAAGCATGTGGGTTTCAGATCAGCCTGTTATTTGTCTCCGCCCCCCTATCAGTTTTGATGTGTTTTCTTCTTTACTTCTCTAGTTGTAGGACTTCCATTCAGCCAGATTTCAGGCAGTTCTGAATGATAGTTGTTCTGTATTTCAGTTGTACTCTTGATGGACTTGTGGGAGGCAGCAAGTACCTGCATTTACCTACACCACCATCTTGGTTCTCCAACAAATTACTTTTACTTAAAAATATTTTTGGGTGTGTATTTAGTTTCCATATATATATATATATATATATATATATATATATATATCGCTTCAAGGCTTTTATGCTATAATTTTCTCTCTTAAACTAATCATAAAATTACCCCCTTTTTTGCATTATTCCTAAAGAGCTCTCCTAAAAAATTTAGAAAAGTACATTTATTAAAACTCAAATGCCAGAACATTAACCCAGAAAGCTATTTGTATCTCCTAATTGGAAGAACTTTATGTAAGTGCAAAATGTTTTAAAGTATTTGAGTCATTTTCTTAAATTTAAAAGACTTATGAAATATTTAAAATTAACGTTTTTATTAGCATATATGTTGCAGAAATAACTGAACAGAAAAGGCAGTAAATATCCTTTAAGAATTCCTATGCTCTAGGGCAACAGGGCACAGAGAAGAGTCCTACATGGGTTCAAATCATTGGCTATCACTAGCTTTGTGACCTTTTGGAGTGCTATGTGTGCTAACATTGCAGTGAGATTTGTATGAAAATAATTCAATAGAAAATGTATTGATCCATGTTCCTGATAGTATAACACATCATTGTATTTGCTTCAGCTACATTTTTCACTGTTTGGAATACCATAGGTAGATAACAAAACAAATATGCATACACAGATGTGATTTTATAAAAAAAATATTACACATTAAAACTGCTTTGGTTATTACAACAAAGCAGCTATATCCTTCAGTGTCAGCATGGAAAATCTTTCATGTTTTTAATGGGAAATCGAGACTCAAAGATTAGTATTTATTTGTCCCCATACAATATTTGAGCCATTGTAACATTTATGGTCTGCTGAAATAAACGAGGCTCCTGCTCCTAGATAGCTTCTTAGACTATATGACAAGGCTTAAAGTAATGCTCATTTATAACCATGTAATTTAAAAGATTGTTAGAGGAAAAAAAAGCCTCATACTTTTTCCTGATAGAACTCAATGTCTTTTGGAAATCTTGTCAGTGATACAGTTGAATGACCCAACCACAGAAATGTGGAGACATATTTTAATATCATAAAGAAGAAGCTACTCAATTATTTTACTGGAATATTTCATTTTAAAAACCAATGTATGATAAGCCTCCTTACACATTAGATATCTATAGACACATAATGCCTCCATTATGCATAATTGAATGCATAAAATTATTTTTGCAACATATACTCAAATCCAATGACAGTAATGTCAATTTCATAACACTTTTTGTTGGTTTTTATTTTTTTTTAAACATCTTTTTATTGATTACAGAGAAGAAGGGAGAGGGAGAGATAGAAACAACAATAATTAGAAAGAATCGCTAATTGGCTGCCTCCTGCATGCCCCACACTGGGGATTGAGCCCACAACCTGGGCATGTGCCCTGACCAGGAACTGAACCTTGACCTCCTGGTTCATAAGTCGATGCTCAATTACTGAGCCTCACTGGCCAGGCACTTTTGTTGGTTTTTAGACGTTGCCTTATAGGACTTTTATTTACTGCTTAATTAAAATTATATGGTCTCTATATTTCATATACAGCAAAAAGTATTCTTTTTAAATTTAACAATGTCTTACCTAAAGATGGCTTGAGAATAGCTAGTTCTAATTAGGGATGTTATGAATAAAGAGAGTTAAAATATTTGGGTAGGATTTACTAAAAATTGAGTATTAGATGAACCAGGTTCAGTAAACCTTCAAAATTTCTATTACAGCATTCAAGTCAAAATAGTAAAAATGTATTACTTGATTTAATGTAACAAGTAAATGTGTTAAAATATTCCAATAACAAACTTTAATAAGGATATCTATGATTCCCCTGTTTCTTTGCATTCATAGAGAAAATGTAATTGTCCACTATTTTAAGGTAAAATAATTAAGGGCATGAGATGGATACTTGAAGAATCCTCCCTTCCTTTCCAACCTAACAGAAGAGATTGCTTTGTTGATATAAAGGTAAAACTCTCACAGTGAGGTTTGCTTTAACATAATAGCATAAAATAATATAATAATATGTAGTAAAATTCTATAACATATTTTCTGACTCATAATTGTGAACTTTTTCTAAAACAAAACTATTTTAATATTGCATTTTATTACTGCCAAAGCACTCACATCACTAATAGTGTTTCTTATTTAATACTCTCTCCCAGGCCCCATTGCAACAATAGGTATGGCATGGTGCCAACCTACAATGACCCTTAAGTATCTATCATCAGAAAATGGCTCTCTTCCGAGTTCCAAAGAGATATACTATTTTTCCATTTGCTTGTTTCACATTTTCTAATTGGATTTGATGTTATGAACTATATTATACCCCAAACCAAACTTATGATCTCCTGTGAAACAGAATAGCATCACCATCTATCCAGAGCACAGGCAGGAATCTTTAAGTCATCCTAACACTTTCTGCTTTGTCACACCCATTTCTAATCATACCCAAGTTGCAAATCTATCCACTCTTTTTTTTTGTTAATCCACACTCAAGGATATTTTTCCCATTATTTCTTTTAGAGAGTGGAAGGAAGGGTGGCGGGGGGCGGGGGGGGGGGGAGGGGTGGAAAGAGAGAGAGAGAGAGAGAGAGAGAGAGAGAACATCAAAGTGAGAAAGACACATCGATGGGTTGCCTCCTGCACATGCCCCAACCAGGCTGAGACCAGGCCTGCAACCCAGGTACGTACCCCTGACTGGGAATCAAACCCAGACAGGCCAATACTCTAACCACGGAGCCAAACCAGCCAGGGCTCCATCCACTCTGAATAAACCCTGTCATGACTACCTTAGCCAAAACTGGGCCATGACTATTGTTTCCCAGATGACTTGGCCTCTACTAAACTTTTTGAATTACACATGTTTAACTCACCCACATTCATGTCTATTTTCTTAGGATAAAGACAGAATTCCTTTGCATGACCTACCAGATCTTTCACAATATAGCCTCAATTACTCACTCCTTTGCAGGACATAGCCCCTTATTCTGTACTCAGCCACATTAGCAACTTTCACTTGTTCAAATTCATCATTCTTCCCCCAGCTAAATGTTACCTGTGTATGTTGCTTCCTTTGCTGGGAAACTCTTCCCTCAGAACTCACCAAATGCTTCCTTGACCTTTACAACTTAAGTGGTGCCTTCTCTTTTCACTCGCATGTCAGTACACTGCATGTCAGTGTACTTGCACGTCAGTGCTCTGCAATGGACTGAAAGGACTGTGATCTTCCAAAATCAATACGTTAAAATCCATTTCTGCAATGTGATGATATTAGGAGAAGCCGATTGAGCTTTGGACGGTGATTGGATCTTGAGGTTGGAACCCGTATGAATGGAATTTGCTTCCTTATAAAAGAGATCCCGGAGAGCTGCCTTGCTCTCTTTTCCCCATGTGAGATATAGCAAGTAGACAACTGTTTGTAAACGAGAAAGTAGGCCCTTATCAGACATCAAATATGCTACTGACTTGGACTCCCAGTATTTAGAACTATGAGAAGGAAATGTTCTTGTGTTTTTAAGCCACTCAGTCTATTGTACTTTTGTTATAGCAGCTTGAATGGACTAAGCCATTTTTCTTCATACTATTTATCATCCTTCCATTTGACATTACTTTGTGTGATCTTTTTATTGGCTATTTCCCCCCATAGGTCCTAAGCTCTTTAAGAACAGTAACCAGTAGTAATCATAAGAGGTACTCAATAAATATATTGAATAACATTATTGAAATATTATCTATTAGCTATGTAAATGCTTAACACAAAATTATAATTAAATTGAAATAATGTGAACCTTTTTTTCTGTGTTCTAATATTTAAATGTAACAAATATTTTAATGTAACACAGCATGAATGTTAAGGAACTGTACTAAAAACTCTGGGAAATATAACAAGTTTATCTTTGACTATTGTTTTATATTTTCTACAAAAATTTATAATCCTAGTAATTAGCTCAGAAGCTTGGAAGAATTAGACACTTATTTATTCAATATGAAATTCATTATAGCAAACATGATATTTGCCTTTAGTACGGTATATTGTACGTGGAAAATCAAACTTTAAGCATAAAACTCTAATCATAGTGTGAGTTTGAAAGCATAAATCAAAAGTTATCACTAGGGAAGATTTGAATTATCAGATAAATTGTACGGACAATAGGAAAAGGAAAACTGAGAAGAAATAGAAAGTACTAGAACTTAGAGATATAATAAGCTGGAGAAAGGATATGAGATATGTTCAGAAACATCAAGATGTTCAATTGGCATTGAAATTTTAGTCAAGGTGGTGGGTGTGTGAATAGAGGGTCTGACCAAAACTAAGGTAGGAGGTATTGGGTAATTCTGGATGTGAGTTTAAGTAATATAATATGACTTTGTACAAAAGGCAATGAGAGTTTTTTGGGGATTTTTTCGTTAGGATAGTATAAATTAGATGAGAGAAAAACAGACATTAGACTTTGTCAATACTTTAGTGTGAAATGATGGTAGTTACAGTACAGGTGTAAAAGTAAAGAAAAATAAATAATCAGAAGTTATTAGAACCAATAGGAAAATAGAGACTGATATTTACTTAACACTTAACACACAAGTGAACTCCAAAGTTTATGCTTTCCATGCTTTTTTCAAATAAAAGTGAAAGATAAATTCAATTATAGATGCATCATAAAATGTCAAAGCATACAAATAGAACTGTTTAGTAGGTAATTGAAAAAAAAATGAGTTGAACATTTGGTTAAATAGTTCAGGAGTGGCTCTGTTATTAAATAGTTAAAAAGTCTATTTGAATCCAGAATTTATCAAACTATAGAATTGGGAAAGAGTTGAAACTATCAGGCAATACATATTCAAATCACAATATTTTCTCATATATTTCACAAAGCATATTCAAATACAAATGTACATCTTTGATCTCTTTAACTTGAACTACTGAAATCCCTGTTGCTATTGGCAAAAACAAAACAAAACACAACAAAACAAAAAAACTTTCAAAGAATCTATGGGATCAGAAATAGAGGAAAGAAGAAGCAAAAATCTGGAACAGTTCATAAAAGAGCTGACTCCCAAATAGAGCTGCTTCACATTGATTTTCTTTGCCACAGAACCTGTTATGCCATTACCCTACATTGTTAGAAATTCTATCATTTGTAGTTTCACTTAGACTAATCATTTCACATTGAATTATGTTTAGGGGATTGTCTCTCAATTACATAGTATAGTTAAATTACTTGGATTTTTTTAAATGTCAAGTACTTTGAAAAGGTTAGGGGATTTAAAGATAAGGGGGAGATATATTATATTATATTATATTAATTATATTATATTATATTAATTATATTATATTTATATTATATTAATTATATTATATTATATTATACTAGAGGCCTGGTGCATGAAATTCGTGCACTGGATCGGGGCGGGGGGGGGGGGGGGTGTCCATCAACCCAGCCTGCACTGTCTCCAATCTGGGACCCCATAGGGGATGTCTGACTGCTGGTTTAGGCCCGATCCCACAGGATGTCCAATAGTCAGATATCCCTCTCACAATCTGGGACTGCTGGCTCCCAACCGCTTGCCTGCCTGCCTGACTGATTGCCCCTAACCACTTCTGCCTGCCAGCCTGATCACCCCTAACCACTCAACTGCCAGCCTGATCAATGCCTAACTGCTCCTCTGCTGGCCTGATTGCCCCCAACTGCCCTCCCCTGCCGGTCCAGTGACCCCTAACTTCCCTCCCCTGCTGGCCTGGTTGCTCTCAACTGTCCTCCCTCCCCTGCAGGCCTGGTCCCTCCTAACTGCCCTCTCCTGCAGGCCTGGTTGCCCCCAACTGCCATCCCCTGTCGGTCATCTTGTGGCAGCCATATTGTGACCATATGGGGGCAGCCATTTTTTGACTACATAGGGGTGGCCATCTTGTGCGAGGGTGTGATGGTCAATTTGCACATTACCTCTTTATTATATAGGATTATATTGTATTATATTATACTAGTGGCCCACTGCGAGATATTGTGTCTGCCTGCCTGATCACCCCTATCCCATCTGCCTCCCTGCCTGATTGCCCCTAACTGCCTCTGCCAGTTGGCCTGATCGCCTCTAACTTCCCCCCTGGCAGCCTGATCACCTCTACCTTGCCCCCCTGCCAGCCTGATCACCCATAAATTCCTCTGCCTCGCCCTCCAGCCTAAGCCACAGTATGGCCTCCCTCTGTTGGAGGCAACCTGGAGGATCAGGGAAAGGCACCGCCCCCATTACCACACTGCTGCTGCCACTGCCAGCCTAAGCCTTGGCCCTTTGCAGCCACCCGCAGCTGCCTGAGCCTGGGCCTTTCACAGCCACCCATGGTTGCCTGAGCCTCAGCCCTCGTAGCTGCTGCAGCTTTGTCCAGAAGGTCATCCAGAAGACGTCCACCCTAATTAGCATATTACTCTATTATTAGTATAGATTATATTATATTATATTATATTATATTATATTAATTATATTATACTAGAGGCCCGGTGCATGAAATTCATGCTTGGGTTTGGTCCCTAGGCCTGGCCAGCCATCAGGGCCAATCGGGGCCTTTCTTCTGGCTGCTGGCCGGGGCCTTCCTTCCCTGGCTGCTGGCTGCTAGCCGGGGCCTTCCTTCATTCTGCAGCACTCCCTGGTGGTCAGCACATGTCATAGCGAGCAATCAAACTCCCAGTCTCCCCGTCCAACTCCCGAAGGGTCACTTTGCATATCAGCCTTTTACACTGAGTGGCCATATTATGACCACCTGACATTTGTAGGCAAATTAGCTATAATTTCACACTGAAATTGGTAGAGAGCTAGACCATTATAAATAGGGAAGCAGGTTGTTTACCACGACAGTAGAAGTGATTTTTTCCTGAAGATATGGGTAAACAATGTGATTTAACAGCCTTTGAACGGGGAATATATTTGAAGATGAGTGGCCAGATTATTATGACCACCTGACATTTGTAGGCAAATTAGCAGTACACTGCATTGTATGGGATATGGAAGCCGAAGGGCTGTTCCAACACCTTTACTGTCTGCAGTTACCAAGATAAAATGTCTCCAATTAGCACAGGAACACAAGGATTGGATAATCGAGCATTGGAAAAAGTCATGTGGTCCAATGAATCACGTTTCCAGTTGCATCATACAGATGGCAGAGTGAGAATTTGGTGGAAACAGCATGAAAGCATGCACCCCACATGGATGAGTACAACCCTTCAAGCTGGTGGGGGCAGCGTTATGGTTTGGAGCATGTTTTCCTGGCATGATTTGGGCCCTCTAATTCGTGTGGAACAACATCTGAATAGCACAACATACATAAGTATCCTTGCTGATCAAGTTCATCCTATCATGTTGATGGCGTATCCCAATGGAGATGGCTTCTTCCAACAAGACAATGCACCATGCCACGGTGCTCATATTGTGCAGGAGTGGTTTCAAGAACATGAGTGAGACTTTACCTTGCTTAGGTGGCCCCCACAATCACCATATCTCAATCCAATTGAGCATTTGTGGGACGAAGTTAAAAGAGCCATCAGGCAGCTGGTTCCACAACCATCAAATCTCACAGAACTGGACAGTGCTATTCATCAGGCATGGTGTCAGATTCCTCATATCACCTTTCAGCATCTTGTGGAGTCAATGCCAAGAAGAATCGCCACAGTATTGAAGGCAAAAGGTGGCCCAACAAAGTACTGATGGGGTGGTCATAATATTCTGGACACTCACATTCAAATATATCCCACATTCAAAGGCTGTTAGACTGTGTTGTTTACCCATATCTTCAGATAAAAAACAATCTGCTTCCCTATTTATAATGGTCTGGCCCTCTAGGAACTTCAGCGTGAAATTATAGCTAATTTGCCTATAAACGTCAGGTGGTCATAATAATCTGGCCACTCAGTGTGTGTGTGTTTGTGTGTGTGTGTGTATGTAATAATATATATATTATTATATAATATATATATAATAATATATATATTATTGTATTTCCTGGTAGTTGGGTAGGCCTGTGCTATAGAAGAGGCCTAGGAAGTGGTCATTGCAATATTATAAAGGGTATATAAAAAGAAAGGAAAGGGAATAAAATGTGAACTCTAAATTTAAATCTGTGTTTAGGGACTGCAGTGATTATTTATCCTGTGAATACTTAAAACATTTTCTATGCCATCCATTTCATCATAGTTATAAGCATATTGTAGAACTTTTTCCCTTGCTTTGTAAAAATATTTTTAAACATTTATCTTATAATTACTTCACATTCCATATAATTCATAATTCAATATGATGAGTTGGTGGGATAAGATTATTTAATTTACTTATTTAAAAATGTTCTCTTGTATACTAGTATCTTGAAATGATATCAAATTAATAGTAACTACTCTATTTATATTGGATCTCAATAGATAACTGGAAGCATATGATACTTTTGTAAGCTCCAGAAAGTGAGGGTAAGGATTGGGTCAATTCTGAACTTCCTTTCTTCCCAGTAAGTAGATAGAATAATTCTAAAGATACAGTAGACCTCAGTATATATTAACTTAATATATTTTGCCTCTGAGCCTAATTAACATATTTTAATCCACTTTTAAGCTCCTTTAAAATGCAGAAATGTGTTTTAAGTGTCAGTACTTTACTAAATTTACTGTCTTCTATTAAGGCTTCAAAAGGGTGTGTCATAGATACCTTCAGATTTTGAGTTTTTCCACTACCATAGGCAAAAAGACATCCTCCTCCTAATTCCTAAAACCTATAAATATGTTATGTTACATGACAAATGGGAATTAAAGTATCAGATGGAATTAAGGTTGATATTGAGCTGACTTTAACGCAGGGGATATTAACCTGAATTATCAGGGTGAGTCCAATATACTCACAGGGGTCCTTAAAGGTGGAAGGAAGCAGAAAACTGAATGGTAGAGTGATGTGATGTGATGATGTGAAAAAGACTCAAACAGCCATTGCTGGATTTAAAGATGGCATTTGGGCTTGTGGACACTCTCTGGGAGATGGAAAAGACAAGAAAACGGATTCTCCAGAAATGAAAACAGCTCTACTATTACCTTGATATTAGCCCAATGAGAGCCCTGTTGGATTACAATCCAAAGAACTGTGAGGTAATAAATTTGTGTTGCCTTAATCCAATAAGTTTTTGGTAATTTGTGACAGCAGTAATCGTAAACTAATGTGCCATAGTCTCTAAGTAGTGCTTAAATGAATTCCAGTGTCTTCTTTAGCTGTCACCGACTAGCCTGTATATTGTAGTTGTTCCTAAATGTCATCATAGTTTTCTCTCTGGGTTATGATTTTCATGGTTCTAACAGAAATTGCTCCACTTCTCAAATACTATCAGCTGATCTGAGTCCTAATGAGTATATTGCTACATTCTGTCCTTGGGTAGAGCCTGAAAGTCTCTGTAACTGTTTTTAGAGAAAGGAATAATATATGTTACCTCTTGGTGCTTTTCTCCAATGTAGGATATTTTCATCTTTCTTTTAACACCCGTGCTTTTCTTTTGGATGGTTTTCAAAAGACCTAATGTGAAGCTCATTCAGTGTTCAGCCCTCAGCCTTGGGGGCTGCCGTTCCCTCATCCAACAGCCCATCCATCTATTGACAGGTTTATTAAGGCTATTCTAAAAATTAGGCCTCCTAGATTTCCTGTCTCCAAATTGAATTTGAATCTGATCCTGAAGGCATTCACCTGACCTTGCCTTGAACTGCTATCAGGGCCTTCTTATTTTCCTTGCATTTGACTCCCTAAGGATGCATACTAATCAGTGCAGCTTTACCTCTGAAGTACAGGTTTGGTCCCTTCGCTTGATTTGTTTTTCAGTTCTTATGATCCACTGCAATGGTTGTTTATGCTTTCTTTACCTCAATGTTAAGATAGATTATCTTTTACAACAATCTCTTCTGGGAAACACTTTGGAGGACTAATTCCCAAATCACCTAACTTATGAAGATCGCTAATATCTTCCAGAATTTAAGAAAGTTTATCCAGAAGTCTTCAATTCTCTTTCAGAATATTTAGGGAAATACCCACTTTTGGGAACCAAACTCTTAGGGATTCAGTGGGAACCTAATTGCTATCCACTTTAGAAGTCTATTTATGAGGTTTAGAGCACTTTTCTATGAGAAATAAAATGAACACTATTGTAGACCTTTATGTCAGATTTCATACAGTAAGCTACAAGATATCCCACCCCCACTAAAAGTGTATGTACCACTGTTACTTAGGACACCATGATTCAGTGTGAGCTACTGAGTTCAGTCACACAGAGGAAAGGTAATTGTGGCACTTCTTCCTCACAACTTGTGGGAAACAGTAATGAAGATGTGGCAGACATCGCTGGTGGCTTATGAGATTACTATTCTTCACTCCTCCTTTCTTGGTGCCTGTGGTGATGGAGATTGAAATTCTTAGTTACTTGCCTTCCTATTCTTTATTTTCAGCAAAGTGACAGGCATGATACAAACCCTATTCAGTGAGATTTTAGGAAAATTGTGAAGATGTTTCAGAAATGTATACATTTTCCCTGTAATGAGAGATATTCAAGATATTTATTCCCTGTCTTTTTTTAAATAAATATGTTGGCATGTAAGGACATAACGATGATAGCTGGAGCTGCAGCAGTCATCTGTGACCTCTAGGGAAAGTCATGAGGCCAAAGAAGATCCTCAGCCCTTGACTTCTTTTCCTCTCTCAATTCCACTCCTTTTACCAGTTTGGAGCTGCTACAGACTGAGTGTTTGCATCCCTCAAAATTCATATATTGAAATCCTAACCCCCAAAGAAATAGTATTAGGATATGGGACTTTTGGGAGATGTTAGGTCGTAGGGATGAATCACTGATGAATGAGATTAAAGCCTTTATAAAAAGAGACTCCCGAGAGTCACAGAGAGAAGAAGGCTGTGTATGAACCAGGATGTCGGCAAGGCAGAGAAATCTGCCAGAGACTTGATCTTGGACTGCCAAGCTAATGGAAATGTGAGAAATAAATTTCCATTGTTTATAAGTCACATATTCTATAGACTATAGAACCATAGCAACCATAGTGATTGAAAACAGAGAGTTCCCCCCTTAGCTTTTGTCCATATTTGTATGTAATATTATATAGTATGTACAAATCCTATATAATAAAAGCATAGTGTGCAAATTGTCCCCTGAACCAGGAGTTCATCTAGGAGTTCGACCAGGAGGTGGGGCCAGCAGGGGGAAGGGAGGGAGGCCCTGGAGGCAGCAGGTGGCCGGGGAAGGGAGGGAGGCCCCCGCTAGCAGCCAGTAGTGGCTAGGGACCCTACCAGTGCAAGAAAATTCGTTCACTGGGCCTCTAGTATAATATATTGAGATTAAATAACTCCTGTCATATCCTGGCTCTCTGCCTTGCTTTTCCCATTAACAATATACCCTGAAGATCTACACACAAACACACACACACACACATACACACACACACTTCCTAAATGTATTCAAGTGCTACCAAATATTTCAAAATAACTTGAAACAAATGTAAATATGCAACAAAACAACTTTTTTATAGGTGAGAGATTTCTTACTATCTGGATTGTTCTTAAATGCTTTTCGTATTTTAGATATATATTCCAGAGATCTTTCCAAATTAATGTTTGTATACACACACACACACACACACACACACACACAAATATCCATGAACACACCCCTACGCACATACACAAACACACACTAAAAGTCTTATTTGTCTATTTGTCTAGTCTTCGGTCAGTGCCATGCACTTTAGCTTTAGGGAATGTTTCTGACAGAGCAAGTTCCATGAATATTATCACCAAAAACTAGGATTCAGAGATTACACATTCTGCATTTTGTTTGATAGCCTTTGGACACTTATACCTAACATCTTTGTGTCTGAAAGAGTTAATACAAATGTAATGTATCTCTCTAATTCATAAGATAGAAATAGCACACTAACCAAGAGTGGCTGGTTTACTTTCCAAAGAATTCATTTACTTTGAAGAAGTTAAAGTTTAAAGCTATAAAAATATACTTCACTAAAACATTATAAGGAGATTTGAAAAGAAGTTTGCATGGTTATAAATGATTACTAGAATTAGTAGGGTGCACACATTGGAAGATATACAAATGTCAAATCACTATGTTGTACAATTGAAGGAAATATAACTAATATAATACTTTAAATGAACTATTCTTAAATAAAAAAATTAATAATTTTGATGTTTAATTTGACAGTACAAAAATAAAAATCCAAAGATGATTTTGTCCATACGGAAAATGTAGGGCACATTATAATTTATACTATCACAAAAATTATTTCCCATATTATCAAGGTGTGTCAGCTATGCTCAACGTGGGCAGTCACCTCCATGTTTGCCAAATGTTCACGGTTGGTGCATTGCAGCCCACAATGTACTTACTGACCCTGGCACATCACGGTAACAAGGCTATATATACACTGCATTAGCAAGTGTTTTTCTGAAAGTTTTCTAGGATCTGCCTTTTCAAACTGCTAACATTTCAAATGATTGTTTCCCTCTCCCTGATATTTGATTAAAGTGCCTCATTGTTTTAGAAACTGTTTTTACAGTGCTAAAAAATAAAATAAATAAAATGTCTTGCACCTCTTACATGCCTAAAACTTACTAATAATGTTTCTTTTTACAGTTGTATGTAAATGCCACATTAAATTTTATTTATTGGCAAACTATTTTATCAGAAACAAGGAAATTAGCCAGCTGTTTGCTACTCATGTTAAAATGTAATTAAACATCTGATTGAATTTTTGTTCATATCAAATAGCAAAGGCTAGTGTTTGTGCACAGACCATACTCATCAGAATGAAAAAAGACCCTACCAGATGGCAATGGTGGCGTGCTGGTGAAGAGTGTGCTCCAATAGTCTGTGGCTGCAACGGTTTTCCTCAGAACCCCTGCTCCCCATAATTTGGCAAATAGTTCAGCATAACTTGTAAATCAGGGCAACCAAATTCTTTATCAACTGAAACATTCGTTACAGCTGACTACCAATATATTTTCTATCATGCAATCTTTCAAAAAATTGCACATTTCACAAGTTTTATAATTGGAATTGTTCTACCCTCTCCCACTCTATTGTCCATGTCCATGACTTAGCTTATATCCCAGAATTTAAAGGGTGTTACATGCTCACTGGCTGTAAATTCAAAAAGTGGTCCAAAGCATGCCATACAGGTTCAATTGATAAAATAACCATTAATTGAATTTTATTTTTACAGGTTAAATATAAACTATTTGAATCTAAATGTTTTCCAGAGTCTTTGGTATCTTCTATCCTTTCTGATTATGTAATTGTATACATTTATTTACTTTCAATATCAGCTCCAGACCCTATTGATAATATAAATGTCTGTCAGCATGACTTCTAGAATATCCATGTCAGGTCAGTACTCTTATTTTTTCTGGTTCTTCAATAGTAAAATCAGCTAGGTTTTGGACTTAGCTAGTTTGTTTAGGTCTTGGACCAGGTTGACCTGAGAAGGCTGAGGGTCAACAATGAAGAATTCATTCCTGACCACTTGTAATCTGCTGAATTCTGTGTTCACATTGCATTTAAGATTCTTACCAATGCTGATGAGCTGCACCTGATGCAGGATATAGGGGCCCCAGCACACATCCAGACCTGCCTACATAAGTTTTGGCTTGGGTATGAGGGATAGTTGTACTTTTGGAAGTTCTGGTCTGCAACAGTGTGTTGATATGACTATTGAATGCATTTCTTGAATGCAACTTTTTCATGAGTAAATGCAGTTTGAGTTATCAATGAGGTATTTGTGTCTGATTTGTCTCTCATACTGAATCTATTACTAATATGTATCACTGTAGTAATTGTGCATCAGCTAGACAGCATAGACAATACCCATTATATTTCCCTGGTCCTTCTGAATGTGTGAGTATGTTTTGTTTGTAATATTAAAATGTCAAACAGTTAAGAGGACTATACTATAAACCCTCATGCATTCATCACCCAACATTAATGAGGATCAATTCATAATCTACCACTCCATCCCACACCATGCTCCAGGCATAGCAGTTTACTCTCTTTTTGATAAAGTTATGAATATCAACCTTTCTTCACACTAATTTCCGTGCCTGAAGTGCTTCTGACATCTCATTTCTTTATTTACAGCTCAGCCAACTCCTTCACAGTTTTATTTCACTTTTATCTTCTTTGAGAAGTGTGACCTGAAAATCAAGTTCTTTCTTAATCTGTCCCCACAGCATTTTGAAGTTTTCCATTATTTTTTTAATGTACTTTTTCATCAACTCACATACTCTTCCTAGGTAGCCCATAGTTAAGGTCATGAAGATTATCTTTTTAATGTTTTTACATTTTTGTGGATAACTCATAGAGCTCAAATGTGTTTGAATGGATACAAATCTTTAATAATACAGTATTTAATACATTTGCATATAATATATATCACATTTTTCTACTACATTTATCCTTTACATGTAAGGGATGAAATATACCTTTATTTAAGTAAATTTCTGATAAATGTTATTATTTTTCATCTAAATATCATTGCTAAAATAAAAGTCTGAAACAGTACCAACTTTATATTGATTATAAAAATACATAGATAATCATATATGTATTTGTCTCACTTTAAATCAAAGTACATGCTTGGATATTATACTAATTCTAAAAGTTACATCAGGTACAAATTCTAATAATTTTAATCCATGCAGATTGACCCACACTTCACTATTTGGTTCATAGGGTTATTGAACTGCTCTTGTAATGTAAGTGAAGTGACAGGTCAATTCAACCAACTGATTTGACCTTGTTTTTCCTACTTGGTTTTGATTGAAATTACCCACTACAACCAATGCTTTGACATTATATTAACATGATTTTCTACCCAGTGTTGTCTTTGGCAGAGCAGAGTAGGAATTCAGAAGATGATTTATTTGGGAATGGTGGAGGTGGTAAGGATGAGAGCATATTAATTACCTCTCAGTTTCAAGAGAGACATATAGTATTATTTTAAGGAAAGTTAAATTAGATCATCCACTGTTAAGGAATAATATTTTTCCACAGCCATCAGGCCAAATCTGAAAATACAATGATTTTTCATCTCTGAGGCACTGTTAGTAGCAATTAATTGGATTTACTATTAAAGTGTCTAAAAGTCACAGATTCAAATGTTCTGCTTCAGTGTATCAGTGTGTACTATTATATTTGCTCACAAGTTTACATAATTTTGAAGTTTTAAATATACCCAAACTTGAAGTATTTATTCATTTTCATGGCAAATGTACTGTCACATATTTCTAATCTGCTTTTTTAGGTTACAAAATTAAGCAACAATAAGTCTTGCTGTAACTTTGTGAATAAAGCTTCTCATCAGAAATGCATTAGAAAACACTGAAATTTTCAAACATGATTTCTAAGCTAACTTGAGCTAATTAATATTAACAAAAATTATTTTAAAGTTGCCCACGTCTTCAACATGTAACATATATTTGGAGGTTTGCAGTGAGTTCCTGTTTCAGAAATAAACAACATTAGTAGCAATAATGCATGATAATAAAATTTAGATACTTCTCAATTAAATGGAATGTCTCATTGAATCTTCACAAAACCTCTATTACTTGCATTTAATGAGTGAGGTAACTGAGATTTAAAGTAATTGGCTTGTTAATCACTCAACTAGTCCACTGATGAGCCAAGATTCAGACATCATTCTAGTCCTATAGCTGTCTCTTTATCTCTGCTTTATTTTGCAGAAGACAGGCAGGTGCAAGAGTTTAGATAGTACTACCTGTCAAATCACCACCCCATATTTTCCTTAAATATCTATATATAAAAAGCTAATATGCAAAGTGTACTGGCAGGAGTTGGATGGGGAGACATAGTGGGAGTTCTATCGCCCACTATGATGTGCACTGACCACCAGGGGGCAGCACAGAATGAAGGAAGGCCCCAGCAGGCAGCCCGAAGGCCCCCAAAAGGCTCTGATCACTGGCCAGGCCTAGGGACCCTACCCATGCACGAATTTTGTGCACCAGGCCTCTAGTATCAATATACTTTAATAAATAAAATAATTTAAACCTAATGGGATATCAAGGAACATGTTGCATTATAGAGTATGACAATTCATAATAGATTGCAAATGAGAATGATGTAAAATGGAATTAGAGAGTTTTTGATATTTCTTCCATTAAAATGCTAACCTCTGTGTATTTATTTCATACAATGAGCTGAGTAATGTGTCTGACTTGCTTGAAAAGCATTTTCTCATCCCACTTGCAGGAGTCAGAGAAGCTGTTCATTAGCTGTCATTTTCCCAAATAATTATAAACTAGAGAATGCTTGGAATCACTCTGGGAAATATTTTTCTAGGGGAAAAATAGACCAATGTAACAACTAAACAATCCTAAAGGGGGCTATTTTTCAAGGCTTTAATTTTAGTCTCAGGAATTGCCATTGTTCTTGTTCTGCATAAAATATGATATGAAACTAGACATGCCCCTCCTTTCAAGTTGATTTTCCTTCCCTGACACAGGGGCATCAAATTAATGTGGAGTACCCACTGCCCTTGAATGCCTGGGAGAATAAAATTGGCACAGAGAAAGTGCCTCATGGAGAACCCAATTGAAAGAAAGCACAGAGCAAAACCATTGATTTAACCTGTTAAATGGATTATTTGAGCTGCATACAAAATTTTATCATATTTTAAAGTTGTCACTAAATTGATTTATGATTAATGCTGGGTGAATAGTTCAGAATAATAAATCTGAACTTAATCCATACAAAACCACACATATATATTTTGTCCCCCAACAGAAGCAAGCCTTTTTATTAGCTTTGTTCAGCTCTGACTTATGAAATCCTTCACTGTAAACAACTCATGATTCAAAGAGAGAACTCATCTAGTTTCTATTCTGTTCCTTTGGTGTCCTCATGAGATTTTCTAAATGCATTTGTGGAAATAGACTCTGGGATCCCAGGTAGTCACATGTATGCAAATGTGTTGGTGTATTTTACAATTTCATGACCTATTCCTTCTGTATGTCTGTTGTCTTGCCTCTTAAGCATCATGGAAGCAGGAATAAGCAAAAATTTGTAGACTAAAAGAACAAGAAACAATTCCAGAAAGCTTGGGAATTTTGCTCTATAAATGACACCTGGATGAAAGACTGCATTGAAGAATAAATAAGCATGGCACAGTATTCATCTGGGTTCTCAGTATTAGGCTTACCAACTGAAGACTGAAATATAAGCAATATTAGTAATTCACAGAGTAAATCAAAGATTTTCACATTTATCTAAAAACTTTTTTAGCCTATTTAAAGTCTACTTTTAAGTGATGAAGAATAAAGCAATGTTTTATCATATTCTCTTTCAGAACCCTTTACCTAAATGAATACTATACATTTTTCTGGATGACTATTTTGTGTCTTGTTTTGTGGTTTAATCTATAGCTTTTTATTTTTATGTGTTTAGTCATTTAGATAGTGCAGTCTTTATTAAGTCTTAATATTTACAGTAATAATTTGAATACTCAATCCATAGGTAATAATTATTAAAATTTAGACCATTTTTAGCATACCCACCTGAATTAATATGATTTCAAAATTGATTTGAAACTAATTAATTAGATGAGATGTTTAAAGTAACAAAGTATTTTACTTTTGAATGACATTGCAGATAATAAAAGTTTGGAGATGTGCATATTCACAAACCTTTAGTACCTGTCTCAGGAAAATTTTGAAATACAATACATTGCTTGATGTTAGATAGAAATTATAGGCTATATGCTTTCTAAATTTTTGTATTTTTTGATAAAATATACTTTCCCAGTTTTTGGAAATATTAACCTACAATGCTCATCTCTTGAAAACTGCAAATTACATTTTACTGATCAGAAAACATTCACATCAAGGTACAGATACCAATCACATCAAGGTACAGAATAAACATTAAGGAGGGAATCATGTTCTAATTATTTATTCTTGGGCTTCATACTGTTAATTAGCATGAAATTTATGTTTCTTTTTACCTGTAAAATGACATAATATCTGTCCAATTTACTTACCAGGCCTTTTCTGAAACACAAAGGAAACTCAAAAGTAATGATATCATACATGTTAATGCATTTTCTAATACTAAAAGCTGTTTAATAATAATTTATTAGAAATTGATACTTTATCATTTCCTGCCTTGCATAGATATCTAAATAGCATCTCTGTAGAAATGGATAAGGAAAGTATTACTCAATAAGCAGCATGTGACCAGAAATTTAAAAAACAACAACTACAAAATTCCATAGAAATTGCTTGTGTAAACTTAGCTTATTGGTACCTCAGTGATAACTGAAAAAAAAAGTGATGGATGGGGAGAAGCATTCACCAAATAAAAGTTCTCAGATCCTAAAAGTCATATACATATACTCTCCCAATCTGTAACTACCTTCTCAGTCACCGAAGCAGTCTGCATGGAAATGCCTTTTGCTATTTCTCGACAAATACATGGTGTGCACCTATTAAGCATTGAATAGATGCCGTCTTACCTTTTCCCTTGTTGTTAGTATTTTTCTTCCAAGTCTCCTTATCATGTAACTTTAACCTGATTTCGTGAGTACTTTATATTTGAGATAGGAATCAATGAATATTTGTCTGGTTTTTGAATACCCTAATGCTACCCTAGCTTTGGGGGATGGAGGAAGAAGAAAATAAATGAAAAAAAAAGATTCTAAATTATAGATACCGAGAATGAGGTAAAAATGGGAAAATAACCTAAACATGTCCAGTTGGTAGTTAGAGATAAGGCTTTAGATTTGAAATAGGAGAACTCATAAAGCTTAATGCACTAATAAAAAGTTCTAACTATGAAAATTATATTCAATGATGATTTTTTCCTGGCACACATGAACTTAAAAATACTTACATATTTTTTCACAATCAAAACAATGCCTAGGTATCCACTAAATTATTTTATTTTTATGTACCTAATGATGCGACTTTCTCACAATTCCATGGGGTTGATTACTAAGGAACAGAAAATTCAATCTAAACTGTGAGTGGCATACTTGATTTAGAAGGACTCATGGCATAATGCTAAATTTTCAAAAGTGTTCATTTTTATATTCTGCAATTATTATATCTTTTGGAATAGTTTTTAATTTGCAATGTAAATTAAGCACTAAGTTATCTTGCTTTAGTTTAACAAATACAGTGATGCATTTTTTATGAAAAAGACTAAAACACTTTTCCAGCAAGTATCTAAGAATAATAATAATAGCACAATGATGATATGTGCTATTGAACTTTTATTGAAAATGTAGAGATTCAATCTTAGATTTGTCTGTGTCTCCATCTATGGTTCCCCTTTGCTTAGAACTGATAGGATGTATGCAGGTTATTAAGTCTGTAGCTTTTCAGGGAGAATCTATTCACTGCCTTCTTTGCTACTTTTAATAAAATACAAATGACATTATTATAATATCTAAGGCCCTTGTCTTGTGGTTCTATAGACTGGGTGGCCTAATCAATAGAAATTTATTTTTCACAATTCCAGAAGCTGGAAGTCCAAGATCAGGCTGCCAACATACTTGTGGATAGACCTCTTCCTTGCTTGCAGATGTCCACCTTCCCAGTGTGTCCTCATATAGAGAGAAAGGGCTCTGATATTTACTCTTCTCTTATAAGCCCATCATGAGGGCTCCACCTCAATGACCTCATCTGAACTGAATTAGAACCCGAAGACTTCCTTTCCAAACACTATTCTATTGTGGGTTAGGGTTTCAACATATGAATTTGAGGTGGGCACAATTCAGTCAATGGTACTCCTATAAGATTTGGACCCCAACTTTCTCTTCATGCATTACTCTCACTTTTTGTTAGTAGATTCCAGCCCCTTATTGGCCTGTCTTTGATTCCTGAACATCCCCAGGCCTGTGTTTGAATGGTCCTTCCTCTTCATTTATTTGGTTCTCTACCAAAACAGCCCCCTCTGTAAGACTTGCTGACTCCCAGCATCCTCCAGCCTCTTTCATACAATACTGTACAGATTTGGTTTCTTTATATATGTATATACTTGTATTTATTACAGAGAAGGGAGGGGAAGAGAGAGAAAAAAAACATCAATAACGAGAGAGAATCATTGATCAGCTGCCTCCTGCATGTTCCACCCTGGGGATTGAGCCCGCAACCTGGGCTTGTGCCCTTCATTGGAATCAAACCCAGGACCCTACAGTCTGCAGGCCGATGCTCTATTCACTGAGCCAAACTGGTTAGGACCAGATTTGGTTTCTTTATGGAACTTACCGATATCTAAAACTATCTAGCTTGTACAATGGCTTACTGAGTTTTTGTCTATTTCTCTCACAGCATGTAAATTCCATGAGAACAATCTACTCCTCTGCCTTGTCCTCAGCTTTTCCCCAATGCCTGGCATATAATAACCATTCAATATTTACTGAGTGAGTTAATAAGTGAATAATAGGCTTATGAATTAAAAAAAAAAACAGTAACAACGTTCTGGATCTCGGAATTTTAAATTGACCCCAGAATTAAAAGTAACTTCTCTTCCATCTCCTCTTAAAAAAAAAAAAAAAAAAGTAATGATGCAGCAGCTCCTACGCCCTCAGCCTCAGCAATCGTGGCAATAAAAGAAAAATGTTTTAAAATAATAAAATCACATCCAGTAAACTCTGAGAGCTTGTTCACTAGGCAAAAGGAAATCTACTTTTGTTAGTAGATATTTTTAAACTAAGCATTTTTTTGTGTGAAAGTGGAAAAGAATGAGAGAAGTGATATGTGACACGTAGTAAAGAAAAAGAAACTGAAAATGGAGGGGGGAAGGACCGTTCTCTTGGTGCTGGAATGATTAGCATGGATTGGTCTGGACTGCAGGCTCTCCCACCTGAGAAGAAAAGAATGAGTGACAAAGATTAACCCCTTGGACTGGGAGGGAGGTGGCAGATGGCCTAGTCCCTGCACCTCAGCGAGGCCACTCTTGCTGCCCTGAGCAGAAGAGGCCACGGGACACCAGGGAGGGATTATGGCTCCAGAGCCCAGAGGCACTGGCTTCAGTTCCAGCTCAGCCATTTACCAGCTGTGTGACTGGGTGTCACTGAATCTTCCTGAGCAAATGTCTTCATATGTGAAACGGAGGTTTATCTTGGGGACTGTCTTAATGAATTTTAAGCCCCATGCTTTGTAGAATTCAATGGGTGGTTATTATTTTTAACATTTATGTAATTTATAGATACAGAACAGGAATTTAGTGGCTGCACAGGGCACACCACACTTTTCTCAGGAAGGAAAAGATGACTAAAAATCTTGCTGATATTTGGGAACTTTTCTCTGAAAGGAAGTCCGAAGACAAGCGTTACAGAACAGTCCACTCAGCAGTCTGCCCCACTCTTATCGGTAGCAGATCACTGTAGCAGGCCATTTAGTGGTGGCCTTGATCAGGGTGAACAGGTTATGCTCTACTTAGAACAATTGTGTTTGGAAATACTTATCAAGGGCAATTAAAACAGGAAAGTGCTGAATCTTAAAGGACAATTGAACTAACTGTAACCTTGGTAAGATTTTATTACACAAGGCAGAAAATACTAAATTGATTATGACTAACACTAAAGCTGTTTAGTTATAATTTAAGGTAAGAAACACAAGCAGTTAATGATGGAAGATACTAATGTATTTTCAAAAAGCTGTGAACAAGCAGTGATAAAATTTGGACTGCATATAGAGGACTTCGCAGAGTTTATGCAAACATGCGGAGGAAAATAAAAACTAAGTTTATTGAGCCTCAATCTAGATTCTTCTACAGATTCTCATATTTAATTTCTTTTAATTCTGATGTAGTTATTTTTAATTTTACCTTGCAAATGTAAAGTAAAAGAGAAAGTGAAATGACAAAATGTTAGGAATTTTCCAGGTAAAGATAATGTAGCCAGATTGTGGAGATCTTTTTCTATACTGTGCTATTTTTAAGCTTGTGCTAAGTTAAATATGATATTTAGATGGGGGAAAGTATGTGGTATTTCTGCAGACCTGGGTATAGAGAAGATGGCACATATTGAAGATATCATATATTCCTTAATGACTTTAGAAGATCCCGGAATACTCCATGATCTTAATAAGACTTCTAGGAAAAAAGTCCATTTGAGGATGGTGGGGTCCAAGGAAACCAGAATTTGTCTTTTTGCTCTCTTCCCAAAACTAATGTTTTTAAATAAATATGGAATGTCCAGGATGCACAGCTGTTTTGATGTAGGTGAAATTCAGTATGGAGGACTAATACCTAAAGTTCAGGAAAATAAATTCCCCATGGTTCAACATATTTCTTTGCATGTGCTTTCACAGTGTGATGGAGATTTCTAGGGGAAAAAGTATGGCGAATTCATCAATGTTGAGGACGTAAGGGTGAGGCTGCCCCATCTCGGGTTTAGGGTGTACATGGGAACAGTTTCAAATACTCATTGCCACTCTTAGTTGAATAACTAGCAAAATGCCCAAAGTTGTCCAACAAATCATCTTAGAGAAAAGTGCTCAGGAGGAGATAGTAGCAGATAGATTTCTCACTCAAGAAGAAAAAGATTTGCCTGTCTTCCCTGTACTGACCTTCATTACACAAGTCCATGAGCCTGTCATGCTGAAAGTGAGACTCAGTTGTCGGGTCCACCACTGATCTATTTTTGTTGTTGTTGTTCATCTATTTTCCTTTCATTAAAGTTCTTTAACAATTGCTGGGCTGAGCAGTTATAAGAAAGAAGACAGGCAATGTGCTATGGGTCTCCAAGCCCCATGAAGTGTGAATACTCATCTTAGAGCAAGTGTTAAAGAGTTGCCATGGGTCCTCAAATTCAGGAAGACAAAACTCATATCAAGCTTCTTCTCAGATCACAGTGGCATAATATTAGAAATCAATTACAATAAAAACAATGAAAAAATCAAGCACTTAGAGGCTAAATAGTATGCTATTAAACAATGATTGGGTTATCAAAGAGATCAAAGAAGAAATAAAAAGCATCTTGAAAACAAATGACAATGAAAACACAACAATCCCAAAATCTATGGGACACTGTGAAAGCAGTCCTGAGAGGGAAGTTCATAGCTCAAAAAACAGGAAAAAATGGTAATAAATCATCTAACCGTACAACTTAAAGAATTAGAAAGAGAATAAGAAATACCCAGAGTAAGCAGAGAAAGGAAATAATAAAGACTAGAAGAGAAAAAAACAAAAACAAAAACAAAAAAACAACAAAGAGACAAAAAAAAAAAACACCCAAAAAACTAAAGATCAATAAAACCAAGATCTGGTTCTTTGAAAGGATAAGCAAGGTTGATGAACCTCTAGCCAGGCTCACCAAGAAACAAAGAGAGAGGACCCAAATAAACAAAATCGGAAATCAAAGAGATGTCCTGATCGGTTTGGCTCAGAGGATAGAGAGTAGGCCTGTGGACTGAAGAGTCCCAGGTTCAATTCCAGTCAAGGGCATGTACCTTTGTTGCAGGCACGTCCCCAGGGGGTGTGTGCAAGAGGCAGCTGATAGATGTTTCTCTTTCATCGATGTTTCTAACTCTCTATCCCTCTTCCTTCCTCTCTGTAAAAAATCAATAATATATATATTTTTTTAAAAAAAAGAAAAGAAATCAAAGAGATGAAGTAACTACCGACCATACAGACATACAAAGAATTGTAAAAATACTACGAACAACACTAATCCAACAAACTGGGCAACCTCGACAAAATGGACATATTCCTAGAAACATACAACCTTCCAAAACTCAATTAGGAAGAAAAAAAAAAAAACCTGAATAGGCTGGTAACTATTAATGATATTGAATCAGAAAAAAAAACAAAAAACTTTTAGCAAATAAAAGCCCTGATCCAGATAGCTTCACAGGGGAATTTTGCCAAACATTTAAAGAAGAACTAAAACCTATCCTCCTCAGACTATTCCAAAAAGTTTAAGAGAAAGGCACACTTCCATCCTCTTTCTATGAATCCAGCATTACCCTAATCCCCAAACCAGATAAAAACACTACACAGAGAGAAAATTACAGGCCAGTATCCCTGATGAACATGGATGCTAAAATCCTCAACAAAATTCTAGCAAATCAGAACCAGCATTACATTAGAAAGATCATACACCATGAGCAAGTGGGATTTATTCTGTGGATGCAAGGATGGAATAATATCCACAAATCAATAAACATGATACATCACATGAACAAATTGAGAGACAAAAATCACATAATCATATCAATTGATGCAGAAAAAGCTTTTGACAAAATCCAACACCCTTTCTTGACAAAACCTCTCAGCAAAGTGGGAATAGAGGATTCATACCTCAACAATAAAAGCCTTTTATGACAAACTGACAGCCAACATCATACCCAATGGGAAAAACTAAATCCATTTCCTCTAAAAACAGGAACAAGACAGTGATGCCCACTTTCACCACTCCTGTTCAACATAGTACTGGAAGTGCTAGCCATAGTGATCAGAGAAGAAGAAGAAATAAAAAGCATCCAAATTGGGGAAAAAGAGGTAAAATTGTCATTATTTGCAGATGACATGATATTGTACATAGAAAGCCCTAAGAATCCATCAAAAAACTACTAAACTTAATAAATAAATTCTGTAATTTAGCAGGATACAAAATTAACACCCAGAAATCTATTGCTTTTTATATAATACTAGAGGCCCGGTGCACAAAAATTTGTGCACTTGGGGGTGTGGGGGGGAGGGGGGTCCCTCAGCCCGGCCTGTGCCCTCTCGCAGTCTGAGACCCCTCGGGAGATAACGACCTGCTGGCTTAGGCCTGCTCCCAGGTGGCACAGGGCAGGCCCAATCCCTAGGTGCAGCCACTGGTCGGGCTCAGAGCAGGGCCGATTGGGGGGTTGGGGCACCACCCCCTATCACACTCAAGGCAGGGTCAATGGGGAGGTTGCAGCGCCACCCCCTGTGATGCACAGAGCAGGGACAATCAGGGGGTTGGGCGTTGCCCCCTGTCATGCACAGAGCAGGGCCCATCAGGGGGTCGGGGAGCTCCCCCCTGTCACACACAGAGCAGGGCTGATCAGAGGGTTGAGGAGCTCCGCCCTGTCACTCACAGAGTAGGGCCAATAGGGGAGTTAGGGCACCGCCCCCTGTCACACACAGAGCAGGGTGGATCAGGGGGTTGAGGCGCCGCCCTCTATCACCCACAGAGCAGGGCCGATCAGGGGGTTGGGGCACCGCCACTGTCACACTCAGGGCAGGGCCAATGGGGAGGTTATGGCTCTACCCTGTCACACACAGAGCAGGGCAGATAGGGAGGTTGTGGCCCCACTCCCTCTCACACACAGAGCTGCAGGGCGATCAGGGGGTTTGGGCGCTGCCTCCTGTCATGCTGATCCCAGTGCTGGGAGGTATATTACCCTTTTACTATATAGGATAGAGGCCTGGGGGCCGGCTGGTTTGCCCTGAAGGGTGTCCTGGATCAGGGTGGGGGTCCCCACTGGGGTGCCTGGCCAGTCTGGGTGAGGGGTTAAGGGATGCTTTCAGGCTGGCGGTTGTTGACTGAAGCTCCCAACCGCTCCTTTTTTTCTTTTTTTTTTTTATTCTGGGCCAGCTTTAGCTCTGGCTCTAGCTCTGAGGCTTCCGCTGCTGAAAGCTGGTATCTGGTTTGTTTGGGTTCTATAATCGAAACAATGTATAACTCCAGCTCTGAGATCCCGGTGGCTGAAAGCTGGTATCTGAGGTTTTGTTTAGCTTCTATATTTGTTACAATGTTTCAAACTGCCAGGTCAGAGGCCGGAGGCCGCAGGCGGGGAACGTTGGAGTCCGCCAGTCACTGGAGCAAGCAAGCCTCCCTGTTCACTTCAGTGCATGGCAGCCGGCCACCATCTTGGTTGTCAGTTAATTTGCATATACTCACTGATTAGCCAATGAAAAGGGTAGTGGTTGTATGCTAATTACCATGTTTCTCTTTTATTAGTGTAGATAATGAACTCACAGGAAGAGAAACTTAAAAAAAAAATCCCATTTACCATTGCAGCAAAAAAATTAAGATACCTAGGAGTAAACTTAATTAAGGAGGCAAAAAGACCTGTACTCAGAAAACTACAGTACCTTATAAAAAGATATATAGGGAGACAAATGGAAGAATATAGCCTGTTCATGGATTGGTAGAATCAACATCATTAAAATGTCCATCTACTGAAAGCAATCTATAGATTCAATGCTATCCTCATTAAAATAACAATGGTATATTTCACAAGGGGTAGTTTGCTTAAGAAAGGATTAGTTCTTGAATTGGCTGAGAGATCCTGTAAAAACAATCAGGTTCTATCAAAATAAATGTTTCAGGGACAAAGAAATCAATATTTCAAGCAAAGTAATTTTGATCAGTGTAATTTTACTAGTATTAAATTCATGAATTCATTGAACATTTACTGAGCACCATTTATACATGAGACATTAAAAGTGGGGTGTAATAGACAAATCATATTGCCATCAAGAAGCCTGCGATCTGTCATATGTAATTTTTTGAAATCTGATGGATGATGTATGATGCACACACAATAAGACACATATAAATGAGAGAATGGTATGAAATGAAAACACTTTCAAAACACATCCAGCCCATACCGTGGAGAGCTGGGAAGTAGTTCCCCAGGAAACATGCAACTTCTTTAGTTTCCTCATTCTTTCTTTATAAATACAGGATCTCAAAGTTAAGAAGTGGGAGCATTTTCCCTCCTGGCCTTTTATGTATAATAAGTACTGCCGAAACCGGTTTGGCTCAGTGGATAGAGCGTAGGCCTGCGGACTGAGAGGTCCCGGGTTCGATTCCGGTCAAGGGCATGTGCCTGGGTTGCGGGCACATCCCCGGTGGGGGATGTGCAGGAGGCAGCTGATCGATGTTTCTCTCTCATCGATGTTTCTAACTCTCTCTATCTCTCTCCCTTCCTCTCTGTGAAAAATCAATAAAATATATTTTTTAAAAAAAAATAAGTACTATTCCTCAGTCCTCCGTTAACACTAACATCCTTTTAATGGTGACCTAACTCACTGAAAAGCCACTGGTCTCTGAATCAGCAGGGTTATTAAGTCAAAGTGTATACTAAGCATGGCTTTTACAGAGCTCTCCCACAATCTGAAGCGATTGATAAGCACTTTAGTTAATGGATCCAGGAAAGCCATATGATGCCATTCAGAACACAAAACAACTTCCTTTCAATAGCCAAGTTGAATCCACACCTTATAAACAGATGGTTGTGTTTTTTTTTTTTTATTTTAGTGAGTGGAAACCACCTTATTCCTAATATTATGACTTAGGTTATGTTTAGAAAGTTTAAATAGTTTCTTAAACAATGCTGAAATATTCGGGATAAATAGTTCCCAGTATCGATAAAAAAAGAAAGGAACAATTACCTCACTTTAAAACAATGACTTTTGGAATATTAATTAATGTAACACAAGGAAATCTTTCCAAATAGGTTGACAGTATACAAGTAACTTGTATCCAGGAACTGAAATTTGGAGATAAGGTGGCAAAAAGGAAATTCACTTAATAAGAAGTGGATTCACTTTGTAATTAAAGAGTAAAGGCTATTCTTGGGTTTACTAGCATACTATTATAAGTTATGTAAAAATAAAAGCATTAGCCCTACCTGGTTTGCCTCAGTGGATAGAGTGTCCACCTGCGGACTGAAGGGTCCCAAGTTTGATTCCAGACAAGGGAACATGCCCAGATTGTAGGCTCGATCCCCAGTAGGGGGCGTGCAGGAGGCAGCCGTTCAATGATTCTCTCTCATCATTGATGTTTCTCTTTCTCTCCCTCTCCCTTCCTCTCTGAAATCAATAAAAATACATTTAAAAAATAAAATAAAAATAAAAAATAAAAACATAATTTAGGCAAAGCAAAGCTCTTAGCTATACAAAATGTATGCCCCCATTCTTGTGGTACCAAGCTATGGGCAGAACAGCCAGTTCCTGGTCACTATGACATCCTTGAAAATACAAATCTCTGCTTTATTTTTTTTAACTACCAGAACTAAACTTCAACATCATGTCACCTATGGGACAAAATAAATGTAGAATTATATGTGAACTAGGAAGGAATAAGACCTTTCAAAGGATGATTTCCTCAAGCTTCTCTCTTCAGGCACATAAGATGGAATCACTCCATATTATAGGTGAATACATTGAAAGAACGCAGGAATTTTTTTGTCTTACTTTTGCACTCATGTTACTTTAAGACTGCAATATACGGATAATGGAGGATCTCTTTATCCCATGTCCTAGGATCACTCCAAGAGAGTGGTGATAAAGAGCTTTCTTTCATCTTAAAACTGTACTCTGACTTCAAAGGCAACCTGCTGCAATAAAAGTTATTAGACAGCATTGCTCAAAACATGTTCTGCAGAACAAAAATCCCATACACATACATACACTAGACTCCAGACAATTATGCTTGAACAGCAATACATACTGTTTCATGAATATTCATTGTGAAAATTAACATGGTAAGGATGCAAAAATATGCAAATATTTTCTTATTTTATTTAAGATATTTTCAGTTTCATGTGCAACATCAATGCAGCATTCGTGTAGATTAAGGTAGGGATTTTTCCTTCCTATGACTTGTGCAATAAAAGCATTCATCTCCTTACTCTGAGAGTAGTTCTAATACATTTTATCATTTTAAGTTGAATGTGGACATAAAAAAGAACTATTATGATACAGAGTTTTATAGAAGTCACCTCAATTCTCTTACAGAATGGTAAAGTCACAAATTTAAGAAATAGAAAAGTATGCATGCATTTCAAATATGTAAAGTAGAACCAAGTGAAACACTCCTATGCTGACTCCTAATTGAATTCTCTGAACCAATAAAAATTATTTCCCAATTTAATAGTTAAAGTTACCCAATCATTAGCTTGGCATTGGCAGATAGTTGGCAGTTTATAGAGGGAATAAGAGGAAGATCATTTCTGTTTGTTAGACTTCAGTTCCTGCCTGGAAGAGTTAAATCTCAAGAATATGGAGCAGTGTTATATAAGAGAATATATATATATATATATATATATATATATATATCTTTCACATTGCAATTCCCTAAAGATGCAGGTATTTATTACTGTTTCAGTCCATATGTAGTTATTAGGATATAATAACTGATTTGGGATTTAAACACATATATTGAGCATATGTTACTTCTAACGATATGGCTCACATAAACAAATGGAAATACAAATCTCTGCTTTATTTTTTTAACCACCAGAACTAAAGAAACATACTGCTCGTTCAGTATGTGTGAAATTCCACTTTAGGTACAAGCTACTCTAATTTCACAGTTGAATCCTAGAGTTGTCACAGAGCCCCATGGAGTAAATCTCACATTTGCATGCACTCAAGGTCATTACTGAATGTGATAGAAATGAGTTTGGACACTTCCATTTATTTGTTGTCATGGAGTGGGTTTAAAATGTGAACAAACTCTAACTGGGCTTATTCCACAGCATGTGAGGATCATTTCAGTCATGTCTAGACTTGTCATAACAAAAGTCCCACTTCTAAAACACCATCTTTTAATAATTATACTCTTTGATCACATTTTCAATACAGTATTGTCACAGATAATAAATGTATATAATGCCACATAAATACAAAGCAACAGGTTTATAATTTTATATAATTTCTCTCTGAGGGGAGATTAAGCAAAAAAGAAAGAAAGAAAAAACTCATGGAGAAGAGCAAAAGTGTAGTCATTGCAGGGGGTGGGAGGAGGTGGAGAAGGGCATACAGGGGATAAGTGGTGATGGATGGAGACTTGGCTTGGGGTGGTGAACACACAGTACCTTGTACAGATGATGTGCTGAAGAACTGTGCATCTGAATCTTGTATAATTTTATTAACCAGTGTCACCTCAATGAATTCAATGAAAAGGAAAAAAAAACATTAAAGAACTATACCCTCCTGGTAATATACTATATATGATTAACATAATTTTATATATTGTAATTTTACTTCCAATAAAGGTCTCAAACAATGCAGAACTTACATATGAAATATATTACTAATTATTGCTTTTTCTCTGTGTTCAGAAAGACCAAGAATGTTGCTCTTTGGCTATTTTAATATAAATTAGTTCTTACTGCATAAAATTACAAAGCCAAAAAAAAAAAGGATTGATTCCACATCATGTCTTATAAAATTTTATGTGGAGCTAATAAATAGTGAATTGATTAGTGGTAAAAACATAAACTCAGCATCTCCTAGCACTTTTAGATGCATAGATAAATAATAATGGTTATCTCATTTTCTACCAATGAATTTGAAAATTAGTTTCACTCTAATATCTACCTTAGAAAACTAAATAATCTAGGATATCATTAGCTCATTTTTGTCTTACCGTGGGCTTTTGGTATCATTGTCTTTTATAGAGAATTTATCTTTATTATAAAAATATATTTTTTCAGTTAGCCATGCCCATAAGTTTTCTACCACTGTTTATGACCTTTAACTTAAAGTGTTCCAATGATATATTTCCTATCTACTTTTAGAGAATGTGTGAAGTTTGTATATTTGAATTAAAGCTATTTTATTCCATAAAAAAGAATTTAAAACTCTGTAGAGTTTTTTGCCTGCCTTGATACTTGTTATTATATCTCTATAATATTAATAACTTTGGTCAAGGAATTTCAGCTTCATTCAACTTTAAGTTTCAACAATTAAAAGAGAAACACTCATTTAAATAGTAATTTTTATTCAAAGAAATGAAAAATAATTTTTATTCTGAAAATTTTAAATTCTGAAATGAGAATACATAGCCTTTAATGTCAGAAGATATTTAATTAAATAAAGCAACATTAATTTTCAAGCAGTGCTTTTAAGAACAAATTTATAAAGCAATTTGATTATCTGTGATACAAAGAGAAAACCATGTAGATTTAAAAAGTGAATATTCACTCACATCTTCATTCACCTCAGCTTTACATTTTTATTCAGATACCAGAGGCCTGGTGCATGAAATTCATGCATGGGGGGCGGGGGGCGGGTCTCAGCCTGCCCCACACCCTTTCGCAGTCCGGGATCCCTCACTCCTTACTGCCTGCCTGCTTGCTGCTCCTTACCACTTGACTTGCTGCTGTTTAGCACTGCTGCAGAGGCAAGAGAGGCTCCCACCACTGCCACTGAGCTCACCAGCCTTGAGCCCAACTTCTGGCTGAGCGGCACTCCCCCTTGTGGGAGTGCACTGACCACCAGGGGGCAGCTCCTGTGTTGAGTGTCTGTCCCCTGGTGGTCAATGTGTATCAGCAACCAGTCGTTCTGCTGTTTGGTCAATTTGCATATTAGGGTTTTATTATATAGGATGAGTTAAAGACTATAAAAAAGAATTATTTTTGTTACTTTTTCTATATTTCCCATTAGGCTTGGAGAGACAGTGGTATTTTTTTTTTTCTATGAAAGTTGCTTTCCAGAGGCTTCAAGGCAGTGACAGCATGACAAATGAGGGGAGGATACACAGGTCTGTTAAATCTCATCTCTGATAAGCAGTCCATGGGGCTTATGCTTTGAATCCATAAAGTTTAACAGACTTCAAGCGCTGCATTCAAGCATGGAACCAATGTTTGATTCATTGTTATTTAGTTATTGTGAAATAATAAGCCTGAATAGAGAGGCCTGTTAAATTGTAAAATATTTTAGTAAATTTGTAACTAATGTAATTCAGTGTTATCTCTAAGTAAACTGGTGCTTGTCGATAGTGTTAGATTTTAAGATGTGAACTGCATTGAGTATATTAAAATAATATTGCTTTGAATTATATAACCTAGCTTTTCTGTTACAGACATTGTCTTGGGTTAAATTAAAACTCTATAATATAGTTACTTAAGTATAATTTTAAGATAAAATGTGATTACATTAGCATAGCATCTTCAGAAGAACATAGCACATAGCAATTTCTTCGTACAACTAAATAATATATATTGAAAAATTTCCCCCTTTAGTGAAACATTTGTTTGTCAGCTAACACAGGAATTTGATATCTAATCATGGACCATCAATATACCTGTTGGTCATATTATATTATAAATATTAGCATTCCAAAGAATTTTAATAAATCTTGTGTGAAAACTTGCTACAGGGTAGAAAGAATTTGAATTAAAATACTTTCAGATTAGGATTCAGAGGACCTAAGTCAATTCTCACTGTACCACAGTCTGTAATCAGTTATTTGTGATAGAAACATTTTTTCTTCCTATTATAGTTTCTTGTGAAAATCAAAAGTCAAGAGCTATGTTTTTTAGTATAAACATATTTCCCATTAGAGCCCCTTGTCCACTGCAAGTTTTTTAAAAAAATATTTGCTGACATAATCAACATAAAATCTCACATTAATAATTCAATAAGTCAAAAGTGCACACTGATATTAACATACTCTAAGATACTCAGATAAGAATATACTTTCATATATAACATATATATTTATGTCAAATAGAATGCAACTAGTCTTTTTGGCAATAGCAAGTAGCTTCTATCTTTACTGCTAATGTCAGGTGATTCCTACTGCTTCCTGGAGCAATAGGAAAAGACTCAGAGATGTTTGGCACAGTTATACCAGTAGAGAGTGGCCCTCAATCAGTTATTCTGGTACTAGTGGCCCACCTCATCCTCACACCACGATTGCACACAGTAGGGCTTAGCACTGTAAAATCAGTTATTGCCTATATCATGAGCAAGAAATATAGCAAAGAATATCATGTCTCTAATGTGTCTTTTTGAAGAAACACATTTTGAAGAAATTTATTTGTATCCTGTGGACTCTAGAAATGAATATTAGCCTGTGGTCTCAATTGCCATGCAAGAAAAAATGTCAACAATTGCTATGATCTGTATGTATCAGACGATGTCTCTGCTTTGTGCTTCCAAATGCTTTCAACATTGTTCAGCAATTACTTTTCATCTGCATTTTTTCCAACTGATATTTGACTGATATCCAGGTATTTTGTGATAAAGCAGGAGTTCACAATTAGCCAATCTGATGTGTGTGTGTTTGTTGTTGTTTTCTCATCACGTGATTGCTAGACTTTGCAATGTGGCCATAGTCCTCTTGCCAGAGTTGATAAGTTTTCTCCACTAGGAAAAGAAACAATGTTTTCCCCACCCTTTTCTTGACTCAGCCTTTTAATTTCTCCTCAGCTTTTCCACTGAAGTACTTACTACGTTACTGAGAAGTGAAAAATGATCCTTGCTCTCAAGAAGTTTTCAATGTGGTTATAGTTAATAATATTGTATTATATATGTAAAATTGCCAAGAGAGTAGATGTAAAATGTTCTCACCATAAATAAAAAATATATAATTATGACATGATACTGTCACCTAATGCTAAGGTAATAATCATGTATGCAATGTATAAATATATCAATAAACACATTAATATACATATTAAATATACACAATGTTATATGTCAGTTATATCTCAATAAAGAAGAGAAAAGCAGACTTTTGAGTAGATAGTGGGTCTGCTAGCCTGGCCAGTGTTACTCAGTGGTTGAACGTCAACCCGAACTAGGAGGTGGCAGTTTGATTCCAGGTCAGCGCACATGTCTAGGTTGTGAGCTCCATCCCCAGTGTGGGCCACGCAGGAGGCAGCTGACCAATGATTCTCTCTTATCATTGATGTTTCTATTTCTCTCTCCTTCACTCTTCTTTTCTGAAATCAATAAAAATATATTTTAAAAAAAGAATAATGGGCCTCCTAAAAGGAGAGATAAAGCTAGAAGTAAGGTATCCTATAGTAAAAGATGTTTGGGCTGAGTTCTGTGACATTGTGGGCATAAGCAAATTTTCTAGGCAACATATAAGCATATACTTGGTAAGAAACAAAGTTGTAAGAATATAGAAAGTTGAGGGCTTTCACCAACTGTTTGAGCTTAGATTGAAGGGAAGAGTGAAGAGTGGGGATGTAGGTTTAAACATGGCTCTGATCATAAAGGATGTTGTAAACCATGTTATGAATTCTAGATTGCATCCCTAAGGTTCTGAGATGCCAGTAGGCACTTTTACCAGTAAACAGGAAAGTAACTTGATCAGATTTATATTTTAAAAGACTACCTGAGATGTTGTTTGGAAAATAGGTTGAAGTTAAACAAGATGACTAGTGGGTTGCTGCATATTCCAATTAAGAAATGATGGAAGACCACAGCAAATGAACAGCACTGTGGACAAAAAGATTTGGACATATAATCATTATATTCAACAATAGCTAAATGAAGACTGCAGTGAGGCAGCATGATAAAATTCTTGGGTTTAGAAGAAACTCTACTGTTTTAGACATAAGATGCCTGAGGTGAGAAGAAAGAGCTGAGAGAGAAAGCACAAAAATGACTCTTATCATCTCAGGGTTATTTGTTGATCTCCTGAGGACAAACATCATTTCCGCATGATTAGAATTAATAACCCCTAGGTGACAACTGGATTTACTTCTTTACTCCCCAATCTAAAGCTTTATACATGTGGCCTCCATAGATAAACTCAGCAATTAATCTTTAGCCATTGACAAAAGGCTACTTCTTGTCAGGATATTCAATGACAAAGGTCAGAGGCGGAAATGTTCTGAATATGGTAGTCTATGAATTATATCATGCATTATTGTCATAAGATATCACTTAACCAGAAGTAAAACTTGGCTATTTTGTTTTACCTGAAATAATTTCCATATTTTATATGGCAAACATTCCACATACTTATATATGCATAACTCCCCCAAACAGAAGAAATAGCACAGTCAAAACATAAAAAATTGAATACTATTATTTCTTTGTGTGGATCATTTAAAGATCATCTGTCAAAGGATACTGTGACTTTCTCTTGATGTTCAAGTAATGTTAGGTTATAATACATCTAAGACAACAAACTTAATTCTAGATAAATGTTTTCCTGAGGTGAGCGACACATACACTCAATGAAGACTCAGTTGAATTAAATAGTAATTACATGTAACCAAAATCAGCACAACAACATGCTGTTTCAACAGATTACTAAACTGGTTATTCTTAACTTGCCAAATTTATTTTTCTTCATTTTCAAAATAATAGGTAATTTAACATTCCCAAATTTTCATTAAAGTTTTCATGCTAAAACAAGGTGATATTCATTTCAAGAGAGTTCAAACAAACAAACCCAAACCTCCGGTGGTTTTTGCCCTTTTTATGTACCTCAAATAGCTTATTGACAAATATTTGAAGCAGATTGGTGATAAAGTAAAAAAAAGAGACTTTGACATATTTGAAGAAATTCACTGTAACAATAACAAAGACTGAAAAGTGTTTGAGATTGCCTTCCCACTGTCCAATTTATGTAATCAGTATGTGGCATCTGGCTTCAGCGAGTTACCCTGGGATACATGTATAGCTAAAGTGAATTGCTGTACTTGGTGTCAGTGTGGTCATCTATGAGCAAAAGCACGGTGCCCCTACATTTCACACCCTTTTGTTTCCGGGATAGCCTATTTTGTTTTATTGTAATTCCCTTCTACTTGCATCAAGCAAACCTGATCTTATACTGAAAAGTATAAAATTGGCACTATGGATGAATGTTCACAAAAATGAGATAGATAATTAGATCATAGGTTCTAAAGACAAGGGGCAAACTTCTACTACAAATGGTGATCAGAAATTGCTCAAAAAAGCCATTCCGTCCATTCGTGACTACTGCCTGGCTGTTCAGCTTATTGTCTATATTTTTGTTACTAGTAATATAGACTTTTGGCATTGAAAGGTCATTTTGATGATAAGTGCTTTACTATCTAATGTTTTAAAAAATAGCTATGAGTGTCATAGACTTTCTCTAAAATTACAGTGAAAATTAATGGATAGGGGAGAAAATAGCCATGGTCATCAACAACAATCTGTTAAAATATTCAATAAGAAAGAATCTTTTTTTTTCTTGTTTCAGTTTAGAGCTTAATTATAAAACCTAAAAAAATCCATTGTGGAAAATAAATAATTTTGTTCATATTATAAACTTACTTAAATTTCACATACTGCACAGTATATCATGGAGCTAAGTTGGTACAACTTTACCTAAGGACATCTCATGTCAAGTAAAACATGAGTTAAGCTTACATTTAATTTTTGCAATAAATAAGAATTTAAAGTGATTTGGTAACATTTAATATTATTTTCTGCCATATATATTAGTTGAAATGTTCAGCTTTTAGTTATAAAATGCATAACAAATGGAACCACGTTTATTTTAATATGGCAACATTTCTATAATTTTTACTTTGTGTACATTTATTCCACAATATAGGTCTTAATAAATTAATACTGAATTTTAAAATCAAAATTGTATAGCAGCATGTTACCTATAAATAGTTGGTGAAATAGAAGAAAAAAAAGAAAAGTGGATAAAAGTTTGCAAATATTTCCATTCCACAGTAAATAATTTATTTACATGGAAAATTATTATATATGATTAGAAGATTCAGGTTGAGTCATCACAAGAGATAAAGCAAAATTTAAAGAAATATATTTTTGTGCATTTTCCATGTACAAAAGCACACTTCTGATGGAACTGTGAGGTTTTTGTGGTTAAATGGTTCTGCCGAATTTCCATTTACTACCTGTGTATGCTGTCCCTGGTGTAGCCCAGAGCATGTGGGCTTTCCGCATCAAGCATGGTTCACTGCACTGAATGATACTGTACCTATTTTAGAGAACAGTAATCATATGTCATCCTGTGACCTACTGCTGTGTCTGCTACTCGTTTCATAAATAAAATTGAGAGGTCATTTTCACCATAATTTCTGTTTTTCAGAAATTTTCAGTCAAAGGAAAGTATGCAATGAAATATAGAAGGCCGAAGTCAAACACAAATTTATCACTAAGGCAATTTTTTTTATGTTTAAAGTTGATCAGTTAATTATGAAATTGTGAGGATTGTTATCAAAATTATTTGTTATATTTTGTGAATTTATAATACGTAATTTCAGAGGACATGCATTATGATTCCTTTGCAATAAAGGGTTATTTTTTTAAAAATATTTTATTGATTTTTTACAGAATGGAAGGGAGAGAGATAGAGTTAGAAACATCGATGAGAGAGAAACATCAATCAGCTGCCTCCTGCACATCTCCCACTGGGGATGTGCCCGCAACCCAGGTACATGCCCTTGACCGGAATCGAACCTGGGACCTTTCAATCCACAGGCCGACGCTCTATCCACTGAGCCAAACCGGTTTCGGCAAAGGGTTATTTTTTGGGGGCGGGGGGGAAGATGTGATACTTTGTATAAAACATCAAATTCACTAAAAATATATGTTGAAGGTTTGATAAGTTAATAGTAATATATTATTAAGCTATCTGAATATTGCATTCTTTTAAATATCAGTGAATGTAATTTATGAAACTGTTTTGTATATAGGAAAAATGTCTTAACAATGTTTCTGATGCAAGCAAAGCCCATGGGATACAATGTATATGATGACCCAGTGTAAGTGTCCTTCAAGTTTTTGGTAACTTGTTAGTAATGATGTAAAAAGGATTAATCTAATAAATTGCTAACATAAATTTTGTTTGAAGTTGCTAAGATGAACCATCAGGTACATGTGAATTTATTTAATCTCCAAAATATTCAGTTCTGTATGAATGTCAATCAAAACCAATTCATATAAATAACTGGGAACTTAATCATGGAGTTGCCATAAAGTACAAAATATTAACTGCATTAATTAATTAATTAACTGCACTTTGGAGGGATCTAATGAGATATATACAACCTAATAAGGTAAGTTCATTCAACTTAGATCTTAATGCTGCCCACTCTAACTTAAGTTTGAGTCTACTGGTATAGCATCATGTGTTTGAGAGTAGACCTTAACAACTATATATTTGGAAAGAAATTTTAAGTAGATAAATAGGAAAGCAGAGAAATTATCATTTGTATCAGTTTTATCTGTTTTACTAAGAAACTAACCTAGTAAATATATTTGCTGGATCTGGATTTAATTGACTGAGATAGATGATAGATAGATAGATAGATAGATAGATAGATAGATAGATAATTTGATTTAAATAAATGGACAATGACCTGCAAACTCTATAGCACAAACTTCTATCAAAAGGAGAACTATTTCATTTTTTATGTAAAATAAGTATTTAGATGGCACAAAACCCAGGAGATGATACAACAGCTATATTTGGAACATAGTCATTTTTTATCACAAGAGAATTTTAAAAGATGGTAATAAAAACTCAATCATCCAGAATTGTTGAAAAGAGAATAAAACAAAAAACAGTGCTGTGCATACCCTATTAGGGCCTTCTAAAATACAGATGATATTCCATTTTATTCAGCAGAAATTGAAATATTGTATTTTTATTGTCTGTTATTAACACATAGCCAATATCCACATTTCTTTTCTAGCATTATTTACTTCATCTATTATCCAAAATATTCCAGGCAATATTATTACCTATTTCTCCTCTTTTCTTACAAATAACTCCAAAGGTCTAAATTTTGAAAATAATTTAAGTGTATCTATATATTTTCTTCAAACAGAAGGTATCATTTAATGATATAATCTAAACTAATAAAAGGATAATATGCTAATTAGAGCAGACGTCTTCCCAGACGTCCATCTGGACAAAGCCACAGTGGCTGCAAGGGCTTAGGGTCAGCAGCAGCATGGGAGAGGCGCTGCTGTGGGAGACGAGGCGGGGCCACCACCTCTGGATAAGGAGCGGAGGAGGCAGTGTCTCTGCAGGAGCAAAGGAGGTGGCACCTCCGTGGGAGCAGGAGCAGAGGAGGCTGGGCTGCGGGAGTGGGAGTGGGTTGTCGCTGCAGGTGGGCGGGGGAGAGGGGAGGAGGCGGTGCTGCCGTGTGAGTGGGAGCGGAGGCAGGGCCACCACCGCAGGGAGCAGAAGCAGAGGTGGAGGCTCCTTCTCTGCTCCCACTCCCGGTCCTGGTGCCATGCCTCTGCAGAGGCTGGACAGGGTGCGACCTACTGTGCCTCAACCTCCCACAGTCCATCCCTCAGCCAGCCTGGCCCAAGATCGCCCCCCACCCACCAGTGGGGGGGGGCGGGGCCAGCGCTAAGAAGCAAGGGCCTGTGGGCCAGCAATGGCAGCAGGAGCAGCAGCAGCGGGGTGATGGGGGCAGCATCTTCCCCTTATCAGCCCAGTCAACTCCCTCAGAGGGAGGCCAACTGTCAGTAGGACAGCCCCTGAGGGCTTCCAGACTGTGAGAGTGTGAAAGGGGGCAGGCTGGGCTGAGGACCGCCCCCCCCCCCACAGTGCACAATTTTTTGTGCATTGGGCCTCTAGTTATTGATAGTCTCATCACTTTAAAATATATTGATAAACTAAAGTATTATTTTGGTTCTGTTTTGATTTAAATTATTTTCAATAAGTTCATAACGTATTACAACTTTTTTAGAAGCCTGGGTGAAAGCATTTGTTGCACTTTCCTCCAAGATGTTTCATTCAGAATTTCTAAATTCAGAAGTTGATCAAATATCAACTGAAAATAGTAATTTTTATCCATACCAGTCTACTTAAATATATTTTAAATGTTAAACTACCCATGACTTTTTTCATAATTAATGAAAACATGATATGTTTTTGTAAATGTTTTGATGCAGTGAACATTAAGGGTGATTCCTTTTTATCATGAAGTATCAGCAATATTTATAGATATTTACAAATATCTTAATATCTATAAATATTTATAGATATACTTTGGAAAGTACACAGATCAATTCAGATGATTTTTCTACTATTTGAAAAAGGAAATAAGCCAATCTTCAGTTGTACAGAAAAAAATAAAATCTGTAAAATCATGCACTAAAAATTAACACAAAGAGAAATAATTTCCTAGGGAAAATTGCCAGTCAATCAGCAAAGTAGAGGCCAACTAGATAATATGCTTATGTAGGAGTAAAAGAAAAATTGATTTGAATGTCTTAATGGACCATGACCAAGTCAGCTCTCTCCATGTGCCAGTCTTCAAACAATTAGAAAGTAAAAAAGTTGGATTTGGTGTTTGTTGATGCCTGAACTTCAATTTCAGCCTTGACTAATCCATAAAGTTTGTTTCCCTCTAGTTTCTCCAGGGAAAATAAAGCAGACTGATTGAATATTTTTTATCTAATCTTAACTCTTGCTTTCTCTCCAATTCAGTATTAACTAAATATGGGGTCCATGAATCAACTTCAGTGCAATCTCTCATTGTCCTTAAATTATATGCAAAATTTTATATGTTCATGCCTGTATGTTCTTTGTTCCCATAATTAATTAGCATACTCCCTGCCTAAATACTCTGTTTGGTTAAAATTACTTGCCATCTCACATTATAAAAGTAAACTCTAAATAATGACAAATATGGGATTACTTTTTAGGTAAAATGCTTTTAATACAGTCTGTTACATTAATATTTTAGGCTCTGAGTTTCAAAAACAGAAAGTTTAGCTACAATTTCAGGAAAGGAGTTTACAATCTATTTATAATTTTGTTATATTTTAATGTACTATACATATTTAACTCAACATTTTGGACAATATAGTATATTAAAGGGAGATAAATGGTCCATGTAATTAGCTATTATTTCTTTTAGAATAATGTAGTATCGTATTTTTTAATTTACTGACAACAGGTTTGTGTTTGGTGATCCAAAACTCTTATCTTCCTTATTTATGAGATATGCACCCCAACACACACACACACACACACATCAGTCATTTTGAAAGAAGAAATAAATGATAAATGTTAGATCAGTTGGATACCCTTTTGGTCATGACTTTTAATCAAATAGTTTAATTTATTTGTTCTATTTGTTTAACCAAAGCCCCAAACAACCTTTAAATATATTGATTTGTTTTGCTGATAATTTATTTAAAGGGTATTCTTTCAAACTAATGAAACCAATGTTAAGTTTAAAGCATTTTTATTAAAACTAAGGACTAACATAAATTGAGACAGGTAGAAAAATCAAGCTAGCAATATAAAATCAGTACTGATAGGCTGTTATACTTATGCTGAAAAAGGTAAGTGATTAAGTCATTAACATTTTCATAGGATAATAATTCAATTTACACTATAGTCTTCAGTCAATTAGTTCCTCAATTACCCACAGAGAATTCATAGTGGCTTTATGATCTCTTAAATCATTTAAATGTGCATGTTTAATGTTTACATATATGATATTTTGTTCAATGCTGAACACATTTTAATATCCAGTTTAATTAAAAATGATATGTCAATACATTCAATTAAGAAAAAACACTGGTAAACATTAGTAAGCAAACCAACTCATGTGAATGATCTTGTGTGGATAGATACTTTCTGAAGTGTTGGTTTACCATATTTCTCTGTGATAAATTGAAAGCTAAGTAATCAATCTAAAAGGATGGCAAACACATACCTCAATTGTACAACTACATAACTAGATTCAATGCTTAAACAGATGAGCAATTCCCTATTTCTTCCAGAAAACTAAATAACTAAAGTGTGTGTGTGCCTGTGACAGTGAAACTGATTAATTTACAGATAATATGATAAGAACTATAATAAACAAAAACTATTTTCTGATTGCAGCTATTTTTATGTCACACTTAATTGCTCAAGACAGAAAGTTTCCATTCTTCTATCAGACTCACGATGCTAACAAACTGGATTACTAGAACCACTCACGTGGCCAAATATTGGTTGTCATAACACACATCAAAGAAGCAAATGTTGAAACTGACTGACTAGTGAAGCATGGACAAGAGAATGTGACAAAGAGAGATCAGAGAATTGTATATATAACTAAAGAAAAATAAGGAAAAAATCTTATAAAAGTAAAATGTTATGAAAATGGTGAAAATAAGCTATTGAATATCTAGTAGTAGGAGACAAAATACATAGAATACACAGCACACATTGTTTCTCATTAAGGAGATATGATTACATGATGACAATAAAGTAGAATAAATCAACAGTTGTGTTTTATATTGGTTTATGATATTCCTTAATATGAATTATTAGTATTAGTTTGTGCTTTTATTCTAAAATCATTCAAATAATTCACACTATCCTTTGAAAATGCAATAGAGTAATTTATCTTTAGAATAATTTGATTCAAAGGAAAATTTAGATTTGGTTATTATAGTGTAAAGCCATAATGAGTTACTTCTCTGGCCTTGAATAGGACTGAGTGATAACTGTCAGAGGCATTTCTATCTATAAATTAAATGGGATTATAATGATGCTGAAATAAAACCATTCATGCAGGGTCTTGTTTCCTAAACAGTACTCCAAGCTGAGGAGTAGTGTCACATGTATATTACTGTTATGTCTGCAGTCCTGGGAGATAACGCCTTTGAGTGTAATTCATGGTGTGTTTTAGGATGTAGAAGCAATAAAATATTGATCATCAGCATGTCCAGACATTATTCAGAAGATTAAATCAATGTATGAGATGCAATAAATTATAAACCAGTGACCTTCCAAAGGCCCAAAGTAATTCCATTGCATATCTAGGGCTCCAGATGAAACCCAAGTTACTAAATATCAGATATTGAAACAAAATATAGTTTTGAGCTCAAATTATGTAGTAAGTTATTTGGGGAGCATTACCTTATAAATATATTGTCAGTTTTTCATAGCAGATATATGAAGTTTATAGATTTTTTTAAGATGAACATATATTTAACTCCAAAGGGAAAATCAAGCTAATAAATTCACATTTTAAATACACCATTTTCTGTGATTCATATTCAACTAGCAAATTTATAAAACAAAATCATTTTCTAAAAAAAATATCAAAACAAAGGGAATAATTGATTTAAAAATACATTGCTCTTATTTTCATTTGTGCAAATTGAAAGAATGGCATTTAGTTTTAAGAAAATAAAGTGATATAAATGCTTCCTACATGTTTTGATTAAGTGCAAATTAAAGTTTAAATTTGTTCATTACACAGTAGACTGGTTTAAATTATAATTAATACACATGTCTATGTGCTATATGCTAACTTACCAACCCTCAGAGGAAGGAAAGTTTATTTAACATCTAGGAAGTTAACAACACTATGATATCTGAAGATAGACAATTCATTGAATATTCTGAAAACTTACAGAAAGTATTTTTCTAGTCTTTCCACTTTTAACAGAATTTTTCTGAGCCATGTATATTTCTACCAGAGATTAAATGACTCAAAACAAATTTCCAGGTCAAAGAAAAAAAGTAGGTGAAATTGAAGAAAAACTTTTTAATATAAATGTAAAATTGTTAAGTAAAACGTGTTACACTGATTTTAAAGTCATTCTTGATGACAGGGAAAATGATTTATAAAAGGTATCAAATACCATTTGTAAACATTAAAAAGCATTATTAGAAATAATGTGATACCTCAAAAAGACTAACTATGCAATATTCAATGAAAAATAATACTGTCTGTAAGTATGTGTAGTTTAATTTAATCATAACAGGACACTTTTCTGATTATATGAAAGCCTTAATTTGGTGCATGTAATTATAAATAATAAACTAAATATTCATGATACATAATGATAAAAATGTTAGTTATAGCTGCATGATTCATATCTCAACATTACTATGCCTAAATTTTTAAAAAGACTGAGAAAATATATGATTAGGTAATAAAAATTTATTTAATAAACGTTATTATCCATTTATAAAATTTTAGCTAAAACTATTGGAATTTTCAAAAAGTTATTACATGGCATCAAAGGGGTAAAAGCATGGCATTCTGAAATGATAGAATTCAACCTTAAAACAATCATAAAGTATTTCATGGCATGCATATATGATATTATTAATTTAATAATCATTGTCAAGCTAAGCAAGAAGTAGTAAAACAAAAGAGTGAAACTTAGAAACACAAAAGTAGGTTCTTAAGCAAGAAAAACACAAATCAAGAAAATTTGGTTAAAAACATGAAACATATAAGATATGGATTAATTCCAGGGAGACTTTCACTTGCAACTTTTCTCATACGCTGTGTAGGCCATGTTCTATCCTACCTGCAATTACACATATCAAACAAAGTTGAGAACGTCCTGTGTTACATACAGTGAGGTGGAAGGACAGACAGGCATGGCACCGGCAATATCATCATGGACTTTGGAGTCAGACAATCCCAGATTGGTTCAAATCATGGTTCTGTAATTGTTAAATGGAACAAGTTCTTTTTTCACGAAGACTTTTCAAGGATTGAATGCATTTAGTGCAGAGAAGAGCACATAGTGAGAGCTCAATGAATGTCATCCATTGTCTATACAAGTATTATTTGTTATCCAGAAATTAAAAATACAGTAAGGCAGATATATTGCATTTTTATTGATATTTATTATTAATTTGTTAAAGTTTGTTTATAAAATGTATCCTCAATTGCCAGTGGCTAAACACTGTAACAAGGAAGATAGATTACTCATGCAAATATTGTTATGGAAAAATTCCACAAAGTCATCCTTTAATTATACTATACATGTAAAATTATTGCTAGCTTAAAAACATGGCAAATTATCAACACATTGAATCAGATTTAGCTTGGTTTCAGATTATGTTTAATATGGTTCCTTTTATTTTTTCAAACCCCCTAAATGATCTGTTAGTCGCCACATTAAAATTATCTTAAATTTTCATTAAATAATTGACAAAATATCTGTTTTAATCAATCAAAAATTCAAACTATAATAATTTAACACATATTATAGAGTGAAGTTTACTGAATAAATACCAGATGAAGATCAACATATTGTCAAATATGCTATGGAATTTGGCTTCGTTGTTTAACCTATCGTGAATATATAATACACATATATGTGTGTATATATAATGTAATGTATTTGATAAATATTACATATCCTATCTAATAAAAGGGTAATATGCAAATTAACTGCAACTCTGTACAAATATGGCAGCGCCCATAGTGGCCGTGGTGGGAAACTGGTGGCGTTGCCCAGGCGACACAAGCCCAGTGTCCAGTGCCCCAGCCGCGCGGAGGGGGGGAGCGGTCTCTGGCCAGAGGCCGGGGCGCAGGATGCTGGCGTTCCAGGCCGGGCTGAGGGACCAGTCCCCCTATCCCCCTACCCATTCCCCCGTGCACGAATTTCGTGCACTGGGCCTCTAGTCCTATATAATAAAAGGCTAATATGCAAATTGTCCCCTCAACCGGGAGTTCAACCAGGAGTTCGACCTGGGGACGGAGCCGGCCGGCCAACTGCCTGCAGCTCCTCCTCCTGGCCTGATTGGCCCCAATTGTGGCAGGCTGGCTGGACCACACCCGTGCACAAATTCATGCACTGGGCCTCTGGTATTTATAATAAATATATATATTATGCAGTGACACCAAACACAAATTGGGACTATCCAGGGAAACCTAATATAGTCTATTGTTTCCACTGAGTCTATGCATTTTCTGTACTCAAAGAAGTGTATAATAGATAAGACTTTCAACTTTTCTTTTTCCAATTAATTCATGCATTTAGATACATTCTTTTATACATATTAATAGATATCTGTTTTTATGTTTTGTGAACTAGATTTTTTTTGGCCTTTATTGAAATTTGATTACTCTAGTAATTTCAACTATTCTAATTCATGTACCATGCTTTTACTTTAAATTCAATTTTCTTCCTATTCTTAAAGTCACATTCAATTAAAAGTTACTATTAATTTATTGTCTAATTCTTATAAGTAATAGTGTCATGAAAATTTAATTAAGTGGCAATTTTATCTATCAAACAATGATTGTAGTAATTTTTACTTTAACTTTTTATTATCCACTTTAATTAATCAGATTGCATATATAGATCAAAGTTCCTCCAATACTGTGCTTTGTTCCTTTCGATTAATAATTTATTTCAGATTAGTGGATCTGTCACTTTTACATCAAATTAGCCTGCCAATGTCTCCCACATAATATATTTAACTGAATAAATACCATTTTTGATAGACTGTAGTTTTTTTTTCATCCACTGAAGTCAAAGTGTATTATGACATAGCATAAGAGTAATCAAAGATTGTTTCAATAACTGAACTCCTCCAAAGTCCATAATGGACTAAACACACACACAAAGTAGTACACATTAAAAACAGAAAAGATAAATCTTTTATTTACTAGACAGAAATTGATTAAACTTTGCCGTGGTGAATTCTAGTCAGCATTTTAATGTTTCATTATTTGCTTCCCTTGTTTCTTTAGACTAGTAATTTTCAAATATCTTCTGCAACCAGTACATATTTGTGTATTGGTGTGATTTTAAAAAGAGGAAATGCCTATCAGCAGATGACTGGATTAAAACAGTGTGGTACCTCTGCACAATGGAATACTTTGCTGCTATAAAAAAAGAAAGAACTCTTACCATTTGCAAAAGCATGGATGGAACGGAGAGCATTATGCTAAGCGAAATAATCCAGTTGGAGAAAGATAAATATCACATGATTTCACTCATTTGTGGAATATAATGAACAACCTAAACCAATGAACAAAAGATAGATACAGAGACAGGGTAGCATCAAACAGACTGTCAAACTTCAGAGGGAAGGCAGGGGAAGGAGAGAGGGGGGTAAGAGATTGACCAAAGGACTTGTATGCATGCATATAAGCATAACCAATAGATACAGACATTAGGGGGTGAGGGCATGTGCTGGGGGATGGGGGTTGCGGGGAGAGCTCAATGGTGGGAAAGGCAACATATGTAATACTATATGTAACACTTTAAACCATAAAGAATTCAAAAATTGAGAAAAAATTTGACAGTTTCTTACAAAGTGAATCTTAGTTTTACCATAAAAGTTCTTTGGTGGAAAATTACAATAAATTTATAGTTCTGAGGGAATTATGCCAAAAATGGATTCAATTATATATTTCACTTCATTGGGGAATTCATTCAGTGAATAAATCAATATATTAGTTACAGGTTGATTAAAGAGTAAAATTAGCTTCTAATCAATATTAGCCATTTTTTATTACATCCATCATTTAATTAGTAAATACCTAGCAACTACTACTCTCAACCACTTACATGATTAAGTTTTAGTATACTTTTGAAAGTATTTAGAATCTAGGAAACACTAGTGGAAAGAGCATACTATCTACTGAAACTTATTTTTCTACCTACGAACTTCTGTGTGGGAAAAATATAGCTACATAATAAAAAATACAAATTAATTTCAGCACTGTGCATGTTGCTTAGGAATTTCTACTACCTTGATGGTGAGAGATCCCAAGTAAATATGCTTAGTTTTCTGATGAACAGATTTCTAAACCTGAGAAAGACCCTTCCATTTAGAAGGGAAAAAAAGAGAGCCTTTAAATGTATAAACTGTAATTATATTTGTCTTCACATTATTGTATATTTTTCTTTACATGAACGATGTATTGCATTATAATTGTGCTCTATTAAGGAGAGTTGGTGGCCAGTGGATAGGTGTGCCTTTACATAAAATAGCTATGAAGAACCTAAGATATCTGTCAGGCTCGATTTCCTTCCATATATCACATTTCATTGATTCAGACTGATTTTTCCCCATATTCTGACTCTGTGTTCTTACATTAATGGAATCCCACAATCGCTATGAGGCAGACAGCAGTTTTGATGTAATTGTCATTGACTGTGATCTGATTACTTGGTCATAACTGTTCATATTGTTGTCATTTCAGTTGAATTATGTGCATTATGGGGACACACATGTGGAGTTAATTGTCATTTAAAATGTCTTCCATGAGTCTACTATGATTCCATTGTCAAGTTGTTATTATTATTTGAATTTTAGAAACATAATTTCAGGCATATATTTTACATTATTGAAGGAAATATTTATTGTTGAAAGAATGGCTACATTTATATAGTATATATATGTATATATATACTATATATACATATATGTATATATGTGTATATATAGTATATATATATATATATATATATATATATAGCAAAAATTAAAGTACTCAAAAAGACACACTTAGGTAGAAGAAGATGCCTACTTCTTGGTAAATTTCAAAATTATTGTTTGTTATCCACAAAACTAGATTCAAGAGAAAGTGTCTACTTCTTATAAAGAAATAAAAGAAATTTTCAAAGCATTAAAAAGTTAGTCTGATTAGTCCATCACACGGCACAAAACTTAGTAATTGTTTATGTCTTAGTTGGTAGTTATAGTTTTTCTTAGCCCTACATAGTAATGCATCTTACTACAATCATTGTCACCTTATATTTTGTGAAATTCAGTCATTTAAAGAAAATGAAATTAGCTATAAATTGCTAAAGAGAAGAAACACTCCTATCCTACCATTATTTAAAACTCACAATTTTGTGATCGTATTAGAAAAAAATATAAAAATGTGTGCAATTTAAGAGATAAGAAGTTATTGGAGTCACGAAGTTATCAGGAAATTCTATGACCTATTGAGCAATGACATATCACAAACACAAAAGGCAACATAGAATGCTGGGTCCCTACCCTCAGCTTATAGTAATAGTCATTCTGTCTTTATGATTTTAATTGAATTCCCTGTCAAGCTTTGAATCTATGCAATAAAATAAAGGTGAAAGATCACTTAGATAGAAAACTAAGAAACTATATTATATATTTCTACAGAATTATGTTCATAAATAAAAAAATTCAGTAAACTGTGTTGATACATCATCCTAGAACCCTGGTAATTTAGAGAATGACTATCAACATTGATGGAAAGAATGCTACGTCATGATAAATCTTACCTTACTTTTAAGAACATAAAAAATATTGTAACCTCTATATCAGTCTATATATATTAACCAGACCTATAAGGATAATTTAAAGTAATAAACACAAATAATTTTATGCATAAACATATACTTAAATGTATATATAAATGTATATGTAAATATAACTATTATATTTACTGCATATATGTATGTATGTATATATGTACATTGTGACACTCCATATATATATATAGTCATGTATTTTAAAATGTGCACAATAGATTTTGTTATGTGTTTTTTTTTGCTTTCAAGTCCCACATGCATTGAACTTTACATGTTAAATTATTCATAAATTATTTGTATTTTTAAAGTCCAAAATACCAATTTTTTAAATAATTATTAAATCAAAGGTGGAAATCATTTTCAAAACAATGCTCCCACAAAGACCTGGTGGAGGCACTGTATCTGTTTATACAACAAAGGACTCAGGCACATAGACAGAGGAAAGCTGTGAATAAAAAGAGAGAATAAATGAATGCTCACTAGGAAATCTGGGGGAAAATAGTTGAATGAAGTAAAGACAATTTCTCAGGCAAATAGGGAATTTTTTATGAAAGGCTTTCTTGACCCTCAGGCACAATTACAACAGCTGAACCATACAACTTCTATCAGTCATAATCTAGAATAGCACCTCTATCTAATAACGGAGCAATAGAGGAGCAAAAATGACAGACCATCCCATATGAGGCACTCTGTTTGTTGCAATGCATTCTGATGGCTTAATTAGGTGGAAAGTGTGGCACATGGGGGTTTTCAAGCCCTTTTCATCACAAAGGCCATATCATCAAAGCAGAGGGTTCTGGGCTGTACAGCCAGATTACAAACAGGAGTTTCTTCATTGATTGTCTTGTTGCTGATTGTGTTCGTGCTTAGTTTGCTTCCATCTACTTAACAATTAGATAAACTCCCACACTAGTAGACCCAGGCTAATAAAGAGCCATGGAATAAAGAACAGCTGGCGATTTCTCCAGTTATTAAGACCTCATCTACAACTGAGTGATATTCTCTGGAAATTAAGGAATGTTTATTTTCACTATAAGTGTTTGTTCTCTTTCAAGACTTGACAATGGGATTTCCAACTTTTTTAACACCAACAAACATACAAATATGTCAAAAAGTTAAACCAAGGTCACAGCACAATGGCAAGTGACATGTAATAATCCAAGAATTTTAAATATGTGTTTATGTCAGTAAAGGAATATGAGAGAAAAGTCTGAGAAACTCAATTACATTAAGACAATAAATCATATATACCAGATATTTTAATAGCTATTTACTTCAGAAATTGGTTTTATTATTAATCTCATGAGTACTAAATTTAACTTGGTTAATTGTCCAGAAAAAATTGATTGGTGTTAATATCTATACAAGAGACAATAGGAAGGAATGTCTGTATATATGCATACATATAAAAATAACTCATATATGCATATACACACATATATACATATATGGATACATATGAATAGTGTATTTAAATAACATTATATTTCATTTTTAAACTTTTTCCCTGCAAAAATCATAAAACAAATACTAGTTCTAAAACCAAACAGAAGTGTACTATTATGCTTATATATTTTTTACTTGATCTTTTAAAATAATTACATATTGTGAATCTTATATTAATAAATACACATTAAATCAAACAATGTGGCAAGCTATGTCTGCTAGTTTTCATTAACGATGTCACCATTGGTCCATTCTTCAGCAATGAATCTTAGGATCATTCTTGAGTCTTCTCTCTCATTTCTCTCATTCCACCATTACCTAGTATTGCTGATTTTGTATATTTTCAATCCTGTTTCTACCATTTCTATTTCCCCTTCTATGATGAGGCCTCCGCTATATTTTTCTGTTGCTCTCAATAATTTATTAATTTATCAGTAATCATTCAGGGAATGATTTCTACATACCGCTTAATCTTTTAGATATGGATAATACTTTTGAACACCTCCATTTTTCTCTCTTCTATAATAATGATAATTTAATGCAATTAGAATATTAGATGTGTAATTGGATTTTATTATTTTTCCTCCACAGAGAGAAAAAAATAAGAGCACAATACTATCTTCATTCACATTATCTCCTCCAAATTTACAACACTATCATGTAATAGTACGTGTTAAATAAATATTTGTTGACTTAATAATTAAAAATAAAAAGAACACATTTCCACTGAATTATAGTTCTAAAAAATAATTTTGTTGGATTACTCCCTTGTTTAAACCCTCCAAGGGCTCCCTACTGACCACAGTTTACATTTAAAGTCTCTTAGAATGGTATAAAGAGCTCCTGAAGATTTGAACTTCAAATCTGTCTCTGGACTCATCTCAATACATCCCTTGTGCACTTTTCTACCACACTAAACAAGTTGTAGTAGTCATTATTATAGTCATCAAGCTCTGTCTCTTAGTGTATGCCTGATATTATCTCCCCACTCACACCTTTTTATCCAGACAGAAATCCTAAAACTAAAACTTAAACTAAAGTGCTCAGAGTGGGTGCTTAATATATGTTAAATTACTAACACATCTTATCTTCCTGTTTACCTGTTCTGTGAAGTTTTCCTTGATGTCCTCAAGTTGTTGCTCTGGGCTCTAATACACATTTGGCAATGAGATCTACCAGCATCTATCATAGAACCTCATTCTTACTTTTATGTGCATTTTCTCTCAATAGTACTGTAGTTGCTGCCCCACTGCACACTAGGCCAGCAACAGCCATTTACATATAATAATATTGTTATCAATGTTAATAAGAACAACTCTCATATAGAGAATCTTCTCACTGTCCCAAGTCCTTTGTTTATTATTAAATGACACAAGCTAATTTTGACATTCTCTCTGAGGAAAAGAATGTCTGGCATAGGGAGAAAAGAAGTTTGAACCAAGGAAATACAAATATTACAAGCAGAGATACTGTTCAAATACCATTTGTGAACCAAAAGCCATCTTTTCTCCACTATAGCATTTTGATATTCTTGATGTTTACGGAATTGTCTTTCTTTCCTTCTTACCTCTCTCTTTCTTTCCCTCCCTCCCTTTCCTTTTCCCTTAGTTTCTTCTTTCTTTCCTTGGTGTCTGTGGGTCCTTTATCATTTTAGTTCAAATTAGATTGTGAAAAGTAACATTCAGATAATATTGGTTTCTCTTACTTTATGGTGTTCTTCTAGCTTTTGTAAGGCTTAAAAAATTTGTAAGGCTTGCCCAGCTGGTGTGGTTCAGTGGTTAAGCATTGACCTTTGAACCAAGAGGTCACTGTTGGATTTCTGGTGAAGGCACATGCCCTGGTTGCAGGCTTGTTCCTGAGTGGGCATGGGGGGCATGCAGGAGGCAGCCAATCAATGATTCTCATCTTTCTCTCTCTCTCCTTCTCTCTCTCTCTCTCTCTTCCTCTATGAAATCAATAAAAATATATTTTAAAATGTATAAGACTGAGTTTTTATTATACTTTATTTGTAGTAGATATTGTTTTTAGGTATCACATTTGGGTATAACTCATAAATGTATAGTTGGTCTTTTCAGGGTTCAAACAGAGCTAACTTACTACACACAGAGCACAGCCTGGGCCATCAATATAGTTTGGGGACCATGAAAGTATTTTAATTTACCTTAAAATAGAAGAAAAACTTTTAGACGCAAAGATTATATTCCTGTTGATGCCAACAGAGTTTTAAAATGAAATGTTTACTATTCTTTCATGAGGAAAGCAGCAGAGGAAGGTCTTACTACCTAGGGTTCCTGTAAGTCATAATGAAACCCTGGTTCTTGGTCTCTTTTTCCAGAAAATTTATATAATTGACATATTATTCTAATTTGGATATAGATTCCCAGCTGCTTACTGTTTGAGTCAACACTTTATTAGGACTTGGACAAAACTTAGGGTTAATTGTACTCATTAGGCCAAACTATGAATTATTTCAAGGCATTTTATTTATATATGTTTTCACTAATCTTTTTATTAGTTCAATGGCTTTTTGTCTTGAGCTAATACCTTTCATCATTTGTGCACAATTGTGTTTTTAAATCTATAAACATTACTATGAGGTAAAAAAAAGAAAAGAAATATAAGCAAAAAGCAAGCAAAATTACTAGTGGTTGCCTCAAATCTCCTCCCCCAAATCCTTGGAATATATAAAACAGATATCTCCAAATACTTTAATAAATACGTTCTCATGAAAATCTTTCCTCAGAGAATAAACATCTTGTGAATGTATGAACTATTTGTTTCGTCAACTTATACTTTGCTGAGAGCAGTGATTCTCAGATTTTCTCTGGGAGGGTGATTGGGTCCCTGTAGAAGTGTGGGTTCCTGGGTTTTGAACCCAGGCTCCCTGTCTCAGGGACAGTGCCAGCAGCCCTGGGAAACTTTACTTTCAATAAGCATCTAAAATGTTTCTAAAAAAATAATCTCTGCAAAACATGCTGAGAATTCTGTCATCACATGGAATTGTCAAGTGGCATGTAAAATCAAGTCACTTTGTTTATACTAACACCTCTACCAGTGCATAATTGGAAGAGTTAAGAAATGTTAATGTATTATTAAACCTAAATATTCTATTCTAATGTAGAAGACATAACGTTAAGTTTTCTTAATTAACTGATTAGTTTCTGCATAGTGAGAACAGATAAAAAATCAAACTGTTTATGAACAAGCAATCTCTATAGATTCTAAATAATATGCATTTTCCTTATCATTGCCCATGGCTACAGTACTAAAGAAACTAATCACAAATAGTTACAGGAACAACATTCCTGTGGATAAAAACCTTTGTGGGATGCAGATATGCACATTATTAGTTAAATAATATATTCCAAAAGAAACACCTAAAGATTCTATCACATTTCAATTTCAGAAATTTACTTTTATTTATTTTTGCATTATAACAAATATTTTTTTAAATCTGAAATAATTTATTAAATATATTCAAAATCTGCTGGACACGTGGAAACTAAGTAAAATCACAAAAATAGGAATATATGTCGATTATAAGTATATACTTACTATTATTTCTAGAATTTTATGTACAGAATCATTTCCTTAAAATTTAAAATTTATTATTAGTTGATTCAAACACAGATAACACTTAATTCCTTGCAATTTCTTTCCTTTCGAAATAACAGAAAGGTACTGAGGCGGTGGTGAATGGGTAGGTGGGGAGGGTGAGCAGCAAATCATTTCAGACAATTTCACACTTAGGGCTTGTTGACATGAGGCAGGGCAAAGGAAATAACCCTGTCAGCACCTGCATCTTTAATGAAGGACAATGCTGCTGCACATTTAGAGAATAGAGAGGAAAAAATAAATCATGTTTAACTTTAAAGTGGGTTGTCAGATTTATTCAAATAGAAATACAACCTTCTATGCTTCTCCCGCCCCATAGGTTTCCATTTAAAATCTTGCAATATATACCTCAAAATCAACATTTTTTAACTATATATGTTCTTTAAATTTTCAATTCAACCCACTATCTGGCAAACACATATTTTTAAAACCTATTATTTACCATTTGTCTCCCCTAGTCTTCCTGACATCTGTTGCAATCAGAGGTGGATGTTTAAAATATAAGATTCCTTTGTAGCATAGACTGAATAAAGATGTGGCACAGCCCAGATACAGCACGCCTCGAGGCCTCAAGAGATAATCACAGTCACGTTTTAAGAGAATTTTAGATGTGAATAAGGGATGAGGTAAATTGACAAGAGGAATGTCTGGCAGCGGTTTTAATAATCAGGCAGGTTTGAGTTGTCTCTATAGACAATGAAGGCAACAACTCAAATGGTTGGAGAGACCCAATCATTCCTAGAATCTACATCTTATTCATTCCTTTTCTCCTAAAACTGACTTACAGTTTACCAAAAATAGTTTTTCTTGATTTAAAAATGTACAAATAATTTCAAGTCACTACTCTGACACACCAACCACTTCACATACAATAAAACAGAACTTAAGCAGTTTAAAAAATTTATTATGTAATGACACAAACTAGAATATAGAAAACATGAGCTGAATAACCCATCCATTCCAGCATTATATACAAATGATGTCATAATATTGAATTACACCAAGTACCCAATTCATAGCTTGACTGAAAACCTCTTTATTATTGTGGTAATAAAATAATGTACAGTACAATGACTATTTTTGTTGATCTTTATTTTATCCCCTGGCACTTTATTTTTTCATTTTCTGACTTTTGAAATAAATTTCTAATGAAGAACGATATTTTCTTAAGGGAAAAAGTGGAAGTAAATAAGTTGAGTGAGAAATTCTTTCTTTTTAACTCACTGATATTTGGGTCTTCCCATCTTTGCTCCCTCTGAGCTCTGAACTAAACTCAATCCAGGTCCAGAAGCACTACCGAAAATAACAAAGCTAAAACAACAACAAAAGTATCAGACTTCACTGCATTCTGAGATGAATGTGAAGGAGAAGAGATGCTGAGGCTGATGACTCCTTTCAGCAGGTTTTCTAATTTCCCTCGCCTGAAACCAGTGCTCCCAGATGGAGGCAGTTATGAAAATGACTCCCACTCTGCAGGTGCATTGTGAAAGCTAACAGCGTATTTCTTTTGACAGGCAAATTACCTTAAAGAATTCTTGAACTCTTGTGGTCCTGATCAAGAAAGCCATTTAACTTTATACATCACATTTTTGAATACTCTTAGTTCTTTTTAAGGTATAACCAGTTGATTGCCTTTGTAACCAATCTATATATTGTATTGATCAATACATTCATATATATTAAGTTGTTTGGTTTTTTTTAGTTTTGAAACACTTGCATGTAAGATATTGCAGAGTTTTGTCAAATTTTGGACCTAATTGTACCAGTTGATGTATCTTCTCTGAAATTATACAATATCTTCAATTTAAAAGGTAACTTTATATTCCATAGATAAGCTTTACAAACCTTAACTTTCATTCTTCATGAGAAAAAAGTCAACTTTATATTTCATAGATAAATTTTCTGTGGCTGAAATGGTATATTTATGTTCTGCAGATAAACCTTACTCACACCCCACATACATTCATGCATGCATTCCTTCTTCTAGATTAACATGATCAAACCATACTTGGTCATTTTGATATGATTACCTGATCAATAACTAGATCATGAACTTAATTTGTTGACTTGTAACAGTTATTAGCTTAAAATGCTACAGTTTACACCTAACTGCTAACAATTACACCTATAAATAGATAGACAGATATGACTATATATCTACATAAGTATCTGTATCTATTTCTATAGTCATAACTTTCAAAGCACTTTCATATAAATGTCCTCTTTATCCTGACAATTTGAAAGACAGTGGATTATTTTGTATTTAAATTTGCATTTTCATAATTCTTAAGTGGAGCATGACATTTTTTCATACTGACTTTTTTTGATATTTGGTTCATTCACTAATTTTAATTATTCAACAGAGTTGTGGCAAGAGAAAGGCATATAGAAACAGGTTACAAATAAAAACTTGTACTATTTTTAATGTGTAACCAAATGAAGTTTACTATAACAGACTTTAATTTTCTGTATACTTCCACCCTATAAAATGTTTTAATAAATCCATTTGTTTGTTCACACCTCCCTTATCTTTGAGTTACAACTGTCAATCCTAACCCAGCATGGGAAAAAATAATTCAAGCCTCTGGATTATTTGAGAATCCTGATTTGTGTGTGGATACATGTGATAAGTTACACTTAGTTGCTGAATATTAAAATAAATGAAACAGTAAAACAGACAAATAAAAATTAAGCTTACAGTTTGGTTAATCAAAACATTGTATGCCATTCTTTTATCAATAACTTGGCTAAATTGTGATTTCACTAAATATATCCAAATACCTTCATTTCATTCCCATAGTGTTATCTGAGGAAAGGTGAAACAAAATTTTGATTGTGTATCAATATGTTTTCCTATTTTCCACTATTATAACATTGGGTTTAGACTATTTCCGATTTTAAAAAGTTGAAGTAAAGCTTTTTATAGCAATGTTATTCCAGCACCATTAATAAAATAATAACTTCAAGGAACCAGGCTTTTAACTTCCCTGAAAACAATAGTAACTATGGCAGCAACAGAGCAGCTGTTACATTTTTATTCTGACAGTGTTCAGCCTGTTAATTAACATGTCACTACTCTGTAGAAATTTCAGTTTTAACAGTTTCACTTTTTGATATTCCTTTTCTAAGGTACAAATACGCATTGTGACGTTGCTGTTCTTTTTATGTTACACATTGCTTCCCTACTCTAATTGTTCTTCCATTCACTTAGTTAATACAATCATTTCCTACATGTTTCAGTGACAGTGACATTTTCTAAATTTTCTCAGTTTCTCTAGGGAATGAATAAAGTGCTCTGTATTCAAGGAAAATATTTGCTGCCTGTAATTTATCAGCACACATACTTAAGAAGCCATTCACACAGACTTAAACTTCCAACGGAAAAGAACAAATCTGATTTACGATACACACTATAAAAATGAATTTAAAGCAAAGATGAAATACTGGTCAAAGTTTGATGAAGCGAATGCCTGGCACTTACCTGGAATGAGCTGTGACAGGAGCAGCTGTTCTTTTGACAAGCTGAGCAGTAATGTTATGACCAAAAAAGGAACATGTTTCCATTTCATTTTTGTCCCTTCCTTGCATTACACCCCGCCAGTGGCACAGACAGGTTTTATCTGTAAGGTAAACAAAACAGAAAATTATTTTCTTAATGGTTAGCCATGTTGAGATAAAGAAAATATTATATTTTGGTGAAAAATTCTAGTTCAAATGCATTTGAATGTCATTTTTTAAATGGTAAAAAGATAAATGGTTAAACTTGAATATAACTTACATAGAATATATTCTAAGATATACATTTTGAATAAATGCAGCATTTATTAATTTTGAAAATGCATTTTCACTCAGATGTAACAAATGATTTCTTCATTTTATCTGCCCTTTAGGGATACCAGATAAGTATTTTGATTTTTCACCAGTTTGGTTGGAACACTCTTGTGAGGTCTAGAAAACTATGGTTAGTCATTCACTAAACAAATATTTACAGATGGCTTTTCATGAGCCAGTCAGTATGCAACTTCGGGGATACAGCAAAAGACAAAAATATATATTCTCACTTCATTCAGGCACATGAATTATTTGAGGCCACTTTATATCAATTTATAAACAAATTTAAAAAAACTTGTAGATTTTTTTTTTTTTAGCTTTTTTTTTTATTTTATTTTATTTTTTTTATTTATTTTTATTTTTTTTTTTTTTCGCTTAAAGTATTACAAAGGGTATTACATAAGTGTCCTTTCCCCCCCCCCCCCCCCCGCCCTTGACAAACCCCTACCTTCCCTTACCCCCCAGTGTCTTATGTCCATTAGTTATGCTTATATGCATGCATACAAGTCCTTCGGTTGATCTCTTACTCCCCTCCCTCCTGCCCCCCAACTCTCTCTGGCCTTCCTACTGCAGTTTGACAATCAGTTTGAGGCAGCTCTGCCTCTGTATCTATTATTGTTCAAAAGTTTGTAATGGTCTTTATTATCCATGAATGAGTGAGATCATGTGGTATTTTTCCTTCATTGACTGGCTTGTTTCACTTAGCATTATGCTCTCCAGTTCCATCCATGATGTTGCAAATGGTAGGAGTTCCTTCTTTTTAACAGCAGCATAGTATTCCATCGTGTAGATGTACCACAGTTTTCTAATCCATTCATCTACTGATGGGCACTTAGGCTGTTTCCAGATCTTAGCTATGGTGAATTGTGCTGCTATGAACATCTGGTTACATATATCCTTTCTGATTGGTGTTTCTGGTTTCTTGGGATATATTCCTAGTAGTGGGATCACAGGGTCAAATGGGAGTTCCATTTCCAATTTTTTGAGGAACCTCCATACTGCCTTCCATAGTGGCTGCACCAGTCTGCATTCCCACCAGCAGTGCACAAGTGTTCCTTTTTCTCCACATCCTCTCCAGCACTTGTCGTTTGTTGATTTGTTGATGATGGCCAATCTGACAGGTGTGAGATGGTACCTCATTGTTGTTTTGATTTGCATCTCTCGGATGATTAGTGACTTTGAGCATGTTTTCATATGCCTCTTGGCTTTCTGAATGTCCTCTTTTGAAAGGTGTCTATTTAGATCCTTTGCCCATTTTTTGATTGGATTGTTTATCTTCTTTTTGTTAAGTTGTATGAGTTCCCTATAAATTTTGGAGATTAAGCCCTTATCAGATATGACGTTGGCAAATATGTTTTCCCAAGAGGTGGGTTTTCTTGTTGTTTTGTTGATGGTTTCTTTTGCTGTGCAGAAGCTTTTTATTTTGATGTAGTCCCATTTGTTCAGTTTCTCTTTAGTTTCAACTGCCCTAGGAGCTGTATCAGTGAAGAAATTGTTTTGGCATAAGTCTGAGATTTTGTTGCCTTTGTATTCTTCTAGACTTTTTATGGTTTCCTGTCGTACATTTAAGTCCTTTATCCATTTTGAGTTTATTCTTGTGTATGGTGTAAGTTGGTGGTCTAGTTTCATTTTCTTGCATATATCTATCCAATTTTCCCAACACCATTTATTGAAGAGACTATCTTGGCTCCATTGTATGTTCATGCCTCCTTTGTCAAAAATTAATTGAGCATATTGGTTCGGGCTAATTTCTGGACTCTCTATTCTATTCCACTGGTCTATATGTCTGTTCTTGTGCCAGTACCAGGCAGTTTTGAGAACAGTGGCTTTGTAATACAGTTTTATATCTGGCATTGAGATCCCACCTACTTTGTTCTTTCTCAGGATCGCTGCAGCTATTCGGGGTCTTTTTTTATTCCAGATGAATTTTTGGAGAGTTCGTTCTAGATCTTTGAAGAAGGCCATTGGTATTTTAATGGGAAGTGCGTTGAATGTATAGATTGCTTTGGGTAGTATGGACATTTTAATGATGTTGATTCTACCAATCCAAGAACATGGTATGTTCTTCCATCTGTTTATGTCTTCCTCTATCTCTTTTATCAACGTCCTGTAGTTTTCTGAGTAGAGGTCTTTAACCTCTTTAGTTAAGTTTATTCCTAGGTATCTTAATTTTTTTGGTGCGATGGTAAATGGGATTGTTTTTCTAATCTCTCTTTCTGAAAGTTCACTATTGGTGTATAGAAATGCCTCAGATTTCTTGGGGTTAATTTTGTATCCTGCTACATTGCCAAATTCATGTATTAAGTCTAGTAGCTTTTTGATGGAGTCTCTAGGGTTTTGTATGTATAATATCATGTCATCTGCAAATAAGGACAGTTTTACTTCCTCTTTTCCAATTTGGATGCCTTTTATTTCTTCTTCTTGCCTAATTGCAATGGCTAATACTTCCAGTACTATGTTGAACAGGAGTGGTGAGAGTGGGCATCCCTGTCTTGTTCCTGTTCTTAGGGGAAATGGTGTTAGTTTTTGTCCATTGAGTATGATGTTGGCTGTGGGCTTGTCATATATGGCTTTTATTATGTTGAGGTATGATCCTTCTATTCCCACCTTTCTGAGAGTTTTTATCAAAAATGGGTGTTGGATTTTGTCGAATGCTTTTTCTGCATCAATTGATATGACCATGTGGTTTTTTTCTTTCAATTTGTTTATGTGATGTATCACATTTATTGATTTACGGATGTTGTACCATCCTTGCATCTCTGGGATAAATCCTACTTGGTCATGGTGTATGATCCTTCTGATGTACTGCTGGATCCGATTTGCTAAGATTTTGTTGAGGATTTTGGCATCTATGTTCATGAGGGATATTGGCCTGTAATTCTCTTTCATTGTGATGTCTTTACCTGGTTTTGGTATTAGGGTGATGCTGGCTTCATAGAATGAGCTTGGAAGTGTTCCTTCCTCTTGAATTTTTTGTAGTAGTCTGAGGAGGGTAGGTTTTAGTTCTTCCTTGAATGTTTGGTAGAACTCCCCTGTGAAGCCGTCTGGCCCTGGGCTTTTGTTTGCTGGAAGCTTTCTGATGACTGCTTCAATTTCTTCCATAGTTATTGGCCTATTGAGGTTTTTAGATTCTTCCTGATTGAGTTTTGGAATGTTGTATTTTTCTAGGAATTTGTCCATTTCCTCCAGGTTGTCTAGTTTGTTGGAGTAGAGTTGCCCGTAGTATTGTTTAACAATCATTTGTATTTCTGTGGGGTCTGTTGTTATTTCGCCTCTATCATTTCTGATTTGGTTTATTTGGGACCTTTCTCTTTGCTTCTTGGTGAGCCTGGCGAGGGGTTTGTCAATCTTGTTTATCCTTTCAAAGAACCAGCTCTTGGTTTCATTGATTTTCTGTATTGTTTTTTTGGTCTCTATGTCATTGATTTCTGCTCTAATCTTTATTATCTCCTTCCTTCTGCTCACTCTGGGGTTTTCTTGTTGCTCTCTTTCTAATTCTTTGAGTTGTAGAGTTAGATGATTGACTACCATTTTTTCTTGTTTTTTGAGATAGGCCTGTAGAGCTATAAACTTTCCTCTCAGGACTGCTTTCATTGTGTCCCAGAGGTTTTGGATTGTTGTGTTTTCATTGTCATTAGTGTCCAGGATGTTTTTAATTTCTTCTTTGATGTCATCGGTAACCCAATCAATATTTAATAACATGCTATTCAGCTTCCAAGTGTTTGAGTATTTTGGGTTGTTTTTTTTGTAGTTTATTTCTAACATTATGCCATCGTGGTCTGAGAAGATGCTTTTTATGATCTCAATCTTCTTGAATTTGTGGAGACTTTGCTTGTGACCCAATATGTGGTCTATTTTTGAATATGTCCCATGAGCACCTGAGAGGAATGTATATTCCGCAGCTGTGGGGTGTAGAGTTCTGAAGATGTCAATTAAGTCCATCTGATCTAGTGAGTCATTTAGGATTGCTGTTTCTTTGCTGATTGTTTGTCTAGCGGATTTATCCAGTGATGTCAGTGGTGTATTAAAGTCCCCTACTATGATTGTGTTATTGTCGATATCTCCCCTGATATCTTCCAGAAGTTTTCTTATGTATGTGGGTGCTCCTGCATTGGGTGCATATATGTTTACCAGGGTTATATCTTCTTGTTGTATTGATCCCTTTAGTATTATGAAGTGGCCTTCCTTATCTCTGGTTATGGCCTTCACTTTGAGATGTATTTTGTCAGATATAAGTATTGCTACCCCAGCTTTCTTTTCCTTTCCATTTGCGTGAAAGATATTTTTCCATCCCTTCACTTTCAGTCTGTGTGAGTCCTTTCCAATGAGGTGGGTCTCTTGTAGACAGCAGATGTATGGGTCATGTTTTTTTATCCATTCAGCCACTCGATGTCTTTTATTTGGAGCATTTAGTCCATTTACATTTAAAGTTATTATTGAAAGGTACTTGTTTGTAGCCATTTCTTTTTTTGTGTGTGTGTGTGGCTGATTTCTTTCTGAGCTTGATATTTCTTCTTTTACACCAGTCCCTTTAGCATTTCTTGCATGGCTGGCTTGGTGGTGATAAACTCCCTTAGCCCTTTTTTGTCTGTGAAGCTTCTTATTTCCCCTTCAATTTTGAATGATAGCCTTGCTGGATAGAGTATTCTTGGGTTCAGTCCTTTGCTTTGCATCACTTTGTAGATTTCCGTCCATTCTTTTCTGGCCTGATGTGTTTCTGTTGAGAAATCATTTGATAATCGAATGGGAGATCCCTTGTATGTTACTTTCCGCCTCTCTCTTGCAGCCTGTAAGATTCTCTCTTTATCCTGAACATTTGCCATGGTAATTATGATGTGTCTTGGTGTGGGTCTTTTCGGGTTCACCTTGTTTGGGACTCTCTGGGCTTGTGTGACTTTTTTCTTCCCCACCTCAGGGAAGTTTTCTGATATTATTTCTTCGAATAGGTTTTCTAATCCATGTTCATCTTTCTGTTGTTCTGGCACCCCTATTATTCGTATGTTGCTTCGTTTCATGTTGTCCCAAAGTTCCCTTAGGCTCTCCTCCTGTCTTTTAATTTTTTTCTCCATTTGCAGTACAGTTTGAGTGTGTTTTGCTTCCTTGTCTTCTAATTCACTGATACGGTCCTCCGCTTCTCCCAGTCTACTGTTGATACTTTCAATGGTGTTTTTTATTGCAGCTATGTCGCTCTTCATTTCTTCTTGGGACTTACTTAAGTTGTTGATTTTTTCATCTGTTTCTTCTAGCTTCTTGCATACGTAGTTGAGTTTTTCATCTGTTTCTTCTTGCTTCTTGAACATCCGGTGCATGTACTCTAGGAACCTTATTCTGAATTCTTTTTCCGTCATGTTGCATATCTCTGTCTCACTTAGCTGCTTTTCTGGCGAGTCCTCCTTTTCTTTCCTTTGGGGGTTTCTTTGTCTACCCATGTTTGATCTCACTGACATTACTTGTTGTTGAATCGTTCAGTGGCTGGACCCTGGGTGGCAGTGGCTGCTCCCTGGGTGGCAGTGGCTCCTCGGTCTGTGGTTGCTCCTTGGGCGGTTGTGGTAGCAGCGGCTCCTCTGTTGATAGCAGAGCCTCTGATGGGTGCTGTTCACAGTTGTGGTGGCTCTTCTGGCTGGTGGAGGGTGGCTTCAGACGCAGCAACTGTTCCCCAGGCAGAGCGTGTGGTGATCAGGAGGCCGCTGTTGCTTGAATCTTTCCGTGGAGGGGTGCAGGTCTCCCCTTGGCTCTTGCAGTCGCGCTGTTTGCGAATCGTTGCCTCCGGGTCAGTAGCCGATCTCTGGATGCCGGTGAACGCTGCCTGAGATGGCGCGGTCTCGCCGCTGCGCTGGCGCCCAGAGGGAGGTCTCAGCCTCAATCTCTAACCATCCGCATTTTTTAGGAGTTTTCTGTCTTTCCTGGCTGCAGACTCTCTCTCAGCTGAACCTCCCCAGCTTGATCGGGCCGATTGTTACCCGTTTCAGCTGCTCGCCCCTATCTGGTCCGGGACAAAGCACCAACACGTCTGTCTAAGCCTCCGCCATTTTCTCCTCCACTTGTAGATTTTTTATTCTGAAAAAGGCACTCTACTCTGTATCAATCATGATGGGCCCAAGCAACACATGACAGTGTCTTATAGGCAACAGCTCATTCAGTCAGGGGGCCTCGGACAAGGTGATGACAAACAGCAGGTACGCAGGTGGGAGGCTGATCAGTGTCGCCTGGGAGAACTGACCAAACTTTCTGAAGAAATGGCATTGGAGATACAAGATAATATTTTATAAGAGGAGAAGAAAATGCTCTCTCTCTCTCTCTCTCTCTCCACACAAACACACACACAGTGCCCCCCAAAATGTATACACATACGTTATTGATAGTTCAATTGATGTTTCTATTTTTTTCAGATTTAACCCATTGCAATTAGCAATTATTCAAAGTGCATATAGCATATACATTTTTGGGACACCCTGTATATAAGGAGTTTTTTGTCTAATTGATAGAGTTTTCCAGGATATAATATGATCAAAAATCGAAAAGATAAAAACAGGTTCTTAGGAGTCGCTGTGGAGTTTAATGATACATGATAATATTGTCCAGGTTACTTAGACAATGACTCTGGTGGGAATGTGAAGTATAAAGTAATCACGAGGACAATCAGCACTGGGTCATAATCATAGGGCAGAAAGGTATAATGAACACACATCAAGGACATTGGCAAAGGAGAGGGAACAAATGATGGTGTTGGGGAGGGAGTCAGACGGCATTATACAGGTCAGTATTTTGTAGGACTTGGAAAATGATTAGATTTGGGAGACTGGAAGTGGAAAGACATTTATTCAGTTAGTCTAAAATACATAAATAAAGCTAGCGTGGTATAAAATGTAATCTACCCCCCCCCCCCCCAAAAAAAAAACAAAGTTTTACCACAAATTTCTGTGATACTCGGAGTGCAATCTTGAAAAGGATGACCAACTCCATTCTACACCGTAGGTTGATCTGCACAAATCTAGTATCAATTTGTCTTTTTGAGCAGAGCTGCTCTTACTTTGTTATCGCCGCAGAGTTATTGCCAAGTTTTCCCTTAGCAGAGCTGCCTAATCCTCCTGCCAAACAGCTAAAGCCATCTGGCCTCAGGAGACATTTGAGGACTATTTCTTTACTCTTAAGAATAAGATTTGCCTCCAAAAAATATTATTGGTTACTGCAAGTTCATATTTGTTATTTATCCTCCTTGTCCTGGGGCTAATGTCTTTTCAACTTTCCTTATCCTAATATATGTCATAAATGACTTTTTCTTTCATCCGTTATCTGTTTTAAGTGTCAAGTGAGAGTAGAAAGCAGATTAGATTTCAGATCAATGCAAACCTAGATGAAGAGTCCTACTCTCCACCAGAGGTCCTCAAACTTTTTAAACAGGGGGCCAGTTCACTGTCCCTCAGACATTCCACACATGCGCACTGCGGGCCAGGACCAGTCGGCTGCTAAGCAGGACAGGCAGCAGCGGCAAAAACACCCGGCGGGCCAGATAAATGTTTTCGAGGGCCGCATGTGGCCCACGGGCCATAGTTTGAGGACCCCTGCTCCATACTGTGTAGTTGTTAGCTTGTCCAGAGGCTCCTTCTCAGGACTATTCACTGACCGTTTTGGCTCATAGTCGCATTTCTCAGTGATGTACAGATTATTAGTTCTTTCTGAGAAAATATATAAATGTACTGCATCCCAGTAATTTCTGCTTGACTGGGTTTAGACATAATAGTTGCCCGCTCTTCTTGGATTCTGCTTGCCTAGGGATTTTCCCATATTTCTCCTCACTCTAATATTGGGTTACTGTGGGCACTAGAATCAGCGAGCTTGTTTTGGAATAACCTTAGACCTCTAATTCCTTAAAATGTGCATAAGTAGTTTTGTCTCAGCTTTTGATGTAAATAAAAGCACATATGAATTTAGAGACTTTATGATTTTCTCATTATTTGAAAATTTAGAATAATTTAGTATTATTTGTTAAATAATACTTTAAAGTATACTTATTGAACCTGAGTCAATTATACCTATGGTTAATTATATTTTAACAATTTCATTAACAATTACATATAGCTAATTAGTAACAGGTAGCTGTTGAGATTAAAAAGGTACTTATTAATCATGTACATTCTCCTTTTAAAATTGTAAAAAAATGTTGATATAATAATTAGAAAATTCACCTAAAAAGATAAATATTTATTATAGTTGGCTGAACTCCTGCAAGTTTTATTCAAAAGGAAGATATTTATTTCAAACTTCTATAATGTTTTAGTATGAATGTCCATCACACAAATTTTTATTATCTAAGGACAAGTCTGTGAATTTACATAAATAGCTAGTAATATAACGATGTTAAGGTAAGTCCCACAGATCAGAAGTGGCAGCTGCCTTATTTGCTATGCACATATATCATACCTTGAAGTTTTTATCCTCTGAGCCCTTTCTGAAAATGAAATCTCCCTAAAGTAGGATATAAACCTAATAGCAAATACACTAACCTCCCATTTAAAATCACACTATTTGATATATTAGCACTAGGACAATTTATTTTAATAAAGAATGAGATAGAACTAGTTTAGATGTTATCTGTGTATTACAATATAGTGAATTCAGCAACCACAAACATAACCCCAGTGAATATAAAGACACTTTCCCTCATACACACGTCTTACAGTGCTATTATCCAAGTATTAAGGATGTGTATCCAGGCTCTAGATGGGTTAGTTAGATCATTGTCCTCATATGCCAAGGCTCAGGTTTGATCCCCAGCACATACAAGAATCAACCAGTGAATGCATAAATAAATGTAACAACAAAACAGCAAATAAATCTCTCTCTCTCTCTCTCTCTCTCTCTCTCTCTCTCTCTCTCTTTCTCCTTTCTCCTTCAAATCTACATATATAAAATGCAAGTGATCAGAATGATTGAACGACTGGAATGCCCAGTCGCTACAACAAGCACTGCGGCAACCAACCGGCCTGATAAGGCCCCAATTGGCACTCCCAACTGCCCGCAGCCCTGACCCCGGCCTCCCCACCGCTGGCTCCACACCCAATCGGCCCATGGGGCTGGCAGGCCAACCTCCCATGTCCCCTACCCTCCTCTGGCCTGGCCCAGATTGGCTCCCATCAAGGCGGGCTGGCAGGACCCCACCTGTGCACAAATTCATGCACCAAACCTCTAGTCAATAATAATTAAAAATAATGTATATCCATATGGGTGTGAATTAAAGAAGGTATCATATTATGAGAATAGAAAAAATGTTACAATATTCCCTTCCATTATTAAATATTAGTTTGAATATTAGAGACTAAAGAATTACTTAAATGCTTTTAAATATAATTTACTTGGGATTAATATAATTATGGAAGTAATACAGTGCAGAGTTTAAGAAGTATAGATGGTAAAACCAGGTGTTTGGGCGAATCTCAGCTCCACCACTCAGATGTTGTTTGATTTGGGGAAAAAAAATTTAAGCTCTCTTAGTCTCATTTTTCTAAAATATAAAATGTGAATAATAATAATAGCCACATCATTGGGTGAGATAATATGCATGGCATAACTATAAGTGCCTGCTCCATTGCCTGACATCTACTAATAGCATCATGACGCCAACTTCAAGAAGAATCCAATGAGGCTCCTGCAGGGTGATACCAGAACCAGTCTTGTTTTTTTATTTACATGTTGCTTTACTTTTGAGTAGTGTCTGTTTTAGATTTAACTTGCAAGACATTACGGGTTTTGATTTATTTTAATGAACTTTCTTGAGATGAAATTTATATATGATCAAATAAACCCATTTAATGTATAAAGTTTAAAATTTGACAAACTCAAAGAGTTATGTAACTTCCACCCCCGAGAAAATATAAATACTTTCCCCAGGGGCTTTGGCGTTAAAAGCTAATATGCTATATACATATGCTGTGTCTGTATTTATATTGCTAATGCACATTTTCAAATAATAATAAATGTAATTAATAATAAATGTAAAAGTAGGCTGGTCTACCCACTGCTTTTAGGAAGATGATTGCCTCAAAGAGTTTTAAAAAATATATCTTGGGAAAATCTTGTTCTATGATTACTAATAAAATTTCTTGGAAAGCAAGAGAGTTCCTTAATAAATGAATTTTTGACTTTGTTGAACTCACTTACTTAAAAAAAGTAAACATGTCCTAAGCTTTTTATTGGACCATGATGACTATTTTTCAGTTTCCTCTGAAACGCTTCAGCATAGTTAATGCTCTCTCTCTCTCTCTCTCTCTCTCTATATATATATATATATATATATAATATATATATATATACATACATATATATATGTATACATATATATATATATATATATGGATAGAAGCTGCATTTACCAAAGTTTTCCTTGTTATTAGCCAAAATTTATTCTCCTTTAAGTTACATCACAGCTTTTTTTTTTTCAATTGAAAAGAAAATATGCTCAAGAGAATCAACATATTTTTAAGTCTTTTCTTCTCAGTCTTTTCATCTTTTTTAGCTTAATTTTTAAATGAGTCAAAAGTTAGGAGAGTTGAAAATGTTCAACAAGACAACAAAAGCAACAACTGTTGATTATTTTTGTCCTAGTCTTAGAAAAAAGAAACAACAGTGGCTGGTGGAATAATAGCTGTGCCTAAAAGCTGTCTTTGGGAGATCAATGACGAGAACAGGCCAGCCTCACTTTGGAGTTTGCATATAACAGACAATTCAGTCAGCCACCCACATATGGATAGGGAGATATTTTCCCTCTTTACAAATGAGATAAATTAAAGTTTGATCTACACAAATAGAACTACTCTCCTAGAGCTCACAAAAAAACACACCAAAAAACAATCATCACAGTTAAACTTCTCTAATCAAACCAGTCTTTGTATATTTTGGAATTTTTCTTTTAAATTAAAACTCCAAAATTAGCTATTATAAAAAAGCTAAAATTAAATACATAATCAATAAATATTTTGAATAGTAAACATATGGAGAACTCTGTACCAGGCAATGGAGAGTCAAATTGATATGATAGCAATCACTTTCTTCATGTTAGAGCAGTAGATAATTTATTGTAGATGAGGGGCAAAAATAAAAAGGATAGAATTGGCCATGGAGGAAGTAGTCTGAAGGTGGGAAAAAATTAGGAAAATGATTCATAAATTATTACCTTCCACACGAGATACATTTTGTCTGTGTAAATGTGTGTCATTAGCAATAAGTATATGGCATCAACTCTATTATGTTTCTTACCACAAAATGTCAAACAATTGGAAATTCTTGAATTAAGACTAACTCAAGGCTTTTTCTTATCTACAGTGACATAGCATATGGAAATATAAAGCTTGGTAACAATCAAAAACTTGAAAAAAAGAGTAAATAAAGATAAGAGAAACCATGTAGAGGATTATTTAGTGTATTCTATTAGGTATGGTGAATAGGATCTCATATAAAAGTCTACTAAGTGGAATAAAAAGAGGAAATAAATATTAAGACATTTTAAAGAAAAGGCAACATAATTTGGTGGTGTATGGGACACTGAAGGCAGGAAGGAAGGAAGGAAGGAAGGAAGGAAGGAAGGAAGGAAGGAAGGAAGGGAGGGAGGGAGGGAGGGAGGGAGGGAGGGAGGGAGGGAGGAAGGAAGGAAGGAAGGGTGTTTTCCCAAAATTTCAACCTAGGTAACAGAAGGCTTAATAAGAAATGTGTGTGTGTGCGCGCGTGTGTGCATGAACGCAACTTTAAAAAATAGTTTATTGATTTTTGGAGAGAGAGGAAGGGATAGGGAGAGAGAGAGAGAGAGATGCATAGATGTGTGTGAAACACATATCAGCTGCCTCCTACACACCCCCTATTGGGGATTGAGTCAGAATCCCAGGCATATGCACTGGCCAGGAATCAAAGTGCAACCTTTTGGTGCACAGGAAATACCCAACCCATCAAGTCACACCAGTCAGGGTTTTTTGTTTTGCTTTTTTAATAGTTGATGTATAATTTTTATAAATGACTGGCTAATCTACTCTTACTCTAAAGGTCTCTAGAATAATAATACCATATCTCTATAGTTATCTCCACTAAGGATTTATCATTGCTTCTGTGTAGTGGTGATGTATTTACTTTAAAATATTAAGAAGTTAGAAGTATATAACACCTTTTAAAATTTTAGGTTTAATGTTTTCATATAAACATGGCAAAATAGACAAATTACTACCGAATTGTTGTGAAGTTTGAGCACTGTCACATCTCCTGTATAGAGTATATTATTTGAAAATTGCATACTACATATAAAAGCAGAGGATTGAGATCACAGATTTAGGGCTGAGTAGATTAAAACACTGTAGCAAGATTCTCAGTGGTTTCTCAACCAATTCCTTGAAGATCCTGGATATGTAGGCACAGCCACATTACTATTGACACATCAATTTTATTTGAATAAATCATGGACACATTAAGCCTTCATTAATTTCACAAGAGACTAATTCTCATCACATTTTCGGAAAATGCAACATTTGCAAAAATACTGTGGATGCTCAGGGCAAGGTGATAAACCTCATACTTTAATGAATGAGATGGTTTGAGACTCTTATTCTTATTCAAAATGTACTAAAATAGCTTATTAAGTCAGGTTAAAGACCCAGAAACTATTTTCTTATTTATTTAGTTCACTTAACACAATCCCATTTAGTAGTCCCATATAGACAGATATGTTCCGGATACCGTTGTTGTAGTAACCTGGTTAATATTTAACAGGAAAGGAGTCAGGGGGAGACCCGATGATATGGGCAGGCCATTTGTTTCAGGAAGCTGCAGTTTAACTTTCTCCAGGCCTGTTCCCCAAAGGTTGATGCGGGAAGGGAATGGACAATGGATGCATGCCCAGTTAGGTCTGGATGACAAGAGAAGGTGCTTGCCTGGCAGTCATACCTGGGAACACGGCATTGGCCAGAATAAGCGTGGCCACTGCAATGGCGCAGAATCTGAGATACATAAACTCCTGAACAAAGGGAGTTATCTCCCTTGGCCCTTTTGCTATCTTGTCGCAGGGGGAGCACTCCCCTACATTTGCCCATATGGCCCATAGCCATGTGGAACGCATACATAATGGACTAATAGACTATGACTAGCCCAGTGCTACATTGGACCCAGCTCCACCATGAATCAGAAACTCTGGACATTGGTTTTGCTTTTATCTCTGCTGTAGACCCAGGTGCACCTTTTCCAGGACTGGTTTATGGGAAATGGGACTTTGGAAACAGAGGGATATAATTTCATGCAAATAAAATCACTCATTTTCTTAGAAAATTATTTTTCTCAAGATATCGTAAGTACCCTATTCCCACTAGCAATGGAGGGATTTCACCCATACAATTTTCTGATAACATGACCATCAATTAAGAATCAGAAAGAAGCCTAGCTGACGTAGTGCAGTGGTTGAGCATCAACCCATGAACCAGGAGGTCATGGCTCCATGCCTAGGTTGCCAGCTTGTAAGAAACATGCCTCTGATTTATCTTCATAGAAAAGAAACAGCATGTGGCCAACCTACTGAATTTCCCCAGAGCAAACAGAATGTGGGGGTGGGAGGAGAGGATGAGAGCTGTACACGTGGTTGATAGCATATGTCCTAGGAAGATTCCCCTAGAGACAAAGCGGGGTGGAGGCAGCTAGAGAAGGCCCCAGACTATTTTTTTAAATAACCCAACGGGAGACAGCAAGACCTAGGCAACCTACTAGGAAATAGGTGACCAAATAGCACTCAGCCAATGAGGAACTGGAGGAGGGTCAAAATAAATAGGCTAAGTCCCCTGCCCCACGTGTGATTCTGTACAATGGGCACCTGCTCTCGAGAGTTTTATTAAAAGTCTCATTTTTGCCCTGCTTCTGTTTCCTAGTCCATCATTTGAAATTTGGACAGGTGAGCCATTTCTCACAAGCTCGATCCTTGGTAAGGAGCATGCGGAAAGCTGCCAACCAATTATGCTCTCTCAGCACTAATGTTTCTATCTCTCTCTCTCCCTCCCCCTCTCCCTCTCCCTTCATTTCTCTGAGAATCAATAAAAACATTTAAAAAAATAAATAATCAGACTGAAGGAAAAATAATGTGAGACATACATCCTTTTAGAACTCTTACTCTTGCCACAGACTGAATATTCGTGTTAACTCAAAATTCACTTGTTGAAATCAAATACTCATTGTTATGGCATTGGAACATGGGGCTTTGGAGAGGTGATTAGGCCATGAATGTGAATAGTGCTCTTATGAAAGAGACTCCAGGGAATCAGAGCAAGAAGAGGGAATAGCTGTCTATAAATCAGGAAGTGAGCTCTCACCAACACCAAGTCCGCCAGCTTATTGATCTAGAAATTCTCAGCCTCCAGAGCTATGAGAAATACATGTCTGTTTGTTTACAAGTCACCTGGTCTATGGAATTCTGTTATAGAAGCCCCAACAGATTAAGACAGCAAGCATTAGCCAAATAGAGCCAATGTTAATGTTATGAATCTGCTATACTCTCAAGGCTTGCAAAATTTTGAACTTCTGATTGTTTTGACATTTCACTGATTTTAGAGCATTTAAAGATACAGTGATTATTACTATTTTTAAAAAATTAAAAGAAATAACATCAACTAGTAGTAAAAATGAGCCTCACTAATCCCATTATTTGTACTAAAGATTGGACTATATTACAAAGTTAAGAAAATCATCACAAAGAAACAACAAACTATTTTATTGCTATAAAATGAGAATCAGAAGCATTAGATGGGTCTTAAAACAGTACACATGGAGTATTCAAAATACTGATTGTCATCTTCAAATAAGATACTATGAGTACCTTGAGGAGAGTGGAATTAATGATCACGAAAGGTCCTACTTAATGTTGAAATTGGCACTTCATCAGTGGTTTAAAGCTATGCTGCCACGCGTTTGGATTAGATATTTTAATATAGTGCCTTCCAAGAATCTATATATGCATTTCAAGATTAAACCTTAAAATCAATAAAGGCAGTAAGATGGTTGTCAACTACTGACTAGATCATGTTATTAAAGTGATGGACATGCAGTTTTGTACAAAAATAAACACAATGTTCTATCCACAGGGCCGTATGAGGATGAGCAGCAGTTTCTTCACGGCAGCTCCCATAATCATTAGGAATCAACGGCAGATTAAACTGCACAAATCCTTGGGGCCAGGGGGAGGAAGGGAGGCGGCACAACAGTAAATGCAGAGTTTCAAATCGATTTTTCACCCTAAGCACAGTGAAGTTCTTTAGTATTGCTAATATAAAGGCAAAGGTAAAAGTCAGCAAAATGGAGATTTTATCTTCCTTTCACTTTAATTATAGGATTGCCTCAGGAAATCTAGTTTTCAGACTTGTTAAAAATGAAAGATTATATTCATATATTAGTGGAACTGCATTAAAAGTAAAGAAATTTAAAAATATGATTTAGTGTAAAAAAGTTCTACAGGTAAAGATATAGAATGTAAAGGTTTAATATAAAGAAAAATCCACCAGATTTTTTTCCTTTTTCTTATATTTTAGCTAAAATAAAAACTGTTTACCTCAGGCGTCCTTTTCAAAATGAATGTTCAAATTCACAAAGATGGTTTCTTAAAAGTATACTCATGTACACAAAGACAAAAAGAAAGCAATTTTCAAACAAAAGCAATTTTTCAAATGCAGTGCTCACACTAGCACAGCCAGATGAATTCTATTCCCACTTGACCTTCAATTTTATTTTTCATCTTATCTTTCTGATGAAAATTAGTGGGACACAGGTTGTTTGGTCATCCTGGCCAAAAGCGAATCCAGTTGCAGGCATATTTTTCTGGAAAATATCACCTTTGAGTAGGTAACATTGAAGTAAACATCAATATCCTCCACTTTTCTGAAAATAAGTATTGCCTCGATAAGTTACATTTATCTTAGCACTGAAACACAATTAGCAGAAATTGTCTGGGCATTGGTTTGGTCTAAGAAAAGTTACCTATGAAGCTGGTCTGGCTTGACACATGTTCAGAGGGAGAAATGTAGAGTGGTAGGCAGAGGAGAGAGGGAGCTAGCACAAGAATTAGAGAAAACAGGAGAAAATGAACAGACAATTTAGCAAACATGTTCTGCTGGCAATTCCCAGAATTAACCACAAACCAATTGCACAGCAAGTGAAGTTAGTTATCTGCTCAACACCCTCAGCTTTCAGAGACTACTGCTGTAATCATGCCCTCCTCTGTTCAATCTAATTGAAAAGGAATGTCTGGTGACTTTTCACTTTAGAAAACAAGACTTCAATTAAAGCCAGCCACACTGCAAGTTAAAAGTGAAAATCCAAGCTGTGCTACTTTTAAGCTTCAATGCATACAGATATCTGATGAGGTAAAATAAATAAATAAATAAATAAATAAATAAATAAATAAATAAATATATTTTATGAAATATGGTGACACCATTAGATTATTTTCTCCAAAAGTAAATCAGGAATATACAAAAAATTAGTTAAAATGTCCATGCCCATGTGTCTGTACCTCATTCATTTAATAATATTTGAGAACCTATCATGTACCATCCTAAGATTCAAAAATTAAAAGGATATATCCTCTTCCTAGAAGAGCTTACAGTTTGGCAGAGGGAAGCAGATCCAGATAAATTAAATACATGTGGTAATTTCCATAACAGTTAAATAAAATTATGGTATATGAGACCACAGACAGGAAAAAGCACCCGTGCTTTTGGCAGATTGGAAAACATTCACCACAGAAGTGAACGTTTCAGGTGGATCTTAAAGGGAGAGCAGTTGTTGATCAAGCCAAGAGTTTAGGACTGGAGAGGAATGGCATTCTAAATGAAAGTACCAACTGAGCAAAGCATGGAGGAAAGAGCCTGTCTGTTTGAAGAATAAGAAATGGTTTTGTTTGGATGAGATTTCAGGTGGCATATATGTGACCGGAGAGGAAGCTGCCAAATTGAAAGGCCAGAATGTAAAGGGCTCTGTGTACAGAAAAGATGCTTAAGCAGAATAATGAATTGAGCAAACATGGTTTCCAGGATAAAAACTTGCGAATCACAGACATATTGTGGAACAGTCTGTATGCCATGAAGCAGCACAGGCCACTATTGTAATAGTCCATAATTCTAGTGCCTTGTCTGCCATGGAGTAAATACTGGATATTTGTTGAATTAATGAATTAATGAATAAACACAGAAGTATGAATATAGTGATATGCATTTGGACTAATGTACTTGCAGAGGAAACAGAAGTATAAACAAAAGAGATATAATATTCATGAACTCCATATGTCTAGGAAGATTGGCATTACATTAGACAAAAAGCTATGGTGGTTAAAGACAGAGAACACTTATAGAAACATTATATTAACCAATATTAAACAGAGCAAAATGCACTTAGTTCTCATTGTTATTTGCTTTTATTTTCTATACAAATTAATTTCAAACACACTGCTTTGAGTGGATATAGAAACCTAAAATCTGTTCATTTCTTTTGGGAGATGAGTCACAGCGTCATTTTTAAATGAATGTGACATATAAATTAAAATCTATTACTTCAGGTTTGGTTTTCCTTAGTCCCTAAATAAATATTCTTTTTACAATTAGTCATATTAAATCTCTAATATTAATTTCTAAGCTATAAGTAGATTGCAATTAATACTTAAATGAGCTGCAAATTTTATATTACTTAAGAGCAAATAGCTCTAGAAATATGATTATCCAAAATGCACATAGAGCCTAGTCAATCCCAGCAATTACCTTCAATTTTCTTGAGTTGTTTATGAAGATACAGCAACAGAGAGGGGGCAGAAGGAGGAAGCATTCAATTTCATATTATTAGTAATGCTATAGTAAGTTAGACATTAATGAAGTAACAGAAAAGCATGTCTAAAGCCCTTTTAATATGTCAAATACACAGACTTACAAAAAAGAATTCACACACAAAAGGCTATGCATGAAAGATGGGAGGTAGATTCTATGATTGGGAATTGTGTTGTGTGTATTCTAGAAGGTAAGGGTTTTGAAAGGATTTAGCTTTAAAACACTCAGTGTTCTTTTGAATGTCCTCAGCAGGATCAGAAATGGAGGATTCCATTTTCAAAGATAATTGTTTCAGATAACTGTCTCATGCCTTTTCAGGAAGAATCTGATAAACACCTAATTACTAACCAAATGATTTCAGAGCTACATCACTGGGCTGATGTGAAATGAAGCCTACCTAGAAAGACCAGGCCATTTAACACAGCAGGAGGGAAATACAGTTGAATTATAAATTAATTCATTTATCTGGCTAATAAAATCTTACCAACTGTCCTAGAGAAATAATTTATCATGTTATAAAAGAGCAGAAATTTCAACATATAACCAATTATAGCTACAAAAATAACTTTTCACCATAACCCATCTAAAACAACCTACTGAAAATAAAAATGGTTTCAGTTGGAATTTGAGGAAATTTATTTTCTTTGGGCAAGCTTTGTGCAACTATACTGATGCTATCTATTATGACAGAAAAGGAAAATCTTAATCATTTGGATGTTAGAATTTGGTTCAACTCCTTCAATAAAGATATTAGCCATAAATGCAAGACTATTCATTTTTAAATGTATGTATGTACACACTGTTGGACTCTCAACTAATTCTGAATAGAATTCCCTGAGATTCCTGGCCTTTATTTCCTATTTCATGTTGTCATGTGTGTACTGTATGACCTAAAATAAAGGCCCAATATTATGTGCTATCTTGACATCGGGTGAAGTTGGGATAGCCTTAAGTGGCACCAAGTTTCCCTTGCCACTCCTCTCCTGTGGATAAGGTCCTCTGTGCAAATAACCTTCCTTATCAAAGGGATCAGGTAAAGTTCTTGCTTAGCTCTGAGTATCAGGTTTCATTTCCTAGCCTGACCATGGAATTATTCAAACCCGGGAATCACACACTCCGAGGGAACCAGGACCCCTCTACCTCTTGATACCACAAAGCCCTCCTCCCACTTGCTCTGGTCCTTCACCCTGTTTCAGAGTGCAACCACCAGGTGACCCTGCATTGCATGTGGTGTCCCCTTCCCTGAGGCTGCGAGTAGGTGTCTGCCCAGTGTTGGTTATCCTCTGTTCAGCCATCACCATGACACTACGGTAAGATCCCTCCCTCACCAACAGGGGGAATATGAGGTGACTAAAACGTGATAGGGCCACTCAAATTCGTCTAAAGCACAGTCCTTCCCTTTCTCTAAATAAATATGCCATTTGAATGGTATAGATCCAGGTGACTGCCACATTGTGGTCATCTGAAGCGGCAGATAAAATGATCAGAGGCTCTCAGTAAAACGCTTTCATAAGTCAATGGTTATACTGACATGCATTGAACACTTCCCTCAGTACCCTCAGATAATTCCTATTGGCCCAGTGCAGCGATTTTCAACCTTTTTCATCTCATGGCACACATAAACTATTACTAAAATTCTGCAACATACCAGAAAATAGTTATAATTTTGATTAGTTTAAAATTAAAAAAATAATAGTAATTACCTACTCTTTTTGCTTCAAAGTAACTTTTTTAAAGATGTGTTTGTTTTGATTTTAGAGAGAGAGAAACATTGATCAGCTGCCTCCTGCATGCTCCCAACTGGGGAGGCAGCCCAAAATCCTGGCATGTTCCTTGGCCAGGAATCAAACCAGAGACCTTTTGATGCATGGAACAATGTTCAACCAACTGAGCCATGCCAGCCAGTGATTTTTTAAAAAAATCAACTGCCTATACTTGCATATAAAGATTTCTGGTACCAATAATTAACCAATCAGATGCAATCTTATTATGGATGTGACCAATAAGATGCAACTCTCTTATATAATCTACATATTTGTAGTTCAAGACAGTGCTTCACACCAGACAGCTCCTGTTGTATTGACTGTTGTCAATAATCTAAGGGAAAAGAGGTCAGTTCCCCTGTCTGAATAGTAAGTACTGAATGTTTGAAAATTCTTGTGACACACCGGTTGAAAATCACTGCCCTCGGGGTAACTGGTGTAAAATGGTAGAGAATAAAGTAAAAAGGAACATATCAGCACACAAAACCAATACATTTTATTACAAAATAATAACCAGTAAAGAGATTCACCACTGAACAGTTAAAGATCACTTCATTTCAGCAAGTTTTCTCATTTAGAAGTTGATCTTTAAATAATCATTTTCATCTAAAAGATAAGAAGATGACTATATGGCAGAAACAATTTTCTTTTCTTTTCATGGCTTTTACATTTTGCACGTTCTGCATTTGCCATGATTTCAAATTTTTTGTCTTCACGTTACCCTTATTTGAGGCCAGTTTGAGATCAGAAGCAAAAAGCTTGATCAGGGTAGAGGAAAAAAGTAAATAAAAAACAACTATTGGAATTAGAAGGAAATTATCTACTATATGTTTTTCTGTTAAAATTGGGAAATTATGATTATTTTTAAAAATTGTTTAATGTTGTCACATATATACACTAAATTCAAGTACTTAAAGGTTATTTGGCTTTTAAAAAGTAGTGAAATATTATAAGGCAATCAAAAGTAAAAGTAAATTTTAGCAATTATAAAATCATAAAAATAATCTATACTTGGTTACTATTTTATTTTAGTCACTGTGAAGTCTAAGAAATGATTTATGATTCATGGAAAAAAATATAATTTTGTTGCAAATAAAATACACATTTAAATAGAATTTACAAAATTAAATTTTGAATTTATGATCCTTTCTTGATAATTATTTCAAAGATTAAAATTTATGCTGTGAGTGATTCCCCCATTCCACAGTACTAGATAGTAATCATAACTTTCTATGTACTTTGTCTTTTGCAAGGTAAAATAACACCCAAAAAGTCATTACTTAGCCAACTTATTTTATGGTCTTTTTCTAGAAAATTCCATCCTAATACAAATAGCTATTTTTCTTGTTTTGTTCAAGCCAATTTTATCTCTGTTTTGTATTTTTTCTTCTCAAGTCAATTATTTTCACCAGAATTCAATGTGATTTACTATCTCACAACTTCAAACATGAATCAAAAGAAAAACAATAATTAGAAGTATGTGTTGCTTGACTCCTTTCTTATCTCATAAAGTTATGGTTTTATCCAGTCATGGCTCTAAGTTCCTTTAGAAAAGTTGCCTATTCACTTCTTGTATTGTATTAACTTTACTTTGCTTTTCTTATCACTCCATATGACTTCTGCTCCCATCACGTCACTGAAATTTTTCTTATTAGAGTAACCGATGGCCTCCTAATGCTAAAGAAGAGCTGTCAGAAATATTCAACAATTTACTGCCTGTTCTCTTGGAAACTCTCTCTTGGTATTTGTTTTGGCAAACAGTCTTTGTTTTTCTCCTATCTTCTGGGCCTTGCTTTTAGGGGACTTTTTTTTTTTTATCCTTTTCCTTCTTTCTCTTCTTACTCTTAAATAATTAAGCCTCTAATGAGACAGCTCTGGACGCTTTTCTTTTTCTAAGCCCTTCTTCTAGAAAAATCCATCCATTAAATACTTTCTATGTATTGGTTTTTTTCTCCAGCTTAGCACTCTATCAAGATATCCAGGTCCATGTACCCAAAAATCATTTGACATATTCACTTGCCTGTCTCAGAGATACCTCAAATTTAACATGTTCAAAATGGAATGCTTGATTAAATCCTTTCCTGCCTCTACCTCTAGCCTATATATGTATATTTCTTCTCCAGTCTTCCCCAGTTCATTTATCCAGGTACTCGTGCTATATTCCTAGAAACCATCTTACCCTGCCTTACTCTTTGTATCTCAATCAACACTATGTCTATAGATTTAACCCAGGTATTCATAGAAACTTGAGTTTTATCATCCTCCCTTTCTATCTAATATCAAAATCATCACTAAGTCCAATGATTCTATCTTTAAATTATTTATCAAAATTTTCCAATTTTCCTTCATCTTCAATATACCTACTGTTAGCAAAAAAAAAAAAAAAAAAAAAAAAAAAAAAAATCACCATCCTCTCTTGTCTGGATATGACAATTGCCTCCTAATGATTTCTCTATTTTTATCTTAGCTTCCGTCTATTTTTCAAAAACAAGAATTTTTTAAATGTTTTTAGTAAAACATATTTGATGTAATATGTATAAAGTACAGTGATCTTAAGTATAGAGATCAATAAACTTTGACATATGTATATGTCCATTTAGTCATAACCTCAATCAAAATATAAAGTATATCCTGCATTCAGAAGTTTTCTTCCATTCTCACTTCCCCCATCTGAGGCAACTACTCTTTTGACTTCTCTTATAATCAGTTTTGCCTTTTCTTAAACTTCATGTAAATTAAATTATATTTACTGCCCAAGGATTTATGTCTCATACAATGTTTGTGGGATTCATTCAGGATGTTTTCAGTAGTGGTAGTTTGGTGTATTTTTATTACTACTTTATATCCCACTAAATGAATATACCAAAATGTATTTTATCCATTTTCTCATTGATGGGGATTTGGTTGTTTTTCAAGCTATTGATTGCTATGAATAAAATTAATGTGGCTATTCTTAGGACTTTTAGATTAGCTGTTTTGCAGCCTCATCTCCATAAAAATATATGTCTTCTAAATTTAGGAAAATCTCCATAAAAGCTTGGTTTCCATAGGCCAATTCCTCTCCCAAAAGATTTCACAGTGGCCTTTAAATGCTCAGCATCAGCTCTAAACTTAGAGGCCCAGTCAGAGGTCTCCATAATTGAACTGTGTTGTATGTATCCATGTTCATTTGCCACTAGTCTTCCATATGGACCCTTTGCCCATCAGACCAGATTTTTTATTTTTTCTTCAGTCACTTCTTTTTACCTTTATCATTTTTTAAATTTTTATTAAATTTATTGAGGTGACATTGGTTAATAAAATTATATAGGTTTCAAGTGTTCCATTCTATAACACATCTGTATGTTGCTTTGTGTGTTTATAGCCCAAAGTCAAATTTCCTTTCATCACCATATATTTGACCCCATTTACCCTTTCCTGCATTCCCCATATTCCCCTTTCTTTTCTCTGACTGTTTCTTCTCTTAGGGATAACCGGGTATCCTTTCTTTACCTATTCAAATTATTCTATCTTTTGACTCCATCCTAGCACTCATGCTATATTCCTGAGAAGCATCTAACTCAAGTCCCATTGGTGTCTTCCTCAAGTCACATTTACTTTGAGAAATTTCCTCTGACCCAGCCTGGGCAAAAGTCTAATTTGGCATTAAATGCTCAGCTTTTTCTGTTTTCCATTTAATAATTAATCAACCAGTAAAACCATATATATAATAAGATCAAATCATATAAGTACATTTTTAAAAATTGAAAACTCTCCCAATCAAGTCTGCCATTTCATAATACTTTGATAAGCATCTTAATTTTGAGCTTATATGTCACTGTAGTTTTGAATAGTAATGAAAGTGCCATCAAATAATGGTATCATCTGTGGTTCAGCATGCATTCTTCATTTTCTTAGGGGATAGGAAGCAAAACCTTTTAGTGTCAGTTCTCAATCTTATGCTGAGAGGCTGAGATAAAGGACCATATGGCCATTGTGTCTAACAGACAAATGATATATGAACAGAAGATTGCAGAGTTACAAGGACAACTTGCAGAGAACCATGGATACAGATCATAGCAATAATGTTAAGTGCTATTCAGTCAGAGGTTGCCAAAAATCAGGTGCTTATTGAAGAAGTACAGAGATTAAACCAAAGAAATTTTATGCATATATGCATAACCCATGAACACAGATAATAGTGGGGTGAAGACCTGGGGAGGGGACAGGAGTGGGAAGGAGAGGGTCAATAGGGGAAAAAGGGGACATCTGTAATACGTTCAATAATAAAAATAAATTAAAAAAAATAAGTACATAAATTTAAAAGATATAGTATTAAAAACATCAGGAGGAAGTATAATTAACTGTTTTCATTGTGGATTGTTAAAAACTTGAGCAGAACACCAGCAGGTAATACCACTAGTAGAAAAGGTGAAAGGAAAACAGACTGTAAAGAAGCACAGGAAAACAAATGAAAAGGGTGCTTTGGGATATGTACACATTTCTATTTCTGCCATTATTTTTATGGAAACCATTAAGTATAAAGAACTTGAAGAAACATCCCAATTGACTTAATGCATGCTTGGCAATAGTACCAGTCTGTCTTGTCATTAACGCATGGATTCATAACCTTTTTTCCCCTACCTGCGTCATGTGCATGTAGTGTATATTAAATAAACTTATGTAAAGAAATAGAAGAAATAAAGTCATATCAAAGAAAGGAGCAACAAGCCCACTGAGCAGTGTGACAGAAAGTGTGGACACTGTGATACCGGTCAGAGCTGGACTGACCAGCATGTGCTGCTGAGAGACAATCTGTCTCTGTGGCCGCTTTTCCTCTCAGTGGAACTGTGAAAGCAACAGACATGGCCCTTCACCTGTAACTTTTGTGTGTGAGATACCAACACTCACTCAGGAACATCACTGCCTCACACTCAACAACTATTTCAAAGGTTCATTTTTCAACCTGGAGACTTCTATATATTCTTAAGGATCGATAACTATTATCAGAGTATTTTCTAAAATCCTAAACAAACTTAAAAATGTGGGCCCCCTCTGGATAGCCTTTACCCTTAACTTAAGCCTCAGTCCTTTCCAAGGCTTCAGCTCCCTCACGTATTCTCATTTATGAAATAGTCCCTTTTGAGTAATGAATGTCTTTTTCTTTTTTTTTTTTTTTTTTTTTTTTGCATAGATTGGTCATGAATACCCCTCTCTTGTCAGTCTTCTCACAATCTCTGAAATCCACCTGGTCTGCATTAATGGACTCCTTAACCTGTGATGCTATCATACTGCAGCTGATATGTCAGCTCTATGACCCCCTGCACAGCCTTCTTTACCTCCTACCCACCAGGGACATATTACTAGACCAGTGGTCACCTTTGATATTATGGCTGCCAGATGTCTATCTTTTGGACCACTTAGGGCTCCTATCTTTATCCATATCAGTATTATTATGTATTTTAACATATAAACATTTAAGAAATTATTATTGATGAAGCATAAAAATACAATGTGTTTCTAATATATATTAAATTTTGAAATAAGATATTGCTTTACTAGTGCACTTTATTGCATGATCATCAATAAAAGATGCATCAAGAATTTTCATATAAAATTCTCCACTATTTCCACTATTAGTGCTGAAAATCCTAGGATTGTTACTATGATTCCAGATAGTAATTTCCTTAACATATAACTTAGAATATTGCATAATTAAGTGTTTTATTACTTTTCTATTTTTCAATAATTTTCATTACAAAGTAAACAGCAACCTAAAAGTGACCTTGCCTTCAGGAACACTGAAAACTGGTATGATTTTACAATATGAAAACAAATATTTGCTTTTACATTCTTAAGGTTAACAGATTTTAAATTTCTCAACAGAAGTTTTACTATATTTATGAGTAAACTATAGAAAAATATATATTCATAATACTATTATTAAGTATTACAGTGATCAGAAAAATCCACATTTGACAAATATATTGTTCGCATAGGTTTTTAAGTTACCCATTGAATATCAATATTTTCTTCATAAGATGGACTGGTAAATTTAAGTTAAAAATATCAGAGGAAGAATAAAATATATTTAAGGCTATAATAGTATATTTTAAAACATACTGGCCCTAAATGATTGTCTGCTGAATAACAACAACAACAAAAAAATTCAAGATATTGATTTTTATGTATTGTTTTATAAAATTATCTTCATGGAAATTTGATACATCTGTTTTCAAAGATAGTTTATTTTCGGAGGAGCAATGGGTTTCAACTGCATCCATTTATTATTTTCTCCTCATGCTTCTTGAGTTGTTTATTGGTGAAATGGAATTTAGATAAACATGGCAATTTAAAAAGCTGTAAAACTAGAAACTATTTTAACAGGTTTTAATTTCCAAAATAAATTCTTCCTCACTCAGGCTCTCTTTTCAAATGCATACTCACATGCACTGTATTCCCAGGAGAGGCGATGTCTAATTGAACATGATGGTTCACAGCCCTAAGACATGTTTGTCATATCCTGAATGGTGAATATTTACAGTCATTATAGACATGGTTGGGTAATAAATGTCTCAGCGGATTTAGAAGCAAACAGTATCTTGAAACTAAATCACATTTATGTTGCATGTATGCAGTGCTATATTGATCAATTAGTGTAATTTTACCAAATAGCTATATGAGTTGTATTCTTTGTAAAATTTTAAAATAAATATACATGTTGTCACATATAGACATTCCTCATTTGGAAACTTGCGTTATTTTTCTTGTTGAAATTATGATTAGTTTTACCATGTGGTCCACAAAAGCCTCTTTATAACTCAAAAGGTAGCTGTAATAGTTATGAGCCCTTTGTCCTTCTCTGATATTATGTTTATTTAAATTCCTGCACTGTTCATGGCACTGAAATTTTCTGGCCAAAACCACTTTAATTTTAAGCCTCTTTCAAGACCTGATCATTTTGAGTTCTGTACGGTATCTCTGATAAACCTAAAAAGACCTTGAAGCGAGGTGTGGAAGTGTTGCTATGAGTACAAGATAAGACATATTGCAGCAGTTAGTGACATGGGGAAGGAACAGTTCAGTTGGGCAAGAAAGTATTGGCACAGGCTGTTTATGTCTACAGGTTATATTGAATAGCAATTCTTAAAATGATCTTTAACCCAAATAAACTTAATTGATTTTTTATCTCTTTAATTAATGAGATTCTTAATTAAATAAAATAACTTTACCTGATGTTTGACATCATATAAATAGAACCATGGTCAAATTAAATTGAACAAAGAAGCAATATTTTAATGATCCCATTTCTCTATATGTTTCATTTCATTTGTTCCCTAGTTGTACTGTGGCAGACTTTACCATTTTTTAAAAAAAGATCAATGTCACCATTATTATCATCAAATAGAATTATTTTGCCACTAGCGGTGGTTGGTTTATTATAGTATCTTGAGCACATGAGAGGCTGGTCAACACTTTCTAGATACAAAAGTCCCAGAGAAAGAGTTTCTGGGCCTTTCTTTGGTCAGGTAAACATCTTCTAAGTTAATGTTTAACCCAATGTTGCCAAAGTGTGATGACTGTGAGAACCTCATACTTCCCATAGGGATAGAAAACTCAAGGACACAATTTCTAAAGAAAGAGACAGTGGGTGTAGAGGGACTGAGTTGAGCAGATAAAACTGTTTTTACTTTTATTTCTGGCAGTTTATTTTTTTAATCTATTCTAACTATATTTACTTCTTTATTTCTGATCTCAGGGATGCAACAAACTATTTTCAAGATTGACTAACATGTAGGCATAATTTAAAAGAAAAATTCCCTGGTTCTTAAGGGTTAACATAACATATATTTATTATCTTGCCATTTAAATATGTACAAAAATATAAAAAACTCATCATAATTATAGGTCATAAAACACAATTAAAATGAAACACAAATGCTAGAAATTGATAATGTTGATTCTGATGATGATAAAGCAATGTTTTTCAGTTCTCATGGATATAATACCATATCTATTGTGATGGTGATTCTCTTATAAGTATTATCTTTTATGAACACTGCAGAACTCACTGCTACAGTGTACTGCATTTTTACTTGGCCTTCACTTCATTCATAATTTCTACATCAAATCTTCCTCTATTTATTTCACATTACTGTTTAAGTATGAAAGTGGAATTATTAGTCACTAAGAGGTTCAAAAATTAAAAACAAGGCAGTCAATTGATAGTAAACACTTTTTCATATTATGCAGAATATGGACATATACTTTTCTTTTTTTGACATATACTTTTAGATAATAGACAAATTCACACTGTTAAGAAACAACTGTAAATATACAATACATAACATGGATAGCATGTGCTTATTTTGAGAGACACTGGAATAAAATATAGACAGAACAAATGAGAAGTGGAAATAGACTGAAAGAAAAGCAAGTACACTACCTGATTTAAAGAGTAATTTTAGCTTTAAACTATATTTGAAAATGTTAACACATGTGTTGCCTGCTAACATTACCAAAGTCTAATTTGAATTCATAATGCACAGTACTTGTTTTGGATTAATATTAGGCTACTGAAAGGAGAACCTCTCTTTTCTAGAAGATAATTTGTTTTAAAGATGACTAAGTCATCTCATATTTCCCTATACTTAACTATACACATTTTGTTTATTTCATAAAGCACATAAATAGCTATTGACAAATATTTTATAGTATTCAGGTATAGTAAAATATAAAATATATTTTCTTCTAGTATTTTCATTTTATTCTTGCTTAGTAAAGTTCATTATTTTTATTATATTAGAATTAAATTTGATCATGTGAAACCTTCGCACAACCACATCAAAATTACAACTAAAATACAGAAGAAGCATCATCCAAACTGTGGGAAAGCTGGCTGAATGGAAGTCCTAAAATTAGAGAAGTAAAGAAGAAAGCACATTGGGACTGGAAGGAGATGCAGAGGTGCAGAATGGGCTGGGTTGGCACCCATGTAGGCCTTTTTTTTTTATCACAGGGAGATTGTGTCTGAGGAAGCCACCCAGAGGAGCAAGGGGTCTCAGCCCCACACTAGACCCCCAGCCAAGGGTCCCAGACCTGGGAAAAGAAGTCTCTACAGGCAGTAGGAACTACGGGCCGTAAAAACCAGTGTGGATTGAAGCTCAGTGACACAGAGGCTGCTGGAGTACCAACCGTTCCTCTTAAAATGCTGGCACCATGTACTGAACTTATAAGGTCCTGCTTCCTCTGAGCTCCAGCACAAGGGCAAGGCTCTGAGGAATACGGACACATATGCGGGGGAACTGGATTGTCTGGCATCAGGGTAGGAACTCAGGGGTGGCTTTCTCCCTGATGGAGGTTCTCTCAGGGGTCATTTCTCCTATGCTGAGACCTCCCTGGTGGCAAGGCTAACTGGCAGCCATTTCTGTTTGCTCCCCGCTGGTGATTCCCTAAGACCCTGCCTCATCCAATTTACAACCCCACGCAAGCTGTGTGCAATGGCTTTTGCATATGAATGGACTGTCCTTGCTCAGGCTAAACTCTCAAAAAAGCTGCAGCTGGGTCAGAGAACCCCAAACCTATCAATAAAAGGCCCAGACACAACACTAGCACCAGCCTGCCTTGCTTCATAGCTGGGCCTCATCTGGGCACTTCCAAACCCAATACAAAGAGGAGGAATCTGGAGAACTCTCTTTAGTTCCTTCTGGGTGGCCCCAGGCAGTGGCTGACTTTGCACCTACCTGGAGACCCAAGAGCCAGTGTATCCCGTGTTCAGTTTCAGACAATACCAGATTACAACTCTACACCTCCATAAGTGACACACTCAAGGGGCAGACTCAGTGAGCACCAAAGCCCAACAGAACCAAGTCCTGCTCCATAGGGGTGTCTCCTGCACAGCAGCTTTCCCACTATAGTCACAGTTGGTCTTCACAGCCAATTGGTTTGCAGGTCAATTCCTCCCAGTGACACCAACAGCAATCAAGTCTCAACTATAACAAGACTGTGTTCACAGCCCACAAAGGGTTGCACCAGCTCAGGTGACTAGGGAGGCTAAGCCACTGGGCCCTATAGGAGACCTATTACACAAGGCCACTCTACAAACTCAAGAAGACATAGCAGCTCTACCCAATTCATAGAAACAAACAAATGGTAGCAGCCAAAATGCGGAGACAAAGAAATATGTCAAAAATGAATGAAAAGGAAAAAAGAAAATTACTGGATATAAAGTTCAAAACCATGGTTATAAGGCTATTCAAGAATCTTCTAGAAACCTCCAAAAACAATTGAAAAATACCAGTCAGAAATTAAGCATACACTGTCTGAAATAAAGAATAATATACAGGGATTCAACAGTAGAGTAAAGGATTCTGAGAATCAAACCAACAATTTAAAATATGAGGAAATAAAAAATGCCCAACCAGAAGAGCAAAAAGAAAAAAGAATCCAAAAAAATGAAGATAGTGTAAGGAGCCTCTGGGACAACTTCAAGCATACCAATATTTGTAGTATGGGGTTGCAATAAGAAGAAAGAGAGCAAGATATTGAAAATCTATTTGAAGAAATAATGACAGAAAACTTCCCCTAACTGGTGAAAGAAATAGACTTGCAAGTCCAGGAAGTACAGAGCATCCCAAACATAGGAACCCAAAGAGGACCACACCAAGACACATCATAATTAAAATGCCAAGGACTAATGACAAAGAGAGAATCTTAAAAGCATCAAGAGAAAATCAGTTCATTACTTACAAGAGGATGCCCATATGACTGTCAGCTGATTTCTCAACAGAAACTATGCAGGCCAGCAGGGAGTGGCAAGAAGTATTCAAAGTGATGAGTAGCAAGGACCTACAATCAAGATTACTCTACTCAGCAAAGCTATAATTTAGAATTGAAGGTCAGATAAAGAGCTTCACAGACAAGAAAAAGCTAAAAATCTAATGAACAGAATAAATTGGTGAATGAAATAGAACCACAGGCATGGAAATGGAACAGATTGACGATTCTCAAAGGGATGGGGGGTGAGGGCGTGGGAAGAGATTAAACAAAGACCTTATATGCATACTAGAGGCCCAGTGCATGAATTCGTGCACTGGTGGGGTCCAACCGCCTGCCCCAATGGGGGCTGATCAGGACCAGGCCGGCGGGGCTGGGGGGGGGGGGGGCGGGTAGAGGCTATGGGAGGTTGGCCACTGGCCCTGCCCCAGATTGGGGTAGGGGGAGGAGAGAGGATCTGGCCAGCCAGGGGGAGGGGCTGCAGACAGGGCCGGCCAGTCCCACCCCCGATTGCAGGGGGGGTGATTGGGGGCCTAGCTGGCCAGGGGGAGGGGCCATGGGAGGTTGGGGGTGCCAACTAGGGCCCCAATCGGGCCGGTTGGCCACCACAGTGTGCATCATAGGGACTGGTCATTCCAGTCAATCCATCATTCCAGTTGCTTGACTTCTATATATACTGGTATAGATAGATATGCATTACCTATGGATACTAATAATAGGGTGGCAAAGGCCTGTGCTGGGCAGGAACCAGGTGGAGAGGGGCAATGGGGGGAAAAAAGGGGGACATCTGTAATAATCTCAACAATAAAGATTAAAATAAATGAATAAATAAATAGTTAAAAATTAATACAAATAAAAAGGGGACATTCCAGGTATAAATTCCCCAGTAAAAATAAAAGAAAACTAAACTAAAAAAGAAACAAACAAAAACACAAAAAAAGAAACCAAACAAAAACCCAATTAAAAGAATGAAAACATTTTGCATGAACACATACTGAAAAAGATATCCAGATGGCAAAAAAGGTGATTTTTTAAAAAAAATATTTCAACACTATGAGTTACAAGACAAATATAGATTAATGCAATGATACACTACTACATACACTAGAATTTGAAATTTAGCGGCACAAAATGCATATATGTATCATAAAAAAATAGTCTTTTTTTCTATGCATACATATTTATTCTAATTTCACAATTACTGGAATAGAAGCCTAACTTAATGGAGTTAAGTACCTGGAGTGACATCTAGTGCAAACACTCTTCAGCCATAATTCTGACCCAGAAACCCATCCTTAATGGAGTTAAGGGCTCAGAATTTTGTTACTCTGGAATAAACCTTTTATGCTCATATTTAAATAGTACTTTTAAAAAGGGAAAGGAAAAACAATCTGTGATATCCAGTAGTCAATTGTCAGTCATTATTAACATACTAGAGGCCCTGTGCATGAAATTCGTGCATGGGAGGGGGGGTCCCTCAGCCCACCTGCACCCTCTCCAATCTGGGACCCCCCTCGGGATCAGTCCTAAACCAGCAGTCAAACATCCCTCTCAATCCAGGACCGCTGGCTCCTAACCACTCGCCTGCCTGCTGGCCTAATCGCCCCCAACTGCCCTCCCCTGCCGGCCTGATCACCCCCTAACTGCTTGCTCCTCCAGGCCAGCTTGATCTCTCCCCTAACTGCTTGCTCCCCTGCTGGCCTGATCACACCTAACTGCTTGCTCCCCTGCTGGCCTGATCACCCCTAACTTCTTGCTCCCCTGCAGGCCTGATCGCCCCTAACTGCCTCTGCCTCGCCCCCGCCACCGTGGCTTTGTCCCAAAGGAAGTTGGACATCCAGAAGATGTCTGGCAGACCCGGTCTAATTAGCATATTACCCTTTTGTTAGTATAGATTTCTAATTGAAATCAAATATTTTCTTTTTGGTAAAAGCTCCATTTTCAGCCACAATGTTCATTGTGTGATTCAGACATATAGGACATGGTTGAAAATCCTGAAGAACAAAGTCCAGTGGACTCAGGAGCTTCCTTTTGTGAACTCATACATAAAGAGAGCCAACTGTATGGGATAAAGAGAACCAACTGTGTGGGATATTCTCTGTGAGAATTATTTTTCTTCTAACATTTTTCAGTGTGTCTAGTCACTAACAGAAAGCAGTGAGTCTGAATAGAGGTCTGAGATATTACTGAGCTCTGTCTCAGACCCAAGGAACTTAGAGCAGAAGTCTGCTGCTAATGATTATAAACACTCTATGATTATTCCAGCTGATTGCTTTCTTCAAATTTCTTTCCCTCTTTGGCATGAAACCCAGGTAGCCCTGACATACAAAGGTTCAGGGCATGCACACAAGAATGACATGAAAAGTGGCAATGGTGTCCAGTAAGGGAGTTTGGTTCCCATGGTCAAGGTTCTGTCCAGCAGCAACAGGGAGCAAAGCCCAAGAATAGGAAAAATAGCACAAGGGCCAGGCAGGTGTCTGAATTTGTTGAGTAGATGAGACACCCCCTGGACTCCAAATATTTCTGGGACTCTTCATGTGGATGAAGTTCTACATCAGATGGCAGTGACAGAGAAACAAATATAAGTTCTAGTTCTTAATTCTACCAACACTTAATACTCTTCATTCACCCCCAAAATATACCTCTTCTTTGAGAACCAAATATTTTTTTTAATAATCTGTAGAAGAAAGTGTTGGAAGAGAATGAATAACTTCTTTTGACAGTCTTATTATTATTTACTAGAGGCCCGATGCACGAATTCGTGCACGAGTGGGATCTGGGGTGGGGCCGGCTTGAGGGAGGGGCCACGGGTGGTTGGCTGGCCAGCCCTGCCCCCTGGTCAAACTCCTGGTTGAACTCCTGGTCAAGGAGACAATTTGCAATGAGTTCTTTATTATATAGGATATCTGTACTTATTTTTTAGAAAATATGTTTGCTTATGTACATTTTCAATTTGGCCTAATATTTAAAACAAAAAGAAGCATGGGGTGATTTATATCTAATCCATTAAAATTCACCATCAGCCCTGGTCAGTTTGGCTCAGTGGATAGAGTGTCAGCCTGGGAACTTAAGGGTCCCTGGTTTGATTCCGGTCAAGGGCACATGCCCAGGTTGCGGGCTTGATCCCCGGTGGGGGGCATGCAGGAGGCAGCCAATCGATAATTCTCTCTCATCATTGATGTTTCTCTCTCTTTCCCTCTCCCTTCCTCTCTGAAATCAATTATATATATATAAATTCACCATCATAAATTATTTTAAAATTATAAACATTTAAAAACTATTAAAAAAATAAAATAAAATTATAAACATGTTGAAGAAAGGACAGAAGTCACTTAATTTCCTGTGCAATTACAATAGCTGTTGGACTGGAAAAAAATGTGTTCTTTTTGTGCCATCTTTATTTGTAATGCAGCTATAATTTAATCATGTTTTGCCAACTGATAGGAGAATGGTAACATCAAAATATAAATCATTTGTATGTAGCCTTCCAACACAGTTCCAAGAGAAAAAGATAGCAGTTAATGCTATATGGCACTTAATATGTATCAGGCACTCTCTCTAAATGGGTCACATATATGCATGTGTTTAATCCTCATGACACTAGTATAAAACAGATGGGCTCTTTGAGAATAAACCGAAGGGCCAGACTTCCTGGATAGTCTGTTTCAACTCTCTAGCTGCAGATGGTTGAGTGTGGACTTAAATACATGGCACATTTTCATATTGCTACATTTAACTGACTTATCTTTACAGCCCCTTTTTTATTAGTAACTTGTGGGTTGGCTTTTTGCTTGCACTCTGCATCTACATGCATAAAGCTTATACAGCAGCCTAAACAATGAGTTCAAATATTATGTCAATTACATAAATTTGATTTCTTATAGACTGTATATAATGGTATGCATGGAACTGGAATTTCCCTGCTCTCAAGAGCCCAGAGAGGTCTCATTAGTGCTAGTAAATATGGTGGTTGATATCTCCACTTCCTTATCAGAAAGTAGGTGAATTACAACATTATTTTTAGACAAGAGGCCCAGTGCATGAAATTCATGCATGGGAGGGGGTCCCCTCAGCCCAGCCTGCACCCTGTCCAATCTGGGACCTGGGGATCGGGCCTAAACCAACAGTCGGACATCCCTCTCACAATTCAGGACCGCTGGCTCCTAACTGCTTACCTGCCTGCCTGCCTGATCGCCCTTAACTGCCCCCCCTGCTGGCCTGGTCACCCCTTACTGCTCCACCTGCCAGCCTGATTGCCCCCAAATGCCCCCCCCGGTGGTCTGGTTGCCCCTAACTGCCTCCCGGCTGGCCTGGTCACCCCTTACTGCCCCCCATGCCAGCCTGGTTGCCCCCAACTGCACCCCTCTGCCAGCCTGGTTGCCCCTCACCACCCCCCTCTGCCGGCCTGGTCGCCCCTCACTGCCCCCATCCCTGCCGGCCTGGTCGCCCCTCACTGACCCCCTCTACCAGCCTTGTCCCCCTCACTGCCCCCCTTGCTAGCCTGGTCACCCCTCACTGCCCCCTTCTGCTGGCCTGGTCCTCCTCACTGCCCCCCACCACTGTCCTGGTCACTCCCAACTTCCCCCACTGCAGGCCTGGTTGCCCTGCACAGCCAGCTGTTCAGTCATTTGGTCATCCCTCAGTAACCCCCCCACTGGCCTGGTCGCCCCACACAGCCTGCTGCTCAGTAGTTTGGTCACCCCTCACTGACACCCCTGCTGGCCTGGTCGCCCCACACAGCCTGTTCAGTCGTCCATTCAGTTATGATGATCACTTAGGCTTTTATATATATAGACTGGAGGCCGGGTGCACAAAAATTTGTGCACTCGGGGGGAGGGGGGGTCTCTCAGCCGGCCTGCGCCCATTCACAGTCCAAGACCCCTTGGGAGATGTCCACCTGTTGACTTAGGCCCACTCCTCAGGGGATCAGGCCTAAGCTTGCAGTCAGACATCCCTCTGGCAGCCAGGGAGCCCTCGGGGGATGTCCTACTAAAGGCTTAGGCCCCCGAGGGATCAGGTCTAAACCGTTAGTTGGACATTCTTAGTGCTGCCACGGAGGTGGGAGAGGCTCCTGCCACCACCACTGCGCTCGCCAGCCATGAGCCAGCTTCTGGCTGAGTGGCACTCCCCATATGGAAGTGCACTGACCACCAGGGGGCAGCTCCTGCATTGAGCGTCTGCCCCCTGGTGGCCAGTGCACATCATAGCAACTGGTCATTCTGCCGTTCAGTCAATGTGCATATTAGCCTTTTATCCTATCTAATAAAAGAGAAACATGGTAATTAGCCATACGGCCGCTACCCTTCCCATTGGCTAATCACTGAGATATGCAAATTAACTGCCAACAAAGATGGCGGCCTGCAGCCAGGCAGCTAATGCGAACAGGGAGGCTTGCTTGCTCCAGTGATGGAGGAAGCCAGGTTCCCCGCCTGCCTTGCTGGCCTCTCAGCTGCTCTCTAAGAAACATTGTAACAAATATAGAAGCTAAACAAAACCCCAGAAACCTGTTTTCAATCAGCCAGGATCTCAGAGCTGGAGTTGCAACAAAGTTTCAAATACAGAAGGTAAACAAAGGCCAGAAACCTGCTTTCAGCAGCCGAGGCCTCAGAGCTCAAGCCTCAGAGCTAAAGCAGGCCCAGAATAAAAAAAAAAAGGAAAAAAGGACAGGTTGGGAGCTTCAGTCACCTGCCAGCCTGAAAACAGCCCTCAGCCCCTCACCCAATGGGGACCCCCACCCTGAAGGGGGTGTGACCAGATGCAAACAGCCATCATCCCCTCACCCAGGCTGGCCAGGCACCCCAGTAGGGACCCCCACCCTGATCCGGGACACCCTTCAGGGCAAACCAGCCGGCCCCCACCCATGCACCAGGCCTCTATCCTATATAGTAAAAGGGTAATATGCCTCCCAGCACCGGGATCAGCGTGACAGGGGGCAGCGCCCAAACCCCCTGATCGCCCTGCGGCTCTGTGTGTGACAGGGGGCGGGGCCACAACCTCCCTATCCGCCCTGCTCTGTTCATGACAAGGGAAGGCACCCCAACCCCCTGGTCAGCCCTGTTCTGTGCCTGATAAGGGGGAGCTCCCCAACCCCCTGATCAGCCCTGCTCTGTGCATGACAGGGGGGAGCTCCTCAACCCCCTGATCGGCCCTGCTCTGTGTGTGACAGGGTACGGAGCCCCAACCCCCCTGATGGGCCCTGCTCTGTGCGTGACAGGGGATGGCTCCTCAACCTCCCTATCGACCCTGCCCTGAGTGTGACAGCGGGCGGTGCCCCAACCCCCCAATCGGCCATACCCTGAGCGTGACTATGGGTGGCACCACAACCTCCTGATCTGCCCTGCTCAGTGCATGACAGGGAGCGGTGCCCCAACTCCCCAATAGGCCGTGCTCTGAGCCCTACCAGGGGCTGCACTTAGGGATTGGGCCTGCCTTCTGCCACCCGGGAGCAGGCCTAAGCCAGCAGGTCATTATCTCCCGAGACTGCGAGAGGGCACAGGCAGGGCTGAGGGACCCCCTCTCTCCCCCGAGTGCACAAATTTTTGTGCACCGGGCCTCTAGTTATTATTATATAGGATGTCCCTATTTCCCCCTTTTGCCCCCTCTACCCAGCTCTTGCCCCCCACTTCTCTCTCACCGTCACCATACTGTTGTCTGTTTCCATGGGTTGTGCATATATTTTCTTTGGCTAATCCCTTCTTTCAATTCACTTCTTTAAATTTTTATTTTCAGATAAGTGCTTATAACTGCACTATTATATATTTTCTATTATATCATTTAGAATTAAGATATTTTTTTAATCGAACCCTTGTAAATTTTAGCACAATTTAATAAATTATGCTAGAAACAATTAGGAGATTTTTCATGTAATGCAGATACATTTCAATTAATATTTTATTAATTTTTAATTTTTTAATATTTTAATTTGAAATCATCTCATACATGTAAAAAAAAAAAACTATAAAATACAACAGCAGCCGAAACTGGTTTGGCTCAGTGTATAGAGCGTCGGCCTGGGGACTGAAGGGTCCCAGGTTCGATTCCGGTCAAGGGCATGTACCTGGGTTGCGGGCACATCTCCAGTGGGAGATGTGCAGGAGGCAGCTGATCGATGTTTCTCTCTCATCGATGTTTCTAACTCTCTATCTCTCTCCTTTCCTCTCTGTAAAAAATCAATAAAATATATTTAAAAAATAAATAAATAAAATAAAATAAAATACAACAGCATATTATATGTACCCTTCACCCAATTTCTTAGGTGTTAATAATTTAAACATAAGGATTATACAACTAACAAAATTTGGAATATATTTTTCTTATAATCTCTTTAATGTTACTTAATCCATTTACTTTGTTTTTGTTAATCTTCACCCAAGGATATTTTTCCATTGAATTTTAGAGAGAGTGAAGGGAAAGGGATCGACACATTGATTGGTTGCCTCCTGCACATGCTCTGATAAGGACTGGGGATCAAGCCAGCAACTGAGGTACATGCCCTTGACTGGAATCGAACCTGGGACCCTTCAGTCCACGGGCTAATGCTCTATCCACTGAGCAAAACAGGCTTCAGCTTAGTTCATTTACTTTTAATCTATATGTGTCTTTATATTTAAAGTGGGTTTTGTTTTTGATTCACCCTCATAATCTGTCTTTTAATTGGTGCATTTATGCCACTGACTTTCAGAGTGCTTACTGATAGAGTTACTACCATATCAGGCAGCTTCTGGGGCTTCTGAGGCTGGCCTGCCCTGGATGACAGCATGCTGGTGGCTCGCACTGTTTCTCCCTGCCTGCAGTATGCAAATTAGTCACCATCTTTGTTGGCTGTTAATTTGCATATCATGCTGATTAGCCAATGGGAGGTGTAGTGAAGGTATGGTCAATTACCATGTTTGTCTATTATTAGATAGGATAGTAGGTATTTGAAATCATACATGGAGTAAGGATTATTCAACATCTTCCCTAAGTACTTAAAGCAAATATTCATTCTGAAAATTGGAGTATATCCTTTGTTTTTGAGTTTTGTTTCAACTCTGTGGGAATTATTTTTCTTCTAACATTTTGCAGGATTATAACTTTCATTGTGAATAAAGTTGCTAATTATAAGTGTGACACAGTCACACAAACAGGATGTCAAAGCATAAAGCAGAGAAGTGCAGAGAAAAGGAGTGAAAGTGTGTAAAGGAATATAGGAAGTAGACATGGAATTGGGATATTTTGGACTCTTCATTACTGCACCCATTCTTTTACTTAGACTTGTCTCTTCTAACTGTACTTCCCAGTAATTAAGGGAAATTAGCAGTAAATAAATGCCAGTTGAAATATATGCACAGATTTTATTTTGTTGTCATAGCCTTTTCTTTCACTTACTTTTGCCACTTGTATTATGTCTGTTATGCTAGTAATCCTTCCCTTCTTCGTTTAATTATTTATGGTGGTTTTAATCTTAACTAATTTAATATGGAGATTCTTTAGAGAAGATTACATACTTTATAAAATAAGTATCTAAGATAGGCTTTGGGGAAAATTGAAACAGAATTTCAGTACAAAATAACTTCCCCCCATTGTACCTTGGCTTCCTTTTGAACCCAGTGATATTGATAAATTTTTAACATTGAAAGTGTTTCTAGGGCTGCCTAGTTCATTCTTTCATAAAATACAAACAAGTTCCATCCATGAATTTATTCATAAGTGCATATGTACTGGAGAAACAACAACCTAAAAAGGAAGCAAATTCTCTTGAATTTATGTTGAATACGGAAAAACCATCTGTTTTTATGAATTTTAATAAGATACCTATTAGGTATTCTTCTCCAAATTCCTCAATAAAGTCACTTGCTACAGGTTTTCTTCACTGCTCTCCTTCTGGTACAATCACCCGGGTAGTCCGTGCCATCACATATCCTGTCTGAACACCTTTCTTCTGAAGATCCTCTGACAGTCTCTTACATTTTCCTGCCGCATCATGGGTGAGAAGTCCCTGGTTCAGACACTGACAGAACACTTTTATCCCTAGACTACACAAGCCCATTTTGAGAAGAATTGAAAACTCACTGGATAACACAGACAACAACAAATGTTTTGCTTCTGACACGAGTGTTGCAGGCAGGCACTATCGCTGGCTTCAGAGGAGGATTTGAGGTGATAGCAAAGATATTACTGAAATAACTTTTGCATGGCTAGGATTTACAAGGGTGACTGAAACATATTAACTAGATAATAAAAATCCAGACTGTGAAGACAGAATATTTTTTTAATTATACATCTAAATTACTTCTTTATAGATCTTAAATATTATTTTTCTGAAAAAATATGAAAACGTTCCAGAGCTCAAAAAACAAAAGCCAGCTTTATTAAACACAAAAATGGCTAACCCATTAGGGGACATGAGTTTATTGCTATTGAGATTAAAATGAAATAAAAATTAAAACTCAATTATGGTAAGTTTAGAGCTCAACAACCACAAATGGTTACAGATATTAGACAACCCTGTAAGTATTTTCATCATCATGGAATTTTCTAATCTGACAAACCTATAGAACAACAATTAATATGAAATGGAAATTTTCTAATTTTGTGCAGCCACCATGCAAATATATGCAGTTACTTATGATCAGATAGAAAAGTTCACAGGGAAAGTCAGTGATATTTAGTAACAGATTTATAGAGTGAAGAATACATTTTAAAATATTGCATACTGATAAAAAATGTTAGTAAGCTTTGGAGAAAGAATCACATATAATTTTGAAATATTTATATTCCAAACTTTTAAATTGTATTTCCCACTACTTCCAAAGATATTATACCTTCATTTTAGAAATAGCAAAAATAAAGCTTGAAGCTTAAAATGTGACCCTCCTTCACAAACTGCCAACCCCCAAGCACTTTTTAAAGGAGAAACTTCTTTTTATTGCATTTTATACTAAAAAAAGAAAGAAAGAAAACGAAAGCAATCTCTGGGGTCCCTTTCATCTTTAACATGCTATGTTATAAAGGGTTAAGAAATAGGATATGTTGAATACAGCACAAGCAATAGTGCATGGTGATTTAGCCTTATTTTCATTTGTAATTTAGAGCTAATGTACAATCACATTTGCAGGTACCTTTAGTTACGCTTTCTGTTTTACGTGGTATGAAGTCTTTATAAAGGGTACTGGACTGCAGTCACGTGGATGGCTTAATACATATTGCAATGCTTTATTGCTATAGCATGAGTGTAGAATGACTCCATTTCTCAAAGAGGATAGGGCTATCTTTGTGTTATACTAGCAATTCTAAATGAGGCAATAAAAAACACTATCAAGCATTCTGTTTATTCCACAAATAGTATAGCAGTCCTCTAGGCTTCCTTTTTAAAAAGATCATTGGCTTGAGTATATTTTAATCATTTTTTCTTGGTATGCATGGCTAGGATGAGAACAGATGTTGAGTTTTTTCTGAATTACATTATGGTAACAACAAAAATTAAAAGGAGAGAAATAATCATCACTTACACAGAATCAAATGCAGACAGACAAAGTATTATTTTATTTTTTACCTAAAGCTTCAAATAGCTCAATAGACTCAGGCTACTCTATTAGGAAAATAAAAGACTGAAACAGTAGAAGGGCAGCCACTGAAATCAGCACAGACCATGTAACACAGTATTAGTGATATTTAACACACTTTGAAAGAAAAACAGCCATTTCCAGTACTACCAAATATCCAGTAGCCAACAAGCCACATCTGCCATATTATATTTGCAAAGGCAGGAAAAAACAGTCTGATTTTTCCCTAAAGTAATTCTAATTTATTTAGCGTGAATCCCAGTTTCTAACTTGCCAAAATACAATCAAATGTATTTTCTTAATTTTATCATGCTCTGATTTTTGAAAAACCTGCCAAGCAGACTAATTTCTTTACAAGGAGATAAGTCTCATTATTTTCCAAGAAAGAGTGATAGAAGAGAATCAAGAATTCGTTCAGAGTAAGAAAAGCCTTCTGATCTTAAAGCTTGACTGATGCTGATGACATGCTCACCTTCCTCAGCAGGCTGGAAAGCTCACTCCCTAAATACAAAAGAAGATGCTTCCTCTTTCTTTTCCAATCTTCCTCCCAATCTGGTACCACATAGCCCAATATTGGCACCATGGAAAGAATCGTGTGCCTAAACTCTTGAATTTTAGGAGAAAAATTCTGTGCTCTCAGAATAGCAAGCACCACCATTGTAACACATGTGTAAATGTATGTTTATTAAACTTAAATGTTAAGAGTGGCAATATCAAATGGAAAAGATGTATGAACAGAAAAAAATACATAAATTATGTTTACTGTCATCAAGTCCAGGAGAGAGTTTCTATCTAAATTTTAATTTTATCTAAAAAATCATGACCTCAGTTTCAGATCGCATTAATAATTTTATAGGTAATATTTATAGATTATCTTAATAGCATTGAATACACAGTCACATGATACTGGAAGTATGTTAGAGTTTAGCACAGATAAACTAAAAGGTTTGATGCAGACAGTGTCCTTGCTTTTCCAGTTGAGAAATGCATTTTCTAATTGTATTTTAATGCATTCATTTCTGACTTTTTTCCTTAAAGTGGTAAAACCAACTTTCTTTTCAGAAGGACTTTGTAGTATAGATCTACTATGAAGTGAGTATAATATTCATGGTAACTAAGTCAGTAAACTATGAGAAGAAAGGATGTTTCCAGAAAGGCATAAATCAGTTGCCATTTCACATTGAATAAACTTAGATTGGGATAATCATTCATAAGCAAATGACAAATGATTTTATCTACCAGGAAAATGTCTGTTTTTACCTAGATATGCTACTACTTAAGGCGACATAACAAATCGCTACCTAATAATTTACTCTATATTTTTACCTAAAAATATTTTTGTTAACTATAAAAATTGATCCCACTCAATTTGATAATCTTCTCTGCAGACTTCACTATAGCTTTATGATATTTGTCAATAAAATAAAACTAATTTTTTAGGAGAAAAAAACTAGCCATGGTATTAAAATGAGGCTACTAGCTAATGCTTCTCTCATTATTATAGCAAGCCTATTTTGAACACTTCTAATTTTGCCTAAGTTATTAGAAATACCATTTTTATAGGATTATCATCCATGCTTCTAGAGGTTTCAATTATTTAATTCTTTAATATTTAGTGAAAATATGCATCAGTAAGTTTTAAGAGTTAGAAAGAATTTTCATTTTTTAAGTATGTGAATATTAAAGTTCCTCCTTTATTCCATTACTCAAAGGGAGGAAGGGAGGAGAGGAGGGAGAGACAGAAAAAACTGATAATTTGGGGAATACATATTTAATATGCATCAGAGAAGTGTCTTGATTTTTAATGTGATCATCATAACATTAGCTTAAAATTATTAAGTATTCATTTTAATTTGGTATTAGTCATTATATTGGTTGTTTTCTCTAGAATTACCAGAAATGATTGGTTTTACTTCCTTACATCTTCAATTGATATAAAGCTTAAGTAGTAAAATTGTATTTTTAAAAGGGCAAGATTAACAATAGAAACTTTCTTCTCCTCTTGCTTACTGTTCAAATGTAAAATTCTAGCTTGTTAAAGACTTGCATACACCAGAATTTGCATAGCTATAAAATTATAAAATCAAGAATGCTTAAAGCCTAGGATGGAAAGCATATTCTAAGGAAGAAAGAAATTACCTCTTTAGAATATTTCTGAGTTCTTCATGGTTTCATTTCAAATTTTTCTTCATTTATTCTCCTGTTTTTATTCTCATTATCCTATGCTTAGGAACTGAAGAAAACTCAGAAGAGGCACATGATATATATTCTGTCAAGTTTTTCCTGTCATGGAGATATAAACTCTTCTTAACTGTACTTAACCCTGCTGAAGATTTGTAAGAGACAATTACGAAAGTGCTTGAAACTTTCCAACTGAAAAATAATTGATATGAAAAGTTGTTATAGTGAGTGCTGACATGAACATTCAAAATCTTCTCTGCTGAGGAGAATTGCTCATCGTAAACAAGCGAGTTAATGTTTTCAGTAGAATTTCTAGGATCCTGACTCATTTATGCTGGAACTTAGCTCAAGTGAGATACTTTTTAAATGAAGACATTCGTGCCAAGTGATTCAATAAATCATTATGAAGTTTAACATAGATTGATAACCAGTTTTAAAATACTGAGTTTCTATATCACCTTGAACTACTTTGCATTTAGAAAGAATTATTTAAATGATTTCTTTCCTTTCATCACTTTTCTCAAATCTAATGATACTCTGGCTTTTATTATATCCCTTTCTAACATATGACTTCTGTTTTTGTCCGATTTCACTTATAACCCAATTTAATCTTGTATCAAGTCATTTCAAATACTACACACCCTTCCAGTACTGACTTGTATACTTCAAGGAAATTTTCCTTAAGTGGTTAACTTTATTAAGCTCCCATGCTACTTGTATTCTCTCATGAACCATATGCTATTTTGTTTTGTGGATATTTCTGTAAACATAATAATCCTCTACTGGATTGTAATTATGTTGAAGTTGCCATAATAAACCCCACTGTGGAATCCCTCATTACTTATACTATTGAGTTTTCTCACCTCCTAGAAGGCATGGATGTTGAAAGTCAAGAACTCTTAACACCTGGGATCCTACAATTTCCCAGTATATAACCACAACTGAACCTCCAGAGAATATACAATTGGATCCTACCTTCTTAGTTTTGCCATTCTTCAAGTTTTTTTTACTGAGGAGTCTGAGACTGTCCTCAATAATTAAAACTAAGCCTGCCTTTTATCTTGTCCAAGTTGAATGGGTGTAGGGAAGATGTGCTTCCTGCATCCTGTATAAAATATTTAATGAGGTTCTGTGCAACATGGACGAAGAAATCAGTAGTGAGGGTGGTGTGGTGGGTCTATTCATGGGATAGCCAGAAACAGTGTCCTCAAATTTAAAAATTATCTCCTTAATTTCTATGACAGTTAAATATTAGGTAATGTTTTTACATAGGAAAACCATTAAGAAAAAATTTAAAATGCACTTTAGCCCTAGCTGGTTTAGCTCAGTGGATAGAGCGTCGGCCTGCAGACTGAAGGGTCCCAAGTTCGATTCCGGTCAAGGGCATGTACCTTGGTTGCGGGCACATCACCAATAAGGGGTGTGCAGGAGGCAGCTGATCGATGTTTCTCTCTCATCAATGTTTCTCTCTATCCCTCTCCCATCCTCTCTGTAAAAAATCAATAAAATATATTTTAAAAAAATAAAATAAAATGCACTTTAGGTTATTAAAAATTTTAATGAATGAAGGCTCATAATATAATATGGGTTTTATTTAGGGTAGATAAATCAACAAACAATATGTATGCCATCAAAATCATCAATTTAATATTCATAAAATGAAAATTTTTCATATCTAGAGACTAATTAAATTTACTATAATCAAAATAAGTGACGAGTGATAATTGGTAAACAAAAACTGAAATCACAGTCGTGAACTAAAAAATTAAGCTATTTATGTGATTGTAGTCACAGAGTTAGTTGGAGGCAGAGCCAAAATTTATAAAGCAGGTTATCTGACCCTCCAGCTGTGCCCAGTCCTAGTAAACAGCATTCACTGTATTAGAAATACAAGGACACAGGTGTTTTGTCTACTCATGCTTATCTAAATACTACATCATAGTTACTTACAAGATCAATTAACAATGCTCAAAATTTATCCTCTTGTCAAGTTATTTCTGATTTAAAAAATAATTTAGAACTCCAGTTTTGGCAATAGAGAAAAATTAAATACCTGAAAACTCTCTTGCTATAAAAATTTCTCTCTACAAATATTAGATAGAATATTTTTGGACCTCCTATTAAATATGTAACTAAGCTCATAAAAATGTAAGGGGAATTTCTGCAAACTATAAATAACAGAAAACTGAAAATGAGAACATTAAGTACATGAGCTAATCATGAGGTTGCTCTGGAGGGCTTACTGATCTCAATAATCTATGGCAGTGGTTCTTGAGGGGGGACAATTTTGCCCCAAGGGGATATTAGAAAATGAATGGACACATTTTGGTTGTCACAACTGGGAGGAGGTGTGTAGTACTGGCCTCTTGTGGGTAGAGAGCAGCATTGCTACTAACCCTCCTACAACACACAGGATACATATCCCCAATCATCTGCCCCATCACGGTACCACTAAACAATTATCCACCCCAAAATGTCAAAGGTGTTGATGTGATTAAGCTCTGGGGGCTTAAATATTAATTTCTGATTGAAGATGGGAGAAAAAGTCTTGGGCTAATGAAATCTGAGGAGTTAAAACTCTAGCTTACACTACAAAGTAAAGACCTTTTCAGAGCTAACTGTAAGTGAAATGGAGGACTACAAATAGTCTGCTACTCAGGCACAAAGAAGTTAATGTGTTTTGTCCTGGGCCTGAAAATGCATAGCGATCATATGCCCTCAAGCACTTCTGCATCTCAGACTTCCTGTGTTATTAGATCTGGGACAACTCCCAGCCATAAAATTTACACCATTGTGATAAAACACTTGGGAATCCAACAGAAGCAAGTACAAAGATGAGTGGAAAAACATTTTCAACACAGCCAGACATATATAAAGCCCCACTGAAAGTAAACTCATAATCTAAACTATAAATACACTTTGAGAAAGAGTTCACAGATAACACAACAGAAGGATTTAATCCCTGAGTGCTTAGATAACAGACAATTTATGAACATTGTTTTTTTTCCCCTAATATATACATAGAAAATAAAGTAAGATTTGAAAATAAGAAAAAAAAAGACACTATTTAAAAAATCATAGCCTGTCCCCAAATGGGTTGGGTGATAGAGTAAGTAATAGAATTTTATTCAGTTTTTTTTTTAAAAAAATATATTTTATTGATTTTTTACAGAGAGGAAGGGAGAGGGATAGAGAGTTAGAAACATTGATGAGAGAGAAACATCAATCAGCTGCCTCCTGCACACCCCCTACTGGGGATGTGCCCGCAACCAAGGTACATGCCCTTGACCAGAATCGAACCTGGGACCCTTCAGTCCTCAGACTGATGCTCTATCCACGGAGCCAAACCAGTTAGGGCAGAATTTTATTCAGTTTTGATAAAATACATGAACCTTTAGATTTAAATACTATGCTGAACTGAAAAAGAAATACAAACAATTATATATCAAGAAATATGGTAGTTCTTTAGATTCCAGATATGAGTGAGATCATGTGATACCTATCTAAAGAACAAAATAAACTGATGAAAAAAGTAGATCCAGAGACATAGAAATATGGAACAGACTGTGGAATCTCAGAGGAAAGATGGAGGTGGGTGGGTGGGAAGAGATCAACCAAAGAACTTATATGCATATATAGATAACCTATGGACACAGACAATAGCATGGTGAAGGCCTCGGGTGGGAAGCAGGTGCAGGCTAGAAAAGATCAATGGGGAGAAAACTGGGACATCTGTAATACTTTCAACAGTAAAGGTTTTTTAAAATGAAATGTGGTAGTGAAATTTCAGAGGACCAAAAGCAGATAGAAAGTATTAAAATCAGCTGGAAAAGGAATGGCAAATAACCAGCAAAGAACAATGATTCCAAATGCAAATTTCTCAACCACAGTACTAGGAAGACAACACATCATGTTCAAAGTGCAGTAAGAAAGTAGTTGTCAACCTGGGATTCTATATCCTATGAACCAGAAGACATTAACAAAGAACATTTGAAGAAAAACAAAACAAAACAGACTTTCCAAAAGCTCTTTGCCGAAAAAACTACAAGAGCTTGGTTCTGAACTCTGGCTGCCTATTAAAATCACTTGGAGGACATCTAAATTCTCAATGATAAGTCACAGTTCAGATCTATTAAATTAAGGTCCCTGTGAGTGAGACTGAGTCACAGTTTTTATAAAACTCTGTAAATGATTCTAATATACAACTTGGTGGAGAACCACTATAGTTAAGTATTGTAGCATAAAGAAAATTAAAGCCAAAAGATAAAAAAAGGAAGGAAGAAATTGGCAAGCAAGTAATTGTTGAATATTTGCACTAATAAAAGATAAATATGCAAATTGACTGTACCTTCTTGATGCCCAACAGCCAATCAGGGGTGAGTATGCAAATTAACCCAGCAAATATGGTGGGTTAATTTGCATAGCAGGCTCCAAGCGGCTGGGTGCAGGGCGGGATCCAGGCATTCTGCACAGCCCCAGCCACTCTGGGCCTCTGGGCAGCATGGGAAGGTGGAAAGTCGGCTCTGGCCAGAGTGATGGCATTGCTGGCAGCCAGGGGAAGGAAGGCCCATTCTTGCACAAATCTTCGTGCATCGGGCTACTAGTATATAAATAATAACAAAGTAGTAACTATATGTTGTTTGTGTATTTATAAACATGTGGGAATATAAATATATAATATACAATATTAACTATTTATGCACAACATAAAAATAAAAGGATAATAAAATCATGCCATTTATATACCATGTTTTCTAACTACAATATAGTGATTTAAAATCCACAGATTACCTTTAACTCAGATACCGTACATTACAAAGTCAGGACTTTTCCAGGGCTAACTCTAAGTGAAATGGAGAACTACAAGTAAGTGTTATTCAGGCAAAAGAAGTTAATGTGTTTTGTTCTGGGCCTGGAAATCTGTAGTCATCAAACACCCTTAGACATATAGGCATTTCAGACTGTCTGTATTATTATTCTTGGATAATCCATATTTAAAATTTTCAGAAGCAAATATCTAAATACTCATATATCAAGACAATTATTTAAAAAGTTAAAACATATAAATTAGAATTATAATGAAAATACTATTTATCTACAAAATGTGTGATGCACTTAGGTATTAAAGAGAAATTTACAATTTTATGAGCTTTCATTTGAAAAGAAATAACAGAAAATTTTTGATAAAATTTCTATTCTAGGATGTTTTAAAAAATGAAACTAAGTACATGCAAATAGGTTAGGACAGGAATTTGAAGAAACATACATATAAAAATAAAAAATAAACAATAGACAGTGCATATAAAATTAATAGGTTCTTTGAAAAAAAAAGAAAAATGCTGAAAAACTACTAATAGGATGTAATAGGATTGAGAAAGTTACATGTTATAAAATGTATAATTGTATAGAATATTGGTACTGAGATAATTAGTTCGGCATAATGGAATATTAAAATATTTTCCTCAAACCATATATAAAAGGAAAATTTAGGTGTAAAAAAATTAAACTATTAATTTAAAACTATAGAAAGAAAAAATCATGCTAAATGTTTCTATATTACAAAGACAATAGGAAAAGAGCAAAACAAAAGCCTCTGCAAGGGAGATAAAATTATATAAATAAATCTACAAAATCTATAAGCAAAATACAAGCATAGAATGAGAAAGTCAGAAAAGCCTATAAATAGGACCATGGAGGAGGAAATATAAATGGCCAATATAACATTAAAAACATATGTAATACCTTAATCAATAAAGAAAACAATTAAAAATATGGTTAATTTCATTAGCAATCAGGAAAATGTAATTAAGCTATAGTCAGATATGGTTTCCCACTCATCAAATTTACAAAAATTAATTATTGTCACAATACTAAATTTTGACAAGGATCTTGGACAATAAAAATGTCCATACACTGCTGATAGGCATCAAAGTTTTCAAACACATTTGCAAAGACTTTAATAATATTAATTAAAGTAGCATATGTGTAAAATCTTCAACTTGGTAATTCTATATTTATAGGAATACATATGTTTATACATAATTTAGATATGCACCCAGGATAAATGTGCAATGATATTTATCAGAGCATGTGTTTAGTAGAGAAAAAACTAGAAAAAAATTTAAGGAGAAAGAATGAATTCTGATACATGCTAAAAATAGAACAGTATAGAATACTGAAAATAAAGCTGCACATATAGACATGGAAAAATCTCAAACCAATAATTGGGTAAAAGAAGTAATATGAAGACAGATGCATATAGCATTACATCATTTAAAATATGAGATAATATGCAAAACAATATATACACATATTACATATGGATATATTATCAATTACACATTTATATAAAATAAAAATATGGCATGTCATATCCAAACTTGATATAGCCACTATCTCCTCGGAGGTCAGTGCAGAAGAGAATTGCAGGGATGAGACTTCAATCTCTCATATTTTCTACTTCCAAAAAAATTATAAATAATAAAACTATGGAAAAATGTTAATTTTTATAGTACATGAATAGTTATTATTTTTCTGTGCACTTTCTAGGCTTACAATTCTTCTCAATATTGATAACAAAGAGCACTGATATTTACAAGATGCACCTATAACTAAAATTATGTGCAAGCAATGTCATTATGGAACAGCAGCATCTCTCTCTATATATATATGATTGTTCAAATTTACTTCACAGACTGGAAATGGAAAACCCTCGTTCTAAAACTGAAGTGAACTGATTTATTTGCAGAACTCAGCAGTGCATCATGTAGCCAGCCACCTCTTAGCCCTAGTCCCCAATGTGAGCGCCCCAGGAGACCAGCCACTGCATCGCTTCCCTCACATTAGATCTGGAGCTTGAAGCATTCATGGGTGAAATGGCCCCATCCAGAAGCACTCTTTGGCATGGTTTAATGTTTCATTTGGTGCCAAAAAGTATTATACTTTCATCCCACTTGCATTCTTCTTCTATTTGTGCATGACTGAAAAGTCTATCAAATGTCAAAAAAGATCACCGAAAAGAAACTAATATTGCTCAAAATAAAATTTTATTATAATTCACTGACATTTATTTATTTATCTATCTATTTATTTATTTATTTATTTGCTTTTGACTGCATTGATTGAAATCCGGATCACAGTACAATTCAACTTATACTTTGCAACACCAAAATTTTATGGATAGAAAAATGTGCAACTTTCACTCCATGGATTAATTTCACATTTAAAGTTACACATGTCAGTGAAAATGAAGCCCTCAAGTATCACATTCTGCATACTAATAATTTGCTATTGTGTTATTTCATTCTAAAGATGATTTTTCCTGTGATTTTTTTAATGTATCACACATTGTCAAATTCCTTGACAATTATCCTTGCCATCTCATTTAAGTTCATGGGAGTCATCAGGGAGTATTCTTAGCACAAATACTTAAATCCTTTTTGAGGAGATGGTTCTTATGGGCTTACATCAATTGTTGGGGTGCATTCTTTCATCTCTTATCCTCCTTCTCTAATACCCTTTTCAATTCTCATACCTCTTCCAAACTTGTTACCATTAAACTATTTAAAAATAACAATAATAATTTCTTATATATTTAATTTTGTCCAGGTTTATTGAAGGAATTTTTTCTTATAATATACAAAAATTAATTCAGTATATAAAATAGATGATAAAAACTTGTATGTTAAAAAGTAACATACTTTAGGTCCTTCCCAAAGGTACCCAGTCCCAGCAGAGGGAGCCACAAGCTGTGGATTGCTGATAACTCTAAACAGGGTACTCAGGACCAGTCACAAACAATGTCTGACATTGTCATACTCTGGAGATGGGGAGTAATAACAGACCTACCTAATAAATAGACACAAACCTAAATAGGCAGCCAAAATGGGGAGACAAAAAACAAGCCCCAGGCTGGCCAGTATGGCTCAGTGGTTGAACATTGATCTATGAACCAGGAAGTCAGAATTTGATTCCGAGTCAGGGCACATGCCCAGGTTGAGGACTTGATACCCAGTGTGCGGCATGCAGGAGGCAGCTAATCAATGATTCTCTCTCCTCATTGATGTTTCTATCTCTCTATTCCTCTCACTTCTCCTCTGAAATTAATTTTATATATATATATATATATATATATATATATATATATATATATATATATATTTATATAGCCTCAAATGAAAGTACAAGAGAAAATTCCAGAAGAAGAGCTAAATGAAATGGAGTTAAGAAATTTATCAGATATAGAGTTCAGAATAATGATGGCAAGGATGCTCAACAGCATGAGAAAAGATATAGTAACTATAAAGAAAGACCAGTTGGAAAAAAAAAATTACATAGCACTAATAAAGAACACATTGGAAGAAATACACATTAGAACTAGGGACAGCCGAGGATCTGATCAGTGAATTAGAGGACAGGGTGGAAAACAATCACTCAATCAGATAACTAAAAAGAAAAAAAAAAAAAACAATTAAAAAACAGGAGGACAGCTTAAGAGAGCTGTGGGACAAAATGAAACATAACAATATTTGCATAATAGGTATACCAGAGGGGAAGAAAGTAAGCAAGGGATAGAAAATTGTGTTTGAAGAAATAATGTCAGAAAACTTCTCTAACCTGATGAAGGAAAAAGTCACACAAGTTCAGCAGGCACGGAGCAGAGAGTCCCAAGAAAGAGGAACCCAAACAGGCCCACACCAGACACATTATATTTAAATGCCAAAAATTAAAGACAAAGTGAGAATTTTAATGGCAACAAGGGAAAAGTAATTTGTTATCTACAAAGGAGCTCCCATAAGGCTGTTGCCAGAGGCTAAAGCCAACAGCAGTTAGCATATTAATGCAAAAAGAAAACCTTGGAAGACCAATGGACTTTGATATTCAGCAGGGCTGAAAATCAGCATAATGTTGCCCTTCTGTGGGCTCAATGGCTCAAGGCAATTTCCTAACCTAATAATCCTTATACTGTTTACCAGACTTTATCTTTGATCTGCCTATATGCATTGCTAAAGGGAAAATGTATATTCAAGTAAATAAAAAGTGGACTAGGCAAGAAGTCGGTGTGCCTCTTCATGAAAGAGGTCTCCACCTGGCCCCCCAATGCCTTCTAAATTCATATTTCTTGTATAGTATTTTCATTTTGCATAGGCCCCTCCTTCAGATCCTGAACCCCACAGCAAAAGTCGTGGCAGCTGTCAGCTGCTTTCTCATGAGAAACTCTACAGGTCAGAAAAAAATGGCATGAGATATTCAAGGTAATGAAAAGCAAGGATCTGAAAACATGATTACTATATCAACAAGGCTATAATTCAAAATAAAGAGCTGGTGAAATAAAGAGCTTCCCAGACAAAAAAAAAAAAAAGGCTAAAAGAGTTTATCCCCACCAAACTAGCACTGCAAGAAATGTTAAAGCGAGTGCTATAATAAGAAGAAGGAGAGAGAGAAAATAGGCAAGGAGAATAAATAAGTACCTATCAGTAATAACATTAAATGCAAAATAATTCAATGATCTAATCAAATGATGTAGAGTAGCCAAATGGATAAGAAAACATGACCCAAACATATTCTGTCCACAAGAGACCCACCTATGAACAAAAGACACACAGGATCAAAGTGAAGGGATGGAAAAAAAATTTCCATGCAAATGGAAACAAAAAAAAACTGTCGTAGTAATACTCATATATGACACAATAGACTTCAAATGAAGACCATCACGAGAGACAAAACAAGGTCACCACATAATACTAAAGGGGTCAATCCAACAAGAGGATATAGTCAGAGAAGAAGAAAACATAAAGGGCATCCAAATTGGGAAGGAGGAAGTAAATCTGCCACAATATGCAGATGATATGATATTGTACATAGAAAACCCTAAAGACTCCATCAAAAACTACTAGATTTAATAAAGGAATTTGGCAATTTATCAGGATACAAGATTAATACCCAGAAATTGATGGCATATTTATATATAAATAATGAATTCTCAGAAAGATAAAATAAACAGGCAATCCCATTTACCATTCCAACAAAAAAATTAAGATACTTAGGAATAAACTTAACCAAGGACATAAAAGGCTATCCTCAGAAAAATACTGGATGTGGAAAAAACAATAGAGGAAAATATAAACAAATCAGAGGCCCAATGTTTGAAATTCATGCACAGGGGGGTGTCCCTCAGCCTGGCCTGAACCCTCTCCATCTGGGACATCCCTTTCACAATCCAGGACCACTGGCTCCTAACCACTTACCTGCCTGCCTGCCTGATTGCCCCTAACTGCTTCTACCTGCCAGACTGATCTCTGCCCTAACTGCTCCCCTGCCGGCCTGATCACCCCCAACTGCCCTCCCCTGCCACAACCCACCTCCTCCACCAGGACCCACCTCCTCTGCGCTGTGTGGAGCTGCAGGAACCCCAGGCCTCATTGCGTGGAGCAGCCACCAGGCCCCACCTCCATTGTGCATGTGGCCATCTAGTAACGGCCATCTTATGACGGCCATCTTGTGACAGCCATCTTGTGATGGCCATCTTATGATGACGTGATGGCATGATGCCACCTAGGTTATTTTTAGTATAGATGGAAGAATAAACCATGGTTCATGTATTGGTAGCATTAACATCATTAAAATGTCCATACTATCCAAAGAAATCTATTACATTCAAAGCAATCCCTACCTATTACAATATTTCACAGATCTAGAACAGATATTCCAAAAATGTATATGGAACAAAAAATGACTCCAAATAGCCACAGCCATCTTGAGAAAGAAGAACAATATTAGAGGGATCACAATACAGTGGGGCCTTGACTTACGAGTTTAATTCATTCTGTGATGGAGCTCGTAACTCAATTTACTCGTATGTCAAATCAAAAAGTGAAAGAGTGAGACACGTGATGCTGGGCTGATGTTGTGGCGTTCACTGTGATGTTCACTGCGCCAACTAGCAGCGGGGTATCTGAAGCTGGCTCATAACCCGAATTTTAGCTCGCAACTCAAAGCAAAAAATTGGCTGAGAGAAGGCTCGTATCTCGAAAAACTCATTAGTTGGGACACTCGTAAGTCAAGGCCCCACTGTACCAGATAGCAAGTTATGTTAAAAATCCACTGTAATCAAAACAGCCTGGTACTGGCACAAGAACAAACATATAGATCAATGGAACAGAACTGATACCCAAGACTTCGACCCAAGCCATTACACTCAGTTAATATTTGACCAAGGAGACAAGAGCATATAATGGAGTCAAGAGAGTCTCTTCAATAAATGGAGTTGGGAAAATTGGAAAGATACATGCACAAAAATGAAACTAGACCACCATGCACAAAAGTAAATTTACACTATATACAAGAATAAACTCAAAATGGATAAAAGACGTAAATGTAAATCATAAAACCATAAAAATTCTGGAAGAAACTATAGGCAGCAAAATCTCAGATATCTCTTCTAGCAATATGTTTGCAATTATACTAGTATCTCCTAGGGCAAAGGAAACTAAGGAAAAAATAAACAAGTGTGACTATATCCAAATAAATAATTTCTGCACAGCAAAAGAAACCATCAAGACGTGTAAAAAGAGCCCACTGTATGGAAGAACACATACTTAGTAATGATATATCTGATTAAGGGTTAATATCCAAAACATACAAGGAACTCATACAACTTAACAAAAGAAAGACAAATGATCCTATCTAATAAAGAGGAAATATGCTAATTGTCCCTCACACTGTCGCAATGATGTTGGTGCCCACAGCCAATAAGGAGGGAATATACGAATTGAATGCCATGCCCTCAAATATGGCGGTGCCCACAGCCACAAGATGGTCGGCAGGGGAGGGCAGTCGTGGGTAAGCAGGCCAGCAGGGGAGGGCAGTTGGGAGTGACCAGGCCTGTAAGGGAGGGCAGTTGGGGGCAATCAGGCTGGCAGGGGAGCAGTTAGGCATCAATCAGGCTGTCAGGGGAGGGGTTAGGGGGTGATCAGGCTGGCAGACAGAAGCGGTTAGGGGCAATCAGGCAGGCAGACAGGTGAGTGATTGTGAGCCAGCAGTCCCGGATTGTGAGAGGGATGACCGGGCCTAAACCGGCAGTCGGACATTTCCCAAGGGTCCCAGATTTGAGTGGGTGTAGGCTGGGTTGAGGGACACCCCTCCCCAGTTCATGAATTTCATCCACCGAGCCTCTAGTCTAATTATAAATGGACAGAGAACGTAAATAAACACTTCTCAAAAGTGGACATACAGATGGCCAAGAGACATATGAAAAAAAGCTCAAAGTCACTGATCATCACAGAGATGAAAATTAAAATGATAATTAGGCATCAGCTCACACCTGTCAGAATGGCTACCATCAACAAATCAACAAATGACAGGTGAGGATGTGGCAAAAAGTGAATCCTAGTACACTGTTGGTGGGAATGCAGATTGGTACAGCCATTCTGGAAAACGTTTCCTCTAAAAGTTAAATATAGAACTGCTATTTGACCCAGTGATTCTACTTCTAGAAATATATCCTAAGAAGCCCGAAACACCAATCAGAAAGAATGTATGCACCCCTATGTTCTTAGAAGTACAATTTACAATAGCTAAGATCTGGAAACAGCCCAAATGTCCAGCAGTAGATGAGTGGATAAAAATGAAATAAAACAAAACAAACAAACAAAAAAAAACTGTGGTACATTTATACCATGGAATACTATGGAAAGAAAATTATAAAGCTTAGCACTATCACCACAGAATTTTATTTGTGTTGGATTTGCATATCACCCCAATGATTACTAAATATGTTTGACCATTTCTGAACCAAAGAAACCACTAAAAATAATCCTGAGTAATTAGAAATTTTAATTATTATTGAAGTTCAAATACTAAAAAAATCAATTCTATATCATATAATAACTTACTAATGGATTATTATATATAAAATTATTATGCATGCTTATATCTTATATATATATCCATATTTAATTAATATTTCAGTATTTGTTCATGAAAAATAAATGATAAGTAATTTTATTTAATAATAAACAATAATTTTGTACAGAAAATTACCCTGCCAAATGTAACTTTTGACAAAGAAACCTATCTCTTTAGAAGTTAAAAACCTACATCTATTAGTTGGACACATTTTGCTTCTCTTTTTCAAGTTCATTTCTCAGTAAGTTAAAACCACTCTCATATTTCATCCCATTTAAATTGAATAATAAAATGCTAATTGTATTTTATAATTTTATGTCAAGTTTTTTTTTTCTCCTCCCCACAAAGGATTTGGTACAGAAGTGAATGGTCATTGTAAAAGATCCTTCAAATAACCATACAAAGTAATAGTCTTCAGGCTTTTGACTATGCTTTCCAGATGAAATTATTTGCATTCTCATTAGGGCAGCCTTTCAAAAATGCATAGATCAGTGTCTCAGATTGTTCAAAGGCCACCAGAAGATCTTCCTTTGTGTAATGTGTCTGGAGAAGGCCCAGTGAAAGGCAGTTCCTAGGTGAGAGGTTGTTCAATAATGTCAGATGAATCCCTTGAGTCTCGAACTCTGTCATATTATTTCCTGTTAATTTTGACACAAATGAAATGAACTTTCTGTTCCTATTCATCTATATAGTGTTATCAAAAGGGACAGCTGATAGCTATATCAGTATGATAATTTAAGTTTGAAAGTTTTAACTGGGGCTTGGGGTGGATTTCCACCAAGTTAGGTGAAGTATATTCTGCTTTGTAAAAAACACAAAGCCCGTGTGTTGAAAATTGAAACTTATTTTGTGAGTTTAAAAACAGCCTGTCCTATCAAGGATTTAATTTTACATTGTAGGTTTGTTATTAAGCACAGAGATTGGCCTACATATAAATAATGACTTTTACAAAATATTTTATAAGCATAAATATATTAGTCCACATATTTATTAGAGGATATCTTCAGTTTATGGAGATAGCTTGAGGTTTAATAATACTTTACATATAATTAACCACCAGAGAAGAATGAGAAATCAAATAATGCCACAAACAAATGTTACCAAAAGTTTTGACAAATTACAAAATAAAGCACTTAAAATGACTATTCTTGTGAAAAATGCAAAGGTATTTCACTACAGTGGAAAACCATGTTTATGGAATCATGCAAATTTGAAACCAGAGGCATATATGATAAACATCTATTCCAATGCTGTTGTTTTACATAAGAAAAAAATAGGATGTCAGAGAAAAAGAGTGACTTTCTCTTTAATATAAAATATTTTTTTGTTTTACCTTAACACAACCAAAATGAAAAGTAAAAATTGCATTCCCTATGTTTGGGGATATATGTTAAAATTTGTATTAAAAAGAACCTTAATTTTTCTATCTATTTAACTTTAACAGATGCATATAAAAATAATAGTTCTAACATTCACATACTTGCAAACTACTTATCGAATTTCATAAAAAATTAAAATATGAATTCCATTCTGTCCAGTGCTTCCTTTTATAATAATTTTTTTTTTTGTTCCATTGCTCATACAGGGCACATTTTTTTAGTCTCTATATAATCATTTTGATTTAAATCCATTGCTTTCTTGGATTGACTGATTCTGATAAACTATTTCTATTTCATCAGCTTCTGTTTGGCTCTGATGATTCACAGTAATTTTGTAACCCTTGCTACATCACCTCCTCTTAGGTCTGTGTAATGAGGTATGCAGTGCCTGCATTTCCCCCTCTTATGGTTCAATCCTAAAGTATAATGTGAGAAGTGAGATTGGTATTTTATTAGTTAGAAAACCCATAGAAATCTCATTAATAGCACACTACTTTCTAAACTGTCAATTGTAACAGAACAATTTGAGGTTAATTGTCCTTTTGCATAATTAGTACATCCTTCTCCTTCAATAACAGATCAATTATTTTAAAATATGAATAAGTATGCTTAGAGATTTAATATTCGATGTAAAGGAACCCCAGTATATTACTGCATATTCAAAATCAAAATTATAATTGACATAAGTATCAGGTTTGATCATACCATCCGATATTCAAATGCTATATATTAAAATGCTCAACCCAACCCTCATCTTCTCTAATAGTATCAACAGAAATTTTGCTAGTATAAATGGTAGTCACTGTTAAGCAAAACACTGTTCTAACTGAACATTTTTCTGACACAAGGGAATACAGAAAACAGTAATTCATCTTCAAAGAGGAAGTTATAAAACATTTACAGCTCTGACATGGAACACTAGCAAAGTTTTTGGCCTGTGAAATGCATATTAAAGTATAAAAATAAATCAATCACTTTTCAAATGCTAATGAAATGTTCAATTGAGTTCTGGACAACATTAAAGGCAGACACATATCTTAATACTCCATTTATCTTGAGATAACTTATGTGGTAACATCAAATATCTAGAACAAAGTTAAGAATGAAAAAAGAAATAGATAATACTTGAGTACTTAACATGTACCACAACTTCAGAAATATATCAAATTTAAACTTGACAAGAATTATTTGAGATAGATATAGTGCTAGAAATAAATCACTGGAATTAAATAATTTTTCTATAAATATAAAAACAATAAATTGTGTAGTTAAGACTCAAATTTAGAGTCTGACTCCAAAATCAATACTTATCTTCTATAATGTTTAAGTATAGGTTCATGTAATTTATAAACCTAACCCATAACATCTACTTAACCTCTATAATGTAAGAAAAAACAACCTATAGATATATACGTATACACATATATAAAATAAAGTAAATCCTGAGAGACTAGAATAAAAGTTACAAATTTCTTATACTAAAATATTTGCCTTTTCGTACAGAAGTTCTAATTCTATGCAACTTTATTGACTCATCCCCTGCCACTCTCCTCATTTATAGGATGTTCTTTGCCCTACCAGCCAAGTTTAACTTATAATTTCTTAAGTGTATCATAGAACGGTCCTCACTTTTGCATAGGTTGTTTGTTTGTTTTTTACCTTGGCCCAGACTTATCAGGGTGAGAAAGCTATTATGCCAACTAATCTAAAAACATACATCAAAAACAATTCATGTAGAATTATAATTCGAAGAGGTGGGCAAAGTGGGATGAGAGTTGAGTGATGAGGAAAATAAAGGTCTGAATCACCCTGGGCTGCTTTATAAAATTTAAAATATATTCCTTTTTTTCTCTGTCTCAAGGTGATCTAATACTACCCACTGTCTTTCAATATTAGGTCTCAGAGTTTATTTTTTTTTAATCCTCCTCCGAGGACATGCTTAGAGAGGAAAGGAGAAAGAGAGAGTGTGACATTGATGTGAGAGGGAAATGTTGCTTTCCTTACATGCCCTGACCAGGGATGAAACCTGTAACTCAGGTATGTGCCCTGACCAAGAATTGAACTGACAACCTTCAGTGCACAGGGAGACACTCAACCAACTGAGCCACTCTGACCAAGCTGCCTCAGAGATTCTTAGAGTCCCCAGATTCTAAAATTCAGATATTGAAGCACTAACCCCCAATGTGATGGTATTTGCAGATAGGGTCTGATTAGGCTTATGTCATGAAGGTGAGACCCCATGAGGGGATTAGTATTCTTATAAGAAACAAACAAACAAACAAAAAGACCACAGCTCTCTTTTTCTTCTCCATGTGAAGACACAGTGAGAAGATTGCTATATGCAAGCCAAAAAGAAGGTTCTTATCCAGAACCAAATAGGTGACTCCTTAATCTTAAACTTTCCAGCCTCCAGAACTGTGAAAAATAAATGTCCGTTGTTTAAAGCACCCAGTCTATGGTATTGAGTTATAGAAGCCTGCAATAGATGCAATTGTAAACCCCCCAAATTCAAATGCTGAATCCCTAATCTTTGATGATTTAGTATTTGCAGGTGGGGCCATTCATGCACCAAAAAAAGGCCATGTGAGGAAATAATGAGAAGCTGGCTGTCTGCAAACCAGGAAGAAGGCTCTCACCAGACACCTTGACCTTGTACCTCCCAGCCAGCAAAACTGTGGGAAATAAATGTTTGTTGTTTTAGGGCCCTAGTCATTGGTATTTTGTTAGAGCAGCTTAAGCTGGGAAAGAGAGCACCCTACCTCATTACTAATTCTTAAAATTTTAAAAAATCAACATTTGTTCTTTTATGTAATACTGGAGGCCCAGTGCATGAAATTCATGCATGGAGGGAGGGGGTCCTAACTGCTGGCTCCTAACTGCTCACCTGCCTGCCTGCCTGATTGCCCCTAACCACTCTGCCTGCCTGCCTGATCGCCCCTAATACTCTACCTGCCTGATCACCTCTAACCATTCTGCATACCTGCCTCATCACCCATAACCACTGACCTGCCTGCCTGATCGCCCCTAATTGTTGCCAGTGGTTGTTTCTAGATTTTCTCCAGGCTAATGGTTGGTTTGTCCTTTTCCCCAAAACACAGAGTCCTGTTAGGATAACATATCCTTAGCTTTTATTCAGCTATCAATGAGATCCTGAGTTGACATTTATTTTCAACAAAAGTATCCAGATCCACTTGACAAAAATTTAGTAGTAAAAAAAAAAAAAAGAAAGAAAAGAAAAGATTCAGTGCTATGCTATGGATTTGTTATGACCTTGGGTAATCCACGACTTTCCTCTTTATTCCAAACCCTACATTAAATCTATAAGAAAATTCAGTAAAATTCACCTTCAACATATCTGCACAATCTAGGCACTTATCAACACCTCCACTTTGCCACTATTGTCCAAAGCACCATCACATCTTACCTGGTTTATTGCAATAGCTTTCTAACTGCTCTTATGGTTCTTTTCTTGTCCTGCCCCCACCCTGGTTTATGTTTAATATAGCATCAGGCAAGTAAGTGTTCTTTTTAACACATAAATGAGATCATTACATTCTCTGCTGAAAGCCCTTAAATTCTTCCTACCTTATTTAAAGTAAAAGCTAAGGTCACTAAGTTCCTTATATTTCTCAAATGCCAGTTACTTCAATGACCTAACAGTCTTTCACTTTGGATCCCTTGTAGTTTCTAGAACACATCAACCATTTTCATTTCTCTGGGCCTTTAGACTTGCTCTTTTATCCTGAAAACTCTTTCCCTGAATACATGTGTGGTTCCTACCTTGAATTATTCAAATATTATCTTCTCAGTGGAGTGGAGCAATTTCTCATTGCCTTATTCAAAATTATGAGTGACTTCCCTACAATACATATACATATACATATACATATACATATACATATACATAGACATATTCCTCTGTAGTTTCCACATTTTCCAGACACTGAGCTGAATTCAATAGAACTATTGACTAAAACCTCATTTCTAACCTTTATATATGCCATGTAACTTTGTTGACATCATCCAACCTTCCCCAGTCTAACATACCTCTGCCTACTTAAATCCTTCCACAGAAGTATCCTAACTAGGCTTCCCACATTCATGGATGAGGTCAAACAAACCTGTTCTTACATCATGTTTAATCCTTGTTTCTGGACAGCTGGTATCTGTTCTTTATCTTCTTTTATTTAGTTTTCATATTTATAATGCTAGTTTGTCTGATATTTCCATTCTTTTGACCCTTTTTGAAAACTGTCTCCTAAATAAAATTATTCTACCTTTCTATTGATATCTTAGATAAGAGAGGGATATAACCTAACACATCCTTGAGACTTGCTTTCTCTATTTAACTTTTTGCTTGATTACCAGCCTTCAATCCAGGGATGTCAATCTTTTTTGTCCTGAGCACTTCCCTCTCCAGCTCCTGCTTGATTCTTCAATTCTTTGCACTCAGTGTCCCAAAAGCTAAAGGAGTTCATTACCACCAAACTAGTATTACAAGACATGGTAAAGAGTCTTCTTTAACAAGAGGAAGAATAAGAATAAAAATGAGAATGAGACAGAGATGGAGATGAAGACAAAGACAAAGAAGAAAATAGAAGAAGGAGGAGGAGGAGGAGGAGAAGGAGAAGGAGAAGGAGAAGGAGAAGGAGAAGGAGAAGGAGAAGGAGGAGAAGAAGGAGGAGGAGGAGGAGGAGGAGGAGGAGGAGGAGAAGGAGAAGGAGAAGGAGAAGGAGAAGGAGAAGGAGAAGGAGAAGGAGAAGGAGAAGGAGGAGGAGGAGGAGGAGGAGGAGGAGGAGAAGGAGAAGGAGAAGGAGAAGGAGAAGGAGAAGGAGAAGGAGAAGGAGAAGGAGAAGGAGAAGGAGAAGGAGAAGGAGAAGGAGAAGAAGGAGAAGGAGAAGGAGAAGGAGAAGAAGGAGAAGGAGAAGGAGAAGGAGAAGGAGAAATCTATATAATAAAAGCCTATGTGACCATTACGGCAAAACAACCAGAACAACTGGTTGCTATGGTGTGCACTGACCACCAGGGGGCAGACACTCAATGCAGGAGCTTCCCCCTGGTGGTCAGTGTGCTCCCACAGGGGGAGTGCCGCTCAGCTGGAAGCCCGGCTCTAAGGATCAGTGAGCCAAGCAGTAAGGAGCAGCGATCAGGCAGGCGGTAAACAGTGAGGGGTCCCGGACTGTGAGAAGGTGCAGGACGGGCTGAGGGACCCCCCACATCCCAGTTCACAAATTTCATGCACCGTGTCTCTAGTATGAATAATAAAATGGCAATAAATACATATCTATCAACAATTATTTTAAATGCAAATGGATTAAATGATTCAATCTAAAGATAAACAGTGGATGGATAACAAAACAAGACCCCTATATAGCTGTCTATAAGAGATTCACTTCAGATTAAAAAACACATACAGACTGAAAGTAAAGGGATGGAAAAAGTTATTTTATGAAAATGGAAATTAAAAAACAAAGCTGGGGTAGCAATGCTTATACAAGACAAAATAGACTTTAAAACAAAGGTTATAACAAGAGACAGCCAAAGGACTCAGCATCTATTTCTCGGCATTTATCCTAAGAAACCCAAAACACTAAATTAAGAAAAAGACAAAACATATGCATCCATATGTTCATTGCAGCATTATTTACAGTAACCAAGATATGGAAGCACCCTAAGTGTCCTTCATTAGATGAATGGATAAATAAGTGGCATATATATACAATGAAATATGACTCAGCCATAAAAAAGAATGAAAGCTCGCCATATCCAACAACATGGATGGACCTGGAGGGCACTGTGCTGAGTGAAAGGTCAGGCAGAAAAATACAAATGCCACATGATTTACTTATATGTGGGATCTAAAAAGCAAAATAAAAACAAACAGATCAGACACAGACTCAATAGATACAGAGAATATTTTGATGGTTGCCAGATGGGAGGGGGTTAGGGGTAAGTGGGTGAAAAAGATGAAGGAATTAAGAAGTACAAATTGGTAGTTACAGAATAGTCATGGGGATGTGAAGTACAGCATAGGGAAGGTAGTTAGTGATATTGTAATAACTACATATGGTGTCAGATGGGTACTAGATTTTATCGGCATAATCACATCATAAGTAATATGAATGTCTAATCACTAGGTTGTATACCTGAAACTAATATAATATTGTATGTTAATTGTAATTGGAAAATAATATTTTGAAATCTAGGATTTATTATATATTTTGACAAAAATGTCAATAAGAGGGGTTCCATCATTATGAGATTTGTATTTTGTGCAATATTAAAACAATGAAAATACACTCCTCCTTATGAGTATATATAAGCACAATTAGGTAAACGATTAATGTTCTATTCATTGCTGCTTTTCCAGAGCCTAGAACATCATCTGGTATAAAGGGTTTGTTCAAAAAATATTTGTAGAAAAACATATTTCTATGGGGATAATAAAAAATGGGCTTTATATATTTGATAAGTTAAAGCACAGTGGACTGTATAAAAAGTCATATTTTGTAATATGGTAGGATTTTAGAGGACTTATAATATATTATGATACTATTTAGGTTACAAGGCACAAATAGGAATTTAGCTTATAATAATAAAGTAAAAATTCTTAAAATGCAATCATAGTTTCCATTTTTTAATACATAATTGCTAAATAAATATAAAGTTTAAAGTTCCTCAAGTAAACACAAAAGGGCTAGCTATTAACACACATCACACAAGTGATATTATGAAAGGAAATAGTTAATATGTATTCTTATGGCTAATTCTGAATTGTATATGCAAAATAGATTTAAGTAGGCCGGGTTACTTACCTCCTTCTTTGGATCAAAGTGATATGGCTCCAATCTGTAAATGTCATTAAAGATATTCGCTATGAAATACTTGAGTTTTAATCTACAGAAGACAGGGAACAACAAATATGAAGATGACAGAAAACAAACTTCCTCTCTGGCATATATTTGATGGCATTATATGTAAATGGCAGTTCCAAAATAGTTCTTCCATTGACTGATGGATAAAAGATGACTTGATTTAGCGAGTATTAAAAGGGTACAACATCTCATTTTAAGGACCAAGTAATCTACGATTATTTAAATAAATTTTGATGACAGAATGAATATATCTATTAGCTTATCAAATCATTCCAATGAATGCAATTTATTTTTTTTTATGTTTCTTGCAGTTGGGAAGAGAGAAGAGAGGCAAAATACTTTGGCCCATGAGTAGAAATTCACCTTTGTTAAGCAGTCAAGAGTTTTGTAACTCTTCTTCCTGCATCTGCCTTACCAGCCCCATGTACTCTTCTTTCAAAGTGTCATTTAGTTGAAATTAAGAGCATCTTCAATAGATTTCTCAGTACTTGCATTTCATGGTAACAGGTTATACTAGGAGGCTAAACAGAATCACCAAAAAACATATGACTAGCTGCAAAAGAAATGTTCTATGTATTCCTTATTTGAAAATAGGGGCTTCATTTCCAATAATTAAAAAATTAGAGAATGACAATTCTGGTTGGGAACCTAATTGTTTTGTTGTTGTTGTGGTTTTTTTGTGTGTGTTTTTTTTTGGTAAAGACCTATATTTTACAAAGCAGGAAAGTGAGTTAGTAGATGTGTCCCAAACAAGGAAGGTACTGATGAGGCTTTGTTTAGAGTGCTGTGTTTCCTAGAGTGTTTGCAATACCTTATCCAGCCATTCCAACAGCTGTCCTTTTATTTGTTTTTTTTTTGTTTTGTTTTGTTGTTTTTTTTAAATATATTTTATTGATTTTTTACAGAGAGGAAGGGAGAGAGATAGAGAGCTAGAAACATTGATGAGAGAGAAACATCGATCAGCTGCCTCCTGCACATCTCCTACTGGGGATGTGCCCGCAACCCAGGTACATGCCCTTGACCGGACTCGAACCTGGGACCTTTCAGTCCGCAAGCCGACGCTCTATCCACTGAGCCAAACCGGTTTCGGCAACAACAGCTGTCCTTTTAAGTTGTTAGGGTTATTTGGCACATCAATAAATTCTCATAAAATGAGAATTGGAAATTTTTGTGGAGGAAAAGGAAGAAAGATCTCAGCTGAATCAATGATTTGTATATTCACTAATAAGTCAGTTAACATTTTTAAAGTATTTTTTATTTGTAAAGTGAGCATAGGAACAACTCCTATAAGGATGACTGCTTAATAATATATGGACAGAATATTATTTCCCATTATTTTTACAATGATTTTAAATATTGCTATCACATGTGGTTAAATGTTACAAAGGAGAAGTGATGATATCTTGGTTTTCATTTTTTATTTTAATAAATAATATAAGCCAACATTAAGTCCAGTAAAAGATTGCTTCTTTGCCTGGCCGGTGTGGCTCACTGGTTTAGCACAGACCCGTGAACCAGGAGGTCAAAGTTCAATGCCTGTTCAGAGCACATGCTTGGTTGTGGGCTTGATCCCCAGTAGGGGCGTGCAGGAGTCAGCCTATAAATGATTATCTCTCACAGATGTTTCTATTTCTTTCTCCCTCTCCTTTCCTCTCTCTGAAATCAATAAAAACATACTTTTTAAAAAAAGGTTGTGTTGTTTATTGCTTTTTGCTTTTAAATAATAATGCTGCAATTCCTGGCTGATAAGGCATACAGAATTGGAAAGAAGCTGTTGCAGTTTTAGGGTATTAGGGAATGTTTTAGAAATGTTTAGGAGAGCCCTGGCCGGGTGGCTCAGTTGGTTGGAGCATTGTCCTGTACACCAAAAGGTTTGATCCCCAGCTGGGGTTTGTTCTGGGGGCAACCAATCAATGTTTCTCTCTCACATTAAGGTGTCTCTCTGTCTTCCCTTCCTCTCTCTCAAATCAATAAAAAAAACCAAAAAACATATAGTTGGGTGCAGATTAAAAAAAAATGTTTAGGTGAGTTAACTATTCTGTCTAATCTCCTCTGTGAATACAAAGAAAAAATAGAAAACAAATCCCCACAATAACAACATACTTTCTTATAATTTGTTATTTCTGAAAAAATAAACCAATTGATATTGAATAACTGATAATAGAATAAATGTGAACACAACAAGGACAGAATAGTAGCATCTATGAATGTTTAAGATTTCTTGATAGATATCTATATGAAAAAAATTGCTGAGTTTAAAATTAATTTAAAATGTAATTTAGAGACACTACTCCTTTTGGCTATTTTATATCTAATTTATATTCTCAAAGATAAAGGAGATCATACCTAGCCTTTGAGTGAATTCAAATGCTGGCAAAATAAATTGACATTTTGCTGCTTGGAATCTGTTTGAAAGCTTATATATTGAAATACTGCTCCAGGCAGCTATGCCCCATTGATGGAATTAGTAAATCAATCTATCCTCTATGACCTGAGGAACCCATAAAAAGTATCTTTCTCTCATTGATGGCAAGCAATGAAGGAAAAAAAAATGTCTATAATGTCAGGTGGCTGAATACAGGAAAAAGATATATGATAACGACAGTGTAGGCAGACAATGGCAGGTAAGAAAAATAATTATTTAAAATGGTAGCCAAAATAAAAATATTCACATTAAATCATCACAATTTACTCTATTTGATTGAAAAGAGAAAATCTTTCATCTTAAAGATAACATTTAGATCAAATTTGACAACTTCAATAATGAGCACTTCATATAATAATTCTAGATGGCTTGATGGAGTATAAATTTGCCATTGATGGAATGACCATACTTTGAGAGAATAATTATCTAGAACACAATGTCCCTGATATTACAGAAGAAAGAGTTAATTATTCCTTGATCATAATTGTGGGAATATTTCAAATGATGATGTTGGTGTAAGCATGTAATTACTTTTCTAAGTTGCAATGACCTTCAAATATTTTTAATTTCTATGACAAGAAAGTATTACTAAATTCTACCTTCATATGTTTGCTTTCCAATACAGCATACCATGATATCATTTACTCTTTATTGGTATTAATAATATTGTGTTCATATTTACATCTGCATATTGTAATATAATCAGAAATTTTAAAACTAATATTTTATAGAATTTGTTATATTAACCATCCAGATTCCTCAAAGTATACCTGCATTATACTATAAAAGATTAAGATATAATGTAAAATATGTTTTAAAATTGTATTTGAGATTTCAAGAGTATCAACATTTTATAATATAGACACCTTTGAAACTTTGAGATGCACTGATTTAGCTATATAACTGTCAATTAAATGAGGAGTTTTGATAATTAAAACGTAATGCTACAAGTAGTTCTTAGGATTTACATTTAATGACTTAAAATTCAAATTAAGCATAAACAAAGGTTAGAGTTAACTTGGGTAGGAATTGGTTTGTTTTGGAATCACTCACACAAAATAACCATCTGATGATTTTTAGTAGGCAAGCACATTTTCTTGTAATGGATTAGGCCCATTTAATATATATGTATATATATAATTTCCTCTTAAAAGAGGAAGGGAGAGGGAGAGAGAGAGATGGAAACATCAATGATGGCAGAGAATCATTGATTGGCTTCTTCCTGCATGCCCCACACTGTGAAAGGAGCCCATAATCCAGGCATGTGCCCTGACTTGGTATCAAACCATGACCTCCTGATTTATAGGTCAATGTTCAACCACTGAGCCACATTGGCTGGGCTAGGCACACTTTTATAAACAGTTAAACCTGAACTGAGTCAAAGAGCATTCATCAAACAGCTACAGAGTAAAATGGACTTTGAGTTCAGAAAAGAAACAATATTTTTTAGTATCATGACCTACAGAAAACTATTGGGCACTACTGTTGGATAATGTAATCAGAGAAATAGTAGCTTAGTTTTGTGCTTATATGGTGGGTAAATTAATATTAACATTATAGCCTGTGGATTGACATACGGAATGGGCATAAAGTGTGGTCACCTCTGTTTCTCATGTTGATATACTTTATATCATAAAAGTATCTACAGAAAGCATCTACCATAAAAGAGGCACTAAACCACCAAATAGAATGACATGGCCAATTGATATCTACTTTACCAATGACCACCCCAGTGCTGGCACACATCATATATAAGTAAAAGGACCACAGTAGGAGGGATAGAGGATATGCATGAGATCAGCAACATGAAGCATTTATTATAGCTGATCTAGCAATGCTGCTGACAAAGGCCCAACCTTCCAGAAAGAGGCCAATGTTCAGTTCCCAATATGGCACCAGAGAAACCACACGACACTAGTGGGAGGTTGATTACATTGGATGAGAATACATTCTGGCAGGAGAAGATATCATCAGATGTGTATTTTCTTTTTTTTTCAGATGGTCCTTATCTAGCTTTACTATCCCCAGGCTTTTCAAATGTTTTATCCACCAGCATTGACTCCCACATCATATAGCTTCAGAACAAGGGCCTATATTATAGAAAAGAGGTGTGAGAATAAGACACAAACCACGGGATCCCATACCAAGCCATCCAGAAACTACAGGCCTGAGAGAGTTTTTAACAGCCTGAAAAAGGCATAATTAAACTTCCAGGTCAAAGAAGACCATAATTAAGAGGATGGAACACCATATTCCCAGAAGTAGTATATATTTGGAATCAGAGAAATTTACATGATGCTATGTGTCCAAAACATGAACATGGAACCAAAAACTACAACCAAAAAGTGGAAACACTGCAATTATCTCCATGACCCCCTTGTGAAGGTGTTCTTTCTCTTCTGTCAAATATGGACCCTGAGAGTGTAGATGTTTTCATCCCTAAAAGGAGAACAATTTCACCCAGGGATACAGCCAGCATCTAAATCTGTATAAGCTAGAGTGTCACCTGGGAACTCTAGATTCCTTTTGCTAAGGGACTAGTTAGCAAGAAAATTATCCTCCCATCTAGGTCGGGGCGAGGGTAATCCACCATAATCATTAAAATCCCAAAAGTCTGCTATAACATGTGGTGACAGAGGGATTTATGTTTAGCACCTAGGTGATCTACCAGAGTGCCTCTTTGATGCTCCATCCCCAATAGACAAGTGCAGAAACCTCACCCTGAGAAAACCACAAAGATCTGTATTCAGACCCTCCAGCATGAGGGTCTTTGTCATGCCATCGGACAACCATCAAGACCATCTGAAGACTGGCAAAGCATGAAGGGAATCTAGAATGAGTAGAGAAGTAGGAAGAACATAACTGTCAGTTGTGGACCCAAGAGGAAGGGATATAGTTCATCACTCTCCCCTTCCCCTTTTAGTGTTCTCCAGGAAGACAGCCCCTGAGATACCGTGAAATATTTGTTTTAGGAATTTATGCTAAAAAAAGTAGAGAGAGCATAATAAGGGCCAGACTTTGGTTGACATTATAATGTGCTCACTATCTGTATGCTCCTTCTTTGAAGGACTTTTGTCTTCCCTCCCGGGAATGCTGTCAGAAGACAGCTTCCAGCTATCAACCCCTTCAGGAATTACTTAATTTCATGAGGTCCACTTCACCTAAGGTCATGCACTGTGCTGGGGTGACACAGATGAAATGACTGATGGCTGCAGAGGTTATGGCTGTTTGCTTCTCTTTTCTCCTAGCTTCCACAAGTGTTTATACGAAAAGCCCACCCTAGCAAGCATCCTGCACACTGTATTCTGACTCAGAGTCTGCTCCCAGGGAAACCAAGTTGCAATACTGCGTGATGACCATTTTACATATTCTTTTAGTCTTTTTTTTTAAAAAACATATTTTATTGATTCTTTACAGAGAGGAAGGGAGAGGGATAGAGAGTTAGAAACATTATCAGCTGCCTCCTGCACACCCCCTACTGGGGCTGTGCCCACAACCAAGGTACATGCCCTTGACCGGAATTGAACCTGGGACCCTTCAGTCCGCAGGCCGATGCTCTATCCACTGAGCCAAACCGGCCAGAGCTTAGTCTTATTAAAGTGTTTTCTTATGCTTTCAATCCAAGAGTTCTGCCATTCAACTCAACAGTCACTCCTTTGTTATCCTTATCTCTTTTCTTTCCATTTCTCTCCTTTTCCCATTTTTCTTTCCTTCCCACCCTTAGTATTTTTCTGTTTCTTAACAACCAGTTTTCCTTCTATCTTTATTCTGCCCTTTCTTTCTGCCCCTTTCTTTTTTCTTTTTATATTTTTACAGAGACAAGTGAACATGTACAGATTATATAGTGCCGTAAAATATTCTACCATAAATTGCCTAGACACATTTTTGCCTGCAAGAAAATTCCTTGTTCTGAAGCAATATATTTTCTATATCACAATTTACATACTAAAATTTCATGTCTTTGAAAATAACTTAGATGATGTCATCTGGTTAACAGCAGGGAGTGTAGCAAATACAATAAAGAGGCAATATGGAATACTTTTTACTGAATTTTTCATTACCCCTTATTTATATTTTTTCATTTTGTCTCTTTCAATGCCTAGCTGCAATAATGCTCTTCCCCTAAAAACTGTTAAAATCTGAGCAGCACCTCTGAAGTTTAAAATGCAAAGAGCAGTCCTCCTTTTTTACAGGTTTTCTGTGATGATAGTTAGAATGAGCCACTCATCCTGAAAGTGGCCTTCTAAATTACTGTGAAATAACCATGGATGCTATTACACACACTTACGCATGTGATTTAAATTCCCTCTGCACTTTGAATGAGAATTAGCAGCTTCGAAAGATTTACCTTCACATTGAAAACTGATCAAAGCAAGTGGAAAAATGAACTTGAGATTACTCTTCAAGATTGAGATCTCTGATGCTTTTCATGCCAAACTGCAACCTCCAAAATGCTTCTGTCTCTTACAAATTGTCTACATTATAGATAATATGACTGTGTTAATCAATACATTTTAATGAAGTTTTTTTCAGATTATTAAACCATAGTTCTTTGACTATTAGAATCCGCTTTTGGAAAAACAAACAAACAAAATACCATCAAATCTAAACAGAGAGAGGGAAAGGGAAGCTTCAGTCATATTTTAATTAGTATGTGCCAGAGTTTCTCCTCAATGGAGTTTCTACCTGTAAAGGCAGCTGGCTTCTGCCGATACTCCAGAGGCTTCATCCAGGTATAATAAGAATCACAAGATCAAAAACCTGCCATTTGAAAGAGACTTCCTAAACATCATCAGTTTATATTTCTTCCAGTCTGGCCTTTCCCCTCAGCCTCTTGGGTTCCCAGAGGGCCCCACAAGCTTCATCATTTGCTCAGCTAGTAAGGTTGCTTGGAACAATGGCAAGAGGAGGAATAGAGGTGCAAAATGTGCCTCAGAGCTGCCATGCAGCTGTGGAGGGAACGAGTGCCTTTACAAAGCTGTCACTTAGAGACCTGTGGGAGAATCTAAAAGGAAGTCTTGACTCCAAGAAAATAACATGATGTTTTATCAGAACTGCGAGATGAACCAAGTAATATAAAATTATCCTGGCAAAAAGGTGGTTGTCAATAGCAAAAAAACAAAACAAAACAAAAAACACAAATATAAATTTTATGTTAGAACTCAGAGGCTGTAATTCTGACAAGTTGGAATGCATCAATACATATTTTTTTTATAAAAATAATTTCCACTGATGTGGCCATAATACTGTAAGCCATCACTTACTGAATTCCCGGTTTCTATAATTTTATTTACTCCTGATAATTGTCACAATACTTATCAAAAAAAATCCATGGACTATATTATTAATAAGGTAATTATAGAAAGGTTCTATAAAAACACAGTGACATATTGAAAAAAAATAAGTAATGTACTGGATTATACTCTTATCAGAGGGCAGTTTATATCTTTATTGATACGAACATATACCACAGTGTCTTAGATTTTTTGTCTATAAAATTGTTTTAAATTTCTGTAACTGGTAATTCCTCTCATTTTCTTCCTACTCAGTCTTGCTTTTATATGAATTTGTAATTTGCCCATTATCAATTTTACTATAAGCTTGCTGAGTATCCTTAATCCAAAACATTTTATCTTTAATTCCTCTATAACACTTGTCTGTATTTCTAGAGCACTTGGTATAATCTGCCTAGTTATGTCATTTTACAGATGATGGCATTGTTAACTATTTAGTCCTAGAAACCATATGTTCTTTGGTTCTCTTCTTACTTCACTCTTGTTGGCCCCTTACATGTTTTTGTTTGCCAGAATCCTGTTTCTGTATCCAACTCTTAATCTATGTTAAAATTGTCTTATACTAACAACTTCAAATACCCTAATATGAATCCCACATCAGTGACTTCTCTACAAACATTGTCTTTTTCTTTATTCTACTAGCCACCAAGAGCTCAAGCTAAACCTTTTACTAGTATACATAAATTTGAATTATTTTGTGTGTTTCTATAGAAAGTTGAAAGTCACTACTGATTCAATCACCCAAAATTTTTGAACATTTTCTATGCCATAGGTTTGTTAGTATCATAAACCCTATAGAATAAAGAGGTAATATGCAAATTAACCCTCACACCCTCACAAGATGGCTGCCTATGAACAGGCCGATCCCTGGGATTGGGCCTAAACTGGCAGTCAGACATCCCCCAAGGGGTCTCAGATTGGAGAGGGTGCAGGCTGGGCTGAGGGAACCCCCCCATGCACAAATTTAGTGCACCAGGCCTCTAGTAGATTATAATTATCGTATTATTATGTCTCTTTCCTCTATTAGTCTGGAAACCCCTAGGGGTCAATGATAGTGTCTTAGTAGTTTCTGTTTGTTTTGTTTTTAATTTCAATGACCTGAATCTTCTATATTAGGTTAGAGGCCAGGAGCATGAAAATCATGCATGGGAGGGGTCCCTCTGCCTGGCTGGCAATCAGGACCCATCAGGGCCAGTGGCCAGGGAGGGACTTCAGGAGGGACCATGGCAGGGCTCCAGGGCATGTCCAACCCCATCTCACCCAGTCTTGATCAGCCAGACCCCATCAGCAAGCTAACCTACTGGTCAGAGCATCTGCCCCCTGGTGGTCAGTGCATGTCCTAGTGACTGGTCAGTCAACTGCTCAGTTGGACACTTAGCATATTAGGCTTTTACATATCTAGAAGATTATAACTCAGGTGTGGACTGCTCAGCGCACACTTTCCCTCCAGCCCCTGGTCTTGGAGACCTCATGTTCTTCCAAGGCTCTGCTCACCCTTTTCAGCTGCCACACAAAGTAAATTGCATCGTGTGCATGGAAACCCTTTGCAGGCTCCATGGGTGTGTCTTTACTTCACTGCAGTTCTGTTATCCCAACATAAGGAGAGACACCCTCATTATCAGGTAACACCATCGTGGTAAGACCCCGGCTCAGCCTACTGCAGCAGTTTTAAACAGGCTGTGGGTCACCCTAGATCAGTGGTTCTCAACCTTCTTAATGTTGCGACCCTTTAATACAGTTCCTCATGTTGTGGTGACCCCCAACCATAAAATTATTTTCATTGCTACTTCATAACTGTAATTTTGCTACTGTTATGAATCATAATGTAAAAATCTGATATGCAGGATGTATTTTCATTGTTACAAATTGAACATAATTAAAGCATAGTGATTAATCACAAAAACAATATGTAATTATATATGTTTTCCGATGGTCTTAGGCAACCCCTGTGAAAGGGTCATTTGACCCCCAAAGGGGTCGTGACCCACAGGTTGAGAACCGCTGCCCTAGATGGTTTGGCTCCATGGATAGAGCCATGGCCTGTGGATTGAAGAGTCCTGGGTTTGATTCCAGTCAAGGGCACTTTCCTGGGTTGTGGGCTCAATCCCCAGTAGGGGGCATGCGGGAGGCAGCAGATCGATTCTCTCATCATTGATGTTTCTATCTCTCTCTCCCTCTGACTTCCTCTCTGAAATCAATAAAAATATATTAACAAAAATAAAAATAAAAAGGCCATGAATGTCGCTGCTCTCCATCCATCCAGTCCCCTCACACCCTCTTTTGTCTTCACTCCTTGCCCACCCCCCCCCCCCCCACACACACACACTCTGCTGGGGTCTATAAAATGGGGTCAGGATTTCTACTTCAGCCAAGGGCAATGCTTCCACATGGCTCTCCTTCCCTGCCCATCTCTTTCCCCAGTCCTGTGGGGTCTCTCCCTCCCTCCCCTCCAACTAACTTGGTGGGCCCTACTCTGCCCCGTCCTCCTGTGACCTCCTGTCTGCAGCCTCCCTCTTTCTCCTCCTGGGGTGGAGCTCCCCAAAGGCTATGCAGGGTTGGGTGGGGCTGTGCAGGGAGGGACTGTATGGGATGGGGCTGAGCTTTTCTGGGTGGGCGAGACATGTGGGCAAGGCAGTGTGGGCGTAGACCAGGCGAGGCCTCAGAGGAGAGCTAGGGTGACAGGTCACAGGGAGGAAGAGGGAAGGACATGGAGCTTGTCCCATGGGAGAGGCACCAGCTCCTCTCCTCGGCTGCCCCCACCCAGCAGCTTTTCTAGGTCCCTGAACAGGTGTCACCCTCCGCCCCTTGCTACCTCCCGCTTCCTTTCAATTTTTGTACTCAGTTTCTCTGACTCAGTCCTGCACCCCTCTCTGCTGCATCCCTGGGAACCCGAGGCCACCCCTTGAACTTGGGCAGGCACTCCTGGCCTGTCCCCCCATAATGGTGCTACTCACTCTCCTGGAGTAGTTAGTGAAACTTAACAAATGAAAAGAAGCAGCTCTGAAGATTATAAATTGTGCACTGAGAATGCCACAGGCTGCAGAGGGCTGCACAGTCTATGGCTCACAGATCACACATAGCAGCCTTCTGGGCCACCAGGTCCCTCCTGGCTCCCACTCCCACCCACCTCTGCTGGGGCTTGGGCCAAACCCTTGGAGTTTCCTGACAGCTCTAACATCACACCTCACTTTCCATTCCAGCCTACCAGTGCTGGCAGCAAACTAACCTATTGATTGGAACATCTTCCCCCTGGTGGCCAGTGTGCATCATAGTAACTAGTTGAGCAGAACTCCTGGTCAAGGGGACAATTTGCATATTAGGCTTTTAATATATAGTACTAGAGGCCTGGTGCATTAAATTTGTGCATGGGGTGGTCCCTCACTCTGGCTTGCACCCTCTTCAATCCGGAACCACTGGCTCCTAACTGCTAACCTGCCTGCAGGCCTGATTGCCCCTAACTGCTCTCTCCTGTTGGCCTGATCCTGCTAACTGCTCTCCCCTGCCAGCCTGATTGCCCCAAACCACTTCTGCCTCGGCCCCACCACCATAGCTTTGTCCGGAAAGATGTCCAGAAGGTCGTCCCGAAGACATCCAGTCTAATTAGCATATTACCCTTTTATTAGTATAGATTGTAAGCAATGGAGAACAGAGAATTTGTTTGTTTAAATCTATATCAATAAGCATAATGTCTTGCAATTGGTAGACAATTAGTACTCGTTGAATTGCATCACCTACATATATATTAACCACTTCTCTGTTATTATTACTATTTTAGCTCTATATAATGCATACTCTATACATGCTACAGATGCCCCAGGTCTCTAAATGTATAAAATGAGTTTCTCTTGCAAGAGTTCTTATCTTTTCTATTCTTGCATGCATTCAGTGGTTCTCAACCTGTGGGTCGCGAACAATGAAAATACATCCTGCATATCAGATATTTACATTACGATTCATAACAGTAGCAAAATTACAGTTATAAAGTACCAATGAAAATAATTTTATTGTTGGGGGTCACCACAACATGAGGAACTGTATTAAAGGGTTGAGGCATTAGGAAGGTTGAGAACCACTGAATAATGCCATGCCTTAAGTGTGTCAGTCACATTTCTAGATATTTGAGATTAATGATAGAATCTCTATTTTCAGAGAGATGAAATTTAGGTGGTAGTTCAGACAATGTCTTTTGCTGAGATCTGAAATATTTGAAGGAGAGCTGACCTTTATAGTATTTTCTTTCTTATGGCACTGATGATAGCTCCTCCCCTCTCCAGCCCTCTGAAGAAGATGGTCTGATTGTCTGCTTCTACCTATGTCTTTTGAGGAGCCCAGTTTCTCCTTTCTTGGTTTCTGTAGGGAGCTCACCTTACTCCACATCTTTCCCTCCTCACTTAATGACAGGCACATGCTTTAATATGTGATTCCAGCTTACATATTCTCTAGAATTAAGTTCAATTTTATTTTTTCCCCTACCCAGGCACCATTTCTTCTTCACCTTTTGAAGTTATACTCTTCTAGTTCCCTCAGAGCACATTCCTTGTTATTACACCACCTGTCTAAAACTGTACTAGAGAAGGTATTTTCTCATTCATTCTTGTTGTGTAGGTGTTAAGCACTCACTTTGTGCTATAATGGTCTATTATGTTGTCTTTGCCCCGATATCTTTAACTGTTCACTGTAACTTTTCCATAGAAACAAAATCTAACAATAAACAATTGATTCCTTCCAGTATTTTAAATTTTTTTCTGAAAAATTAAAGGTGCCATAATAATAAGCATGCTTGCTCAATAGAATGTATATCTATCCATAAATGGAGAAAGTTAGATGCTTTCTTTTTTAAAATATATTTTTATTGATTTTAGAGAGGAAGGAAGAGGGAGGAAGAGAGAGAAACATCAATGATGAAAGAGAATCACTGATCGAGTGCCTCCTGCATGCCCCCTACTAGAGATAGAGCCTGGAACCTGGGCATGTGCCCTTGACCTGAATTGAACCCAGGACCTTTTAGTCCATACACTCTATCCTACATTCTATCCACTTAGCCAAACTGGCTAGGGTGAAAATTATATGCTTTCTATGTTATGTCATACAATAAATAAGAAAAGCATAGCACATTTAATAAATATCATCATTATTTTTGCTTATATTTTAAAATTACTTTGATTTTCTAATCTACCTTATTAAACGAAGCTACATAATGAGAAATGGATTTAAATATTTTAATCTTCAGTTAGCTTTTCTTTCACTATAGATATACTTTTAAGATATTAGTGGAAAATATTCCGGTTATGATTAAAGTATGCTTACAAGTATTTTATAGAGTTTTGAAATACTGCATATGTTCAGAAGTTATATGAGTCTTAATAAAACCTAGGATTTTATGTAACATAAATGTAATTTCATATATTTTTATAGACTCCATTTCATTCTTGGTTGTGCTATTGTATTTTATTTAAAGTATCCCTTTCAATATCAGTTTCCTTCTTTCATTTGTATTGTCCCATTTTATTATTGCACATATTTCATAAAAATATTTTTTTATGTATCTTTATGAACAATAATCATTCAGATATACTGGAAGAAATATACTGGCAGTTAAAATATCCTTTGTTGGTGTCTCTTCTTTAGATAATCTATAATAATAAAAGCATAATATGCTAATTAAACTGGACGTCCTTCCAGATGACCTTCTGGACAAAGCCAGGGCTACAAGGGAAGCCCGGGTCCTGGGTGCCAGAAAGAAGCCAGTGCCAGGAGCCGGGGGAAGGAAGGCCTACTCTTGCATAAATTTCATGCATCAGGCCTCTAGTATATAATATAACAATATTAAATTGTGTTTACAATAGTTTTAAGTTCTTACAATTTAAAAGTGATAATCAATAACAACCTTTGAGGTTATAAATATGATGGGTCGGGGTACCTCTACCTTTATGAGGCCACAGACTAAAAGATTTTTAAAAATTGACTTAATAATAGAGTTTAAGGAAGAAAAAAGAGATACCTACAAAATAAGTGTTTCTAAAATCAAGAAAAAATAAAATAAAGTGATTATGTGGAAAAAGTTGACTTTATCTTAAAAAGCTGACCTAATTTTAATGCTAATCGACCTGAACCCTTGTGATCTTCCCTACCACTTGAACTCTGGAATGTGCACTGAGGCTTTGAAATAATCAGAACTAACATTAATCAACTTTCTTCACCATTTCGCCCTTTTTCTAGGGCAATGTGCCATCAGTGTTATCTATCTTTTAATCTGCCCTGATGCCAGAGCCCCAGAACCTGTTCCCTTTGCTCCTGAGATCACCCTTACATTCCTTTTGGAGTACATAAGTCCCTGTTTTAGGCGTGTATAAAATTGATGGTCTGAGGGCTGAGCCATACAGGGATCCATTTTTCTGTCCTAATGCTGCACACACTTCTTTTGTAAGTAAATTCCCAGTAAATCAACAAGCTGGACTTGTCTTCATTGATTTTGGATTCTCAGCTTCTTCAACACTTGGGGGCTGCTTGGCATACAAGGCCCTTTCATAAAACAGTGATTTAAAAAACAGCAGAAAAAATAATACTATGGATTAAGACTGAGGAAATTGTGATGGTCTTGAAATTGCAGGAAAGGGTCTTAAACACAAAAACAATACAAAAGATCAATGAAACTAGAGCTGGTTCTTTGAAAAGATAAATAAGATTAATGTTAAGATTAAAGTTGGAGGGATCACAATACCGGAAATCAAGTAATACCACAAAGTCACTATAATCAAAACAGCCTGGTCCTGGCACAAGAACAGGCATATAGATCAATGGAACAGAACAGAGGCCCAAGAAATCAAACCAAGCCATTTTGCTCAATTAACATTTGACAAAAGAGGCAAGAGCAACCAATGGAATACAGGACTTTACCTCCTTGGTTAAACTTATTCCCAGATATTTTATTTTAATTTTTGATGCAATTAAAATGGGATTGTTTTCCTAGTTTTTCTTTCTGATTATTTATTATTGCTATATAAAATGTAACTGATTTTTGGATATTTATTTTGTATCCTGCTACTTTACTGAATTTGTTTATCAGTTCTAGTAGTATTTGGTGTAGTCTTTAGGGTTTTCTATATACACTATGATATCATTTACTAATAATGACAGTTTTACTTCTTCCTTTCAAATTTGGATGTCATTTATTTCTTCTTCCTGTCTGCTTGCTGTGGCTAGAACTTCCAATACTATGTTGAATAAGAGAGGTGAAAGTGGACATCTCTGTTTTGTTCCTGATCTTAAAGGAAACACTTTTGGTTTTTGCCCATTGAGTATAATGTTGGCTGTGGGTTTTTCATATATAACCTGATATGTCTCCTTGGGCAAGGGAAACAAACAAAAATAAATAAAGAAATGTGAGTACATCAAACTAAAAAGTTTTTTTTTGTTTTTAAATATATTTTATTGATTTTTTACAGAGAGGAAGGGAGAGGGATAGAGAGCTAGAAACATCGATGAGAGAGAAACATCGATCAGCTGCCTCCTTCACACTCCCTACTGGGGATGTGCCTGAAACCAAGGTACATGCCCTTGACCGGAATCGAACCTGGGACCCTTGAGTCCACAGGCTGATGCTCTATCCACTAAGTCAAACCGGTTAGGGCAAACTAAAAAGGTTTTGCACAGAAAACAAACGGTCAACAAAATAAATAAAAGGACAACCCACTGAATGGGCAAAATACCTAAATAGACACTTCTCTAAAGAGGTCATGCAGATGCGCAATAGACATTCAAAAAGATGATCAATGTCACTAATAATCAGAGAAATGCAAATTAAAACTACATTAGATATCACCTCACACCTGACAGAATGGGTATGATCACTAAATCAATAAATGACAAGTGTTGGGAGGATGTGGGGAAAAGGAAACCCTCGTACACTGTTGGTGGGAATAGAGATTCACGTAGTCACTTTGTAAAGCAGTATGTAGTTACCTAAAACAATGAAAATTGGAACTGCCTTAATGACCCAGTGATTCCACCTCTGGGAATATACCCGAAGAAACCTGTAACACTAATGTGAAGGAATATTTGCACCACTATCTTCATTGCAGGGCTATTTACAATGGAGTAAAGACTATCTCTTCAATAAATGCTGTAGGGAAAATTGGAGAGATACCTGCCCAAGTGCCCATCTCTAGATGAGTGGATGGAAATGCTATGGTTCATTTACACAATGGAATATTATTCAGCCAAAAAAAGAAGGAAATCTTACCTTTTGAGACAGCATGGATGGACCTGGAGAGTATTATATTAAGTGAAATGAGCCAGACTGAGAAAGACAAGTACATATGATTTCACTTATATGTGGAATCTAATGAAAAAAAAAAAAAAAAAACACATTGGAAACTGACTTACAGATACAGATGACATACTGACAGTTGTCAAAGGAAAGGGGTTCTGGGGGTCTGGGTGACAAAAGTGAAAGGATTAAGCAAAAAAAGAAACATTTATAGGAAGAGATAATAGTATGATTACAGAGGAACAGAGAATGGGGGAGGTGGTAGAAGAGGGCAAAGGGGGACAAAATAGTGACAGCAGACTAGGCTTTCAGATCGTGAACACACAACACAATATGTGGAAGATGCATTATAGAATTGTACACTTAAAACAACATAATTTTATTAACCAATATCAATCCTCAATAAATGTAATAAAAAATAAGAGTAAACAAAAGAAATAAAGCTAATGAAAAGGACTGACCCTGTAATGTAATAAATACATATTTTAAAACATATTAATTTTAAAAAAGAATTGTCTTAAGGAATACTACCACAATCTGAAGCACCAATTCTGTACAACATCATTTTAAAGTATTTTAGGACCATTTGAAAGACATGACAACTTTTTATGTTTTACTATTTTTAGTGGGAAAAAAAAAGTGTTTTATTTATGTAGGTCCTATTTTGGTCCAGAGACAATTTGATACAATTAAGACACCTGAATATAAAGATATAAAAGACTTTTATCAGTGGTGTCATAATGAATCAATCATTTCCATTTTCCCATGTTTTCAAACTTCTTAAAATATTAGTTTGATTCATATTTTTGTTCCTTGTGTTAAAATTATCAAGTAAAATGTTCAAATTTTCTTAAAATCACTTGTTTTTGTGTTTAAAAATTACATTCCTCAAAAAATAGTTCTTATTTGGAACTGAAAAGAACTCGCATGACATAAGGAGAACTTTATAACATAACGAGAAAAATATTGTGACTTAGTCTTTTATGCTCATGTTGCTCTCAATTATGACTAGGATTTCTTTCTGTAGCACTTTCAGAATTAAATGTAGCCAATTGTTCTGTAAGTTGATTGATGAAAAACTGATGCCTCTGTGACTTAATGGATTGTGAACCAGCAGGTGATATAGACAAACATTTTTAAAAAATATATGTTACAATGAAAATCTTAAATACAAAATACTTGCAAGGCCTTATTTGATACATTACTGCAGATTTTAGTATAAAACCTTTTTGAATTGACTTTCTAAGTTTAGGATGTCTGAAACTAAATGCTGAGGTGAGATTGGGTTCAGCCATTTGAGAAGCATGGCCATGTCAATGAAAAAGGACAGCTCTCCATACCTTTTAAAGTATGTTGTTTTCTGTTTGTGTTTTTGTTTCAAAAATATTTATGCAATGTATTTCTTTTTTCTTTTTTATAGAATTTATTGGGTTGACATCTAATCTAATAAAAGAGAAACATGCAAATTGACCTCACCTCCACTATGCCTAAGCCATGCCCACCACCCAATCAGAGCGACTATATGCAAAATAACACAAACAAGATGGCAGCTGGCAGCCACGGAGCTGCAGCAAGCAGGAGGCTTGGTTACCCCGGCGATGGAGGAAGCCAAGCTTCCCACCTGCCCTGGCCGGCTGTGGCCTCCCCTCAAGGCAACAAAGTTTCAATTATAGAAGATAAATAAATCCCAGCTACCTGCTTCCGGCCAGGCTCCAATGGGAGCTTGGGTGGCTGGGGGCTGTGGCCAGCCTGCAAACAGCCATCAGCCCCTCACCCAGGATGGCCACACCCTCATGGGGTGAGGATCCCCGCTGGGGGGCTTGGCCAGCCTGCAAACAGCCATCAGCCACTTACCAAGGATGGCCACACCCTCATGGGGTGAGGATCCCCGCTGGGGGGCTTGGCCAGCCTGCAAACAGCCATTAGCCCCTCACTGAGACTGGCCAGGTACCCCAGCAGGACCCCCCACCCTGAAGGGGCTTTTGCCAGCCTGCACAGCCATCAGCCCCTCACCCAGGCTGGTGAGGCACCCCAGGGGGGATTCCCACCCTGAAGGGTCTGTGGCCAGTCTGCAAACAGCCATCAGCCCCTCACCCAGGCTGACCAGGCACTCCAGCGGGGACCCCCACCCTGAAGGGGATGTGGCCAGTCTGAAAATGGCCCTCAGCCCCTCACCCAGGCTGGCCAGGCACCCCTGCAGGACCCTAACCTTGATCCGGGACACCCTTCAGGGCAAACCAGCTGGCCCCCACCCATGCACCAGGCCTCTATTCTATATAGTGAAAGGGTAATATGCAAATTGACCCTAACAGCAGAATGACTGGGAATGACTGGTCACTATGACACACACTGACCAACAGGGGGCAGACGCTCAATGCAGGAGCTGCCTCCTGGTGGTCAGTGTGCTCCCAAAGGGGGAGCTCTGCTCAGCCACAAGCCAGGCTGATGGCTGCCAGTATAGCGGTGGTGGTGGGAGCCTCTCCCACCTCCTCAGCAGTGCTAAGGATGTCTGACTGCAGCTTAGGCCTGCTCCCGCTGGCAAGTGGACATCCCCCGAGGGCTCCTGGGCTGCCAGAGGGATGTCTGACTGCCAGTTTAGGCCTGATCCCCTGGGGAGTGGTCTTAAGCCAGCAGGTGGTCATCCCCTGAGGGGTCCCAGACTGCGAGAGGGCACAGGCCGGGCTGAGGGTCCCCCCTTGAGTGCACAATTTTTTGTGCACCAGGCCTCTAGTTGGTTAATAAAATTATATAGGTTTTAAGTGTACAGTTCTATAATACATCAGCTGTATATTGGATTTTAACACAGTAGTTCCCTGAATTAATATTAACAATGTTGACTAGATTAGAAGGAAACATCTATCTTCATATACATGTTAAAAGTAATTATATATTTAATTAAAGAACATATATTCTTTATCAGAGTCTCTGGTAGCCCAAATTTCCTTTTTAGAAGAAAGAGACTTTAAGTTCTGAGTTTTATCACTTGTAAGCATGAAGCAACCTTAGGCATTTCAGCTTCAGAGAGAGTCTGATATTAACAAGTAAAGACAAATGATGAATACACTATGGACAAATGCTATGATAGGGGAATAGACACCTCTTGTTCAAGTCTTTTACTACTAGTGGCCCAGTGCATGAAATTCGTGCATGGGGGAGGGGGTGTTCCTCAGCCCAGCCTGCACCCTCTCCAACCTAGGACCCCTCGAAGGATGTCCTACTGCCGGTTTACAGGGATCGGGCCTTAACCAGCAGTTGGACATCCCTCTTGCAATCTGGGACTGCTGGCTCCTAACCGCTCACCTGCCTGCCTGCCTGCCTGATTGCCCCTAACGATTCTGCCTGCCAGCCTGCTCAGCCCCAACTACCCACCACCAGCGGCCTGCTTGCCCCCAAATACCCCCCCGCCAGCCTGCTCGCCCCCACCTTCCCTCACCACTGGCCTGCTTGACACCAACTGCCTCCCTGCTAGCCTGCTTACTCCAAACTGCACCCCCTGCTGTCCTGATCACCTCCACCCGACCCCCACTGATAGCCTGCTTGCCCCCAACTGGCCCCCCTGCTGGTCTGCTTACCCCCAACAGCCCTGCCCCCCACCAGCCTGATCACCCACAACTGCCCTCTCCTCTTGGCCTCTAACTGCCTATACCTCAGCCCCGCCACCATGGCTTTGTCCAAAAAAATGTCCAGAAGGTCTCCTGGAAGTCTCCCAGTCTAATTAGCATATTACCCTTTTATTAGTATAGATAGAAGCCTAGTGCACAGGTGGGGGCCACCTGGTTTTCCCTGAAGGATGTCCCGGATCAGGGTGGGGGTTCCCTTGTGGTGAAGGGCGGCATGGGTGAGGGGCCTGTGGTGATTTGCAGGCTGGCCACGCCCCCTTCACGGTGGGGGTCACCACTGGGGGGGTGTAGTCAGCCTGGGTGAGAAGCTGAGGGCTGTTTTCAAGCTGGTCACAACCCCTTCAGGGTGGGGGTCCCCACTGGGGTGCCTGGCCAGCCTGGGTGAGGGGCTGCGGGCTCTTTGCAGGCTGGCCAAGCTGCCCAGCTGAGACCCTCACCCCATGAGGGTGTGGCCAGCCTGGGTGAGGGTCTGATGTCTGTTTGCAGACTGGCCACACACCCTTCAGATGGAGGTCCCCACTGGTGTTGGGGGCCAGATGTAAGCTGGCAAGGTCCTTGCACCTGAAGGGGCTAGCAAGGCTGGGACCCTTACCTACACAGTTTTCCCAGACTTGTTTGGATGGCCATTATCAGTAGAATGAGAACAGCCTTTCATGGCTTACCAAGAAGTCTGTAACTATTTACTGAGATATGCTGTACTGAGAACTTGTCCTTCTGCTGTGTCTCTCCCTTAGAGATTAAGAGGAACAAAGAATACATTCCTCTTGACAGACCTCCTATTCAGTGCCTTGTGTATAAATAAGATTGTGTAGCTAATAAACTTGCTTCAGTTCCTCGAGAGCTGTAGTCCTCCCGATCCTGCTTTCCTGTCTTTCTTTTCTCAATTCCCACCTCCCTGCCTCAGCCCGGCTAAACCTGTCAGGCTGGCCCTGACACACTGGGGTGCATGGCCAGCCTGGGTGAGGGGCTGAGGGCTGTTTTCAGGCTGGCCACACCACCTTCAAGGTGGGGGTCCCCACTGGGGTGCCTGGGCAGCCTGGGTGAGGGGCTGATGGCAGTATTCATGCTGACCAAGCCCCCCTAGTGGGGACCCTCACCCCCTGAGGGTGTAGCCAGCCTGGGTGAGGGGCTGAGGGCTGTTTGCAGGCTGGCCACACCCCCTTCTGGGTGGGGGTCCCCACTGGGGTGCCTAGACGGCCTTGGTGAGGGGCTGCGGGCTTTTTCCAGGATTGCCAAGCCGCCCAGCGGAGACCCTCACTCCATGAGGGTGTGGCCAGCCTGGGTGAGGGTCTGATGTCTGTTTGCAGACTGGCCACACACCCTTCAGATGGGGGTCCCCACTGGGGTGCCTAGCCAGCCTGGGTGAGGGGCTTAGGGCTGATTGCAGGCTGACCACACCCGCCTCAGGGTGGGGATCCCTGCTTGGTTACCTGGCCAGCCTGGGTGATGAGCTGATGGCTGCTTTCAGGCTTTCCAAGCCCCGCAGCATGGACCCTCACCCCATGGGGGTGTGACCAGTCTGGGTGAGGGGAAGAGGGCCATTTTCAGGCAGGCCACACCCCGTTCAGGGACCCTCACCCCATGAAGGTGTGGCCATTCTGGGTGAGTGGCTGATGTCTGTTTGCCGCCTGGCCATGGCCCCGGGCAACCCAGGCTCCCAGACCCTCCTTGAGCAGAGGCCACAGCAGCTGGAAGCAGGTATCTGGGATTTATTTATCTTCTATAATTGAAATTTTGTAGTCTTGAGCGGAGCCCACAGCCATCCAGTGTAGGCGGGAAGCTTGGCTTCTTCCATCGCCAGGGGCAACCTAAGCCTCCTGTTTGCTCCAGCTCTGTGACCGCCACCATCTTGGTTGGGTTTATTTGCATACTCGCTCCTGATTGGCTTGTGGGTGTGGCTTTTGGGTGTAGGGGAGGTATGGTCAATTTGCATGTTTCTCTTTAATTAGATAAATATATGTAAGAAACCATATTCCCTATCACACCTAGTTGAAGAAAAAGATAAGAGAAAGAGAAAAAAAATACTTAGTTGACCTAATGACATTTCAAAGCAATAAGAAGCTATTGAAATGACTGACTTTTCCTAAATTTAACTGGAACTTTTAAAAAATTTTATCAGAATGGGGATTTAGAGAAAAAACTGTTTTGTTTTATTTCTTTTTCACCTTAGTTTGTGGTCTTTACGTTTTACCTCTTCCATTGAGAGGGGTTTAGAATAGAAATTCAGAATATTAAGTACTCAGAGTAAATTTTAGTATATATCTTTACATTCCAGGAAATATAACTTGCCAGTTGTCTAACAATAACAAATTGAAAAAGGTAACCACACTTATAGGTAGAACTTAGAATAAATAGTTTTGGAAAACGGTGCTTCATAAGGCAGGATTAAAATTCAAATTTTTAGCAAAAGAAATGCTGTAAGTAAGTTATAGAATAGCTTTGTGAGTTTTGATATACTTATATCCCAGTAATTTAAAATAAGTTATAGTTCAAACTCATCTGGTTTAGGAAAATTTCACAAATGCATGCTTTTTATACTTCCCATAAATACATGAAATAGATGAAAACCTGCCAGAAATACAGTGAAATAAATAGAACTTTGGTTAATGGCCCTTCGTATAAAACTGGGCAGCCATATTTTAAGAAAAAATTCTATACACACAAAATATTATCTCAAACTGTAATTCAGACAACTATAACAGTTAACAGATAATTGGTGGTGATATCTAAAGTGGTGTATCAACTCATATGCTAATATTTATCTCTAACACATTGATTATTAGCAACTTTATAGACTGCACTAGAGGCCCCTCAGCCTGGCCTGCACCTTCTCCAATCTGGGATGGGGCCTAAATTGGCAGTCGGACATCCCTCTCGCTGATTCCTAACCACTTGCCTGCCTACCGGCTTGATTGCTGCCTAACCACTCCCCTGCCAGCCTCATGGCTCCCAACTGCCCTCTTCTGCTGGTCTCATGGCCCCCAACTGCCCTCCCCTGCTGGCCTGATCACTCCTAACCACCTCTGCCTTAGCCCCCACCACCATGGCTTTGTCCGGAAGGAAGTCAGATGCTAGGAAAATGTCCAGTCTCCAGGTCTAATTAGCATATTACCCTTTTATTAGTATAGATTGTTAAAACTTGTCAAAAGTATCTAAACTATTACTGTGATTTGTTGGTCTCCATTTTATGACAATAGCAAAAAACATGCATGCACATATTGAATTAATTAGCTAACCTTTTAGGTGAACACTAACATTTTTTATTAAGACTTTAGAAACACAGAATACATATAAGCCTCATCATTCAAACTGAAGTGATTTGGATAAAATTAGGACAAAAAAAACTACATGCAGCCATTTAATATAATCAGATAAATATAACAATAGACAAACAGTCTATAGAAAAAGGTAGAACTTTTTTTATGAGTCAAGTTCCAGGAGTGGAATTGCACAGTAATTTATTGATTTATTTTTTCACTACTATATTGCTTGAATAATTCTTAAGAGGAAGATACAAAAGAAACTAATATAACTTCTTCAATTAATTAGTTTGGTTTGGACAACCAACTTACCCAGATTGTTTAATTAGCTTTCTAGGCTTCATTTCATATGTTGTGAGAAGGAGGAGGGGCAGCTGACTTCTAATTAACAATGACAGGTATATGGAATTATAAGTCAACACTTGGACAGATATAGAAATTAGATTCTGATATACAGTGTTTAAGATTTAACACCTGTAAGTCATGCTCACCTTGTTATATGTAATTAATTGCATAAATTATTTTAGAAAACAATGTTTAAATACAATGTCTCTTATTTGTTATTAATGAGATGGGACATTAAAATAGGGAACCATGAAAAATGTTGTAGAAATAAAGTCTCCTTTAAATGGAAATCTACATTGAAGAGAGGTACTTTGGCTGTGAAAGAGTAAAGAACATAGAGACGTCCTAAAAAACAAACAAACACCTAAATATAAGAATATCTGATAAAATATAAGGGAGTCTTTTTTTTCTAAATTATCTTATTGAGCATCCAGAAATAGAAAAATTTATAAACTCCTAAACTCATCCAGAGCTCAATGTACAATGCTCATGCTTAGAAATAGTTTACATGTATACTAATCATGTTGTATTGAGTTGGTTCCTAAGACAATGGTATTTATTTTAACAGAAACTTATGTTCAATGTTAAAAGAACCCAATTGTATTTTAAATAAAAAAGAAGTTATACTTAAACGGAAATATAATTTAAATATGGTTAAGTTTTATAAATTGGTGGTAATCTCAAAATTACAAAAAGTGTATAAAGTACAGAAATTTATTGTATTGGCAGCATTTAAAATCATTCATGTATTCTATATTTGTTCTTAATTTCCATAGATAAATATATACAATAAACAATAACAGATGCCAATTAGCATAATTGAGTGTTCAGAAAAATAAAATTAATGCTTTTATTACTCATAATTTATTCACCCAAATGTTTCATTAGCTTGCTAATGTTAGATTAATGAGGAGAATAACTAAATTGTGCTGGTCCCCAAAGCAGTGAATTGAAAGCTAATCATGAAATTCCCACTCCCCTTTCACTTAGTTTCTTCTGCGCAGGTTTTCTCTTAGATTCTCAATCACAGATCACAAAAGAACAATTTTGGTTACTTCAAGAATTAATTAGGCATTTGTAGGAAAGCCACTAGAACAACTGTTCCCCCTATGAGTTCATAAAGCCATTTAATTTGTGCTTGTGTTTTCATTCAGAGAAGCTGGCAACACCACAATAAAGCACAGCATGCACAGCCAGTAAGCCAAATTTCTGACCGAACTGTTCACTGTCATTGACTATGCTCATTTAAAAGGCACACACGCTAACACCTTTTAACCTCACCAATGTCGCAGCTGGGCACTCTGTGCTCATAATGCAAAATGACTTTGGATAATGTCCTCCCTGTCAATCTTTGAGGACTATTTCAGTTAAAGATCTAGTCTTCATTTGGAAAACTAGTTTAAGTGTCTCCCTCTGCTTTTAGACAAAATTTTAACATTGATTTAGCCAATGCTTAATAACATCTAATAAGTTCATTTTTTAGATTTCATTTGACTCAAGAAAGTTCTGCATTCTAATGAATTTTGAAACTAAAGCACATAAGATAAATTTCAAGTTAGATATAAACCCTTTTTATATTTTTAGTGGAGAATTGACCTTAGGATAAATCATTCTGCTATCATACTTTAAAATTTCGAAATATAATAATATCTTATTAGTAATTCTATAGTTGTTGCCTCTTGTATCCTTCAGCCAGTATAAAATCCTGAATAATGCCTACTATTATTCATCAGAAGGATAAAATTGTTTCCAAAATCACAATGTGACACTTAAGGAAAGAAATCTAGTATCTAACACTTGAATGTAATGACAGTATTTTCTCTGTGTCATGCCAACACCTGGGCCCATCTGTGAAAAGGGCACTGTGCCATGCTGAAGGTGGAACATCAGTTTCAACAGCATGTAGATGCCAATAAGCCAAAGTCAAAGTGATAGCCTGCAGAACACTTTGAATAGCTGATCTTTTGTAGGAAAATCCTCCCAGTAGTGAGCAATGCCAAACGAGGGCCAAATGCTTCATTACCAGTCTTCACAGCTGCTGATGCTCCTGGGCAGTCATAACACCAAAGAACATTTCCTACTCTGTCCCTCTTTCCAATATGCCTCAATGCTAGCCGCTTTCCATAAAGGGGGAAATGATAGGGTTATTAGGATTATTTTCAAAAATAAAAACATTCTTATTTGTTGTGTCACCTAGCAACTTCTTTAAATTTCTCATTTAATATTTTTTCTAAATTACATATTTAACAATTAGTGATAATGGTTTAATTATGCAGTAATATTTTATCTAGGTTCATCAAGAACTCCTTTGGAGATAAAATATCAAGATTTTATAGTGTAGGGGTATGTGCATGTAGGGGTAGAAGTAGATGTAAATTTTTCAGATTGTAATTAATACACAGAGAAATAAAAGATTTGATGTTCTAGAACTGGCTTACATAGGTCAGGTATCATGGATAAAGTATAGATATAGGTTCAATTCAAGTTGAACTGAGCTAGCATCAATAAAAGTTTAAATGGTTTCGGCTACAGAGCCAGCCAAATTTCCTGAGCCTGGAATTCCTGTTTGGGAGGCAAAATAGTTGAATGTTGAGAGGAAAAATGAATGGCTTTGTTTGTGAAGATTATATTAGGTAGAAAATGTGGTTCTTTATATGTGAAGTGCAACACAATTTAAGGTTTTCTTGGTTTGAGGCATTTTTCTTTACTTTTTATTTCAACTATTTCTGAGCCAACATCTCTTGGTAACAGCAATTACCAAGAGATTCCCTGTATTTGAAGATATTTATAGTTTCCTCAGTAATTAAAGTCCCCTTCAGGGTTGAAGACACCAATTCTCCTGCATTCTATGGGCTACACAATAGTAACTGGATGGTCATAAATGCAGTTGTAAACAAAGACACAAAACCATCTCCTTATTGTCAAGTGTTCTATAAGGGGAGCCTTTATTACCAACAAAATTCAAATTTTCTTGGACAGCTTCCAGGAATTAGTATTTATCAATCCAAGGCCCCAGAAATTTATTTCAGTAACTAATAAACCAAAATCCAATGACAATAATCCATTTTCCCTGATATTGACAATTTATGAAAAAATGAACAAGTGGCTAACGTATTTACTAAGTATCAGAGTAATAAGAAAACAAAGTTGAGATATCTCTGGGACTTGGACAGGATAAACTATTTTTTAGCCTCAGTTTCCTAATCTGAAAGTTGAAATAACTTAATAGGGTGGCCGAAAGGATGAAAGTGGTGTAATGTTTGTAAAGTACGTAACACTAATGTATCACTTCACTGTTCTCAATACAGGTAAGCAGTTACTATTATTAAGCCAGAATATTGTTCTTTTAAATAGTATTTTTGGTTTAGAAATTAATATATGTTTGTTGATTTTTTTAAGTGGAGAAATGTGAAATATAAAATATTACACTGGGATGAAAACATATTTACCACGTGTTGCACAGTCTTATGCTCCCCTTTCCTGACCCACTTCAGAAAGGATCATTCTGAATATGATCACTTATAATTGCAAAACATAATTTTTGTACAGAGCAAAAAATTTTTAATTCACTCTATGTAATTTGTTCATCTCCCAGACAGTGATTTAAAGAATATACTATATTTTTTGTACAAGATAACATACTGCATTGCACTCTGAAATTGTACCAAAAATACACTTTACACTTTATCTATCCATTATCTATCATCTATGTATCTATTTCTACTATATCTCTGTGTGCATTTATATGCACTTATTGAAACAATAAATGTTAATCAAAGCAATGCATTTGGTTGAAAAAATTAGTAACTGGCATGGTACATATATATAATTTTGATATGCAAGTATTCTTAAATTAATTCCTGCTAAAAATATGTAACAGAAATTAAAATGGCATTTCAATTCTAATTATGTTTGCATTTGGTTGAGCATGGCACTTCTGGTGACATCTTTACAGCTATTTAATGATCTCAAATTTGAGCCAAAATTTCAAGTAGCTATGGAAAAAAACACATTAAAATTGCATTTGGTTATTATAAAACTACACTTTGTGTATAAGAGTTTGTACATCCCACAGGAATTGGGATGAAACAGGGGAAAAATGAGTATTTTCTTTGTTTTATAAGTTTGCTTTTGTTTTATAAGTTTGCATACCTATGACTATATTAGCTTAGTGATAAATATTAAGGAATGCAAAGTATCTCTGAGGTACAGTAAATCCAACTCTCAATTATTCAATGTAATGGGGGTGGGGATCATATGAATAATTAAAATTCACAGATGATAAAGATGTCAGACAGTAGTTGCTCACTCTTCCCTCACAGCTGCATTGATAAGAGCTGCTATTAAGAGCCATTTGAGTTTGCCCTCCTCTCCGTGAACTTGGACAGCTTCCAGGGGAGAAGACAAATGACAAGATGGCAGGTAGCTGGAGGGTAAAGAGAAATAGCAAGGTGATCTGAGCAATCTATATATGAACATTAGCACTGCCTAGCAGAGAGCGATCTGATGGAGAAAATATAGAGACAACTTGTAATTAATATTTTAAAATCATTTCTCTTGACTGCTGAGCAAATAGGGATGAAAATACACTTAATCTTATGGAACTGTAGTCACAGGTGACTGATATCAATCAGGAGAAAATGTTGACTGAATCTTTTTTTTATATTCATGAAGCTAAAAAAATAAAATAAAATAAAAAAGCCTATGTAGTGCTTTGTGGAAGAAGGCAAACTCTGATGATACACTAAGTAGGTTTAAATCCTCATTTTGTCTCAACGGCCAAGGTGAGTTTGGGAAAGCAGCTTAATGTTTTCTGTACCTTTGGTGTTTGACAATTTATGAAAGTATCAGATTTGATGGAGTATGGCTCATAATTTATTCACTGTAAAATGATGCTCAATTCACTGGATGCTCAATTTACCAACTGTAAAATAGGTAAAACAATAGTTCATAACTCATAGGCTGTTGTGAGAAAAATGAAACTGATACATATTGAATTTTAGCAGCTTAAAACAAACATTTTCCTATCTCAGACTTCCCATGCATCAGGAGTCCAGGCATGGCGTAGGTGGGTCCTCTGTTTAGGTCCTAAGGCTGCAATCAGGGTGTCTGACAGACAGTATTCTAATCTGGAAGCTGAACTAAGGAAGACTCTGCATCTAAATTCACTCAGATTGTTGACAAATTTCCTTTCCTTGAGGCCCTGGTTCCATGGCCCTGGCTCCATTTGCCTGTGGTTTCAAGGCTGCCCCAGGCTGGCTGTGATCTGCTGGCTTCAGTGCCTTGCCAACTAGGGCTCTCAGCATGGCCTCTTCCTTCTTGGGACACACCAAAAGGGAGGAAATTGTTAGAGCAAGTCTGACAGCCACATAGTCTTATGTCTTCCAATGCAATCTTGGTACTAACATCTCATTAACTTTGCCAGATTTTACTGTTTAGAAGCAAATTACAGGTCCTGCTCATACTCAAGAGGCGGTTTTATACAAGGACATGGACATCAAAGGCAGAGATGATGGGGATTAACTTAGCTTTTGACCACCACCTAAACCACCTCATCCGTACCTTGACCTGACTTTTATGTTGAGGTTTTTGAACTTTAATCAAATACTGTAATGGGACAATACTGTTGGGGAAGTTAGGATGGATGAATTTATTTTGGATGTGAGAGACATGTCATTTTGGTCCAGAAGATAGTGTTGGGCAGACGCTAAATTGACCCTCTTATGATTCCCACCTCCTGAAAGTTAAACTTTTGTAATCCTTTTCTCTTAGTGTGACCAGAATCTGGGACTTTATTCTAACCAATACGGTATGGTAAGGTGAAGGACCATCACTCCCTTGATTACATTACATTATGTAAGATTCTATCTTACTAGCCAACTTGTTCTTGAGACTCTCTTTGCTGGTTTGATGAAGTAAGCAGCATGTTAGGAAACCTACATGGTCTCCCCTGCTAGTGCAGGTTCCCTCCAGTAACTGTGGCTGTACTGGAGGAGCTGAGAGCGGCCAACAGCGAACAAGAAACAGCAGTAGCAAGACCCGCTGTGCTACAACCAGAAAAAAACTGACCCCCTGACAACCATCATACTGTGCAATTGAGAGTAGACTCATCCCCAATCCAGCATCTAGATTAGAGCATAGCCAGGTGAACACCTTGACTGTTGACTTGTGTGATCCCAAACAGAGGACACAGCTAAGCCATAACTGGATTCCTGGGTCACAGAAACACTGACTGAATATATATGTATTGTTTTAAACCACTAAGCTTATGGTAAATTGCTACATGGCAATACATATTATACTTGAAAGTTCTTTGCAAAGTGACTTCTCATAGTGAGAATTTAATAAATTCTCATGGTATTTTTTCCCACAGAAGCAATATGTCAAGGTTCAGAGAGAACATTCTAGAGCTAGACTCTGAGTTAAGAAACTGTTCTACAATTTATTGGTCACTTGCCAAAGAATAGGTCACTTAAACTCTCTGTGCCTTGGCTTTCCATCTGTATAATGGAAATCTAAGCACTATGTACCACACAGAGTTGACCATAAAGATCCTAGTGAATTAATAATGTAAATCACTAGAACAATCCCATATGCATACAAAGTCCCAATATATGTTCGAAGTATTACTGTTATGTAAATAAAGATTTCTTCTAGCTGGTTGTGGGAACCACGCCAGGTCCCTGGATAGTCAAGGCCGGTGGGAGCACAGAGGCCTTGCTCTCAATACTCCAGAATGACCAAAGGCCGCTCTAGGCATGTGCCTAAACGGGATGTTCAAGGATTCTGAGCCTGGGAATCCTAATCAGGCCAAGATACCAGGGGTGCAAGGACACACAGTACACTGTGCCCTTCTGTAGCCAATATGATTGATATAACTATTGTCACAAAACCTTCTTTGTCTAAATGGTATAAAAGCAGGTTACTGATCAGCTAGTTGGCTGGAGTTGGCTGAGGCAGGAGTGAGAAGTCTGCTGGAGTATGGCTTCTCCATCTAAGACCTGGCGTCCTAGGAGGTCCAGTCCCAGGCAGAGGGGCTCATACCCAACACCTGTAACTAGTGAGCAGAGGATAAAGAGGAACTTGGGCTAAGTTCCCAACAGTTAGTACAGTGGGCAGGGTTTGAGAAGGAACCAGCCCGGGACTCACAGCCACTCAGAGATACTCAGAGCACCAGAGCTCGTGCAGGGCCCCTGCTGTGTGCCCTAATCTTTTGCTTTCTTAAGTTACCTTTTATGATAGGTCAGGTATTAGAGAAGATTGTTCTTTGAAATAAATTAAAGATATTTTAAGGAATAATTGTATTGCTTGTTTTTAAAAGTGTCCAATAGGTAAGTAAAAATCTTCAATTCCTGTTTCAGATAAGAATTTCTTAGAAATTTACAAATAAGTAAAACTTAAATTTTTAATATCTCAGTAGTAGCTTCTTTGATTTCTCTGAAGTACTAGGTAATGTTACAGAAGACATTTGATTTCTAGTGCATAGGATAAAACTTGGTAGAAATAATGACACAATGTGGTAGGCTCCGGTTACAAGTAATTACAGTTTCAGAGAGGGGGCACTGCTTAGTTCTATATGAGGACTCTTACAGCTGCTGTTGAATACCAGGCAATTGACAGCTTTGGTGGTCATATCTAATACAACCCTTAGACTTTGTTCCACAGTGTTTAATAAGACATGTAGGAAAGTGTGACCAAATTGACACTTAACAAATATTTTTGGAAGAGGTGATTTTCAGTTCCAAAATGAGAAAAAATAGAAATTTGGACTGAGGTATTGTTTCAAAGTGGAATAGCTTAAAAATTTTCAGAATGATGAAAATGCCAAAACTATTAAAAATATTCCAATTAATAATAAAAAATAATCTAAACTTAGCCATATTATGGTGATACCTCAGTACACTAAAGTCAAACAATTCTTAACAGGTACCAGAGAGAAAAAACAGATTACCTTCAAAGAATGATAATCTGGCTGTTAATATCACAGCAGCAGGAAGGGAAACTAGATGAAAGTAAAATCATATTTTCAATATGCTAAAATAAAACTATTAACCTAGAATTCTATCCTGATTGGGCATATATATCAAGAATGAGGAACAAAAAAGATATGTTTTGAACATGAACTGCTTTATGGGAATAATCTATTAGTAAGGAAAGGTAAAGAAATGCAAGGTAACAAGGGGTACAATGCCAATGTTCTTGATTGTAATGGAATAAGATAAAAAAATGTCATGCTTCCCATCAGAAACACCATGAATCAGTTCAGCATATATTATACTTCAAACACTCCCAAAATTTAAGTGGCTTAAAGTAAAACCTATTTTTTGTCTATGCAATACATTCAAAACTAGTTGGCTAGAAGTTATGTCTTCATGATGACTACACTCACAGTACAGCCATTATCAAGACCAGCGGTTCTCAACCTGTGGTTCACCAACCTGTGGGTCGCGACCCCTTTGGGGGTCGAACGACCCTTTCACAGGGGTCACCTAAGACCATTGGAAAACACATATATAATTACATATTGTTTTTGTGATTAATCACTATGCTTTAATTATGTTCAATTTGTAACAATGAAAATACATCCTGCATATCAGATATTTACATTACGATTCATAACAGTGACAAAATTACAGTTATGAAGTAGCAATGAAAATAATTTTATGGTTGGGGGTCACCACAACATGAGGAACTGTATTAAAGGGTCACAGCATTAGGAAGGTTGAGAACCACTGATCTAGACCATTATCTCTCTCAAAATCACACAGAAAGAGATCTCTGAGGTTCTCCATTGTCATTAAGTGGTTTTTCTAGAAGTGAAACATATCATTTTCATTCCCAATTCACTGACCAGAACTAACTCATGGACCCACCCAACCTAAGGGATCATACAATGTCACTATGTTCTTAAGGGAGAGAGAACCAGAATCCTTGGAAAATAGTATCAATGACACCTCCCATGGGCAGGTCACTTATTTAACAGGAAGAATGTCAACGAACAAGGAAACATGCTGGTGCATGTGCAGATGTGGTGGTGAGTGCTGGTGGAAATTTTCTCTGGATTGCTTCATAAGGAACAGATTACCCTCTGAGGTTAAAGAAGAGGTACAAAGCATTGGAAAAGAGAAGAAAAGAGATGGGATAGAACTGAAAAATGGGGTAGATGAACTAGAGAAATAATTCTGACTTCTGGTCAGTATAAAGTGCCTACTTGATATTAATAGCTATTAATGGGACAAAATTAACTAAACTGTGTTTTTCCTAGTCACAGTCAGCTAATGCAAAGAGGCGAAAGTTGTACATAACAAGCATTCCAGTTTTTCCAAGGAAGTTTGTAAAGGATAAAGAGGCAAAGGAGTTGGGAGTGTATACATTTTAATGATAGACCACAGACAATGACTTAGGTAAAGAGGGAAGAAGTGCATGGATATCAGGAGGGTAAAATTTTAAAAAGAAAGATTATGAGGTACCTGAGAGGTGGTCAAATAATTTATAGTGTTGAGGTAACAGAGAAAGTGAGATGGAAATGGCAGAAATGGAAGCCAGTGAGTAAGATGCTTAAAGTTGAAGTTACTGAATTTGTTATTGGTAACAACAGGGTGTTAATGGTTGGGTGTCATACAGGCTTGAACTTTGGAGGATATGAGTTCAAGAAACTAAAAGGACATTGAATTAAAAGAGTCCCTTACTTATGTGGATATCAAAATCACTAAGGATAGAAATGGGGCAGTACAAGAAAGACTGATAGTAAGAAGTTGCTAAAAACTTCAAGGAGGATTGATAGATAACTGAAAGGGGAGTGGTATGAATATGGATAGAAATGGCTGTAAAAGTGCCAAAGAAGAGCCAAAAGGACTCCATGCCACTTCCAAGCTCATTGATATGAGAGATGTAGGACCGAAAACAAACAATCAAAAATATACCCATTGTAATGACCCCTGGGAATGTCCACATTTCAATTACAGCTAGAAAATATAATGATATTTTTGAGAAGTAGTTGATTACACAGAGACTATTGTTGGCAATGGGAAATCAATGCCAAAGGCCACTGTAATATATTCCAGAAGTTGGAAATTTGTGGGAGATAGGAGTAGAAGAGGAAAATGTGAAGTCATATAGTACTTACAGAGTGGAAAAATAGGGAAGGACTGGAATCTGGATGTTAATTGGCATCAAGAAGATAAAGGATATGATCAGATTAGTCCTGCTGGTCTTTTGACAAATAGTGTGAGGACTGGACAGTGAGGAAAAGTACATGTTTAGAACCTAAACCCTGTTCAAAGGACACACAGAAGAATGGAAATTCAGTAGACTTTTTCCATGGACACTGGGCTTCCTCTGGACTTTTTAAAATACATATGAGAAAACTTTGGGGAAATAGTATTTTTCACAGACAATGGAAGAGAAAAAGGATATGGTTCAAAATCATGAAAACAGACCTTTACTTTATCAAGAATATTACTAATTCTCATACATTAATCATTAAAAATTTTAGCTCAAAAATTGGCATAACTCAGATACTTTCTGGTATTAAAAATAGTTAAAAAGCATAGCCTTTGAAAATGTGACTGCATAAAATGAAACATGAATAACAGCATATGATTTCCAATAAAAGCATAGGCTTTCTCCAATTTCTGCTCTTACTGATTTTAACCTGGCTGGTTGATTCACCAAAAATAGCTCATGGGTGAGCATTAATGGAGACAGGTTATGGACATAATTCTGACTCACAGGTTCCAGGAATCATCAGATCCATCTAGCCATAGTCAATATGGAAATAAATAGTATTATTCTTCATCATTTGTATGGAAAGTACCATTATTATGTCTTCAAATGTTACTTGTTGATTTAAGAAAAGTACTTCTCCCAAACATGGTCTACTTTTTCATCTACACACACACACAACACACTACACAGGAAGGCTGTAGTGTATAAGTCTAAATAATAAAGAAGAAACATAAAACAAGTTTATTACATATTACCCTTACATAAACATAACTGCATCTCATGAATTTCTTTTTTGTTTGTTTTTTTAAATCAAGAGATACTTTAAGCCCTGGCAGGCATGGTTATTTATAATGTCAGCGCATGCACTGAAGGGTCTTGGGTTTGATTTCTGGTCAAGTGCACATACCTGGGTTGCAGATTCTATCTCTAGGCCCTTGTCAGGGTGCATGAGGGAGGCAACCAATTTATGTTTTTCTCTCAAATCAATGTTTCTCTCTCTCTCTCTCTCCCTGCCTCCCTTCCAAACCCTTTAAAAATCAAAAATATCTTCCAGTAAAGTTTAACAAATAATAATAATAATAATAATCCTATCTAATAAAGAGGGAATATGCTAATTGACCCTCATGTCATCACAAAGATGGAGGCTCCCACAGCCAATAAAGAGGAGATATGCTAATTGACTGTTCCACCCTCAAAGATGGCAGCACCCACAGCCAATAAGGAGGGAATATGCTAATTGACTGCCATGCCCTCAAAGATCGCAGTGCCCACAGCCACAAGATGGCCAGCAGGGGAGGGCAATTGGGGGAGACCAGGCTGGCAGGGGAGGGCAGTTGGGGGTGACCGGGCCGGCAAGGGAGCAGTTAGGAGTCGATCAGGCTGGCAGGGGAGTGGTTAGGGGGTGATCAAGCTGGTAGGCAGAAGCGGTTAGGGGCAATCAGGCATGCAGGTAGGCGAGTGGTTGGGAGCCAGTAGTCCCGGATTGTGAGAAGGATGTCTGACTGCCCGTTTAGGCCCAAATGGGCAGTTGGACATCCTCCAAGGGGTCCGAGATTGGAGAGGGTGCAGGCTGGGCTGAGGGACACCCCCCCCACCCAGTGCAAAACTTTTGTGTACTAGGCCTCTAGTAATAATAATAATAATAATAAAAAGATTATGATCTGCACCCCCATGTTCATAGCAGCATCATTTTTAATAGTCAAGACTTGGAAACAATCAAGTGTCCACCGATGGATAAATGAATAAATAAGTTGTGGTATATATACAATAGAATATTATTTAGCCATAAAAAAACCATATAAGGAATTCCTATCATTGGGGATAACATGGATGGACATTGAAAGCATTATGCTAAGTGAAATAAACCAGTCAGAAAAATACAAAAGCTGTATGATCTCATTTTATGAGGAATCTAACACAAACAAACAAAAAACCACACTCCTAGGAAAAGAAATCAGACTTGTGACTTGTAATTACCAGAGGCAGAGGATGGGGGGAGGGTTATTTGGAAGATGGTAGTTAAAAGGTACAAATTTTCAGTTATAAGATAAATAAATACTAGGGATATAACGGCTCTAGCCACCACTGTTGTATGATATGTACAATATGTAGAATAATTGTTTAGAGACTAAATCCTAAGAGTTCTCATAAAAAGAAGAAAATATATTTCCTTTTTTTAAAGTTTTCTTTTTATTGTATCTATATGAAAAGATGGATGTTAATTAAAAATCTTGTAGTAATCATTTCACAATATATGTAATCAAATTACCAAGTTTTATACTTTAAAAATATACAGAGATACATGTCAGTTATTTCTCAATAAAACTAGGAAAATTATATTTAAAAAGTTTATTATGGTAGCCAATGAAATAGCTGGAAATAAAACTAAGTCACATAATTGTAAGTTCAGAATGACTTCAAATTGTTGCAATAGGATTATCTTAAAGGAAGTGAGACATGAAATTAAGAACAAAAATTATGATCTTATTGAAAAAGTGTAAATGTACAATAAATTGATATATTTTATATTTGATATATTATATCAAATATATGTACAATAAATTGATATATTTTATATTTGATATATTATATCAAATATAAAGAATTTTAAAACCAATTTTTACCATGAAAGCCATAGTTTAAAACACTGCCATTAATCCTGCCTCTTTTATTTATCTGCTGATTTAACTAAAAGTATTATTTAATGTTTCATTTTTTTCTTGGTAAACCTACAAACCCTTAACCTTTGACTTTCAAGTGAATAAAGCGTAATACTTTGATTTCTCCAAATTCAATGTAAATTGTGTTCTTATCCATGTAAGAATTGAGAGAATTTAGTGAGCTTTCATTGTCCCTGGCTCTCTCCCCTTTCCTTTCCCCATCTCATAAGATAAAATTACTGCAAAATTGGTACATATATATATTTAACATTTATTTGGAAGTTTTTATTTCATAAAAATGAAACAAATCTGGGTAATAAAATTTAACAGTAATTAGAATATGCAAAAATGAGATCAAGTATATGTAAAATTAGGCTGATAACCATGATCTAATTTCAAAACATTTTTAACATCACAAAATAAATCCCATACCATAACAGTTTCTATGGATGTGTCTGTTCTGGGCATTTCATTAAAATAGAATCATGCAATATGTAACCTTATGTGTTGGTCTTCTTCTACTTAGTAAGGTTTCAAGGTTCATCCATGTTGTAGCATATAACAATATTTCACTCTTTTTGAGACTAAATAATATTTCACTTTAAGGATATACTACGTTTTGTTTATCCATTCATAAGATGATGCACATTTATTTCCAATTTTTGTCCATTATGAATAATGATGTTTTGTACATTCATGTACAATTTTTTGTGTGGACATACACTTTCAATTCTACCTAGGAGTATACATTTTCAGTTCTGCTGGATCATATAATAACTCTATGTTTAGAATATTGAGGAAATATCAAATTATTTTACAAAGTGGTTACACATTTTACATCCTCACCAGCCATGTATAAGGGTTCTAGTTACTCTCCATATGCACCAATGTTAGTTATTGTCTAGCTTTTTTATTATAGCCAACCTTGTACATGTAAAATGGTATCTCATTATGGATTAGATTTGCATTTCCCTAATAACTACTGATGTTGAACTTCTTTTTATGTGTTTATTGAGCACTGGTATATCTTTTTGGAAGAAATACCTTGCCCATTTTTAAGTGGGTTGTTTTTATTTTTAATTTGAGTCATAGTTTTATTAAAAGTTCTAAGTACAAATCCATTATCATGTATGGAATTTGGAATTTTTTCTCACATTTCATGTATTACCTTTTTTTTATAATCCTCAACCAAGGATATATTTTATTGATTTTCAGGGAAAGAGAAAGTGATGCAGGGAAGAAGGAAAGGGGAGAGAAAGAGGAAGATCAATGTGAGAGAGAGAGAAACATCTATCCATTGCCTCCTGAACATGCTCTGACCAGGGGTCAAACCCCACAACCTAGGGAGGGAGAGAGAGAGAAATACTGATGTAATCCATTGCCTCCCAAATGTGCCCTGAATAGGGGTCAAACCTACAACATTTTGGTGTACAGAACAGTGATTCAACCAAGGAGCCACCCAGCCAGGACTGTCTTTTTAGTTTCTTTGTGGTGACCTTTGAGGCATATTGTTTTTTTCCATTTAGATGAAGTCCCATGTATCTATTTTATCTGTTGTTGCTTGTGATTTTCTTGTCATATCTAAGAAATGTTTGTCTAATTCAAAGTCATAAAAATGTATGCTTACATTTTCTTTTTAAATTTGTATAGTTTTCGCTATTCCATTTAGATTTTTTATACATTATCAGTTAATTTCTATCTATGATGTGAGTCAGGGTTCAACTTAATTCTTTTGCATGTTATCCAAGTGCCATTAGTTTAAAGACCATCCCACATTATCCATGTGGAAAATCTATTAACCATAGATGTGTATTTATTTATGGACTCTCAAGTCTATTCCATTGATTTATATATGCATCTTGTGGGAGTACCACATTATCTTGATTGCTTTATTTAGCATTAGTGAAGATCCTAGTAAGTTATGAATGGTCCTTTATTGTATGATTATCACTTTGTCTTTTAATAGTTTGGTTATATGTTTAGGTGTATATCTCTTTGTGTTGATATTTATCTTTAGTCCAATGCTCCAACAGACAGTTTACAGATCTGACTTTACTGTAACTTCTTGATTGTGCTCAGTTCAAGACCAGGCAGAAGTGAAGGCATCTCAGTATTTCTAGGTCATAGGTGCAATTCTGAAAATAAGCATAGCCCTCTAAATTCACAAGTATATGTTGGAGTTTTCAAAGTTTCTTAAGGAACTTCAATACCCATATTTTATTTTTAAGTATGTTACTCAACTTCGAACTTGTCCCAACTTCTATTACTGCTTCATGCAGGAGCGATGTTCAACAACTGCCTCTGATTGTTTGAAAAACACCCTGGGGAGAACATGTTTGTGGTGAGCAAACACTGGGAAGCAGCCAAAATGAGGAAACAAAGAAACAGGTCCCAAATGAAAAAAACATGAAAAATCTCCAGACAAAGAACTAAATTAAATGGAGGCAAGCAAACTACCAGATACAGAGTTCAAAACTAGGATTATAAGGATGCTTAAGGAACTTAGTGGAAACTTTAACAGCATAAAAAAGGACATGGAAACCATAAAAATGAACCAGTCAGATATGAAGAATACATTACAGGGTCTCAACAGTAGAAGAGATGAAACAGAGGATCAATTCCGTAGTTTGGAAAGATAAAGAAGCAGAAAACAAGACCCTTACACATGCTGTCTACAAGAGACTCACTTCAGATCAAAAGACACACACAGACTAAAAGTAAATGGATGGAAAGGATACTTCATGAACATTGAAATAGATAAAAATGCTGGGGTAGCAATATTTACACTAGACACAATAGAATTTAAAACAAAGGCTATAACAAGAGACAAAGAAGAATCCACTTCTGGGTATTTATCAAAAGAAACCCAAAACACTACTAAATCAAAGAGACATATACACCCATATGTTTAATGCAGCATTATTTACAATAGCCAAGATATGAAAGCAAACTAAGTGTTTATCAATAGACAAATGGATAAAGAAGACGTCTATATATTGTACAATGGAATATTACTCCTTCGTAAAAAATAAAATATCATTGGCGACAACATGGATGGACCAAGTGGGTATTGTGCTGAGGGAAATAAGTCAGACAAAAAAAACACCATATGATTTCACTTACATGTGGAATATAAGGGAAAAAACAAATGAACAAAACAGAAACAGACTCATAGATACAGAGAACACTTTGAAGAATGCTTGATGGGAGGGGGAAGATGGGTAAAAAGGGTGGAGGGATTAAGAAGTACAATTTGGTAGTTACAGAATAGTCACAGGGATGTAAAATATAGAATAGGGAATATAGTCAATAATATTGTAATAACTATATGTGGTGTTAGAAGAGTACTGGATTTATCAGGATGATCATTTCAGAACTTACACAAATGTCCAATCACAAGGTTGTACATTTGAAATTAATATTAATATAACATTGTATGTCAACTAATTTAAAAATAAAAAATTAAAATGAAATGTGCTTCAAGAGTTTGCTATAAGAATTAAATGAGATATATGGTCCAAGTAGGGTCACAATAAACATTAATCACCATTCCTTTTTCCCTATGAGGAAAATGAGAGAAAGCAAAAAGAGAGTCAACTGTAATAATAGTTGCTAAAAAATTAAAAGGGAGAAATATATGAAATATATGAAACAGGAGAGAATACAATGAGTTCAATAGTTATTCCTGGAAAATATCTTAGCACTTCTTCCTACAATTCTAACTCCAATCTATATATATAAAAGCCTAAGTGACCATTTGACTATTCTACTGGTAGCTATGATGTGCACTGACCACCAGGGGGCAGACACTCTGACCGGTAGGTTAGCCTGCTGCTGGGGTCCAGCCAATTGGGACTGGACGAGACTGGCCAGACATGCCCTGGAGCCCTCTCATGGTCCCTCCCCAGCCCTGATCGTGCACCAGTGGGGTCCCAGATTGCGAGAAGGTGCAGGCCAGGCCGAGGGATCCCACCAGTGCACAAATTTGTGCACCGGGCCTCTAGTTTATTATAATACAATATGTTAACATTTGTGTTTTCAATGTAGCATTGTCCTTGTAGTTATGAAGTTATGAAACAAGGTTCATGTGTTCCTTGTTTAAAACTCAACTTGGTGACAAAATTAATAGATATTAATAATAAACTTTAGAAAAAATATTTTAAAATGAAATTAAAAACTTAAAATCTCATTAATTCAGAATCAATTTAAAATAGTTCTCAATTATAAAATAACTAGAGGCCCGGTGCACAAAAATTTGTGCACTCGGCAGGGAGGGGGAGTCCCTCAGCCCGGCCTGTGCTCTCTCGCAGTCTGGGACCCCTCGGGAGATAATGACCTGCTGGCTTAGGCCTGCTCCCGGGTGGCAGAGGGCAGACCCAGTCCCTAGGTGCAGCCCCTGGTCAGGCTCAGAGCAGGGCCAATTGGGGAGTTGGGGCACCGCCCCCTGTCATGCACAGAGTAGGGCAGATCGGGAGGTTGCGATGCCACCCTCAGTCATGCTCAGGGTAGGGCCGATTGGGGGGGTTGGGGCACCGCCCCCAGTCACACTCAAGGCAGGGTCAATGGGGAGGTTGCGGTGCCACCCCCTGTCACGCACAGAGCAGGGCTGATCAGGGGGTTGGGGTGCTACCCCCTGTCACGCACAGAGCAGAGCTGATCAGGGGTTTGAGGAGCTCCCCCTTGTCACTCACAGAGTAGGGCCGATAGGGGAGTTGGGGCACCGCCCCCTGTCACATACAGAGCCGCAGGGCGATCAGGGTGTTGGGGAGCACCCCCCTATCAGGCACAGAGCAGGGCTGATCAGGGGGTTGGGGCACCTTCCCCTGTCACGAACAGAGCAGGGAAGATAGGGAGGTTGTGGCCCTGCCCCCTGTCACACACAGAGCCGCAGGGCGATCAGGGGGTTTGGTCGCTGCCCCCTGTCACACTGATCCCGGTGCCGGGAGGCATATTACCCTTTTACTATATAGGATAGAGGCCTGGTGCACGGGTGGTGGCCGGCTGGTTTGCTTTGAAGGGTGTCCTGGATCAGGGTGGGGGTCCCCACTGGGGTGCCTGGCCAGTCTGGGTGAGGGGCTGAGGGCTGTTTTCAGGCTGGCGGGTGACTGAAGCTCCCAACCTGTCCTTTTTTTCTTTTCTTTTTTATTCTGGGCCAGCTTTAGATCTGAGGCGTGGATGCAGCTCTGAGGCCTCGGCTGCTGAAAGCAGGTATCTGGTTTGTTTGGGTTCTTCTATAATCGAAACACTGTTTCAACTCCAGCTCTGAGGCCCGGCTGGATGAAAGCAGGTTTCTGGGCTTTTGTTTAGCTTCTATATTTGTAACATTGTTTCTTAAACTGCAAGCTCAGAGGCCGGCAGCAGCAGGCGGGGAACGTTGGCTTCCTCCGTCACTGAAGCAAGTAAGCCTCCTGTTCACTTCAAGCTGCCTGGCTGCGGGCCGCCATCTTGGTTGGCAGTTAATTTGCATATTTCCCTGATTAGCCAATGGGAAGGGTAGCGGAGGTATGGCTAATTACCATGTTTCTCTGTTATTAGATAGGATAGTTTCCTTTGTTTAGTTGTAGAAAGAGTAGTAGAATAATTGCTCAATGAGTTTCTTGACAAACCAAATTGACTTAAATCATAAACATCACCTACTATTAATGTTTTATTTGAATTCTGGCAAAATTATAACGCTACCTGCTTGTTCTGATCTTTCCCAAATACTTTACAAAGCCCCTAGTGGTGGGAAGAATAAGAATGTTCCCAAAGATGTCTGTGTCCTAACCCATGGAACCTGTTATTATGCTACATTTTATGGAAAAAAGGGACTTTGCAGATGTCATTAAGTTTAAGGACTTTGGGATGAATTTTCCTGAGTTAACCAGGTGAACATAATCTCACTGCATAAATCCACAAAAGCAGATAAACTTCCCAAGCTGAGGTCAGAGGGGGGATGTGATGACAAAGGAGAGAGCCTAGAGAGAGCACTGAAAAGCACTAGCCTGCTGTTGTGGTTTTGAAGATGGAAGAACTGGCCACCAGAAACAAGAAAAGTTTCCAAACTGCTACAGCTTCCAGATTGGAATGCAGCCCTGTCCACACCAGGATCTTAGCTGAGTGAGACTGTGTCAGATTTCTGACCTGCAGAACACTATAAGGTAATAAATCAGCATTATTTTGAGAAACTAAATTTGGGGTGATATTTTAGTGTCAAGAGAATTAATACAAATATACCTCTCCCACTAAGCATATACCTGTAATCCTAGTTACCTAGTATCATTATCTTCATTTTCAGTTGCATAGCACTGTTTACTTCAATGTCTCTATACTTTTCTTAAAAATTACTTATTGTTGAAAGCATTACATATGTCTTATTTTTCCCCTATCGACCTCTCCCAGCCTCCTCCCACTTCCCAGCACAGGTCCTCACCCCCTATTGTCTGTGTCCATAGGGTATGCTTATATGCATACAGACAAGTCTTTTGGTTGATTTCTTATCTCCCCTCCACCCTCCCCAGCCTTCTCTCTGAGGTTTGATGGTCTATTCAATGCTTCTATGTCTGTGGATCTATTTTTATTCATCAGTTTATGTTGTTCATTTTATTCTACAAATGAGAGCTTAGTGTAATGCTCTCCAGGTCCATCCATGCCTTTGCAAATGGTAAGAGTTCTTCTTTTTTATAGCAGCATAGTATTCCATTGTGTAGATATATCATAGTTTTTTAATCCACTCACCTGTTGATAGGCACTTAGGCTGTTTGCAAATCATAGCTATTGTAAATTGTGCTGCTATGAACATAGGGGTACATATATTCTTTCTGATTGGTGTTTCTGACTTCTTGGGATATATTCCCAGGAGTGGGATTACTGTGTCAAATGGGTCTATATTTATTCTTTTACTTATTTAATATATATCTGCCAAATTGAAAAGGCCTCTGATACTACATCTTTGACATTCTTATTCATTTCTTCTATTGAATCCCAAATGTCTCCATCACAAGATAAATGAATGAAAATTAAGGAAATATTTAGCAATAACATTTCAAAAATAGCTACAGTTTACCAGATGTATACTATATTGCTGGTACTTTATATAATTTCCTATTCTCATAGTCTATTGTAAGGTAAGTATTATTATAAACATCTTTGAAGTGTAAAACCTGTGGCTTTAGCAGATGTAATTTGTTCTTGTCTAATAAGAGCTAAATACATTATTTAAATCCATATACATGAAGCCCCAACTCCCTTGAGAACAAATCCCTGTGTTTTATAATATTTTGTATTAATGAGATGATCCCTCACCCAAAGAAATATAGCTTCATAGCTTTGGGATTCCTAAAGTGAGATATTCAGAGACATAGAACAGAATATCAGAATAATCAATACCAGCAACCCTGACCCTTTATAAAGTCCCTACAGATCATCTGAGGGTTCCAGTTCCCATAGGAGAAAAGCAAAAAGCCTAGCTCTCCAAAACTTATAAGAGAAACAATTGTACATGATGTAGCAGATAAAATATGAAACATCCATTATATAATACTAGAGGCCTGGTGCACAAAAATTTTGTGCACTCGGGGGGTCCCTCAGCCCAGCCTGTGCCCTCTCATAGTCTGGGACCCCTCGGGGGATGACCACCTGCTGGCTTAGGCCCACTCCCCGGGGGAGAGGGCCTAAGCTGATAGTCAGACATCCCTCTGGCAGCTCAGGAGCCCTCGGGGGATGTCCACTTGCCAGCAGGGAGCAGGCCTAAGCTGCAGTCAGACATCCTTAGCACTGCTGAGGAGGTGGGAGAGGCTCCCACCACCACTGCTGTACTGGCAGCCGTCAGCCTGGCTTGTGGCTGAGCAGAGCTCCCCTTGTGGGAGCACACTGACCACTAGGGGGCAGCTCCTGCATTGAGCATCTGCCCCCTGGTGGTCAGTGTGTGTCATAGTGACCAGTCATTCTGCTGTTGGGGTCAATTTGCATATTACCCTTTTATTATATAGGATAGAGGCTTACTGCATGGGTGGGGGCCGGCTGGTTTTCCCTGAGGGGTGTACCGGATCAGGGTGGGGGTCCCGCTGGGGTGCCTGGCCAGCCTGGGTGAATGGCTGAGGGCTGTTTTCAGACTAGCCACACCCCCTTCAGAGTGGGTGGTCCTGCTGGGGTGCCTGGCCAGTCTGGGTGAGTGGCTGATGGCTGTTTGCAGCCTGGCCACAGCCCCCAGCCACCCAAGCTCCCAGTTGAGGGTGGCTGGAAGCAGGTATCTGGGATTTATTTATCTTCTATAATTGAAACTTTGTTGACTTGAAGGGAGGCCACAGCTGGCCAGGGCAGGCAGGAAGCTTGGCTTCCTCCATCACCAGGGCAACCAAGCCTCCTGCTTGCTCCAGCTTTGTGGGGCCGCCATCTTGTTTGGGTTAATTTGCATATAGTTGCTCTGATTGGCTGGTGGGCATGGCTTGGGATGTAGCGGAGGTGCGGTCAATTTGCATGTTTCTCTTTTATTAGATTAGATAATAATAAAATGATGCATTTATCTATAATATATAATTATATATTTGAATAGGGGTCCAGTGCACAAAATTCATGCACTGGGAGGCGGGTCCCTCAGCTCAGCCTGCCCCCTCTCACATACTGGGAGCCCTCAAGGGATGTCCTACTGACAGCTTAGGCCCAATCCCTGCTCCCCTTGCGGAGCGGGCCTAAGCTGCAGTCTGGCCTCGCTTTGTGGGAGGCGACCAGGCTGATCAGGGGAAGGCACCAGCCCCATCACCCCACTGCTGCAGCCACTGCCAGTCACCACAGCCACCAAGGTGTTTTCATCAACACAGACTCCAGTCCCTTAACCATGAAAAAATGACAACTTTCTTGAGGCATTTTCAAGATGTGTCTTTCATAGGATATGACATTTCTTTCTTTCTTTTTTTTTTTTTTTTTATCCTCACCTGAGGATATGTTTCCATTGATTTTTAGAGAATGTGGAAGAGAAAGGGAAAGACAGAGGGAAACATCAAAGTGAGAGGAACACTTTGATTGGTTGCCTCCTGCATGAGCCCTGACCTGAGCCCCAGCCAGGCAGAAGCCTGCAACCTAGGTACCTGCCCTTGGTCATAATTGAACCCAGATCCTGCGGTCGGCAGGCTGAGGCTCTATCCACTGTGCCAAACCGGCTACGGCAGTATATGACATTTCTTAGCCCTCCAGCAGTGGACCTTCGTTTTTTTCTCCAGGAGTGAGGTGGAAAAAACCTAGGTCACCTTCTTGGATTCTTATTACCCAAGTTACTAAGAATATTACCAGTGGCATACAGGGAGTTTAGCCAATGAGCCATCAGAAAAGGTGTCTCCTCTGTAGTTCACACCGATCCCTGGCTTGGCCCCTGCCCAGGCCTAAAGCCTCAGGGCCTGGGCAGGGGAACCCCAGCTCCCTCCCATCTCTGGCTCTGCCCCTGCCCAGGCCTAATGCCTCTGGCCGAGGGTTTAGTCCTGGGCAGGGGACCACCAGCTCTCTCCAATCGCAGGCTCCTCCCCTGCTCCCTCCGATTGCAGGCTCTGGCCCTGCCTAAGCCTAATGCCTCTGGCCGAGGCTTTGGCCTGGGTAGGGGCCCCCTTGGCTCTGATAGCAGCCTCAGGCCCTGCCCAGGATCCCCCTGGCTCAGGCCCTTCCTAGGCTGCTCAGGGCCCACACGGGGCCTATGTCGGAGTGACTTGGGTGCCCTATGATGTTCGCGGGACCCAGGCCGCTTGGAGCCTATGCATGCAAATTAACTGCCATCTTTATTGGGTCAATTTGCATACTCCCCTGATTGGCTGGTGAGCGTAACAAAGTGATGGTCAATTTACATGTTTGCCTATTATTAGGTAAGATAATATAGTGTGGGGATGGAGAGTGAGGGAGATTTATCTATTTTGCAAAAAGGTATAATGTGAGCATGGAAAAAGCTACTATTACTATTTCAGGTAACAGTGGTATTGAACAAGTAAGACCACAAAATTAACAAATTAATTCTTGATTTGAAGACTGTGTGTAGATAACGTGAATGTACTAGTATGTATTTGGAAATTTTTTTGCAATTATGTTAACTAGCTTCCCACTAGTTTTATCTACATGATAAGCCTGCTTGCAAATTTTCTTTTAATAACAAGTACAAAGTTAATTTCTAGCCACAAACTTAGCATTATTATGATCTCAAAGGTAGCAAGGTTCAAATTTTGATATTCTGGAATACCTTTAAAGTCACTTTTTATGCACCTAATATTTCTTTTTCAAGCAAACTAACTTATAAACCTTTGCTTATTTGATTGTTCATTCATGAAAAGTATTTTTTGCCTATTGCTATAAGCCAGAGAAGATCTGAGAGAGGAAAATAGTTTTGAATTTGTCCTCTATGGAGGGTTCCTCCCAGTCTGGAAAACATACATAATTAAATTTTTACAGGAGAAATACAGAGTGCTTTTCTAGGGTGAAAGAAAACACCCTGGTGGATAAATATGACTGAAAAGAGTAAGAATTATCCAGAAAAAAATAAGACTGTAGAGGGAGATAGAAAATAGCTCAGGAAAGGAGCAAGAGAGAAGAAATACGTTTAGGAGAAATAAAAGGAGTTTAATTTGTTGACTATTGACAGCAAAGCAGGCAATGCCTGAGGCCAGGCTGGAGAGTTGGGTATAGACCAGAATGTGACAGGCTCTACAAGGCCATACTTATCCTAAGAGAATGGAAACACCATGGAAAAGAATGAAAGAGTTTACAAAATTAAGATTCTATTAGTAAAGTGATCAGATTTGTTTTTATACTTGGCTTGAGCAGCAGGGTGGGGAACATCCAACCTGCTGGCTATATACGGCCCACAAAATCATTTGGTCTGGCCCTGCCAAGGCATTAGGGGTGAGTTAATGAAGTGTTTGACAAAATATAGTGGACTGATTTTTAAGTTGATAATTTTTTATGTATGACCCACAAATCCTATATAATAAAGAGCTAATATGCTAATTAGACCCAATGGCAGAATGACATTCTAGAACAACCTTCTGGAATGACTGGTGGGCAGGGCCATGGGGCAGCCAGACTGCAAAGGCTGAGGCAGCTGGGGCTGCGAGGGCCAAGCCCCTTGCATGAACTGCATGCATCGGGCCTCTAGTTATGTTATAAATATCCAAATGGCCCTTGGCAGAGAAAAGGTTCCCACCCCTGTTAGAGAATGGTTTCGATGAAACCATTTGGGATTCTGAGATGGACAATGAAATGGCTAATAGTGTGATTAGTGGATTAGTGGTACAGTGGCCTTAAAAGCACTGATCTATTTAAGAACCTTGTATGACTATTCCAGCAGCTAGATTCCAAAAGAAAAATATGAGAAAGTTGGTCTTCTGAAAGTTGATTCACTAAAGTATGCATATAGATCATCTTCAGCAAGCACACAGATATGCTTTTTGACCGTGAGCAATATCAAGGTGAAAAATTTAACTTGCACATCCATTTTTGCAAGGACAACAAAAAAGGTTATAAATTGTAGCCTCTTCAGATTAGATTTCTCAAATATCTCTGTACATTACCTCCAGAAGTGAGTACATAAATTCCATTATATTTCATCAAAATGCAGACCATTTTTGTTCCTAAAACTTATGGACATGGCAAAATTTGTAATTTGTGTGTCATCTTTAATAAAGAGAAGTTCTGACAATAAGTAGAAGCCTAAGATGGACTCAGAAATGAGTATTTTAAATAGCTTCTATATAATCACTCAAACATCAAAGAATATTTTCTTTAAGAGTTACAAAGTCATCAGGAAAAAAGTCTCAGATTTATGGAAGGCTGTACAAATCCACTTTAGCCATTTAACTGTAATAAAAATGACTCAGGGAGACATTCCTTTTGATAGCAATATCTATATTCATATTCAGCATTTGTTTATTGTTTTACAAATAATGAATTACCACAGAGTATAAAAGTAACCTATTCACTTATATATTTTTGTTATGTCTACATTTTTGTAATGTCTTTAAAAAGTTTAAGAACTTTTAAACCAGATTTTTATTAGTGACACAGTGATGTGTCTCGAGATAGGTTGAAAATATGTTTATCACATACTCTGGCCTCTCTCAAGATCAGCTTTGCTGTTCTGTTTTTATTGTTCTTCTTCTGCCAAAAAAAAAAAAAAAAATGCTTCAAATTAATAAAATAAATAGCTGACAATTTTTAGGGTCAACTTAAAACTAAAAGAGAAAGAAAAGTAGAAATTACTTTCAAATATCATAATAATTGTGTTCAAAGGGAGATTAGTAAATATTTATACATACTTAAGTAAGTATCAGTTCCATTGTTTTAAACTGTATGCATTTACCTTGAGCAATGTGCTGTTAGAAGTAATATTCGTAAGAACATGTGGTTCATTTGGACCATTTCTTCACATTAACATATGTTTCCAAACATAATCATGAATATTCTGTTTAGAGTTTAAAAATTGGAAGCATACTTCATTTTTCTCTTCTGTAAAACAATTTGGTAATAATGATTAATGGGTTGAAATTTTTTATAAACTTTGACCATGTAATCTTGCTTCTAGGATTCTACTTCTTGAAAATAACTATAATAAAAATATAGATACTTTGATATATTCCCAACTTATTGGAAGAAAATAAATTATTTTAAAACAAAGGGAAGAAAAAGACGTTTTTTGTTTGTTTGTTTTTTTTTAATCTGTAGGAACTGTCAGTTATACTGAATATCCCCAGGGGGAGAAACAAAGAGATCGAATTTGAGACATGCTAGCTATTTGTTACGTTGTATTCTGAGATATAAAGCAAATGAGTTAAAACAGGAACATCTGATAAATAGTATATGTTGTCTTCTTTTATTAAAAGTAAAAATATTGAAAATAAGACCAATAAAAGACTTAAGCTATTTATAATGCATAACAAATCCATGCGGCATTAAACAAGCCCATGGAGCCTGTGGGACACCGGCTTTGCCTTATCTGTTTGATCCAGATAAGAATTTTACTTTGAATTCCAGTTTAATTATACTAATCCAATGTGTACAATTGAGTACCAATGTAATATACCCTTTGAAACCGTGGCTTTCTCTCTCATTTTATCAACAACAAAATCGATTAAAATCTAGAACAGCCCTAACCGGTTTGGCTCAGTGGGTAGAGCGTCGGCCTGTGGACTCAAGAGTCCCAGGCTCGATTCTGGTCAAGGGCATGTACCTTGGTTGCAGGCACATCCCCAGTGGGGGGTGTGCAGGAGGCAGCTGGTCGATGTTTCTCTCTCATTGATGCTTCTAACTTCTCTATCCCTCTCACTTCCTCTCTGTAAAAAATCAATAAAATATATTTTTTAAAAATCTAGAACATAATAAGAAATATCTCTTGAATGGAAAGTGCAGAATATTTCAGCGGTCTGGAAATGATCACCATTAAAGTGATTTGGGGGAGGAAGATATTAGGAGTCTATTAACAAGAAATGGCATGTTGAAATATCTCCTAAATATAAGATCTGGAGTGAGGTGGTGGGATACAAAAAAAAAAAAAAAAATGTATAACACATTGTGCTTTAAGTGTGTTTCTAAAACACTGTTGGGTAAATAATTTTATTATGGAGAGGTTAGTTTCGGTAACATTTAAGTATATTTGGTTAGGGCATTTTCCCCCTATTTAAAAATTTAAAAATTAACTTCATTGTGTCATTTGAGAAAATATTTGTTGGAACGGACATTGCCTACTTTCTTGAATATTAGAATGAATATGAAAAATTAGCAGAAATGTGCTTTTCGTGGTTACTGAAATGTTAATGTTTTTCATCCTATCTAATTAAAATGAAAAAAGGATGATATCCTGAAATCTGAGAAACTTTTAACTAAACTCATCTCTAAAAATGAGGCAGAAATAGAAGAAATTGGCACCTAGATAATCTGCCTCCTCATTTAGTCTCTCTTCCCAAGTTGACTTCCTTATATGCTATTATCACTTTGAGATACCAGTGAAAAAGGTATCTGTTGTACTTTCAGAGACATCTTCAGATTGAGATTATATACATCATCACTACTAACCAGGGTTTCGAGTGAGGAAGTAATCAAATACTGTTTTTCCTTTTTACTGAAAATTATTCTGATCCCTCCTTAGGGAATCAGGGAATGAAAAATTACAAATAGATATATTGTCTCAAAAAGAATTCATTTATTTGAGCAGCGAACCAAGGGATCTAATGACATACAAGTGCTACAAGTAGGAGGAAGACAGAAGTAAATGATCAGAAAAAAAGAAAGCTCAGAGCTCTCAGCCTGGCCACCTGGGTTTCCTGAATTCTGACTACCCGACTAGTTGTAACTGGTGTTCGGCAGGTATGGAGACCAGGCAATTTCCACATGAGTGATTAAGAATGTTTCAAAATGACATATAATTCTCTTGTATAATGATAAAGTTTAGAATAACCATTCAAAAATATTTATTAAGAAAAATATGAATAAATAAATTACTGGATGGGTGCGATAGATAGATGAATTCATCATCTGTTTTGAAGTTTAGTAATAATAATTCAAGAATTATACAATTTTAGAAAAAATGATTTAGACACATACTTCCACACATACAATGACAAAAAAATCAAATAAACTAGATTTTATTTGAAATAGTTAAGATAATTTAAGGAAGATACAATTATTCAATTATTTTGGATCATCTAGAAAGGAAGAATAAATGTTGAAGTGTACACTATAAGTAATGGCAAAGTAGATATAGAAATATATTATTGCTTAAATATGGGAAAACAAATTCAAACGAACAAAACCAGACCAAAATATAGTGTGACAAATACTTGAAAATTTTGTCATGATGTGACATATAATGAGCTCATATAATAATAGTAAAATTTAAATCTTATGGATGGTGAAATTTATAAAAAAGGAAATATAACCAAGAAAGAGGTTATTAATTTTTTAGAGAGACAGGAATGGAGAGGGTGAGAGAGATGGAAACATTGATGGAGAGAGAAACATTGACTAGCTGCCTCCTGCTCACTCTCTACTGGGGACTGAGCCTTGGCATGCACCCTGACTGGGATTCTAACCAGCGAGCTCTTGGTTCATGGGACAACGCTCAACCAATGGAGCCCCACTGGCCAGAGCAAGAAACAAAATTTTAATCAGAAACACAAAAATATTTACTGCACAATAAGCACATTAAGCTACCATTTTATTGATTAATTTTCACACTCATAAATAATCATGCCTAATTTTGGGAGGGAAGCCTTATTTCAAATATTGAAAACATTTTTTGGTAAAAAAAAAAAAAAGTTGGTTAATATAAAACATGCTTTAATATGTATTCATTATATTTAATTGAAAATATCTATTCTAAGAAAATAATATGAAGTAATTATAAAAATGAAACTGTTCATTATGGTATGGTATTAAATATGAAAAATAGGAGTCACTTGAATGATATCAATAAGGAAACAGTTATACTACTTTCTCTCAATGGAATACCATGTTCCAAATTAAATATGGGGAAAACTAAAGTGGCACAAAAATATTCTTTGGCACAAACTAAATAGAAAACAATATTCTAAATATTTAGATTCTGACCACAACTATTTAAAACTTATTTAAATTATTAATAATAATGAACAATGAAGAATATACCAGGTATATAAACTTTTTAATATCAGGCATAATTAGTTAATAAAATTATTAACTTCTTTTCTTCAGATTCTTTTTCTGTGCTTATTCTGGTTAACTAAACAACCATCAACAGATGGATAAGTAAGGAAGATAAATTCAACCCATTTCATATGCTTTTTTCTCTGTTTAACACATAGAGGTAAACATATGACAGATAAAAGTTTGTGTGAGTAGAAGTAAATTCTAAATTGTTTTCCCAGAATATGCTGCTATTGAGAAAATCCTAGAGGGTCAATTGTCAATTTCATCTTCATTTCCCTCCTGAATTAGTTAACAAAGAGGTGGATTTGTATCTAAACCACCATTAAGAAGTTACTTAATTCAATCTAAAAGTGTTCCTAAAGGGGACCAATACTAACAGAGGAAGTATTGCTGGCATGATCAAAATTTCTTGAGGACCTCAAGTGTCTTGTCAGGCGGTGAGAACATTAATAATTTATAAAGTAAGTCAGCACATAAAGGCCAAAGAGCTGACTCTGGATCAACAAAAGAATAAATCAAGAATCCTGCTGAGATGTTGAGCATGCTGATAAGCTTCAAAAAAAGAGGTTGTCTTGACTCTCTAAATACTTGCAAATTTGACCACAAAATGAAAGTTTAGGAAAATTTCACATATTTAGAGCACATCTTCAAGTTTATAATGTCAATCATGTACCTTTTTAAAATGACTAATCATATTCTTTTTTAAAATAAGAATATTAGATCCTATTTATCTAATCTAATAAAAGAGAAACATGCAAATTGACCGCACCTCTGCTACACCCCAAGCCACACCCACCAGCCAATCAGAGTGACTATATGCAAATTAACCCAACCAAGATGGAAGCTGGCAGCCACAGAGCTGGAGCGAGCAGGCGGCTTGGTTGCCCCAGCAATGGAGGAAGCCAAGTTTCCCTCCTGCCCTGGCTGGTTGTGGCCTCCGCTCAAGGAAACAAAGTTTCAATTATAGAAGATAAATAAACCCCAGATACCTGCTTCCAGCCAGCCTCCACTGGGAGCTTGGGTGGCTGGGGGCTGTGGCCAGCCTGCAAACAGCCATCAGCCCCTCACCCAGGATGGCCACACCTCATGGGGTGAGGGTCCCTGCTGGAGGGGGCTTGGCCAGCCTGAAAACGGCCCTCAGCCCCTCACCCAGGCTGGCCAGGCACTCCAGCGGGGCCCACACCCTGATCCAGGACACCCTTCAAGGAAAACCAGCCGGCCACCACCCATGCACCAGGCCTCTATCCTATATAATAAAAGGGTAATATGCAAATTAACCCTAACAGCAGAATGACTGGTCACTATTACACACACTGACCACCAGGAGGCAGACGCTCAATGCAGGAGCTGCCCCCTGGTGGTCATTGTGCTCCCACAGGGGGAGCTCTGCTCAGCCACAAGCAAGGCTGATGGCTGCCAGCACAGCAGTGGTGTTGGGAGCCTCTCCTGCCTCCTCAGCAGCACTAAGGATGTCTGACTGCAGCTTAGGCCTGCTCCCTGCTGGCAAGTGGACATCCCCCAAGGGCTCCTGGGCTGCCAGAGGGATGTCTGACTGCCAGCTTAGGCCCTATCCCCCGGGTTTCAGGCCTAAGTCAGCAGGCGGTCATCCCCTGAGGGGTCCCAGACTGCGAGAGGGCACAGGCCATGCCGAGGGACCTTCCCGAGTGCACAAATTTTTGTGCACTGGGCCTCTAGTTATATATACTTATTATGTAAATACTAGAGGCCCAGTGGATGAAATTCGTGCCTAGGAAGGGTCCCTAGGCCTGGCCAGTAATCAGGGCCAATCACAGCCTTCTGGCTGCTGGCCAAGGCCTCCCTTCCCCAGCTTCCAGCTGCTGGCCAGGCCTTTCTTCATTCTGCACCTCCCCCTGGTAGTCAGCGCACGTCATATCAAGCGTTCGAACTCCTGGTCTCCCGGTCTAACCCCTGAGGGGACACTTTGCATATTAGGTTTTTATATATATAGATATAATAATAAATATTACCTATAATAACAAAAGTGTAATATTCTAATTAGACTAGAAGTCCTTCCAGATGACTTTCTGGAAGAAGCCGGGGCTGCAAGGGAAGCTTGGGTCTTGGGTGCCAGTTCCGGCAGCCGGGGGAAGGAAGGCCTACTCTTGCATGAATTTCGTGCATCAGGCCCCTAGTTTATTTATATTTATCCAACATATGGACATTTATGGATAGGGCAAGATGTATAACCAAATAGAAAATAAGGAGATTTAATGAACCAATGAATTAAAGAATACCAGTGGCTCAAATCTATAAAATAAAAAATTAGTATATTTTGATTGATTTCAGGGAGGAATGGAAAGAGAGAGATAGAAACATCAATGATGATAGATAATCATTTATTGGCTGCCCCCTGCAAGCCCCCTATAGGAGATTGAGCCCACAACCGAGGCATATGCCCTTGATTGGAATCAAACCTGGGATCCTTCAGTTCCCAGGCTGATGCTTTATCCCCTGAGCCAAACCAGCTAAAGCAAATTTGAAAAATTTTAATAGAATTGATGACTATTTTTTTTCTAAAGCTTAAAAATAATTTAAATTATACTGTACGGAAATTCCATGTGGTCCTATGATATACTACTACAGTATATTGCACAGTGCAAGCATAGAATCTCCTACTTAGCAAAAGAGCATGATTTGTGTGCAAATCTAGATTTCTCTGACACTTCAAAATCTTGATTTGCCATAAATACTTTAACACTCCAAATCAAATTGAGGCACTGACTTCTATATAAATATGAAAATTTTTCTGGAAAAAAGCAATGGTACATTGTTGATACATCTTGGCTCCTCCCACAGTCTTTAGCAAGGTATATCTACCAGAGGTACAGATCTTGTAATTACCCTGGGTCCATAGTTGGGGCCCCCAGAGGAAGCTTAAGTTAAGAGTTACTATTTATTCAAGTAGATGTCTTCCTTTTTTTCATAAATAAAAAACTTATAGGTTTTAGCTAACCAGCTGGTTGACTACAATAAAGACTAATTTTATGAAACTAAGTGCTTCCCAGGAGGCTATAAGTAAAAATGATATGTGGCAGCTTCTGAGAACACTCTTTGATAGACAGTTGCTATTTGTTTTTGGAGCATTCTTATAATATCCTTTCTCTATCCTATTGCCTAAAACATATATGTTAGCATTTTGGACAATGATGCCAAGGGTCATACCATAAAGAATGTATGACTGTGAACTAAAAGTGGCCTACTTCCTGACAAGTCTGTACAGCAGAACCAGCTTACTAAACCTAACCTCAGATTTCGAGGCATTTACAGAAGAGGGAGATACATGTCTGCCTTTTGTCAGTCACTGTTATTTTGGGTTTTAGAAACTTACTCTAAATCTAATTCTATTACTTTACAGATGAGAAATCAATGCTGGATATATCAAGTGCCTTAGAACTGTATTGCCCAAGACGATAGCCACCAGCCCCATGTGGCCATTGAGCAATGAAACTATGTTTAGTCTAAATTGAGATGTACTGTAAGTGTAAAATATATAAGGTATTTGAATATTTACAAAAATAATATTTTGGATATATTATGTTGAATATACTACTAATATTAAGTTCACATCATGTGTGCATTTTTTTAATTTTTAAAATGTGATTACTAGGCATTTTATAGTTACTTGTATGGCTTACTTTGTATTTTATATTTCTACTAGAGGCCTGGTGCATGGATTTGTGCACCAGTGGGGTCCCTTGGCCTGGCCTGCAGGTATTGAGCCAAAACCGGTTGTTGGACATCCCCCAAGGGGTCCCGGAGTGCGAGAGGGCACTCTGCAAAGTTGCTGTTGCTCAGCAGCTCCTGTGTTGAGCATTTGCCTCCTGGTGCTCAGTGCGCATCAAAGGTACTGGCCAGTTGGCCGGTTGGCTGGTCGCCTAGGCTTTTATATACATAGATTGGCCAGAGCTATTCTATAGGTTACAAAGTAGACTACATATGGAAACTTTTGCCTCTTAGTTGTAACTTTTGTTTATCAGACCACACCACCTCTATTAAATGGTAAGGGGTGTAGCTAAGTTATGTTGGTAGATATCATCAGGATTGAAATTAGAAATATAAAAACCATGCCGTCACCTAGTTTTTAAAAAGGCCCAAGTCATAAGGATGTGCATAACTCTAAGAACATATACACTGAGTGGCCAGATTATTATGACCACCTGACTTTTGTAGGCAAATTAGCTATAATTTCATGCTGAAGTTGCTAGAGGTCCAGACCATTATAAACGTCTGAATAGCACAACATACCTAAGTATCATTGCTGATCAAGTTCATCCTATCATGTTGATGGCGTATCCCAATGGAGATGGCTTCTTCCAACAAGACAATGCGCCATGCCACGGTGCTCATATTGTGCAGGAGTGCTTTCAAGAACATGAGGGGGACTTTACCTTGCTTAGGTGGCCCCCACAATCACCAGATCTCAATCCAATTGAGTATTTGTGGGACGAAATTAAAAGAGCCATCAGGCAGCTGGTTCCACAACCATCAAATCTCACAGAATTGGACAGTGCTATTCATCAGGCATGGTGTCAGATTCCTCACATCACCTTTCAACATCTCATGGAGTCAATGCCAAGAATAATCGCTACAGTATTGAAGGCAAAAGGTGGCCCAAAGAAGTACTGATGGGGTGGTCATAATAATCTGGCCACTCAGTGTATATTTGCAACACAAGGTATAGCTGGAATGGTAGTATAATAGAATGTGAGAGGACAACTTTTCTGAGTTGGTAAAATCGTAAACAATAACAATGTCTAGCTAGAATAAAGGGGCATGGTTTTCTCAGGTAGATAGGAAATGAAGATGCTAAGATAAGACTGGTCAAGGAATTTATAAAGTCTTGGGTTAATCCATTTTTATGTAATTCTAACAAAAAATTTGTAATTCATTGTTGCTTTTTTCATTGTGGTAAGGACACTACATGAATTCTACTCTCTTAACAAAATTTTCAATATACAATGCAAAATCGTTGACCATAGAGTATTATACAGCTGATCTCTAAAGCTTATTCATCTTTTTAAACTAAAATTTTGTGCCCATTTATTAGTAATTCCCCATTTTCTTTCCTCCCCAGCAGCCACCATTCTACTCTTAGACTATTTTACCTACCTCAGATAAGTGGAATCATGTAGTATTTCCTCAAGGTTCATCCATGTCATTGAATATTGCAGAATTTTCTTTTTCATTTTTTAAGGCTAGATAATATCCCATTATATGTAAATACTACATTTTTTCTACTCATCCTTATTGCTTTTTATGTTTAAAACTCAAAGCTAAGAAGGGATGTTTTCTAACCTATTAAAGTCCTCTTTTTCCCTAAATTGGCCTCTACATTCCCAAAGGATAAGGGATTCAATAACCACACCCCCCCCCCCACTTCAGTCCTTGGTATTGATTATTCAATTAATCTTCACACAAACCTAAGAGAAAATTATTATCATCATCATCATCATCATTATCATCATCATTATTATCACTGTCTTAAAGATGAGTAAATGAAAGTATGGAGTTGGGTGGAGGAAGCCAATGGAGGGGGAGCGAGGACATTTGAAATACTTTCAACAATAAACTTAATTTTTTAAAAAAGACTGAAAAATCATAAATGTCCACACAGCTAGGAAGTAGCAGAGTCAGATTTCAACCCACATAGAGTACCTTTAACGACAAGCACTTAATATATTATGGTCTATTTTTTCTGGCATAGTAGTGAATTATCAATTACTTCCTAGCACCCATTCTCCATTTTTTAAAGTCAAGAGCTCAAATATATTTTAGAATCCCTGTGGTTCTTGAACAGCTGGGTCCACTCTTGAGAAGGAGCCTATTCATAACTTCTGACCTCAATGGTTTTCCATTATTGTACATGTGACCAAGGCAGATCAACTAGAGTATCTGTTAGGAATTAACCTGGGGACAAAATAAAATACTATTATTTTGTATATGAATTAGGAAGCATGTGATCTTAGGAAAAGTATTATGTAGAATGAAGAAAGAGAGCAGACAGAAATAAACCAGGGCTTAAAGAGCAATTGTTAAATTCTAGGTATTCTCTATTTCATGTAGCTGTGTCCTAATATTAAAATATCTCATGAGTTTAAGTTCTATCATAAATCATCTCCATATTTTATAAATAAATACATTCTTCTTTTATTAAATCTTAATTATAAATAATTCCTTAAAGCACTTAAGAATAGTATATCTCTCTTCTTAAATACAACTTTTTGTCCAATGTATATCTTGTAAACTTTTAAAATAATCTTGTATATAATTAAAAATATTTTTATTAATGTCCATGGTAGAAAATTTTAGGAATTATCCACATTTTGTATTAAAAATATAATGTTTCACCCTGACCGGTTTGGCTCAGTGGATAAAGCATTGGCCTGTGGACTGAAGGGTCCCAGGTTCAATTCCGGTCAAGGGCATGTACCTTGGTTGTGGGCACATCCCCAGTGGCGGGTGTGCAGGAGGCAGCTGATCAATGTTTCTCTCTCATTGATGTTTCTAGCTCTCTGTCCCTCTCCCTTCCTCTCTGTAAAAAAAATCAATAGAAATATATTTAAAAAAAGATTAGTCTGATGGTCTCAAGGCAGATGATGGCGAGGCTGGGAGTATTGAGAGGAAGAGGAAAAGGTGGGGGTCTTGCCAGAATCATGAAGAGTTTGGGGATTCTCATTTCATTTCTTCAAATACGATTGTCATTTCCAGAAAAGAGTTGGAGTTTCTGATTGTCCTCTTGACTTACCAACAGAGGTGTGGAAGTGAGGGAGAGGACATTTTAATTGGAACCCATGCATCAATTTAATCTGTTTTCTTTATACATTTCAGGTATGTTTAATACTTTTTTTTTTTTCTGACTCAAATAGAAACTCATGTAGACTTCATTAAGATGTCCTTTCTTAAAACTATTAGATGCTTCTGAATGCTCCTTCTTCACCTCATATAAAACTTCTGCCTTACAAGTGGTTAAACAGAAGACTTAAAAAAAATTGTGAATTAAAGGCTCCTCTGAAGAATGTTCCTGCTGTGTTGATGTTTCTTTCATTACTCTTTCATGCCCTTATCCTCTTCACCCCACCCAGATAATCATCTGGACTATGATGCTTTTGAATGCAATGTTAATGTGTATCTTGGAGATTCAACTATCTATGGCATGTGAGTGATCTTGTTCAGCTCCGGATACTACGAATTTTTCTTTAAAAGCGTGACTCTTCAGAAGCTCCAATCCTTTTTATTAACACCTCTAATACTTAAATCCTCCTCACAATAAGAAAAGGAGAGTAGGAAGACAGGTGGCCCAAGTTCTGTCTCTGAGCCTGTTATTGAAGTTCCTTGTATGTTCTTAAACTCTGTTTCCTCTTCTGAAAGGTAAAGTGAGTGACTTTTATTGATAAATCATTGTCTTCAGTTTTATAGTAATTATTGTTATTTTTGTTACTCAACTCAGGTATTATATTAAGCACTTTTTTGTTCTTTATATAATAGTAGAGCAGGCAGATTTAATTTTTTCTCCATTTTGTAAATGGGAAAACTGAGGATCCCAGAAGTTAACAACTTGTTAAAGGTTAGATAGCTAAGTACTGGTTGTTATGCTCACTAAGGTATCCCAAGTACCTGCAGTACCAGGTACTCGGGTACTAGAAATGTATTTTTAATGTATGCATGCACAAACAACAACATCAAACACAGAATATCTGAATTTAGAATCTGTGCTCCTACCGCCTATCCTAAGTCCTTACAAAAATGGTAGCTCCTAGACAAACAAGGTTATTTTAATCTCTAATCTTCCCATACCAAACCCATTTGCTGATAGTGTTCATTCATATTTTGGCTTAATTGTCCATTTAGTGTAAAAGTACATAATATACAGAATGTTCCTGCCCTTACTGACTTTGCTATTTAGTAGACTATAACTTGAGACTCCATTACAAAATTTTAAAAAGGATTTTAAAAATTGGTTACCTGGGCATGGCTTAGATCAGTGTTTCTCAACCAGTCAACTTTATCCCCAAGGGTATATTGGGAGATGTCTGGAGATATCATTGGTTGTCAAAACAAGGGGAGGGGGATGTGATGGGCATCTAGTGGGTAGAAGCTAGGAATGCTGATAAATATCCTGCAATGCATAGGTCAGCTCCCCACAACAAATAATTATCCAGCCCAAATGTCTAAGTGTAGAGGTTGAAAAATTCTGCCCTAGACAAACTAGAAATGATGCAGAGGGGGCTCATCTTCCTGATCTATCTCTCAGCATTACCTTCCTCATCCCACCAAAACTCCAATGTGGACAAACATACATATACTAGAGGCCTGATGCACAAAATTCGTGTAAGGGGCTCGGCCCTCACAGCCATGGCAGCTTGCCTAGGCCTTCATAGCCCCGGCTTGGTCCGGAAGGTTGTTCAGCTGTCTGGTCTAATTAGCATATTACGCTTTTATTATTATAGATTTCCAGGGCCTTTATATTCAGCTTTCCTCTGGAATTTATTACATTAACTCATTCTTTGTGTCCTTCTGATCCATTCTGTAATTCCTCTTTTGACCCCATTTTCCAAGAGGCTTGCAAGATGACTGACTAACAAATCTTACTATACACTAACTATCTATAGTTTACTGTTGAGTTTAAATGAGTCATTCTGGCTAATTGCCCATTGAATAGATGAGGTCCTAAAAAAACCCAAAAAACTTAGAAATAATATTTTTTCTATCATCCCCCTCACCCCGAGTATAGTATTTTATTTTCATTGGCTACATGGATCTCATCCTCCAGCCTTGTAATCTAAAATGAAGGTATCCCAAGGGTCCTTCCAGGATAACAGGTGGATGATGTATAACTCAGTCAGAAGATAAGGAAATAAGTTTAATCTCCCAAACTGCCAAGAATTTTCCTTCTTATTAAGAAAAAGAATTTTGAAATTCTGCATAATTTAAAATATACTTCATGTGCTAATGGAAAAGAACCAAGAATAGAAATAAACATTTGCTATAAATAATCAATGCTATCAAAATGTCATGGTAAAATGCTCCTCAGATAGGGACAAAGACAGTTTTCTAGGGTTTTATCTGGAGAGAGCATCAGGCTGTGCATTAGAATGACTTATTCATTTTACTTATTATTTTGGATGTCTCTCTCCAACTATTTCCATAAAAGACTCCATCTAGAGTCAAAGTGTACATATGACAACACTGTGTATGTGTTGTGTGTGTGTGTGTGTATGTAAAATCGGAGCAGAACTAGTCCAAAGAGACATGGGAAAAAAATAGTTGTTGATGGGCAATTAAGATGGCTATACCTCTCTTGAAGCCTTTACCAAGTGATATTACAATTATTTGTTAATATGTTCATCTTGCCAATAGAGTTGCTAACAGCTTTTATCTTAGTCATCTTTGCATTTCATTTTCCCAGCACAATGGCCAGCATATAGTAGGGGCTCAATAAACATTTATTGCTACAATGAATAAATACATGAGTTCATTAATTGCAATTTACACTAAATCTCCAAATTTTCTGGAAGCCTGAGATTAAAAAGAAAGAAAAATCACATTAGGAGGAAAGAACTGATGTATTTCTATAACAGAAAATGATTTGGTAAACATATAATATGGCTTGGCTTAAATCTAAGGGAAGAGCAAGCTAGAATAGTATGAGATTATTGAATGAGCTAGGAAGGAAAGAAGGAATAAAAGGAGGAAGGAATAAAAATATGAGGAAGTGAGTTCATGGCCATTTTTGTCTATCCAAATGATCCAAAATTGGGTGCCTATAATGAGATGTTGAGCTTGGTCCTGGAATTGCAAAGACGAACAGAAGAAAACCCAAGCCCTTAAAATACTTGGCTTGGGATGGGAGGGTCCTCAGCCTTTGGCTGCACATTTGAATAACCAGGAAAGATTTTTAAATACTAATTCCCAAGTTCTTCATAGTCCCCCGAGCAATTAAATCAGAACTTCTGGAGATAAGGCCCACACAGGCATTAATAGCTTTTAAAGCTCTCCAGGTTGTGGGGAACTGATATAGGGTTAAGCCTCGGACTGACCTGTTGGCAAAGTCACAAACAAGTCCCAGCTTAGAGGGCACAGTCCTATCAGCATAATTAGGCTTGACCTTATAACACTCCCCAGATCTTATCTGGGAAGCTAATGGGCTGAGGGAAGTGCAGGAAGTGTAACTATGGTCAAAACAAGTGAAACTCACAAGAACTGTATAACTATGGTAACCACTACCTTGTTTACCTCTGACTATAAAAGGTTGGTGTGGCCTGAGCACCAGTGGAAGTCCTACCTCCTGAGTTGGATTTTCCTGCCTGGCCCCCAATAGTCCCAAATTATCTTGTGTCTTTTCTCTTTCATTTGTGTGCGGCTCCTCTTTCAGATCCTGAACCCTGAACCACACGGGACGTGGAGGGAAACGTTTACAACACCAGGCGATTTCAATGACTAAGCCATAGGGTGCCAAGATTTTGGTAAAACGTTGTTTTGAGTGTTTCCACGGGGTTGTTTTTTAATAAGAAAAAGCATTTTAATGGATAAATTATTGCAGGTTTCCCTCTATAATATAGGTGGGCCTCATCCAATTAGTTGAAAGCCTCAAAAGAACAAAAAGACCAATCCTCTCCCAAGTAAGAGATTTCTCCAGCAGACTACCTTTGGACTTTATCTGCAACATTGTTGTGTTTCTCCTGCCTCAGGGCCTTCAAACTGGAATATCTGTTCTTTCTGCTTGATGACTTTAAACTTGAACATTTGCTCTAACTGTGTGTCTCCAGCCTGCTGGCCCACCTGCAGATTGGACTTGTTAGTCTCCATAATTACATTAGCCAATTTCTGCCGGGAGCCGGTCCATCCTTGCTGCTTGACACAGTCGCTGCAGAGAAGAAACATCTGCACAGCATGTGTTTCAAGGGACCTGGCGTATATGGCATACTGTTCTTAATATGTTTGCTCCCTTTAGCACTATGTGTTTTAACCAAGGTCACCTCTCCGAGAAAGGTTGTTTTCCCAGGTAGGGATTTTTCCCTGAAGTTAAGGAGGGGATAAAACCTCTTAACTAAGTACCAGGCGGGTAGTTAATCACTTTAACTACAAACAATCACCCTTAAGCTACATAATCTTTACTCCCTGGAATGGAGATAAGAAACGCCCTAACCTTTGCAATAGAAATTGACAGGATTAAAATCAACTGGTATAAATACAGATGTAACAAGACAACAAGAGAGAGAAGCTAGATACAGAACCTAGACACAGAGCCTGGAGACAGGACTTGGCTGGAGATCCTACACAGAACCTAGGAGCAGAGCCTATCGAGAGGGCCTGGCTGAGGAACCTAGAGACAGAACCTAGAGACAAGACTTGGCTGGAGATCCTACACAGAACCTAGAGACAGAACCTAGTGAGAGAACATGGAAAGAGAACCTAAGACCAGAACTTCCCTGGAGACAGGAAAGCGGAAAAAAGAAGAAAAGGAAGGCTATGCAAGGGACTGAGGTGCCAACATGGGGTCGGCTGAAGAAGTTAACAACTGAGGCCCAACAGATGGTAGAAAAGCAAGAAGTGGAAGCTACTCTCTCAGCCATGTCCGAGGACTCTGAGTAAATCAGCAAAAGAAACTTTCATTTAGCAGAAACTCACTTATTTCGTCAAATGGAAACACTTACTTACTGGAGCCTGAAAGGGACCTGATGTACTTTTAACCTGGGGGAGAGGAGATACTTGTATATTTCCATAGGATGCAGACTCATCTGTGTGGATTCCAGACCGTCTAATCCGACCTTATGTCACACGACCCTCCATCTCCTCCTCATCCTCCTCCTCCCCGGTATCATCCATATCGTCCAACCCAGAGGGCACAGCTGACTCCTCCCCGGACACCGACACCACCATCAAGCACGGCCCTGATGGACCCTTTGATACAGCCCTTCAACTCGCTGACGCTTTGGGAAGCCCGTCGCCAATGACGCTGCCCGCTAGCCAGACCAACAAGGACAACCAAACCAACAACTTGGGGACAGCTGAAATCCCTTGACTAAAGAGGCCAGCAACCTCCTAAGGAACAAGGCTCCATGTGCGCTCCATCCACTATGTTTATAGCTATGCTCGCTATCATTGCTTGCCAGTCTTCTTCCGAGGCTTAAACAGCCCAATCTGAGAGGTAGCCACTGATTTGCATGCGCTATCACTTAAAAAATAAAAAAGGGGGAATTTGCCGGGAGCCGGTCCATCCTTGCTGCTTGACACAGTCGCTGCAGAGAAGAAACATCTGCACAGCATGTGTTTCAAGGGACCTGGCATGTATGGCATACTGTTCTTAATATGTTTGCTCCCTTTAGCACTATGTGTTTTAACCAAGGTCACCTCTCCGAGAAAGGTTGTTTTCCCAGGTAGGGATTTTTCCCTGAAGTTAAGGAGGGGATAAAACCTCTTAACTAAGTGCCAGGCGGGTAGTTAATCACTTTAACTACAAACAATCACCCTTAAGCTACATAATCTTTACTCCCTGGAATGGAGATAAGAAATGCCCTAACCTTTGCAATAGAAATTGACAGGATTAAAATCAACTGGTATAAATACAGATGTAACAAGACAACAAGAGAGAGAAGCTAGACACAGAACCTAGACACAGAGCCTGGAGACAGGACTTGGCTGGAGATCCTACACAGAACCTAGGAGCAGAGCCTATCGAGAGGGCCTGGCTGAGGAACCTAGAGACAGAACCTAGAGACAAGACTTGGCTGGAGATCCTACACAGAACCTAGAGACAGAACCTAGTGAGAGAACATGGCAAAAGATCCTGGACAAAACCTGGCTACAGATCTTGGCTGGAGAACCTAGACAGAACATGGCAACCGAACCTGGCTAGAACCTGGCTGGAGAAACTGGATAGAACCTGGCAGGAGAACCTGGCTACAGAACCTGGCGATAGAAAATGGCTGAGGAACCCAACTATGATGATCAACTGAATGCTGCCTCCGGGTCATTCCTTCTTCGCCGACTCCGTCCACACCTTTGGGGACCCCTGGACCTGCTGGGGCTGAAACCCAGCAAATTTCTAATAATAAATCTAACTATCTATTTATCTATCTATCTACCTATCTATCTCCTAGATGTTTGGTTTTCAGGAGAGCCTTGACCAATACAGATGCGAAGGTAAACCTGTGTGTTGATCATGAGTTGAAGGATGCCTTTTACATCATCCTCTTCTTTCTCCTGAACCACCCTTCCCCACTGCCACATGCTTTCTCACAAGTTAGGGCTTGTCTTTGTGCCTAACCTAGCATAAACTCTCCACAATTAGCCAATTCTTAGGTTAACAACAAGGTCAGGCAAATCTAACATAGACTTAATCACATTACCCATATAAAAAGAACAAGCAGTTAATAGAACCAGTTTCTAGTGCTTGCTCTGCTATAATTCAAAATGATTTAACCTTGGGAAATCTCTAAAGGAACCACAGTGGGTCTTAGCTTTGATCAGTAAAATAAGGGTGTTTGAAGAAACTTCCCAAAGTAGGCAGAATCTAAAGTGTTTCATAAATGTCACAAACATATAGATTCAAGGAGCCATAGGTATCATTTTATTGTTGTTAGAAACTTCTGTAAGGAACCAGTATCCCTAACAGACCTTGGAGACCGGGGAACCCCAAAAATAGTCATGGTCCAAGAGGACATGAGAAAGGCATGAACAGCCTGGGAAAAGGGTGCATGCTGATGAGCACTGTCAGCAGCCTCCAAGTGATTCCGAAAGAGAGAGCTGGTGTGAGCATGCAGAGAAGGAATTCGCCTGCATGGAGAAGAATGTCTTATGTGACTGGAGACCAGCAGAAGGAAGCTTAAAGCAGGCCACATTCAAGGAAAATATGATCAAGATAATAGACTAGGCAAACATGGAAATGGGAGAATCTGCCTTTTCTTCCAACAGCATGATGCAAATAAGAGGGAGAGAATTGTGATATTTTGACTGAGAAAATGGATTGTAGAACCTCACTGGGTGACAGAAAAACTAGAAATAGAAAGAGAGATGAGGGTTTTCTTCTATTTAAAGTGGAGGAAGAGAATTTATTAACAATTCAGCCAATGGATATTGGGTGCCACATATACCAGGAGCTTACACAGACAAAGAAGACATGGTGCATGTTCTACAGAAGTTCGCCATCACAACATTCAATAGGTCCTAATAAATGTATTTCTAAAGATTCATCCAGAGTAAGAATGAGGCTATAGGAGGCAAAAAGAGACCTTGAGTGAAGAAACACAGATTTATAAATAAAAGGCATGTAATTTTAACAAGAGTGCTTAGCTCTAATTTTTTTAAGTTATAGAATTCTTTTTTTTAAAAAAGCTATTTTAAATTTTTTTTTATTTTATTGATTTTTCACAGAGAGGAAGGGAGAGAGACAGAGAGCTAGAAACATCGATGAGAGAGAAACATCGATCAGCTGCCTCCTGCACATCTTCTACTGGGGATGTGTCCGCAACCCAGGTACATGCCCTTGACCGGAATCGAACCTAGGACCCTTCAGTCCGCAGGCCGACGCTCTATCCACTGAGCCAAACCGGTTTTGGAAAGTTATAGAATTCTTAAGTGCAACCTCGAGAAGACAAAAAGAAAGGTAGTGTTGCTTTCTGTCCAAGTGTGTGGGAGTTGGGGGAGTGAGAAGCCTAGGGGCATCCACTCAGCCTGCCCTTGGACCTTGAGTGCCTCTGAAGACCACTGAGCCAAATTTAGGCCCCACAGTGTTAAATTCTCTGGTCTCCTTGAACAAAGAGGAGGAGACATGTTTCTTGGTTCTTGGTCTTTTCCAAGTCCTATGGCTGTTTTTCTGGATAACAGACCAAGCATTGCTTGATCAACCTGGGCTTTGATGTCCTCAAGAGGAAAACAAGGATACAGACAGACCCAGGAATCCTGGGAGGTTCAATTATTTCCTTGAGCTGCCAAGAAAAGAAAGAATGGGGTGGGCATGAGGAGGCTACCTGAGGCCTTATTAACAGCCCTGCTTCGACAATCCCAAAGGAGAAGTAGGCTGAGTGACACACACTGCCCAATTACCGTGGGCGCCAGTGTTCCCCTGGAAGAGAGAAAATTTGTTTAGACCAGTGGTCGGCAAACTCATTAGTCAACAGAGTCAAATATCAACAGTACAACGATTGAAATTTCTTTTGAGAGCCAAATTTTTTAAACTTAAATATATAGGTAGATACATTGTTATTAACTTAAGTAGGGTACTCCTAAGCTGGCCTTTGCTAAAAACGTCCTCAATCTGAGGGGTCGACCCCACTTCTTCTAACGCCACTTCTTCAAAATAGACTCGCCCAGGCCGAAAACCGACTTCTGCGCATGGGCCACGAAGTTTCAATCGCACTATACGTGCGTGCCCGCACGTGGTACTTTGTGGAAGAGCCACACTCAAGGGGCCAAAGAGCTGCATGTGGCTCGCAAGCCTCGGTTTGCCGACCACTGATTTAGACAGTTTGGTCCCAGACACAGCATTTTCAGAAAAGAAGGATGATTTAGGAGTCAAGAATATAGAGATTTATTTGAGAGTGGAAAGAAAGATGGGAAAAAATGTCTTTTAAAAGATCAATTCTTCCCCAGGGGATATACACTTCGTCTCTTCCCAAGCTGAAGAAGGCGATTTAGTTGTTCATATCTTTATTGAGTTAACAAAGCAAACCAGCTTTGTCAAAAGACAACTTTCTCTGTGCCTGAGGGGTTTGGTGCGACTCCTCTTTCCCAAGACCTTTCTCTTTCTGCTTTAGTGACATGCTGTCCCATATCATCTCTTTCCTTCCCAGATTTTTCATCCAGCAACATGTCCCTCAATCCTGTCTTGGGATTGAGGGTTTTGTTTTTGTGGTGCAATTTATTTAAAATCACTGAGAATAAAAATCTCTGAAATTATGCAGCTGCCTCTGGACACAATCTATTCTGTTTCACGTCAAACCATATTTTCCCAGAAACTTTCATTTTTGGCCTTTTTTATTTTAATTTTTTTTCTTTTTTTAATTACAGTTGACATACATTATTATATTAGTTTCAGGTGTACACCCCAATGATTAGACATTACATAACTTACTAAGTGATCATCCCCATAAATCTTGTACCCATATGACCCCATACATAGTTATTAGAATATTATTGACTATATTCCTTTGCTATACTTTATTTCCCTAAGACTATTCTTTAACAACTTATTTGTACTTCTAAACCCCTTCACTTTTTTTCACTCATCACTCCACCATCACAATGTTCTCTCTATCTACGAGGCTTTTTCTGTTTTACTTGCTCATTTATTTTGATTTTAGATTCAATTGTTGATAGATATGTACTTGCTGTCATTTTATTGCTCCAATTTTTGAAATTTTTTGATTTCTTTTTCTTAAAGCAGTAATGAACTACTTTAGTTTCTTCTTGTCTGGGAAGCTTAGAAAGCACTGACTTTCCTCCCATCACTTTTCTACCGAGTGGACTATACACAACAGGGGTTTTTGTGTGAATTTAGGAATGCTCTGGCAAGGAAGGGAGTTGTAAGCATATTATCCTGAGTGTGAGAAAGAGAAAGAGGAAGACTAGAGAGATAAGAATGGAAAGTTCAGGGCCTTGAGTGATATTACCAGTGATACATGGCACTATTGTTATTAGTTATCTTCTACAGATTTAAGACTAGATCTCATTCTACTAGCTAAAAGTAGCCGACACAATGTAAACTTTCATTTAGTTAGTCTCTTACTCAGCAGTCAGTTCAAAGCAAAACTATATCCCCATATGAACTGAGAGGTCAGGAGAGACGTCTGTAAGCTGTACTTATAGTTTCCATGATGCTTGTAATTTCGATTAAGTAAATGAATGGATGAAAAGTGAACCCATTTGAAATAAATCTTCACCATTCATATTGGGGAGTCAAGAGAATAATTCTAAGAGTGATATATCAAGAAATAGAGGTATGTACAAGTATGTTATCTACAATTATAGAGATCCTTTTACAAATATAAAGACCAATGCCTTGCTTTGCTTGATAAATAAGTTGTAGAAGCCAAAGATTGGTAAGAAGAGTATAAAATTCTCTCCAGATTCTCAATTGTTAATAAGACACAAATACCATTAACACAGAAGGATTTGGATTAGGATAAATTCATACCTCTGAAGAATAGGTTCATAGGCAGGGCTGGGACAGAACCCAGGATGATAAAATGGTGATCTCAGTCTCAAAAACACTAGTCTTCACACATTCAGAGGCCCTGGGAATGAGTAAGAAATCTCACTCTTACCTCTGATCATCATGGAAAATCCCCTGGACAGTATCAGCCTGGAGCTGAAGATCTTTGAGTTTCTGTAGATTATGGATAGATTTTCCTACAGCCACTTCTTATATTTGGGACTATTTGACATGTTGGAAGATAGCTTCTCTGAGATTATTGTAATGGAGCTGATAATTGATCAGCTCTGAGTCCTAATACTCTAGATGGAATGAGAATATCTTCAGGAGAATCTTATGAATAGATGGACCTCCTTAATGCCCCAGCTATGGATGCCACAAAATCCTCTACATCGAGCACCTGTCTAACCAAACTAGGTAGTAGAGTAGACCAGAACCTTCTGTACTGGCTACTGCACATGACTTAACTCCTAGACAAGGTAGAGCCCACTCAAGTTCTCAGCCACCTCAGTGTACTAATTAAACTCCTCTTGGAGTCCCAGCCCTTTGATGGCTTTGTCGGCTGTTCTCCGAATTCATCCTCATAGCCCAGATCAACATGGCAGATATCTAAAGTCCCTGATTGATCTGGAAAACGTTGCTAGTGATATGACTTATTCATAAAACCTGTGTGACCTGGGAGAAAATGGGCAAACTCTGGAAACTCTTATGAGACATAATCTCTCAGAGCATCTCTCTCAGACCAGACCTTAGTCCAAGGGTATGAAGGATGAACGCAGCAGAAATAAAAAGACAGTCCAAGGGAAATGACAGCCACTGAGTGTAAATGAGGGGCTTCACTCACCAACACATTTAGGAAGCACTTCCTCCATTTATTCAAGATAAATATACTTCAAACTGAGATTGATAACCCATTAGTTGGTCAGAAAATCAATTTGGAGGATCTCAGCCATCATTTTTGTTAATTTTGTTTTGTATTTTTAAGAATTTTTCTATGTTAATAAGTGTTTAGATTTAAATGAACTCTTTTTGTGTTTTTACTTTACATAGATACTAAAGATAAGTATTATTTTATAATTTTTTCAGTTATATATCGTACAAGTGTATGTATGTGAGTCTGTTTACTTAATTGTAGTATAAAATGTAATTATTGCATGATGTTTGAAGCACTCCATCTATGTGGCTATGTTACTGCCTAACCTACCCACTGGGATCAGGCTGCAGAGATACTAGAGCTTGCTATACTCATGATCTCCTGTACTACATCTTGGATCAATTTGGATGAAAGCTGGTTCCTAAAACTCAATTCCCATGGTCAAAACAATTAAGAAAAAAGCACCAGCTAATCGAAGATGCTGAAGTGTCCCAATATAAAGGAATGGAGAGAGGTTCTCAAGGCAGAGAGGCAGAAGGACATGGGCAGGGAAGCACCAGCAAATTAGCCATCTTGGGTTTAGCCCACTGTCCAGTGGCTGTGAGAAATTCCTAGGGAGAATCCTGTAGTGTACATAGGAGAGATCATGTGAAGAGTCCTACCAGTTGCTTAAGAGTCTGGAGAGAAAGAATTTCTGCCATAGCCAGTTAGGCTCAGTGGATAGAGTGTCGGCCTGTAGACTGAAGGGTCCTGGGTTCGATTCCAGTCAAGGGCACATGTCCAGGTTGTGGGCTCAGTCCCCAATAGGGGGAGTGCAGGAAGCAGCTGATCAATGATTCTCTCTCATCATTGATGTTTCTGTCTCTCTCTCCCCCTCTCCCTTCCTCTCTGAAATCAATAAAAATATATTTTTTAAAAGAATTCCTTATTGCACAAATGATCACTATAGAACTGTGCAAATTCCATTTCTGCTTAATTTTCCTCATTCTACAGGTTGGATTTAAACAGAGAATAAAGGGGTAAAATAAAGTACCCCAGCACTTTAAGATACTTTACCTAGGAGAGTGAAAACAAGTACGTCATGGATGAGGATAGTATGTAGAAATTAATTCCTTAGAAGTATCAGAAAGTAGGAATTGGGAAGATATGGGCCTACTCCTGTCACTATGTTGTGGGCCTTGCTCCAACTGTGGATTGTAGAAAATAGGTATTTAGGGATTTGAAAGAAGTAGAGCCTGTACCCTGGGAGTCCCACCAAGATTATTCCCCAGTAACTTGATTATAAGGCTTCATAGGAGATTTTATTTGCTCACAGACATGATTTTGTCCACAAACAAATACAGTCCCACCCTCCAGGATAATCTGGATCACAAGTGGCCAATGGAGAAAATGGCATGCCTAAGAAATGGGACACAGTGGCAATTATAACTGGTAAGAAAGGCAGACATTTGAGTCACCCAGGCAAGGCAATGCCTACCTATACCATGATCTCATTGGTGATCTAGAAAACTATTGGAAGCTTTCTGGAAGAGCTTGTTCTCAGAGCAAGGGACTGAGTTGCAAGATTTGATAGTTATGTTTGATCAGGTTTGGGTAGTCTTAAGTGTCTCTTAGCAAAGAATTAACCAATCAGAGTAATAGGCAGAGGAGTTTGAGCACAAGCACCATGGTCTTCTCTATTTATCTCCTTATCATTAGCTAGTCTCTTGCTTTGCTTTCACTCATTCTCCTTCTTTCTTACTCTCCCCGCTCTCTTCTTCACTGGCACAGAAAAGCTTGTTATGTTATCTATGCCTCTTTGTAAGATAGGGCTTCCAAAAGCATAAACATTTTGTACATAATTTCAAGAGGATTTTTAACAGATGTCTATGATTTTATTCCAAATTACCCATTGACATAGCAGTTTGAAACAAGTGTATAGAATCATACCCACACTACATTATTATTGCATATTCATCTTTATAGAAAGATCAAATCTATTCTCTAGTAAAAACTATTTCATGTTTTTGCTATTAAAATAATTACTTTATAAAGTGTGTGTTGTTTTTTAAGTTGTCTCTGGGGAATATGCCTGGGGCTAAGAACTATTGCTCTTTATTATATGCCCTTAGTATACTATGTGATATGTTACTACATATTTTACTATAAGCCTCTATGTACTATTTGATATATTACCATATATATTTTAAAGATTCCCATTTTACCTTCATTCAACCAAATGAAATTCTTAATTAGATTTTTCCTTCTCAGTAACAAAGAGGCATAGATAACATAACAAGCTTTTCATTCAAATTATTCATATCACTGAAGTCCAGAGCATGGTAAGCAACTGACATCTCAACAATTATTGCTTAATTACTGTATAATACTTTTTAAAATTTTATATTCATTATTCTAGTACTATAAATGCAAGTGGTCTTCCATATTACATTTTGGTGATTTACATTTTTACATATAGCCTTTTTAACAATTACCTACACTTCACCAGCTCTTGAGATTTGTACACTCTTTTCAAGATTTTCCCATGACTCCTTCACAAACTCAGAGCTTGTCAATGGGCCAACACTTTACCTTACCATCTTATGTATGCCACCTAGTGGTCAAACCAGTATGAGGAGGTACCCTATAAGGGTCAAAAGATAGTGCTGCTGAAAACCACTGATAGTGCCAACCCAGACACCCTTCAGTTTCCAGGAATCCAATGCTTGATAAAAATGCTAGAAAAAAATGTTTCCTGCATCTTTCCATAAAATGGAAGGAAATGTAAATTTTATACTGAAAGTGTTTGGAATGAAATGCAGAAAAAAACAAAATGTGTTCTAAGTAATCAGCTAATTGACCCGTGCCAGAACCAATGTCTAGTTACTTTTTTAAATTCTCTCTTGCAAAAAATTCAAATACAAAATGTAATAATCATGCAAATTATACAATCCATCATGAACTTTTACTGCCCAATAATAGTCCTTTGATTGATTATACTCCAAGGAAAACCTATGAGCAGAACTATACAGTGTAGAGGCCTGCAGCTGGGAAGTATAAACACAATCACAGGACTACAGTCCTTCTAAATAGTTTTCAAAATATACTTTGATTGTCTTTTTACTTCTTACCAAAACCAATCAATTTTGAAATTAATTTCTACTCATTCATCCATTCAGCAACTATATTTTGAAAAAAGAGCATGTGACATGCATTCTTCTGGGAGCTAGATATATACAGGAAACACGGCAACAGAGTTTTTCTCTCTTGAACATGATGTCAGTATGGAGAACCAATTAAAAAAAGAATATCATACAGTTTTAAAAATTTCAGATGGTGATTTGTGCTATGAAGAAAACAAAGCTGGATGGAATAGGATAGAGAATGATGGTGAGGGTAAAGAAGACTCTTAGATCCAGCGATCAGGCAAGGCCTTTTGAGGGTGTGGTCTTTGAGCTGTGGCCTGAGGGTTGAGAAGGAAAATCACATGTGATTAGAAAACAGAAATATCAATAAAAGAGAAAGCACACAATAAATGCCTGAATATAAATTATTAAGAAGGGGGGATAGAGAGATGAGAGACAATGGAGTTGTAAGCAAGAAGCAATGATAAATGATAGTATTTATATTAATGGTAAAAGAAAGCAAAGAAAAGTTTAAATAAGGGCATGATATTTTCTAATATATATTTTTTGAAAAATTACTTTGGCCATTCTGTAAAGATCAGACTGAGGGAGTCAACACCAGAAACAGGGACACCAATTAGGAGCTTATTGAAGACATATTTAAGGCGGCAAATGGGAAGATGGCAAAGGAGGTGAGAAGAGTCAGTTTACAGGCGTATTTTTAGGATAGAACCAACATGCCTTGCTGGTAAATTAGACTTGGTAGAGGAGAAAAGGAAAGGAGCAAAGGTTGACATCAAGGACTTAAGCCATTAAGAGAGATTACTGGGAGACAAATATATTATATAAGGGGAGGATATCAAGAGGTAGTTTGGCCATGGAAAGTTTGAAGGACTTGTTAGAAACACTTCAGATAATTACTATAATCAAGAACTTCTAAAAGCCTGGGATATTTCTCACCGACTAACTGTTAAATTGGTACCAGGAACAAAGACTATTAAGAAAAAGGCTTTAAGTTCTTAAGACTGTTTCTAAGATTGTTTCTATGCTACAACTTTACTAAGGAACTATAGGTTGCATTATATTGTAGAAGTATCCATCCATTCCATCAGTATTTATGGAGCCACGTACTAATCTGGTGCACCTGGAACAATAGTGAACAAAAAGCTTATTCTCTAGTGCAAGAGACAGACAAAAGTCAAGTGATCACACGACTGCACGACTACAATCTGTGGTATGAAGAGAAAATATGACAACTTCGGATCTCAAGTGAATTACTGAGAGAGGTGCCCTTAAGCGACAGAGCTGAATCAAAGTATGAGTCACGGATAAAAAGCTAAAGGGAGAGAACCAGAATAGCTTTGCAATGAGTGGAATAAGTTACTGCATAGGACATTTGTGGGAATTGATAAAGACTGGTATGGCTCAAACCAAGAGAGAAAGGAAAATGTGATGGCATGTGAACAGAAGTAGGCAGGGACTACTAGAGGACACATGGCCATAACAAAAATTTTAGACTTTATCCTAAGAGGAGTGGGAAGCAGAAAATGATAAGGTCAAATCTTGCTAATTAAAGGAGTATTGTGGTTTCTTTGGATATATTGCAAGAAGTGGAATTGCTGGGTCATAAGGCAGTTCCATTTTTAGTTTTTAGAGGAAACTCCATACTGTTTTCCACAGAGGCTGCATCAGTCTGCATTCCCATCAATGGCACACAAGGGTTCCCTTTTTTCCATTCTTATCAACACTTGTTATTGTGGATTTATTGATGACTAGAGACTCAGTGCATGAATTCATGCACCAGTGGGGTCCCTCGACCTGGCCTGCAGGATCAGGCTGAAACTGGCTGCCTGACATCCCCTGAGGGGTCCCAGATTTCAAGAGGGCACAGGCCAGGCCGAGGGACCCCACTGGTGCATGATCAGGGTCAGGGAGGGGCACGGTGGTTGGCCAGCTGGAAAGGGACTGTGACTAGAGCCAGGCTTGAGGCCTCCTGACCGGCTCCTGGTCACTGTCATTACAGCGCTCAACCCAGGTCAATGAGGAGCAGCAGGTGGTCGAGGAAGACCCCCCTCCCCATGTCCAGCATTGAGGGGCCGGTGAGCCACACCACTGAGGGCCAGGGCAGGCCTGAAGTGAGTGTGGCCACCTGGGCATCTGGGGAACCAGGGCCCGTGGGTGGATGGAGAAGGATTCCTCCACCGAAGCTGCCCAGGTCCAACAAGCCTCCAACCTCGAAGCCGCTCAGTCCCAACACCAGGATGGCAATTTTCAACTCTGTCCTGGAGCGCTATGCCTATATTAGTAACACCAGGTGGGAAGACCTGGAGCCCAAGGAGGCAGAGCCCAAGGGTGAGAAGGTGGGGAGATGGGGGTGGGAAGGGCCATGCTAGCTTATGGGGAGAGATTGTTGCCAGACACATAGGGAGCACCCCCAGAGCCTGGCCAGGAGCAAAGACTGGCCTCAGACCACCCATGTGCTGGACTTTGGGCATGGAGGACGTCCTGTGGCAGGTCCTGGTCTGTGCCTAGTGTTCTGTCTTTGGGGGACACATGGAAATACAAACACGTGGGTGATCTTTTCTCCTCTCCCAACTCCAGCACCAGCCCAGGAGGCAGAGGTGGATCCTCCTGTCACACCCAAGTCCATCCTGAGGAGCAGGATGCAGAGCTGAAGGCATCTCCATCTCCAGAGCTTTCACCACCTCCAGCAGCCTCTCCAGCTGCAGCTGTGGAGCCAGGGCTGGCGCCAGACGAAACTGAGGCCCCACCACCACTGGATGAAGAACCCTCCCTAGGACCCATGCTGGTTCCTGCCTCAGAGGAGGAGCTGCCTATGGATGAGCCAGCTCAAGGGCCCAAGGGTGAGAAAGTGGGGAGGTGTAGGGGTGGGCAGGTTTGGGGAGGTCCATGTGAGCTTATGGGGAGAGGCTGTTGCCAGACATACAGGAAACACCCCTAGAGCCTGGCCAGGAGCAAAGACCGCCTAAGACCACCCCTCTGCTGTACTACCAGTGGGGAGCACATCCTTTGGTGGGTCCTAGGCTCTAGCTGTGTTCTCACTTTGGGTGACAGATAGAAATGCAGGCAGCTGGGTGATCTTTTCTCCTCTCACAACTCCAGCAGCAGCCCAGGAGGTGGATGTGGCTCCTCCTGTCACACCCGAAGTCCATCCTGAGGAGCAGGATGCAGAGCTGGAGGCATGTCCATCTCCAGAGCTTTCACCACCTCCAGGAGCCTCTCCAGCTACAGCTGTGGAGCCAGGGCCGGCACCAGACGAAACTAAGGCCTCACCACCACTGGATGAAGAACCCTGCCTGGAGCCCATGCTGGTTCCTGCCTATGGAGGGCCCAGCTCAAGGGCCCCTTGTTGAATGTTCTTGCTCTGTCCCAAGGGAAAAAATTGTTTTATCACCACTTGTTGATCTTTTCATTTTCTTTTCTTTTTAAATTTTTTTTATGTTCTCCTTGGTATTTTTCAGTTCTTTATCTTTTAATGTTTATAATTTGGGTGTTTTTTGAGAGGGTTGCTTTTATTATTTTCTTTTTTCTGTTTTTAGCCTTTTTATTCCCATTGTGTAATCCATGTTAAGTAATAAATAAATGTTATTTTTGTATTTTAAATGGTTATTGTTGGTATTTTACATGTTATTGTTCATATTTTAAATTCCTGAGCATGAAGTACATTCACAGAGGCCTCTGTGCTAAGGGTAAGCCCAAGGCCAGAAATCAGTCAGGCAGAGGCTGACTGCCCCTTCCTGTGCCCAAAACAGATATTAGGAAAATGCAGACATCTGGAAAAAGTCAAAACACAAGCTGGAAAGCATTTCTTACAACCCAAGGCCAGATAAAGGTTTAATATCCCCGTGGTACAGAAAACTCTCAAAAGTCAGTGTTTTCTTAAGAGACAAAGGGCAAACACATGCAATTCTAATAAGAGGTAGTTCACATGCCAGTACACGTCAGAGATTCCCAACCTCCCGATGGGGACACACACAGTATCAATACTGGAGAGAGAGCACTCTCACCATCAGACTTGCAGGCTTCTAGTCTAGTGGTAACCAACCTTGGGGACAAAGTGAGGCAGCAGAGGCCCCAGCAGATCCCCTGGAGAAGAGAAAGGCCTCTTCTCTGGGAAAAAAGTGAGCAGGACCCGCCACGGCTCCACAGGGGCACACCTGCATCTGGCAGTGCTCATCCAAGGAGATTTCCCCACAGAAACTCTTGCACAATTTTTCAGTAGTCAATATTTTCAAGACTACCCATCAGAGCACTGATGAAATAGTTGGGAATTGAAAAAAGCACTAATGTCCTTGTAGAGGGGTTGGGATCCACCAAATCTTGGTCTACATGGATGAGGGGTTCTGAGCAGCTGCTCAAGTGAGTGCAGGGCTCTCTAAGTGCCAACGGATAAAGGCCTCAGGGGTCCTCTCACATGAGACATGTGGGAAAATTCTCTGCATCCAGAATCCCATCAGCTAGACCCCATACTGGTGATTTCAATAGGCAGATACCATATGTGAAAACGAGTCTGTCTGTGACAGAATGAGAGGCAAAGCCTGAGAAATCTCCACCAAACCACTCGTGAGGGCCACCTCTGGGGTGGGGCTTGTAAATCTCTTATCCTTTCTTTAATGTGATGTCTAAATTTTTTATAATGCATGTATGACTTTGATAGTTCTAAAAATATTTAAGTCGTATTTTCAAGTCATATGTTCTACGTTATCCATTTATGAAAGCATCTTATTTAGTTTTCATTTTTAAAGGATTTAGGACAGATGATAAAGGTTTATTATAGTACAATAATGAATTCTAAAGCAATTCAGAATCAAGTAAAGGACAAAGTCCTTCCAGAGAGGAGAGCTCTGACAGGGTGCTCACCGTTCCAGTCCTTTCCCTGTGTGTGCATGCTGTGTTGTCATGTGCATGTGTGTTTCCCTGTGCTCCCAAGCTCATGCGTGTGGACTTGCAGGTGGTGAGTGGAGAGGAGTCGAGGCTGTGTGCCCCTCTGGAATCTCATTTCCCTAGAGGTGGACACTGACAGTCAGTCCTCTTCCTCCTTGGCAGTTTTTGTATCCCCAGATCACTTTCTGAAGCCCCTGCTGTGGAACATGAGCAATTTCTGATTTTTCACTCCCATCATGCACTAAAGTAAACATCTTTATTTAAGACAGATCTCTAGAAGTGCAGATTCTTGGTTTAATTAAACATGATTTAAGGTTTTGGGTGCATCAAAGGTGACCTACATCCGAGGTCACCTTGTCCACTTTGAGCCTTATTTGGGAAAGCAAGGGTGCCGAGACCTGGGGTTGAGGCCTCAGGGAGGGAGGCAGAAGGAGGGGCTGGAAGTGAAGGAGATGAAGATAGTTGAGAGTGACACACCACCTGGAAGGTCCCATTCATCCTGCCTGTGCCCTGGCCCATGTCCCAGGCCCCAACATTGCCCCTAGAAGTGCAGATTCTTGGTTTAATTAAACATGAGTTAAGGTGTTAGGTGTCTGTAATTTACTTGTGAGTGGTGAAGTGGTATACTGGGTCTTGCACTAAGCTTGACCTCTATGGATCTGGAGCTCATTTATAGTTCTGCAATAGAAGCCATTATATTTCTCTATATATTGGCATCATTGAACATAGTACAAGGTACTAACTAACCTTTATTATTCATGCAGTTTTTATTATGAAAAAAGCTAATGAACTGATGTTTAGGAAATCAAAAAATGTTAGGAAGTCATAAAAGCACTGAAGACATTAAGTAAAGCACTCTTATTATACACAGAGATTATATGTTATTTGAGAAATCATTTCTTTAAAATTGTAATAAAACATACTTTGTACTCTGATATGAAAAAGTAATGAAACTATAATTGAAAAATAAAATTAAAAGAATAAGAATAAATAAAATTGGAGGTAATACTATATACCTCAGATTATGGCCACATGGCTTAGAAACAAACTATGTAAAGTGCCTAACACAGTTGACACAGTTTTTGATTGAGTAGGCACTCAATAAATGGCATTTTTTATTATCTACAAAACATAAATAAATATATTTTGTTTTACTCTGATGAGAAATCATAATGATAGTACTGTAGAAAAAAATAAGTATAAAAAAGGAAAATTTAAAATTCACCTGATGTCTAAGCATACATACATTGATAACCATTAGTAATACTGATAATACCGTGGTCAACTTATTTTCTTCCATTGGTACTACTGCTATAACTACTATCTCTTTCCCTCTCTCTCTCTCTCTCTCTCTCTCTCTCACACACACACACACACACACACACTCACTCATATTCCGGTGTTGGGATTAATTTATTATAGTTATATTTTTATGCTATATATCACATATTTCTGCTCTACTTTCTTTTCTAAGCTTCATACTATTGTGTAAAATATGTTGCAATCTAAAATTTCTCAGCCCACCTTCTGTTTAAATAGCTAGATGACACTGTAGTAAAATGAAAACAACCATAGTATATTTAACTCTTCTACTGAATATAAGTATTTTTCTAATTGCTACTAATAAAAATGACATGATAATAAACATTATAGAATGTTTATATTAATCTACTAATTTTTCTTTGAAGTAAAAAAAAAAATTTGTAAAAGGTATAAAAAGGAATCTCAAAATGCATTTAGTCAAATTACCCTTGATAAACAGCTATCCAGGTAGCAGACTATCAACAGGGTAGAAAAGTGTCAATAAAAACAATCAATTTTCTTAAGTGTCTGACATTGGGTATCCAGAAAATTTAATTATGTTTAAATTATTATCTGTATAATTTGTTATTGGTTCTAAGGTAAATATGGCATTATTATATTACTAGAGGACCGGTGCACAAATTCATGCACAGATTGGGTCCAGCCTACCCAACCTGATAGGGGCCAATTGGGCAGGGCCGGCCATGGGGAGGGGACACAGGAGGTTGGCCAGCTGGCCTGCCCCTGATCAGGGAAGGGGGGCTGATTGGGAAGCAGGGCCAGCCAGGGGGAGAGGCCACTAGCAGTTGGCTGGCCAGCCCCACCCCCTGGTCGAACTCCCATTTGAACTCCTGGTCATGGGGACAGTTTTCATATTAGCCTTTTATTGTATAGGATATTCTATTATAAGAAATAAGCATATCTACCTTTTAAATTTGGATTATAGATACAATATCAAGACAATTTAGATAAACATGAATAATAGGTGCATTATGGAATATGATGAAATATATCCAGTAACAATTTGGACATGTGATATGGATATGGTAAACAGTAATTCTATAACTCCCAAATATTGTTTTACAGACTAGTACAGTAAGGCATTGGTATGTAATAGTCTCATCTTTATTAGTAGTGCCTTTGTAACTAAATAAATATATTTCCATTAATTTTTTATATAAATAAAACAATACCAAACATTTTTCCAAACTTTCTGGCCATAACTGAAGCCAGTTAAGGATAATGTTTTGGTTGTGTCATAAAAAAAAGAAATAATGGATCCATCAATGGCAAACATGAATATGTAGCAAATACAAATTCAGTTGATCTGATACAAACTATGTTGGTCCTCAGCCAACAATACCAGCTGCCCCAAAACTCAAAGACATCAGGTGGAACCATAAACCACAAACAATTTAATAACACAGTATGACAATATAAGAGTATTCAGGTCTACTATGGACTGTTATTAAGAGATGTCGAAATCCTCGTGGAAAATTTAAGCAGTTAATGATATTTTGCTTGTTAGGGTGGAAGAAGAATGAGGAGCAGGACAAAAATTGTGAGTAATAAAATATCACCTACTAGTAACAGCAAAATATAAAGTTTAGAATTTTGGATAAAGACATGGGGAAAACTAATCACATAAATTTAAGCTGGGTTCTGCTCACTATTAATTAATTCACCATGCAGAGAACCATTTACGAAAATGGTGACAATTAATGACAACAAAAACCTGAAGAAAAACAAACTAGAGACATGGATTCCTTATTATCTTCGAAGGAATAGTGGTAGGGTTCTCCCAAATATTGTCCTCTAGAAAATATGCATTCTTTTATTTTAAATTTTAGTTATTTTTTTGGAAATATTTTGAATAAGTATTTTATCTGCACAGTTAGAAGCTCAGGGTAATTGAACAATTTACCTATTTTATTCCTGCTCTTTCATAATAGAACAGTATGTCATAGACGGTATCTCTGAATCTGCTTGTGTTGGTAATCAGAGTATTGTCAAAGACACTGAGGAAATACACAATCTGCTTCTGCTAGAAGGACCAAATGCCAGACAAATACATTTTCAGTTGAAAATTCTTTTTATAAATTCTTTTAATTTTTTCAATTACTGTTCACATTCAATATTATTTTGTATTAGTTTCACGTGAACAGCATAGTGGTTAGACAATCACATACTTTACAAAGTATTTCCCCTGATATATCCAGTACCCACCTGGCACCATACATAGTTACTAAGATAATATTGTCTATATTTCCTATACTGTACTTTACATCCACCTGACTATTGGTAACTTTCCATCTCTCCTTCTCAATCCTTTCACCTTTTTTACTTAGCCCCCCCAGGTCCCTCTCTTTGGCAACCATCAGTCTGTTCTCTGTATCTGTGAGTTTGTTTCTGTTTAGTTTGTCCATTTATAATGTTCTTTAGATTTCACATGTAAGTGAAATCATATATTATTTGTCTTTCTCTGATGAAAATATGTAAAGCCATTTGTAGACCCCAAAAAATATCAATGAGCTAGGGAAATATATTACGTTTGACTGATTTTACTTCTAAGCTCTCATAGAAATGAAAATGCATACCTTCAAAAAGAAAATTGTAAAATAATTGGAGAAAATATTATTTATTTCCCAACTGTTTTATATAACTTTGTATTCTCAAGAAATGGTGGCATCAGCTGAACAGGTTTGGCTCAGTGGATAGAGCGTCGGCCTGCGGACTCTAGCGTCCCGGGTTCGATTCCGGTCAAGGGCATGTGCCTTGGTTGCAGGCACATCCCCAGTGGGGGGTGTGCAGGAGGCAGCTGATCGATCTCTCTCATCGATGTTTCTAACTCTGTCCCTCTTCCTTCTTCTCTGTAAAAAATCAACAAAATATATTAAGAAAAAAAAAAAGAAATGGTGGCATCAAAATTTTCTGTCAACTGCTATTTTGTGCTTGTTATATAATGCCCATATATTAAGAAGGCATGCTAATTTTTTCTAGCTTTAGTAGTACTCTATTGAAAAAGTTTAGAGAAAGAATAGAGACAAATAATTACACTAGATGGTGTGTTTGTATGTGAGTGCATTCGTGTGTTTTTGGTTGTATTTGTATGTTGTTTTGTAAGTGGGATGGAAATGAATGGAGAACAGAGCTATGTTTCAATGCCCTTTGACTTTTAAGCAGTTCCACCAATTCTTTTTTTTTTAATTTTTTATTGATTAAGGTATTACAAATGTGTCAAACCTTAAAGGAGCACCATCCTCGAAAGGATAAAGTGGAAATTTAAAAAGAGATAGAACAGAGATAATAGTAAATTGGGGAGAACTGGAGTTGTCAAGGAGCAGCAAAGAATGGATGATGGGCAGACAAAAGGGAGATGGAGAGGATCAAAGACAAGTGAGCTGTATACAAAGGTCTTCTCATGGCATAATTTTATTACCAATTTCAATTTATTGTCTAAAAAGAAATTCTGATATTCAGAAAACTGCCTTTATCTTAAATGCATTCAAATTTTATTACCCATAATGACCAGACTTATTTTAAGGCAACAATTACTATTAGGTAGAGATATGTTATAAATCTCTATCAATACTTAAACAATTTAAGCGTTGAAATATAATATTTTCCAATATTGTTACTCCTCCTAAAATGTATCAAGCTTTATTATAGCTTAAACTCTGTTAAATAAGAGAATCAGCAGGAAAATTTGGAATTTTTCTTTTTTCTGTGACCTGAGATAAAGTAAATCTATCAGCAGAAAATTTCCATAGAATCATAAAAAATAATTTCCTGCATTTAGTTTTGACATTGGGAGTATTAACTTGTGCCATGGGATTAATAGCCATAAACTATGTCCAAGAAATAATTTTCTAACAAGCTATAATAGGATGTGTTCCTTTTTTTATTTTTATATCCATCAATTATACCATTGCAGTGTTATAATTATCTATTGGTCACAGTGATAAACCATTGTGTAATTATTTGTGTCTTTCACACTGTGTTTAAAGAATAAAATAACATTAAGTTGAACAAGGGTGCTAAATAACCTGAAACCACCCATCTTATATAGTCATGGCAATAAAATATTCCTTATTATTGAAAGAGGCTAAAAGTAAAATTTAGGGACATTCTTATTAAACAGTACAGGAGAAAATGCCATTTCTCTTAGATAATAATAATGTTGCATTTTGGGAAGGAAGCTAATGGAATTTTATATTTATGGCTAAAACTTCAAGCTTCTGTTAACACGCCTTCAAAATTAATTTTAGCTAAAAGATTTAGTAAGCTAGATATCCATTAATTTTTTATTGGTTACTTGTGAATTAAAAGAAATGCTGAAGCAGAAGGTATCTGTAAGAGAAAGAATATTGATAGTCACTGCAGCAAGCATAAATAAGAGTGTCTTGCTGAATGTGTGTGGAAAATAAAGATATTATTTATAATCAATGGCAGTTCCAGAATGGCTTTTAGCAAGAAAAATAAAAAAGAGATGATTTATGGGCTTAAGAGTTTAAGTGGAGTTCTAAGGAGCTAGTCTAAAATGAATTAGTTGGGGCAATATGTCTAAGTGTAGAAAAATTCTAATTCCTTTTAGTGAGAATGGCTACACATGCACAATTATGCCCAAGCAGTCTATTTCAATAATAGTAATTTAAGTCTATTTTAATAAAATGTTTTTTGTATGAAAACTATTTGGACAAAGTAAAGTTAAATCATGTTCCACTGATACAATATACTAAAATGATTAAATCTCCCTGAATCAGATAAAATTTTTCTGAAATCTTTAGTCAAACAATAAATGTTAAGACAAAAAACTGAGTTTATTTTTGTCAGCACAATATTACAATAAGACAACTTTTGAGAAGGAATAAACTTTCTATAAAATATGTAAATATTATAGTACATGTAATGTTAAAGTTAAAGTAAAAGCATTATTCAGTGTAAATGTGGAGATGGTTCTTGAAATTGACCATACCATATATTTCTAAGTTTCCTTACAGCCAAAGTAATAAAGGGAATGTGAAGTATTGAGGTTATGTTGCTTTCCTATCATATTACAAAAATGCATCCACTCACAGAGAGAAAAGCATTTGTTAGCTCTAATGCTAAGAATTTATTGTGTTTCCTTCAAAAGGTAAAACAATTTTATTTTTTTCTTTATAAATTAAGGTATTACACATTGTGTCCTTATCCCTCCATTGCCCTTCACTGCCCCTCTCATGCCCTCATCCCCCTGTTGTCTGTGTCCATTGGTTAGGCTTATATGCATGCATACAAATTCTTTGGTTGATCTCTCCTCCTTACCTCCACCCTCCCCTATCTTCCCTCTGAGGTTTGACGTTCTGATCGGTGCTTCTCTATCTTTGGATCTGTTTTGTTTGTTTGTTTGTTTGTTTTTTGTTTTTTAACTTGAGCTGTCTTATTTATTTATTTATTTATTTATTTATTTTTATTGCTTAAAATATTACAACGAGTAGTACATTTGTCTCCTTTTTTTCTCCCCCTTGAGCTTCCCCCAGCCTCCCCTACCCCCCAGTGTCTTGTGTCCATTGGTTATGCTTATATGCTGGATCTGTTTTTGTTCATCAGTTTATGTTGTTCATTATATTCCACAAATGAGTGAGATCATGTGATATTTATCTTTCTCCAACTGGATTATTTCACTTAGCATAATGCTCTCCAGTTCCATCCATGTTGTTGCAAATGGCAAGAGTTCTTTCTTTTTTACAGCAGATGTACCACACCATTTTAATCCAGTCATCTGCTGATAGGCACTTAGGCTGGTTCCAAATCTTAGCTATTATAAATTGTGCTGCTATGAACATTGGGGTGCATATGTTCTTTCTGATTGGTGTTTCTAGTTTCTTGGGATATATTCCTAGAAGTAGGATCACTGGGTCAAATGGGAGTTCCGTTTTAAGTTTTTTGAGGACACTCCATACTGTTCTCCACAGTGGCTGCACCAGTCTGCATTCCCACCAGCAGTGCACAAGGGTTCCTTTTTCTCCGCATCCTCACCAGCACTTGTCATTTGATTTGTTGATGACAGCCATTCTGATAGGTGTGAGATGGTACTGCATTGCACAGACATATAGACCAATGGAATAGAATAGAGAACCCAGAAATTGATCCAAACCACTACTATGCTCAATTAATATTTGACAAAGGAGGCAAGAATATACAATGGAGTCAAGACAGTCTCTTCAATAAATGGTCTTGGGAAAATTGGACAGATACATGCAAAAAAAATGAAACTAGACCACCAACTTATACCATACACAAGAATAAACTCAAAAAAGGACTTAGATAAAGGACTTAAACATAAGACAATAAATCATAAAATTATTAGAGGAATCCACAGGCAGCAAAATATCAGACATATGCCAAATAAATATCTTTACCAATACAGCTCCTAGGGCAATGGAAACTAAAGAGAAAATAAACAAATGGGACTACATCAAAACAATAAAGCTTCTGCACAGCAAAAGAAACCATAAACAAAACAACAAGAAAGCACACTGCGTGGGAGAACATATTTGCCAATGTTATCTCCGATAAGAGTTTAATCTCCAACATTTACAAGGAACTCATACAACCTAACAAAAGGAAGTTTAACAACCCAATCAAAAAATGGGCAATGGACCTAAATGGATACTTTTCGAAAGTGGACATAAGGAAGGCCAAGAGACATATGAAAACATGCTCAAAGTCACTAATCATCCGAGAGATGCAAAGGGAAAACAATTTTAACATTAACCAAATGCCTTACATAAATCAAGTGCTCAATAAATTTAGTGAATTAAATATATGCTCATGGTTTATTAAAAATTACTGAAATGACTTTGATATGAGCTTTTCTTTATACAGTGGGGCCTTGACTTACAAGTTTAATTCGTTCCGAGACCGAGCTCATTAAGGAGCTCGTTAACTCAAATTACTCTATCAACTCAATGCAAAAAATCTGCCGAGAGACAGCTGGTATCTCAAAAAACTCGTTAGTCGGGACACTCGTAAGTCAAGGCCCCACTGTATGTATGTATGTATGTATGTATGTATGTATATATATGTGTATAGATAGATAGATAGATAGATAGATAGATAGATAGATAGATAGATAGATTTCAGAGAAGAAGAGAAATGGAGAAAGAGATAGAAACATCAATGATAAGAGAGAATCATTGATCAGCTGCATCCTGCACACCCCATACTGGGGATTGAGCCTGCAACCCAGGCATGTGCCCTTGACCAGAATCAAACCTGAGACCCTTAAGTCAGCAGGCCAATGCTCTATCCACTGAGCAAAACTGATTAGGGCTGATATGAGCTTTTCAAATGTTTATCTCAGAAAGAAATCAACATTATATTATTAAAATATATTTCTGTTAAACCATGGCTTCTTAATATTTAGGAAGAGCCCAGGTCCCTTTAACAGTGGTAAGATTAAAGTCCCATCTCAGAATAAAGTTAATAAATGTACAATATTTAAAAAATAACACTGCAATAAAAGCAACATCAAAATACAATTTTCTACTTTTTTAATTGTTATACTGCTGGGGTCCAACCCCAGCGGGTCCAGGGGTTCCCCAAAGGTGTGGACGGAGTCGGCGAAGAAGGAATGACATGGAGGCAGTGTTCAGTTCATCAGCAGAGTTGGGTTCTCTCACCAGGTTCTGTAGCCAGGTTCTGTGTAGGTTCTTTGGTGAAGTTCTGTAGCCAGGTTCTGTCCAGGATCTTTTGCCATGTTCTCTGGCTAGGTTCTGGTTAGGATCTGACCAGGAGCTGATGAGGATCTGATGTGGATCTGATGTGGATCTGATGTGGATCTGATGAGGATCTGATGAGGATCTGATGTTTATTGTCTTGTTACATCCGTATTTATACCAGCCGATTTTAATCCTGTCAATTTCTATTACAAAGGTTAGGGCGTTTCTTATCTCCATTCCAGGGAGCAAAGATTATGTAGCTTAACTACCGCCTGGCACTTAATTAAGGGGTTGTATCCCCTCCCTAACCTCAGGGAAAAATCCCCACCTGGGGAAACAACCTTTCTCAGAGAGGTGACCTTGGTTAAAACACATGGCGCTAAGGAGAGCAAACATATTAAGAACAATATGCTATATATGTCAGGTCCCTTGAAACATATGCTGTGCAGATGTTTCTTTCCTGCAGCGACTGTGTCAAGCAGCAAGGATGGACCGGCTTCCGGCATTATACTAATATAATCTGCAGTAGCTAATCTTCAAAGAAGGCCCTCAGTGAGTGAGACTTCCCAGTCTTCAGACCCTTGTGTAGACTTCTCCCATGTTGAATCTGGGCTAGTGGAAATGAGAAGATTAGGTCATAAGAAGCTTTGCATCTTCTACTTTGCTGTCCTGGACCAAAGAACCTCTTGGAACCGAGAAACTGTAGGGCAGAGAGAGGCAAGTGCAGGTGCTCTGATCGTTAGCACCAGATGAAGGACCGGCCTACTGTCAGTCATGTCAGCTGACATCCAGTCCAGCAGAGCCTTCAGATAATTGCAATCCCCACTGACTGAGACCTATCCAGAAAAACTAAGTCCAGTCAAAACACTAAAATGTGAGAAATGATAAATTGTTTTAAGCTACTGCATTCTTGAGTGATTTATTAGACAGCCACACATAGCTGGAGAATTATGTTTCTCTTAATGCATTAAGTAATAAGATCATGCAGTATGGAATAACCTTAGTAATTTAAAATAAGTGATGAGCGTAAATACATTTAAGACTTCTGTTACATCTATGGTGTTCTTTGGAAATATTTGAAATTTCCATTGAAGCTAAAGTCACATACCACCATACAGTATTCTGGTTTATTGCTCACATAACTAATTAAGGAAATGGTGAAATCATTTAGAACTTTGTGGAAATAAAAATGAAAGTTTTTTTCAGCTTATCTAAGTTCATGGATTCTCCAGAATACTGTTTGATTATGGACTCCAAGTTAGCTTTGTGATGCCACAATTTTGAAAGGATTACCCTTACTTAGGACATGAACATTGCTTTTTAAACAGGGAAACAGTGGCAGTAGGATAATTGTCCCAAATTGTAAAAAAAAAACTATGAGTTTACTGTATATGACTTAAAAAAAACTAAAATGTGTACAATATATCAACATAATCACTTATATTGAATCCTCCTTTAAAAGCTCAAAAATATGTAATTGAATTTGCAATTCAAATATTGATTTTAGAAACAGGTAAATATCAAAAGTTCTAGGTTGACACATTATTATCATCAAACTTAATAACAAAAATCCATATGGCTAGCATATGTCTACTTTTTTCTATGTCTATTTTTAAATTTACTAAAATATATCCCTGAAAATATTAAGTGATAAAATATCTCCATCACTATCCCCCAGATATTTGACCTCTTTTTCCCCTACATAGCTTAGATGCATAATGACAAGTTTGGTTCTTTAGTGCTGAATCTGATTAGTGGTATCAACCTAAAAACACATGTGAAGGATAGGAATACTAACTAGCTCAGGGTCCCAAGAAAGAATAACAAGATGAACTATCAATTTTTTTTCCAGGTGTAACAGAAGGTGTGTAGGGTAGAACCTTTCACAGAATTTTCATTGTTTAAAAATATGAAATTAATGTCCCCCCCAACAAAAAATTTTATCAAAGTAAGGCTAGCTTAAGATTTCATTGAAAATAGACTGTCAGTAAACGATTCTAGTGTCCTTTCTACAACTTTTAAACTAAACACCTAAACATTCATAATCTTTACAGAAGAGGATTTTTAAATCAATGGGCAAGAAAGAAAACTATTTTTTTAAATATATTTTATTGACTTTTTACAGAGAGGAACGGAGAGGGATAGAGAGTTAGAAACATCAATGAGAGAGAAACATCAGCTGCCTCCTGCACACTCCCCACTGGGGATATGCCCGCAACCAACGTACATGCCCTTGACCGGAATTGAACCTGGGACCCTTCAGTCCACAGGCCGAAGTTTTATCCACTGAGCCAAACAGGTTAGGGCAAGAAAACTATTTTTATTATTATTCATTAGAATATTGGACTATAGGAAACATTTATTTTAAAGTAATATTGCAGCATATTTTAAGGAACCAAGAGAATATATCTTTTTAAAAAATATGTATTTTATTGATTTTTTAAAGAGAGGAAGGGAGAGGAATAAAGAGAGCGGGATAGAGAGTTAGAAACATCGATGAGAGAGAAATATCGATCAGCTACCTCCTGCACACCTCCTACTGGGGATGTGCCTGCAACCAAGGTACATGCCCTTGACCGGAATCGAATCTAGGAACTTTCAGTCTGCAGGCCAATGCTCTATCCACTGAGCCAAACCAGTTAGGGCCAAGAGAATATATCTTTAGGAAATTAATTTAAGTTGTTAGAAGTTAGAAATTAAATATTTAGCTAATCTATTGGTATCTATTAGAAGTTCAGTGTCTAAGGGAAAACAACAAAATAAGGTGACCTTATGCCATTGCAAAAATCTCATTTTGCTGTCAAAGAACTTAATTCATTCTCTCCTTTCATTCCCAATTTCCCAGTTTCTGAACTATCATTTCATTAAATGTTTCATTCCCAATTGACCACAATATAGAGCTAAAAGCAATGATGCCTTACGCACAAAAATATTTTAATAAATAAATTGTACTTGGTGATTTCCTCTTAAGGTCCACAGGCATTAATGGAGACATCATGGTTTAAGTGCCAACTGTTGCTTTTAGCCAACATTCTGTTATCCCTGAGTGGGTCATCATTCAAGTTAATTACAGTGGATCACTGTCTTCAGTAAAAGCTCCTATTGCATAGTGAAAGCCTCGACTCTTTACTTGGTTAGAGATAGCATCCTATTGCTTTCAGCAGCATTATTAACAAGCAAATTGAAGTAATTTAATCAGAAGATGATGTGTGTGTGTGTGTGTGTGTGTACATGGTCTTCTCTTCTCTCTGCCCATCATGTTTTTCATTTCATTTCCACTATCTTTGTCACAGCAATGTTTCAATGGCTTATACAGTTACTGCAGTGTTTGAAAAAAATAGCATCTGGATGTGAATAACTTTATACCACACTCTGATCTGGATCCCCATCGGTGCCAAGTAGAGGTCACCTATGTCCTGAGTCTGGAGAGCAAGAGCCAACAGCTCTGTGTATTACCATCACAGGTACTGCTCGCAGTACTGTATTTGATATGCAGTTAATATGCTTTTAAAACTTGTGATACTTCATGGGTACTGATTAATACTTTTAACCACCAACGGTAGCTATCTTGGGGAAAATATAATTAGTATTATCAGCTTTCCTGTTCATAAGAAAGCCCATCTACACCAATACCACAACCCCCACCATTCCCCTGGCAATGCTGGGATGTGCAGGGATTAAACAGATGGAATGTATCTTGAGGATGTTCCTATTATGACCTAAAGGCATCTTTCTTTCCCTTGGGATCAAAGGTGAATTTATTTTCCATACTAACTCTTTGTCCTGAGGCACTCTCTCTACTTTGCCTCATTTCTGCTGCATCATATGGTGGTTTTGAAATGTGAATTCATATTCCCTTGAGACTGTGTTTTAATCAAATTCACTTCAATAAAAAAAGAATTTTGAAATAACAAAATAAACTGACAATATTTTACAGGCAATATGATGGAAGATCAGATGCATTTGATAATTACCAGATCCTTAAGATAATGGTAAATGCAATTAGCCCTCTACCCTCTAAAATAGGTCTTTCCAACTTAAGAGAATTAGACAGACTGTACTTCATATGCTTCAACCCTTTATGTATTTCACATTTCTATATTAGTCATATTGAGCTTCACTGTTTTAGATATGTTGATACTTTGGCATCTTAGACAATAATGTGACAAAATCACATGAATAATAATAATTTCTTTCTAATTACATAACAAGAAGCAAAAGAAAACTTCTCAGTAATATGAAATTTAATTAAAACATAAAAATTAAATATTTTTTCTATGAGGTTTATTTTCAAAGACAAGTATTAAGTTTAACCTTATATATTATAAATCATATTCGGTTTAGAATTACATTTTTATATGAGAAATATGATTTAGGTCACACTCAGAAGTAGACATGTAAAGTATTTAACTGCCTTTTAATGTATTAAAAATGAGTGTGTTTTTATAACATGTCTTCAGTGATGCTTATATTCTAATAAATTATTCTAATAAAGAACCTTGGTTTAAAATATAATTGTCCTAGGTATGTGTTTATCTTTCATAGTTCTCCATTTCTCACTTTTTTTTAGCATGTCATTAACATTTGGTACTATTTCTAAGGCTTAATTCTGGACTTCTGTGGTTATAAACAGTATTTAAAATTCCTCTTTGGTTTCATTTCTTTGATTCTAGTCGTGGCAAAGAACATTAAAACTATTAAAAATCCTTTTAAACTTTTAAATTTTATGTTCATAGTTAATGGACTGAATCATAGGAAACCAAAAAGACCCAAAACTCATTTTACCTTAAGTATATTTATTATATGTCTTTGCATCTCTAAACTATTATCTGTTTCTACCCACAGCATTTTTGACAGCATCTAAAACAGTGCCCAATGATGACTGCCTCCTGTTGTTCATGGGTTTCTAATTCCCTGCCCTTGAATAACTTGCTTGCAATCAACTAAATATGGGAAGGTTGAGGTAGCATGCCCTTGACTAGGTTATAAAAGATTGGGATTATGCCTTGCAGGCAGGCTCTCTTTATTGCCTTCTTAGTCTGTATCCTGGTGAGGAGTCAGCCATGTGAGAGAAGCTCAGGAGTTTAGAGCAGCCTCTGGCCAACAGCCAACAAGCAACCTGGGCCCTCAGTCTAATATATTTGCCAACAGCTATGTGAGTGAGCTTAAAAGCGCAGGCTTTAGATGAGAACTCAGTCTCAGCAGATACCTTGATCGCAGCCTCATGGAGACAAGAAGCAGAGGACCAAAAGCCAGATATGAGTACCCAGATACGTGAGAGACGAACAAATGTGTATTAAGCCACTAAATGTAGGGCACTTTGTTATGCATCAGTAGATAAGTAATACACTTCCTTAGACTGTATTTCCTTGGCATTACCTGCCCTTTTCAAAAACCTGGAGTGTTCCTACAGTCATACACTGCAGTGGTAGAACCCTGTCACCTTCAATCCTCACCCTTTTTCTTTGCTAACCCAGACTGGATCCAGTATTGCTTTGGTTATTATTACCTCATAAACCCTAGGAAAATGTTGCCTTTTCCAATACTCTGGGGTTGAATAACTATTAACCTAAAATAATCCTTCCCCTTGAAATCTGAGTCTAAATTACTAGAGAGTTTACAGGAATAATGTGCCAATGCAAAGAAAAAGATGTGTAGAAAGAAACACCTCTCTTCTTATTCATATCCGCAGGTGATATGGCCATCATGCAACCATAAAAGAGCCATTGTTATTTTAAGAGCAGCAAAAAAAGCCAAGCCAGGGTGGTTCGGTGGCTGAGCCTAGACTCACGAACCTAGAGGCCACTGGTGATTCCCAGTCAGGGCACAGGCCTGAGTTGCAGCTTGATCCACAGTAGGTGCAGGAGGCAGGAGGCAGGAGGCAGGAGGCAGGAGGCAGCCAATTGATGTTTCTCTCTCATGGATGTTTCTATCTCTCTATCCCTCTCCCTCCCTCTCTCTAAAAAAATCAATAAAACATATTAAAATATTAGCAGAAAAATATGAATATGATACTTATGATGTTATAATGGCACTAAATTAATCATCCTAGAATCACCATGCTGCCAATCTTTTGTTTTATGTGGCACAATTAAGGTAACTCTATGCAGGTTTTCTATAACCTGCAGTTAAGAGTATCCTTACTGATATACTTGCTATAATATATGACTTTTAACTGATACTGAAAATATGCAGAATTTCTTTTCTTGTACCAAAACAGGGTAAGAGTCCCCTCTAAAGCCTTAATCACTTAACACAATCAAGCTCACATAGAGATACTGGTTTCTACATTTTTTTCTTAAAACCCCCAAATTACATCTGCCACTTATTTGATCTCAACCACAACTTGCATCTTTGGAACTTTAAGAAAATCTCATGCAATCAAATCAGGAATAAAAAACTAAACTCAAACAAAAAATCTAATAGCATTTCTTAACTGACTCCTCGTCTGAATTTCAGAATACAGTATGTGATGTGAATTATTATTGTATCAATTCTGTGGAGGATGGTGGTACATAGTATTATACTACTGCCTTACTAGGAGATAAGTTGATTCATTATAGACAAGGCATGCCTTCAAGCACTCAGGCTTAAATCTTTCTTGGGACAACAGTTGTAAAAGAGTGTTCTGGTTGTTAACTCCATACTTTCTCAGCTACACTCCTCGCTCCATCTTCCACTCCATTTATCTTTTTCCAACAGAACCTGTAAAGGTGGATCATTCTTGATCTCTCTTTTATCATATTCATACTTTATATGAAACTCTTTCATCCAGCCCTCTTTTCCAAAATATCTTTTTGTAATGCCATCATATAGGGATTCCAACCTATAATATAATGCCTGACATGCAGTAGGAGTTTAATCAATGCTCAATGTCAAAAGATAAAAAAGAGAAAGCTTGTACATTAGCCCATTATGATATGGCATTGTCCAAATTCCAAACTTCTACTAAATAAGAAAATTGATTTTATTATACACTAATTTTGTTTCTTATTCTTCTCATGTATTTTACTTTTAAATTATTTAGTTGATATTATGGCTGTAAAAATGGCTTGTCACAATATTCTGTTCCATTTGCTAACATCCAGGCTTTGATGATGTTTTTAGTCAAGCCAAATATAATTGTGTTTATATTTCTTACAAAGGGAAAATATATTTTTTGTGATCCCTAAATTTATGGAAATAAAGTCAATGAAGGAAGAAAAATCCATACAGGGATGTCTGAATTTAAAACTTCAGTGTTTATGTTCAGGCTCAAGGGGAAAAATAAGACTAATAAGGACATTTCAAATGCAAATTGAAAGAGCGCTTTGTGACACAATGTAAGCTCCATCTCATAGTCTTAAGGTTGACTAATTGAATTGCTATTGATAAGATGTCACTTAAAGAGACATCTCTGCAGTGAAACATGAGTTTGCTGTAAATGACCTGTCATTAAAGTCATGGGTAATGTCCGCATCTCTATTGAATTAAAATGTACCTACTAGCATTGTGCTCAGGGAAAGTTAAAGCAGCAAGGATAGGGAAATCTCAGAATCCATGATCTGTAGAGAATTATGCCTCAGGTGCTATGTTAATTTACTTGCTGGGAAACATTCATTGAAGCCAGTCAATAAACCAGGTAGAAAAGCTGGGATTTGCAGGTCCATTCATAGCTAACTACATTCGGACATTTTTACTTAAAATATGTGGAATATTAGTTTTTGAGTTTCTAATTATATCCATGTAGATAATTTAATTTGTTTTATATAAATTTTATACAGAAAATGGTAGAAATAAAGAAATTCAAAGACATGGATTACAATTCAAAGACATGACTTTTAAATAGTATTTTCCCAAGTGGCCCATACTTAGCCAGGAATCACTTAGACAACTAAAATTCAAATTCAACCAGTATAAAAATACTATTCTGCAAAGACCACATATTTATTAAGTACTTACTTTGTAAAATGAAACCAAAAGTGTTTCTATGTCTGTGCTGAATTTCAACCATTTTGCTATTTTAAAGAACATCAACTAACTACACAGATAGGTAAATGGATTTTCTACAACCTGACTTTGACTAGCAAGATATAAAAAACTTCTCCATTACAAAATATATTTTATGTATTTTAACCCACACCCTGGCCAGTGTGGCTCAGTTGGTTGAGCATCCACCCATGCACTGATAGGTTGCTGGTTCAATTCCCAGTCAGGGCACATGCCCAAACTGTGGGCTTAATCCCCAGAAGGCAGCAAATAAATGTTTCTCTCCCACATCAATATTTCCTGCCCTCCCCCTCCTTTTCTCTCTCTAAAAAAATAAATAAATAAAAACATACCTTTTTTTAAAAAAAGTATATGCCTTTAAAAAACTGAATTTCAGCCGAAACCTGTTTGGCTCAGTGGATAGAGCATCGGCCTGCGGACTGAAGGGTCCCGGGTTCGATTCCGGTCAAGGGCATGTACCTGGGTTGCGGGCACATCCCCAGTAGGAGGTGTGCAAGAGGCAGCTGATCGATGTTTCTCTCTCATCGATGTTTCTAACTCTCTGTCTCTCTCCCTTCCTCTCCGTAAAAAATCAATAAAATATATTTAAAAAAACAAACAAACAACAACAAAAAAAACAACTGAATTTCAGTCTCTTCAAATTGTTTCTGGTTAAATATCATGATCTTACTGATTTCTTTCAAATTCTATATTAAACCATTTATGAAAATCTTTATATAATAAGTTATCTTCCAATAAAGCACTATAGTTAGGCATGATTTTCTTTCTTTCTACTGAAAGGCTTCATAGATTACGTAAAAGAGTAATAAGAAATAGTGTCAGCTGTTATTTTTAGAAGATTTTACAAAATTGGGTAAAATGCTAAAGTATATAATAAACACAGGTTAGGGCAAAAGTAGGTTCACAGTTGTTCATATGGCAATAATACAATAATCAATAAATCTACTTTTGCCCCACCCTGTATATAATGAAATAATAGCTATATGAAAAGTAAAATGTACATATTAGATATATTTCTTATTTTCATCACATTTCTTGCACAGTTCATTTTATTTGGGAATTTTTGAAATTTAATTTTCAATGAATAATCATGCATTGTTCTTGGTGTTTTTTTTCTTTTTATTGAATTTATTAGGTTGACACTGCTTAACAAAATTATACAGGTTTCAGGTGCACAATTCGACAACACATCAGCTGTACACTGTATTGTGTTGAGCATCCCAAGTCAAGTCTCCCTCCATTACCTTTTATCCCCCCTCTATCTTCCTCCTCCTCCCCCATACTTCTCCTCCCACCAGCAATCACCTCACTATTTATGTCCATGAGGTTTATCTCTTTTCTTCTTTTTGCTCATTTCCTCCAACCCACCCTGAGAGCTGTCAGTCTGCTCTCTATCTATGAATCTGTCACTATTTTGCTTGTTAGTTCATTTTGTTCATTAGATTCCACAGATGAGTGAAATCATATGGTACTTGTCTTTCTCTGACTGGCTCATTTGTTCTTAAGTGTTCAATTTTCATTGCTAAATTAATGTTCTTTCAGTTAGCAATTCTTCAAGAAATAGGAATATATTGCTGGTTACAACTAAGTTTTAACAGGGAGTCAGATTGCCCTCTCCATCTACTGTCATCCCAATAGAACTGCCTCGCCTCCCTCTGGGAACGGCCAACCTGTGGCTGAGGGAGAGTGAGAGGTTATGAAGAGAATCCTACATCAAAGCCCACACTGACATGCAGATTTCCTGGCTAAAATGAGCTCTTCATAAATTATTGTGCATGGAAACTTCTATAAAGCTAAATAAATTCCCATATGAGGTAAAAGGCCACAATTAAGACTTGCTAGCACATGTCTTCTTGAGAAAAACAATCTTGCTTGGGCGGGGGGGGGGAGGGGGGGAGGAGGAAAGCCTTATTAGTTTCATATTAATTGCTTCCAAACCTTGGAATAGGTTTCAGCAAATTAGAGGAAACTCAGAAAGCTATTTTATGTTTATATCCATGTATAATCTCTGTATTTCTCTCATATTCAATTATTCAAAGTTTTTACTTATAATTTGCTTTCCATTTTGTGTTGCAGCATGGTTGAAATTATGTCAAGTTTTATTATATGAGAGAAAGAGATTGTGACAATGAAATGTCTGCCACTGAAGAAAAAGATTGGCATTTGGCTGTCTGCTAGCTAATTAAATGTCACTGAGTCCAGAGGCTAAATATGCATTAGTCAATGGCTTGGTAGATTTTACTGTTGCATATGTACATTTAATTATAGAGTGATTGGAATTAATAAAGTGGTAGTACCTCCCAGAAACAGATTTTATGACCCATGATTTCTCTGAGAGAACTTGCTGATCACTGCCCTTTACATAATGTTATACTTAACTAACTTCATTAGAAAAACAATTAGATGACAAATTAGCAAGCACTTGCCTGTGTATTATCCACATTGATGATTCTCTAGTTAATCTAATGTTAACATTTGTGTTCTTTCACATAGTAAATATCAAGAATCCTTCCCTAACTATCATGGTTATGAGAAGTCTTCCTAATATGCATTATATCTATACTAGGGGTCAGGTACACAAAATTCATGCACTCAGGTGGTGGGGGCATCCCTCAGCCCGGCCTGCACCCTCTCACAGTCTGGGAGCCCTTGGGGAATGTTCAACTGCCATGGAGGCGAGAAAGGTTCCTGTCACGGCCATTGTGCTAGCCAGCCATGAACCTGGCTTCTGGCTGAGCGGCGCTCCGGCTGCTCCCCCCAGGGGAGTGTACTAACCACCAGGGGGCCCCTCCTGCACTGAGTGTCTGCTCCCTGGTGGTCAGTGCACATTATAGTGAGCTGTTGAGCAGCCTTAGCATATCATTAGCATATTACACTTTGATTGGTTGAACAGATGGCCAGACGACTGGACACTTAGCATATTAGGCTTTTATTATATAAGATATACATATATGTATTATCATATACACTATAATCCAAGAAATTTTATACTTTTTTCTCCTAGGTGTATATAAACATAGGTATTTTCTTACAATCACATTACCTAAATGTTGTGAGGGGAGATATGATTAAGAGAATATTCCCTTCTCAATTATTTTTTCTTTGTATCTTCTACTAGAAGTGATAATCAAGGATCAAAAACAGACAATAAGGTAGTGAAAGCCTAGGGTGGGAGGAGGGAATGGGAAAAAGGGGACATATGTAATACTTTCAACAATAAACATTTTTTTAAAAAAGAATCAATAGCCCTAACTGGTTTGGCTCAGTGGATAGAACATTGGCCTGCAGATTGGAGGGTCCCAGGTTCGATTCCAGTCAAGGGCACATGCTTAGGTTGTGGGCTTGATCCCCAATAGGGGGCGTAAAGGAGGCATAATCATTGATGTCTCTATCTCTATCTCCCTCTCCCTTCCTCTCTGAAATCAATAAAAATATATTTTAAAAAAAGATAAAAAGAATCAATAATAGAGCAAACTGTCAGAATCAAAGATATGTACTTCCTATGTAATTATATAGTCACCCACTGATCACCCATTAATGTAACCAAACGGTGATGTATATAATCAAAATTACTGATTACCCATAAAAAATTTATATTTGAATTTGGCATTCATTTTATTTTGTGATATATACAAAGCAAGTTTTACTCACCCCCACAAACTGTGACCAATTGGGAAATTTAACCTGGAATGTATATATTGGTACAAAAATAGTTAATAGATAGATATATTTTGATCTAAAAATGCTTTCTTCAAAATACACTTAATTTCCTTAGAAATTAAATGATTAAATCTCTAACATCTGGCAGAAACTTGTATCAAAAGTTCTCTTCTTCCAAGTACTGGCAGTAAAAATTATGATTTGTAATCACTGTGAAAATGTCTGTTTCCTACATTCAAAGTTAGGTCATTTCCTCTTCCACATTTTATGGTTGGAAAACATGCTAGACTGGTGGATTTTAAAACAAACAGTGATATTCGTTTCATATATTTCCCCCCCCCTTTAATATGTCTTTGTCCCTTGTGAAATAAAGTTGTGACATCAGGCACTAATATAAGAAAGTAATATTTTATAAAGTGTATGTGGGAAGGGCAATGAACGATGCTCAAATGCTCATGATTTCTGCTATTCTACAATGAGACGCTTAGAAAGATACAAGGTACTTAATTGTATGGTATTTTAAGGGGATCTATTTGTTTTGCATCAAAAGGCATGCATCAGAATCATCTGTAAAGCATCCTTAGACCTACTAACTCAAATTCCCCATGGCTTTGATAAGGTCTGTATGCTTAAATTTTAAAAAGCCGGAACTCTTCCCATTTGCAACAGCATGGATGGAACTGGAGAGCATTATGCCAAGTTAAATAAGCCAGTCAGAGAAAGACAAATATCACATGATCTCACTCATATGTGAAATATAATGAACAACATAAACTGGTGAACTAAAATAGAACCAGAGGCACAGAAGCATCAAACCACACCATCCAATGCATGGGGTGGGGAAGGGTAGTTCAACCAAAGGACTTGTACTAGTATGCATGCATATAAGCATAACCCATGGACACAGTCAATGGGGGGAGGGGGGGCATGTGGGGGGGGGGATGGGAATGAGCAGGGAGAGAAGACAATGGGGGAAAAAGGATTCATATGTAATACTTTAAACAATAAAGAATTAAAAATAATAACAAAAATTTAAAAAATTAAAAGTCAGTCTCTTCCCCCTCAAAAAAAATAATAAAGTAAGGGGGAGATGAAGCAAATAAAATTACCCAGCACATTCCATCCTGGAGCATTCTAGTCACTGCAGAGTCTGTAATCCCCACCTCAAACAATCAAAAACAATAAAGAAACACTACATATTGAGGAGTCAAATATTAGCCAGACCTGTACTACAGGCTAGATTGACGTATACATTCCCCAAATTGTTATAGGAGGATATAACATTGATACAGCACCTCGCATACATACACAACACAGGGATGATAAATTCTGCCTAAAGGGTTTCTAATCTGTACGTCATTAATAAAATTTAGCCTTATGGAAGTATAAAACATACCTGTTTAGCTTTTTGAAAGCAAATATCTGGGTTAAATAAGTTATTTATAATCTTGGGAAATTCCTAAGGGTGAGGGTGAAGACAAACCAAAACAACTATTTAAAATCTGAGACTAGATGAACTATTCAAATATAAATACATATATAAAATTACATTAACATAAAATAAATGTTAACATTCCTTATTTGAAATTTTTGTTTTTAAACAAATTATTATTTTTCAACAAGGAAATAGAACAACTTATTAGATAGACACACACACACAAAGAGGGACCAAAGTAGAGACACAAAGGAACAGGCAAGATTTTTGGATAACAGTTCTCCCATAACTGTATACCCTTCCAAACCTCAGTTCTCTCCCTCCCCATTCTTGGCCAAAACATGCTGAAAACGCTTTTCACTTTTATCATCTACAAGTTACAAATTGGAATCCATCTCCATCTGCTATGCTATCCTACTGCTCTATGAAAATCTCTATCCCTGTTCAAGAACTTCATTCAAAATTCAACATCCACTTTTGTTCAGTTTTCTTATTTCATATTTCAGAAGCTGACAAATTCTTTTTTGACTCTAACACTCTTATCTTTGTTTTTCTTCCATGTTTCTCCACTCAATTTAAAATTTTAGCCATCCCTTCAAGGTTGATATTCCTAAAGATCTTACCCTATGCCATCTCTTGTTTCTACTCCCCCCTCCCCCAATTTACATGGTCCTCTGGGGTTAGTGCTTCCATTTTCATGGTTTAAAGGGCTATAACTATGCTGAAGACTCACAATCTGGTTCTTTTTCCCATATTTCTGTGATGAGCTTCAGACCATACATGTTACTATCCACTGAATGCCATTATTTCCAGAAACTGAATCATCTATACCACCCTGCCAGCTCCCAAGGTAACCAAACCAACCAACCAAAAGATTTGTGTATCCTATTCCATGTCTAGATTTAGAGACCTAAGTGTCATTCTTGAATCTTCCCCACCCCGAATCTATCTACAAGGGCTACAGTGTCTACTTCCTAAAAATTCTGAAATTATTTCACCATCTTCCCATTCTCCCCTAGTGTAGGGTATCATTATCTTTGCTCAAATGACTATAAAGCCCAGTTATCTCCTTATCATCTATACTTCCCATCTATATAACCTTACACTTACAAAAACTTTTCTCATATGCAAATATAATCTTACTTCCATTGCTATTAAGATGTATTTTGTCCAGGGAAAAGGTAATAAAATTTCCTTAAAGAGAAAGACTAAAATACTTAGTCACCCTGAAGAATTCTTGAAAAACACACTTCTTTTAAGGTTAATACTTCACCAAACTCACCTCCTCTGCCTTTTTGCTCCTCTCTTCCCTCACTTACCTATATAAGCATTCAATGCTAAAGGTAGGCTAAATTGGGTTCAAATCCTTACGTGCATTTTGATTTCTCAACTCCAGACCACTTTGTTATGCCTCTGGCTGGATCCCTCTTTCCCATCATCTTCTTCACTTCAAGTGTAGGTTTATTTTTTTATTATTTTTTTATTAAATCTTTATTGTTCAGATTATTACATTTGTTCCTCTTTTTTCCCCCCATAACTCCCCTCCTTCCAGCTCCACCCCACCCTCCGCCCTCACTCCCCACGCACTGTCCTCATCCATAGGTGCACGATTTTTGTCCAGTCTCTTCCCGCATCTCTCACACACACCCTCCCCCCCCCAAGAGTAGTCAGTCCATTCCCTTTCTATGTCCCTGATTCTATTATAATCAACAGTTCATTCTGTTCATCAGATTATTTATTCACTTGATTCTTAGATTCATTTGTTGATAGATGCATATTTGTTGTTCATAATTTGTATCTTTACCTTTTTCTTCTTCTTCCTCTTCTTAAAGGATACCTTTCAGCATTTCATATAATACTGGTTTGGTGGTGATGAACTCCTTGAGCTTTTCCTTATCTGTGAAGCTCTTTATCTGACCTTCAATTCTGAATGATAGCTTTGCTGGATAAAGTAATCTTGGTTGTAGGTTCTTGGCATTCAACACTTTGAATATTTCTTGCCACTCCCTTCTGGCCTGCAAAGTTTCTGTTGAGAAATCAGCTGACAGTCGTATGGGTATTCCCTTGTAGGTAACTGAGTTTCTTTCCCTTGCTCCTTTTAAGATTCTCTCTTTGTCTTTTGCTCTTGGCATTTTAATTATGATGTGTCTTGGTGTGGTCCTCTTTGGATTCCTTTTGTTTGGGGTTCTCTGCGCTTCCTGGACCTGTAAGTCTATTTCTTTCACCAGGTGGGGGAAGTTTTCTGTCATTATTTCTTCAAATAGGTTTTCAATATCTTGCTCTCTCTCATCTTCTGGCACCCCTATAATTCTGATGTTGGTACGTTTGAAGCTGTCCCAGAGGCTCCTTACACTATCTTCGTATTTTCGGATTCTTTTTTCCTTTTGCTTTTCCGGTTGGGTGTTTTTTACTTCTTCGCATTTCAAATCTTTGACTTGATTCTTGTGCTCCTCTGGTCTGCTGTTGGGAGTCTGTATAATATTCTTTGTTTCAGTCCGTGTATGCTTAATTTCTAGTTGGTTCTTTATCACAGCATCGAGGGTCTCATTAGATTTCTTGTAGATCTCAATAAGTTTATCGGCGGCTTCTAGATAGTTCTTGAGGTACCTTAAAAGTGTGGTTCTGAACTCAATATCCTCTCTTGATAGTTTTTTTCTGTTTCTTTGTCTCCGCATTTTTTATGCTTTCTTGGTGCACCCCCTAGTGGTCTTTGTGCGCAGTCTTGTTGTAGTTAAGCCTTGATTGTTGTAGTTAATACTAGAGGGATTTGACCTCCAGGCCGACTGGATGTGAGAATCAGCTGTGTCTGCAGTGGGAAAACTTCTGTCCTCTGGAGAGGTGCTAATCTAGCCTTTGCCTGAGGCTATCCAGCAAAAGGCTCTGTGCAGGGCTTGGGTGGGTCGGGTCGCAGGGGATCAACAGGGCGGGCGGAGGGAGCAGTTATGGCTGCTCTCAGTCCCGTTCCCAGAGGCTCTGCTTCTCAGATTCCCAGCAACCGCTGCAAACCTCGGAGAGAAATCTGCCCTCGAGTTCCCGACCAATGCCAGACATTCCCGCTTCTCCTGTTTGAGTCTGGGTCCCTAGAGACTCGCCCGGATCTGGAGCTCAGAGTCTGCGACTCCCTCCCAATTGAAAACGCCAACCGCGCCCTCAGCTGCCAGCCCGCTCCAGGCACACCTCCATACCTTTGTATTTTCCACACTGTGCCTCCTCTGAGCCTCGGTTTGCTGTTCTATTTCCTTCTAGTTGTTCTCTTTCCTCAGCCAGCCTTCCTGTGGTTCTGGGTGATTCTATTCCGTCTTTTAGTTGTATTTTTGAAGTGGTTGTTTGAGGTAGCAAACTCTGGTGGTATTTACCTATGCCGCCATCTTGGTTCCTCCCCAAGACCCAAGTTTAGACACCAGTTATTCCAGACACCTTTCTTAACCAATGCCAATCATGCTATAGAACTGCTTTTTCTGTACTGTCATATTCTCTGTACTTACCCTATTACATTACTTATCACACTGCTTTGTGATTGCCTCTTTTTTTTTACTGTTTTTTTCTATCACTGTGCATTCCTCTTGAAAACAGAATCCATGACTATATTGTTCATACCTGTGCCTGATTTTTAGGTCCCCCTCCCCCTTCTCAGCACTGTTCTACTTAATCGCCTCAAGGTAAGATCCACTATCATCACTATCATCCAACCCTTCCATTCTATGGAATCATTTTTTCTGACTCCTTCCAGTTAGTTTAAAATATACACATCTGTCTCATTTAAAATCATAGAAACAAAACAAAGCACACAACCCGGTAGCCACTCTGTACCACCAACCTGCTAAGTTTCATGAAAATTTTGATTAGCTGGTTCGTTGTTTTTTGTTTGTTTGTTTGTTTTTGGTCTTACATTGCATATTTCTCTAACTCTAATTTTATTCCCACCACCATTCAAATACTGTAACAGTTTACAAAGTCATGAATTACCATTGCCAACACAGTGAACGTTTTTACTCAATATTTTGTCTATTGTTCGTAAAGCTCTTTCTTAGACAATAAATACTAAGAAGTTCCACTGGATTCCTATTTATACCTGAGAACAGAGCTTAGTAAACAACAAACAAGCAAAAACCTATTGCTCTAAATTAGTGTTTCTCCAATTTTTAAGTATATATAAATCACCTGGGTTATTGCTGAAATGCAGCAATAACTTTAATGCACCTGGGTTCGTGCCTGAGACTTTGCTGTTCTAACAAACTCCCATGCCAATACTGCTGGTCTGTGGATCACCCGTAGAGGAGCAAGTCTCTGTAATCACAATGGAATAACTAGGGAGCTTTAAAAACAGCAATCCCTGGGCACCATTGGAGACTGATTTAATTGGTCTGGTTGTAACCTGGTTACTGGGAATTTTCATGCTCCCCAGGTGATTCTAATATGTAGCAAAAGTTGGGAACCACTGTAACTATAGTCACCATACTACACATTACATAACCAGGACTTACTTATCTTATAACTTATATTTTATTTAGAGAGGTATTTAAAATATATAAAAAATAAGCTAGAAGGCAATAACTTTAGTAGCCCTATTAGTCATTCTTTTACTAATTCCATGTAGGTGTATGTAATATATCTATGTAAATTATCCCTTTTTCTGGTTACAATGCCTGCTGGTTCCTACTGAAATAGACAGTCTGGAGGCAGGGTAGTGGCGCTGAAAGAGCATAAATGTTCAAGGCAGACAGATCTGAATTCAAATTAATTGCTCTGCTCTATATTTCTAAGAAAGTCACCCAAATCCTGCTCCTTGCTTTCCTTAACTTTAAAGGGGATACATTTATTGGAGATATCTTATGAATTTAAATGAAAACTTTTGTAAAAATGCATGATATTCTTCCATATTGAAGGTGCATAAATCCATTCAGTTATTTATTTATCCAACAATCATTTACTGAATATTTAATGTTATCATTAAGTAAATGGAGGCATTTAAAAGAAAAACAAGGTTGTGTCTTCCATAGCGCTCCCACTCGTGTGTGTGTGTGTGTGTGTGTGTGTGTGTGTGTGTGTAGAATAAAAGGGATAGAGAAGGCTTTGGAGTGTGAGAATCTACTTTACAAAGAGAAATCATTAAAGTCCTTTTTGAGACGTGAATGAAAGAGAAAAGAAACACTCCTGCGAACAATCTGGGGAGAAGAAGTCCAGGTAGACATCATAACAACCACGAACTCTGAAGCATAAGGGAGGTGGGTGTGACTCAGGGACAGAGAGAAAATGAGAGGAGACCATAGTGGCAATAAGCCTGGAGGGCTAGGAAGGGCCTTTATCACTTAGGCTTAGGGTGTCAGAGAAAATGGCAAGGAGCTTGCATTTTATCCTAATTGCAAAAGAGAGACATGAGAATATCAATTAAAATTGATTTTATTTTTATTATTAAGAAATTGTAGCCCAGCCAGCATGGCTTAGTGTTTGAGTGTTGACCTATGACCAGGAGGTCATGGTTCCATTCTTGGTCAGGGCACATGCCTGGATTGTGGGCTCAATCCCCAGTAGGTGGCATGTAGGAGGGAGCCGATCAATAATTCTCTCTCATAATTGATGTTTCTATTTCTCTCCCTCTCTCTTCCTCTCTGAAATCAATAAAAATATATAATTTTTTAAAAGAGAAAGAAATTGTACTGGCTGATGTGAGGAGAATCAACTATAGTGGGGAGGGGCTGAAATGGAAACACTAGTGCCAGTTGTGAGGTTATGGCTTATAACCATAAAAATGAGAAATGATGACAACTGAGAAAAGCAAAAATCCTGTCTGTCTTCCATTCTGTGCTCCCTATATGTACCTCCTCCAGGTGATGAATGCCTTATTGTTCAACAGGTTGATGGGCAGTTTTAGTGATGTTCCATATTACTAGTAGACTCATCTTGAAGTCATCTAAGTTTCTTCCCATGATCTACTTATGAGAAGCTACCATAAACCCAGAAACAAATGTAGTCTTTGTGACTCAGCAAGCATTAAGTGAGTGGCAATGTCCCAGAATTATTAATTAATTCTATCAACAATTTGTAGAGCTATGTAAGCAACATATATTCATTGTAATTGTTAGTTGAATATATTTAAAATATTTTCTGTTTCCAATCTTTAAAACAAATTTCAGTTTTAAAAATATTGTGTGCACTGTTCATTCACTTAAAACCATTTATAAATTTGCTATTACATCTAGGTACCAAACTAAATACTACAGAAAATTCAGGGACCTAAATAATATACATGATAATCTTCACAGATCTTACTGTTTACAAAGAGAATACACCCAAAATATAGACTGTCCCAACAAAATGCAGTAAGGGGCACACATAGTGCTTTGGAAATATATATGACACAAAGAAGCTTAGGGAAGGCTTCCTTTAGAAGAAGGGTTCTAATTGTGAAGTAAATAAAACACAGAACAAAGGAAGGACTGGAAGAAACAGAAATAAAACAGTATCCAGAATTTAAAGATATTATGGCACTGTCCATGGTTTCTAAATGCATATATAAGAACCCTTAACTAGGCAAAGGGCTGATACCTAACCTAAGCCCATCTGTGTTGAAGCAGGAGGAAAGACATAAATTAATTAACTCATACATTAATTAAACAAATATTGAACACCTACCATACACTGGACATCAGTAACTGAAATCAGAAGTGAGCAAGAAAAAATTCCCTAGAGCTTATCTTCCGGAAGGCAGAGGAAGGGTGAAGGCAGACAATGGACAAAAGAGTCACTTTTTCCCCCTAGTTCATTGTTTAAAGTGAGAACTGTAAAAATACAACAGATGTTCTTTGTTCCATCAACAAATCCCACCTGTGGGACACCCTACAGCTTTTTGAACAGGTCTGTCACAAAGTAAGTGATTCATAAAATCACCTGACAGAGTTAAGCACGTGAAACACACATGACAGGGCTGTCAGGACCTCCCTGCTCACCAAATGATGAATGTCATAAGGAATAAACCTGCTTTAATTAATTCTCCCTGGAGTCTTTCTACAATCCCAAAGATCTTTTTTTTTTTTTTTGGATCTTTTTATTTCTTTGTTTGACTAGAATTAATTCTTCCTCTTGCCACCTATCTCCATGTCTCATTCCCTCCAATTTCCACACTCCACTGGAAACCAGCCTGCTCGCCATCTACTTGGTCAAAGATTGACCTGGGATTCCTTTGAGGACTGACAATTTTTTTTTTCAAATAAGCCAGAGGGTACTGTTGATCCTGAGCAATGCTTAAAAGTTTCACAAGGTCAATTTAATTTAATTTGTCAGCAGACTTTCTTGAATAATTGAGTAAGTTTAATACCAAATAAAATGATGAAGTGGTTTTTCCTTTCAATTCAGTAGTGCAATATTTCAGAATCCCAGCATCTACAATAAATGATTTTCCCACTAACAAAAGAAATATTTTACTGAGATTTAAAGAATCCCAGGTCAGAGACTCTCTAAAAGGGCATTAGAAATTAACTAGCAGTTTAAAATCCAGAATGGAAATGTCAAAATAAATCTGAAATTTTTCAAATATAATGTAGACTTTGATACAAATAAATCTGGCTTAAAAAACCTTTAACATTCCCAACACCTTAGCCTACAGATCCAATTATCCCCCAACATTATCTGCTCAGCCATGCTGAGCTTATTTGCCAGCCCTTCAGTAAGAAATAATAAAAGGTCTGCAGGTGTATTTACACTCAGAAGGAAGAGGTATAGGTGTGAGAATTGCAATCATTTTCTGCAGAGTTATAAAAAGTAAACCGTTTGTAACTAGCAGGACATCTATACATAAGTCTGGCTAGTTGAATTGTTCTGTTCTGAGTAAAAATGGGGACAACTGCCCTGGCTGGTTTGGCCCAGTGAATAGAGTGTCGGCCTGCAGACTGAAGGGTCCCAGGTTCGATTCCGGTCAAGGGCATGTACGTTGGTTGTAGGCACATCCCCAGTGGGGGGTGTGCAGGAGGCAGCTGATCCATGTTTCTCTCTCATCAATGTTTCTAGCTCTCTATCTCTCTCCCTTTCTCTCTGTAAAAAAGCAATAAAATATATTTTAAAAATGGGGATAACTATACAAAGAAAATAATGGCAATAATTTGCCACAGAGTTTTGTAATAAAAGAATAAGACTATTAACTTTTGTATTCATTTCATTTGGAATTTTCATTAACTCACTTGTAAGCAATCTTGGCAGAATGCACCCTGAGGAATGAGTTCCCTACTTACATGTGACTCAGAAACAGACCACTCCCAACATAGATAAGGCCAGTGCAATGGGACACAGGTTACAAAATGATATGAGTCTCCTACTGATGGAATACAATTAATTCTGCTCTGGTTTACTTAGGATGTCTGTGCAAATGTATAAGAGACCACATATGTGCAGTAGCTTAATGGGTAGCACACAAACTATCTCTGATTTTCTCATAGTCACCTAGAGTTTAGGAAAATACTTATGCATATAGAGTTGTTTATTAACCAAATGGATTAGTGTCTAAAATTGTATAGAAATGAAACAGGAAAATATGAGGTTTTATAAGAAAAATATAAGAATAAGGGTGATCAACCATTCCCTAAAATTTTAAGACATTAGCCTTTATGAGATGATCAAGAGATTTTAAAGTTAAGAGTTGCTAAAATAGTCTATTACTGGTGAGCCCAAAGCTAGAGTGGCTAATCAGAACATATAGAAGAGATTTAAGGTTGATGGTGGAGACAGAGAGATTAACTAATTACATATTCTCAGCATGGTGGTCCTGGAGCTAATTCTGCAAATGCCCTCCCTACCCCCCCCCCCCCCTCCCCGGCCAACCTATCCTTTTATATCGGCTTGGTTGGCATTTGAGTCCATAAGAGAGAGTGCAAGTTTTGGGGACTCAAAGAAATTAAAACAAAATCAATAGAAATGATATATGAATGCTATTGATGTATTAAACTGCCACAAAACTCCAAATAAAATATTTCAATTGAAAAACTGAGGTCACTCCACATTTAATTTTGAATGTAGAAAAAATAAAAATTAAAAACAAAACCAAAAATACTTAAGTAATAAAACAAAACAAAAAAAAGGAAAAGATCATTATTTTGGAAGATGTTCAGGGAAACTTTCTGGAGTACAGCTATTCTTCAAGGTACTGCTGATAGAGTATCCTGTGTTCCATTGTAACCATTAATAGGAGGCTGACAGCTTAGTATATGGGAATAATTTTCCTAGGATACACTGTTAAGCAATGTACCAATAATCAAATAAGAAATATTATCAAAGCCACTTAAAGTCACTCAATTAGCTTGATTATGAAATAGTTTTAAAAGGTTGGTTTGAGCTTTGTATGGTCCATGGCTATGGTTTATATTTTGACTGAGGATTTTACTTAAGTTAATGAAATAATAAAAGGTCTGCAGGTGTATTTACACTCAGAAGGAAGAGGTATAGGTATGCTGTGTATTCAAAGGCTGATAAGAAATAAATTCTGTCCTCAAGGATATCTTACACTCTCTTTTTCCAAAATAAAATGAGTTACACATGGACAAAAATAAATATTTCCAAGGAGCCCTGTATTGAAAAATTTACACAATTACTACATTTTAAAATTCTTATTGACTTTATAAAATATAAACAAGAAACTTTATATTTGGCTTAATATATATACTAGAGGTCAGGTGCACAAAAATTTGTGCACTGGTGGGGGTGGGTATCCCTCAGCCCCACTTGTGCCCTCAAACAGTCTGAGACCCCTCGGGAGATAACGATCTGCTGGCTTAGGCCCACTCCCGGGTGGCAGAGGGCAGGCCCAATCCCTAGGTGCCTGCTCCTCAGACCCTGGTTGGGCTCAGAGCAGGGCCGATTGGGGAGTTGGGGCGCCGCCCCCTGTCATGCACAGAGCAGGGCAGATCAGGAGGTTGTGATGCCACCCTCAGTCACGCTCAGGGTAGGGCTGATTGGGGGGTTGGGGCGCCTCCCCCTGTCACACTCAAGGCAGGGTCGATGGGGAGGTTGTGGTGCCACCCCCTGTCACGCACAAAGCAGGGTGGATCAGGGGCTTGTGGCGCCACCCCTGTCACATACAGAGCCGGTGATCAGGGGGTTGGGGTGCTGCCCCCTGTCACGCACAGAGCAGGCCAAAAGGGAGGTTGTGGCCCTGCCCCCGTCACACACAGAGCTGCAGGGCGATCAGGGGTTTTGGGCACTGCCCCCTATCACGCTGCTCCAGGGGCTAGGTGGCCTCACGGTTCCGCTGATCCCGGTGCTAGGAGGCCTCACGGCTCCGCTGATCCCAGTGCTGGGAGGCCACGTGGTTCAGCTGATCCCGGGTTCGGGAGGCCTCACGGCTCCGCTGATCCTGGTGCTGGGAGGCATATTACCCTTTTACTATATAGAATAGAGGCCTGGTGCATGCATGAGGGCCGGCTGGTTTGCCCTGAAGGGTGTCCCGGATCAGGGTGGGGGTCCTGCTTGGGTGCCTGGCCAGCCTGGGTGAGGGGATGATGGCTGTTAGCAGCTGGTCACACCCCCTTCAGGGTGGGGGGTCCCCACTGGGGTGCCTGGCCAGTCTGGGTGAAGGGCTGAGGGCCGTTTTCAGGCTGGTGGGTGACTGAAGCTCCCAACCTCTCTTTTTTTTCTTTTCCTTTTTTTATTCTTGGATTTATTTACCTTCTATGGCTGTCAGTAGAGCTGAGAGCCGGCTTTAGCTCTGAGGCTCGGCTCCAGCTCTGAGACCTCGGCTGACTGAAAGCAGGTTTCTGGCTTTTGTTTAGCTTCTATATTTGCAACATAGTTTCTTAGAGTGCAAACTCAGAGGCCAGCAGCGGCGGGCGGGGAACCTTGGCTTCCTCCTTCACTGGAGCAAGCAAGCCTCCTGTTCGCTTCAGTTGCCTGGCTGCCAGCCTTGCCTGGCTGCCAGCCGCCATCTTGGTTGGCAGTTAATTTGCATATCTCGCTGATTAGCCAATGGAAAGGGTAGCAAAGTTACGGTTAATTACCATGTTTGTCTATTATTAGATAGGAGATATATATATATATATATATATTATATATATATATATATATATATATATATATTACCCGGTGCACAAAATTCGTGCACTGGTGGGGGGTGTCCCTCAACCTATCCTGCACCCTCTCCAATCTGAGACATCCATCTCACAATCCGGGACTGCTGGCTCCCAACCACTCTCCTGCCTGCCAGCCTGATCACCCCCTAACCCAGTGGTTCTCAACCTTACTAATGCCGTGACCCTTTAATACACTTCCTCATGTTGTGGTGACCCCCAACCATAAAATTACTTTCGTTGCTAGTTCATAACTGTAATTTTGCTACTGTTATGAATTGTAATGTAAATATCTGATATGCAGGATGTGTTTTCAGGGGTCACGACCCACAGGGCCTAACCACTCCCCTGCCAGCCTGATCGACACCTAACTGCTCCCCTACCAGCCCAGTTGCCCCCAACTGCCATCCCCTGCAGGCCTGGTCCCCCCAAACTGCCCTCCCCTGCTGTACTGGTCCCCCCCAACTGCCCTCTCCTGCAATCCTGGCCCTCCCTTCAACTGCCCTCTGCTGCAGGACTGGTCAACCCCAACTGTCCACCCCTGCTGACCTGGTTGCCCCTAACTGCCCTCCCCTGCTGGCCTAATCGCCCACAACTGACCTTCCTGACAGCCATATTGTGGTGGCCATCTTTGACCACATGGGGTGGCCATCTTGTGCGAGGGTGTGATGGTAATTTGCAAATTACCTCTTTATTATATAGAGGCCTGATACTAAAGTCCTGATACACCAATTCATGCATGGGTGGGGTCCCTCAGCCTGGCAGGCAATTGGGGCCTATGCAGGGGGCAGCCTGCAGGGGGGAGGGGCCTTGGGAGGTTGGCTGTGGGAGCGCACTGACCACTAGGAGGCAGCTCCTGTGTTGAGTGTCTGCTCCCTGCTGCTCAGTGCGCATCATAGTGACTGTCAACTGATCGTTCTGGTCGTTAGGTTGTAATGGTTGCTTAGGCTTTTATGTATATACTAGTAGCCCGGTGAATGAAATTCGTGCACTGGGGTAGAGGGGGAAGGGGCCCCTCAGTCTGGCCTTCACCCTCTCCAATCTGAGACCCCTCAGGGAATGTCCAACTACCTGTTTGTGCCCACACTTTTAACAGATAACAGCTCCATTGTGGTTTCTTTCTTATGCTTAAAACCATTGGAATTAGTAGGTATTCAAAGTGTGTATACATTTTGGGGGGACACCCTGTATATCTCTAGTCAGCAGTGAAAGAAACCAACAGCAGATTTGGAACACCCAGACAGGGAACCTTGCTCATTCCCCACATGTCTCCCCACTTCACTTTCCACCTTTTCGGGCAGCAGGAGAATCAATGTTTTCTCTCATTAATTCAGAAAAGCACGTCCTGTCACCCGCTGCCCTGCAGGAGTGAGCTAGGCCCCAAGCAAGCAAGGCTCAGTCAGGGCAGCCTTTGCTCATGGGTGCTGGCACTCAAAGTGCACATTCCTCCTCTACAGTCGCCCCGACTATCCCACTGTTTCACTGAGAGGACGGAATTCCTCTCCACCTCTGGGTTCTTGATCTTGAACGCTGACCTAAGGCACCTCAGCGAGGGCTACCCGTGCCCACCAGGTGTGTCTATCTGCACCTGCTCCTGCCTCAGCACCTGCATTAACCTCCCAGAGGTGATCTCGTAGCTGCACTGGCCTCTGTGGGAACAGGGCATTATCACTCCACCCTCTCACTGTCATCTCACAGGCGCCCACTCTCAACACCCAGAACACCCAGACACTCTCCAAAGGACATGAGCACATCAGAGGGGATGTGTGCACATCCTGTGGGGGTGTTAGGCATGCTGGGTTGATGGAAGTGCGGTGGAGAGGCAGGGGGAACTTGTGCACGCCTTGGTTTGCAACTGTTGCAGGTGTGGGAGGGTGACAGTGTGCTGGGGGATGTTCGCATGCCAGGGGGGGATGTGCACACCAGAGGCCTCTGGCTTTGCAGATCCGGAAACCCCTGTGGTGCGGCCAGGAGGATGTCAGTCTGGGCCGCCACAGTGGCTGTCCCTGCGATCCTGCACCTTCTGGGCCAGGAGGCGGATATTGCGCAGCCACTCCTGGGCGCTGATGGCCTGCAGGCACTACTTCAGCTCAGACTGCAGGCTCTGCTTGGCTTGCTCACAGCTGTCACCACCGCCATGTGGGAGTACAGGTCACCCTCTGCTGGCCTGCCTCCCCTGTCCAGAGACTCTCTGCGCTGCTCATCTGCCCAGAGTGACTGGGGCTGGGCGGAAGCCAGGCGTCCTGCCCTGCCCAACCCCGGCCGATCCGCCCCTGTGCGAGCTGCCACCCCACCCAGCAGGGTCACAGATCTGTGTCTTGGTCCCGTGGACAGCCTCAAGCACTGTCCCCCACCCGGTAGGTTCACAGGTCCGGGTCCCGGGACCACGGAAAGCGTCAGGTGCTGCCCCCTGCCTGCGAGGTTATGGATCCGGGTCCCAGGACCGCAGATAGCCTCAAGCACTGCCACCCGCCCGCCAGGTCACAGATCTGGGTCCCAGACCACAGACAGCCTCAAGCACTGCCCCCCGCCCAGCAGCGTCACAGATCCGGGTCCCAGGACCGTGGACAGCCTCCCGAGCTGCCCCCTGACCGGCAGGATCACAGATCCAGTCCCGGACCAGGGACAGCCTTGCTCACTGCCGCCCGCATTCAGTATACAAATTAGCCGCCATCTTGTTGCTTCAGGGTGGGGGTCCCCACTGGGGTACCTGGCTAGTCTGGTTGAGGGGATGATGGCTGTTTGTAGCTGGTCACACCCCCTTCAGGGTGGGGGTCCCCACTGGGGTGCCTGGCCAGTCTGGATGAGGGGATGATGACTGTTTGCAGCTGGTCACACCCCCTTCAGGGAGGGGGTCCCCACTGGGGTGCCTGGCCAGTCTGGGTGAGGGACTGAGGGCCGTTTTCAGGCTGGCGGGCGACTGAAACTCCCAACCTCTCCTTTTTCTCTTTTTTCTTTTATTCTGGGATTTTTTTACCTTCTATGGCTGTCACTGGAGCTGAGAGCCGACTTTAGCTCTGAGACCTCGGCTGCTGAAAGCAGGTACTGGGTTTGTTTGGGTTCTATAATTGGAACACAGTTGCGGTCCTGCTGGCTAAGTCCTGCTGGCTGAAAGCAGGTTTCTAGAGTTTGTTTAGCTTCTATACTTGCAACATTGTTTCTTAGAGTGCAAGCTCAGAGGCCGGCAGTGGCAGGCGGGGAACCTTGGCTTCCTTCATCACTGGAGCAAGCAAGCCTCCTGTTCGCTTCAGTGCCTGGCTTCCGGCAGCCATCTTGGTTTGGCAGTTAATTTGCATAAGGATATGCTGATTAGCCAATGGGAAGGGTGTCGGGGTTATGGTCAATTTGCATGTTTCTCTTTTATTAGATTATATATATATATATATATATGTGTGTGTGTGTGTGTGTGTGTGTGTGTGTGTGTGTGTGTATATACTAGAGGCCCGGTGCATGAAATTCGTGCACAGGTGGGGTCCCTAGGCCTGGCCCATCAGGTTCCCTGACTCCCCACCACCCTGCGTACTTCCCTCACCACCTGTGCACTGCCACCTTGCAGTTCCCTACCTCCTCCTTCCTGCACTGACTGCGTGCCACCACCACACAATTCCATGCCTTCCCACCTCCCCATCTCCCCCGCTCCTTCTTCTCTCACTGGCCGCATCCACCATTACCCACCCCCGGTTCCCTGTCCTAGGCCCAGGGCCCGGCCCCAATCAGGTGATTGGGCCTGCCGGCCCAGGGGAGGGACCAAGAGGTTGGCTGGGAGGTTGGCCAGCTGGTCCCATCAGTGATTGAAGCCTGCAGGCTGGGAGCAGATCCTGCGTTGACTATCTGCCCCCTGGTGGTAAGTGCACATCATAGCGACAGGTCATTCCAATCGTTCCAGTCATATTGGTCATTCCATCGTAACGGTATCTTAGGCATATATATATATATATATATATATATATATATATATATATATGGTAGCCCTGCACATGAATCCATGCACCAGTAGCTTGCCAGTAGTTCGCTGCCACCCTCCAGTAGCCTGCTGCTGTGCCCTCCTGTTGCTTCCCCCACCCCTCATCCCCCCGACTCCCTCATAGCTTCCTGCCCTCTCCCCTCCTGTAGCTCTCCACCACCCGCTTGTAGCCAGTAGCTCGCTGCTTCCCTCCTGTAGCTCTCTGCCCACTGCTCCGCCCTCCTGTAGCTCCCCCTGTCTCCCCCCCCCCATAGCTTGCTGCCCTGCCCCCTCCTGTAGTTCTCTGCCGCCCGCTTGTAGCTCGCTGCCCCACCCTCCTGCTGATCCATGATCTGGTCGTTATGTGGTCGGTTGTTACACTTCACGGCATAACGACCATTTGCATATTACATCTTTATTGTATAGGATATATATACTAGAGGCCTGGCACATGAAATTTGTGTGTGGATACAGTCCCTAGGCCTGGCCTGCGATCAGGGCCATCTTCCCCAGCTTCCTGCAGCCAGCCCTGCCCCCTGCCGCCACCCGACCCCAGTTCCCTGTTTGCCATTGAGCTATCGGACCCTGATGGCTGGGGGAAAGGACCAAGAGGTCAGCTGTTCCCTCTCGCTCACTGGCCCTGCCCCTGCCACGGGCCTCCCTCTGTGTGTGGGGTAACTGGTGGGGTGGGGGCCTTGGCCTGGCACCAACAACATCGCCTACCACCCACCACTGGTTCCCCTTTCACCATCCAGCAATCGGAGCCTGCCAGCCAGGGAAAGGGACCGAGAGGTGGTCAGTGCACCTCATAGTGACTGGTCGAGCGTTCGTTCTGGTCATTCTGCTGTTAGGGTCAATTTGCATATCACCCTTTTATTATATAGGATTCCTCCCTTCCACAGGGTATATATTGTATCCAATTGTTATTCCTATTCTAATCTATTTCATCTAGAAGGATGCTTATTAAGTGGCCTTATCATTTGGAACGATAAAAGGTGGCCCGGCACACATTCAAAATGTTTTTCTTTTTAAATACAGCTTACATTCATTGTCCTAACAGTCAGTCAGAGACAAGATGCCTATCACCACACTGCCATTGGTTTTCACTGCTCTTCCCAGAATATTCTAGCTGAGACTAGTTTCTTCAATCACGGAATTAACATCTATGAGCTATAACTCTTAAGTAGAATACTACTTAAAGGGTGTTTCTTTTTAGGAGGAAAAATGTCATTATTTTGTTAATATACATTATTATTAGTTACTAACCCTAGAAAAATAAGATCTAGTTCTTTATTATTTATTTATTTATTTATTCTAAAACAGGCTAAATACAGTAATGTAATTCTTCAGTTCTTATAAAAAATCTTGCTGACAGCCAAATGTATCAGTGTAGTCTAGAAAGGAGACTAGTTCATTGTCAATGGAAGCAATACAAAAGCAGTCTGGCATAGAGAATTTAGAGCCAGACAGAAGTGGAAGCAAAGCCAACTGATGCCTTTATAGGTTGCATTTTTAAGCCTTTGTTTATTTATATTTCAAAATGAGTGTAATAATATAAATTCTACAAGCTTAGGAAAAGATTAAATATAGTAGCTATGTAAAAACTACTGCACAAAATAGATAGCAAAAGTTCAACAAATGCCATGGTCTTCTCCTTTTGTAACATAATACTTATATACAGTTAATTAGAGTATCATTACAATTATAAGAACATAACTTTGTCCATGAAGGTCCATTGGGCATATATATATATATATACATATACAGGCATACCTCATTTTATTGTAGCACTTTTTTGCACTTCCCAGATACTGTGTTTTTTACATATTGTGGGTGTGTATCAACCCTGCATCAGCCAAAGTCCATGGATGCAACTTTTTAAAATAGCATTAGACAACTTTATGGTTCAGTGGCACATTTTGGTAATTCTCAGAATATTTCAAACTTTTTCATTATTATTATATTTGTTATGGGATTTGAGACCAGTGACTTGATGTTACTACCATAATAATTTTGCAGGGCTACAAACTATGTCCATATAAGGCAGTAAAATTAATCAGTAAATGTATGTATTCTGACTGGCCATTTGCCCATCCCTCTCCCCTGCCTCCCACCTTGGGCCTCCCTATTGCCTGAGATGCAGCATTAAAATTAGGCCAATTAAGTATGCAACAATGGCCTCTAAAGTGTTCAAGGGAAAGGAAGACACTCTCAATTTAAATTAAAAGCTAGAAATGATTAAGCTTAGAGAGGAAGGCATGTCAAAAGTTGAGAAAGCCAAAAGCTGGAACTTTTGATCCCAAATGGTTAACCAAGTTGTGAATGCCAAGAAAAAGTTCCTGAGGAAATTGAAAGCACTACTCCAGTGAACACACATATGATAAGAAAGCAAAACAGCCTTATTACTGATATGAAGAAAATGGATATGGATTAAGCCAAAGCCTAATCCAGAGCAAGGCCCTAACTCTTCAATTCTATGAGGGCTAGGAGAGGTAAGGAAGCTGCAGAAGAAAAGCTGAAGTACTTTGGTTCATGAGGTTTAAGGAAAGAAGCCATCTCCACTACATAAAAGTGCAAGTGAAACAGTAACTAGTGATACAGAAGTTGCAGGAAATTATCCAGAAGGTCTACCTAAGATAATTAATGAAGGTAGACAAACAACAACTTCTATGTAGACAAAATTGCATCATATTGGAAGAAGATGCCATCAGGGACTTTGTTAGCTAAAGGCAAGTCAATGCCTGCCTTCAAAGCTCTAAAGGACAGGCTTGTCTCTTGTTAGGGACTAACGCAGCTGGTGACTTTACATTGAAATAAATGCTTAGTTACTATTCTGAAAATCCTAGGGGCCTTCAGAATTATGCTAAATATACTCTGTGTGTGTGCTCTGAAAATGGGACTCTGCACATGGGACATAAAAGCCTAGATGACAGCACATCTGTTTACAACATGGTTTCCTAAATACTTAAGTCCACATAAGACCTACTGCTAAAGAAATATTCCTTTCAAAATATTACTACTCATTAATAATGCACCAGGTCACCCAAGAGCTCTGATGATGTAAAATGAGGTTAATGTTGTTTTCATGCCTGCTAATACAACATCTGTTCTGTAACCCATGGATCAAGGAGTAATATCGGTTTTTAATGCTTATTTAAGAAACTAGAGGCCCAGTGCACAAAAATTTGTGCACTCAGGGGGGTCCCTCAGCCCCGCCTTTGCCCTCTTGCAGTCTGGGACCCCTCGGGGGATGTCCACTTGCCAGTGGGGAGCAGGCCTAAGCTGCAGTCGGACATCCTTAGCGCTACTGAGGAGGTGGGAGAGGCTCCCGCCATCACCGCTGTGCTGGCAGCCGTCAGCCTGGCTTGTGGCTGAGCAGAGCTCCCCATGTGTGAGTGCACTGACCACCAGGGGGCAGCTCCTGAATTGAGCGTCTGCCCCCTGGTGGTCAGTGTGTGTCATAGTGACCAGTCATTCCCAGTCATTCTGCTGTTAAGGTCAATTTGCATATTACCCTTTTATTATATAGGATAGAGGCCTGGTGCAAAGGTGGGGGCCAGCTGGTTTGCCCTGCAGGGTGTCCCAGATCAGGGTGGGGGTCCCGCTGAGGTGCTTGGCCAGCCTGGGTGAGGGTCTGATGGCTGTTTTCAGGCTGGTTAAGCCCCCCAGTGGGGACCCTCACCCCATGGGAGTGTGGCCAGACTGGGTGAGGGTTGTTTTCAGGCTGGCCACACCCCCTTCAGGGTGGAGGTCCCCGCTGGGGTGCCTGGCCAGCCTGGGTGTGGGGCTGATGGCCGTTTTCAGGCTGGCCACGCCCCCCGGCGACCCAAGCTCTCAGCCTCTCCTTTTTTTCTGGGATTTATTTATCTTCTATAATTGAAACTTTGTACCCTTGAGTGGAGACCAGGGCCAGCCAGGGCAGGTGGGAAGCTTGGTTTCCTCCATCACCGGGGGCAACCCAAGCCTCCTGTTCGCTCCAGCTCCATGGCCGCTGCCATCTTAGTTGGGTTAATTTTCATACTCATTCCTGATTAGCTGGTGGGCATGGCTTGTGAGTGTAGCGGAGTGGAGGAGTGATGGAGTGATGGTTAATTTGCATCTTTCTCTTTTATCAGTATAGATATCCTATATAATAAAAGGCTAATATGCAAATTGACCAAATGGTAGAACGACCAGTTGCTGTGACGTGCATTGACCACCAGGGGGCAGACGCTCAATGCAGGAGCTGTCCCCTGGGGAGCACCGCTTAGCCAGAAGCTGGGCTCATTGTTGGCAAGCACAGTGGCGGTGGTGGGAACCTCTCCTGCCTCCACAGCAGTGCTAAGAATACCCGAATGCTGGCTTAGGCCCGCTCCCCAAGAGGAGCAGGCCTACGACGGTAATTGGACATCCCCCAAGGGCTCCAAAAATGCAGGCCAGGCTGAGGGACCCCCCTGAGTGCATGAATTTAATGCACTGGGCCTCTAGTATTTTATAAGGTTACAGCTGCTACAGATAGTGATTCTTCTGATGGATCTGGGCAAAGTAAATTAAAAACTTCTGCAAATAGTTCACCATTCTAGATGCCATGAAGAAGATTTGTGATTTAAGAAAAGAGGTCAAATATCAACATTAACAATGGTTTACAAGAAGTTGATTTCAATTCTCACGTATGACTTTAAGAGGTACAAGACTTCAGTGGATGAAGTAACTGCAGATATGAAAATAGCAAGAGAACTAGAATTAGTGGTAGAGCCTGAAGATGTGACTGAATTGCTACAATCTCATGATAAATTTTTCATTGATGAGTAAAGGTTTATGGATGTGCAAAAAAAGTGGTTTCTTGAGATAAAACTATTCCTTGTGAAGATGCTGTGAAGACTGCAAAAATGACAACAGAGTGTTTGAAATATTACAAAAATTTGTTTGATAAGGCAACAGCAATGTTTGACTCCATTTTTAATGAAGCTCTACTGTGAGTAAAATGTTATCAAACGTCATTGCAACCTACAGAAAAATCATCCAGGAAAGAAAAAGTTGAATGATGCAGAAAACGTTACTGTAGTCTTTAAGAAATTGCTACGGTCACCCTGACAGAAAGATAACGACTGACTGAAGACTTAGATGATGGTGAGGATTTTCAGCAATAAAACATTTTTAAAATAAGGTATGTACAATGTTTTCTAGACATAATGCTATTTCATACGTAATAAACTAAGAATAGTGTAAACATAACTTTTACAAGCACTGAGAAACTAAAAATATCATGTGACTAGTTTTATTTCAATATTTGTGGTGGTCCAAAACTAAATCCGCAATATCTCCAAGGTATGCCTTAAGGTCAAACATTTTTTTTGTTTATGTATGGCTCTTTATTCTCTTAAAAATGTTTCTAATAGTTAATTCATAATTGTCTTTATATAGCTTTAATTTATACATAGGTGCAATACTGTACATTGCTTTAGGTTTGCTTTCCTGCTTCTTTATGGCTTCACTGGAAACAAAATAGAAAACATGCTTTGAAACTTTATGGTGAAGTATAAGAGGGAAAGAAAGTAAATAATTGAGCCAGTCCGCACGCTTCCCTATTATTTCTAAAGAAAACGAGGCATTTGGTTGTAGCCACCCTTTTTAGGGTTTATCGTAAACTAACTCTATGGGAACATTTCTAATCTAACCTGTTTACCCATTCCCCCAGAAATGAAATGGTACATTTTAGTGTGATGTTGATGTGATTCACATCTTCAATCCTTGAAAATATTAAAATTCTGAAGATAAAAGATTCTAAAATCTATTTATTTTAGAAAGAAAGACATAGGTTGCTATTTAAGATGTGTTACTGAAAAATATGACTGACTGACTTTCAAACAACTGATACAAGCATTCTATTCATCAATTTCTGGCCACTTCATGGCTTTAGTAATAAATCACACAATTTTACAATCCATCTTCTAATTTGGCATTCTCCCAGCATTTACTTCTAAAACATGGTTACCGAAGATATTTTCAAAACAAATACCATTTCAATCATCTGTTTATATAATATACACTTATGGTTCTATTAGCTCAATTTCTACTTCAGTTTTCCTCTCTTGCTGTCACTTTCCATTTATGGGCCTCTAGTTTTTAATATGTAATGTTTTGGGGTTTATACCTACTATTTTTACTTTATCTGCATGTTTTAGAACCACAAAGATCAGAGATAGCTTAAAATATTCATTTCAATAAACACACATTTGTTGCAGTGATAGCTTATATTTGCAAAAGATATGGTTGATGATTATACAGAATCCTAGTATAAATTATGTAATTTCTAATTTATGTATTAGTTTAATATTATTTTCTTTATGCAAATAAGTATTTCGGTCCATCATTTATAGTCTCCTAAATAAGGAAGTTGTTCTTAAATCATTATTTAATTTTTGTTATATATTCAATATAATTTTCTTTATTTTAGTCCATAAATTGCACAGTCCTAAGTAGAAAATATAAACTCATTTTTTTCTATAGATTGGGTTTATGTGTAGTATAGTATGTTTCTCTTGCATATGAATTTCTAGATGTCAATGTCTGATTAGAGAAAATGTGAACTAGAAACAAAATGTGCTCAAAGAAATTTAGAGCATTTAGTTCTTTATTTTTATTTTATTAAGGAAATATGTTTGTCTGGACTTATATAGGATATTGGGACTTCTACGAGGAATATGGAAATGGAGATAAAGGGATTATGTTATGTTGTTTGTATATGTGTATAAATGCACATATAAATTTTAAAAACCTCTATATTGATGAGTATAGAGAAATTATAACATATCCTTACAGATTACACTTTATGATTTGTCTATTTGTAAACATTACACTTTTAAGAAAAGCAAAACTATGTAACAGAAGTAAGAAACTGAGAAAACATATTTCAGAAAGCTAAAACTGAAAAGAAAGTACAAATTGATGGTACATATATTATGACACAAAGATGAGGCCAAGTTTGTACTGTCTAACAAGGAGAATCATAGAATTAGAAATCATATGATTTTCTTCATTGCCACAGATGGAAGAGTGTACTTATTTACCATCACCTCACAACCCAAAAGACATCCAAGTAAAACTGAGAGTAATAAAAATAGCCAAATGTCAGGTGAAGCTAATATCGGAGAAATGTCCAAGATCAATGAACAGTTTGCTTCAGGAAAAAAAAAAAATTCTACCAGTTAGAAGCAAATAATGGGACAGCAACCGGAAGACAATAAATGATCAAGTAACATCACTATAAAGAAAAATAGTAAGAAAAAACAGATGAAATAATGTGAAATTATCAATTAAGTACAAATATGAATAAGTAAAATTATTGTTAATGTGTTTAGAAAATCTCTCCTCATATTTTCCTAAACTTTATTACATGGATTGTGAATGCTCATAAAATATATAGCTGTTTAATAGCCATACAACCTACAATAAGACCTTACGTAATGTCTTTGGTAGGTTCTCTAATATTAAACAAAACAACATATCGCAAAACAAATTTTACAATAGGCTGTTTGACATAAGCAAGAGTTAAGTTTCTACAGAATCTCATCAATGTTATAACAAAACAATTTTGAATGAAATGAAGTTATTTGAGGACCTGTTGTATGCTATTTCAGATTTTGTTAGATTCAAGCATATCAGTACTTTCAATTTTGAAAAATAATATTATGAGTTTAATATGTATATTTTCACATATAAATTATTTCAAATAAACAAATATTGGTAAAAATGTATTTTTTGTTAAATTTATTTGGGTGACATTGGTCAACAAGAACATACAGGTTTCAGGTGTGTGTTTTTATGTTACAAGATCTGTATATTGCACCGTGTGCTCACAACCCAAAGTCAAATCTTCTCCTGTCACCTTATATTAGGACACCATTTATGTATATAAATTATTTCAAATAAACAAATAGTGTAGAAACTTAAATAGATCTTCAGATTACATTAAAATGATTTCAAGAAACAATTCATTTTCTGATAGTGAGTTATGTATTTATCAAAATGATAATTTGAGTATTCACATTCAAAGGTTATGAAGCAATAGTGAATAAAAAAGAAACGCAATATCTTACAAATATTTAAAAAATAAATCTTATATAATAAAAACATAATTTTATTATCTGTATAGATAGTAGAGATTGAGTATAGATATTTATAGTCTTTGCATGTGGAAGTATATTATTAGTATGGATTTGCATGCATGTTTAAATATGTTGTTTAAAAATAATTGCTTTTATCTCAAAGTTTTAGTTTGAAATAATACATGTGTTACCAAACGGCAGAGTCGTACTTTTTTTTTTTTTAGGTCTTTTCTGCTTTCTGAAATTATCTGCATTTTCTAAGTGTTACAGCTACTGTAACACCCACGTATTATAAAACTATTTGTGTACCATATAAAAATTATATGACTGAAACAATTAATTCATTTTGCCATATACTTAATTGTTCTAGAGTACAACAGATAAATGATTTTTAAAATGAGTTTTCATATGTAAGTATGGGGTATAAACATGTTGAACAACAGCTTTGGGATATTTCCTCCTTTTACTAGGAAACACTGGCTGACAGTAGAAAACAAGTGTGGCACTGGTTTTATTCTTCATGCATAAGAGGAACAGTAAATAAAATATTTCTGAGCCCAAAGTAGTGTGTTAGTTTTATAATTTCCATCACATGAAAACTTACTCGTGCTGTTGAATCTAAATACTTTAATATTTTCTTTGAATGTATTCAATATCTTATACCTGAGGACACAAGGAGAAACTGAGTTGGTCATTAATTCTCTGTAGTTAAATACAAATTTTATAGATTGTTCATTATTTATATTGCCTTTAATTCTCAGGTAAATGTGAATTGAGTTATTATATAGTTTCAGTATTATCATTCACTATTAATTTCAAAGATGTTTGCACATTAATATAATTCTGTATCTCTGTAATCTAAATGTAAGATATTCAATTTGTTATCTACTAGAAACATAAAATTTCATTTTTTTCAATATCATCAAAGTGAAAGTTATTAGTAAATTCCAACAGCAAAAATATCGCATGTGTGTTTGATAATTTAGCTAACTGCTATTATGTAAATATATTATAAATTATATGTAGAAGAGCAAAATACTGTATATATGATCTATGGTAGAATAGAAAAACTAAAGATATACAAGGACACAAATTATGGCCCATTGAACAAAGTATATATCTACAGTATCCTGAGGTCTGTATATGGGTGATCATATACTATTAAATGAAGAATAAAAATCATTCCTCTATCACTAGGGAGGCAAGGCATTATTTGTTGTTGGTGGTTTTTTTTGTTTTTTTGTTTTTTAATATATCTTATTGATTTTTCACAGAGGAAGGGAGAGAGATAGAGAGTTAGAAACATTGATGAGAAAAGAACATTGATCAGCTGCCTCCTGCCTCCTCCCACTGGGGATGTGCCCACAACCAAGGTACATGCCCTTGGCCGGAATCAAACCTGGGACCTTTCAGTCCGCAGGCTGACGCTCTATCCACTGAGCCAAACCGGTTAGGGCTGTTGTTGTTGTTTTTAATATTTAAGGACAGCAGTCACACTTCAATTAACTTGTAATTTGTCTAAAATAATATAAACAAGAACTTACAAAGCATTAAAAATTTGACTATTCAGATAAGAAAATTCAACAATTTTTCTTAGTCATAGAATAATTAATGAGTGGTCACAGAGTATTAGATACTACTATATTTCCCCCAGAAGAAAGATGTGCAAGCTTACTATTAAAACAAGCTGGAATACCACAGGTCTTTGAATACACTCAATAACACATGAAACAAGGCATCTATTCAAAACAGAATTTAAGTATTCAATGTGTGCCAGGTACTACCATATGTGCAGAGGTAGCAAATTTAAATAATATAGAACTCCAATTCTTCAGTATTAGTTTAAAAGGAAAAAACAAGCCAATACATTGCTACTTGATATATCTCTTATTATTGTTTTAGAAACAAGTCATTGTACAACCAAAAAGGAGAAAGCTGCAATTTCTGTCTGGTGAACTCCAAAAATATTTCATATGTGTATGCCACATAGAAAATATCAGTTTATCAGGCAAAGAAGAGAGAGGAAGAGTATTTAGTCACTTTACTAAGAAAGAAAAATTTGGGAACTGACAGAGCTATGAAAAGTCCCTGCATACATCTTTTCACATATCCATTCAACACACGTCTTTTGAATAACTCCTGTTTGCAAAACACTCTGCTAGCAATGGGCAAAACACTGAAACACAGATACCCATCCCCCGCTCCAGTGCTGACAATCTAGTAGGAAAGACAGATATCAGATAATTGTGATAAATCGTTCTTTTTTAAAAAAGAAAAGCATAGGTGCCATGGGAGCATAGCAAAGGCTTTACGATTCAGTGTATTTCAGTCAAGGGAATAGAAATTAGGTAAGGGAGAGAGGTGTGTCCAGGTGGTAAAAAGTCTCATAAATTATTTTAAGTTTCTTGGACTGTATTCTGCAGGCAATGGAAAGGTGCTTGTAATAATAATTTTAAAAAAAAGTGGCACAGCTGATTGGGATATTCTAAAAGTAACACTGACAGCAGTAAACAAGGAAAAATAAGTCAAGGAGAGACTAAAAATTATGGAAAACAGAAAGGGAGCCTACTACAAAATTCCACATGAAAGACGAGGAGAGCCTGACGAGGAAAGGAGCTGGTTTACAGAGGTGATGAAGAGGAGAAGGAATATTGGAAAGACATTTCTGAGATATAATTTAAATATTACAGAATCTCAAATATAAAGAGAGAGAGAAATTGCAAATTGAGAGGCTGCTCCACAGGTTTCACTTAAATAACCTGAGCAGTATGTGGTGCAGGGGAAGATAACTAATAATATTCAGGACCTAGAAAGCAACTCTTTAAGTGATGATCAAACAATGAAGAGTTTGTTTTGGAACATGAGAATCCTTATGGTGGGTGTGAATGAGAACAAACAAATGAAGAAATAAACCCTAGATAATAATATATGTGTAAAGTTGAGGAGAGTTGTCTTTGCTAGAGAAATATACTCGAGTATCATCAAAATATTTACTATAGAGCAGTAGTTCTCATCTTTGCTGCTAAGTAGAATCATCTAAAACAATTAAAAAGTATTCATCAAAGCCTGTTCACATCATCACACATTCTGCCTTAAGTGATTTGGGGTGCAGGCTGACACAGGGATAAAACAAAACAAAACATCTGATTTTAATATGCAGCCAAGTTAAGAACCTTTACCATCATATATGCATGAGGTCTTTTCATGGTAGGAGCCTGGATTCTGAAATCAAACAGAACAGTGTTTGAATGGAAGCTATGCCAGTTAGTCATGAAACCTTGCACATGAAGGCTACAAATTCTTTATTGGCAAGACAGTATCTACTCACTGATTTGTAGGGTTGTGTGCAATAACAACACCAACGACAAAAGTATAAATGTATTTCTATAAATGAGTATCTATAAATATCATCCTATCTAATAAAAAGGTAATATGCAAATAAACCATCACTCCATCACAAAGGTGGTGGTGCCCATAGCCACAAGATGGCGGCGCCCAGTCCTCTCAGCCTCGCAGGAGTCCTTCAGTCCCACCCTGGCCTCAGAGGCAATGGGAAAGGACAGGTGCGATATGGGGGTGCTACATCCAGTCTGGGCGCCACAGTGGGGTGCTGTGTGCGGATGGAGTGCCCAGCCCATGTAGGGGCACAAGCGGTGAGGAATGGAGAGCCCCTATTTGGGGAACGGACGCACAAAGAAGAGCAGTGCAGCCGCACACAGCTCGCCTGCCTCCTCTCGAGGAATTCCAAGGAGAGAGAGGCAGGGGAAGGCAGGCTTCAGCTGAGCCTGCCCCCTGTGGGAGGTGCCGCTTTCACTCACTTGCTCATGCTCCACAGGCTTGCTCCTTCTGGGACGTGGATTGGTGGCACCTGCGGTGCACGGTCGTCAGTTCTGGGTTAGAGGGCTGCCGCCTCCTGCCCCAGGACAGGTAGAACGATTTGCGTAGGAAACTAGGGTGACATCCCCTTAAAGGGCCCAACTCCCTGAAAACTAGATTTGCCCAAAAAGAATAAGCTCTTTGCAATTGCACTGATCCGTCACCTTTAAGCATCATTCACACATTAGACACTTTATCCCTATCGTTAGAACATTATAAAATAGATGTGTGCTTTCTTTAAACTTTATTTTCCAGATAAGGAGAGGTAGACTCAGGATCTGAATCCACAATTGTCTGGGTGGAAAGCTTCTGTTCAGCTCTGAAAGCTGGGCGTGTGGCAGTGGACAACCATCTCAAAAATACTAGATGGTGAAAGAAGGAGCTGGAAATGAGACAAAATATGTGTGCATCTTCAAAGGAAAGTGGATGCTGCTCCAGTCTAGGCACCTTCTAGGAGACCTTGACAATTATCGGCAAGCTGCCATTCTGAAACAAGCAAAGGTGAGGAAGGAGTAGAGGTAATGCAGAATGGAAACTGCAGTTTGGGCAGGTCAAAGACTTTGACCTAGCAATGTAATGCCATCAGAGTTGGGACGTTATGGTATTCTCAGAACTTTGCAATTGATTTCTATTGTTTGCTTCAAGAAATTTCAAGCAAATACCCTGAGATTTTATATATTTATAAAAGTATAATATGCTAATTAGACCAGACATCCTTCTGTTCGAAGCCAGGGCTGCAAGGGGAGCCCCTCCCAGGTGCCAGAGGGAAGCTGGCATTGGCAGCCAGGGGAAGGAAGGCCTACTCTTGCACAATAGGCCTTCCCTGCCAGCCTGATACATCTGTACATTTGAATGTGTATATTATCTATACCAGTGATGGCGAACCTATGACACGCGTGTCAGAGGTGACACACGAACTCATTTTTTTGGTTGATTTTTCTTTGTTAAATGGCATTTAAATATATAAAATAAATATCAAAAATATAAGTCTTTGTTTTACTATGGTTGCAAATATCAAAAATTTTCTATATGTGACACAGCACCAGAGTTAAGTTAGGGTTTTTTAAAATGCTGTCATGCCGAGCTCAAAAGGTTCGCCATCACTGATCTATACTAATAAAAACTTTGAGGGTGATCAGGCCAGCAGGGGAGGGTAGTTGGGAACAATCGGGCCAGCAAGGGAGCAGTTAGACGTCAATCAGGCAGGCAGGGGAGCAGTTAGGGAGCGATCAGGCTGGCAGGCAGGTGAGTGGTTAGGAGCCAGTGGTCCAGGATTGTGAGAGGGATGTTCCAGATTGGAGAGGGTGCAAACCAGGCTGAGGGACACCCCACCTCTCATGCACAAATTTCGTGCACCGAGCCACTAGTCATTTATAAATATCATCGGTTATTATTATTAATAGCACATCATCTTATTCTTCATTAAATAAAGGTTGAAATCAGAGGAGTCATGGAGATCACAAAGGGAAAATACACAAAATATGAAGAGAGACACTCTATGGACAGAATCTGGGGAATACATAACATTTAAGAGACTGGTAGACAAGAAGAAGACATCAAATGAGAAAGTAGAAATGTCAAATGTTTGGGAGAGATCTAGAGGGGAATGGTGTCTTGGAATTTATTAGATAAATTTCAAATGTCACAAATGATTGAAGTAGGATGAAGTCTGAGTCATGGCTATTGATTAACAAATTCTAAATTTATAGGGTCTAAATTTGATCATCTTAGGGTTATATGAATATACCAATGTAAAAAACCTATATGTGACATGGCACATATAATTTTTAATGGGGGGAGTAGTGATTATTCAAGTGGATACTTGAGGAGAAAGGACTGTGGAAATTTTGAAGAACTTTTTCCCTAGAGTAGAAATAATTTTAAAAATAAGGAAAGAAGCCAGTTAATGAAAAGTTTGAAGATATTTATATAAAAGAGGTAAATTAATGAGCTATAGCTTCAATGAGAATGGTCATCTCAGAATAGAAGAAATAGTGATTTTTGTGAGACAGAAGTGTGTGAGAAGGTGTTACTCATCATTCTAGAAGTGGGAAGGGAAACAGAGAGAGAGACCCACTGATGCTGTAGGGTCAGAGACATTCTACACTGTACTATACTGAATTTCCAGAGGATGGAGGTCACTTACATTCACTTTCATGCTTTCAGTGTCTAGCACTCCCTTATAGAGAGATTAGTATTTAATGCATATCTGATGAAGTGAACTGTGACTTATTCAAATCAGAAACTATTCTCATTCTAGGAGAGTAAGCAATAGAATGTCACAGTAAATCAAGGAAAAGTTATAGGAACTGAAGATCCTGTGAACACAGGAGCATCTCAGTGCCACACAACTCCATGTCTTCTTTATGTTCTCTTACATTCTTCCTCCTCCCAGGAAGAGTAAAGAAAATTAATAGAGAATAAATTAAAACTAAAGACAAAAAGATAAAATAAAGGTGGGGATCTAATGTATAGCATCCTATATAATAAAACCCTAATATGCAAATTGACCAAATGTTGGAGTGACTGATCGCTATGACGTGCACTGACCACCAGGGGGCAGATGCTCAATGCAGGAGCTGCCCCCTGGTGGTCAGTGCACTCTCACAGGGGGAGTGCCGCTCAGCCAGAAGCCAGCTCACAGCTGGTGAGCCCAGTGGCAGTGGTGGGAGCCTCTCCCGCCTCCGCAGCAGTGCTAAGGATGTCCGAGGGCTCCCATATTGTGAGAGGGAGCAGGCTGGGCTGAGGTACCCCCCCCCGCTGAGTGCATGAATCTCGTGCACCGGGCCTCTAGTCGTGATTATAATTAATGATATGGAATTATATACTTGAAATTAATGCTATGGTTGTAACCATTCTTCACTATAAAAATGCTTCAAAACAACACTTTGTACACCTTAAACTTACACAATGTTATTTATATGTCAGTAATAGGTCAATAAAAATAAATAAGTTTACTTATTTATGTTACTGTGAAACATTTCATAATTTTACCATTTTATAAATTATTTCTTTACCAAAAAAATGTGTTTTGTATTATACATGGTTGATAGCTTTGATATATTTTCATTAAACAATAAATAAAACATTAATTAATTAATTAATTAATTAAATAAATAAAGTGCCTGGATTGCATATGATAGGCAAAGCTGCACAATTTTCTGCTGAAACCGGTTTGGCTCAGTGGATAGAGCGTTGGCCTGTGGACTGAAGGGTCCCAGGTTTGATTCCGGTCAGGGTCATGTACCTGGGTTGCGGGCACATCCCCAGTAGGAGATGTGCAGGAGGCAGCTGATTGATGTTTCTCTCTCATTGATGTTTCTAACTCTCTATCTCTCTCCCATCCTCTTTATAAAAAAATCAATAAAATATATATTTTTTAAAAAGCTGTACAGTTTTCTGAAAAAAAAAAGAAAAGAAAAAAATAAAAGAAAACAAACAAAAAAACATTCTTTTGCTACTCTAACAGTTGCAACTAAGGTAAAGTAAAGAATATTTTCATACTATATTAGACATAGCTATAGCTCCAGAAAAAAAGTAAAAACAAGCAAATTATTTCATAATATTTTCTCCTACCTCTGCCCAAGTTCTCATTCCCTCATACCATTTCAATAATAGTTTTTCATACCTCCAAATAATTTCACAATGCTCAGAATGAAAATGATTAATTAATTTCTCTAGTTGAAATATTTTTAATAAACTAATAAAATTAGGGTCTTCTTTCCACACTCTTAAGCTTATTACACTGACTTTAATTCAATGGAAAAACTCCTGCCACCAGCAACATCATGTGAAAGAGAATGACCAAGAAAACTCAGTGTATTATCCTGTTGGAAAAAAACAACAATTCACAGCTCATACCCTTTGCATGGTACAGGGACAGCCTTATCTTTGTGTAATGTACAAAGAGCAGTACATTTGGGGGCACTTTTTAAATTTGATAGATTATCATCCATGAAAAGTTACCCATAAAATATCAAATTGTACCTACCTAGAAAATGTAATGGTAATGGAATAAGAGGATGGATTAAAGCAATATCGTATCAGAAGTTAAATCATTACAACTACGGATTGAAAATGTAAAAGGGGAGGATGGGATTTTTGCTTATTTATTTCCAGCACCAAGAGAAATCAGTGTTCTCACCATCACCACAACAAAACCCTTCCTTGTACATATCCTGCCACCCAAAGAGCCAGCAAAGGAGCAGATGCTTCTTAATCTGCAATTCATCATATCCACATACATTCGTGTCACTGGAGTAATCCTATTTGATCGTATTATTCTTTGATCTGGCAGTTTGCATGTGCAGGTGGCTAAGGCCTTTACCTTATCAGCCACTCTGTAACAGCCCCAACAGGAAGTCCTCCTGGGATTTCACATCTACTTCACTGTATCCAGTCATGCAGTCATTTCATTCCAGCATACCTAACCAGTTGTGTATCCAGAAGCAAGATACTCATTAATGGTTTTTTGTTTTCCTCTATTAAATGTGCTTGTTTAGCAGAGTATACCCCATAGATCATATGCTTTGTATGTGAGTTCATTTCCCATAAATTGTCTTTTGGCTTATTTCCCTTTTCTTAATATTGATAGGCAGAGAGGCTATTATATGATGCTATGTTTAAAATTAACATTTTAAGAGCATTGAGTGGCCACATTAGAAAATAAGTATTTTTCTAAGAGATGAGCATGACTCATCAAAAATAGACTTAATAAATGTTTGTCAAAGTACGTTTTAATGTGGCAAAATGCATAACATTTATCATTTAATCTATTTAAAGTATACAATTCAATGGGATTAAGTACATTCACATTGTTAAGCAGCTATCACTACTATCCCTTTCCAGAACTTTTTCATCATCCCAAACTGAAAATCAATACTCATTAAACAATAACTCCCTTTCCCCCATAATCACCATTCTACTTATTGTCTAGAATTTCACTACCCTAGGTACCTCATGTAAGTGGAATCATTCAGTTTGTCTTTTTGTTTGATTTATGTCACTTAATATAATGTTTTCAAGGTTCATCTGTGTTGCACATATCAGAATTCCATTTCTTTTATAGACATATATCACATTTTTTATCTATTATCCATTGATAGAAATTTGGATTGTTTCAACTTGTTGAAAATTGTGAATAATGCTATGGAAATGAGACTAAAAATATCTATTCTAATTGCTGCTTTCAATTATTTTTTATCTAAACCTAAGGGTGGAATTTCTGGATCATAAGGTAATTCTGTTTAGTTTTTTGAGAAACCACCATACTATTTTCCACAGAGACTGCAACATTTTCCAATTTTTTCAAACAACATTTCCAATTTTTTCACACCATTGTTGACACACTAAGTATTTTCTTTATTTTTTTGTAATACTCATTTCTAATGGGTATTAATGTAAAATTAAATTTGATATTTGGGAAAGAGTAAGTAATTTATGTCCTTATGTGAAGGAATCCAAATCTTAAAGAATGGAATTGCTACCACTGATTCAATCTTATTTCTTTTATGCCTGTGTCTTAAAAGATGATGTTTACTCTGTTGCCAGCTCAGGTAAATAAGTTGGGTTAAATATCTAAGGAATTTACCAAAAATAAACTTTAACTCTCTCTTTGGCTTCTTTGGTGCTTCAAATTATCATTATCTCCTTGTTCAGGCTGAGATTAACTGTTTCTTTCCATGAAATGCTAAAATCTGTAAAGTTGTCAATTATGCTCATCAACATGGCTATCAGTATAATCCAATTCAGTAGCAGCTGTCCATTGAAAATCAGATGTTATCAATAGCTCATTCCTTCATTCATTGCAAATTTTACAGTGAGTTTACTCTTCCCAACTCTGTTCAATAGAAGTTTTGGTGATAATGGAAGCATTCTATACCTGCACTATCCAGTATATTAGCCACAAAATACATATAGCTATTGACTGCATGAAATGAGACTATTTAAACTGAAAATTAAAGGTTTCAGATCCAAGATGGTGGTGGAGTGAGTGGAAGTTATACTCACTTCCTCCCAGAATCAAACTGAAATTACAATTAAAATATAGAACAATCAACCTGAATAACCAACTGAAGACTAGCTTAACAGAAGTTTTCTAACCAAGGACTTACAGAAAAAGCTACATTGAGACTGATAGGAAGGTCAGAAACACGAAAAGGGCTGGCCCTGCAGTCACGTATGACAGCTGCTGAGAATATGGAGAGATATCTCAGCTGTCTTAACCCGACACCAGCTCCCCAGCCAGAGCTCCAGAGCTGGGGAAAGGTGCCCACGTAACATCTGGCTTTGAAAATCAGGGAGGATTCTGACTGACACAGAGAAATGGAATCTGCCAGAATCCCAGACACCCTCTTAAAGGGCCAACACACAAAATCGTGTTTGAACCCACTCACCCTGGACTACACTAGATACCCAATGGCAAGCTTCAGACATCAGAGCAGGATCCAATTAGCTCCACAAGTGGCACATCCAAAGGGAGATCTCAGCAAGCACCAGACCCTATTGAGGCAAATTCTAGTTAATGTGGTTACAACCAGCAAAGTACCTCATAAACAGTGATGGAGATTGATCCTCAGTTGAGTCAACAACAATAAAGACTCAATTACAACAGGAGGGCTCACATAACCAACAAAAGGAACATTCCTGGAGCACCCAGCTCTGGTGATCAAGGAGACAGAGCCACTGGGTTCCAAGGAACACCTACTACATAGGCTATCCTTCCAAGACTGGGAAACATGGTAGATTTACTTAATAAACAGATATCAAGCTATATTACAAAGCCACTGTTCTCAAAACTGCCTGGTACTAGCACAAGAACAGACATATAGACCAATAAAATAGAATAGAGAACCCAGAAATTGACCCAAACCAGTATGTTCAATTAATATTTGAAAAGGAAGAAAGAATATACAATGGAGTTAAGACAGTCTCTTCAATAAATGGTCTTGGGAAAATTGGACAGATGCATGCAAAAAAATGAAACTAGACCACCAACTTACAGTATACACAAAAAATAAACTCAAAGTGAATAAAGGACTTAAACATAAGATGGGAAACCATAAAAATATTAGAGGAATCCACAGGCAGCAAAATCTCAGACATATGCCAAAGCAATATCTTCACCGATACAACTCCTAGGGAAATGCAAACTAAAGAGAAAATAAACAAATGGGACTACGTCAAAATAAAAAGCTCTGCACAGCAAAAGAAACCATCAACAAAACAACAAGAAAACCCACTGCCTAGGAGAACATATTTGCCAATGTTATCACCAATACGGGTTTAATCTCCAACATTTACAGGGAACTCATATAACTTAACAAAAGAAAGATAAACAACCCAATAAAAAAAATGGGCAATGGAACTAGATACTTTTTGAAAGAAGACATAAGGAAGGCCAAGAGACATATGAAAACATGCTCAAAGTCACTAGTCACCTGAGAGATGCAAATCAAAACAACAATGCGGTATCATCTCATACCTATCAGAATGGCTATCATCAACAAATCAACAAACGACAAGTGCTAGCGAGGATGCGGAGAAAAAGGAACCCTCATGCACTGCTGGTGGGAATGCAGACTGGTGCAGCCACTGTGGAGAACAGTATGGAGTTTCCCCAAAAAACTAAAAATGGAACTCCCATTTGACCCAGTGATCCCACTTCTAGTAATATATTCCAAGAAACTAGAAACACCAATCAGAAAGGATATATGCACCCCTTTGTTCATAGCAGCACAATTTGCAATAGTTAAGATTTGGAAACAGCCTAAGTGCCCATCAGCAGATGAGTGGATTAAAAAACTGTGGTACATCTACGTAATGAAATACTATTCTGCAGTAAAAAAGAAGGAACTCTTACCATTTGCAACAGCATAGATGGAACTGGAGAACATCATGCTAAGTGAAATAAGCCATTCAGAGAAAGATAAATATCACATGATCTCACTCATTTGTGGAATATAATTAGCAACATAAACTGATGAACAAAAACAGATCTAGAGACAGAGAAGCACCGATCAGACAGTCAAACCTCAGAGGGAAGGTAGGGGAGGGCTGGGGTAAGGGGGAGAGATCAACCAAAGGACTTGTATGCATGCATATAATCCTAACCAATGGACACAAACACCAGGGGGGTGAGGGCATGAGGGGGGAATAGGGGGTGGGGGGACTAGGACACATATGTAATACCTTAATCAATAAAGAAAAAATAAAATGAAATAAATTTAAAAATAATAACAGAAACAAAAACAGAGAGGCAGCCAAAATGGGATGACAAAAACAAAAAATGCCCCAAGCAAAAGAACATGATAAATCTCCAGAAAAAGAACTAAATGAAATGGAGGCAAGCAATCTACGAAATAAGATTTCAAAACAATGGTTAAACGGATGTTCAAGGAACTTAGGGGAAGAATGATGAACTTAGTGAGAACTTAAACAAAAGATAGTAAGCATGAAAAATGACATAAACACCCTGAAAATAACCAGTCAGAAGTGAAGAATATAATATCTGAAATGAATAATACATTAGAAAGACTAAACAGTAGATTAGATTAAGTAAATCAAATCAGTGATTTGGAAGACAAGGTAGCAGAATAAAACAAATCAACATAAATAAATAATATTTTTAAAAATTAGGATAGTTTAGGGTACCTTTGGTATGATATGAAACATAATAACATCTACATAATAGGGCTACCGGAAGTAGAAGAGAGAGAGAGAGAGAGAGAGAGAGAGAGACAGAAGGGAATGAGACTGTATTTAAGAAAATAATTACTAAAAAGTTCCCTAACCTGATGAAGAAAAAATACACATCAGTTCAGGAAGTGCAGAGTATCAAACAAGATGAACACAAAGAGGGCCACACCAGCATCATAATAAAAATGTTCAAGTTTAAAGAGAAAGAGAGGATCTTAAAAGCAGAAAAAGACAGTTAGTTACAAGGGAGCTCTCATAAGACTGTTAGCAAATTTCCCAACAGAAGAAATTTTAGGCCAGAAGAGATTAGCAAAAACTATTTGAAGTAATGAAAAGCAAGGACTTACAACCAAGACTACTTAACCCATTTAAAATTAAAGGAGAAATTAAGAGTTTTCCAGACAAGAAAAAGCTAAAGGAGTTTGTTACCACCAAACCAATTTTACGAAAAATGTTAAAGGGTTTTCTATAAGAAGAAAAAAAGAGAGAAATTAGTTATAAAGAATAAAATTGCAATAAATATGTACCTATCAATAATCACTCTAAGTGTTAATGGCTTAAATGCTCTAATAAAAAGACATAGAGTTGGTGAATGGATCAGAAAACAAGACCCGTATATATGCTGTCTACAAGAGATCCACTACAGAATGAAAAACACACACACTAAAATTAAAGGATGGGAAATGATATGTCAAGCTGGGGTAGCAATACTGATATCTGATAAAATAGACATTCAACAAAAGCTGTGAAAAAAGACAAAGGACACTACATAATGATAAAGGGAGCAACACAACAAGAGGAAATAACCCTTGTAAACATTTATGCACACAACATTGAAGCACTTAAAAATAAAGCAAATATTGATAGACATAAGGAGATTGAAAGTAAACTAAAAACAACAAACAGTAAATCACAAAGGCCTTAAAAGACACTCTAGATCAGATGGATCTAATTGATATTTTTATTATTTAATATAATACTTAATTTCACCCTGAAGCAGCACAATATGTGTGTTTTTTTTTCCAAATGCAGATGGAAGATTTTTCTATGATAGACCACATGTTAGGACACAGAACAATAAATAAATTTAAAAATATTGAAATCATCTCAAGCATTTTCTTTGACCATAATGGTATAAAACTAGAAATCAATAATAAGAATATAATTGAAAAACACACAAACACATGGAGGTTAAATTACATGTTAATAAATGCTAAATAGTTTGACAATGAGATCAAGGAAGAAATTAAAAGATACTTAGAAACATATGAAAATGAGCAAACAACAGCCAAAAATCTATGGGAAATGTCAGAAGCTGTCATAAAAGGGAAATTCATAGGATTACAGAATTAAAAAAGAAAGAAATCTCAAATAAACAATGTTATCTTACTATAAAAAAAAAAAACTAGAAAAAAACAACACCTAACAATCCCAAAGTGAGTAGAAGAAATGAAATGATACATACTGGAACAAAAATAAAGAAAATAAAGTCTAAAAAACCCAAGAGCTGATTCTTTGAAAAAGTAAATAAGATTGATAAACCTTAAAGAGACTCATCAAGAAAACAAAAAAAGACTCACGTAGGTAAAATCAGAAATGAAAGAGGAGAAGTAACAACTGACATCACAGAAATACAAAGGATTATAAGAAAACTAGAGGCTCGGTGGATAGGGGGCAGTTCCCTCAGCACAGCCTGCACCCTCTCCAATCCTGGATCACTGGCTCCTAATTGCTTACCTGCCTGCCTGCCTAGTCACCCCTAACTGCCCCCCTGCCGGCCTGATTGCCCCTCACTGCCTCTGCATGCCAGCCTGGTTGCCCCCAACTGCCCCCCTCTGCTGGCTTAGTCACCCTTAACTGCCCCCCTGCTGGCCTGGTTGCCCCCAACTGCCCCCCCCCCGCTGGCTTAGACACCCCTCACTGATCCCCCTTCCAGCCTAATTGCCCCCAACTGACCCCCTGCCAGCCTGGTTGCCCACAACTGCACCCCTCCATTGGCCTGGTTGCCCCTAACTGCCCCCTCCACTGGCCTGGTCGCCTCTTATACCTCCCCTGCTAGCCTGGTCACCCCTAACTGTCCCCTTTGATGGTCTGTTCAATCTTCAAGCCCCCCCCCCCCCCGCCCCATTGGCCTGGTCACCCCATGCAGCCTGCTGTTCAGTAGTTTGGTTATCCCTCACTAACCGGCCATCTTGTGAGAGTGTGAGGGTTAATTTGAATATTATCTCTTTATTATATAGGATGTTATGAAAAACTATATACTAACAAATTAGTTTAGGGGACCTTTGGTACAATCTGGAAAAAGTGGATATGTTGCTAGAAACATACAACCTCCAAAAACTGAACCAAAAATAAACACACACACACACACAAAACAAAAACAAAAATATCTGTACAGACCAATTACAGCTAATGAAACTGAAGCAGTAATCCAACAGCCCAGGTGAACCAGGAGGTCACTGGTTCAATTCCTGGCACATGTCTGGGTTGTGGGCTTGATCCCCATTAGCAGGTGTGCAGACGGCAACTGATAGATGTTTATGTCTCATCAGTGTTTCTATGGATCTCTCTATTCCCTCCCTTCCTCTCTCTTTAAAGTCAATAAAAACATATTGAACAGATAAATAAGATAAAAATAAAACTCCAACAAACAAAAGTCCTGGACCAGGACTTTTTACACCTGTGAAATTTACCAAACATTCAAAAAAGAACTAACACTTATCCTTCTCAAACTATTATAAAACATTCAAGAGGAGGGAAGATGCCCAAGCTAATTATATGAGTCCAGCATCATCCTAATTGTAAAACCAGATAAAAACACTATAAAAATAAAATTATAGGCCAATATCCCTGATGAACACAGATTAAAAAACAAAAAACACCTCAATAAAATTTTATAAATCAGATCCAGCAATACATTAAAAAGATCAAACACCATGATCAAGTGGTATTTATTCCCAGGATGTATGATTGGTACAATATTTTCAAGTCAATTATTGTGATATACTACATTTAAAAAAATAGAAAAGTAAAAATCATATTATCATATCAATAGATGCAGAAAAATATTTAAACAAAACCCAGCACCCATTTATAATAAAAATTCACAGGAAAGTGGGAATAAGGAAATATATTTTGACATAATAAATGCCCTATATGTAGGACAAACCCACAGCTAACAGCATACTCAATGGCAAAATATTAAAAACATTTCTCTTAAGATAAGAAACAAGATAGGGATGTCCACTTTCACTTTCATCACTCTTATTCAACATAGTAGTGGCCACAGCAATAAAAATAAGAAAAAGAAATAGAAGGCATCCAAATTTGAAAGGAGGGAGTCAAACTGTCATTATTGTCATATGACATAATAATATATACAGATAACCCTAAATATTCCACCAAAAAAAGCCTTAGACCTGAAAATTCAGTAAAGTAGCAGCATACAAAATAAATATCCATAAATTGATTGAATTCTTATTTATCAGTAATAAACTATCAGAAAGGGAAACTAAGAAAGCAATTCCATTTATAGTTGCATCCTAAAAGTAAATAAAATACCTAGGAATAAATTTAACCAAGGAGGTAAATGACCTGTACTCGGAAAATTATAAGACTCTGAAGGAAATAACTGCAGAAGATACAAATAAATAGAAGCATATACTATGTTCATGGATAGGAAGAGCTAACATCATTAAAATGTCCATACTATCTAAAGTAATCTATAGATTCAATGCATTTTTCTATAAAATAATATAAAAAATTACATAAAATCACAAAGACCCCAAATAGCCACAGCAAATTTGAGAAAAAGAACGGAGTTGAAGGAATTATGCTACCTGATATCAAGCTATAATAATCAAAGTTGAAGGACTTATGCTACCTGACATCAAGGCTATAGTAATCAAAACAGCATGGTACTGGCATAAAAACAGACATGAAGATCAATGGAACAGAATAAAGAACCCAGAAATAAATCCACACCTATATGATCAGGTCAATTAATATATCACAAAGGCAGCAAGGCTATACAATAAGGTAAAGACAGTTTATTCAATAAATGGTGTTGGGAAATTTAGACAGATACAGGCAAAAAATCAAGCTAGACCACCTTCTTATACCGTATACAAGAACAAACTCAAAAATGGATTACAGACTTAAACATAAGACTTGAAACCACAAAAATCCTAGAAGAAAACATAAACAGTAAAATCTTGAACATTTCTCTTAGTAAAAAATTTTTTTCTGACATATCCCCTTGGGCAAGAATACTAAAATAAAAAGCTAAATAAATGAACTCCATCAAACTAAAAAGTTTTTGTGCAGCAAAGGAGACCATCAATAAAATAAAAAACAAACAAACTACTGCATGGGAGAGCATATTTGCCAATGGTACATCCGAGAAGAGGTTAATATCCAAATTTATAAAGAATTTATAAAACTAAACACCAAAAAACCAAACAACCCAATATAAACAATGGGCAAAAGACCTAAATAGACACTTCCTGAAAGAGGACCTACAGATGGCCAATAGATATACGAAAAGATTCTCAACATCACTAATCAGTAGAGAAATGTAAATTAAAACCACAATTCCCTATCTCCTCACACCTGTCATCATAAATGCCTATCATAAATAAAACAACAAGTGTTGGTGGGAATGTGGAGAAATGGAACCCTCGTGCACTATTGGTGGCAATGCAGATTGGTGCAGCTACCATAGCAAACAATATGGGAGTTCCTCAAAAATTATAAATGAAACTGCCTTATGACCCAGCAATTCCACTTCTGGGTATTTATGCAAAGAAATTCAAAACAGTAATTCAAAGACTATATGCAACCCTATGTTCATTGCAGTGTAATTTACAATAGCCAAGCTATTGAAGCAACCCAAGTGCCCATCAATAGAAGAGTGGATAAAAAATAATGGTATATATGTGTATATATATATACACACACACACATACATATATATATATAATGATATATTACTTGGTCATAAAAAACAATGAAATTTTACTATCTGCAACATCATGGATGAAGTTGCAGGGGTCCTCAAACTTTTTAAACAGGGGGCCAGTTCACTGTCCCTCAGACGGTTGGAGGGCCGGACTATAGTTTAAAAAAAAAACTAGTCGGCTGCTAAGCAACAGGCAGCGGCGGCAAAAACACCTGGCGGGCCGGATAAATGTTTTCGGCCGGCCGCATGTGGCCCGCGGGCCGTAGTTTGAGGACCCCTGAGTTAGAGGGTATTATGTTAAGTGAAATAAGTCAGTCAGTGAAAGACAAATACCATATGATTTCACTTATATGTGGAATCTAAAGAACAATATAAATGAACAAAGACAGGAGAAACGGACTCATAGATAAATATAAAATTGTTTCATTGGTTGAACTAGGCTATTCTTAAACTCTCTTATATTAATATCTGACTTAAATAACTCAAAACTTGCTTTAGCACAAACCTTGGCTATTTGGTATTTTGTTGTTCATATGAAATAAAAAGCAAATTATTACAGAAATTGTTTATAACTGTAGGCAAGCAGGTGAAGTTGTTTTTACAAACCTCCTAGATCTTTATTCCAGGGTAAAGTTTAATATAATATGTACAGGGCATTGCACAATTTCCTTTTCCAACTTTCTGTGATTGGATTAATACTTTAAGGTGCTTACTCAAGGGTTATACATTGATCAGAAGCTGTTGGCTGTTATGCTGAAATGTTGTTCTGCCTAAGGGTTATAATTCACCTGCCAAGTGGGCAACCATGCTTCACTCCTAGAGTGAGTCATGATTCTTCCTTTGATCTAATGAAATTCATTTTTAAAATTTACCCTTCCAAAGTCCTATTAAAAGAAAGTAAGTGTGTCTTTGGGATATCCTATATAATAAAAGCCTAATACGTTAAGTGTCTGGTCATCCATTCAACCAATCAAACCATAATATGCTAATGATATGCTAAGGCCACTCAACCGCTCGCTGTGATGTGCACTGACCACCAGGGGGCAGATGCTCCAACTGGTAAGTTAGCTTGCTGCTGGAGTCTGGCTGATAGGGACTGAGTGAGATGGGCCAGACACACCCTGGAGCCCTCCTACGGTCCCTCCCTGGCTGGCCAACGACCCGCGTCCCTCCCTGGCCCCAATGGTGCACCAGTGAGGTCCCTCAGCCTGGCCTGCACCCTCTTGCAATCCAGGACCTCTCGGGGGATGTCAGAGAGCAGGTTTCAGCCCGATCCTGGCTGAGGGAACTCCACTGATGCACGAATTCGTACACCGGGCCTCTAGTTCATTAATATTCTCTATGAAGAACTAAAACTGAAGTAAATGATGCTAGGCATAGCTAAGGACTCATTACACATGAACAATCACATATCATTTAAAGAGATTATAGTTTATCATAAAAAGCATTGGTCTTTAATTCTGGTTAAATATAAACCTATTTGGGTTGAAATCTTAATTGATGCTTTCACTCTGGTTCATTACCATTGTGATGGTTCAATGAGATGGTGGTCCACATAACAACCTGGCACTCAATGACCAGAAAATCATGTCTCAAATGAGGACAGGTGCCAAGTTTTCTTACAGGGAGGAAAGAAAGCAATCCATACACATATGGATCATTTATATGTGACAGTAATATGTCTCAGCGCAAGAACACTAAAATCAATTCCAGATAGATCTAAGACCAAATTATATGAAGTAAATTTTTAAAACTCTTAGGGAAAATATATGAGGACATTTTATGACATCATCATAGGAAATGGTTTATAAAACAAGATGTAAAAAAGGAGAAGCCATAATGAAAAAGTTGTATTACTTTTAATGAAACAATATAATTTTTAAAGTAAAAGACATTGTTTAAAAAAAGCATAAAAGATACAGCCTACAGAAAAAATATTTGCAATGCACATACCAAAAATGAATTAGAATATATAAAGGAAGTCTATAACAAAAAGGAAAATATCTTAATAGGAAAAAAAGTAAAATACATGTTTAAGCAATTCATAGTAGAGGAAATTTAAATTCTCAATGAACAGCTGCTCACTATACATATAACCGAAAAGACAAATTAAAACCATTCAATTGGTAAACAAAGAAATGTGCCAATATTCAATGTTGACAAGGATAGAGAGAATAGTAGCTCTCACAAATGTGCTTGGAAACTATAAATGCTACAAGCAATGTATGGGATTTAGACAGCATCTAAAAAACAGAAAGAAGTAAACTTCGCATAATCAATCAATTTCACTCCTAGACATGTCTCTAAAAAAGTATTGGACATGTGCACAGGGATATAAATACAAAAAAATCATTGCTACAGTTTTATAAGAAGAAACTAGAAATGCTTATTAATGAAACAGGGAAAAATAAATTGTATTAGATTTATACAATGGAATACTGTATAGCAATGAAAAGAAATGCAAGTAAATCTTCCTGCATCAACTTGAATAAATCACAAAAAACAATATTCCCAAGAATCCACATAGTATGTTACAATTTATATGAATAGTATATTTACTAACAATGCTATTTATCAAGGGTCCTCAAACTACGGCCCTCGGGCCACATGCAAATAAAAATATTGTATTTGTTCCCGTTTTGTTTTTTTTACTTCAAAATAAGATATGTGCAGTGTGCATAGGAATTTGTTCATAGTTGTTTTTTTAAAACTATAGTCCGGCCCTCCAATGGTCTGAGGGACAGTGAACTGGCCCCCTGTTTAAAAAGTTTGAGGATCCCTGCTATATATGATTGAGGGTGTACATATACATGGTAAAATCAACAGAAAAAGGATGGGAATCATAATGGCAAATTTATAATACTGGTTACCTCTTGGAGGGAGATGCAATCTGCAAGAATACACAGAGGGCTTCAATTTTGTTTACTATGTTCTTGCTTAATCTAGGTAGTACTTTACAAGTATATATTTTACTAGTTTCTTTGTCTTTCCCAAATAAATGTGTCATAATATTAAAAAATCAGAGTCATTAAAAGCTTCAAGTACAGCAGCACCTCAAATCTAAAGGCCATTTTTTATGTGATTAGAAACATCTGCTCTTGACATGTGTGGCTTTTTGATGCAGAACTCTCTTGCATCAGTAAAAATGAATCATATGATTTAACTTGCTATAGTCTGAGATCAAATCCTTCCTTGAGGCACAATAATCAAGGAAGACATGCTCATGGCTCTCCATAAAATCTAAGACACTGTGCTAATGGCAACTCCCCTAAAATGCCAAATTAAGCTCCATATTGACCTGGCTGAGTTGGGGAGCAACTGTTGTGATAAACTCCAAGAGGTTGGTTAAACCTGGAATGCTTGGTAGAATGTGGATGTCAGAGACCCATCCCCGCATATTCTAATGTATTAAATGGGGCAGGTGGTGTCAGGAAGTGGTATTTTAAGTGTTATTTTTGTTGATTCAAAGGTTTCCTTGGTTCAATGGCCAATGTTTGAGAAATATTGCTTAACAAGTAGAAAATTGTATTTGACAAATAAGTTACGTAAAATGATTTACTATAGAGTGAATCCTCAAGAAATGTTAGTTTACTCCTTGTAACCTCCAAATAAAGACCAAATTAAATGGTAGAAGTTATAATTGATTGGGAATTTCAGAGGTGTATAAAAACTACGAGGGTTGGAACAGTTAGAAAAATATCATGGTGGAGGAGGTACATGAACCACTCTAGACAAAGAAATAGGGTTTGGCCAGTTAAAGAGGAGAAACATCCAAATCAGAGAAGCCAGGTGCATAGAAATGTGATGATGAAGGTATACAATTTCTGTGTGAGAATAACATGATGGCTTCTTCCCAGACTCCTTTGCAATATTGGTGCAACCTCAAAAACAAATAAGTAAGGCTCTAAGTTTCACCCCCTCTTCTCTGACCCCCTAGATGATGTTGATGCAGTTGGGGTGGGGGTTACAGGTGAGATTCTTCTCACTAAGGCAGATACTCATTGACTAAGCCATCCTTGGAGAGTCACTGTTTACTGATGACTGGTCTTGGGAAATGCAAAGAATGATTTGGATGAGAAAAATATATTTAGGAGATTAAAATATAAACAAAAATTTAAAGATAATAAAATTCCTAATTAAATATGAAGGAGAAATAGGCCCATGGCATACTAGAAAAACCTATTCTGTCATGAGCAAAAATTTGTTTAACAATTATGGATCTGCCCCTCATTTGCTGAATAGCTATGTGTATTGAGCTTCACATGTTAAAGAAATCTAATAAAACTTTACTTTAAAATAGTGATATGAGGATTGAGTGAAATACCTATTGTGGGTAAGGTGCTTAACACTGAGTCTACAGTTTTCTCCTATATGGCCTTATGTATGTCAGTCCCTCTTCTAGGGGCTCTATTTCCTCAGAATTAGGAGAATTGGCTGATCTATTTAGCACTAATGTATCCTAGGTGCAAACATAAGTAAATGAACACAAATATTGCTCACTCACTTCAACAGAAAGTTTAGAGAGATAAATGATTATATGACCAGGTTGTAGTCTACTGTCTGCTATTATGATTTGCTTCTGAATTTAGAGAGAGAGAGAGAGAGAGAGAGAGAGAGAGAGAGATCAGCTGAGTTTTCTAAGCAATAAGGAAGTACTTATTCTCTAGTGAACTCAAGGAAACCTCACCTTAAGTTTCCTCCAGTTCACTAGATGCATTGCACTTGCTCATTCATCACACTGCCAAAGGCTTTCTTTGCTGCTCTTTTTTCTTTTAAAATTCATATATTTACAGTTTCTTGAGTTGCTTAGCCTCCTAATGAAAGTAACATATTAAATCTTGCTGAAATAAAAATATCTCCTGCCCTGGTCAGTGTGGCTCAGTTGGTTGGAGTTTTGTCCCCTAAATCAAAAGGTCACAGGTTCAATTACTGGTCAGAGCACATACCTAGGTTTTGGGTTCAATACCTCCTCGGGGACATAGGGAGGCAACCGGTCAATGTTTCTCCCTTACGTTAATATTTCTCTCTTTCTCTCTCTCCCCCCCCTTCCTCTCTCTCTAAAAAAAATCAATAAACATATCCTCAGTTCATGATTAAAAATAATAATAATTTTTAAAAATCAGCTCCTAATGTGTCAAGTAAATATGGATGTCAAAAGGTGAGATCTCACAGCTGAGCACAACACTAGTTTCCAAATGTTATAATCAAGTGCACAGCTTCCCTTTCATCTCTGACCAATGCTATTTTGTATTTGAATTTATTCTATTACAAGATAAAATAAGACAATCATATATACCAATATAATTCTCTTTGGAGATATATTAAAAGATTTTCATTTTTTTTATTGTGTGCAGTTTAGGCTAAGAGAAAGTCAGCATTAAACCTATGTGAATCCCTAGGCAGCAATTGAATCTATGCCCTCCTCCCACACTCAGCAGAGTGCTATATCACTAAAAAATCACTACCCCTTCCCAGGATACAGCCTAAAAGATGGCAACACTGGTTCAAGGGCAGGGGAAGGGAGGGAAGTAAAAGGAAGTAAGTGAGAAAATACAGCAAAGATGTGATTAACAGCTGTTTGCTGGAGCAAGCCCCTCCCTCCCCCTCTGCAGCTGTGTCATTGTGCTTCAGCTCTTCAGATCACCCAGAGCTAAACTGGGAGACTCAAGGAGTAGGGAGATGCATGAGAAACATTAAGGAGTCCAAAATCCATGGCAACGCTATGAGGTGAATGCCCTCACTCCTTGGCTTTACCTCCCCTCTTATTGGGGGAAGATAGATTTCTAAAATACAAAGTCCTCTTACCAACTGGATACTTATTTGTTCTGGGTTGCTGCTGTTGATTTTTCCCCTTTGGGGCGGGGAGGAGTTTCATGAACACCGTAAACCCTTTAACAATCCCCTTTAATAAAATCAACATGCTGCACACCTTCCAGAAAGCTTTCAAAAGAGCTACCTGTGCCTCCTCAAGATATAGGAGAGATGCGGGTCTTGGGGTGGCAAACTGAGTCTCTCTAAATAATGGGTCTAAGGATCATCTAAGTTTGGACCTAAAAGCCAAGCTGCCAGGCTCCTAGTTGGCCTCCTAATAAATTGGTGGATTCTCAAAATATTTTCTGTTTAGTATTACATCCTTGTTCCAATGATGAAGGAGAAAAATAGAAACTGGGGAAATGAGGCAATGATATGGTCTTCTCCTTGTGCTCAGAGAAGTATATTTCCTCTGAAAGATGCCCTTTAAGTAACCAGCATCTTCAAGTGCATCATGGCCCGTCCTCCACATGCTCAGTGCTGGTGGATGATCCACCTTCAAATTAAACAGCTGATAAAAAGCACTTTAAAGGAACCAGACAGATAACCCAGAGGAGTTTGCAAGGTCGGGGCACTCCCTGGTGAGAGCATGAATAGGTGGGAGGTGTTGAGGTCAGGATTCAATGACACTGAAACGAAGCCCCCTGCCCTGCAGCCCCCTTCCTTCATCTACAGAAGGAGTCCCCGGTGAGCTCTGGGTCTGGAAGCTGCCCCTTCGGTGCTGCAGAGGGGCCAGGAATCGCATTTCAAAGCAACCCACTTAAAAGAACCAAGAAAAGCCTGGCGATGACCAGAACTGGCCCACATCACTGGCTACCTCCTCCTCTTGCAGCCTTATCAGCATTTGCCCTCTTTCCTCTTCCTTAGGGGGTGCGGGTCTTCTGGAACGTTTGGAATACACCCTAGGGATTTTCGGGTGCGCTCGGACCGGAGGCTGGCTCAGACTGTCTCAGCATTCCCTCTGCCCACCCCACCTGTCTGCCTGCAGCCGAGTGGCTCCTGGAGAAGTGACCAGGGACCTCTGTGGTCAGGTGAGCGCGTCCACCGCGAGGCCCTTCGACATCTCGGGGCGCGTGGACGCCGGGCTCTGGCGGCCTCCGCAGCGCCGCAGCCCGGGGCGGAGAGGCAACTCCGGCTGCAGCGATGGGGCTGCAGTGATGGGATGGCCACGCGGAGCACCCGGCTCCGCCGGTCCGCAGGGCGCTCTGCCTTCCTCTCCCCATTGTGTCCGCAGCGCTGCGGGGCTGAGCCGCGAGCGCCGCCGCACCGGCACAAACCTCTGAGCTCCAGGCGAGATGAAGGAGAGAAGAGGGGGCAGAGAGAAGGAGCAAGAAGAAACCCCAAAAGGTCAAGGCGCTTCATCGGCAATGCAGAGGCGCCTGGACCTCCCCGCATTACGTTTTCCAGCTAAACGCCACCAACTGGAGCACTTCCTGACACGTCCACGCTTGTGGTTTTCGCGTGTGAAAAGATGAGACGCGCCTTGTTCACTCATCTGTCTTCTCTCTTTTTCTCCCTCTCTCCCTCGCTCTCTCTCAAAATCCAGCCTGTCTGCACATCAGCACTACACCTTCTCCACATCAGCACTACCTTTCCAAGCAAGAAGCTGCAAGATAGAAACGCGGGTCTTGAAAAACCTCACTGCCTGCCTATCACCAAGAGTTTACCAAATGCATCCAGTTAGGCTTCTTTTCAAAGCCCCATTGTCACCCTCCTTGGAGAATGCTATCGAAGTTTGGAGGCGAATGGCCTCGCAACTGCTGGTCTCCGCACCTCACTTCACATAATGAACCCCGGTGCGGTCAGAGACGCCAGATTAAGCGGCAAAGTTACCCAGAGCAAACCTGCAGGCCGCTGATGCTCCGAGCATCCTAAGCAGCAGGTCTATGCATCCCCAGAAAGCCCCGATGCGCCACGTAACCGCCTCCAAAAAGACGAACCCAGCCATAGGACACAGACACAAATTTCTAAACTTCTTTGTGAAATTGGCCCAGCCCACCCAGAACGGACACTCACCACAATTTACAAGGAAATAAACGTCGCAACCCTGCAGGGAAACTTGTTGAATTCTGCCCTAGCATAGGGCTGCGATTTCCTATTTAGCCTGAAGGTTTTTGATTCTATATGAAAATACCCGGTGCACCCGGAACAATTTCTGACAAACTGCAGTCCTTTCTGCACCCATTTCTGCACCCCAACCACCACCGCTATGCAGCTAAGCATGTCTCTTTTGACAATTCTAAAGCCGGCTCGCACTTCCGTTACTATCATCTGGGAGGCTTACCCTTCCTTAAGACTGTTTCCAGGAATCCAGCGGCTTGGTGTGCGGGCACAGCCTCCAACTTTGCTGTGCACTCCGGAGACCTTCCCGAGTTTAAACCAGGCAAAAGCGGCCTGACACTTAGAAATGTAAGAATGGGGAGAGGGAGAGAGTGAAATCGCGTTTCTTCTCAGTATCAGCACCCTGGGAAAATCCGATCGTTCTTCAGCAGAGAATTCTTTCAAACCCGTTATCTGTATTACTATTAATGCGCAGAGCAGAAGGCATTGCATGCAAATAGGTCCAAGTGCGCGCTACTATTGGTGGCAGCGGAGGCCCCTGGGTCCTACTGCTCAGCCCTAAGTACACAGCAACACTAGGCTCGCAGCTTTGGAGGCGCGGAGGGGAAAATGGATTTAATTGATTCGTTACCTCTGGTATTGTAATGCCTGCTGCGATGTTTAACCGAGAAAAAACCCCTCACATTTAAACTCCTGTCATATGATCTATCATTTCATATTTGCTTTTAATTGCCTGTGCGGAGTGGCTTTGCAAATACAAAGGCTTTCAAAAGAACGTGTGTTGTTGTTTTTTTTCCTGAGAAAAATTCACACATACTTTTGGCAGGAAAACCCTTTTTTAAGCATTATTCTGATATAAACCCACGAAATACTTAGATACTCCTGCACTTCACTAAAATAAAATAGCATCTAATTTTATTATTGAAAATGCAGTGCAATTCCAAATAAAATAAATAAGTCAATATGGTAGAAGCTAAAATGTGGGTGTACCAATTATAAAACATGGGGTATGTTTTTAAAATGCTACTGAAAAAAAAAATGCCACCAATGACAATGCCATGGGCATCATTTTTATTTTGCCAAATAAGAAACTAAAAAATATCTTATTTGTGAATATTGACAGGGAAAATATAAATCAACTTAAGGATGCTGGTAATGTCACAATATGTCAAGCATTTACTATTAATTGCCAGGTTTTCTTTTTACAGTTTCTCTCTTTGCAAGCCATTAGCAATGCAAATTGGCAGAAGGAGATTCAAAGTGAGGCAGGCCTGTGGTGACTGGCAATTTGAAGTATTGTAACCACATTGTGCAGAAATACTTGTACATCATCATTAAAGGTAATTCTCTTAAATATTAGAATATTAATAGGTTTATCTTAATATATATGATTTTAAAGCCCTTAAGCTTGCATTTTCCTGACCTTTAATTTTGTAGAAAGAAAGAGAAATCCTTATGTAAATGAAAATGACACAGACTCCACCAAGTTCCACCTTAGATATTTGCTGATATTACAACTTAGGAAATAACACAATTTTATATGTAAATAGTAATGTTAATTTAATTACAAAATTATAATGACTATAATTACAGCTCAATGATATTAGACAGTGATGTACTGAATAAGGTCAGTAGCAACCAACTCATAAATTCACCAGCCATGTGTAAACTAAATAAATGAAAAGGCAAAATGCAAAAATACAATAGAATTGAGATCTTATTCCAAATACATGTATAGCGTTTGAATTTATGTAGTGTGTGCTACAATCCTTCTTCATTTCCATAACTCCTTCCCTTACAGTCCCTTCCCTTCCCCCATCAGTAACCCTTGACAACAGAAGTGTTACTTCAAGACCAGGTTGCCTTTGCTGCCTTCCAGACCTAACTTACAGAGTATAACCTTTCCAGAAACAGAATTAACTCTTACATGACTGAGAGTTTCCTTCAGGGCTTAAAAAATCCCACATTCTTATGTATATTTCCAAAGTTTTCACCAAACATATATTTTTGAAACATCCATGACCACTAATTCGGAGTGAAAAGACATAATCAACTGGCAGTGCATAGAGTCAATTTGCTGCATTTCCTCATTGCTATTGTGTCTCTGGGACAGCTTTTTGGGGTGAATTTTATTTGAGGGTTATTATCACTTTAGCCCAAGTTAAAAAATTTTCAAGTTACAATGGAGTTATCATGAAAAAATATCAAATTATTACTATATTCAGTATAATTGTATAGGGACTCATCTATAAAAGAAAAAAGGCTATTATTTGGTATAGGAAGAAAAGCATAATGACTATGCAAAGCTAATAGGCATAATTGATATTTAATTCTTTTTAAAAACAAGTATATTACTGGTCTTTCAGCTTCCTGTTACAAGTGGACTTGAAAAAATAATTATTTGCAGTCTAAGTGCAAATTGAAATTTCTGTATTTAATGAATATGTTTTTGGAAATGAACAAAGATGTGTTTTATTCAGGCAGAGTTCATACAAAATTAATGCAATCTATCTATGACTATAATTTAATAGAGGAGTTGAATAGTGGACAAATATGATAGTGAACAAAAGAAAATAAATAAATCAAAGCCAGCCAATTAACACATTTAGCATACAAGTGTTTGATCAATTCACACTTTCTGCCTTATAGACTTAGTCAAACTTTCAGCAAGCTAATCAGAAACACATATTCAACTTTTTAGTTTTTCAAAAAAAATGTGCTCTACATCTCTTAAATAAGTTGCTTATGTTTATTATAATTATTTGCATGTATTAAAGATATATAATACATATTTTATATATTTCTAAATATTGAAAATATTTTACCCTACTTTTTAGATACTAAGGCAAAAATATTTTAAACAGCAATATTGAAGCTACAATCATTTTTAAAATTTCTAAATCTGTAGGAGAATCCTTGATCTATTTCTTACTATTTGAAATATTGTTGGACCCTCATTTTGTCAGTGCACTTTCAAGGACAATATATTCTCTGTCAGAAACTGATTTCCATTATGCCCTTGGATCGTGATGATAATGCCTTATTGTGGCTAATGTGAGCATCTATAAAAGTTGGAAATCAAACAAACCTGACATATCTGTGTATGCCATTACTATAATCAGCTTGCTTTCTAAATGTAAACAGGTAAACATGTAATACTATACTTTTAATGAAATTTAATGAACTCTAATGACATTCAGCTACTGTTCAAGCTATTTTAAAAATTCTGAGTATTTTCAATTATTTTGAAATATATAGAGATTTAAAAATTTCAAAGCCATAGACATTAATTTATCTGTCTATCTTAAATAATATATTAATTCAAGTTTGATTTTTGACAGATGAAAAGGTGAACTAAATTTGACAGTAACCAGAAGAGATGAGAGCTTCATGGTACAGTAATTTTGGTAAGATGATCACCAGGAATGGAATACTCAAAATATGTAGAATTGTAATAAAAATTAACAGGAAAAAGAGAAATAGAGGGGGACATTTTACTCAATAACAAATAAGATTGCACAGCAAACAAGATAAAAGTTGAGAATAAAAATGTAGAAGTGAAATAATTTGGCAAAAGATGAAAGAACAAACAAACCTAAATAGAATTGGTATAGGCATATGTTATAGTACCTTAAAATTAGAGAAAGTGCTAATAAACATTTTTAATTCAAATGCCTGGCTGGTGTGACTCAGTGGTTGAGTGTTGACCTATGAACTAAGAGGTTGCAGTTTGAATCCTGGTCAGGGCATATGCCCAGGTTACAGCCTGGGTTCCCAGTGTGGAGCATGCAGGAGACAGCTGATCAATGATTCTCAATGATTCTCTCTCATCATTGATGTTTCTGTCTCTCTCTCTCCCTTCTGCTGTGAAATATATATATATATATATATATATATATATATATATATATATATATATATATATATATATATTAGAGGCCCGGTGCACAAAAATTTGTGCACTCATGGGCAGAGGGGGTCCCTCAGCCCTGCCTGTGCCCTCTCGCAGTCTGGGACCCCTTGGGAGATAACGAGCTGCTGGCTTAGGCCTGCTCCCGGGTGGCAGAGGGCATGCCCAATCCCTAGGTGCAGCCCCGGGTCGGGCTCAGAGCATGGCCGATTGGGGAGTTGGGGCGCCGCCCCTTGTCATGCACAGAGCAGGGCGGATGGGGAGGTTGTGATGCCACCCCTAGTTACGCTCAGGGTAGGGCCGATTGGGGGGTTGGGGCACCGCCCTCTGTCACACTCAAGGCAGGGTCGATAGGGAAGTTGCGGCGCCACCCCCTGTCACTCACAGAGCAGGACCCATCAGGGGGTTGGGGCGCTCCCCCTTGTCATGCACAGAGCAGGGTCAATCAGGGGTTTTGGGAGCTCCCCCATGTCATGCAGAGAGCAGGGCCAATAGGGGAGCTGGGGCACCGCCCCCTGTCACATACAGAGCAGGGCCCGTGGGGGGGGGGTGGTAGTTGAGGCGCCACACCCTGTCACACTCAGGGCAGGACCGATGGGGAGGTATGGCTCTACCCCGTCTCACATACAGCAGGGCCCGTGGGGGGGTTGGGGCGCCGCCACTGTCACACACAGAGCCACAGGGCAATCAGGGCATTTGGGCGTTGCCCCTTGTCACGCTGATCCCAGTGCTGGGAGGCCTCACGGCTCTGCTGATCCCGCCCAACAGGGTCACAGATCCGGATCCTGGGACCTCGGACAGCCTTGCCTGCTGCCGCCTGCCTTCAGTATGCAAATTAGCCGCCATCTTGTTGCTTCAGGGTGGGGGTCCCCACTGGGGTGCCTGGCCAGTCTGGGTGAGGGGCTGAGGGCTGTTTTCAGGCTGGCGGGCGACTGAAGCTCCAAACCTCTCCTTTTTTTCTTTTTTTTTTATTCTGGCATTTGTTTACCTTCTATGGCTGTCACTGGAGCTGAGAGCCGGCTTTCTCTCTGAGGCTCGGCTGAAAGCAGGTTTCTGGCCTTTGTTTTCTGTATTGGAAACAATGTTGCGACTCCAGCTCTGAGATCCCGGTTGACTGACAGGAGCTTTCTGGAGTTTTGTTTATCTTCTATAAATGTTACAATGTTTCCAACTGAAGCTCAGAGGCAGGCGGGGAACGTTGGAGTCCACAGCAAGCAAGCCTCCTGTTCGCTTCCAGCTGCCTGGCTGCCGGCCGCCATCTTGGCTGACAGTTAATTTGCATAAGGATACGCTGATTAGCCAATGGGAAGGGTAGCGGTCGTACGCCAATTACCATGTTTCTCTTTTATTAGTGTAGATATATATAAAGTTCTTAAGAATATATTTGTGAATAAAAGCTCCAAATATTTTTGTGAAAAAAGACAAAAATTTAAATCCACCTAAGAATGCTGGTAAATGTCAGATAATTTTTGTTATAGTTAATAAAAAATGGATTTAGATACAGATATAAGAAATACTATATCACCACTACTTTCACTTATTGAGGACTAAATAATACAATTTTCTGTTTGATTGTTATATCAAGGTTGATGATCATTGTGGTTTGTCCTTCAAAAGACACAAATGGTTATATTATTTAGAAGAAACTCTCTACTAGCCAAAACCTAACATATTTAAAAGCTACTTTATTATGCTTTATAAGCAAGTCCTAAGGAGTCTTTAAAGCAGACAATAACTACTTTAAGCTACGTTTTTATTCACACACCATAGTTCTTAGGTAGTTAAATTCAATCAAACAGTAATGCTATTTGCTTTTGTCCTAGACCAACCTCTGCCTGTATAAAAGCTAATTTTAAGTTGAGTCCTTTGCTCATTTTGTGCATATTAAATCTACTTTTCAGATGGACACATAAAAAAGATGAACTACAGTAGAGATTAAGATTACTTTTATTTAAATAAAAAAGAACTGAAGGGCAAGATTGCAGAATATAAATTGTAATATGAAATATGGTAAATATAGTAGTTTCCTCATTTCTTCACTATTTTTAAAATAACTTACCTTGCATATCTCTCAGAGACACTTTTTTTAATACCCACTCAAGGATATGTTTTTATTGATTGAGAGAGAGAGAAACATCTATCGATTGTCTCCTGTACATTGCCTCCTGTATGCACCAAGACAGACTGGGGGATCAAACCCACAACCCAGGGAGGGAGGGATGCTCCCTGACAGGCAATCAGTAACCGGGACAATGCTCCAACCAATTGAGCCACACAGAAAGAGACATTTTTTAAGTGGCTTTGAAGTGCAGGTAATTAGTGTGCACTGCTTAGAACAGAGAATCAAATTTTAATGATTTTCAGTCTAAATATCTGTACAATACTTTGGCCCAAAAAGTCAGTTTTCTTATTATTAACTTATTTATTTTCTGCTCTTTAAATGTAGAAATGAAACATTATTATTATAGGAATAAAATGTGTGATAAGGTTTTATAAACTCTACATTTTAAAAATAATGTTAATCAATATTAGAAGAGCACCTAGATATTTTAATCATGTTCAACTATATAGTAGCAGAAAAATTATATATATATTTTGGTAAGTTGCAAATATGATCATCATATTTATATTTTTTAAACTTTAATATCTTTTTAAAACTTTATTAAGAGCTCCAAAAACAAGGATTTTCTGTAATAGGGAAATGAGGAATACAACAATAAATAAGAATAACAAATTTCTTTGGCAATTTCAAGGAGGGCTTCTTTAAAAATCTTATAAACAAGTAGGGGATGGATTTTAGGGCACAGAAAAAGGCATGTATTTATTGAGAAGGAGTCATATGTAGCAAAATTTATTTTCTATTTTTGATAACTTAGACAGCTTTCAGGTCATGAGAATGTCTTAGAAAAAGTTTATCTTGAACCCAGGTAATCATCTGACAAGGTTTCCTCATTTCATTGTATACAACATAGAGAAAAATCACCTGAATGAAAGTAGATCTAGGTGGGGTTATAGCTAAATAAACAAGTGGACTTCCTGTGTTGGTTTATCAATGTCAGCTTGAAGGCAATTTCAATGTCCTGCTATATGCCTTTGCATTTGACCCTGTGAAGTTTGACGTATTATCAGGGGAATGGGGCAGGGGGTGTTAACCAAAAACTTGTATGCATACATGCATAACCCATGGACACAGAAAATAGTGTAGTGAAGGCCTCAGGGGGAGGGGCAGGAGCAAAGTGGAGGAGTCAATGGGGGAACACAAGTGGGGGGACCGCATCTGTAATACTTTCAACACCAAAGATATTTTTTAAAAATATATTTTTATTGCCAGAACCGGTTTGGCTCAGTGGATGGAGCATCGGCCTGCGGACTCAAGGGTCCCGGGTTCGATTCCGGTCAAGGGCATGTGCCTTGGTTGCGGGCACATCCCCAGTGGGGGGCGTGCAAGAGGCAGCTGATCAATGTTTCTCTCTCATCGATGTTTCTGGCTCTCTGTCCCTCTCCCTTCCTCTCTGTAAAAAATCAATAAAATATATTAAAAAATATATATATATATATTTTTATTGATTTCAGAGAGGAGAGGAGAGAGGAAGAGAGATAGAAACATCAATGATGAGAGAGAATCATTGATCACTGCCTCCTGCACACCCCACATGGTGGATCAAGCTCTCAACCTGGGCATGTGGCCTGACCAGGAATTGAACTGTGACCTCCTGGTCCATAGGTCAATGCTCAACCACTGAGCCATGCCAGCCAGATCAAGATAAAATTTTAAATAAATCTGCATCAAATGCACAGCTGAGGTATAGTAGAGAGAGAGAGAGAGTTAACAGATTGCAAAACTAATTGAATATGAAAATGGACACTCAAAACTGAAGGGGAAAAAAGGTAAAGCATAAAAAGCCGAAATACAACATTGAGTAATAGAATCTTTGAAAATTATGTTCAGAGGTCAATGAGCAACCACCAATGGCATTAAACATACCCCAAGCTCAATACAAACTGATGGTGTGATGTGAGAGCCAATAAAGCTGCCTTAGGTAGCAATTACCTATTACTTAAGTCAGCTGCTGTGATCAAGGCAGGTGGTAGTCTCACTGTTCCTTGCAGTTCACAGCATACCAACTCCCAGACCTATATTAAAAAAAGAAAGAAAAAAGAAGGAAGGAGAGGAAAGGAGTGAGAGGGAGAGAGGGGGGAAGAAGGGAGGAAGGATGCAATATTCCTAAATTAATTCCTCTCTTAATTCAAACTCCTAATATCCTTTGTCATTGAAAAATAATTTGAGCTTTCCATGCACCTAAGAAAATGGAAGGTAACTTTGCTGTAATATATAGTGTATTAATATTTGGCAAATAATCAAGTGTCCCTCCCTTAGGTGCCTCTCTTTTCAAAAGGACCACACATCCCTATGTGACTAGCAATGATCAATGAAGTTTTGGCAAGATTTCCAGGAACCATCACATGGCTTACCATGTTTTTCCCCTTTAATAGATGATGGGTTGTGTTTCCAGAAGAGGTTACCTGGTCCACCTGTGTTCCAGTGAAGATGGCAAGAAATAAATCTAAAGCCCAGGTGATTCACAAAGGGCATAATGCATGAGCAAAAGTAAGCCTTCATTATAGTAAGACCTGTGACTGGGGGAGCACTAGCTATTGCAGCATAATCTAGGAAGTCCTAACTACTGCAGTGTGGGATTGAAGAAACTGGATTCTGTTCATTACTTTTGATATATAGCTAGTCAGCAACTACAAACTGGACTGTATGCTCGGTAGCCACTTCTGAAAGGAGTTGACATGCATCAACCCCATGCTACAGCTGCCTAACTCTAAAGACAATAGCTCCAAAACAAGAGTAGCCTTAATTCTCCTTTTAAGTCATTTCAAAATTTGAGGTATTTAAGGTTTATGTTCAGAGCCTTTATTTAAAGGATAATGCTTACAATACAAATATGGATTTAGGGGTCAGAATAATCATGCTACTTAATTTGATCTCATCTCAGGTTTGAATTTTCAAGACTTTTATTTTTCCTGTGCAGAATGTAGAAGGCAGAGGAGATAGAAATAAATGCAATTGGTTATAAAACTCTGAGAACCACAATGTTTTGCTTTAAGATATATGAAGAAATTCTCACAAATAATTTTGTAGGCTACTAAATATTTACTCTTAAAAATCAAACAAAAGCAATGGATTTATTTATCTTAAAAATAAAATTAACCTTACTTTAAATTAACAATTTATATGAAAATCAAGTTCAGCAAATTATATAGAATTATAGACTGATTAATGCCACATTTAAAAAATCACTAAATCCAAACTGTTCAAAACAGAATAAAATGATAGAGACAATATGAAGTATTAAACACAAATCATAAGGCACCTAGAAGGCATTGGAACCATGTAGCAGAAATAGATGCAGCTCATGAATTATAAATTTTGCCAAAATATGACCACTAATTACTTTGTTATATATAAAATTTAAAACACAATGTTTTAGTAGACAACCAAATATATAACTCATATCCAAATGTATATGTAAGTGTTATTATTGAACTATATGATAATTGACTACAAGTAACACAAAAGTTATAGAAATCATGTGATCTTGTGTCTTATAGAAATATAATCCTTAGAAGGGTGCTGTAAAAATTGATAATAGACTATTTCAATAAAGATGTTTAGTAATGTTTTATGAACTAATATAGAATATAAAGAGCGACTTTGCTGAATTTTGAAAATTTTAAATGACTTGCTTTTTTAGTGGGCATATGTGTTTTAGTAATAGAGAAAGGTATGTAAACAGAAAAAAGTCTATGATGTTGCTATCATCATCAGGAGCAGCAATGCAGAATCTCAGCAAATTCTGAGGGCTAATTTTGCAGAAAGTAAGTAATGCTAAATCTTTGTCAACAACTCAGCTATAATATTTTAAATCCCATTGGCTAAATTATATACATTATTCCTCATTCAAATTACATGGCATTCTGAAGAGAACCATTGACCCATAAAAATAAATTGCTACTTTAAAATCCAGTATGATTAATATGTTCCGGATTCTTTCTGTAGATTTTGTTAGAGGGAATTCTACTTTACAAAGAGCTACTAAAACACCACAGGAATAATCATAATCCCATATTCTTACATGATCCAGGAATGATATGGTTCATACCACATTCTACTCCAAGTTGCCATTCCAACATAGTCAACATTACTATAGATTGTATTCAAAATAGTTATTTACTCTGTTGCTAGTGTACAGAAAAATAAAAGAGCTTACAATATTCAATCTGGGTCCTATCTTTTGGTATTTATGTCAATGATTTTCAGCATCTCTGAACCTCTGGAAAATAAAGACTTTTTGAAAGCTGGGGCAGAAGCATATCCTAAAAGGAAATGGACATCATTTGTGTCTATTTTTTAGCCCTCCAGTCTCCTCCAAACTTGCCCCTTGTCCTGAACTATGCAGATGCCCTCCACTGGAACATTCCAATCATGTATACTATCTTTTCCTACATGGAAAAGCTTTCAAGATCTATGTATTCTCTCAGTCTACCTTAATCTACTGCACATCTCATTCTCATTATGAGTTGTGAAGTTTCCATTGAGAGCTAAAATATTTCATCTGATAAACATTTTGTGTATTGTGTCTGCTCTAAAAGATATGAATTTATCTGTAAATCTGTAGCAGATGCAACGGACCTCAAATTTTAAGCAATAATTTTTATAAGGTGTGAAATGCTAGATACTATGGTTAAGTATGTTTTGATTTTCTTGAAATTGATCTAGCTTGGAAATTCTAACTATATTTAGTAGATGGGAGGGAAGTCATTGATATAATAAAAATTTAGGTAGATAAAACTGCTCCATGGCTCAGTTCTTAAGCCTGGCGTATAAACTTTGGGGGCTTATATAAGTGTAGTTCCTGGCTAAAGTTGATGAAACAATATGCTTTTGAAAATTAACTATATATAAGGGCTCCTTCCCCCCAAAAAGTATATACTCACTTTGAATAATTATAAAGGCAGTGTTTATTAAAATACATTTCATTTTCAAAATTGAGCTACCTGCTGCTAAAGTGTGCATACATTTTGGAGGATATCCTGTATAATAGCTCAATGAATACTATAGGCCCCAAAAGGAGAAAAAACAATCTATCCTATTAAAAGGCTTATGGAAATAGCATAGATAAGTGTACATAAAACCCCACAAAACTACAGGGTAATTAATTATATAGTTATTAAAGTGCAACCTAGGCGTAAATGCTACTGAGGACAACAAAAAGAATCATCTCTGGGAGGTGAGATTAGTCTAGGCAGAAAGAAGACCAGTTATTTATTTTTTTTAATTGCCCACAATACAGAGAAGAAATCTAGATTTCTCACTATGAGGAAAATGCAAACAAATGAAACTTCAGGAAAGGACAATAAAAATGATTAAGGGTCTAAATGAAATGATTAATGGACAGAGATTAAAAGACAGTATCCATTTAATTTGGTGAAAAGACTAATGGGAAATTCAATCACTTGAAAGCATCGGTAGGGTAAAAAAGGGGAGAAAGAGCAAATTTTAGGTTAGACAAGAGAAAATAACTGGAAGTAATGGGATTAAATTGAGTACAGAAATTTTTTGAGGAACCATCATAGAAAAGGCAGCCTTGTTAGGTCTATTAGGCTGCGGAATTGTTTCCTAAGGGACATAGTAAAAAGCCCTTGCTTGAGCCATTTATGTAGACCCGACAAAGAAGTGGGTAATGGTATAGGAAACAATTCTGTACTCACAAAATTATGGACATTATGATCTAATAGCTCCTATCCTGCCAGCACAAAAAGTCTCTAATGCCTATAATTCTTTGGCTTCTAGCTTTTTTATTTTTCCCCTTTTTTTTAGGAAAAAGCTGATGGAGCTCTGAACAGGAACCCTGAAAATATACTTCCTCCATATTCTGCTTTAATAGCATTTGTAATTTCATCACTTTTTGTTTCCATATTATTTATCATAGTAGTTCTGTGAATTAAAATTCTTTTAGCAAAAGAGATATTTAGATTTACAATTTTCAAATAAGTTTAGTTTGCAATGCAAGAATTTTAGTGATATATTTTATTGATCTGCGAGCAACCTAAAACTCAGTAAAGATTACTTTTATCCCATTGATTTGATCATGTTTTCAAGGTATCTTACAATCATGATGATGTTGTCATTTATCTAGAATACAAAAAACAACTGAAAATGTTTAGCATATGAAATCTTGACACATTGTCCAAGAAAACTGATAGTCACAGACATAATTCTGAATACATATATTTTCAGAATCATTTCAGTAACAGCATTGTATATTTTGGTTTATTCTAATATAATCAATCTGATTTGAAAGAGGGGAAATCTGTGCATTTGATGAACATTAACCATAAGCTGTAAAAACTGATCATCTAGAATAACATAGTCCTGAAATGTGCCAGACAAATAACATTTTGTCTAACTAATTTGATAATGTTTTTGTCATGAGGGTTTTTATCCAGGAGCATGAAAACTGTACCTGACATTATATATGGAATAAATTAGTACTGATCTGCAAAAACAAAAAGAAAAAAGAAAAAAAAAAAGAAAAAGAGAACAGCTGATAATACTTTAGGGTGTTAAAGATATATCTACATTTTCTCTTATTTAATCTTCACCATCACCCTCTAAGAAAACTCCAGCTCAATAAAACTAAGTGATTTGCCCACCATCACCAACTAATATCAGAAAAGAATCCTGATACCACTTATCTGGGCTTTAACCACTGTTATCTTCACATGCATCATTTGATCTCTCTTGGTGAAATGGGCAAGAGACTTTCTTGAATAATCATTTCATTTTCAGTTTGTGTGATCATACTTCCTGGATATTAAACGACATGGACTAACTGAAGAAGAAACAGACTGAAAGTCAGAAGTCTGAAGTCCTACTCTTGGTTCTGCTGCTACCTGACAGATCTTAGGCTGAGTTTTGAGTCTCGGTTTCCTCAACTTCACATATTTGGTTATAGACTTTAAGAATATCATTCAGCTCAAATGCTGATCCAAAACTATGATGGCACAGTTTTCAAATCATACGAGACCTTTTTAAAAATTGTGTATCTAAATTTTATCTTTGTAAGTTTGTATTTAACATTTTCTTTAATTCTTAAAAACTATCCAATAAACTTGAAAATTTTATTTGTCTAACAAAATTTGTCACCAGACAGGTATTGTTTAATGGGTAAATAAATTGTAATTTAAATGAATATTAAAGAATTTCTGTAAAAATATCCCTAACACTTTAATTTTTAAAATCTATTTAAATTTCCAGTCTTTGGAGTGAATGAGATTCATATATATATATATATATGAATTAATTTTTTTTTCTTTTAGGTACTTAAAATGTGAAGAAATCAATGTCAACTTCCTATCGAGCTTAGGGATATATATTTTTCAAAAGCAGCAGAGCAATAGTGTTCATATTTTTGCTCTCCTCGGCACTACTTAGACCACTGTCAATTTCCAGACTCCACACTTTGAAAGGAATATAATAACCTGGGGTGTTTCCAAGGAACAATGACTCAGAGGGTAAAGAGAGCCAAAATAATGAAATGTGCTTACAATATTGAAGAAACTGGGGATATTTTCAGTGCAAAAGTAGAGTCAGATGATTTTTTGATAGTCAACAATGTACTTTTGTCTTTATTATGATCAGTAGCTTGGAAAAAACAATATACCAGTGCAAAGAGTTTCATAATAAGGCAAAGTCAAGTTTACAGGGTAAGGCAAAAGTAAGTTTACAGTCATGAGTAAGCAGAACACAGTTTATTTGTATAGTATTATTCATTAATTATTGCATCATTTTCCATATGAACAATGGTGAACCTACTTTTGCTGTACCCTGTAATGTCCCCCTAGAATGCAGGTACCCAACATTATCCACTACACACAAACCCAGTATAATAGTCATACATTATTGAAAATCACATTTTTTTAAACTATTTCATCTACCTGAGAAAAAATTGGTGCTTCCTGTAGATTCATAAATTCATAGAGCTGCCAGGTATATGCTAGTCTCTGCAGATATAACATGAAGCAAACCTACAAATTTCCTTCCACCATGGGCTTATACTCTAGGGGAATGAAACACATCTATAATAATAAAGGCATTATATGCTAATTAGACTGGACAACTAAATGACCTTCTGGAAGTCATTCTGAACATCCTTCTGGCCGAAGCTGTGGCAGCGGGGTCCAAGGCAGAGGTGGTTAGGGGCGATTAGGCAGGCAGGTGAGCAGTTAGGGATGATCAGGCAGGCAGGCCAGTGATTAGGAGCCAGAGGTCCTGGATTGTGAAAGGGTGCAGGCCGGGCTGAGAGGACCCTCTCTCCCACCCCTGTGCACGAATTTCATGCACTGAGCCTCTAGTAGAAAATAAAACAAATAGAATGCAAAGTAACTACAGCCCATTACAATTGATATGAAAAAATTACACAGATGAATGACCAAGAGGGAAAGGCCACAGTACATATCATGGGCAGAAAAAGACTCTTTGAGGAGGTGACATTTAAGTGAATATCTTACACACACAAAATTCAGCCATATGTAGACCTAGAAGAAACAGAACTCAGGATGAAAGAAAGGGAAGAGCAGATTGAGGGAGCATGTTGAAAAAATAGCAGTAAGCAGGGTAGAGGACTGGGTTCGATGGAAGGATCACACAGCAGTATGAAGAGAGCCATGGTGATAGATAAATTTTATCAGTGGCAGAAATAAACATGGAGGCAATGTCTGAGTGAATTATTCCTATCTATGCTACACACAGAAGAATATATTTAAGAATGTAATTAAATATTGGAAAATTATTTCAGAAATACAAATACTTTTGAGGGATCATTTCTCCCTACTTCCCATAATCATTGTCTACTCAAAAACTTGCACATAAATGTTTATATAGCTTTATTCAAAATTGCCAACACTTGGAAGCAACCAAGATATCTAACAGTAGGTGAATGGATAAACTGTGGTACATTCACACAAGAAAATATTATTCAGCATAAAGAAGAAATGACTTATCATGCCATTAAAAAAATGGAAGAAACATAAAAATACATACTACTAAGTGAAAGAAGCCAATCTGAAAATGTGGCATGCACAATGATTCCAACTATATGATATCCTGGAAAAGGCAAAATCATGGAGTCAGTAAAAAGATCAATGATTGCCTAGGTTTGAGAGAGGGAGGGATACGAGGGAAGAATATAGAGCATTTTAGGGCAATGAAAGTTTTCTGTATGATACCACAATGACTGATACATTCCATTACATATTTTTGAAAACTCATAGAATATAAAACACTACTAGTGAATTCTAATGTCTCTATGGTCTTTGGGTGATTTTGATGAGGCTCACTGACTGTAACAGATGTGCCACTCTGGTGAGGGATGTTGATAAGGCAAGGGGTATGTATATGTTGGGTCAGGGAGTATATGTAAAAATCTCTCAATTTTGCTATTAACCCAATCCTTCTCTTAAAATTTCTTAAAATTAAGTTATAATAATTTAATAATTCAATGCTTAAATAATAATATTTAAATATGTGAAAGGTTATGGCTTATGTGGGACTTGAATATTCATTCATTCATTCATTCATTCAATATTTGTTTAGCACGTCTTATGTGCCAGGAACTCTTCTAAGCATAGGGAACAAAATAAACTAAAATGAATTACTTCTAGCTTTCATTTTATGGAAGAGACACGGAGTAACAAGTTAAATATTGTATAGTGATGATAGTCATTTTTGTATTTGATTTCAGATTCACTTCTGCCCTTCTCTGACCTGCTCTGTATATCAGTAATTACATCCCCCAGGCTTCCTTAATCTCAGATTTCAGGTAGGCTTTTCCAATTAGAAACATTTATGGAATACTGGAGGGTGTGAGGGGAGGAAAAGCCAGGGTATTTCAAGCCTCCTTCTAATTTTGGAGGCTTCTCCACAGCAGCTGTGACTCCTGCTTCCTATGAATCTGCAGCTCTTGCTTGACAGTCCCTCAGAGAAATGCAAATTAAATGTAAATTAAAAATATAATGAGATACTATTTCACATCCAGATTGAGAAAAATTTAATAATCGGACAAATCAAATGCCTTTGATGAGAAGCAAGCAATGGGAAGACCTACACTCTTAGCTGGAGTTAAAACTGTTAAAACACATTTTGAAAAACAGATATGAATTTTACAGAGAAGTTGAAGATAAATAAATCCTACTACTCATCAGTTCTAATTATACACTCTAAAGATACATTTGCACATGTGAACCAAGAGAAATGTACATCAATGCCCATAACAGTGCTTATTTTTTGTAATAGAAAAAAAATTTTGCAGCACCCTGCAGAAATTAAGCATTTAGAGGAAAATATATAAATAATAAATAAATTTGGTGACATACATTTGCTGGAGTATTCTATGAAAGTATAAGTGAGTGAATTAGAAATTTTTGTGTTAACATGAATGCACTTTAAAAAATGTGCTTTGAATGAAGGAAAGTAATCATATCACCAAGCACAGACATACACATACATCTAATATAATAATAGAGGAATATGCAAATTAGCCAGGACGCCGTAATGTGACAACCAATCTACAAGTGGTGGAGAGCTACAGGAGGGTGGGACAGCAAGCTACGAGCAGGGGGAGCTATAGGAGGGCAAGGCAGTGAGCTATGAATGGGGAGAGCTACAGGAGGGTGGGGCAGTGGGCAGAGAGCTTTAGGAGGGCGGGGCAGTTACCTATGAGCTGCAGAGGGCTACCAATGGCAGTTGGCAGTGTGGCCAGTTGAGGCAAGTGGCAGCGAGCTGCTTGAGGATGGATTCATATGCAGGGCTACTAGTATAGTATAATTCCATTCAGAAAATATTCAAAATGAGCAAAATTAAACATTTTCACATACGCAGACATAAATGATAAACTACTTATTTTTTAAAAAGGCAATGATAAAAGAAAAACTCAGGATAGAATTTGGTGAGGAGGGGTTAAGGAAGAAGTTGAATTTGAGGATGGAATCTCAGTTATTTACAAGGTAATTGGTATGTTCTCTCTCTTAAGATGATGGATGATACAGAAATATGCACTTTTTATTATTTTTATCTCTTACTTATATCTTATCTAAACATTTTGTATTTTGTAATTTTTCATAATTAATTATAGTAGGGTAGATGCAAATGTACAGACCTATAAAATTATTACCATGATCATATTTTAATTGTTATTAAGGCAAAAATAAACAATACTGTCTTTTACCTAAGACACATTTCAAAAATATGAGACATATAAACAATGCACAAGTCAGATATAGTTTAGGTTCACAAACCAGAGAAGACACCCCTAACAGAAAAAATACTAAGTTACCATGGACATTTATATGCCTTTTCTGTCAATCTCCTGCAAAGTGGTTACCATTTAGTACTTATAATCTCTACTTTTCCATTTAATTTTAAGTAGACCTATGTATATATAGGAAGACTTTGAATAAGAATGGATATCACTATCACAAGTTATTTCCCTGTATGGATTCTTTTTTCCCCCCAAACAGTCAGAAATATTTTTCTAGGGGCTCAAATCCTCAGGGAATACATCAATAAGATGAATCCAGTTGTCATCACATGTGCCTGTTTTAACAGTGCAGTACATTTCTTGAAACCACACCTTAGGCTACATAATCACAAAGTAGAAAGTTCAATTCTATTAATTTGTCTGTTTCCAGACATTTGACATTGGTGACAAAATTATAAAAAGAAACATATGTCAACTTTGACTTACTTGACCTGTGATAAATATTGGTTTCTTTGCTATGGAAGTATGCATTCTGTCAGAGAGAATAACAACTCCTTGATGACAAAATATTTCCCAACACTAGAGAAGATGAATCTTCTCTATTATATGCCACTTCCCCTAACCAAAGTAGTTGTCATTAGAATCTAGAACTTTCCCATGTGTGCAGAAAAGATTCAGGGTGGCAAAGATTTTGATATTTCCATAGTAGATTTAATATAATTTAGAATATCACAATACAGTTAAAATAGCATTAGTAACACCAAATAGACTCACAGTACTTATGTTTCAGGTAGTATTCTGAGTACTTTAAACATAATATATTATTCAACTCTTAAGACTACATGAGATAAGTGATATTATTAACTTCTTTTTATAAATGAGGAAACTGAATCACAGAATAATTAAAAAGACCTGCCATTCTTCACAAGCTCATAAGAGGAATTTGAACCCAGAAATATGCCTTAAGAAGTTCTCACCTTTCCCAGCTGGTGTGGCTCAGTGGTTGAGCATCGACCTATGAAACAGGAGGTCAAGGTTTGATTCCTGGCCAGGGCACATGCCCAGGTTGTGGGCTCAGTCCCCAGTAAGTGGCATGCATGAGGCAGTCAATTGGTGATTCTATCATCGGTGTTTCTATCTCTTTTTCCTTTTCCTTTCCCTCTCTGAAATTAATAAAAACATTTAAAAAAATAAAAATAAAATTTTCTCACCCTTAGTCACTAGTTTCTGCAGCCTCCAAAGCATATAGAAGATGGGCTACAGTTGGAGCATATGCACATCAGGCAGGAGAAAAGGTCTATCTTGGTAGAACCATTAAAGTTACTCTCTGGGAAATTTAATTATAGATGGGGAGGTAATAGGTTGGTTTAGGTAACTTGTGTCGGAGTTACACTCAAAAGGTTGTGGGTGGAAGACAGTTGGAGCAAAAGGATATCAGAGACATAGTGAGGTTAGGCAAATATTATGCAGTAACTTGGAAAATCCCCTGACAACACTCAACCTGTGTGGCATTTGATGTGCTGAAGCCTTTTAGTTATACAATCTCTGGATATAGAAATAGAATTACTTCTTTGTGTCCTCAATGTCTGCCTTTAAAACTTTCATTTTGAAACACTCTCAAACCCAAGAGAAAGTTGTAAGTGCACGACAAAGACTTTTCCCCATCTCCAAAATAAACTATATGATGGTGCCTGAGTTTGACTCATCCCTTTACTGATGATGTTCACTTTTATCACTTAATCAAGGTGGTGCCTGCCAGCTTTCTCAACTGTAAAGTTATTGTTTTCCCCTTTGCAATCAATATGATTTTGTTGTAAGTTAATTTTAAATTATGTAAGTAATTGCAGATATAGATGTAAATGTGTACAAATATGTCTCCACCATTCTGTGAGTACTTCCTTGCTCCTGGGACAATAGGATGTGTTAGTTTGACTTTATATGTTCCCTGCCTTACCCTTAAAATATTAGTCTTTCTTCAGACTCATGGCTCCCATTATTACATAATACATGCATAAAGGTATGCATATGTCTGTGTTTCTGTGTTTATAAATATATAAATAAATAGAAGTCAATCTCCTTATATGTAACAAAGCTCCCTTCAGATCTGCTCCCCAGTCCCCCATCCATGCAGACTCTGTCCTTCTTCTGCTGGTTCTCTGACACCCCGCAGTGGACCACAGGGCTATGCAGGAGTTCTCAGTCTGCTGGGACTCCAAGACTCTGTGTCTGGATGCCCTAGACACAATTGTTTGTAAAGATCAAATAATCATTTTAATTATTTAAAAAGTCTTCACACTATATTTAATTTTTTAAATATATATTTCCCACCTGACTTGATTGCCAAAAGGGCTCTATAAAATTCCATAGGGACATTTTAGAGTATTTTCTAGGTTTCATTATCCTCCTGAGTATAATATAGTTTCCATATTCTAAGAAGAGCTAATCTTTCTGTTTGTGGTCCTTTCTAGGATTTTGATCCTTTTTCCTTTTATAATTCTACTCTGCCAAGCTGAAAGGATCTGTGTCTTTCTATTGGTCGCTGATGGCTGACTTCATTTGGAAGTACTGAGAAAGGAGCTGCAAGCATCCAATTACCAGAAATGAATGTTCTTATAAATATTTTCATAGTTTTTTTTATACTACAGAGTATTCCTTATTTTGTTCATTACATGAATTAGTAAAAGCTAAGAATAATTCCATAGTCAAATTGGCAAGAAAGGAAATGAAAGCATGGAAGTCTGGGTGCACCATCCAGGATTAAGGTATTTAATGTTTAAGAATGGAAGGGCCTGGCTGATGTGGCTCAGAGGTTGAGTGTCTACCCGGGTTACGGGCTCAATCCCCAGTATGGGGTGTGCAGGAGGCAGCCAATTCATGATGCTCCTGTCTCATCAATGTTTCGATTTCTCTATTCTTCTGTTTCTAAAACTAAATTTAAAAAATATCTAAAAAGGAATGGAAGAGAATAAATAAAATGGAGGTAAGAAATTTGGCCATTTTAATATTCTAGGCTCATGGATTTTTTTAGAAGCCAGTGTGTCTATTTTGTAAAATTATACTTGGTTCATTTCAATGTTGAATCAGCAGGGAAATCAGAAGTCTATACAAAAAGAAATTATGAGAGAAGGGAGTAGAAAGCATCATCAAGACTATAAATTAAGACAGATTATTCATTGAGTGGCTGCGTGGGAGATCAGCCCATGGAAATGCAAAATCTCCTTAAGAGAAAAGACAGAAATCATACTTTACCTTGACATCTCCAAGATCCAGTTTAACCGACACATAATAGTCATTTAACTGATATGTGTTGAACGAATGACTGTAACAAGCACAGTGTCACTGATGGGAATCTCTGGCATGTTGTGAAAAGGGCAAGATTCATCCCCATATATATCACAGTGAATATGTGGATGATGTGTTTCAGTCATGAAATTCAGTGACATGGCCCACAATGACCATGAGCTTTGCTCTAGCAATACTGGATAATGGTTAATAAGGTCTCTGCATTGTGATGTACACTTAACCTTCCAAGTGTATATATGTGGTGTGTGTGTGTGTAAAACCATTAACTACCTAGCACACATGCTCCTAGTGTCATGGTCAGCAATGGCCAGGATATTCCAATGGGCATACCCTATCTAGTAAAGAGGGAATATGCTAATTGACCCTCACACCATTGCAAAGATGGCAGTGCCCACAGACACAAGATGGCAGTGCCCAGTTCCCTCAGCCCCACTGGAGTACCCCAGTTCCCTCAGCCCCCCAGCCTCCCAGGGCTGGCGCGAGGTGCAGGCAAGCCTCAGATGGCAGCTGCCCAGGCTCCCAGGGTTGCCCGAGGCTCAGGTAACCAGGGCTGGCTGAGGCTTGTGCTGCCAGCAGTGGCAGCAGCAGAGGTGTCATGGGGCGTCTCCTTCCCCTGATGGCCGGGTCTCCTCCTGCCCCTGAGGGCTCCCAGACTGTGAGAGGGGGCAAACCAGGCTGAGGGACCCCCCTCCAGTGCATGAATTTTCATGCACCAGGCTTCTAGTCTTATATAAACCACAGTGATTGAAAGACACTATGTCATAGCATTGCTTCAGATAAATATTCAACTTACATATAAGCAAACTCACATAACCCTTAGATAAATGTTATCTTTGTAGATCTGATTATAGTATAAAAGTAGTCATTTTTAGTATGATAATACTGAAAGAAATGACCAAAGTTCAAATGGTATAAAGTTAAAAATAAATCACTATTAACTTACTACTTGTCCTTCTCTCCTGCCCTAATACCTATATCTTCTAGTCTCAGTTTTTAGAGGTAGCATAAGACGTGTTTCAACTTGCTTCTATATGGTAGAATAGGACATCTAATGATGATAATATAAATTTTCAAGTGACTTTTCTTTCCAAATGATTCTGGTTATTAGAAGGCACTGAATAAAAAAATATATTACAAGACTAAACCCCACTAATGCTAAGAATCATATTTTAGATAATCCCATTCTGATATGGTAGTTCAAAGTTAATGATACAAAGAGAGTTAAACAGAGCTTCATACTGATGAACCTTGTTTTAGTAGATGATAAATATGTTTAGTCATTTAGTTGATAAGTAGGCAAAATAGCAGTAATAGAATTATACAAATATTTTGGATTTTTCATTGAATTTCCTTCTAATGAATTATGTAGAATCTTTAACACATGTTTCATTTTTCACCTGAATTTAGTTTGAATAATTGCATTAGGTGATCATCTTTAGGTAAGCATTCTATTCACTCATGCATTTTTCCATTTATTCAATAATTAGTTATTTAGACAATTTTGCATTTTTCTACTTAGTTTCTTTTCATTTTGTACTATAGACTGTTCAGAAACATTTGGAAAAGTTAGGATATGTTGTAGACCATGAGTTTTACTTCAAACATTTTCTTATTTAAGAATGAATAATTCTGAAAAAGAAATAGTGGCTTTAATACCATCGATCTCCTAAGCTGTCTTTGGGTCTGGGCCCATTGCTCTTCTGGGAGGGAATTTTGGCCCATGGCTCTGCTGATTTACCAGAAACTGTGATTATAGATGTGAGGTTGTCATTCTGTCCTAGGAACTGACTTTAGAGCCAAGAAGATTAAATGGTGACAGAATGAAAAATAAAATTCAAGAACCTTAAAAGGACCCTGTGCAGTTACCTGGGATTTAAAAAAAAAAAAAATGGTACTAAGCTTCCTTTTTACATTCAACATACCTTTAGACCTGCCTTCTTATGCATAAAATGATTTTTTAAACAAATGAAAGGACAGAAAAAGATAAATGGCAAGAACAATTTTCTATGCAACAGTACATATAAAAAAAAGACTTTTAAAAGGTTTCAGAAAAACTTTTCACCTAAATAATATCATCTTAATATTATAACTAGCAAAAGCTTTGCATCTCTGTGAAAAAATAAAAACCCTCCAGTGAATTTTTCTAGGAGAACACAGGAGACAGAATGAGAGTATTATATCCCAATTAGAATTCTGAGATTTCTAAGCCACAGGCAAGAATTTTTAGTCTACCACTAATTCATTAAATCTCTATGTTCATACTGTGGTTTATCCCTGTGGGTATTAAAGTCTGTGCCACAATTTATTCTGTGGATGACTTTAAGATTACATTTAATTCAAATGAGATGCAATTAATAGTCACAACTGTAATTTTGTTATTTGTGTCCTAGATATCTATAAATGCAGTGTTAGATGAAAATAAGTACAACAAACATGATGTTTGAGAAAAGTTCTTCTTTAGCTGTCAAGACCTCTGGCCTCAGACTTCTGATATTTCTTTCTACACAACTCATGACAAGCTTCTATCTTCATTACTTTCTTCACTATGACCTCTATGATTGAAAGTTGCAAACTATTCGTTTACTTTCAATTTTGTCTTTACTCTCAATGTTCTATTTCTTGTTGGTAGGACAAACTAAATTTTCTTTTAAGTTTACATATACACTCTTAAATAACTTTAACGAGGTATGTGTCATATAATGAAATTTGGGTCAATAACAAACTGCATGTTGATCCCATAAGATTAGAATGGAGCTGAAAAATTTAGTAAATCCAGAATGTGGGAAATTTTCTAAAACAAATGAGAGTAGGCCAAATTAATAATGATAACAATGATAATAATAATAATAAATAATAATAATAATAAAACAGATAAAAAAGAAACAAAAAAAATAAAAAATCACCCCTGTTTGTTTCACAGGCCTTTGAAATATAGCATTATAGTGCCTCATCTCTACCTCCAAACAATTCTACCTCTTTTTGGGGGGTTCGCTGTAGTGTTTTGTGTTGCATTGAAAGTTGAATTGAAAACAAGAATTTTTTAAAAATTTCCTTTCAATTACAGTTGGCATTTAATATTATATTAGTTTCAGGTATATATAATGGTAATCAGACATTTATATAATTTACAAAGTGATCACTCATCAGTATCCACCTGGCACTATAGGTAGTTATTACATTATTATTGACTATATTCCGTGTACTGTACTTTGCAACCTTGTGACTGTTTGGTAACTACTGATTTGCATTCCTTAATCCCTTGACCTTTTTCACTCAGCCTCCCAAATGCCTCCATCTGGCAATGGGCCTAAAAGGTATTGTGCTAAGTGAAATACTTTAGACAGAGAAAGACAAATACCATATGATTTCACTTATATGTGGAACTTAAAGAACAAAATAAGTGAACACACAAAAAATTATTTATTTATTTATTTATTTATTTATTTATTTACTTATTCCTACCATCTACATTCAACCCTCAACCTGTTTCTTTGGATGCTAATCAATACCTATTATTATTAAGATTTGTTCCATCATTCCCATTCCATTGCTATCAAATTAGTGAAGGACTAATTACTTCTTACCTGTGCTAAAATAACCTTTTTACCAGTATCCTTTTATCCTCTCCTGATTCATATTATATATGGCAGATAAATTTCAGTCATGTTAATTAACTATACAAATCTTTTATGAATTCCTGATATGCATGAATCAAATACAGGATCCTTATTTAAATAACCAATACCTTAAATATTTAAGATAAGCTTACTTTTCCAGCATCCTTGACCACTTCTCTTTATGTCTCATGCTTAAGGAAAATGGTCAACACTTTCATAAGCATTTTTTTCACTTTGATGCTACTATTTCTCATGAAATTTTTTCTAGTCCTTCTATTTTTTGTTCTCTGAAATTTAACCCAATTCTCAAAGTATATAATAAGTAACCTGTCTCCAATATTTTTCTCTAATCTACCAATATATGCCATCTATTATAATTATGTAAATATCTATTTAAGCCCAGGCTAGTTTGGCTCAGTGAATAGAACATTGGCCCTCATACTGAGGGTTTGATTCCAGTCAAGGGCATGTACCTTGGTTTCAGGCTCAATCCCCAGCCCTGGTTGAGACATGTGCAGGAGTCACTGAGTTGATGTGTCTCTCTCAAATCAATGTTGCTCTCTCTCTGTCTCTCCCCCTCCCTTCCACTCTCTCTAAAAATAAATGGGAAAAATATCCTCAGGTTAAGATTAACAACAACAAAAAACAAACAATAAAAAAATGCATTATTTTCTTCCTAGTATAGTGCTATATTGTCTGTTTGTTTGTTTAGTGAAAGAAGAGCAATGAAGATTTGTAGATTTTGCCCAGAGATGAATTATATGAGCAATGTCATACATATTAGTATCTGTCTAACAATTGTGGTTTAAGCATTAAAAAAGTAAAAACAAAAAAACAAAAACATATTTATAATCTGAAAATTAAACTTCCAAATAATGAAAGAAGATGCCCACCCCATGTGGCTCAGTGTTTGAGCATCAATCTATGAACCAGAACGTCCCGGTTCCATTCCCTGTCAGGGCACATGCCTGGGTTGCTGGCCAGATCCTCAGTGGGTGGCATGCATTACACAGCCAATCAATGATTCTCTCTCACCTTTGATGTTTCTATCTCTCTCTCACTCCCCTTACCTCTCTGAAATCAATAAAGATATATTAAGTAATAAAAGGACAATTCTAAAGCATGTCTATAATCACAAGTAACTCTTTTATTATGAAAATCCAGAGTGACATAAAAGGAATGGCAGAGTAAGGGCACATCTTTTCTTCTCCCCCTGACATTTCAACAAGTTAACCATCTATAATTCAACAAAGAATCCCCTGTTCAATATGAGTGCACACCTGAGAGACTCTTACACTGAAACACCTAAAGGTGGGCATCCAGGAATAAATGGGGGAACGAGAAGGGAGGAAATTGCAGGTAGCCCACAAATGCATTCCTGCAGCCATGAGCTCATGGCTTGGCCACTGAAAGAGGAGAGAAAGCCAGTGGTAGCAGGTACTTCATTTGGTAGAAGGAACAGAGACCTGTGGTGGGCAGCACAGCATGGGGATCAGCAAGCAGCCAGAGAGTGAACAACATCTGAGTCAGCAGACACCCAACAGAGCATGGAGTTCTGCCTTGCAGCTCCCCACTATTGGGCTGGGTGGTGGTGTTTCAGACAAAGAACCAGAACCACAGAACTCTGCTGCTGCATGGACTCCCCAAAACACTCCCCATTGCCCTTGGAGTTGGCTCCAGGAGCATATTATCCATAACCAAGAGTTGGTACAGTAGAATTGCTATTTTCCTCTATGACTGATCGGGAGGAGGGGTGCTTCGGCAGGAGCCAGCAGAGGTCAGGTGTCGCCATAATGGTGAGGGCAAAATAAACCCCACCCCCAAGCAACACAGATGTACTGTCTTACAGAAGCCTCAGAGGTTCAAATCAGTGTGGCTACAGAGGTAAAAATCTTGCAATTCAGCTACATTTAGAGTAAAAAGACCTCTTCAGAGATAAATGAGAAAACAAAGGAGGGCAGCAAACACCAGGAAGAACCACAGTAATGACAACGACCAGAAAGAAAATGAAAAAATCCCCAGAAAGCAAGCTGGGACACATGGAAATATGTGACCTCAGTGACAGAGATTTCAAGATTGCAGTTCTGAAAATACTCAATGAGATGCAAGAAAATACTGACAGGAAATTCAATGCACTCAGAAAAGAAATCAATGAACAAAATGAAAATTTCTCCAAGGAAATGAACTTTAAAAAAGAATAAATCAGAAATCCTGGAAATGAACCATGCAATTAAGGAGATTGAGATTAACTGCTGAGCATAGAAAACAGAACCAACCAGTTAGAGGAAAGAGCTCATGATATCGAAGATAAGAGTCAAGAAATGATGCAGAGGGAAGAAAAGAGAGACCTGAGCATTAAAAAAAGAAAGAAAAAAAAATAGCTCTATGAGAACTGTCTGACTCCATCAGAAGAAGCAATATTAGAATTATAGGCATTTCAGAGAAGACGGAGCATGGAACAGAGAATCTATTCAAACATAGTGATGAGAATTTCCCAAACCTATGGAAAGAACTAGATCCTGGAATCCAAGAAGCAAACAGAACTCCTAGTTACCTCAATCCAAAGAAGCTATCTCCAAAGCACTTGGTATTAAAGCGGTGAAAAAGTAATGGCAATGAAAAATTCTCAATGCATCCAGGGAAAGGAAGGAAGTGACTTACAAAGGAAAACCCATCAGAATTTCATCTGACTACTCAGCAGAAACTCTACAAGCCAGAGAGAGTGGAAACAAATATTCAAATGTCTGAAAGAGAGAAATTATCATCCATGAATAATATATTCAGCAAAATTATCCTTTAGATATGAAGAAATAAAGATGTTCACAGACATACAGAAGTTTTTATCACCAGAAAACTTCCATTGCAGGAAATACTCAAGGAAGTCATTCCACCTGAAACAAAGAATTTAAGTTCACAATACTATGAGTAAGATCACCAAAAAACTTACAGCATAAACAGGGATAATTTGTAACAACAAAAACATAAAATGGGAAGGAGTAAAGGTCTGAACTGGCAAAGGAGGATGAAGATCAGATGCACTCAAAAGAAAAAAACAGCTATGGTATATATGCAAGTTTATTTTTTATAAACTTAATGGTAACCACACAGAAAAATCCCCAAACCAGGACACATAGCTTAAAAAAAGAGGAGACAGAGGAAAGAACTATGGAATACCACCAAACAAAAAGAATACACAGAAACACAAAGGAAAGAACCAATGGAGGCACAGAGCTATCAGAAAAGAAAAGATTTAATGGCTGTAGGAAATCCTCATACATCAATGATTACCCTAAATGTAAATGGTCTGCATTCACCGACAGAGGCACAGAGTAGTAGAGTAGATAAAACAAACAAACAAACAAACAAAAAAAAACAGAACCCAACCATATGCTGCCTATAAGAGACACATCTAATCTGCAAAGACAAGGGTAGATTCAAAGTAAGAAAGTAGAAAATGATTCTTCAAGAAATAAGATCCATAGAAAATCAGGTATAGTCATACTTATATCTGACCAAATATATTTAAAGATAACAAGAGACAAAGATGGACACTATATAATAACAATAATAATAATAGGAACACTATATCAAGAAAACATAACATTTCTTTATATATATGCACCCAACCAGGAATCACCGAAATATATAAAACAACTACTCACAGAACTAAAGAGAGAAATATATCAAAACAGAATCATAGTTGGGGACCTTAATACTCCATTGATAGCTCTAGACAGATAAACAAAACAAAAAATCAATAAAGAAATATTGGCCTTCAGTCAATGAAGGAAAAATACCACATGATCTCACTCATTAATGGATAATAAAGACCACTATAAACTTATGAACAATAATAGATACAGAGGCAGAGCTGCCTCAAACTGATTGTCAAACTGCAGCGGGAAGGCCAGGGAGGGTTGGGGGGCAGGAGGGAGGGGGGTAAGAGATCAACCGAAGGACTTGTATGCATGCATATAAGCATAACCAATGGACATAAGACACTGGGGGGTAGGGGAGGCCAGGGTATTGTCAAGGACGGGGAAAAAAAAGGACACATATGTAATACCCTTTGTAATACTTTAAGCAATAAAACAATTAAAAAAAAAATATTGGCCTTAAATGAAATACTAGACCAAATGGACATAATTGACATGTGCAAAACCTTTCAACCCAGAACATCAGATTATACATTATTCTCCAGTGCACATGGAACATTCTCAAGGATAGACCATAGGATGGGTCACAAAACTAGCATTAACAAATTCAAGAAGATAGAAATTATACCAAGCATGTTCTCTGACCATGATGCCTTGAAAATAGAAATCAACTGAAAAAAGTAAGTAAAGAAACCCACAAATATATGGAGATTAAACAACATACTACTAAAAAATGACTGGGTCAAAGGAGAAATAAAAGATGAGATCAAAAGATATGTAGAGACAAATGAGAATGACAATACAACATATCCCCATTCCAGGTGCACAACATATCAAAACCTTTTGGATGCAATGAAAGCAGTAAAAGAGGGAAGCTTATATCATTACAGGCCTATCTCAAGAAACAATAGAAATGCCAAGTAAACAACCTAACATCACATCTTAAAGTACTAGAAAAAGAAGAATAAAAACAACCCAAAGTCAGTAGAAAAAAAAGGAAATAATAAAAATTAGAGCAGAATTAAATGAAATTGAGAAAAAAAGACTACATAAAAATTTAATAAAACAGAGAGCTGGTTCTTTGAAAATATTAATAAATTTGATAATCCCCTGGCTAGACTCACTAAGGAAAAATGGAAAAGACCCATATAAACAAAATCAGAAATGAAGAAGTTACCATAGACATCACAGATATACAAAAAATCATACTAGAATATTATGAAAGACTATATGCCATAAGTTCAATAACCTAAAAGAAATGAATAAGTTCCTAGAAATATATAACCTTCCTAGACTAAGTCATAAAGAATTGGAAAATCTAAATAGACTGATCAGCAGTGAGGAAATCTAAACAACCATCAAAAACCTCTCAAAAAATAAAAGTCCAGGACTAAATGGCTTAACCAGTGAATTCTACCAAACATTGGCCTGAATGTCCATCAGCAGATGAATGGATTAGAAAAACTGTGGTACATCTACACAATGGAATACTACACTACTGTAAAAATAAAGAATTCTTACCATTTGCAACAGCATGGATGGAACTGGAGAGCTAACCATCTATAATTCAACAAAGAATCCCCTGTTCAATATGAGTGAATAGAACATTGGCCCTCATACTGCATTCCTGCAGCCATGAGCACATGATCTCACTCATTTATGGACTATAAAGAACATTATAAACTGTTGAACAAAAATAGATAGTGGCAAAGAAGCATGGAACAGACTGTCAAACTACAGGGGGGAGGTACAAGAGGGTTGGGGGGGTGGGTAAGAGATCAACCGAATGACTTGTATGCATGCATATTAGCACAACCAGTAGACATAAGACACTGGGGTGGGGGAGTGAGGGCAAGTATTGGGGGGAGGGGTAGCCCAGGGGGGAGGTCAATGGGGATAAAAAAGGATACATGTGTACTACTATTTCTAATACCTTAAACAATAAATTAGAAAAATAATAATAAAATAAAACATATCCTTCTCAAATATTCCATAAAATGAAGAGGCAATACTTCTTAACACATCCTATGAGCCTAATATAACCCTAATACCAAAACCTGGCAAGGATAACACACAAAAAAGTAAAACTACCGACCAATATTCTGATGAATACAGATATAAAAATCCTAAACAAAATACTTGAATATTGAATGCAATAGTACATCCAAAAAAGTAATACATCACGATCAAATGGGGATTATCCCAGGGGCACAAGGATGATTCAACATATGCAAATCAATCAACCTAATATACCATATTAACAAAAGAAAAGATAAAAATCATATGACCTTATCAACAGATGCAGAAAAAGCATTTGATGAGATTCTACATCCATTATGATTAAAACACTCAATAAAAAAGGAATAGAAGGAAATTACATTGTAATAAAGGCCATCCATGATACTTATATCATATTTAATGGCGACAAATTGAAAGCTTTTTCTCTAAGATCAGGAACAAGACAAGGATGTCCACTCTTACCACTCTTCTTCAACATAGTGCTAACCAGAACAATAAGGCAAAAGAAAGAAATAAAAGGCATCCAAATAAGAAAGGAAGAAGTCAAACTGTCACTTTTGGGGGATGACATGATTTTGTATATAGAAAATCCTAAAGGCCACCAAAAAAAACAAAACAAACAAACAAAAAATACCTACTGGAAACAATAAACAAATGCAGTCAAGTTTCAGGATATAAAATCAATGTGCAAAAATCTATTGTCTTTCTGTGTACTAACAACAAAACTTTGGAAAAAGAAATGAAAAAACAACAACAAACAATTCTTTTTGCAATTGCAACCAAAAAAATAAAGTGCAGACAGACAGGGACAGGAGTCTCCCGAGCTTCTGCTCACAAAAGAATAAAATGCCTAGGAATAAACTTAACAAAGAACAGGAAGGAAAGACCTATATACTGAAAATTACTAAAAGAGATTGAAAAAGACACAACAAAATGAAAAAATATCCCATGTTCATTGATTGGAAGAATCAACATATTTAAAATGGCATATTATTCAAACCAATATACAGATTTAATGCAATCCCCATAAAAATTCCAATATCATTTTTTAAAGAAATAGAATGAGAAATCATAAGATTTGTATGGAACCACAAAAGACCCTGAATACCCAAAGAAATCCTGGTAAAAAAAGCACAAAACTGGAGGTATTATGCTACCTGACTTAAAATTATACTACAGAGCAACTATACTCAAAACAGTATGGTATTAGCAGAGAAACAGACACGCAGATCAATGGAACAGAATAGAGAGTCAAGCTATAAAACCACATGCATATGGACAGATAATTTTTGACAAAGGAGCCAGAAACTCACAAAGGAATAAAAATAGTCTCTTTGAGAAATGATGCTGGGAAAACTGGAAAGCCACATGCAAATGAATAAAACTGTATTACAGTTTGTCCACATGTACAAAAATTATTTCAAAATGGATCAAAGACCTAAATATAAGACCAGAAACAATAAGTCACATAGAAGAAAACAGAGTTGCCTGGCCGGTGTGGCTCAATGGTTGAGTATCGACCTATGAACCAGGTGAAGCTTCGATTCTGGTCAAGGCACATGCCTGGGTTGTGGGTTCGTTCCCCATTGGGGGTGTTCAGGGAGGCAAAAATGATGATTCTCTCTCCTCATTGATGTTTCTATCTCCCCTCTCCTTTCCTCTCTGAAATCAATAAAAATATATTTTTAAAAAAGAAAAAGAAAATATAGTAAGCAAACTTATGGATCTGGATTGTAGAGAACATTTTATGAACTTGACCCCAAATGCAAGGGAAGTAAAAGCAAAAATAAATGAATGGGACTATAGCAAACTAAAAAGCTTCTGCACAGCAAAAGAAACTGGCAACATAACAAAGAGGGAGCCAACCAGAAAGATGATATTTGCAAACAGTAGTCCCTACAAAAGTTTAATTTCCAAAATATATAAAGAACTCATAAAACTCAACACCAAAGAAACCAACAACCCAACCAAAAGTTGGCAGAGGACCTGAAAATTCACCCTTCCCAAGAAGACATATTAACAGCCAATAGATATATGAAGTGTTCAACTTCACTGGCTATTAGGGAAATGCAAATCAAAACTACAATGAATACCATCTTACACCTGTTAGAGGGGCCACTATCAACAAGGCAAGTAGTAACAAGTGTTGGAGAGGTTGTGGATAAAAAGGAACCCTCATCCACTGCTGGTGGGTACAACCACTATGGAAAGCAGTCTGGCGATTCCTCAAAAAATTAAGAATAGAGCTACCATACTACCCAGCAATCCTTCTCCTGGGTATATACCAGAAAAACTTGAAATCATGTATTCACAAAGATATATGCACCCCTATGCTCATTGCACAATTATTCATGATGGCAAAGACATGAAAACAACCAAAGTGTACTGCAATAGAGAGTACACTTTGGATAAAGAGAATGTGGTACATATATACACTAGAATACTACTCAGCCATAAGAAAGGAAGAAATAGTGCTATTTGCAACAACATGGTTGGACCTTGAGAACATTATGCAAAGTGAAATGAGTCAGTCAGAAAAAGCTAAGAAGCATATTATTTCATTCATAAGTGGAATATAAAACTGAAAATCATGAACACAAACAGCAGTGTGGTGGTTGCCCAATAGAAGTGGGTGAGGGGGGAGGCGATCTTAATATCAGGTGACAGGAGAAGATTTGACTTTTGGTGGTGGACACATGGTGCAATATACAGATCTTGTAACATAGAAACTCACACCTGAAACCCATATGTTTATGTTGACCAATGTCACCTTAATCAATTTAATAAATAAAAAAGGAAATATGAAAATCAATAATTTTTAAATCTTTAATTTTATTATAAAATTATTATTTATAATTTATAATTATTAAAATAAGACTAGAAGTGTTTAGATTTTGGTTGGATTAAAGAAAACAAGTTATTTCTTTTAAATATAAAATTAAGTGTAGATAACATTAGGACACAAATCCATTGATGGAGCAAACCCTTTCATTGAGTAATAATAGTTTTATCTATTAAAAAAGAAAGCATAACTTTTCTTTTTAAAAAAATCAAGCAATATTTAAAAGTAAAAAGAAAATAATAAATAAAATATCCAAAGTCCTTCCTCTTTTCCATAAATAACTTCTTACATACACACACACACATATGCATGAACACATACATATGCATCAGTAAAATAGAGGAATCATTTCATTAAGATAATCATCTTTACTTATGTCTTACTAGTGGCTTGGTGCATGAAATTTGTGCACATTGGAAGGGAATTAATTAGAGCATATATTTTAATATTGCTATTTGCCCTTTCTCTATAATAGAAGTGTCAGAGATGAAAGAAAATTAGTAAAATGTATATGAAAATCTCCCTCCTGTCAGAGTCTGGGATGCGCGTCTGGACCTAGAGTCAAGTCCCCACCCACCACCCTCACGCACTTCAAAAAAGGAGGAGACTCAGACCCGGCTGGCCCACCCTGATTGGGTGAGACCCAGACCCAGCAAGCCCCAGCCTCGTGAAGCCCCTTCAGGCGGTGGGGCACAGCCTCAGGTCCCTTGGCCTGGAGCCAGGTGGGGGGCACTGTCTCAGGTCCCCCATCAAGCCCTGGTGGGGGTGGGAGGGCACAGCCTCTGGTCCCCTGCCCAGCACTGGGACGGGGGGTGCGGCCTGAGGTCCCCTGTCAAGCCCCGCAGGGCAGGGGAAATGGCCTGAGATCTCCAAGCCTGGGGCCAGGGTGGGGGGTGCAGCCTGAGGTCCCTTGCCCCGGCCAGTGCCATGCAGCCTCAGGTCCCCGCTGTTTGGTTGTGACATTTATGGCATCCTGGCTAATTTACATATTTCTCTATTATATAGATAGACTAGAGGCCCGGTGCACAAAAATTTGTGCACTTGGGGGGGAAGGGGGGTCCCTCAGCCCGGCCTGTGCCCTCTTGCAGTCTGGGACCCCTCAGGAGATAACAACCTGCTGGCTTAGGCCTGCTCCTGGGTGGCAGAGGGCAGGCCCAATCCCTAGGTGCAGCCCCTGGTCGGGCTCAGAGCAGGGCTGATTGGGGAGTTGGGGCGCCACCCCCTGTCATGCACAGAGTGGGGCGGATTGGGAGGTTGCGATGCCACCCTCAGTCATGTTCAGGGTAGGGCCGATTGGGGAGTTGGGGCGCTGCCCCCTGTCACACTCAAGGCAGGGTCGATGGGGAGGTTGCGGCACCACCCCTGTGACACACAGAGCAGGGCCAATCAGGGGGTTGGGGAGCCCCCCACGTCATTCACAGAGTAGGGCCAATAGGGGAGTTAGGGCACCGCCCCCATCACACACACAGCAGGGCAGATCAGGGGGCTGGGGCGCCACCCTCTATCACCCACAGAGCAGGGCCGATCAGGGGGTTGGGGCGCCGCCACTGTCACACTCAGGGCAGGGCCGATGGGGAGGTTATGGCTCTACCCTGTCACACACAGAGCAGGGCCTGTGGGGGGTCGGGGGGGGGGGGTTGGAGTGCCTCACCCTGTCACACACAGAGCAGGGCTGATCAGGGGGTTGGGACGCCACACCCTGTCACACACAGAGCCACAGGGTGATCAGGGGATTGGGGAGCTCCCCCCATCAGGCACAGAGCAGGGCTGATCAGGGGGTTGGGGCGCCTTCTCCTGTCACACACAGAGCCGCAGGGTGATCAGGGGGTTTGGGCACTGCCCCCTGTCACGCTGATCCGGTGCCAGGAGGCCTCGCGGCTCCTCTGATCCCGGTGCTGGGAGGCATATTACCCTTTTACTATATAGGATAGAGGCCTGGGGGCCGGCTGGTTTGCCCTGAAGGGTGTCCTGGATCAGGGTGGGGGTCCCCACTGGGGTGCCTGGCCAGCTTGGATGAGGGGATGATGGCTGTTTGCAGCTGGTCACACCCCCTTCAGGGTGGGGGTCCCCACTGGGGTGCCTGGCCAGTCTGGGTGAGGGGCTGAGGGCTGCTTTCAGGCTGGTGGTTGTTGACTGAAGCTCCCAACCGCTCCTTCTTTTTCTCTTTTTTTAAATTTTATTCTGGGCCAGCTTTAACTCTGGCTCTAGCTCTGAGGCTTCCGCTGGTGAAAGCAGGTGTCTGGTTTGTTTGCGTTCTATAATCGAAACAATGTATAACTCCAGCTCTGAGATCCTGGCCAGCTGAAAGCTGGTTTCTGGGGTTTTGTTTAGCTTCTATATTTGTTAGAGTGTTTCAAACTGCCAGCTCAGAGGCCGGCAAGTCAGGCGGGGAACGTTGGAGTCTGCAGTCACTGGAGCAAGCAAGCCTCATGTTCGCTTCCAGCTGCCTGGCTGCCGGCCGCCATTTTGGTTGACAGTTAATTTGCATAAGGATATGCTGATTAGCCATTGGGAAGGGTAGCGGTCGTACGCTAATTACCATGTTTCTCTTTTATTAGTGTAGATTAGCTTTAATGCTTACTCATTTAAATAGAAAAAGGTAACTTTTAATAGAAAATATTAAGCTGAAAATTTTCTGAAATTCAGTTACACATTTCTCCCCTTGACCAATCAGTGTCGTCAAATGTGAATATATTTAAGAAAAGGGTAACCCCATTTGAACCTGTTTAGATGCTGGGGTGAAGAGAAAATGGCTGTTCCCTGATAAGATGTACATACTATTCCTCTGATAGGAAAAAGGTATTGGGAGGAAATACAATGTCTCGGGCAGGTTCTGCGGTCAGTGGAATGTGTTTCTGCAGGTTAGTGCACCCTTGCAAGTGAATAAAATCTGTTAGCAAATATTATGTCTTAACACCATACTCTCAAGATGAATGAAGGGACTCAAATACATACATCACCCTTACATTAAGTGGTTGTTTGGACTACATTGTGTCCTTCCAAAATTCATAAGTTGAAGCTCTAACTTTCAGTATCTCAGAATGTGATTGTATTTGCAGATAGAGCCTTTTAAAATGTAATTAAGTTAAAATGAGGTCATTGGGGTGGGCCCTAATCCAATATGACTAGTATCCTCCTAAGAAAAGGAGATTAAGACATACATACAGAGAGAAGACCGTGTGAAGACAGAAAGAGTGCCTCTTTCCCTGGTCATCTGCAAGCCAGGGAGAGAGGCCTCAGAAGAAATAACTGAGGTCACCTAGCTCTATGATGTGTAGCCTGTGATGTCTATCCCAAGCCACCAGTCAGAGGTACTTTGTTATTGCAGCCCTAGGAAACAGATATAGTACTTTACCCATATTTGTTTCTTCATTAATCTGTATTATTATTGACAACTCTTCGGATCACTTTAAATAGTGACATCTTTTTTCTTGCTCTTATTCAGTGCTTTCTTTTTGTCTCAAGTAGTTTTTTTTTAATATATTTTTATTGATTTTTTACAGAGAGGAAGGGAGAGGAATAGAGAGTTAGAAACATCAATGAGTGAGAAACATTGACCAGCTGCCTCCTGCACACCTCCCACTGGGGATGTGCCCGCAACCAAGGTATATGCCCTTGACCGGAATCGAACCTGGGACCCTTCAGTCCGCAGGCCGACGTTCTATCCACTGAGCCAAATCGGTTTTGGCTCAAGTAGTTTTTTTTGTGTGTGTTTTTTTTATGAGATCAAAAATTCAAAGAATATTTTTCTTATTGTTTCCATTTCACCGAAGTGACTTGTTATTCACTTCTTTAAACAATCTTAGGTTAGCAATAAAATCCAGAAAAGAAATCTAAGTTGTCATGCAATGCCCCTAGGAATATCTAAATCAGTTGTGAAACAATCAAATTTCTTTCCATTGCAAAACTGAGAATAAGATTTGTGTTTTTTCTAATGGAGCCACAAGTAATGTCGAAAAGAAACAATTTTATTCTTTAATAGGGTTCTTTGCTTTAAAGCAGAACTCTTATTTCTTTAAGATAAGTCATTTAATCAATGTAGCAAAGGCAATACATCGTGGAGTTTTCAACATTACATTAAGAAGATAATCAATAGTTTGAGACAATAAAATAAAATGTTTTCAGTTTTATTAAACTTCAGGGACATGCAGAGAGCAATTGGGAAGTAGAATAGCATTACAAGTCAGTTAACATAGCTATTATCAAAAAGTGTGTCTGAGTCACTGCATAGCATGGGGTTTCTGTGGTTATTCAAGCAAAATCAGATTGAAAAACAACAACGCAAAAAAAGAAGATAGAATGAGCAGAACTATGTAATTCATCAACTTTCAGAGAATAAGCAATGATTTAGTTTCGTATCAATGTACCATGCTTCCTATTTTAGCATTTTTTCTTTCAAGGCATTTACTTCTCTTACAATTAAGAAATGTTTTAAATATAGACTATTAGAGCCAAAAAAATATCATTGAAAAAGGCAATTGAAATTAAGGTTGAAGTATAGGTAATTAAAAAGTCTTCAAGTATAAGATAGTATGCTTGGCTTATTTTATACATTAATATATTTCATTCTCATACCAATCCTCCTAGTGTTGTTTGACAACTGAGTAAAATGAGGCCTAGATGGTCTCTACTACCCCAAGCTCAGCCAGCAAATGAGAGTCAGGCTGCACCTCGTGCCATTTCTGCTGCTGGTCCACCTAAAGAAGCCAAACATTCTGAGTGCCTTTGGCTGTGGATCAGGGAAGTACCATAATCAAAACCAATTAAGGTGTTAACTAAACTCAAAGGGCACTTTTTCAGTTCATTCCTTAAAAGAAACTTAGCCAGTCACCATCACAAGGAGAACATTTAATTGTTCTTTGCTTATAGCTTTAGGTTATTTTAAAAATGCTTGTGGATACTTTATTTTAATTTCTAAGTAACAAATATTTAATTTTTTAATTATCTAAAATAATCCATGATTTTAAAAAGAATTAAAAAAATGGAGCAGAAGAAATATTGGTTACTTCAAGTAAGTCAATGGTTAATTCAGGCATAGACAGGTGGTGTCTTTTTTTTAAATCTTTTTTTTTTCTTTATCAATTAAGGTATTACATATGTGCCCTTATCCCTCATTGCCCCCCACTCCACCCCGCTCATGCCCTCACCCCCCTAGTGTCTGTGTCCATTGGTTATGCTTATATGCATGCATACAAGTCCTTTGGTTGATCTCTTACCCTCCTCCCCACCCTCCACTGCCTTCCCTCTGAGGTTTGACGGTCTGATCAATGCTTCTCTGTCTCTGGATCTATTTTTGTTCATCATTTTATGTTGTTTGTTATACTCCACAAATGAGTGAGATCATGTGATATTTATCTTTCTCTGACTGATATTTCACTTAGCATAATGCTTTTTCACTGTCTTTTAAAAATCATGGTACATTGTTTGAGCAAAGGATATATAAAAATAAGGTATCTATTCTTTGCTCAAACAATGCATATTCTGGGATAAGCTATTCATCCTAGAAACAGAAACTAGATATTTACTATCTCAATTAAAATAGAAACAAGTAATTATAATAGTTAATATTCTCTTATGCTGGTCTGTGCATCTTTAAAGCAGTATAAGAGTAGAAAAAAAGAAATTTTGGACACAGATATATGCCTGAGTTTGAATCACATTTCCTTCACTATATAGCTGTGAATGTGGCTGATTACTCTACCTGTCTAGGGCTTTTTTCCACATCTAATAAAAGAATATTTCAAATTTACCTCAAGCACACATTAGGAATACTAAATGAAATACTGTATAATTCAAGTACCTATTAGAATTAAAACGCAGAACCAAACTGAAACGTGTGATTTCTTCTAAGTAGGATGCAAAGGTGATTTCTTTCCCGGGTTTTCGTCCAAGTGGTTTTGAAGAGCGAAGCCACAGACAAAAGGTGGTATATGAAAAGGTGGGAATTTATTGGGAGCAAGTACAGACTCCCATGTAGGAAAGGGGTCCCAATGGGGGTAGCCCACTCAGTCCCTCTTTCTAAGGTTTATGAAGGCTGCAGTTCTTTGTGTCCTGATATTCCCTTCTTATTGGTCACTATAGCAGCTTCAAAGCTCAAACCCCACATGTACCACCCCCCTTTCTCTCCCCCTTCAGTGGTAGAATTCTCTATCCCCTGTGAAAATATGTTTTCCTCTTTCTCCCTTTTGTCAGCATTTCTCTACCCCTGTGGTGCTTTTTCCTATTTTCTGTGAATGTGTCTTCTTCTCCTCTTATTCTGTGGCTTTCCCCTTATCTTCTGTGAATGGGTGTCTTTCTCTCCCCTTATCCTGTGGCACCTATTGTTCTCTGTGAATGTATGCCTTTTGGCAGCTCCAAGTCCCTAACCAACTATGCCTCCCTCCCCCCACCCCCCCAGCCCCCCAGGTCCCCCAGATCCCCCTAATTCCTAAAATTCCCTAAACCTGCCTATTTTACCCCTAAAAACTCCTTTCAGGATGTCTGGAACAAGACAGATGACTACTAAGTGCATAGGAGGAGCATCACGTTGCAAAGAAGAGAGACATGAGTTATTGATGCTGTTGGTGTGGCAGCCAGTCATTGGCCAGATTTCATAGCATACGTTCTCTCTGAACCACAACAGTTTTCCTCAAACCTTCCAGTTTGGAAATACTCTGTCAACTCTGGGAGTGACCTCAGGGAGGCAGTTCATGAGGAATGGAGATAATATTAGTTTTAATAACTAGTACTAAAAAGCAAGAACTTTCGGATTTGTCTACACTGCCCACGTTCCAAGCGCTCAAGCCCCAGGAATCCACTAGGTCTTCCACTGCCACTTAATTCAGCAATCAGTCATTCTATAGTGATTTTCTCCTGTGTGCTGGGTTAGCTTTTACATCAGGCTGCCTTCATCTTTAAAAAAACAAACAAACAAACAAAAACATGTAAAGAAAAAGCACACCATATTTTATTTTTGGGGTCCAAAGCCTGAGGAAATTTTTCTGCTGGTTCCACCAGTACAAGTAATCGTTCAAATCAGGCAGATGATACTGGACTCTCTTTGTTAATTAGTCAGAAAATTGAATCATTAAACATTTTTGGTAATTGTCTAGAAGCTCACGTAAAGCAATACATTTAGAACAAAGTTAAAGCTGGTTTTATTTCTCTTTGTGCTGTCAGAAATTCAGGATAATCGTGATGTCTAAGGCTTGGCTTGGAAAACTAAATCATATGAATCCTTTCAACAGGACACTTTTTAATTTTATTTTTAATTGCAGTTACATACAATATTAGTCTGTATTAGTTTCAAGTGTACAGCATAGTGGTTAGATAATCATATACTTTATAAGAGTTTCTCCCGATATTTCAGGGAACCACCTGGCACCATACAATGTTAATTCAATATTATTTTCTATATTCCATATGCTGTACCTTATATTCCTGTGACTATTTTGCAACTGCCAGTTTGTACTTCTTAATCCCTTCATCCTTTTTATCCAGTCCCCCAAACCCCCTACCCTCTGGCAACCATCAGTCTGTTTGCTGTATCTATGAATATGATTCAATTTTTTTGGTTTGTTTATTTTGTTCTTTGGATTCCATATGTAAGTGAAATCATATAATAATTCTATTTCTCTGACTGATTTATTTAACTTGGCATAATACCCTCTAAGTTTATTCATGATGTCACAAATGGTGAGATTTCACTATTTTTTACAGTCATATAATATTCCATTGCATGTATATATGTACCAGTACTTTTTTTTATCCACTAGTCTCTTAATAGGTACTTGGGTTGCTTCCATGTCCTGGTTATTATAAACAATGCTGCAATGAATGTAGGGGTGCATAATATTATTTTGAATTGGTGTTTTGGGATTCTTCAGATATATTCCTAGAAGTGGAATTGCTAGGTCATAAGGCAGTTCCATTTTCAATTTTTTGAGGCCCCTCCACATAAGCATGCACCAATCTGCGTGTTCACAAACAGTGCCGGAGGGTTTTCTTTTTCTCATATCCTTGCCAACACTCTGTGGCTTCAGTGCACTTTTGATGATAAACATCCTTGATGTATTTATACTTAAATTTACATTCACCACAAGTCTTATATCCTAAAAAATTGCCACTAAACATAGCAGAAAACTTATTTTATTGATGATAATGCAAATTTTGGTGTACAGTCATCTATCATCCCACCCATCACCAGAAGCTGCTCTATCTGGGGGAAAAAATGTAGATGAAAACATGTTATACAATTTCAGTTAACTTTCCTCTTGCTAAACCTTAGGCCTTAAACCACAAGATATAGTAATATCCCTGGATTCCTGGGGGAGTAAATCCCCCTGGTTCTTTTATCTTCAGTGCATAATACTGGGCCTGACATATGTTAGAGGCTTATCACTTTGTTTAAATGAATTCGTAGTAAATATTTGAAATCATTAACAAAAATTTCAGGCAGTAGATCAATTCTGGAAAGAACAAGAGGGTAAATGAAAAGAAATTCTGGAGAAAAATACCAGATTCTTTGAACTTCCTGAACATCAATAATATTGGGTCAACTTCATTAACTTTCTTAAAACTGTGGAATTTTTAGAGCTGGATCAGGCCTTAAAGTCCACACAGTTTAACTAAAAAGAAAACACTGTCTTTTCCCAGGATCCTCTGTCTGCCTTGGCATGATGCCTAAAGAGATTACCCAGAGAGTGATTGCAGTTGGGAGAAATTTTGAGTCAGTTTTGATGACAAAAGAGTGAGGAGCTAGGACAAAAGGCTGTTGTATTGGAATCTCATTCCACCCCTTCTCCTCACTGTGATTTCAGGAACTAGACCCTGTGTTATAGGCCAGGGAAAAGAAAAGGCAGGCTGAGAGCCTGTGGTAGGGAAGCCCAGAGACAGGACCATGGGATGAACCTTACGTTGTTCAGGGATTGGATTTGAGGACAGATATTTCTCTTTTACTTGCAATGGGAATTTGGATTTATAATTTAAACTTTAAATTTCTGGGATGCCACAAAGGAACTGCAGGAATTGCTGTGGCTTTTTAATCACTGTTATGAGCAAATCCTTGTATTTTTTTAAAAACTACATTTCTATATTTTGCAATTATTAAAACACTTATTTTAGACAGCTGAAACAGGAAAGCATAAAAAAATAAGAATGGCCAAAACTGGTTTGGCTCAGTGGATAGAGCGTCGGCCTGCGGACTGAAAGGTCCCAGGTTCGATTCCAGTCAAGGGCATGTACCTGGGTTGTGGGCACATCCCCAGTAGATGTGCAGGAGGCAGCTGATCGATGTTTCTCTCTCATCGATGTTTCTAACTCTCTATCTCTCTCCCTTTCTCTCTGTAAAAAGTCAATAAAATATATTTAAAAAAAAAAAATAAGAATGTTTCTCCTGGTCCTAAATAATGCTTATGCAAGAGGAAGTATAGCGTAGTAGATAATTCACTGGGCTATGTGATCATTCCCAAGTTTCAATCCTAGCTCAGACATCCACTAGCTCTAAGAGTTTCATTTTATTCATCTGTAATAGAAGCTTATAAAAATTCCTCATTAATAAAATGTGAAAAAAATGTTCTGTGCTAAATAAATTATACCTATTTGTTCATACCCTACCTGATTTCAAAATTACTTGAGGCATAATAGATAGTATTCTCTTCATTATTATTGTTGTTATCATTGTCATTATTAGGCAGAAGTAGTAAAGATCACAGAGATGGTAGATAGTGCTGGAGACACTGTTCATGAATAAATAGAGCCTTATGTAGTTATGATCTAATATTCACTTCTGTCTGGAAAACTCAGAAGAAATCATACTGATTAGTATACAGGGTGGGGCAAAAGTAGGTTCACAGCTGTGAGTATGAGAAACACAAAGTTTATTACTGTATTACTAGAGGCCCAGTGCATGAATTCATGCACCAGTGGAGTCCCTCAGCCTGGCCTATGGGATTGGGCCGACACCAGCTCTCCGACATCCCCCAAGGGGTCCCATGTTGCGAGAGGGCGCAGGCCAGGCCAAGGGACCCCACTGGGGCACGATCAGGGCCAGAGAGGGATGCAGAAGGTTGGCCAGCCAGAGAGGGACCAAGGGTGTGTCTGGCCCATCTCACTCAGTACCAATTGGCCGGACCACAGCAGCAAGCTAACCTACCAGTTGGAGCGTTGCTCCCTGGTCATCAGTGCACATCATAGCGACTGGTTGATAGGTCGACAGTCTGCCTCCTGGTTATCAGTGCACATCATAGCAAGCAGTTGAGCAGCCCTAGTATATCATCAGCATATTACTCTTTGATTGGTTGAACAGATGACCAGACACTTAGCATATTAGGCTTTTATTATATAGGATTATTATTGTATTATTTTCCATACAAACAATTGTACTAGTAAACCTATTTTGCCCCATTCCCTATTATAGTTTTATGTGATGGTGTTATTGGCCCACACTTAATTGAATAAATGTTTTTGAGGGTTTCATCTTTTTCAATGTTGACCATCATAGGTGTGAACTTTATAGAGGTTTTTACATTATCTGCGTTTGCTGTTTTGCAAAGACTTCTAAAAGCCCTAACTGGCCTGTACTCCAAGGTCATAGAACAGAGTGAGTAACCACTTAACCCTGGTTTTATTAGCATCATGGTTGGTATAGTATAAGCAAATTAACTGCCCCAGAGTCATCTTTAAAACTGTAATTCCTTAGGGCTAACTCTTTTTCTGACCAGTAATCCATCATGTTTAAAAAAAATTGGCATCTGATCAAGCCTCTACCCATATTATCTATTTTACTGTATTGCCTCTTATCTTTTCTACCCAGTATCAGGTCCTTCTCTTATTTAATTCATTCTGAACATCAGTGTTGGATGAATCTGTCCACAAAACTAGTTTATCCTCAAGACAAAACTCAGATGTCACTTCTTCTGGAGTCTTTATTGCACTTCCTCTGGTTGAGTTGTGCATATTTATACATGTCCATTGTTGTAACTTATGGGCTGTATTGCAGTAACTTATTGTAGACTACTATTTAACATTGACTGTGGAGTGTGTGCAAGAAATGTTTATAGATAGTTTGTATAAATCTTCCAAATAGTCAATACCTCCCACCTTTGAGAGTGTAAAATATTTAGATTTAACTGCCTTGCAAATAAAATTCTACCCATTTTATCTTACTCAATATAAACATCTGTGCCCCCAACTTTACTATGCCCATCTGTATAAAAATTTGGTTTGTAAAACTGGCCAGGGTATTTCTGATTTTTTAAAACAGAAACTGTTTGTGTTCCTTTTGTTGGTGGTGAATTAAATAAAACTGTTTCATAAGGTAACTGCTCAATCCTTTTGATACTATAAAAATTATTTTCAAAGTCATTATTTTGTTCATTCAACCAATATTTGTCAAGACCTCGGGACTTTGCAAGATAGATTTCTAAAAGTATTTTTATTTGGATTCTTTTCTAAAACAGTTTGTTATACCATTTGTAGGCATAGGTCACTATCTTCCCATGGAAGTGGAGCTTCTAATTGCATTTGTCACTGAAATTTTTAGAGGTTTGAATGGGTTAGCCCAAACCAATGTTCATTTTTCTTTACTTTTTCAGCAATAATCACAGACAGTTACAGTAAAATATTTTAAAATTAATTTATATGTAGAATTTGCTGGCAAGCTGACAGAGGTCAATGTGGAAAAAAGTAAGTGCTTTATTTTGGAGAAGTATTTTATTAATTTGCGTACAAAAATATTGAAATAAAAAAAATAACCTCCTTTTTCATTATTAGCTCAGATAATTTTCTATATCACAACAGCATTACTAGCATTCAGAAAAAAACACACACAATAAAGTCAATCCAATTCATCTATCCTATATAATAAAAGGGTAATATGCAAATTGACCCTAACAGCAGAACAACTGGGAATGACTGGTCACTATGACACACACTGACCACCAGGGGGCAGACACTCAATGCAGGAGCTGCCCCCTGGTGGTCTGTGAGCTCCTACATGGGGAGCTCTGCTCAGCCACAAGCCAAGCTGACGGCTGCCAGCACAGCGGTGGTGGCTGGAGCCTCTCCCACCTCCTCAGCAGTGCTAAGGATGTTAGACTGCAGCTTAGGCCTGCTCCCTGCTGGCAAGTGGACATCCCCCGAGGGCTCCCAGGCTGCCAGAGGGATGTCTGACTGCCAGCTTAGGCCCATTCCCCCCGGGGAGTGGGGCATCCCCCGAGGGGTCCCAGACTGTGAGAGGGCATAGGCCAGGCTGAGGGACCCCCCCCCCCCCGAGTGCACAGATTTTTGTGCACTGGGCCTCTAGTATATATATAAAAGGCTATATGTAAAATGTCCCCTCAGGAGTTCGATAACTCGCTATGACATGTGCTGAACACCAGGGGGTGGTGCAGAATGAAGGAAGACCCTGGCCAGCAGCCAGAAGGTCCCAATTGGTCCTGATCAGGGCCAATCAAGTTCCCTGCCTCCCTGCCTCCCCACCTGCCTGCCTCCTCCTTCCCTTGCCACCCACATGCCACCACCATGCCGTTCCCCCAGCCTTCCCACCTCCCTGCCTCCTCCTTCCCTCACTGCCTGTGAGCCGCCATGGCATGGTTTCTTGCCTCCCTGCCTCCGCCTTCCCTCACTCCCTCAGTACCCCACCACTACTGCTGGTTGCCCGCCATGTTCCACGCCGCCCCCTGGTAGTCAGCACACATCATAGGGAGTGATTGAACTCTAGATCTCCTGGTTGAACTCCCGAGGGGACACTTTGCATATTAGCTTTTTATATATACATGACATACTCAAAAGAGGATATATAGATTGAACGACAAAGCTCAATCAGATGAACTCTCAATAGCAGGAAGTATTCTCAGTTTACAATGTCACTGAGGATACAAGATAGGATACTTAAGCATATGGATCCAATACTATCAGTGACCTTGAGGAAAGTGACATGTGTGTTTTATCTCACAACATTTTAAAATTAGCAATAAGAATGGTTTTGGAAGAGATAATCATCAAATAACAAACATAAGTAATTAACTGCAGCAATGTGTGGAGGACACATGAGTCTGGGAAATGTGCCAAGATAAAGGTTATAGTAAGTGTGCATTTTAAAATGACAGATAGAACCTAGAGGGTGAAATAAAATTTTGGTGTCAAAAAAGTACAGTGGTGTTAACTCTTAATTCCTGACTCTAAATAAAATAGAAAATTTGCAAAGAGAAAAATGTAATTGCAGTTGGCCTGTAATCAGATTTTAGAATCACCAAATTAATTTTACTTTCTTAATAAATATAGGACTTCTTTCCTTATTTTGTAAAGTTAATTACAATCTAATCTTGTTGATTTGAAAACAAACACACTTAAGAACTATGCTTCAGGCAATTTCATTTAATGTGTTAATTTAAACATTATGCATAGTGATCTTAAATTTACATCTTAATATGTAAGTAAGTCAATACAACACACCTCTAGGGCAACCTAAGATGCTTTATGATAAGTGAAGAGAAGGGCAGTTAGCTTACAAAAGAAGAGTCTATGAATATATTAGGGTACTGGCAGACTATGAATGAATACAAAACTAAGAGGTAAATTAGGTGTTATTTTGTCCATTTAGCTATTCCATTATTCCATCACTTTAAAGACTTTTCTCCTGTTTGTTATGAAAATTATGTACAAAAGTAGAGCCAAATTAATAGGAGATATTTTATACATCAGAATTTCTATTATTATTTATCTATACCCCTTAAAAATTGTTATAATAAACTAATAAATAAAAATTAATTTTTATTTGGTTTAAAGCATTCTTTAACTATAAAAAAATTAATTGTATTTTTGATACGGGAATTTTGGACTGGAAACACGTGGTGTTCCCCTGGGCAGGATGGTTCCCAGCCTCTTATCAGGTGGAGTAGAAGAATGAAACCATGGGAGAAAGGTGGTATAGCAAAAGTGGAAATTTATTGAGAAATAGGCACAGACTCCCAGGTGGGGAGTGGGGAAGAGTCCCACTGAGTCCCTTTTTCCTATGGTTTATAAAGACTGCAGATCTTTCTGCTTTGATATCCCCTCTGATTGGTCACTATCCCCTTCTGATTTGGTCACTGTAACAACCCTGAGCTCAAAGGTTGAACCTCACATGGGACATGTGAAGCTCTCCTCCCCTCCTTCCTTATTGTTTTGTAAATGTGTAACTTTTGCTACTCCCAGCTCCCTTGTCTTATGGAAATGTACCCTTTTGCAACTCTGTAGTCCTATGCTTTTTTCATGAATCCTTTAATTTTCTAAATTTCCTAAACCTGCCTATTTCACTGCTAAAAATTCCTTTCATTTTGAGTTAGAAATTGTATTTATTTTTCACATTCCTATGAACTTTTTATTTATCATAAGTAAAAAGTAAGAAACATCAAAAGGGTGATGGAGAGAGTTCTGCTTAGGATGTAGAAAGCATTGTTTAAAGGTGGTTAGAAATTTAAATAAAAGGTTTTAAAGTCTTTCTTTTTTTCCTAATACAATACACCTTGTAAATTACCAAGTTCCATGACTTAAAAAGCTTTATCTATCTACTGCATCCTGTATTTCCCAACTTATAACACAGAAAGAGCTCTTAACATTAGTTGAAATACCATATAGTTTTCATTAATTTCAGAGAGAGGAGGGAGAGGGAGAGATAGAAACATCAATGACGTGGGAGAATCATCAAAGCATGCCCCTTATTGGAGACAGAGCCGGCAACCTGGGCATGTGTCCTGACTGGGAATCAAACTGTGTCCTCCTAGTTCCTGGGTTGATGCTCAATCATAGTGAGGAGGAAACTGGTCTTGCAGAACTTGTTATCTAAATGCAGAGGCCATGGAACTGTGAACAATGCACTGCCCTGGGTGGTGTTGGGGGGGGGAGTTGTTATGCTGGTGCCAAGACAGGACGGACCATCGGATGTGGCCTGACACCTGGGGGCCTTCCTGCAGGGCCACGAAGGGGGAAGGGGGCATATCTGCAAGACAAAGACCCCAGCAAGATATATATAGACAGGTTCTCTGCATGTTTCTTCACTCTGATTTGGAAATTATTCCCCGAGTCTACTAGTGTTAATAAACGGGGTCCTTCCCTTTCTCTAGGAAGCCTGCTTGGTATTTCTTTGGTCTTCTGTAACAGTAGAGCCACACAGGCTGAGTGCAATCTAGTTTTTTACTTACCTAAGTAAAGAAGAGGGCCAGTTACTCTATTATCCTTATAGTGGGGTCAGGATTAGGATGAAGGGTAAGGATAGGGTTAGAGTAAAAAATATGTGTCTCTTAAAAAAAGATTATTAATAGGCTATATATGAGGAAATGATTTTTGTTAATTCTTTGGACTTAAATATTTAGGCAACTAGAAGATTTTAATGAAGATAATTATCAATGAAAATTAGAGGAATGATTACTTTAAAAACTTATTAGATTAACATACAGCTGATAGCAATATCTTGGGAGAAAACATGATAGTTCAGGTATAATAATTTAAATTCTCAGCAATATGGAGCACATCAGGGGAAGGCTCCTGGAATCTGGTCTGGGTTGTGAATCTGCGTGTATGGCTGCCAAAAGATCCAACTAGTTTGCCACTCTGTGCTCTTGGAGGAGAGTTGCAAAATTAGTCAACATCTGGTTTTTTAGTTAGTTGGGTACAGAATTTCTTTCTCAGGAATTATGTAGAGAAGCTGCTGAAACAGGAATTTTAGGGGAACATAAGCAGGTTTAGGTCCATGGAAAAAACATAGGGCTTCAGAAGGGGAGAAGGTACATTTCCCTAAGACAAGGGAGCAGCAACAGGTATATTCCCATAAAACAAGGGAACGGGAAGTAGCCAAAAAAGGTCTATATTTACAAAATAAAGAAGGAAGAAAGCCCAGAAGGAATAGGAGGACAAAGAAGGAGGAGGGCCTCAGGAGTCACTATAGTAACCAATTCAAAAGGGAATATGGACCAATCAGAGGAGATATCAGAACACAGGAACTGCAGCCTTTATAAACCATGGAAACAGGAAGTCGGTAGGACCCTTTACCCCTCCCCACATGGGAGTCTGTACTTGTTCTTCAATAAATCTCCTCCTTTGCTTTACTACCCTCTGTCCATGGATTCATTCTTTGACTCCAGCGGACAAAGAATCTGGGTTCCAGTCCAAAAATTCCATATCACTGCCATTTTCTGAGAGACAGTGGCCATAGGTGGGTCAGGTGCTACATTAGTGGCTATGCTTTAATCATTGAGGAGGATGTGGGATGTGCAAGTAAGGATCAAGCTGGTGGATTAATAAATTCATCATATGAAAATAGTGCAGGAGGAACTATTACCGAAACCCCAATGTTGTGGTATTTTTTTGTGTTTGTTTTTGTTTTGAATCCACCTGTGTGTGTGCACTGGCCAAAAAAATGCACAAACAGCAGTTTGCAGAATTGAAAGAAAAAATAGTTTAATTTTGAATTAGCCACTATGGAGAAAAGGAGTTTATGCTCTAAAGATCTGACTCCCTGATGGCAATGGTGTGTATGTTACAGATTATATAGGGCAGAATCTCAAGATACTGTGGATGAAAGGGGCCACATGCTAACCTGACAGGCTCAGGGAAGGCTTGCATAGCAGTCTTGCAGACTCAGAGACCTACAGTAACCACAAAGGATGGTCTAAAATCAAACTTTAAGTAAAAGAAGTTATGGTGGGTAGTCACCTCCTAAGCTGGTATCTTACTTAATAATAGACAAACATGTAAATTGACTGCCAGAAGCTGGTCCATCCTTGCTGCTTGACACAGTCGCTGCAGGAAAGAAACATCTGCACAACATATGTTTCAAGGGACCTGGCATATATAGCATATTGTTCTTAATATGTTTGCTCTCCTTAGTGCCATTGTGTTTTAACCAAGGTCACCACTCTGAGAAAGGTGGTTTCCTCAGGTGGGGATTTTTCCCTGAGGTTAGGGAGGGGATACAACCCCTTAATTAAGTGCCAGGCGGGTAGTTAAGCTACATAATCTTTACTCCCTGGAATGGTGATAAGAAACGCCCTAACCTTTGTAATAGAAATTGACAGGATTAAAATCGGCTGGTATAAATACGGATGTAACATGACAATAAACGTCAGATCCTAACCAGAACCTAGCCAGAGAACATGGCAAAAGATCCTGGACAGAACCTGGCTACAGAACTTCACTGGAGAACCTAGACAGAACATGGCAAAAGAACCTGGATAGAACCTGGCTAAAGAACCTGGTGACTGAACCTGGCTGGAGAACCTGGAGAACCTAGAAACAGAACCTAGCAAGAGAACTTGGACAGAACCTAGAGACAGGACTTGGCTGGAGATCCTACAGAGAACCTAGACACAGAACTTAGAGACAGAACCTAGAAACAAAACCTAGAAACAGAACCAAGCGAGAGAACCTGGCTGAAGAACCTAGAGACACAGAACCTAGAAACAGAACCTAGTGAGAGAACCTGGCTGAAGAACCTAGAGACAGAACCTAAAGACAGAACCTATCGAGAGAACATGGCAAGAGAACCTAATACCAGAACTTCGCTGGAGATCCTGACCAGAACTTGGCTGGAGATCCTGGCTAGGCTGCTGATCAACTGAAGGCTGTCTCCGTGTCATTCCTTCTTCGCCGACTCCGTCCACACCTTTGGGGACCCCTGGACCTGCTGGGGCTGGACCCCAGCAATTGACCATCCCTCCGCTACGCTCACCAGCCAATCAGGAGAGTATGCAAATTAACCAACAAAGATGGTGGTTAATTTGCATAAGTAGGGGTGAAGCGATGGAGCGAAGACTGAAGGCTCCAGCCGGAGCGAAGGCCTGGGTCCTGGATACAAGAGGAAGACCAGTGCTGGCAGCCAGGGGAAGGGAAGGCCTATTGCACGAATCTCTTTGTGCAACAGGCCTCTAGTCTTCAATGAAAAGGTCAACCTTTACCTTAACTGAGTCTATCTGTCTTTTTGCATCTATAATAACATACCCTTGAAATGTCTGGGTAACTTGTAACTTCCCTTTTTCTGGACCCCTTGGGGCACAACCTAATGTGCTAGGTGCCAGGACAGATACCACAAATTCCTTCATTATCATGTTAATTGTTCCTGCACCCACCTAAGTATATGTCCATCATTTTACTTTTTATCCAATCCCAGGGATTTCCCCGCTTTGCTTTCTTCTGCCTCTTTAGTCAATCACCAATGGATTTCATGTAACCCACCTACATCCCTTTCCTTTGATTGCAATGTATAAATACAGATGTAACCTGCCATTCTCCAGAGTGTTATCTCAATTTGTTGAGGTTCTGCTTCCTGGCATATGTGGACAGTTTGGCTCACAAAAATTCATTACAGGATTCAATGGCTTTTTACTTTAACAATACCATGGGTTGGGGTGTTTCAGGGTCATGTTGTGAGCTGATTGGTTGGAGGTGAGGTAAGAGTAATAAATTATTTTTTCACGTATTGAGGACAGTTCTAAGTCTTTTTCCAGCATCCCTGTGCCCAGTCTCAGGAAAGTAGTCAAGGGATTACTTAGGGCTCAGGAGCTGAAACATAAATTATCTTTAGCTTGCTAGAGGTCTGGATCTTTGACCATTAGTCAGGTCTGGGCTACTGTCTTCTGCTGTCTATGGGATTGTTGATTACTGGGGCAGAGGTTAGTCTCTGATAAGAGCTAGGATTTAAAATTAGTTTAACCAAAATCATAAGAACCCTCGGTTTCAGACCATAGTGCAGGATGTAAAGGAGGGCTCCCAGAGTCATGTCAGGAGCACTGGGTGCTTAGAAAAATTAAAGGAGACCTGAAAAGTTATGAGGAAACCAACAGTTAACACAAGTCTTTTAGCCATTAGACCTTAAAATAGTTTTGAATGTCTAAAGAAAGTAAAACAGCACAAATGCGCAGTGGATGTGAAGGTCCGCTCAGTGAAAACAGGATCTTTGCCCTTTGTCTTCTTTCCTACTGCCAGCTGTGCATAGAAAATTTAAGACCTACAGGTCTTAACTGCAGCCAAAGTCATTTCAAAGTTTCTTCTTGAGTCAGGGATATTAGGCAACTTCTCTTGTTTTCTTTCTTCTTTTTTTTTTTCTTTCAATTATCCTGAGATATAGTACATATCTTATCAACCGGCCTTGAAGGAAAAAAAAGCAAGCACTAAGTGAACCACATGTTGACAGCATCCTCAATAACATAATCTCTCTGGTAATAAACCAAAAAGTATTTTCCCAGGGTGCTAGAGCTGTGAATGTCAATTCTGAAAGAGCTTAATTGGTTTTTTATTTGTTTATTTATTTCCTAATGGAAGTGCCAGTTTACCTATTGATTTTTCAAACTTCCCTGACTGTATTCTCAAGTGTCTAAGTAGTCTGCCATATAATCTATAGGTCCATACTGATAGGATCATCTACGCCCATCAATCAGAAGGGATATATTAAACACAGGCTAAGTACTTGGTATTCCAGTAATAAGAAAGAAGTAAAGTATCCATCATTTGATCTAAAGTGATGAGCCAACATTTTGTCATTATAACAATAAGACTGTGTTGCTGTAAATAGGAAGTATATTACCTGGTTGAAATAAAAAAAAAAAAAAACATGTTTTCTCTTGGAGCTTGAAGAAAATATAGAAATGTTAATGATAAATTTGGCATATTCAGTCTTGGGCATAGAACATTTTGTTCATGTTTTATTTTTCTTGCTTTTAAGTATATCAATTAAACTTATGAGAATATACGTCACTTGGTTTATCATTCCAACACCTTTTGGGTGACACTGATTTTAAGTCTCTCCTTATTCTAATTTTTATATTATAACCTCCTGTATGTTAGTCCTGCTTTCAGGTCTATTGTGATTTCAGCAAATGTGATAGAATGGATAATCATATTTGTGAGTTTAGCATTATTACTTATACCTCTATTCTTTAGTGTCTTGGGAAAAATTAAAGAACATATCTTCAGCCTTAATCCCTGGCAAATACAAATACAAACTAAAACTTTACCTAAACAGACTTATTTTAGCTTCATGGTGTGTTTGACTGTATTCTTTGGAGACATGGCATGGGAATCTATAATCTCTACCATCTTATAAACATCCTTTCCCAAGTATTTAGCTTACCCTCAAATCCAGTTGGGACATTATTTCCTCATTTCTCCAAATAAAATGATCAACTCCTTGATGTTGCATGTTGCTCAGGGCTACTCTTACTCTGATGGGTATTCTAGCTTCAAAATAGACAAATCGTTTTTTGCTCATGATTTAGGCAGTTTTTAAGAGGTCATTTTGTTATGAAAATTGAAAAATAAACTCACAGGTAAAAATGCATGATAGGGCAGTAACTAGGAAGAATACAGAGTCAATCTACAGCTTGGCATATATCTGCCACAAATATCTAGGCATAGATAGATAAATAGCTAGCTAGCTAGATGATAGATAGGTAGATAAATAGATAGATGATAGATAGATAGATAGATAGATAGATAAATGATAGGTAATTCCATCACCATGTTGACCAGAGTCATATCCTATAGCTGTGTAGCTGTGGGTAGATCTGTTTCTCTGTCATTTGCTAGTTACCTAATAGTAGTAGTGAGTGCTTGTTCTTTCTTTCTCTTCCTTACTCTGAAAACAATCTAGACAAACAAACTTAAGTTTGATATGTTTTCTATCTATATATATAAAACCCTAATATGCAAATAGACCGAAAGGCGGAACAAGCGAACAACCAAACAACTCGCTGCTATGACGTGTGCTGACCACAAGGGGGCACGCGCAGAACATGGCTGGCGTCAGCAGCAGGCGACAGAGTGTGGAACAGTGATGGCGAACCTATGACATGCAAACTCATTTTGGGTGACACGCATTGACAGAGACAAAAAATTGTATAATTCAAATATTTGTCTCTCACAATGGCCAGAGTTGGGCATCACTCGAATAATATTATTACTCATGTTACTCATGATCAATAATGCAATTCTAAAACTGGATGTAAACATGTACATCGGTGTTGCATAGCAAAGATACATAGTGAAAACATCCAAGATACATTGTTCCAATATTGACATTAATATAAAAAGGTTAAGAATTGCACTATAAAGAGATTAATCTTTACTCATGACATTTTATTTTTACTTGAGTGACAAAATGCCCAATTCTGGAAACGGCCTCGTTATTGTCAACATGTGCCTCGGGTAAGCTCCCCGTGCGTTCGGGTGCATTCGGCAAACGGACGCACTTGATCGCCATGTTCGTTAGGAGACAGGAGTGGGAGGGTTAGAAGAAAAAGATATACAGTGCAACAGTGCTCGACAAGACATTCTGCGTGTCGGATAACTGATTACAGCACCATATATTTGTTGGTTACACATACTATCTTTGAATTGTTTTGCACCAAGAGTCAGTGCAACAACACTGCAAAAAGTTAATAAGTAAGAAACTTATCAACCTTTTATAAAAAATGCAGTGATTTATATTTATTTATTTTTGCAGCCTTGTGATGGAGAATCAAAAAAATAAAAAAGCAAGATTGAATGATAAAGGAAGTGGAAGTAGCAGTAGCCGACCCTTTCAAGACATATGGACCGAGATGTACGGGATTGTCGACAGAAACAACAGACCATTGTGCATACTGTGTAATGAAATGGTAGTAAGCAGAACGTGGAATGTAAAGAGACATTTTGAAACTAATTATTGTCAGCTTTTCAAAAAAAGTATTGATGAAAGGAAGGAATACATTTCTAGGCAGCTACACCTCTATAAAAGTCAATCAAATCCCATCATTAAATTTGTAAGATGCTCTACAAATTTAACATCAGCAAGTTACTGTATTGCTCACTCCAAGCTCAGCATGGAAAAGCCCTCAGTGACGGAGAATTTATTAAGGAAACATTTCTAAGATGTGCACCAGCTCTATTTCACAATATGAAAAATAAAGATGATATTATTAAAAGAATTTCTGAGTTACCACTCAGTAGAAATACTACCAAAGACAGAATAATAGATCTTAACAAAAACGTACAACATCAATTAAAAAAAGACTTAAATAGTTGTAAATATTTTTCGATTTCTCTTGATGAAACTACTGATGTCACATCAAATGCTCGGTTGGCCATTATTGCTAGATATTCTGATGGTCTCACAATGAGAGAAGAGTTGATAAAGTTAGAATCAGTGCCAATAAGTACATCAGGAAACGAAATATGTAAGGTTGTTATAAAAACATTCAGTGACCTAAACATTGATATCTCTAAAATTGTGTCAGTCATGACAGATGGGGCACCAAATATGGTGGGAAAAAAATGTGGGATTCCTGAAATTGTTTATGGAAGCTATTAGACATCCACTTGTACCTTTTCATTGCATTATCCATCAGGAGGTGTTGTGTGCCAAATCGGGATTCTCAGAATTGAATGATTTAATGTCAGTTGTAACAAAAATTGTGAATTTTATAGCTTCTCGACCCCTTCACAAACGAGAATTTTCTGCACTTTTACAGGAAGTTGATTCAACCTACAGTGGACTACTGATGTTCAATAATGTGAGATGGCTGAGTCGAGGTAAAGTACTTGAGCGATTTGTAGAGTGCTTTGAAGAAATTGCGGTATTTATTGAGAATAAGGATCTGGCAAACATTCCTCAGATGAATGATCATAAGTGGGCCAGCAATTTGATATTTTTTTACAGATCTCTCTGTTCATATGAATGAACTGAACTTAAAATTATAAGGTTTTGGCAAAAGTATTGATGTTATGTTTGGATACATCAAATCTTTTGAAAATAAACTTAAAATTTTCAAGCGAGATATTGAAACTAAAACTTGTAAGTATTTTCCTTGGATAAAAAAGTATTTTAAGAAGGCCACTGCAATGAGTGTAATGGAGTCCATACTTATGTACCAGAATATAGTAAACTCGTTATTTGAACAGTTCAGTGAAAGATTCAACCAATTTAGAAGCCTAGAACAGACCATTAAAATAATTAAGTATCTGGAAGTAGTTGTTTACAGTCCTTAATTAAAGGATTTCCAATGAGTGCAAATTGATGATTTAGAGATGCAACTTGCAGATTTTCAAGGTAGCATTTGTACTCATGTGTTTGTTGACTTAAGGTAGAAACTTGAAAATCTGGAACGAAATCGTTTGAATAATGAAAAAGAGTGCAACTACGAACAAGAAATTTGGAGTGATTAGAACAGAGTACCTGACACTTTTAGCGAAATAAAACATCTAGCGATGGTTTTGCTAACAATTTTTTAATGAACATATTTTTGTGAGACTTTGTTCTCAGCATTAAACAATATTAAAACGAACAAAGAAACCGGCTAACAGATGAAGTTAGTGGTGCTTGCTTGGCCTTGAAGTGCACGAAGTATGATGTTCAATTGTAGGACTGCAATTGAAGAATTAGCAGACAAACTTCAGCACCAAAAAAGTTTCCAATTTCTAGTTTTTGTACCATTTGATTATCATTGTTTTTATTATTATTTTTTCCTAAATGTACATTGTTTTTGTTCATTTTATACATATTTTTGGCTGATTTTTCTTTGTTAAATGGCATTTAAATATCTACACTAATAAAAGAGAAACATGTAATTAGCGTACAACCGCTACCCTTCCCATTGGCTAATCAGCATATCCTTATGCAAATTAACTGTCAGCCAAGATGGCGGCCAGCAGCCAGGCAGCTGGAAGCAAACATGAGGCTTGCTTGCTCCAGTGACTGCAGACTCCAATGTTCCCCGCCTGACTTGCCGGCCTCTGAGCTGGCAGTTTGAAACACTCTAACAAATATAGAAGCTAAACAAAACCCCAGAAACCAGCTTTCAGCCGGCCAGAATCTCAGAGCCGGAGTTTTACATTGTTTTGATTATAGAACGCTCAGCAGCGGAAGCCTCAGAGCTAGAGCCAGAGCTAAAGCTGGCCCAGAATAAAATAAATAAAAAAAGAGATAAAAAAAGGAGCGGTTGGGAGCTTCAGTCAACAACCACCAGCCTGAAAGCAGCCCTCAGCTCCTCACCCAGACTGGCCAGGCACCCCAGTGGGGACCCCCACCCTGAAGGGTGTGTGACCAGCTGCAAACAGCCATCATCCCCTCATCCAGGCTGGCCAGGCACCCCAGTGGGGACCCCCACCCTGATCCAGGACACCCTTCAGGGCAAACCAGCCGGCCCCCAGGCCTCTATCCTATATAGTAAAAGGGTAATATGCCTCCCAGCACCGGGATCAGCGGAGCCGCAAGGCTCCAGGCATTGGGATCAGCATGACAGGGGGCAGCGCCCAAACCCCCTGATCGCCCTGCGGCTCTGTGTGTGACAGGGGGCGGGGTCACAACATCCCTATCCGCCCTGCTCTGTTCCTGACAGGGGAAGGTGCCCCAACCCCCTGATCAGCCCTGCTCTGTGCCTGATAGGGGGGAGCTCCCCAATCCCCTGATCGCCCTGCGGCTCTGTGTGTGATAGGGTGTGGCGCCCCAACCCCCCTCCCCCACAGGCCCTGCTCTGTGTGTGACAGGGGGCGGTGCCCTAACTCCCCTATCGGCCCTGCTCTGTGCATGACAGGGGGCAGCGCCCAACCCCCTGATCGACCCTGCTCTGTGCGTGACAGGGTTTGGAGCCCCAACCCCCCTGATGGTCTCTGCTCTATGTGTGACAGGAGGCCAGTGCCCCAACCCCCTGATCTGCCCTGCTCTGTGCATGACAGGGGGTGACGCCACAACCTCCCCATCGACCCTGCCTTGAGTGTGACAGGGGGCGGTGCCCCAACCCCCCAATCGGCCCCACCCTGAGCGTGACTGAGGGTGGCATCACAACCTCCCAATCCGCCCTGCTCTGTGCATGACAAGTGGCGGCACCCCAACTCCCCAATCTTCCCTGCTCTGAGCCCGACCAGGGGCTGCACCTAGGGATTGGGCCTGCCCTCTGCCACCCAGGAGCAGGCCTAAGCCAGCAGGTCGTTATCTCCTGAGGGGTCCCAGACTGCGAGAGGGCACAGGCCGGGCTGAGCGACACCCTCCCGAGTGCACAAATTTTTGTGCACCGGTCCTCTAGTATAAAATAAATATCAAAAATATAAATCTTTTTTTTCTATGGTTGCAAATATCAAAAAAAAATTATGAATATTTCTATATGTGACATGGCACCAGAGTTAAGTTAGGATTTTTCAAAATTTTGACACGCCGAGCTCAAAAGGTTAGCCATCACTGGAGTGGAACATGACAGGCGTCAGCCATGGTCGGATGGTGGAGCAGATGAGCAGCGGGGGGGGGGGGGGGGGGGGGCAGGGGGCAAACCAAGGCAGGGCGCCGGTCACTGTCATCAGGGGAGTCTCTGGTGTTTACTGAAAATTCTTTGCTTCTGTGCTGTGGTCCCACCTGGAGCTAGCACCTACTGCTGGCGCCCAGTGCCAGCCCCGATGGCTCAGTGCCATTAGTGTGTGCGAGCAGTGGCTGCCCAGCCTCAATCACCCCTCAGGGCTTCTCCACCTCCCCCTACTCCTGAGGGACGATCTGGGCCAGCAGCCACCTCTTGCACCTGCTGCTGGAGATTGCCCTGCTCTCACCTGTTGCCGGTGCCAGAGCTGCCACTCGCACCCGCTGCTTGCACCTGGTTCCAGTCCTGATCACTTGGCACCATCAGTGGGTGCGATAGGCTGCTGCTGGCCCTGATCACCCCTGAGAGCTTCTCCACCTCCCCCTGCTCTTGATGGGCCATCAGGGCAGCAGCCGCCACTCGTACCCCACTGACAGCACTGGCCGCACTTGCCGGACCCAATCGCTCCACGACATCAGTCCCCAATTTCTCCGTGCCATCAGCAGTACAAGTGGGGCCAGTGCTGTCAGCACATGGGAGCAGTGGCAGCGGGAGTGGGGCTGCCAGCAGACAGGGCACCGGGACTGCAGCGGGAGGGGCTCGGTGAGGGTGCAGAGGATGGGCTGAGACCCGCCCCTGTGCCTACAGCAGCCTAGTGGCCCACAGTTCCTTTCAAATGCACAAATTTGTGTACTGGGCCCGTAGTTAAAAAATATGTCACCCAGCCGGCGTAGCTCAGTGGTTGAGCATTGACCTAGGAACCAAGTTGATTGTGGTTCAATTCCCAGTCAGGACACATGCCTGGGTTGTGGGCTCAATCCCCAGAAGGGGCCATGCAAGAGGCAGTCAATTGATGATGCTTCTCTTTCAACAATGTTTCTATCTCTCTAACCCTCTCTCTTCCACTCTCTAAAAAGCAATAAAAACATATTTAAAAAAAAAAACAGAAAAAAGACTGCACCACTAACTTCACTGTAATAGACAATTCTTGAACATTTTCTGAGAATTTTTTTTTTGCTTTTTGCATTTTTGGTAATTATCTCTCACAATAAAATAGAGTTCCTAACCAGTTTTAAGAAAAAGGACTGGGTACTTGAAAATAATTAATTAATTAATTAATTAATTAATTAGATTAGAATCCTCTTGATAGGAATTTTAAAACAAAGGGGAAAAGGTTGTACAACAAGATCTGTAGCAAAGAAACTGAGTCACAATTTGCATCACTCATTTACTACTTCATTTGCTTATTTTTAATAGTGAGCAGTTATGCAGGATAAAAAGAAGAGCTGTAAGATTCTGCTTTTATTTTCTTTTGAAATGAAACAAGGTCTCTATTCTTGGTTTTTAGAAGCTAGTCCTCAAGTGTTTTTGTAGGTAGATATCAAGGATTCTAGTAAACATGCTCCTCTTTTTTTTTTTTTTTTTTTATAATTTCCTTTTGGTAATTATTCATTGGCCAACCAAAAAAAAGTGAACCAATTAATGATGGGCTCTTTCAATGTTTCTGCTCCTCTGGAATGCCCTTGACTTTTTTAGAATAAACATGTATTTAGAGACTTAACTTTAAGAAGCTCTACCCAGAGACTCACTATAAAAATGTATCTATGCCTATAATATCAGTAGTAGCTAAAGTATAAACAAACAAAGAGAAAGCATAATGTTAGACAACTAATTTATTTTAGTTTTCTCTTCTGTAAAGTGAAGGGGACTAGACATAATATTCCTAAATTTTCTTTTGTTTCCAATTTCTCCTATGCATGTGCACACACACACACACTTTCTCTCTGCTTCTCATCAGTTTAATAGACAATTTATAATCTAAAATCATTTTAAAATTTATTCCAAACATTGCACTTCATTCCTTTCCTGATACTGATGTATATAGCTTACTACGGGATATTTTAATATATGTCAGGCATAGAGAAACATTGTATTATGATGGTGGGTAAAACAAGCATAACATTAGAATAAGTGAGTTCTGGGTTTGTTGGTGACTGGATGAGTTACTTGACCTTTCTGTGCTTCAGTTTCTTCATTTGCGAAACCCATTCCATAGAGCTATTGTGAGAATTAAGTATAATCAACTGACTAGATGTATAGGTGTGTGTATCAATTTTTCAGTGTCATACACTTTATTAAATATTTAGTTGTCTTCTTTTTTGTATACATTGATAGAATGATCTTGGTTGGGCCTGGATCTTGGTACTTTATGTGTTAGTTAAATATATGTGTAAGTGAATTTGAAAAAAAAATAAGTGTGTGCATATGAAATTTAAGTATATATTCATATATTTAATACATATATAATTTATTGCTAAGCTTATGTTCTTGGATCAGTGGAGAACAAATTGGTTCTAGTAGATCTGAGTGCAAAAATTCTACAATGTATTAGTCTTTTAAGGGCAGTAACACTATTCTTTAGATGCTTGAATTTTCCATTCTTTCATATACAGACTATTGTAAAATTGATTATATTATATTTCATGAAAAATTATTGCCATTGAACAAGAGTGTTCTCCTCAGCTCTTATTCCTAGTCATTTTGCTTAACCTGTACATTTTCACAATTTTTAAAGTGTGGGATGATGACAGAGTGGTACATACTCTGGTATTTCAGGCTAGCATATTGCTTTTTGGAAAGTAATTGTGTCCTGGACTCTAGAATAACTGAGTAGAACTCCTTAGGCACTATCACCACTTTAGCATATGTGCAACATTTTATTGCACAATTCATAGAGCTTTGCCATTTGTTTGTAGTTGATACTTTCTCTCTAGCAGTTTTCCCACTTGATTAGAAAGATTAGGCTAATCTTTTTAAACCAGATGCCAAGGACTTTATTATCATTAACTTGGTTGTACTTGAAACTAAATTTGATAATTTCTACAGTGCTCATGACAACATCAGCTACAGGCCAGCCTGAGGTTAACACTGCAGCTGTGTTACAAGAATCCCCATATTCAGAAGTTCACTCAACTGTTTATTAAGAGTGAAATAAATATTTATATTCAATATTATTGAGTACCCACTATGCTCAAGCCATGGTTCTAGGTACAGGAAATACAAATCCTACCTTGCCACTGTGGAGCTCTCATATTAATGGAAAGGCTATGACCATCTAAGCCACAGAAACTATAACACAGAGTATAAAACATTATGCCCATAGAATTCAGGGATCATATGTCATAATGATCCACTTATTATGAGGGATTAGGAGAGACATTTTGAAGACATTTGAGCTGACTTTGGAATGAATGGGTATGACTTTAACTCAATGAAAATTAAAAGAACAAAGTAGCTAAAGGGAAGAGTGAACATTTAATAAATGGAAATAAGTCTTATACTTATTTGCCAGCACAAAAAGAAAGAATAGGGAGAGGAGAAGGCAAAGAGAATTGAAGCACTAATAAGTTAAGAACTTATAGACCATGGCAAGGTTTTGGTCATTATTTAAACGTCTGGGAAGCCAATAAAGGATTTTGCATGCATGAACATGTAGGTTATGGTTAGATTTTTGTTAGAAAAAATGACACTGGTTTGGGGGGGGGGGGGGGGGGTCCTTCTTTTTTAAAGCCGAATAGTACTCCATTGTGTAAACATACCAACCTTTTCTTTTCTTAATCCTCACAAAAGCATATGTTTTCTTTTTTTCGTTTTTCTTTTTTAGAGAGGAAGGGAAAGGGAGAGAGAAAGAAAAACATCTATGTGAGAGAGAAACATTAGTTGGCTTCCTCCTGTACATGCCCAGACCAGGAATGGAAACCAAAACCTGGGTATATGCCCTGAATTGAAACCACAGCAATTGAAACCACAATCTTGCAGTGTACAGGAGGATGCTCAACCAACTGGGTTACACATGCCAGGACACCACATCTCTTTTATACGCTCATCTACTGAGGGGCACTTGGGCTGCTTCTAAATCTTGGCTATCCTATCTAATAATAGACAAACATGGTAATTAACCATACCTCCGACACACTTCCCATTGGCTAATCAGGGCAATATGCAAATTAACTGCCAACCAAGATGGCAGCTGGCAGCCAGGCAGCTGAAACGAACAGGAGGCTTGCTTGCTCCAGTGAAGGAGGAAGCCAAGGTTCCCTGCCTGCCGCTGCTGGGCTCTGAGCTTGCACTCTAAGAAACAATGTTGCAATTATAAAAGAGCTAAACAAACCCCATGCTTTCAGCCAGCCGGCCGAGCTGGAGTTACAACAGTGTTTCAATTATAGAACCCAAACAAACCCAGATACCTGCTTTCAGCAGCCAAGGTCTCAGAGCTTGAGCCCAGACTCAGAGAGAAAGCCGGCTCTCAGTTCCAGTGACAGCCATAGAAGGTAAATAAATCCCAGAATAAAAAAAAAAGAAAAAAAGGAGAGGTTGGGAGCTTCAGTCACCCGCCAGCCTGAAAACGGCGCCAGCCTGAAAACGGCCCTCAGCCCCTCACCCAGACTGGCCAGGAACCCCTGTAGTGACCCCCACCCTGAAGGGGGTGTGACCAGCTGCAAACAGCCATCATCCCCTCATCCAAGTTGGCCAGGCACCCAAGCAGGACCCCCACCCTGATCCAGGACACCCTTCAGGGCAAACCAGCCGGCCCCCACCCGTGTACCAGGCCTCTATCCTATATAGTAAAAGGGTAATATGCCTCCCAGCACCGGGATCAGCGGAGCTGCGAGGCCTCCCAGCACTGGGATTAGTGGAGCTGCGAGGCCTCCTGGCACCGGGATCAGCGGAGCTGCGAGGCCTCACTGCCCCTGTGTCAAGTGGATCTGCGAGGCCTCCCAGCACCAGGATCAGCGGAGCCGCAAGGCCTCCAGGGGGCAGTGCCCAAACCCCCTGATCGCTCTGCTCTGTGTGTGACAGGGGGCAGCGCCCCAACCCCCTGATCGGCCCTGCTCTGTGCATGACAGGGTGCAGCGCCCCAACTCCCCAATCGTCCCTGCTCTGAGCCCGACCAGGGGCTGCACCTAGGGATTGGGCCTGCCCTCTGCCACCCTGGAGCGAGCCTAAGCCAGCAAGTCGTTATCTCCCGAGGGGTCCCAGACTGTGAGAGGGCACAAGTGGGGCTGAGGGACACCCCCCCCCCCCCCGCCAGTGCACAAATTTTTGTGCACTGGGCCTCTACTCTATACTAATAAAAGAATAATATGCTAATTAGACTGGGAGACCTTCTGGATACCTTCCAGAGACCTTCCGGACATCCTTCAAGACAAAGCCGGGGGCTTGGCGGCCTGCAAACCACCCTCAAACAGCCCTCAGCCACTCACCCAGGCAGGCCACACCCCCCAGTGGGGAACCTCACCCCAATAGGGGCGTGGCCAACCTGAAAATATCCCTCAGGCCCTCACCCAGGCTGGCCACACCCCCCACCAGGAACCCCCACCCCGATGGGGGCATGGCAGGCCTGTTAACTGCCCTAGCCCCTTGCCCAGGCTGGCACTGACCCCCAAGTTGACCCCCACCATGATCCAGAGCCCCCTTCATGGCAGACCACCGGGCCCTCACCTGTGCACCAGGCCTCTATACTAATAAAAGGGTAATACACAAATTAGACCGAGAGACCTTCCGGGAGAACTTCCAGATGTCCTTCTGGACAAAGCCATGGTAGCAGGGTCGAGGTAGACGTGGTTAGGTGTTATCAGGCCAGGAGGGGAGGGCAGTTGGAGGTGATCAGGCCGGCAAGGGGGGCAGTTGGCGGCAAGCAGGCCAGTGGTTGGGGGGGGGGCAGATGGAGACAATAAGGCCAGCAAGGGGGGAAGTTGGGGGTGAGAAGGCCAGCGGGGGCGGGGGGCAGTTGGGGGCCAGCACACCAGCAGGCAGAGTGGTTAGAGGCGATCAGGCAGGCAGGCAGGTTAGCGGTTAGGAGCCAGCAGTCCAAGATCGGGCTTAAACCAGCAGTCAGACATCCCCTGAGGGGTCCCAGATTGGAAAGGGTGCAGGCCAGGCTGAGGGACACCCCCCTGTGCATGAATTTTGTGCACCAGGCCACTAGTCTATACTAATAAAAGGGTAATATGCTAATTAGACCAGACACCTTCCAGACAAGCCACAGTGGCTGCAAGGGTTGATAGCCTGCAGCTGCAGCGGCTGTGAGGGCTGGTCCAGCACCACAATTCCTTTTGCAGAGGTCGTCGGATAAGGTGCTGCAGGAGAAGGCAAAAGGGACAAGGGACAAGGGAGAAGGTGAGAAGGCTGGCGCCAGGGGAGAAGGGAGAAGGTGGCAGTTAGGCAGTTAGAGGGATCAGGCCAGCAGGGGAGAGCAGTTAGGTAGTTAGGGGGTCAGACTGTCAGGGGAGAGCAGTTAGGGGGAGCAGGCCAGGAGGGGAGGGCAGTTAGGCAGTTAGGGGGATCATGCTGGCAGAGGAGAGCAATTTGGCAGTTAGGGGGATCAGGCCTGCAGGCAGGCAGGTGAGCAGTTAGGGTCCATTGATTCTGGATTGTGAGAGGGATCCCAGATTGGAGAGGGTGCAGGCCAGGCTGAGGGACCCACCCCCATGCACAAATTTCATGCACTGGGCCTCTAGTTGTAAATAACACTGCAATGAAAATAAGAGTGCATGCATTCACTCTAACTGGTTTGGCTCAGTGGATAGAGCGTCAGCCTGCAGACTGAAGGGTCCTGGTCAAGGACATGTACCTTGGTTGCAGGCACATCCCCAGTAGGGGGTGTGCAGGAGGCAGCTGATCGATGTTTCTCTCTCATTGATGTTTCTAACTCTCTATTCCTCTCCCTTCCTCTCTGTCAAAAAGCAATAAAATATATATATTTTAAAAAGAGTGCATGTATTCTTTTGAATTAATGTTCTGGTTTCTTTGGTAAATTTCCATAAGTCAAATCTCTGGGTCATAAGGCAGTTCCATTTTAAATATTTTGAGGTCACTTCATACTGTATTCCATTGTGGCTATATCAATCTGCATTCTAACCACAAATATCATATGATTTCACTCATGTGTGGAATCTAATGCACGAAATAAACTAACAACAAAATAGAGACAGATTCATAGATAGAGAATAGGCTGACAACTGTTGGGGAGGAGCCTGGGTAGGGTGCGGAGGGATTGAGCAAAAAAAGAAAAAAAGGAAAAAAAAGCAAGAACTCATGGACATAGACAACAGTGTGATTGCCAAAGGGAGGGTTTAGCGGAGGTGGAGGAGGGTATAGGTGGGATAAATGGTGATGGACAGAGACTTGACTTGGGGTGATGAATACACAATACAGTGTACAAATGGTGTATTGTAGAATTGTGTACCTGAAACCCATGTAATTTTGTTAACCAGTGTCACCCCAATAAATTCAGTTAAAAAATGACACTGGCTGCATTGTGAAATTGAAAATCAATTGAAAGAGAGAAAGAGACTAGCTAGTGCATCACTGCTCAAGGCCAGACAAAAGATGATTTAAAAGGATCAGATTTATAATAAAGGTATCAGAGAAGTAGAAATATTGGAAAGGCTTCAATGAAGTGAAACCTGTAAGTGTAATTAATAAATTAATTTGGGGAAAGCACAGACTACAAAGACAATGTCAAAGATGATTCCATGTATCTAGCTTGTATACTTGGTTTTTTGGCGATGTCATTTCATTGATATTGAAAATATTGGACGTGTTATAAGAGTTAAGATCATGAATTCTGTTTTAGAAATATTATATTTTGGGTTCACATGCAATAATCAATTGACAAGATGGATATACAGTTAGACATACATGGTTTGAAATTTGGAAAGAGGGATAAACTATAAAAGTGGGAATAGTGTAATAAATAATCATTGAATCCATGAATGTGATTAATATTGCCTAAAGAACAACTATAGCAAGAAGAAAAGATGCTTCAGATAAATCTTAGAGAACTTCAAGGTATATTTTCTAGTTTAAGAAGGATAAATAGAGTACACTGAGAAAAATGGCCAGAGAGATAGGGAAAGTATCAGGAATATGATATAATTGAAAACAATACAAAGAGAGGGTTCCCAGAAGAAGGACAATGCCAGAAGTATTGAGTGCTATAAAAAAAGTCAAGTAAATAAGGACTACACTAAATGTCTACTGCCGTTAGTGACATGGAACCTATTTCTGACCTCAGCGAGAGCCATTTCATTGAAGTAATAAGAGCAAAAGACAGATTAGGGCAGGTTGGGAAGTTCTTGGAAAGTAAAGAAAAGGAGTCTATGCTGTAAGACAACTTGTTAAAGAAGTTTGATGGTAAAGAGTGTCAGAAAGATAAAAGATCAGTTAGAAGAGGAGTTGACGCTGAACTATCATTCCATGGATAACAGGATAGCAGCTAGAAGCCACTTCGTTTGGGGAATACATCAGAGACTGTTTAGAGTTATTTTGTGAGAGTTCAAAACAAGGCAGTTATTCTGCCTTTTATGAAATCCAGTAAAATACTATCTCTATATATAAAAAGCCAGAGACCAGAACACCATAATGACCAGAACAACTGGTCGCTGTGGGGAGCTGATATAGGGTTAAGCCTCGGACTGACCTGTGGGCAAAGTCATAAACAATTTCCAGCTTAGAGAGCACAGTCCTCTTAGCATAATTAGGCTTGACCTTGTATAAAGCTCCCTAGATCTTACTCGGGAAGCTAATGGGCTGAGGGAAGTGCAACAAGAACAAAAACAAGTGAAACTTACAAGAACAAAAATAAGTGAAACTTACAAGAGCAGTGTAAACAAGTGAAACTTACAAGAGCAGTGTAAACAAGTGAAACTTACAAGAGCAGTGTAAACAAGTGAAACTTACAAGAACTGTGTAACTATAGAAACCACTACCTTGTTTACCGCTCAGTATAAAATAAAGGCTCAGCTTGCCTTGGGATCCTCTCTCTGTGGCCTCAGCCAGGCACAGGGAAGATCCACGGAGACTGAGGAAAGCTAGAGAGTTCTGAACACTGTCTCTGTGTAAAACATCCTTCGCCGACTCCGTCCACACCTTTGGGAACCCCTGGACCCGCTGGGGCTGGACCCCAGCAGGTCGCTTTGACATCCACTGTGGCCAGCGAACCAGCCAGATCAGGGGGTGGGGCCTGCTGGCCAATCCCCCCATGGCCCTTCCTCTCGGCTGACCCTGATCCCGATGGGCCCCCTCCCCCTGGCCTGCCCCATCCTGATTGCCCCCCCTACCCAATAGGGGGCAGGGCTGGCAGGCCAACCTCTTGCAGACCCTCCCTCAGCCGGCCCTGCCCCCAGTGGGTCCTTACCACCCTGATCAACCCGTGGCCCTCCCCCCCAGCCATCTCCACCCCCAAGAAGCCCCCCTTTAACCAATCAGGGGTGGGGCTGGCTGGCTAACCTCCCATGGCCCCTCCCCTGGCCCCATTCAGAGGTGGGTCTGGTCGGCCCACTGCCCACAGCCCCTCCCCACAGTTGGCCCCACCCCCAATCAACACCCCAACACCAATCGGGGGCAGGGCCTGCTGGCCAATCACCCATAGCCCCTGCCCCCAGCTGGCCTGGCCCTGATGGGGCCCTGATTGGGGTGGGTCAGCCAGCCAACCTCCTGCTGTCTTTTCCTCCCAATAGGCCTGGCTCTGATCCACCAATTGGGGCTGGGCCATCCGGGCCCTAACCATGCAAGAATTCATGCACTGGGCCTCTAGCTACATATAAACAGAATAAGAGATTTAGGCAAGATTTTAGAAGATGTCCTTGAATATAAACACTGATGTTTCAGAGAGGATTAGACTGTTTTTCAATTTGATTGTTTTGCTAAAATGAGTACATTATGTCCTGAATTTATACAGATTTTGGGTAAATTCTGCTTCAGACATTGAAAAAAAATTTCAGTTGAAGAATTTGAAAATCATTCTCACCAAGATATTACACATAAGTATCTCTAGACAAAATGTTTTACAGGCAATGATTATTATGCCTGCATTAAAAAATAATTTATATCAATACTGGCAGGCACATATTTAAAATGAAGGAATATCTTCTCAAAATATGTAATTTCTCAATATCTTGCATATGAAAACATTGAAGCAAAATAATTCACTGTTATTTTATTTGCTTTTTAATCCTCACCAGAGGATGTTTTTCCATTGCTTTTTAGAGAAAGTGGAAGGGAGGAATAGAGGGAGGGGGGAGAGAGAGAGTGTGAAACATCGATGTGAGAGAGACACATCGATTGGCTGCCTCCCATTTGATCCCTGACTGGCTAGGAATTGAATCTGCAACCCAGGTACCTGCCCATGAATAAGAATTGAACCCTGGATCCTTCAGTGCACTGGCTGACACTAACCATTGAAAAACACTGGCCAGGACATTCACTGTCATTTTAATGTGAAATCTCACTTATGGCTTTTTGCAAATATAAGCATGGAATACAATGCAGAAAATGTTATGATAATCTTCACATATATGGAATTAACCTCATAAACCTAGGGTGTTACACTGAGTGGCCAGATTACTATGACCACCCCATCGGTACTTTGTTGGGCCACGTTTTGCCTTCAATGCTGTGGCGATTCTTCTTGGCATTGACTCCACGAGATGTTGAAAGGTGATGCGAGGAATCTGACACCATGCCTGATGAATAGCACTGTCCAGTTCTATGAGATTTGATAGTTGTAGAACCAGCTGCCTGATGGCTCTTTTAACTTTGTCCCACAAATGCTCAATTCAATTGAGATCTGGTGATGGTGGGGGCCACCTAAGCAAGGTAAAGTCTCCCTCATGTTCTTGAAACCACTCCTGCACAATATGAGCACTGTGGCATGGTGCATTGTCTTGTTGGAAGAAGCCATCTCCATTGGGATACGCCATCAACATGATAGGATGAACTTGATCAGCAACGATATTCAGGTATGTTGTGCTATTCAGATGTTGTGCCACATGAATTAAAGGGCCCAAATCATGCCAGGAAAACATGCCCCAAACCATAACACTGCCCCCACCAGCTTGAAGGGTTGTACTCATGCATGTGGGGTGCATGCTTTCATGCTGTTTCCGCCAAATTCTCATTCTGCCATCTGCATGATGCAACTGGAAATGTGATTCATTGGACCACATGACTTTTTTCCAATGCTCGACTCTACAATCCTTGTGTTCCTGTGAGAATTGGAGACGTTTTACCTTGGTAACTGCAGACAGCAAAGGTGTTCGAACAGGCCTTCGGCTTCCATATCCCATATGATGCAGTGTACGGCTAATTTGCCTACAAACGTCAGGTGGTCATAATAATATGGCCATTCAGTGTATAATGTTTCTATTTAATGGTGACCGAATTTATATGACTTCAACAACCATATAACAAAGGTGCAGAACATATATCAATTTTTTTCCACAAAAAAGCTTAGGAAAAAAAACACATAAAAAAAACAATTCAAATGTTTCTACCTTAAATATCATAATTATAGAATGAGACCTATGATATAGTAGCTGTCATAATTTCTTAAAATACTAAATATTTTCCTAAAAAATTATTAAAGTTGGATATTATAGGGCATAATTTTTTTTCCATAAAAAGAAAGACTTGAAGTCACTAATTTCAATTTGTTATATGGCATGTTGAAGGTCAACTTAAGGAAGTAGTTATTAACTTCCTCAGCCTTCTAATTTAACTTGTGACATTTTTTCCAATTTTGAATCAGTTTCTGTACTTAAATCTAAATAAGTATGTTTGTATTTAGTATTAAATGTATGCTCTATTGATACATAATGAATATTTTCCTGGGTTATTGTGAAATAATTTACATAGTTTATCATATAATTTTAATTATCAACTTTAAAAAAAATGAGGTTTTATAAAAAGCAAATAGCCAACAGACAAGTAAGTTATTCTTAGAATTGGGTAAGTACAGACATGATATATAAATGAGTTACCCTCAGGCACCTTTAAAATATTCAATAGTTTTTTCTCTTAGGAAATACAAAGCTTTAATGACCTTGGCAACACGGTAAAAGCATGGTATATCTATCACAATGTATTATAAGAGAATTTTACATTTCTGGAGAAATAAAATATCTTTCTTAAGAATTAACCATACCACAATTTTAAAATACATCTTATGATATGTTTACTCATCTAAAATGACTCAGGTGTACACAAGAAAAATAAATAAATTAGCCAGAAATCAATACATCTTTTCTTAACTTAAAATGTTTTGCACTGAAATATCAAAAAAATTAACTTTTTTATATTCACCATTTAAATAATTACTGTATATTTATCTTTAGACTTCTGAGTAAATTATTAATTACATTAATATTTATGATTCTCTTTTCTTATGATATATATTGTTCAATTCAGACTACTGCATTGAGTGATGATGGATATACATTTCTATTTGAAAGACTATTGTTATAATGTTTTTACCCCAGTAAACTAAATGTCTGTGAATAAATGTTTCTATAACAGATACCAAGACAAGTGAATGATAATTAGTTAGTATTGCTATATTTTTGTAGTCTCTGTGTGTTTTATAGTGTTCTCATAATACCATATTATAAAATCTCACCCACTTTAAATAATCTCAGAATTTTTTCTTCCATAATATTTAGCTTATATTTTGAATTTGTTTTTCTAACTGAAAGACTAGGTTAGCATAGTGACTCAGTCCTTTTTTTTGCCAAACCTGATTCAATTTCTTTTAACATATGTAAATAACTGCTTCATTAATGGACTTGTATTTTGTTCTATGTCAATTGAATTCATTTATTATGATCACATAGTGTCAAAATATTTCAATAATGTATAAATTGAAATTAAGTGACAATTGTCAGTGCTTAACTATTTGTCTATCCCTTGATTCATTTCTTAAAATATATTTGTAATATTGAAATTTATAAGAAGACATATATGTTTGGTTTAATCTGTGTTTCTAGCACAGAGCTCATAAAACTTTTGGCATTTCCAAAGTAATGATGAACTTGTCTTTTGTTAAATTAATGAGGTGATTTTTGGAAAGCACCTAGGGATGGGAGCTGGTTGTCTAGAGAACCAATCACGTAAATTGGGTTAAAACTTTCATTCCTACCCCCTGGTCATTGGACTGAGAAGAAAGGCTGGAGATTGATTACCAATGGCCAATGATTTAATCAACCATGCCTAAGTAATGAAGCCTCCATAAAAACTCAAAATAGCAGGGTTCAGAGAGCTTCTGGGTTGGTGAACACTTGGAGATATAGGGAGAGTGGTACACTCAGAGAGAGAGAGCATAGCAACTCCCTGCCTTGGCTGGGTAGCTCTGTTGGTTAGAATGTCATCCCCATATACCAAGGTTGTGGGTTCAATCCCAGTCAGGGCACATGCAAGAATCAACAAATGAATACATAAATAAGTGGAAAAACAAACCTCTCTCTCTCTCTCCCTCCCTCTTTCTCTCCCTCTTTCTCTAAAAAAAACCCCAATAAATTAATCTATTTTTCCCATGCCTTGTCCTGTGAATTTATTTTATCTGGCTCTTCCTGAGTTACATCCATTTATAATAAACCTGTAATATAGTAAGCTGCTCTAGAAAATTGATTGCATCCAAGAAGCAGGTTGTTGGAATTTTCAGTCTCTAGTGGAGGAATCAGAAGCCCAGGTGACAATCTGGACTTGACATTGACATATGACTTAATATGTGGGATATGAAGCTATCTATAGGTAGACTGTGTCAAATTGCATACAATTGTAGAACACACAGCTGGTGTCCAGAAAATTTGTGATGATGTTGATCCCTCACCAACATACACATACACACACACACACAAACTCACACACATCAGAATTAGAATCAGGAATTTTAATATTAAAAATAAAACTTAACTTCTCTGCCAGATTTCTAGACTATTAATAACAATAAACCCTCTGTGGTCTGAATGTAGAGTCAAATATGATGAATATGATATTGAATATTAGGGAATTAAGTGTCATAAAAATAAATTAATTATTAGCACTAGTTAATATCAGGGAAGTCAAAATAATAATTGAAAGTTTAGAAAATGTCTCTCATTTTAAAGTAACTAAATATTATAAGAATTTAAATTACATTTTGTTGACTTTACCACCTCATCACTCAATTGTGTCAAGAATTATTGCAATATTATATTTAAAATAGTTTAACAAGGCAGGAGCCTATCTGTATAAACCTGGAAGCTTGACTTCTGGGATATGGATATATGGGTCGATTTTCCCAAACATTTAAAATTCCCAGACTTTTCTGAAACTTCTGAGTCTTCAGCAGTTCTCCATTCTTTCTCATCAATAACTTCCCCCCCACACATACACACACGCCCAATATGCAATATGGAAATAGATACTTCAGTCTTCAGCTGCCTTATACTCTCCCCTGGCTTCCAGGCTGATAATCAGAATAAAACACATATAATTCATCCAGGGATGTGCTGAACCTTTTTAGGGAGGAAAGATACTAAAATTCCAATGAGTGAAATCTAGCCAACATGTACTGGCAGGAGGCTGGAACTATCCATGCGATTGAATGAATACTGAAGGCGTTCAATTAAGGAGACTAGAAAATAAGACCCATCGAAGGAGAGTTCATTGACTTGGGAAAACTTATTTGGAGGATTGTATTTCTTAGGCCAGACCCTAGGAAATGGATTTCGAAGTGTGTAAATATACACTCAAAGTTATAGTAATCCCTAGAAACCTTGAAATAAAGATTGTTCACACTGAACAATGTGGAGATACACATTTCTTTTATTGAGAAAGAAAAAAAATATGCTAAAAGATCATAGAAATGGGCAAGCTGGATAGATATGAGATACGAAGTCCCACCAATGAATTACATTCCATGGGAAAGTGCAGAGAACACTGCTTTTGGAAAGAGCATCTGAAATGTGCTAGTGAAGAGACAGCAGCATCATTAGGCAGTTCAGTGATGTTAAGTGAGGGGCTCCTCGGAACAGCATTGGGCTCACTGGCAATGGGGTTTCAAGGCCTGTGGAAGAGTGCAGGCCAGGTAATAGTGCTTAGAGACCAGACCAGGCACGTTTGATAATTATTATAGTGCCTGAAAGTTAGATTTGCAACCCAAGGGATCTGACTAATCAAGATTTTTGGTGATGGCTAATAAAGCTTGCCTTTTCTAGGGACAAAATAGATGAGCAGTAAACAAGGGAACTGCTTAATATTGTTACTTAAAAGAGAGCAATATTGGATGAAGAAGAAGCTGAGAGCAGCACTAAGAAAAAGTTCAAAACTCCTTGACTAGTTTCTGGAACTGATCCAGTTTTCAGACACCAAACTCACTTATAAAATAAGTGGCTGCTTTCCTATGGAGAAAGACTGGGTACTGTCATGGCTATTATACATTGTAAAGAAGTTCCTTAGTCCTTTCCCATAGGCCATTAACTTAAGCGATTTTACAATGATTAAAGGAAAATGACCACATATTTTACTGTTGGATTCCAGCTCTGGATGGACATTGACAGCTGGGACACGAAGCATCTTATGTTTTCTAAATTAGAAAATATATGGAGGCCAGAAAAAAGTGGCCTCCTGATTGAACGCTGGCTTTTGGTGTGTCTCTGGATTTGTCTGGTGATCATTTTCTGGGCCCTTGAGCATATAAGTGGGATGGACAGACTTGGAAGTTGGAGTAACTCCCACATTGTATCATCATGAGGAAAATCAAGCTGGAAATCTTTAACACTAGTCCCTAGCATAGGAAATAAATAAAAATAATATCATATTGGAAGGCAGTGCGTATGACAGAGATTAATAACAATCTCAAAAGTGTAATGAAGGCAGAGAATGACTTTGGGTTACTGTAAGCTCAGAGCCCTGATCATAGATACTGTGCCAGATGTGTTACCTGAACTAGAGCAGGATAATTTGGCTCAGGTATATGATCTTTGATACTTAAATAAATAAATGCATCCTTTCATATTTCAACCAGGAAAGAAAAGAAAATAAAATTCACATTCATTCACAAGAATATTCATCTTTATTTTCCCCCAGATCTATGTTAACCCTCCCATCTTTTGCCATGATATAATCCAAAGAGTTCTGGACCACCTCAGAATTCTACAGAACATCATATAAATTCACTATACCAAAGGCATGATGGCTTATAAGAACTTTAATACCATAATTCGTGGCCCCAAATTTGAAAATTTGCAATTTGGACTCTGAAGTTGCTTACAAGACATGACTTTTCTCTTTGGACTCCAAAAACACACACAGGACAAATAGCCCCCTGTACTGGCTGTACTTTGTGATAAATCGTACTCCCTCTAGGATTGATAAGCAACACTACCTACACCAAACACTTTGCTCTGCAGACCTGAGGCTAAGACATTGATAAGTGCTTGATCATGCTACCCATTGCTCCCACTGGCTGACCACTGAACTGGCTGAACATTAAAGGTCCAATTGTCCATCCAATCAGAAAAGGAATGATCTAGGTCAGGGGTGGGCAACCTTTTTGTGAGTGTGTGCCCAAACCAGCAAAATCTCTGACTCAAAATTCTTCTGCGTGCCAACCCTAATTTTTTGAGAACATGTTATGCCTACTTGATATCTCTTAAGGTCTACGTATGTGAAGAACCTTGAAGGAATAATAAAATTCATTCGAGTGACAAAAACACAGTATATGATGATGAAAAATACATTTATTTTTTAATGTATACATGTACACTGATAGTCCGACAGAAAACTTTATGACTCAGCTTGATATTATCAATAGGACTTTTGCTGCTGCATCACTGATGACAGAGATTTTACATCAGGTTTATATTTCGTGACCTTCAGAGATATGCACGAGCTACTACTTTCATCCGTCAGGCTACTCCTATAACGAGACTTAACAAAATTCATCACTGAGAACAAAGATTCACAAGCGTATGTGGATGAAAACATGGAGAGTAATGCTGTTGCAAAGGTTTTTAAACAGAAAAATTTTCTGGAATGGCATTCCAAGTCCTCAATAGTTCGTTTTTGACACTTCTCTTTGGTACTCCTGTCTCTAATCGTTTTTTTTCAATGTTTTCCAAGCCAAGTCTAAGGTCAATAAATTTCTGCTTCCAAATTGAGCTACTCTGAAATTCAATCAACTGCTTTTCAAAGTCAGCCATGTCTATCCATGAAAACATTTGTAAGTTTAGTTCTTCCAGTTTCATGCTGTCTGGAAACCTCATGAATTTTGCTCTCTCTTCCAGTTCTCTGAATTTCGCAAATCTTGAGAAGAACTGCTCAATAGCTGACTCGATGATGTTTAAAAACAGCTTTTGAAGGCTTTGACAGTCTGTTCTGTCATCTTTTGGGAGGTCTTTGATGTTCCTCTTGAGGTTTCATAAATATCTAAATCTCTCACCATCCACATCCCTCTTAAAGACTTCCAGTTTCTTTTCAAAAGCCTTTATGTAAACAAACATAACATCAAGTGTCTTGTCAGTTCCTTGTAATTTAACAAATAAGTCATTCAAATGTTCACAAAAATTGTAAATGGAAGGTTATAAGAGAGGGTTTCGTGTGCCAGCAAAAGTTACTGGCGTGCCATGTTTGGCACGCATGCCAGGGGTTGCCCACCCCTGATCTAGGTTTAAGACCTTGTTTCCCTATGAACCCATCTCTTTGTTACTCACCGCTGTGCGACTTGCCTCTTTAAAAGCCCTGTACTATCTCCCCCATTTCACAGTGTGTTTTTGGTTTATGCCAAAGGCTATGGTCTCTGATTTGCAAATCATAGCAAAATAAAGTACTCTTTTAATTTCTCAGAAGTATCTCCTGGAAGTTTTGCTTATAGGCATCATGCTGACCAGATAGAAGGTGCAAGAGGTAGCTAGCATGCTGTAGGCCTTGGTAAAACACATGTGGCCCTAAGCGTGGGAAACAAATCCTATAATGATTCAGACTCTGCCATTTTAGGAAAGTGTTACGAGTCCTATGATTTAGGACAACTTTTCCAGAGTAAAAGACTAATTAATGCAGCTTCTATTCCTTACACAAATAAAGCAATATGAAACCTGGGAGACCTCTTTGGGTTCTGGCGACAGTATATCTCGTAGCTTGGAATACCATTCTGGTCTTTAGAATAGAAGTTTATAGTTTTGAGTTGGGCCTAAAGCAGGAAAGAGAAGGTCCAGACTGCAAAAAAGCAGTATGCCATTTGGGCCATCTAATCTGTGGACATTATAATACCTGGGTGCCAGCAATGGGAAAAGATGCAGTGTGCAACTGAGAGTAGGAGAGTACAGCATGGACTCAAGGTTTTGGAACAGAGCCATTCTATTGCAGCAGAGAAATATACAGCTTCTGGGGTTTGACTGAGACCAGATAAAGGCAAAATGTTTAATCATAAGGTACCAAGTGACAATGTACCTGGAACTGCCCCTCTAAGGCTGGGCTATTTTGAACTCACAAGACATTAAGTAAAGTGGATAAGTGGTCATCAACATTGGAAATGATATACCTTGGGTCAAGTACAAGGTTCTGGTCAGAGGGCACAAGCAAGGTGCATGTCAGTTATCCCAGATTCCCTTGTAACCACTGTGATTGTATCAGCATCCCTCCCTCAGCTCACGTACACCACTCTATGAGTGCTCTGTATGATTGACATAGAACAAAGAAAAAAGACATAACTTAGTTTATAGGTAGGTAAGCTTGCTATGAGGAAGCTATTAAGAAATGACTGTCAGCTGCAATGCAACTTCACTCAGAAGTGGCTTTAAAAGCACAGCATGAGAAAAATTCTTCCTCATGTACAGAACTGTAGGAAGTCTGCCTGGTAATCCACTCTATGTGGAAGAAGGAGAAGTGGCCTGAACTTAGATTCCTATATAATAAAGAGGTAATATGCAAATTAACCATAACGCCCTAGCAAAATGGCTGCTTAAGACCAGCCTGGCAGGGGAGTTAGTGAGGGACAACCAAATGACTGAACAAGCAGGCTGTGTGGGGCAACCAGGCCGGCAGGGGGGTTAGTGAGGGATGACCAAACAACTGAACAGAAGATTCTGTGGGGCAACCAGGCTGGTGGGGGGGAGGGGGTGTGAGGTGCAACCAGGCCGGTGGGGGAAGGCAGTTGGAGGTGACCAGGCCAGCAGGGGCGGGCAGTAAGTGGTGACCAGGCCAGCAGAGGAGGGCAATTAGGAGTGATCAGGCTGGCAGGGAGGGAGCAGTTGGGGATGGCCTGGCTGGCAGCAGGGGGCAGTTGGGGGTAACCAGGCAAGCAGGCAGGTGAACAATTAGGAGCCAGCAGTCCATGATTGTGAAAGGGATGTCTGACTGCAGGTTTAGGCCCAATCCTGGGGACATCCCCCAAGGGGTCCTGGATTGGAGAGAGTGCAAGCTGGGCTGAGGGCCCCCCCCCCCCGCCTCCATGCATGAATTTTGTGCACCGGGCATCTAGTATATATACACTCAGTGGCCAGATTATTATGACCACCCCATCAGTACTTCGTTGGGCCACCTTTTGCCTTCAATACTGCAGTGATTCTTCTTGTCATTGACTCTACAAGATGTTGAAAGGTGATGCGAGGAATCTGACACCATGCCTGATGAATAGCACTGTCCAGTTCTGTGAGATTTGACGATTGTGGAACCAGCTGCATGATGGCTCTTTTAACTTCGTCCCACAAATGCTCAATTGGATTGAGATCTGGTGATTGTGGGGGCCACCTAAACAAGGTAAAGTCTCCCTCATGTTCTTGAAACCACTCCTGCACAATACGAGCACCATGGCATGGCGCATTGTCTTGTTGGAAGAAGCCATCTCCATTGGGATACGCCATCAACATGATAGGATGAACTTGATCAGCAAAGATACTTAGGTGTGTTGTGCTATTCAGAGGTTGTTCCACATGAATTAAAGGGCCCAAATCATGCCAGGAAAACATGCCCCAAGCCATAACACTGCCCTCACCACCTCATGCATGTAGGGTGCATGCTTTCATGTTGTTTCCACCAAATTCTCACTCTGCCATCTGCATGGTGCAACTGGAAACGTGATTCATCAGTCCACATGACTTTTTTCCAAATGCTCGACTGTCTAATCCTTGTGTTCCTGTGCGAATTGGAGACGTTTTATCTTGGTAAGTACAGACAGCAAAGGTGTTCAAACAGGCCTTTGGCTGTTTTGCTGATACTCGCTCCATGGCTCCAAGCGTCAACAATCATCCCAAGTTCAAAGGCTGTTAAATCGCATTGTTTACCCATATCTTCAGGGAAAAAATCACTTCTACTGTCATGGTAAACATCCTGCTTCCCTATTTATAATGATCTGGCCCCCTAGCAACTTCAGTGTGAAATTATAGCTAATTTGCCTACAAACGCCAGGTGGTCATAATAATCTGGCCACTCACTGTATATGATGCTCTGATTGGCTGGAAAATATTGGATGATGAGGAACAAAGAGAACTGTGGTAAGGACATTGCATAGACATGTGGGAGTGCACATGAATTGAGAATCTTTGTATCACATGCCCACTAGGGAACAACTGCCATAGAAAAACCACCACAGTGTCAAGTAGACAAAATGACTCAGAACATTGGTGTCAGCAGCATTTCTGGGCTTCTCTCCAGTGCTGGAATGATGGGCACATGAATTTAGGGATCACTGTGGAGCAAATGGAAGCATGTAAGGGCTCAACAGCATAGGTTGCCACTTGCCAGGGCCCATCTTGCTACTGTTGCCAACTGGCCATGCACATGATAGCTCCAAGGGGGCAGGGGAAGACTAGGAGGGGTCAATTTAGAAAAAAAAAAAAAGGACATCTGTAATACTTTCAACAATAAAGATTTTTAAAATGACCACTTAGTGACAAATTAACTACATTTGTCCTTTCTCTCCCGGAAGGGCCATTGGTTTATTCTCCAGGAATAAATACTTTTTTAGGCTAGAGTTTATATCTTCTTTCTGCAGGCCCTTCAGCCTCAGTATTAAGGGCTTACAGAAATTCTGATCACAGGCATGGACTTCTACACAATACATCATGCAATCAAGGAAACAACTTCAAATAAAAGAGATGTAGGAATAGACCCATCATCATGAGATCCACTGGTTGTACTACATTTTGCACCATCTAGAAACTATGGACACTACAGTGGTCTGTGGAAGATAAAGCTGAAGTGGTAGCCCAGAGGTAATGCCTATAAAAATGAGGTACCACTTTCCAAGATTCAGTATAGGCATTTCATCAGAGACCACTACATGGCACTGTATCCACAAAATGAACACACAGATTTAGGAACCTAGGTATAGAAGCACACGTTGTTCCACCTCCCACTACTTTCTATGGCCCACTAGGAATTTTGTGCTTCCCATCCTTTTAACTTTGCATGCTGCTGAGTAGAGGTCCTGGATCTGGTCCCTAACAGGAGTGTGCTCTTGCCTGAAGCACAGCAGGGGGGTCTCAAAATGCTGTAAGCTAGTGATGCCATTTAGACACTTTGGGGATCATCAGGAGATAAAATGAGGCACTATCTTTTCAGGGGTAATTGAACCTGATCATCAGGACCATGTCAGGCTGTTGTTTTACAGTGAGAACGGGGAGGGATACCTATAGAGCTTGACTGACTCAGTTGCCTTGCTTGGGTGACTCGAGACTTTGCCTAATTATAACCGTAAACGACAAGTGCAGTGTTTCCAGCCTAAGAAGATACGTGAGATAGGACTTCAGACATTTCAGGAGTGTTTAGATTATTTCACCAGATAAATCACTGTGACCAGCAAAGGGGAAGCTAAAGGTGGGGAGGATTTAGGAGGAACCATGAAAGCGGGAGAAATGAGTATCAGTTATGACTCTGGGCCACTGGAGCAGCTGGGGCTGTGGTTCTTCCCTCGCTTTCCCTCTTCTAATTTCCCCCTTAGGAAGAGATTCTCACAGGAATCATGGAGGAGCTCCTTCCCAACCCTCCACAGAGAAGTGGACCACAGCAGTGCAGAGGGTGTACTGTGGCTGACATGGAGAAGGGCTACTCCGCTCGCCCTTCTAGAAATGATTAGCTGCCCAGCTCTCTGGACTGTGTCCAGCTGACAGCCTTCAGCTGTTAGGTCCTTCAAGATTCACCCTGGAGTTTTTTGAGCTGAGATGGTCTCTTCAAGCCAAAGACTGAGCAAAATGCTAGTGTTAGGTGAGAACATGCCTTTCTCCAGAAAAGCCCTGGACAGTAACAGAGCTCCTCTAAGGGGGCTTTTCTCTGAAACGCTCCTTTGACTGGTACGGATTTTATCATGGTTCGTAGGCTTCTCTTGCCCGATTCTGCTTCCGTCCCCACTTCTTCACAGGTGCTGTTTCTTTATAAAATGTTTGCACTGGCAACTCTCTCTTCAGTACTTTCTGCTACTTATTTTTTAATATATGTTTATTGATTTCAGAGAGTAAGGGAGCGGGAGAGATATAAATATAAATGATGTGAGAGAATCAGTGATTGGCTGCCTCCTGCATGCCTCCTACTCAGGATGGAGCTGCAACCAGTGCCTATGCCCTCACCTGGAATCACAGCATGAACTCCTGGTTCATAGGTTGATGTTCAACCACTGAGCAACACAGGCAAGGCAGTACTTGCTTCTTTACAAAATATTCCTGCAGCAAAAGCACTGAGTAGTGTATATAGTATTCATGATGTTATTCCTATTGCCTAGGAGAGTGGCTACAAAGTTTTTTCCCCTGTAAGCATTATATTTTATTATTATTATATTAGTCTATTACAAGTGTTAAGAGAAAGGAAGGAAAATGTCATTTAGCACCTAACATATGTCATGATTAAGTATCAGGTAGGATAACTTTTTTGTTTATCAGATTATGTTGAACATTATATTCCACAAATGAGTGAGATAATGTGATATTTACCTTTCTCTGACGGACTTATTTCACTTAGCATAATGCTCTCCAGTTCCATCCATGTTGTTGCAAATGGTAAGAATTCCTTCTTTTTTTACAGCAGCATAGTACTCCATTGTGTAGATGTGCCACAGTTTTCTAATCCATTCATCTGCTGATGAACACTTAGGCTGTTTCCAAACCTTAGCTATTGTAAATTGTGCTCCTATGAACATAGGGGTGCATATATCCTTTCTGATTGGTGTTTCTGTTTTCTTGGGATATATTCCTAGAAGAGGGATTACTGGCTCAAAGGGAAGTCCCATTTTTAATTTTTTCAGGAAATGCCATACTGTTCTCCACAGTGGCTGCACCAGTCTGCATTCCCACCAGCAGTGCACGAGGATTTCTTTTCTCTGCATCCTCTCCAGCACTTGTCCTTTGTTGATTTGTTGATGATAGTCATTCTGACAGGTATGAGATGGTACCTTATTGTTGTTTGATTTGCATTTCCAGAATAATTAGTGAGTTTGAGCATGTTTTCATATGTCTCTTGGCCTTCCTTATGTCCTCTTTCGAAAATTGCCTATTTAGGTCCTTTGCCCATTTTTGGATTGGATTGTTTATCTTCCTTTTGTTAAGTTGTATGATTTCCCTATAAATATTGGAGATTAAACATTTATCAAAGATAACATTGGCAAAGATGTTCTCCCATGCAGTGTGCTTTCTTGTTGTTTTGTTGATGGTTTCTTTTGTTGTGCAGAAGCTTTTTATTTAATGTAGTCCCATTTCTTTATTTTCTCCTTATTTTCATTTCTTTAGGAACTGTGTTGGTAAAGATATTGCTATGACAAATGTTTGCCATTTTTCTGCCTATGGCTTCCTCTAAGATTTTTATGGTTTCCTGTCTTACTTTTAAGTCCTTTATCCATTTTGAGTTTATTTTTGTGAATGGTGTAAGTTAGTGGTCTAGTTTCATTTTTTTCATGTATCTGTCCAATTTCCCAACACCATTTATTGAAGAGACTGTCTTGACTCCATTGTGTACTCTTGCCTCCTTTGTCAAATATTAACTGAGCATAATGGCTTGGGTCTATTTCTGGGTTCTCTGTCTGTTCCATTGGTTTATTTGTCTGTTCTTGTGCCAGTACCAGGCAGTTCTGAGGACAATGGCTTTGTAGTATAGCTTGATATCTGGCATTGTGATCCCTCCAACTTTGTTTTTCATTCTCAAGATTGCTGCAGCTATTCGGGGTCTTTTTTTGTTACAGATGAATTTTTGGAGAGTTTGTTCTAAATCTTTGAAGTATGCCATTGGTATTTTAATTGGGGATTGCATTAAATCTATAGATTACTTTGGTGATATGAACATTTTAATGATGTTGATTCTACCAATCTGTGAACACAGTATATTCTTCCATTTATTTATGTCTTCCTCTATCTCTTTTTTCAGTGTCCTGTAATTTTCTGAATACAGGTCCTTTAACTCCTTGGTTAAATTCATTCCTAGGTATCTTAATTTTTTGTTGCAATGGTAAATGGGATTTTTTTTAGTTCCTCTGTCTGTGAGTTTATTATTGGTGTATAAAAAAGCCACAGATATCTGGGTGTTAATTTTGTGTCCTGCTACATTGCCAAATTCATTCATTAATTCTAGTAGTGTTTTCATAGAGTTTTTAGGGATTTTTATGTACAATATCATGTCATCTGCAAATAATGACAATTTTACTTCTTCTTTTTTAATTTGGGTGCCTTTTATTTCTTCTTCTTGTCTGATCGCTATGGTTAGCATGTCCAGGACTATGTTAAACAGGTGAAAGTGGTCATCCCTGTCTAGTTACTGTTCTTAGGGGAAATGGTTTTAGATTTTACCTATTGACTATTATGTTGGCTGTAGATTGGACATATAAGGCTTTTATTATGTTGAGGTATGATTCCTCTATTCCCTCTTTGCTGAGAGTTTTTATCAGGAAAGGGTGTTAGATTTTGTCAAATGTCTTTTCTGCATCAATTGATGCAATTATGTGATTTTTGTCTCTCAATTTGTTTGTGTGATGTATCATGTTTATTGATTTGCAGATATTGTACCAACCTTGCATCCCTGGAATAAATCTCACTTGGTCATAGTGTATGATCTTTCTAATGTAATGCTAGATCCAATTTGCTAGAATTTGTTGAGGATTTTAGCATCTATGTTCATTAGGGATATTTTTGGGTCATGTTTTCTTATTCATTCAGCCACTCGATGTCTTTGATTGGAGCATTTAGTCTATTTATGTTTAAAGTTATTCTTGATAAGTACTTGTTTGTAGCCAGTTTTATTTTTTGTGCCTGTGTTTCTTCTTCCCTTTTTTTTTTTTTAAACAACAGTCCCTTTAGCATTTTTTGCATTGCTGGCTTGGTACATTTGATACATTTCCCTAGCCTTTTTTTTTTTGGTCTGTGAAGTTCCTGATTTCCCCTTCAATTTTGAATGATAGCCTTGCTGGATAGAGTATTCTTGGATTCAGTTCCTTGCTTTGCATCACTTTGTATACATCATTCCATTCCCTTCTGGCCTGATGTGTTTCTGTTGAGAAATCATTTGATAATCTAATGGGAGGTCCTTTGTAGGTAACTCTCTGTCTCTCTCTTGCAGCCCTTAAGATTCTTTCTTTCTCGTTAATGTTTGCCACTGTAATTATGACATGTCTTGGGGTGAGTCTTTTTGTGTTCAACTTGTTTAGGACTCTCTCTACTTGGGTGACTTTTTTCTTCCCCATATCAGGAAAGTTTTCTGTCATTATTTATTTAAATAGGTTCTCTAATCCTTGCTGCTCTTCTTGTCCTTCTGGCACCCCTATTATATGTATGTTATTCGTTTCCTGTTTTTTCAAAGCTCCATTAGTTTCTCCTCCTGCTTTCTAATTTTTTTCTCTAGTTACTGTTCAGATTGGGCTTGTTTCTCTGCCCTATATTCTCGCTAACTAATTCGGTCCTCCACTTCTCTTAGTCTAGTGATGAATCCTTGTATGGTGTGTTTTATTGTGGCTATATCACTTTGATTTTTTCTTGATTCTTAAATAGGTTGCTGATTTTCTCATCCATCTGATTTATGAACTGTATGACCCTTAGTCTGAATTCTTTTTCTGACATATTGCATGCCTCCTTTACATTTAGTTCCCCTACCCCATCCTGCTTTTTTGTGATTCCTCATTTTCTTTCCTTTAGGGGTTGTTTTTTTGTCTCCCCTGTGGTACCAGGTCTTTTTCAAGAGTAGCTGTAGGGTATTATTGGTTTTCATCTGAGGCCAGTCTGGGTGGTGGTGAGTCTGGGCTCTTAGTCACAGAGGCTCTGCCCTTCAAGATGGTGTGGTTTCTTTGCCAGCACTGCCACCGGGGAGTGCTTGTAGCAGTAGTGGGGGCTACCCACCTATAAGAGCCAGGTCCACCAGCCCCTGAAAGTCTTGCAGGATCTAACTCTTTATTACACACACACACACACACACACACACACACACACATCCACACACTCCCCTTTCTCTCCTTCACTCTCTCACACTCTCTCCCTCACTGCTGTCCTGCCAGCTTCCATCTTCCAAAAACTATTTTTCCTTTAAATTCAAGTAATTTTTACTGAATATTGAAAAAATAAATCAACTAAGCCATTAAAAAATGAAACTTCCACATTTTTCTTGTTGTAGTGGCATGCATTGTTTTCCAGAACACTTATGCTGTGAAATTTTGCAATTAAATTGATATTCATACAGAGGTGGTGTTTATGGCCAGATATAGAGGCAATACCTACGATAAAGAAGCTGATCATCTCAAAATATCTCTCATGTCTCTATGTACTAAATTGCTCAATCTATTGCTATTATTCACACACACACACACACACACACACACACACACATATATATACATATATATATATATATATATATAGAGAGAGAGAGAGAGAGAGAGAGAGAGAGAAAGAGAGAGAGAGATTTATAGATTCATTCTAAGTAATTGGCTCACAGGATCATGGGTGCTGACAAGTATGAAATTTGTACGGCAAGCTGGCAGGCTGGAAATTCAGGTAAGAGTTGATGTTACAGTCTCAAATCTGAATTCCTCAGGGCAGCAGACTTGAAACTGGCAGATTTTCTTTTGTTGTCTTCATGAAAGTGCCTGTTTCTTCTAGAAATCTCTTTTTATTCTAAAGGCTTTCAACTGACTGAATGAGATTCATTTTTGGAAATTAATCTGCTTTATTCAATGTCTACTGATTTAAATATTAATTGCATCTAAAAGAAATGCCATTGCAGCAACATCTACATTGCTGTTTGACCAAACAACTGGATACCATGGACTATGAAAGTTGATAAATAAAATTAACCATCACAGTGCTATTTTATATGAGTGACCAAATCTTATTTATTTTACAAAAGGCAAAATCTTGGAGTTTTGCTATTCTTTTTCAGACCATCAGAAATATGCTTTTTCTATTAGCTAAAAAATAAGAAAATGAGATTTGTGATCACTTGAGTTCGTATTGCAGTGATTAGAAGGAAGTGGCTCTCAGGGGACCTGGGCTTGGTAAAGATGATCCTGGGCTCTCAGGTCTCCACTTATGAGACCAGAAGTCAAGTGATCTCTTTAGGTTAGGGAAACTGTTCATACTTCTCCTTTTTTAATGTTTTTGAGCAATAGTCTTGCTCAGAATATGTGATTGAAGTAATTTGAGTCTCAGTGCAGAGACAGAAAAAGGGAATAAATGAACTCTTATGGGAACATAAAATAAGGAAAGAGATCATTATCTGTTCTTTTTCTTCATCCTTATTCATTGAGCCACATTCATTTCAAATTTAGTGATAAAATATTTGCATGTCAGAAAAATAGAGAACTAGACTGTGTTTTAAATAAATTCAGTTATTAGTCTCTGATCCAAGAAGAAAAAAAAATTGGTATTTAGAGGAAGAGTAGGTCAAAAATAAAAGTTATTAATTTTACTTCCAGGTTTGCTGTAAGCTTTAATTTCATTTTAAAATAAAGAAAAATACCTTGCTAGAATGAAAGTATGATCATGCTTAAATATGCAGTTAATAATTTGAAATCAATGACTTGAGGGCAATTTCTTAATACTACACTGAAATGGCAGGTAAAGTAACATGTGTGGAGAATATATGAGAAACCCCATTGGTTTTAGGGACAGAATCTGAGGAGGAGATAGATTCTCCTAAAGTTATATTGTCCTTTATCTACTCACTAGCAAGGCAGATGAAACAGATTACTCTACATCTTGTTAAAAGATTTATCTATTTCTAATAAATGTTCTTTTTAACATAATCATGTTTTTGAACTAAAAGCTTATTTTAACTGTACTGTGATTTCCTATTCATCTCCATTTAAATCTAAACAAAACTGTTCACTATAGTCTTTTTTATTTTATAAGTCTTTATCTTTTGGTTTTTATGTCAGATATATAAAGGAATATATGCTGCAGAATAAATCATGAAGATAGAAACAAAGTGAAATAGAATTTGAGTATTAAGAGAAATAGTCAAGATTTCAAATATTAAATCATACATGGATCATAAGGCCCCTCAGGGAACTATGTCAATTTAACTAATTTGCCTAGAAATACATTTGCATTAGAGTTGGAACTACCCAAGTAATATTTGGCATAGATCCAGACACGAGAGACTAATGAAGGATTATCTTTATTATATAGTTTATAAACAAGGTGATGGGCAATTTGTTTTCTGTAGAAATGTTTCTGTAAAATTTGTGTCATAATTTATTGTTTATTTTACTGATGGCTTTATACTTGGAAATTTGGTAAAATAATGGATATTTACTTTGTTGATCCCATTGTTTGAAAGGCCTTATTTCTGGTGTTTGTGCATTTGCAATGGGGTGTTTAAAGGGTTGGTAGCCTTGTTTATTCTGTAATTTAAGATTTCACATGTTTTTTAGCATACAAGGTTTGTTTATAGGGATCAGTTCTATCATACCACATTACTACTATCTACTTCATATCCTGTTTGAAGAAGATAATGGTGGGCAATCTATTTCATAAGCAGATATTGATACTCAATCTCAGTAGAATCCCTGGTAGTTTAAGGGTATAACAATAGCTTTTACTAGAGCCTTCACTACACAAAATGAAAACTTTGGTGAAAAACAAAGGTTTCCAAGTAATCAATAGAGTAAAGGGTATAGAAACAGACCCACCTATATAAAATTAACCAATAACTGAAAAGGCGGCACTTCAGTTTATTGGGGAATGGGCTGTGACTTGAATTAAGTGGTAACAGTTTAATTGGATTTCCAAATGAAAAAATAACTCATATTAACCAGGAATACACATCATAAGAGAAAAAATATTATTCCAGACAGTTCATATATCTAAATGTAAAAGATACTTTTTCTTGAAAAGATAGTTGTTTACCCACATATTTCCCAGATTTCCCAGAACACAGCTGTCCTGTTCTCCCAACAACTTACCTTTTACCTTATAGCTCCTTCTGCTTCAGCTGATGAGACACCTCACAAAGAGTCTCAAACGAGATAAACCCGAAAAGACCCACACCAAGACATGTAATTACAATGGCAAATGTTCAGGATAAAGATAATCTTAAAGGCTGCAAGAGAGAGACAGAAAGTTACATACAAGGATCTCCCATTTGATTATCAAATGATTTCTCAACAGAAACACATCAGGCCAGAGAGGAATGAAAGAAAATTTACAAAGTGATGCAAAGCAAGGGACTGAATCCAAGAATACTCTATCCAGCAAGGCTGTCATTTAAAATTGAAGGGAAAATAAGGAGCTTCACAGACAAAAAAAAGGAGAAGGGTGTTTATCACTACCAAGCCAGCAATGCAAGAAATGCTAAAAGGACTGGTGTAAAAAGAAGAAATAAAAAGGAAAGAAGGAACACAGGCACAAATAATAAAAATGGCTATAAGCAAGTACCTATAAAATACCCTTAAATTTAAATGAAGTAAGAGCTCCAATTAAAAACATTGAGAGGCTGAATAGATTTAAAAAAAAATGACCCATATATTTGCTGTCTACAAGAGATCCACCTCAGAACAAGGGACTCACACAGACTGAAAGTGTAGGGATGGAAAAATATCTATCAGGGAATTGGAAATGAAAAAAAAAAGCTGGGGTAGCAATACTTATATCTGATAAAATAGACCTCAAAGTAAAGGCCATAACAAGAGATAAGGAAGGCCACTTCGTAATACTAAAGGGATCGATACAACAAGATGATATAACTCTGGTAAATATATATACACCCAATGCAAGAACACCCAAATACATAAAAAAAGAACTCCTGGAAGATATCAAGGGAGAGATGGATAACAATACAATCATAGTAGGGGACTTTAATACCCCCTGGATAAATCCTCTAGCCAAAAAAATCAGCAAGGAAACAGAAATCCTAAATGACTCACTAGATCAGATGGACTTTGTTGACATCTTCAGAACATTTCACCCCAAAGTCACAGAATATACATTCTTCTCAAGTGCACATGGGACATTTTCAAAGATAGACCACATATTGGGTCACAGGCCAAGTCTCTCCAAATTCAAGAAGATTAAAATCATATCAAGCATCTTCTCAGAACACAATGGCATAATATTAGAAATAAACTAGAATAAAAACAATCAAAAAAATTCAACACTTGGTAGCTGAATAGCATGCTATTAAACAATGTTTGGGTTATCAAAGAGATCAAAGAAGAAATTAAAAATATCCTGGGAAAAAATGACAATGAAAACAAAATAATCCACAATCTATGGGAAGCTGTGAAAGCAGTCCTGAGAGGGAAGTTTATAGCCCTATATAGGCCTACCTCAAAAAAAAAAAAAAGAAAGAAAAGAAAGAAAAAATTTTAATAAACAATCTAACTCAACACTTAAAGAATTAGAAAGGAGCAACAAGAAAATCCCAGAGTGAGCATTAGGCAGAAGATAATAAAGATCAGAGCAGAAATAAATGACATAGAGACCAAAAAAACAAACAAACAAAAAAACAAAAAACAAAAGATCAATGAAACCAAGAGCTGGTTCTTTGAAAGGATAAGCAAGATTGATGAACCACTAGGAAGGCTCACCAAGAAACAAAGGGAGAGGACCCAAATAAACAAAATCAGAAATGAAAGAGATGAAATAACAACAGACCTGACAGAAATACAAAGGATTGTTAAAAAATACTATGAACAACTCTATTCCAACAAACTAGACAACCTAGAGGAAATGGACATATTCCTAGAAAAATACAACCTTCCAAAACTCAATTAGGAAGAATCTAAAAACCTCAATAGGCCGATAATTATGGAGGAAATTGAAGGAGTCATTTAAAAGATTCCAGCAAACAAAAGTACAGGGACAGACAGCTTCACAGAGGGGAGTGGGGGTTACCAAACATTTAAAGAACTAAAACCTATCCTAGTCAGACTATTCCAAAAAATTTAAGAGGAAGCAACACTTCCAAGCTCATTCTATGAAGCCAGCATTACCCTAATACCAAAACCAGATAAAGACAACACAATGAAAAGAGTTACAGGCCGATATCACTCATGAACATAGATGCCAAAATCCTCAACAAAATTCTAGCAAATCAGATCCAGCAGTACATCAGAAAGATCATACACCATGACCAAGTAGGATTTACCAGGGGATGCAAGGATGGTACAATATCCACAAATCAATAAACATGTTACATCACATAAACAAATTGAGAGACAAAAATCACATAATCACATCCATTGATGCAGAAAAGGCATTTGACAAAATCCAACACCCTTTCCTGATAAAAACTCTCAGCAAAGTGGGAATAGAGGAATCATACCTCAACATAATAAAAGTCTTATATGAAAAACCTACAGCCAACATCATATTCAATGGAAAAAAACTAAAACCATTTCCCCTAAGAACAGGAATGAGACAGGGATGCTCACTTTCACCACTCCTGTTCGACAAAGTTCTGGAAGTATTAGCCATTGCAATTAGATAAGAAGAAGAAATAAAAGGTATCCAAATTGGGAAAAAAGAGGTAAAACTGTCATTTGCAGATGAGATGATAATGTACATAGAAAACCCTAAAGACTCCATCAAAAATTATTAGACTTAATAAATGAATTTGGCAATGTAGCAGGATACAAAATTAATGCCAAGAAATCTATGGCATTTTTATACACCAATAGTGAACTTACAGAAAGAGAAACAAAAATCAATCCCATTTACCATCGCACCAAAAAAATTAAGATACCTAGGAATAAACTTAACTAAGGAGGAAAAAGACCTGTACTCAGAAAACCACTGGACACTGAAAAAAGAGATAGAGGAAGACATAAACAGATGGAAGAACATACTGTGTTTATGGATTGGTAGAATCAACATCATTAAAATATCTATACTACCGAAAGCAATCTATCGATTCAATGCAATCCCCATTAAAATACCAATGGAATATTTCACAGACCTAGAAGGAACTCTCCAAAACTGCATCTGGAATAAATAAAAAAAGACCCTGAATAGCTGTAGCAATCCTGAGAAAGAAGAACAAAGTGCAAAGTGGGAGGGATCTCAATACCAGATTTCAAGCTGTATTACAAAGCCTCTGTTCTCAAAACTGCCTGGTACTGGCACAAGAGCAGACATATAGACCAATGGAATAGAATAGAAAACCCAGAAATCAACCCAAACCACTATTCTCAATTAATATTTGACAAAGGAGGCTAGAACATACAATGGAATCAAGACAGTCTCTTCAATAAATGGTGTTGGGAAAATTGAAGAGATACATGCAAAAAAAAAATGAAGCTAGACCACCAACTTACACCATACACAAAAATAAACTCAAAATGGATAAAGAACTTAAACATAAGATGGGAAACCATAAAAATGTTAGAGGAATCCACACGCAGCACAATCTCAGTCATATGCCAAAGCAATATCTTCCTCGATACAGCTTCTAGGGCAATGTAAAATAAAGAGAAAATAAACAAATTGGACTACATTAAAATAAAATGCTTCTAACAGCAAAAGAAATCATCAACATAAATGTTTAATCTGCAACATTTACAGGGAACTCATACAACTTAACAAAAGAAAGATAAACAACCCAATCAAAAAATGGGCATTTGGCCTAAATAGATACATATGAAAACATGGTCAAAGTATCTAATAATTCAGGAGAGATGCAAATCAAAACGACAATGCGGTACTATCTCACACCTGTCAGAATGGCTATCATCAACAAATCAACAAATGACAAGAGCTTGCAAGAATGTGGAGAAAAAGGAACCCTCATGCACTGCTGGTGGGAATGAAGACTGGTGCAGCCACTGTAGAGAACAGTATGGAGTTTCCTCAAAACACTAAAAATGACTGCTTCAATTTCCTCCATAGTTATCGGCCTATTGAGATTTTTAGATTCTTCCTGATTGAGTTTCAGAAGGTTGTATTTTTCTAGGAATATGTCCATTTCCTCTAGGTTGTCTAGTTTGTTGGAATAGAGTTGTTCATAGTAATTTTTAACAATCTTTTGGATTAAAAAACTGTGGTACTTCTACACAATGGAATACTATGCTGCGGTAAAAAAGAAGGAACTCTTACTATTTGCAACATCATGGACGGAACGGAGAGCATTTGCTAAGCGAAATAAGCCAGTCAGAGAGAAAGATAAATATCACATGATCTCACTCATTTGTGGAATATAATTTACAACATAAACTGATGAACAAAAACAGATCCAGAGACAGAGAAGCATTGATCAGACTGTCAAACCTCAGAGGGAATGTAGGGAAGGGTGAGGGTAAGGGGGAGAGATCAATCAAAGGACTTGTATTCATGCATATAAGCCGAACCAATGGACACAAACACTACGGGGTGAGGGCATGAGGGGGGGTGAGGTGGGGTGCAATGGGGGGCAAAGGACACATATGTAATACCTTAATCAATTAAGAAAAAAAAGTTTTGTAGAAAGGATCTAGTGAACCATATATAAAGGGAATAAAGTTTATCCAAATCAAGACTATACAATGATAGTTGCATAGAATTCAGCATTAGACCAGGATACATAAAAACAATTTTATGTGAATCCAATAACTAGGAATTTACTGGTAAATGTCTTCTCAGACATAAAATAAGTGGCAAGCACAAGGACTCCTAAAATAATGCGTTTAATATCACATGTTAGAAGTTTGTAACATATTACAAAGAAGGGGGAGTTGGCTTTAGCTTTATTCTAGTTGTGATTCAACCTGTGCCTCCACCACAGTTTTTATATAGTGTACTAAGAAACAGGTTACTGTGAAATAAAGTGTTTTATATTTTACCATCTTTCTAAAACATTAAATAACAAAACAAATTTTTTGAAGCATAAAAAGTAATATTGAACTGATGCCAAATGTTGGCCTTGAGATGCACTCTTCTATGGCTGTTCATATGACAAGAGTTTAAGCAATCAATATATTAACTTTTCCATAAAAGTGGGAACACCAACAACAAATATTTCAGATGTTGTGGTTGAGTATTTGGCATGTGTGAGAAGAAGCAAAAAGATACATAGCAATATACTTTTAAAAATTATTTTATTTTATTGATTTTTTAGAAAGGGGAATTGAGAGAGAGAAAAGGAGAGGAGAGAGAGAGAAACACCAAGGTGAGATTGAAACATCAATTGGCTGCCTCCTGCACACTCCCTGACCAGGGATTAAACCTGCAATCAGGGTATGTGCCCTGACCAGGGATCCAAACCACCACCTTCACCACCTTTTCATATGTGGGACAACGCCCCAACCAACTGAGCCACATAGGTAAGGGCTACATTTTTTATTTACTGATTGATTTTTTTCAGAGAGAGAGGAAGAAGAAGAGAGAGAGGGGAGCAAGGAGAGAGAGAGGAAGAGGAGAGAGAGAGAGAGAGAGAGAGAGAGAGAGAGAGAGAGAGAGAGAGATTTGTTTTTCTACCTATTTATGCATTCATTGGTTGGATCTTATATGTGCCCTGACCTAGGATCAAACCCACAACCTTGGAATATGGGAACAATGTTCTAACCAACTGAGCTACCCTCCCAGCACCCTATCAGTATATTTTTATTAATATACTATAAATACAACTTGAATAAAAAGGTAGTAAAACTTTAAATTTTTTTAAAAATTACCTAATAAATATGTTATGACTTTTCTTTACAACTCTTTAAAAGAAAAAGCATTTCCTCAACCAAGAAACTACCCAGTACTACAAAGAATTCCTAGATAGATTTTGTTATTGGCAACATAAAATAATGAATAATTTTTTGCTCAAAGTTTTATACAGAATGATACATTCATTTTCACTGCTAAATAGAAAAGAAATTATCAAATTTTAAATATTCAAAAACGTTAAATATATTAAACTGTAAAGTTCAACCATATACATCTAGATTCTTCTGAAATCTAAACAAATTGAATGAAATCAGGGAAAATATGCTTTTGGAATACTTTTGCAGAAATTCTGTCTCAATATAAGATATACCTCCAAATAAATCTCGTGGTACTTAGGACAACCTCCAAATATTTGAGGTTTTGCTGACACAAAGTAAGTGATAAAAAAGAATATACAATTAAACTTTATTCCTCTTTTCCTTTGCATATATGTAATATGTTTAGGTTAAGGTATAAACATGTACCTCAGCTACAGTGAACTTTTCAATATAACCTAAATTTTCTTATAATTTTATTTTTTTCACACAATATTTTTTTCAGTTTTGGATAATGGTCTTTTATCCATGGTCCCATAAAATGCTTGACCAACTACTGAGCCATACTCACATGTACCTCCTATGGAATATATTTCCTATTATTTTATCTGATCGCATTTCAGAAATTGGTGTTAGATGACAAAATTGCTGAAGTCAACAACCACATCTAATCAATCTCTGTACTCCCAAGTCTAACAAAGTGATCAACACCATCATGACTCTTTAATTTCCTGAAAGAATGGATAAGTACAAAGAAGTCAGATCTTAAAGCAATACTTTACTCTGTGATTGCTCCATCAAGTTTTAGATGACAGTTCAATCTCAGAAAATAAAGTTACCTTCCCACTTTTGTGAGTCAGAATAGGTTAACATGATACTGTATTAAAACCTGAAAGCTTTGATGGATTACAATAATGAAAATTTATTTCTCACTCATGCCATATGTGTATCATGGTTGGCAGGCATCCCTGATCATTGTGGTCAGTAAGTACCCAGGATGATGGCATGCCAATGTCTTGCCAGTTGCCAGTTGCTGTGTCATAGAAAGAGAAGGATGACTCACATATTAGCTCAAAAACTACTAACACAAATTATAAGGCCAAACTTTGCTCAAAGAGTAGAGAATTCCAAGGGAAGAGAGAAATAACTCTATCATGTGACTGAGAGGAGCTGAAAAGACTTGGCCAACAACATTGATGATTATTACAACAGCATTTATTATTATTATATAACTAGGGGCCCATTGCACAAAATTCGTGCATGGGGGGTGGGTCCCTCAGCCTGACCTGCACCCTCTCCAATCTGGGAGCCCTCTTCAATATGGAGTTTCTGTCTGTCTTTGCAATCATATGAGCCAATTGTCTGAGACCCTAACCCAGTTTAGTTTGGTGCTCACAAAATAATACAGGTCTTTTTTTTTTTTCCTTTACTCTATTGGTGGAGATTTTCTAGAAGTTGCAGGATATCTTCCTTTTAATTTTTCCTCGACACTCTGACTTTACTTATGTCTCTCACCTCTGCTTTCCCTCCATCCCACACCCACAACAGTAACTTGCTCCAGGCTCATTTGGCTCTAGTGTCTAGGAGATCCTGCAATGCTTCTGCCACCTGAACTACGATTCCCAGCATTCTAGGTGCTCCCTGTGCTCCAGGCTTCCACTTTTAGTCCAGGGGCTGCCACCAGAACTATGATTCCCAGAATTCCTGGTGTTCCCTGCACTCTGGGCTTCTGCTTCTGGTTCAGGGACTGCAGAAACCAAAATGACTGGGTACTTCAGCAGGCCCCTTCCTATGCTGACAGGACTGGACACTCCAGTGGCATCCCCAGGACTCTGGCCACTCGGCGTGTGCACTGGCCCACAGGCTCAGAGTGGGCGGGGTCCTGGGGTTGCCCGCCGTGTTGCCCCGGCTACATGGTGGGCAGGCAGACATCCTGCCCCGCCCCTGGCTGCTTGGTGCCTGTACATGTGCGTGCTGCCCACAGGCCCACCATCTTTGTAGGGTTAATTTGCATACTCACTCCTGATTGGCTGTGGGTATTGCGGAGGGATGGTCAATTTACATATTTGTCTATTATTAGTATAGATTTTTAAAGGGCATTATATTCAGAATATAATGATCTTTCACTGTCTCCCACATTGGCAAAAAGATGTTTATGTGAGATTAGGAGGGAGAGGGTAAAGAGTCAATTTTCTTTATCTGAAATACTGATAATAATTTTAATGTTGGAAGAGTTTTAAACCATTTCTAATTTTATGACAGATATAATACATAATTGAGTAACATAAGAACTAGCATAAGAAATGACAAATGTATCTCCCCCATACAATTTTGTGATAGTTTGTGTGTATTGAATTATAATTGAATACATATTCATATGTGTACAGATACATGTATATATATGCATGTGTATACCTACATACATACACAGCACACATACACACACACACACACGTATGGACACTTACTTCAAACCCAAGAAAAAGAAGTATCTAAACTAGCATCCTGCACATAATTGTTGGCAATCAATAAGTTTCACTCACTCTTATTGCTAATATGGAACACATTCAGATCTCACATTTTATTTATTGCCAAACTTTACTAGAATCCTAAATGCATTATTAAATTAGTTTTATTTGAAAGTTCTTCCCGTTATGTCCAAATCTATAACTATGAGACCTCAAAGTTAAATAGCCTTGTAGTCTTACTTCACAAGCACTTAAAAAGTAAATATACAAAATATAAAAAACACATTTTCAAATAACATCTGTACCAAGAAGAGAATCCTGAATTCTCAATTTTGGCATTACATCCAATAAACACTATATATTAATAATAATTATTATTTTTATAAATACAATTACTACTCATACCCTTAAACTGATTTTGTTTTGAAGATAAACATTTACTCGTTTGAGTGTTTGTAATGTACAGGGTACAGGATTCTAAATCCTAGACATATTCTTATTTAAAGTACACCCGTGTTTCTAATTGCCTTGTCAAAGTGAGTTATATTATGGAAAAGAATTCTTAGGACACATATAGCCAAATCCCTCCTACATGCACTATTTCAATGAAAAGTTCACCATAAAGACTTCATGTATATTCTGGCTGGCATCCCATGTTAACAGAGTCCTGTAGATCTACTGAGAATGAGTTCCCTAGCATTAAGTAACAGTATCAAGATGTTTCATCTTCAAAAGTTATAGTAATTTTTAATTGTCAAAAGTTTATTTTTAGCCAGGCCAGTGTTGCTCAGTGGTTGAGCTTTTACCTATATACTAGGAGGTCACTGTTCAATTCCTGATCAGGGCACATTTCTGGGTTGTGGGCTCAATCTCCAGTAGGGGGCGTGCAAGAGGTAGCTGATCAATGATTCTATCTCATCATTGATGTTCCTCTCTTTCTCTCTTACTTCTCTGAAATCAATTAAAAATAGATATTTTTAAAGTTTATTCTTTATTTTTCCCTTTTAATCTTTATTGTTGAAAGTATTGCATACATCCTCCTTTTCCTCCCATTAACCTCTTCCAGCTCACTCCTGTTCTCCCTCCCACAGGCCCTCACCATCCCATTGTTTGTGTTATGCATATATGCATACAAGTTCATTGGTTGATCTCTTCCCACCCACCCTCCCCTGCCTTCCCTCTGGAAGTTTGTTCATGCTTCTTTGACTCTGGGTCTATTTGTGATAATCAGTTTATTTGGTTCATTAGATTCCACATATGAGTGAGATCATGTGCTACTTATCTTTCCATGACTAGCTTATTTTGCTCAGCATAATACTCTCCAGGTCCATCCATGCTGTTGCAAATGGTAAGAGTTCTTTCTTTTTTATTGCTGCATAGTATTCCATTGTGTAAATGTACCATAGTTTGTTTGTCTTTTATCCACTCATTTGCTGATGGGCACTTAGGCTGTTTCCAAGTCTTAGATATTTGTAAATTGTGCTGTTATGAACATGGGAAATGTCCTAGAAGAAACCATAGGCACAAAAACCTCAGATATCTCTTGTAACAATATGTTTACAGATCTACTTCCTAGGACAATGGAAACTAAGGAGAAAAAAAAGGGACTACATGAAAATAAAAAGCTTCTGGGGCAGGAGGTAAAAGAAACCATCTACACTAATAATTGAGGAATATGGAAATTGACTGTCACTTTGTGACGCCAACAGCCAATCACGAGGGATTATGCAAATTAACACTGCAAAGATGGTGGAGGCCACAGAGCCAGCTGGAGTGGGCGGGACGCTTGGCTTCCCTTGTTGCCCCAGTTAGGCAGTTAGGGGATCAGGCTGGCAGGGGAGAGCAGTTAGGCAGTTAGGGGGATCAGGCAGGCAGGCAGGTGAGCTGTTAGGAGCCAGTGGTTCTGGATTGTGAGAGGGATCCCAGATTGAAGAGGGTGCAGGCCAGGATGAGAGCCCCCCCCATGCACAAATTTTGTGCACCGGGTATCTAGTAAGGATATATTCAGTAATCTGTAATAATAAAAGCGTAATATGCTAATTAGACTGTACGTCCTTCCGGATGACCTTACGGATGAAGCCGGCACTGCAAGGGAAACCCGAGTCCTGCATGCCAGAGGGAAGCTGGTCCCAGCAACCAGGGTAAGGAAGGCCTACTCTTGCACAAATTTCATGCATGGAGCCTCTATTATTATTATACCTATGTATGATGTCAGCTGGATTTGAGATTTATCAGGATGCTAAGTTATATAATGTCTAATCACTGTGTTGTACACCTAAAACTAATATAATATTTTATGTCAACTGTAATTGGAATATTACAAAAATTATTTAAATGTAGACAGAAAGAAAAAAGGAAGAGAAAGAAAGAAAGAAAGAAAGAAAGAAAGAAAGGAAGAAAGAAAGAAAGGGCAATGTTTAAGTGTTTAGCTGGTATCCTGCCATTTTCAATATATCTCTCTGGGTATTCAAGAATAATCATAAATTTAAAAACTGTTGGAATTTATTTATGATAATTTATACTATGCTATTAGTTATAATAAAATGTTATTATTCTGTGAAGTTGATCATTAAGCTAACTTGGAGGAGGGAAAATCTTGGCAGGTCAAAGTTTGAATAAATTAGAGGATGAAAAGTAGCACATGTTCTCAAAAACCTGAAAATTAGCTGCAAAGTCACCATTAATTTAATTACCTTGTCGTACTGCCTTGGAATAATAATGCAGAATGAGAATTATAATAAACTTAGTCAAAATACAACCCATTACAATTTTAAAGGAAAAACCTACATGGGTTGGCTATCTAATTTAAATATAATTGTTTTACAATTAAAATATAATTTTAATAATAATTATTCATTTACTTCATATAAAAACACTTCCATTTCTATTACGTAACCTAATGAAACACATGTTATCAACCATCATCTCTTATATTTTCAATTGAATATTTTTCAAATAAAGATTCTCAGATTGAATGGATATGAAAAAATATTGTAACTACAGATTCCACTAGAACATGTCATATAAATGTAGTTGAGACAACAAGTAATCTATGATAATTCTGTATAACCTATGTAGTCATATCTGAGCATGGATATATAAACTTTGAAATGCATGGTATGCACACAAATTAAATTTTTGCTTATAGAACATCTCTGATCAGAGGGTCTATAAACTGTAATTTAACATAAGATGGCTTTGTACTGGGTTCAGGCCACTGATCTACTTCTTAATTTTACTACACGCAGACAAACACAGACACAGACACAGACACATACACATTCACATATGATTCCTTTGTTCATGTTTTAACAAACTCTATTTACAAATTAAAGGACCTTTAGCTATGATTCAGTATAATTTACTTATAATAATTAATACAACAACCCCCAAACATCATTTAATTTAGAGTCCCTAGAATTGTCAGTTAAATAAACCTAATTAAAAGCACTTCTCATAAAGTAAGCTTCCTTGCCCAGATAGAATCTCCTATTGTAGATTTAAGATCTTGTCTATCTTAATAAAATCTGATTAGGTTCCATGCCATAGTTCAGGATGGCTTTTGCACACACATTGAGTTTCAGAAAAGTTTTCTAGTTTTATAGAAAATAAGAACTACATTATCTAACATACACCAAGTGTTCAGTTCAGTGTCTGGCACATAGCAAGTGTTTACTATATGTTAGCTATGATTATCTCATGTATTACTTTACTTTCATATTTTCTAGTATTTTCTAATATTCTTCTTTATTTCTTTGCTAGAGGCCCAGTACACGAATTCATGCACCAGTGGGGTTCCTCGGCCTAGCCTGTGGGATCAGGCCAAAAACAGCTCTCTGACATCCCCCAAAGGGGTCCTGGATTGCAAGAAGGTGCAGGCCAGGCCAAGGGACCCCACCGGTGCCCAATCGGGGCTGGGGAGGGGTGCAGGAGGTTGGCCGGCCGGGGAGGGACGGTAGGAGGGCTCCAGGGCATGTCCGGCCCATCTCCCTCAGTCCTGATTGGCCTGACCCCAGCAGCAAGCTAACCTACTGGTCAGAGCGTCTGCCCCCTGGTGGTCAGTGCACATCCTAGTGAGCAGTTGAGTGGCCTTAGCATGCCCTTATCATATTACGTTTGATTGGTTGAACGGCTGACCAGATGACTGGACACTTAGCATATTAGGCTTTTATTATATAGGATGATATTGTGTAGTCTGGAATTTCTGGATCTAAGATCAGTTTTTCAATGAAATATGTAAGTTTTCCTCAGAAATTTGCTAGCTTAAGCAGGTTATTTAATTTCTCTGTGACTCAGTTTCCAAATATGAAAATAACGATTATAAGTATATCAAATTTATAAGGTTCTTATAAGAATTACATTAGTTAACATACACCAAATGTTCACTTCAGTGCCTGGCACATAGCAAGTGTTTACTATATGTTAGCTATTATTATCTCATGTATTCCTTTACTTTCATATTTTCACAACTGCCTATATGTCAATGACTCTATGCATTGTCGAGAAGCTTCAGATAGAAGCCAACTCTGTGGCTATCTGATTTTGAACTTTCCATAAGCAGTCAAACTTGGAATTATCTTTCTCTTCCAACCTGGTTTATCTGACACAAACTAGACCATCATTTAGATCCCACACAGAAACCTGAGAATGATAAGTGGCTCTTCCTCCATCTCCCACATTCAATTGTGCTGTGGCTTGAATTGTGTACCCTTAGAAGATCTGTTGAAATACTAACTTCTAATACTTGTAAAAGTGATCTTATTTGGAAATAGAGTCATTGTAGATGTAACCAAGTTAAGATAAGGTTGTACTGAATTGGAGAGGGCCTTAAATCCAATGATCCAGAGATGCAAAAGATGTACACACACACAGAGATGAAGACTTTGTGAACAAGAAGAGACTGAAATGATGCAGCAGAGATACAAGGAAAGTTAAAACTATATTGCCAGCTACCACCAAAATTAGGAAGAGTTATGGGAGAATTTCCCTTGGAGTTTTAACATGATTTTAGACTTTCTGCTTCTAAAAATGTGAGAGAATAAATTTATGGTTTATAGCTCTAGCTCGTGATACTTTGTTAGAGCAGTCCTAGGAAACTAATACAAACTGATTCTTCAATTTTGCTTTTTTTAATATCTCTTGAATCTACACCCTCACTTTTATCTCTCACATTGATTCTATCTTAGTCTTCATGCTATCTGTCCAAATGATATTTCTGCTTCTGGTTTTTCTTAAGGATCACAGAAATGATAAAATGGAGATAAGCAGGAAATCACAGATAAGAGATAATGGAATGCTAAGCTAAACTATAAAAATCAAAGGATAAAGTGATGGGCACAGGATAGCTTAATTAGAAATATAAGTTGCTGGGCAAATGTAACTAACCTATAGCACAGTAACAGATTGATAGTAAGTTGTTAGTCTATTAAGGTGCTATGTTTGAAAACTGAAGGTAGGGTCACTATTTATATTTTGCAAATTGCGAATTGGTGGAGCCAGACTCTTATCAGTTTAAAGGCCTTCTATGTGCTGAAGACTCTATTTGAATCTTCATGTGGACATCTATATACACATGCTTACTTAACATTTCCACTTGGACTTCTAATAAACTACCAAATTTCACATGGGCAAAATAGTACTCCATGTTTTCACTAAACCTGTTCTCTCTACAAATTTCTTCAACAAAATCTCGGTGTCATTCTTGCTTCCTCACTCACTCATCCTTTGACCTTTAATGCATCTTCTCTGCATTATTTTCAAAATATGTACAGAATCCAGTCGCTTCTCAAAACCTACATGGTCATCACCCTAATCTGTGCCCCTGGCATCTCTGCTAGAATACTGTCAGCATCCCCTAAATGGTTGCTCTACTTCTACTCTTGTCCCACAGAAGTATTTATTCTCCACAAGCAGTCAGATGATTCTTTAAAAATATAGATCAGATAACATCACTGCCTGCTCAAACCCTCTAATTCAGCGGTTCTCAACCTGTGGGTCGCGACTCCTTTGGGGGTCGAACGACCCTTTCACAAGGGTCTCCTAAGACCATTGGAAAACACATATATAATTACATATTGTTTTTGTGATTAATCACTATGCTTTAATTATGTTCAATTTGTAACAATGAAAATACATCCTGCATATCAGATATTTACATTACTATTCATAACAGTAGCAAAATTACAGTTAAGAAGTAGCAATGAAAATAATTTTATGGTTGGGGGTCACCACAACATGAAGGACTGTATTAAAGGATCGCGGCATTAGGAAGGTTGAGAACCACTGCTCTAATGGGTTGTTACCCTTAAAATAAAATCTAAGGCCTTAGGATTTGCACTACCCTACCTGACTTAGCACTGGCTACTATTCCTGCTTTGTTGCCTCTCACTCTTCCTAAGAATCCCTACACCAGCTGCTCAGGTAACCTTGACTTCTTTGAACAAATCAAGCATTCTCTCTTCAGAATACTTTCACTTGCAGTTTTTTGGGGTTTTTTGCCTGAAATACTTGTCCCAGAATATTTGCATGATTTATTCCTTTTATTCTTTTCAAATGTCACATCTCAAGAGAGATTTAACTGAACACTCACTTAAAAACAAAACCTTACAAGACTTCAAGATTTACTATGAAGCTATAATAATCAAGACAGTGTGATATTGGCAAAATACAAAATAAAACAATAGATCAATGGAAAAAAATAGAGAGCCCAAAAACATAGTCAACTGACTTTTGACAAAGGAGCAAAGGCACCTCTCTTGATCTCAGTAGTATTTTCAACAATGGTGCTAGAACAACTGGACATCTATAAAATGGTAAATATAAACATAGACCTTGAACCCTTTACAAAAATCAACTCCAAATAGATCATAGACCTAAATGTAAAATGCAAAACAATAAAATCTTAGCAGATAACATAGGAGAAAATCTAGATGACCTTGGTTGTGATGACTTTAGATACAACACCAAAAGCATGATTCATTAAAAAATAATTGATGGACTGGACTTCATAAAAATTAAAAACTTCTGCTCTACCTAAGACAGTGTCAAGAGAATCATAAGTGAAGTCATCGGCTGAGAGAAAATACTTTTGAAAAACATTGAAAAAAACTGTTAATGAAAATATACAAAGAATTCTTAAAACAACAATAACAAAATGAATAATTTGATGGAAAAAATGGGCAAAAGAGCTGAACAAACACTTCAGCAAGAAAGATATGCAGATGGGAAATGAACATATGAAGAAATGTTCAACATCATATATCACAGGAAATTTCAAATTAAAATGATAAGATACCAATATATGCCTATTAGAATGACAAAACCCCCAAACACTGATAAAACCAAGGGCTGGTGATTGCTGGTGGGAAGAAAAATGGTATAGCCACCTACAGAGACATTTTGGCATTTTTTATAAAACTAGACATACTCTTATCATATGATCCAGCAATTGTGTTTTTTATTATTTATACAAATGTGTTAAAAACTTAGGTACACATAATAACCTGCATGTGTATGTTTATAGCAGCTTTATTAAAATTGCTATAACTTAGAAGCAACCAAGTTTGTCTTTCAGCAGGTGAATGAATAAATAAAGTGTAGTAAATTTAGACAATAGAATATTATTCAGTGCTTAAAAAAAGAGCTATCAATCCATGAAAAGACACGGAGGAAAATTAAGTGTATATTATTAAGTGAAAGGTGCCAATCTGAACAGACTATACGTAGTAGTGGCCCTTACCTGTGAGGAATATGTTCCAAGACCGCAGTGGATGCCTGAAACCATGGATAATACCAAACTGTGTATATACTAATGTTTTTTTTCCTCTACGTACACATCTATGATAAAGTTTGATTTACAAATTAGGTACAGTAAGAGATTAACAACTGTAGCTAATAATAAAATAAAACAATTATAATAATAAAAGTTATGTGAATGTGGTCTCTCTCTGTTTATATCTTCACCCATTAAATATTTAATGCCTTTTCCATATTTTTTATTGAATTCATTGGGGTGACATTGGTTAATAAAATTATACTGGTTTCAGGTATACAATTCTACAATACATCATCTGTATGTGGTATTGTGTGTTTATAATTAAGCATTTATCAAACACTGTGGCCATAGCTTTTGCAATGTGTGAGATAGTAAAACTAGCAAACTAGCACTAATTTCTTTTTCTTTCTTCACAATCTCAGAGGTAGAACATTCATTCTTACTGTAGACCTTAGCCACCTTATGGTACGATATTTTTTAATTCTATATGAAATCAAGAGCTTTGCCTTTTCTCTTAAAGCAAGCACTTTATACTTTCTCTTTGGTATATCTGAATTGCCACCATCACTACTCTTGCCTTTTAGGGTAATCGTTAAGTAAAATAAAGGTTACCTATCAAGCACTGCTATGCGGAGACAGTTGATCAGATGACTTCTAAGTGACTAAGGATAGGGAACATCAAAGCCTTGAAATACTGGACAAAGGGGTAATTCATATCCCAGGCAGAGAAGTGCAAGATTTCAACACACTACTCATAATGGCACGCAATTAAAAAGCAAATTTCTTTTTTATTTCTGGAATTTCTCATTTATTATGTTTAGACTTCAGCTGACCCTGGTAAGAAAAATTGAGGAAAGGAAAACTGCATATAAAGGGGGACACTGTACTGCATGATTCAACTATGCGGCATTCTCAAAAAGGCAACACTCTGGACACAGTAAAATTTCAGTGGTTTCAGGGTCTAGGGGGCGAGAGAAGAATGAATAGGCCGAGCAGGTTTTTTTAGGGTAGTGAAACTACTCTGTATGGTACTGTAATTGTGGATACATGTCATTATATATTTGTCAAAATTTGTAGAATGCATAACATCAAAGGGAACCCTAATGTAAACTGTGGACTCTGGGTGATAATTTTCTATCAGTGTATGTCTGTCTTTTATAACAAATGTATGTCTGTGGTGAGGGATGTTGACTGTTATTAGGAGAGGTTGTGCAGTTATAGGAGTGGGTGGGTGTATGGGAGTATATAGTAATGTTGTAATTCCTGCTCAGTTTTGTTGTGAACATTAAATTACTCTAAAAATAAAGTTTATTTAAAAAATTACCAGAGCTTATATCTTAACCATGAATTTTTCATAAGAAAGTAGTGCTCAATTCAAGATTTATATTGTAAAATATTACTTGAAAGTGCAAAACACCTCTATAATATTTTAGAGGCAACCAATAGTTTTGAATCACAACCTGGAAAAATAGATAAATAAAAACAAATCCTCCTTTAAACAATCCTTTCATATTTTAGTTCCTTATCCTACTATACCTTTTGTTATAGTGATCAACAATATTTAATATATAATTATAGTTCATTTTTTAGTTGTCTGTCATGTAAGACATGAGTGAGCCACATGGGATCTGGGACTTGGCCCATATTATTCACACCTCTGTCTGTCAAATGCTGGTAACTTGAGTTTGAAGTTATTGTACTTTAGGTTAATTTTGAATGTAGCCTGAGGCAGAGGCCAGAGCCAGTGGTATCTGCTAATGAGCTCAGCTGGTTTTATGCCAATTCTTCCTGAAGAATGGCCTGCTTCCGGAATGCACCAACCTAATAGGTGCCTTTGGTGTTTGCATCTAGGAAAAAGCTACAGACTGAATAGACACCAACAGATCCTCATAAAACAAACAAACAACAACAACAACAACAACAACAAAACATTTACAGAATGATTTGAATCACTAAGGAAATACCAAGCAAATCAACATAGTAACTGAAACAAGCCAAATGTGATATTGGAATGGCTTTAAATTTGAAGGAGGATTCATTAAGAGTAATTTAAAGTTTTCAGTTGAGATGATTAAAAGGCTCATAATAAATTGCCATATTTAATTTTAGCTGGCATGTTTCTTTTTAAAATAAGTAGTATTAAGTAACTAAATGAAAACAACCATTTCTTTAAAAATATGTCACAAATATTTTAATGGAATAAATAACCTAATTATTTTGGGTTTATTATAGAATTTACTTATGGAAATTGTAGACATTAATTCAGTATAGACTATATTTCTATCCTTTTATTATTTCTCTTCTGAGGATGTTAAGGATCAGGTTCCAAGTTACCATTTTTAACATTACCTTGATATCTCCAAATATATTTCCAATTTACTCAATAATTCATTAATTTAGGGTGGCCTTGCATCCTTAGAAGTTTCAAGTAGTTATTGAGAAATGAGATGTTTTATGTAAATAATAAAAGTTTTAAGACATTTAAGTGAAACCCTAGGTTAATGATTCCCATACTCCTTTCAGATGGTTCCTGAAAAAAATAAGTTTAGGAAGCACCTAAGAATTCATCTCCATTCATAAAGACATGTGCCCTACATTAAATTATCAAAGGACCCAGGAGACATCCTATATAATAAAGAGGTAATATGCAAATTGACCGTCACACCCTCACACAAGATGGCTGCCCCCATGTGGTCACAATATGGCCAGAAGGGGAGGGCAGTTAGGGAAGACCAGACCTGAAGGGGAGGGCAGTTGGGGGCAACCAGGCCTGCAGAGGAGGGCAGTTGAGTGCGATCAGACTGTCAGGGGAGCAGTTATGTGTCAATCAGGCTGGCAGGGGAGTGGTTAGCGGTTGATCAGGCTGGCAGGCAGGTGAGCGGTTGGGAGCCCACAGTCCTGGATTGTGAGAGAGATGTCTGGCTGCCGGCAGTCAGACATCCCTTGAGGGTCCCAGATTGGAGAGGGTGCAGGCTGGGCTGAGGGACACCTCACACCCCAGGGCACAAATTTCATGCAACAGGCCTCTAGTCTATATGTATAAAAAAGCCTAAACAACTGGCCAACCAGCTAGTAGTTATGACACGCAATGACCACCAGGGGGCAGACGCCCAACATAAGAACTGCCGAGCGACAGCAACTTTGCAGAGTGCCTTCTTGGACTCCAGGACCCCTCGGGGGATGATAGACTGCCGGTTTTGGCCCAATCCCCACAGGCCAGGCGAAGGGACCTCACCTGCTGGAGGGACCCCACTTACTTCACAGACACCCTTTGAGCTCTGGCACCGCCCCAGGTGCAGCCAGCCAGGGAGGGACCACGGGAGGTTGGCTCCAAGGGGTGTATGGCCTGTCTAACCCAGTGCCACCCCTCCAGCCACCTTATAATTAATTTCCTTTCAATGTGCATGAATCCATGCACCAGGCCTCTAGTGTAACTATAAAGAGAGAAGCAAGCAGTTTTCCAAACATATTCATTCACAGAGGTCTTTATTCCTAATACAACAAGTAATATATCTCTGGTTAATGAAAACAACATGAAAAACCATAAATTAATCCAACTCTGAAAAGGTTGATCTATTCTATGTGTTCTTCACTGCAAGTAATTTAAAGTGATATTTGGAAATTGTCAAGGAGCATCTCGGATTACGAACACTGTGCCAAGTGATTGCAACAGGAGATATTTGAACCTTGGAGAGGTAAAGGGAGCTCAAATTAGCTCTTAGAATTGCTCTGGGATGTGAATCATCATGTTCTCATAAGGCAAAATTGGTGAGCAACATCATCAAGGCATCATCATCACTGTCTTCATATTATTGGATAACGTTATCTTGGGCACTGGCCTAACATTTTATATTCATTGCTTCACTTAATGCACATTGATTCTGTAAGGTGTCCGTCCTTAACATGTCCACTCAACAGAGAAGGAATCTGGGAAGCTGACTCACTGGCTCAGGGATATACCCTTAGAAACTGAGAGCCATAATCCAAGCCTAGGCTGTTTAACTCCAAATTTTCATGAGCATTGTGAATAGGATTTTATTCCTCAGAACCGAAGTTTCAGATCAGGACTCATAAACCTTCAATAATTTCTCTGTTTTCACTGACATACTTTGGGGCTGCTGCTATAATCATATGGACTATTTAAAAAATACCAAGTGTCTTGAAAAATGAACATATATAATTTACACATCAGTGCATTATAAAGGAAAGTAAAAACATTGGGCAACCAAAATTTAAAAAAAAAAAATAATTGCCCGGGGAAAAATATATCATTTTTGCCTATTCCCTTCATTATTTTGCTATAGAAATTATTTGTATATGTATGAAAATACATAAAAAATAGTTGATAGCTTATTTTTGCTTACACATATTTATGAATATTTCTGTAGTAATAAATATAATTGTGCTAACATTTTAATAACTAAACAGTGTTCTTTGAAATGAATGTAAAATAGCTTCACTTTGTCTGAGGTGATAGAGGAAAAGAATGACCAGATTTCTTGTGTGTGTGTGTGTGTGTTCAACTCACAAAAACTGACCATTTTCTACAAAAGAGCCCTCACTCTCCAAATTCTTCAACTCTCATATTCAAAATCACCTCCACAGTAGCTTGGCACCAGCTGCATTGATTTAGCATCTTGCTCTATGTACTTGCAATTACCTTATTGCTTTCAATTTTACCTTATTGCTCTTCTAAAACACTAGGAAGTGAAGGAAAAACATTATACTCTTTGACAAAGAGTTCAGGCACTTTGGCCTATAGTTAGTATTATTTTTTAATCTCCAAAATTAACTCAAAATACTTAAGGAATAAAACTTACATCTTAAATCTTTGTTCTTGATCTTTCTCAATATGCCATTCAGGGAACTTCAGTTGCAAGTGACAGAGAATAATTCTGTCTAAAAGAAATTTATTTTTTGGAGGGATAAAATTGCAAACAATGTTAACAAAAATTAAACTAAACTAAAATAAACAAACAAAAAACTAAGAACCAAGCTTGGAACAGACAGGAATAAAGGTGATCATGTTGAAGGCAAGTCTTTTAAGAGTTACCACTTTCTTGAATGCTTGAAATTGAAATGGAGATTGATATTTGAAGAGGCATCCGTTGTCAGAAGCTTCCAGATGTCCCTACAACGTCTATGGTAGGTGAAAACAGCACCCTGCTTTACCCTCCCACCACCTACAGTGTATGTGGAGTGGGACAGGTGATACCTCAGAAGAAAATCAGGTGCTCCCATGAATGGCTCATTGAATCTTGGAGGCTAGAAATAGCCAAAGTCAGCTATACACTTGGAAACTTCTCCTACAGCTTAAAACTGGAAAATAGTGGTATTGTTAAGCACTCTAAGAAAATCAACACTAGAAAAAGTTCATTATATGGTAGAATTTGTTAGATTTTATTCAGCATATCCCATCATTTTATAGTAACTATAGGCACATGAAAATCTCTATAAAATGTTTTTACATCAAAAGTAACTTAGAAAAGAAAATACATAATAGAAAACTTACGTTTGTTCTACTGCCAAATAGGACTTAAAGCATAAAAATAATAATTTAATTTTAAAATATGGCAGAAATTTCTACACTGCAATCTAAACAACTTTAAATATAAAGCATATGGGTAATTTTGGTACAGACCCTGGTGCTTAATGTTGGTTTGAATCACCCAGTGAAGCACCATTTTGAGCTTCATGAATTTGAATCATAAATTATAAGTGAAAAAAATAAACCCTTATACTTTATTATATTACTAGAGGCCCAGTGCACGAAAATTTGTGCACTTGGGGGGGAAGGGGGGTCCCCCAGCCCGGCCTGTGCCCTCTCGCAGTCTGGGACCCCTCGGGAGATAACGACCTGCTGGCTTAGGCCTGCTCCCGGGTGGCAGAGGGCACGCCCAATCCCTAGGTGCAGCCCCTGGTCAGGCTCAGAGCAGGGCCGATTGGGGAGTTGGGGCACCACCCCCTGTCATGCACAAAGCAGGGAGGATTTGGAGGTTGCAATGCCACCCTCAGTCATGCTCAGGGTAGGGCCGATTGGGGGGTTGGGGCACCGCCCCCTGTCACACTCAAGGCAGGGTCGATGGGGAGGTTGAGGCGCCACCCCCTGTCACGCACAGAGCAGGGCCAATCAGGGTTGAGGCGCTGCCCCCTGTCACTCACAGAGCAGGGCCAATCAGGGGGTTGGGGCTCTGCCCCCTGTCACTCACAGAGCAGGGCAGATCAGGGGGTTGGGGCGCTGCACCCTGTCACACTCAGGGCAGGGCCAGTGGGAAGGTTATGGCTCTAGCCTGTCACACACAGAGCAGGGCCCGTGGGGGGGCGGGGGTTGGTGCACTGCACCCTGTCACACACAGAGCAGGGCCCATCAGGGGGGTTGGGGTTCCATACCGTGTCACACACAGAACAGGGCCCATCAGGGGGTTGGGGCCCTGCCCCCTGTCATGCTGATCCCGGTGCCGGGAGGAATATTACCCTTTTACTATATAGAATAGAGGCCTGGTGCATGGGTGGCGGCCGGCTGGTTTGCCCTGAAGGGTGTCCTGGATCAGGGTGGGGGTCCCCACTGGGGTGTCTGGCCAGCCTGGCTGAGGGGCTGAGGGCCGTTTTCAGATTGGCGGGTGACTGAAGCTCCCAACCACTCCTTTTTTTATTTTTCTTTTTTTTCTATTCTGGGCCAGCTTTAGCTCTAAGGCCTTGCTGCTGAAAGCAGGTTTCTGGCCTTTACCTTCTGTATTTGATACAATGTTGCAGCCCGGCTGGCTGAAACTCCGCTGACTGAAAGCTGGTTTCTGGGGTTTTGTTTAGCTTCTATATTTGTTACATAGTTGCTTAGAGTTGCAGCTGAGAGGCTGGCAGGTCAGGCGGGGAACATTGGAGTTCGCCTTCACTGGAGCAAGCAAGCCTCCCTGCTCACTTAAGTGCATGTCTGCTGGCCGCCATCTTGGCTGACAGTTAATTTGCATAAGGATATGCTGATTAGCCAATGGGAAGGGTAGTGGTCGTACGCTAATTACCATGTTTCTCTTTTATTAGTGTAGATGTGTCAATCAAAACCTCTCCTGATGATGAATTAATGTTAATCCATTTGATCAGTAAAATGTTATAATAATTTTGGGGAGACACTTATTGTTGTGATACTAGATAGGAAACAGGAGGTCTCAGCTCAACTATAAAATGTAACTGCAGGGACTTTAAATGGCAGAAGCACAAACAGAAGCACAACATCCTCTGAGCTATTAGTGACCTGAAAAGAATTGGTGTTTCCTTCATCACTTTACTATTATCTTACTTAGATCTCTGATGGATCCTTAGGTAATAGCATAGAATTTTTAAAGCCAACTAATTCTGGGTTAAACGTTTCAAATGCCTCTGTCTGTCCTTTACACTGGAAACAATTTTTTTCAATGAATTAGTATGTTAATGCCACACTCACCCATCTGGAGCCCATTTGGGACTTGGGGGAATATGACTCCATTGCTTGAAATGAACAAGGAGAAACAGAACTTGAAACTAAATGGCGGGGTACATGGATACTTAGTGGCAAGTCTGGGTTGACCAATGAGCTAAGAAATGGTCATGAGATATCTCAAAAAAATAGTCAAAGTGTTGCTAAGAAGTGCATACTAGTAGTGGCAGGTGTCCCAGGTTGTTAACGAGTTGGCATCATAATGTTTAAATATTCACCTAGCTGGGTGGCAAGATATTAGTCATACTACTAAGAAGTTAGAATTACAAGAAATATAAAAAGATTAAAAAGGATAAAAAATAAAAGAATTTGAGCACAGATAGGAAATTTTGGGGATAGTTTCATGTAGACAATCTGGACTTTGGGAAAAAGAGAGATGATTGGTTTTCTCAACATGGGACTAAGAAAAAGGGACTAAGCTAAACCAGTATCAACTAGCATGAATGTGACAAAGCTGAGCCCAGAATGTAGGAGTGGGGTTCAATTCCATTATGCAATATTTGAAAACTGAATACTATTAATAAACTGAATGGATTTCCTTTTCCCTTAAGTCTCTGTAGCCTAAGGATTTTCTCCTGATCTACCAATCTTTCTCTTGGAATTTTCTTATTCTTATATGATTTCTCCCTAATTTATATTCTTTTAATATATTCCCAGATATTTCTTTGTCCTTTTAAATTGATGACCTCCTTGGTTTTAACAGTCATCAATTTTAGTTGAATGGCCTTATAATTATTGTGTACATGGCTGACTTACTGAATGGCAGCAAATGATGGGGCTTACGCATTTATCAGGCATCAGGCACAAGCAGTGCTTTCCTTAGCTTTAAGGAGAGAAATTGAGCGGTGAGGAGGATGACAGATAAGAGATAGTAAACAGCCTAAATAGACTTGTCACTATAGCAATTGGAGAAGCTTTAATGCTCTATGGTAGAAGTTCTCAAAGAATTGTTATATTGGTGGGGAGCACTCCTTGTTCTCATCTGTTGGCAGGTGAGAGTGGGCTTCTTTTGATGTCAGTAGAAAAGGAATTTTCCAAAACTGGCATGGGAGAATGAGTGGCACTTATTTGCATGAAATTATATCCTTGAGTTTTCATGATCTCATTTCCCTTTGTCCTGTCAAAGAAGAAGTCCAGCTGTGCCTTTAGCAGGACTAGGATTGAAGCCATTGCCCCCTCCCCCCCCAGCCAGTGTGGTTCAGTGGTTGAACATTGGCCCATGAACCAGGAGGTCATGGTTTGATTCCTAGTCAGGTCACATGCCTGGATTTCAGACTTGATCCTCAGTGGGGGGCATGCAGGAGGCAGCCAATCAATGATTTTCTGTCATCATTGGTGTTTCTCTCTCTCTCTCTCCCTGTCTTTTCCTCTACCAAAAATCAATAAAAACATATTTGGAAAAAAAAAGCCATTGCCCAGAGTTACCATTCCATGTTGGGACATAATCTAATCCAGCATCAGGCTAGTTTTGTTTGTGTTCCCATCTGCAGTCCATCAGTCCATTTGTGTGGGGCCTGCATGGATGTGGGCCACGTGGCTTCTCGGAACACTGGAGAATGCGAGAAAGCAAGAGCATAACCAGGGAACAGGAGAGCGAAAATTCCTTGGTCTCAGAATTATATATTCCTCAGATTTTTGCTGGCTTGCAGTGGCTTTTCCCCCACAACCAAGGATCCCTGTTCCTACGTTTGACTGACAACCACCTTTCCTATGTTACCCGACTTTACTGCGCATGTGTCCATCTCCCCTTTGTTGGAACCCTTCTCCCAGTGACCTGCTGGGAATGGACTGGTGGTTCTCTGGGGAGTATAAAGTTGCAGCTTCCTGGTGAAGTTGCCTAGATGGCCACACCTATAATGTCTGGCTTCCCTTCTGCTCCTTTTCTATTAATATTAATAACTAGCTAACTTCAATGGTCACAGATTGATCCATATATAATCATGAGTTGGGTATTTTAGTTTCATATGATTCCATTGTGCAGCCAGGAGTGAGAATTGCTGTTATAGCAGTTGGAAAGTTAGATGTAGAGGTTAAAAAAAGTGACCTTTAAGGCTCATCTTTGACATTTTCAGTGAGTCCCCAAGATCAAAACTATTTAAATAATATTTGCATGAGGTCATTTTTTCCCTAGTTTTATTCTTTCATGACTGTACAGTATGGTTTTTCAATGGCTACATGATATGTGATATCAATAGAGTGAAAGCAGAAGCAGAAAGGCGAGTACAGCTGTCTTCTATTAAGCCAGATATTAACAATGCTTATAAAAATGTAAATAATACGTACTACTCACCAATTTTTTAAAATAGAGCTATTTAAAAATGTGTTATTTATATTAGGTAAGGATTCACTATTGTTATTTTAAAGTGAATTAATAAATATTGTTTCAGTTTCAGTTTCTAATCAGTGAATGTTGATTGATTTAATTCAAATAAACAATAAGTCATTGGGATTTCCAATAATTTTTAGGAGTATAAAAGGGTCCTGAGATAAAAAATGTTGAGGAGCTACAGATAACTCAGAAAGTTTTGAGGGACCCAAAAGCTTCTAGGTAAACAGAAACGTTCTACAGATCTATTCAAAGAGGTGTGCTAGTACAGGTGGTATTTATCAATGTAGCCCATAGCTGAAAACTTTAAATTTAACAAGATGCATATTCAGATCTAACACATGCTGACTGCTATCCGCTTATTTATACCTCGTCACGTTGGAAGACTGTTAGGGGCTTTCCGTTTCAACCCTAGCTTCCACCCAGGAGCGACTGACTCCTCATTGGTGCTGTGTCTCTGTGTTGAGAGGAATACTTCACACTCTCAGGGCTTAATGACATTGGGCAATAAAATATTCTATTAACTGCTCTTGTGTATTCCCATGTTGACTGTGAAATCAAATAATTATAATTTAACTTGCCTATAGGGAAGAAATAGGGTGATGAGTAAATAGAAATATTCAGACTTTTTGATAGCTATGTGTTTTATTTAATAATAATTAGGTCCTACTTGGTTGTCTTGTAAATTAGACTCTTGTGAATGTGGTTAGCTTGATTTAATCTCCTAGAGACTGACTGATTCAGGGTGCACAAACATATTTCTGAGCCTACGAAGCTGAGTATCATACACTAGAAATGGAATTCCTATGAAGCGATAATTTTTCCTTCTCTCTTAAACATGTCCTTGAAATTTGCAGTAATGGGTTAAAATTCATTTGACTCAACTTTAGGCTCATAAGAGGCACCAAATGCCCAGCAGCTTTTATAAGCACTTATATCAACCTGTGCCCACTGTAACATTCAGTGTTGAAAGATTTGTTCAGTATATAGATTTTATCAAAGTTTTTTTATGTTTCTTAAATATTATGGGAAACTATACTACCATTCCACTTCATAGAAAAAATAAGATCAAACTGAGGAGTGAATTGCCCATTGATCTCCATAAAAACACTCTTAGTCTGTTTGAGTATCGAGTGCTCTTAGAAGCTTATCGAACTTTTGAGCTATAACTTTAGCTTTTATACTAACTCTTTACAGCCATGGTTTCAACCAGAGAGATAAATGTTTTAAATTAGGTGTCCAAGAAAACCATTAACCTTTACAGGTAAATTGTGTTATTTCCTTCACTACTATGAATTATATAACTAAAAATAATGTGTACACAGACAAAAGATGTTACTTGTGACCCACCATAAAAGGGAACAGTTATAGAACTGTTTTCTGGAATGATGGATTTGTGCTGATGATATCATACTCTTCCCAGAGTTGCCCTTAGCATATGCCTCTGTGGTTCACTGCGTTTCACTGAGAAGGCTGTAGCTCCTGTCAGCCTGTGTTAACAAAATAAAAACAAAAACCCTGAGGCTCATATAATCACCATTCCTTCGTACAACCAGCTGGTACATGACATTTGCTTATCTGCCTGGCAGTTGCCATCATTCTATAATAAATTTTCGTCTCCAAACACTCATTTATTCTGTCTTGCACTTAGACCTATGAGTGGACTAAACACCAGTGTATTAAGCCAGAATGATCATTTCCCTACCCTAAGGATAATTCTATTTTCCGTCCCTCCCCACTTAGTCATTTGAAAGGAATGGAGCACCTATTTTTAAAAATTAAGCATATATTCTGTAACTGTGGGACAGTTCATCCACTGCATACTAAAAATTTCTAATATCCATTGTTCATTCTGGAACAAAATAATTAGCCCAGAGAATTGTGGCCTGAGATGGTCTGAATATAAATGGGCTTGTTGAGAAGAATTTTCTATCTATATGAAAACAAAATAACAGTGAAATCAGTTTCCCCCATCATTTTTTCTGTTGTTTTTGCCCATAGGATGTGTTAAGAATTTATCAGGCAGAAAATTGGAAATGAGATGTGTCTCGTCAGTGTTAAGAATGTCATGGCTTTGCAGCTTTTCCACAGCTAAGGCAAACGTATTGAGGGAAGAAAAAACCCTTCATACTAGACTCAGAGGGAATAAGAACAGGCTATATTGCTTTAGAAGGCTGGATAGAATTCATATCAGATGGAAATAACTATAGAAATATAAGGATGTGAACACCTCTCTCAGCAATGACACAGATCACATGAACTGCAAAGGACCCTTCCTTCTCTCTCTACTGCTTCAGGCTGCCCAATGGCAAGCAGTAGCTATTGAAATGAAAAGTAATTTTAGGTCACAAGTTTTGGGTGTCATTTTGTTGCTGTAGGATTTTAGCCTTGAGCACTATTGCTACATACATTTAAAATTTCTCTGCATTACAAGTCGTATATATATGAGATGTACATTGAGATTTTCATGTATGAACATTAAAATACCTGTAAAGCTTTCTAATAGGAAAAAAATGTTCATCTCAACATGATTAGTCAAATGGAAGACAGTTAAAAATAAGTAATAAATCAATAGAAATGCATCCTCACTTTCTAGACTAAAATATAAAAACAAAATAAATTGTGTCTTTCTAACATAGGCAATTTAATCATAAATATTGCCCTTTTTTTACTAATCCTATAGTAAGTGCACAAATAGTAACTAACAAGAAAACTGATTTGTTTTGTAATTGTCATTATGAAAAAGTACATTTTTCAAACTAAAAGATTTTTATTTTTTAATGTATAAGCCATGATTTTCTTTTCTTTTCTCTTTTTAATTTATCTTTATTGTTGAAAGATTACAGGTTTCCTCTTTGTTTTTGTTTTTTTCCCATTGACTCCCTCCACCCTCCACCCACCATTCCCAGGCCTTCACCACTCTATTGTCTGTGTCCTTGGGCTATGCATATATGCATATACTAGTTCCCCAGTTAATCTTTCCCCTCCCAGCCTCCCTTGCCTTCTTTCTGAGATTTCTTAGTCTGTTCCATGCTTCTATGTCTCTGGATCTATTTTGTTCATCAGTTTATTTTGTTCATTAGATTCCACATATGAGCGAGAATACGTGATACTTGTCTTTCTCTGAATGGCTTATTTCACTTAGAATTATATTCTTCAGGTCCATACATGCTATTGCAAATGGTAAGTGTTCCTTCTTTTTTACAGCCATGTAGTGTTCCACTGTGTAAATGTACCACTGCTTTTTTCTCCACTCATCTGCTGGTGGGCACTTGGGCTGTTTCTAAATCTTAGCTATTGTAAATTGTGTTGCTATGAACATAGGGGTGAATATATTCTTTCTAATTGTTGTTTTGTGTTTCTTAGAATATATTCCTAGAAGTGGGATCACTGGGTCAAATGACAGTTCCATATTTAATTTTTTGAGAAAACTGTATACTGTTTTCCACAATGACTGCACCAGTCTGCATTCCCACCAGTAGTATACTAAGGTTCCCCTTTCTCCACATCCTCTCCAGCATTTGCCATTTGTTGATTTGTTGATGGTAGCCATTCTGACATGTGTGAGGTGAGGTCTCATTGTCATTTTAATTTACATCTCTCAGATGAGTAGTGACTTCGAGCATTTTTCATATGTCTTTTCGCCTTCTGTATGTCCACTTCGGAGAACTGTCTGTTTAGATCCTTTGTCCAGTTTTTAAATTGGATTGTCTTCCTTTTGTTAAGTTGTATGAGTTCTTTATATGTTTTGGATATTAACCTTAATCAGATGTATCATTGCCAAATATGTTTCCCATACAGTGGGCTCCCTTTTTAAAAAAATACATTTTTATAGATTTTAGAGAGGAAGAGAGAGGGATAGGGAGATAGAAACATCAATGATGACAGAGAATCATTGATCAGCTGCCTTCTGCAATCACCACACTATGGATTGGGCCCACAACCTGGGCATGTGTCCTCGACCAGAATCAAACCCGGGAAACTTTAGTCCACAGGCCAACACTCTATTCACTGAGCCAAACTGGCTAGGACCCTTTTCATTTTGTTGTTGGTTTCTTTTTGCTTATTTTGAAGTGGTATCATTTATTTATTTTCTTCTTGGTTTTCTTAACCGTAGAAGATGAATCCACAAACATATTGCTAGGAGAGATGTCTGAGATTTTGATGCCTATGGCTTCTTCTAAGATTTTTATGGTTTCATGACTTACATTTAAGTCTTTTATCCATTTTGAGTTTATTCTTGTGTATGATGTCAGTTGGTGGTCTAGTTTCATTTTTTTGCATGTACTAGTACCTGTCCAATTTTCCCTACACCAATTATTGAAGAGACTTTCTTAACTCCATTGCATACTCTTTTCTCCTTTGTCAAGTATTAATTGAGCATAATGTCTTGGGTCAATTTTTGGGTTCTCTGTTCTGTTCCATTGATCTATATGCTTGTTCATGTGCCAGTACCAGGCTGTTCTGAGTACAGTGGCTTTGTAGTATAATTTGATATCTGGGATTATGAATCCTCCAACTTTGTTTTTCTTTCTAAAGATTTCTGTGGCTATTCAGGGTCTTTTTGGTTCCATATAAATTTTTGGAGTGTTTGTTCTAGATCTGTGAAATATGCCATTGGTAGTTTAATAGGGATTGCATTGAATCTATAGATTTCTTTGCATAGTATGCACATTTTACTGATGTTGATTCTACCAAACCATGAACATGATATATTCTCCCACTTGTTTTTTATCTTCCTCTATCTCTTTTTTCAATGTCCTGTAGTATTTTGAGTACAAGTCTTTTACTCCTTGGTTAACTTTTTTCCTAAGTATCTTAATTTTTTGTTGTAAATGTGATTATTTAGTTTCTCTTCCTGAGAGTTCATTATTGTGTATAAAACTGCCATAGATTTCTGGATGTTAATTTCAAATCCAAACGATGAAATGACTGGTTGCTATGACATGCACTGACCACTAGGGAGTAGACGCTCAAGGCAGGAGCTGCCTCCTGGTGGTCAGTGGGAGCGCTGCTCAGCCAGAAGCCTGGCTCAAAGCTGGCAAGTGCAGCGGTGGTAGTGGGAGCCTCTCCTACCCGTGCAGCAGCGCTAAGAATGTCTGACTGACGGCTTAGGTTCGCTCCCCATAGGGAGCGGGCCTAAGTCGTCAGTCAGATATCTCCCGAGGTCTCCTGGACTGCAAGAGGCTGCAGGCCAGGCTGAGAGACTCACCCCCTCCAAGTGCATGAATTTCATGCACTGGGCCTCTAGTAGGTTATGTAAAGAGAGTACAACAGATAGAATTTTACTATATCTAGTTCCAATATAGTATAAACAATTAGAAAAAAAATAAAAATGATATTTGGATGATAAAAGAATTCTTTCTTCTGGAAGATAAACCCCATAAAATATTGGATAAACATTTACCCATATATAAATCGGGGTTGCATGATAATTCTCTAATTATGGAGAGTCACTTTTGGAGCACTGTTTTTGTTCAAGTAACCTATCCCCTAGGGGGCTTTTATTTTGGCATCAAGGTCAAAGCTTCATGATTTATTTGACTTATACAGGCCCAGGTATCTGTCTTATAAATGTCTTTCTTTACTCTTTATACTAAATAGAATCAATCTCCTTGGTTGTCACAAAGAAGAGCAAGGGTATTTCATGGTACTGGTAGGCTGTTATAATGCTGCAATCTCAATTCAACTCAAGAGCATTGCTAAGGAACTAAACTATCCTATGTTCTCATTTCAGGAGCTATCCAAGTGATTCCAACCGGTAGAGGAGATAAAACAACTTAATCTCTTTAACACTGAGTTTATTTATATATTTCTTAATGGCGCAGGAAAACTAAGTTAAAAGGAGAAATGACTTATTTTCTAAAATGCACATGCTTTGATTTACATAATTTTCACAAATCATGAACTCTTCCAGTCTTTGTTCTCTGAATGGCTGAGCCCATATTTTGGCCTACCTCTGTTGATTTTACTTGTAATATCTAGGGAAATCCTTAGTGATTCCCCCCTTTTTTATGCCCAATTTTGTCATATTTATCTACTGCAAATTATTGTGTCAATAATGAGAGTGCTTTGGGATCTAGGTTACCTTATTATTATTATTATATTTTATTTATTTTTTTTTGGTCAGTATTTTCCCCATGATAATCCTAATTCTAAATGAATTTTATTTAAATATGAATGATCATAGGATGCTTCTCCATTGACTATTATGTAAAGTATCAGATGCTTGTTTTCTGTTATATTGTGTAAAAAGCAGCTGGTTTTACACTGATATGTTTTGGGTTTATTTTTTTTACACTCTGTATTTTTGGTACAAACTGTTCTTAATATGTTTTAGAGCAAAATTAATATGCATTGTTTTACTTCTTTTCATTTGAAACGTCTTACTGTGGTTTTTAAATTGGAAATTTTGATAATAAAGTAGGTAGTTAAAGAAAAATGACTATGACTCAAGTGTATTAAACTACTGATTTGCTTGTTTATTGTCAATTTCGCATGGTTAGGGACTTTGAAGAACCAAATTTGAATTTGATGACAAAGGTATCTGTGGAAGAGATGCATAGCTGAAACCCAAGTGTAGAAAGTATGAGATTGTTTGGTGCCACATGAATGTCTCTGTTCATATTGAGCCTTATGTAGAGACATTCTAGATAGTCATTATTTTTGGAGACTCCCTCAATTTATTCCTATTCAATTGCTTCTAATATGATTTGATTATTTATTTGGTATACACTTTTAAGTGAATATATGTAACTAAGAAGTACATTAAAGAACGGTGTATAAATCAATGAATTTCTACAATGTCAACAGATCTGTGTAATCAGCACTCATATTAATAAATAGAATATTAGCAGCATCCCAGAACCCACTCTAGCCATTTTCAGGAATATTTCCTTTCAAGTGTGACCAGTATTCTGACTAGGGATTAATTTTACCTGTTTCTGAGATGTGTATAATAATTCAGTATACATTTATTTGTATTTGATTTCCATCACTATACATTATAAGGTGTACCCATGTTTGCTGTGAGAGTTGTAGTTCAAAATTCTCATTTCTGTATAGTATCCCATTTTATTAATGTACCATAATTTCTTATCCATTTTCTGTTGATAGAATTTGGGATATCCTGGTTATATAAGTAATGTCCCCATAAACATTCATGTACTTGTCTTTGGTGAATATAATACTTCTTCTTCTATCCTCACCCAAGGATATGTTTTTATTGATTTTAGGGAGAAAGAGAAACATCACTCATTTGCCTCCTATACATACCCTGACCCAGAATCAAACTTGCAACTGTTTGGTGTATGTGACAACACTCCAACTAACTGAGCCACAGGGAAATATTTCTTTCTTTTTTTTCTTTTTAAATTGGGGGTATGCCTAGGAGTATTACTGACTTAAAAGATATGCATTGGTTGATACAAAAAATATTCTCAAAAGAGGTTGTGTCAATTTTTACTTGACATTTGTTTGACCATAAAAGAGAGTGCCTCCATAAATTTTGTGCTCTAGGCACTTCACGTGCCACAGCCTAGACCTGGCCTTGCATTTTCTTAATGAATAAAGAAGATTAGTGTTGAAAAATATACTTATTGGTTATTTGTTTATCCTATCTGTGAGGTGCATGTTCAACACTTGCATATTATTAATTGAATTGTCTGCCTTTTTACTATTGAATTTTATGAATTCTGGATGTGTCTTTTGTCAGATATATCTATGATAAATGTCTTCTCCCTCTCTTAACTTACCATTTGCTTCCTTAATGATGCCCTAATGAGTAGAACAGTTCTTAATTTAATGCAGTCTGATTTATTATTATTTTCTTCTGTGACTAGTCACTAGTGTCTATATTTGCCACTCCAGGTGTGCCAGATCTGATTCTACATGTGTTGCAAATAAGTTTATGTTTTACTTTTCTAATTAAGTTTTACAATCCACCTGGAAATGATTTTGGGGTACATTGTGAAGTATGTGATAGTAACCATTAACCTAGCTTCATTTCTTGAAAATACCATCTTTTCTCACTACTCTTCAGCATCAACTTTATCAGAAATTAAATAACCATAAACATATGAGCACTAGAGTCTCCATGCTGTTCTGTTTATCAATTTTAAAATTATTTTATTAATATCATACTGTCCTAATTAATATTGCTTTATCATAGGTCCTCATATTTAGAATATGATTCCTCCAACTTTCTAGTATTTCTTCTTTAAAGTTCCCTTGGCTCTTATTGATTAATTTTTGCATTTGACATTTACAAATGACTTTTAGAATTTGTCAGTAAATGCCTTTCATCACACCCACCAACAATATATTTTATGAAATTTGTTATTGTATTGAAAATACTTTCTTATAATACCTGGGAGAAATATTGAAGTAGTTCTATACAAAGATATATGCATATGTCTTGTCAATTTGGATACCATATTTTAAAAATAGAAAGCTATTTTCATGTATAAATAAGACTGGTAAGAGTTTTAAATGCTTACTAAATAGCAATTTAGAATAGGTGCACTGTAGACATTTGTCACACCCTCTCATTACATATATACTGTAAGATCAGTGGAGAAAAATGGTATTTATGGAGTACTGCCTGAAGAATATGCCCAGCATAATGCTTTGAGTAAATTGATAGCATTCAGGCTTCTTTTCTAATTCCATGCCCAATTGATTGCAAGGGCTCCCCAAGGCCACATATGGACCCAGGCTAGAAGGATTTAAGCTATGAGTTAAAGGTATGTATCATCAGCGAGGGAGGTGTGATCAGTGAAAGATATAGATGTCATGGATTTTCCATCCCACACCTGGATACTATCATCTACCTCTACATTACACTAGATTTTGGAGTTTCTTGACAGAACTGTTTTGTTTTGGTTCCTTCTTTAAAAATTTTCCCCCTGAATTTCAGAAATATATATATATATATATATATATATATATATATATATATATCCCCAGCGACTGAAAGTCGAATGACCAGAAGACCAGTTGACCAGTCCCTATGATGTGCACTGACCACCAGGTGGCAGATGCTCAATGCAGGAACTGCCCTCTGGTGGTTGGTGCACTCCCACAGTGGGAGCACACAGTAGGCCGATCCCCACAGACCATGCCCTCCACCAGTGCACGAATCCATGCACTGGGCCTCTAGTATTATAATATTGGCTAAAAGAAATGTCTCTAAAATTATTGTTGTACATGACTTTTACTAATTATAAGTATGTTTTACAAATATTATTTACTGAATTATAGTGTTCTTTCTGTGAGGAGAAGTAATAGATTAATTTCATGTTTCTATTTGAGAGAATTCAGCTTCTTAACCGTCTTTTTTGTATCTTATGGGACCCATAAGTTTATAACTAATTATAGTTTCTTCTTTAAATTGAGGTCAACTTATTAGAAACAAATGTATAGAATACCTGTAGTACATGGATTGTTTTTTTTCAGGATATATTTGTGTCTTAACTTTATTCTTACACTAGAGGCCTGGCGCACAGAATTCATGTGTGGATACAGTCGCTAGGCTTGGCCTGTAATCAGGGCCATCTTCCCTGGCTGCCAGCAGCCAGCCCTGCTCCCTGCCACCACCCACACCTGGTTCCCTGTTCACCATTGGGCAATTGGAGCCTGCTGGCTGGGAGAAGGGACCTAGAAGTAGGCTGTTCCTGCCTGCTTCCACTGTGGGTCACCCTCTATGTGTGGGTCAACCTACGAGGTGGGGTTTTTGGCCAGGCACCACCCGTGTCCCCCGCCACCCACCCTCAGTTCCCCATTTGCCATTGGGCTATGGGAACCTGCCAGCAGAGGGAAGGGACCTACAGGTAGTCAGTGCACCTCATATCAACTGGTCAAGCAATTGTTCTATTCATTCCATTGTTAGGGTCAATTTGCATATTACCCTTTTATTATATACTAGAGGCCTGGTGCACAAAAATTTGTGCACTCGGGGGGGGGGGGGGGGCAGCCCGGCCTGTGCCCTCTCGCAGTCTGCAACCCCTCGGGAGATAACGACCTGCTGGCTTAGGCCTACTTCCGGGTGGCAGAGGGCAGGCCCAATCAATCCCTAAGTGCAGCCCCTGGTCAGGCTCAGAGCAGGGCCTATTGGGGAGTTGGGGCGCCGCCCCGTCATGCACAGAGCAGGGCGGATCGGGAGGTTGCGATGCCAACCTCAGTCACACTCAGGGTAGGGCCCATCAGGGGGGTTGGGGCTCCGTAGCCTGTCACACACAGAGCAGGGCCCATCAGGGGGTTGAGGAGCTCCCCCGTGTCACTCACAGAGCAGGGCCGATAGGGGAGTTGGGGCACCGCCCTCTGTCACACACAGAGCAGGGCCGATCAGGGGGTTGGGGCGCTGCACCCTGTCACACTCAGGGCAGGGCCAATGGGGAGGTTATGGCTCTACCCTGTCACACACAGAGCAAGGCCAGTGGAGGGGGGTTGGGGCGCCACCCTCTATCACCCACAGAGCAGGGCCGATCAGGGGGTTGAGGTCCTGCCACTGTCACACTCGGGGCAGGGCCGATGGAGAGGTTATGGCTCTACCCTGTCACACACAGAGCAGGGCCGATCAGGGGGTTGGTGCGCTGCACCCTATCAAACACAGAGCTGCAGGGCAATCAGGGGATTGGGGAGCTCCCCCCTGTCAGGCACAGAGCAGGGCTGATCAGGGGGTTGTGGCCCCGCCCCCTGTCACACACAGAGCTGCAGGGCGATCAGGGGGTTTGGGTGCTGCCCCGTGTCATGCTGATCCCGGTGCCGGGAGCCTCGCTGCTCCGCTGATCCCTGTGCTGGGAGGCATATTAACCTTTTACTTATTATAGAATAGAGGCCTGGTGCATGGGTAAGGGCTGGCTGGTTTGCCCTGAAGGGTGTCCTGGATCAGTGTGGGGGTCCCCACTGGGGTGCCTGGCCAGTCTGGGTGAAGGGCTGAGGGCTGTTTTCTGGTAGCGAGTGACTGAAGCTCCCAACCCCACCTTGTTTTCTTTTTTTTTTTTTTATTCTGGGTCAGCTTTAGCTCTGAGGCCTCGCTGCTGAAAACATTGATACAATGTTGCTGTCCCCAGCTGAATGAAAGCCGGTTTCTGGGGTTTTGTTTAGCTTCTTATTTGCAACATAGTACATAGTTGATTAGAGTTGCAGCTGAGAGGCCGGCAAGTGAGGCGGGGAACGTTGGAGTCCGCAGTCACTGAAGCAAGCAAGCCTCCCTGCTCGCTTCAGTGCATGGCTGCCGGCCGCCATCTTGGCTGACAGTTAATTTACATATACTCACTGATTAGCCAATGAAAAGGGTAGCGGTCGTACGCTAATTACCATGTTTCTCTTTTATTAGTGTAGATGATATATCTTCTTTTTCTCATCATGTTTAGTCCCATTTTACTTCCAGTTATTTACTTTAACTTTTTTATTGTTTTATTGTGAATTTTTTTGTACTATTGCCAATTTTACAGTGTTGTTTCTTTTCTGGCAAATGAATGAATGAATATTTCAGTGAATAGATAGATGATAAGTACAGAGACTCAGGGAAGCTGCATGAGACAGAAAAGTTGAAATGAGTTCACAGGGATTTGTGGGCAAATGTATTACATAGCCTTTAACCATAGAATCAGCAGAGTAGAGTTATAATTTCAAAATATTTACATAGAAGGGAGAATATTAAGAGGAAAAGAAATAAGGTGATGGGAAATGCATGATTCTTTGTGGCAGCCACTGAAGGGAAAAACACGACTGTTTGGTTATTGTACAAAGCAAATCATGCGGTAGAGGCACCAGGTAAGAAAATGAGCTTTGTAATACCATATGGTGGAAGAAGTTTTACATATTCTGAAGTCATTTACTAGTTGGCTTTTCAAACATAGCAGAACAAAGGTATAAATTTAGCCTGAGTTCTAAGGTAAAGTGAAGCAGGGCACACAAAGCCTTGATTAACATAAAAAATAGCATGCACTGATTATTATAAAAATGCTTCACCAAAACCTGAAAAGAAGGTAATCAGGCATTGGGTACTTTATACACACACACACACACACACACACACACACACACACACCTGAGAACCATATTGGAAAGGTTGCACCAAAAGAAAAATCTGCTTCATGACATAGGATAAAGAATGATGAAGTTGTATCTGTTCTAAAGAAAAGAAATACATGAATGGAACTTTTATCCCTGACCAGACTGGTTCTTAAAGGAAAATTCTTGAGTGGTGATGGTGAGCAATACAGCCTAACACATAAATATTACCCATTGTTAAACAACAAAAAATTCAAGCAATGCAATTCTGCTGAAATGTTTCCACAGAAACACTGAAGATAAAAACATTTTGGATAGAAAATAGATTTCTGTGTTATATACCTACCACATGTATAAATAACTTAAACTTTCCAGGAACCTTAATGGGCCATAAACTCACAAGTAATTCTGGGGAAATGCTGGCTTATTTCAATAAGTAATACTCAGAATATTTCCATAGGATCATTTCTTAATGTGTATCACTTATTTTCTCTGACAACTCATTTTCACATCAGTAAAATTGGAGTGTTTGATAAGATAATCACTAAGATGTCAACAGGCTCTCCAATTGTATACTTCTCTAATTATGTAACTTGTGATTGAGTTTTCTCACACTACCTCATGGACAACCACAGTGCCATGCTACTAGGAAGCTAAACATGTTTAACGCATGAGTAAATTTTAGTTTGCGTTACTTAAATTTAAATTTAGAAACTTCATAAAATTAATTTTTCACCAGAAGAATTACTTTCCAAGAAATATCTTTAAATTATATTCTCCTTATTCTAATTGTCTGAACTAAAGAAAAACTACAATTTATTTTAACAACAATGTAACAGATGAAAATGGAATATTACACTAAAATGGCCTTAGAGATTATTTTCATTTTGCCAATAGTATCATTAGCCTTATGCCTTGCTTTCATATTATATGAAACTAAAGGCCCGGCGCACGAAATTTGTGTATGGATACAGACCCTAGGCCTGGCCTGCAATCAGGGCCATCTTCCCAGGCTGCCAGCACCCAGCCCCGCCCGCCCCCCCCCATCCCTGGTACCCTATTTGCCATTGGGCAGTCAGAGCCTGTCAGCTGGGGGGAGGGACTGAGAGGTTGGCTGTTCCCGCCCACTCGCCATCCCTGCCCCCATCGCGGGTCGCCCTCTGTGTGTGGGGCAACTGGTGGGGTGGAGGCCTTGGCCTGCTGCTGCTCGCGTCCCCTGCCACCCACCCCCAGTTCCCCGTTCGCCATTGGGTGATCGGAGCCTGCCAGCTGGGGAAAGGTACTGAGAGGTGGTCAGTGAGCCTCATAGTGACTGATCAAGTGGTCATTCAGGAGCCTGTGGCCGGGGTGGCTGGAGTCTTGGTGACCGTGGGACTGAAGCCAAGGCAGTAGGTCCCTGGCAGGGGTGGCTGTAGAGTTCAAGGTTGTATCTGAGGGCACCCTGGGTAGAGGAGAGGCTGGGCTCCCAGTAACAGCAACTTTCTCCTTCAAGAAGGCATGGCCTCCATGGTAAAGCCAGCAGCCCCGGGACTGTTTGAAATGGTAGCAGAGGCTGCACTGCTAGGCCAGCCTGGTCCACCTGCCTTCAAATGTCTTGCAGGATCTAACTGCCTCTCACTCATGTACACACACATACTCCAAATGTCCACACACTCCCCTTTCACTCCCTCACTCACTCACGCTCTCTCCCTCAATGCCACCATCTTCTTCCCTCTATAGTGGGTCTGGAGTGTTATTGACCCGTTCGTGGATGGAGTATCCTCTCTGAGTGTCTGGTTATGTGGCTCAGTCTCTACCACATTGACCAAACAGGGCAAAATGCAACTTGACAGGACACGACACAAAGGGAACAAAACACAAATGTACTAATGACACCGATAACTGCAATATAAGTGACCACCAGAAGAAAGAGAATTAGGGGAGAGAAAAGAGCACAAGTGATATAAAGGAGAGAAAAAAATTGTAAGAGATAAAATAAAAAGAAGAAAGGGGAATATATATATATATATATCCTATATAATAAAAAAGTAATATGCAAATTAACCTTTATGCTGTAACACCATCACAAGATGGCAGTGTGCACAGTGGGGGCGGGGCCAGCTGCTCCGTGTGACTGCTGCAGCAGTTCCTGAGGTCCCTGCTTGGAGGCGGGAGGTCTGGCAGCCCCTCTGTGTGCCTGCCTCTAGAGTTACCTCAGCCCGCTGTGGGGGCAGGTCCTGGCTGGTGCTCCGCGTGCCTGCCACCACAGTTCCTGCAGCCCCGCGGTGGGGCAGGAGGCTTGGCGGCCACTCTGCATACCTGCCACCGGGATTCCTGCACCTGCCGCCAGAGTTCCCTTAGTCCCACCAGGAGGCGGGTCCCCGCTGTTGCTCCATGTAGCTTCCCCAGAGTTTCCTCAGCCCTGCTGGGGGGCAGGTCCCCACTGCTGCTCTGTGTGGCTTCCCCAGTCTTCCCTCAGCCCTGCTGGGGGAAGGTTTCTGGCTGCTGCTCTGCACGGCTTCTCCAGATTTCCCTCAACCCTGCTGGGGGGGGGGGGGGGGGCGGGTCCCAGTTGCTGCTCCACACAGCTTCCACTGGGGTGACTAGGCTGGCAGGGAAGGGCAGTTGGGGGTGACCAGGGCAGCAGGGAAGGGCTATTAGGGGTGATTGGGCCAGCAGGGGAGGGTAGTTGGGGGCAATCAGGCCAGCAGAAGAGCAGTTAGCCATCAATCAGCACAACAGGGTAGCAGTTAGGGGGTGATCAGGCAGGCAGGTAGGTGAGTGGTTAGGAGCCAGCAGTCCCAAATTGTTAGAGGGATGTCTGACTGCTGATTTAGGCCTGATCCCAAAGGGATCGGATATCCCCCAAGGGGCCCCAGATTCATGGGGGTGCAGGCTGGGCTAAGAGACACCTCCCTCCCCCACCCAGTGCATGAATTTTGTGCACTGGGCCTCTAGTATATATGGAGAAAACACCACAGAACAAAGAGAGAAACCAAAAAATGCCCAAACCAAATACCCCAAAAAGAGGGTGGGAGCAGAATCTGTAGAGCGCGAGCTTATATACAAAAAGTAAGAAATTGGATGAATATGGGGAGGACCTCAGTTCAGTATAGAAGAAGTAGAGAGAGGATGAGTGGATAAGAAAGAAGAGAAAGAAAAAGAAGAGAAAAAAATAAAAAAATAAATAATTTAAAAAATAGGATAAAATAGAAAATATAAAAATAGAATGATAAAAAAATAATGCGAGAAGAAATAAATGAAAAAAAGAGCTAACAAATAATAATAAAATAAAATTAAAATTAAATTAAATAATAAAATAAAAATGAAAAAGTGAAGTGTCTGCCAAGTTTTAATGCCCCATGTGGGCTGGTTTAAGATCCCATTCTTCTGTACTCTCTGCCACTTCTTAGTTTCCTGTTAGATTATTGAAGTTCCAAGCAGTCCATCGCTCCTCTGTTTGTGTCAATCTCCACAGCCTTGACTGCCAGCAGGCGGGACCAGTCTTCTCACTTAGCCTTACTGCTGCTTTCAATCTTAATCTCTTAAAAGGCTGTTTCTGACAAGGCTATAGTTGGGGAGGTTGCCGTATGGCTTTCTGGGCCTGAACATCCTCTTTTCATGCCAGTCCCTGCAGGCTCTCAGGGAGTATTCAGATTTTTTGTTTGTTTGTTTCCTTTATAACACTCAGGGTATAGTTTGAGTGTGGCTGTATTGGTTGCCTGGAGACTGCAAGGAGGGGTATCTCTTCAGGGGAAAATGTTTACTTAGGTCCAGTGTGTCAGGTATGTCTCAGTGCCACACTCCTAGACACCTCTTCCCGACCTGCTCTTCTCCCCAGCCTCTCCCCAGACTCCACAAGTCCGCACCTCAGCCACAGGTGAGTGTTTGTATTTAAAAGTTCCTATGAACTGGCGTTAGCAGATAAAAGCTAAGACCTAAGAGGGGAGAGAGCTGCGCCATTGTGAATCCCTCTTTCCCCAGCCTGAACAACTGCCCAACTTCAGGCTCAGCCTCTCGTGGCTGTGGGCTTGGGTCTAGAACCCCCTGTCACCAGCAGCCCTGTGGGCTTCCTTTCCACAGTCAGATGTTACACCTGTCCCAAGGGACACGGCCTCAGTGCCATGAAGCTTCCTTCTGACCCTCTGGGCTTAAAGGTCTCATAATTCTCTCCAGCCCAGATCCCTGATTTTACCATTCTCCAGGCATCCTTTGCCCTTCGTGGCTGCAAATTGACTCACCAGCTGTGTCTATTTCGCCTATTCTGGGTGGATGTTATTCGACTTAGTTGCTCCTTCTCTCTGCTCCAGGATAAGGCTTGGGATATGTCTGCCTATTCCGCTGCCATTTTGTCTTTCCTTAGTAATCTTATATTTAAATTTTTAGGAATCACTATAGCATTTGTCACTATGGTAATACCATTTTTCAATCTTACCAACTAGACCCAGGACTCTATTTTCTCTACATTCTCACCCCAACACTTGTTATTTTCTGTTTCTTGTTTTTGTTTTGTTACTTTATATAATAGACATATTAATAGTTGTTAAGTGTTATTTTCACTTGATAGATATCAAGACATCTGTATTATATCATATTTTACTGTTCAATTAGAATAAAAAGTAATTATATCCTACTTTAATTTCTGAGTTTAAGAATATTTGTGACAGCCACTCTTTTTAAAGTTTATTGTATTATACTGATTACTTATGAATGATAAATGATGCTTGTTTTATATGTTATAAATTGTAAGCTTAAAAATGTTCATTATAATCTGCTTTAAAATTGCAGATCAGAAAATAATGGAGTACATTTTTTTCTTAGTATTTTATGGCATAATCAAGAGAGCTATTAACTTGCTATAGGATGAACAATTAGTAATTATTGATGGTTAACTATGATTTGTGTCTATATTTAATTGATCTTTGGGCAACATACATATTTATGAAAATTAAATATGTATTCAATAGTTATTGGTAAAGTATTCATAGTTTTATTTGACATTTCATAATACTTCCTTAAAAGCACTGAAGAAAATACCACAAACATTGATATTTAAATCTAGCAATTCTGTTTTCTTTAAAGAGGTTATTTACTTTAAGATCAAGAAACTTGATGAAAAAAATTAATTTCTTAAGGGCATAAAGCAGAGTTTAATTTTAGAATAATAAAATTTAATTTTACTTAATAATTAATACCTAAAAATATAAATATGCTCTGATTTACTCTTAATAAAAATATAATATATTAAAAATAATTTCAATTTACATTTCAATGAAATATTTTTCTTTGATAATTCAATTATTTCCTTAAAAATGTGATAACAGCCCACAGTTTCTAGTTAGAGTGAATTAGAATTTATTTCTCTGCCTCTTATTAAAATTTGTAAATTTTATCTACTCCTGGTAATTTTCAGTGGATTGCTTATCATAACTTGTATTTCTGCATCCCAATAACAATTATTTTCCAGTGAATGACCAATTTTCCTAGTTTAATTCCCTTATATGTTTTTATTTTCCTAATATTCAACTTTGCTTTTCTATACCCTCTGTTCACCAAACATTCAAAATTATTGACACTAGAAAATATGAATTTTTTTCTTGTTTTCCTCCTCCTCTCATCAACAAAATTTTTTTTTTTAATATATTTTATTGATTTTTCACAGAGAGGAAGGGAGAGAGATAGAGAGAGTTAGAAACATCAATGAGAGAGAAACATCGATCAGCTGCCTCTTGCACATCCCCTACCAGGGATGTGCCCGCAACCCAGGTACATGCCCTTGACCGGAATCGAACCCGGGACTTCTCAGTCCGCAGGCCGAAGCTCTATCCACTGAGCCAAATCGGTTTCGGCGATCAACAAAATTTTAAAAGACAATCCCTTATCTATTTCAATTTCTGATATATTTTAATGCTTTACTAATTTGAGGGTAATTTGCATTGCCTTAAAAATTTTTTGATAAAATCCTTTTTTAAGAGAAACTTTATTTTTATATTTACTTTTATTCCATGTCCAGTGTGCTTTTACAGACAGAATTCCTCTGGGAGGAGATAAACGCAATTAAAGTGATTAAGATTGTGTTCAGGCTGGTGAGATGTTAGGAATATATAGTACAGATGTTATTTTGAAATATGGTTGGTACTGTAAAACTTCACTTTTCCCTGAAATGATTATTGCAATGCAGAACAATTTTGTCTCTACCACTTTTATATCTGTGATTTCTACATGTCCTTTAACATATAGAGCCTTCCATTTCTCTTCAGTTTTTAAAAAAAGATTTTATAAAGGACTTTTTAAAAAACAGTTAGAAAAAAAATTCTTATATGAGCATTAGAGTCCCCGTGCACGGAATTTGTGCACAGAGGGGCAGGGGTCCCTCAACCTGGCCTGCACCCTCTCCAATCTGGGACCCCTCAGGGAATGTCTGACTGCTGGTTTAGAGACAGAATTTCTCTGTTTCAGAATTCCTCCTAACCCAGCAGTCAGACATCCCTCTTGCAATCTGGGACCACTGGCTCCTAACTGCTCGCCTGCCTGACTGCCTGATCACCCCTAACCCCTCTGCCTGCCTGCCTGATCACCCCTACCTTGCCTCCCTGCTGGCCTGATCACCCCTAACCGCCTCTGCCTCGGCCCCCCGCCTAAGCCGCAGTGTGGCCTCCCTTTGCGGGAGGCAACTTGGAGGATCAGGGGAAGGCGCTGCAGCCATTACCCCGCTGCTGCTGCCACTGCCGGCCTGGGCCCTTCGCAGCCATGCCTGGGCCTTTCACAGCTGCCCATGGCTGCCTGAGCCTTGGCCATTACAGCTGCTGCGGCTTTGTCCAGAAGGAAGTCCCAAAAGTTGTCCACAAGAAGTCCACCCTAATTAGCATATTACCCTTTTATTAGTATAGATATCCAAAAGCTCAATAATAAATATATGAAAATGTATTTAACATCATTGTTATCAGAAAAATAAAAATGAAAAATTTAAACAAATGACATATGAAAACAATTGAAACAACAAAAGAAAAACAATTAGAAATATAGGTAAAAACTGAAGCCACTAAAATACCCACAATGCTGGTCAGAGTACAAATTGTCGCAAACACTAGGGGAAACACTTTTAGCAGTTCTGGTAAAGTTGAAGATATATCTACTGTATTACCCAACAATCCCACTCCTAGGTATATAACAAAGACAGATAAGTGAATCTGTCTAATAATACAATGCACGTGAATGTTTGTATAAGCCCCAGATATAATAAAAACTTGAAACAGCTAAAATGTTCATAAAATAAAAAATGTATAAACAGTAGAATTGTCTCAAAATGGAATATTATTCAATCATATAAAGGAACAAAGTCTGCATCATAAAGCACAATGATAAACCTCAAAGATATTAGTAAATAAAGTAAAATCATAAAATTTGAAAACTGGTTAATTAATCAGAACAGGGGTTACATTTGGGGAAAGTTAGTAACTAATGAGGAACAGAAATTCTTATATGAGCACTAGAGGGATGTTTGTGATGTTCATATTTTAATCTTAGTGACACAATTACACAGTTATATATATTTATAAAAGTTCATCAAACTGTATCCTGAAGATATGTTACTTTTAGTAGATTATATGTCAATTAATGGGTTAATAATAATAGTAATACAAAAAATTCTCTGTGAGCTCTCTCAGATCTAAAATCGCATGCTTCTTTGAAATCCCTAATCAATCTCCTTTTGAATTTCCTTGCCTGTGTCTATGTTCTGTCCTTGCTTTATCTTCTTCTCTCGGTCAATATAAATTATTTTCATAACTGGCCATTTCTTAAAACTCAAATGAATAATTTAGCTCACAGTTATGGCTTTAAAATGTCCACTGCCCCATTTTCCAATTTATCTTAACTATCTCTTTTTCCCCTAATTAATCTTTATGTTTTGTATTAAACAAACCAAGGTAGCAATATCATGCATCAATTGTAAGTTGCCTTTCTACATTGAATTGGGAGTAAAGCTTTAGAAGATAGTGATACTATGTTAATAGGTAAACTTTTATTATTTTTTAAAACTATTTTTATTGATTTCAGAGAGGAAGGGATAGGGAGAGAGAGATAGAAACATCAATGATGAAAGGGAATCATTAATTGGCTGCCTCCTGCATGCCCCCACTGGGGATCCACCTGCAACCCAGGGGAATTGAACCATGACCTCCTGGTTCATAGGTTGATACTCAGCCACTGGGCACACTGGTGAGGCAGTAGGTACACTTTTAAATGACTGTCATATTTATTGACTCCAACCCAATTTTTATAATGTTCTATTATTGCGGTTTCAACATCAACATCTGAAAAAACTATTATTGGAGAATAGTTTTTTTTTCTCTAACTTGCAATTCATTAAAATAAAAGGCACTAAATTCATATATTTTATTTATTAATAAATCAAGATTCTTTACATATTTTACTATTAACACATTATATTATTTAAATAATGTTCTTAGAAATCAGTAATTTGTTATTGGTAAATAATAAAATTCGAATGAAATAGAAGCCTTACAATATAGAAAATTCTTCATCTCTCATGGTAAAATAGAACACAGCCATTTTCCTTTTTTTTTTTTAGGAGTTTGTCATAATACTCATCTCAGATCAATCCTCACACACAAATGTGTGTTTTGAATCCCCTGTTATTTGAAGAGAGCAACTTCCCCATAACAATGTGATAGCACATCTAAATTCTAAGGGATTTTATACCTCAGTAAACATCAATACAATGCAAATGATGATTTACTGGTTTTCTTTTATCTATGATCTTTTATTCATTGCCTCATGTAGAGAAAATGTGAAATGTAGTCTTTGTTCTTCAAATGCAGAGAGTTCAGAATCACTGAATCAGCTATCTCTTTTTTTTAACGACAAGGCAAGCATTCAATACTTTTGCATTTTATTTTTGGGTGAGTTTTTTTCTAGCATTTAAAAAAGGTTCTAATGGCAATTATTTTTCCTTAAAAAATGAATTTGGTTTTGGTATTTAAATATTATATTAAAATGTTTTTCTTACTCAAAAAAGATTTTGACTAAATAAAATTAAAAGTTCAATTTTATTACATTCATATATGCAGTGTTGACCTTCATATTCCTGCTTTAAATTCTCTTCACTTGAGCTGTGATGGCACAATGAGTTGTGGAGTAGCAGAGTATAAATACCAGAAAATAAGCACTGGTGCTTTATGTTAAAACATATCACACTTAAAGAGTAATCGTGTTCAATTTTTAATTCCCAAATATGAAAAGTGATAGGTCCAACATAAGCTCAGAGTTAAAGAGTACATTGATTCTCATCAAAACAAAAAGTTTTCTAATGAACCAAACTCCTTTATAAAAGTTTCTTCAAGCAGCCCTCAGATATCTAAGTGTTTGGCAACAGCTATCCATTGTACTACTGCATAGCACTTAGTTATTTGCTTTTTCTGGTTGTTATTGTTTTTTGTTTGTTTGTTTTCATGTGAAGACATACTGCCTAACTGCTACTTCTGCCCAGTAATAAGTCCTGCCTTCTGGGTGTACAGAAAGGACATGTAATTATGTGACAGCACAGAAATGAATACACATACTTCTCATGACCTTTCACAATCGGTTCTTCCAGGCTAATCATCTTCATCCTTATGACTTATCACCACTTTTCTCTTTCAACACTCTTCCTCTCTCTTTCTCACTGTCCTTTCATTTATTCTTCGTTCCCTCTTTTCATATGTTCACTGAGCATTGAATTAGGATCTACTATATACCAAACATTGTACTTGCTACTCTTGTTATAAAGGCGAATATAATATAGAAATTTTCTTCAAAGAACTTTAGCAAACTTTCTAGTGTCAACTAAACAAATTAGTATAATCCTGTAAAACAACTAATGTAATGAAAAATAAACATGTGGATTCTTCCTATATTCAATCATGATAATAATACTCTAGAGATAAGTATCATGATGTTTATTTAACGAATTATAAAGGTAATATATGCCCATTTAAAAATGCATACACATATTGATAATAAAAATTAATAGTGTTATTAGTATGCTGAATGTTTATTACTCATTTATTTTATGTCAAGACAATGTACTAAGCAGTTTGCATTTATTACCTAATTTAAATTCCACAATAAAACCTTGCTGAAGTGCTATAATTATCCTAATTTTCACGTGTGAAAAGGTGAGGCAAAGACATATTAGTTGATTTGCCTGTTTTACACTTAGAAATTCTTTGTTAGAGCTAACATCATTGGATTTCTGAGCTGCAGTTTCACAATGTTTGAAATGATATGAATATCACCCAAATTGCATTTTGACATGTTCTACTTTTGGCCTCCCCACATTCATTTTCCCTTTTCTTTGGCCTCAGCACCTTGGCTTTTCATTCAGGTATTCACCCTGAGAAGTGGGACTGGCTTCATTATTCACAGCTCTGGTTATGGGCCTTAAAGTAATCAGCAGCATCATTTTCCTATGCATGTGTGAGTGGCCTGTAGATTACCTTGGCACCAAAATCCAGCCAAGGAGATATTGAATGAGGACTTCTGAGTAAGAAAAAATGCCTTACGTTTTTGCAGAAGTTACCTGAAATTATCCTAAAAATAAACAAGAATTCAGCCCTTTGAAGCTGTTGGAAGCCATATTGTCATCATGGAGAGAATCTAGGTTATGTATCTCAGAAGCAAAACATAACACATTTTGGCTACAGAATTAGTCCTTATTTGAGCTATTCAGAAATATATGCCAAAACCCTTTACTACTCCAACCTGTTTGGATTGGGTTCCTATTGTTGGAAAACAAAATTTTCCAACCTGATACAGTTCAAAAAACAAAGTATGCTTTATTAACCTCTCATTTTAGAAAACTATAGATTATAGATAAAACTATTTTGTATTAATCCCTCCAAATCTCCTCCACCACTGTCTTATTTACTCATTTAATCTTGTCACAGAACTCTGCCATTTCTCTCCCCAAAGTAATATTGATATTTAACTTTTTGTTATTAAAATAAAACAACAAAGGAATATTCCTTAAAAGACTCATGTTATGAACCATGAAGGAAAGTTTAAAGATTAGGATGAGATTGGTTATACCATTTACATATCCTCTCTCTATATAAAACCCTAATATGCAAATGAACCAAATAGTGAAACAACCAAGCAACTGAACAACTGGTCACTATGACATGCACTGACCACCAGGGGGTGTGCACAGAACATGGTGGGTGTTGACAGCAGGTGGCAGAGTGCAGAACATGGTGGGCACAGTGGGATGGTGGAGCAGGTGAGTGGGGATGCCAGACTGCTGTCATCGGGGCTAGCCTCTGGTGGGTACTGAAAATTCTTTGCTTCTACTCACTGTGGTCCCACCGGGCACTTGCATCTGCTGCTGACAGCAGCCCTGCTTGCATCCACTGCCAGCTCCAGAGTGGCTGCTCACCTGCTGCTGGCACCTGATGCTGGCCCTGATTGCCGGTGTCATCAGTGGGTGCGAGAGGCAGCTGCTGGCCCCAATCATCCCTGAGGGCTTCTCCACCTCCCCCTGCCACTGAGGGGCAATTGAGGAAGCAGCCACCACTCACACCCACAGATGGTGCCAGCTCCACTTGCACCCGCTGCTGGTGCTGGACCTGATTGCTCCGCGCCATCAGCGGGTGCAAGAGGGGCCGGTGCCATAAGAGTGTGGAAGCAGTGATGGCAGGAGTGGGGCTGCTGGCAGACAGGGAACCAGGGCCCATGGTGGGCAGGGCTGGGCGGTGGCACAGAGGATAGGCCGAGACCCACCCCATGCCCACTGCAGCCTTGCTGCCCACAGTTCCTTTCAAGGTGCATGAATTCATGTACTGGGCTCCTAGTCCTATCTAATAAAGAGGGAATACGCTAAATGATTTCCCCGCCCTCAAAGATGGCAGCACCCACAGCCAATAAGGAGGGAATGTGCTAATTGACTGCCCTACCCTCAAAGATGGCGGCAACCATTGCCACAAGATGGCCGGCAGGGAAGAGCAGTTGTGAGCAATTAGGCCAGCAGGGGAGGGCAGTTAGGGGTGATCAGGCTGGCAGGGAAGGGTAGTTAGGGGTGACTGGGCCAGCAGGAGAGGGCAGTTGAGGGCAATCGGGCCAGCAGGGGAGCAATTAGGCATTAATCAGGCTGGCAGGGGAGTGATTAGGGGATGATCAGGTTGGCAGGCAGAAGCAATTAGGGGCAATGAGGCAGGCAGGCAGGTGAGCAGTTGGGAGCCAGCAGTCCCGGATTGTGAGAGGGATGTTTGACTGCGGGTTTAAGCCTGATCCCACTGGCAGTCAGACATCCCAGCAGGGGTTCCAGATTGGAGAGGGTGCAGGCTGGGCTGAGGGATATCCCCCTAGTGCACGAATTTCATGCACCAGGCCTCTAGTATATAATAAAAGGCTAATATGCAAATCGACCGAATGGCAGAATGACCAGTCGCTATGATGCAAACTGAACACCAGGGGGCAGACGCTCAATGCAGGAGTTGCCCCCTGGTGATTAGTGCACTCCCACAGGGGGAGCACCGCTCAGCCAGAAGCTGTGCTCATGACTGGCGAGCACAGGTGCCATGGCAGAGCCTCTCCCGACTCTGTGGCAGCAGGCATGATGGGCTGGGAGGAGTGCAAGCAGCATGGTGCTTGCCCCAATTCAGGCTCCTCCCTGGCCACCTGCCATTTGTTGCACTGCCCTGAGAGATCCCAGACTGCAAGAGGGATGTCCTATCGCCAGTTTAGGCCCAATTCCAGGGGATCGGGCCTAGGCTGTCCATCAGACATCCCCTGAGGGAACCCTGATTGCGAGAGGGTGCAGGTCAGGCTGAGGGAACCTCCCTCCCCCAGTGCATGAATTTCATGCACCAGGCCTCTAGTTTATTTAATAATATTCACTAAGCATCTCCTGTGTGTCTGCCCACAGAATGAAAATATGAACACATAAACAAAATCACTGAGTTTAAAGAGTCAAATTTTCTTCCAACATATATACAGTCTTTAATGACACTAAATGCAGATAGAATAATAAGGCAGTTTAGAAATTAGTAGGAATTAAATGTAAAAACATATAATATTCATTTTTCTAGTAGCACAGTAAAATTAGAATAACGAGAATGAACTGAATGTTCATGTTTAACAAATGCCCTTCAACTACATAGACGTGAAATGATCGATAATTAGAAAAATGTCACAATGGTTCCATGTTGTTCCTGTAGGAACCTTTGCTACACAGAAGACGTGACATACATTCTACTGTTTTGACATGATTAAGTGTTAAGGGAGTGACATTTATGAGGTAAATGCAAGGTTAAGTTATACTGGCTAAAATACAGGTTTCTATTACCTGAGCTTGAAGGAGTATTGTATAGCATTTGTAATTGCAAATGATTAATAATTTAACAGGATTTGATATTTTGATAGGAAGAGAAATGACTACTAAGTTAGAAAACAAAGTCCATTTCAAAGAGCTGTAATATTGTGTTGGAAGTAACCCATTTTCATTTTCACATTATTATGTATGTATTTTGCTGAAAATAAATATGTTGTGTGTTTTTAATACCAAATCAATGCTAAATAGATCATCGTGATTCAGGCATTTCCATTTAGCTTTGCCTTAGTCAATATTTTTGGTTAACTATTAATGGTTAAACATGATTAGCTATCTATTCTGTTTGTTTAAATTTCAGATATATTTCAAAATGAAATATGCAAAATATTTTCCTTCTATTAAAATCATTTAAGAGAAAAATATTTTATAAACTTTATTATGTAGAAAGCATAATTTATAAAGAATGCATTTCCCCATTATCACAATTTAATAGAATGTACTACTGTAGGGTTGAAAATCTACAATTTACAAAAAAAATTATCTAAATTTTTTAGCATATATATATATATATATATATATATATATATAAAATGAGATCCTTTCTCATTTTTCCCATAGAATATTGTTAATTTTTTTATTTAGGCAAGAAGTTCTTTATTTGCCATTGATTTTTTAAAAAGCATTTTGATTTTTTAAAAAATATCATCTATAATAATAAAAGCATAATATGCTAATTAGACCGGACAGCCTAACAACCTCCAGATGTCCTTCAGTATGAAGACTCAGTGGTGGGGGCCAAAGCAAAGGCAGTTAGGGGTGATCAGGCAAGTAGGCGAGCATTTAAGGGTGATCAGGCAGGCAAGCAGGCAGAGGTGTTTAGGGGCACTAGGCATGCAGGCAGAGGATTTAGGGGAGATCAGGTCAGCAGACGAATGGTTAGGGGCCATCAGGTAGGGAGGTGAGTGGTTAGGAACCTGTGGCCTGGATTGTGAGAGGGTGCAGGCTGGGCTGAGGGACCCTCCCCCACCCTCCATTCCCCACCCTCCATTCCTCCATTTTATGCACTAGGCCTCTAGTGTTTAATATAATACTTTTCAATTATTGTTTGGAAGGAAATTTCTTAAATTACTAAAAAATGATAATATGGAGTAAATAATTCTTTGATAGGAGGTGCATTAGTTGGTTGTAACAAAATCAGGGTATTTGCAGCCTAAGGAAAAACATTGAAAGGTCCTATTGGACTGAATTGTGTTCTTCCCACCTCTGAATTCATATGTTGAATCCCTTCCCCCAAAGTGACTGCATTTGGAGATAGGGTCTATAAGGAAGTAATGGCAGACACTAGAATTTTCCTCTCTCCCCATGTGAGAACACAGTCAGAAACAACCATACTGGCATTCTGATCTCAGATCTGCAACCTCTAGAACTGTGAGAAAATAAAGTTCTGTTGGTTAAGCCACTCAGTTTATGGTAATTTGTATGACTATCTGAGCTGACAAATAAAAAATGAGATTTAAAATGAGCAACTAAGACCGCAGGAGACAAAATTAATACTACTTCTACTACTACTAATAATAATGAGGGTAGCTACAAAAGTCATTTAATCTTTATTCATGAATTCCTTTATTAATCAAATATTGATTCTATTCCTATTATGTGCCAGATAGTGAAATAAAAGCATAAATAAGACTATTCCTGGCTCAGCAGAGTGTGTATTATAGTGTATTATTTATTTATTTTTTAAAATATGTTTTTATTGATTTCAGAGAGAGAGGACGGAAGAGGGAGAGAGAGAAATATCAATGAGAGAGCAGCATCAATCTGCTGTCCCTGGGGGATTGCTCTTGAAACCCAGGCACGTGCCCTGACCGGAATTGAACCAGTGACCTCCTGGTACATGGGTTGACACTCAACCACTGAGCCACACCAGCTGGGCTTAATGTATTAGTTAATAGAAGCAGTGTATGGCATTGAGTATAACAAGACTGCTATTTTAGACATAATGGAATAGCAGTCACAGAAACCTTAAAGAAATAGGAGTGAATGTTGTAAGAGAAACATACAAATTGAAGAAAAGTATTCTGGAAAAATGCAAAAAACAAATGCAAAAGTTTTGAGACAAAAATGTATACCTGGTGTATCTTTGCAAACATCAAGGAGTTGTTATGGACAAGTGTGTATGTAGTGTAGGTATAGTGGGGGAGGAAATAAGGATTGGAAAGCATGGACATCATGTTGGCCCATGATAAAGACTTTGGAATTCATTCCAAAAGGTGTGGTAAATTAGTTTAATTTGAGCATACACTTTAATTCAAAACACTAGAGAATTTGCAAAGAAAACTGGAGAACCTGAAATTGATTAAAAGATCCTGATTTTTATTAACGATGAAGAAATTCAGAGAGACAAAGAAAAAAATTGTCATATTTAAAATGTATCTATTTAAAGATAAATATTAGCAGGATATAAATTTCAACCAGAGTAAAATCTCTATTATTAATTTCAAGAATAACATTTTTCCTTGTGATTATTTAAGCCAGACAAGGTTTCAGAATTGCCGGGGAATTAATGCAGGGATGATCTTGGGATTTGCATAGTAATCAGTTTGACACATATGCCATACTGTACAGGACTATGGACACAGATGGTACTGAATAAACTAGCCATGGTCCCTAAGATCAGTATAAAAATGTGATGAAATTGATTTTTTTTTATTCTTTGAGGTTTATAAGTAACCATGTTGGCTAATGAGCTAATTTAGATAAGCTTCAAATAAGAGTTTAATCACATTAATGGTAATTAGTAGAAAGCAGCACAAAATGAAGCTTTTTAGTTTCCATTCCAAGTTTTAATTAGCAATTAAAAGAAAGTTACTTGATCTAAGAATAAGTTTCATTGTGTTCTTATAATCTATATATATAAAAGGCTAATATGATAAGTGTCCCTCCACCCATCCGATCAGTCGCTATGATGTGCACTGACCACCAGAGGGCAGATGCTCAAAGCAGGAGCTGCTGAGCTGCGGTGACTTGACAGCAGAGGTTCTTGGATGACACACACCAAAACCAGAGAGGAAAGAGCCCAATTCCTCACGGGGCTATGTGATACCACCTTCGGCCATGGGTTATGTTGTTTCTGGGCACTGTCAGGCATGAATCTGGTTTACTACACACTTGTATTTGTATTCCACACCCTGTATGACAGCAACTTTGCAGAGTGCCCTCTCGCACTCTGGAACCCCTCTGGGGATGTCGGAGAGTCAGTTTTGGTCCAATCCCAGCAGGCCAGGCCAAGGGACCCCCACCTGCCAGAGGGGCCCCGCTCACTCCATAGATGCCCTTTGAGCCACAGCACCACCCCAGGTGTGCCAACTAGGGAGGGACCACGGGAGGTTGGCTCTTACCCAGTCCTGCCCAACCGGCCACCTTCTAATTAATTTCCTTTCAATGTGCACAAATCTGTGCACTGGGTCACTAGTTTTTATATAATTACTAGAGGCCCAGTGCATAAAAATTGTGCACTGGGGGGGGGGGGGCAGTCTGCCCCGTGTCCTCTCACAGTCCAGGAGCCCCACAATCCAATTGATCACCCCAAAGAGGTAGGCCCTGCCCGTGCTCAATGCAGGAGCTGCCCCCCTGCATTGTGCACTCCCACAGGGTTAGTGCACTCCCACAGGGAAGTTGGACTCACGACAGGTGAGCGCAAATGCCATGGCAGAGCCTCTCATGACTCTGTGGCAGCAGGCACAGTGGGCTGGGAGGAGTGCAGCGCAGTGCCTGTCCCAATTCAGGCTCCTCCCTGGCCACCTGTCACTTGGCACACTGCCCTAAGGGATGCTGGACTGGAAGAGGTATGTCCTATTGCCAGCTTAGGCCCAATTCCACGGGGATTGGGTCTAGGCTGTCTGTTGGACATATCTCGAGGGGTCTGAGATTGGAGATGGTGCAGGCTGGGCTGAGGGACACCCCCTCCAGTGCATGAATTTTATGCACTGCGCCTCTAGTATTAAATATGTATGTATATATACCTCCTATGTAAAAATTCTCCATAAGCTTGATTTAATATTTTTCCTCATACTTACAATGACCTCTAAAACAGTAGAAATTTCCCAAAACATTAGCATTTGCACATGGTGCCAGATGTTTTATTTAAACAGGTTTGAAACTGAAAATCTGTTTAGTTGTCATTCATTGCTCTTTTGAGGATTTAACAATAAAATGAGTCAATGAAAGGGAGAAGAAGGATACAGACAAGAATCTCTATTTTACATTATATGCAATAAATTTTGGGGGGAACATCAATTCATAATTGTAATAGGATTAGTTTATATTGATAAATAGTGAATTGGTAGACATGCATATTCACAAATCCACAGCAAGTCTACTTATTCATGGATATATATATATATATCCCATATAATAAGAATGCTATGTTCATGTGTTCCTTAAAAGAGCTATCAAGTGTATATTTAATGTAGTTAATGTGAATCTTTGAAATTATTTATTTCTTTTAAATTTAAAATTTGGAGTGGTACAACATTTACAAATTGGGGAGAATACCTCATGTTTTAGAGCAACTTTTCTTATTTTCATATTTGGCATGGTCAACCATATATTGTTTAAGGTAACCAGAGTATCTAACTTTGCAGGTTGCCTATTATTTTTTTCCTATCACTAATGGAGAGAACTAACCTAATTATTTTATAGGATTACTTCTTGTTGCATTTATATCAATACCATATTATTCCTTCTATATCATTCCCATGTAGTAAATAACTCCATGTGGACGTTTACTCACATCCTGCTTCCTTATGAAAGTGCATCCGGGAAACTGTAGGTACAACAAAGGGCCAGGAAGGTTAAGATGTACTGTCATATATGCTGAATATTATGGTTAGAGGGTTCCCCAAGGAGAATACTAATCCTCCTTGCTGTGGTGCTGTGGCCATGCATCTCAGTGATACCTTACTCTGCTCTTAGGTTTTGTCAACTGAGAGGAAATATGATCTTTGATAAGTGAGAGAGAAATATTTATAAACTATTTTTTATTTTTAAAGTCTTTCTTCAAAAACATATACCTTCAGTTCTTAATTACTCATTTATTACTTATTTCTTCATCTGAGCTTGCTTTCTTTCTTCTCTCTCTCTCTCTCTCTCTCTCTCTCTCTCTCTCTCTCTTTCTTTCTTTTCCATGTTGGAATCCAGGATTCAGTGCACTTTACTGATAAGCGTATGGCTTATATGGGTGCTTGGAAAGAAGCCCTGGGCTTCTGCAAGCTATTTCTATTATCTGTTAAAGCTTGCTAGCATTCATTTCCTCAACATCATAGTTAATACATTATTTTAATTATTTTTCTCATAGTTTGTTTGTTGTGACAAAGATAAAACACCCCCCACCCCCCCAAAAAAAGAAAAACTAACCGGCAATCTGGTATATAGGTGTATGGGCCTGCCCTGCCACTGACTTGAGTAGACCACCTACAGTCTTGGTCTTTCAATTTAATCAGCGAAGTTCCAGGTATAGGAATTTTTAATTCCTAGGAGAGACCATGAAATGCTGTATCTGCTTTTCTCAAATATACACTGCGTTTTTTTTTTTTAGCTTCAGGTGTTTACTCATGTTCCTTATTTTTGGAATTTATTTACTTTACATTTTTGGCGGGGGGGAGACCTACACCTACACTTCCTTTGAGACTAAAAAGGAAGTACTTCTATAATCCTGTAATAAATGCACTTCTCCTGCTCCACCAGCTCCATCACCAAACCTCCTACACATGGCTGTTCTCTTGGTCTATTTGTCATGCTGGCAGGACTTCACCCACCCACTGCCTTGCTGTGCCCTGCATTGCTCATATATTCATTCTTTAATCATTGTGTATCTTCTATGTTTTAAACTTTCTTCCCAAATATAATATACTACATATATATGCATCTTTCTTGTATTCTTCAAATATTACAAAAAAGTTACATAAATGTATCTTTTACTAAGTTTATTCTATCACTTGATTTTTCAGTTCTATTAAAGATTTCAAGACCTTGCAACAAGAACATAAACCTCTACAATTTCCGAAAAGCCCTAGTGTTTTTCCTAGTCTTTAGCTCCTGTAACCAATTAAATTTAAGCTGAAAATTTTTCCTGACAGAAGTAAATTGTTAAACATAAACACAGTGAAACAAGTTTTTATAAGCTAAATCCATTCTAACAAGAATAATTAATATTATTTCTCCCTGAATTTATATGTTAGTATCGTTCTTTCTTTCTTTTATTTTTTGAGAAAAAGTAATTGATGGGAGAAAAGGATGGTAGTTTTCTAATTGTCTTTATTTGGAAAAACAAAATAAAATAATATTGATAAATAAGATAGCCGTCATCTTTGGGTGCTTCCCATTTCTGGTGTTGTTGCTATTGAAATACCACTGGCCTCTGAGCTCTGCCCTCTGAAAAGAGCTTTTCTAGAACAGGTACCAAATACTATTCCTGGAGAGGAATCTCTGTGGATTCAATCACAGACAATATATTTAAAATGTGTGCTCGGTTACTACTTGCAGTGATAAATACGTGGCAGTGACTAGGGAATAATGCTTTTCAAGTAGTTTTGTGCTGTTTAGACTTGTAATATGAATCTTGTTTTTTAAGAAAAGAGCAGTATCTTTTAGTTCTGTATGAGTAATTCATGGCCTTGAGCCTCATGTGAGGTAAGCTTGCACTCCAGCACTGCTCACTGAGGTCTCAGATGTCTACCAGGAGCTTTCATAGCATTTGCTTTAGACATACTTATGCCTCGCAGCCACTCAAGAGCTCAGTGAAGGAAAAGACGCATTGCTTACATGTTGGAGGAATAATGAAGTCATGTAAAGGAAGGAAAAATTCTGCATAGATCATAATAGCAAATGAAAATAAAACCCCTTTAAGATATTAGCAAATTCAAGCCCTATAGCACTAACGGTCATGTTGTATCACTAACCATTTGCAATTAAAATTTTTTACTCTTACTGATTCAAGATTTCTTTAATTATTATTCAGTACAAAGAATCCCTCTATTTAATATGTATAAGAGGACAATATATTGATTTAAATAGTTTGAAATAAAGTTGTAGCATATTTTTGAACCAACCCTACTATGTTTGAAAATTTATATATTCATTTTAAGTCGTTGTGTATCTTTTAAGCTTTTATATTTTCTTCCCAAATATAATGTACTGAGTAATATAACAAATGCATCTGAATTATATTCTTCAAACATTATAAAATAGTTATACTTTATGTAGTATTTTTAGTTATATATAGTGAATTATTTCAGTTGATTTAAAAATACCTCATACGTATGAAATCGCTGCTATCACTTTACTGGTTTAAGTTGAAGAGGTAAAACTTGGAAGAAAATTATTATAAATTAATATATAGTAAATTTTTAAAGCATTCTGAAAGCAAATGATAGTTAAAGCGATGCATTTGATATATATATAAACTAGAGTTACAGGTTTAAGCCAACTGCTTTTCTTAATTAGGTATAGACAATGCTCAGAATTTTTTGTTTTAGTTTATTTTTAAATATATCTTTATTGTTGAAAGTATTACAGATGTCCCCTTTGTTTGGTTATTGTTTTTCCCACTGACCCCCTCCATCACACACCCCCGTCCTAAGCCTTCACCACTCTATTGTCTGTGTTCATTGGTTATGCATATATGCATATATGCATATAAATTCCCAAATTAATCACTCCTCAATTCTCAACCCCTGCCTTCCCTCTGAAATTTGTCAGTCTAAAAAATGTATATTTCATACCCCTAAAAATAAAGACTGGTTAACAGATCATGAAATGATCCTAAAAGCCAGAAATATGATTACTTAGTACCATTGTCATTATAATATCATAACCAACTTGATTGAAATCTTGATTTTATTTACAACTTCAATAGATACGTTTTTTACTAAGTAATCCAGGGGCATACTCTTTACTCTGGCACTGGGCATTTATTCAAGTCTCTAAGCTTGAGTGCTCACAATCCTGCTATTTTGTGCTTCCATCACCCCCAATCGAAGAGATTATTATAGCATGGCTTCTTCAATTTCCTGTGTCTGAGCTTCCTGCTGCCACTTTCTTTTGGCCGAAACCAAAGTGGAGAACAGAAAAAGCTCTTGAGATAGATTTCCACCCTATGAGAATAATTTTCTCTTATCAAAAACAGATCGCTTTTCCCAGTTTCTACCTCTGTCTGAGAATCTTAATTCCACCACTGGGGTGGATTAGAGGCAGCAAGTTATTTAACAAAAATAGGTTTTTCTCCAATTTCTTTGGGCTCACAAGGGCAACCCACAATTTATTTCAAAAAATTTTTAAGTTACCTCTGCCTGATTCTTTACTAGATATAACGTTCTTTGTCAGTCTCCAAAAGGGGATAACAGTCTAGGAAAAGTAGAATATAAACATGAATTTTAGTAAAAGACATTCAAATATAATTTTGTAAGAATAGAAAAGTAAAAAGTAATCAAGCACAGACTTAATTTTTTTAAATTACAGTTAATTAAGGAAATTTTGTCCACAGACACCAAATAATGTACTTCATTCCTATTGTTCTAAGATATTTTTGTATTAGTGTACTTTTTTCTTTTTTAATGAAACATTATTCTGATGAAAGTGTTCTTTAATCAGAGTTGATGTTTCATGTTATATAAGGGATATCAGTAGCAATGCAATCTAGGAATGAAATAGAGAAGCCTCAGCATGATGCCCTTGCTCAGATCTTAACTTGAGTCTTGACCTGGGATATTTATTACAGTCAATGCAAATTAATTCCAAAATTGGTTAATCCCTCTTCTCTTACAGAGGTGTGGTCTTGGTTTAATAAGTAAGATAGGGCAAAGGAAAATGTAAATTAAAAAAGAGAGATAGCTCATGGTCATGGACAGTGTGGTGATTGTGGAGTGGAGGGGAGAGGGTGGAGGTGATAGAGGGAATCTACACTAATAAAGGAGAAACATGGTAATTAGCGTACGACCGCTACCCTTTTCATTGGCTAATCAGTGAGTATATGCAAATTAACTGTCAGCCAAGATGGCGGCCGGCAGCCAGGCAGTTTGAAGTGAACATGAGGCTTGCTTGCTTCAGTGAAGGAGGACTCCAACGTTCCCCGCCTGCCTTGCCAGCCTCTGAGCCGGCAGTTTGAAACTTTGTAACAAATATAGAAGCTAAACAAATGGCCAGGATCTCAGAGCTGGAGTTATACATTGTTTCGATTATAGAACGCTCAGCAGCAGAGGCCTCAGAGCTAGAGCCACAGCTAAAGCTGGCCCAGAATAAAATTTAAAAAAAGGAAAAAAAGGAGCAGTTGGGAGCTTCAAGTCAACAACCACCAGCCTGAAAGCAGCCCTCAGCCCCTCACCCAGACTGGCCAGGCACCCTAGTGGGGACCCCCACCCTGATGGGTGTGTGACCAGCTGCAAACAGCCATCATCCCCTCATCCAGGCTGGCCAGGCACCCCAGTGGGGACCCCCACCCTGATCCAGGACACCCTTCAGGGCAAACCAGCCAGCCCCCAGGCCTCTATCCTATATAGTAAAAGGGTAATATGCCTCCCAGCATCGGGATCAGCGGAGCCGCGAAGCTCCAGGCATTGGGATCAGCATGACAAGGGGCAGCGCCTAAACCCCCTGATGGCCCTGCAGCTCTGTGTGTGACAGGGGGCAGGGCCACAACCTCCCTATCCGCCCTGCTCTGTTCATGACAGGGGAAGGTGCCCCAACCCCCTGATCAGCCCTGCTCTGTGCCTGATAGGGGGGAGCTCCCCAATCCCCTGATCACCCTGTGGCTCTGTGTGTGACAGGGTGCAGCACACCAACCCCCTGATCGGCCCTGCTCTGTGCGTGACAGGGTAGAGCCATAACCTCTCCATCGGCCCTGCCCTGAGTGTGACTGGGTGCAGCGCCCCAAGCCCCTGATCAGCCCTGCTCTGTGGGTGATAGAGAGTGGCGCCCCAACCCCCCTCCACGGGCCTTGCTCTCTGTGTGACAGGGTAGAGCCATAACCTCCCCATTGGCCCTGCCCTGAGTGTGACAGGGTGCAGCGCCCCAACCCCCTGATCCGCCCTGCTCTGTGTGTGACAGGGGGCGGTGCTCCAGCTCCCCTATCGGCCCTACTCTGTGAGTGACAGGGGGGAGCTCCCCAACCCCCTGATCAACCCTGCTCTGTGTGTGACAGGGGCAGCACCCCAACCCTCCTGATGGGCCCTGCTCTGTGCGTGACAGGGGGTGGCGCCTCAACCTCCCCATCGACCCTGCCTTGAGTGTGACAGGAGGCGGTGCCCCAACCCCCCAATGGACCCTACCCTGAGCATGACTGAGGGTGGCATCGCAACCTCCTGATCCGCCCTGCTCTGTGCATGATGGAGTGGCGCCCCAACTCCCCAATCGGCCCTCCTCTGAGCCTGACCAGGGGCTGCACCTTGGTATTGGGCCTGCCCTCTGCCACCCGGGAGCAGGCCTAAGCCAGCAGGTCGTTATCTCCCGAGGGGTCGCAGACTGCGAGAGGGCACAGGCCAGGCTGGGGGACCCCCCCCCCCCCCGAGTGCACAAATTTTTGTGCACCGGGCCTCTAGTAGAAGGATAAAAGGTGATGGAAAAAAATTTTAAAAAGGCAATTAATAGTTACCCATAGATTTTGAAAGGCAGATATTTGTTTAAACAAAACAAATCCATAAGAATGCAAACTTAAAATTTTAGTGAACATGAATAATCAGCAAACTCTTTTTTATATTCTGTTAACCCTAAAAACAGATCTTTTGTTTGTGCTTTTTAAATATTTTTCCTTGGAAAAATTAACTGTTAGTCAATCTATCCATTGAATCATTCATTCTTTCACTCATTCAACAAATACTTGAGCCATATTGGTACCTAGCATGAAGTTGCTTTACATCATAGTTAGGAAAACTAGACTTACAAGTAGATACATTAAGGATAAACTCAAAATGCCTGGCTGGCATGGGTAAGTTGTTGAGTGTTGACCTATGAACCCAGAAGTTATAGTTTGATTCCTGATAAGGGCATATGCCTGGGTTGCGCATTCCATCCCAGTGTGGGGCATGCAGGAGGCAGCCAATTAATGACTCTCTTATTATTAAGAGTCTCATGCTCTACCGACTGAGCTAGCCGGGCTGACTCTCTTATTATTGATGTTTCTATCTCTCTTCCACTCCCTTCCTCTCTGAAATCAATAAAAATATATTTTAAGAAAGAATAAACTCAAAATGGATAAAAGACTTAAATGTAAGTCATGAAACCATAAAAATCTTAGAAGAAATCATAGGCAACATAATCTCAGACATCTCTTGTAGCAGTATGTTTATGGATACATCTCCTAGGGCAAAGTAAACTAAGGAGAAAATAAATAAATGAGACTACATCAAAATAAAAAGGTTTTGCATAACAAAAGAAACCATCAACAAAATGAAAAAGGAGCCCACTGTATGGGGGAACATATTTGGCAATGATATCTACATTTTTTAAAAATATATTTTATTGATTTTTTACAGAGAGGAAGGGAGAGGGATAGAGAGTTAGAAACATCAATGAGAGAGAAACATTGATCAGCTGCCTCCTGCACACCTCCTACTGGGGATGTGCCTGCAACCAAGGTACATGCCCTTGACCAGAATTGAACCTGGGACCCTTGAGTCTGCAGGCTGATGCTCTATCCACTGAGCAAAACTTGTTAGGGCAATGATATCTATATTAATGAAAGGGTAATATGCTAAATTAGACTGGATAAACTGGACATCTTCCAGGGGTCCTTCTGGACATCCTTCCAGAGAAAGCCATGGTGGAGGGGGCCAAGGCAGAGTGGTTAAGGGTCATCAGGCTGGCAGGGGAGAGCAGTTAGGGGCAATCAGTCCAGCAAGGGAGAATGGTTAGGGGCATCAGGCCAGCAGGCAGAGGCAGTTAGGTGTGATCAGGCAGGCAGTCAGAGTGGTTATGGGCAATCTGGCAGGCAGGCAGGTGAGCAGTTAGGAGCCAGTGGTCCCGGATTGTGAGAGGGATGTCCGGCAGTTGGACATCCCCTGAGGGGTCCTGGATTGGAGAGGGTGCAGGACGGGATGAAGGATGCCCCCCCGCCCCACTCAATGCACAAATTTTGTGCACCAGGCCTCTAGTATTTGATAAAGGGTTAATATCCAAAATATATAAGGAACTCATACAACTTTACAAAAGGAAGACAAACAATCCAATTAAGAAATAGGCAAAGCCCATCAGCAGATGAGTAGATTAAAAAACTGTGGTCCATCTACATGCTAGAATACTAAGCTGCTGTAAAAAAAAAAAAAAGAACTCTTATCATTTGCAACAGCATAGATGGGAATGGAGAGCATTATGCTAAATGAAATAAGCCACTCAGAGAAAGATAAATATCACATGATCTCACTCATTTGTGGAATATAATGAACAACATGAACTGATGAACAAAAATAGATCCAGAGACACAGAAGCATGGAACATACCATCAAACCTCAGAGGGAAGGCAGGAGAGTGTGTATGGGGGTGGTAAGAGATCAACCAAAGGACTTGTTGCATGAATATAAGCATAACTAATGGACACAGACAGTAGTGGGATGAGAGCATGTGCTGGGAGGTGGGATTGGCCGGGGAGGGGTGAATGGGAGAAAAAGGAGACATATGTAATACTTTAAACAATAAAGATTTATTTTTTATAATGGGCAAATGACCTAAACAGACACTTGTCCAAAGTGAACATACAGAAGGCCAAGAGACATATGAAATAATGTTCAAAATGCTCAAAGTCACTGCTCGTCCAAGAGATGCAAATTAAAACAATGAGATATCACTTCACACCTGTCATAATGGCTATCATCAACAAATCCACAAATGACAATTGCTGGCTGCTGGTGAGGATGTGGAGAACAGGGAACCCTATTACACTGCTGTTGGGAATGCAGACTGGTGCACCCATGTGGGAAACAGTATGGAGTTTCCTCAAAAATTAAAAATGGAATTCCCATTGGACCCAGTGATCCTACTTCTAGGAATATATCCTAAGAAACCTGAAACACCAATTAGAAAGAATATATGCACCCCTGTGTTCATAGCAGCACAATTTACAATAGCTAAGATTTGGAAACAACCAAAGTGCCCATCAGCAGATGAGTGGATAAAAAAGCTGTGGTACATTTACACATGGAATACTACATGGCTATAAAAAAGAAAGGAGCCTTACCATTTGCAATAGCATGGATGAACCTGAAGAGTATAATGCTAAGTGAAATAAGCCAGTCAGAGAAAGACAAGTATCACATGATCTCACTCATATGTGGGATTTAAAGAACTAAATAAATTGATGAACAAAATAGATCCAGAGATATGGAAGCATGAGACAGACTGTGGAATCTCAGAGTGAAAGCCAGGGAGGGTGGGTGAGTGGGAAGATACCAACCAAAGAACTTGTATGCATATATGCATAACCCATGGACACAGACAATAGTTTGGTGAAGGCCTGGGGTGGGGACAGGCTAGAAGAAGTCAATAGGGGAAAAAACAGGCCATATGTAATACTTTCAACAATAACGATTTTTTAAAAAGAGTGTTTTAGGAGTTATATGCTAATAAAATGCTTGTTATGGGAATGCCACTTATTAACATAAGTCTTGGAACTCCTCACAAATTCATTAAAACAGGTATTAATGGAATTACTTTTGTTAAAGCTTAGGTAAGGATCCTGGAAGCATATCCCTCTCCCTTTATATTTTCATTAGGCTTCTGGCACAAGCCTTTGGGTCATTTGAGGAAAATTTGTTAAAAAGGACTGTTTACAAAAGGATGAGCATGGGGTAGGGAAAACAGAAAAATAAGAAATTGTCCTGTGGCTGTCCCATTCCAGGCCAGAAGTTGTCATGGAGGAAGCACCTACCATCTATTGGAACCAAAAATGGGCAGATATGGATAGGGCCTTGAATGGAAGGTTACAGAAGCCCCACATTATGCTGTGTTAGGGATGCCTGGGAATAGATATAACATTTATCATTTTATTCTTAAAGGCAAAGAATGAGTTTCTGGATCTCTAGAATATTTTGCATTGTGGTTGCTGAGACTCATTCTTGCCTTCTTTATTTTCTTTGTATCCTTAAAATAACACCTTTTTTAGCCTGAGCACTTGTTCATTCTCTGAGAGTGGAAAGAGTTGACAACTATGCTTTTTAAAGAGTTTAACTTTTCTGACAAATAATAAACCTAGCCATGAAGAAAGATGAGGTGAGAATGTGAATACCATGGGGGAAGGAGCAGTGTTTCATAGCTAGTAAACATTTAGGACGTTGATTAATAACTTATATGGTCTGGGGTTCTTCACTGGTCTCCTTGTCATGCATTCTCTTTCCCCCCTCCTCACACTAAGTATACAGAAAGAGAACCCAAGTAGCTGGATTAACTCTTCCTACACTCTGCCCTAAATCCCAGTATCCAGACTCCTGCAGGAAGTCAGTTCTTGATGGTCCTCAGTATCTATCTTGCTGCCTCAGGCCAAGGAAGCCTGGCAGTGGTTCACTTGATCTGTAGCCTCTAGCTTCTTTGTGTTTCCCTTTTATTGCTTAGTGTTATCTTCCTACACCTTTGTTTTTCATTTTTTCTTTGTTTTATTTTAATATTAATTTACCTACTTATCTTCATGTCAGAGTTATCATTAAAATACTCAAATCTGAACATATTTATTGCTTAAAACTTATCAAAAAATGTTTCAGCATTCTGTATTTCCATGTGTGTTTAGTTTTAAACATCCCCAGTGAACTGTGAGCTTCCTCAGTCTTTTTACCTCACACACGTAGCATATTGGCAGGACCTAATTACATGTAAGACAATAAATAAATTATTTTTTAAAATCTGAATCTTGATTATTTTATTTCTATAAATATGTTCTATACTTAATCTGTTATGCTCTCCCTATGTGGATGTATAATATTGAAAAAAGCAATTACTGGACATGTGAGAAATAATCACAAAGACATAGCTTCTCCTATTTTTTTTGCCTTGGGAAGTTTTAATCATGTTCACTATTTTATCACAAAGAGGCTAAAAGACAGAACAGTGATTCTATATAAAAAAAGGGTAATATGTAAATCGACCAAACGGCGGAACAACTGGTCGCTATGATGCACACTGACCACCAGGGGACAAACACTCAATGCAGGAGCTGCCCCCTGGTGGTCAGTGCACTCCCACAGGGGAGCACTGTTCAGCCAGAAGCCAGGCTCATGGCTGGCAAACACAGTGGTGGTAGCAGGAGCCTCTCTTGCCTCCAAGACAGTGCTAAGGATGTTCGACTGACAGCTTAGGCCCGTTCCCCATGGGGACATCCCCCAAGGGCTCCCAGACTGCGAGAGGATGCAGGCAGGGCTGAGGGATTTCCCCCTCCACACTGCACGAATCACGAATTCTAGTTTTATATAAGGGTTTACTATGAATGCCTGAAACCATTTTTTGTTTGTTTCATAATGGCTGCTTAGCATTCCAATAAAGCATCATGTTTCTTAGCATAATTTTTGAATAGATAATTTTAATGTATTTTTAAAGTCATGAATTTTATATTTTCAGTAAGTTTTTAAACCAAGTTACACAGTTGAAACATTTTTTTTTATGATGACGGAATTTTTTTAAATTAATAACTTTAAGGTTTATAAAAAAATATATCAGAAAGTACAGAGATCCCATATACTTTCTTACTCTGATCCCAGTTTCCCATATTATTAATATTCGTGCACTGTGTGTGGGGGTCTCTCAGCCTGGCTTGCACCCTCTCACAGTCCAGGAGCCCTCATGGGATGTCTGACAGCTTAGGTCCATTTCCTGAGGGGAGCGGGCCTAAGCCACAGTCTAGCCTCCCTCTGCAGGAGGCTACTGGGCAGGCCAATCAGGGAACAGCACTGGCAAGCGGCCAGCCCCGCCCCCCACCATCACCCCTCCGCCACCACTGGTTGCCGCTGGCCCACCCTCCCCCCCCCCCCATCACAGTCCCCTCTCTCTGCCTGCTGGCATGGGTGTGCCTTGGCTGGCCTGATGTCGCCTGCTTACCGGCTCCACTCCCTGCTGACCAGTCATTCCATTGTTCGGTCAATTTGCATATTACAGTAGGTCCTCGGGTTACGTCAGAGTTCTGTTCCTACAGTGCGATGTAATGTGATTTTCGCTGTAAGTCAGAACCCACCTATATAAGCACCTACGTCACTCACATGGAGCACATACATACACAGCAGTAATGACGTGAAACAGTAAAAAAAATTTAAAAGAAAGATAACAATTCCTGACCTTTACTTGTGGTAAATAAATAATAAGAAAACATAAAGCACATATGTACGTTGAAATGACGGAACTTTTTTTTAAATAAATGGGAGTTGGCAACGTAACCACGAAACGACGTACATAGAGTCCTATGTAACTCGAGGACTGTCTGTACTCTTTTATTATATAGGATTGCATTAGTGTAGTACAGTTGTTACAATTGATGAACCAATATTGATGCATTATTATTGACTAAATCCCATGTATTAAGTTATACTTCACTCTTTGTATTGTACATTCTATGGGTTTTGGCAAATGTATAATGACACGTATCCTCTAGTACAGGATTATACAGAAGAGTTTCACTGACCATAACATCTCTTGTGCTCTATCAGTTCACTACCTAGGCCCCGCCCCCAAACCCCTGGCAACCACTGATCTTTTTTACTATTTCCACAGTTTTGCCTTTTTCATAATGTCATATAATTGGAACCATGCATTATATTTTGAGGTTTTGCTTAAGGTTGAAAATATGGGTTCTGGAAATGATCCATGTTCTCTCCAACACCACCCAGATATACAGATTTAACTTCAAGAGGTTGGGATAGCAGGACTCATTCTACACTGCAACTGCTGAAGGATGTGTGGAGAAACATCCATTTTATTAGGACATTTTAAACTTAAATAGGTATGTTTTGAAAATAGGTTCATATAACTAACGCCATTGATATTTTTCTTCCTGATGTAGGCAGTTACCAGTGTTATATCATATACTCCCAGATGTTCACATGTACACATGCACAAATCATTTATCCTCAAATAAAGATAAAAATTAATTTTACTTAACAGTTTGCCTACAACTAGAAAGCAGCTTATGGAATATAAAAATATGTGTGATTACATAACCATTGTTTATGAAATATTTCTTTGCCCAATATTAATAATTTGAACCTGTGCAATACTAGTTCTTCCAGATAAATACTGCCACATGATTAAACTTTATTTATATTCTAACACAATATCATGATTTCTAATGTTTTTCTTACATGTCTAACTCATCCAAAACTGTGAGTTCCTCAATGCAAATATGTGGCCTATTACTGTATGTACATTAATCAAAAAAGGCAATTTGTAGTATGAATGTTAAAATAGATAAATTAATGAATAAATGAAAGAATAAATTAGACTTTAGCTCATAAATTGATTTGGGATATTCAATTATTTGAAAAGTATTTTTCAAGGCTACACATTGCCTTGAATTTATGTGTACATACATGAATTGATACATGTCTATATGTTTTTACACACACACATACAATATGAATTCCTAATATGTACCATGCATTGGACTTATGGGCAAGTTTATTACCTCATTTTACATGTAAGAGAATAGAAACTTACTCTAAGTCACTAGTGAAAAAGTGACTTACAAACTATGATTTCATATTTTCAAGGTCTATAAAATTTTATTACAGGACTAGAGGTCCAGTGCACGAATTCATGCACCTTGAAAGGAACCGTGGGCCATGAGGCTGCAGTGGGCATAGGGGCGGGTCTAGACCCATCCTCCGTGCCTCCACCTGGACCCTCCAGCTGTTGCCCTCAGCACCCTGCTTGCCGGCAACCCTGCTCCCACCACCACCACTTCCGCACGCTGAGGGCACCAGCCCCACTTGCACTGCTGATGGCATGGAGCAATTGGGGCCGGTGCCAGCAGTGGGTGCAAGTGAGGCCATTGTCGTCAGTGGGTATGAGCAGTGACTGCTGCCCCAGTTGCCTCCCAGGAGCAGGGGGAGGTGGAGAAGCCCTCAGGGGTGGTCAGGGCCCGCAGCCGCCATTTGCACCCGCTGATGGCGCCGAGTGATCAGGACTGGTGCCAGGCAACAGCAGTGGGTGCAAACGGCTGCTCCGGTGCTGGCTGCAGGTGCAAGCAGGGCCGTCTCTAGCAGTGGGTGCGAGCTGCGGCTGCCAGCCCGGATCACCCCTCAGGAGGAGGGGGAGGTGGAGAAGCCCTGTGGAGCAATCAGGGCTGGCAGCTGCCACTAGCAGCCATTGAGGGCACTGAGCGATCAGGATTAGCACCAGCACTGGCTATGGCAGCGGGTGCAAGTGGGGCCGGCGCCAGCAGCAGGTGTGAGCGAGTGCCGTGCAGGACTGCGGTGCGTGGGAGCAAAGAATTTTCAGTAACCACCAGAGGCTCACTCCAATGACAGCGACTGGTGCCCCACCTTGGTCTGGTGCCCCCACTCACCTGCTCTACCATCCTGCCGTGGCCGATGCCCACTATGTTCTGCACACACCCCCTGGTTGTCAGCACACGTCATAGTGACTAGTTGATCGGTTGTTCTGCCGTTCGGTCTATTTGCATATTAAGGTTTTATATATGTAGATGATTGAGTACAGAAAGCTTTATATTCTCCACTAATAGGATGTAATGATAAAATAAACTCTCCCCAGATCCTATCATTAATAATTTTATTTAAGGAGGCAGGAGATCAAAAAACAATACTTTGAATACAAGTGTCATAAAAATGCTCTGTCTGCATAACTAATAGACACAGACAGCAGTGAGGTGATGGACAGAGGGAAAGGGGGACAGGGCCCCAGATGAGGTGGGCAAAAGGGGGGTATATAGGAGCATTTATTTGTAATAGTGTCAACAATAAAAATAAAGTAAAAAAATGATGTAGGTGCTGTGAATATGATAAATTTAAAATAAACATAGAATCTATATGTAAAAAAAAAAAGCAGAGGGAATCCTAACTTTCGAGAGATTTAAAGTCTAAAAATTATTTTAGTATAAAGAAATGTGTATGTAGTTTAGAATGAAAAGCAACCTGTCAACATAAAAAGTGTCCAAACCTGTAAAGAATTTTCACGAGTTTCTTTGAGCCAAATTGATGACATATGCCAAAGAACAAGATCTCAAATGTTCCTCAGGGGTGAGAATTTTACAACTTCTTTATGCATTTGAAATTAAAGAGGGGGCTAAGGAAGATTGGAGAAAGCAAAGCAGAGATTGAATTACAGAAGAGATAATAATATGTGTTTCCTTGCTAGTTAATACCCCTTTTGAGGGGTGTTACTTCTGATATTTCAGAAGTGTGTTAACCTAGATGCATAAGAATAATGGACAGGGATGGCTTAACAACTACCCCTAAAGAAGTTATAGATCTGGGGCATGAGTACCCACCATGTCCTGTTCAGTTAGGAATTTATAATCAGATCACCTTGTAAGGTTACTTTCCATAGAAGCCATTTTTGGGTTTCGCAAATATTAAAATAATAATTTCTTCATAGAAACAATAAAGACATCATAAAGACAACTGAGATGCCAAAGACATAATTAATATTTATGAGGAAAATGCTGAGTCAAGAACATTGTAATAGCTATTGGGGAGAAGAAAGACATTCAATATTTAAGTATTTTTGCATCCAAGTGATATCTGGAATTTATTTTTGATTAAGGATGAACTGAGCTGTATCACTGTTTTGGACCATACACTATTAGTTGAGTATCTACTACGTACCAGGATCTCTACTATGTACTGGTATATAGCAGTGAGGTAACAATACATGTCTTTATCCTAGGAGATTTTAGATTTTATTATTAAATAAGTTATTCATCAAATAAGTGACTGCACAAGCTTGTGATGACTATTCTAATATGGAAATATACACAGAAAATACAGCATTGTGGAAAATAAAAGTAAATTAATATCCGGGGGGACCATGAGGATAAAAGTTACTCTTTGTTCTTTGTCTAAATTGGACACCCAGAATGCCCACTTTAAGGTTCAGGGACCATCCTGGAAAAGGTGGGTGTGTGATATTATAAGAGCTGGATAAAAGAGGTACAATGGGCAGACAAATGTGACTCTATCTTAAAACCAATCCTTCTTAATTTAACCTGGATCCAGTTGCCCTATTTCACTCAGTATTGAGGGATGAGCAACAAAAAATGGGATTGAGGGGTGGGGATCATAACAGAGCAAAGCGCTTGGCCTCTTTGACTCCAAGCCTGCTTTGTTTATAGCTTCTGCTTCGTTTTACATACAGACATGCTAATCATTAAAGGGGTTCTGCTTGTGGCTTGAGTTTTTAAAAAACAGCCCCTTACCAGAAAGTGCCTCTACCAAGGAGATAAAGGAAGTATGTACTGTTTTTCAAAGATTTCCAGAAGCCAGTGACTGGACTCACATCAACTAGGGTTAACTAAGTGCAATTTCCCTTGTACTCCTGATGGCACCCAAATGTTTGTTGTCCTCAATAACCTCTTGGCCCTCTAATTTCCCATTCCCTTGACAAAAGAAGCCTGAACTCTGTACTTTCTTAAGATGAATTTGAGGCACTAGTAGGTCTAACATGTTTTGGGTTGACATCTTCTTGATCAGTACATTTACACTATGGAATAGTCTGCAGTTATAAAAAAACAAGGATAACAAGGATCTCTTACCCTTTGAGAGAGCATGGAGGGACCTGGAAGGTATTATGCTAAGGGGAATAAGCCAATCAGAGAAAAAGAAGTATCACATGATTTTACTCACATGTGGAATCTAATGAACAAAATAAACTGGTGAACAAATTCGATCCAGAGACATAGAAGCATGGAACAGATTGAGGAATCTCAGAGGAAAGGTGTGTGTGTGTGTGTGTGTGTATGTGTGTGTGTGTGTGTGCGCACACACGCATGGGCGGGGAGGGGAGGAGGATAGAGGGAGTAAAAGGAGAGAGGGGGATGAGATTAATCAGTACACTTGTATGCATATATGCATAGCCCATGGAAACAGATAACAGAGTGGTGAAGTCTTGGGAGGGGTGGGTGCAGGATGGAAGGGGTCAAAAAAAGAGGGGACAGCTGTAATACTTTCAACAATAAAGATAAGTTTAAAAAAATCTTTCCTTATTAAAAACATGTGAGGGAAATATAGTCTAGGGATTAGGAAAAATCACTCAGTGGAGCGAATATTTAAGCTGCCACTTGTAAGATCTTCCATGAGTCACATGTTATTAGCTATAACACTAAAATAACTAGACTTATGATTACACAGGCCTAGTCTTCATTTCTATCAAAACCTAAAGTTAATTGCTATGACATCAGTGTGGTGTCAGTTTAGTTAACTTCTAAGCAGCAAAATTTGTTCAAGGCAAAAATCGTGAAGTAGAGAATTTCAGAATGCTGCCATCTTTCTCCTTCTTTTCTCCCCAGCCTGTGTTTGTTCTTCCCTGAGTAAACTCTGAAGACCACATTTTCTTTTCCATATCAAAGATGCATTGTTAGCTCTGAGCTATAGAATCTCTCTCTTAAGTGAGATTCAGTGAAACTGACTGCTTTGTTTGTGTCCATGTATAAAGCAGGAAAAATAAATCTTTCCTCTTGTTCTATCTCCATTATATTCATGGATATGCTGTACCTGTCTATCTACCTGTGTCTGCCTATCATCTATCTATCATCTATCATCTATCTATCTATCTATCATCTATCTATCATCTATCTATCTATCTATCTATCTATCTATCTATCTATCTATCATCTATCTATCATCATCTACCAACTCATCTTTACTTATCTACCTAGCTACCTATTGAGGGGATGAGGAGAATAGTGCAAAGGTTGTAGATGGACTCAATAGGAAAGGAAAGTGATAAGGCAAGTCAATGGGCCATGTATTGCTGAAATGTGGAGCCTTGACTCTCCTGTTTCTCACAGATATGCAGGTATATCTGGTCTTTTTACCATACTATCTTATATTTTTTTTTCCCAAGATCACATAATATAATTTTTATTATCTACTATATTGCTTACCAAGGCAAGGCAGTGTTAGAGTTTGGATAAGACTCTAAATAAATGTAAATGGTTGCCCTTTTGATTCATTTCACTTTAATTCTCAGGAAACAGCCCCCTGTATATTCAACAATTTTATAAATAATCTGTTAATCAATAACTCAATCCTCTTTTTGAATGAAATGAAGTGGCAGTGTTGGTAGAACTAACACTATCTGTGGTATCAATGTAAAGAGATCATGCTAAGGTAAGCTAGGTGAAGGTAAACCTGGTTATCCTAAGGTAGGAGATATGATTGTAGCACTGTCCCACATACCAAACCATTCAGACTTGTAAGTTCTTGGCTGTTTCAAACACACCGTTTCAGACATAAGATTTTTGTCATTTTCCTCTACCAATAATATTCTTCAGTAAAACTGTGTTCATTTTTGTATGATCAGCAGTGTTCATCACTAATCCATACATCCTGAGGCTCAATAAATTATTTATTTTATTATTATAGCAGTCGTTTTGTACTAATCTTTGCCATCACTATTATTTCTTTGTATTTTAGGTGATTGAAAGTTTTGTTGGTACCTCTTCAGCAATAGGAAATTTTCATCATAAACACTTTATACATTGATAAAACTTCCTAAAAATCGTTGTTGATCCATCATAAGAGCAAAACCCTTAGGAAGTAGAGAAGATGGACTTTCTATAGTGCAGTAGTTATTTGAAATATGGTAAGATAATAATTACTTTTTCTTAGACACACCATTTTACTACAAGAATTTAAATCTTATATAATGAGATAAAAATTATTATCCTCTAAATCATTTATAAAAAATACCCTATGTAAATATAGCCTTTGAATGTATATGGGCTATGAAAAGCAATATATTATTCATTCTTCTTGCAATTCTACTATATGAAAACAAAGATTATGTTAGAGAAGATTTTTTAAAAAGAACAAATATGAAGAAAGGAGCAAAAACAAATTAAGTTTGACAATGCTGCTATATGAGCTTTGGGTTCACGCATGTCTTTCATTTTATATCATCAATATTATGTGGACTCAACATATAAACTTTAGCTCATCTTTACTGAGTGATGTTAAATTTAATTAACCTATCAAGAAATAACTGTTGTTATTTCTTATTTTATAATTTGTTTTTATATTGAGCTTGGTTAGAGAAAAAGACAGATGGACTACATAAAGAGAGTAGTGTTAAAAATAAGTGGAAAGAACAAAGAAAGGATAGAAAGGAAGAAAGAGAGAGAGAGGAAAGAAAGAAAGAAAGAAAGAAAGAAAGAAAGAAAGAAAGAAAGAAAGAAAGAAAGAAAGGAAGGAAGGAAGGAAGGAAGGAAGGAAGGAAGGAAGGAAGAAAGAAAGAAAGAAAGAAAGAAAGAAAGAAAGAAAGAAAGAAAGAAAGAAAGAAAGAAAGAAAGAAAAAGAAAGGAAGAAAAGAAGGGAGGGAAGAAGGGATGGAAGGGAGGGGAGGAAGGGAAGGAAGGAAAGAAGGAAGGAAGGAAGGAAGGAAGGAAGGAAGGAAGGAAGGAAGGAAGGAAGGAAGGAAGGAAGGAAGGAAGGAAACCATCTGAACCATGCTCTCAGATATTTAAAATATTGTCAGTTAGTCTAAGGATGGACTAAGAAAGTGTTGAGCCATACAATTAAATGGGTGTTGAAGCTCTACAATGCTCAACAGTCTTGACCAAAGTGAGTGATCAACAGTCCAGGCTAGAAAGTACCTAGGGAGCCAGAGCTAGGCCCTCTCTATGGGGGTAGAGTTACACCAAAAGTTAAGAATTTACCTATTAACATCTAGGCAATTCTCTGCTGAATCAAATTTACATTTCTGATGTTCTAGTCTTAATAAGTCATCCAGGATACTAGAAAAAAAAAATAAAGTTGATACTTATCAAACTTTAGAACATATGTGTGGATGATATTGCTTTGGGAATCCAGAAAACAAAAAGTTATTTTTATTTTCTTTTTGTAGTATCATGGAGTATTGGGTTATAAATTAGTTTTTATTAGAAATTTAATGTCTGTATTAGTAGACATATTAACAAAAATATTTGAATACTATTTTAAAGGCCTTTTCAAGTGCCTTCAGAATGGAATAGTGGGAAAAAAATAAACTTTGAAGAGATACAAATATATTCAAATATTAAATGTCACTTAATTTGGGGATTCATTAATTAGATTAATCTCTTTAATCTTCATTTTTCCCATTAGCAAAATTTAAGTCATATTTTCTTCTTAGGGTTGCTTTGTGAATTGAATAGGTAGTATTTACACCACTTGTGAAACACAATGCAGGGCTCAAAGCATAGTAGGTGGTAAAGAATGGTGATTGATTGCTGCTGCTGCTGATGATCAATGACAATGAAGAAGAAAACGATAATAATAGAAATGACAAAGACTGGCACTGAAGATATTGAATAAATACTAGTGTATTTTCTTTAGAAAATATTATATTTGTCTTAATGCAAGGTTATAAAGTGTTATGAGTAGGAGGAAGGACCATGCCTGGGGTCCATTCAGAAGTGTAGAGAGTAGATTTTAAATTCATACAATGAAATAATATTATGGGGGAGAAATTACTTGGTAATCTTTCAATTTTGTTGGAAATAAATTTCATCCAAGTTGTGGTGTTATGGATAGGGAAGAAAGAAGAAAGAGACTCAGATTTGGTAAATGGGAAAAAAAGATGTAAGTAAAATAGGCAACATTATAAAGAACAGTTGATAAGTTGATTTAACTAATTCTCCTAGACAATGTTTTACTTTTCACCTAGTACCTTTCTAATGAACCAGAAATTTGTCCTGTACTACCTTAAAATATCAGTAATCACGTGATTATGTAGAACAGAAAATATAGAAATTTATAATGATAATTTGGTAATATATAATTAAACTGTCTTTGAACAATCTTGGTGACATTTAATAATTTTCAAGATATACTTAAACCACTTGACATAAATACTCAATAATACCTTCAAAGGAAGATCTTCATTTTCTCCCATCTTTTAATCTTTATAAGTCTTTGAAGAAATGTTATCTCTAATGCATTAAGTTATCTGCGAGTCAGGTTTGTTGTACTGTAAAAATAAGCTTCCCTGAGGAAACACTACAGATCCTATGTCTTGATATTGAATAGATTACTTCCCGAAAGGCTGGCAAGGGTGTGAAAGAAATTGATGCCTCCCTTTTAAATAACTTAGGAGGCTTTTTTTCTGATGTACAATGTAGGAAATAAGTCAGATCTTTTTCAGTCTTTGAAAATAAGACAGAAAGTCTACTTTAATTATTTTTATTTTGTTATTTTTAGTAGAATTTTTGTAGATATGTAGGATTCTTACATTACTGAAACATCTCAAATATCCTGAACTCAAGGGACTTCAGAAGGTGGGAGGTTTTTAAAAGTACCCCTTAGTACTATGTTATTCTTGCAATTATAAAAAAAGACATTCTTCACTTTACATTTTAGTAACGTGAAAACTGGTTATATGGCATCTACACCCTTCTTCCCTCATAAACACACATCAATCATCTGTGTACATATGAAACTACACTATATTGGTATAAATATTATACAACTACATTAAGTTATATGTGTGCACGGGTTTGTGTTTTTCCTTCCCAGGGCACTCTCTGGAATAATCAATAATTAAATTGCATTTCTTTCTTTTGATAAGATTATTCAATAGTTCTGTTATAAAAATAATCTACACTAATAAAAGAGAAACATGGTAATTGGCGTACGACCACTACCCTTCCCATTGGCTAATTAGCGAGATATGCAAATTAATCACCAGCCAAGATGGCGGTTAACTGTCAACAAAGATGGTGGTTAATTTGCATATGTAGGCACAATGCAGGGAGGCAAAATGGAAAGCACAGAAGAAGCCCCCTGGCACTCCCAGGAGCTAAGAGCTGGGGGCAGGGCAAAGGCGGCCCCCAGGGCCGCCTTTGCCCTGCACCCCAGCCATGATCAGAGAATCCTGGCCTTTGCCGCACTGGCCAGTGATAGCAGGAAGTAGGGGTGGAGCCAGCAATGGGAGCTGGGCAGGGGTGGAGCCGCTGCCCAGAGCTCTCCATCAGGGAGCGGTTGCAGCTGGGTGGGAGGGTGGCTGCAGCTGGGGGTCCCCGCTGCCCTAACGCCTCGGCCAGAGGCATTATGCACGGGCAGGGGCGGAGCCCATGGGGGGCGGCTGCAGCTTGGGGGATCCTCTGCCCTGGCCTAAGGCCTCTGTCAGAGGCAAAAGGCCCGGGAAGGGCGGCTGCAGCTGGGGTCCCCGCTGCCCGGGCCTAACGCCTCGGCCAGAGGCGTAAGGCCCAGGCACGGGCGGAGCCCACGATGGAGGGGGCTGCAGCTGGGGGGTCCCCTGCCTGGGCCTAATGCCTTGGCCAGAGGCGTTAGGCTGGGCAGGGACGGCTGCAGCTGGGGGTCCCCACTGCCCGGGCCTCACGCCTCAGCCAGAGGCTAGGCCCAGGCAAGGTTAGAGACCACGATCGCAGGCGGCTGCAGCTGGGGGGGTCCCCTGGCCACCATCGGGGGGGGCAGCTGCAGCGAGGGTCCCCTGCCCGGGGCCTAACGCCTTGGCCAGAGGCGTAAGGCCCGGGCAGGGGCAGAGCCCACGATCGGGGGGCGGCTGCAGCTGGGGGTTCCCCTGCCTGGGCCTAATGCCTCGGCCAGAGGAGGTGTTAGGCCGGGGCAGGGGCAGCTGCAGCGAGGGCCCCCTGCCCGGGCCTAACGCCTCGGCCAGAGGCATAAGGCCAGGGCAGGGGCGGAGCCCACGATAGGGGGGCGGCTGCAGCTTGGGCTCCCTGCTGCCCGGGTCTAACGCCTAGGCCTAAGGCGTTAGGCCCTGGAAGGGGCGGAATTCACGATCGGGGGCGGCTGCAGCTGGGGGGGGGTCCCCTGCCTGGGTCTAATGCCTCGGTCAGAGGCGTTAGGCTGGGCAGGGGCGGCTGCAGCTGGGGGTCCCCACTGCCCGGGCCTCACGCCTCAGCCAGAGGAGTAAGGCCCAGGCAGGGGTGGAGCCCATGATCGCAGGCGGCTGCAACTGGTGGGGTCCCCTGCCCAGGCCTAACGCCTTGGCCAGAGGAGGTGTTAGGCCGGGGCAGGGGAAGCTGCAGCTGGGGGTCCCCGCTGCCGGGGCCCAACGCCTCGGCCAGAGGCGTAAGGCCCGGGCAGGGGTGGAGCCCATGATCTTGGGAGGCTGCAGCTGCGGGGGTCCCCTGCCCGGGCCTAATGCCTTGGCCAGAGGCATTAGGCCTGGGCAGGAACAGTGCCAGCGATCATGGGGAGCAGGGGCACAGTCGCTGATGGTGGGAGCTTGGGGTCCCCTGCCCAGTCCTAATGCCTTGGCCACAGGCGTTAGGCCTGGGAAGGGGTGGAGCAGGAGGTCCCTTGGAGAGCTGTGGGTCCCCTGCCCAGGCCTAATGCCTGGGCGAGAGGCATTAGGGCGGAGCGGTCAATTGCAGGGAGCAGGGGCCGAGTTGATGATGGTGGGGAGCTGGGGGTCTCTTGCCCAGGCCTAATGCCTTGGCCAGAGGTGTTAGGCGTTAGCATGAGCAGAGCCAGCGATCATGAGCAGGGGCGGCGTGGGCGATCGTAGGGAGCTGGGGGTCCCCTGCCCACCCTGATCTGGGACACCCTTCAGGGCAAACCAGCTGGCTCCCACCCGTGCACCAGGCTTCTGTCCTATATAATAAAAGGGTAATGTGCACATGCAATTTTTTTCCCCAAATATATTTTCTTGATTTTTTACAGAGAGGAAGGAAGAGGGATAGAGAGTTAGAAACATTGATGAGAGCGAAACTTCGATCAGCTGCCTCCTGCACACCCCCTACTGGGGATGTGTACGCAACCAGAGTACATGCCCTTGACGAGAATCGAACCTGGGACCCTTCAGTCCGCAGGCCGATGCTCTATCCACTGAGCCAAACCCGTTAGGGCGGTAATGTGCAAATTGACCCTAACAGCAGAACGACTGGGAATGACTGGTCACTATGACACACACTGACCACCAGGGGGCAGATGCTCAATGCAGGAGCTGCCCCCTGGTAGTCAGTGCACTCCCACAGGGGGAGCTCTGCTCAGCCACAAGCCAGGCTGAAGGCATCACCTTGGCGATGGTGGGAGCCTCTCCTGCCTCCTCAGCAGCTCTGTGGATGTTCAACTGCAGCTTCGGCCCACTGGCAAGTGGACATCCCCCAAGGGATGTATCACTGCCAGCTTAGGCACAATCCCCTGGGGAGCAGGCCTCAGCCAGCAGGTGGACATCCCCGGAGGGGTCCCAGACTGCGAGAGGGCACAGGCTGGGCTGAGGGACCCCCGAGTGCACAAATTTTTGTGCACGGGGCCTCTAGTAAATTATTATAAAATAATTTACGTGGTATCCAAGGATATTGTTTTAGATTTGAGATAATAAAACTTAATCTTGATGATATTTTAAAAATGTTATTGAATTCCTTCTAAAAAACTTTTGGACCATACTTTGATACTACAGATTGGAAAATAACATCCTTTATTATTAAGATAATTGCCAAAAGGACACAAAGTTATTTATGTTTGAAAACCTGAAAAATAACCTAAGGTCAGTCAAATGTACAGATTTTTTCAAGATGCATTTTCTTGCCTTCCAGTCCCGCCGCACAGTGACTGTATGGCTGTGAGGAGCCGCATCTTGCTGCCCCTGGCCGACTGGCATGGTGCTGGGCGCCGGGGGCCTCCCTTTTTCAAGATGCCCAGGGTAAAGGTAGCAGTAATGCTGATGTTGGTTAGCAAACTAAGGCTGGATGATGGTCTGAAAGGGTCCTGGATGTCAGCCACTGTCTCTGACTCCGCTCTGAGGGTGTCTGTGAGGCACAGGCTGCTCCTTTAAGAGGTTGCAGAACTTGAAGCTAAAGAACCTTGTGCATGCAAAGTGCATTTTCCAAACCCCACCAAGCTTCATTGCTTTCAGCTAACTGTAACCCCAGATGTGGGTTACTACGGGGGTAGGGGTCTGGGATTTCAGTTTGAAACAGAAGTTCCTTGATGCATACAACCTGGTGCCGCCCAAAGTGAGATGCTTGGCCAGTATCTGGCACCCCAACATCACAGAGACGGGCGGGATATGTCTGAGTGTACTGAGAGAGCATGCCATCGACGGCACTGGCTGGGCTCCCACGAGTTTGGGGATTAAACTCTTTGTTTACTGATCTTCTGAACTTCAATGACCCACTGAATATCGAGGCCGCAGAGCATCCTGAGGGACAAGAAGGACTTCTGGAACAAAGTGGAAGGCTGCAATAGTGGTACCACAGATGATAGGAGGGGAGCCTGCAGAGAGGACTCTGCTAGAGTGTCCTCTCCAGCTCTCGGAGGGCCTCCATCCCAGTCCTCGCATCCCGCAGACCCACTGGCTCTGCTGGGCTCTGTGACATGTCCTACAGAGGAACCTCTTCACGACTGCCCATTGTAGATGGAGTTCCACATAAATACAGCAAGAAAATGCGTTTGGGCTCTAAAGAGTTGTCTGCTTACCCTAACATGTTTACTTTGTGAACACAGCTGTACTCTGTAGGCTGAGGAATGCTTTAGAAGTTGCAATGAACTCAGAATCGCAGCTTGCTTCTTACCTTCCCCCAAATCACTTTCCTGCACAGCAATGCCAATGACATGTCTGGGGCTGGCAGGTGGGCGGCCCCAGCCCCCTGCAAACTGTGATTAGACCTGCAGTCTCTTATCTCCTCCCAGGAATGTAGGCCATGCCTCAGTGTCTGAGGCTTCCCAGGATGCAGTCATTCACTGTAGATCTCTTACTGAAATGCGTATTTTATTTAATGTAAGTATATTTTGAGACAGATGTGTAATTTGTACAATTTAATGCTTTAATTATTTTTTTCTATTCTCAAAAAAAAGATACATTTTCTTCAATAAACATTTGGTATACTTAATACATTTGAAAATTATTTATAAACTAGTGGCCTAGTGCACAAAATTCATGCATGGGGGAGGGGGTTCCCTCAGCCCCCCCATCAGTGCACTAATCTCATGCACCGGGCCTCTAGTTGGGTAATATGATGATAAATAAAAACGTGTCATTAAGGAATTCAAAAGATAGTCTGAAAGCTAGCTGGCATGGCTCAGTGGTTGAGAATGGACCTATGAACCAGTAGGCATGGTTAGATTCCCAGTCAGGGCACATGCCTAGATTGTGGACTTGATCCCCAGTGTGGGGCATGCAGGAGGCAGCCAATCAATGATTCTCTCTCACCATTGTTTCTATCTCTCTGTCCTTCTCCCTTCCTCTTTGAAATCAGTAAAAATATATATTTTTAAAAATATAGTATGAGAGACTGTCAATCAGCAGACAATTACAATACTAAATTAGGCAATATAAAACATACAATGGAGGAATTTTGGAAGAGACAAATACATCTTCAGTAGAGGTCTGAGAAAAAGAACATTTTTCAAGTAAAGGAGGAATCTAAGATGAGTACTTAATGGTGATATATAAGTTAATAAGGTGAAAGAACAGTGTTGGGAAGAAGAGACAAGGTGATGAGGGAAGTAACATGCTTGCAGATCCAGAGTAAAGAAAAAGGGATCATTGAAAGGACACTGGAATTGGAATTATGTTAAAAGTAAGTGAATATTGAGATCTTGCTCCCTGGTATCTGCCATCAGTTTAGCTCAAGTAAATTTTTAGAATTTTGTCAAAATTCTCAAAAAAAGTGAATGTTTAAGTAAGTGTCATTTAATATCATCCTTGAAAGTCTGTCTTGAAAATGATGTAGAACCTCTGAAGGATTGCAAGGAGAAAGAACCAGACTTCTGTCTTGGAAAAGTCACCGGTAATAAACAGTGAGCATTCATATATGTCATGACTGTTAACAGTATTTATTTATTTATTTATTTATTTATTTTAATATATATTTATTGATTTTTGACAGAGAGGAAGGGAGAGGGATAGAGAGTAAGAAAGATCGATGAGAGAGAAACATCGATCAGCTGCCTCCTGCACATTCCCCACTGGGTATGTGCCCGCAACCAAGGTACATGCCCTTGACTAGAATTGAACCTGGGACCCTTGAGTCCGCAGGCTGACGCTCTATCCACTGAGCCAAACCGGCTACGGCACTGTTAACAGTATTTAGATTCATTGTTGGAAGTACATGTTGCATATTGAATGTTTTGGAAAAAAATATATATTACCTTGAATTGTAGTGTTTTCTATACCCTGGTAAAATATAAACTTCCTGAGATGGAGGCCATAATTTGATTCCACACAGAGTATTTTACATAATAAGATATGAAGACCCAGACTTTGAACTGAGAGCTTCAACCTTGTTTGGGGATGTTAGGATGCCTGCCAGATTATGTGGAATGCAGTCTTAATAGGAAGTTATCTCCATGTGCATGTTGCTGCTCTTTCCCTTCAACAACACTCAGTTTCACTGACTTCTGTTTTAACCTTTAAAAAAAAAACTAGACTAAACAAACATTAATTATAGTCATCTCAGTAAGATAAGAAGATGAATTGAGTTTTCTGCTTCTACAAAACAGTATCTCAGTGGTAAAGTATTTTTCCCCCGGTCTCTTGTAAAGGAGATTATTTTGTAGAAGTCCAATGCTACCAAGAAATTGGTAGTGTTTATTGCTTGTCTCTAATGGAAATTACATTTTATGGGGAATTGAGATTGATTACCCTTATCTTGACAAGTGAAGATTGAGGGCATATACTATGGAATAGTGAACAGTCTCAAAAGCAAAGGGGAAATATTTAACACCTTAGTTACTAGGTTTTTAAGACTAGGATTATAGAGAGTGTTTATTTGATAAAAGCACTTCTAATTTTATAAATAACCTTATTTAAGACCTATATAGTGAATTATTATACTTTTACTGATGTGTTTTCCTAAAGCAAAAAAAAAAAAGTCCCACTTTATTGATTGAAACAAAATCTGGTTTGGACTCAAAAAAGGAAAGACTCATGGACACAGACAACAGTATAGTGATTGCCAGAGAGGAGCGGGGGGGGGGGGACTAGAAGAGAGTAAAGGGGGCATAAATGGTGATGGAAGGAGACCTGTCTTGGAGTGGTAAACACATAATACAATATTCAGATGACATATTATAGAATTGTATGCTTGAAACCTGCATAATCTTATTAACCAATGTCACCCAATAAATTCAATTAAAATAAATTAAATAAAATGGAAAGAATTAGGACAAATATGGGTTGAAATTAAATTGTAGTTATTATGAGAAACTTAACCATATATGTTTCTGACTCAGATATAAGAAAGTACTAAGGAATTTAAAATGATACTAGTCTCTGTAAAATATATTTCTCAACTCTCACCCTTACCCTATGCTTCCAGAAATTAAAAAGAATACATTTTAAATATATAAAATATTATTTTAACAATATAATTTGTATGAAATATAAATTTAGTCATGTCTATAAAGCCATCAGTGCACATATTGAACTACATGCGTCCTCGGTATTATGTTCATTGGCTTAATGCCAGTGACTTAAAAAAAAAAGGTTAAAAATAATCAAGACTCAGTCATAAGATAAATAACTTCATGGTATGTAATGTACAGCATGGTGACTATAAATAACAATACTTTACTGTATATTTGAAAGTTTATAAGAGAGCATATCTTAAAAGTTCTCATCACAAGAAAAAAAACTGCATAAGGTGATAGATGTTAACTAAACTTATTGAAGTAATATTAATAATTTTAAAATCCTGTATAATAAAAGCTTAATATGCAAACTGTCTCCTCGACTGGGAGTTGGATCGCTTGCTCTGACATGCACTGAAGACCAGGGGGTGGCGCAGAGCATGGCGGGCATCAGTGATGTGGCACTGGCAGGGGGTGGCAGTGGAGGTGCTGGTGGCCCTGATGGGCCCTGATGAGAGCAGGACCCCGGTGGGATGGTGGAGCAGGTGAGGGGATGGCACCAGGCCACCCCACAGGCCATCCCAAGGGACCACACCTGTGCATGAATTCATGCACTGGGCCTCTAGTAGATACATATATAAAATCATTATGTTGTACTCACTAAGCTAATATAATATTATATATCAATTATATCTCAATTTAAAATAAATAACTAAGACCTGAGCATTCTTATTTCTTAGAAGCCAATTTTTAAAAATCTATGAGATTATATAAATATATATTTATAGTATAGCTGTTGAATCTCATTATATTGTTTAATTGTTTTAATATCAATACACCTAGGGATTAAGTTTAATACTGAATTTTGGGGAATATGAATTGAGATAATTTTGAATGGACTGGTTATAGATCTTATGATCTAGAGGCACAGGTAAAAGCTCACCTTTCAGAAGATATTTTCATACTGTTACTTGAAATTTCATTATTCAAGAAACATTTCTCGCATTCTATAAAGTGTTTGCACCTAGACCATAAATATCCTCAGAGGAAGAAACTTATTATTTTATAATCATTAATAACTTTACTGTTATTTGGCTATCAACTTGCATTCCAGCTGAGGAGTAGCATCTAGTGCATGGCACATTATGACAGTAATCTGGAAGCATGAAACATTGACCAAAGAGGGTTGCCCTGGTTAGGCACTATGCATACAAATGTAACAAGGAAGCTTCACCCACCCAGGAGGGATTGAAATAAGGGTCATGAGGTGGGTCGGGAGAGCTGGAGCAGCATAGAAGAGGACAGTGATTACCTGGACTTATTTCATGATTTGCCTAAGGCAGGATTTGACCTCAAGTACCAATAAGTATGTTCCCATCTTTGTTGTACTAGAAGTAATCTATAACAGTCAGTTAATTTGCTTTACCTGCTAAATAAGACTGGTTCCTTACTTATCATTGTAAATACAATACTTGAATGTATAACACATAGGGTCATAGAGAAAACTGAACCTGTGGGAAATCGTTTAGCTTAATAGCATTTTATCTGAAAGATCAATGTACAAATCTCTTTGAATTTAAATTATTGACCATCTTTATGTTATTAAATATTTATACATTGTCTGAAGGGGAAGATTTACTGACTATTTATACAATTCAACCTAAAGATAACTTTATTATACAATATGATATGCATTTGATTCTAAAAAAAACTTTGAAATAGAAGAAAATATATATTTTTACTATTTTACTATGCAATGGCAGTTTGAAATTAGCTTTATTTAGAAGTGTATTATTGAATAATATATTAACTAATATAATTTTTAATGTTGAAAAGAAACATAAAATGAATACTATCCTTCACAGAACTTCAGAGAAAATTTGTCACAATGCTATTTTTTAATTGCAGTTTAAAAACAACTTTAAGTTTTAATGTTAATGACATAGTTTTAATAGATCAGTATACTTTGTGGGTATTGTATTTGTACACTGTGGTCAGAAACAGCAAAACTATATTTTGAAAGCATTACATAGTACTTTTTAAGTTAATTTAGTACAAATGTTATTTTAAATTTCACATTCCATAGAATGTACTCAATAAATATTCATTGAATGACTGTGTACATGCATGATTGCTAACTAAAATATTTTCAGATGAAATATCAATACTAAATAATAGCATTGAAGCACTAAAATTAGCATTATGTGACAGAAAGGCAGGGAGAGGGATAGTATGAGAGACCATGATTGTCAGATTTTATGGGATTAGATATTTAATCCTTTATTTGAGTTACCAGCTCAGAGCCCGATTATTCCTTACTTTCATTTATGAATCTGAATAGTGTAGTACTGACCCTGTAGCTACTGCATATTGGGCTTTATTCATCACCACTGCTTATGATTTGAGGCTTTGAGGATTAAGTATATCCCCCTCAGTATGCCCTTTCCTTTACTTTGTGAATGCAGCAGCCCCTTTGACCTTCTCTTACTGATCAGGGGACACAGTTGTAAGTTGCAGATTGAGAGCAATTTTTTATTTCTTTGATGTTTCAAAGCGATTGAATAATTTCATGCTGAGCATAAAGTAACTGGAGGTAAAGAATAGTTTAAGATATGTGAACTAAAAGGTGTGAGTGGATCACAAATATTGTTTCTCATTAATAATGTATGTTGTCACCCCTATTTACAGCAATACTATCCTAAGAAATTTTGTCAGCTAAAAGATTCTTGGAATTTTAAATAGAAATTCCAAATAAGACTTGTAAATAAACATTACATGTTATACTATGAGTCACTACACAACAATGTTATCAATATGATGGCTAGTCTTTTTTTATGTAGAAATGTACATTAAAACTAAACAAGGAAAGGCAGTGTATAAATGGAATTTGCAGCAAGAGAGAAATTTCAGTTCTGCTTCTTTGGGTTAGTTTGGAAGGTTATTTAATCTTTAAACTTCAGTGTCTTCTGTACCATGATTTCAATCATATCAACCTCACAAGTTGTTAAAAATGGTGAATATCACAGTATCCATAAAGTACTGCATAGTGCCTGGCACATAGTAGGTACTCATTGAATGACTCCTCTCTCACTCTTCCCTTTTTAAATCTGTACCCAGTGATCCAAACATTTTCAGTATTATAAATCTATCTTTAGATGTGTCATTTTACAATGTTTTTCATTCTTTAGTTGGTAGAGAGAGCATTTACACTAAAATTAAAGTGAATATAAATGGGTTTTTGACCATGGTTTCCAAGGACTCTCAAAGCAAGGACTGGAACATTTGCCACATCGGCTGCAATAGATTCAAGAGCTATTATTTTAAGAGGGTTGTGAGATACTGATCTACAAAGCTCAAACTCTACAGTTCTTGCTTCCTTTTATTTTTGCATCCTTTCCCAAAACTTGGGAACTATATTTATTTACTGCTGCAATCTTCTAAGAAACCTTATCTAAATTCACTCCATGCAGTTGCTTTCTCTGAATAAATTTTACTGAGTAAGTGCTCCTTTTCTCTGCATTGCATTAGCAATTATGTTAACACTTTCAAATAAAATATCATATATTTGAACTCTAAAATTTGAGTTTTGCCAATTTTGATAAAGGTTGGAATGGTGTTTACTTTATTTCACATATTAAGAAAGAGTTTGTTAAATAAATTAAGAATGTAAGATTATTTTGTGGTGGTGATATTTGAATCAAAAGAAAATATGTTTCAAATACCTTTAAATGTTATAGAATCAGTTTGAAAATGAATGCATGCTAATTAGACACATTATTTGTTCACATATGTAATTTAAACAAATTTATTAGACATTTTACGTGTTTAATAGTCTGGAATATAAGTAACTGGAAAAAACATGGCTGTGTTCTTTACAACAATCTTTGATTTAAACATTTCATTAATATTGAGAATGTGTATTCAAATTGTTTCCTATTGGTATATTTCAGTATAATAGTTTCTACTCAACTGGAAATTTTTTGTTTAATTGTACATTTTTTTCCTTGTAAATATTTTGGTATTTTAAAAAGTATGCATTATGTACCTTTAAAAAAAATCCTGGAAACTTGTTTAAGTAGAAAACTTGTTTTCCTCCTCTGACATCCCATTTCTGTTCTAGTATCAAGGTCTCAGTACATAGTCTCAAATATTGCTAAAAATGCAATACAGAAAAGCATTTCCAAATATTTTTACACATTTATTAGCAGTTAAATAAAATAAAAATTATCTCAATGCTTTTTCACATTTTCTAACAATGCTTTTAAGTGGATTTGTCCGTATAGATAGTGATATTATCTTTGGAAAAGTGAAAATGGTTAGAAATTGCTAAAATTTTAAAGGAAAGAGACTTCCTAACCATTTTGTTACCAGACTTTAAATGCCAGGTTCTTGAGTCTCAGTATCATAGAAATGAACACTGAACTGAGTACAAGATTAAACAGATAGAGTTTCTTTCAAGAGCTTGTGCGCCAGGTAGTCAACCAGAAAAGAGAAGTCGAGCTTCCTGAGGGGTCTTGTAAATGACCTATACAGGGGCCTTGGGGTGGGTGTAGGGCTTGGGAATAAGGATGAGGTCAGTTGTTCCACCATGGTCATCTCACTACAGTTGATCCCTGGGTAGTCACAGATGTTTCAATAGTCAGTGGACCTCTCAAAAAGACTGTAAATAGTTGCACTGATATTCTAGTTACCATTTAATTGACAAAACAATTATTTTGCTGAACACGATTTTTAAAAGGATGTTATCATTACTGATATACAGTCTTTCCTTTAAAATGTAGTTAGGTTAATTTCAAATATGAAATTTTACTGAAAGCAAGAAGTTTTAGTACAGCCTCTAAGATGGAGTTCTTTTGAGCAAGATGGAGTTCAGATGTTACCCTTATACTGTCTCAATTTTAAGTAAATAAGATTGTTTAGTGGTACTTCAAATTATTTCTTATTGTGCTGATAAATTATGTTAAGATGACAAATATTCACATATTGAGGCTAAATGAATGTTAATTCTTTCATGAGAATTAAAAACATACCACTTTGCTCTTTTCATTAAATTATACATGTAGAAATAAAATCCAATGTGCCCTCTAAACATAAAGTTTGACCCTTAATTTCAAGGTCAAAATCTTTTTCCCTCTTTCACTCTGCCTATACTCTTTCTGTTCTTATGTGTGAACTTTTTTATTATTAATAATTCTTATTTTATTGTCATATGTACTCACTCAATTCCTTAAAAGTAGTCAAGTTTGACTAGATTTTATTCTCTAGTTACAAATTAAGCCATATATTTTTCTTTCTCTTTTAAAAAATATGTTTTTATTGATTTTTAGGGTGATAGGAATGAAGAGGGAGAGAGAGAGAAAAGAACACTACATTGATGTATATCAATCAGTTGCCTTCCTTACTCACCCTGACGGGGGAAGAAATCCACAACCTTGGCATGTGCCCTGACCAGGATCGAACTGTCAACCTTTCTGCGCATGAGATGATACTCAACGAACTGAACCACATCTGCCAGGGCTAAGTCATATTTCTTTTTAGAACTTTGGTAAGCTTTTTTTTTTAAAGCCCATTCAGTTTATAAAAAGTTATGCCAATATATTCTCAAAATCTATTTCACATATACATGTATCTTTTGTCCTGTATGCAAACAATTAATTAATTAATTAAGATTTTATTGTTCCTGTTATACAAGTCAGAAAGATAATTTCCTTCATTTGTTTATTGCTAGTTCACAGACTGAGTTGAAAAAAAATAATAGTTTCCAAAATAAGAGGTAGTTTTATAATTAAATATTTATTACTATAATTTTTGGTTGGTTTTTGTTTTCATTTGAATGATTGATGTCTTGGTCAAAAACTAAATCTTAAAATTAAAGAAAATAGTCTGCTTCACAGAGTACTAAATATCAAAGTATGCCTTATAATACTATAATTCTGATGTAGTGCAAAAATTAGAATTTTTAATTCTTTATATTCTTACATGCCAGCCAGTCTCACATAATAAACCTCCTCTGAGGTGGGGCAAGTGGGAAATGATTATTCTGTTTTTAAATGTAAATATCAATACTATTCTTGTGTAATATAATTTATTCATTATTTCTCTTCTTTAATCCTCAATTTTGAATATTAGCTGAAATTTTTTACATAATACTTATAAACAATTCATGTCTAGGATAATATAATAATCATTTTAAGTCTGAACTTTGAATATATTCTGCTTATAAATGTATCTATAAGACAGAAAAAATGTTTGTTTATCTTTCTAGGTAGCTTGCTCTATCTATCTATCATCTATCTATCTATCTATCATCTATCTACCTACCTATCATCTATCTATTAATTTATCTATCTATCACCTATCACCTACTTATACTTGTTAGTGGGCCAGAAGTGACATAACCTTCATCTATATTTCATTTCTGAATCGCAGACAAAATTATCCACCCAATTACCTATATTAGGTTCAGACAGCCTCAGAAACATTATTATTTTTTCTATCTCCTCTAATACCTACATACAGCCCAAGAATGAACCCTCTTACCTTAGAAATACCCTCTTCATTTTATACCTTCCAACATAACTTGGTTCAGGACAGCATACACACTTATTTTAGCTATCATAGATGTCTTCCTCATGTGATGTTTCTCATCTCCACATCAGTTTCCAATTTTTCATCATAAACCCAATTTCTTAGTTCTTTTTCTTCTTCAAAAAAAAGCATATGCTCGAATATTGGGTAATGTTTGCATACAGAATAATATCTAGACTTCTAAGCTTGCCATGCAAAAATAATTACCTTCTGGTTTCTAAGTATTTGGTCTAAATCCATCTGTCCTTCATCTTTTCCAAGTATATGTTTTTTGGTCCAGTCAAATTGATCCCATAGTTCACTGGAAATAACATTATGTTTAATTATATTCATATATATATATAATTTTATAACATGTATAATTTCATGTTCTTGCCTCTAACTGGATTGTTTTTTCAACTTCCTTTTCTAAAATGTTCAACTAAGATTATAAATGTACATCTCATATCCTACCAGGTTCTATTAAAAACTCACAAGCCCTCTCACTCAATCTGTGCTAAGTAATAATTACTCTGGATTCCCAAAGTACTTTATATTTCTATTATAACAATTCTAACATATTTATCAAGTTATATGAATTTCCTTGACTTAACTGAGGTCTTAATTCATCATTTGCACCTTGAGAATCTTTTGTCACAAATGACATAACAGAAAAACTTACCTTTTAAATAGAATCAAAATAAAAACTCCATTAAATAATCACTTAAATTAAAAGGGTATTTCTTATATCCCTAAGCTATTCATTTTTGGAGTTTGTAAGAAAGTAAGATTTGTATAATTGTTTGTCTTTTGAATATCAAAGAAACAAACTAATGTTTCTTATTGAAATGTTAAAAATTTATAACCATTTAGGAGATAAATATTTTATAATTCTGTCACCCACACTTAATAGTTACTATATTTTATTTAGTTGTTTTTCTCTTTATCATTATTTGAAGTTATACTCAATACAATTTTAATCGTTTTAACATGCTAAGGATAATATTATAAAATACACTAAGTGACCAACCTCTGTCAGGGCCAGCCTGACAAGGTTGAGCCGGGTTGAGGCAGGGAGGTGGGAATTGAGAAAAGAAAGAAAGACAGGAAAGCGGGGTCGGGAGGACTCCAGTTCTCTCGATGAACTGAAACAAGTTTATTAGCCACACAATCTTATTTATACACAACACACTGAATAGGAGGTCTGTCAAGAGGAATGTATTCTTTGTTCCTCTTAACCTCTAAAGGAGGACAGAGCAGAAGGACAAGTTCTCAGTACAGCATATCTCAGTAAATAGTTACAGACTTCTTGGTAAGCCATGAAAGGCTGTTCTCATTCTGCAAAGGTTGCTCTCATTCTACTGATAATCACCATCCAAACAAGTCTGGGAAAACTGTGTGGGAAGGGTCCCAGCCTTGCTAGCCCCTTCAGGTGCAAGGACCTTGCCAGCTTACATCTGGCCCCCAACAAACCTCATTAAATATGAATATATGACAAACTCTATTATTTGATCACTAATGGCATTACTAGTTTTTCTGAAAAAACAACTAGACTGCATTAGGTGTATATAAATGAAATGAAAGATTCTTATTCCTAACAGGATATAATTGTCCTTTAAGTTTTTAATAATATAAATAAAATAGCAATGCAATTTTTTTCTCTTTTTTATTTTTGTATTTATTTATTGTCTAAAGTTTTATATATGTCTCCCTTTTTCCCAGTTGACACCCTGCCCCCAGCCATTGCCACTCCGGGCAAGCCTTCAACGCTCTAGTGTCTGTGTCCATTGGTTATGCTAATATGCATGCGTACAAGTCCTTTGGTTGCTCTCTAACCCCCCACCTCCCCTGCCATTTTTCTCTGGATCTATTCTTGTTCATCAAATTATGTTGATCATTATATTGCACATATGAGTGAGATCATGTGATATTTATCTTTTTCCCACTGGCTTATTTCACTTAGCACAATGCTCTCTAGTTCCATCCATGCTGTTGCAAATAGTAAAAGTTCTTTCTTTTTTATAGTGGTGTAGTATTCCATTGTGTAGATATACCACCATTGTTTTTTAATCCACTCATCTGCTCATGGGCACTTACGTTGTTTCCAAATGGTAGCTATTGTAAATTGTGCTGCTATGAACATAGGGGGGGTGCATATATCCTGTCTGATTGGTGTTTTTGGTTTCTTGGGATATATTCCTAGAAGTGGGATTCCTGGGTCAAATGGAAGTTCCATTTTTAACTTTTGAGGAAACTCCATACTGACTTCCACTGTGACTGCACCAGTCTGCATTCCCACCAGCAGTGCACGAGGGTTCTTTTTTCTCCACATCCTCGCCAGCATTTGTCATTTGTTCATTTGTTGATGATAGCCATTCTGACAGGTGTGAGATGGTACCTCAATCTTGTTTTGATTTGCATCTCTTGGATGACTACTGACTTTAAGCATGTTTTCATATGTCTCTTGGCCTTCTGTATATCCTCTTTTGAAAAGTGTCTATTTAGGTCCTTTGCCCATTTTTTTAGGAGGTAATTTTTAATTTTACTATTATTTTTTAATATATATATTTAATTCTTTATTAGTTAAGGTATTACAAATGTGTCCTTATCCCCCCCATTAAACCGCCATCCTCCACCCCCCCACACACTTATGCTCTCATCCCCCTGTTGTCCATGTCCATTGGTTTGGCTTATATGCATACATACAAGTCCTTTGTTTGATCTCTTCCCCTTGCCCCCTTCCTCCCCTACTTTCCCTCTGGGGATTAATAGTCTGATTGCTGTTTCTCTGTCTTTGGATCTGTCCCTGTTCATCAGTCTATGTTGTTCTCTATATTCCACAAATGAGTGAGATCATGTGGTATTTATCTTTCTCTGACTGGCTTATTTCACTTAGCATAATGCTCTCCATTTCCATCCATGCTGTTGCAAAAGGCAAGAGTTCCTTCTTTTTTATCACAGCGTAGTATTCCATTGTGTAGATGTACCACAGTTTTTTAATCCACTCATCTGTTGATGGGCACTTAGGCTGTTTCCAAATCTTAGCTATGGTGAATTGAGCTGCTTTGAACATAGGGGTGCATATATCCTTTCTGATTGGTGTTTCTGGTTTCTTGGGATATATTCCTAGAAGTGGGATCACTGGGTCAAATGGGAGTTCCATTTTTTGTTTTTTGAGGAAGCTCCATACTGTTCTCCACAGTGGCTGCACCAGTCTGCATTCCCACCAGCAGTGCAGAAGGGTTCCTTTTTCTCCACATCCTCTCCAACACTTGTTGTTTGTTGATTTGTTGATTATAGCCATTTTGACAGGTGTGAGATGATACCGCATTGTCATTTTGATTTACATCTCATATAATTGGTGATTTTGAGCATGTTTTCATATGTCTTTCGGCCTTCTGTATGTCCTCTTTCGAAAAGTGTCTATCTAGGTCCATTGCCCATTATTTCATTGGATTGTTTATCTTTCTCTTGTTAAGTTTCATGAGTTCCCTATAAATGTTGGAGATTAAACCCTTATTGGTGATATCATTGGCAAACATGTTCTCCCATGCAGTGAGTTTTCTTGTTGTTTTGTTGATGGTTTCCTTTGCTGTGCAAAAGCTTTTTATTTTGATGTAGTCCCATCTGTTTATTTTCTCTTTAGTTTCCATTGCCCTAGGAGCATTATCAGAGAAGAAATTCCTTCGGCATATGTTTGCGATTTCGCTGCCTGTGGCTTCCTCTAGTATTTTTATGGTTTCCCGTCTTACGTTTAAGTCTTTTATCCATTTTGAGCTTATTTTTGTGTATGGTGTGAGTTGGTGGTCTAGTTTCATCCTTTTGCATGTATCTGTCTAATTTTCCCAACACCATTTATTGAAGAGACAGTCTCTATTGCCCTAGGAGCTGTAGCAGTAAAGATATTGCTATGACATATGTCTGCTATTTTGCTGCCAATGGAGTCTTGAAGGATTTTTATGGTTTCCATCTTACATTTAAGTCCTTTATCCATTTTGAGTTTGTTTTTGTGTATGGTGTAAGTTGGTGATCTAGTTTCATTTTTTTGCATGTATCTGACCAAATTTCCCAGCACCATTTATTGTAGAGACTGTCTTGACTCCATTGTATGCTCTTGCCTCCTTTGTCAAATATTAATTGAGCATAATGGCTTGGGTCAATTTCTGGGTTCTCTGTTCTGTTCCATTGGTCAATATGTCTGTTCTTGTGCCAGCACCAGGAAGTTTTGAGAACTGTGGTTTGGTGATATAGCTTGATATCTGGTATTGTGATCCCTACAACTTCTTTATTCTTTCTCAGGATTGCTGGGGCTACTCGGGGTCTTTTTTATTCCAGATGGATTTTTGGAGATTTTATTCTAGATGTTTGAAATATGCTGTTGGTATTTTAATGGGGATTGCATTGAATCTATACATTGCTTTGGGTAGTATGAACATTTTAATGATGTTGATTCTACCAATCCATGAACATGGTATGTTTTTTCATTTGTTTATATCTTCCTCTATCTCTTTTTTCAATGTCCTGTAGTTTTCTGAGTACAGGTTTCTTACCTCCTTATTTAAGTTTATTCCTAGGTATCTTAATTTTTTTGGTGCAATAGTAAAAAGAATTGTTTTTTTGTTTTTGTTTTTGTTTTTGTTTTTGTTTTTGTTTTTGTTTTTTAGTTTCTCTTTCTGTGAGTTCATTCTTGGTGTATAAAAAGGCCATAGATTTCTGGGTGCTAACTTTGTGTCCTGCTACCATGCGGAATTAATTTATTAGGTCTAGTTGTTTTTTGATGGGGTCTTTGGGGTTGTCTATGTATAGTATCATGTCATCTGCGAATAAGGACAGTTTTAGTTCTTTTCCAATTTGGATGCCTTTTATTTCTTCTTCTTGTCTGATCGCTATGCTAGCACTTCCAGTACTATATCGGACAGGAGTGATGAAGGTGGGAATCCCTGTCTTATTCCCGTTCATAGGGGAAATGAGTTTATTTTTTGCCCATTGAGTATGATGTTGGTTGTAGATATGTCATATGAGGCTTTTATTATGTTAAGGTATGATCCCTCTATTCCCACTTTGCTAAGAGTATTTATCAAGAAAGGGTGTTGGATTTTGTCAAATGTTTTTTCTGCATCGATTGATATGATTATGTGATTTTTGTCTCTCAATTTATTTATGTGTTGTATCACATTTATTGATTTGTGGAAACTCTACTATTCTGTATCCCCTGAATAAATCCCAGTTGGTCATGGTGTATGATCTTTCTAAAGTAATGCTAAATCCGATTTGCTGGAATTTTGTTGAGGATTTTAGCATCTATGTTCATCAAGGATATTGGTGTGTAGTACTCTTTTTTGTGGTGTCTTTATCTGGTTTTGGTATTAGGGTAATGCTGGCTTCATAGAAAGAGCTTGGAAGTGTGCCTTTCTCTTGAATTTTTTTGGAGTAGTCTGAGTAGTATAGGTTTTAATTCTTCTTTGAATGCTTGGTAGAACACCCTTGTAAAACCGTCCAGACCAGGGCTTTTGTTTGCTGGATGATTTTTGATGACTGCTTCAATTTCTTCAATAGTTATCAGCCTATTCAGGTTTTTTTTTTTATTCTTCCTATTCTTCCTGATTGAGTTTTGGTAGCTTGTATTTTTCTGAGAATATGTCCATTTCATCTAGGTTGTCCATTTTGTTGGAATAGAGTTGTTCTTAGTATTTTTTTTATAATTTTTTGTATTTCTGTAGGATCAGTTGTTACTTCACCTCTTTCATTTCTGATTTTGCTTATTTGGGTCTTCTCTCTTTGCTTCTTGGTTAGCCTGGCTAGAGGTTCATCAATTTTGTTTATCCTTTCAAAGAACCAGCTCTTGGTTTTGTTGATCTTTTGTATTGTTTTTTTTTTTTTTTTTGTCTCTGTGTCATTTATTTCCCCTCTGATCTTTGTTCTTTCCTTCCTTCTACTTACAATCAGCTTTTCTTGTTGCTCTCTTTCTAACTCTTTGAGTTCTGGGGTTAGGTAATTTATTACCATTGTTTCTTGTTTTTTGAGGTAAACCTATAGAGCTATGAACTTTCCTCTCAAGACTGCTTTACTGTGTCCCATAGATTTTGGATTGTTGTTTTTTCGTTGTCATTTGTTGCTAAGATGCTTTTTATTTCTTCTTTGATCTCTTTGGTAAACCAATAATTGTTTATTAGCATGCTATTTAGCCTCCAGGTGTTTGATTTTTTCCCATTGTTTTTATTGTAGTTGATTTTTACTTTTATGCCATTGTGATCTGATAAGATGCTTGACATGATTTCTTTTTTTTTTTAATTTAATTTAATTTTATTTTATTTTTTTTCGCTAAAAGTATTACAAAGGGTATTACATAAGTGTCCTTCCCCCCCCCCCTTTGACAAGCCCCTGTCCTCCCTTACCCCCCAGTGTCTTATGTCCATTAGTTATGGTTATATGGATGCATACAAGTCCTTCGGTTGATCGCTTATACCCCTCCCTCCTGTCCCCCAGCCCTCCCTGGCCTTCCCACTGCAGTCCAACAATCAGTTTGAGGCAGCTCTGCCTCTGTATCTATTATTGTTCAAAAGTTTGTAATGGTCTTAATTATCCATGAAAGAGTGAGATCATGTGGTATTTTTCCTTCATTGACTGGCTTGTTTCACTTAGCATAATGCTCTCCAGTTCCATCTATGCTGTTGCAAATGGTAAGAGTTCCTTCTTTTTTACAGCAGCATAGTATTCCATCGTGTAGATGTACCACTGTTTTCTAATCCATTCATCTACTGATGGGCACTTAGGCTGTTTCCAGATCTTAGCTATGGTGAATTGTGCTGCTATGAACATCGGGGTGCATATATCCTTTCTGATTGGTGTTTCTGGTTTCTTGGGATATATTCCTAGAAGTGGGATCACTGGGTCAAATGGGAGTTCCATTTCCAATTTTTTGAGGAACCTCCATACTGCCTTCCATAGTGGCTGCACCAGTCTGCATTCCCACCAGCAGTGCACAAGTGTTCCTTTTTCTCCACATCCTCTCCAGCACTTGTCGTTTGTTGATTTGTTGATGATGGCCATTCTGACAGGTGTGAGATGGTACCTCATTGTTGTTTTGATTTGCATCTCACGGATGATTAGTGACTTTGAGCATGTTTTCATATGTCTCTTGGCTTTCTGAATGTCCTCTTTTGAAAGGTGTCTATTCAGATCCTTTGCCCATTTTTTGATTGGATTGTTTATCTTCTTTTTGTTAAGTTGTGTGAGTTCCCTATAAATTTTGGAGATTAAGCCCTTATCAGATATGACGTTGGCAAATATGTTTTCCCACGAGGTGGGTTTTCTTGTTGTTTTGTTGATGGTTTCTTTTGCTGTGCAGAAGCTTTTTATTTTGATGTAGTCCCATTTGTTCAGTTTCTCTTTAGTTTCAACTGCCCTAGGAGCTGTATCAGTGAAGAAATTGTTTTGGCATATGTCTGAGATTTTGTTGCCTTTGTATTCTTCTAGAATTTGCATGGTTTCCTGTCGTACATTTAAGTCCTTTATCCATTTTGAGTTTATTCTTGTGTATGGTGTAAGTTGGTGGTCTAGTTTCATTTTCTTGCATATGTCTGTCCAATTTCCCAACACCATTTATTGAAGAGACTATCTTGGCTCCATTGTATGTTCATGCCTCCTTTGTCAAAAATTAATTGAGCATATTGGTTCGGGCTAATTTCTGGACTCTCTATTCTATTCCACTGATCTATATGTCTGTTCTTGTGCCAGTACCAGGCAGTTTTGAGTACAGTGGCTTTGTAATACAGCTTGATATCTGGCATTGAGATCCCACCTACTTTGTTCTTTCTCAGGATCGCTGCAGCTATTTGGGGTCTTTTTTTATTCCAGATGAATTTTTAGAGAGTTCGTTCTAGATCTTTGAAGAAGGCCATTGGTATTTTAATGGGAAGTGCGTTGAATTTATAGATTGCTTTGGGTAGTATGGACATTTTAATGATCTTGATTCTACCAATCCAAGAACATGGTATGTTCTTTCATCTGTTTATGTCTTCCTCTATCTCTTTTTTCAACGTCCTGTAGTTTTCTGAGTAGAGGTCTTTTACCTCTTTAGTTAAGTTTATTCCTAGGTATCTTAATTTTTTTGGTGCGATGGTAAATGGGATTGTTTTTCTAATCTCTCTTTCTGAAAGTTCACTATTGGTGTATAGAAATGCCTCAGATTTCTTGGGGTTAATTTTGTATCCTGCTACATTGCCAAATTCATGTATTAAGTCTAGTAGCTTTTTGATGGAGTCTCCAGGGTTCTGTATGTATAATATCATGTCATCTGCAAATAAGGACAGTTTTACTTCCTCTTTTCCAATTTGGATGCCTTTTATTTCTTCTTCTTGCCTAATTGCAATGGCTAATACTTCCAGGACTATGTTGAACAGGAGTGGTGAGAGTGGGCATCCCTGTCTTGTTCCTGTTCTTAGGGGAAATGGTGTTAGTTTTTGTCCATTGAGAATGATGTTGGCTATGGGCCTGTCATATATGGCTTTTATTATGTTGAGGTATGATCCTGCTATTCCCACCTTTCTGAGAGTTTTTATCAAAAATGGGTGTTGGATTTTGTCGAATGCTTTTTCTGCATCAATTGATATGACCATGTGGTTTTTTTCTTTCAATTTGTTTATGTGATGTATCACGTTTATTGATTTACAGATGTTGTACCATCCTTGCATCCCTGGGATAAATCCTACTTGGTCATGGTGTATGATCCTTCTGATGTACTGCTGGATCCGATTTGCTAAGATTTTGTTGAGGATTTTGGCATCTATGTTCATGAGGGATATTGGCCTGTAATTCTCTTTCATTGTGTTGTCTTTACCTGGTTTTGGAATTAGGGTGATGCTAGCTTCATAGAATGTGTTTGAAAGTGTTCCTTCCTCTTGAACTTTTTGTAGTAATCTGAGGAGGATAGGTTTTAGTTCTTCCTTGAAAGTTTGGTAAAACTCCCCTGAGAAGCCGTCTAGTCCTGGGCTTTTGTTTGCTGGAAGCTTTTTGATAACTGCTTCAATTTCTTCCATAGTTATTGGCCTATTGAGATTTTTAGATTCTTCCTGATTGAGTTTTGGAATGTTGTATTTTTCTAGGAATTTGTCCATTTCCTCCAGGTTGTCTAGTTTGTTGGAGTAGAGTTGCCCGTAGTATTGTTTAACAATCATTTGTATTTCTGTGGGGTCTGTTGTTATTTCGCCTCTATCATTTCTGATTTGGTTTATTTGGGACCTCTCTCTTTGCTTCTTGGTGAGCCTGGCTAGGGGTTTGTCAATCTTGTTTATCCTTTCAAAGAACCAGCTCTTGGTTTCATTGATTTTCTGTATTGTTTTTTTTTGTCTCTATTTCATTGATTTCTGCTCTAATCTTTATTATCTCCTTCCTTCTGCTCACTCTGGGGTTTTTTTGTTGCTCTCTTTCTAATTCTTTGAGTTGTAGAGTTAGATGATTAACTACCATTTTTTCTTGTTTTTTGAGATAGGCCTGTAGAGCTATAAACTTCCCTCTCAGGACTGCTTTCATTGTGTCCCAGAGGTTTTGGATTGTTGTGTTTTCATTGTCATTAGTGTCCAGGATGTTTTTAATTTCTTCTTTGATGTCATTGGTAACCCAATCAATATTTAATAACATGCTATTCAGCTTCCAAGTGTTTGAGTATTTTGGGTTGTTTTTATTGTAGTTTATTTCTAACATTATGCCATCGTGGTCTGAGAAGATGATTTTTATGATTTCAATCTTCTTGAATTTGTGGAGACTTTGCTTGTGACCCAATATGTGGTCTATTTTTGAATATGTCCCATGAGCACCTGAGAGGAATGTATATTCCGCAGCTTTGGGGTGAAGTGTTCTGAAGATGTCAATTAAGTCCATCTGATCTACTGAGTCATTTAGGATTGCTGTTTCTTTGCTGAGTTTTTGTCTAGCGGATTTATCCAGTGATGTCAGTGGTGTATTAAAGTCCCCTACTATGATTGTATTGTTGTCGATCTCTCCCCTGATATCTTCCAGAAGTTTTCTTATGTATGTGGGTGCTCCTGCATTGGGTACATATATGTTTACCAGGGTTATATCTTCTTGTTGTATTGATCCCTTTAGTATTATGAAGTGGCCTTCCTTATCTCTGGTTATGGCCTTCACTTTGAGATGTATTTTGTCCAATATAAGTATTGCTACCCCAGCTTTCTTTTCCTTTCCATTTGCATGAAAGATATTTTTCCATCCCTTCACTTTCAGTCTGTGTGAGTCCCTTCTAATGAGGTGGGTCTCTTGTAGACAGCAGATGTATGGGTCATGTTTTTTTATCCATTCAGCCACTCGATGTCTTTTGGTTGGAGCATTTAGTCCATTTACATTTAAATTTATTATTGAAAGGTACTTGTTTGTAGCCATTTCTTTTTTGTGTGTGTGTGGCTGTTTTCTTTCTGAGCTTGATATTTCTTCTTTTTACACCAGTCCCTTTAGCATTTCTTGCATGGCTGGCTTGGTGGTGATAAACTCCCTTAGCCCTTTTTTGTCTGTGAAGCTTCTTATTTCCCCTTCAATTTTGAATGATAGCCTTGCTGGATAGAGTATTCTTGGATTCAGTCCTTTGCTTTGCATCACTTTGTAGATTTCCATCCATTCTTTTCTGGCCTGATGTGTTTCTGTTGAGAAATCATTTGATAATCTAATGGGAGATCCCTTGTATGTAACTTTCCATCTCTCTCTTGCAGCCTGGAAGATTCTCTCTTTATCCTGAACATTTGCCATGGTAATTATGATGTGTCTTGGTGTGGGTCTTTTCGGGTTCACCTTGTTTGGGACTCTCTGGGCTTGTGTGACTTTTTTCTTCCCCACCTCAGGGAAGTTTTCTGATATTATTTCTTCGAATAGGTTTTCTAATCCATGTTCATCTTTCTGTTGTTCTGGCACCCCTATTATTCGTATGTTGTTTCGTTTCATGTTGTCCCAAAGCTCCCTTAGGCTCTCCTCCTGTCTTTTAATTTTTTTCTCCAATTGCAGTACAGTTTGAGTGTGTTTTCCTTCCTTGTCTTCAAATTCACTAATTCGGTCCTCCGCTTCTCCCAGTCTACTGTTGATACTTTCAATGGTGTTTTTTATTGCAGCTATGTCGCTCTTCATTTCTTCTTGGGACTTACTTAAGTTGTTGATTTTTTCATCTGTTTCTTCTAGCTTCTTGCATAAGTAGTTGAGTTTTTCATCTGTTTCTTCTTGCTTCTTGAACATCCGGTGCATGTACTCTAGGAACCTTATTCTGAATTCTTTTTCCGTCATGTTGCATATCTCTGTCTCACTTAGCTGCTTTTCTGGCGAGTCCTCCTTTTCTTTCCTTTGGGGGTTTCTTTGTCTACCCATGTTTGATCTCACTGACATGACTAGTTGTTGAGTCGTTCAGTGGCTGGACCCTGGGTGGCAGTGGCTGCTCCCTGGGTGGCAGTGGCTCCTCGGGCTGTGGTTGCTCCTTGGGCGGTTGTGGTAGCAGTGGCTCCTCTGTTGATAGCAGAGCCTCTGGTGGGTGCTGTTCACAGCTGTGGTGGTTCTTCTGGCTGGTGGAGGGAGGCTTCACACACAGCAACTGTTCCCCAGGCAGAGCGTGTGGTGATCAGGAGGCCGTTGTTGCTTGAATCTGCTGCGTTGATTTAAAGGCACAAAATACAACACAACAAGGCACAACGTACCAGGCACTGAACACTATTGTATTTACGATATTACTAACCTCAAATAAAGGTGGCCACCCGAGCTATGAGAGTTAGGAGATAAGGGGGAAAGAAGAGAAAAAGGTAGAAGAGAAAAAAGAAAGAAAGAAAAAAAGGAGTGCAAAAATGAAATTGGAAAAATGAGGGGAAAAAAGAGGAGGAAAAAAAAGAAAAAAAAAGTAAGAGAGAAAAGAGAATGAAGTATAAAAGGGGAAGAGACTATTTATATGAGGAGAAAACTCCTATAGATCCACCACTAATACCAACAAATTACAGCAACAGATTCCTGGAGATGAATACAAACTACAAACAACCAATAATATCAAGCGACGCAAGGGAAAACAGAAGCACAGAAATAACCGGGGGGGGGGGGGGAGGGAGGGGCAGAAAAATAAAAAGAATAAGCAGTCTAACCTCACAAACAATCCAAAAAAAAAAAAACCCAATATACTCGTCAATTAAGCAAACAACAATAAAACAATAGACAGAGAAAAGAAGAAGAAGAAAAAAAATAAAAAATAAAAATAATAATAATAAAAAAATAAAATAAAATAAAAAATAAAAAATTGGATAGTGAAGGAAGATAAGGGAAAGGTGTATAAGCATTTAGAGCAGGGGATTGGATGTAGGATATATAAGTAGGGTGAAATTTTGACAGGGGGTAAAAAGAATAAAGAAAATCTAAAGCTGGAGTAGGGTAAGAGAAACAGGACAGCAAAAAGGAAAAAGTGGGGAAGATTGTTTAGCACAGAGGCAAATTGAGGTAGAGAAAATTGTTGCTAAAGGAACGATGAAAATAGAATGGAGAACATTAGTCCCAAAATAAAATAAAGACAAAATAAAATGACAATTTAAAAAATGGTAAAATGGTAGCGGTAATAATACTAGTTAAAAATAAAGATGTAGTAGCTGAAAGGGCAAAATCAGGTGATGGAGAAAAAGAAAAAAGAAAAAGAAAGAAAAAAAATGTTTTCTTAGTTAAAAGGTGAAAAAGTAATTTAAAAAAAATAAAAATAAAAATGTGCAGTAATGCAGGTGCTTCAGATCTTCTACTCTTCTTATTGGCACGCCCGGAATTCAGGAGAATGTTGAATTTCCCTCTGATACACTGTTCCTCCGTGTTGTAAGCCACAGTCCTGATTTTAATGCCGGCCGTAAAATCCCCTTATTGCCTTATCTGTATTTACAGAAGAGTCAGTTCGTGGCTCTGCCTCTGGGTGGCAGTGTGTCTGGATTGACCTCCGAGGCTATAAGTTCTCTCTGACCAGGAGCTCTCTTTTGTACCTGAACCAGCTCCGCCCAGAGCTGGTTCCCCAAGCGCCACTCCCAGCTCTGTTTCCCAGGCTCCCCAAAAACAATTTTCCCCTACAAGCTCTGCTAGTGACCCCAACTGGGCAATCACATGCACTAGGGTCAACAATCAAACTCACAGAAGTAAGAGGAAGTGTGTAAACAAGAGCCTGGGAAGCTGTGCGAACTCGCAGGGTTCCACCCTCCAGAACTGCGCTGAGTCTCTGCGCGTGCTCAAGCCCCTGGCGCCAAGTAGCCGGCTATCAGGGAAACTCTGAGGCAGCCCTTTTGCATCCAGTCCAACTATGGGCTTATTTATAGTGTTACCTTCTGCCAGCAGCCCTGCGGGAGCCCTCCCCACTTGCAGGTCACGCTGGTCTCTATGGGCGCGGATTTTGGGGGGCGCAGATTTCCCCCTGTGCCCGCGCGCACGTTCCTCACTCCAACCTGAATTGCAAACCGCACCTTTCGGGTAAGTCTAACCTTTCCGTGGAGGGGTGCAGGTCTCCTCTGGGCTCTTGCAGTCGCGCTGCTTTAGAGTCGTTGCCTCCGGGTTAGTAGCCGATCTCTGGATGCGGATAACAGCTACTCAAGACGGCGCAGTCTCGCCGCTGCGCTGGCACCCAGGGCGAGGTTTCAGCCTCAATCTCTAACCATCCCCATTTTTTTTGGAGTTCTCTGTCTTTCCTGGCTGCAGACTGTCTCTCAGCTGAGCCTCCTTAGCTTGATCGGGCTGATTGTTACCCGTTTCAGCTGCTCGCCCTTATCTGCTCCGGGACAAAGCACCAACACGTCCGTCTAAGCCTCCGCCATTTTTTTTCTCTGTCGACATGATTTCTATCTTCTTGAATTTGGAGAGACATTGCCTGTGTCCCAATATGTGGTCTATTTTTAAAGGCACAAAATACAACACAACAAGGCACAACGTACCAGGCACTGAACACTATTGTATTTACGATATTACTAACCCCAAATAAAGGTGATCACCAGAGAAAAGAGAACTAGGGGATAGTAAAGAAAGAAGAACAGAAAAAGAAAAAAAAGAGAGAAAAAAGGAGTGCAAAAGTGAAATTGAGAAAAGGAAAAAAAAGTAAGAGAGAAAAGAAAGAGAATGAAATAGAAGAGGGGGGGAAAACTACTTATATGGGGAGAAAACTCCAATAGAACAGCCACTAATCCCAACAAATGCCAGCAACAAATACCTAGAGATGAATTCAAACTATAAATAACAACTAATATTAAGCAAGGTGAGGGAAAACAGAAGCAAAAAATAACCAAAAACAAAACAAAAAAAAACAGAAAGAAAAAGCAAAACAATCTCACAAACAAGCATAAAAAAAAACAATATAATCAACAATCAAGCAAATGACAACAAAAAGACAGAGAGAAAAAAAATTGGACAGTGAAGAAAGAGAAGAGAGAGGTGTGTGTGGAGTTAGAGCAGGGGATTGGAAATTAGATATATAAGTAGGGTGAAATTTTAACAGGGGGTAAAAAGAAGGAATAGGGAAAATCTAAAGCAGGAATAGGGTAAGAGAAACAGGACAACAAAAGGGGAAAAGTGAGGAAGAGAGTGTTGTCATAAAGGTAACTTTGAGATAGAGTAAAATGATGCTAAAGGAAAGATGAAAATAGAATGTAGAACACTAATCCCAAAATAAAATAAAGATAAAATAAAATGACACTTTTCAAAAAAAAAGGTAAAATAGTAGTAGTAAAAATACTGATTAAAAATAAAAAATGTAATAATTAAAAAGGTAAAATCAAGTTAGTAACAAAAAAATTAGTTTCTTAAGTAAAAGATGAAAAAAATAAAATAAAAATGTGCAGTAGTGAAGGTCATTCACTTCCTCTACTCTTCTGTTTGGCACATCTGTTTCTTAGTCAGGACAGTATTGAAGTTCCCTGCGTTCCACTGCTCCTCAGTGTTGTAAGCTGAGAGATGCAAATCAAAATGACAATGAGGTACCATCTTGCACCTGTCAGAATGGCTATCATCAACAAATGAACAAATGACAAATGCTGGCAAGGATGGGGAGGAAAATGAACCCTCGTTCACTGCTGGTGGGAATGCAAACTGGTGCAGCCACTGTGGAAGACAGTATGGAGTTTCCTCAAAAAACTAAAAATGGAACTCTCATTTGACCCACTGATCCCACTTCTAAGAATATATCCCAAGAAACCAGAAACACCAATCAGAAAGGATATATGTATCCCTATGTTCATAGCAGCACAATTTACCATAGCTAAGATTTGGAAACAGCCTAAGTGCCCATCAGCGGATGAATGGATTAAAAAACGTTGGCACATCTACACAATGGAATAATATGCTGCTGTAAAAAGGAAGGAACTCCTACCATTTGCAACAGCATGGATAGAGTTGGAGAGCATTATGCTGTTGTGTAAAGCTCAGCTGTTCGCGTGTTAGTTAGCTGAGATCTGTGCTGCTTCATAAGGCTCGGCTGTTTGCACAGTTGAGCATGGTCCTGGTGCCTGGGGCTATTATATGTATGTTGCATCATTTCATATTTTTTCAATGCTCCCTCAGGCTCTCCTCCTGTCTTTTGATTTTTTTCTCCAATTGCATTTCAGAGTGTGTGTGTTTTGCTTCCCTGTCTTCTAATATGCTAAATCAGTCCTCTGATTCTCCTAGTCTACTGTTGAAAGTTTCCATTTTTTTATTGTATGTATCTCACTCTCTATTTCCTCCTGATTCTTACAGAGGTTGTTGATCTTCTCATCCATCCAGTTTACTAACTGTATAACCCCTATTCTGAATTCTTTTTCTGGCATATTGTGTGTCTCTGTTTCATTTAGTTCCTTTTCTGATGATTCTCCTTTTCTTTCATTTGAGGGTTGTTCTTCTGTCTCTCCATTTTTGCTCTCACCAAAAGATCTATGTGTCAAGTCACAGGGGGTTTAGTGGAGTGTTGCATTGTTGTAGACGGTGTCTGCTCCTTGGGTGGTAGCTGGCAGTGGCTTCTCATAAGGAAGCTGCTCCTTTCATGGTCACAGGGTGGCTGCTCCTCACACCATTGTGGGTGGCAGCTGCTCCTTGGGAGGTCATGGGTCAGCTGCTCCTTTTGTGGTTGCGGGCGGTGGTTGCTCCTCCAGTGGTTGTGGATGGCGGCTGCTCACAGGGCTTCTAGAGTGGTCATGGTGCCTGGGGCTGGTATGTAAGGTTCAAGTGTTCTTGCAAGGTTGCCAAGCCAGGGCTGTCACGTAAGGCTTGGCTATTTATATGCATGGTAGCCAAGCCCGGGGCTGCTGTGTAAGGCTCAGCTGTTCACATGTGCAGTTGCAGAGCCTAGGGCTGTTGTGTAAAGCTCAGCTGTTCGCGTGCTAGTTAGCTGAGATCTGTGCTGCTTCATAAGGCTCAGCTGTTTGCACAGATGAGCATGGTCCTGGTGCTGGGGGCTAAGGTGTCTGGCTGGGTGGAAGGAAGTCCTGTCTGGAATTCACAGGAACCCTCAGCTGGTTGGGGGGGGGGTGGAGTCCTGGTGTCCATGGGTCAGCAGCTGAGGCAGCAGGACCCTAGCTAGAGTGGCTGTAGAATCCCAGGTGGTGTCTGAGAGCACCCTAGGTGGATGTGAGGCTGGGCTCCCAGTCATAGCTGCTCTCCCCTTCAAGATAGCACAGCCTCTGCAGCAGAGCTGGTACTCCAGGAGAGATTACAGCAGTAGCAAGACTGCCTTGCTGTGTGAGCCTGGTCTGCCCACCCCTGAAGGTCCTGTGAGATCTAGCTGTCCCTCACTTACACACACACACATTCTACTGGTCCACACACTCCCCTTTCACTCTCTCACTCACTCACACTCTCTACCTCACTGCCATCCTGCCAACTGCCATCTTGCAATCCTCCCTCATCTAGATTTTGGTCACTGGTGGCTACCTGACTTTTATCAAGATGTTTGGCTTCCTTTACCCCATACTTATCATGCACTTGGTGCAATGACTGATGCCTCCATGGTTGGAGTACCTGGAGAGGGGGAAGGAGATATTCTCACCTAACTAAAACTACATTAAGGTAGCTCAGGCTCTTTGCACATGACAGATATGTGAATATTATTTTAATTTAAAGAAGAAAATGGAGGCACAGAGAAGTTAAACAACTTTACTCAAATTTACAGACATAACATATGGGAGACCTAGAATTCAACATTAGATGTATGACTCCAGATCCCCAATTCTTAACCATCCATATTACTTCCTTCTAAAGATTTCCAAGTGCCTATATTTCTCAAAGTATTTCAGGTTGCTTAGAAAATAATATTGCAGTGGAGTTATTTTCTGTGTAACAGATGAACTGGAAGTTAAGTAAAAGATAAAGTGCATGAGAAAGTATTAATATACTTTCTTTTTTAGTTCAAAGAAAAATAGAGCCCCTTCTCACTGAATTAAATATCTTAGTAGATGAGAATAATTTATGCTCCACAATTTGCACTCTTTTAAACAAATTTTCCTTGGAGGCTGAAGCTGTTAGAGGGAAGAGCTTCCCAGAGAGAACACGAGAAATGACTGCTTCAGCACCGCAGCCCCACTACTGAGTGAGTTGAAGGCATGTGGGCAGATGTATACTCATCTCAATAGCAACATATTGCACCCACCCTTTTTCAAATTATAGAACTTTGTTTGGATAATGATATAAAGTAAGTTCAAAATCCCCATTATAGGAAGTTAAACTTTTAAGTCAATGTGCTTTATCCTTTAGAAGGATTCATTGGTTGAAAGTTCTTTTCTCTTGACACAGGGATAAAACATGTGATGTAACATGAGCCCCTCTTGCTCTCATTACACACAATTTGAAATTAAGGTCATATCATGTCATATACTACACACAGCAATTGCTTAATGTTGTGCTCCAGTGATACACTAAGTACCATATCATTCATCCTAGATGACTCTCTTGAAAATTGCTTCTAAAAGTTTGTGCCAAAAATGCTCATGAGGTGAGCAATTTACTATCCTTCAGCTATTAAGATACTTACAAGTGTCACTTCAGGAAATTGGACACCTTACCTTGTAAAGCATGTTGTTCTAAAGCTTGGCTTCAAACGTTACTACCTATCATCCATTAACTTGTGACTGTTATGTTTAGTTAGTTGTTAAATCTAATACTATAATAACATTCAGGTATCAGGAAAAGAGAAATACTGAAATCTCATACAGTTTTTTGTATCTGAACAAACTGAAGGTATTCAAATCTGTGCCATTTGCCTTATATATTGTACTTATTTTATTTAGCTATTGAGTGAGTCAAGTTATTTCAGGGCACCTGCAGGTTTGCTCTATATTTTTAATCATGATTACTTTCACTGGTATTAGTAGGCACTATATTGGCATCACATACAGATAATATCAAGTATTGAGAACTAAGAATTTATTTCATACTTTCCCAGCAATATCAACTGTTGTTTATTGAATTTTAGGACATAAACTCCTTTAATTTAAGGTGAGCCAAATCTGTTTATTTTTTACCAATTTAAATGGCAAACATATTCTTATAACAAGTAAAGTATAGATAGCAGTAGCAACAATTAAAAGGTTGGATAACAACTCAAATGCATACTCAAATTTCAAAGCTCAACTTAATGTTCCTTTCCAGCATGAAGCTATTCCAGACTTTTAATTGTTGCTAGTGGTATGTATACTTTACTTGTTTTTCATCCTATAGTGACTCCTGCCAGTTTCAAAATCACAATACTTAACCCCTTATCTGACAGGTAATCAAGTGCAGCCACTTTACATCTTTTGAAGTATGATATTGCCATTTAACATGCGTTGATATTTCATATTTTAAATCCCACAGTAATGAGCATAACAAATTTGTAGTTTAAAATTCTGCTACTGAATGAGTAACTTAGTCTCTCTCACTGAAGATTTATCCTCTTTTTAAAGTAAGCTATAAATTACCTTTAATAAAATGCATGAATATTGTGTTCAGTTCAATACTTTTGGAAATTTTATACACTTCTGAAATCATCACTCAAACTTTCCCATCACCCATGGCTGCTTCCTCATTCCTCTTTCTTGCCAATTCCTACCAGCATCCCCCTATCTGGGCCAACCATTCTATGATTTCTATTATGATAGATTTATTTTGCTTGACTTTGACTTCACATAATTGGATTCACTTAGAGTGAAAATTTATGCTTGTCTTCTTTGGTTTAACGTAATATCCTTAAGATTCATCCATGTTGCTGTATGTGTCTCTAATTTATTTGTTGTTCCACTATTATGAATAAAACACATTTTTTTTCATTTCCTGTTTGTTGACATTTGGATTGTTTTAAAATGTTGACCATTATGAACCTATGTTTTAACTTGTCTTGATCAAAGGTAGTATATGCAAGAGGTCTTGAGTAAATCTTTTATGTTCATATTTAGAAGTACAGAAAAGATTGTATATTGTCTTTGTAACCTTACTAAATAAGCTTATTATGGTAGATTTCTTGGTAGATTCCTTAGACTTTTCTAAGTAGACAAACATTCCATCTGTGAATAGATTTTTAATTTTTTCTTACAAATCTTTATGTAATTTATTTTAGTTCTTTCTTTTTTTTTTTTTAAATATATTTTATTGATTTTTTACAGAAAGGAAGGGAGAGAGATAGAGAGTCAGAAACATCGATGAGAGAGAAACATAGATGAGCCGCCTCCTGCACATCTCCTACTGGGGATGTGCCCGCAACCCAGGTACATGCCCTTGACCGGAATCGAACCTGGGACCTTTGAGTCCACAGGCCGACTCTCTATCCACTGAGCCAAACCGGTTTCGGCTATTTTAGTTCTTTCATTACTGCATTGATTAGTACCTTTAATGGCATTTTTATTGAATTAGTGAGAGAAAACATTCTTAAATTATTATAATATTGCACTATTAAGCATGATATTAGCTGTGGTAGAATGTGCTTTTTGTAATAATTTTTTTTTCTTTTCTTTTTTTTTAAATAATTAAATCTTTATTGTTTAGATTATTACATTTGTTCCTCTTTTTTCCCCCCATAACTCCCCTCCTTCCAGCTCCCACCCCACCCTCCGCCCTCACTCCCCACCCACTGTCCTCATCCATAGGTGCACGATTTTTGTCCAGTCTCTTCCCGCATCTCCCACACCCCCTTTCCCCCCAAGCATAGTCAGTCCATTCCCATTCGATGTCCCTGATTCTATTATAATCACCAGTTCATTCTGTTCATCAGATTATTTATTTATTTATTCACTTGATTCTTAGATTCACTTGTTGATAGATGCGTATTTGTTGTTCATAATTTGTATCTTTACCTTTTTCTTCTTCTTCCTCTTCTTAAAGGATACCTTTCAGCATTTCATATAATACTGGTTTGGTGGTGATGAACTCCTTTAGCTTTTCCTTATCTGTGAAGCTCTTTATCTGACCTTCAATTCTGAATGATAGCTTTGCTGGATAAAGTACTCTTGGTTGTAGGTTCTTGGTATTCATCACTTTGAATATTTCTTGCCACTCCCTTCTGGCCTGCAAAGTTTCTGTTGAGAAATCAGCTGACAGTCGTATGGGTATTCCCTTGTAGGTAACTGACTTTCTTTCTCTTGCTGCTTTTAAGATTCTCTCTTTGTCTTTTGCTCTTGGCATTTTAAGTATGATGTGTCTTGGTGTGATACTCTTTGGATTCCTTTTGTTTGGGGCTCTCTGCGCTTCCTGGACCTGTAAGTCTATTTCTTTCACCAGGTGGGGGAAGTTTTCTGTCATTATTTCTTCAAATAGGTTTTCAATATCTTGCTGTCTCTCATCTTCTGGCACCCCTATAATTCTGATGTTAGTACGCTTATAGCTGTCCCAGAGGCTCCTTACACTATCTTCGTATTTTCGGATTCTTTTTTCATTTTGCTTTTCCGGTTGGGTGTTTTTTGCTTCTTCGCATTTCAGATCTTTGACTTGATTCTTGCGCTCCTCTGGTCTGCTGTTGGGGGTCTGTATAATATTCTTTATTTCAGTCAGTGTATGCTTACTTTCTAGTTGGTCCTTTATCACACCATCGAGGGTCTCATTAGATTTCCTGTACATCTCATCAAGTTTATCGACAGACTCTAGAAGCCTCTTGAGAGACCTCAAAAGTGTGGTTTTGAATTCTATATCCAGTAGCCTGCTTTCCTCCGGTTCTGTTCTTTGTGGCCTGTTTCTTTGTCTCGGCATTTTTTTATGCTTCGCTGTGTCGATAGAGTGGCTTTCTGTGTTAAGTGTCCCAGTTACCTGAGGTAGACACTCTTGGTGCACCCCCTTGTGTCTCTGTGAGCAGTCTTGTTGTAGTCAAGCCTTGATTGTTGTAAGTAATTACTACTTGACCTCCAGGCCAACTAGCTGTCTGTAATAATTTTTGATTAAGGAAGTTTTCTTTCTAGTTTGTTTAGTTTTTATCATGGAAAGGTAACAAAGCTCACTTGATTTTAATTCATTGTTTCTCTTTCACTCCCTTTCCTCTCTATCTCTTAATTGCACATTTCTCTGTCTTCTTTCTGTACTATCAGGGTTAAGCAGGATTTCAGAACATCCTTCTATAGTTTCTGAAACTATTACATTTTATAACTTGATAAATGCAGATAAAGGGGTTGCTAGATGGAGTTTATAATACTTAAAGCTTATCCTACCCAATTATTTTTGGGTAGGATAAGCTTTATCCTATGTTCAGGCACTTTATTTAGAAGTTAGATATCTAACTTCAAAAGATATATGAGCTCACTTTCTAAGAAATTAGAGTCAATTACATTTATTTTATTTATTATTTACTCATACATTTATCCATCAAGTTGAGTCTTTATAATATGAAAGTTGAGGCAGAGATACACACTGAATGACCAGATTATTATGACAACCTGATGTTTGTAGGCAAATTAGCTATAATTTCACACTGAAGATGCTAGAGGGTCAGACCATTATAAATAGGGAAGCAGGTTGTTTACCATGACAGTAGAAGTGATTTTTTTTTTTCTGAAATTATGGGTAAACAACATGATTTAACAGCCTTTGAATGTGGTATGTATATATACTGAGTGGCCAGATTATTATGATCATCCCAACAGTACTTCATTGGGCCACCTTTTGCCTTCAATACTGCAGCAATTCTTCTTGGCATTGACTCTATGAGATGCTGAAAGGTAATGCGAGGAATCTGACACCATGCCTGATGAATAGCACTGTCCAGTTCTGTGAGATTTGATGTTTGTGGAACCAGCTGCCTGATGGCTCTTTAACTTCATCCCACAAATGCTCAATTGGATTGAGATCTGGTGATTATGGGGGCCACCTAAGCCAGGTAAAGTCTCCCTCACGTTCTTGAAACCACTCCTGCACAATACAAGCACCATGGCATGGTGCACTGTCTTGCTGGAAGAAGCCATCTCCATTGGGATATGCCATCAACATGGTAGGATGAACTTGATCAGCAACGATACTTATGTATGTTGTGCTATTCAGATGTTGTTCCACACGAATTAAAGGGCCCACATCATGCCAGGAAAACATGCCCCAAACCATAACACTACCTCCACCAGCTTGAAAGGTTGTACTCATGCATGTGGGGTGCATGCTTTCATGCTGTTTCCACCAAATTCTCACTCTGCCATCTGCATGATGCAACTGGAAATGTTATTCATAGGACCACATGACTTTTTGTCAATGCTCAACTGTCCAATCCTTGTGTTCCTGTGCAAATTGGAGATGTTTTATCATGGTAACTGCAGACAGCAAATGTGTTCGAACAGGCCTTTGGCTTCCATATCCCATATGATGCAGTGTATGGCCAATTTGCCTACAAACATCAGGTGGTCATAATAATCTGGCCACTCAGTGTATATATTCTATAGAACCTGTTTTTTAGATACTTTTATCTGATTAAACAGGACATAGAATATATAGTATATATATACATATATATACTAACATATATGTAGTATTGTACATTATAATATTACTAGAGGCCTGATGCAAGAAATTTGTGCACTTGGGGGTGTCCCTCAGCCCTGCTTGCACCATCTTGCAGTCCAGGAGCCCTCGGGGGATGTCTGACTGACTGCTTAGGCCCGCTCCCCAAATGGGCCTAAGCCTTCAGTCAGACATCCTTAGCGCTGCCATGGAGGTAGGAGAGTCTCCTGCCACAACCACTGTGCTCACCAACCATGAGCCTGGATTCTGCTGAGTGGTGCTTCCCCTGTGGGAGTGCACTGACCACCAAGGGGCAGCTCCTGAATTGAGTGTCTGTCCCCTTGTGGTTAGTGCATGTCATAGAGACCAGTTGTTCCACTGGTCGGTCAATTTGCATATTAGCTTTTTATTATATAGGATACATTATTCTATAATTATATATTATAATTATGTATATTGTATATTATATTATATATTATAGTATATATTATAGTATATATTATATTATATATTATAATATGTGACTATCTGAACAATATGTAATATATAACAATAATGCAAGGAAGAAATGATACATGTAGAAAACATTATTTAAGGTCAAAGCAGAGATTATTTGATCCATTTGGAAGAATTTACCAGAATAACCTTCCAAAATAATAGAAAATTTAAGTGTGTTTACTGAAATATAATATTTTATTTGGCATGTGTAAAACATTTACAAAATACAACATTATTTGTTATTACTTAAGGTTGTGAAAAAAAGGAACTTTTGTAGGGTAACATTAAATAAAAATATACTCATAAGCATTGAATCTGGACAGAATGATATCAATTATAGAATCCAAAGTGCTTTTGTCTTCAAGAAGGGGAAGGGCTAGTTAGAAGTATTGAAAGACTATGGCAAGAAACATCCACATAAAGACAATTTCCATCGGTATCTCAGACTTCTGCATGTCTTGCTAGCAGGGTCTTGATGGCCTTTCTTCTGGCCTATTTTTTCAAGGATATCTGTAATGCCTACATTTGGAGCAAACACTAATATGTTTATTGTCCAGTGCAATAAAGATATCTTTCTCTAGGATATAGGCCAAGCAGGCTTACAGTCCATTATAAAAGATTTGTGTTTCCTAAGCTTGAGGTTATTCAGCAGTGATTTAAACCTACTGTGTGTATAACATTCACTTGGCTCCCTCCACAATGGGCCCTGAGACTTGGGGTTGAAGGGAATAAACACAGCATGAAGCTTTTTGTATCATGGGTAATAAGGTCCTTTGCCTCCAATCCAGGAGTTCGGCGTCTTCTTCAGCATTCACAAACTGTAGCACATTACTTGTAAGCTGGGAGTTAGAATAACATCTCAGACACTTTACAAGGCAAGAATTAGAAAATAGATTGAATAAGTTGAAGGATGGCAAGAATATTGAATTGACTTAAGGAGGAGACACTTTACTTGCATTGAATTAGTGGGGCTACGTAGGCTGTCCAAGGTTCCAAGATGCTGAGAAGTGGAAAACTGGTAGAATTGAGTTTAAGCACTACCTCCAATTCCTTATCACGTGAGAGTTCTAAATGGGTTTAATACAAGGTTATGTAAAGGACTCTGCACATCCTTCAAAACCTGGTGTTGATGCTTGGTGGAGAAATTAGAAGCTTTCCTGTACCATTTTCTTACCTTCTACTAAAATGGGCATATTTCTGTGTTAGTTTAAGGAGGAAAGTGGGCATTCTGATCTGGTCATATTAAGCTACCAATCATACTAACTGTGTCTAAAACGAATGGGGCAATGGAAATAAGTCAGAGTTCCTCTACCATGGAATATAAATTGTCTAACATTTAGAAATATGGATTTTAACCAAAATTATATTTCATTATAGCACAAGTTCTACAGATGACTTCCCACTGAAAATATTCTGATAAGTTGGCGGATGGGTTTGATAGGTAGTTAAATAGCGGTAGAAATTGAAGGCAGGCAACTGAGCAAAAGAGGGAAGCTGCTAAGATGGCCTAAGCGGTCTTAAATCTGACAGCAACCTCTTCACCCAAATTTCAAGTAATATGACAATTGATACAATCCTTTCTGGATAGTGGTAACTGGTATAATTGTGGAGAGTACATACCAGTGCCGAGAAGATGGATTTGAAATTTTATTAAGCAAAGTCAAATGTAACAAGAAAGGAATGTTTTGGACACTGAGAAACACAAGGGTGATCTAAAATTTGAATGAACTTGACTTTGAAGTGGTAATGGGTTGGAATTCAAGACCTCATTAGCCCTTGTGTCATACTGACTTATAAATTGTTAGTTCTTCTATCGATATAAGTAAGTTTATTTAAAAAGTAAGCTAAATCTCCCTAAACATCAAAAGATGTAGAAAAAAACTAGGACAGGAAACCAACTAGATCCCTTTTAAGATAGAAGAAATAGCCTTAGAAAGCAGATCAGTCTGAAAAAGCCAGTAAGGATTTGAAATTTAAAGCCTTATCATTGAGGTACATAGGGAAATTTTTATATCATTGGGGAAATTTTTCTCTAAGTGTTGGAAAAGAATAAAAGTCTATGTATGAGAGTATAAGGAATAGAAAATGGTATTTTCTGCCCTCCTCCCCCCCCCCCCCCATCCCTGGTGAATATTGAGACCACACACAACTGTTCTTATTCAGTGATTTTATAGAAAACATTTTTGGATTCAGATAACCTAAGTGGTGTTATACTTATACTTGTACTAGAGGCCTGGTGCATGAAAATTTGTGCACTTAGGAGGGGTCCCTCAGCCCAGCCTGCATCCTCTCACAGTCTGGGAACCCTCAGGGGATGTCCTACTGACGGCTTAGGCCCGCTCCCCATAGGGAGCGGGCTTAAGCCGCAGTCTGGCCTCCCTCTGAGGGAGGTGACTGATCAGAGGACTGTGCCAGCTGGTGCAGCCCCCCCCCCATTGCCCCTCCACCACTGCTGGTTGCTGCTGCCTCCCCACCCCCATTGCTATCCCCTCCCTCTGCCCGCTGGCATGTGCCTTGGCTGGCCTGGTGCTGCCTGCTCGCCAGCCTTGCCCCTCGCCAACTGGTCGTTCCACAGTTTGGTCGATTTGCATATTATGCTTATATTATATAGGATACTTATGATGACCCTGAAATATACAGTGAAATTTATGATGTAGTCAGAAATAATGGTTACATATGTTATACTTATACTTGTGTACTTTTGATGACCTTGTGGCCGGCCTCAGAGAAACAACTGGAACTATTTTCAGTTTTGATTTTGCTTCTTCACCTATTGCCTGGGGAGTATTGTTTAACCCTGCTTCTCTTTTATGTGTTTTTGTATGAAATGGAATCTGGGAAGACAAGAGAGGTGGATCTGGTTTGTTGCAGCTGACATGTATCTGAGTTTAGACAGCATTCACTTCATTGATTCCTAGCAATCAGGTTGAGGAAGGAAAAGCAAAAGGAAGCTCCTGGGTGGGAGTAACTGCCCCAACTTCTCCTATTGGAGGGGCTTTAGAGCAGCAGTACACTATAGAGCTAAAGACAAGGTCGAAGATCCTCATTGGTTGTACCACCAAGAATGTGGCACAATAACAACAAAGACTAGAATCCCCAGGTACGGTGTTATGAACAGCAGGTAGAGATAAATCTTCCTTCTGATTTTGAGAATCCCAGGAAGGCACGCACTAAATACTCATTAAAATGCTAAACAATTTGTTAAGTGTTGTCAGAGAACATTTTGTGGAGTAATAAATGTGGCGCATTGCAGCTGTCTTCTACAAAGAGTAGATGCCTAACAGCATCAGAATGTCTATTCACTATATATTTTATATGATTTGAACTGAAATTCAAATGATAGTATGTTTCAATTTTTCCTGAAGTATTGATTGTCAACAAGAAAGATACTATATCCTAAAGAGTTTGGGAAATTTGTAGGGACTATTTTTTGTTGTTGTTGCTTATTACAATGACTGAAGGGAGAAGTGCCAGGTACTAAAGACTTTCAATGGCCAAGTCCAAGTGTGTTGAACATTCTGAAATTTAATTCTTACTTGATACAGCACATGCTTTGTAGTTAAAGTATATTTTTCAGAGTTTCAAATATGCAATATAATTTTTAGTGTGGGATACTATGATATAAGTTTAAAAATTATATATTTTGCTTGTTATTTTTTAGTACTACTAAGAATTAGTGTTCATTTAAAGAAATTGTAACTTTGATGTCAACAATAATCATGGTACTGGAGTACACAATACAACATTCCTGTGCCTATGCATTTATAGCTGGCTGGGTTCATGATGACTATGAATGTCTGTGTGTGAGTGTGTGTGTGTGTGTGTGTGTGTGTGTGTGTGCATGTGTATAGACATCATTCATTAGATCTTCTAGTATAGTCACACTTAAGCATTTATAATTAAAACTATTTTGTTATAAATTACATTATTTTATTTTTTCTCCTTTACATTAAAGTTGTTATATTTTAAAATATGTGTGCAATTAAGTGAAGTGTCACAATATATTTGTTAATTAAAAAGAGGGCTTTTGTTCTGAGATGCTTGAGAACTATTTACCTAGACTATGCATGTGTCTGGCAGAGCAATGTGATCAACTTTGCTACCATCCTTAATGCTCTCCCCTATCATTGTGCCACCCACAAAACAAAGCATGTTGCTAAGTACCAGGCTTGCACTTTTAAGCCCCCTCTAGAAGCTGTGACTCAGTAGGATGCTGTGTTAACTCAGGCCACGCTGGTGATGAGCAGGATATGTCTGTTCTTCTGAAGCATGAATATTGTCCCTTTCCTCAATGATTTTTCTATATTCTTTTCTTTGAACTTTTCAATTATGTTTCTAGGTATTTTTATGAATATTGATAACCAACTAAATGTGTTTGTCTTTCGTTGACAATTCGCAATTAATTAGAAATTGATAAAATTGATATAAAGGCTCACATAAGTTAGAAATTAAATGAAGCTGGCTCTAGAAGGGATACAGTAATTTCTGATCACCATGTTTATTATTACATGAATTCTTTCAGTGTTTCTGTAGGAAGTTGTTTTTATTCCTGACTGATTCAGTAATATATTACACCATGCAATAGGTTCTGTAGGACCATAGTTATGTTGGTCACTTTTCATCATTTTTAATAGAGGGCCATATAAAAATGCTTTTAGATACATACTCTAAATAAAGATAGGCTAGATCCGATAGCTTCCTTTTCATCTTTCTCTTTTTCTTTACTTCTCTTGGTCTCTTCATTTTTGGTAACTGGAAAGTCAGCTTATTTAAAGCAATTGTGTTAATGCAACAGTGGTTTTGAAACACTGTATTAAGAGACTATTTTAAAGGAGCCACTCAAGAAATCATTAGCAGCTTATATAAAAAGGAAAATAGCATATAAGGAACAGTTTTATGGCTGAGATCTGACATTCACAACTGAGAAAAAAGGGGGGAGAAGTCTTTCTTCATTAGCAGCATGACCAAACCACTTAGGGATTTCACTCCCTCACATCCATTATTCCATCTATTGTCCTAATTTAATTTTCCATGATTTTCCTGACAGTGCAGGTTGGCAACTCTTAAGTACAGTACAAAAGGTTTGCAGCACTCATGTTAATAATTACACAAGCTGTTGAAGCTTTCTGCTGAAGGGCTATTGTCAAAAATATCAAATTTAGACAAAAGCAGAAGCTACAGATATGAGTGGAACTGGAATCCCTGAGAGCTTTTGTTTTAAATCCACAGAAAGAAGCCACCTTGTGAGGCCTAAATGTTAATAATGCATTCTTACCATTTGGAACCTTCTGAGAGCTCTGAACAGGAACAAGATTTTTGGAGAACTGCCATCAAATTGTTGCTACTATTGTCTCTGCTGTCACTTACCAGGGCCACTTTGACAATATAAAACTATGATTTCTGCATTCTTTCTTACCCAAATAAATTAGTTTTCTAAAGTATATATTGGCCAGGTTTAGAACTCCCAATTCAAAAGTATAGTTTCCAAATAGTGGGGAAAAAGTAAACTTTAGTCCATTATCTTTCTACCTTTTCTTCAAGGATGCAATTATTTGCCCTCATTTCATCCTTTGTTTCTTACAGGAGGCCAAATTCCCCACAGTGTGAAATTGCTTCGTACCACCCAGGCCCACATATTACCAGTGTCCCATACCTGTAAGCTAGATGCTCCGAACAAAGGAGGTGGCCAACGATAATTATAAGGAGTCTTCCAATATCTGTTTCCATCAAATATGAATCATAGACTAAAAGAATTAGTAAGCTTCATTAAGTATCATACACTGTCAACAATGAGAAGATGCTTTTGTAAAAAATAATCTAGAAGTACATTTAAAAGAGATGCCTCATATACAGTGAAGTTATAGAGATATTTGAGATATATAGCTAACACATTTTCACTCTCATAATCCTACCTTTCCCCAACTGAATGGGGAGAATGTTATTGTCAAGAATTGCCCAGCACTATAAGCAGAGAATTGCTCAACTTTGAATTTTAATTCAATTTTTTGAGTCTATTGAAAAATAATCAGTCCCTAAAATAGGCTATTTGTAGAGATATAAAATCTTCAAGGAAAAAAGCCAGTGCACAGAGTTTCCACTCCATATTTGCACAGCCCAGTCCCACATCTGGCTAGGTCAGCTTGTGTTTCCCATTGCACTTCATTGTGTATGGGGTCTGCATGGCTGTGGGATCTGCATGGCCATGGGCCATGCGACTTTTAGGGCCACATGGCAGGCTAGCACACGGTCAAGTGCAAGGAAGTGGGACCAAACAAGAGGAAAAAAAAAAAGAGATTCCTTTGTCTGGGGATTATGTATTCCCAAATTTTCATGAGCTTGCATTCGGTCCAACTTTCTATCTAACTAATTTTGTCCCCCAGACAGGCAGGCATCTTCCCTAAGTCACCCCAGCTTCATTGTATATGAGCCTATCTTCCCTTTTTTGGGCCCCTTCCCCTAGTGGTTTGCAAGGAAAGGACTGGTGATTCCCTGGGGAGTGTAAAGTTGCAGATTCCTGGTGAAGCTGCCCAGATGACCATGCTTACAATGTCTGGCCTCCCCTTTGCTCCTTTCCTGTTATTAATATTAGCTAGCTAGTTCATAAAGTAACAGCACCAGCCAACTACCCCCTTTCCCACTAGTGCCCTTCCCCATAAATTGAACAGGAAACCTAAAGTAGATAGAGATCTTGTCCTAATTGCTCTTTGGTGCTCATAAATTAGCTGTATTAAAACAGACATAATAAGACATGTTTAGGCAGAAAGAAAATCTGAGACAAGGATCCTATTTACAAGTAGACTGAACATGGCATTGAATAAGCAGTCAGATTCTTATGTCACCTCTAAGTGGTGAGGGATGAGTGGGTGGGTCTGCCTACAGTTCAGGCTGAAGAGAAGTGTCCCTGTAACAGAGGCACCTATCTGGGCAGATCTAGGCCACCGAGGAGGAAGCAGCAGAGTCTCTGGTTTTAGCAGCACTAGAGGGTTGTGAAAGGAGCCTAGAGGTATCATAGCAAAGTGTTAACTGCAGGGACTCAAGAGTGATTGCTTGATTAAAACCCAGCCGTGCCTCTTAATGGATCTGTGATTTGGTGCAAGTTATTTAATCTCACTGGACCTCCATTCCATCATCTATATAAGATTATTCATAGTGCCTATTTTAGGGCTGTTATTAAACTAAATCAACTATAATTATAACATATTTAGAATAGCATCTGGTCCACAGTTAGCACTATATGTGTGCTTGTTAAATAAGCAGAGTCAGCAGTGGGTAATGGCCAACTCCTGTGAATAATTATGATGTGTTTCTCCTTCCAGGAGAACAATCAACTACACTAGTCATAGGCACTTCCTAGTGGATGCTTATAGGACTGAGACAAATGCCTGAAGTAAGGTGAGATGTGGTTTCGTCACCACTGACTATCCAGAGAGATAGCAGGTGACAACTTGTAACTAGATACCCTTCTATCACCACTATGATTTTGCATAACCCTCTCACTGTACCAAGATGCCACACAAGGAAAAAATTAAAAAGGAGCCTATTTGAAAGAAATCATGAAAATCTGAACATTTACCTAAAGAAAAATAGTAAGAACAAGTTTTTCCACATTTTTTTTACCCCAGCAGAGGCATTGTAAATAAAATGAAAGACGAGATTAGTTATAGGTGAAAAATATAAAGTTTCTGTAATTATTTTAGTCTTTCATCCCATTATATGTTATATCTGAGTCATTATGTTAAAGTCAAACCCTATAAATATATATGTGGGAACCACACCAGAGAAGCCTGGATTCCTGAGAGTCAAGTCCAATGAAGCACAGAAGCCTTATTGTGAATACACCGGACGTCCAAGGCCACCCTGAACATGGGAATCTTAATCAGGCTGAGATACCATAAACAGCAGCAAGGCCACAGTGATCTCACTGTATGCTGTGCCTTGCTGTAGGCAATATTATTGATGTCACTGTTGACATCTAGCCTTCTTTGTCTCTGGAGTAATATACAGGTTACTGATCAGCTAGTTGAGAAGCAGAATTGGTAGGCACAGAGAATGTAGCTCCTATGTGTGCAGGAGAGGCTAGAGAGCTCGGACAGAGCTGAGAGCTGGTACTGCCATGATGCAAGGCTAAGAGCTCATGGAGAGCTCAGATATAGCTACCATGTTAACCAGCCAGTGTGCTGAGCAGGGGAGACAGGAGAAGCTACTGAGCCAGAGAGTTCAGGTACTGCTACTATGTAAGATGGTGAGTTTAGAGGCAGCATGTGGCTGCTCATATAATAACTGTGAGTACAGAGATTGCTGCTACTGTGTGGGAAATATATGTATTTATCAGCCAGTATCTGGCTGCCTACCTGTATGGACTTTGCTGTGAAGGACTGTTTTGCCTGTATAGGACTGTTGTACCACTGGCTTCTGCAATAAAGATTCATTCTTATATACCCACAACCCCTCATGACTTCTCCATCTGAGACCCAGCATCTTAAGAGGTCCAGCCCCAGGCAGAGGGGCTCAGACCCAACTCCTGTTACTAGTGAGCAGAGGATAAAGGAGGAACTTGGACTAAGTTCCTAACAGTTAGTACAGTGGGCAGGGTTTGAGAAAGAACCTGCTCTGGCATAGTCAGGAAGAATTTAGAAGCATATATGGACTCAGAGCAAGTCAGAGCAGCAGCGCTGAGCAATGCTCTTGCTGGCTCTGACAGTATATTTTTGCTTCTCTGTTTTTTTGTTTGTTTGTTTAGCTCTGTGCTTAGTCAATAGTAAAAGTACAAGTACTATCTATCCTGAATCTTAGCAGTGCAAGTTTTATTTTCTTGAAAAAGTATGCTCTTGATTCTGGAACTTTTTTAGAATTACATTGGACAACACTTATATAAAACTAATTGACCTAAATCTATTACATGACTCTTCTCTTTAATTTCAAACTAAATATGGAATCTCCAATAGCATGAATTTCAGAAACTTTCTGCAAAGAAAATATTTTAGAAAAGACGGGAGAGACTGAATAAGTTAAATTTAAATGACATCACAAATTTTATGTACCTAAAGTATTTTATATTTTTAGATGGATTTTATATTTTTAGAAAAGTTGGGACACCTATAATTGTCCATACTTAGCTCTTTGATAATTTAAATCAATATTGATGAAATAGTTGTTATGATCTGTATAAAATTAGCTATAACATTATACTAAAACTAATATAAAGTACTAAACACCAATTTTGGTTTTATAATCTCTGAAAGTTTTAAAATACTTTTATTTTAGAATTTTTAATTAATTGAACATAATTTTGAATCATTTAAAATTATTTCAGTAAAATGTAGTCTTTGTATCTGCTTAAATAAGAGAGAAATTAATGTGAAACCTAAGTACTTTTAGATTATTTTAATTTTAGTAAATTAAGTCATGTTTAATTATTAGTAATGATAATCATTATTTGGTTTGGAGTCATCTACTAATCCATTTCAGGTACACAGGTTTTAATTTTATAGTGTGTATGAATCTCCACCCATTTCAATAAGTAAGGCAAAAGGACTTCTTAAAGACTAGCAAATAAACATTCTTCACAATAGAGAGAAATAACTTTCCTTTAAAACTTTTGTTTTTGCATTATGTATGATAATTACCACAGCATTTGTACACCCCTCATAAGACTTCTAAAATTAAGGTTTTATACCTAACTTTTTCCTAGTATAGTACCTCTTTAAAATAGCTAAAGCAAATAAAAAGAAAACAAGGTAGAAACAGAGTAATTAAGTAAATTATTCAAAATTATTCAGATAATTAATGATAGAGAACTGAATGGAAACACTATTTTTTGGAATAATGTAACATACTTGTAATTGGCTAGAAGGTAGTTAAACAGGAAAAACACAATGAGAAAGAACAAGGCTTCTAACTTCAGTTTATGCAGCTGAGGCATTTAATAGTGAATCTCAGGAATGAGTTAAAAGGACAAAAGCAGACTGCAAAATCATATTTACTTGCTTAAAACAGGTGAGTTTTTCACCTTTTTTATTGCAGCAGTGTCAGGGATTCTCAGGAGATGCAATCTTTTTTTAAGGAATTTTGTAGAAAGCATTAGCAGAGAACACATTCAAAGAGAACAATTCACCTCACCTCCACTATGTAATAGGACAGAAAATAGGACACAGAACAGAAAGAAAGAGCAATGTGCTCTCTGAAATCTGTATAATACTATTAAAAACCTCTCTACATGCGTACCAGTACTAAGACCACTCCACAGTTCCAATGGTGTGCAGGGTCAGGACAACAGCTCTGTGGAATAAAGGGGTATGACCCCAAGGAGACTACAGCCCTCCTTTAGATCCTGTGTTTAGTACCTGAAATCCTCAAACCCCCACCCATTTGGCCTTTAATCTGTTTTCAGGGTTTGTGCCACCCACTTTTTCAGAGAGCAGACTTTTGAGGTCAAAGGAATGACCCCAAAGGGAATTGGATAGAGCTTATATGTCCATATGTGAATGACAGACTTTTAACCATGTAGGTTAAGTTCAATCTTTTACCTAGCCTTCCAGGTCACTGTTAAGGTATATTTTCAAGGTAGAATACTTGATATATTGTATTTACTAGTTTTGTACCTTGATTTGAAACTTTTAAATATTTGGACATGGGACATCCAGCCTTCTGTTTGCACTCTTGACCCAGACTCCATGAATATCAGGGGTGAGTAAGTCTTCAGATTTATAGTTATTACACATCTAATTAAATATTAATATAAATCATTCCATTTTAATATCTTGAAATTCAATGCCACCATTTGATTCTATTTCAATAGCATTAATTCCCGATGCCACCATTTCCTACAAGACACTGATTATTTCTTACTTTGCCTAAGACACCTGTGATTTTCCCCTCTTCATCTCATCTTTCTTTCAACCTAGGCTTCTGCCTTGCTGACTGAATACATTTAATTAAAATTCATTAACATAACATCTGCTAACAGCATTCCGTAATTAAAATTAACATGAACTCTCTCCCTCAATAAAGGGCTACATTCAAATTCTGAAATGTGGGACGAAAAGGCATACTTGAATATTTCATATTCACCTACTCTCTATGGTCTCTCAGCTTCTATGCTTTTGCAGGTATTACTTGTTCTACCTGGAAACTATTTTCTATTTTCTCAGATTGAATACCTTTTATTCATTTCTTAAGATTCAGTTCATGTTTTCTCTCCTCTGGGAAGCTTCCCCTATGCCCCTCAGACTGTTAGGTGCCTGATCTCCATGCTCTCATCTGTTCATAGTTCCATTAGCACTCATCGCTGTTATTGGTTTTCTTGTCTGTCAACTCTAGATAGTAAGCAATTTGAGATTAGTGGTTGTGTTATTTTACTTTATTTGTGAATTCACCTACAAGCATTTGTTTGATCAGCTTCAATCCATTCACTTGTGAATCACTAGCCAAGTAATGATAAAATACATAGGCCCTGACATTGAGGATGTAACAAGAAAGCATGGTTATGATATCATTATAATAACCTGGTTATTATTTAATAGGAAAGAAGTAAAGGGGAGACTAGATAATGTAGGCATGATATTTATACAGCTTTGCCAGGAAGCTGCAGTTAACATTCTCCAAGTCTATTTCCCACAAATCACTGGGAGAAGGGACAGGACAATAGACACATATCCAGTAAGGTCTGGGTGAAGTGGGAAGATGATTACCTGTCAGTCACACCTGGGAACAAGTCAGTGGCCAGAATAGGCACGGCCACTGCAAACATGGGAATTTTTCATATGTAAACTCCTGAACAAAGGGAGTTCTCTCTCTCTTGCACCCCAGGCTCCTGGCTCTCCCATTGCAAGGGGCTCACTCCCCTGCATTCACACGTGTGGCTCACGGCCATGTGGGACCCACACAATGGACTAATGGACTACATCTAGCCTGATGCTATATCAGACTCAGCTCCACCATGGAACAGAAACTCTGGACACTGACCTTGCTTTTGGCCCTGCTTTTGACCCTGTGGGAGCCCCCGTTACATCTTTTTTCAGGACTGGATTAAGGAACATGGGACTTTGGACCCAAGGAATGTAACTCCAACAAAAATAAAGCCTTTTACCATACCTCATTCTCCTCCTGTGGGGTCCTCCAGAAATGCTTATTCTAGCTGCACCCCATGAACCCTACTTCTCCTAGCAATGGAGAAATCCCACTCATTTAATCCTCCAGCACAGTTACAGTCACTAGACATTGTAACCTGGTTTATATGGGGTAAATACCAGTATAGGTTATCGCAGCAACTCAGATGAAGGTCACCCACATTTTTCTTCCTGGAGGAGAAACATCCTGAACAAAGTGGGTTTGGGCTGAGACCTGTGAAGGATGAGTGTCTGGTAGGCCAATGGCTTTTGTATCTATCACATGCATACATGATATGCTCTGAAATCACTACATTGGCACTAATCCAAGAACATAACAAATCTAGTGTGTCCTGATGTGGAAGGCAGAAGTTATAGAAACAAAACAGGGTAGAGCTACAAGGATTAATAAAAGAGGTTCTAATCAAAATTAGGACAAAATCACTGTCCAACTATTCTAAGCTGAAAACTCATAGTCAGCTGTATCAAAACAGGGATTTATAAATGTGTAGATTATTTATCTCAATGTTCTAGAGACGAGGTAGTGTCTGTATAACCTGTTGCAGCATTTGTTTCTATTTCAAAAGTTTGAATTATTAAAGTTACATATATAAATATATGTTTTTTCTACAATTCACAACTTGTTAGTTTAAAGAAAGTAGGTACTTCACTTTAATTTTTTTATTCATAGATATGACAGTTTATTCTTTCATTGCCTTTGCAATAGGATGAAAAAGTGTACTAAAAATAATCTAAGAATATAGTAATTATAAGTGATTTTTAAATCAGTTTCACATTGGAATAAGTTAGAAATTCCTAATGTCTATCTATACAAACAGTTATGATACTTGTGTAGGGATATTTAAAATTCATCTCATATTATGGGTTCAGATTTTCTAAACTATTTTTAAATATATTTATAACATAATGTATCAATTTAAAAGAACATACATGCATAACCTATGGACACAGGCAATAATGCAGTGAAGGCTGGAGGTGGTGGGACCAGATTGGAGAGGGTCAATGGGGGAAAAAGGAAGATATCTGTAATACTTTAAACAATAAAGATAATTTAAAAGTATATAAGTTATTATTTAGAGATGTATATTTACTAGTTAAAGATAACATTTAAAGTCTGTGTTCTCTTTTTTTTTAAGAATTAATATATCAGTAAATAGAACATTTCACTAAATGAAGCAAAAAAAGAGGGATCATTCCTGTTTAAATGTGTGACAATTAACATGGCCTCTTCCTTTTAAGAGCACATCACAATTTGGGATTAGCTACTTGTAAATCTTTGAACAAATATAATTGTATAATAGATCATATTATAATTGTATAATAGATCATACCATGAGAATAAGGCTTTGTCTGTATGGCCACTTTTGATATGAGTAATGTCATTTCCCAAAGCAATCTTAATAACTTTGATGCTCGTGGGTCACATTGAATACACTAGATTTAATTAGCTCAGGCCACAGAATAAACCTAAGTCAAACATTTGGTCAATGTAATTTACTAAAGATACTCTTTATGAAAAACATTTTTTTATGTAGTCAATAATCTTTTCTGAATATATATTGAAGGGTGAGAAAAATCTTAAATTTTTTTGAAAATATAATTTTAGGAATGAATGTCAAGGGCAAATCAACTCTATTATGCACACACAATCTAGTCAGGAAAGTTCCATAGGCCCTACACAGTTATCTAGCCTATATAATAAAAGCCTAATATGCTAAGTGTCCAGTCATCCAGTTGGCCGTTCAACCAATCAAAGTGTGATATGCTAAGGACATTCAACTGCTCGCTATGATGTGTACTGACCACCAGGGGGCAGACAGTTGACTGGTTGACCAGTCACTTTGACATGCACTGACCACCAAGGGGCAGATACTCCATCAAGTAGGTTAGCTTGCTGCTGGGGTCCAGCCAATCGGGACTGAGCAAGACAGGCCAGACACGCCCTGGAGTCCACCTGCGGTCCCCTCCCCAGCTGGCCAACCTTCCATGTCCCTCCCCAGCCCCAATGGTGCACCAGTGGCGTCCCTCAGCCTGGCCTGTGCCCTCTCACAATCTGGAGAACTGGTTTCGGCCTGATGGCAGAACGACCAGTCGCTATGACACCCACTGACCACCAGGGGGTAGATGCTCAACACAGGAGCTGTCCCCTGGTGGTCAGTGCGCTCCCACAGGGGGAGCGCCACTTAGCCAGAAGCTGGGCTCATGGCTGGTGAGTGCAGCGGCAGTGGCGGGAGCGTTTCCCCCCTCTGCAGCAGCACTCCTGTGGGGACTGGGCCTAAGCCTTCAGTTGGACATTCCCCAAGGGCTCCCAGACTGCGAGAGGGTGCAGGCCAGGCTGAGGCACCCCAGATCCCCTGAGTGCATGAATTTCCTGCACCGGGCCTCTAGTTTTTGATAAAACAGATGTTCTTTTCTATTTTTGAAATTTAAGAAAATGCAAACAAAATACAGCAATATTTAAGCTATCATTAGTAATGTTTCAAAACCTACACATTTTATTTCCACTTGAAAAAAAATTGAGTGGACATCTACATAGTTTGAATTCTTGTTCCATTATTTTATGGAATAGAAAATTTGAACCTGGCTTTCTAGTTGTGATTTTCAAGGTTCTCTACTTTGTTCTCACAATCAAATTTTATAACCTACTCATTTTATGACCAACTGTATAACAGTCAAGTCCTAAATTAATGTATTTGCATAATAAAACTCAACAAAGAATTTAATATGAACTCTAAAATTTAGACATATAATAACATTTTAGTGGTATCTGAATGTCTGCAGGTGAATAGCAGTTTATTGAAACACAATAGTAAATTCATGATAACATAAATTATAAAAATTTTCATTGGAAATCATAAAAGTTAAAGTGTCTTCAGCTTTTTTTAGTTGTGACATTATTGTTTCAAAATTAATACAAACAATTTATGAAATATGTTCTTTCTCAAAATATTACACAAAGAAAGGACAAAATGAAAATAAGCTGAAATATTTTAAATGTTAAAAACATAATCTTTTAGTGCAGCAACTGCTCTTACAGATTGTGATATGTAAGAATTGTTATTTCCAGCATGATTTGAAATGAATTTCTGCTAAGAACTACAAACATTTTTAAACAAAAGCTTAAATGTTTCTTTATTAACAATTGTCTTTTTTTGTTTTGCATGTAAGAAATAAGATACAATTATAAGTCCATCATATTTCTAGATCTGAATTTAGATCTGACAAAAATCATTCTATCAATTAGCAAAAAATGTTCTCATAATTCTCAGTAGAGAAGCTGAAAGGTGATTCACATATAAGATTCAAACGTGTGAAAAATTTCTGGTAAGTCTGAAGCTATTTCTCATATAGATTACTAAAATTATTACTTAAGATAAATTTTGGGTTCAGTTAGTGTGGTCCAGTGTTTGAAAGTCAACCTAAGAACCATGAGGTCCTGGTTCAATTCCTGGTCAGGGCACATGCCCGGGTTATGGGATCGATTCCCAATAGGGGGCATGCAAGAGGCATCCAGTCAATGATCCTCTCAAAATTGATGTTTCTATCTCTATCTCCCTCTCCCTTCTCTCTCTGAAATCAATAAAAACACATTTAAAAATAAATAAATTTTGTTCTCCTTCCATTAATTGTGGTAGTTATATTTTTCTACCTACTCTCTCATATTTTCTTCTAATAGGTTTAATTTAAAAGACTAAACTATAATAATAATCATTTAGTAATTAAAATATAGATCATATTAAATTAATTAAATAATAATTAATTTGTCCTGGGGTACCAAATATTCAACAAGAATTATACATAATATGTAACATATAATATAAAAAGACAAACTTTAGGAAATTAAGTTTTATTTTCATTTCCCGAGTTATCAGGCCCAGCTTCCTAGAGACAGTGAGCTCTTGATGAACACTTGCAGGCTCTTTGCTACACACAGTGTGGAGATTTGTGAGCATGGCACCACATCATTGGAGTCATTGTCACAGACCCCTGAATGATTCTTCCTCCATCTTTCATTTTTTGCTGTATGATGTTGTTTCTATAATCTTCTACAATTTAAATCTGATAATGTCACCCTAGCTGCTTTTGCTCTGTGGATAGAGCATTGGCTTGCGGACTGGAGGATCAAGGGCACATGCACAGGTTGGGGACTTCATCCCTAGTAGGGAGCATGCATGAGGCAGCCAACCAATAATTCTCTCTCATCATTGATATTTCTCTTTCTCTCTCCTTCTCCCTTCCTCTCTAAAATCAAAAATATATTTTAAAAAAGAAAAAATAAATAAATCTGATAATGTCAATCTTTAGCTTGAAGTATCATTACTTTGGGGTTGGTATCCTAAATTTGAGAAGCATGCAAAAACAAACTAGTTTTCCATTCTCATATCTTACCTCTTGCACATGTTTGTTCATATCTCTGACGTTTTGCCCATTTTTCTCCCTGCCTGAAAAAAAGTACCTCCATCCTCTTTGGCTCTTGTGAATCCCTCAACACTCCACACATTTGTCATCTTGTCTAGGAAGTGATTCAGCCCTCTTCCAGACCGAGCTGCCTTACTCTGTGTGCACAGAAGCACCCAGTGGGCTTGGAGGTGTGAAAATAGTGTACCAGAAGCAATGTGTACCAGAAGCAATCTTATTTTTAAAAAAATATTCATAACATTCAAGGCTGTATTCAGATTTCTGGGCATCTCAGTTCCTCAGAATAACCCTGAAAGAACAATTTCCCCTCATGGGTAAGATGCTTCTTCCCTAATTTCAGTGGCTGTACTTCAATTAACATTCCTTCTAGAAAACACAAGACAGTCTCCATTGTCATTCTTGGTTTGGCCGGTAGAAGAAGTGAAGTTGAATCTGAAATTAGCCAAGTCACTAAGTCCCTTCTCCATGAATAGGGAATGGGGATACAGAAAAAAATATAATCAGTGGGTATTTTGTTTGTTTTGGAGGCCTGTAGCTCTAACATTTAAACTGAGAAGATTTTAACTACTATGTTTTGGGGGAGCAGGGAGACAAGTATTTTTTTATAGTTTGCTATATTAACCTTTTTTTTCTTTCCCATATCTTGTTCTCTTAATCTTATTATGCTTTGATGTGAATTACAACCTGGTGGAATTTCCTTATTTCAATACACTTTTTATTTCATTCAACTGTGCTGTATTATTTTTATCAAATAGATTACATTTCTAAATGTTTTAGGCCTAACACTACAAATATATACATATTACTTTGTAGAATTGCTTGTAAAATCAGTTCAGAAAAAGAAAGAAGAAATATGCATTGTACTGCCTTTTATAATCACACAATTGTCTTTACTGTTATTGTTGTGTGTGTATAGGAGGGTGGAGAGTCCAACCTTAATAATTTTTTTTTAGTCTTTGTAAAATGGATCTTCTACTAACAAATTCTCTCAGCTTTTATTTAGCTGCGAATTTCTTTGCTGCCTTTACTCTGTTGTTTCTATTAAGAAATAGCTGGGTTCTTTTTTCTTAATTGGGATTCCTTTTCTATGACAAATCATTTTTCTCTTACTGTTTTCAAAAGTTTTTATCTTTAGATTTTAATATTTGTATATAATGTATATGAGTATGCATTTCTTGTGTTTATCATATTGAAGATTGTATTTTTGGTTGTATAGATTAATATTTCTCATCAAATTTGAAGTTTTCAGTCATTTTTTAGAATATTTTTTACTCCTTTCTCTCCTCTTTCTGATGTTCTTATTACATGTATGGTGATATGCTTAATGAAATCTCACATTTCTCTCAGAGTCTGTTCATTTTTCATTATTATCCACCTCCTCACTAGCAATCTATCTTCAAGTTCATTCTTTTTTGTTTATTTCAATTACTGTTCTTTTCCACTTTCCACTCCAGAATAAACATTTAGTTCTTTTTTATAAATTTTATATCTTCACTGGTATTCTTTTTCAAGTACATTTTTTACTGATTTCAGAGAGGAAGAGAGAGAGGGGAAGAGAGAGGAACATCAGCGATGAGAGGGAACTATTTACTGGCTCCTCCTGCATGCTCCCTACTGGGGATCGAGACTGCAACCCACGCATGTGCCCTTGACTGGAATTGAAACTGGGACCTTTCAGTCCACAGGATGACTCTATCTACTGAGCCAAACTAGCTAGGGCTTCACTGGTATTCTTTTTTTGATGAGACATTGTAATCATGCTTCCTTTACTTCTTTAAACATAGCATCCTTTAGTTCATTGACATTTTATAATAGCTGCTTTGAAGATTTTAAACCCAACACATCTAATCTCTCCCACTAAGTTATTTTATCCACTTATTTTTCTGTATTGGGTCACACTTTGCTGTTTTTCTCCCATGTCTCTCCCCTCACCCCCTTTTTCTGAAAATTGAATACTTTAGGTAATAATATATTGTAGCAATTCTGGGTAATGACTTGCTTCACCATTCTCTGGAGCTTGATTTGTTGTTTTTAGCCTCTTTGTTTAGTGCCTTGACTGGACTGTTAAAGTGAAGTGTCTTTGTCCTGCAGTGCACAACCTCTGCTGTCCCTCCTCAGATGGTACAGTCATGAGCATGCACACAGTCATCCTAAGATGACAGTGTTTCTACCAGGGCTCTCTTTGACCGTCTCCCTGATATCTCCCCTGTGTTTTCTGCCTCCTTTAGTATTAAAACAGGAATTTTTAGGGGTGAAAAAGACAGGTTTAGGAAATTTTAGAAATTAAGGGGACCATGGAAGAAGCACAGGGCTACAGAGCAGCAGAAGGTATATTTCCATAGAATAGGGGAGCTGAAAAGCTGCAACAGGTACATTTCCATAGGATTAGGGAGCTGGAAATAGCAGGTCTATGTCTCATGTGAGGTCCTACCTTTGAGCTTGAAACCAGACAAACAATGGGTCCATGCTGCCTGTCACTACTCGAGCCAATGAAGCAGAGACAGGGTTGAATCATATGTGGGTGTTTATTCCAGTACTGCAGGCAGTATGGGAGAACAGCAGGTCAGCCTCAGAAATCTGCTCTGCACCCCACCATAAGCCAGTTGCTTATATAGTAAAAGTACAAAGGAAAAGTAGGCAAAAGGGCAGTTTACAGATATGCAAAAGAACTAGGGGTCTTTGAAAGGCTTAGTGATATGCAAGGGCTGGAGTTACATGGGGAAACAGCCCAAGTGCCATATGAGCAATTAGCAGGTAAGCAGGCTGGAGGTCTTTATGACAACTTTCAGAGACTTTAAATGGTGGTTATTTTTATAATTTTCACCAGTTATGGTTGTTTCAGAGGGAATGGGTCCAAAGGACTCCTCCTGTACCCATTCCAGACATTGACATCTGGCCACTGTTTTTTTGTTTTTGTTTTTGGTGGCAAAATATTTATTGTTTGCTGCCCTCCTAGCCCCCAGGAGACCACAGGGGTTATGAGGGCTGGAGTGTGTCACAGCATCTTCTGAAATAGGGAGATCTAGGCCATCTCCCTGAGCTCTGCTTCTGTCAGCTGGAGCTTGGCCTTGTCTGCCTCCTGGACTTTGAGGGGCACCTTGACTGGGTAGCCCACAGCAGCACTGCACTCCTGCAGATGCTGGGCCTGCCGCTGCGCCTCACCATGCCTGGCCTGCAGCTTGCCTGGCTCCCAGGCCAGTACAGAGCAGCCAGGGTCCTAGCATAGCCCTGGGGCACAGGAGCTCCCAGCGCCAAGCCAGCTGCCACACCCACACTGGCCAGCACCTGCACATAGCCCGACACTGCCGATGCCAGGGCACCTGTGGCCTCATCGGCCACTTCCGGGAAACAGTCAGACTGAGTCCGGCTGAGGTTTTAATCAGCACCCAAGGAGCCCAAGGCTCGGGCAATGCTCAGGGCCAGCTTCAAGGCCAGTACTGCCTCAGAGTCCTTCTAGAAGCACACTGAGGGCTCTGGGAAGGGGTAACGCAGAGGCTAGGGCGTGCTGTGGCAGCCATGAAGGGCATGAATGGTGAGAGCAGCATCAGTCCAATGTCCAGGCAGGTGTGGAGCCTCTGGAGGGCGCACTCAGTGGTCACCTGGCCCACCCCACTCAGCACAGGCTTCAGGCACTCCAGGCAGACATCACAGAGCTCATAGAGCCAGAAGCTGTACTGGGAGGTGGTGACAGCTAGAAGTTATAGGCCTGGAAATATTGTTTGCTGAGACTCACAGCCTGAAGTCAGCTGGCTGCAGATCCAGAGGTCCACCAGGCTCTTGTGGCCTCCAGGTTCCAAGGTGGCTGAGGGCATGAAACCCTTGCCAAGGCCATGAAGGGCAAACTTGCTGGTGTTCCAGAGCTTGTTTCATAAGTGACAGTATCCCAGTATCTAGTTTATGTCATGCCCCTGGGATGTGTAGGCGCACAGTCCAAACTGGAGGGCATCAGTGCCACACTTGGGAATCCCCGCCGGGAAGTATGCCTTCTGCCCGTCTTTAGCCCTCTCCATCTCACTGGGATCCAGATTGCTGTTCAGTAACTGGTCATGGAGGCCCTGTAGGGAGACTCCCTGGATGTCATCCAGGGGGTCAATGACATTGCCCAGAGACTTGCTCATCTTCCGGCCATAGGCATCTGCACAATGGCATGGAGGTAGACCTCTCTGAAGAACAGCCTGCCGGTGAGCTTCAGGCCCAACATGACCATCCTGGCCACCCAGGAGAAAAGGATGCCATGGCCTGTCTCCTGCAGGGTCCCTGGGTAGAACACACTCAGATCTGCTGACTGGCTGAGACATCCTAGTGAAGCAGAATTTTTGGACTGGGCAGGATGTCCCAGATTCTTTGTCCGCCAGAGTCGAAGAATGAATCCACAGACAGAAGATGGTATAGCAAAGGTGGAGATTTATTGGGGAACAAGTACAGACTCCCACATGGGAAGGGGGAAAGAGTTCCACACAATGGACTCCCCCGTGGGGAGGGGGACAAGGTCCCACAGAGTTCCTTTTCCCTATGGCTTTAAAGGCTGCAAATACTTGTGCCTGATATCCCCTCTGATTGGTCACTATTCCCTTAGACTGGTTACTATAGTAACTCCTGAGCTCAAAGTTAGAACCTCACCCGGGAGGTTCTTATTGTTTTCCTATTCCCTTTAGGCTTTCTTCTTCTTCTTCTGGATGAAGGGCTCTTTCTCTTTATTTTGTAAATATAGACCTTTTGCTGTTCCCAGCTCCCTCATTCTATGGAAATGTACCTGTTGCAGCTTTTCAGCTTCCCTATTCTATGGAAATATACCTTCTGCTGCTCTGCAGCCTTGTGTTTCCTCTATGGTCCCCTTAATTTCCAAAATTTCTAAAATTTCCTAAACCTGTCCTATTTTACCCCTAAAATTCCTGTTTCAGTGGTGAAACAGGAATTTTGGGGAGTTAAAATGGGGATCTGCAGCCTTTATAATCCATAGGAAAAAGGAACTCTGGGACCCTTTCCCCTCCCCACATGGGAGTCCATTCCATGGGACTCTTTCCCTCTCCCCATGTAGAGTCTGTACTTGTTCTTCAATAAATCTCCACCTTTGCTATACCACCTTCTGTCCGTGGATTCATTCTTTGATTCCAGTGGACAAAGAATCCAGGTTCCAGTCCAAAAATTCTGTTTCACCAGGATGAGGCCAGAGAAAACCAGGTGTCCAATACATCCTCCTCTTGCTGGAGACTGATCTTGTCAGGGGACACTCCAAACTCCTTGACTGCCTTCTCACAGGCCTCAGCCTTGCTGTGCCCACTCACCCAGTACTGCCAGTCAGGATCCTCAGAGGGGAGTGGTGGTGGTGGTTGGGGGGGGGGGGGCGGGGGGGACGGCTGGGTCGTAGACAGTGACAAAGTAGGCTGGAATGCAATGGCCCCACCACAGCTGCCAGAGATGCACCAGTCCTGGATGTTGTCCACCCAGGCGGGCCACGTCAGCTGATTGGCCTTGGGCAGAATGCGGAGGTGGCCCTGAGCCCTGGCTGCACTGGCTGCCTGGGCCATCTCCCCACAGTGCAGGTACCACTGCGGCCGCAGCAGGGGCTCCACCACATCCTAGGATTGGTTGCAAAGCAGCACCACCATGGGGTTGTCCTTGATGCCACCTAATAGTACCTACTCCTTCAGCGCCACCAGCACCGCCTTCCAGGCCTCAAACCTGGGCAGGCCCAGGAAAGCGGGGCACATTGACCAGGGCCCATCAGGAGTCCATGATGCCAATGTCCTCCAGACCATGCCTCTGCCCAACCTCGTGGTCTTTCTGGTCATGTGAAGGGAGGATCTAAAATCATCAAAGATGTGAGACAGGAATTGGGGAGGTGGGGTGGGAGTAGGATCACTCTCCTCCCCTTCAGGTACTAGTATCTGGGATCTTTGGGGTGCACAGCTACAGTCACATTTCCCAGAATTGTCTCCATCAAAGTTGTCCCTCTCTGAGCCTTGGACTTTGCAAGCAAAGGAGATGAGGACCCCAAATTCCACCTTTTCCTTGTAGCCAGGCACGGAGCACAGTGTTCGGCTCCTCGGCTCCTTCTTGTCCACCTCGATGTCGGAGATGGCAGTGTTGAGGGTACAGGACCAGTTGACAAGGTGGGTACTGCTGTAGATGACTTCTTCCTCGTGGAGCTGGACAAAGGCCTCTGTCACAGCTGTGGACAGTTGGGGGTTCATGATGAAACAGGCTTGATCCCAATCCCAGGAGATGCCGAGCTTCTGCAGCTGGTGGTAAATCTGGTCCCTTCTCCTCCTTCCACTTCCAGACCTCCCACAGAAAGGTCTCACAGCACAGCTGGTGGGGGACGGCTGCTGCTCCTGCCAGAGCTTCTTCTCCCGGAACACTTGGATGTCAATGCCCGCATGGTCACAGCCAGGGTTCCACAGGTGGTCTCCCCACGCAAGCAGTTCCCTCAGGTCAGGGAACCTGGATGGTGTTGGTGAGCGCATGGCCCAGGTGCAGGGAGCCTGTCACATTTGGGGGTGGAATGCACATCATGAAGATGCCCCGTGGATTAGGTGCTGACAGCTGGAACATCCATACTCTGGCTTGAAGAAGCCCTGCTGTTCTCACCAAGGCACCAGGCTGCCTCCAGTACCCAGGGCTGTAGGAGTTGGGCGTAGGGCCACTGATACCTTCCTATTCCCCAGTGGGGTTGGGAGATCATAGCTAATAACTCCAGGATCCTTCTTCTCCCTTTCCTCTGGTTTTGGTTTCTTCTGCTCCCTGGACAATGGTTGCTGCTGTGGCACCTTCTGCTTCTGTTGGAATTTCTCTAGCTTCTTTCTTTCTTTGCCTCTTTCTTGAGTTGAGCAGGTTTCTTTGAAGGTGCAGTAAGACTCAGAGACTGGCTGTTGGAATTGAGGCCTAGATCCTGAATACAGAACCACCTCTCCCAGCACCCCTGGAATTCTGGTTGCTGGACACAAGTGATGAACCAGCGAGTGTCATTACCCCAGATCCTGTGCAGAGAGTTCCAGGACATATCGGAAGGGCAGCAGCAAGGCTGCGTACCAGGTCAGCCAGCGTGGGAGACTCCCCAGCCAGATAGGTGTGTTGCCACTCTTCCAAGGGGCTCGAAGCCCTTCCCAGAGCCCCCAGTGCAGCCTAGGAGTCCTGGACAGAACTGCTGAGTCCCAAGGTGGGCAGCGTTGCCCCACAGGCAGCTGGTATTAGCTCCGTGTTGGTGTGACTGACCCACTGTTGGAGGAGGATGGCTGCCCGGTTGCCCCTAGGGCCCCCCAGGCCTGCAGGCCACAGCAGCTGGGCCATTGCACTGCTCCCCCACACCCAGAGCCCACTGGGCCCCTGCTCCAGGGCAGGAGGGTCGGGGGAGGGGTTCCTGCTCACTAGAGGCAGCTGAAGACAGATCAGGCAGGCAGATCAGGCAGCTGGGACTGTGGGCAATTCCCTGGGTGACCCTGGCTCCCTGGGACCATGGCCTGAGCTGTTGATATCCATGTCCTGGATATCACTGTTTTTAATTGTGTGGCTGAGCCAAGTAAAGTGACTTGTTTAGAGATACAAAAGAAGGCAGGCACATAGAAAGAGAAAGAAACAACAGTCAGAGAGAAACATCTCTCTGGGGTCCTTATGACTTTCAAATACCTGGTTTTAGTCTGTGAGATTGAGCTGCATTTTTGCTACCATGTTTTATGAGGCACCAACACATCCTTAAGACACATCATCCTTTTTTTCTGGGATTAATGCTATCTGTGGTTAAGTAAAGGTGTCTAACCAAGTAAATAATGTATGAGTTCAACCACTGAAATTTTGAAAACCAAGGAGTAAGGGGTGTGGATTCAAGGATGGCACTGCCAACAGAGATTTATTTATGAAATGAACAGTCTACACTTCCTAGAGTTCTAACAGAATTATTTTGAGAATAGTTGCTCACTACCTGGATAACCTTAGAAATCTTATTGCCTCAATTTTCCCATCTGTACAATAGTTACGGTAATCAGACCCACCTAGCAGAGCTATCATGAGAGTTAAATGAGTGAAGGCATGTTAAGGGCTTTTAACAATGCCAAGCATAGTAAGCATTCAACTTGAGTCTAAAATTCCTTAAGCAAAACATGGGAACAGTTTTCTTAGGACTTGGAATAGTTATAATAAAAAAAAATAGTATAACTGCATTAATACACTGATAATATCTATTCTTTTAAAGTTTTGATTTGTAGTTATTAAATTATTTAATAAATTCTAGATTCAAGGCATGGGGCTAATCCCCTATATTGTTTATTACTAAACACTGAGTCCATTGTAAAATTCTCAGGTCAGTTTTATTTATCTAAAAAATGGCTAGTATTTCACTTCTAATTATAATAAAATTAAATAACTTATTTTGTACCTATTTAACTGCATTGAACATCAATTTAGTGTTTACCAAAAGATAACTATTAAAAAGATACAGCTACATGGTCAAGCCATAGTCTGTCCTATAAAATGAGACTGTGGTTAAGTGGACAAGAGAAAATATTTTTCTACATGATGTCAGTGCACAGTTATACTCTGGGCACATTATTGTTATTCTAAACTCAGTTTTAATATCTGACAAGTTATGCAGTTACATGAATGAAAGGCGTGATGGATTTTATTACTTTCTCACTAAAATTTTTCAGTTACTCAGTCATATAAGGTAAGAATGTGTCATATGAGTAAAGCATAAAAGTTGAAAATAATTTTTGCTGTTTATAATATGCTATTAAATATGTAAAACATTTGTTTCTTAGACAACTATGACATTGTTATTCGTGTACCAAATTTAGAGTCAGGTTTTTCTTAGGATTTCTATTTATTAACAAGGTATGGAAATAGGGGAAGCTGGATATAACAACAGCAAAATGAAAATGGTTGACTTTAGTAAACTTTAATCTTTAATTTATGTTTGCCATTCCGATAATTTTCTCCATAATCTTGAAAGTAATAAAAAAACTATTGAAAATTTAAAAGTAATGTCCCCAAAATTATATTTATATTTTCAACATAAAAATTCACAGAAAAATATGTAATACCAACTCAATGTTAATTTTAAGGGATGTAAAATACATTAAAATATATTTAGAATAGAAGGATCTTTTGTTTACCTTACCTAGATACTGTAAATATGGGCATGTATTAAGAGTAGATTAAAGAAAAAGCAAAATATATACTCTATAATTTCAGAGATAAAAGTTATACAAATGAATACCAAATACCTACACTTTCATCCCTATACTGCAAATAAGTCATTTCCTTTATTATTTTTTGTATGTATATCATTTATTTTCCCCCTCTGTGAATGAAAGAAACAGACTATAAATCAAACAAATAACTTTTGCATGATAGATTATGAAAAACATTTGATCTTTTGATCTTGAAACCATACAGCAAAATGCTTTTACTTCCTGGCAGGAGTCCCGGAATCCAAGTGTCATTCAAAGAAAATATTTTTCATGATATGGTGTTTGATCTTTTTATAAATCATTCTCTTCTTTTTACTATTGAATTTCTTTACAAGTTTTTCTACAAATAGGTGCAGAATGTTACCAAAAGGGGAAAAAAAGGAAACTAATTAAAACATGGTGTTTTCAAGACTCAGCTGTAAAATTAACTAAGACATTATAAAAAGAGAGAGAACCGAAATTAAACATGTATGGGAATTGCTCACCTTTACTGCCAGCATGCACAGAGGTTTATGTTCAGTCCCTGAACACAACCTGAGCCACCAAATCTGTGAACTTCATGAATACTTGATAAACCCACAGCAACAATACCAGAATAAAAATGCTGTTAATGTTTGCACAAGCAGAACTGCCCAAGAATTTAACTATTCCAGGCCTAAAACCAGAACACGAGTCTCCTTTTTCTTTTGATTACTAAAACTTTCAGTCACTTTCACACTCAAAAAATAAAAAATTAAAGATTTTAAAGACTTTTAAAATTTATATCAGTTCATTTATTGCTATTTTAAATATCATTTGTTCATACTGCAATGCATAAAACTATAAGGATATTAAAAGAATAGCCATGCAGGTAACTATATTTAGTATGTCTTTTCTGGGTATTGGGCAAATATACTTTTTACATTACAACATTAAAACTTACAATATAGAATACTCAATAAATATAATGTGAGTAAGCCTGCTGGTTTTTTAATGCATGATAGTTGATATGTTACATTTAAAATATGTATATGAGAATTATTTTACACCTATAATACTGAGAAATTTCATGAACTTTGCTCCCATTAAGTTATAAAAATATTCAGACAAAAACTTTGAGAAAGCTTCATTGAGAGATATCTCTATTATAAAAACCCCATGGTTGTGATGCCATCACGGCGGAATGACCAAAGACTGGTCACCAGGAGGCTGCATGCACGGCAAGGCATGCATGGGTGGGCAGGGACTTGACTCTGGGTCCCACGGCGTGGCGGGAGTCAGTATGGGTTCCGCCGGTGCCACGGGTCTGGGTCTTGGGTGATATTGCACACTGGGCCTCTAGTAAATTCATAAGTCTTAAATGCTTATAGACATTAGTTAATTTGTTCTTAGTGAAAATATGTATTTTTTAAATGGAGTTTTTTAAATAAGAGCTTGTGAGAAATGAAACCTAGTCTCAACTTTCTGTTTACCCAAGTAGCAAACTGATTTTCTCTATGGGTCTTCATTTCTTGATTGATTAAAATACTGTAAGCCTCCTACTTAAATAAGAAAAATATTTTTGGTATCAGGAATACTACTGTAGTTACTTCTCACCTCTCAAGTTGAAGCTCGTGAAGTGTCTGGCCAGATGGTACAAAAAAATCTTGTATTGTTGAGGGTTATTTGAAAAATATAGCAATGTTTGAGGCAGATAAATTTTATGATAAGGTATAATGAGGTTAATAATCTAGAATTCTTATGACCTGGCTGAGAAATCCAAAAGCTATAAAATAAGAAAACTCATTGCTTGGTACATAGTACTTTTGGACCTAATGGGCAGAGATGAGAAATGCTGCTACTAGAGAAATTATACTCTGTAAGGCAGGGCCAATCAATAGCTCTCAGAGAGAAGAAATTTTGAGTGCACTTGCCTTTCATAGACATATGGGAAATCAGAAGCAGGTAACAGAGCAGGAAAGGAACACACAGACACTAAAATAAAGAGCAGAAGAGAATTGAGGGGATTCTCAGAAATAGTTAATAGATCACACACATAGTGGAAAAAGTGACTTAGCCAGTCAGGAATCCATGGAAGCCTATTTAATGTCATTCACAACCTGAGAGTATGACCAAATTTTAAACCACTGACCAATTCTTTTTAATACTTATTTCAGGTTCTTAAAATAATTATAGTCTGCATCAGTGAAAGTCCTGGCAGGATAAAAAATACACATTTAGTTGGGATTTTGAAGAGAACTTAATAAAGTATAATTATACATATCTATACTAATAAAAAGGTAATATGCTAATTAGACTGGACATTTTCCAGGGCCGAGGCAGAGGCGGTTAGGGGTGATCAGGCCAGCAGGGGAGGGCAGTTAGGGGCAATCAGGCCAGCAAGGGAGGGCAGTTAGGGCGATCAGGCTGGCAGGGGAGGGCAGTTAGGGGCAATCAGGCCAGCAGGGGAGGGCAGTTAGGGGGTGATCAGGCCTGTAGGGAAACAGCTACGGGCATCAGGCCAGCAGGCAGGCAAGTGGTTAGGAGCCAGCAGTCCCGGATTGCAAGAGGCAGTTGGACATCCCTGAAGGGGGTCCCATATTGGAGAGGGTGCAGGCCAGACTGAGGGACCTGCCTCCCATGCACAAATTTTGTGCACTGGGCCTCTAGTCTATATATGATATCTTTAAGGTATTTATATTTAATATATGTATATGTGCATATATTTAAGATGTACATGATATCATCTATATTTATAGTATACTAGAGGCCTGGTGCATGAATTCATGCACGGGTGGGGTCTCTCGGGATGACCTGTGGGAATTGGGCCCCAGCTTGCATCCCCAGCCTTGCAGCCCTGTAGCCCCACCTGGCACCCCATCTTGGTCTGCCGCTGCCCCCTCACCTGCTCCACCATCCCACTTGTGGGGTAATCAATCTGGGTCAGGCCCCCTGTCTGGCTCCCTCAGTGCCTGAGAGCCAGGCAGCAGCCCCACCCCCCGCCACTGCCGCTGGTCACTGTCTGCAGGACAATCAGGCCCCTGCTCTCACCGGCCTTGGCCTGACACTGCCTGCTCACCTGCTCCACCATACTGCCATAGTCCTACTCTCAGCGGGTCCCATCAGGGCTGGCAATGCCTCCACTGCCGCCTGCTGCCAGCACCATGTCGCCGATGCCCACCATGTTCTGTGCTGTCCCCTGGTGGTCAGCACACTTCATAGCAAGCAGCCAAACTCCTAAACTCCCAGTGGAATGACTGCCTGAGGGGACAATTTGCATTTTAAGCTTTTATTATACAGGATGTCTTAAACACAGATTTATATATATTTTAAATATATATCAAACATATGTATAATATGTGCATATATATGTGTGTATATATATGTATATATATATAAAATGTTTATATATAAGATGTATATATTAGGCATCTAGGGACTAGCAGCAGCAGAAAGCCACCCATAGGCCTGAAGGTACTAGGAGAAAAAACTGTATCACCAGAGTTAGTTGAGAGCTAGAGCATGGAATTGAAGTAGCTTCACAGGAATTATAGCCCAGCTTACAATCCCTGTTAGAACAAACAGGGAGGAAATTGGAAGGGTTGAAGAAGGGAGAGAATGATGATGAAATATCTTAATCTCTGTCCTCAAACCCCCATATATTTTGCCTGAGCCTCCCTTTGGCCCAATCCAATCAGGAGCCAGAGAGTAAGAGAGGCTAAGTGATGCAATTTGTAGGAGACAGTCTCTTAGAAGCAAAGACAGGGCAGAGGTGTTGAGAATAGGAGTTGGGAAGATTGGGACCATGCAGGAGTGGGGGATGAATGAATGGGGTTAGAGGTGGGGGATGAAGGTATTCAGTCCAACTAGAATAATCTTTTGGGATCCATTAGGTTGTTGAGTCACTAAACTTCTTGATTAATATATAAGAGAGTGAGCTTCATACTGGCCTCCACTCTATTAATTTAGTAAGATTTCAAAAAGAATGAAATTAACCATATACTTTGCCCTAGGTATCCTATATAATAAAAGGGTAATATGAAAATTGACCCTAACAGCAGAACAACTGGGAATGACTGGTCACTATGACACACACTGACCACCAGGGGGCAGACACTCAATGCAGGAGCTGCCCCCTGGTCGTCAGTGTGCTCCCACAGGAGGAGCTCTGCTCAGCTGATGCCTGCCAGCACAGCATTGGTGGCAGGAGCCTCTCCCGCCTCCTCAGCAGTGATAAGGATGTTCGACTGCAGCTTAGGCCTGCTCCCCGCTGGCAAGTGGACATCCCCTGAGGGCTCCTGGGCTGCCAGAGGGATGTCTGACTGCCAGCTTAGGCCTGATCGCCCAGGGAGGTGGACATCCCCTGAAGGGTCCCAGACTGCGAGAGGGCACAGGCCAGGCTGAGGGACCCCCCCCCCCCCGAGTGCACAAATTTTTGTGCACCAGGCCTCTAGTAAAATATAAAATGTAATTTAAACAATTAATATATCAAGAATTAAATATATATGTAATATCACAATTCAATTCTTAGACAAAATATATACATGCATATACTTATACATATACATATATACATACATATATACATACACAATATAATATTCCAGTAATGAAATTTTATTATATATATACTAGAGTCCTGTTGCACAAAATTCATACAAGGGGCTTGGCCCTCACAGCTTTAGGCTCCTTCCAGAAGGTCGTCTGGATGGTTGTTCTGCTGTTCGGTCTAATTAGCATATTAGCTCTTTATTATATAGGATTTGCTTATATGTATTGTATTTACATATGTATATGTACATGTATATAGAGTTTTTAAATATGTTTTTATTGATTTTAGAGAGAGAAGGGAGATGGAGAGAGAGAAATATCATTTGAGAGAGAAACATTGATGGGCTTCCTCCTGCACTCACCCAGATTGGGTTCAAACCCACAACTTGGGTATTTTCCCTGACTGAGAATCAAGTAAGCAACCTTTTTGGTTCATGGGGTAAGGCTCAATCAACTAAGTCACACTGGCCAGGGTTATATTGAGTTTTTAAAAACTACTTTCTTGGACAAATTATATTTTTAATGGAAATCTCTTTGAAAAAAAGCAGAGTTCATTGAAATTGACTTCTAGGGTCAAATGCCTTTGGATGTTGTAAAAGATCAAGATCCTTATCTAATGTGAGCTTTAATACAGGACCGAAAATGCCTCTAAAGGTAGATGAAATAGTTTCAAAGTTCTAAAATATAGGTGCAAGGACTAGTAATTTATTCTGGTAAAGATTGATGATGTTTGTAAAGCAAAAGAGATTTATTGACATATTTATTGATTTGATTTATAGGTTTGAAATTATTTTTTTACGCAAGAAGAATTCATGAACGTGCCACAAATACAATCAGAAAAAAACGCAGCGTCTGCAGAGTGGATGGGGAGTGAGGCTCACAGGCAGCTGTGAGTGAAGAGGATTTAACAAAGAAGAATGATTTCTGTGGTGGAAACATATTACACAGCACAACACTGTTCTCAGCTCTCAGTAAATAATGATGACTAACCCAGATGGGATGAGAGTAGCAAATGATGCTTGTGGAGTGAATGCAGTTAGAAAGAAGGAAAAGATACCATGTAATTATAGCTGTTTTATTTTTCCCCAAACTGAGGAGTGTAACAGAATAAACAATGGTGAATGGAGAGGAAGTCACACAAAATAAGCAAAATCAATAATGCATTTCAGTTTCAATAGATATCCAGATAGCACACATTTATGTTATATATGAATAAACCAATTTAATTTACAAATCATATAAAATATATATATTACTAATGACTCAAGTAGAGTTGACTACAAAGAGTTCATAGTAGCAAAAAAGAGGAACTGATTCTGGAAAAGCAATTCAGTAGAAAGATACTGAGTAGCTCTGGAGATCTGAGAACCAGATGTGGAGGCTCCACAACTAAAAATAATGCCCAAATCATTCTGCAGTTCTGGTCAATCAAAGACACAACTTCATTGCCTCGGGAACCAGAGGATGCCTGTTTCCCTCGTGGAAACTGTTGAGACAGAGTCAGAGAAACTGCCTCTCAAAGTGCAGCCTCTGATGAGACTGGCCTCTGGAGTTGGCTGCAGTCACTCCAGTTCCCTGTCACCAGAAAACATTTTGTAATATCTTTCCTTTAGGTCACTTTTGTTTAGAGTCAGTGTGAGTGTGGCACAACTTTAGTCACTAGGAAAGTAAGGATACAGTGCATTTGGCTTCCAAAGGAGATTGGGTATGCCCCCTTAGTTGAAAGATTCCTCAAATATAATATGGAGATTCAGATATTGGCTGGACAAAAAGAATAGCAAATGGCCTTTGAAGAAAATAAGCAATAGCACTAAAGTACCCCAGAACATGACCATTCTATATGTGAAAAACCTCATAAATGAAGAAGCCTAACATATGGAGATCACCATCGTGCTATGGTTCTTACCATCAAGTGTATATAACTGAAAAAATTACTATTGCAATGTGGATTTTCTAAACAGATGGTTTAGCTAAGTAGCCTAATCAACCACTAACATTTAAAGCATGTATTACTATTAAATAAAACTTAATAACAATGATTGCATTGTTTATCATTATCTGAATGTTATTATTGGGTATTTTGGCTAAATCATATTTCATTTAATGTAAATTTTGGCCAAATCACATTTTATTCAATGTAAATGACATATAAGCTTTTATTTTTTTTTGCCATTTCCTTTTTAATTCTCACTCTCTAGTGTCTACTTCTTTTTTGACAGTAAGCAAACTCAGATCTGTCCTATCCTATATAATAAAGAGGTAATATGCAAATTGACCCTCACACCCTCATGTCATCACAACATGGCCATCCCCATGTCATCACAAGATGGCCACCCCTTGTCGTCACAAGACAGCCACCCTACATCATCACAAGATGGCTGCACCCACGTTGTCACAAGATGGTTGTCAGGGGAGGGCAGTTGGGGGTGACCAGGCTGGCAGGGGAGGGCAATTGAGGGGGACCAGGCCTATAGGGTAGGGCAGTGGGGGCAATCAGGCTGGCAGGGGAGTACAGTTGGGAGCGATCGGCCCAGCACGGGAGGGCAGCTGGGGGTGATCGGGATGGCAGGGGAGCAGTTAGCTGTCAGTCAGGCCAGCAAGGGAATGGTTAGGGGGTGATCGGGCTGGCAGGCAGAAGTGGTTAAGGGCAATCAGGCTGGCAGGCAGGAGCGTGGAGCCAGCAGTCCCGGATTGTGAGAGGGATGTGCCCCGAGGGGTCCCAAATTGGAGAAGGTGCAGGCTGGGCACCCTCTCCATGCAAGAATTTTGTGCACCGGGCCTCTAGTAGTACCATAATTCTTGCTGCATCCTTGATCTATCATTGTACCACTCTCTAATCAATAACATTTTTAAATGTGTGTAAGATGCCCTGGTCGGTGTGGCTCAGTTGGAGTGTCCTCCCGTCCCATACCCTGAAGGGTGGTGGGTTTGACTCCCATTCAGGACACATGCCAGGTTGTGGGTCTCTTTCTCTCTCTCTCTCTCTCTCTCTCTCTCTCTCTCTCTCTCTCTCTCTTTCACACACACACACACACACACACACACACAACACATACACACACACCTCTATCTTTCAAAAATCAATAAAGAAAAATAAAATAGAACGTGTGTAAGATGTTTGTCCCCACTTCTTGTCCTTCAGTGAGACACTTCTGAACACCTTGGAACTTTACTATTTCTCTTATAATTGCACTGAATATACTTTTAAGGTCATACTGCTGAATCCAGTGGATTTTTCAGCCTTTATCCTTCACAGTCTTCACTATTTTTCTTTATAATCTCCAATTCATCCTTCATACATTTATCCCTTTGTTAGTTCATATTTATGTTTGCCTTCCTACCTTTGCAGTCACTAATTTTTTACTCTTTTCCCTTTGCTCTCCTTTTAAATGCAAATATCTTCCCAAATTTTAATCTTTATCCTCTTCTACATGTTTTACAACCACCTTAGGTCATTCATTTGTTCCATGGAGGAGTATATAGAGTTATTAACAGTCTAATCTAAATGTGAAATTCTCCAATATATATCTTTAGTCTCAAACTCACTTCTGACCTTCTGTTATAATTCCAAAAGCATTTTAAATTAAATATTTATAAGGTCAAATTCATAATATTTTTTCCAGCCTGCTATTCCTGAGGACTTACTATCATATATACTTTAAGGCTTAAGACTAATTGCAGGACATCTGGCCCAAATACCTATTGAAACTTAAATCTCATCCCATCAGTACCATGAATGTGTATTTGTGTGGTTATGTAGGTTAAATTTTCCATAGATACTGAACCTTTAAATGCTTGGAAGAGAACATGGAATGATAAAAATTTGAGAAATGTGAAGCAGATTAGGCTTATTATCTATCAGCAAGAACACAGCATTTCATAATTTTTATTTATTAAACATATATTTTACATTTTATAAGTATACTCTCCATTGTCCTTTTCTTCATCTTATCCATGAGCTAAATGATTAAATTGGTACTCTGTATTTAAAGAATTTGCAGTTACAAAGTTGTGAAGTTTCCAAATATGAATGTCACAACTGAGAGTATTTTTGTAGCTGGTCAGCATTTTATGATATTAAATTTATTCTGATTCTAGTAAATCCCTAGTGTTCTCCTAGTGACAATTCTTCTTCATCATTTGTTTATCCCTTCAAAATAACACACACACACACACACACACACACATACACGCACACACACACACACACACACACCATGCACAAATGCACTGCTACCATGGACATTTTTGCTGAGCATCATATTTTTCTTTGCCTTCTGACTGAAGAACTTAACACAATACTCCATATGCATTCAGTCTACTTGAATGATTTGTAATCCTAGACATTTGCCATATTTTCAAGATTTTTATGGGTTGGATCAGCCAAAGCATAACATTTCAGCCAGGACATAAATTTTGTAAAGCTAGATCCATCTAAAATAAGTAAAAGATAGGGATCAGGCACAAGTTCAATTAAGATGTTGTTTGCATAAACACGTTAAAAAAATTCAAATATTCTATTTCTCAAAGCTTCCAGGATTAGCCACTGAACTGCCCTCTTAAATCCCAGCTGCTGAGATGAAACATTAAAAATGGTCACTTGTGAGAATGAATAATGTGCCATTTCATTCTACTTGTATGATAAATTTTAGAGAGGCAAAGATTTTAAGTGTATTTTCTTAATAAAGAATATGAGAACAATATCATTGCTACTAATATTTCAGAGTTGAAATTCTCACTCATTGATTTATAGTCCTATATAACATATCAGATAAAATGTGATGACACATATGCACAGGGAAAGATATTATGAATTTGATCGATTATGTTAGATTTTTGTGTTGAGTAGCTCATACTCCTTTGAGAACTAAAAGCACAGGATTCTCCAGTGGGATTTGAATACTAGTTATAGGTAAAGAAACAGCATAAACATGATGTAGTGAATATGTTTTTCATTTCTCTTTTACTTAATTTCCCTGGGATAAGAATGAAAAAAATTAGGGTTCAAAATAATTTTTTATTTCTGCAAGAGAAACATGGTTTTGTATATTTAAACTTATGAGCAGAGGCTGATGGCCAACTGAGCAGTGGCACAAGAGAAAAATGTGAAGGAGTTATTTCTGTCTCTCTCCCCTCTCTCTTTGCTATTAAGAATAAAATTCCTTAGAACATTAATGTAAAAGTTGAACTACCCATAAGTATACATTAATATCTCTTTTAGAATGTTGATAATATAAAGAAGAAAAAGTACAAAATAAATATTCTTGTCCGATGCAGCCAAATTTCCACTTTACTCCCAGCAATATCCACCAAAGTAACTTTGCACTATTTTTTTTTTATTTTTATGCTAGAGGCCTGGTGCACAAATTCATGCACAGGTGGGGACCCTTGGCCTGATCAGTGGGGCCCATTGGGGCTGTCTTGCCCAGTCCCGATCAGGGCCCATTGGGGCTGGCTAGCCAGGGGAAGGGACCGAGGGAGGTTGGCCTGCCACCAGAGGTTGGCTGTGGGAGCACACTGACCACCAGTGGGCAGCTCCTGCATTGAGTGTCTGCCCCTGGTAGTCAGTGCATGTCATAGCAATTGGTCATTTGGTCGACCAGTCATAATGGTCACTTAGGTTTTTATATATATATACTAGAGGCCTGGTGCACGAAATTCGTGCACTGGGGGTGTGGGGGTTCCTCAGCCCAGTCTGCCCCCTCTCACAGTCTGGGAGCTCTCAGGGGATGTCCTACTGATGGCTTAGGGGTGGGCAAACTTTTTGACTCGAGGGTCACAATGGGTTCTTAAACTGGACTGAAGGGCCGGAACAAACACATGGATGGAGTGTTTGTGTGAACTAATATAAATTCAAAGTAAACATAATTACATAAAAGGGTATGGTCTCTTTTTTTTTAGTTTTATTCATTTCAAACGGGCCGGATCCGGCCCGCGGGCCGTAGTTTGCCCACGGCTGGCTTAGGCCCATTCTCCTTGGGGAGTGGGCCTAAGCTGCAGTCTGGCAGCAGAGGCTCAGTGCAGGCGCCCCTTGTGTGTGTGTGTGTGTGTGTGTGTGTGTGTGTGTGTGTCCCCGCTGGGGCTGGGGGTGCGGAATGGCCAGGCCGGGCCCTGAGTAGTACCACCACTGCTGCCACTGTCATTAGCGTCTGGGATGCAGGCATGGGTTGAAAAGACTGAACCACACCCCAGGCCTCTCTGACCCTGAGTTTGTTCGTCTGGGAGTTGAAGCAGGAGGGGCCAGGCCCTGCACTCTTGGCCCTTCATGGAGACTTCTTTTTTGCCCTCAGTCATTTTCCCCATTCCAGGCCTGAGGACAGCAGCATTCTTGTTTTTTTTTATTTGTTTGTTTGTTTTTTTGTTATTTAACTTTTTTTTTTTTTTTAAGAAGGTGGAGATTTCTAGAAAAGACAAAATTACAGAGACAGAAAACAGACCTGTGGTTGCCTGCGGCTAGGGTGGGATTGTCTGCAGATTGGCAAACAGCATGATGGAAGCTTGAAAATGATTTGTGTCGGTGGTTGAGCTGCTGTGGAAATTCAAGCATCAAACAGTATGCCTGCTGTGGGTGAGTTGTATGGCATTTAACTTCTTTTTATTATTACAATTCTTACCGTTCAATTTAGCATGGACCATCACTTTTCCAGGGTTCTAGGAAACATCCTAGAAGCCAGCTAACACCATATCCTGGGGTATCGACACAAATGTCTTTGATCCATGCCAATGTCACTTTTTTTTTGTCTAACCAGGGTCCAGAAAACCTGTGTTAGTTGAGAGTTTTGTCTCATTTGGAGCTTGGCTATACTGATCAGCCTAGTCTTCTGTTTCATAGAAGGATGTGTGACTACAGAGTCCATCCTGCTTTCACCCTCGCTTTCAATCAGTGATCAATTTTTCTTGATATTTTGTTATTTTTTTCAGAGTGCCAAGTGAATTCAATAACATTAATAAAGCCACCTAATTCCTTTGTACTTATAATTTCTACTAGAGGTCCAGTGCACAAAGTTTGTGCATGGGGGGGTGCATCCCTTAACCCAGCCTGCACCCTATTCAATCTGGGACCCCTCGGGGGATGTCCGACTGACAACAGTTGGACATCCCTCTCGCAATCTGGGACCGCTGGCTCCTAACTGCTTACCTGTCTGCCGGCTGGCCTGATCCCCCTAACTGCTCTCCCCTCCTGGCCTGATCACCCTAACTGCTCTACCCTGCTGGCCTGATTGTCCCTAACTGCCTCTGCCTTGGCTCCACCATCATGGCTTTGTCCAAAAGGTCATCCGGAAGAAGTCCAGTCTAATTAGCATATTATCCTTTTATTAGTATAGCTTAACCACATGTTTTTCAATTACCTCCTACATTGTGCCAGATATTAATTCTTTCTTCCCAATTTACCACAGGTAAAATTTAACAGTTTAACTATTGGTATATCATTTATGTCAGGAACTGACATATTGCTGGCCAGACTACAAGAGAATCCATGAGTGCCTGATTTCCCAGATCACTCCTTGTACAAACTGCTTCAGGTTACATTCCCTAGGAAGCTGATTTGGAGGTGGAGTTTAGGATGCAAGATGTTTATTGGAGTTTCCCTAGGATTAACACCTGTAAAAGAGAGGAAGCTAACAAAATTGGGCAAAAGTAGAAATTAAATTGCATTGAAGGCCCAATGACAAACTCATATAATCACTGGAACTCTGAAGCAAGAATGACCTTTCATGGTTGTTTCCCTTTGGGATCAGATGACTAGGTTTTAAAAATATATTTAAATAAATAAAACCTGCATTAATCAGGCTTTGGTTGTGACTGCCCCTGGCAGGGGCATGGTCTTGGACAAAATAGCTCTTGTCTCTGAGGCAGTCTCTGGGGAGGCTAACAGCACTTCCAACAGCTGAGACAGCAAATCCATGCATGAAGGGTGACCTGCACAACATACCACAGTGTCTCCCACTATCTACTGAATATGCCTCACTCATATCTACCCAACCCTAATTTAAAACCCTAACCCATTTAAATATTCCTGGGCATACAGTAGGAATTCTTATAATTGTAGACGTTTATCTGAGTCAGTTCAGAAAGTTCAGATGTTGAGCTTCTGGTCAAGATGGTGGGGAGGTAAATGTGGTATTTGCCTCCTCCCACAACCACAACAAAATTATAACTAAACTAAAGAACAACCATCATTAATAACTGTCTTAAATCTAACTAAACAGCAGTACTACAACTGAGGATATGAAGAAGAAGCCACAATAAGGCTAACAGGAGGGGTGGAGATGCAGAACAGCAGGTCCTAGATCAGGAGTGGGCAAACTTTTTGACTCGAGGGCCACAATGGGTTCTTAAACTGGACCGGAGGGCCGGAACAAAAGCATGGATGGAATGTTTGTGTGAACTAATATAAATTCAAAGTAAACATCATTACATAAAAGGGTACGGTCTTTTTTTTTTTTTTTTTAGTTTTATTCATTTCAAACGGGCTGGATCCGGCCCGCAGGCCGTAGTTTGCCCACGGCTGTCCTAGACCCACATGCAGCAAATAAGAATTAGAAGGGATATCTCAGCTGCAGAGATTTTCCTGAAAAACAAGGTGTCCTAATCATACACTAGGCACCCAGCCCAGGGGTCCAGAACTGGGAACAGAAGTCCCCATAATTTCTGGCTGAAAAATCCAGCAGGGATTGTGGCTCAGTGAGTCCCAGGCAGTTCCTCTTAAAGGTAGTGCACACAGACTTACTCTGATTCACTCCATTCTGAGCTCCTGTGCTTGCAGTAGCAGCCTGAAGGATACTAGGGACATACACGGAGGAAATTACTTGTCTGGCATCAGGGTGACAGCTGGAGGGGCAGCTTTCTCCCAGACAGAAGTGCTAGCAGAGCCCATTGTTCCCTTATGGGCCCTCCCATCACAGAGCTGGAAGGGGTGCTATATATGAGTCTCCATTACACTGGTTATTACTGTTCACCTGCTCTGGTGATTCCCTGAGACCTTGCTCCACTTAACTGGAAGGCCCACCCACGCTGTTTCCAATGGCTTTTCCATAAGAATGGCCTGTCTTGGCTCATGCTGCAGACTTTCCTAAAATCTCTCAAACAAGCAGAAAATGGCCTCTAAAGGCCTTATTCCTCTTCCTAAGTTGCCCCAGGGTTGGCATTAGTGGCAGCCAGCCTCAGTTTGTAGCCTGACCTCTCCTGGCTCCTCTAAATCCAGCAAAGTAACAGCCATCTGCAGATCACTTTGTAGCTCATGCCAGGTGGCCTGGGACAGGGCATAAGTGGCAGTTGACCTTGGCTTGCACCACCTTGGAGGCTTGATAGCCAGTGTACCTGGTGTATATCTTCAGACCACATGGAAGCACCACCCAACCACTTTCAAAAGCAATGCACTGAAGGAGCACTCAAGACCCACTGCAGTAAGTCCTGTTCCATGGGGTTATCACCTGTATAGCTTATCATCTACAATGGTTATAGCCAATCCTCGTAGCTGATTGAACTATGGATAAATCTTTTCCATTAAGGTGGCAACAGCAATCAAGGCTCAACTACAACAGGAGGGTATACACAGCCCACAAGAGGGAAACATCTGGAGTGCCCATCTCTGGGGAATGGGGAGGCTGTGCCACTGGACCCTACAGGACACCTAGTATATAATAAGGCCATTACACCAAACCCAGGAGATTTAGCAGCTCTACATAATAAACAGAAATGAACACAAGCCAAAATGAGGAAACAAAGAAGTATATCCTAAGTGAAAGAACAGAAAAAAACTTCAGAAAAAGAACTAAACAAAATTGAGACAAACAGTCTACCAGACAGAGTTCGAAACACTGGTTATAAGGATGCTCAGTGAACTTAAGGGAAGAGTAGATGAGCTTAGTGAGAACTTCCACAAAGAGATAGGAAACATACAAAAGAACCAGTCAGAAAGGAAGAACACATTGACTGAAATGAAGGATACATTACAGGGAATAAACAGTGAAGTAGATGCAGCAGAAGATCAAACTAGAAATTTGGAAAATAAGAAAACAGAACAGTAGAAAGGAAAAAAATCCAAAAAATTGAGGATAGCATAAGGATCCTCTGTGCCAACAACACTGGCATCAATGGGATGTTGGAAGGAGAAGAGATAGGGCAAGAAATTGAAAACCCTCTTTGAAAAAATAATAAAGGGAAACTTCCCTAACCTGGTGAAGAAAATAGACATGCAAGTCCAAACACAGAGAGTCCCAAACAAGATAAACCCAAAGAAATTCATACCAAGACACATCACACTTAAAATGCCAATGGTGAAAGACAAAAAGAGAATCTTAAAAGCAGCAATAAAAAGTAGTTAGTTAACTACAAGGGAGCTCCCATAAGACTGTAAGCTAATTTCTCAACAGAAACTTTGCAGGGCAGAAATATTCAAAGTGATGAAAAGAAAGACCTACAACCAAGCTTTCATTTAGAATCAAAGGACAGATTAAGAGCTTCTCAGACAAGAAAAAGCTAAAGAAATTCATCACCCAAAATCAGTATTACATGAAATGTTAAAGGGTCTTCATTAAAAAGAAGAAAAACAATTAAAAGTATGAACAATAAAATGGCAATTTATACTGTATCTACACTAATAAAAGACAAAGATGCTAATTGACTGTACCTTCATTATGCCCAAGCCACACCCACCAGTCTATCAGAGCGACTGTATGCAAATTAACCAAACCAAGATGGCGGCCAGCAGCCACGGAGCTGGAGCAAGCAGGAGGCTTGGTTGTCCCAGTGATGGAGGAAGCCAAGCTTCCCGCCTGTGGCCTCCACAAAAGGCAACAAAGTTTCAATTATAGAAGCTAAATAAATCCCAGATACCTGCTTCCAGCCAGCCTCCACTGGGAGCATGAGTGGCTAGGGGCTGTGGCTAGCCTGCAAACAGCCATCAGCCCCTCACCCAAGATGGCCACACCCTCATGGGATGAGGGTCTCTGCTTGGGGGCTTGGCCAGTCTGCAAACAGCCATTAGCCCCTCACCCAGGCTGGCCAGGCACCCCAGCGGGGACCCCTACCCTGAAGGGGCTTTTGCCAGCCTGCAAACAGCCATTAGCCCCTCACCCAGATTGGCCAGGGACCCCAGCAGGACCCTTCACCCTGAGAGGGGTGTGGCCAGCCTGAAAACGGCCATCAGCCCCTCACCCAAGATGGCCACACCCTCATGGGATGAGGGTCCCTGCTGGGGGGCTTGGCCAGCCTGCAAACAGCCATTAGCCCCTCACCCAGGCTGGCCAGGCACCCCAGCGGGGACCCCTACCCTGAAGGGGCTTTTGCCAGCCTGCAAACAGCCATTAGCCCCTCACCCAGATTGGCCAGGGACCCCAGCAGGACCCTCCACCCTGAGAGGGGTGTGGCCAGCCTGAAAACGGCCATCAGCCCCTCACCCAAGATGGCCACACCCTCATGGGATGAGGGTCCCTGCTGGGGGGCTTGGCCAGCCTGCAAACAGCCATTAGCCCCTCACCCAGGCTGGCCAGGCACCCCAGCGGGGACCCCTACCCTGAAGGGGCTTTTGCCAGCCTGCAAACAGCCATTAGCCCCTCACCCAGATTGGCCAGGGACCCCAGCAGGACCCTCCACCCTGAGAGGGGTGTGGCCAGCCTGAAAACGGCCCTCAGCCCCTCACCCAGGTTGGTCAGGCACCCCAGCGGGGACTCCTACCCTGAAGGGGCTGTGGCCAGCCTGCAAACAGCCATCAGGCCTTCACCCAGGATGGCCAGGCACCGCAGGGAGGACCCCCACACTGAAGGGGCTGTGGCCAGCCTGCAAACAGCCATAAGCCCCTCACCCAGGCTGACCAGACACCCCAGGGGGACCCCCACCTTGAAGGGGGTGTGGCCAGTCTGAAAATGGCCCTCAGCCCCTCACCCAGGCTGGCCAGGCACCCCCTGGGGACCCCCACCCTGATCCGGGACACCCTTCAGGGAAAACCAGCTGGCCCCCACCCATGCACCAGGCCTCTATCCTATATAATAAAAGGGTAATATGCAAATTGACCCTAGCAGCAGAGAGACTGGGAATCACTGGACACTATGACACACACTGACCACCAGGGGGTAGACGCTCAATGCAGGAGCTATCCCCTGGTGGTCAGTGTGCTCCCACAGGGGGAGCTCTGCTCAGCCACAAGCTAGGCTGATGGCTGCCAGTACAGCGGTGGTGGTGGGAGCCTCTCCCGCCTTCTCAGAAGCGCTAAGGATGTCTGACAGGAGCTATGCCTGCTCCCTGCTGCAAGTGGACATCCCCCGAGAGCTCCTGGGCTGCCAGAGGGATGTCTGACTGCCAGCTTAGGCCCAATCCCCCGGGGAGCGGGCCTAAGCCAGCAGGTGGTCATTCCCCAAGGGGTCCCAGACTGCGAGAGGGCACAGACCAGACTAAGGGACCCTCCCGAGTGCACAAATTTTTGTGCACCAGGCCTCTAGTATATATATAAAAGCCTAAGCAACCGAATGACTGAATGACCGAATGACCAGTCACTATAACATGCACTGGCCACCAGGGAGCAGATGCTCAACTCAGGAGCTGCCCCCTAGTGGTCAGTGTGCTTCCATAGCCAACCTCCCATGGCCAGCAAACAGCCTACGGCCAGCCAGCCAACCTCCCACGGTTCCTCGCCCCAGCCGGCCAGCCCCCTGTGGTCCCTCTCCCTGGCTGGCTGGCCCCCACAATTGGCCCCAACTATGGCCAGGCTAAGAGATCCCACCCGTGCATGAATTCATGCACCTGGCCTCTAGTATATATATAATCTATCAACAATTGAATCTACAAAACAAAATAAACAAACAAGCAAAACAGAAAATGGCTAATAGATTTAGAAAACCTTTTGGCCATTTACATATAGAACAAGAGTTGGGGGGATGGGTAAAAAAGGTTAAGGGATTAAGAAGTAAAAATTGGTAGTTACAAAATAGTTATTTGGATGTAAAATACAGCATAGGTAATATAGTCAATAATATTCTAATACTATGTAAGGTGTCAGATGGGTATAAGATTTATCAGGTTGATCACATTTTATGTTATACTAGAGCCCAATGCATGAATCCGTGCATGGGTAGGGTCTGGCCAGTCCAGCCCCAGTCAGGGAGGATTGGGCCGGTCAGGAGAAAGAGACAGCAGGAGGTTGGCTGACTGGCCTGCCTTGATCAGGGCCCAATCAGGGCCGAGCCGGCTGGGGGCCGAGGACAATTGGCCAGAGGGCCCTGCCCCTGATTAGAGTGGGGGGCCAATTGGGGGCGGGGCTGGCTGTGGGGAGGGGCTGTGGATGGTGGACAGGCTGTCCCCACCCCAAAATGGAAGGGGGGGGGGCAATTAGGGGTCAGCGGCCAGGGTAGTGACTGTGGGTGTTTGGTCAGCTAGCCCTGCCACTGATTGGAGTGGGGGGGCCGATCAAGGATGGAGCTGACTGGGATAGGGGCTTCAGGGCTGGCCCTGCTCTCTTTTGGCCTGGCGGGAGGGGAGCGGAATCAGAGCTGGGGCTGGCCTGGGGAGGAGCTGTGGGATGGTCTGGGTGGGGCAGGCTAATCGGGGGAGGGCCTACCAGGGGAAGGGCCACAGGGGGATTGGCAGGCCGCCCCTCCCTCGATTGGGGTGGGAGAGGCCGATCAAGGGTGGGCTAGCTGGGAAGAGGGGCCACAGGAGGTTGGCCAGCTGGCCCCACACCCCAATGGGGCTGGTTCCCTGGCCGCAGTGGGCATCATAGCAACCAGTAGTTCCAGTTGTTACGACATTCCAGTTGCTGGCTTTTTATGTATATAGATAATATCTAATCACTGGGTTGTATACCTGAAACTAATATAATATTGTATTTCAACTGTAATTTTTAAAAAATGTTTTAAAAGAAAACAAACAAATAAATAAAGTGATACAAGTGTTAGTTTTTCCTTTATTTAGTTTTTGTAATTGTTTCACTTGGGCAGTCTGATGATCCTCACAGTTCATTGTGATGCACATTTGCTTTGACTGTTTTTTTGTTTTGCCTATAAAGTTGAATGTTTAACAATGTGTGTATAGTTCCACTAACATGTGGATTATTTTCTAATAAATATGGTAAATGTATTTTTTTCTTCCTTATATTTTTTTAAATAACATTTTCTTTTCTTTAGCTTACTATATTGTAAGAATACTCTATATAATACTAGAGGCCCAGTGCATGAGATTCATGCACTCGGGGGGATCCCTCAGCCCAGTTTGCAACCTCTCGCAGTCTGGGAGCCCTTTGGAGATGTCTGAGTGATGGCTTAGGCCCGCTCCCTGTTTTTGACAAGTTCTCTAGGTGCTTTCTCATAATAATCACTACTCCAGGCATGAGCAACTAATAGGTGTCTTAAAAATTAGGAATGAACACAGATTAATTTATGTCTATTAATTGCTGAGGCAATACTAGTATATGTCTTAGCATGTGTATGTGTAAATAATTTATACAAATAAATGATAGTCTCTAAATGGTAGGTGACATATTAGTGACACTAATTGTTATAAATAATCCATGCTATTGATATTGAATGTTAAGGTCTCCTAAAGAAATATGACTTTTTAGTAGAGTGCCATTTTACATAATACCCTCTTTCTAAAGCATTTACATTTATAATTGGTATATAAATGTTTATGAAAAAGGAAATACTCATGAGACAAAGAAAATGTTTTATGAAGAATAAGAAATTTGATGGATGTTTCTGTAAAAATGAACTGTTGTATTAAAAAGTGACAAGATTGCCCTAACTGGTTTGGCTCAGTGGATAGAGCGTCGACCTCCCAGGTTCCATTCTGGTCAAGGGCATGTACCTTGGTTGTGGGCGCATTCCCAGTGGGGAGTGTGCAAGAGGCAGCTGATTGATGTTTCTCTCTCATTGATGTTTCTAACTCTCTATCCCTCTCCTTTCCTCTCTGTAAAAATAAAATATAAAAAAAATAAATAAATAAAATAAATAAAAAGTGACAAGATTTATAGCTGTTCATAATAGTGATCTCTTACTTGCTATAAAGCAATTAGGAATATATAAAATTTTGATAATAAAAGTATTCATCACATTTTATTGCATTATAGAATATCATTATGCCCATTATATTTTAGTCTTATATTTCCTTACCTTGTATTTTTATTCTAATATAAAAGTAATTGTATAAAATTGTATTACAATTATTAACCTTAAATTTTTCTTGTAACAGAAAGTAAATTTCAAAACATAAATTCCTATTAGCTTCACTGAATGTTTAATATAATTATTATATTTTCTGAACAAAAATTTCTGAGATTTAACAAATTCTTCCCAAAGTATAAAAAATGTCTATATTTTATTATTTTATTTAGATGAGAAGTTTCTAATTTGGTAAAAATTCACATTCACATTACATTCCCTATTTTTCTTTATTGTATTTCAAAATTATTTTCAAATATTAATAGACTAGAGCAGTGATGGCAAACCTTTTGAGCTCGGCGTGTCAGCATTTTGAAAAACCCTAACTTTGGTGCCGTGTCACATATAGAAATTTTTTGATATTTGCAACCATAGTAAAACAAAGATGTATATGTTTGATATTTATTTTATATATTTAAATGCCATTTAACAAAGAAAAATCAACCAAAAAAATGAGTTCGCATGTCACCTCTGACACGCGTGTCATAGGTTCACTATCACTGGACTAGAGGCTTGGTGCATGAATTCATGCACCAGTGGGCTCCCTTGGCCTGGCCTGCAGAATCGGGCTGAAACCAGCTCTCCAACATCCCCTAAGAGGTCCCAGATTGAGAGAGGGCACAGGCCAAGCTGAGGGACCCCACTGGTCCATCCATGATCAGAAGAGACACAGGAGGTTGGCCAACCAGGGAGGGACCGCAGAAGGGCTCCAGGGTTTGTCTGGCCCATCTTGCTCAATCCTGATCAGCTAGACCCCAGCAGCAAGCTTACCTATCAATCAGAGTGTCTGCCCCCTGGTGGTCAGTGCATGTCATAGGGAGTAGTTGAGCAGCCTTAGCATATCATTCGCATATTACGCTTTGATTGGTTGAACGGATGACCAGACGACTGGACACTTAGCATATTAGGCTTTTATTATATAGGATGTTCTCTGTAATATTAGCATATTTTTAGGCATTTTTTCTCTTTTTTTAAGATTTTTAATTGATTTTTAGAGAGAAAGGAAGAGAGAAAATCTTCGATGTGAGAGGGAGACATCTATCAGCTGCATTAATTGGCTGCCTCCTGCATGCCCAGCACTGGGGATTAAGCCAGCAACTCAAGCATGTACCCAGACTGGGAATAAAACTGCAACCTTTCAGTGCATCAGAGGATTGCCCAACTAACTGAGTCATACCAGCCAGGGATACACATTTTATTTCAAATTCTAATTTAAATTTCCCCCTTGTTAATGCATGCTTTGATATTCATACATTGATGAATATATTTTATTGTCAGTAACTCTTGATTATTTCTAGTTGCTTGACACACTCTATCTATTGAAAATTGGCTTTTTCTCTTTTACCGAGAAAATGGAACAATATAATTTTTAAAATTAAGTTTCACAATTAAAGCTTTTTTATGTGTGTTTTTAAGTTGGTAGGCAAGACACTGTTTTGAAGTAAAAGTGTTAGATCCAGATGGTTGAGAGACAAAGTATTTGAGTTAGAGTCTAAAATTTGGATGTAATACAAAAAAATTTACATCTTTGCCTAATTAAAGAATATAGAGTTTTTACAATCAATGACCGAAAGAGATGGATATATAGTTTAAGTATTTTCCCTCCTTAACTACTGTAAAAGACAACACCAAAAGAAACCATTAGTTTTTAATGAGAACATTTCCATAACCCAAACAAAATAAATATCTAAAACATTCTCCTGAATAAGGTGGGGAATTGAGAGAGTGCTGGAAGCCGATCCACCCTTGCTGCTTGACGCAGTCGCTGCAGGGAAGAAACATCTGCACAGCTTATGTTTCAAGGGACCTGGCATATATGGCATACTGTTCTTAATATGTTTGATCCCCTTCTTAAGCGCTATGTGTTTTAACCAAGGTCACCTCTCCGAGAAAGGTTGTTTCCCCAGGTGAGGATTTTTATCAGTAAAACCCCTTAACTAAGTGCCAAGCGGGTAATTAATCACTTTAACTACGAACAATCATGCTTAAACTACATAATCTTTACTTAGAATAATCTCCTTCAGTTACTTCCTTGTAGCTTAATAGAACAATAGAGTAACCTTGGAATGGAGATAAGAAACACCCTAACCTTTGGAATAGAATGGATAGGATTAAGATCAAACAGTATAAATACAGATGTAAGAGGACAATAAAATGAGGAACCTGGCTATGATGATCACCTGAATGCTGCCTCTGTCCACACCTTTGGGAACCACTGTACCTGCTGGGGCTGGACCCCAGCAAGAGAGAAAGCCCACTAGCAGAGACCCGAGAGCTAATGTGTCCACAGACTGATGTCACAGGGTAGAAGTAGACTTGCCTGCCTCATGGAAAACCTTCACTTTATGATGGTGCTTGAACAGTGATGATAGCAGCTAAGAGTTCTTGAATGAAGTCCAAAGTGTGTGAGGTTGAAAGTGACAGCAAAGGGGACCTTGGGGCTCTTATATGGGAGTATGTGTTCCCTTACCACATGTGTTCCTCTTGATAATTGAAAGGGGCTTTGGTCCAAGGATAAAATGCTGAACAGTAATTAGAGGTGAGATGAAAAAGTATGCCTCAGTGGAGGCCAGTGATGATGTCTCATGTGTGACAGCACACATAACATGTTTCTCACTTAAATCCCTATGACTTTTGGAAATGAAATTTTATTAGAATCCTCAAGTATAACTTTTGTATGTCTGAAACTATAAAAATTATTTTAAAAACTGCCTTTACATGCACCTTAAAAGTATATATGGTGTATATCACAGAAAAGTTATATATCACTGAAAACTTACCTAAATTGTTTTCCTGTGAGCAACTTTATTCACACTTTTTCATGTATATAAATATAAAATATTTTCAGACATATAAGATATATGTATATGTATACAAATAATACATATTAGAATTAATAATGTTTATTTATACTTGGTTGGATATTTTCAGGAGGTTTCGTAACATTATTTATAAATCTCTGTTCTTGTAAATGAATATTATTCACATCAAACATCTTAAATCTGTAGGTTCAAAATATACACTTTATTCCACTTCGACACACAAAAGAGAAATGAACAATTCTGGCCATATCCTCTCTGCCATTATACAGACTAACAGTTAACACATTTTTCTAACCCAAATTCTTCAGCTTTTTTTTTTCTAGTTTATTTTTTTAATTTTTTAAATTAAATCTTTATTGTTCAGATTATTACATTTGTTCTTCTTTTTTCCCCCCATAACTCCCCTCCTTCCAGCTCCCACCTCACCCTCCACCCTCACTCCCCACCCACTGTCCTCATCCATAGGTGCACGATTTTTGTCCAATCTCTTCCCGAATCTCCCACACCCTTTCCCCCACAAGAATAGTCAGTCCATTCCCTTTCTATGTCCCTGATTCTATTATAATCAAGAGTTCATTCTGTCCCTCAGATTATTTATTCACTTGATTCTTAGATTCATTTGTTGATAGATGCATATTTGTTGTTCATAATTTGTATCTTTACCTTTTTCTTCTTCTTCCTCTTCTTAAAAGATACCTTTCAGCATTTCATATAATACTGGTTTGGTGGTGATGAACTCCTTTAGCTTTTCCTTATCTGTGAAGCTCTTTGTCTGACCTTCAATTCTGAATGATAGCTTTGCTGGATAAAGTAATCTTGGTTGTAGGTTCTTGGCATTCAACACTTTGAATATTTCTTGCCACTCCCTTCTGGCCTGCAAAGTTTCTGTTGAGAAATCGGCTGACAGTCGTATGGGTACTCCCTTATAGATAACTGAGTTTCTTTCTCTTGCTGCTTTTAAGATTCTCTCTTTGTCTTTTGCTCTTGGCATTTTAATTATGATGTGTCTTGGTGTGGTCCTCTTTGGATTCCTTTTGTTTGGGGCTCTCTGCGCTTCCTGGACCTGTAAGTCTATTTCTTTCACCAGGTGGGGGAAGTTTTCTGTCATTATTTCTTCAAATAGGTTTTCAATATCTTGCTGTCTCTCATCTTCTGGCACCCCTATAATTCTGATGTTGGTACGTTTGAAGCTGTCCCAGAGGCTCCTTACACTATCTTCGTATTTTCGGATTCTTTTTTTATTTTGCTTTTCCAGTTGGGTGTTTTTTGCTTCTTCGCATTTCAAATCTTTGACTTGATTCTTGCGCTCCTCTGGTCTGCTGTTGGGAGTCTGTATAATATTCTTTATTTCAGTCCGTGTATGCTTAATTTCTAGTTGGTTCTTTATCACAGCATCGAGGGTCTCATTAGATTTTTTGTAGATCTCAATAAGTTTATCGGCGGCTTCTAGACAGTTCTTTAGAGACCTTAAAAGTGTGGTTCTGAACTCAATATCCTCCCTTGATAGTTTTGTCCTGTTTCTTTGTCTCCGCATTTTTTACGCTTTCTTGGTGCACCCCCTAGTGGTCTTTGTGCGAAGTCTTGTTGTAGTTAAGCCTTGATTGTTGTAGTTAATACTAGAGGAATTTGACCTCCAGGCCGACTGGCTGTGAGAATCAGCTGTGTCTGCAGTGGGAAAACTTCTGTCCTCTGGAGAGGTGCTAATCTAGCCTTTGCCTGAGGCTATCCAGCAAAAGGCTCTGTGCAGGGATTGGGCGGGTCGGGTTTCAGGGGATCAACAGGGCGGGCGGAGGGAGCAGTTATGGCTGCTCTCTCTCCCGTTCCCAGAGTCTCTGCTTCTCACAATCCTAGCAATCGCTGCAAACCTCAGAGAGAAAGCTGCCCTGGCGTTCCAACCTATGCCAGACAATCCCGCTTCTCCCGTTTGAGTCTGAGTCCCTAGAGACTCGCCCGGATCTGTAGCTCAGAGCCTGGGACTCCCTCCCGATTGAAAACGACAACAGTGCCCTCAGCCACCAGCCCGCTCCACACACACCTCCGTACCTTTGTATTTTCCACACTGCGCCTCCTCTGAGCCTCGATATGCTGTTCTCTTTCTTTCTAGTTGAAGAATCTCTCCTCAGCCATCCTTCCTGTGGTTCTGGGTGATGTCTGTTCCATCTTTTAGTTGTATTTTTGAAGTGGTTGTTCGAGGCAGCAAACTCCGGTGTTTACCTGTGCCGACATCTTGGTTTCCCATCTTCAGCTTTTTAATATGTCAATAATAACATGTCTTTCCCCTGTGTAAACATTGCTGGTGGTTCCCAATTGTTTAGAAGTTAAGTAAAGCCTTCTCCTGAGATCTGCATGCAACTTTACCGCCTTGTCCTGGCCTGGGTTTTGGCAGGAATTCATGCCTTACTCCTCACTGGCTCCAGGCATCTGAACTTATTCAGACTTGAGATGTACCAAGTCTTTTCCAAAGTCAGTGACTTTGCACTTGCTGTTTATTTCCCCTTAGATCTTCAAGTGTTTGATCCTTTTTTGTAATTCAGGTCTCAACTGATGGGATAAGGACCTCAGAGAAAAAGTGCTTTCCTGAATAAACTACATGATGTAACCTTCTCCCCCAAGATCACACAAATGTACCTACACCCACAGCACAATGCTTTCTTGTTTTCATAGCACTTTTCACTATCTAATTGGACCTATTATTTGACTGCTTGAGCTGAGATTTAAAATAATAATATTGATAATAATAATGAGTGAAGTGTTCATTTGTGTATCTATTTTATTCATTTTTAATGTGGAGATCATTAAAGGAGCTATATAAACATTAGAAATTGTAACCAGTAATCATATGAGATGATTACTGCACATAGTTCCAAGTTACTAGAACATACATTACAAAGAAATGGATATGAAAATTGATTTCTTATGGACCATGGAGGACTTTGTCTTATTAAAAAGTTTGACTCACAAGAAAACAATGAAAGTTTTAAGATACAATGTAGATATCTAGTGACAGCAGATACAGTACAGTTAAGATAAACATGTATGAGAGCCTCATATGCTTGCCAATTTATTTTGGGAAGATCCTAAAAAGGTTCCTGATATAATACTAATGCATTTGAGCATGTATCACAAATTGATAATCTACATTCTTTGTATAAGTCCTATATAAAACAATACCTAGAAAATTCCCTATAGCTAAAATGAAATGCCATCTGAAGTTTCTAGCAAATGACTCTCTGTTATTTCCATTTCAATTCCTAAGCTTCAGACAGAAAACTAAATTGAAAAGTTATGGGTGTATCCACATAACTTCTCTGAATGAATCAACTCTGTTCTTAATGTTGGTCATTTTCTCTTCTCCATAGCTACATGTTCAGCTGAAAGAAAGCTTGAGACACACTTTGCAGCCACAAAGTCCTGCCATGAGTTTGCTATATCAATTTAACATCGTCTACCATTGTCAACATATATTTTTAGTTAATTATAGTCTGAACATAGTTTACTAGCACTAGGTTCAGTGTGGAAACTTGAAATGTAGTTAAAATAGAAGTTAAATTTCTATGGTCACCCCAATAAATTCAATTTTTTTTTTTTAAAAAGTTAAATTTAGTCAAACTATGTAGTTCAAATTCATAAAAAGGCCTTAGTGATGTTACTTAAAAATCTCTGTTCCTGCTTTCTCCATGACGATAATAAATGTATCTACTTCATAAAGTTGTTTTTTAGATTAAGTATCCTATATAATGAGAGGAATATGCTAATTATCTGTTAACGCCATAATGCTGCATCCCTGCCCTCTGCTCAGGCAGCTGCAAGGCCCAGGGTAGGATAGGATACGATAGGAGGGGATAAGAAAGGAGAGGGAGAGGAAGGCAGGCCTGCATGCAGACAGGCCTAGAGGAGAAACAGAAATACAGAAAGGGAACAAGCCATCGAGGGGCAGGACACAGGCAGGGAGGAGCGGGGAGTCCCACCCAGACGCCTGGTGAGGGCCATTGGCCGGTCCCCAGACTGAGGGGTGGACCATCCGAGGCCTTCCAGGCGGAGGCTCTCCTGCTTTGCGGCAACAGCACCCCGGCCGCCCTGGCCTCCGCCACCCTCGCTGGGCATGGGAGCAGGACAGTGGCCGGGAGGCCGGGAAGCGGGGTGGTGAACACCTGGCCAGGGCTGAGCCCTGGTTGGGGGTTAATGCACCCCACCCCAATGGAAGCTTTAAGGAGGGAAGGAGGGCTCTTCCCTCTCGCTCACACACACCCCTACCTGGGCCTCCTCTCTCTCCCGCTCCATTTTCTCCACCTCTGGGGGCCAGGGTCTCCTGTGGAGACCCAGCCAGTACCCAAGGTCTCCCTTCAGAGCTGGGGTGAACCTCCCAGGAGATGGAGAAATGGGCGGGGGTCATGGTGGAGGGAGCAGCAACCCCTGCGAGATTTGGGGGAAGTAACCAGGCAGGGGAGGGGGAGAACAGGGAGGGGGCCTCAGGGCCCCCCCACTAGAGACGAGTGGCTTCTGGGGCCGCCCCCTCCAGGCTGGGGCCAGGGGGGCCTGGAGCAGGTGGGTGGGGAGCCTGGGGGCTCTGGTGAGCCTCCCGGTGGTGGGGGTGGCAGCGGGGAGAGAGGGAGGGTTCCCGGGAGGCCGAGGGAAGCAAGACATCTGGGACATTCTGCAGCAGATAATGACCATCACGGACCAGAGCCTGGACAAGGCCCAGGCCAGGAAACACGCCCTAAACTGCCACCGAATGAAGCCAGCTTTCTTCAGAGTCCTGTGTGAAATCAAGGAGAAGACCCGCCTCGGCATCCGAAGCTCCAGGAGGAGGAGCTGGTGGACCCCCAGCTTATGCGCTTGGCCAGCATGCTTCTGGCGAAGGTGTGGCTGGGCCTGAGAAAGGGGGGGCGGGGGGGGCCTCAGTAGCAGCAGCTGCAGCCGCAGCAGCTTCCCAGGCGGCGTGTCCCCTGACAACTCCATCAAACTGGACTATCGCAGCAAATTCTCCCAGATTCGCCATATCTACCACTCTGAGCCGGAGAAGTATGAGCAGGCATGTAACGAGTTCACAGCCCACCTCATGAACCTGCCGAGGGAGCAGAGCCGCAAAGGCCCGTGGCACCCAAGGAGATGGAGCAGATGGTGAGCATCAAACACCTTAAGTTCAGCGCCATCCAAATGCAGCTCAGGCAGAGCACCTGCGAGGCCATCATGATCCTGCGCACAGGGTTCCTGGATGCCAGATGGCAGCGCGGGAACTTCAGCAAACAGGCCACCGAGGTCCTACATGAGTATTTCTATTCCCACCTGAGTAACCCGTATCCCAGTGAGGAGGCCTAGGAGGAGCTCTCCAAGAAGTGTGGCATCACCTTCTCAGGTCTCCAACTGGTTTGGCAACAAGCGAATTCGCCATAAGAAAAATATCAAAAAGTTTCAAGAGGAGGCAAACATCTATGCTGTCAAGACCGCTGTGTCTGTCAGCCAGGGGGGCCACAGCCGCACCAGCTCCCCCGCACCCCCTTCCTCCGCAGGCTCTGGCGGCTCTTTCAATCTTTCAGGATCCGGAGACATGTTTCTGGGGATGCCCGGGCTCAGTGGAGATTCCTACCCTGCTTCCCAGGTGGAATCACTCCGACACTCGATGGGCCCTGGGGGCCACGGAGATAACCTCCGGGAGGACAGATGGACAGCCCTCGGGAAATGAGGGCAAAGGGCGCTGGCAGGAGGCTGTGACCCCGTCCTCAGTGACGTCCCCATCAGAAGGACCAGGGAGCGTTCATTCTGACACTTCCAACTGCTCTCACCCCTCAGGGCCACAGGGTGGGGGCTCAGAGGTGACTCTGGATGAGAGGACAAAGGCATCCAGAGGACAAGCCCCAGACACAGGAGAAGCACAAGATGGAGAAGGGCAAATGGGGTCGCCCTACCCCAGCCGACTCAGTGCTGGGGTTGCTGACTACATGGCAAGGAGAAGGGGGTCCCCTGAGGGAAGGTGGGGTCTGTCTCCCCTTTTTCTCCCTTCTTTTCAAGCTTTTTCTCTTTCCATTTATTACACAGAAACACACCCAGAACCCTATCTTTCAGATCCTCTTTCTCTCTCTCTTAGAGACATACACAACTATTCTGTTTCTCTCTCTCATAGATACATGCACAACTATTGTTTCTCTATAGACACATATACATTCTCTCTCTCAGACACATATACGACTATTATGTTTCTCTCTCTCTCTCTGGTTTCACCCATTCTCTCTCCCCCACCCCTTATCTGCTCTGGGATCTGCGGAAACTCCAGCCTTGCCCTACTTACCAGAGATGCCAAACATGGGGACACAACTTCTGGACAGATGATCTGGCCATGCCCCTGGGCCTCCCACCCCTTCCAGACGGCTTTATTACCTCATATGCAGCTCATCTTAAACCAATAAAATTGCTCAATGGGAAGAAGAAGAAGTAGACAGCAGAGTTAAAGAAGAAAAGAAGATGTATGAGTGAACTATAGGAGCTATAATGAAAATCAAGTATAGTTGTGTATTGGGGACAGATTTTAAAAGAAGGAGTCAGAAAAGAAAAAATATAAATGATAGTGAATAATTAGGCATGTAGATAGATAGATATTAAAACAGTGGAAGTAAGTAGAGAAGAATGTATGGGAAAGGTAGGATGAGAGAGAAAGAGAGAGGGAAGAAGTCTTAAAGAGGAGCCAGTAGAGCTTAAAAGGAGAATGGGAAGGAGGAAGAAATAGGGGAGAGAGCAAAGCAGGTCCAAGGGAGAAAGTGAAGAAAAAAAATAAGGTGGGAAGGAAGGAAAAGGGGAGGGGGTCAGGGCTAAAGATAAAGGAAAGAAGGGATGTGGGGAGGGAGGGAGGGTAGGAGAATGATGGGAAGAAGGATGATGGAACAGAAGTAGGAAATAAGGAAGAAAGAAAAGTTTATAAATGATGAGTCAGTAGGAAAAGTCTTACATAAAGGAGAGAGAAAAATTGTGTGAGAGGGAGAAGCAAATAAGGAAGACAAATACAATTGTGTGTGAATGGGATAAGATTAAAAAAGAAAGTTAATAGGGGTGACCAAGCTGGCAGGGGAGGGCACTTAGTGTATTTGGAAAATATAACTGTATCAGGACTACATTCATACTTTAATTTTGCTTATCATTTCACAATTAATATTAACTATCTATCTATGATATACTAGTCTTGGGATTATTTTCTTTTAAAGTGAGCTTAGCTTCTAAATGTTTGCTTCTGGCTGCAAACCCTGTGGCAAAAATTGCTCTACTGCAGTTTCAAGAATCTATGCTACAAAACTAAAAACATCCTTCTCAAAGAATTGTAAAGGGGAAAAATAAGCCCAGCCAAAAAATATAAATGCCCTTCCAACACCAAGACTATCATTGGCTGGAGAGATTGCTTTTGGAAAATAACTCAAGCTGTGGAGGTGTATTGTTTAATCTATTTTACAAAAGAATACAGGACAAAGCCAAACCAAATAAAACATCACAACCATTCTTTGGGTATATAAAATTTGGTCTGAGAATCACTTGAAAAAAAGAATAATTGTTGGGCAATAGGCATATAGTTTCATTATTTAAAAAATATGCAATTACAATTGAATAAGGCTGAAATAAAACTGTAATAAAACACTGGTAATTTTTGGATTTTAAAGATAGAGGTTATCATCTCCCTCGTGTGTAAGACAGACATGTGTTTTTGGCAACTACTTTGAAATTTTGCCCAGGCCCTATTACAGCCATCCTTATCTGTGTTTCATACTGAGAAACAGAAAAAAAAAGGCAAATCCCAGTCTGCTGAGGCAGGAATAAATGCATTGTGTACCTTTATAGTTCATTCATTTGTTGAAAAGAATTCTGGCAGTTCACCAGTAGTGAAATTACTTCTTTTAAATTTGTAAGACTCTTTCCACTAGCAGGCTCTCTTTTAAGGCAAATAGCAAAATTAAACAAAACAAAGCAAAAGAAGTGCTGTGAGAAAAGGAAAAGAATTGATTTTACAAAATAATACATATTTTGCAGCAACATGATTTCATAAAGTGACTGTTATTTATGAGTGAGATAATTTAGATTAATTTGAAAAGCTTGGAAAGGGAAAACTAGAATATTGAAAACATTTTTTAAAGTTTTATTTAAAAGTGAAAAAGTAATAATAAGCCCAGACAGAATTGCTCAGTTGGTTGAGCGTTGTCCTGTGCACCAAAGGGTTGCTCCTTTGATTCTCGGCCACTGCACATACCTGGGTTTCAGGTTTGGTCCCAGGTTAGGGCAAGTATAGAAGGCAACCAAATGATGTTTCTCTTTCATATTGGTGTTTCTCTCCCTGCCCTCCCATCTTTTATCTCTAAAATCAATAAAAATATTTTTTATTTTAAATATATTTTTATTGACTTCAGAGAGGAAGGGAGAGGGAGATAGAAACATCAATAATGAGAGAGAATCATGGATCCTCTGCTTCCTACATTCCCCATACTGGGAATTGAGCCTGCCAACGGGGCATATGCCCTGACTGGGAATCAAACTCTACACCAAGCATGTCAAACTCACGGCCCACAACAAATATTTTTGCAGCCCAGCCACTATAACGGTATGTAAGAAATGTTTTAATAAAAATTTTGTAACTTAATTTTTACAATATCCTGTTACACATAATCCTATCTAATAATAGACAAACATGGTAATTAACCATACCTCAGCTATGCTTCCCATTGGCTAATCAGCAGGGTATGCAAATTAACTGCCAACAAAGATGGCGGCCGGTGGCCACGCAGCTGAAGCTAACATGAGGCTTGCTTTCTCCAGTGATGGAGGAAGCCAAGGTTCCCCGCCTGCCGCAGGCCAGCTCTGAGCTCCAGATGCAACAATGTTGCAATTATAGAAGCTAAACAAACTCAGATACCTGCTTCCAGCCAGCCACGGTCTCAGAACTGGAGCTGGCTCTCAGCTCCAGTGACAGCTATAGAAGGTAAATAAATCCCAGAATAAAAAATGAATAAGAAAAAGAAGCTGGGAGCTTCAGTCGCCCACCAGCCTGAAAACAGCCCTCAGCCCCTCACCCAGACTGGCCAGGCACCCCAGTGGGGACCCCCACCCTGAAGGGGGTGTGACCAGCTGCAAACATCCATCAACCCCTCACTCAGGCTGACCAGGCACCCAAGCAGGACCCCCACCCTGATCTGGGACACTCTTCAGGGCAAACAAGCCAGCCCCCACCCATGCACCAGGCCTCTATCCTGTATAGTAAAAGGGTAATATGCAAACTGACCCTAACAGCAGAAAGACTTGGAATGACTGGTCACTGTGACACACACTGACCACCAAGGGGCAGATGCTCAATGCAGGAGCTGCCCTCTGGTGGTCAGTGCGCTCTCACAGGGGGGAGCTCTGCTCAGCCACAAGCCAGGTTGATGGCTGCCAGTACAGCGGTGTTGGTGGGAGCCTCTCCTGCCTCTTCAGCAATGCTAAGGATGTCTGACTGCACCTTAGGTCTGCTCCCCGCTTGCAAGTGGGCATCCCCCGAGGGCTGCAGAGCTGCCAGAGGGATGTCTGATTGCCAGCTTAGGCCCAATCCTCCAGGGAGCAGGCCTAAGCCAGCAAGTGGTTACCCCTGAGGGGTCCCAGACTGTGAGAGGGCACAGGCCGGGCTGAGGGACCCCCTGCCCCCTAGTGCACAAATTTTTCTGCACCGGGCCTCTAGTCCTATCTAATAATAGAGAAACATGGTAATTAACCGTAACTTCACTACCCTTCCCATTGGCTAATCAGCGAGATATGCAAATTAACTGCCAACCAAGATGGCAGCCGGCAGCCATGCAGCTGAAGCAAACATGAGGCTTGCTTGCTCCAGTGATGGAGGAAGCCAAGGTTCCCTGCCTGCCGCAGGCCAGCTCTGAGCTCCAGATGCAACAATGTTGCAATTATAGAAGCTAAACAAACCCAGAAACCTGCTTTTAGCTGCCAGCGGGCTCAGAGCTTAGAGCTCCAGTGATAGCAACAGAGTTTCAATTATAGAAGCTAAACAAACCCAGATACCTGCTTTCAGCCAGCCACAGCCTCAGAGCTGGAGCTGGCTCTCAGCTCCAGTGACAGCCATAGAAGGTAAATAAATCTCAGAATAAAAAAAAAGGACAAAAAAGAGGCTGGGAGCTTCAGTCGCCCACCAGCCTGAAAACAGCCCTCAGCCCCTCACCCAGACTGGCCAGGCACCCCAGTGGGGACCCCCACCCTGAAGGGGGTGTGACCAGCTGCAAACAGCCATCAACCCCTCACTCAGGCTGGCCAGGCACCCAAGCAGGACCCCCACCCTGATCCGGGACACCCTTCAGGGCAACCAGCCGGCTCCCACCCGTGTACCAGGCCTCTATCTTATATAGTAAAAGGGTAATATGCAAACTGACCCTAACAGCAGAAAGACTTGGAATGACTGGTCACTGTGACACACACTGACCACCCGGGGGCAGACGCTCAATGCAGGAGCTGCCCTCTGGTGGTCAGTGCGCTCTCACAGGGGGGAGCTCTGCTCAGCCACAAGCCAGGCTGATGGCTGCCAGTACAGCAGTGGTGGTGGGAGCCTCACCTGCCTCCTCAGCAGCGCTAAGGATGTGCGACTGCAGCTTAAGTCTGCTCCCTGCTGGCAAGTGGGCATCCCCCGAGGGCTGTCGGGCTGCCAGAGGGATGTCTGATTGCCAGCTTAGGCCCAATCCTCCAGGGAGCAGGCCTAAGCCAGAAAGTGGTCACCCCTGAGGGGTCCCAGACTGTGAGAGGGCACAGGCCAGGCTGAGGGACCCCCTACCCCTGAGTGCACAAATTTTTGTGCACCGGGCCTCTAGTTATTAATAACGAACTACAACTTTCACTAATGACAGATTATTATAAATCGTGTTGCATTCATTTCCCTTACGCGCCTTATGTGCAGGGACATCATTTCTCTCCACTAATACTAGCAGCGAATATTTTAGCAGCTGATTGCCATGTCATTAGTCTTGCATTGACTTGTTTGGTGTGCACAACAGGAAATATTTTGCTTTCGGAGAACAAGAAATATAGATTTATTTGTGTTATGCTTATTGATTTGTGCAGTTATTCAGTGTCTGGTAAGTTAATGTTCAAGAAAAAAATTAATTTTTATAAAATGTTCTATCATTTTATGTTAAAGAGTACTCATTTCAGCCTTTTGTATTTAGCATGTCTCTATAGAAATAAACATACATTTCTATGAAAATTGAAGCTTTTGTTTTTTTGTGGCCCACATAAACTTAAACCTTGTTTACTTGGCCCGTGTTAGCCTTTGAGTTTGGCAACCTTGCTCTACACGTTTTGGTGTATGGGAGGATGCTCCAACTAATTGAGAAAACCTGGCCAGGGCTGGAAAAAGTCACTTTTAATTCTATTATTGATTAAATATTGATAAAGACTATGAAAAATAATAAAAATTTTTTCAAAAGACAGAAAACAGGAGAAAGTTTTTACTAATGATAAAAGTCCTAAGTAAAAATATTTGATTCATTGCCCTGACTGGTTTGGCTCAGTGGATAGAGCATCGGCTTATGGACTGAAAGGTCCCAGGTTCCATTCGGGTTAAGGGCATGTACCTTAGTTTCGGGCACATTCCCAGTAGGAGGTGCGCAGGAGGCAGCTGATTGATGTTTCTAACTCTCTATCCCTCTCCCTTCCTCTCTGTAAAAAATCAATAAAATATGTTTAAAAAAATATTTGATTCATGTAAAACTACACCCAAAAAATTTCTTATTTCTTATATTTTCATTTATCTGTGAAGAATTACCAGTGTGACAAAGAGTTCTAAGGAATCTCAAGAAAATTAGAAGCATAGTTAGGAAGTGGTGGAATCCCTATCATAATGGGAGAATGAGCATATTATATTATAAAGTCAGATAGTAACCAAACACACACACACACACACACACACACACACACACACACTTCAGTAAGTATAATCTAGTTAGATTTCCCTTTGTAAAAGCTAATATGTCCTGAGTGATTTATTTGTCCTTGAATTATAATTGGCAAAACATTCTTACTTATTATCATTATTAAAACTCCTAAAAATGTAGCTTTTACTCTCTCAAAAAACAAGACCAATGACTGGCTTAATTATTATTTTTTAAAATACATTTTTATTGATTTCAGAGAGGAAGGAAGAGAGAGAGAGAGAGAGAGAGAGAGATAGAGAGAGAGAGAGAGAGAGAGAGAGAGAGAGAGAAACATCAGTGATGAGAGAGAATCATTGATTGGCTGCCTCCAGCACGCCCCTGACTAGGGATTGAGCTTGAAACCCAGGTATGTGCCTTTGACTGGAATCGAACCCGGGACCCATCCATCCGCAGGCTGATGCTCTATCCACTGAGCCAAACTAGTTAGGGCTTATTTATTTATTTATTTAAAAGTATTATTGGATTAAGGAAGCATTTGGTAGAAAATTTCTAGCAAAATCATTCCTGTATATTCTAGCTAAATAAAATGTATTCACAGAAGTCACTTAATGTAATGTAAAGCCTCTTAGATGACAGAAAATCTGTATCAGCTTTCTGAATAATTTATTCAATAAGTGAAAAAAAAATAGATTTCTCTTCAAATATATTGTAAAGTGATATAAATGACAAAGGTACGATTATCAGATGGGTAAAAGAGAGTTGTCAGATAAAATTTTCTATGAATCAATTTATTTCCAATATTCTATTATCACTCAAATATTAATTATCCAGAGTCAAATCATTATTTTTTAAATATATATTTATTATGTTGCTTACTAAGTACTCACCAGTATGCTGGGTACAGAAGAAAAAGTTGACTAAGCTTTTGCTTATGCCTTTAAAATACTCATAGTTTAAAATAGGATTTAATGCTTTTTTGCAAGTTTTGTACATTTCTGTTCTCTGCCTTTTGCTACCAATTCTCCTGATTTTCAGTCCTTCTCCCAGAAGATCATAGAGGGAAAGATAAGTGTTGGTGTGACAGGTAATGAAATACCAAATTTATATCATATGCTATGTGTAAATGGAAATAATATCTTCTGTGTATCTATTCATTTTTATTAAATGCTGAAAAAAAGAGGGTGGGTTAATAAAAGAGAAAGCACCTAACCACAAGAAGTAAAAACAACTGGTTTTAGTTTAAAACAAAAGAAAAGACAAACTAATAAAAGTCAAAACAACATTAAAATATGCTAGGACAGAAAGGAAGAGACTGACCTCAATACCTATCTATCATCTATCTATCTATCTATCTATCTATCTATCTATCTATCTACCTATCATCTATCTATCTATCAATTGCTCGATTGATAAATAGATATTATAGTTTTGAGTATGCACAACAGAGATTATTATTGTATTATTTATTAATTATTGTATTATTTTCCATAAGAACAACTGCAAACCTACTTTTGCCCACCCCTTTATGTAGGTATGTGTGTGTGTGTGTGTGTGTGTGTGTGCGTGTGTGTGTGTGTGTGTTCTGAGGCAACTTGATTTTGTAAGATAAATGTTGCCCATGGGTTAGATTATTTGGACTAATTTGAAGAGCTTGGGTTTTGAAAAGTGTGAATATTAAAAAAATATATATGATGATGGAAGATTATTTTACTCTGGGTCGTGGACACACAATGCAAAATACAGATCATGTTTTATAGAAATGCACACTTGAAACCTATATAATTTTATTAACCAATGTCACCCTAATAAGTTTAAAGAAAAAAAAATCAGAAATGTTGTACTTGTGTGCTTCCATGTGAAATGAAGATAAAGCTACCACACTGTTTACTAGTAGAGATACAAAGCAAAGTAAGGACAAAAAAAGAGTTTTTGATTTAAAGATTTTGACCATACATATATATTACTTTTCATTTTGAATATTTATTATTAATTTTTTTAAAATTTTGTTTTATTGCTTAAAGTATTACAAAGAGAATTACATATGTCTCCTTTACTCCCCCTTGACATTCCCCCTACCCCCGATGTCTTGTGTCCATTGGTTATGCTTATATGCATGCATACAAGTCCTTCAGTTGATCTCTCTCCCCCCAACCCTCCCCAGCTTTCCCACTGTAATTTGACAGTCTGTTAGATGTTGCTCTGCCTCTGTATCTATTTTTGTTCATCAGTTTATGATGCTCTCTATTATCCATGAATGAGTGAGATCATGTGGTATTTTTCCTTCATTGACTGGCTTGTTTCACTTAGCATAATGCTCTCCAGTTCCATCCATGCTGTTGCAAATGGTAATAATTCCTTCTTTTTTACAGCAGCATAGTATTCCATCGTGTAGATGTACCACAGTTTTCTAATCCATTCATCTGCTGATGGGCACGTAGGCTGTTTCCAGATCTTTGCTATGGTAAATTGTGCTGCTATGAACATAGGGATGCATATATCCTTTCTAATTGGTGTTTCAGGTTTCTTGGGATATATTCCTAGAAGTGGGATCACTGGGTCAAATGGGAGTTCTGTTTTTGTGCCAGTACCAGGCAGTTTTGAGAACAGTTGCTTTGTAATACAGCTTGATATTAGGTATTGAGATCCCACCTACTTTGTTCTTCTTTCTCAGGATCGCTGCAGCTATTCGGGGTCTTTTTTTTATTCCAGATGAATTTTTGGAGAGTTCATTCTCGGTCTGTGAAATATGCTCTTGGTATTTTAATGGGAAGTGCGTTGAATTTATAGATTGCTTTGGGTATTATGGACATTTTAATGATGTTGATTCTACCAATCCATGAAGATGGCATGTTCTTCTATCTGTTTATGTCTTCCTCTATCTCTTTTTTCAATGTCCTGTAGTTTTCTGAGTAGAGGTCTTTTACCTCTTTAGTTGGATTTATTCCCAGGTATCTTAATTTTTTTGGTGTGATGGTAAATGGGATTGCTTTTTTAGTCTCTCTTTCTGTAAGTTCACTATTGGTGTATAGAAATACCATAGATTTCTTGGCATTGATTTTGTATCCTGCTGCATTGCTGAATTCATTTATTAAGTCTAATAGTTTTTTGATGGAGTCTTTATGGTTTTTTATGTACAATATCATGTCATCTGCGAATGAGGACAGTTTTACTTCTTCTTTTCCAATTTGGATGTCCATTATTTCTTCTTCTTGTCTATATTATTAAATTTTTATCATTTTCTATTCTTAATTTACTCTCTACATTGACAACTAGATTACTATGCATTATATATTCCATTAAGGATCAAAGTCTACTTATTATGAAATGATGATTATAATTTACTAAAAATACTATTTCAATGGTACTAACTTAGATCTATGTTCTCAAATTCACTTTCATTAGAGCCCTAGTCGGATTGGCTCAGTGGATAGAAGGATGGCCTGCAGACCAAAGGATCCCGGGTTTGATTCAGTCAAGGGCATGTGCCTCGGTTTCAGGTTCCTCCCTGGCCTAAGCCCTGTTCGAGGCTCATGCAGGATGCAACCAATCAATGTGCTTCTCTCACATTGATATATATCTCTGTCTTTACCTATCTCTTCCACTTCCTCTAAAAATCAATGGAAAAAATATCCTTGGGTGACGATTAAAAAATAATAATAATAAAATGATAAGGTATGTATTTCATACTTTTATATAACATTAAAAATGTTACACACTGCAATTTAGACAATGAAATTTGTTAGCAGACGGCAGTGCTAATAATTCCCCCTTACACGTGTTTTAGAAGAGAGAACTAGTTTCATTAGTAAATTAAGAGGTAGATAAAATGATAATGTGAACAAGGACTCTAACAATCCTCAGTCAGTGAAAACCATTTAATTACTTTTGGTCATGCTATTTAAAAGATACTCCACATTATAGATAAAATATATAATTTTTCTACATTGTGATGTGGCAGATCTCTTAGCAACTCTCAAAGACCCATTTTTTTCTTCACTCAGATTGTATTGAGCACCCCAGTTTCTTTAGCATTGAAATGCGGCTTTGTGCCTAGCTCTCATCAATAGAATGAGAGCCACTGTGACATGGATCACTTCCAAGGTGGTGCTTTTTGAGAACTGTGTTTGTTATGCTATGATCTTTACCCTCTTCTTTGGGAGAGAGTTAGCCAGATGATGATGAGTCCTCAGTGGCAGCAGAATCAAAGATAAAGTTGCTTGAATCTATGGAAACTTAAGTGGTGGGAAACTGCCCAGAAAACAGTAACGAGGATGTATTGGTAACAAAAGCTTAAATAATTCTAACATGGTAAAGCTACAAGCTCATACTTTAACTGTTAGTTTTTTTTTAAATCAAGAAATCAATAAAACCAAACCAAATACACCAAATAAAGGTATTGGTAGGGAAGACTGTGCAGGATAGGGCTTTAAAGTGCAATCTAAAGGCAAACTGCCTGAGATACAATTCTGGTTATTTTTCCATTTTGACACTTTGACCTTAGACTGGTCATTTAACCTCATCAACAAAATAAGCATAATACTAATATTTAAATGAGCTAATTCCAGTTATGCACTTAGAACAGTGTTTTCTAATTTGTTATTATACTAATAAATATGCTTTGAGGAGTTAAGTGCTATCTGATTGATTTGCAGAACTTTTGATCATGTTTCTTAATTTCCATTAAGTAAAACAATGTTTGCTTCAATAAACATAACATTTAACTCAAATAAAGACAAGCTTTTTAAAAATATATTTTATTGATTTTTTTACAGAGAGGAAGGGAGAGGGATAGCTAGAAACGTCAATGAGAGAGAAACATGGATCAGCTGCCTCCTGCATACCCCCTACTGGGGGTGTGCCCTCAACCAAGGTACATGCCCTTGACCGGAATAGAACCTGGGACCCTTTAGTCCGCAGGCCGATGCTCTATCCACTGAGCCAAACCAGTTAAGGCTAAAGACAAGCTTTTATTTAGCATCTACATAGATTGAGTCAACATGCTAGGAAACCTATATTCTTAGAAGAAAAGATGCTGAAACTTCAGTAAGGGAGCTTAAAGTTTGATAGCTTTGTGACCTGAAGGAAGTCTTTTGCTGCATTCCATTAAGACTTGCTAAAGTATCATAATTAAAATGCAAAAGGTTAAAGACAAAGAATCTTAAAAGCAGCCATGAGAAAAGCAGTTAGTTACCTATGAGACAGCTCCCATAAAACTGTCACCTGACTTCTCAACAGAAACTTTGAGAAAGGGATTGTCAATAAATGTTCAAAGTTATGAAAACAAGGACCTACAACCAAGATGACTCTACCCAGAAAAGCTATCATTTAGAATATAATGACAGTTAAAAAACTTCCTAGGCAAGAAAAAGCTAAAGGAGTTCATCATCACCAAATCAGTATTCCACCAAATGTTAAAAAAATCTTCCTTAAGAAGAAGAAAAATTAAAAATATCAGTAATAAATGGCAATAAAAAAGAAGGAAATCTTACCATTTGCAACAGCATGAATGGACCGAGAGGGTATTATGCTAAGTGAAATATCCAGTCAGAGAAAGACAAATACCATATTATTTCACTTATATGTGTAATCTAAAGAACAATATAGCATGGCCAGCATGGCTCAGTGGTTGAGCATCAACTTATGAACTAGGAGGTCACAATTTGATTCCAGGTCAGGGCACATGCCTGGGTTGAGGGCTCAATCCCCGGGGGGTGGGGTGACATGCAGGAGGCAGCCAATCAGTGATTCTCTCTCATCATTGATGTTTCTATCTCTCTCTCCCTCTTCCTTCCTCTCTGAAATCAATAACAATATACTTAAAAAAATAAAGAACAATATAAATGAGCAAGCAAAACAGAAATGGTTTCATAGATACAGAGCACAGTCTGATGGTTGTTAGAGGGAAGGGGCATTGGAGGACTGAGTGAAAAAGCTGAAGTGAATGAGAAATACAGAATGGTAGTTACAAAATAGTCATGGGGGTGTAAAGTACAGCATAGAAAATATAGTCAATAATATTGTAACAACTATTTCAGTATATGGTGCTAGGTGCATCCTGAAAATATCAGGGGAAACACTTTGTAAAGTATAGGATTGTCTAACCACTCTACTATACACCTGAAACTAATATATATATATAAAAGCCTAAACAACTGGCCTACTGCCCAATAGCTATGATGTGCACTGACCACCAGGGGACAGACACTCAATGCAGGAGTGGAAACCACAGGCATGGAAACATGGAACAGATTGATGAATCTCAGAGGAAAAGGGGGAGGGGGGAAGGTGGGAAGAGATTACTAGAGGCCTGGTGCACAGATTCATGCACTGGTGGGGGTCTCTTGGCCTGGCCTGTGGGGAATGGGCCAAAATCACTCTCCAACATCCCCCAAGGCTCCTGGATTGCAACAGGGTGCAGGCCAGGCCGAGGGACCCAAAATAATATTAGTACAAAATGATATTAAATGTAAACAGTAATTGAGAAAAAATTAAAAACTTAATGCACACACACATGCACACAAACAAGGACTTGCTAAAGAAGCTCATCAACTGTCAGTCACTCATCTGATTCTTAAGCATTCTGTGTAACATCCCTCCTCTTTACCTCCCACCCCCTATTATTTTTCTGAACTTCAATTCACTTTTGTTTACATTAATATACCATAATTGCAACTTTATATATGTTGTACTGTTTTTGTTTACCAATGTATTAACTTTTCTGTGGTTTTTGTAACTTCATGTGGAGTTTCTGATGATAATTCTAAACAGGTATATTTTAAAATATATTTTGTAGACTAATTATTGACTTAAAAGCTTTCCTTTGTTAAAATAGTCATTGTTGTCTCACATTAGAAAAAATTTACATATAAATACATTGGAACTTAAAATATATAATATATTATAATATACATATATTTGTTATATATATTACATATGTTGTAATATATAAATTTGATGCTAACAAATTTGTTTTTCAGCTAAGTTTAATTTGTATTGAAATCTATATTCTTTTTATTCTTTATATTGCCGGTGTATAATAGTGATTGAATATAATTTAACTATTCATTTCTCCAGAAATGCTTGTTGACTCTTCATAATAACATTCAATTGTAGAATGTTGCATTCAAAGCAGACACTGTCTTCATAAGGTCAAAACAATATTAAACCTTCTTGAAGAAAAAGGGGAGGTACATTATAGCTAAATCTTGGATTGTGTCAACAAGTTTCTGGATTAGAGTTGGAAAAACTTGGGTTTGACTTCCAAAATTCCTACTTACATACCTTCAGTAAGTTTACTCAACTGAAAACAGAGGATAACAACAGCAATTTTTTCGGCTTGTTATATAGATTGCATAAGATATATTAGTTTAAATGATAATCACTAATATCATTTATTTATATAAAACCCTAATATGCAAATAAACCAAAGGCAAAATGACCTGCAGAACGACCAGTCGGTGGGCAGCGGGGCTGGCAACATGGTGGCGCCAGGCCGCCAGCCAAGGTGGGTGCCAGTGGGGGGCCCGATCGCCCAGCTGGTCACCCCACAGATTGGCCCTGATCGCTGGCCAGGCCTAGGGACCCTACCTTATATATTGGGAAAAGTCTGTTAGATTTAAAAATTAAAACCTGGCAAGGCTACTCTAACACTGAAAAAACAGGATGATGCAGCGATGACATGCATGGACTCTGACTTGCACATTTTGTGGTCAGCCCTGATTCTGACATTTATAACTGTGTGACAAAGCCAATTACTTAACTTCTCTTTGCTTCAGTTTTTCCACCCATAAGATGGGAAGATGCTACTACTGCCTCAGAAGGATCATGCTATGTACTAATTTTTATAATCAGGGCAAGAAATGTAGCTGCCCATACAACAGCAGATGCCTTTCACCTATGAAAAGTATGGTCACTGGTGCGTGCAGCATCTGGGATTGCAAGAGGGAAGTCTGACGGCCGGTTTAGCAGTCGGACATCCCCCAAGGGGTCCCGGATTGAAAGAGGGCACAGGCTGGGCTAAAGAACGCCCCCTCCCCATGTACAAATTTCACGCACTGAGCCTCGAGTACATAATAAACACCTAAGGAATGCACCATGCTCAGTTTAGCATTTTGGTTTGTTTTTGATGAACTGCTTCAATTGGCACATTGGCACTAGGGCTGTTTTCTTTTTCCCATTAGGACAGAGCCTCTTTCTTTTATATCAGAAAATCTCACTGTCACTAGGTCATTATTTAACCATGACAAAAGTTTGAAAATTATTAGCATGTGGGACTTGGGCCCCCACGTTTTGCTTTAGCCATTATGAGTGGTTTGTTGATGCTAATGTATGACCCCCTGTGGTGCTTTTTCCCCTTCACTCTTTGCCTTTCTCTTTTGTAACATTTCACGTGTGGAGCTAGAGTGATTAATATTTTATGCAGTTGTTCTTATGTGCAGCACGATACTGCGGGTTCCATGCAACTCTCCAGTATCTCTGCTGCCACTGAAAGGTAACTAATAGCTGGAGCTGGGCCCCTCATGGCTTGGGGAGGTCTCCTGCAAAAAAGAAACAGACAATTTCTTGTCACATCATAAATTTATAAGGAGCTAATTAAAGGCTTTCTCTTGCATCTTAAACACATTCAGAGTCCCATATCACAAGGAATGATTCCTGTTTAATTACCACTGGCTTGTAAAAATGTGCTGCTCAAAGTGTATTTTAATGTCAGGCAGATTATTAGCACAAATGGAAAACTGTGCCTGGAAAATTTCCAAAGAATATAAACTTGCACCAAACTATAGGCATATATTTTTCTCTTAATTATTTGTGTAGAGAGACATATAATTTAATTTTAAAACTTTTGAAACTGTCATAAAAATTTATGACTTGATCACATTGAACTATAAAACTGAACATTCACTATGCTCTTTGCATTTTCCTCACCAGTAAGCTCTATTAATTTATTTTTCTTGCTGTTTTAGACTACTTTTAAACACAAATACATGTTCTAAATTATGCTGCTGGAAGATTTTTGGTGGATTTCTGGTGATTTACAACAAATGCTTTAAAAGCATAGGTTTTAATTCTGATTTGGGGCATTGTCAATTGTTATGAATTTAATTGGAAATGGAGCATGATAAAAATCAGATTCTAACATGATTCAGGAAAAAAAAATGTTTAAAGCATCTGTTTAGATTAATCTGGAAGCAATTTACCCTGAAGAACTCTTTGATTATTCCTGTTAGATAACTTATTTGAGCTAATGTGTAATGGATAATCCATTTAAGTGCTCTTATCAGAAGCCCTGAAGTTGTTTATAGTGATCACAATAGAATACAGCTCTTCCACTGAAAGTAAGTAATCAAAATTATTAGTAACTATGAGTCATGTAAAGTCATTAGATGATATAAACAAGTTTTCTTCAGCATCTGACCATTGATTATCAGATATAACTGTTTATTTGAGCAACTACTACTGGCAGATTATAATTTACACAATAACATAAGGTTAAAATATATCTTTATGTTCATTTTAACTTTATTACTCTAATACATACATTTTTACTAAGGGAAAAATACAAAATCTATAAAATTCCATTTTTTATAAAAAGATGGGGAGGCCAGGAGGTTGTCAAGTGTGGGAAAAAAAGGAGACATATGTAATACTCTTTGTAATACTTTAAGCAATAAAACAATTTTTAAAAAAGATGCTAAAATATAGATACGATTTTTAGAGGTAGTAAATGATTTTTTGTTTTTCTTTTTTAAAACCTACTAATCATAATGTAAAATATTTTCCATTTTAGTTAATACTAATGATAGGAAAGTAAATTTTTCAACAATTCAGGCCTTCTTTAAGTTTTACTGAGCAAAAATATCTGCCTATATTTGGAGATGGAAAATCTAGAACAACTCCCATTTTAAACTACATTCACTTATATTTAGGAATATTTTTTCTCTCAACCTTCTTTGTGGCTCAGGTGTAGGCACATGAGTTAGGCCCTCATGCATCCACACTAGACTGGTTTTCAGAACAATATAAAAAGCAGATGATATATGCAATTTTTCTTCTAAACATTCAGAGACAACAGTGTTAGTGGTCCTGGTGTCCACAGAGACACATGGTGCTCATGCTAAGTAACATGATTAGTGGTGGCTTAGTTATGCTCATTCTGGGTGAGGTTTGGACATTGATCCTGGCTATGTAAGTACTAGGCTTGACTCTGTATCCCCCAGAGATGTAAAGAGCCACCAAACATTTAAAAATATTTTTGTCTTAAACTGGCAAGATTAGGTTTTCTTGGTGACCAAAAAGATTGTATGTAAATTAACACTGCATCTAAAGGCGAGTAGTTAACCATATGCTGTTACCTATTACAGCTTACCTAGAATATCATCATCTTTGAAAATATTATACCCACATACCCTTCATTAATATTGACTTAAGAATATCCAAACCTGCAGAGAATGTTTACAAGAAGGTACTTTTGCTGCACTGAAGACAATTGCCTGGAAGCAAGCTCTCAAGTGCTTTCCAGAGTGACAGCTTTACAGTCTATTTTATGCATTTGGAATTAAAGAAGGAACAAAAGAAAGATTACATGAAGGTGGGACAAACAGGACTGGGACTGGGTTACAAGATGGTTAATAAGATAATGTGCTCTCTTGAGGGTGGTTATTCTTATTTCAAGGTTGTGTTAACCTACATATTCAAAAGCAAGGGAGAGGGCTTGCTTAAGACAAAAATAAACCTTATAGTAAAGAAGCTATTTACTGGGGCATGATTACCTACCGTGACCTGCCCATTTAGGGATTTATGATCAGCTAAATCTGTGAGGTGACTTTCCATAGAACCCCTTTCCACCCATATTAGACACTGAAGTTCTTTCATCATGCCTGCCTTCTCAGTTTCATAATTCTCCTTTCAGAGCATCTTTGGCAAGGCTTTTACAAATTGCACTGCTACATCTTAGCATGGATTTTTTATGACTGGCTGGGATTTGGATTGATAGACCAGTCTAGAGAGGCCCTGAGGGCAGAGGGAATGAAATGGAAAGTAAAATTACTAAATTAGGGCCATGAAGACCCATTTCACTTCCTTCACAATTTTGCTAAAGACTTTTTGTAATCACATCATTTACCATATACTTTTCTAGGATACACATATATTTTACTAACTGTGTTTGTGTCTAATTTATATAGCCATTAACCCACTCATTTAAAACAATAGATACAAGATGTCATAATTCTTGCTAACATATCTTAATCATGTAAACTTTATAACAATCTAGTGAGAGATGGGTCTTACAATTTGAAAGGAGGGGAACTCAGCATTTAGTAACTTGTCAAGGTGTAAGAATTGATAAACACTGGAGCCTAGATTCATAACCAGGCCTGTTTGTCTCAAAATGATATGTGTTTCCACTATGTCATCTTCTGCAATGGCATATATCATGATTTTATTATTCAGTATTACCTGGGGCTATTTAGACCAACAAACTCCTTAAGTTACAATGAAATCAGTAGAAGATACATTGAATAACTTGAATTCTGGATTGTGAAGACATTTTATAGAGTCTCTAAATGCAAAGATGACCAAACTATTAGCCTAGGCGGTTCTACTTAATTAGCATTGCTTCTGTGTAATGTCAATTGTTCTCCCTTTTACTCTCAAAAGCATCTAGATTTGTACAAAAATGTGTATGTTCCTTAGAGCTAATTTGTGTCCCCACAAAATTCATAGGTTGAATTTCCAACTGCCAGCACCTTAGAATGTGCCTGTATTTGGCGTTATAGTCTTTAAAGAGGTAAGTTAAAACAAAGCTATCAGAATGGGCCATAATCCAAGATGGCTGGTGTCCTCAAAAGAGGAAATTTGGACACATAAATATAACAAGGATGTGTGTGCACAGAAGAAAGGCCATGTGAGGACACAGCAAGAAGACAACCATCTGCCCTAACTGGTTTGGCTGAGTGGATAGAGCATTGGCCTGCAGACTGAAGGGTCTCAGGTTTCATTATGGTCAAGGGCATGTACCATGGTTGCGGGCACATCCCCAGTAGGAGTTGTGCAGGAGGCAGCTGATCGATGTTTCTCTCCCATTGATGTTTCTAACTCTCTACCCGTCTCCCTTCTTCTCTGTTAAAAATCAATAAAATATATTTTTTAAAAAAGACAACCATCTACAAGTCAAAGAGAGAAGCCTCAGAAGAAAGCAATCCTGCTGACACCTTGGTCTTGGATTTCTAGCCTACAGATCTGTGAGAATCTAAATATTTTTGTGTCCTTCACCCAATCTCTACCATTTTGTTATGGCAGCCCTACCAAACTAATACACATATGTACGCTTATTTGATCAATATAGAGACAGAGAAATAGAAATGGAGATACACAGGGATGGAAATAATGGTGTGGGTTTTTTTAGTTAATGTTTTATTGTTGACAGTATTATAGATTTCCCCTATTTTTCCTCACTTCCCCCTGCTTCACCCAGCCCCTATCCCATCCCAGGCCTTTACCACACTATTGTCTGTGCCCATGAACTATGCATATATGCATATAAGTTCTTTATTTATCCAGAAGAAACATGTGAATGTGTAAAAGTTTCGGCCCTTAAAACTAGTGTTCGGTATATGACAATTATTATGAACTGATGTTTGTGTGCCCACAAATTTATATGTTGAAGACTTAACTCCCAAATGTGACTATTAGATTTGAGGAGATTATTAGATTATGAGGGTGGGGCTCTCATAAATAGAATTACTACTCTTAGAAGAGACTCCAGAGAGATGACCTCTACCTCAGCCATGGGAGGATACAGCAAGAAGGCAGCCACACACAAACCAGGAAGAAGTCTCTGTTCTTGGATTTCTCAGACTCCCTAAAGGTGAGAAATAAATGATTGTTATTTAAACCACCTGGTTTATGATATTTTTGTTGTAACAAGGCAACTGACTAAGATGACTGTAATAGTTGCAAATCGCTTATACATTTTTTATTCTGTTTTGTAAACTTCATGCAGAAAATAAAGTCAGCACAGTAAACATTGGATTTAAAAATAATAATCTACTACATTAAGTTAATGTATTAACATTAAGTTAAGGGGGACTATTGCATATTGTCCATTAAAACAATTTGTTCTTTAGAAATATAGAGAGTACAGGCTTACCCACATTTATGAAAAGTGCTAATTTTTAATCTGCCACTTATATTTTGTTTATAAGTTCTAGAAAATGCAACCCAAACTAGTTCTAGAAAAAACAAACTAACAAATGCATTGCTCATATAATTGAACAATCAAGGAATAATTTCCCCTCAGTTTTATTTAATTCAGAGACATATACTAGTACTTTCAAATGGATTTGGTTTCTCTTGTACTTCAATTCTATTTTTCTTAATATTGGCTCCTTTAATAGACTATAATTGATTACATGACGGCTACTAACTTAGTCTGCTCAGACTGCAATAACTGAGTGGCTTAACAAAATACCATGGACTGTAGCTTAAAAACAGACATTTACTTTCTCACAGTTGCAGAGACTGGAAGCTCAAGATCAAGGTGCCTTGGTCAGTTTTGGGTGAGAGGGTGAGAGCTCTTTTCCTGGCTTACAGACTGCTGCCTTCTGTCTATGTCCTTACATAGTTTGAAGAAAGAGAAACTTGGTGTCTCTTTCTCTTCTTATAAGGGCACCAGCCTTATCAGATTAGGGCAGTGGTTCTCAACCTGTAGGTTGCGACCCCTTTGGGGGTCAAACGACCCTTTCACAGGGGTCACCTAAGACCATCCAAAAGCACATATATAATTACATATTGTTTTTGTGATTAATCACTATGCTTTAATTATGTTCAATTCGTAACAATGAAAATACATCCTGCATAGCAGATATTTACATTACGATTCATAACAGTAGCAAAATTACAGTTATGAAGTAGCAACGAAAATAATTTTATGATTGGGGGTCACCACAACATGAGGAACTGTATTAAAGGGTCGCGGCATTAGGAAGGTTGAGAACCACTGGATTAGGGTGTCAACTTTATGATCTCAATTAACCTTTACCACCTCTTCACAAACCCTATCTTCAAATTCAGTCACATTGGGGGTCACAGCTTTAACATATAAATTGGGAGGGGGACATAAACATTCAGTTTATAACCTTATGGCCCTGGTCTTCATAAATTCATGTCTTTCTCACAAGCAAATATAACATTCCATTTTAACAATCCAAAGTCTTACTAATCCCCTGAGCCAGTGCTGGGAGTGTCAGCATTTATAATCCCTGAATTATCTTAGGGGTCATTCTTCCCCTTTTCTTGAAGGATAACACATGTTAGCTGCTTTTTCCATTCCATCTTGTTTTCTCTTTTCCATCTCGTTCCATTAGGCAGTGTTTCTGCTGGTATGATCCCACTTTTATTCCTGGATGCATAGTGGCTGATTAAAGTCATCCTTCAGACCCACACTAATTTTCTTTTCAAAAGCTTGTTCAGCCAACTCTAGTGCTCTCTTCAGAATGGCTTCCTAGCTTTTTTGCAACATGGATTGAGAACTTACCAAATATTCAAGTTCTCATTCCATTTTGCTTAAAACTTTCTTATTTAATTCATGTTTCTCCTTTCACATTTTACTATAAGCAGTCAGGAGGATCCGGACTACACTTTCAATACTTTTCTTAGAAATCTCCTTAGCTAAATATCCAATTTCATGGTCCACAAGTTTTACCTTCTGCAAAAGACTAGAACACAATTAAGCCAAGTTCTTTGCTACTTTATAACTAGGATTGCCTTTCTTTCAGTTTACACAAAACTGTTTCTCATTTCCATCTGAGGCCTCCTCAGAAAATCCTTTAATGTCCACATTTCTACCAACAGCCCCCTTCATGAAAGTCGTGGGCTTTTTTTAAGCGTACACCTGAAGACTTTTCCAGCCTCTACCCATTACCCATTTTCAAACAAACTTTCAAATTTTTAAGGTTTTTGTTACTGCACTTCGCAGTACCAAAATCCATCTTGGTCAGGGTACTCCAGAGAAACAAAACCAATAGTAGAGCCCAACAGAAGTTACAGTGGTGAAGGCAATTTTTATTCTGGACAATTTCAATAAGGGAAAAGAAACCCCAGTACAAAACTGAGCTTCATCCCAAATACAACAGTGATAATAAGGATGAAAAGCAGCATGGGGTTGGTAAATGGAGATTGACTAAGAGGAGAGACATTAAGTCTGGGAAACTTCTGCCTGAACATATCAATAATAATAAAAGTGTAATATGCTAATTAGACTGGACGTCTTCCTGGACGATCTTCTGGACGAAGCTGGGGCTGCGAGGGAAGCTGGGGTCCCAGGTTCCTACCAGCGGCCGAAGGGAAGCCTGGGTTCTGGCTTCCAGAGGGAAGCCGGTGCCAGCAGCTGGGGGAAGGAAGGCCTACTCTTGCACGAATTTCGTACATCAGGCCTGCCTCTAGTATGCATATAAACACACATACATATACAGGAGCAGGCAAAACTTGGTTTACAGTTGATGTATGAAAAAATAGTACAATAATTAACAAATAATAATTCAAGAATACACTGAAGAATACACTGTGTTTTTCATAAAAGTGTAAACCTACTTCTGTACACACGTGCGTGTGTGTGCGTGTGTGTGTGGAGAGAGAGAGAAAGACGTACATGTAGATATAACTATAATTATAGCTATAGATACAGGTGTAAGGAGCTGGCTTGCATGATGATAGAGTCACATGGGTCCCAAGATCGGCAGATGGTAAGCTGGTGACCAAGAAGCTTCTGGTGTGGTTCCATCCCAAATGCGGCCAGCTGTGGATCCAGGCTGATGTTTTCAATTTGGGTCTGAAGGCAGAAAAAAAACAATCTCCCTGCTCAAGGCGAATAGATAACAGTTCCCTTTTATCCTGGAGACAGTCATCCTTTTTAAAAATATATATATATTTTTAATTGATTTTTTTACAGAGAGGAAGGGAGAGAGTTAGAAACATCGATCAGCTGCCTCCTGCACACCACCTACTGGGGATGTGCCTGCAACCCAGGTACATGCCCTTGACCAGAATCGAACCTGGGACCTTTCAGTCCACAGGCCGATGCTCTATCCACTGAGCCAAACCGGTTTCGGCAACAGTCATCCTTTTATGTTATTCAGGCCCTCAACTGACTGGATGCAGCCAACTTAGTTAGGGAGGGCAATCTGCTTTACTCAGTCTATAGAGTCAATGTTAATGTCACTCAGAAACACCCTCATGTACACCCAGAATGACGTCTTAGCAAATGTCTAGGCACACCATGGCTTAGGGTGATATATAAAATTAACCATCACAATGACCAAGAGGGTATTTACTGATCACTTAAAACATGTCCTGTGACTCACTCTGTTTAGGTCATCTTACATTGTGTCACCATCTCTCCACTAAGCGCTACACACAAGGAGATGGATGTACATAAACCTATTGGCAAATCTGGGTTGTGTTTCTTTCCTTCAGTCAATCACAGTTGTTCATATGACTCATTTTGATTCTTGACAAGGTCTTCTGCTTCATGACTAGGAATTCAGAGCAGTTGGTAGGAAAGCCACTCCAAATTGATGATATTTCCCAAAGAAAATTCAGACACTTTTTCCAGAAGATGAAGAAATGTCAGGCAAAGAACACAAGTTGTTTTCCCAAATTGAAAGCTGATTATTAGAAGTTTGTAATTGGTTACCATGTATATATAAATAAATAAGATCTATCAACTCATAAGAAACCTGAATGTTGTGCTATAGTATACACTATAGAGGAATTTAAATCAGCACTAAACAACATCTACCTTGAACCATCTATGAGCAAAGAGTCTCTTTTAGTTACAATAACTCGGGACTCCAAGAATATGTTTCTCTCCCTTTTCATAGTGTTCCTTCTTTGGGATCATAAGATAGTTTTCTGTTATAAAAAGATCAAGTCTAATAACTATTTCAATGTCTGGATTTGCATATAAGAAAATATCACTGTAGGTTAGGAGTTCTATATCTTTTCTCTGCCTCAATACTCTTGCTAGGTATGGCCTACTCTCTCAGTAAAAATGGCTTAGTAAGATCTTAATTCTTATGTGTGTATGAAGGAATACGATACAGAAGCATTTCCAATCAAGTATGGCCAGCAGGACCTGCCTCCTCCCAATCCCCAGCAAACCCTGTTCCCCTCACCCATGGAAGTCTCAAACAATTATTGACAGGAGTTGGTATCAATGTCTCCCTTTTGGGGAGTGGAATGTAACTCAGACTCCAGTTCTCCACTGGTTTTCAGAATTTGCCATTGGAACTGAGTTCCACTTACCTACTAGGATATCTTGCTTAATAGCACACACTTAAGCGTCTGCCTTTTAAGAGTGTCCTCCCAAAATCATGATCACCTGGAAAGTCAGAATGAGACCTTACTTGAAAATTGGTCTTTGAAGAGATATTTAGTTAAGTATCTTGAGATGAGATTATAATGGATTAGTGTAGACCCTAAATGTGCTGAGAGCATTCTTATCGGAGGCCCTCAAAGGCAGAGACACAGGGAAGAAAGTCATGTGAAGGAAGAGGTGTGGATTGAAGGTATGCTGCCACAAACCAAGGAATGCCAGGAGCCAACAGAACCTGGAAAAGGCAAGGAAGGATTCATCATGGAACCTTGGAGCAAGTGTGGCCCTATCGACACCTTGATTTTGGAATCTGAACCCCTGAACTGTGAGAGAATACATTTCTATTATTTTAAGCCACCAAGTTTATGACTATTTGTTATAATACTCCCTAAGAAAACTAGTACATTTCCCATCCTTGCCTCACTTATACACTTCCTATGGAAGTTTCCTGGAATCATGTTCAAAATAAATGACTTGCATTCAAATCATTGAGTTAGGGTCTGGTAACTCAAATTAAGACATTGACCAAACTATTGCGAAAAGTATTGATTTTCTGAATTTTAATGTTGTCCTCCAATTTACTGGGACTGATACAGAATAACAGATAGACCTTTTACATATCTGCACTCACTTTCTGGCATCGATGTGCTGGCTGGATGATTTACAGAATTGTAGTCCACAGGGACATATTCGAGAGCTTGTAAATAGCTCTTCCACACTTTTCCTCCTATTTCTGAAAGCCAGAAGAATGACAGTGATGGCAGTTATGCCTCTGTTTTTGGCTGGAGCATATTCTGCCTGAGCCAGGCTTGCTGTTCTCAGAGTTTGTTTTAGAATAATAATTAATGTTGACTTGACATAAATCCAGGAGAGAGGTCCATAGACTGCCATCCATTCACAGACACAAAGGAGTAATTTCCTTTTAGTCTGTATTGTAAAAGGCACTCTTCTAAATGAGAGATAATCTTATTTTTTAATGTTTCTCTATATAATTTATTATAAAGTAAATTAAGTTTTCAAATACATAGATACAAATTTTTAGCAACTCATTTTCTTTCTTCCAAGTTTTTTATGTGCATTAAAGTAAATTCTCATTCACATTTTTAGTTTTATTTCATATTTTAGCTCTAACTGTAATAATTTATATATAGCACTGTGCCAATTTTAATGATTTGCTAGTATATTTTAGTAATAGGAATTAATAAAAAAGTATACTGATATTTTAAGTTGCACCAAAAACATAACATTTAATTCAGGGCTTTTAAAAAGCATACGTTAAAATATAGGTGAGCAAGTTTAAGTTGTGGTCAGTTTTCAGATTTTCTTATCTCATAAAACTTGCATCACTGAATCTCAAGTGTTTTCATTTAGTACTGAATGCTGCCAGAAAACATCAAGTATTTCAGTTGCTACCAAAAGGGTTGCATGTAGTATCCATTCAGCTACTAAAGAGAAAAGTCAGTAAAAAGGGTTAACTGGCTCACAGATACCTTTTCATGTAGCTCTAATTTTGGATAAAATACACTGGCTTCCTACAAGGAGAATTGATTTCTAAGCCTAGTAATCACATTACCTCATGACTCAGGTCCAGTTTTCCAGAAAAACATTCATATTCTCTTTGCTCCCTTGAAAATCATCAGCTGTCTAAACCACCCAGTGGAGTTTCCAACGGCCTATGGAGAAAGGCCTCTTCCATGTTCTCATCCCTTGACTATGGAGTATCCTATTCTTTAAGACCAGTTGCTTTGTTGGTTTTAGAAAAAGCTATGGTTCTATGGAAAATTATACACACACACACACACACACACACACACACACACACACACACACTAGGGGCCCAGGGCACGAATTCATACACCTTGAAAGGAACTGTGGGCCGTGAGGCTACAGTAGGCACAGGGGCAGGTTTTGGCCCATACTCTGTGCCCCTGCCTGGCCCCTCCTGCCCCCAGTCCCCTGTCTGCCAGCAGCCCCACTCCCATGCACTGACAGCGCCTGCCCTGTTTACACCCGCTGAAGGGTTAGAGCGACTGGGGCCGGCGCCAGCAGTGGGTGAGAGCAGGGCGGGTGCTGGCAATGGCTGCAAGCGGCAGCTGCTGTCCCGATCACCCCTCAGGAGCAGGAGGAGGTGGAGAGCCCTCAAGGGGCAATCAGGGCTGGCAGCTACTGCTTGCACCCACTGATGGCGCTGAGCAATTGGGTCCGGCACTGGGCACCAACAGTGGATGTGAGTGGTGGCTCTGGAGCCGGCTGTGGGTGCAAGTGGGACCAGCGCCATCAGTGGGTGCAAGCGGCGGCTCTGGCAGCGGTAGCAGATGTGAGGCGGCTGCCGGCCGGATCTCCCCTCAGGAACAGGGGGAGGTGGAGAAGCCCTTAGGGGTGATTGGGCCTGGCAGCCACTTCTCCCACCCGCTGATGGCATTGAGCGATTGGGGCCAGCACCAGGTGCTGGCACCGGGTGTGAGCGGGGCCGGCGCCAGGAGCAGGTGCAAGCACTGGGCAGGCGACAGGTGGTAGCAAAGAATTTTCAGTGACCACCAGAGGCTCTCCCTGATGGCAGCAATCAGCACCCTGCCTTGGTCTGGTGCCCAGACTCACCTATTCCACCATCCTGCCATGGCCGACACTCACCATGTTCCGCGCACGCTCTCTGGTGGTCAGCACACATCATAGCGACTGGTTGTTCAGTTGTTTGATTGTTCCACCATTCGGTCTATTTGCATACTAGGCTTTTATTACATAGGATATATAGATATATATATATCCTATGTAATAAAAGCCTAGGTGACATCATGTGATGTCATCACAAGATGGCCGCTGTGAAATTGTCAAAAGATGACTGCCACAATATGGCCACCCCCATGTTACAAGATGGCTGCCCCCATGTCATCACAAGATGGCCACCACAAGATGGCCAGCAGGGGAAGGCAGTTGTGGGCAATCAGGCTGGCAGGAGAGGGCAGTTGGGGGGGACAAGACCGGCAGCGGAGCAGTTAGCCATCAATCAGACTGGCAGGGGAGTGGTTAGGGGGCAATCAGGCAGGCAGGCAGGTGAGCAGTTAGCAGCCAGCAATCCAGATTTGTGAGAGCTCTTAGTCCTGGAGCTCTTAGGGGAGGGAGGAGACCCGGCAATCAGGGGAAGGCAACCCCCCATCACACCTCTGCTGCTGCCACTGCCGGCAGCACAAGCCTCAGCCATCCCTGGTTACCTGAGTCTCGGGTGGCCCTGGGTGGCTGGGCAGCCACCATCTGAGGCTTGCCTGCACCTCAGGCCCACCATGGGTTTCTGGGCAGCCAACATCCGAGACTTGTCTGTGCCTCCGGCCGGCCCTGGGTGGCTGCACCATGCACCTGCCACCCCCCCCTCCACCATGGCGGGGCTGAAAGGACTGGGGAACTCTGGCAGGACTGAGGGTACTGGGCACTGCCATCTTTGTGACAGCATGATGGTAAATTTGCATATTTCCCCTTTATTAGACAGGATATATATATTAGAGGCCCAGTGCATAAAATTCATGCACAGGAGGGGGGTGGCCCTCTGTCCTGTCTGCACCCTCTCAGATCTGGGACCCCTTGAGGGATGTCCGACTGCCGGTTTAGGCCCGATCCCACCAGGATCGGGCCTAAACGGGCAGTTGGACACCCCTCTCACAATCCAGGACTGCTGGCTCCCAACCACTTGCCTGCCTGCCTGCCTGATTGCCCCTAACCACTCCCCTGCTGGCCTGATCAACACCTAACTGCCCTCCCCTGCTGGTCTGATTGCCCCCAACTGCCCTCTCCTGCAGGCCTGGTCCCTCCAACTGCCCTCCCCTGCAGGCCTGGTCACCTCCAACTTCCATCCCCTGCCAGCCATCTTGTGGCATTCATCTTTGACCACATGGGGGCGGCCATCTTGTGTGTTGGAGTGATGGTCAATTTACATATTACTCTTTTATTAGATAGGATATATATATAGAGAGAGAGAGATAGAGAGTATAGTATGATTCCTTAAAAAGATATATATGTAAACTATGATTCTATAAACAAATACATATACATATATGATATTTTAACCAATTGTAAGATAAAATACTTTTCTATTTATGTCTAATATAGAGCTCTTAAATATTTATGTGAGAATGGCAAGAAAGGAATAAAAATACACAATTTTTTAGTGTGAGGTAACTTTAAAGATACTAAATTTATGATAATTTTATGGCACATATTAAACAATTAAGTCCCTGTGTACCTACTTAATGTAATTTATCACATTTTAAATTAGTATATGGCATATTTTCTAGTTAACTGTATTTCTTTTTATCTTCTCTTTACCAATTATTACTTTTTCAATAATAAAAGATAACTATATACAAACACAAATGTTTATGATACAAATAGGTTAATTAGCTGAAAATCTCAACTAGGGATTGAGTCATAGTAAAATGTTAGAATGTCTCTCTCCTCTTAGCCTTTCAAAATATTTACAGCCCTAGCTGGTTTTGCTCAATGGATAGTGTCAAACTTGGACTGAAGGTCCCAGGTTCAATTCACTTAAGGGCATGTACCTTGGTTGCAGGCTTGGTCCTCCATATGCTAGAGGCAATCAAATGATGTGTTTATTTTACATATATGTTTCTCTCTGTGTGTCTCTCCCCCTTACTTCCACGCTTTCTAAAAATCAATGGGAAAATATCCTTGGGTGAGGATTAACAACAATAAAAAAATTTACAAATTTTAGGTATTAATACTTAAATAGCATTTTTGGTCATTAGAATTAAATTATTCCTTGACTTTTTGTTAGATTAACACTCTATAAAAATCTCTAGGTACCATATAAGTTCAACATGGGTTTTTAATGAGAGTTAAATTGAGGAGGACTATAAGTTATCAAATTTGTTTTTGTTTTTGTATGATCAGAAAGGTATATTCATTCAGCCCATTCAGAGAAGTTGAATATTTTGCCCATCATCATAACCTCAAGCTGATTGTGGTGATAATGAACCATCAGGATGGGCCACTGTAAGAATTAGATAAATAAATGCAGGGACATTAATATTGAAGTTTTATAAAGACTAAGTTTAAGTCTAGATGGGAATTCAAGGGAGTAAATTAAAATCTTATCCATAATTCTTCAAGCAATTTACTTTAGGGTCCTAGAATTCTAAAAAGTACATTTATATTTTGGCAAATGATGTAAAATGTATTCCTTAATTGTTTCTAATATTGAAAGTATTTTTACATCTATTTTTCACTCATTGAGCCTGGCCACCCCTGCAATAAACTTACTGTGATAGAAGCATAGTCTGTGTCCCACTGTAGCCACATCAACAATTTCTGCGCAACATGAACAACAGTGCCCATTTTCACCTAGAATGAGGAATAAGTTTTGTTTTTTGTTTTGAAGTCAGTCACACATAGTGCTATTGATCTAAATTTGAAATGTATAACACACAAATATTTTATTTCTTTTCATTTTTTATTCAATTCGGTTTTGTCATCTTCACTCATCAATAGTCTAAGTCCATACATCTTTACCTCAAAAATACCCATTAATTTTTTTAAAATATATGATATTGTACTGCATAGTTTCTCTTGCATGCTTCTTTCTTATTGTTCTGCACCGAATATTCTGTTTTTGAGTTCTGCTCATGATGATAAATGTAGATTTAGTCTATTCTTTTTTACTGCTTTATTGTTTTTCCACAATTCCAGATTTTATTTATTGATTTTTTAAAGTACATTTAAGCTTTTTTCAAGTTTGTGCTCTTTTAATCAATGCTGCAATGAATATCCTTGTGGGTATCTCTTTGTAGCTTTGCAAAATTTTCTCTAAGGCATATATATCAAAAGTGGAATCATTGGGTCATTAAAAACATTTCCTAAATGTTGTCCAGAAAATGGCTGTGCAAATTTATGTTCCTACCACCGTGCATGAGGACTCCAGTTTCTTCATATTCTTACTACAAACTTATTAAAATTGGAATTTTGCCTTTCTGGAGGATTAAAAATTATTTCTCACTATTTTAGTAATATGTATACACTCGTATTTACTAATGAGCTTGGGCATTTCTTATACGTGTATAAGCAATTTTAAGTATTTCTATTGTGAATTGCCTCTCAAATCATGGTATTTCCATAGATTTAAAATATTATCTAATCTTATAATATTATGCTATATTGGAACTATCTTTGACAAGTTTTTTGGTCATTTATCTGTTTATTAAGGTATGCTTTATAGAAAATAAATCATTAATATTTATGTGATTAAAACCACATATTTCCTTTGCTCTTGCATATTTTCCATTTTAAATAAAAACAACTTTACCCATCTTAATCCTATAAAAGTATTTGTTTTACTTTAAAAATAATTATTTTTATTTTTCAATTATAGTTGACATATAAAAACCCAGTGATTAGACATATGTAACTTATTAAGTGTTCACCCTGATAAATCTAGTACCCATTTTATAGCACACATACTTCTTAAAATATTATTGACTATATTCCCTCTGCTGTAATTTACATTCTAATGACTATTTTGTAATTACCAATTTGTACTTCTTATTCCCTTTACCTGTTTCACTCATCTAGAAATCATCAAAATGTTCTCTTTATCTATGAGTCTGTGTTCTGCTTGTTCTTTAATTTTGTTTGTTAGATTCCATATATAAGTGAAATCATATGGCATTTGCCTTTCTTTACCTGACTTATTTTACTTGGCACAATATTCTCTCAACCCATCCATGTTGTTGCAAATGGCAGTATTTCATTCATTTTTATGATTGAGTAATATTCCATTGTATATATACACCACTTCTTTATTCATTCATCTACAGATGGAACACCTAGGTTGCTTACATATTTTGGTTAATGACACAATGAATATATGGATGTATATGTCTTTTTGATGTAGTAGTGTTTTAGGTTTCTTTGAATAAATAGCCAAAAGTGGAATTGCTTGTCTCTTGTTATATAGCCTTTGTTATAAAGTCCAGTTTGCTACCTTAGCTTTTTGTTTATTTGTTTGTTTATATTTTCTTAAAATATCTTTACATTCAGTCTTTCTGTGTCTTTTGATCTTAAGTGATTCTTTTACAGACAGCATATGTAAGGGTTTGTTTTGTTACCATTCAGCCTCCATATATCTTCTGATAGGAGCATTTAATCCATTTGCATTTAAAGTAATTGGTGATAGATAGTATTTATTGCCATTTTATTGTTCATATTTTTAAGCATTTTTTTTTCTTCTGAAAGAAGACCCTTTTACATTTCATGTACCAGTAATACTGGTTTGGCAGTGAGGAACACCTTTAGGTTCTTCTTGTCTCTAAAGCTCTTTATCTGTCCTCTGATTCTAAACAACTTTTCTGGGTAGAGTAATCTTGGTCGTAGGTCTTTGCTTTTCATCACTTTGAATATTTCTTGCCAATCCTTTCTGGCCTGCCAAGTTTCTGTGGAGAAATCAGCTGACAGTCTTATGGGAGCTCCCTTGTAAGTAACTAATTGATTTTATAATTCTCTCTTTGTATTGCCCTAGCTGGTTTGGCTCAGTGAGTAGAGTGTTGGCCTGTGGACTAAAGAGTCCCGGGTTCAATTCTGGTCAAGGGCACATGCCCGGGTTGTGGATTCGATCCCCAGTGTGGGGTGTGCAGAAGGCAGCCAATTATGATTCTTTCTCATCATTGATGTTTCTATCTCTCTCTTCCTCTCCCTCTCTGAAATCAATTATATATATATTATACAAATTCTCTCATTGTCTTTAACCTTTTGCATTTTAATTATGATGTGTCTTGGTGTGGGCCTCTTTGGGTTCATCTAGTTTGGGACTCTCTGTAGTTCCAGATTTGATTGTCTATTTCCTTCACATAAAGTTAGGGAACTTTTCCATCATTATTATTTCACATAGTTTTTCAATTCCTTGTTTTCTCTCTTCTCCTTCCAGCATTTCCATGATGTGAATGTTGGTGTGCTTGAAGTTGTCCCAAAGGATTCTTATTCTATCCTCAATTTTTTAAAATTCTTTTTTTCTTTTTGCTGTTCTATTTCCGTACCTTCTAATTCTCTGATTTGATTTTCTGCTTCATCTATTCCACTGTTGATTCCTTAGAATGTTTTCTTAATCTCAGTTAATGTGTTCTTTCTTTCTGACATTTTAAAAAATCTTTTATATCTCCATTGTTATGTCTCCTATCTCTTTGATGATGTTCTCACTAAGTTCATCCAATTTTCCCCTAAGTTCACTAAGTATCCTTATAACCAGTGTTTTGAACTCTGGATCTGGTAGATTGCTTGTCTCCATTTCCTTTAGTTCTTTTTATGGAATTTTGTTCTGTTCTTTCATTTAAGAGATATTTCTTTGTCATTTTGGTTGCCTCCTTGTGTTTGTCTCTGTATATTAGGCAAAGCTGCTACATCTCCTAGGCTTACTAGGTGGGCCTCATAAAATGGGTGTCCTGTAGCATCTAGTGGCACAGCCTCTGTGTTCACCTGAGCTGGGATTTTCAGGTACAACCCTAGTGTGTTTATGTACACTCTCTTATAGTTGAGCCTTGATTGCTGTTGCCACCTTATGGTAGAAATTACTCACAGATTAATTGGCTGTGAAGATTGGTTGCAACTATCGTGGAAGATCAACTGTGCTGGGACCAACCCCATTGAGCAGGACTTACTTCAGTGGGGCTTGGGTACCCTCTGAGTGTCCCCATTCAATGTTTCAGTTGTGGAGGTGGTTGGGTGTTGCATCAATGTGGTCTGAAGCTGTCCACTAGGTCAGCTGTTACTGGGGCCTCCCAGGAGTTCCAGGCCAAGGTTAACCATCATCTGTCCCCTGTCCCAGACCACCTGGCATGAGCTACAGAGCAATTTGCAAATGGCTGCCACTTGTGCTGGGCTTGGACATGCCCAGGAGAGGCCAAGCTGCAAACCAAGGCTGGATGCTGCTAATGCCAGTCCCAGGGTCATTTAGCTAGAGGTATGGGGCATGTTGAGACCAGATGCTGCTTGTTTAAGAGATTTTAGAAAGCCTGCAACATGAGCCAGGGTAGGCCATCTATATGGAAAGGCCACTAGAAACAGCTTGGGTGAGCCAGCCAGTTGGGTGGGATGGAATCTCAGGAATCACCAGGTCAGGGGGGAAGTGTAGATAGGCTGATGGAAACTCAGATATCGTGCCTGCTTTCTAGGTCTGTGGGGAAAGGGGACTTCAGAAAAGGAAAAGTGGCCTCTGCTTTCACCCTCCTGCTTTCACCCTGATATCAGATAATTCATTTCCTCTCTGTATGCCCCTGGTGCCTTTTGAGCTGCTGCCCCATCACAAGAGTTCAGGGACAGTAAGTCCATGTACAGAATCTTTAAGAGAAAATGGTCTAGTACTCTAGCAGCCCTCTCTTTCACACAGCTATAATCTCTGCTGGTTTTTGTAGCCAGAAGTTATGGAGACTTCTCTTCCTGGAAGTGGACACCTGGGCTGGGGGTCCTGGTGTGCAACTGAGACCCCTTGCTTTTCAGGAGTGACCTCTACAGCCAAGATATCCCTCTGGATTCTTATCTGTCACACGTGGCTGTGGGACCACCCTGTTCTGTATCTCCACTGCTCCTGCCAATTTTCATGTGGCTCCTTCTTTATTTTCTTAGTTATAGGACTTCTGTTCAGTTAGATTTCAGGCAGTTCTGAATGATGGTTGTTTTATAATTTTGATGTGGTTGTGGGTGAATGTGAGAACGGCATTTATCTATGCCACAATCTTGGCTGGAACCCTAGGTATTTTCCTTTTTATAATTCTCAATGTTCTGCAAGTTTGTTTTCTCACTTATAGTTTATTCTTTTGAAATAATTTTATGATTTAATGTATAATTCTCTAAATAGTGAGGTAATTTTACCAATCCTAATAAACAATTCTTACCTAATTGATTGGTCCTTGCTGGGATTATTATTGAATTACTATTAAATTTATAATCTAAATCAATGATAATTGATGCCATTTAAATGATGTTTATAAATACTCTGTTTATTTTTTAGTATACTGTTTAGTCATACTTTTTGCAGCTGTGGTAAATGTTGTATATTTTCTATTAAATACCAAAAAGGAGTATTGGTGCTAATTTATTCTGTTTGTTAGATATCTAACCACCTTTCTGAACTTGGTATTTCTAATAATTTGCATATGGTATTAGGTTTTCTAGGTAAAATTATCATAGTGTCTACATTTTTGTCTCATTGCGTTGTCTATATCCTCAACACTTTCTGGCAAACATGGTAGGTAATCAGCTGATACACTCCAGTTAGAGTTAACTATATCAGATCTGAATGTTTGATATTAATTCTGGACTAGATTTTAAATATTTTGAAGATTATCACAGAATGTTGTCAATCTTTATTTTTCCCAATTATAAGTAGAATGTTCTTTTTCTAAGACCTTTCATAATAAGTAATTATTAAATGCTACCAAATGCTTTGTAATAATATGGTTTTCTGTTTTATTTTGTTTGTGGGGCACCTTACAGGGATTGACTTTTCTGATCCATTTATTCCTGGGATAAATCTTTTTTTAGTTATTATTTCAATAAAGCATTGGAAACATTTAGTTAATAGTTTAATTAAAAATATGGCTCAGTCCTGGCCAGTGTTTGCTCAGTGTTTAGAACATCAGCCCATGCACCAAAGTGTCATGGGTTTGATTCTTGGTCAAGGGCTCTTATGTGGGTTGCAGTTTTGATCCCCAGCCCAAGTTGGGGTGTGTATGGAAAGCAATCAATCGATGTGTTTCTCTCAATTGATGCTTCTCTCTTTCCCTTTCCCTCTCTCCCTCCCACTCTCTCTAAAAATCAATGGAAAATATATCCTAGGGTGAGGATTAACAACAACAAAATGACTCAGCTTTATAGGCAAGTTGATCTGTACTTTTTATTTCTATTCTGTTCTTATGAGTTTTGAATCGTGATTATATTAGTCTCATAAAATCAGTTCTTACTCTCACTTACAATGGAAATAATTATTATGTATGTGGGGCGTTTACCTCATAGTAGGTATTTTTTACGCACTTCACCAATATGAATTTTGAAATTACATTACAACTCAATGCATCTTAAAATATGATAATCACATTTCTGTTTCTTTTCCACTTACTTTTACCAATAACCCAGTAATTTGTCACAATTACTATTATTTCCTTTTAATACAGAAGGTATATCAATTAACATTTACTGAGCACTTGAAGTCTTTCAAACCTTATACATTTATTAATTCATTTATTCCCCACAACAACACTATGAGGTAGGAATCATTATTCTAAATTTATGTGAAAAAATGGATGGGTCTGGGCAGGGTTATGTAAGTGGAACTGGGGTTCTACTTACTGGCAAAGTGAGAAAAGCATGGCAAGAATTAAGCAGGAATTAGTAGAAAAAAATAAAGTGATAGATTGTTTCCTTAACTTGCAATGGCAATTGGAAAAACAAAAAAAAAAGAACAGTAAGATGATTTCTATGCTACTCACATAATTTTTAGTATTAAGTTAAACTGATTAAAATTTATGACCTGTATAGTTTTAATTAAAATACTATTAAACCTCCTGATATCATAAACACAAATTAAATGCTAAGGAATAGTCCTCTCTCATATGTATAATTCCAAGAGTGTGTAATGTTTTCTTTGTATGAAACCACTGTCAATTTATCTAATCTTTTAAAAAATATATTTTACATGTACATTTGTAAAATAGTATAAAAATACAATTGTGTAGCCTAAAAATAATTTACATATAACCCTTATTTCATGGACATTTAACATATGTTTAATAAATAAATAAAAGTTTTAACATTTGTATTCTATAAATATTTTTAAAAATCATTTATATAAACATTTTTAGAAAATAAATGTGTAAGTCATTAGTTGCATGTGGTAAGCTGAATAACAGCCCCCCAAAGATGTTCATGTCCTAATCCTGAGCTCATGCAGGTGTTAGTTTAAAGATGCTTGTTGGAGATGTGCTCTCTCTCCAAGGAGCACATCTGTGCCTTTCCTTGTCCCCTCTTCTTCCTCCACAGGCATGCATCGCCTGACCTCTAAGGAACTCCAGGAGACTTGCCATCAAGGGACCAGTGGGCAACAGTGGCAGCTCGTCCAGGCTAACCCCCTGAACCTGTCTCCAAGGCCCCCTTTTCTCCGTCTTCCCAATGAGCCACAGCAGCCCTGCTGAGGCTCTCCTGTTGTTTCTTCTATCCTCAGCTCTTCCTTGTTTCACTCTCCCGAGTTTTAATAAATGTCCTCTCAAATAAAAAACAAACAAAAGAGAAAATAAAAATGCTTGTTGGACAAAACATGTTGGAATATCAACATCTCCTTGGTTTCTTTGGATTTGAAGGGATACATATTTGACATCTGGGAATACTGCTAATTCCTATCAATAAAACTACTTGAAAAGAGTCCTGGAGTCTGTATGGAGACAGCGGCTTATGGAAAAAGCCTCTGAGTACTAACCAGCAATAACTGCTGGAATTTCGTTCAAAGAATTTCCATTTGAGAGCAATTACAAGCTTGCTATCAGATATTTAGTCAAACTGCCCCAATGAATGAATGACATAAAATCATCTTGAAACCTGAAACACCCATGATGTCCTGGATGTGATGTAAAAGAAGCAGCCCAGTGGGAAGGACAGTGCCCAGGCATGTTCCATAGTAACACGGAAATCATTTGTTGAGAAACATGCTACACATGAGGGAAGAAAAGTTGTACTTACTCAATGTATTCACAAACAGGTAGACTCTTTCCCCTAGGACCAACTTCAGAACAACCTGAAGACATGCCTAATCCTACTCTCATTGGAGTGGTAAGCTATAAATAAGTCTTGATCAACCAAGATCAACCAACCAAGAGCTGCTTGGTTTATGGAAGGCAGTTCCAAGGTGAATGGATAGCATCCTGGTTGGAAGACTACCTCTTTGATTTGTTTTGTCTCCCAGTGCATGCTTGTACAACTTGATTTATTTATTTATTTTTTCATAAAGGCATGCCTACTGTGAATTTACTGCAGAATAAAAAAAAAAAAGGAGTTAATGGCAAGTAAAGAGAGCACATAATATGCTATATAAATAAATGAGCAGGTGGATGTAAATATATATTTACATTCAAAGGCAGCCAATATAATGTACTTGGCACATTTTATGTTAACGAGGTATTTTTTGAAATTTGAAAAATGTAATGATTTCAGAATTCTGTGACATTTTTCATCTTATGTGGCATTACAAGGCTCTTTTCCAATAATGTCTAGTACTGAATAGCTGTCTGAATTAATAATTACTTTGTAGAAGCTCATGGCTGCATTCTTCTCTTTGTCATATATATCTCTGCCATTTTCTCAAATTTGGCTGCATTCAGGGGAAATCAAGCTGAATTCATTCAGGAATCACAAAACACTCTTTCCAACCATGTTATAAGGTTAAATGAAAGAGCTGCCTTTGGCAAAGGATATTTCCTGATGAGTTAAATTATACAGTTCATTAAAATAGGAAATATATATCATGCCAACTTGATTTAACACATGGGTTATGCATTTAGCCTTAGGACTGAATTATATATTCGATTGTTGCTTTTGGGTTGTTTTCACAAAGAAAATATGAATATCTAAACCTCAGAATAATACCACCTGTTGATTCATTTATTCATGAGATGAACATTTATTGAGCATATACTATTAGAAATAATGCATGGAGAAGTTCATACTCTACTAGAGAAGAATGACTTTTAAAGTAATAAAAACATTGTGATAATTTCTATATAATGAATCTACAATATATATAAAACCCTGTAAGTGTGCAGAAGATAGGAAAAGTTATATTTTTTAGTATCTGGCCATAAATAACCTAGTTGTTTTCCTGAGGTGACCCTTCAAGTCCAAGTTTTTCTTTGCGGTGAGTAGAAAAATGGACAAAGACCGTCATATATGTTTTGCCCTTTTCTTTTTGTTTTTTTGTTAATCCTCCCCAATGATATTTTTCCCATTGATTTGTAGAGAGTGGAAGAGAAGGGGAGAGACAGAAAGAGAGAAACATTGATGTGAGAGAGAGAGGCATCGCTAGGTTGTCTCCTCTACATGAGAATTGAGCCTGCAACCAAGGTATGTACCCTTGACTGGAATTGAATTTGCGAACCATCAGTCTGCAGGCTGGTGCTCTAAACATTGAGCAAATTGGCTAGGGCTCATCTTGCCTTTTCTTAATTATTATTCTTGCTAAATGTATGTTCAACATCAATATCCTTTTCAACATAACAATCCAAGCACACACTGGCCCTCAAGACAAATTATTTTTGCCATCTTTGCTGATGTATATTAAATTCTAATATATATATGTTTCATCTGAATTTAAATACACACACATATATATTAATCATACACATACAATTTATATATTTGTGTGTATATGTGTGGTGTGTATGTATGTATGTTTATGCTAATTTTGAATTCAAGTCTTTGTTTATAAGTATACTAGAGGTCCAGTGCACGAAATTCATGCACTCAGGGGGGTTCCCTCAGGCTGGCCTGCACCCATTCGCAGTCCAGGAACCCTCAAGGGAGTCCTACTGATGGGTAAGGCCCTCTCCCTATGAGGAGCGGGCCTAAGCTGTCAGTTGGACATCCTTAGTGCTGCCGCGGAGGTGGGAGAGGCTCCCACCACCGCATCTGCATTCACCATCCGTGAGCCTAACTTCTGGCTGAGCGGTGCTTCCTCTGTGGGAGCGCACTGACCACCAGGGGACAGTTCCTGCATTGAGCATATGCCCCTTGGTGGTCAGTGCACATCATAGCAACCAGTCATTTGGCCATCAGTCTGAAACTGACTCTCCAACATCCCCCGAGGGGTCGCGGATTGTGAGAGGGTGCAGGCCATGCCGAGGGACCCCACCAGTGCATGACCAGGGCCGGGGAGGAATGTGGGAGGTTGGCTAGCCGGGGAGGGACCACGGGAGGGCTCCAGGGCATATCCAGCCCATCTCGCTCAATCCCGATCAGCCGGAACCCAGCAGCAAGCTAACCTACTGGTCAAAGTGTCTGCCCCATGGTGGTCGTTGCACATCATAGTGACTGGTGGAGCGGTTGAGTGGCCTTAGCATATCATTAGCTTATTATGCTTTGATTGGTTGAATGGCCGACCTGCCGACCAGACACTTAGCATATTAGGCTTTTATTATATAGGATGACTTAAGATAACAGCAGCACCACTTCATTTAAATAACTTCTTTGGGACCTGCTACTTGTTTTCGATGTTATATTTTATTTCATGTATTTAGAGCACTTTTTTTTCTCATAGTGAATTATATTTTACTGGCATAACTGTTACATCATTTTTTACTAGCCATTAGTGGTTTAACTCACCATGTAGACTATGAAACTGTTGTTCATAGAATAAATATTAACATCATTTATTTTCTGTGACATTTTTATGTGAGAAATAGTGCTGCTAACATAATTACAAGATAGTCTGGAGCTGTTAATTCCACAAAGTTCATTGTGATTTCATTGGAATTCTGTGGATTATGATGATTACCAATTAATTTATGGAATGCAATGAGTTCTTCATTTTGTTTATCAAGAATTTAAAAAAGTCCACATTATAGTTTTGTGTTTTTTCAGAGATCCAGTCACCCTTTATTTTTCTATACATAGTGGCAGTGAAAGTGCTTTCTGGTTATGTTGCCATCACATTTTCATGAAGAATCACAGAACAAAAAAGAAGTTGCTAGCAAAAATTATCTAATGCAAAATATGATGATATTCCTATTATTTTCATTATTTGTGTTACCTGTGAATGCGTATACATACTTTGGCTGCCATTATTAATTCCAATGGGCTAAATCTGAAAAGAAAGAAACACCAATTGACCAATTGAGCTATCATCTCAAGTGTGTATACCTTAAAATGTGTGTACATTTTAGTGGACACCCTGTATGTATATGTATGTGTGTGTGTGTCTGTGTGTGTGTATGTCTGTAAAAAAAAATACATATATATATATATATGTGTATATATATATATATATATATATAGCCTGGTGCACAAAATTTGTGCACAGGTAAAGTCCCTAGGCCTGGCCAGCAATCAGGGCTGACTGGGCCCTACCATTTTAATAAGGGCCTTCCTTCCCTGCCTGCCGGGTGCTGGCCGGGGCCTCTGCCTTTTTTGCATGCTGCCCCCTGGTGGTAGCACACATCATAATGATCGGTCAAACTCCCGAGGGGACAATTTGCATACTTGCCTTTTATTATATAGGATCATGATTTGTTTGTAATGTTTGACATCTCAGCTGATATATAGGAACAAGTATTTTGGTATGTTTTTCTTCACTAATACAATATCTGTTTTTATTTTTCTAAACAAAAGTTATCATAAACCATTACTTTAAGCTAACAATAAAATCAAATAATGTTAGTTCCATGCATTTTTTTAGAATGTTTCACAAAGTACACAATGTTCAAATTGTTATGATATCTCAATCCTAAAATATTATATTTTGGTTACAGGTTGTATGTACCTTTAAAATTATTAGTCATTTTTATGAATGCAAAATGTATTACATTTAACATTCTTTTACTGTTTTTTCATAGAGACCAATCACATACTTTTTGATAAGTGTGAATATTATATATTTCCAAATGACAGCTGTATAAATTGTCTTTTGGTTTTTTTTTTGCCCCATTTTCCCTTTGCTGGCATTTCTTTCTAATGCTTGCATATAGATTTATTTTATTATTAAGGACTATTAGATAGCCTCTTATAATTTGACTCCCATTGGAAGTTAAAATAAAGAGGGTCATTTGTAAGTAAGTTTCATATATTCTTTGATTCTTCCTACCATACACCTATTGGCAAAGACTCTCCTTGACAAAATTTTATTTCGCTTATCCTGAGCCCATTTTCGTATTTTTCTTTTTTAAAACACTTGGCTTTGGCTTTGGGTCCTGTCTTCAACCTGCTTAATATAGTTGTAGCAAGAATCCTAAGTCAGTTTAACAAAAATTCCCCCACTGTTGATATCAGATCACTCGGGTCTGCCTCCAGCAAGAATCTTGTTAAGTCAATTTATTAAGAATCCCTCTACCAGTAGTCTCTCCTCATAGTTGTTTTCAATCCACTAAACTTCTAACCCTGCTCATTTTCTATAAATTCCCACTTTTCCTTGTGTCAGAGTTGAACTTAATCTCTCTTCTAATATAATAGTCCTAATAAAGTCCTCTCTACCTTTTTAATATATGTGAGAGTAATTTTTCCTTCTACATTATTTATCCTAATAGATATAGGTTAGTGTTTATATTTATTTCCTTATTAGAAAAACAAAACAAAACAAAACAAAAAACCTCTTACCATTGTGACCTTAAAATAATGACCACCATGAAAGTTCAATCATAGAGTCTAAAAGCATACTGAACCATAAAATAAACCAAAATGAAAAACTAAAACATTATATATATATATATATATATGTGTGTGTGTGTGTGTGTGTGTGTGTGTGTGTGTATCCTATCTAATAAAAGAGTAATATGCAAATTAACCATCACTCCTCACTCTGTCAGTCCATCACAAAGATGGCTGAGGCCACAGAACTGGAGCAAGCAGGAGGCTTGCATTGCCCCCGGCGATGGAGGAAGCCAAACTTCCCGCCTGCCCTGGCTGGCCCTGAGCTCCGCTCAAGGCTACAAGTTTCAATTATAGAAAATAAATAAATGTAAGATACCTGCTTCCAGCCAGCATGGCCTCTGCTCAAGGAGGGGCTGGGAGCCTTGGTTGCCGGGGGCAACCCAACCTGGGCTCAGCTTAAGGCTACAAAGTTTAAATTATAGAAGTTAAATAAATCCCAGATACCTGCTTCCAGCCCGCAGGAGAGGCCAGCCTGAAAACTGCCATCAGCCCTTCACCCAGGCTGGCCAGGCACCCCAGTAGGGCCCCCCACCCTGAAGGGTCTGTGGCCAACCTGAAAAGGGCCCTCAGCCCCTCACCCAGGCTGGCCAGGCACCTCAGCGGGACCCCCCCCCCCCACCCTGAAGGGGCAGTGGCCAGCCCTCAAACAGCCTTCAGACCCTCACCCAGCCTGGCCAGGTACCCCAGCGGGACCCCCCAACACCCTAAAGGGGGTGTGGCCAGCCTGCAAACAGCCATCAGCCCCTCACCCAGGCTGGCCAGGCACCCCAGTGGAGACTCCCACCCTGAAGGGGCTGTGGCCATCCTGTAAACAGCCATCAGCCCCTCACCCAGGTTGGCCAGGCACCCTAGGGGGAACCCTTAAACCATGAAGGGGGTGTGGCAAGCCTGAAAATGGTCCTCAGCCCCTCACCCAGGCTGGCCAGGCACCCCAGCGGGACCCCCACCCTGATCCGGGACACCCTTCAGGGAAAACCAGCAGCCCCCACCCGTGCACTAGGCCTCTATCCTATATAAAAAAAGGGTAATATGCAAATTGACCCTAACAGCAGAACAACTGGGAATGACTGGTCACTATGACACACACTGACCACTGGGAGGCAGATGCTCAATGCAGGAGCTTCCCCCTGGTGGTCAGTGTGCTCCCACAGGGGGAGCTCTGCTCAGCCACAAGCCAGGCTAATAGCTGCCAGCACAGCGGTGGTGGTGGGAGACTCTCCCGCCTCCTCAGCAGCGCTAAGGATGTCCGACTGCAGCTTAGGCCTGCTCCCCGCTGGCAAGTGGACATCCCCTGAGGGCTCCCGGGCTGCCAGAGGGATGTCTGACTGCCAGCTTAGTCCCAATCCCCTGGGAAGTGGGCCTAAGCCAGCAGGAGGACATCGCCCAAGGGGTCCCAGTCTGTGAGAGGGCACAGGCTGAGCTGAGGGACTACCCCGAGTGCACAAATTTTTGTGCACTGGGACTCTAGCATACATAGTTAGTTAGTTAGGACTCAAATATTTGATAAAACTTTTAATAATTAAATATAGAAAGGGACCTGAAAACCAATATAATAGAAACATAGATTTTGTCATTAATATGAATATGAATTACACAGAAAAAAAGATATGGTATTTAAATCCGTGAAAAAATGTTCGCACTAAGAGACTTCAGTTGTCTCCCAATAACCATTCACCCATTTTTCCTAATAAAAAATAACCTTATTTCATTTTTTCTTCTTTTGCAGCTTTCTTGAGAGGTCTCAAAATATGTGTTCAAGATTTGGAAAGACATCTGGAAAGTCTTCTTTAAAGAGAAGAGTAATATCTTTCATCATCCGACTATCTGTTTTTCCATTCCTCTTTAGAACACAGCTATGATCATCGAGGCTCAAGTTGCTCTTTGGAACACGAGCATGAAGTACGTTAGAGACATGAGTCTGGCCCACAGTCCACTTTTTAATGCTGCCATATTAGCCCTGGGTATCTTACTTCTCAACTTCTGCTTTATTTTTAACTAGAGCCCCGATGCACAAAATTTATGCAAGGGCTCGGCCCTCGCAGCCCCTTGCAGCCCTGGCCAGCCCTCACAGCCCCTCGCCACCTTGGCCTGCCTCCACAACCCCAGCTTCATCCAGAAGGCCAACTGGACAGTTGTCTGGAAGGTTATCCATGCTGGGGTTGTTGTCCCAGCATCAAGAAGGGTTCAGGAATCTGGAGAAGTCTGTGCGTAGATGACATAGGAATCCAGAGACTAAAGAATCCAGAGATGAGATATAATTTTGAAAGGCATTGGGGGTCAGAGGACCTCCAGCTAAAGGAACTGAAGACTCCCTCCTTGTCTAGGACCCTTGCTTTTATTAACACAATTTGTCCTAAGGCAAGGTGGAGATAATACACTTCAAAGGGTAAGGTTTCAAAGGGTACAGAAGCATTGTCAGTTTGGGGAAATTAGCCTACAGCTGTTCAGGTGTTTGGCCAGTAGGAGGCAATAACATGTAGATTAAGATACCTTTTAGCTGTCTGGCAGCCACAATCAGTTTCCTATTCAGGTTTGGGGAAATGCCTTTAGCCATTCCCAACAGGTGACTACATGTGTGACTCAACCCTGTTGAGTCCCCAAGTCTCATCAACCTTTTGATGAAACTCTTGAAATTATGACATGCTGGAATTGGTCTGCAGCACATCCAGACTGTCCTTCTACTGTTCAGTCTAATTAGCATATTAGCTCTTCGTTATATGGGAGAGGATTGAAAATAATGTGCTTATTTTAAATCATATTATGTGATTTAAGCTTCCATTTTCTCCTTTTACTAGTATACACACAAACTTTATTCTACATAGATGGTATATATTTACTCACAAATAAATAAAAACAAATTAAAATAGTACTTTTAGTTACTAGCTTAGCAAAGATAAAAACAATTGTAACTATTTTTCTCACAGTGTGAAAAAAATAGACACTCATATGTTATCAATAATGTAGTGAATGTAAATTGGTAAAAATTATTTGAAAATCATCATGTGACAGTTATCAAAATTTTAGTTATGTATCCTTATCCCAGCAGTTAGACATCTATGAATTTAAATGTTTCTTTTATGTAGACTTTTTGGATGTCTTCCCAACTCCTTGGTTTATATATCATTTTCCAGATCTTTACTCAAAAGGCACACATAACTAAGAAATATAGCTATAAAAATATTGACTTTCAATTGCAGTATTATCTATTTTAGAAGAGAATTTGAATTCAACAATGAAGGCTGTGGGAAAAATAAAAAGAAATAGAAGCCTGTATAATACTAGGCAACATTGCATTAATAAGGGCTGATATGTGGATACTGCTGTAGAAGGATATCTAGGAAACACTCAGTTGAAGCAGGTGTATAAGCTTCTTCCTACCCCAGAATGCCTTAGACAGTTTTGACTTCACCTGCCTCCTCCTCTGTATATACTGAGAGGATTTTCCAACTGGGAGGTAACTTTGAGGCTGTTAGGACCCACTGTTTTTAATCAGTGAGTTATTTTAGTAAGATACACGTATATATCCTGAAAATAAGTCACTTACCATTAGACTAAAGTGTACTGCACACAATGCTTGATTGACATTCCTGAACCTAATGTCTCCCAGTGTGAAAAGACTTATAGGACACTAAACCTGATGGTTTGGGGGATTCCCAGATACTGATGCTGTATTAGTAGTTATCACATTGGGTAGGACAGTGGTCGGCAAACTGTGGCTCGAGAGCCACATGCGGCTCTTTGGCCCCTTGAGTGTGGCTCTTCCACAAAATACCACGTGTGGGTGCGCACGTACAGTGCGATTGAAACTTCTCGGCCCATGCGCAGAAATCTGTTTTCGGCCTGGGCGAGTCTATTTTGAAGAAGTGGCGTTAGAAGAAGTGCGGGGTGCCAGTCGGTCAGGCGATGGGAGACATGGCGCAGGCGGGCTGTAGGATACGCAGCACGGGGGGAACGGGGGAGTACAGTTCGCTGAGGTTGACCCCTTCCAACTCTCCCATCCACACTCGTCTATCTGAAACAAGTATACAAGATGAGTGTGGATGGGAGAGTTGGAAGGGGTTGACCTCAGCGAACGTACCTCAATCAGATTGAAGACGTTTTTAGCAAAGGCCAGCTTAGGAGTACCCTAATTAAGTTAATAACAATGTACCTACCTATATAGTTTAAGTTTAAAAAATTTGGCTCTCAAAAGAAATTTCAATCGTTGTACTGTTGGTATTTGGCTCTGTTGACTAATGAGTTTGCCGACCACTGAGATAAGATATATAAATAATGCGAGTGTGTTTGACAATTCAGCATTTAGTCGTAATTCAGTATCTAAAGTATGTTGGTTCACATAAAGAAACTTAGAGAGTATATTGCCTGTATAAAAGAAAATATATCTATCTCTTCCTGTATAAAGTAGAAATATTACATTTCTGGATGGATACACAAGAAATCTATATATATAAAAGCGACCATTACTGCGGAATGACCAGAACGACTGGCCAACCAGTCGCTATGATGTGCACTGACCACCAGGGTGAAGATACTCAATGCAGGAGCTGCCCCCTTGTGGTCACTATGCTCTCACAGGGGGAGCGCTGTTCAAGCAGAAGCTGAGCTCATGGCTGGCGATCTGCAGCAACACTACAAAGCGGCAGCAGCAGGTGCAGCAGCCGGGATGAGCATGAGACGAGCAGCACCCAGCCCTGGTTCAGGCTCCTCTCTGGCTGCCTGCCGCTTGATGCACTGCTATACCCCTCGGGGTCCCAGATTGTTAGAGGGCATAGGCTGGGCTGATGCTCAATACAGGAGGAGGGGGAAGGGGCTGCAGCAAGGCCTGGAGGCACACACTATGGCTTAGGGATCCCAGGAACCACAAGCCCAGAGCTTGCTTTCCAATAAAAAAAATTGGAAAAAGAAAGCAGCCGGATGCCGCCACCCTGGGAAGAGTGGCTCCAGGAGGGAAAAGCCTCCCCAGGCCATGCCCAGCCCAGCTGGCGCACAGCAAAAGACCATGCACCAACCATGGTGGTGCCCTGCACCCCGCTGTCCCTTGGTCTCACAGCTTGCGATGACTCACTGGTGACGTGCAGGAAGTGCAGCCCCTCTGACCCCAAAGCCGGTCATTCCGACAGCTGCTCCCTGTCCTGCTCCATGGTGGACACAGTACTGCCAGGCCGCTCTGTGTCAGCTCTGGCTTCCGGCTTCCTGCCTGCCCCTTCCTATACTATGTGTGCTCAGAGGTGTGGCTTCATCCTCCCTGGCCAATAGCGCCACAGCACAGCCAAAGAGTGGCAGGACACAGATACCAGGGCTGGCTGGACATTGATTTGGCTGTGGGACTGACGACCATGTCCAGTTACACTGTTTACATTTGTAGGGAAGCAGGGCAGCCCGCTTCTGCCATGCGCATCACCTTCTAAGCTAAGAAAGGCCCGCTGATCTCCATGTTTCTCTTCCCGTCTGGAATCAAAACTTCTTGGGGATGAATCATCCCAGTGATGGTCCCAACACACACTCAGTGTCACTGTCACAGACGTTCTCAGTCATTATAGCCCGTTCCTCAGCCCGCAGTGCCCTGCTCCACCCACTGCCACTTCTCACCTGTCACCCGCTAAAGACCACCTTATGTTATTCTATTTGAAATGTGAGCAAATCTCAAATGCCCCCCTGTCCTTTTTTTTTTTTCAACAGCTCCCTTGCCCTACCTTTCTTCCTCTAAAAACCTTGAATTTTAAAAATATATATTTGATTGATTTCAGAGAGGGAATTAGAGATAGAAACATCAATGATGATAGAGAATCATTGATTGGCTGCCTCCTGCATGTTCCAAACTGGGGATGGAATCCTCCTGTGGCCCCTCCCCCCAGCTGTCAGGCCCCGATTGGCGGTGAGGGAAGGAGGTGGGAGAGAGTTGGGGAGGTGGGGAACTTGATCAGCACTGAATGGTGGCCAGGCCTAGGGACCCTACCCATGCACGAATTTTGTGCACTGGGCCTCTAGTTGTTAAAGCTAAAGACTGGTTATGCACTGAATTATTTTCCCATATGCAATATTAATTTTGATTTGCGCTCAGAAGTGAAGCAAGGAAGTAAGCATCTTTTTTTCTAACTCCATATAAATATGTGCTTTCCCTACAACTACTATTTGCATCAAGATCTGTTAAAGCTTTGTCATTGAATTAAATATTACAAGGTTGGTGAGGAAATTCAAATTCAATTTCTAAGTCCAAGCTGACTCAATAAAACTTAAATATTATTGTATCAAGACTAAGAATTACATTAGGATAAACCTATTAAAGTAGAAACTTTTTTTAAAGTTTCCTTTTAAAAAAATCAACATTTGATCATCATTACCATGAGAAATTAAGATTAAGTCAGAATAAGGTATGAAAAACCATTTGAACAAATCTAGTTATTGTTTATATTTTTAATGTATTTAAGACATCTGACTTATAAATATTCTGTTCCTTCTTTCTTTGTTTTAGAAGTTGTCCAATATTTGGTACCTGAGATCTTTGTAGTCTCAAAGTTTTTTTTTTTTTTTTTCACGTACAACTAAAAGTCTGCCATTTCTCTTGTTTCATGAGTTTGACATCTGTAGCCTATACTCTCAATTTACTATTCATAAAAGCTTATTTAAACATTTTGAGCTTATATATTTTAAATATTCATGGTGTTATATGAAGTTATATTATTTGGAAGGGACTGGAGGAAGGGGGGGGTGCAGATTATATCTTTCCGTATGCTTTTACGACCTCCAAAAGATTTATTTTATTTTTTCATCATCATTTATCCCCTCCATGTCCTCTCCCACCTCTACCCATCCTCCTCCCTCAACATGATCACCATACAGTTGTTCATTACTATTTTTATAAAAGAAGTTAGAAATACATCTCATGGCGTTAGAGTGTCATACACATAAATGTAAATAAAACCTAGTTCAAATGAAGAGCATGTTTCCCTTCTTGTCCCTTTTTTCATTTCTGCCTTTTAAGAATGTAGGTAAGTAGTATTTGGGGAAAAGATTGTTTTTAATTGATTTCTGAAAATCACTCAGAGATGAATGAATTAGTTCACATGAAAAATCTCATTTTGTAAAGAGGTATTGAAATTAAGTATCAAAAAGCAGAATTGTATAATTCAGCAAAGACCTGAAATAAAACAATGCATTTGATAAAATCTTCATATTCTAATCCTTGCTCTACCTATGTATTTTCAGTGTGACCTTGGGAGGAAAACACCTTATGCTTTAAATTCTCATTTTTCAACCTTACATAAGAACAATGCTGCTGACAAACTAAGGAAGAAGTTTGGAAGAAATACAATTCTTTATACATTAAGTTTATAAATCTGATGATGAGGATGAAATATAATAGATTAAGAACATGTTTAAGGAGAATTAATTAAAAGTCTAACAATTGTGATAATAATTTTATTAAAATTTATAGTAGATAATTGTTTTCTTAAAATAAAATTTGATTACATCATGAGAAAAAAAATTATTTTGATACTTTTTATATTACATAAACGATGCTTCATCTAGAATTGAAGGAATTTCATTCTAGTCTGTAGAAAAGTGTAATGGTTTCACAAAAATATATCTTATATTTTCCTCTCAGATTTGAATTGCGTTTTCAAGCATAACATGATTTAAAATACCCAGTGGTGAGAATTATGATTTTCATCCTAAATAATATTCCATCTAATCCCATCTGCCTTATCAGCCTACACTTACTGAGTGTCTACGCAGTAATAAACAACAGAATATTGTCATTACATGCAAAGCCCTATATTTACTTTTGTAGATTCTGAAATTTAGTTCTTAAATCAGCTGTATGATATAGGTACCATATTTTCCCTCATGGCTTTTCAAAAAATGGCAGCCTAGTCAGATTTCACAATAGATAGGCTTAGCCTTTCATAAATACACTTTACTGTCTCCACATAAAGCTAGCTACTCAACATTAAGAAAATAGATATCTACAAGGCATCATTAAATGTACTTAGAATCCAATGGAGAAGATTGGAAATATGTTCACTAAACTAAATAAGACACCACAGTACTGAAATCATATGAGGGATATCTTAAAATATAAAAACCCAGGGTCTGTAATGTCCAAAATGACCGAAGGCTCGACTGAATGCCAGGTTGTGTGCTCAGCAGGCTCCGGTGGGCAGGAACTGGCAAGGGGGCTGAACTGCTGACCTCTTGAGGGGAGAGAGAGGCAAGGCTGATCAGCAGCTACCATGGTCGCTGGCAAGTCCTGGAGAGAGAGAGAGAAGCAGGGTCTGACTGCTGATCAGACCCTGCTTCTCTCTCTCTCAGGGACACGCCAGTGGCAGTGCCTCTCTCTGAGAGATCAGCAGTTCAGCCCTCTTGCCAGCAGCCTGGGGTGGCTGTTGATCAGTCCCGCCTCTCTGATCAGGCCTAGAGATGGCCCAGAGACGCTGACTGGCATAGAAACCAACCAATCAGAACCAAATATGGGTGAAGTGTGAGGAGCCAATGGCTGCCTAGGAGGCGGAGCTTTTGACACTGACTGGCATAGAAACCGACCAATCAGAACCTAATCTGGGTGAACTGCGAAGGCAGAACCTCAGGTGGGAGCAGAGGAGGGGTTTGAAGGGCCACAGCTGTTTGGTGTAAGGTGTAAGAAAGCAGTTCAATTTTTTAATGACCAGTTTGGCAGTATAGTGCATATGGCTGGCTATCAGTCCAGATATAGGGATTATGTGTTTTTGACTGCCAAGAGCATCTCCTCCTGCTGAAAAAGGCCCCCCCCCTCCCCATTTAAGCAATTCTATTCTATATAATTTATCTATACTACTAAAAGGGCACTATGCTAATTAGACCAGGTCTACCGGCCATCTTCTGGAGATCCGACTTCCTTCTGGACAAAGCCATGGTGGTGGGGGCTGAGGCAGAGGCAGTTAGGGGTGATCAGGCTGGCAGGGGTGTGCAGTTGGGGGCAATCAGGCAGGCAGGCAGAGAGGTTAGGGGTGATCAGGCAGGCAGGCAGGTGAGCAGTTAGGACCCAGCAGTCTCAGATTGCAAGAGGGATATCTGAGTGCCGGTTAGACATCCCCCAAGGGGTCCTCGATTGGAGAGGGTGCAGGCTGGCCTGAGGAAATACCCCACCCCACCCCCTGCAAGAATTTCATGCACCAGGCAACTAGTTAATATATAATCAGGTAGAATTAATATTTTGAATATTTTGACAATGCCTGTATATATCTTTACATAAAACTTGAGAAGAGCTTATTCCTTTGAAGAATTATTCTTTGACTAATTTAGAATAGTAGTTAGAATATGTTATTTTATTTGAGGATTCCAAAATAGTGGTGGAGTAAGTGGAAGCTACACTGACACTCTCCCAGGATTAAACTGAAATTACTATTAAAATACAAAAGAACCATCTGGAATAATCAATTGAAGACTACCTTAAGGACAGAAGTGGAGACCGCATAGAGACTAGTAGAAAGTGCGGAGGTGAGAAAGGGCTAGCTGAGCTACAACAGACAGCAGGTAAAGTTCTGGAGGGATATCTAAGCTGTGGGGGGATTCCACTGAGAACTCTGGGGACTAAACCCCAAGGTATGCCCCCTAGCCCAGGGCACCAGAACTGAGAAAGGTACCCACATAACATCTGTCTGAAAGCAGCATGGTTGCTGTCTGGCAGGGAGAGGTGGCTGAAAATGCAGGCACCCTTTGAAAGGGCTAATGTGCAAATTTTTGTGCATAGCCACTCACCTTGGGACCTAGCATAGGGATGGCAACTGACTAGAGCTGTGTGAACAGAATCTAGGGCTGGGGGCTCTGGGGGTAGAGCTCAGAAGGCAGACAACCAGGTTTCCTGTGCTCATTTATTCCTTCATACTGCAGAGGCCACTTTTCTCCAGCAGACTTTACCATACAGGCAGCTTTTGGCTGGGAGGGAAGCAATTGTCCCAAATGGTGGGAAAACCTCTCGTTCCACCTGATGGTCCAAAGCCTGAGGCTAATTAAAACTGAATGTCAATCAGATTGCCAGCAGAGGCAGGTCTCTGAAGGCTTTGACTCTTTGCTGATATGCTTATGGGCCTGAAGCTAGGAAAAGCAGACCTTGGTGTACATCTTGGTCCTTTCCAAAGGCACCTAGACCCCGCAGAGGGAGCCAAAAGCTGTGGATTGCCAATAGCTCCAAATAGGGTACTCAAGGCCAGTCAGAGTGTCTGTGCAGCATCCTGTACTAGATATTGGAATCATAACAGATCTACCTAATACATAGACACAAACCCAAACAGGCAGCCAAAACGGGGAAACAAAAAAACAAGCCCCAAATGAAAGAACAAGAGATTCTCCAGAAAAAGATTGAAATGGAGATAAGAAATTTATCAGACATAGAGTTCAAAATAATGATGGCAAAGATGCTCAACAGCATGAGAAAAGATATAGTATCTATGAAAAAAGACCAATCAAAAATGAAGAATGTCATAGCACTAATACAGAACACATTAGAAGGAATATACAGCAGATTAGGGGAAGCTGAGGATCAGATCGGTAAATTAGAAGATAAGTTAAAAAAGTCACTCATTGAAGAACCAAAAAGAAAAAGAAGAAAAAAAAAACAGGAGGACAGTTTAAGGGAGCTGTGGGACAACATGAAATATAACAATATTCTTGTCATAGGAGTACCATAAGGGGGAGAAAGTGAGCAAGAGATAGAGAACCTGTTTGAAGAAATAAAGGCAGAAAACTTCTCTAAGCTGATGAAGGAAAAAGTCACACAAGTTCAGCAGGCACAGAGAATCCCAAACAAGAAGAACCTAAACAGGCTGTCCCAGACACATCATATTTAAAATGCCAAAAATTAAAGACAATGAGGGAATCTTTAAACTAGCAAGAGAAAAGTAATTTACCTACAAAAGAACTCCCATAAGTTTATCAGCTGATTTCTCATGAGAAACTCTACAGGCCAGAAGGGAATAGCATGAAGTATTCAAGATAATGAATCAAGGTTTAAAAACCAAAATTACTATATCTAGCAAGGCTTTCATTCAAAACAGATCGAGAAATAAAGATCTTCCTAGGCAAAAAAAAAAAAAAAAAAAAAAAGATTAAAGGAGTTTATCACCACCAAACCAGCACTGCAAGTAATGTTAAAGGGACTGCTATAAAGAGAAGAAATATAGAGAGAAACATTGGCATAAATAATTAAAATGTCAATAAATAAATAACCATAAATGAAAATAGATTAAACACTCAAATCAAAAGACATAGGGTAGCTGAATGGATACAAAAACATGACCCAAATATATGCTGTCTACAAGAGACCCATCACAGAATAAAAGGCTCCTACATGATGAGAATAAAGGTATGTAAAAAACTTTTTCCATGCAAATGGAAATGAAAAAAAAAAAAGCTGGAATAGCAATATTCATATCTGACAAAATAGACTTCAAATTGAAGGCAATAAAAGTCACTAAATAATACTACAAACAATCCAATTACAAAGAACCTAAATAGATTTTCAATTTAGGCATACAGATGGCCAACAGACATGAAAAAAATGCTCAAAGTGACTGATCATCAGATAGATGCAAATTAAGATGATAATGAGGTATCATCTCACACCTGTCAGAATGGTTACCACCAACAAATCAACAAATGACAAGTGTTGGCAAGGATGTGGAGAAAAGGAAACCCTAGTTCAATGCTGGTGAGAATGCAGGCTGGTGCAGTCATTATGGAAAACAGTATTGAGTTTTCTCAAAAACTTAAATATAGAACTGCCATTTGACCCAGTGACTCCCACCACTAGGAAAGTATTCTAAGAAACTTGAAACACCAATCAGAAAGAATGTATACACCCCTATGTTTATAGCAGCACAATTTACAATAGCTAAGATCTAGAAACAGCCCAAGTACCCATTAGTAGATGAGTGGATAAAAAAGCTGTGGTATATTTACACCATGGACAACTATGCAGCTGTAAAAAAGAAGGACCTCTTACTCTTTGAGACAGCATGGAGAGAAATAGAGAGCATTATGTTAAGCAAAATAAGTCAGTCAGAGAATGAGAAGTATCACATGATCTCACTTGTATGTGGAATCTAATGAATAACATAAACTGATGAACAAAATAGATCCAAAGATATCAAAGCATGGAACAGACTATGGAATCTCAGAGCTAAGTTGGGGGAAACTTGAATGCATATATGCATAACCCATGGATGCAGACATCAGGCCAGTGGAGGCCTGGGTGGGGGACAGTGGTGGGCTAGAAGGGATCAATTGGGGAAAAAAAGGGGACATATGTAATACTTTCAACAAAAAAGATTTTTAAAGTATATTTTTATTATTTCTAATTAAATTCTTAGAAAATGCAAAATATCAATTTTTAGCACAAATTATATAATGCATTTGCTGATAAATTGTGAGTAAAATTGTAAAAAGTTATCAAAATTATATTAAATAAGCATGAAGATATTTAGTATTAAAGATTAATGACTACATAAATAGCACAATTATATAACTAATACTATTTTTTATTTATATTTGTTTTCACTTTAATTATAAAGGTTATTTTAAAAATTAACATTTAATTTATCATTTTTATTAATTCACTTAATTTTGCTTTAGTATTTTATGAGATTGATTATCAACTATACTGGTCTTTATTATAGTTCATCTAAACCAGCGGTTCTCAACCTGTGGGTCGCGACCCCTTTGGGGGTCGAACAACCCTTTCACAGGGGTCGCCTAAGACCATTGAAAAACACATATATAATTACATATTGTTTTTGTGATTGATCACTATGCTTTAATTATGTTCAATTTGTAACTGAAAATACATCCTGCATATCAGATATTTACATTATGATTCATAACAGTAGCAAAATTAGAGTTATGAAGTAGCAACAAAAATAATTTTATGGTTGGGGGTCACCACAACATGAGGAACTGTATTAAAGGGTCGCGGCATTAGGAAGATTGAGAACCACTGATCTAAACAGTTTTGTTTATAATAGTCATTATGTTATTTTTGAATTCTGGCATCATACATTGTCTTCCCTATGGATGTTGTTTGTAGGTTTATATGTCCATGCAAATTAACATAATGCATAGGCACAACTAAATTATTAGTAAATCTATCTCAATATATTATATGTTTTAACTGAATAGATAATCCACTTTAATCATAAATAAATTAGGATTTGATTAATGACTCTGAAGTTTTAAATGAAAAATATTGTAGAATTAATAAATATGTTTCTCAGCTGCATGGAAAAAATGGGCTTTATTCAAGATGTAGCTGCTGGGATACAGCAATTTAAAACTCCAGAAAAATATAGTTTTTTGGAAATTCAACTATAAATTCTCAAAGCAAAACCCATAATATTTTAATTAGCTTTTATTGTATTTAATACAGTAATAAAAGTCAGAAGGAACTTTAATATAAGCTCTTTGTCATTCCTCCCAGCATCCTAATACAACCAATTACTTGAATTATTTATAAAATTTATTATGCAGGGCATAGCACTCTATGTGTAGACATTATTTTATGTAAATTTAATATATTATAATAAACAGTGGGATATAAAAATGTTTTCCATTATTTTTCATAAAAAGAGAAAAAATTTCTTTAGAGTTATGATTTCTTTTCTCTAGTTGTCTTCTGAAGATTTCATAGCTGTAATTGGGTAAGCCAACTTTTTATAGTGTAATAATTTTATTATTTTTCTTAATAATTTTAGTAGATTTTAGTTTTTAATTTTATCTTCTGATTTTCTTCATCTTGTGGTCATTCTATATATTTCAGTCACCCCATCTCTTTATTGGTGTCAATTCTTTAGACTCATTTTATTTTACTTATTTTAGTTTTTAAAAATATATATTTTTATTGATTTTAGAAAGGAAGGGAAAGGGAAAGATAGAAACATTAATGATGAGAGAGAATCATTGATCAGCTGCTTCCTGCATGCCCCACACTACGGTCTGAGCCCACAACCTGGACATGTGCTCTGACCAGAAATCAAACCTTGACCTCCTAGTTCATAGGTCAATGCTCAACCATTTAGTCATTCAGGCTGGGCTCTTTAGTCTCATTTTAGTTTCACATGTTTATTTCATACTAGAGGCCCGGTGCTCAAATTTGTGCACGGGTGGGGTCTAGTCGGTCTGCCCTGATCATGGCCAATCGGCTGGCCAGCAGGGGGGAGGGGACGTCAGAGGTTGGCTTGCCAGCCCCGCCCCCAATTGGGGTGGCAGGGGCCAATCGGGGGTAGGCTGGCCCAGGGGAGGGGCCGAGGGCAATTGGCCAGCTGACCCACCCCTGATTAGGGTGGGCGGCGTTGATGTGGGGCAAAGGCTGGCTGTGGGGAGGCGCTGTGGGCAATTGTTGGGCCAGCCCCACCCCCGGTCAAACTCCTGGTTGAGAAAACAATTTGCATATTAGCCATTTATTATGTAGGATGTTTTTATTCGCTGTTGTTGACATTTTTGCCAGTATTGTTCCTTTCCTGTATTCTTAAGTCTCTCAGTAACATATACTTACTTATGTTCTGCTAAAGCAATAATAACAATGAACCTAACAGACATCATGAAAAGTAATTTTTTTTTGTTAATCATCACCCTAGGATATTTTTTCATTGATTTTTAGAGAGAGTGAGAGGGAGGGGAAGAGACAGAGAGAGAGAAACATCGATGTGAGCGAGACACATCAATTGGTTCCCTCCCACAGGCACCCCAACCAGGACCAGTCAAGGTACATGCTCTTGACCAGAATCGAACCCAGGACACTTCATTCAGTCTGAGGGCTGACGCTCTATCCACTGAGCCAGACTGGCTAGGGTGAAAAGTAATTTTAAAATAAATTCCTTCAAGGTTAATTTGTCATGTATATTTATATATAGCATTAGTCAAGGCTTCACTTGGTTATGGGACTCTGTCAAAATCTTCCAAATTTTGTGGTAAGAGTGGCTTGATACCATTTTATCCTGACAAAGGACAATCCTTAGTAAATCCAAGGCATCCAAACATAAAATTTTCTTGGAGGCTCTCTACCAATATACATTAATGAGAGGTAGTTCATTTAATCCAAACTATTCCTACAAAAAGATTTTAGTTTTTCATTTTTTTATTATATGTTTTTTATTTATTGTTTTTTAGAGAGGAATAGAGATATAGAAACATAATAAGAAAAACATTATCAACTGGCTGCCTCCTAAACACACCCAACAGAGAACAGAACCCAAAACCCAGGCATGTGCCCTGACCACAAATGGAACTGGTGGCCTCTTGGTTCCTGGGTTGATGCTCAACTGCTGAGGTACACCAGTTGGGCCAGTTTTATATTTGTTGAAATGAAAGGCACAGGACTAATGAAATAATTTATGTAAAATGTGAAATAGATTGGCATAGTTCATGCTCAATAAATGTTTCTATCTCCAAATCAATTTTCTTAATTAATAAAGAAAATAGCCAGTCACTCATTCTCACCAAGTATTAATAGCTATTTACTTTAGAGGAAACTACCCAGGACAAAATTAATTCTCAAAGATCATTTATACGAATGTGTTTCATTCTTTTTTTCCCCCCTGAAAGTCAAATATTTCATTTGCTATTGAATAATTAGAACACAAAAAAGTTGTAAAAATGTAAATTCCACTAATTGTGGCAGCCATGGAGATGTGCCACTCAGAAATTCTGTTAAGAGAAAACTTGGCAGGGGAGGGGAAGTGGTGCTCAGTGGTGCCCATCTGGCCATCTGCACACCAAAAGGTAATGGGTTTGATTCCCGTCAGGGCACATACCCAGGTTGCAGGTTCGGTCCCAGGTCAGGGTGCTTTTGGAGGTGGGGCTTTTTCTCTTTTCCTCTTTCTAAAGTCAATAAAACACATATACTCAGGTGAGAATTAAAAATAAGAGAGAGAGAACTTGCTATGAGAAATAGAATTGCATCTTCTGGTTTCACTGAAGTATTCATGCCAATGCCACACTTTCTCGTGGCCACTCCTAGTGAACTAGTGAGCAGAGCTGGGGCAGGATTATGGACAATTTCTGGGTCTTGAGAGCAGGTAATCGTTGCTCTGCCTTGGCCAAGAATTTCTCAGAGCTGCACTGGAGGTTCCTCGTACCCCTCCTTCTTCCTACCTCACTCCTTTCAGAGTCAGCTATGCAAAGGGGTCTGAAGACTCTTCCTACCTATCCCCATTTCTTTTTTAGCATTAACATCCATTTCCCTCAACTCATTTTTTTGTTTTTTTTGTTCTTCTAATTCCATCTTGGAATCTGCTTCTCAGATGACTCAAACTGACAGACACACTACTGATGTGAGATTTTTATCTGATCCTTATTCCTTACTAAAAAATGTTCCCTCCCTAATAATGCCAAAGCTGGTTCACCAGAAATAAAATTATCTACATAAAGCCAAGCCGAAATGACTCAATGATTGAGCATCGACCTGTGAACCAGGAGGTCACAGTTTGATTCCCAGGCAGGGCACATGCCCAGGTTGTGGGCTTGATCCCCAGTGTGGGGCATGCAGGAGGGAGGCAGCTGATCAATGATTCTCTCGCATCATTGATGTTTCTCTCTCTCCCTCTCCCTTCCTCTCTGAAATAAATAAAAATATATTTAAAACATTTATCTACATAAAGAATATTGTATTATTACATTGTATTATTTAAATTCCCATGCCATTAAGTAAGGATGTAATAAGTCACCATATTTACTATGGAATGAGACCTCCACTGTTTTATTTTTCCAAATGAAAAGTACATCTCCACATTCTCTAATATAATGATGATTAATTTAAAAAATATGGTTAGAATCATCAAAGAGATGACTTCGAAGTAAATTTTATAAAATCATAGATTTTTATTTTTTTATTTATTTTTATTATTGTTATTATCATTTTTAATATTTTATTGATTTTTTACAGAGAGGAAGGGAGAGAGATAGAGAGTTAGAAACATTGATGAGAGAGAAACATCGATCAGCTGCCTCCTGCACACCTCCTACTGGGGATGTGCCCGCAACCCAGGTACATGCCCTTGACCAGAATCGAACCTGGGACCTTTCAGTCCGCAGGCCGATGCTCTATCCACTGAGCCAAACTGGTTTCGGCTAGATTTTTAAATTTATCCCTTTTTATCTGGAATTCTTTTTGATAATACAGTATATATCACAATATAATTTTATGTAACAGAAAGTTTGATGTTTTTGAAGAACTCTATGGCACCTTCAAAATTATCCTGTATAGGTCCTTCATTTTATATAAGAACAAACTAAGATTCTGAAAAATTAAAGTAACCATATTGTCAGAAACAGAATTAAAATCCCCATCTCTTGAAAGCATCTTTTCATCAAAAGTGTAGTACTTGTGATATTGCTTTGATCAGAACACCAGTTGAAAGGATTATACGTGAAGTTACCTCTTCAATCATTTCCCATTAGACCTACAAATACTATACTGTCTCAGATCAAAAAAAGGCCGACAAGTTACATACAAGTAAATCCACATGTATTAGAATTTCAGATAAAGGAAACTGGGGATTAATGATTTGCTGGTTATTGCAAACCTCGAGGTTTCCATGCCTAATGCTATGAAGGAATATTAATGTATGCAAAATGCCCTGCTTTATATCAAAAAGGACTTCTTTTCATGTTCTAAAAATATGCCAGGGCCAAGTATTAGATCTGATTTAAGTACTAAAGTACAATTTCCTTTCATCCCTATTTAAAATTATAGTGTCATTACTCTAATTCAGTTGTTAAAAATATCATTTAAACATTATTTTCTCGAAGGAATAATACAGTGTTTTGTTTTTTTAAACAAATTGCTGGTAAAATCATGAGATTAACAACATTTTATTTGATTAATATCCACTCATACCATAATACTTTGTTTTCTCCAAGTTTATGCTAATACACACTAATCTTTTAATCCTATAGAAAGCTACAAGTGTGAATTGGGTGGGGGAAGAAAATCCTGTGTACTAAATATATGTTAATGCCAGAAGATAGAAAATAAGCACACTGTTCTGTATGTAAATGTTATGAGGGCATGAAGAAAAACTTGTTGCTAAAATCTGCTTCAAAAGAGGATTTTGATTAATGATGAGAAAACATGGATTGTGGTCTCTGGGGATGTTCAGAAGCATCCTCAATGGTAATCTCAAACGCAAAGCCTATTAAGTAGATGTTGTCATGGGGAATAAAAATGGGGGAGGGGTGACAAGAGGAAAGAAAGGCCATATCCTCTTAGAATAATAAATAGAATGCAAAGTGCCCTTATAGAAATAAGAACATAGAAAAACACATATTCATTACTAGGAAATTCATAGAGTGATTGAGTCATGGCAAAAAATAAAAAAATTAAAAGAGAGAATAGCCGAAACCGGTTTGGCTCGGTGGATAGAGCGTAGGCCTGCGGACTGAAAGGTCCCAGGTTCGATTCCGGTCAAGAGCATGTACCTGGGTTGCGGGCACATCCCCAGTGGGAGTGTGCAGGAGGCAGCTGGTCGATGTTTCTCTCTCATCGATGTTTCTAACTCTCTATCTCTCTCCCTTCCTCTCTGTAAAAAATCAATAAAATATATTTTAAAAAAAAAAAAAAAAAAAAAAAAAAGAGAGAATAAAGGTTAAAAGCTGTAAGAAGCAAGCATAGTAGACAATTTTATGCATTTGAACACAATTTAATATAGCTCCATAAAAATATTAACTAGAAATATTGATCAGGATATTTATTCTTAGAACTCATTCTAATCTATGAATCTCCAGATTACAACTTTCAAAACATTCATTATGAGTTTTCCAAAATTTAAATTACTTTATATTTTTTGTTCTAAAAGAACCTCATTTTAAAATTATCAAATATTGAAACATATAAAACAAAAAAGTAAAAGTAATTTTAAGACCCACTATTTATCTGTAAATATTGTTAACACATTAGAGTGAAAGGGCGAGGGCTATGCCCTCCATCTTGCCTGTATCCTCCATGTTGGGGCCACGTGCAGCCTTCTTCCTGGAAGCCCAGGCCTCTGCTGGCCACGCCCGGGATTTTAAACTAACCAATGACAATCAAGGGAAGTGCGCGCCATAGATATGACCACATCCTGTGTAACAGGACCCGGCTTGCGCCTGGCCAATCGGCAGAGCACAGTCCTTTCTCCTCCCCTTACTCCGACCCCCCCCTATATAACCGGTCTCTGGGCGGGGTTGGCTCTCTTGGCCACTTGGCTAGCCGATGTGTCGGTGAGTCTGGTGGATGGAGAGCTCAAGCTAGCTTGAAATACAGATTCTTATGCTTTTGCATCGGATTGGATGGCTCCCTGATGTGGTTTCTTGGGAATCTTGAAATCTGGGCATAACAAGAGAAAACCTTTCAGACATCACTCTATGTTACACAGACATAGAAGCAGATGATTATACAAAAATGGAACAGGATGTGTGCTACTTTGGAAATCTTTATGGCTAAAATATACTCCACGAGATCCTTCTTGTCTATACATTTTTCTCTTTTATACAAAGTGTTACATTTTAGTAATCACTTACCATGTTCCAGGCATATAGCAATGTAAACAACAGACACATAACAGATGCTAATGATGCCGTTGTAATAACCTGGTTATTATTTAACAGGAAAGGAGGAAAGGGAAGGTAGATAATATACACATGCCATTATACAGCTTTGCCAAAGTGCTGCATTTAACACTCTCCAAGTCTGTTCCTGCTGATCCTGGGGGAAGGAACTAGGCAAAGGCAGTTTAGACACATTTCCAGGAAGGTCAGAGTGATGTGGGAGGTTCTGCCCATCAGTCACACTTGGGAGTGTGTCAGTGGCCAGTGCAAGCCCAGAAACCTGAACATTTAAACTTCCAAAGGAAGGAGCCAGGAACTCTTGGTTTTTACTCTCGCTCTGGCATGCAGGGTTCCTGGCCCTCCTGGAGCAGGGAGATGCACGCCCCTATGCCCACATGGTTCACAGCCATGTGGGACACCCACAATAAACTAATGGACTTCAATTGGCTTGGATACTGAACTACACCCTGCTGCGGCATGGAACAGAAGCTCTGGACACTGGCCTTGCTTTTGGCTCTGCTGGAACCCCAGCTGAGCCTCTTCCCTGACTGGCTCAAGTGGTAGGGACTTTGGAACCTGAGGAATGTTACTTCGTGCAAATAAAGCCTTTTCCACATCTCATGCTCCAGTGGGGGCTGCTGAAAGTGCTTATTTCAGCAGTACCCCAGATACCCCAAGAACCTCCACCTGTTCTCATGAGCGACAGGGAAGTTTGATTTCCCAGTAACACTAATAACAGTGGTTGTTATTATTATACCACTTAATCGTTAACAATATTCTGGAATCATTATCTTCGTTTTGGAAAAAGAAACTTATCTCAGTTTATAAAATTTTTTCAAGGTTACACAGTTACAATTTTTCCTTGTCTAATGTCATCAAATATTCTTAACATCAAATTAATGAATGCAGAGTATTTATCCCAAACTTATTTAGTGAATTCTCTTAAGAAGTGTTTATTTATATAATGTTTCATCACTACAAATTGAAAGGGCAAGGGCTATGCCCTCCATCTTGCCTGTATCCTCCATGTTGGGGCCACGTGCGGCCTTCTTCCCGGAAGCCCAGGCCTCTGCTGGCCACGCCTGGGATTTTAAACTAACCAATGACAATCAAGGGAAGTGCGCGCCATAGAACAAGACCCGGCTTGCGCCTGGCCAATCGGCAAAGCACAGTCCTTTCTCCTCCCCTTACTCCAACCCCCGCTATATAACCGGACTCCAGGCGGGGTTCGCTCTCTCAGCCACTTGGTTTGCCGTTGTGTCAGTGAGTCTGGTGGATGGGAGCCGAGCTAGCTTGAAATACAGATTCTTATGCTTTTGCATCGATTGGCTGGCTCCCTGATGTGGTTTCTTGGGAATCTTGAAATCTGGGCATAACACAAATATTGAATTTTTGCATTTAAATTTTTTATCTATTCAGGATAAACCCTTTATATATTTTCATGTGTGTGATCATTGTCTATTTTTATTATTCTATTATGAGGTTTCTATTTACTATTTTCAACATATTTCTATTGGGTTATTGGCCTTTTTATTGATTTATAAGAACATATATTATAGACATTCTAGTGTAAAAGATGAGTAAGTTGTTTTTCTTGATGCATCACATTATTTGCAACATTTTAAACTTTAGTATGGGAATGTGAAGGAAAACCCCTATTCTGTAAAACTACTGTTTAGAATTCTCTGCTATTCTTTGAACTGCCTCTATCTAATTCTGAAAAAGTAACTTTGCTTTCTAGCCTGCTTGAATAATGGGGGAGATAAACTTAGCTGTCTGACCTTGTAGGCCAGAGACTAAATACACCCAATGCCATGCCAGGTGCATTTTTTAATTGATAGAACTGTGTAGTTTTCAAGGCCACCGCCAGCAAGCACACAAAGGGCTGGCTCTTCTATAAAAAGGGAAGTTCTACTTGTAGCTTTGCTTAGAATTTGGATTCGTTTCCCTAGGCCCGCCACGGTGAATAAAGTGTAACTACAAACTCTCAGAGCGCTGTTTGGTTCTTGTCTGGTTTTTCTGTAACAGGAATATCAAAAGGAGTTTTTAGGGGTGAAATAGGCAGGCTTAGGAAATTTTAGAAAATTAAGGAGTCCATGGAAAAACCACAGGGCTACAGAGCTGCAAAAGGTTACATTTCCATAAGACAAGAGAGTTGGGAGTGGCAGAAGTTACATTTCCATAAGACAAGGGAGATGGAAACAGCAGAAGGTCTATATTTACAAAATAAAGAAGGGGGAAGAAAGCCCAAAGGGAATACGGAAACAATAAGGGAGGAGGGGAGGAGAGCCTCACACATCCCAAGTGAGGTTTAACCTTTGAGCTCAGGAGTTGCTGTAGTGACCAAATCAAAGGGGAATAGTGACCAATCAGAGAGAATATTGAGGCACAAAGATCTGCAGCCTTTATAAACTATAGGAAAAAGGGACTCAGTGGGACTCTTCCTCCTCCCCATGTGGGAGTCTGTGCTGTGGGACTCTTTCTCCCTCCCCATGTGGGAGTCTGTACTTGTTCTTCAATAAATTTCCACCTTTGCTATACCATCTTCCATCCTTGGTTTCATTCTTCAACTCCATTGGACAAAGAGCCCGGGAAATCATCCTGCCCAGGGGAACACCGCACATTCCAGTCCAACTTTCCCATTTCAATATGTATATATTTATTTTGTTCAAATATTATCAAGTGCATAAAAGATGATCCATTGTTTCTTCAGAAGGACCGTCTTTAATTTGGAAACATATGTGTATTATCTACTAATTTTTTAGGGGCTTAATTTTTAATTTCAATTTCACTGTGACTAGAGTAATTCTTCATATAATTTTAAAATTTTGAAATTATTTGTGGCCTGCTTAAAGAATCAGCAAGTTATTAATTTTGAAAACTGTTCTGGGTACACTTAAAAATAATATTTGTTCTGATATTGTTGAGCACCAGGACTGCAACACTAAGTTCTAAGTGACCAGGATGAAAAAAAAGCAAAGAAAGTTGTGAATGAAAGGGCGAGGGCTAGGCCCTCCACCTTGCCCCAGGGTAAGGGCTACGCCCTCCACCTTGCCCCAGGGTAAGGGCTATGCCCTCCACCTTGCCCCAGGGTAAGTGCTCCATCTTACCTTGGCCACATGCTTGGCAAGGAGCTTCTTCCCGGAAGTCTAAGCCTCTGCTAGCCACACCCAGGAACAAGACACAGACTTGTGCCTGGCCAATCGGCAGAGCACAGTCCTTTCTCCTCCCCTTCCTCCAACTCCCCCTATATAACCCGTCTCCACACAGAGTTATCTCTCTCTCTGCTTCCTGTCGCTGCATCGGCAAGGTGGGGGAGCCAAGCTAGCTCGACTAAAGACTCTTATGCTTTTGCATCGGACTGGCTGGCTCCCTGATGTGGTTTCTTGGGGATCCTGAAATCTGGGCATAACATTTGGGGGCTCGTCCGGGATTCCCAAGACCATCCAGGGACCCCCAGTTCAAAGAGTCTGACTGGCCGAGGTAAGTGTCTGTGTGTTGTGTATTCTGTTCTGTGTGATATATGTTATCTCTAAGGGACTTTTCCTGTATCTGGAGGAATGGCTTCTAGATGGTACTCACCGTCAAAACTCAGACTGGCTAAGGGTTCGAATCTGGCCTATCTTTTAAAAAAGGTAGAAGAGAAGCATTCCTAGGCAGTTTTCTACTGCCTCTGTTCAGGGACTTGTTCTGTATCTGTTCTGTGTGAGCTCACTTCTGAAATCTGTAATCGCCCGCAATGATCTAAGTGGACGCACAGGGGGATCAAGGGCGGGAGGAGTCGGGGGACGCCTCAACCCTCCATCTGGAGGGGTGTAGTTTTGCTTCCGCGGAGTCGGAAGGTCTGTAGGAACCCCCTCAATCTGAGAATCTGAGACGAGGCGGGTCGCTCCCGCCGGTTTGGCGTAAGACCATAGTTTAGTTGCTTCCATGGAGTTGGAAGGCTGTTCTTTGGGGCCCTCTGTTTGTCTGTGTCTGTGTTTTTCTGTTTTCTGTGGACTTACTGGACGGATGTTATGGGACGGACTCAGACTGCTCCTTTGGGTATTGTGATTGATCATTTCAAGGAGATTGGGGGAGGCTCTAGAGCTCCCTCAGGAGTTGGGAAGTTGTCATTGTTTAAACTCTGAGTGAATGTCTGGTGAAAGTGTGTGAGTGTGGAGGGAGGGGGCCTGCCCTCTCCCCTCCTTTGTGTGGCTCCACGACTTCGGTCAGGTGGGCATCTGAGTGAGGATCTGTGAAAACAGGTCACCTCCTCCCCAAGTAAATGCGTCTGGGATTTCTGTGCACATGTAGAGAGAAAAGCTGGCTTAAAACTAATGTGTGCACTGTCCGATTTTGGATAGAGTTTTGAGCTAGAGTCTCTTTGCAGATGTGCAGGATGGAGCCCAAGACTGATCATTTACCCAAATAAAAAAACGGATGCTAGCTAGATTCTAGACTGATTGAGAAATGCTGAATATTTTGACTTGCCAGCTAAAAGTTTAAGGTTGGGATTGAATTGGGAAAATTTGTAATTCTGGTAACTAAATGCCTTTGCTTATTGGTCCTGATTTGCAAAAAAAAAGTGTAGACAGCCACCATTTTGGGCTGCATGACTTGGCAGCCGCATGACTTGCCACTCCCCTGGGGGTCGCCATCTTGAAACAGCAAAGGCCCCTCCCTCTGATTTAGTCAAGGGTGGAGCTTTAAGGTGGAGTTTTATGGGGCAGGAAGTGTGCTTGCCTCACGGATTTATTTAATACTATTTTTAAGCTAATCTCTTAAATCTAGAAAACCCTGCTTTCCTTAAACTAAGGGCAATTAAAGGTTATATGTTCCCTCCCTAAACAAAAGTTAAATAGCTTATGTCAAAGTCTTAAAAGGGACTGATAGCAGTAATCCAATTTCTAAAGTATTATTTCAGGTAGAAACTGGTTTCATACTGGGCTTAGAGGGCACATTTTTCCTTTGCCTGGGAGGGACGGCATAGCTGTCCCAGGATCAGAGGGCTCCAGTTAACTTATCAACTCAGTGTTCTGGAGACCCAGGACTGTAATTTAGATAACATGCCTAAGTTTAACCCAGGTTACCCACGGGCTCTAGATAATATGTTAATCAAACTAGGTTATCTGTTGGTATTTTGTGCTGTAAATGTGGCACGCGCCTGTGTAAAAGTGTTTTTGTTTATTCCTGTTTTGTTTTGTTTTCTCCTGTGGTGATTCAAAGTTTTTAATGGGAAATGTTATCTGTCTTTATTGAAAATTGTTTAGCTAGTGAAATTTCTGTTTGTGTCTAAAAAAAAAAAAAAAAACAACCACAGGCTTGATTTCTTTGAGGCTGAGTGCTCTGACCGATAGCAAAGTACCCTGAGCGGCGGCTGGGATCTTTCCCTAAGGGCGCTTGCTCTCTGTCAGAGGTGGAATCGGCCCGCCTAACTAGTAAACATCTCTGTCTGTTTGTTTGCTGAGAACTTTGATTTGCTATGTGATATTCTGTGCTGGGTTGGGATTTTGAAATTCTGGGGTAGATTTAAAAGGTATTTGTGGATTTTCTAGTCTGATTGGGACATTTAAGGGTGGGGCTCACAGTTCCTCAGGGCAGAGATTTCATGGGCCCTCCCCCTGCCTGTGAAAGGAAGGCAACGGGCCCTAGAATCTGTACGAGACCAGCCCAACCCCAACTCCTCATCAGCACAGACCAGGAGATAGGGTCTACGACAGAAGGCACCGCCAGGAGACCCTCGAACCACGTTGGAAGGGTCCCTACACTGTGGTGCTGACGACCCCCACTGCTCTCAAGGTAGACGGCGTAGCGACCTGGGTCCATCACACTCATGTCTGGTCAGCGGACCCATCCGTGATCCGGGAAGACTTCGTCACCAAATGGAGCGTCGATCGAGATCAACGCCACCCGCTCAAGCTCAAGCTACGGCGTGCTCGACCTGCCTGATGCTGGTAACATTGCTCGCGATCACACCTGCTGCCGGGAGCCCCCACAATACTGTGTAATAGACTTAGATGATGCCTGCATCTTCATGGACATGGCTCCAAAGAGACAAGGACAATTTATAGGAAGATCAAGAATAGACTTTAGTAGGATTTGGCTGCCTGAAGCGGCCATGATGCCAATATTATGTTTCATTGTATTGATATGTTATATTGACCTTTGATTCTCTTGCAGGTTTGAATGTATGTTGACTGTCCTGGAAGGGGACTGTGTGGGGTGAACCCCAAGAGTAGAGGGTGTCTGGCTGCCAAGAGGGCAGGTGCCCAACTGGGCAGGGAAGGGTGCCCATCAGGTTTTGGTCTCTGTTGAGAGACAGTTGATGTTTGGCAGCCTGTATATTGTCTTGCAGGCCTGCGTAACCATGCCCATGTCAGGGGTAGTACAAACCTCAACTGTAGAAAGCTGGGAAAGGCCTGCTTAGAATAGAAGGTCTAAGGCATGGTTATGCATAGAAAGAAAGTTTAATGCCAACAATTAAAAGGAATTGGCAAGGAAAGTCAGAAAATCTTAGAGTAGATCAGTATGTCTTTCTTCTTATGTAATTCCTCCGAAATTTGGCAATGCTAACATCAGGACATTTCTTTGCATAGATTCAATAAGACCGGTTCCTAATAGTCGTTTTATTAACGGAAAACTTTGACTGGAGTATCATGTTTTAAAGAGCCCTGTCTGAGCTCTAAAGACTTGAAGCCAGTAAGAATGCCATGAAGAAAGCCTGGTATCCTGCTTGGAAGCCCTGAAGATGGCTGGCGCTGGAATGTCAGGCCGATGCCCTACCATCACTGGCAGTTGGTAAGAGTAGAAGGGGAGCAGTAAAGATGCTTCTGCATCCCTGCGGAACCCCCACACACTCTGGGCCGCAACAAGTAGGAGGGCTACTGAGATGGGCCTTAAAGCCTGGAGCGTGGGCTCAGGTGGAGTTGCTACAGGTGAGGGATTCACCTAACTCAGCAGATACTGCAGGCGGGCCTGATGGCAGCTGGGTGGCGTGGCTTCCTGGCCCTACGGGACACATTAAGATTCAACCATGAGATTCCAGCAAAGGTAGTCAGTTACCATTCTTGTTGTGTTTATGCAAACATCAGGACAGTAGATAAATTAATCTTGATTTGGCTTTTTGATAGCCATGGAGGAATTTTAAGAAGAAAAATCCTATTTCAATAGAAGTTGTTAAAGCTAAAATGGTTTCTTTCCCTTCCACCAGACCATTTGTTAAGATATGCCCAGTACGGGCCTCTAGCAACGGTGGAATAGAAAAGCAGTCCGTCTCATGATTGAGCCGGAAGTTCCAAGACAAAGGGGGGAATGAAAGGGCGAGGGCTAGGCCCTCCACCTTGCCCCAGGGTAAGGGCTACGCCCTCCACCTTGCCCCAGGGTAAGGGCTATGCCCTCCACCTTGCCCCAGGGTAAGTGCTCCATCTTACCTTGGCCACATGCTTGGCAAGGAGCTTCTTCCCGGAAGTCTAAGCCTCTGCTAGCTACACCCAGGAACAAGACACAGACTTGTGCCTGGCCAATCGGCAGAGCACAGTCCTTTCTCCTCCCCTTCCTCCAACTCCCCCTATATAACCCGTCTCCACACAGAGTTATCTCTCTCTCTGCTTCCTGTCGCTGCATCGGCAAGGTGGGGGAGCCGAGCTAGCTCGACTAAAGACTCTTATGCTTTTGCATCGGACTGGCTGGCTCCCTGATGTGGTTTCTTGGGGATCCTGAAATCTGGGCATAACATGAATAACCAAAGCCTAACCAAAATGGTATGGCAATAACTAAGAAAATGTGGGGTCTCTGTAGATATGTAAATAAATTGTACTAAGAATGAGGGTGGAATTATCTGTCACATGCTGTTGACAGGAGGGTGAAATGATTTGGATTTGTCATAGAGTCATTGGTAAGCGTAAGCTTTTAGAAGGTGGTAAAGAAATCATCTGAGTGGCTCTAATACAGAACAGAGAAGGAACTTTGGAAAAAAGATGTCTATATTTAATTCCTTTATGACTATAAGAAGGAAGATTCATATTTCTATTATTTTATTGCCTCCCCCCAGAGTCTGAATTCTAAAGAAATCTAGAAAATTCTTCCTTTAGACATATAACTTGTATAAAGTCTTAGTTCTGTTATCATAATTAGCTAGTGATTCATATTAATAATGGGAAGAAGAGCAAAGGGAAGGCCAGGCATTATGAATATGGTCATCTGGGCAGCTTCATCAGGAAGCCACAGCTTCACACCTGCCCCAAGAAATCCAGGCATTGTCCCTCCAAGGGAATTAATACTCCTCCCTTCCCACCTCCTGGTTTATTGGGGAGGGGAGTGGCATGGAGGGAGATAGGCTCATGTGCAGTGAGGTCAGGGTGACTTAGGAAAGGTATCTGCCTGTCAGTCTAACTTAGAAAAATTGTCTGGGGGGGTGGGGGGTGAGCCACTGCGAGTCTGCAAATCCTCCCAGTTATAATCCCCAGACAAAAATGTATCTCTTGCTTTTCTCTTGCATGCTTTTGCTCTGTGACCTGCATTTGCCATGCACCTCTACAGTTATATGGCCTTATGCATCTGCACTGCTCAGGGCCTTCAGATCCCACATACAATGAGGTACAGCTGGGAACACAAGCTAAGCTAGCCAGATGCTAGACTGGACTGGACTTTAATATGAAGTGGAAACTGGATAGTGGTGTTAATTCTAGCCCTGCGGAAGACAAGATTGGACTTATTCCATAGCTTGCCTCAGGCAATTCTTTCCCCAGAAGCATTCCAAGAATTCACTTCCACCAGTAACAGAGAGCACCCTGCTGACAACAGTTCTAGATTAAACTGAATTAAGTGTATCAGAGATGAATTTATTATGGTTATTCTTTTATTTCCAAGTGATCATTATTACTACTACAGTAATCTAAATGAGCCTTCTATAACAACATAGAATACCTTCCCCTCAACCTTCAAACAAATACATCAGAGAACAATTTTTTAAAATTTTTCCTTTGATAATTAGTTACTGATTATTTAGAAATCACACATTTGTTTCTGAGGAAATTATATTATTAAATTACTTCCACAGAATAGTATCCAAGGTCAGAAATGACCTATTAACAGAAAACAATGCAACAATAACAAGAAAACAAGAAAAGGAACAAAACAAAGCCCTTAGCCATGTGATCATTGACAGAGCCCTTAACCATGTTGCATGTAAGAGCATTCTATCAATATTGTGCTCACAGCACATTTTTCCAGCCATGTAAGTTCTGTGTCTATATCTTTTATTTGGGGTACTTTAACTTATGAAATAACTGTAAATAAATAGGTAGTAAGATTTTTCCCATAGAAGTGAGACCACAGGTGACAATTTATTCCAGGAAACTACACAGAACATAAGCAAGGTCACTCATTAAAAACATCATTCTTTCACAAATGTTGTGTGTTTATACCTTGTTCTAAAATACTGTTTTTATTTGAAATTCAACTATTTTTATTTTAATTTAAACAGTTATCATTTTGTAATTTGAAGTAGAGGATACAGCCAGTTTTATAATCACAAAGGCCTTTTGTAAGTATCACACTATTTTGGAAGTATTGTAAAAAATCCTTCCACACACACAAATCTTCCCAACTCTGTGCTATATGCTATTAGCAAAATTATTTTTAAAAGTTCATTCCATGTGGTTGAGGATTTTTTTTTGTTAACCTGTGTCATTTTAAATTTTATTTTGCATGGACAGTGCAGTGTATCATTAATCTCTTAGCACTAAAGAGTCACCTGTAAATTTTGCCATCTGTAAAATGGGATAACAATTAAATTTGTTCTCATATGATTGTTGTTAAAGATTAAATGAGTTAATTTACTTCTAGAAAGGTGCTTGGTATAAAATGTGTTCAGTATATGTTAGTTATTATCTTACCATATATTATATTTGTTGAAACCTCAATATTTCACAATACATACATGGGGAAATATATATGATTGACTCATCCTACATAATAAAGAGATAATATGCAAATTGACCATCACACCCTTGCACAAGATGGCTGGCAGGGGAGGGGAGTTGTGGGTGACCAGGCTTGCAGGGGAGGGCAGTTGGGAGGGACCAGGCCAGCAGGGGAGGGCAGTTGGGGACAATCGGGCCGGCAGGGGAGCAGTTAGGCATCGATCAGGCTGGCAGTGGAGTGGTTAGGGAGCGATCAGGCTGGCAGGCAGGAGAGTGGTTGGGAGCCAGCAGTCCCAGTTTGTGAGAGGGATGTCCGGCTACTGGCAGTTGGACATCCCCCGAGGGGTCCTAGATTGGAGAGGGTGCAGGCTGGGCTGAGGGACGCACCACCCCAGTGCACAAATTTCGTGTACTGGGCTTTTAGCTTATAATATATTCCAATGGTTCATTATACATTCCATTTATTTTCACATACAACAAAACAAGTCTGGATATGAATATTTGGCTATGGTCTATTTTGCTTTGGAGAATAGGCATATGAAAGCTTTAATTTCTTTTAATTTTATTTTTATTTTGAGAATACTTTTATTAAAGCTGGGGACAGTGAAGCAAGGAAGGGCTTAGGACAGAAGAAGCAACAAGAGAGAGCCTGGTGGGGCTGCTTTGGCCTACTGGGAAGTCCAGAGAAGAGGGCGCCTCAGACACATGTTCAGGGGGTTAGCCAAGGACCAGCTGCTGCTGCCCATTGCCCAGCTAGTGGCAAGTCTCATGGGGATCCTCAGAGATTAGGAAATGGACACTTGAGAGGGAAGAAAGGTGTGGGTTTGCTCCTGGGAGAAAGAATGCCAAAAAGCTTTGATTTCAGTATCAATAATTTAAAATACCCAAACTACTGAGAAATAACTTAAAACTTCTCAGTTTTTAATTCTGCATATCAAATATATGTTTATAGATTGGGAATTCTTTTAAAATACCATATATATATATATATATATATTTACTTTTTTAATCTATATTTACTTGTTATTGATTTCAAGAGTTTGACTTTATAAGAGCTTAATAAAAATTACTTATTGTGAATATTTTGCATGCATCACTCTGAGTGCATGCAGTAAATGTTCAACTATGTAATTAAATATGCTAACATAGTAATTATCTGTTCTAATTATGATACATAATTAGTATAAATGCAAATAATTTTATACTTACATGAAACATCCATGTGATAATAAAAATATATTACATTATTATTGAGGGTAAAAATGGAGAATTTAATAGTGAAGTGAATCAAATTTAGAGGAAATATAATTGCTCTCACAGTATGCCCTGTAATTCTCTTCTCTATAAATTAGCAGCTGTTCGTTTAACTAACTTAATTCTTACTGTTGTTTTTAAGAGTTACAAATGAAAGAAAGATGAATATTAGGTCAAAATATTGGATTAAGTAATTTAAGTGACTGTCTGTATCACCCAGAATAACTAGTTCTCTAATGGAAAGGTAAATTTCCTAATGTCAACAGTGCCTAATAGGAGCTGTAATGTAATTGATCTTAGAAACACTTAGATGAACCATTTTAAAATTAAAATAATTATCTTTGATAGATGTTTCCACATATCTAAGTGATTTCTCCACAGCTAAGAGTAAGTCAATGCATTTATTTATTTAGAAGTCTCTTATAATAGAATATGACCCTGCTTACTGTCAGTTTTTTGTGGGTAATGTTCTGTGATTTGTTTTTGAATGCTCACTATAGGAAATTGGTAAAAGCAGCTTTAAATTTTCACTGAGGTAAAATTGTGAAGGCTATTTCACATAGTTCTAATCACATAATTATAAACAGTTATTATAAATATACACATATATAAATATATGTTGCATAATTGAATAATTTAATTTATTCATGAATAAATTAAACCATATGGAAATAATTCTTGGGACCTAGCTGGTTTCACTCAGTGGATAGAGCAGTGGCCTGTGGACTGAAGGTTCCCAGGTTTGATTCCAGTAAAGAGCACATGCCAGAGTTGTGGGACATGCAGCTGGCAGCGATCAATGATTCTCTCTCATCATTGATGTTTCTATCTCTCTCTCCCTCTCAATTCCTGTCTAAAATTTTAAAAAAAATTTTTTTAAAGAAATAACTCTTAGTCATATTCATGTGCTCACTCCTGTGTTAGTGCAGCCTTAGAATTGTTTCCTAAGGAAAAAGTACAGGGCAAAATAAAACGACCTTAAATCAAGTCATTCTGATGGCCTATTCAATGTTGTCAATAAGATATCAACCCCAGTTCCTGGAAGTCATACAATAATGATACAGTTGTCATTAACCTAGTTATTAATAAGAGGAAAGGAGCAAGGAGAAGGCCAAATATTATAGACATGTCATTTGGGCAGCTTCACTAGGGAGCTAAAGCTTTACACTCCCCGGGGAGCCACAGTTCTATACTCCTACAGATTGCTGGGGGAAGGGACTGGACAGGGGGCGTGGAATTAAATGCATGCCCAGTAAATTTGGGGTAACATAAGAAAGTTATTTGTCTGTCAGTTACACCTGGGAACAGGTCATTGGCTAGAATAGGTGTGGCTAGATTTGAGATATTTAATCCCTTAAACAAAGGGGTTTGTTCTCTTGCTTCCTCTCGCTTCTCCTGGTTGGCTCCTGGCTTGCAGGGCTCTGGGTCCTGCCTCCTGCATTCTTCCACATGGCTGCCTGCCATGTCGATCCCACACAAAATGGACTAAGGACTAGCCCAGTGGTTCTCAACCTTGGCTGCACATTAGAATCACCTGGGAATCTTTTTAAAATCCTGATTTCTGGGCCTCATCCTCCGGAAATTCTGTTTCTTTGTTACTAATGTTGTGGCCCCACCCCATAACAAAGAAACAGAATTTCCGGAGGATGAGGCCCAGAAATCAGGATTTTAAAAAGATTCCCAGGTGATTCTAATGTGCAGCCAAGGTTGAGAACCACTGGACTAGCCTGATGCTGAACTGGCCCCAGCTGCAACATGGAACAGAAATTTTGGACACTGGCTTTGCTTTTAGCTCTAAAGCTAAAGCCCCAATTACACTTCTTCCAGGACGAGACTAAGGGAAATGGGACTTAGGAAACCCAGGGATGTAATTCCACACAGACAGAAATCACTCATCCTCCCATCTGATTCTCAAACAATTATTTTTCTCGAGATATTGCAAGGACTCCACGCCAGCACTCAGTGGGAAAGATGATACCCCACTTCCACTGATAACAATATGACTCTGCCCTTAATTGACAATACAGAATGTTGACACAGCAAATGTTTATCAGCAAAGTATAATCCTTTGATAAATTACATTGAACATATCTGAATATTTATTGAGAATTGCCCAAAGGAAGTTAAGTCCATAGCATTCTGTAGGTAGTCTACATATAAACAAATCCTCAGAAAACAACATATTTAAATAATACCAAGTTAACCTGTCATAGAATGGCCTGGATTAAATGGTGTGCTTGTTTTCTTCTTGTGACATTGACCTTTATTTTGAAGTTATAAAAACTGTTTATCTCAACCTGGAAATGCCAAAGAAGCATCCTTAGGAAAAATTTCCTGTCTGTTTGCGTAAATTGTCATTGTACAAACAATCCTAGGTGAGTATTGGGTTCAGGAGTCTAAAGAGAGCTATTGATATTAAAATATTTTCTAGATTTAGAAAAAACCTCACTCTAAATATAAAGTCCTCTAAACACTACAGAAGGGATCTGAGTAGAATCCAAATATAAACAAAATGGGATCATTTTTTAATAAAAAATTGTAATATAAGCAAGGAGATATAACACATGAAATATTAATCTATATTTAAATATAGGGAGTTCAATCTTCCTACTGTCTTTCTCTTTGAAATTTAGTTTTTTTCCCTTTTTTTTGCATTTTAAGTTGAATATACCGCATTGAATTTTCCTGCATTGTTTGCTCATTTTAATATCAATGATTTTGTTTTCATTTAATATTGAGATTTGTAAACTATCCACAGAAGGCTGTTGAGAATATATACGTGGTATCTATTAATGACTTAGTCTTAAATACAAACAGAAAGTTATTTTCTCTCATTTAAAAAAAAATTCAATGTGCCATGAAATTCGAAATATTTTGCTTTATATTTTGTTTTTCAGTATTTCAAAGTGCAGGTCACACTCTTGAAATATTGTTTGCCATGTCCGTGTAAAACAAATATGTTGCAGAGGTTGTAGGATTCAGAAAGCCTTCAGATATGCAAAACAGCAGTAATACTGTGGGATTGTTAGGACTTCTCAATTTTGTAGAGTTAATGTTATGAGTGGTCTTCTGACATATTATTAGTTCACAGCATCAAGATATTTCCCCCAAAGTAGTTCAGAATCTGTGTGTTTTATGAAAATAGTAATCAACAGTAACCATTCTATAGTTTATAATCATAAAAAAGTACTTTTACTAATTTTATAGGTTTAAAAATAAGATTAGGCACCAGCTTATGTTAATATTATATCACAAATATTTTATCATTTATTTCACCTTTAAGCATGGCACAATACAATGAAATATGTTGAACTTTGAATAGTGAACACTACCAAAAATTTGCTTGTTTTTATTGAAGAATCTTGGCTTTACCTAATGTAAATTCATAATCATGCTATTTAAAAATAATAAATATTCAAGAATCTTTTTTTAAAAATGAATAATGTACAGTTAGAACAGTTCAGGCAGTTCTAAGCACTTTGCATATTAACTCATGTGAAATTGACAATATCACTATAGATTCTATTCTTATCATCTGCATTTTACAGATGAAAAGACTGAGGAAAAGGAGGAAAATTAATTTTAGTCAAAGTCATACATCAGTAGGTAGAAGGAGGAGGTACTAAATACAAAACCGGGACTATATGAATGCACAGTGCCTGTGCTTAACCAAACACCACTTGGCTATTTGTCATCATTACTATAAGTTTATCCTGTATATATAAGTAATTTAAGCACAGCAAATTCTTTTCCTTTATTTTCAGATAATACCAATTTCTGTTTCATGTATTTTAGTTCTATTCCACCTTCAGAGGCATTGTGACTTTTATTTCTGTGCATAGACTTAATTTTTACCTTTTTGTAATTAATCATCTAATAACAAGACATAAACACACTTGCTCAATGTCCTCTGTCAAATCATTTATCTTTAACCCGTAATTCATAATTTGTTTGGGCTTCTGTGATACAGACTCATGGTAATTTTGCATTTATCATCATAAAATAGCTATTGCCACCCATTACTTCTCAAGAGGCTAAATTTCAGTTTTGCACAGAAGATAAATTCTGTGCCTTTTAATGAATTTTCATTGTTTATTTTTGAATAATCTTTTAGTCAATGTTTCTACCTTTATTCTTTACTAATGCTTTTAAATTTTTCCTTAAAGCCTTAAAGCAAGTTTATGTAGAATTTTTTATCTTCAAATATATTTTCATAATTAAATGATATTCTTGCCATCCAAATTCATGCTTTTTTAAATGGAGGAAACCCTGAATACAATGCAGAGAGGAGATTCTTACCCCTTTCGATGATTCCATTCAACTTGAGTTTATCACTAACTTTTCTTTAAGGGCCATGAAGAAAGGTGTGGATTCATATAGAAATACTTTATTACAGAAAATAACACATATTCAAAAGTTTGCAAAGAATAAACATCAATACAAGACAAAAGCATGAAGTCCCTGTATATAACAAGTATGAATGAGAATACAAATTGTACAAAAATTTTTCTCTCAATTTCTTACATTTGTGGGGAAAAATAATTGGCACTCACACTGGGATATTTCCCCCAGGACCATTTCAGGGCTTTTGATGACATTTATAATTAGGTTTTTAAGGAAATATGAGATTTGTCCAGTAAGGGAAATTGGTGATTTCAGCATATCTTGATTAGCACATCTTGTTTGCTTACTTTTGTTCCCACCAAATTAATATCTTGAAACTCAAATCACTAAGATGATGGTATTTGGAGTGGAGCCTATGGGAAGACGTGATGGGATTAGTGCCCTAATGAAAAGAGACATGGGAGAGCTTGTTTCTTACTCTGCTGTCTACCATGTGAGGAAAGGAGGAGGCAGGTGTCTATAAGCCAGGAAGAGATCCTCCAGCACTCAAGACCTGTGAAAAATAAATGCTTATTGTTTAAGCTTCTCACTGTATAGTATTTTTGTTATAGCAATCTGAACTAAGACACTGATTCACTCTGTTATTTGGAATTGGGACTGTTCCCAAATCATGGCTGTGCACAGGAGTGCAGATGAATAAAACTGTGGTTCCCTTAGGAAGGGAGCCATCTTAAGAATGGAATTTATGTACAGCAGAGCAGAAAAATAGACTCAGCCTGGGCCCTTAAAATTTTGTAATCATTATAGTCACTGTTACAGCCCTAATCAATGCTAATAAGATAACGTAAAAAAATTCATAAATGCCTACAAAATATTGTATTAATTTACCTGAAAGGTCAAAAAGATTTCATAATAAAATTTTATTTAAAAAAAAAAATTCAGTACTTAGCAACCTTAAATCATTACTATAATGGAAAAGTTTGAAATGGAGACTACCTTGAATGCTCAATTCATAAGAATTTTCACTGAGTTAGAGAGTTGGGGATTTTCAATTGCAATAACCACTAAAATGGATATTAATTAAGATATCCTGGAGTAATGTTGTTTTAAAATACACTGAACCAGTTAAACATACATATTTATGGCTCATTTAGATAACACTACATTTTTTATTTCTCCATCATCTGATGATTTATATTTCAGATAATTTTATCAAATCATCTTTCAATATGAAAAACTATATAAAACCTCATACCCAAATTATTGTATATAGTATTCCCTGTACTTTTCTTCAATGCAACATGCTTTTACACACTGATGACTACCAAAAACAAATCCTTACCATATCTAATACTGCAAACAGCAGCTTTTCTCCCTTTTTTATTGAATGCATTGGGGTAACACTGGTTAACAAAATTATATAGGTTTCAGGTGCACAATTCTACAACACATTTTCTGTATTGTGTGTTCACTACTCCGAGTCAAGTCTCCTTTCCCCCTATACCCTCCTCCGCCTCACTCCTCCTTCTTCCAGCAATCACCACACTGTTTTCCATGTCCATGAGTTTTATTTCTCTTTTTAAAACTCTTTTGTTCAATCATTCCTATATGCCATTTGAATTTAATTATTTTTCTTATTTTTTATGAAAAAAATTAGTTAATGAACTGGGTCAAATAAAATTTAAATTTTGTTACTTTACTCCTTCCCAAATAAATTCTATATTCAGAGAGTAATGTTGAACTTACCATTTTAAAAACCATGATCAATGTCTTTTGTAGTAACATTTTTAGTGAGTATATTATTTATTATCAATGTTTTCTTTGCTTAAAGGCAGCATATTTCTACCAAAAAAGCCATAAGTGTATAAGAATAGTGTGCCACTGAATATCCTGATTTGTAGTAGTGATAAAATGTATTTTATTAATATTAGAAGAGACTTTGAAAAAGTGTAGATATAATTAATAATTCATATTGCCCTGTTACCTGTAATGAATTAATTAGAAGTAGAAGCTTTATATACCTCCCAAGTCTTGTAAGGGCTAAGTCATCTTGGTTCATATTTTCTAAGGTATAAAATTCATGATACTTGCAAATAGCCTTAGCTTTTTAATAGATAAAGAGTAACATATGAGCTTCAAAACAAAAACTTAAAAATGCTTCTGTGAAAAATCTGTTAATCAAATACAAACATACTTCTCATTACCTTTACCAAAGACAATGCTTTTTTTAGACATTCTCCTTTTATAAAATATTAAAAATGGAGTAACATAGTAGGATGTACTAAATTCCATGAATAACTCTTCTGATAAATGTATCTTTAAAAGCTGGGTAATATTTTAGTGCTTAAAAATGCATTCTTGAGTTGCAACAAATCAAAGATTCTAGAGGACAATAACAAAATAAAAGTGCAAAGCCTTGTGTGATGAGATAGTCCCACATCAGGTTTCACCTTGAAAATATATTGCAAAACATAGTGAATTGACCTTAATTTTAATGGTTACATGGAATTAAAGGTAAAGGAAATAAAGCCCACAGCCCACCCAATATAGAAAGTATAATATAACCCATATAAAGTTCAGATCTTTCAATCTAGTGCAAGCTTATACAAGAAAAAAACCTCGAGAAGCAAAAATAAGCAGTAAATAAACTGTTTTGTTTCCAACTTCACATTGGGTAAATGAAGAAAAGAAAAAAAAAAGAGATAACAATTAAAAATACAGATTTTGCCTGGCCAGTGTTGCTCAATGGTTGAGCGTCAACTTATGAATACGGAGGTCACAGTTTGATTCCCAGTCAGAGCACATGCCCAGGTTTCTGGCTCCATCACTGGTGGGGGATATGCAGAAGTGGCCAATTGATACTTTTCTCTCATCACTGACGTTTCTATCTCTCTCTCCCTCTCCCTTCCTTTAAGAAATCAATGTATATTAAAAATATCTTTAAATCAGCTGTTTTGTGGGTTCCGGCCTAAATTTACAATATTTACATAGTTGCTAAACACATGGATAATTTTATCTTAAGTAGTCTCCAATTGACATTGATTTAATGCAACCATTAGAAGGCTATGGAATACATTTCAGAAAGAAAACAATTTTACATTGACCTTCACAACTTAAATAATTATTATGGATAAAGTTCCAAAGGAACTTCATAGCAAAATTCATATGACACTTAATTAAAAAAAACAAGAAGGAAGTGAGTTTGCAGTAAAAACAGACTTAGAAACAAACATGTGAAGACTTAAGATATTGATAATATGAAATAAAATATAGCTTAATATATTTTCAGGATTTTAAGAAGTAAAAGAATATTGATAATATGATGATTCAACAGGAAAATATCTAAAACAATTTAAAAATGTGTAATATATGTGAAATATATAAGTACATATATGAAAAAATTTAACAGCCAAATTAAATATTTAAAGGATTAGATAAGCAGTATATTAGATGCAACTGAAATCAAAGGTCAGTTTACTGGAATTTAAGTTGAATTAAACTACTATTCAAAATGTAATTAGTAGTGTAAAATAAATTAAAAATGTGAAAGAGAAGTAAAGCAACATATAGGATAGTGTAAGTTGATTGAACATATTCTGGTCAGAGTTTCCAAAGGATCTAGAAAATGAAAAATAAGATACAAAACAAAACTATTTAAGGAATGATATAAAAACTTTCAGAGTTGTTAAGAAGAAAAAAAACATTTCACAAATTTTAGATTCTGAAAAGCCAATGCATTTCAAAAATGGAAGAACTCAAAGAAAAGATCTTTAAAACAAAAAAGCTGTTATGAATGAGAATAGGAGAATATTGAATATTGAGCACTGGGCTTTCTATTAAATTAGACAATCACCATACAGTGAGCTGAGCAAAATTTGTTTTTGGATCTTGCAATTGGAAATATCTGTGTCAGTTCAACACATTTTGTATATCATTCATATCTCTGGAGAATTTTCGATATTTTTAAAATAGTGTAGATATCAGAAATTGCATTGCCATTAACCGCAAATAAACAACAATAAATATAGCTGGTGTCATTTAGATGTACTCATGGGAATTCCATCTAGAAGAGAGACATGTGTGAAGGAAAGCATTTTGTGAATTTTATTTTTGTTGAGGGGACAATGTAGGCTTCTTCTATCTCAGACTGGTGGCAATTGATGTCTTTCTGTCACTTGGTGACCAGAATTAACAGTTCATAGCAGTTTATACTGTTGAATCTAAGAACAAAGTTCTTCAATCCAAATTCTAATCAACCCAATGAACCAGCAACTGATATTTAATAAATAAGATTTATGGCTGGCTAAACTTGCAAGAGTAGTTTTCAATGTTTGCTTCTAAGAACCCTGCTTATTATAGATATTGACATTTATTGTAATTTCAGCTTTCAGACTCCAATGGAATGAGAATCAAGAATAAGTTTACTGTCTTTAATAAATCTAAAGAGCATGATGTATTCCTCTAGTATTTTGATTATGGGACTCTAGTAACCCATAGGGAAATGATCCTATATAATAAAAGGCTAATATGCAAATTGACCAAATAGCAAGCAACGGGTCACTATGATGCACACTGACCACCAGGGGCAGACGCTCAAAGTAGGAGTGCTCCCACAGGGGGAGCGCTGCTCAGCTAGAAACCCAGCTCACAGCTGGTGAGCACAGCCGTGGTGACAGGAGCCTCTCCCACCTCCATGGCAGCACTAGAGATGTCCTACTGATGGCTTAAGCCATCAGTAGGACATCCTCCGAGGGCTCTTGGACTGTGAAAGGGCACAGGCTGGGCTGAGGGACCCCCCAAAGGGCACAAATTTCGTGCACTGGGCCTCTAGTTAATAACAAATTTCTTTAGATCAGCGGTTCTCAACCTGTGGGTCGTGACCCCTTTGGCGGTCAAACGACTCTTTCACAGGGATTGCTTAAGACCATCCTGCATATCAGATATTTACATTACGATTCATAACAGTAGTAACATTACAGTTATGAAGTAGCAACGAAAATAATTTTATGGTTGGGTTACAACATGAGTTCTTTCTCTGATCTGCCAAAAAGCAGAACAAACCCTAAACTCTATCATTTATTTTAGTCATGGTCTAAAATTGCTGCAAATCACAAATAATATCCAACTAAAAATAAATGTAATCCCTAGCTTCATTGTATCTCTGATATAACAGGACACTGTCATAAAAAGAATGGGAACTTGAGAATTGGAAAATAAACATGTGCCAGCATTTATAAGATTGAATTGGTGAGTATCTATATCCCACTGAGGTTCATTTCCATAATAATCAGCCTTTCCTTTCCTCCCCTGTCCCACACGTTTCTTTTTTTCTCCTGCTGCACTAGAAAACCTCGAGACAATCTTGTCAAGAAATCAATTTTCCTCATGCTTCACACCCAATGCCACTGTTTCTAAATATAACTAGGGTTAGATTCCAGAATTTCCTCCATGTGAAATATAGGTTTCAATCCTGAAAAGAGAAAGCCCAAGTTCCAAAGAACTGCTATTTTTAATGTTGGAGAAGGTCATCAATACGACAAGACCCACCAGTTGACCCACAAGCTGGATTGGGGCAATTTGAGGCTCCCCATTCCCTCCCCTGTGCTTGGAACCTGCACTATGCTTGCCTTTCCTATGCAGGAAGCTGCCCAAGGGTAAAGGCTTGAGAGAGCAGTGTGGTGATGAGACCATCTTGAGGGAGTATGTTACTACACCCAGTTAAGACCTCCTTTGAACCTGACTGAACCCAGTTAAGGACTCTATATAAACTTTTAAGTTTGGTGGATGGGTGCGGAAAATTACTTGTCTTGCAACCAACCACCCAAAGCAAGTTCCATCAGTAAGTTTCCTGGCTCCCATGTGTCATTAAACCTGCTACTTATCAAACTGAAGTGATCTGCCTTTTTCTTTGGTGTCTCCTGGTCTTCCAAATAGGATATTGACACACAGGAAACCCCCAGCCAGTTTTGCCAACCAAGATTTATATAAAACAAAATTCAGAAAATATGTACTTATACTGGTAGTATTAGAACAAAGAGAGGAGAAAGCATTTTATTATTTATTTATTTAATTAAATGTTTTAATTGATTTTAGAGAGAGAGAGGAAGGGAGAGGGAGAGATAGAAACATTGATAAGAGAGAAATATCCATCGGCTGCCTCCTGCACTCCCCCTACTGGGGATGGAGCCTGCAACTGGGGCATGTGCCCTGACCAGGAATTGAACTGGTGACCTCTTGATGCATGGGTCCACCCTCAACCCACTGAGCCACACTGGCGGGCAGGACATATTTTAGATGAGATTAAATTTATTATGCCAGATGAAATTATCAGAAATTTTGGGTAGAATATGATAGATTAAAAAATTATAATTCTAATTATTTCCTGGTAGGTTGACTAGAACCTGAATTTAATGGCAGCTTACAATAAATAAAATTGAGATGCCAAAAAGTTCTTGATCTAATATGGAGCCAGTAATCCAAGGATTTAGATTATAAGGAACATTGAAGTGGAATTATCATAAATCATCAACTCATCCACCTCTCAAAAATGCCCCTCTAGGAGGCACAGAAATCACTCCCTTCATCATGACTTAAACTTAAAGCATACAATACTCTGAGGGGATTGCCAGCAACACTGAAAAGCATTGCTACCAGTTCTTTTCTACGATCTAGTAAAATGTTGGTAATGATGCCATTGGAACAGATTACCAGATTTCAAATGGGATGGTGTTATGGGTGGAATTGTGCCCCTCAAGTCCATATGTTGCATTTCTAAACTCCAGGACTTCAGAATGTGATTTCACTTGAAGATGGGGCCTTTAGAGAGGTCATTAAGGTAAAATTAGTTATATAGGTTGGCCCTATTCAATATGACTGGCGTCCTCATAAAAAGAGGAGACTAGAATACAAACACATAGAGATCAAGGAATGCCTCACAAGTACAGAGTGGGAAGATGGCTGTCTGCAGGACAAGGAGTGAAGCATCAGAGGACACCAAACATGCTGAAACCTTGATCTTATACTTCTAGCCTCCAGATTGTGAGCAAATAAATTTCTGCTGTTTAAGGTATCTAATATGTGCTATTTTGTTATACTAGCCATAGAAAACTAATACAGTTGGGTAGATGGATACTAGCTGGCAGAAACCAATTAACTTCACTTAACTACCAGAGACAAGGTAAATGCTTATTGTCATACTATCCAGGAACAGCCTACAATCTGAGTCCTCAGATCTGACCAGACTTGGATAATAGCAAAAAATATATCAGAGTTCTTAGGAGAAAAATATATCAGATTCCACTAGTCTTACTTGATGTGTATAATTTTTAAAAATCTGCAGAAGAAATACTTGGCCAAATCTGAAAATATACATTAAGGATCATCTTATAATACTTAAACCTTGATTAAAGTTTAGAATAATAAATGTTGAGAAAAGACTGTGATAAAAACCTAACATTTTATGGTAATGTTTTCTCATATTTTTTTCCAAAGAAATATGTAATTTTTACCATAGACACTATATTGGGGAAAGGGTAATAAACATACATTTAACTAATCATATTGATAAATTTAGCTTTTTACTCCCAATCATCACAATGCGCATTCAAAAATGTGCAATAAAGAAGCATTTCCATGTGCAATGGTTTCAGATTTGGGAATTACGCCTAAGATTAATAATACAGACTTCCCGCCCTAACCGGTTTGGCTCAGTGAATAGAGCGTTGGCCTGCGGACTCAAGGGTCCCAGGTTTGATTCCAGTCAAAGGCATGTACCTTGGTTGCAGGTACATACCCAGTAGGGAGTGTGAAGGAGGCAGCTGATCGATGTTTCTCTCTCATCGATGTTTCTAACTCTCTATCCCTCTCCCTTCCTCTCTGTAAGAAATCAATAAAATATACTTTTGAAGAAAAAGAATAATACAGACTTCCCTTTACCAAGGTTGACCTTACTCATGCCAATGCTAAGTATCCAATCTGTCAGAAAGTCCTGCACCCAGTTCTATGTATAACCATATTCATGGGGAACCAACCAACCACCTAGTGACAGATTAAAAACATTGCAATACCATTATATCATTCAGGGGGCAGCAATTTTATGTCATTTAAATTATATTCAGGGTTTTATTGGACTGTCTTGAAAAGATGTCTTGGCTAATAAAACTATCTGTGGGATTACTAAGTACCCTAATCACCATTACTCCTATACAACATCTCTTCTGTTCCTGTACAGCTAAGGATAAGGCAATTAATTAATTAAGGCAAATTAACCTAGTTAAACCTTTGGTAGTACTGTCTAACTCATCCATCAGAAACAGGACCTTTTGTAGCTATCACGTAGTTACAATTCTAGATACCAGTGTGAAATGTTAGTTTGCTGTTTTACTGGATGCGTTATATCCTTTGAACCAGAAATTGATGCACTGTCATATCTTATTTATAGACAAAATACAGGTTAGGAACTAAGAACATGGAATTGGAAGTGGCACTTTTCACTATAAAGTTTAATATCTCATTTAACATTTACTTGTTTATTGTTTCTATGGCTTCAGGTTTTGGGGGTTTGGAGAAAGGGGTCTGCAATCTTTGGTCAGTGAGACCAACCTAGCCTACCATCTGTTTTTGTAAATTTTATTGTAACATAGCCTCAAGTGTCTGTTTATGTGTTACTTATGCTTTCCTATAGTAACACCACTGAGTAGTTATAAAAAGAGACCATATAGCCCAGCAAGTATACAGTATTTCCTATCTGACCTTTGACAGAAATAGTTTGCCTACCCCTGGCTTAGATTTCATAGTATCTATGGTGGGAATGTATTGAAAGTGCCCTCCAGGGAACACACAATGGCTTCATTGATGTCATCTTCCAGTTTGGAGTACTTTATGCCATTGTTTGAAGTGGTAAAATGAGGGATTTCAGTGTTGAAGCAGGTAATTGTACTTATACAGGAAACATAATGAAGGAATAGAAAGTATACTTGGAACTGAATAATATAGGTATTTGGAAGACTAAGTAATCCCTTATGAGAAAGACTCGCATGAATTCATAGCCTTCATGAATGAAGGTTTGGATCTGCCCATCAGGTAACAATTAACTGAAGTGCTGTCTGTGAACAAAGGGAACCATGGGCAGGATAGTGGAGAAAGAAGGCATAAACAGCAATTGTTGTCATTCAAACAGTTTCCTGTGGCCTCATACATTGATGTATAAATCTTAAATGATTTTCTTTCTCCTCAGTTTACTTCTATTTCAGATGCTTATTTTAGTAGTAATAAGTTTTAAAATTTTTATATTGAAGAATATGAAAATAGAATTTAGAGTGGAATGAGAGGAAAGTGGGTAACACTCAGAGATTAAAGTGTGTAAAGGGATGTTGGACTCTAATGAACTTTTGTCACCACAGGAGTCCCCTCACCATTCTTCATTATGAAAGATCTCTCTACCCCGATTACAAGATAATGTTCTTCTTTTCCAACATTCTTTGAAGATAGCACACAGGTAAGTTATTCTGGCACTCAACTAGATACTCCCAAACAAAGTTTACATTCAGAGCAGAGCAATGTCAGAAAGCAGGGACCACATGGAATCTGTGATTTGATGAAGAGACAAGGGCAGCAGTGACTGAAATTTTGTGCTGAGCTCTGGCTGCAGTGGATGATAGCCTGAAGACAGGGTTGGGCAATGTTCTCAGGTGCATATCATTCAAGTATGGCTTTCTGTCCTCAGGGAAAGTCTTGAATTGCCTAATATTTTCATTAAAATCCTTCTTCCTGAACTATATTGGGTGGAGTTTGTTTTGTAAGAATCCTGAATCAAACAACACCTTTACTTAGTAGTGTTTGTGATGTAATAGTGAGCTGAACTGCCCAGTTATAGAGTAACACATTATTTTATGCATAATTTATGTTTTACATGTGTCTCTATCCTGCTTACTGATACAATGCATGGAAGCACAGGTCCTGATCCTGCCATAGTCTTTTTACTAACTGTTGGGAACTCAGTTCCTTCCTCCTGCTCCACTATGCCAACTGTTGGGTCCAAGCCCCTCTGCCAGGGACTGGACCTTCTTGGACGCCAGGTAGTAGATGGAGAAGCCGTAAGAAGTCATGGGTGTATAGGAAAGTCTTTATTGTAGAAGCCAGTGGCCATGTAGCCATTGATAACAAGGAGCCACTAGACAAAACAGTTCTTCAAAGCAAAGTCCCATACAGTAGGTAGCCACACACCAGCTGTTTCACAATACATCTTTCCTACATAGTAGCAGAAGCAGCCTCTGTACCCGCAGCCATTATCTGAGCAGTTGCCCTGCCTCTAGACCCACAGCTTCACATAGTAGCCACATCTGAACTCACTCTCACTCAGCAGCCTCAGCGACATACTTAATACTACTCAGACAAAAGAGGCCTTTTGCCAAATCATTTGGGTTATAGAAGGGCACACGTGCACAGTGTGCCATTAGATTTGTTGCATCCTTGCACCTGTGTATAGTTCTTGGACACCCTAATTAAGATCCTGACATTCAGAGTGGCCTTGAATATCCAGTGTATTCTGAACAAGGCTTCAATATTCTAATTGGTCTTGAGCATCCAGCATACTCTGGCATGGTTGGCATGGTTATACATCATAATTATACTGACATTGCTTATAATTTCTATACATCTGAAAAAATGAAAAATAAAGATTTTAATTCATCTCAGTAAAAATATTATGTTTTATTAATCAATAAACATCTTATCTACCTGTTTATTATTATTACTAGAGGCCCGGTGCACGAAATTCATGCGGGGGGGTGGGGGTGTCCCTCAGTCCAGCCTGCATCCTCTCCAATCTGGGACATCCTTCTTACAATCCAGGACTGCTGCTTCCCAACTGCTCACCTGCCTGCCTGCCTGATTGCCCCTAACCGCTTCTGCCTGCCAGCATGATCACCCCCTAACTGCCCTCCCCTGCTGGCCTGGTCACCCCTGACTGCCCTCCCTTGCCAGCCCAGTTGCCCCTAACTGTCCTCCTCTGCAGGCCTGGTCCCTCCCACATCCCTCCCCTGCTGGCCTGATTGCCCACAATTGCCCTCCCCTGCTGGCCATCTTTTGGTGGCCATCTTGTGTCCACATGGGGGCGGCCATCTTTGACTACATAAGGACGGCCATCTTGTGTATTGGAGTGATGGTCAATTTGCATATTACCTCTTTATTATATAGGATTATTTTTTTAATCCTCACCTGAGGATATTTTTCAATTGATTTTTTAAAAATATATTTTTATCGATTTCAGAGAGGAAGGGAGAGGGATAGAGAGATAGAAACATCAATGATGAGAGAGAATCATTGATTGGCTGCCTCCTACATGCCCACTACTGGGGTCAAGCCTGCAACCCAGGCATGTACCCTTGACCTGAATCGAACCTGGGACCCTTCATTCCACAGGCCAATGCTCTATTTACTGAGCCAAACCAGCTAGGGTTCCATTGGTTTTTAGAGAGAGTGGAAGGGAGGGGGAAAGAGAGAGAGTGCAACTGAGGTACATGCTTTTGACTAGAAACAAACCCGGGACCCTTCAGTTTGTGGGCTGACACTCTAACCACTGAGCGAACCATCCAAGACTATCTGTTTATCGTCTAATCTAATAATAGACAAACACGGTAATTGACCGTACCTTCGCTATGCCTCCCATCGGCTAATCAGCACGATATGCAAATAAACTGCCAACAAAGATGGTGGATAATTTGCATACTGCAGGCAGATCCAGCTGCACTGCTCCAGCGCGAGATCCTGGCCTGCCGTGTGTGGGTGGGGAGGGCGTCAGTGTGATCCGAGCTGCCCCCAGCCCCAGCGTGGGATCTGGGCCTGCCATGTCTTGGGTGGGGTGGGTGGGGTGGGCGGCACCACAATCTGAGCGGCCGCTCACACCAGAGCAGGATCTGGGCCTGCTATCTGCGACCGGGGGAGACGGGGCAGACACTGCGGGATTGGGTGTGCCATCTGCCACCTGGGGAGTGGGCCTAAGCCAGCAGGTGGTTATCTCCCAAGGGGTCTCAGACTATGAGAGGGCACAGGTTGGGCTGAGGGTCCCCCCTCCCCTGCAACTGCACAAATTTTTGTGCACGGGTCTTCTAGTCTTATATAATAAAAGCCTAATATGCTAAGTGTTTGACTGTTCATTCAACTGGTTGGCCAGTCGCTATGATGCACACTGACCACCAGCGGGCAGACGCTCCAACTGGTAGGGTAGCTTGCTGTTGGGGTGCAGACAATTGGAACTGGGCGAAAAGGGCCAGACATGCCCTGGAGCCTCCCTGTGGTCCCTCCTAAGTCCCAGTTGTGCAGCAGAGGTGTCCCTTGGCCTGGCCTGCACCTTCTCGTAATCCAGGACCCCTTAGGGGATGTTGGAGAGCTGGTTTTGGCCCAATCCCTGCAGGCTAGGCCGAGGGACCCCACCAGTGCACAAATTCATGCACCAAACCTCTAGTTTAATATAAACACTATCATTATTGGAACATTAACTCACTCACATTAGAAATATGGCTTGAATAATTGAAGCAGAAAATTGAGAAAAATAGTCAAGTTCATACTACTGTCACAATTCACTTCAAGACACAATCATTTTATTTAACTTTTTGATTATTTTTCTTATTTGAGTTAAATTTGATTTATAATGTTTAATGGCAGATATCTGGTAAAAAATTAACTGTCATCTTGTAATGGTATTTTATTGATATTTTACTTCATGTGCATAAATCTAGCATTCTAATTTTTGTACTTATCATCAGTGAATTGTTATTTTAAAATCTTGTTTGTAAACTACATTTAAAAGAGTAAATATGTATAAATAATGTTCATGGCAGTTTTCCAAATTAATTAACTAATTAACACACCATATGTGACAGTCTACAAATACATGTATCAATGAAATGGCATCTGTGTGTTTGTGTTTGTGTGTGTGTGTGTTGAAATAGGAATGATTAGGATGATGAACACCAATCCCTTCCTTTGTATGTAAAATTTTAAGATATCTGTAAGAATGCATAATGAAGGGATAACACGCATTAAAAGTTACATTATGCTTTCTGAATCTTTAATTTAATGCCTCTCTAGATCCTTATTAATGATAGAAAATATAGCTGATGTAAATTAGCATATTCTTTACATTTTATACAACTGTAATACTATTAATGGGCTTTTATAATTTAATACATTATAATAATAATATACTAAACCAAAGATATAATTAAATTAGCCTTTAGTAGAAAAAGTTTTAGTTTAGAAAAATATTTCAATTTTTTTTTTTTCAGTTAGGAAAATTTAATTGTGGTCATTATTTTAAAGTGCATCAGTGCCCTAGATGGTGTGGCTCAGTTGGTTGGGTGTTGTCCCAGGCAGGGTACATGCCCAGGGCTAGGCTACCAGTATATCCCCAGAGATATAAGATATATAGATATGGTACTGTTTAACTACTGTAAAATAAATAAATAAATAAATAATAAATAAATAAATAAAATGCATCAGCTTAATTTTACCTGAATTTCAATACAATTATTTTCTTTTTAAAACACCAGTATATGTTACTGTCAGCCTCAAGCTCTTCTGATCGAAGTAGTTTTCAAATATGTTATATAAAAGAGGTTGTAGTTTCATTTTATTATATGTAGGCATTCTAATGAATATAATAAAATTTACTTATTCTACCACCTATTATGTATATTACTGTAGGTATACAATCGCCAATATATTACTTAAAAAAAGACATTCATGGTAAGAATAAGAAGCATAAAACTGTAATGAAAAAAGAAATAACTGTCCACTGTTTTGCTAATGAAAACATAAAATAAACAAACTTGAAATGCTAAAAGATGGTATAACCTTCAATTCTACTGCCCAGTCAGCCAATAAAACAAGATTCAATAAAGTAAGATAGGCAAAGTGCTGTCTATACCAAACATATGTCTCCCCAATTCATATCTTACACTGAATGCCTGCAATTTCAAAACAAACCAAAAGCAGTAAAAAGATAATAATAATAATAATCTTATATAATAAAGAGATAATATGCAAATGGTCACCACGCCCTCATGCTGTCACACCTTAATGCAGGGGTCCTCAAACTTTTTAAACAGGGGGCCAGTTTACTGTCCCTCAGACCATTGGAGGGCTGGACTATAGTTTAAAAAAAAACTATGAACAAATTCCTATGCACACAGCGGCGGCAAAAACACCCGGCAGGCTGGATAAATGTTTTCGGAGGGCCACATGTGGCCCGCGGGCCGTAGTTTGAGGACCCCTGCCTTAATGGCTCAGACACTCACCACTGGGGAGAGAGGAATGGGGACCAGCCAGTCACAAATGAGCTTGTGAGAGAGGAGTGGGGACCAGCCAGGCATAAATGAGCTCATGAGAGAGGAATGGGGACCAGCCAAGCTGTGGCCTGGGAGAGGGACAAGCTGCCCATCCCACAGTCCCAGGTGCCAGCAGCTGTGCCCACACCTGTGACCCGGGAGAGAGACAAGCCACATGCCCCATGGTCCTGGATGTCAGCACCTGTGCCTGCAGCCAGGGAGAGGGACAAGCCACCTGCCCGCAGTCCTGGGTGTCTGCAGCTGAGGCCTTGGTGAAGCCGGCCCAGATCCTCGGTGCCTATGGCCGGCCAGAGTGATGGAAGCCCGGGTTTCAGGTACCTGCAACCAGCTGGAGGAGGGAAACCTGGGTCCTGGGTGCAGGGTGAGGCAGAGGCAATTAAGGGTGATCAGGCCAGAGGGGGGCAGTTAGTGGCAATCAGTCCTGTAGGGGAGCAGTTAGGTGTGATCAGGCAGGCAGGCAGAGGGGTTAGGGGTGATCAGGCAGGCAGGCAGAGGGGTTAGGGGCCAGTGGTCCCAGATTCCGAGAGGCAGTCGTACACCATGAGGGGTACAGGAATGGAGAGGGTGCAGGCAGGGTTGAGGGATTCCCCCAGGCTCGAATTTCGTGCACCGGGCCTCTAGTAATAATAATAATAATAATAATAATAATAAGGTTCTGTCAAAAGTGGGGTGCAAACCCAATCTTACACACACATAACTTTCAATAAAAATTTCAAGAGTTAATGACATTTAACTTATGTTTTGTTCAGGGAAGAAAAATTAGAGTTCTTGTGTTGTTTAGGTTGTACTATAACACAGACATATTTTATATTTCAGAGTTTATGATACTCCTAGAGGCCTGGTGCACGGATTCATGAATCAGTGAGGTCCCACAGCCTGGCCTGCAGGGATTGGGCCGAAACTGGTTCTCCAACATCCCCTGAAAGGTACTGGATTGCGAGAGGGTGCAGGCCAGGTCAAGGGACCCCGACAGTGCACAATCAGGGTCAGGGAGGGACTGAAGGAGGGCTCCAGGGCATGTCCGGCCCGTCTCACCAAGTTCCGATTAGGTGACCCCAGCAGCAAGCTAATTTACCAATCAGAGCGTCTGTCTCCTGGTGGTCAAAGCATGTCATAGCAAATGGTCAAACAGTCAAATGGTTGGACACCTAGCATATTAGGTTTTTATTATATAGGACTAGAGGCCCGGCTCACAAAAATTTGTGCACTGGGGTGGGGGGGGTGTCCCTTAGCCTGGCCTGTGCCCTCTCACAGTCTGGGACCCTTCGGGGGATTACTACCTGCTGGCTTAGGCCTGCTCCCCGGGGGATTAAGCATCTGCCCCCTGGTGGTCAGTGTGTGACATAGTGACCAGTCATTCCCAGTCGTTCTGCTGTTAGGGTCAATTTGCATATTACCCTTTTATTATATAGGATAGAGGCCTGGTACATGGGTGGGGGCCAGCTCGTTTGCCCTGAAGGGTGTCCGGATCAGGGTGGGGTTCCCGCTGTGGTGCTTGGCCAGCCTGGGTGAGGGGCTGAGGGCCGTTTTCAGCCTGGCCAAGCCCCCCAGTGGGGACCCTCACCCCATGAAGGTGTAGCCATCCTGGGTGAGGGGCTGATGGCTGTTTGCAGGCTGGCCACAGCTCCCAGCCACCCAAGCTCCCAGTGGAGGCTGGCTGGAAGCAGGTATCTGGGATTTATTTATCTTCTATAATTGAAACTTTGTTGCCTTTAGCAGAGGCCACAGCCGGCCAGGGCGAGTGAAGCTTGGCTTCCTCCATTGTTGGGGCAACCAAGCCTCCTGCTTGCTCCAGCTCCATGGCTGCCGGCCGCCATCTTGGTTGGGTTAATTTGCATACAGTCGCTCTGATTGGTTGGTGGGCATGGCTTGGGCATAGCAGAGGTGTGGTCAATTTGCATGTTTCTCTTTTATTAGATTAGATTCATATAAAATTAGAAAAGATAAACAATTAGAATATAAGGCATTCAGAGTTTAAATATTGATTTTAGAAGAAAATAAAAGTTTATGAAGTTCAAAATGTTTCAAGATGATAAAAAGACACACATAATTTCATAAGGACAAGCGTTATAACAGGATATACGAATACTCTGACTATCAATTATCTAATATAATTCTTCTGTATAATTTTTATTTTTCCTTCCTGCACCTGTATAAAAATAATCTTCACATATTTCTAGAATTCCTATTGTTACAAAACTGCTTTTTCCCCAGACTTAATGGGCAACATTAAATCTTTGACTAAGTGTAATGTTATCACAATTTTTTTCCTAGCTTCCTTTTAGGAATTTAAAGTATCCTTTTTATTCCTAATACTAGAGGCCCGGTGCACCAAATTTGTGCACCGGGGGGGGGGGGTGGTCCCTCATCCCGGCCTGCAAGACGCCAGCATCCCTCTCCCCAGCCTCTGTCCTGAGGCCCCTCCCCTCCTGCCATGTGGCCAGGGCCCCTTCTCTCTCTCTATGCGGCTGGGCGCAGATGATGGGCTTGCGTTGCCAGGGAAATGCCTCCAATGTCCCACCCCAGCCACTATGGGTGCCACCATCTTTGTTGTGGAGTGATGGTTAATTTACATATTATTCTTTTATTAGATAGGATGATGATAATTTTTTTCTAATGAATGTATACTGGATTTTGTTAAATGCTTTTACCATATCAATTAATATGATGATGTTTTCTTTCTTTACTGTTAATATGGAAATTATATTGATTCATTTTGAAATTCTTGCATTTTCAGGATAAATGCCACTTGGTTGTTATGTATTATTATTTTATGTATTGATAAAATATAATATGTAATATATTATACATTATATATTTATATATTACTCAATTCTATTTGCTAATACATTGTAGGAGGATTTGCATATAGATTTATGGTAGATAATGGTCCTTTTTCTTTCTGGTAATGTCTTTGGTTGTCATATTAGAGTAGCACTCTCCTGTTAATGTGTTTTAAGTGTTCCCTTTAAATTTCAGAGTTTGTGAAATATTTGTGTTATTTCTTACCTATTTATTGGGTAACATTGAAAAATTTGAAGGCTATCAAATATCTATATATATAAATCTCTAAGCGACCGTTATGACCGAGTGACCGGAACAACCGGTTGGCCAGTTGCTATGATGTGCACTGACTACCAGGGAGCAGACAATCAACACAGGAGCTGCCCCCTGGTTGGTCAATGTGCTCCCACAGTCAACTTCCCAAAGCCCCTCCCCCCTGGGCCAGCCTCCCACGGCCCCTCCTCCCCTGCCAGCTGGCCCCCCTGATTGGCCCTGATGAGGGGACTGACGAACCTCCCATGGCCCCTCTCCCCCACCAGCCAGCCAACCTCCTGGGGTCCTTCCGTCCATCAGGCCCCCTAATAGGTGTCAATTGCCAGCCAAGCCGAGGGACCCCACCATGCATGAATTTGTGCACCAGACTTCTAGTTTTTGAATAAAATAATAAATTTAGGGAACACAGTTACCAAAATATCAAAATTATTATTAGATAGCTAGTTTAATTTATGTTAATTTTTTAAGTTTTAAACATTCTTAAAATTTGATTGATGGTGGGCACCCAAGAAAGAGTTTAGTGAGATGCTTATTTTTAACTCACTATAAGTGTTTCTACCAATGATTTGTAGTTTAATTAATTTGAATGCATATCTATAAATGCATGTATATAAAGATATGTCTTATTTTTTATAAATCTGTCGATTGCTTATTTTGGATTAGCAGAATATCTCAGCCTGTTCAGATATAAATATGAATTATGCATGCACCACAACCAAGTCTAAATATAGTTCTGCTTCATAGTTTTCCAAATTTAGTAAGGATGTTGTGCTTTGCAACAATACTGTGCCCCATCAAAATTTTAGTCATATTTTTACCACAAAAACAAATAATTTTCTTCTTCCTTAACATTGAATTTTCAACTTAGTTTATAAAAAAACTGTTCATATGAATTTTTGAAGTTTCACTTTCAACAGAATGAGCTTCAAATATCTAAATACTGATTTCATGAGTTGAATAAAATTTTAAAAAGTCTACTAATGGAATTTATCTAACTGATTTTTTATTTGAAGCACATAAGAGAAAATTGGCACAATATAATTATTGGCTAAGTCCTTATGAACCTAAAAATGTCACAACCTTCACTTTATGTATATGCCAAATTAATTTAGAGAAAGTCTAAAATGAGCCAAATTAATTTAAAAAATAGTCATTTGTTCAATATAAGAAGTCATGTTTCAGAGGAATTTGTAAATGTAATTTCACAGATGTATTCATCAAATTTTAGTCTTCACACAAATTTTATTACTAAATAGTTATAAACTTTTGAATAAATCTGTGGTTTCTTTAGCAGGTTAATGTCATATAGTATGCATGTGATTTTATATATCAACAGAAACCTGATAGTGAATGGTCAACAAACATTTTGTGCAAGTTACAGGTTTTTGGGTTTGGTTTTTTTTTAAATATATATTTTATTGACTTCAGAGAGGAAGGGAGAGGGAGAAAGATAGAAATATCAATGATGACAGAATCATTGATTGGCTGCCTTCTGCACCCTGGCATGTGCCCTTGACTGGAATCAAACCCAGGACCCTTCAGTCCACAGGCCGATGCTCTATCCATTGAGCAAAATCAGCTAGGGCTCAAGTTACAAGTTTATTTAGAATATTTTGGAAAAAGAAAATGTAGTTGATTTTTTTTTTTAATGTATAGACTTTATTGATAGATTGTGCTCATTTCTTCCAAAAGCTTTACCAAAAAGTTAAGAAGTATTACCAAAGCATGGAATTAATAAATAGTCATTGACTCAACCCATGAAACAAATGACAAAACTAGTATATTAAAACTAGAGGCCTGGTACATGAATTTGTGCATGGGGGCAGGGGTCTGGCCACCTGCCCCAATGGGGGCCAGCAGGGGGGAGGGAATGTGGGAGGTTGGCCGCTGGCCCTGCCCATGATTGGGGGGCAATAGGGGACCAGGATGGCCAGGTGGAGGAGCCGTGGGAGGTTGGGCGGCCTATTGGGGCCTTGATTGGGCCGGTTGGCCACCACAGTGCACGTCATAGTGACTGGTCATTCTGGTCATTCCGGTCATTCTGTCATTCTGGTTGCTTCCTTTTATATATATACTAGAGACCAGGTGCACAAAAATTTGTGCACTTGGGAGGGTCCCTCAGCCCGGCCTGTGCCCTCTCGCAGTCTGGGACCCCTCGGGGAATGACCACCTGCTGGCTTAGGCCTGCTCCCCAGGGGGATTGGGCCTAAGCTGGCAGTCAGACATCCCTCTGGCAGCCCGGCAGCCCTCGGGGGATGTCCACTTGCCAGCGGGGAGCAGGCCTAGCTGCAGTCAGACATCCTTAGCACTGCTGAGGAGGCAGGAGAGGCTACCACCACCACCGCTGTACTGGCAGCCATCAGCCTGGCTTGTGGCTGAGCAGAGCTCCCCCTGTAGGAGCACACTGACCACGAGGGGGCAGCTCCAGCATTTAGCGTCTGCCCCCTGGTGGTCGGTATGTGTCATAGTGACCAGTGATTCCCAGTCGCTCTGCTGTTAGGGTCAATTTGCATGTTACCCTTTTATTATATAGGATAGAGACCTGGTGCCTGGGTGAGGGCCAGCTGGTTTGCCCTGAAGGGTGTCCAGGATCAGGGTGGGGGTCTTGCTTGGGTACCTGGCCAGCCTGGTTGAGGGGCTAAGGGCCATTTTCAGGCTGGCCACACCCCGTTCAGGGAGGGAGGTCCTGCTGGGGTGCCTGGCCAGTCTGGGTGAGGGGCTGATGGCTGTTTGCAGGCTGGCCACATCCCCTTCAGGGTGGAGGGTCCTGCTGGGGTCCCTGGCCAGTCTGGGTGAGGGGCTGATGGCTGTTTGCAGGCTGGCCACAGCCCCCAGCCACCCAAGCTCCCAGTGAAGGCTGGCTGGAAGCAGGTATCTGGGATTTATTTAGCTTCTATAATTGAAACTTTGTTGCCTTTTGTGAAGGCCACAGCTGGCCAGAGCAGGTGGGAAGCTTGGCTTCCTCCATCGCCAGGGCAACCCAGCCTCCTGCTTGCTCCAGCTCCGTGGCTGCTGGCTGCCATCTTAGTTGGGTTAATTTGCATATAGTCCCTCTGTTTGGCTGGTGGGCATGGCTTAAGGTGTAGCAAAGTTACGGTCAATTAGCATCTTTGTCTTTTATTAGTGTAGATAGATAATGAACACTATTTCCTATCTGGTATAAGGCAGGGCTACTTGGCCATTTTTTCCCATATATATTTCACATAGACCTAATTTATAATCTCTCATGGATTATAGTTCTGGCAGGCCACAGCATTTCCTAGGCACACACCAAATACTCAGCTGGGATAGCATCATTGAGTACTTAGTATTCCTCTCACTAACACCAGACACTCACATGTGTTAGTTATCCCAAGCACTGGTGTCTGAGTACATGCCATTTCATCAGTAAACTCACTACATGTGGGAAGTCTACTAAACCCACTCTGGCTTACTCTAATAAAACAGTTATTAATAATGCCTCACTAAAATGAAAAATCCCACCAAGTGGCAAACACTGGGAAAGCAGTAGTAAACCAATATGATCTCAAACAAACCAAGATATATGACACTCATTATGTGAATTTTGGCTACTATATTGTTATTTTTACATGACACAATTTATAAGAAAAATACGTTTTATAGGTAAAATTAAATTTTCATTGTTTTATCTTAAGCTGATTATTTTGTAGTTAATCTTCACTGACAATATTTTTTTTTTCATTTTTTTACAGAGAGTGGTAGGGAGGGTAGGAAGAAGAGAGAGAAAAAAAGAGGGAGAAACATCAATGGAAGAGAGAAACATTGATTGGTTCCCTCCTACATGCACCCCAACTGAGACCCATGATCAAACTGGACCCAGGTATGTGCCCTTGATCACCAGAAATGGAAACAACAAATATTCAGTGCTTGGGACAGAGCTGTACCTATTGCTCCACACAAGCCAGGGCTTAAGCTGATTTTAAACTTTGGAATTAATAATCACTATTTAATATGTTGATGCTAAAAGTATTGAGTTCAAAACCATGTAATTTTGAGTTCACAGAATCTGATTCACTGAATATATGGTAGCTGAAGGAAAAATGTAATTGAGGAAACCAAGTGACCGAGAGTAGAATAAATGTGAGGAGAAGCATTTTAAGTTATTAATTTACTAGAGGCCCAGTGCATGGATTCATGCACCGGTGGGGTCCCTCAGCCTGGCCTATGCCCTCTTGCAATCTGACATCCCCGAAGGGATGTAGTAGTGCATGAAGCAGCAGGCAGCCAGGGAGGAACCCAAGCCCAGGCTGGGTGCTGCACCATTCCTGCTTATCCTGGCCCCGCTGTTCCTGTTGCTGCTACTGCTTGATAGTGCTGCCTCAGAGGCATGAGAGGCTCACACCGCTGCAGTGGCACTCACCAGCCATGAGCCCAGCTTCTGGCTCCCGTTGGTCAGCTGAGTGGTGCTCCCGCCATGGGAGAGCACTGACCACCAAGGGACAGATCCTGCATTCAGCGAAGGCTCCTGGGTGGACAATGTGCATCATAGCGAATGATCAAACGGTCAAACAGTCAGATGGTTGACTGGTCACGTAGGGTTTTATATATATAGATTTGCTTAATAGGTACACATTTTAAAATGCAACAATTATGCCCTTTAACTATACCCATACTTGTTGATAATGTTACATGTTTCAGTGGATATATTTCTATTTGAAGGCATTCATCTCTGATCTCTATGAACCACAGCTATCATATAATTTGTTTGCTTTCTTACCTTGCTTCATGGTCATATTCCTGGGGATTTCTACAGTCATCTTTTGTGCACTGACTTTTCATACATTTGTCCTTGTTGTTATTTTGGCCAGAGTCCATTTTAGAGTTCTTCTATTCAGGAAGAGATTACCTACCTGCAAAAACCAAACCAAAACAAAACAAAAAAAAAATTTTTCATTTTTTTCTTCATAATTGAGTAATAACTTAGCTGCATGTAGAAATCTATAATCAAAATATTTTCCCCTCATAACTTTGTAGGCATTGTATATTGGTAGAGATAAGGAGTACAATTCCAATCTGATTGTGATTTTTAAAAACAAGTCATCTTTTAGCCCTAACCGGTTTAGCTCAGTGGATAGAGCTCCTGCCTGCAGATGCAAGGGTCCCAGGTTTGATTCTGGTCAAGGGCATGTACCTTGGTTGTGGGCACATCCCCAGTGGGGCATGTGCAGGAGGCAGCTGATCTATGTTTCTCTCTCATCGATGTTTCTAACTCTCTATCCCTCTCCTTTTCTCTCTGTAAAAAATCAATAAAATATATATATTTTTTAAAAAGCCATATTTTTATTTTTGGGGATCCTTTTAAAGTGTGTGTGTGTTTTTTTTTAAATATTGCATTTTTGAGAAATTTTACAGGACTATGTCTATGCACTTTAGATTTACACTTTATACCTAAGTGTTTATTTCTTTGAAGCAATTATAATGGTATTGTTTTACATTTTGATTTTCACAAGTTTATTTTTAGTACATAAAAAATGTAATTGATTTTCATTTATTGTTCATATATCCTTTGACCTGGCTGGATTAATTTTTTAAATATTTTTTAGAATATATATATATATATATATATATATATATATATATTTACATTCTTTAGGATTTTCTATGTAGATAATTCTGTCATCTGCAGATAGGGAAGTTTTTCTCTTCAATCCAATTTTTATGTCTTTTATTTATTTGATTTGCCTTATTGCAGAGGTAAGAATATCCTGTACTATATTGAATTAAAGTGGTGATAATTCTTGCCTTGTTTCTGAGCCTAGGAAGTTCTGTCTCCCACCAGGAAGTATGTTAGTAGTTGGCTTTTCATAAATTTTCTTTATCAAGTTAAGGATGTTCCCCTCTATTCTTAAACTGTTGGATAATTTTATCATTGGGGGGCTTGGATTTTGGCAAATGCTTGATTTGTCAATTGATATGATGATATAATTTTTCTTCTTTAGCATATTATTATAGTAGATTGCATTGACAGAGTGAAATCATAACTATTTGTCTTTGTCTGGCTGACTTATTTCACTTAGTCTAAAACCCTCTATGTCCATCTATGTCATCACAAATGGCAAAATTTTCATCTTTTTATTTTTTTAAAATATATTTTATTGATTTTTTACAGAGAGGAAGGAAGAGGGATAGAGAGTTAGAAACATCAATGAGAGAGAAACATCGATCAGCTGCCTCCTGCACACTCCCCACTGCGGATGTGCCCGCAACCAAGGTACATGCACTTGACCGGAATCGAACCTGGGACCCTTGAATCCGCAGGCTGATGCTCTATCCACTGAGCCAAACCAGTTAGGGCAAAATTTTCATCTTTTTATGGCTGAAGAAGATTTCACTATATATATCCCATATCTTCTTTATTCACTCATCTATATAAGGACACTTTATGTAGAGAAAAGGGAACTTTCATATACTGTTGGTGGGAATGTAAAATGGTATAGCCATTATGGAAAATAGTATGGAAGTTTCTAAAAAAATTAGAACAACAATAATCCAACAATTATACTTATGGGTATTTATCCAAAGAAAATAAAAACTATAATTTAAGAGATATGTACTCCTATGTTGATGGCAGCATTATTTACAACAGGCATGATTGATTTTTGAATGTTCAACCAGCCTTGCATACCTGAAGTAAACTCCACTTGGTTGTGGTGTGTATTTTAATTCATTGCTGGATTTAATTTGCTAACATTTTGTTAAAGATTATTTATTATAAGTTTATGAGAGATATTTGCCTATAGTTTTCTTATTTATTTTTTCTATTTTGGCACTATTTTTTCTAGTAAAGTAGAAAATTTTAATCTGAAGGCATTTGTGTTTTATCTTAATTTTGTGTTTTTCTTAATCTGGACCCCCTTGAAAGCAGAGTCTGAAAATAAGATGTTGGAAGTCACTTTCTTATTCAAGTGGTGATTTAAGGAAGTTAAAGTGAGGGAGTATGCAAAATGAGACAAAAGATGCAGGGTGGGGAGGAAGAAGGCAAAATATGTTGTGTTATTGAACCAGTATAATCAATGGGGCTGAATGTCCTGCAGCTCTTATGAGGAACTAAGTAGAATGTTTTCTTGTTCTGGATTGAATTATGTTACCTCCAAAATGATATATGTTAGGGTCCTAACTCCTCATACCTAAGAATGTAACTTTAAGAAATAGGATTGTTACAGATGTAAATAGTTACAATAAGATGAGGTCATCCTGGAGTAGAATGGGTCCCTAATAAAGATGGCAAGGTGTCTTTACAAAAAAAAGAAAATTTTTACACAAACACATAAACAGAGATAAAAACATGTAAAGATGAAGGCAGAGACCTGGGTGATTCTTCTATAATCAAGAGTGCCAGGCAAATATCAGAAGCTATGAGAGAGTCATGGAGCAGATTCTTCCTCACAGCTTTCAGAAAAACAACAACAACAAAAACAGCTTTGCCTATACCTTGATCTTGGAATTCTAGCCTCCAGAACTGAGACAATGCATTTCTGTTGTTTATGACATTCCATTTGTGGTACGCTGCTATGACAGTACTAGCAGACATACTAGTACATAGATCCCTGGGGCTTTTATTTACTGACTAGAGGCCTGGTGCAGGAAAGTCATAAAGGGGAGGGGTTCCTCAGCCCGGCCTGCGCCCTCGGGGGTTGTCCTACTGCCAGTTTAGCCTAAGTGCTCATCAGCAGATGAGTGGATTAAAAAACAGTGGTGCATCTACACAATGGAATACTACGCTGCTGTAAAAAAGAAGGAACTCTTACCATTTGCAACAGCTTGGATGGACATAGAGAGCATTATGCTAAGCTAAATAGGCCAGAAAGATAAATATCACATGATTTCACCCATTTGTGGAATATAATGAACAACATAAGCTGATGAACAAAAATAGAACCAGAGTCACAGAAGCATCAAACACTGTCCAACCTATGAGGGAAGGCAGGGGGAAGAGGGAGGCATAAGAGATCAACCACAGGACCTGTATGCATGCATATAAGCATAACCCATGGACATAGACAGTAGGGGGGTGAGGGCATGAGCTGGGAGGTAGGAACAGCTGGGGAGAGGTCAATGGGAGAAAAGGAGACATATGTAATACTTTAAACAATAAGGAATTAAAAAAATAAAAATAAGTAAGTAAAATGAAAGCATTTATCCATACAAATAATTTGGATGTTTCAATATTTTAATGGTTATTTTATAATATTTTGATTTATTGTTTTAATATACTACTGCACTTTATGCTCACAACTGCAAAAAAATGATCACTCTTTAAGAATATATAGCAATGCCCTAGCTAGTTTGGCTCAGTGGATAGAGCATTGGCCTGTGGACTGAAGGGCCCCAGGTTCGATTCTGGTCAAGGGCACATGCCTGGGTTTCGGGCTCGATCCCCAGTAGGGGGCATGCAGGTGGTAGCTGATCAATGATTCTCTATCATTATTGATGTTTCTATCTCTCTCTCACTCTTCCTTCCTCTTTGAAATCAGTAAAAATATATATTTAAAAAAAGAATATATAGTAAAAAAAACAAAACAAAAACCAACCTGTGGTACATTGAACAATGGAATACTATACAGCTGTAAAAAGAAAGAACTCTTAACATTTCCATCAACATGAATAGACCTGTGAGTATTATGATAAGTGAAATAAGCCAGTCAGAGAAAAATAAGTTCAAATGATTTCACTCATATGTAGTATCTAATGAACAAAATAGATCCAGAGACATAGAAGCATTAACAGACTATTGAATCTCAGAGGGAGGACAGGGGAGTGTGGGTGGGTGGGAAAAGATCAACGAAAGAACTTGTTTGCATATATGCATAATCCATGGACACAGACAATAGGGTGGTAAAGCACTAGTGTGGGGGGCGAGGGTGGACTAGAAGTAGTCAATGGGAGAAAAAAAGGGGACATATGTAATACTTGCAACAATAAAGATTTTAAAAATATAAATTCTTAGAAAGAAAAAAAAGACTATATAGTAAAAATTCAAGAGACTAGTAATAGTTCTGTTATCCTATAATTCCAGCATACTTTTTAATCTTATGAAATATATTGAGACTTGTTTTATGGCATATACTCCATTTTTCTATCTTGATTAATGTTATAATTGCTGGAGCACAATATTCTATGAATACAGTTAGGTCAGGTTGTTTGACTGAGTTGTTTAGATGTTCTGATTCCTCATTGATTTTGTCTGCTTGTTATAGCAATTAGTCAAGGAGAGATGTTAAACTCTTCAATATAATAGTGTAAGTCTTAAAAATATTCATTTTTATGAATTTTTTGTTTGAAAACCGTTTATTATGCAAAATGTTAACTTTTATAAAAAAGTTTAATAACATACATAGCATGGTTGCAGAAAGCTACATTCCTGCAAAAAAAGGTACAAAAGCTATATACTCTATTATAGAGTTCATAATCAGGGCAACAGGGCCCTTTTCCGAGACCAGAAGACCAGCTCTACTGCTGGCTTTGGCAGAGTTTGGAGCAGCCACTGTCCCCCCACCACACACCCTCCACACTCTGACAGTCTTTAGAACTTGGGGGTGGGGTGGGGCTGGGTGACGTTGCCTAGTTGGTGCCCAGATCTTGCTCTGGCTCTTTAGGCCACCTAAGTTCACAGCCCTTTGCTCCCGGGCACCAGGTCCAGCCTCAAGGCAGGGGTTTGGGAAGTGAAGTGGGCAGAGAGAGGCTGTGGTCCATCCATGCCCTTGGGCTTCTGGTCACAGAGTCCTGGGGTCCCAGGTGGAACAGGAGCCAGCACCTGTGTTCTGGAGGCACCAGGATGGCCAGGTCAGTGGCAGAAGCTAATCTTGTCGCTGGAGATCCCAAGTTCTGGAGAGAGGTCCGCTGTTTGGCTGGAAAGATGTGGGCCTTCTGGGGGTCCAGGGGCTGGCTCGGCCAGGACCACCTGCAGGTTGAGGATGTAGTAGATGACACGCTGCAGGATTTCCCACCTGGCTAAGCTGAGTGCCTCGCTAGACTCCGGGTACCAGTTCCCGCAGGTTCAAGTAGTAGTGGTTCATGTCGTCCAGCAGACTCAGTGGCTCCTCTGCTGCCGGGCCCTTGCTGTGGCCCCACGCAATGGCTAGTCTGCATTCCAACAGGCAGCACACTGCCTCATAGCAGCCGCACAAGGAGCTTAATGCCTTCATGTTGAGGAATGAAGTTGGAAATGCCCAAGGTCGAAAAAGCTGAAGAAATTGCTATCCATTTTTACGAATTTTTAGTAAGCTATCCTATCTAATAATAGACAAAGATTGAAATTAACTGTACCTCTGCTACGCTTTCCATTGGCTAATCAGTGAGATATGCAAATTAACCGCCAACAAAAATGGCAGCCATGCAGCTGAAGCGAGCAGGAGGCTTGCTTGCTCCAGTGATGGAGGAAGCCAAGCTTCCTCCCTGCTGCGGCCAGGCTCTGAGCTCCACTCTAAGCAACAAAGTTGCAATTATAGAAGCTAAACAAACCCCAGATACCTGCTTTCAGCAGGCCATGGCCTCAGAGCTGGAGCGTAAACAAAGTTTCAATTATAGAAGGTAAATAAATCCCAGAATAAAAAAAGAAAAGGAAAAAAGGAGAGGCTGGGAGCTTCAGTAGCCAGCGGGCTTGGCCAGCCTGAAAACCCTCAGCCCCTCATCCAGGCTGGCCAGGCACCCCAGTTGGGAGCCCCACCCTAAAGGGGGTGTGACCAGCCTGAAAACAGCCATCAGCCCCTCATCCAGGCTGGCCAGGCACCCCACTAGGGACCCCCACCCTGATCCGGGACACCCTTCAGGGCAAACCAGCTGGCCCCCACCCGTGCACCAGGCCTCTATCCTATATAATAAAAGGGTAATATGGAAACTGACCCTAACAGCAGAAAGACTGAGAATGACTGGTCACTATGACACACACTGACCACCAGGGGGCAGACGCTCAATGTAGGCGCTGCCCTCTGGTGGTCAGTGTGCTCCCACATGAGGGAGCTCTGCTCAGCCACAAGCCAGGCTGATGGCTGCCAGTACAGCGGTGGTGGTGGGAGCCTCTCCTGCCTCCTCAGCAGCGCTAAGGATGTCCGACTGCAGCTTAGGTCTGCTCCCCGCTGGCAAGTGGACATCCCTCGAGGGCTGCCGGGCTGCCAGAGGAATGTCTGATTGCCAGCTTAGGCCCAATCCCCCGGGGAGCAGGCCTAAGCCAGCAGGTGGTCATCCCCAGAGGAGTCCTAGACTGCGAGAGGGCACAGGCCAGGCTGAGGGACCTCCCCCTGCTGAGTGCACAAATTTTTGTGCACCGGGCCTCAAGTATATATATAACTGCCCTCCCCTGCTGGCCAAGTCACCCCTAACTACCCTCCCTTGCCAGCCTGGTCACCCCCAATTGCCCTTCCCTGCTGCCCTGGTTGCCCCTAACTTTCCTCCCCTGTCTGCCTGATCACCCTCAACTGCCCTCCCCTGCTGGCCATCATGTGGCTGTGGGCGCTGCCATCTTTGAGGGTGTGGTGGTCAATTAGCATATTCCCTCCTTATTGGCTGTGGGAGCCACCACATTTGCAACAGCGTGAGAGTCAATTAGCATATTCCCTCTTTATTAAGTGGGATATATATATCTATATATACATTCAAATATTGATATATGAAATATAATTTGTATAGGAATGTAATTATTGTGTTTTGTTTCATATCTATAACCTACAATACTGATGGATTATTCACATTTCATGAAGAAACTGCTTTCAGAAAACCTTGTATTTATTCATTTATTTATTTATTTATTTATTTATTTATTTTTTAAATGTTTATTGTTGAGAGTATTATAGATGTCCCTTTCTTTCCCCCAATTGCTCCCCTCCACATAGTTCTCCCCTTGCCCCAGGCCTTCACCTCCCTATTGTCTGTGTCCATAGGTAATGCATATATGGATATAAGATATTTGATTAATCTCTTCTCTTCCCTCTCCCCCTTTCCCTCTGAGATTCCTCAATCTGCTCCATGTTTCCATGCCTCTGATTCTATTTTACTCATCAGTTTATTTTGTTCTTTAGATTTCTTGTTGAATTATTTTTATTTTTATATTCAATTTTTGATAGATATGTATTTATTACCATTTTATTGTTCATATTTTTAATCTTTTTTTCTTCTTTCTCTTCTTAAAGAATATTTTTCAACATTTCATGTAATTCTGGTTTGGTGGTGATGAACTCCTTTAGCTTTTTCTTGTCTGGAAGCTCTTTATCTGACCTTCATTTCTAAATTATAGCTTTGCTGGGTAAAATTATCTAGGTTGTATATCCTTGCTATTCATCATTTTTAATATTTCTTGCCACCCCCTTCTGGCTTAAAAAGTTTCTGTTAAGAAATAAGCTGACAGTCATATGGGAACTCCCTTATAGGTAACTAGCTTTTTTTCTCTTGTTGCTTTTAAGATTCTCTCTGTCTTTAACCCTTGGTATTTTAATTATGACGTGTCTTGGTGTGGGTCTCTTTGGGTTTCTCCTGTTTGTGACTCTGTGCCTTCTGGACTTGTAAGTCTATTTCTTTCACAAGGTAGGGAAAGTTTTCTGTCATTGTTTCTTCAAATAGGTTTTCAAAATCTTGCTCTCTCTCTTCTCCTTCTGGCATCCCCATAATGCAAATGTTGGTACACTTTAACTTGTCTCTGAGGCTCTGTACACTATCTTCATATTGTTGGATTCTTTTTTCATTTTGCTCTTCTGATTGGGTGTTTTGTTTTGTTTTTGCTTTCTCATATTCTTAATATTTGATTTGATTCTCAGAATCCTCTTCTCTACTGTTGAATCCCTGTAAATTGCTCTTTATTTCAGTTAGTATATGCTTAATTTCTAACTGGTCCTTTTACATGTCTTTGCAATTCTAAAAGCCTTGAAAGTCTCATTAAGTCCTCTGAATCTCTCATTTAAGTTCCTTAAAGCTCTTTTTAATATCCTTGAGCAATCTATAACCATTGTTTATAACTCTGTATCCAGTAGTTTGCTTGCTTCCATTTCTTCCATTTGTGACATGTTTTTTGTCTTTGCATTTTGACTGCTTCCCTGTGTTTGTTTCTCTGTATTATGTAGAACTTCTATGTCTTCTGGAATTGGTAGAGTGGCCTTGTGTAGTAGGTGTCCTTTAGGGCCTATTGGCTCAGCCTCTCCAGTCACGTGAGCTGGGCACTCTAGGTACAGCCCAGTGTGGGCTGTGGGTACAGTCTTGTGATTATGCCTTGATTGTTATTGGCATCACTGGGAGAACTTGACCACAAGGCCAATCGGCTGTGAGGACCAACTGTGACTACAGTGGAAGAGCTGATGTGCAGAAGACACCCTATGGAGGACTTGTTACAGTGAGGCTTTGGTGCTCATTGAGTCTGCCCCTATAACATGTCACTTGTGGATATGTAGAGTTATAATCTTGGATTGTCTGAAGTGGTCTACCAAATGCACTGGCTCTGGGGTGTCTTGGGAGGTGCAAAGTCAGCCACTGCCTGGGGCCACCTGGAAGGAGCTACAGAGAGATCTGCAGATGGCTGACACTTGCATTGGCTTTGGAAGTGTCCAGAAGAGGCCAAAATGTGAAGCAAGGCAGGCCAGGACAGGCCATTCCTATGGAAAAGCAACTGCAAACAGGTTGGGTGGGGCTGCAATTAGGGTCTCAAGGAATCATCAGGGCAGAGCAAACAGTATGAGTGAAACTGATGGAAAGATACGGCTGCCAGTTAGCACTGTGATTGAGGGGCAGGGAGTCCCAACCTAGGAGAAATGAACCCAAGAGCACCCCCATCTGAGAGAAAGCTGCCCCAAGTTTCTTCCCCAATGCTAAACAATCTAATTCCTCATCTGATGTCCCAGGTTCCTTTCCAGCTGCAGCACTAGTGTTGGAGCCTAGAGAGATTGAATCTGAGTAAGTTTGTGCACTGGCCCTTTAAGAGGAACTCTCTGGGTCTCCAGCAACCTCCGAGTCATTCACCCACAATCTTTGCTGGTTTTTATAGCTCGAAGTTATGGGGATTTCTATTCCCAGAATTGAAACCCTGGCTGGTGTGGGTCTGGGACCCCTTGCTCCTCATGGGGAGCCTCCACAGCCACAATATCTCTCCTGATTAAAATAATGTCACACATGGGTGTTGGACCAGCCCATTCTGGGCCTCAGCCCCTCCTACTGGTCTCAATGTGTTTTCTTCTTTACTTCTCAAGTTGTAGGACTTCCATTCACACAGATTTCAGGTAGTTCTGAATAATGGTTTTTCTGTATTTTAGTTGTAATTTTGATGTGGTTGTCAGAGGCAGTGAGTAGCTTCATTTGCCTACATGCTATCTTGGTTCTCCCCTTGGTTTTATTTTTAAATTAGCTCTTTAATTTTGGGCAACATAATTTCTGTAATGCTTGTGTGTCTATTTCACAATAAAAAGTCAACTAAATATATTTATATTTAAATTCTGCTGATACTAGCCTAATCTAAAATACTAGAGGCCCAGTGCAGAAATTTGTGCACTGGACGGGGGAGAGGGTCCCTCAGCCCGGTCTTCACCCTCTCACAATCTGGGAGCCCCACTACCAATCACTTTGCAGAGGGAGGCACTCATCCACTGCAGCGCCGCTGGCCAGGGAGCCTGGGGCTCCCTCTGAAGGGCGATTATAGGGTGATGGCCAGACTCCCAACCAATTGCATCGTACCTGGTTTAGCTGGCCTGGCACCAGTGGGTGTCATAGCGTGGTTGTCTGGACGGTCATTCTGCTATTCAGCTGTTTGGTTGATTTTCATATTACACATTTACTGGTATTATTATAGATTAGACACTTGCAGTATGTGAGGTCCGGGTTGCTTTCAATTCTTTCATGACAATTTGAAAAGTTATATATTTATATGTATATATAGACGTATACATATATATGTGTATATATATACATATATATGTATATGTGTGTGTGTGTGTGTATATATATATATATATCTCCTATATAATAAAGAGGTGATGTGAAAATTGACCATCACACCCTCACACAAGATGGCTGCCTCCATGTGGTCACAAGATGGCCACCACAAGATGGCTGACAGGGGAGGGCAGCTGAATAGCTGGGGGTGACCAGGCCAGCAGGGGAGGGCAGCTGGGGGCAATTGGGCCGGCAGGGGAGTAATAGGCATTGATCAGGCTGGCAGGGGAGCAATTAGGGGGTGATCAGGCTGGCAGGCAGAAGTTGTTAGGGGTAATCAGGCAGGCAGGCAGGCGAGCGGTTAGGAGCCAGTAGTCCTGAATTGTGAGAGGGATGTCCGACTGCCGGTTTAGGCATGAACCCTGTGGGATCGGACCTAAACTGGCAGTTGGACATCTCCCAAAGGGTCCCAGATTGGAGAGGGTGCAGGCTGGGCTGAGGACACCCCCCTAGTGCAGAAATTTTGTGCACTGGACCTCTAGTATATATATATATATATATATATATATATATATATATATATATATATATATATATATATATCTGTCCTCATTTATGTGTATATGTTGTCCATTTTATATACACTTAAGGTCTATGTGTATGGAAGTGCACGTGCACACCCAATGATGCTAACAGCAATCAAGTCTCAACTATCATATGTGAGTATAACTTGTCAAAAAGAATACACAATAAAACAGAATATATGCTAGAGTTTAAATCATGAAACAGTTTTTTCAAATTAATTTTTTTCTTTTTTTTCTCTTTTGTCAATATTCTTTACTACTATGATAACAAATTAGGCAAACTCAAACACACTGCTTATCTGCCAATTTGTGTGATCCCTGATGACTAGCTAAAGGTTTTTTATTTTTATTTTTTTAATTTAAATTCTTTATTGTTTAAAGTATTACATAAGTCTTCTTTTTCCCCCATTGACCTCTCTCCAGCTGCCCCCACCCCCCAGCACATGCCCTCACCCCATTCTCCCCCCACTCCATCTTTGTCCATTGGTTATGCTCATATGCATGCATACAAGTTCTTTGGTTGATCTCTTACCCCCTCACCCTCTGCCTTCCCTCATAGGTTGAATAGTCTGTTCGATGCTTCTATGACTCTGATTCTATTTTTGTTCATCAGTTTTATGTTGTTCATTATATTCCACAAATGAGTGAGATCATGTGATATTCATCTTTCTCCAACTGGCTTATTTCGCTTAACATAATGCTCTCCAGTTCCATCCATGCCGTTGCAAATGGTAAGAGTTCCTTCTTTTTTACAGCAGCATAGTATTCCATTGTGTAGATGTACCACAGTTTTCTAATCCACTCATCTGCTGATGGGCATTTAGGCTGTTTCCAAATCTTAGCTATTGTAAATTGTGCTATGAACACAGGGGTGTATATATCCTTTCTGATTGGTGTTTCTGTTTTCTTGGGATATATTCCTAGAAGTAGGATCACTGGGTCAAATAGAAGTTCCATTTTTAGTTTTATGAGGAAATGCCATACTGTTTTCCACAGTGGCTGCACCAGTCTGCATTCCCACCAGCAGTGCATGAGGGTTCCTTTTTCTCTGCATCCTCGCCAGCACTTGTTGTTTGTTGATTTGTTGATATAGACATTCTGACAGGTGTGAGATAGTACCTCATGGTCGTTTTGATTTGCATTTCTGGGATGATTAGTGAATTTGAGCATGTTTTCGTATGTCTCTTGGCCTACTGTATGTCTTCTTTTGAAAAGTGTCTATTTAGGTCCTTTGCCCATTTTTTTGATTGGGTTATTTATCTTCCTTTTGTTAAGTTGTATGAGTTTCCTATAAAATTTTGAGATTAGACCCTTATCAGATATATCATTGGCAAATATGTTCTCCCATGCAGTGGGCTTTCTTGTTTTGTTGTAGGTTTCTTTTATTGTGCAGAAGCTTTTTATTTTGATGTAGTCCCATTTGTTTATTTTCTCCTTAGTTTCCATTCACCTAGGAGCTGTATTGGTAAAGATATTGCTACTACAAATGTCTGCTATTTTGTTGCCTGTGGCTTCTTCTAAGATTTTTTTTGGTTTCCCATCTTACATCTAAGTCCTTTAACCATTTTGAGTTCATATTTGTGTATGGTGTAAGTTGGTATTCTAGTTTCATTTTTCTGCATGTATCTGTCCAAATTTTCCCACACTGTTTATTGAAGAGACTGTCTTCACTCCATTGTATGCTCTTGCTTCCTTTGTCAAATATTAATAGAGCATAATGGCTTGGTTTGATTTCTGGGTTCTCTGTTCTGTTCCATTGGTCTATATGTCTGTTCTTGTACCACTATCAGGCAGATTTGAGAACAGTGACTTTGTAGGCAAATCTTACATGTTTTACAACCTTACAGCTTCCCCCGTATTATGACAGAATTGAATTATATTAACTAATTCATTTATATAAAGAATTTAATTGTCTTCATCTAATATTTATATAGCTATCATTATAAGCATTTTCATTTTACAAATGAGGAAAATCAACTCAGAGAGCTTGTGTAGCTTAGCCAAAAAATCTATGGCTTGTAAAATGGCAAGGAAAATTGAATGTAAGCAATTATCTACCAAACTTGGCTCTTAACTGTTATGTAGTTTTGAGTTTTCATCATGAAAAATAGCTAAGGTTTGGCTCTCTGCTTAATTTCCCAGTGTCCTCTTTCTGTTTATGTCCAGTGAAGACTGGAATATATAGTACTAAGAATTTTACATTATATTTCTAAATAAGCCAGTATTATCTCAATCTTTTACTGCAATTCACTGTCTCCCCCCAAAATGTTAATATAATCAAATAACTAGCTACTTATTTAATTTTTAATTTTATTTTTCAATTACAGTGACATACAATATTATATAAATTTTAAGTTTACAATATAGTGATTATACTTTGGTATACTCATTTTAATATGGGTGGAATAGTAAGGCTTTTAAACATACTCTGTTTTGTTAGTTGACTCAATAAACACCTTAATAAACACTGAAATAATTATATTTGTCTAATATGTCAAGTAAAAGTTTTATAAACAATTTTTTGAAGTTAATGTTATGTTTTCATAAAACTTTTGAGATTTCAAAAAGTTTCATGAAATTTCATAAATGTCTCTAGCAAGGTGATTGACTATGTTATTGTTTGTTGTTGCTAGAATAAAAAGTATTATGACCTCATAAGTTTACATTCTAAAATCAGAGATGTCTAAACAAATGTGTATGATTTTTATAACAGATAATAAATAATTATAATAATTTACATATCTACCAAATATGAACCAAAGTGCTTTATAGTGAATAATTTTTGTTTGTACTTAAATCAGTTAAGCTAAAAGATTAAATTTAATTGGACAAATATCCATAAACACTCTACATTTTTATATCTAATTAATTCCATCTTCATTAGCATGCAAATTAATTTTGATTCAGAGCCAAAATTGAGCTATTATAAGAATGCAAATAGTTATGGACGAGGTCAGCAGTGGGGGAGGGAAGGCCTGGAGTGGGGTGGGAACCGGGTGGAGGGGAGCTATGGGGGGGAAAAAGATTAACATCTGTAATAATCTGAACAATAAAGATTTAAAAAAAAATGAATGCAAATAGTAATTCAATGTTTACTATATCCAGCACTTTGAATAGCTTTCCTCAGTTAGTATAGTATTATCTAAGGTAATTTAGAAGCAATCTCTATATCAATATTGAAACTACTGTAAAAAAAATGAACTAATTTATTACAGCAACTCTTGAACTGTCATTGTGCTCTTTTGACTACTTCTGCCACTTGGGAGATGTGAAAATTCTTTCTGTGTTTTCATTTACAACTGTGCATGTGTGTGTGTCCAAGGTATCTGTAAATATATGTATATATGTATGTATGTATATGTATATATACTGATATATATAGTTTGTGTTTATATAGATATATCTTGTGTTTATATATATTTACACATAGTTATAGAAAATAAATAATTATTTACAATTTGTAAATACCAAATTTTAGTTCTCTGGAATTTTTTAACTGTGCTGCCAGGTTTCAAAGTCATACTGTTCTACTCAATTCATAGAGGAATAGACAGCAGGGAAATAGAGTATATTGAGATAGGCAGCAGGCTGGAAGGTATGCAATAGAACCTGAGATTGAAAATCAGTGGGCAAGCAAAACAAAACAAAATAAATTAAAAAGAGAAACATGAAGTAGAGAAAGGTGATGATATGTGTTGTGGCCTGGGGGTAGGATATGATAAATGCTAGAGGAACAAAAATTGCCACAAGCAAGTTTTACCATAATCTTTCAACAAAGGCTTTCATAAGGATATTAAATCTGTCTGAGAGACCTGAGCTTAAAGCTTTTTGGGGAGGAAAAGTAGCAAAGGGAGGATGATCTGGTAATACATTGAAAGAGGATTTGGATCCAATAAGATGTGATGAAATGATATAAAAACAATGAAAGGAAAACAAAACAAACAGGCAAAATGCCCTGCTAGAATCCAGAAAATACACATGAAAGTTTTTAGGTAGAAAAATATGTCTTGGGAAATTTTGTAATTAGGCTAATTGCAGAATGTGTTCTATAGCATATCAACCAAAATGCACAGGCATTAGAGATTTTTACTAGGATTAGGATTTCCACAAAATTTACTAAAACATACCAACTTTCAAAGATTTCAGATGGAAACCCATGGGTTTCATTTCCCCAAAGCAGTGATGCCAGCAGATAGGTTTGGTTGTTTGTAATCTTAAAGTATGACGATTTACCGGGTGCCAGGAGGGGCTGAAGGGGTGCCAGGAGGTGCACATTTTGCCATCTTCTGATAAAAAATGTAGCTCATATTTGTATCTTGTTTCATTATAATTGAGTTTATAAATTCCAAGTTACACCTTATTAAATTCAAATTCTCTCATTTTGTTGTTTTTTAATTGTTAAATTATGATTACTTGTAACAAACTTTTACAATTTTGTCACACTTCTCTTTTTGGACAGGCAGGTGATATAAAATAACTAAAATGTGCAGAAATCAAAGAAAAACAGTTCCATTTTAATACTGTGCTCTACTTATACAAGTAGACCCAGCATCTTTGAGTGCTGCAGAATGCTCAGAAAATCAAAAATGAAATTCTATTTATAAATCCATACCCTTATTAAACTAAACAATTATGCTATTAAGTTTAATTGAGATTACCTGGATTAGAATTGGTGACACAAATTATTTTAGAGTAGTATCCTATTTTGCAGAAAATAAAAATTTTGTGAAAAACAAACACATTTTATCACTGGGTTGCAATATGTTCAGAAGCTCTTATCTGAGTGATTAGCCCTAGAATGTTTTTTTTCAAATTTAGGCAAATACTTTGAAAAAAGTTCCTTCATTTTATTTAATGAGTAAAAAATTGCATTGCTAACAGTTAATCTAGCTGAAAATTAACTAATTAACAACTGCCTTTGCTAACATGGGTATCTGTCATTCTGATTTTTACGAATGTTTTTATTTTGGAGCTCTTCCAATTCTTTAAGCATGATTTAGTGCTAATTGATTTTACTCAGACAACTAAGAAAATGTGATATATGTTCTACCAATACTTGCTGTGTATGTGTGTGTGTGTGTGTGTGTGTGTGTGTGTGTGTGTAGTCTAATATTTGAAATGGAAAGATATATAAGGAAAAGTGTTTTCCTTGCTTGAGGATCTCTAAAGTCACTTGATGTATCAACGAACATTTTAAACAGGCTTATATTCTGTCTCGTCCTGATATCCAAATCAAGCCATGCATCCTATCATTCTTGAGAGATGCCAAGATTTCACTTTCTTGAATTGATGGTGTTGCAATCTACTTTTTTGAGAATTCTGTGAATGTAACTTACTTCTGACATTCTTATCTGTTACTCTATTATCACTCTTTTCTAACTTTTCACACATTTCTAACTTTATATAAGAATAAAGGAAATGTTAGCATAGCTTAGGCGATATTTATAATATTTCCACCTAAACTCAACACTGGCTATAAATTGTCTAAGTGTTTCATAAGCAGATGACCTGGAGAAAGTCCACAAAACTTTATACTCTGTACGGGACAGCCAGATACACTGACCAGGGGATTTTTCTCAAGAAAAATTAGAAAGGGCTTGAGACTCTGGCTCCTATGGCTTTAACCAACAACAGATATTTGTGTACAGGTGGCAAGTTGTGTAACTTCTTGTGGGCCTCAGTTTTCCCAAGTGAAATATGAATGATTACTCATATAATACAGTGTTTAAAGAATTTATCAGATGCATAAATAAAAGAGAATCATACTATATACATTAGTTACCATCCTTTACTAAGTTCCCAGTGATGTCCTTTTCCTAATTCTACAGCTGTGACATATGACATTTTCCTGATATAATAATGAATGTTAGCACATTTTTAAAAAAAGGTTTTTCTTATTCTTATGTTTTTTTTCACATGAATCTATAGTTGAATTCATATACTACTACTTTTTATTTTATTGATGAGCATAATGATTTATTTTATAAAGTGGAAACTATGCTTAAATTCCTTTGCAGTTAATTCAGATATTAACTAGGAATTAATATTTATTTATTCTCTAACAGCTTGGGTTAGATAAAAAATTAGAATGTAATTACTTCTTATACACTTTTTTTTTCATGGAAAATTTGCTTTAATTTAAGCTACAGAAGAAAAATTCATTTTCTTGATGGTTATTTAGTTAGTGTCAAATTTGTTTATTTCAGTGTCAGTTTATGACTAATATTTACAACACTTATTTACTTACTTATCCATTATATCATAGTAAGTAGAATGTGCTGTTTCCTCTGACAGAATCATAGTTTCCCCCAGGAATTAGAGGAAGATGATAGCTATTTATGGAGCAGCAATTGCAGCCATATCCCCCTTTCTCTGAAACATAAGGTCTACATATGCTAACATATTTCTAACCTCTTAATGCTTGTGAATCCCATGATCCTTTACTGCATTTAAAAAGTGTTAATAACTAGAAGGGGTTTTGAATCACTCCATAAGATATTTTACAATTATTTTATTTTCTAATCTTTCTCTTTTTTCCATTGAGGTTTGCCACTAAATTAAAAGCCTCTATTAGTTTATAATTATCTCCTTCAAAATAATTATAATACGGACCTCCAAATTTAAAGTTGATCATATAGACTTTTGTTATTGTTATTTACATTGTTACTTATAGATATTGTTTTGAAAATACCATAGACCTTTTTAACCTGTATATTCAAGTTGAACTTTTAAAATAATTTTCCCAGCCCTGGTCGGTGTGGCTCAGTTGAGCATCATCGTGTGCACCAAAAGGTTGCTGGTTCGATTCCCGCCCAGGGCACATGCCCGGGGTGCAGGGTTGATCCCAGATTAGGGGTGTGCAGGAGGCAGCTGGCCAGTGTTCCGCTCTCACATCAATGTTTCTCCTTTTCTCTCCCTCTCCCTTCCTTTCTCTCTAAAAATAAATAAAAATATATCAAAAACTAAGATAATTTTCCCTGCCTCCATAGTAATGACTAATATTTGTTAAGAGGTTATAATTGGAATTGGCATTTATGAATATCATATTTTAGTACTTTAATATAGTATATATCTGGGATTTTATGATGCTAGCAAATTAATTGATGGTTGATACATACTGAGACAAATTTCAGATTAAATTTTACCAAGTTATTGAATAAAATATCATAAAACATTTTGCCAAACCTTGTTGGAAAATTATAGGGACATTGTTTGAATCATTATTGACCTTTAAATACTAAACATTTTTGTTTTATCTTCCTGTATTACCTAAGGAAGATTCTTTGGGCTAGAAATGGAACTATAGAAATAATTTTTAAAGAAGGTAATATACTTTAGAGCACTTTTATTCTCTTTGCTAAAACTTTAGCATAATATGTATAAAATAGATGGTTTCATTAATCTTGAGATATGCATTCTTTTTAATTTTTTTTTACTAAATCTATTTAATCCAATTATTTTTCATGTTAGCACTAAGGTTATTTGTAATTCTATTTCAATTACTGAATTTTAAACATCTTCATTGTTGAAAGTATTTCATGTCTCCTTTTCCCCCCATTGACCCCTTCAAATCCCCACTTCCCCTCTCTGAGATTTGATAGTCTCAGGCCTTCAACACCCTATTATTGTCTGTGTCTCTGTGTCCGTGAGTTATACATACATGCATACAAGTTTTTTGGTTGGTATTTTCACACCCACCCACACCCACCTTCCCTCTGAGATTTGATAGTCTCAGTTACTGATTTTTAAAAAATATATTATCCCAAAAGATATGAATTATTAATAAATATTTAATACAACTTTAATATGAGACCTTTATTTTACAGATTCTAAAGACAATGTCCTTTTTGTTATTCTTTATTAGTTTAAATTCTATGCTAGCTAATTTTATTTCTGGCAAGATTTTTACCATAACTTGCTCAAATATTTAAAATATTAGTTATCACACATTGTTTAATGATTTAAAAATATGTTGCACAAAGAGATAGCTTATAAGTCTGTTTAAAATTTTAAAAAATACTTAAAAACACTGATGTGATGTAATCACAATTGCAATATATCCTTGTGGGTTGATATATATCTAAGAACCAATGAAACATGTAATTAACTACTAAAGTAAAAGAAAAAAAAAACTTTTAGGAGATACCCAAAAATCATTTCAACCAGTCATGTTTCTGCACTTGAAATGGTCAGTTTGCTCTACTAAACACTTTCCTGAAGTGAATATTGTAAGTATATACACCTAAAAATTAAATTTAATGTCAAAGCAAAATCTTATCCTCCATATTCTATACATTGATAGAACTGTGTGTAGCATTTTAAGCTGTCAATAACTAGAATATTAAGGGCTTACATTTATTTTGAAGTATGAGGTAATATTTAATATAAAACCTGTCAAGAACACATCTATATAATTAAAATCACATCAAAATTTAAAACAGCTGATGTTACACATGAAGTACAAAAAATCCCACATAATTCTACAATTATTAAAATATAATGTTCACCTAAACCAGGGGTGGCAAAATTTTTCTGTATGGGGTCAGATAACAAGGCTATAGAATTTTTGTGCAACTAGTAATTCAGCTATTGTAATGCAAAAGCAGCTATAGACAATACATGAATAATGTGGAGTGTGGCTATGTTCCAATAACACTTCAGTTACAAAAATGGGTCCCTGGTAGGTTGTCTTTTCCAACATTGCATGGCTCACAGCTTCTAGTTGAAATACTTTTCTAGTTTAAATCTTTGTGAACTGGACACATCATCAGAGTTTATCCATATTCAGCCCAACTGCATGATGAGATAGGTTATTCTACATAGTGATAATATTAAAGAAATAAATAATAGCTTTTACAAATGGAGTTTTTAAAACTCAGAGAAACTATTTTTCAAAGGAATACTACTAGATAGGGGAAAAGATACAAATATATCAGATTATGATGAAAAAATATATTTAACAACCATTTTATTAAACATTGACATTTCATTCTAGAATGACATACCCATAAAACATCAATCACAGAACTACTTTAATATGCAAATATACACACATGTATATACAGTTATCTAAGTATATATACACATTAGTTTGTTAGTTAATTTGGTGCCAGTAACATATATTTATACAGTACTTATATATGCTTGTAAATTACATATGCTTGTATATATATGTTTGTAAATTCCATATTTAATTGTTTCTTGTCAAATATCTGGATACATAATTCAAACACATTTAAGTTTCTAAGAGGGTTTTCTATTTGCCTGGCACTGAAAAGTATAAGAAATAACTGTAAATTTCTCACTGTATCTATACTTCTCAGGGTTATCACTAAGGTAGATCTAGTACACTGGCTCTAATACGATGAAATTCATATTGGATTTCAACATGTGGTTTTAAAATACAAGGCATGGTGCAATTTTCTGAATTACTCACATATAATCACTCAGGGGATTACATTTAATCATGGTGAGAAGTGCCTTAAAGCAGGCATCCATGAGGAGTCTTATTCTGGAGGAGATATTCAGAATACATTAAGGATGATGATAACATAATGTTCACGACCTAAATGTGTTAAACCTAACTATTCAGAGAGGATAGCAAAGATGATAATTTCAGATGTCTCAGATAAGCATTTAATCATCATTCCCTCTACTTATTTGTTATTAGAAGAGTATACATTTAAAAAGAAGAAAAAGACTAATTTACTAAGTGGCATTGATTTCACATAATATGAGCCAGTTAGAAATGCCCATCAAATGTCTATCAAAAGTAATGGAATAAGTAAATTGCCTATTAAACTTATAATAGAATATTTCTTTTACTACTGCTAATAATCATACTTTTAAAATTAAGGTACATGTTATTTTCAGAATCTAAAAGAATGACAAGAAATATATAAGTAAAATTATGTTTTAAGTATCCCAAAATTTATCTAAATTTAGTAAGTATTACAAATACTCTGGCACAAGGTAGACTTTCCTAAGTTTAAAAAATGTAAAACAAACTTTTGGATTTCTAGGAATAGTCTACAAAGATACAAATATAGTACAATGATAAGTGAAAGTAAATGAATATTATAAAATTTGTATAATTTTATAATATGTATCATTTTATGAAACTTGTTCTCAATTGTAAATTCTTCTCTTCTCAATTCATAGGGTATCCAGTTTCTATTATCAAAAAATATGGCTGGAAACACTGCTTTGATGATGGAAGCATATGAAAGAGCCTTGACACAGGAATGAGCTTGATATAAATGGCATTTTGAAAAAAAAACTAGTACATAGTTCACTGAGCAAGAGAATGACTGGTAGAAAATTAAAGGTGCAGGGCCATATCCTATGAGAATCTGTAAACCATAATACATCCCAGTTGCCACAGATACCTATTAGAAAATTTTAAGCAGCATGATGACATAACACTCAATATAAAAAATGTCACCTGGGACACCTCTGGTTGATGAATTGTTAGGAAGCAAAATTGGAAGTTGATAATTGGGCAGATTCCAGATATAATTTGAGCATAGCAAAAAAATTCTCATGGGTTGTTTGTTGAGCGTGATGAGGAAAGTGGAAGGTGGAAATGAAGTTGGCTGGAATAGAAACAAACTGGAGGTAGATGGAAGAAGAGAAATAAAGTTCAGTTTAATTTACCAGTGAAAGTCCAACAAGAGATTTCATAGCCCTAGAAGGTATGAGTCTGGAATTTTAGGGTCCAGAGTGTATCAAAGGTAGATTTACAGTTGTTCATATGAAAATAATACAATAATTAATAAATAATGATACAAGAATAAACTGTGTCTCATACAACTGTAAGTCTACTTTTGGCCTACTCTGTATATGTCTGAAGTCAGGAAATAAGAGTTGTCAATATAGAAATGGCAAAAAGGAAGTTGGAAATCAAGGGTCTATCTACCAATGAATACTAAAATTGTACTAGGAGAGTCAATTTTAACTCTATTTTGATAATTGTATTCCAGTTTCTTTCTGCTAAATCTCATGTTACTGTACTGAAGGAGGTGAAAAAAAAACAGACAACTTTTATTTAGGCAAATACTTTACATTTTACCATTTAATCATGGCTAGAATATTTACAATAATCATTTAAATAAAGTGGCATTTTTCCTTATCAACTTTACAAACTTACTGCATATACGAATAAAAATGTTACTCCTGGAGATATTTTTTAAAAGCTGTTAAAAGGAATGATTAAGTTCAGATAATTATTTAGTATAATTTCTATTGATTTTATTAAGTAGCCTTATATACTAGTTTTAACAATCAACAAACATAATACATCACAAAAACAAATTGAGAGATAAAAATCACATAGTCATATCAATTGATGCAGAAAAAGCATTTGACAAAATCCAACACCTTTTCTTGATAAAATCCCTCAGCAAAATGGGAATAGAGGGATCATATCTCAACATAATAAAAGCCTTATATGACAAACCGACAGCCAACATCATACTCTATGGGCAAAAACTAAAACCATTTCACCTAAGAACTGCAACGAGACAGGGATGTCCACTTTCACCACTCCTGTTTGACAAAGTTCTGGAAGTGCTAGCCATAGCAATTAGACAAGAAGAAGAAATAAAAGGCATCCATATTGGAAAAGAAGGCATAAATCTGTGATTATTCACAGATGACATGACACTGTTCATAGAAAACTCTAAAGTTGCAATTACAAAATTATTAGACTTAATAAATGGATTCAGCAATGTAGCAGGATACAAAAGTAACACCACAAAATCTATGGCATTTTTATACACCAATAGTGAACTTATAGAAAGAGAAACAAAAAACAATCCCATTTACCATCATACCAAAAAAAATTAAGATACCTAGGAATAAACTTAACTAAGGTGGTAAAAGACCTGTACTCAGAAAACAACAGGACACTGAAAAAAGAGATAGAGGAAGACATAAAAAGATGGAAGAACACAGCGTGTTCATGGATTGGTAGATTCAACATCATTAAAATGTCCATAGTACCAAAAGCAATCTATAGATTCAATACACTCCCCATTAAAATACCAACGGCATATTTCACAGACCTAGAACAAACTCTACAAAAACTCATATGGAATAAAAAAAGACCGCATATAGCTGCAGCAATCCTGAGAAAGAAGAACAAAGTAGGTGGGATCACAATACCAGGTATCAAGCTGTATTACAAAGCAACTGTTCTCAAAACTGCCTAGTACTGGCACAAGAACAGACATATAGACCAATGGAATAGAATAGAGAACCCAGAAATTGACCAAAACCACTATGCTCAATTAATATTTGACAAAGGATACAAGAATATACAATGGAATCAAGACAGTCTCTTCAATAAATGGTGTTGGGAAAATTGGACAGATATGTCCAAAAAAATGAAACTAGACCACCAACTTACACCATACACAAAAATAAATTCAAAATGGATAAAGGACTTAAATATAAGATAGGAAACCATAAAAATATTAGAGGAATCCACAGGCAGCGAAATCTCAGACATATGCCATATGCCAAATCAATATCTTCACCGATACAGCTCCTAGGGCAACGGAAACTAAAGAAAAAATAAACAAATGGGACTACATCAAAATAAAAAGCTTCTGTACAGCAAAAGAAACCATCAACAAAACAACAAGAAAGCCCACTGCATAGGAGAACATATTCGCTAATGTTATCTCCGATAAGGGTTTAATCTCCAATATTTACAGGGAACTCATACAACTCAATAAAAGGAAGATAAACAACCCAATCAAAAAATGTGCAATAGGTCTAAATAGATACTTTTCAAAAGAGGACATAAGGAAGGCCAAGAGACATATGAAAATATGCTCAAAGTCACTAATCATTCGAGAAATGCAAATCAAAACAACAATGCAATACCATCTCACACCTGTCAGAATGGCTATCATCAACAAATGACAAGTGCTGGTGAGGATGCGGAGAAAAAGGAACTCTCATGAACTGCTGGTGGGAATGCAGACTGGCGCAGCCACTGTGGAGAACAGTACGGAGTTCCTCAAAAAACTAAAAATGGAACTCCCATTTGACCCAGTGATCCCACTTCTAGTAATATAACCTGAGAAACTAGAAACACCAATCAGAAAGGATATATACACCCCTATGTTCATAGCAGGATAATTTACCATAGCTAAGATTTGGAAACAGCCAAAGTGACCATCAGCAGATCAGTGTATTAGAAAACTGTGGTACATATACACAATGGAATATTATGCTGCAGTAAAAAAGAAGGAATTCATACCATTTGCAACAACATGGACGGATCGGGAGAGCCTTATGCTAAGCAAAATAAGCCAGTCGAAGAAAGATAAATATCATATGATCTCACTCATTTATGAAATAAAATGAACAACATAAACTGATGAACAAAAGTAGATCCAGAAATAGGGAAGCATCTTTCAGACTATAAAACCTCAGAGGGAAGGTAGGGGAGGGTGGGGCTAAAGGGGAGGGATCAACCAAAGGACGTGTATGCATGCATATAAGCCTAACCAATGGACACAGACCACAGGGGGGTGAGGGCATGAGTGGGGGGTGGGGGTAGGGGGCAATGGGGAGATAAGGACACATAAGTAATACATTAATCAATAAATAAAATTTAAAAAAGAAATGAAACTATGGTTCAAAATAAATAAATATATAACTTATTTTAAATATTTTTTCTCTTGGTTTAGAGTTAACAACTGCTTTTATCATAGGTTATTTTCTTCCATAGAAAACACTATATTTGAGAAAATTTACTTCATAGACAATGAGTATACAATTTATGAAATTTCTGGTTGGCTTTAGGTTGAAAAGTATCTTTGAGATTGCTGTGAGAAATAAAGTAGACTAATAGGATATAATTTTATCTGAGGGAAATATGTTTCTCAGCATTTCCAACGTGAAGCCATTTTTAAAGAAAGGAATATCTATGAGATCTACAAGATAGTTGCATGTCTTCAGAAAGCCTCAGGTTTCTGAAAGAAGAAAAATTTGTACTTAATAATCTAGTGTCTCACTTTTATAAGATCATTAAAAATATTTGTTGATTTAATAATGGTTGCTGCTTTGTAAGAAGTTTTTACACTAATTACACAAGTATATTTCTTTGAAAGTATTCCTTAATTCAAAATTTTCATTTAGCATGCTTTCCCGGTGATTTCAATATAAAGAATTTGCTTTAAATGTGAAAAAAAATGTACATGAGACAATGACAAAAATCATCTCTAATAATTGACAGGATATATTGTGAAGAGTAAAGACACCATAGTTATTAATGTGATTCTAAATTTATATTGGTAAATGTTAATAAAATATTAAAACTTCAAGTGACTGAGTATATGTAAAGTGTGTAGAAGAGTACCTAGTATCTGAAAGACCAATGCCAAGAACTTTTAAAACTCAATGAAGAAAACTCACTAATAAGAAAATAAACTAATTAAAATATGGGCAAAATTTCTGAACTGCCTAGCCAGTATTACTCAGTGGTTGAGTGTTTACTAATGAATCAGGAGGTCACATTAGATTCCTGGTCAGGGCACATGCCTGGATTGTGGGTTCAATTCCCAGTAGGAGGCATGCAGGAGGCAGCCAATCAATGATTCTTTCTCATCATTGATGTTTGTATCTCCCTCTCCCTTCTCTGAAATCAATAAAAAATATATATTTTTAAAAGTTTGAAGAGACATTTCACCAAAGAAGATATACAAATGGCAAATAAGCATCTAAGAAGATATTTAACATTGTATTTCATTAGAGGATTCAAAATTAAAACAAAATGAGATACCACTACACAGATATTAGAATAGTAAAAATCCTTAACACAAAAATAACGAAATACTGTCAAAGATATGGAGCAACATAAACTCATTTATTGGTGGTGGGGATGAAAAAAAGGGTATAACCACTTTGGAAGACACTTTGGTAGTTTCTTATGAAACTAAACATATCTATATACGTAAAAGCCTAAGTGACCATTATGACCAAAGGTCTAGAACAACCAGAATGACCAGAACGACCGATAGACCAGTTGCTATGATGCGAACTTACCACCAGGGGGCAGACATTCAACGCAGGAGCTGCCCCCTGGTAGTCAGTGCATTCCCACAGCAGGAGCACCACTCAACTAACAGACCTGTCCTGGTGGCCTACCAGCACGGCAGCAGCCACTCACTCCCTCAGTAGTCCTGCAGGTCCAATCTTTGGAGAATGGGCCAGCACTGATGGACCAGCGCTGCTGGCAGGATCCCAACAGCACCACTGGCCTCCTGGAAGTCGGCCTTGGGCACCGTGGCCGCTTCTCCTCCCTAGACGCTTTGCAAGGAAGAAACAATATAAAAGCAGCTGCCACGTGGCTCCTGACAACTGGCACTAATGTCAGCAGGTGGATCCAGATCCTGGGCTGGCAAAGGCATCCCACCACTGCCCAGAGGTCCAATGAACCCCCTTGGGACCCTAACCGTGCATGAATTCATAAACTAGGCCTCTAGTTCATATAATAAAATCCAACAACTGTGCTACTGATTTTACCCCAAAAGTAGAAAACTTACATCACACAAAAACCTGTACATGATGAATATTTATAGCAGCCTTATTTATAATTGCTAAAACTTGGAAGCAACTTAGATGTCCTTCAATGGATAGATGGATAAATAAACTGCACATCCACACATTGTTATATTATTCAGCACTAAAAAAAATAGTTATCAAGCCATGAAAGACATGGAGGAATCTTAAATGCATATTGCTAAGTGAAAGAAGTCAATCTGAAAATGCTACATATTGTGTTATTCCAATATGACATTCTGGAAAAGGCAAAACTATGAAAACAGTAAAACTATAAATGGTTGTCAGGATCTCAAGAGATGTGGATAGATGAATTGGTAGAACACAGAAGATATTTTAGGGTAGTGAAACTATGTTATATAGCATTGTAATGCTGGATATATGTCATACATTTACCAAAACCCATAGAATGTTCAGCACAATGAATACACCCTAACGCAAACTATGAACTTTAGTTAATAATGATGATTCAATAGTGATGCATCAATTGTAACAAATGTATACGCTAATGAAAGATGTTATAAACAAGGGAAACCAGGAGGGGGAGTGGGGGAGGGGAAATGATATGTGGTAACTGTACTTTTTGTTCATCATTTCTTTTTCTCTGAACCTAACATGAGCTAAAAATAAGTCAATCTATTTTTTTAAAAATCAAGGTAAATATATCTTTATGTCATATAACTGCACAATTCTGGGGAATTTATGTGGCAAACAAAAGTGATTTCAATCTAATGAATATTAAATAAGATGATGCACTTAAAATGCTAAATGTATACCTGGCATCTGATAACCATCAATAAATGCTGTTTTGTTGATAATTGTGCTCCTCTAAGGATTCTTATATGAAAAGCCACCATTAACATTTAAATTCTACGATATTATAATTTGAATAACTTGAGAAAATTGGAAAGAGTAAAATATTAATTTTGCATTCCTCAACAGGTCATGGAAGCTAATGATTGAGATTTATAAGGAAAAAAAGTTTTAAAAATAATTTAAAAATACCTTTATTAAAACAAGATAGATCATATTGAATAAAGAAATAATAAAGTATCAGTTGGTGACCAAGTACATATTCCTGATTTTCTCTAATTTGCTTTTGCCATCTTCAGAATCAAACTGTAAACAATGGGAAACATTTAAAAAAATGAATTCTACTCAAATATTGATGCAGTGGCTGAGGAAAAAATACATGAAAAGAATTTAATATTTTCAAGAGAGTTTATGTCTACAAATAAGAAGCACAGATGACTCTTACACATGTACTTTTTGAAAAACAGTCAATGAGAGAAACCACAGAAAGCAGTGGAAGTGCCAAAAGAATGAAGACAGATATTATTGCAGTTTTCCAAAATGAGAAGTAGGGGTATTTTAAAACTCAAGTCAATAAGCTTGACATGTGTCTTTGGCAAAATTCTGAAAACAGATTATGCAGCAGATGGTTTGTGAGCATTTCGTAAGTACAGTGTTGTTCACTAAGCATCAACATGAATTCACATGGTGCAAATCATCCATTATCCATTGTCATATGGCATTTAGGCCAGTGGATAAAGGGGATAAAGAAATCTTAAGATCTTGAATGTAGCAAAGAATTTTCAAAGATTTATATAAAAATTTACATGTGTTTCTAAAATGATGCTGGCATGAAAATACTACTATATGGATGTGTTTTACTTTGAATAACTAAAAAATACCTGTGGAACATTTCCTAAATTAGATCCAGGCACTACCTTGAGTATGCTGATTTAGTAAATCTGGTTAGACCTAGTCTATTTCAAGTAGTAACTTTTAAGTAAATATAGTGTAATTAATTTTTCAATTTAATCTAAGAAAATTAATGCTATTTATAATTATCCTTTTAGTTTTAGGGTTATAATATTTGTTTTAAATGACTTTATTCTATCTTCAATTATTCTATAGCTATTCCATCCATAATTCACATCATGGTAATTCTATTATTTTTAGTTTTTACATTAAACTTCATATCCCAACATTAAATCTGCTTTCAACACAGCATGCCAAGTAATCATTTAAAAGATTAATAATATCATACGAAGGGTGCTCTCAAAAACCTTCAAGGACTTCACTTCTCATATTCAGTAAAACCTTTACCCACAATGTTCAATATAACCGAGCTCCCATCCCCTCTTAGATCTCAACGCCTAATGACTTTTTCATTCACTCCACTTTAGCCAGGCTGGCCTTTCTTATTGGTCCTCAAACAACCCAGAAATGCAACCATCTTGATATCTTTGAATCTGCAATCCCTCTACTCCAGATTTTCACATAGATTGCTCTATCCCTTATTTATTTTATTTATTGTCTATCTCCCACACAAGGATTTTTATCTGTTTTGTTCAATGTTATATCCACATATACTTAATAGTGTCTATATATTAGGTGGGACATACATTAAAATGAGTGAATACATAAACAACATGTTACCTGTATCTCTATGTGCCCTAAAATATAACTACTACTTTTACTTGAAATTAATTAGAATTTTGAGTATATATATATTATACTAGTGGCCCAGTGCATGAAATTCGTGCATGGGGGAAGGAGTGTTCCTCAGCCCGGCTTGCACTCTCTCCAATCTGTTACCCCTCGAAGGATGTCCTACTGCTGGTTTACAGGGATCGGGCCTAAACCAGCAGTTGGACATCCCTCTCGCAATCTGGGACTGCTGGCTCCTAACTGCTCACCTGCCTTCCTGCCTGCTTGATTGCCCCTAACGACTCTGCCTGCCAGCCTGCTCGCCCCCAACTGCCCCCTGCTGCCAGCCTGCTTGCCCCCAACTCCACCCCCTGCTAGCCTGCTCACCCCCACCTTCCCTTCCCACTGGCCTGCTCTCCCCCAACTGCTCCCCTGCTGGCCTGCTAACTCTAAACTGCCCCCCAGCGCTGTCCTGATCACCTCCAACTGACCCCCACTGATGGCCTGCTTGCCCCCAATGGCCCCCCTGCTGGTCTGTTTACCCCCAACGGCCCTGCCCCCCACCAGCCTGATCACCCACAACTGCCCTCCCCTCTTGGCCTCTAACCACCTCTACCTTGGCCCCGCCGCCATGGCTTTGTCCAGAAGAAAGTCCGGAAGGTCTCCTGGAAGGTCTCCCAGTCTAATTAGCATATTACCCTTCTATTAGTATAGGTAGAGGCATGGTGCACAGGTGGGGGCCTGCTGACTTTCCCTGAAGGGTGTCCTGGATCAGGGTGGGGATTCCCTTGGGGCGTGGGGCAGCCTGGTTGAGGGACCTGTGGTAGTTTGCAGGCCAGCCACACCCCCATGGGGTGAAGGTCCCCACTGGGGGTTTGTGGCCGATCTGGGTGAGGGGCTGAGGGCTGTTTTCAAGCTGGCCACAGCCCCTTCAGGGTGGGGGTCCCCACTGGGGTGCCTGGCCAGCCTGGGTGAGGGGCTGATGGCTGTTTGCAGGCTGGCCAAGCCCACTAGTGGGGACCCTCACCCCATGAGGGTGTGGCCCCCCTAGGTGAGGGGCTGAGGGCTGTTTTCAGGCTGGCCACAGCCCCTTCAGAGTGGGGGTCCCAGCTGGGGTGGCTGGCCATGGCCCCCGGCGACCCAAGGTCCCAGCCCCTCCTTTTTACTTTTTTTTTTCAACGCCTCCTTGAGCGAAGGGAAGCAGGTATCTGGGATTTATTTATCTTCTATAATTGAAACTTAGTAGCCTTGACTGGAGGCCAAGGCTGGCCTGGGCGGGCGGGAAGCTTGGCTTCCTCCATCGCCGGGGAAAACCCAAGCTTCCTGCTTGCTCCAGCTCAGCTCTGTGGCCACCGCCATCTTAGCTGGGTTAATTTGCACACTCACTCCTGATTGGCTGGTGGGCATGGCTTGTGGGTATAGCAGAGTGACACCAATTTGCATTTTTCTCTTTTATTAGTGTACATGAGACCACATTCTATTTCATGTTGCCATCCTCATTAAAACATATTTAATGATAAGAAAGTTAACATTAATAATATAAATATTCAAAAACAATATATGTTAGTCATTTGCTTTATTTAAAATTCTGACATTCTATATTTTCAAGTTGATAGTAGAGAAATTATATTTCACATACAAATAAATATGAATTCATATCTTACATCATATAAACATTTAACTCAATTGAATTAGAGTTAAGTGTAAGAGCTAAAACTATAAGAACTCTTGAGAAAATGAAAGGAGTAAATCTTAGTGGCCTTGTATTAATAATAAGCACACACAAAAAAATAAATCAATGGGGTCCAGTCTGGTGTAGTTCAGTTGGTTGAGTGTCGTCCCATGCACCAAGGGGTCCCCATGCACCTGTTCATTTCTGGTTGTACACATGCCCAGGTTTCAGGCTCCATCCCTAGTAGGGGACATGCAGGAGGCAGCTGACTGATTTTTCTCATCAATGTTTCTATCTCTCTCTCCTTTTTCTCTCTAAAAATCAATAAAAACATAAAAATAAATAAAAAATTTTGTTTCAAAAATTCAATCAAGAGATGAAAAAACTTACTGAATGGGAAAAAATACATGCAAACTATACATTTGATGAGAAACGTGTACTAGTATATACTAAAAATACACACATATACACAAACAAATCAACAAGATAAAGAAAATAACACAATATAAAAATCAGCAAATAATAGACATTTATTTTAAAAATTACCATTGTCAATAAGCATAGAAATAAAGTTCAAAATCATTAGTCATTAGGGAAGTACAAATCAAAGCCACAATGAGATACCACTTCACACTCACTAGGATCTATATAAAAGGCAAACAATAACAAATGTTGGCAAGGACATAGAGAAAATAGAATCCTTATACTACATTGCTGATGTGATTGTAAAATGGTCCAGCAGCTTTGGAAAACACTTTGGCTGTTCTTCAAAATGTTAAACATACTGCTAATGTACAATTAAGCCATTCCATTCCTAAACATATACCTCAAATTGGTAAAAACATACTTCCACTTAAAAAACTTGAACACATATTCATAGCAGCTTATTAACAACAATAATACATGAAAACAACCAAAATATCTATTAACTGATTAATGGATAAACAAAATAAGTTGTATACATATCTATAATAATAAAAGCATAATATGCAAATTGACCGAATGACTAAACAGCAGAACAACCATCCGGATGACTTTCTGAAGGACCACGCTATGATATGCACTGGTGCCAGGCTACCCAAGGTGGGTGCAATGCGATTGGTTAGGGGGCCCCACCATTGCCCCATGATCACCCTGCAGAGGGAGGCCCAGGCCACCTTTGTGCGGCAATCAACCATGAAGCCCTGGCTGGGTAAGCGGGGTCTCTCTCTGCGGGGCGATCGATTGCAGAGCCCTGCAATCGATCACCCCACAGAGGGAGGCCCAGTCCACCAGCCAGTGATGCTGTGGCAGGTGTGTGGGGCCAGCCAGCAATCGCCCCGCAGAGGGAGCCCCAGGCTACCTGTCCTGCAGCACTGCGGTAGATGGATGGGGCATCCCACCTGGCGGCCACAGAGGGAGGCCTGGGCCACCCAGTTGATGGTGCTGCTGCAGGTGGGTAAGGCCTCCCTCTGTGGGAAATCAATCTGGGGGCCTCGTAATCAATCGCCCTGAAGAGGGAGGCCCAAGCCCCGATTGGCCCTGATCACCAGCCAGGCCTAGAGACCCTATACAAGGGGTTCCAGATTGAGAGAGGTTGCAGGCCAGGCTGAGGGACAAGCCACTATGCACTAATTTCTTGCACCCGGCCTCTAGTAATCTACACTAATAAGAGAGAAACATGTTAATTAGCGTACGACCGCTACCCTTTTCATTGGCTAATCAGCATATCCTTATGCAAATTAACTGTCAGCCAAGATGGCGGCTGGCAGCCATGCACTGAAGCGAACAGGGAGGCTTCCTTGCTCCAGTGACTGCGGACTCCAACGTTTCCCACCTGACTTGCCGGCCTCTCAGCTGCAACTCTAAGCAACTATGTACTATGTTGCAAATAAGAAGCTAGACAAAACCCCAGAAACTGGCTTTCAGTCAGCCGGGCTTCAGCCAGCCGGACCGCAACATTGTATCAAATACAAAAGATAAAGGCCAGAGCCGAGGCCTCAGAGCTAAAGCCGGCCCAGAATAGAAAAAAAAAAGAAAAAAAGGAGCATTTGGGAGCTTCAGTCACCCGCCAACCTGAAAACGGCCCTCAGCCCCTCACCCAGACTGGCCAGGCACCCCAGTGGGGACCCCAACCCTGATCCAGGACACCCTTCAGGGCAAACCAGCCGGCCCCCACCCATGCACCAGGCCTCTATTCTATATAGTGAAAGGGTAATATGCCTCCCGGCACCGGGATCAGCGTGACAGGGGGCAGCGCCCAAACCCCCTGATCGCCCTGCGGCTCTGTGAGTGACAGGGGGCGGGGCCACAACCTCCCTATCTGCCCTGCTCTGTTCGTGACAGGGGAAGGAACCCCAACCCCCTGATCAGCCCTGCTCTGTGCCTGATGGGGGGAGTTCCCCAACCCCTTGATCACCCTGCGGCTCTGTGTGTGACAGGGTGAGGCGCCCCAACCCCCTGATCGGCCCTGTTCTATGGGTCATAGAGGGTGGCGCCCCAACCCCCCTCCACGGGCCTTGCTCTATGTGTGACAGGGTAGAGCCATAACCGCCCCATTGGCCCTGCCCTGAGTGTGACAGGGTGCAGCGCCTCAACACCCTGATCCGCCCTGCTCTGTGAGTGACAGGGGGGAGCTTCTCAACCCCCTGATGGGCCCTGCTCTGTGCATGACAGGGGGAAGCTCCTCAACCCCCTGATCGACCCTGCTCTGTGTGTGACAGGGTATGGTGCCCCAACCCCCCTGATGGGCCCTGCTCTGGGAATGACAGGGGGCAGCACCCCAACCCCCCCATCGACCCTGCCTTGAGTGTGACAGGGGGCGGTGCCTCAACCCCCCAATTGGCCCTACCCTGAGCATGACTGAGGGTGGCATCACAACCTCCTGATCCGCCCTGCTCTGTGCATGACGGGGCGGCCCCCCAACTCCCCAATCGGCCTGCTCTGAGCCTGACCAGGGGCTGCACCTAGGGATTGGGCGTGACCTCTGCCACCCGGGAGCAGGCCTAAGCTAGCAGGTCATTATCTCCTGAGGGGTCCCAGACTGCGAGAGGGCACAGGCTGGGCTGGGGGACTCCCCTCTCCCCCCCCCCCCCCCGAGTGCATAAATTTTTGTGCACCGGACCTCTAGTCCTATATAATAAAAGGCTAATATGCAAATGACCGAACGGAATGACAGGTCACTATGACATGCACTGACCACCAGGGGGCAGACACTCAACCTAGCAGCTGCCCCCTGGTGGTCAGTGTGCTCTCACAGGGGGAATACCACTCAGACAGAAGCTGGGCTCACGGCTGGCAAGCACAGAGGCAGTGGCAGGAGTCTCTTCCACCTTCTTGGCAATGCTAAGGATGTCCGACTGTCGGTTAGGCCTGCTTCCTGGAAGAGGGCCTAAGCCGTCAGTTGGACATCCCTGAGGGCTCCTGGACTGCAAGAGGGCAAAGGCCAGGCTGAGGGACCGCTCTCCCCACCAAGTGCATGAATTTCATGCACTGGGCCTCTAGTCTATATATATATAAAAGCCAAGTGACCAGAACAACCGGAACAATCAGAATAACTGGTCCCTATGATGTGCACTGCGGATGGCCAACCGGTCTGATCAGGGGTGGGGCTGGCTGGCCTACCTCCCGTGGCCCCTCCACCTGGCCATTACAGCCCCGATTGGCCCCGGGGTGGGCTGGCCAGACCCCACCAGTGCACGAATTCATTCACTGGGCCTCTAGTAAAATATAATTTGCAATAAGAAAAAAATAAAGTTCTGATATATGCAACAACATGGGTGAAACTTGAAAACATTATGGTGGGTAAAAGAAGCCAGTCACAAAAGTCCACATTATATGTTTCCATTATATTTCCAAATTAGGCAAATTCATAAGGACAGAAAGTAAATTAGTAGTTCCTAGGAAATGCAGGGGGAATGGGGAGTGATTGCTAATGTGCATGAGATTTCTTTTTCAATTGAAGACATTCTACTAAAATGAGATAATGGTGGTTTGTAAACATTGTAAGTATACTAAAAATAAAAAAAAGCCCTCTAAGAACACTTTAGAAGGCAAAATTTTATGATATGTATATTATATCTCAATAAAGCTGTTTTTAAAATCCATTTTGTAACATTGTGACTAATTTTATAATATTCTTTTTGGAAGATGGAAATGATTAAAACTTTTTGAGAACATTAATTTTGAGTAGGATTTCTGTACAGTAAAGATGAAAATGAGAGATCATTTTTTTTTCCTAATAGAATTTTGGTTGACTAATACATATGTATAAAAAAGGTGGCCCCCACTTTTATTGTCCTATTCAAAGGTCTGAATCTTATCACACAGTCTCTTGAATTCTATATACATAAACCAAACTTTTCTCCATACAGACCTTCACACTGAACTTACCTGAATAAAGCTAGGGTGGGTGCCGCTCTCAAGGTTGAAAAGTTAGGGAGTAGCTGGAGAGCTCTGCTACTTGTCAGAGAGTCACTGGACAGAAATCTGTCTTCTTCCCTCCATCCTCCCCCCTCCCCAAGGGATTCTTTAAAAGGCAGACAACATAGATTTGTCCGAAGATGAGATAAATAGAATAAAATAAGCACAATTCTTGAAGTAGAAGCATGGAAGAGCAGATGCTGGGATATGGAGAATAGAAACTTGTGAGTAATAATGCATTTTGAAAAACCTAGATATAAAAGAAAGCATTGAAGGAGTATCTGGTTCATAAACATAGTAAGTTCTAGAATTGCTAACATAATACTACGATACTAGACAACTAGAGCAGTACTGAGTACTAAAAGGCAGTACACAATGTCTGATGAGTCCCACAGAGATGGATGGCTTCTAGTTGCACTTATTTCCACATGAATCCACAAATCATACCCTATGATCAGAGATAAGGTAGCACATAGTTCTTATAACCAGTTTGTAAATACATTCTTTCTTTTAGTTTTTGTTACTTTTGTTTAATGCCTTTATATCAGTATCAAAAAAATCATGTATTAATAAAATCTATTCTCCTAAATTAACTCTGGAAATACACATTTTACTTCTCCCCACCACCTGCATCCAAAATGCCATATACACTGTTTTAAGATTTCTTATCCTTTAGATTTTTTTCTAAGCTTACGAAGATCCTAAGCTTTCATTTCAAATTTCATTGCATATTCCTTTTTTTTTAAAGCCTCTGTCATTGGTAGTTTCTTTCATCATGACCAAAACCTCTAGCTACTCTATATTTTATGTCTTAAATATCTCATCTAAAACCATATCTATTTTTCATTTATGATATATTTTTTGGTGAAATGTAGCTTCTGATTTAATGATACTATTTATATAACTACCATTATGTTTTCATATTTATCATTAAAGAAGAAAATTTTGCATTTCTTCTTTCATTATGGCTTTTCAAGTACTGACATAATACTTGAAATATTAAAGAGAACTAAAAAGATTTAATTTTTGCTTTTACTATATTAGGTAAATTTCAGATAGTTTAGTTTTAATTTATGTGTTCTTCCTTAGATGGTGAACAGAAAATAAATTATATAATTTTTAATCTATACAATTTCTCCAAGTAAAATTTTACTTAGAAGACTGACATTTAAAGAAAATTAATACTTAGTTGTCCTACTTAAATTCTGTCTACTCAGTTAGTGTTTCCTTCCTTCCCATGCTGGTTCTTCAACATTTAGAATTTCTTGTAACACAAATTAAAAAACATTGTTTTATAATAACCTTTAGGTCATTCCATGCTTTCTATAGAGCAACAACTCTCAAGCAAGGTACTTTAACCTCCACTCTGGAGCATTTGTTAATGACTGGATATAACTTTTTATTATTTTAATTAAATTTATTGGGGTGACATTGATTAACAAAACTACATAGTTTTCAAGTCTATAATTCTATAATACATCATCTGTATATTACATTGTGTGTTCACCACCCAAACTCATATCTTCTTTTGTGACCATATATTTGATTTCCTACACCCTTAACTACCCTTCAACCCTTCCCTCTGGTAACCACCATACTGTTTTCTGTGTCTATGAGTTTTTGTTTGTTAGTTTTTCTTGTTTGTTCATTTGTTGCTTTCAGTTTTATACCCCACATATGAGTGAAAGCATATGCTTCTTGACTTTTTTCTGACTTATTTCACTTAGCATAATATTCTTAGGATCCATCTATGTTGTTACAAATGTCAGTATTTCATCTTTTCTTCTGGCAGAGTAGTATTCCATTGTATACGTGTATGTCATCTCCCTTGTCTAATCACCCATTGAAGGATACAAACAAACTGGTTGTTTCCATGGCCACTGTGAATAATTCTGCAATGAACATAAGGGTGCATATATAGTTGCAAATGAATGCTTTCAAATTTTTCAGGTAGATTCCCAGAAGAGGGTTTCCTGGATCATATGGTAACTCTATTTGTAATTTTTTGAGGAATCTCCATACTGTTTTCCATAGTGACTGTACCAGCTTACATTCCCACCAGTAGGGTCCCTAGGCCTGGCTGGTGATCAGGTCTGATCGGGGCCTTCCGGCTGCTGGCGGGGGCCTTCCTTCTGGCTGCCAGCTGGGGCCTTCCTTCATTTTGCCCTGCCCCCTGGTGGTTAGCAAGCGATCAGTCTCCCAGTCAAACTCCCTTGGGGACAATTTGCATATCATTTCTTTTCCACAACCTCCCAACCGTGGTTATTACTTGTCTTGTTGATAACAGCCATTCTTTTTAAAAAAAATATATTTTATTGATTTTTTACAGAGAGGAAGGGAGAGGGACAGAGAGTCAGAAACATCGATGAGAGAGAAACACCGATTAGCTGCCTCCTGCACACTCCCCACTGGGGATGTGCCCGCAACCAAGGTACATGCCCTTGACCGGAATCAAACCCGGGACCTTTCAGTCTCCAGGCCGACGCTCTATCCACTGAGCCAAACCGATCAGGGCGATAACAGCCATCCTAACAAGTGTGAGGTGGTATCTCATTGTAGAGAACCTGAACAGACACTTCTCTCAAGAAGATGTACAAGTGGTGAATAATTATATGAAAAGATGCTCAACTTCACTGGCTATCAGGGAAATGCAAATCAAAACTATAATGGAGGTAATTTTGATGTCACAACTACGATGAAGTGTTCTTCTGGCATATAAAAAGTGGAGGTCAGAGACGCTACTTAACATCCAATCATGCATAGGACAGCCCCCCACAGCAATACTTATCCAGCCCCACATGTCAAAAGCACCATTGTTGAAAATCCCTGTTTTGAAAATTTATTATGAATAAGCATTTATTCAGCCAACAGCATATATATTCTTGTTTTTGGTGATGCTGCTTCATATGATCATGTTCTGTCTACAAGATTATAAACCAATTAGAGTCCTGGTGCACGAAAATTCGTGTACGAGTAGGGTCCCTAGGCCTGGCTGGTGATCAGGTCTGCTGGCCAAGGCCTTCCTTCTGGCTCCTGGCTGGGACCTTTCTTCATTTTGCACCACCCCCTGGTGGTCAGTGAGTGACCGGTCTCCCAGTCAAACTCCCTGGGGACAATTTGCATAATAGGCTTTTATATATACTAGTATATAGATATAATAAACATTTAATTCTTGGTAATGATAAGCAACTATGTCTGTAGTCTGTTTCCCAAGTAACACCAACCTAGCAGTAAAAATTAAGAAGTGGGTCAAATCTTAAAATAAAATATGTTTGATTTTTATTCTTAAACCTGCTCCTATGACATTGTTTTACAATACTGCAAATAGCCAAGTTGTTTAGACAACACTATTAGTCATTCATTACTTTGATGGCTTTCTTTCTCTCACATGACATATCTTATTCAATGGGAATTCTAGTGTATATGGACAAAATGGTTATAAGTGATCAGCTTTTATAAATATATATATATATTTCTATTTTTATATAAGATGGCCATTTCTCCTCATTTCTAATTCTATCATTTTATAGCAAGCCATCCGGACTACAGCAATAACCTCTAAACTGACAAACACGTTTCTGTGCTTCTTCTTCTCTCAGCACTCCTTGCCTCTTATTCTCACCCCATATCCCCCCTTGTCTCTTTGTAATGAGACAGAAATAGGATTATGTGAATTTTTTTCAGATCTCTCCAATATACTTCCATTATATATGACATTAAAGACACAAAGGTAACACTTATAAGGACACCAGCCATATTGGGGTCATAAGGGTGGGACTCATCCATATTGGCTGGTGTCCTTATAAGAATAGAAAGAGACTCTAGGGATGTACACAAGCAGAGAAAAGGTCCTGTGAGAACACAGCAAGAAGATTTGCCTCTCCAAGCCAAGGAGGAAGGCCTCAAGAGAAACCAAACGCACTGACACCTTGACCTTGGACTTTCAGCCTCCACAGCTGTGAGAACCTATCACCAAATACAATTACAATGGGGGTTAAGATTCAACACATTAGTGATTTTGCTTTCAGGTACTGATAGTTATTTACATGATAGAAAAATTATTTAATATATTTTAGTAAATATAATAAAATATCACATACACAAAATATTTCAACACATGAATTTTGGGGACAAAATTCAGTTCTTAATAGCTATATTCTTTATGATTTCCACTGTATGACATTCTGGGAACAGTAAAACTATGGAGATAGTAAAAAGATCAGTGGTTTCTAAGGAAGATGGAAGAGTAAAAAAAATGAATAGGCGGACAAAAGACTATTTTTATGTCAGTAAAACTATTGTATTTGATACTGAAATGGTGGACATATGTTATTATGTGAGTAAACAAAACACATTCTTGTATTATTATTTATTAATTACTAGAGGCCTGGTGCATGAGATTCGTGCATGGGAGGTGGGTCCCTCACCCCAACCTGCACCCTCTCCAATCTGAGAGCCCTGACAGCTTAGGCCCACTCCCTGTGGTTCTCTGCTCTCTGCAAGGCCTGGCCGCTCCGTGTCTGCTTCCCAGGGGCTCTCTGCTGCCCAGAGGCCCTCAGTGGCCGGGGCAGGACACTTGCCTTGTCGCTGCAGTGACGAAGCAAGCATTCTGCCAGGCTCGTCATACTGTCCACTCTCAGTGGCCACCCCTCCATGACTGGGGGACTCCAGCAGAGCTGAGGGGACTGAGAGCTATGGGTGCCACCTTCTTTGTGATGAAGTGATGGTTAATTTGCATATTACCCTTTTATTAGATATGATTGTATTATTTTATTGTATTACAACTGTAAAGCTACTTTTGCTCAACCCTGTACATTTGCCAAAACCTGTACAATGTACAACACCAAGAGGGAACCCTAAATTAACCACATACTTTATATGATCGTGATGTGTCAAAGTAGGTTCATCAGTTGTAACAAAATACCACTCTGGTGGAGGATGTTCATAGTGAGGGAGGCTGAGGGTGTGGAGGGGTAAGGGATATATGGAAACTCTGTACTTTCTGCCTAATTTTGCTATGAAAATAAAACTTTTCTAAAGTCTATTAAAAAAAAAAAGACAAAGGAACTGTACTAGTTTCCTAGGGCTGCTTCAACAAAATAACACAAACTGGTTAGCTTAAAGCAACAGAAATTTATTTTCCTCAGGGCCTGGAGGGTAGAGAGTGAACTCAAGGTGCTGGCCAGGCTTTGCTCCCTCTGAATCTCTTGATGAACCCTTCCTAACTTTGGGTTATTTTCTGTCAATCTGGTATTCCTTGGCTTACTGCTACATAACTCCAGTCTCCATCTTCCTCATTATATGGCATTCACCTGTTTGTCTCTGTGTTTTCACATAGATGCCTTGTTATAAGGGCACCAGCACAATGGATTAGAGGCCCATCTTATTTCGCTATGACCTCATCTTAATTAATTATTCCACCAATGACACTATTGCCAAATAAGGTAGCATTCTGTCGTAATGAAAGTGAGAGTTTCAAAATATCTTTGAGGGGAGGGAAGGGAAGGAAGGGTGGCACAAAATTCAATCCATAGCAAGACTACATGGTTGTTTGTGATCTGGTCTCAGACTTCACCTGAATTCACTTCCTGCCCATCTGCTCTTTATCCATTGTGCTGGGGTCACACAGGCTTCATGGTTGGTCTGCAAACCTGCCAAACGTGTTTCCACACTATGGACTTTGAAGTTGTAGTTTCTTCTGCTTGGAATGCCCCTCCCTAGAGATAGTTACATGTCTTACTTGTTCACTTTATTCGGATCTCAGCTCAGGTATAATCTTCTGAGAAAGCCTTCTCTGAGCAACAGAGTTGCCATATTGAATTGCCTTTATTTCTCATCATAATGTCTCTAATTATGTGATATTTCTTTTATTCACTATATACTCCCATTTAAGAATATTGTATCTCCAGACACTGAATTGTCTTAGTACTCAATAGATACATACTGATTGAGTGAATGATGAAAGTCTGATGAGATAGAATTAGGTCAATCACCAACGTAATCATTGCACCCTCATCCCATGAGACCCTAGGATAACCTACATACTTTTCTTTAAATCTTTATTGTTGAAAATATTACATATGTCCCCCTGTTCTCCCCATTGACTCCTTCTAGACTTCCCCTACCCCTCCAAGTACACACTCTTTTACTCTTTGCAAGTGGGTACTTTCTGTGTCTTTCTCTGAGATCTTCCTTAATTGCTGACTAAGTTTCTCTCTTTTGCATTAGATTATAGTTATCTCTTTTGCAAATATTGGTTCTTAAAATTAAAGATTAAAAAAATCATAAAATGTTGTCTCTAAAAATCTCTTACATCCCCTAGAAGTATAATTTTATCATGACTTTAGGATATAAAACCATGGGTATTAAAATGTGTATATAAATGTAAAATGTATACTGTAATTCATGACACATAATAAAAGTACATATTCAAAATATAATTTTGTAGCATCTACAATTATAAAAATAAAAGAAATAAATTTTGTACAAATATGAAAATATGACTATTTCTGCATGTATCTATGGCAGTTGTGCCTGTTTATGTTATTTCCCTGGCCAGTGCTAATTGCTGTTCTTCACAATAATGCACTCTGCTGATGTGAGAGCAACGTGCTTCTCCCACCAAGGTTAACCTTATTTTATTAGTCTACATGTAAATTTGTGTTCTTAGTTTATCATAATATCCCCAGTCAAATAGCTGGTTCAGTTGAGCAGTCTTTTACTTAATTGGCCCTTTGAGCATAGCATTTTCCTTGATAGTCACTAAGAGTCCATTTGCAGGGCCAGCTGAGGCAGCATACACAATGTCACACTCAGGTGATCCCAGATGATAACCTCCTGATGTTGCTGAACAGTGCTGAGGCACACTGCCTCTTTCCATTAGATGCACTTGGCATAAAGTAAAGGAAAACCTTTGCCCTTCTTTTACTTCTTGTATAGTGAGAGCTGTAGAGCCTGTCTACAAAACTGCTTCCTATGTCTCTCTTATTAGACTCATACGATTATGTTAACATTGTATAATTCGTGTCAGTAAACCACACCCTCTTGAACAAACCAAGAACTGCTTTATTTGAAAGGAGAAGTCTGCTATACATTTTCTCTTTATTATCATAATTCTAAATCACTTTCTCAACATCTTTCATGTACATATTACTCCTTGTTTCTGATCCTCCAGACATATGACTAATTTATGGACCACAACTCAGCCTTTGAAATTGAACCTCTGTCATATTCATCTTCATGTAACCTTGGCCCACTTCAGCAAGGACCCTGAATAACCTCCATGGCTATATATCCTACAGCTGCCTGGTGTATATCCTTCAGCAAATACTCATCTTGTTTTGCAACTCCTAGGATATCTCTTCCCAGTATTCCCAGGTGCAGCTTTAAGTATCATGACTTTAAGAGTGAAAACTGGGTAGACTCATGGGTATTGTGACTCACATATTATTCATACAAAATAGCTCTTCCTTCTGTCTAACCCCATATAGAATCACACATCCCAGTCCACTTGCTCTTCAAAAATATTCTTGTGAGGTCCTGTACAAACAAGTAATTACCATCGATAGGCCCTGTTCAACTACTTGTTTTCTCAGTAGTGAAGAGGTTTACTAGTAGCTCATCTCTCCATATGCTCACAACATTCTCCTATGATTAGTGATAGGCATTTATAAAACAGCTCTCCAAATTTAAGAGCTCCTGCTATGAATTAGAACAAATGCCACAATCTGGAATCAAACCCCATGATTATGTGTTTTAGAAGAGTTCATTAACAAAGAGAAATAAATATGCCAAAATAAGCAAGCTGCACCTAAAGTTAGAGTGCTTTTCTTTATATATGCTTTTGAGCTTCATGAAAATCGCTCAAGTTTGAGAAATTCATGTAAATATTTTAAGTCTACATAGAAGAAAATAATAATGACTTCAGTTACAGTCCTCCCCCCCCAAAAAAAACAATATTAGAAGAAATTTAACTTGACCTATTTGTTATTAACCCTCATTCTTTGTGTGATGAATTATTTTTCTCAAAAAAGATCTAATGGAAACGAACAGTATTTGTTTATGGGGAAGAACAACATAGGTAATATCAAACAATAACATAAATATTATGTTTTATAATAATCAAGTTTTTAAGTTTGGGTATATGTTAGCATTTATCAGAAGATAATAAAATGCACATGCAAGTTCATGAATATTTAGAAATCCTAAATCTAACATTGGACCAGCTTGAGAGATATTTTTAACACAACTACTATTTCCCCTGTTTAATTGGATAGAAATGAGCTCAATTATGTCCTTCTTCAGTTTGTTTCAGCTATGATCAATAGCTAGCAGAGTAGCAGAGAAGTTGCTCAATAAATTTTAATGGGATTAATGTATAATTAATAACTTTAATTCATTGAGCATCTATGCAAATCTTCTGTTTTTAAGCTACTTATTTTTAAATAATCAACTATTGAGGTATAATGTGCATAGGATAAAATGCTTCTGTTTTGAATGTGTAGTTCAATGAGTTTTGACAAATATCTAACAGCCAATTGACATAGAATATTCAAGGCATAGAATACTTTTTTCTTTATACAGCATATTTTTACCCTTTACCAGCTCATAGCTTCAGATATCTGCTTACCTACTGTCTCTCACTATCTATATATATAAAACCCTAATATGCAGAGACTGAACAGTGGAACGACTGAACAACTGGTTGCTACGATATGCACTTACCACCAGGGGGTGTGCGTGGAACATGGCGGGCGTAGGCTGTGGTGGGATGGTGGAGCAGGTCAGCAGGGGTGCCAGACCAAGAGGGAGTGCCAGTCTCTGTCATCGGGGTGAGCCTCTGGTGGTTAATGAAAATTATTTGCTCTCATGCGCCACGGTCCCGCGTGGCACTTGCACCCGCTGCTCGCAACCAGTGGCTGCCCCAATCGCTCAGCACTGTCAGTGGGTGTGAGTGGTAGCTGCCAGCCCCTCAGAGCTTCTCTGCCTCCCCCTGCTCCTGAGGGGTGATCAGGGCAGCAGCCATCGCTTGCACCTGCTGACAGCACCAGTCCCTCGCACCCACTGCTGGCACTGGCCCCAATCGCTCCACGCCACAAGTGGGTGTGAGTGGGGCCAACACTGTCAGCTCATGGGAGTGGTGGCAGAGGGAGCAGGGCTTCCAGCAGACAGGAGGCCAGGCACCGCAGTGGGAGGACCTGAGTGGGGGCACGGAGGATGGGCCAAGACCCACCCCTGTGCCCACCACAGCCTCGCAGCCTACAGTTCCTTTTAAGATGCATTGAATTCATGCCCTGGACCCCTAGTGTATTATAATTTCTAAAGTGTCATTTGCATGGAATTATTCAATCTGGCTTCTTTTGTTCAGCCTTAATTAAAAAAAATAATCCATTATTTGCACCTATCAATAGTTTGTTCATTTTGTTGCTGGGTGCATTGAATATACCACCATTTGTTTAAACATTAATCTAATGTTGGGCATGTTGGTTGCTTTTAGTTTGAGAATATTATGAATAAAACTGAAAAATTCTTGTGCAATTTTCTTTGTGGGCATGTGTTTGCATTTCCTTGGGGTAAATATTTAGGTGTGGGTTTACTCAGTTGTATAGTAAGCATAAGATTAATTTGATGCAAGGTACATAATTATATTCTCAGCACTATGTATGAGAGTTCTAGTTGCTCCAAATCCTAATCAAAACTTGTCATGGTCAATCTTTTTATTTTTTTAATCCTCACCTGAGGATATGTTTTTATTGATTTTAGAGAGAGAGGAAGGGAGAGAGGGAAAGAAACATCAGTTGGTTGCTTCCTGTATGCATCCAAATCGGGGATCAAAACTACAACCTAAGTGTGTGCCCTGACTGGGAATCAAACCCACAACCTTTTTGGTGCATTGGACAATGCACCAAACAACTGAGCCACTTGGGCAGGGCTCATGGTCAATCCTTTTAATTGCATTAATTACAATTAATGGGTTTGGGGGCATGTATTTATATTTTCTTAATGATGTTAATTTCTTAATGAAAAATTTACATTTATCTTAATGAGAGTGAATATATTTTCATGTGTTTATTGGCCATCTGCAGATTTTGTTATGTAGAGCATCTGCACAAATATTTTTTTTCCAATTTTGTCATTTGTTTTTCTATTATTATTTGTAAGAATTATTTCTATATCAGTATATAATTATTTAATCAGATAAATATTATCTTCATCTTTGATCCCTCCTACCACCCCCTCAGTATCTTTTAAAGAACAGACATTTTTAATTTGATTAACTCTAGTGTGTCATATTTTTAAGTTAGTCATTTGATTCTTAAGATTTGGTTTTCCTAGATATTTTGAGTTTTCATGTAAACTTTAGAATAGGTGTGTTTATTTCTACAAACAGCCTCTTGGAATTTAGCATTCATATTATTTTTAATAGCAATTTTAAAGTATTTGTCTGCAAATTTTATCATCTCTTTCATTTATTGATTTATTGCCCAATTATCTGCATGTCTATTCAACTTTACTGTAGGTTGTACATGGTACATGTTACTTTTTGAGTCTCTAGTGTTTTCTTTTAAAATCATTCTTTAAAGAGTGTTCAGTTTTGTTCTGAAAAGTAGTTAATGTAAATATGGTTTAGTTTGATCCTTTCAAGACTTGTTTCTAAGTTATCTTAATGTGGGCATAGAGTAAACTTTGTTCTGGGAATAGTTTAGCCCTACTTTCATTGCAGGGCCTTTCTGGAGTCTCTGTTGATTTTCACAGATGTTCAATGAGGTCATTTTACTCTTTTATTCCCAACACGTACCCAAAATTATTTTATTGAGACTGGAGCAATTTATAATAAAGTACATATTATAGCACATTGGGAAGACTCAAGTTTTACAAATTTCACATTCACAAATAGGATCCACTTTTTGCTCTGAGGCATGTAGGGAACATAGGGAGGGGGGCAGACAAGGTACAGTCAGGAGACACAGACCTAATGGGCCAACAGTTAGTCCTTCCTCAGAAAAGAGCTTCTCTGTGACTTGACCATATTTCTAAATGCTCTGGGAGAGAGAGAGGAAAGTTCAGGGACATGGTGACCCTGCTGCCTGTTCTCTCTCTGGTTCATAGAATTTCTATGGCAACATTAAGCTACTGCTCGATACTACAGAGACAACAGGCACAGACATGGGAGCCATTTGACTAGAAAAATCCATCTGGGGATCCCTACGGACTCAGAGAGCTCTCTCTGCTCCATGAAAGTCAGTTTTTTACCCACTGTTCAAAATATGATTTTTTAAAAACATTTCATCCTGAAAAGTTTCAAACTTCCATATAAATAGAATAGTATAACAAAGTCCCATGGTTCATTATAGGGATTCAAGTGATATGACCAAGTTCAGTTTCCATTAACAGCCACCTGATCTAAGTGAACCTTCTCCCCAAACTTGAGTTTTCCACTCAGTTCCATAACCATGCCTTGCTTTCTGGATCTACTTGGTGCTAGAAAGAAAGTTAAAACCAGTGAGTGGCAACTGTGTTGGACTGGCGAATTCAACTCTATTCTGTGTGACGCGTCTCTTAGATAGAAGGTGATGAAAATGCTCAGTCTCTGGAATGAGGTTTCTCAGGCAAGTTGAGTCCTTACGGACCATCACCATGGCACAGGTTTCTGTAAGTGATGCGTACACTGTGAGGGTGATGCAGACAATGAAGAAAATAAAGAAGCATTATTTAGGCAACACAGAGAAATGACCTGTCTAGACAGGTTGGGGGGGAGGGGTAAGGTGTCTAACAATGATTTCCACCATGTTGGAAAGCCTGCTCCCTCATCTCCTGTGAAAGCAGAGCAGTGCTTTCCGCCTCTCATTCTGTGTGATTGAAGGAGAGAAGGAATTATGGCTCTTGGATGAGCTTTGTTCTTGGCTCATCACAATAGCCACCATCTGAAAAGAGGTACTGCAGCCAGTCCCCCTCACCACTGACTACAAGAGGAAGGCAGTCTGTCTGCTCCGTGACAGTCTACTCCTTGTGTTCCTCTCCCACCTCTTTTTCCAACTCTTCTGTTAGTGGTGGACACTAATAGTGGAGGACACTATTCCCGGGAGAGACGCTCAAGAGTTCTCTGCTCCGCCCATTTCTTGCTTATCTCTACATGGGAAAGTGCAGTTCATAATGAAATGAAATGCACACAGGCACAAAATAAAAAGTTTCAAATAAATACACAGCTAACAACTTATCACATGGTGTGAGAAGCGGGTGATTTTTATTTTCTTCTTTGTGCTTTTCTGAATTTTCCAAAATTTTAATAATAAATTTTGTTGTTGTTTTAAGATATTGCATTGATCCTTTCTTGTCAAATATCGGGCCAGGCCACTATGGAATTGTGATTCATCCTGGTCCAATGACTTCAGAAAGCAAGGCATGAAAACCTCCGTGCCAACTGGTTTGCTAACCTTGCACTGTTCAATGAGCTTCTTCAAGCTCAGCTCTGTGCGTCTGGGTCAGCCACACCCAATGACTCAGGTGTCCTTAAGGAAGCTCAGTGGCAGGGAGGGTGGTAAGGCAGCTGCCTGACAGTTGGAGGCAGTTGACTGACTCAGCCTCCATCTGGGCTGAAGTTGTCTTGTTCTCTGGCTCAGGAACCAGGGTGATATGCCTCACAGCATTTCTTAGACAGAAATTCACAAGTGTCTAGTTGATAGGTGCCTTTTAGTCTTCATGTCAAATGTGACTAGGAAGCTAAACAGTTTCCTAGGAACTCAAGAGTCCTACAGCTTCTGCAGGAACTTGTTTCCAGCATGGTGAAGGTCATGTATGAGAAGACAGGCTCTTTCCAGGCTCTGTACTCAGGCCCTTTCCCAATCTCAGCTGTAGACAGAGCCCTCCCCTCACCTCTTCCCACCCTCCTCTGACTCATCACCACAATGTGCTCCACAGACAATAGGTCTGTCTTCCCAGACTGCGGTTGGGGGAGGGCAGGAGTTTGTAGGCTACTGGAGCCTTCCCACTTGCCTTACTCTGTCCAAGCCATCCTGAAGGAAGGGACTGGGGAGGGTGGCCTCTCCTCCCGAGGCTTGGGTAGCCTCTGGCACATGCTTAGTAATGCCTTCAATTCCAACCTGAAGTTCTCGTTAAGCCAGCAGTAGATGAAAGGGTTGTAGCAGGTCCTGCTCATGGCAAACCAATGGAAGGCTAAGTAGAGGACATGATTGGTATGAATGACCCTGCTGGATAGGAGGAGGAGGTAGCAGTTGAGGGAGAACCAGAGTAGAGGGCAAATAGGACCACCACCAGCATTAGCATCTTGATGGCCTTCTTCTTCTTGCCCTGCAAGGTCAGGTACTGCTCTGTGGTCACGTTGCTGATTGTGTTGCCCGATTCTGTTGTCCAACCACAGCTTCTTGGCCACACGGGCATAGGCTACAGAGATGATGAGGTGGGTAGGGTGTAAAGCAGGATGAAGGTGGCCATGTCCAGGTATTTCCAGAAGAGGTCACCTGGCTCAGGAAAATCTGGCAGGCATAGAGAGTGAACTATGTCCTCACTGTATTTGAAGGTAAATAATTTCTGGCAGATAGCATGTGGGAGTGAAAAGAAGATGGCTAGGGTCCAGAGTCTTCGATGTGGATGACACCTTTTGTGATGGAGATCCGGGGTTTCAATGGATGCATAATGACCTGGTGGTGGTTCAAGACAATGGCTGTCACCATCAGGACAGAGATGGGTAGGGAGCAGTACTGGGCGAAGCGGCTGACGTGGCACATGCCTTTCCTGAATACCCATGGGCTGTTCACAACACGGACCAAAGTGAAGGGGTGCTTAGAAGCATGATCATTAGGTCGGTGATGGCCAGGTTGATGATGAGGAGGCTGGTGGCCGGGTGCATTTACTGGTTCTTGAAGATGACATGACACATCAGGAAATTGCCAAAGAGCGAGAAGACAATGATGAAGGAGTAAGCCACCGTGGGGTTCTGGGACTTGCCTCTTAGCGCCGCCGGCCCACAAAGTTTTGCCAGTCGCAGAAGGTGTAGATGTTCCAGAAGAAGCGCAAGGTGTTGGGCACGGCCAGGGTCACAGTAGGGCCTGGCCCAACCTGTCCTCCAGGCCCGCGGGGCGCTCCGTGGCTCCAGCCAAGGGGAGGAGAAGGAGCAACACCCCGTGAGGGACCATTTTGCAGGGGCCTCCACCCCGCACCGGACCATGCTGATGTCCCTGACAGGCTTCTGATGGGCAGGTGCGAGAAGGGACCCCTGGGGCTCTCCGCACCTGGCGGGCACCTGCTCTTCCTGGCCTCCCTCTATCGCCCATTTTACTCCTGTTACATAGCTTATGTATGTAGCAGAATATGCCACCCCAAAACATGCCTCTTTGGCATAAAGATTATTCTGAGGAGTTGCAGACGCAGGAGAAGCTCTGAAAACAGAGAAGTTACCCTTTTGTAAGGGAGATCTACATTATAAAGGGGGCCTGTACCAGGAGAGGTGAAGTTTACGCCTGAAGGGCAGGGCAACCTTTGCTTACCAAATGTTTCATCTTCTTATCTTCCTATGAATTTAATTGTCTTCCCCCCTTTGAAACCACAAATCCATATATCTTTCCTTAGCTGAAGATGTTACATAAGCCTCAACCATCTGGCCACCTTATGAGTCTCATATCTTTGTGGGGCTCCCATTTGAACATGCGTACGTAATTAAAAATTTTTTTTCTCATTAACCCATCTTTTATTACACGGTGTTCTCATCCAAAAACTTAAAAGGATAGAAAGAAAATTATTTTCCCTTCCCTACACTTAGTTTATAGTCAAAGACTTAAGGGAAACCTTATTCAAATTTCTGGAATTTTTCTCTGGTTCCTTTTCTCTAGTCCAGTGATGGCGAACCTATGACACCACCTCTGACACGCGAACTGATTTTTTTGGTTGATTTTTCTTTGTTAAATGGCATTTAAATATATAAAATAAATATCAAAATATAAATCTTTGTTTTACTATGGTTGCAAGTATCAAAAAATTTCTATATGTGACACGGCACCAGAGTTAAGTTAGGGTTTTTCATAATGCTGACACGCCGAGCTCAAAAGGTTCGCCATCACTGCCTAGTCTGACTTGTAAATTCTATCTTCCTCAATGTCTCTGAATTCTGATATGTGTTAGTCAGATGCTCCTGTTCTGTTACCTTCTTATCTGTCTGTAAGCGGGGGTGGCAATGTACCTCCAGACAAGCAAACAAGTAGCTCAGGCAATTGTTGGCTTCCCCTGGTTTGCTTTTCTTTTCACTGTGATCTCTCACAGACAACTACCATTACCCACTGAGGGTCTTTGTAGGTAGAGCTTCATGAGACCAAGCAAAGAACAAGCTTCTGGGGAAATAATAGAATCTGGAAGAACAAGTACAAGGGAAGCACATAGAGTTGTGGCAATTAGAGTTGTAACTTCCTTGAACACCTGGAACATTTAACAGAGACTCAAGAAAGGCCTGAAGAGCAGAGACAAACTATTTCCAGGTAAATATTATGTCCACACTAAGGAAATTTAGACACAAGACCTGTAAAAGCTGAAAGTGGAAGCAAAAGAGTATAAGCCTTATGGTAAAATCAGAATAAATGCTTTGTGTTCTGTGTCTAGGGTTTATTATCCATGGAATAATCAATTCAAACAATTCAAAATGTATTTCTAATCTTGAAAATCTTTTTGAAAAATCATATCTTTTGACAATTTGTAGATAAAACATTTCTTCTCTCCCTCCTCCATTTTGAGAATGTTTTCTTGTCATTCTCTTTGCAGTAAGTTAATTTTCTTTTGTTAGATTTGGTTTTTCTGTTAAAATATTCTTCACATTAATTTTCATTTCTAAAGTGATGCCTGTTTTATTATATTTTTCAGTCTTGATATTCATTTCATTTTAAGCTTAACTTTTAACTCTGAGGTATTAAAAACATATTTATAACATTTACATATTTTTGCCCTTTGAATATTTATAGAACTCTACCTTATTTTATTTACTTACTTTTTAAAATATATTTGTATTGATTTTAGAGAGAGGAAGGGAGAGGGATAGAAATATAGAAACATTGATGAGAAACATCAATTGGCTGCCTTCTGCATCCCTCTTACTGGGAATCAAACCCTCAACCCAGGAATGTGTACTGACCAGGAATTGAACCATGACCTTCTGGTTCATGAGAATAATATTCAACCACTGAGCGACACCAGCCAAGCAGAAGTCTACCTTATTTTAGTTTTGTTTCTCTTTGGTAATTTTTAAAAATTTATTTACATGATTGGTTGAATTACTAATAACTACCTAAATAGTTTTAGAAATCATCCATTTCAAGTTCCTATCCATAATTTATTTATTTTTAGCTAATATGCTCCTAAATACTTATAGTATCATGTTAATTACCTCTCCTTTTTACCCATATTATTCTTATGCCATGTTGAATAAATTCAATATTTTTTCAATAAGTCTAACAGAGCACACAAAGAATGAAAGATTTAGGAAAAATAATATCTGAGATAATTTTAAATTCTTTATTCATTACTTAGAAGATTTAATTACCCAAATCCTCACTTCAACCTACAAAGGAGAACTATAAAATAGTAACTCATTAAAAATATTTCTGAGATAAAGCCCTAGCCAGTTTGGGTCAGTGGTTGGAGTATCAGCCCTCGGAGTGAAGGGTCCGATTCAATTATGGTCAAGGGCACATACTTTAGTTGCAGACTCAGTCCCCAGCCCTGGTCAGGGTGCATGTGGGAGACAACCAATCAATGTGTCTCTCTCACATCAATGTTTCTCTCTCTCTCTCTCCCTCTCCCTTCCACTCTCTCTAAAAATCAATAGGAAAAAATATATCCTCAGGTGAGGATTAACAACAAAACAAAACAAAAAAATTTTGAAATACAGAAAAGTACATAAATTAGGCCTTCTCTACACATTTATGCAGCTCCCCAAATGTGAACAGGACATTTACTTCCTTCAAGAGTAACCAGACATTTCAGGAAACACAGCATTTGCAAAACAACCCAGTGCTAACCTAATGTTTTCTTTTCCGCAGGATTCAGGAGCAGTTTTGAGCACGAGAAAACAAACAAGAGGTCTCTTGGAATGTAGTTCAGCTCAAAAGAGTTTACTGATTGGAGGATGGGACAAGACCCATCCTTCTGCAAATCCAGCATTACAGTGGTGTTTCAGCATCTCATCACCAATCCTGAAGAATTCGCCTGCCTCTCATAGTTAATCCAGGTCACCATGATGGTGTCATCTATTTTATGATACCCACTGATCTACCCAGGTTGAATTTCCTGAAATAGTTGAAAGTGGAACAGCTCTTTCCTTTATACCACTGAAAAGCCTCCAGATTTAAGAAGAGCTATTACCAGTAATCTCCTTGTTAACTCAAAGATCCAGCACCTTGTCTAGAGCCCAAGAATGATTTCAGGGAAACTACAAGCCATATTTCTGGTGAACTCCAGCCTGAAGTGAGAGGTCTGAGGAAAGAACAGTATGTGTATAAATGGAATTTATTTTTATTATTTTTTTTAAAATATATTTTATTGAATTTTTACAGAGAAGAAGGGAGAGGGATAGAGAGTTAGAAACATCGATGAGAGAGATCGATCAGCTGCCTCCTGCACAGCCCCCAGTAGGGATGTGCCCGCAACCAAGGTACATGCCCTTGACCGGAATCGAACCTGGGACCCTTGAGTCCACAGGCCGATGCTCTATCCACTGAGCCAAACCGGTTCAGCTGGAATTTAAATCTTGCAGGACATCAAAATTGAAATTTTCAAATTAATTGTTGTACTACCTAACTGTTCAAGTTAGCACACAATCATGTTATCTTTTCTAAATAAAGCCACTTACAAAAAAGAAAGAATAGCCCTGGCTGGAGTGATACAGTGGTTGGAGCGTCTGCCTGCACACTAAAGAGTTGCAGGTTCAATTCTCAGTCAAGGGAGCGTATCTGCTTTGCAGGTTGGATCCCCAGCCCTGGTTGGGGGGCATGAGTGAGGCAAACAAAAGATCTATCTCTCTCACATTGATCTTTCTCTCTCCTCCCCCCCCCCCCCCCCCACGCTTCCACTCTCTCTAAAAATCAATGGGAAAAATATCCTGGGGTGAGTATTAACAACAACAAAAAGTAATCAGTGTTTGATATATAAAGATATTTGGAGTTCTTCAAAACGACATGTTCTATTGGTTTCCCCTATGGGATGTATTGGCAGAAAAATGAAAGAGAGCTCAGGTGTCTCTTTCTCTTCCTATAATGACACTGATTCTATTGAATTACGGTTCCACCCTATGACCTCATTTAACTTTATCCTCTTTAAGGCCCTATATCTAAATACAATCACCTTGGGTTTTAGGATTGTACATATGAGCTTTGGTGGGGGGATACAATTTAGTCCATAGCAACTATTGTTACAGACATTCACATAAATGAAATTCAGAACCAGAGTATGATGTGAAAAAAAAGTGCATAAATAATAAAACATTTATAAAGTTAAAAAACACACATACCATACAAAACACTATATATTTTGGGGATATATATGTATATTAAAACTATAAGAAAAGCAGGAAAGTTATAAAAATCCATACTTGGCTAATTTGTGAACTATTGCTATAGTGAGAGAGGGAGGCAGAACACACAAAAGATGCACAATGTGGCTGATGTTCTATTGCTTAACTTGGCTAGTGGACATAGGATAATTTTGTTATGCCCAGATTTCAAGATTCCCAAGAAGCCACCAGGGAGCCATCCAATCCGATGCAAAAGCAAAGAGTCTTTTATTTTAAGCCCGGGCTTAGCTCCTCTACCTTCCTTACTGACGCAGCAGCAGGTGGCAAAGAGAAAGCAGTCCGCTCGAACCAGGGGTTTTATAGAGGGTTGGAGTAGGGGCGGGAGAGGGGGCTGTGCCCCCCGCCGATTGGCCAGGTGCGAGCTGGTGACCCATTACACAGGATGTGGTCATATCTATGGCGCGCACTTCCCTTGATTGTCATTGGTTAGTTTAAAATCCCGGGCGTGGCCAGCAGAGGCCTGGGCTTCCGAGAAGAAGGCCGCACGTGGCCCCAACATGGAGGATACAGGCAAGATGGAGGGCATGGCCCTCGCCCTTTCAAATTTATTTTATTATTCCTATTAACTTCCATTTTAAATTCTATACTTCTCATCTTAATTTCACTTATGAGATATATTCTTAACTCAGATATGTTAAAATTGGAAACAAGTATCATATTATTAATAAAATATAACATATCCCTTTATACTGACATATTTTACTATTCAAATTGTGAATCAATTTTCTAAGAAATTATTTGCATATCATTAACATGTATTTTCTATGAATATATTCTAAATAAAAGTAAGTTATATATCATCCTATTAGTTAAAACTAGAGGCCCTGTGCATAGTAGGGTCCCTAGGATTGGCCGGTAATCAGGGCTGATCTGTGGGGCAACTGGCAGGGCAATCAGGGGGGCACCCGTTGGCATTTGCCTTGGCTGGCCTGGTGCCACCCTCTTGCTGGCCCTGCCCCCCACTGCCGCTGCTGGTTGGGGCCTGCAGGCTGGGGGCAGCTCCTGCTTTGAGCATCTGATCCCTGGTGGTCAGTGCACATCATAGTGACTGGTCGTTCCACTGGTCATTCCACAGTTCAGTTGATTTGCATATTAGGTTTTTATTATATAGGATAATAGTGAATTTTTCTTCAAAGCACAATTTTGATTTTCTATTATACTTCAACTTGCGCACAATGAAAAAAATATCTAAGTATAATTTCACACTTACTATTCTATTTTCTGTGTTCCTTATACTATACTTTTTTGCACCCAAACATTTTAATATGTCTTAGATATCTACAATGATATGTGAATTTTCTTTTTTCTACTTTTTTACAATTTATTTTTTATTGAATTTATTGGGGTGACATTGGTTAATAAAATTATACCGGTTTCAGGTACACAATTCTATAATATATCATTTGTATGTTGTATTGTGTGTTTACCACCCCAAGTCAAGTCTCCTTCCAACACCTTTTATCCCCTCATTTATCTTCTTCTAACTCCCCAAACCTTCCTCTACTTTCTAGCAATCACCATATTGTCATCTGTGTCCACAAGTCTTACATTTTTTTCTATTTCCTTATAATTGGAGATTTGATTGTTTCCATTCTTGTTGGTCACCCCCACCTCCCTACCCATCCTCTAAATTCCATGAAGAAGTAGAGCGATAGCCTTGCAGTTTTTGTAATTGGAAATCGTATCACTTGTCTATGTCAGGCTCTCTGATTGATTGCAAAAAGCATTATGCTTATTTTGGTAATTAACTTCAATTCCTTTGCAGTCAGTTAAAAACATAATTCATAGCAATCTACTAAAATGTAAAAAATTTAAATGTCTTTCTCTATCCCAAACTCTGCTAAGATAATTTCTGTCGAAAAGGTTGTCAAATTTCCATGTAAACATATCATTATCTAGCATTCATGCATTATGGATTTTTTCTTCTTTTTTAGTTTTACATATCATGCATTTCATTATTCATTATTCAACTAGAGAACATGCCACTCTACATGTTTCGTATAGTATGCCCATGTGAGAACGTAGTTGAATTAATAGTGCAATGCCAGAACCAGGCATATGTGGTTAGGTATTTTACAATTAATTTAGTATAACAATGCTAATTTAAGTCTGCATTAATATTCCTTTTCAAACATGCTGAAAAAGTAATTACAGTGTACACAGCACAAATAATAGGAATGGCTTTTCCAATTTATTACTCTATAAAAGAATTAGTGTGATGACCAATTAAAAGATGCTTTTAAAAACAGTTATTACATTGTTTATCATGCAGAACTAATTGAAGGAAGGTTAAAGGTGTTACTAAAATCATTAATTTAATTCCTTCTATAAGTGACATCAAATTATTATAAAGTATAATATATGGTCAGGAAGAGCACTTTAATGAAACCTTGGAATAATTAAGGGAGTTATCATGACAATATACTACTGATAAAATGAGAAGTCTAATAGCACATTTTCTTTTTCTTATTTTCAAAGTAATGTGATAAATTTGATAAAATTGGCTCTTTATAATATATATATTCTATTGACAGTAGTAGCATTTCTTTTTGTTTATTTTGTTGTTAAAGATGGCTGCTTTTATCCCAAATGCATGAAGTAGAAAATGTTGATCAGCTCTAACGTTGACACTGACTGCTTCTTGTTGTTTTCCCACACAAAGTGGAGTTAAGGCAACATAGGCAAGGGCAGAAGATTGAAAATCAGAATGGGTAAAGAAAAACACCCTGTTTCTGCTTTTCCAAAAATTATGCTTCAACCAAAATCACAATCTTTTGTTAGTGTCCCAGAAAACAAAGCATCTGTCCTTAAATATTTCTGTTAGTGTTCCTCAACATCCACCTTTTTTTTGAGATATTGTTTGGTATTCTGTAGGGGAAATGTTAATTTTTCTTTTATTGTTTTATATTCTAAACAAATGCAATTCAATCTCTAACAGAAAAACTCCTGAGCTTTTTAAATAGGTGCAAATAATCTTCATGAATTTCTAAGAATGGAAAAATTTATTATTTCCCCAAAACAATTTTGATAAAAGAATAAACACCTTTAAACATTATATATTATAAGATAAAAAACCTATACGATTTAGTTAATTTGTATAAAATAAAATGCTGGTTCTCAAATACCTAAGAATTTCCACCTTTATATGGGCTCTACTGCATAGTATTTATCTCAGAAAGTCATTAAGAAAAATCTTCAGTTACTAAAACAGCAACTGGAAGTATAAGAATCCCATGGATTTAATAATAAACCATGTATTTGAATTATATTTTTATCTCTTCACTCTTGAAAACCAGAGATTGTGCAATTATTGAATATAAGAATTTCTAAGTACTTTATCATTAATTTTTCATGTAATCCACAAATCTATAGGCTCAGGAAAACAAGATGAATACTGAACTGGCACTTATTAACCAACTAAGAAGTGTTAAATCATGGGTGATTGTGATCAGTGATTGCTTAAGCAATATCAGAATTAATAATGGGTAAAGGGCCACTTCATATTTAATGGATAGTTGATGAATATTGTAAAATAGATATATCACTCTGACTCCATGGAAATACTTGTTAAGAATATTCTAATCCAAATGAGAGTGATGTATATCACAAGATTCTACGAAGGAGAGGAAGAAAGGATATCCTATTGAAACTCCAGATGCATCAAAGTTTACCCATTCCTTTCCCTTTATACTAACCTCTACTGTTACAAAATATGCGTTGTTTTAGCAATCCTGGACTAAAATGGAGTTATAATAGCTGTTTTAATTTAGATCCTATTTAAGCTTTAAAGACTGGCCTCCAGTTGCTAATTTATAGCATGTCATCAAAAACAACTAACATTCTATAAAACAAATTCTTGTAAGTCATTACCATTTTAAACAATTGACTCTAGGGAGACCAACAGTAATTCAAATAAGAAGGGTCATTTTCAGATCCCAATATCTAATATCTTGAAATATAATGTAAATATTGGTTACTAAGATATCAGTAATAATTATTAAGAATTAATAATGTTATAATTGTTATTTCTTATTTGCTAATACAATAGCTGAAGTAGTATCTTCTAAGTCTGTTTTGCAAACTTGAACAATAAAATATGTACTCACTGTAATATTTTATTTTAACCCTGGTAAACTGTAAAAATGTGATATCATTTAAAATTTACAGTCCGATGTCCCCTCTCCTGCATCCTTGGCTCTCCTTTATCTATTTCTATGCTATTACCACTTCAGTTACATCAAAGTGTATGACTTCTCACAACACACTCCAGACTTTACCTATAACAGCTTATTTTTATTCATTTACAATTCACTTCAAAATTTATGAATCAGCCAAAACCGGTTTGGCTCAGTGGATAGAGCGTCGGCCTGCGGACTGAGAGGTCCCAGGTTCGATTCCGGTCAAGGGCATGTACCTGGGTTGCGGGCACATCCCCAATAGGAGATGTGCAGGAGGCAGCTGATCGATGTTTCTCTCTCATCAATGTTTCTAACTCTCTATCTCTCTCCCTTCCTCTCTGTAAAAAATCAATAAAATATATATTAAAAAAAAAATTTATGAATCAGTCTCAACACTAAATACCAAATTATATCATGTTATTTGGAGGAAAGTTACCATAGAAATTTAAGAAGTAGTGACAGCCCCGCTGGTGTGGCTCAATGGTTGGGCGTTGACCTATAAACCAAGAGGTCATGGTTTAATTCCCAGTCAGGGCACTTGCCCAGGTTACAGGCTCGATCCTCAGTGCGGGGAGTGCAGGAGGCAGCAGATCAATGATGCTCTCTTATTATTGATGTTTCTATCTCTCTCTCCCTTCCTCTCTGAAATCAATAAAAATATTTTTTAAAAAAAGAAGTAGTGACAAACATGCTTACTTTCTTTAAAAATGACTGTTGTTTAGAACAAATGCTATTTTGACATTGATTACAATTATTTTATATTTATCACTACCAATAATTTAATTGTGCCTTTAGATGTAATTAATAGTTTAAAATGTGAGCAACTATTAACAGTTTTAGTTATTATTGAATCAATAGGCAGTTATAAAGTAGCTATTATTCAGGAAATTATTCTAAACAATCTGTAAGATTTCAAATATATTCAATAAGTCTCTGCCCTAAGAATGTTCAGTTTATTTAAAGAATTTGCATGGTGGCATTCATTCTAATACATTTATTTTGCACTAATTTATCCCTGAATGAATTGTTCATAAAATTTTACTTCTAAAGGCATAACTACTTCAGTTAAGATTTCATCACTATAGACAGTGTTCAATTGTTCTGTGAAAGATTGCTACTTATTTCTAATATTCAGACAGTGAAATAGGTAACTATTATTTGCCTGTTTTCTTTTTTTTTCTTGGGAGAATAAATAAGCATGACTGTGAAGCTTGAAATGAGAGATAATATTACATTCAAATGTCATCATTAACATCAGCCACCATTCTAAAAGATAAATTGTGCTTATCTCCAGGACAATGGCAAATAAAAAGAAAAATATTCTACTAAACAAAATATATGAGTATGCCTTTTAGAAAATAAAATGATGGGTTTTTTTAAGTCAAGATAGCTGCACTCATTTGTGTGTGTTTGAAAATTAAGTTACATTTTCTCTGCCTATGATGAGGAGCGTGAGGATTAGGAGGCATACATTTAAAAAAAGAAGTAACACTTTTGTGTATTTTTACTTACCCATAGTTAAAGACTTGATAAAAATGATCATATTTACATTTTCAAATGCAACATATTCCTATCATATCATTCCAGAATCCTGGAATACCACCCAGTCATAAAATGGATACATTACCCTTCTAATAAAGAAAAATACTTTGGCACCAGAACAACCACATTCAAAATAGATTGCCAAATATTAACAGTTTAAAATTTTCTAAAGTGCTATATATACATTTGAAAGTTTTAAAAATAGCTAGAAGGATGATGTTTGAGAGGTGGCTCAGTTTAAAAAATAGAACACAATCACTGTTTTAGTTTTAATGCACAGAGCGTGTCTCTCACCATTCTACCAACCCTGATCACCCAAGAAAAGCTAAAGCTAAGTTAATTTCCCTTAATTTTAATTAAAATAAATACACTAAACAATGGCTTATTTTAAGGTACAGTTAAATTTTCTCAGCTTTTAAATTCGAGTAAACTCATTAAGTAGTATTCATACTACATGTCTTTGTTTATGACTTTATTATTCCTTTTGACAGATTATTTATAATTGTCATTCAAGTGAATTCATCATCAGAAATTTGTTTATTTTCACATCTTCACAGTATTTTATGGCATAAATATACAGCAAATACTTTATTCAATTGACTGTTCATGTGAATAAAGTGTTCACCAGTGCTGCTTTCAAGCATGCTGCTATTAAACAAGCTTGCTCAGATGCATTGTGGAAAAGTTTCTCTGACATACACACTGAAGTTGAAATTCTGTTATATGTATACTTAACTTTCTTTAGTAATAGCACCAATGAACTCAACTGCTCAGAAGTAGGTGTTAAAATCAGAGGAGTGTTGTGTCAGCCACACCTGGGGTACTGGCTTTCTTGGCAAGTATGATGGCAGAGGAATTCACATATTCTGAAGCAATGGTGCCATTTCTTATGTTCTGTCTCCAGTATCATACCTGCTGGCAGGCAGGCAGCACCAAAACTGGTTTCTCCTGGAAAACCTCATAGAATATGGCAGTCTTTCTGTAGGCTTTATTGTCACTGACTATTTAGAATTCAAGTCACATTCCTATTGTATATATAACAAGGGACAAAATCATTGTGTCACAGGATATACGCACTTACAATTTTAGTAGCTACATCTAAAGTATTTTTTCCAAAGCTTTATACTAATTTACATTCTTAGCAACAGTTTACTCCTAGCAACTGTTCCATAACTTGGTAACACTGGGAATTTTCAGATGTTTTAATTTTTGCCAGTCAGAAATGATAAATGCATGTGAAATGGTACCTTATTGTGGTGTCATTTTGCATTTCCTGATTGCTAATGATATTTACCCTATGAAATGCTTATTCTTGTCTTGTGCCCATTTTTCTCTTGAGTTGGCTTTTTATTATTATTTGTATGAATTATTTGTGTACTCCATATGTTGCCAGTGGGAGAGGTCTTCATCCCCACATGGGAATGAAATTCTTGCGATATCCTGAGAAAATAATTTTCTGACACTCGCAAAGGAGAATGAGTGATTTCTATTCCTGGGGAGTTACATCCCTGAGTTTCCAAGGTCCCATTTCCCCTTGTCCCATTAAGGAAAAAGTGTAGCTGTGGCTTCAATAGGTCTAGAATCAGAGTCAGTGTCCAGAGTTTCCATTCCATATTGGAGCAGTGTCCAATCCAGCGTCCAACTAGGGTAAGTTGTGTTCTCTACTGCAGCCCATCAGTCCATTGCATGCGGGGTCCACAGGCCACATGGTGATGGAGGAAACATGGGTGAATGAGAGAGCCCCACCAGCCAAGAGTCAGAAGAGAGAGTTAATTTGTTTAGGAGATTATGTATTCCCAAATTTTCACAGGTTTTCACATTTATTCTGGCCAACCATCTCTGTCCCCAGGTTTGACTGACAGGAAAGTACCTTCCCTATGTCACCCCAGTGTCACTGGGCATGTGTCTATCTCCTCTTTGCTAGACCCCTTCCCCAGGGATCTTCAGGGGGTGGATCAGTGGTTTCCTGGGAGTGTGAAATTGCAGCTTCCTAGTGAAGATGCCCAAATGGCCATGCTTATAATGTTTGGCCTCCCTTTTGTTACTTTCCTATCATATATAATAAAAAGCTAATATGCTAATTAAACTGAACAGCAGAATGACCATCCAGAAGGTCAGGGCTACCAGGCCCTATCCTTTCACGAATTTCGTGCATCAGGCCTCTAGTTAATAATAACCAGCTAATTACAATGGCATCATGTATACAGTTATATCTGTTCCTAATATGTGGCTTATCTGTTCTTACCTTTCATTATGATTTTTTTAAATTAAAAACATCTTATTTTAATTGTCAGAGTGATCAAATTTGTTTATTTACATTTGAATTTTTACATTTCATTTTAAGTAATATTTACTATCCAAAATCTGATGATACACCTCTGTATTTCTTCCAAAATATTTTAAATTTTGCCTTATACATTTATGTCTTTAAGCATATATAACTAACCTTTTACTCTTCAGGTGTGATGTGCTAATAACCCTTAAAATATCTAAGAAGACATCTAAAGGAAGTTGAAATTTATTGCAATAAGGACCAAGAGAAAATTATTAAGAAAGTATTTTTAAAGCTATTATCCTAATGCTACAAAGCTTAGGAGGGAGGGAGAATGGAAACTGTTTTTTATATCAACATATGGATAAACAATGTTTCTCATCACACTTTATTGAGTTTTCTATACCTAGTATTTGCAGATTTAGCAGGTGTCAGGATTTGATACATTTGTGGGTCTCTTTCTGGGCTCTCTATTCAATTTCTTGTCATATTGTTCAATCCTAGTGCTAATAGCAAACAGTGGTAGAACAGAAAGCCTTATTGTTGTAAAGCCCTTTCTCCTTGGTGGGAACTAAATTTCAATTTCCAATGAATCCCAATGTTGGTCAGGTGATTCTGTTGAAAGTCTGTCACTGTTTTTTGAAAAGGAAAGTCCTGATGGAGAAAAGTATATCATATGCTAGGCTCTGCTATGACCTGGATGTTTGTGTCTCCTCCAAATTCTTGTTAAAATCCTAAGCAACAAATACTGTGATATGAGGAGGTGGGGCTTGTCACAATGAAAGAACAAACACAACCTGAAGAGACAAAGCAATCATCAGACCCAGACTTCGATATGACACCGATGTTGGAATTATCAAACAAGGAATTTAAAATAACTGTGATTAATATGATAAGTGCCCTAATGGAAAAAAGTAGGCAATAAGAAAGAATAGATGGGCAATGTTAGCAGAGAGATGGAAACCTTATGAAAGTAAATGGATGGATAAAGGCCTTGCAAATAGTAAGCATTAGAAGTCTGGAGTCACTATATTGAGAGTATAAGAGAACATTATGAAACACTTGTGCCAACAAATACAATTTACATAAAAATGGACAAATTCCTTAAAAAAACACAAAACAATATACCAAAACTGACACAAAAGGTAGACAATTAGAATTAGCCTTATATCTATTCAAGTAAATTTATTATCAAAAACCTTCTACAAAGACAACTCCAGGCTCAATTATTTTATTGGTAAATTATTTGTTTAAGGAAAAAAATGCACCAACTCTTTCAGAATATACAAAAAACAACACTAAACTTGTTTTATAAAGCCAGCATAACACTCATACCAAAAGCTGACAATGTTTTTACAAATACTAAAAACAGCTCTAATGACTGTAGTAAAAATATTAAAATAATAGCGAATTAAATCTAGTAATATAAAAATATTTACCATGAATTACCAGAAATTCATGGGGTAATCCCAGAAATAAAAGGTTTAAAATTCAATCAGTGTAATTCACTTTATTAATAAAATACAAAACAAAAATAGTATCACTTCAAAGGTCCAGAAGCAGCTGACTCCGTTGGGAACAGTCTCCTGGTGGCACCTAGGACCCAAGCTCGCAGGGATTCACTTCAACACAAGCTGGCTCCTGGGGCCTGGGTGGCTCCTGAGGTAAGAGGCTGCGGGCAGCTCCACTACTCCAGGTTCCTGACACATGTGAGCTCAGGGCCCCAGTCCAGGCCCTCGCGGCTCCTGTAGCCCAGGCTCCCATCAGCCCCCTCCAACTCAGGACCCAGGAGGGTTCCACAACCCAGGCTCCCGCTCAGCCCAGAGCCAGGTGAGCCGCCAGGGACCCAGGCTCTTGAGCCACACCAATACCAGGTAAACTTCCATGACCCCAGGCTCTCAGCTGACGCAGCCACAGGCCTGCTGTCCGGAGGAGGGCAATCATTCCCACTGCATGTTTGCTAATAACTCTTGCTTTCCTTCCTGGTTCCTTGGGGCCTCAATAGATTCCTCTTTGTCTTTCTGAGTGGTTTCAGTCCAAACCAAAGAGGGACCTTGGGCCAGGGAGGCCGGAGCATCTGGTTGCTCACTCAGTCTGCTCTCCCTTTTCTGGTGAGTGGAACTTCTTTCAGCCAGGGATTTCTTCTAGGCCAGTGGTTCTCAACCTTCTGGCCCTTTAAATACAGTTCCTCATGTTGTGACCCAACCATAAAATTATTTTCGTTGCTACTTCATAACTGTAATGTTGCTACTGTTATGAATCATAATGTAAATATCTGAAATGCAGGATGGTCTTAGGTGACCCCTGTGAAAGGGTCATTCGACCGCCAAAGGGGTCGCGACCCACAGGTTGAGAACCGCTGTAGGCCCTGAACATGGTCCCCATAATGGCTACGAGGTGATGGAAGCAAGATGAAGGTGTCTTACTTCTCTTCTTATGTAATTACTAGAGGCTCAATGCACGGATTCGTGCATGGGTGGGGTCCCTCAGCCTGGTCTGCACCCTTAAAACTTCCTCAGTGGACTCTAGAGGTCCCCAGGGCTGCTTTTGTTGTGGATGACTGGATAGCCAATGATCTTGGTGACTGACATGGAAGCTGTGTTCTCCTACATCACGATTTTATCCCTCTCTGTAAGGGAGAATTGTATAATGATAAATGTCTATATAAAAGAGAAGCTAGTAAGTGACCTAACCTATACCTCAAAGAACTGGAAAAAGAACAAGCTAAATTCAAAGTTAGAGATGATAAGAGCACGACATGGAACAGCCATAGTAGGAATGAATAGCCTGGCAGAGGTGAAAAATATTGTCAAGGCAGAATTGTAGGATTTGTGACAAACTGGCTTTATGAGAATTTGGGCTTGAGTAACTTGGTGGGTAGAGAATTGAGCATAAAAGAGGAAGAGCAGATTGAAAGTAGAAGATAATAAAATTGTTTTGGATGAATTATTCTTGAGGTACCTATGATACAGCCAAGTTAAAAAGTCTTATAATGTGCTAGATTCTCTACTTTAGGTTAACTCATAAATAGAGATGAGACAAGAATTTAAACTGGTGTATTTTGGAGATACACCTGGGAAACACAAGTAGGTTAGTGAAAAAGTGAGATTGGAAAGGGAAGGAAGCCCATAAAATGTGCATTGTCATGCCAGTTGCAGCCGTTATAGACAAGGATATTAAAGTTTAGCATCGCTGGTAAAAATCTAGAAGACAGTGTAGAACATACCTTCGAGTTACCACAACCTAGAGGTTAGATGTTGGGGTTGTTATCAACCAAATTTCCACCAACATTGTTTAAAAGCTGTTTTTGGAGTCATTAACTCTCCCAGCTCTGCTAGCTTACCTCATACATAGGATGCACATTCTTTTGCAGTCAGAAAAACAAAAACCACAAAACAAACAAACAAACAACCTACAGGTGGAGAGTATCAGATGTTTCCTGTAAGTAGCCTTCAGCATATGGAGGATGAGTGCCAAGGGCCTATCTATCAGTGAGATAGTGATGGCATTTGCCACACCAAGTATATTGATCTGTAGTTCAGGGAAAGGTTTTGCTTAGAGAAATATATTTGGAAGTCTTTAGTATACAGCTGGTCAAATTTATACCTCCAAAAAACATGAATTTACAGGTCTGGTCAATAATATCTCTGACTGTAAATCGAGGAGACAGAAGATACGACCCATTACATTAGTGGCCTAGCGGCCAAGATAGTATGTTTTAGAGGATGAAAGAAAAGCTATCTTTAGGGGACAGGGTCTAAAGAGTATGTGAACTTTGCTTTGGAGGCAGGCAACATGCAAAAAAGGGCAGAATGGGAATTGCTAGCCACTAGAGGGAAAAGGGAGAATTTCCTGGTGAAGTTGAGAGTGTCCAGGGAGAGTTGTTTGCCCTCACAGCAGAGAAGAGCACTGTATTCCATCAGTTGAGCTATGAGAAAGATAAATATTCAGTATAGCTAGCTAGCATCATTAGAAATTCCAGTAGGAACCCTCACAAGAGAATTACATCTAAAGGGATAAAGTATAACAGCAAGGGTAATCAGTAATCTAATTGATCCCAAAATATGAGAATTTATCCTCTAGTGACTGTAGTTGAAGGGGAGAGATAATACTTCGTGTGGATCACCCTGCAATTGGGGAACTTAGAGACACTATAAGACATTGTGGCTTCTGTTTACTACATATCACATAGTATCTATTGGCTGTTGTTTTCCTTCAAATTGGCCTCTTTCTATAGCACCATTTAATGTTCCCTAGTAGGGTGAATCAAAAAGGTGCATTTTTCTGAGTAGAAGCTTGAACCAAAATATAAGAACTTAAATATATTTGAATCAGCCCAAAATATAATCCAGACCTCAAATTCCATAGCCCTCTTTGATGAAAATGTCGCATTAGCAAGCAATTTGCTCTATCTTGAACTGGATGAAAAACCAATGTAAAGTAGCGTTTAATCTTGGTTTTTACTATGGAGTTCTCCAAGAAATCCCTGATTTCAGTTCACATATCCATGTATTTCATACCAGGTTTAGACATTGTCCCAGAGCAAATCAAGCTCCTGGTAATATCAAATCCTATATGAGTCCCAGAAGTGTGCAAATCTATATATATATAACCCTAATACTCAAACAGACCAAATGGCAGAACAACCAAACAACCGGTCTCTATGACGTGCACTGACCACTAGGGGACGCACGCGGAACATGGCAGGCATCGGCATCAGGCAGCAGAGCGTGGAACATGGTGAGCATTGGCCACGGCGGGATGGTGGAGCAGGTGAGCGAAGGTGCCAGACCAAGGTGGGGCACTGGTCACTGTCATTGAGGCGAGCCTCTGGTGATTACTGAAAATTTTTTGTTTCCACATGCTCTGGTCCCGCCTGGCACGTGCACCCACAGCCAGAGCTGGAGCCGCCACTCACACCTGCTGCCGGTACCCAACGCCGGTCCCGATCGCTTGGCGCCGTCAGCAGCTGCCGGCCCTGATCGCTCCTGAAGGCTTCTCCACCACCCGCCACTCCTGAGGGGCAATAGGAGCATCAGCTGCTGCCCACACCCGCTGACAGCACTGGCCCCACTCACACCCATTGCTGGTGCCAGCCCCAATCGCTCTGCACTGTCAGTGGGTGTGAGTGTGGCCAGCACCATCAGTGCACGAGAGCAGTGGCAGTGGGAGCGGGGCTGCCGGCAGACAGGGGCCCCGGGGGCCACGGTGGGAGAGGCCGGGGGGCACAGAGAATGGGCCGAGACCCACCCCTGTGCCCACCACAGTCCTGTGGCTCACAGTTCCAAGGTGCACAAATTTGTGTACTGGGCCCCTAGTAGGATATATAAAAAGCCAGCCACTACCATGGTAGTGAGAGGTTTATAGTTGGGAAAGAAAGTGATCTTTATTTCATTTAAGTTTTAAATGTCTTAAGCTTTAATCTTTCCAACATTTACTCCATCCATCTAGCTCTTAAAAAAAAGTCTCTCTAAGATTGGTGTCAATTAGAACGTATTCATATATTCATATATTCTGGCTATTAAGATGTAAAGCGTGAATTTACAGAAACTCTAATATGTAGAGAGATGGTAGGAAGTTTAGTAGAGTGATGTACCATAGAGGCAAAAGATGAGAGGGGGATGCCTATGGGACACAGCCAAGAAAATGAGACTCTCAGACTGAGTCAATTATGCTCAGATTTCAGTCTCCCTGACTTTGTGCCAAAGGCAACGTGTTAGATACTGGGTGAAATCTTAGCCAGAAAAAGAGAGCCTAGTAATGTGCTCTGTTTAGTAGTGAGGCCGGTAAGCAGTGGCTTTCGTTTAGTTTTGCTGGCACATTCAAATAACACTATACAAATCTTAAACATAGTTCTAAGGTTACATAATGTTTTGTTTGTTTGTTTGTTTCTTTGTTTGTTTTTGTTAATCCTCACCCTAGGATATTTTTCCATTGATTTTTAGGGAGAGTGGAAGAGAGAGGGAAAGACAGAGAGGAACATCGAAGTGGAGAAACACATCGATTGGTTGCCTCCTGCACGAGCCCTGACCAAGGCCTGGTCCTGGGAGGAGCCTACAACCGAGGTACGGACCCTTGACCGGAATTGAACCCAGGACCCTTTGGTCCACAAGCTGACACTCTACCCACTGAGCCAAACTGGCTAGGGCAGTATTTTTGATTTTTCACAATCACTTTCTTGGGAGAATATAAATAGAAGAAAGCAACTAAAAATATGAACTTCTTTCCTCATATCCTCACTCTCCAAAAATATGATCCATCAACTTGGTGGAAATGGAGATGAGGAAATGAAATCAGCTTTCCAGTATTGTCCTTAGATTAAAGTTTTTGGGAAAATTCATAAATAAGCATTTAGAGAACGATATTTTAAAGTTTGCTTCTTTCCTTGCCCTGCCTTTTATTTGAGAAAAACTATTATATCTCTTTTAAAAGTTGGAGAAGAGAAGCAGTTAATTAGAGCTACAGGGAACTGCTAGAGGCCTAAGGCAGCTGGCTTAAATGTTTCTGTTTGTGATTGAAAAGTTAGTTCAGTTCCTTTGCTGTTTTTGGCACTTTTATAGACTTAATTTTATTTGTCATTCGAAATGATTTCATAAACTCGGGAAAGTCATTGCTACTAGAAAAGACTTGTGCTTTTCTACAAGTGAACTATTCCTCCTGATGTTGACATCCTACCCCAGCCATAGGCTTCAGTCTGCATCTCTATTGTCATCCTATGCCAGTTCCAGAGCCACCTGTTAGCCAATTCTGTGAGTTCACCTCTTGGTTCTCACATTGAGATCTTGCCATGAGTTTGCCAAATCTGGAATAATCTGAGCTACTTTTGGGAATTACTTTATTGGAATCACTTTTTTGCTAAAAATCATAGTCCACAATGAAATATGATGAAAGGATAAGAAATAATATGCTAGAGTCCCAAAACATATAGCAGTGTCATTATACAACACTTATTTATGAAGCCCCTTTTCAGTAATTATGGGATTGGAACCAAGGCAGGAGCTGTTGGAGAGAGCAAGCTGAGAATAAGTGTTGGCGGATTTATTTAAAGCCACAAAACTAAAGGAGCAACAGGTAGTTCAGATATTGAGTATGTCCTCCCCCCAAAAAAACAAACAAATAAACAAAAAAAACGACTCTTTTTCCCTGTTTTCATATTAAATAATGGTATGCTCATTCTCACTACTGTCTTGCTATAATACTACACAATCATAAAAATGGTACTGATTCTAAGAAACATCAGCATATCTGACTAGTGAGAATCTAAAGACAACAAGAATCCCTAAAGCTTGCCCATGTTATTCCTTTAGTATAAAATTTCCCCCCAAAAAGGCTATTTGCAAAGTAATCCATAAATGAATGATAGAAGACCTTCCAGAAGCTCATATTCTATATTATATTAAAGTACTCAAGTGTATGATCTCAGAAGGGAATCTATATGATCATGTCTACATTATAGCCTCATCAATTGTATTGTATCTTGTGTTATGCAAAATAGAGGTGCTAACATCTGGTAGGTGGTAGGCAGGGAGGTTAGTGAAGGGAAACTAATGAGGGAGATTTTGTTCTGTATCTCTCCAGCTCTGTCCAGAAAAAAGACAGCCTGAACAAAGTCCCCAAATATCCATTCCTTTGGGTAGGTCTTTCTATACAGTGCATAGGGTGATGGCACCAACCGTTAAGATCTTCCAGAGTACTAACTCACTTTTTAAATTCCATGTTGATCAATCACCTGATTTCACTGATTTTTCAAGGAGCCATATGGGGCAGGCACTGGTGGTTTTCACTACAGCGAGAATTGTTTGAAATGCTGAGAATAAGAGACAGCAGCAAGTCAAATACTCAAGATCAAGCAGAGGAGCAGGGCTCATAAGCCAGAAAAAGGGGTCTAAACTAGTCTCTAAAAGTCCACAGTAGTGTCATAATAGAGAGCAGGACTTTTCTCAATTAAAAAACCTGGGAAGTTCTCAGTGTTTTCTCAGACATGCATTTGAAGAAGCTTTATATTCCTGTCCCCCCACATTTCTTTTTATATTCCATCCTAGGATCTGATCAGTTTGAAGTAGATTAAGTCACACAAGAACAGGCACTGTTATTTGTCCTGTGACAAAAACTCAGGTTTCATACTATCTTAGGCTTGTATTAAATCTCTCAGGAAAATGAAAGTTTCCTTACAAAAGATACAGTTGAAAACCTAGTGGTTGTTTTTATGGCTTCCATCTGAGAGTGAAGTACTCTAACCCCATGTGCCAAGTGCAGTAAAAAATAATGTTATAAATATCTTCATTTTCTGGTCTTAGTTGTACTGTGGTGTGTCATACACTATAATAAGATTTCTTTTGAATGGCGTATATTTTTGGTGGTATAAAAATGTCTCACTTTATTTTGTAAGGCTGAGTGTAATGCAAGCAGAGAAAGGATGGAGGAGGCCTCTGAATATATATTTTTGAAAATAAGAATATTTTCATTATACTCAATACATAGTGTTGAGTATAATGAACCTGAAACCTTAGTTAGGATAACAGCTAAAATTCAAGAAGCTGATAAGCTGGCTGCAGCAGTGAATAAGGGGAAAGAGGATAGAATCTGGGAAAAATCTAAGAAGGATTCAAAAAGAAAGCAGAGGTCAAATAGGATAAGGTAAACCAGAGGAATATGGAGTCCCAGAAGCCATGTAGGAGAAGACTTTGCAAATGAAGGAATGAGAGGATGAGAGTCAAGGCAATTTTTGGAAGGAGGAGTGAAAGAGCCTTGAACTTGTTTACAGGCTGAATGGAAGAAATTGGCAGGGAGAAAGGCATCAAACATGCAAGAACAAAAGGAGGCAAAGCCCCAGAGGTGGGGGTGCAGGTGAGGGTGGAAGAGGATCATAGAAGAGCAAATGAGATGGCCTCCCTTTTCTTCAATACTCAGCAATGAGCTCATCTCCTCCTGCACAGACAGCATAGAGGGTATTAGAAATGTATCTTTGTCTATCCTTCTTCCTTTCTCCTTTCCTTCCATCTGGGTGGAAGATGTGTCTTTTCTCATGAACAAGGTCAATCTCTGCATGTGGGTAAATAAAAATGTGATTGATGTTTTCCACATATATGATTATATAGCCTAAAGAACACAAAAAGCATGAATTGGCCTATTAAGTATTATTGCACTAAAAGAACAATTACAGTATTATAGACAGAAAATGGATCACTCTTTTGTTCAGTTGAAATGTGAACACTTATTAATATAACCATTGGTAAGATTTTTCTTTTAGGACAGCAGTTCTCAACCTGTGGGTCGCGACCCCTTTGGGGGTCGAACAACCCATTCACAGGGTAGCCTAAGACCATCGGAAAACACATATATAATTACATATTGTTTTGTGATTAATCACTATGCTTTAATTATGTTCAATTTGTAACAATAAAATTGGGGGTCACCACAACATGAGGAACTGTATTAAAGGGTCGCAGCATTAGGAAGGTTGAGAAGCACTGTTTTAGGATATTATGACCAAATACTAAGCCATTGATCTGAATTAATCATGTAATCCAACTTGGTTAATTATTCAGACTTGGCTTCAAGTTTGACTAGTTATTGAAATAACCTAAAACACATTTTTTACATTATATCATATAAATAGTCTTTAGCTTTATTGAACATAAAAAAATGATATAGCCAAAAATCAAGTCAGAGGCATAACAATGGGTAGAAAGAACTGCCTTATCTGTAGTTTCAAGTATACTTTCACCCAAACCCTTATGCTCAATAGTTGAGATTAGTCTTATGAAACTCTTTACCAAAAATTTTAAAGTGCTATACTACGCTTTTAGAGAGAGAACTTTCCATAACCAGTGCCAAAATCATGAGAATGACTACAATACAGCTATCACTTAACAATCCATATGCCCTCCTTCATGTATTCTGCAAATGCTCTTTTCTTCCTACTGTGTGAAAGACACTGCGAGATAGTAGGAAATACAAAAGTAGATAAAGTGCTAACTGCCTTTGAGAAACTTGCAATCTTACAGGAGTAAGTATGTTCATAATTAGTTATTATGTAAATATAATATGTAATGCTGTGAGAGAAGCATGGTATAAACAGACTACAAATAAGTATTAAAGTTTACTTATAAAATTATAAAATTTTAATTCTAGAAATCCATCTAAAGTGTATAATCTAAAGTAGAAAGAGAAAATTTTAAATGCAAAAGATAATCATTATTTTGGATTTATAATAGGAAAAAATGTCTAAAACAATTACCAAAAATAGCCATATGCATATTAGTCAGAATAGGCTAAGTTATGCGATAGTAACAAATAACCCTAAAATTTCAGTGGTTTACCAGAACAAATAGCACCATCCAATGTGGGTTAAAGGGCTTTCTGTCATCATTTCTCCAAGCAGTGACTCAAGAATCCAGACCCTTTCTAATATATTATTAACATCTGTGATCTTTGAAATATGTGGTTTTCAAGGGAAGAGAAAAAAGGACTAAAGGATCATGCAGGATATTTTCAAGGACATGGCATAGCAGAGGCTTACATCACTTTGCCCACATCCTATAGGATATAACTTAGTCATATAGGCCCTCACCTTACTATAAGGGAGGCTGTAAACGTAATCTTACTGTATGCTGGGAAGACAAGACAGTACAGTGAACACATAGCCTTATCTCTATAAAACAGAATTAATAAATTAGACAATATATGCATGCTTTTATCCAGAGTCTATAAAAACACAAAAAAAGGTTTTCTTATAATCTACACTAATAAAAGAGAAACATGCAAATTGGTGTCACTCTGCTACACCTACTAGCCAATCAGGTTGAGTAGGCAAATTAACCCAACAAAGATGGTGGTTAATTTGCATATGCAGGTGCGGAGTGAAGACTGAAGACAACTGAAGACTGAAGATGACTGAAGACTAAAGACAACTGAAGACTGAAGAGGCTTGGCTTCTTTGCTGCGGCCAGAGCAGAGAAGCCAAGTCTCACTGCTGCGGCTGGACCAAAGGCCTGGGTCCTGCGTGCAGGAGGAAAACCGGTGCCGGCAGCCAGGGGAAGGAAGGCCTATTGGGTGAATCTTCGTGCAACAGGCCTCTAGTCCTATATAATAAAGAGCTAACATGCTAATTAGACCAGATGGCAGAATGACCTTCCGAACGACCTTCCGGAACAACCAGAGGGTGGGAGGGGGGGCCATTGATCCTGTGCCACCAGGCCAGCCATGGTGGTCCCAGCAATCACCTTCCTCAGAGGCAGGGGGAGAGGCGGTGGCACAGTCCCTGTCCCAGTCCCAGTGCCATGCCTTCCGCAGAGGTGGGGGGAGAGGGGGTGGCGTGGTCCCAGAGCTTCTGTAGAAGTGGGATGGGGTGCAACTGTAGTGCCTCAACTTCCCATGGCTCCTCGTCCGGCTGGTCCAGCCCCAGATACCCCCCCACCAGTGGGCGGGGGGCGGGGCCAGCGCTAAGGAGCAGCGAGCCTGGCTTCTTGTTGAGCAGCACTACCCCCTGCTCAGCCAGAAGCCGGCTCACAGCTGGCAAGTGTAGCGGTGGTGGCAAGAGCCTCTCCTGCCTCCATGGCAGGTGGGTAGTAAGGAGTGAGGGGTCCTGGACTGCGAGAGCCCCAGACTGCAAGAGGGATCTCTGAGTGTTGGCTTAGGCCCGATTGCTGGAGGGATCGGGCCTAAGCCAGCAGGTGGACATCCCCCAAGAGGTCCTGGATTATGAGTAGGTGCAGGCTGGGTTGAGGACCCCCCTCCCCCCCCCCGCCCCCAGTGCATGATGCATGCATTTTTTCTGATTGGTGTTTCGGGTTTCTTAGGATATATTCCTAGAAGTGGGATCACTGGGTCAAATGGCAGTTCCATATTTACTTTTTTGAGGAAACTACATAATGTTTTCCATAATGGCTGCACTAGTCTGCAGTCCCTCCAGCAGTGTACTAGGTTCCCTTTTCTCCATATCCTCACCAGCACTTGTCATTTGTTGATTTGTTGATGGTAGACATTTTGACAGGTGTGAGGTTATACCTCATTGTCCTTTTAATCTGCATCTCTTTGGTGATCAGTGACTTTGAGCATTTTTTCATATGTCTCTTGGCCAAATGTATGTCCACTTTGGAGAAGTGTCTATTTAGGTCCTTTGCCCATTTTCTAATTGGATTTTCTTCCTTTTGTTAAGTTGTTTGAGTTCCTTATACATCTTGGATATTAACCCTTTGTCAGATGTATCATTGCCACATATGTTCTCCCAAACAGTGGGCTCTCTTTTCCTTTTGTTGATGGTTTCTTTTTCTGTATAAAAGCTTTTTATTTTGATGTAGTCCCATTTGTTTATTTTATCCTTAATTTCCTTTGCCTTAGAAGATGTATCCATGAACATATTTCTATTAGAGATGTGTGAGATTTTGCTGCCTATGGTTTCTCCTAGGATTTTTATGGTTTTCCAACTTATATTTAAGTCTTTTATCCATTTTGAGTTAATTCTTATATATGATGTAAGCTGGTAGTCTAGTTTGATTTTTTTTGCATGTATCTGTCCAATTTTCCCAACATCACTTGTTGAAGAGATTCTCTTGACTCCATTGTATGCTCTTGCCTCCTTTGTAAAATATTAATTGAGCATAGTGGCTTGAGTCAATTCTTGGGTTCTCTGTTCTGTTCCATTTATCTATATGCCTATTCTTGTGCTAATACCAGGCTGTTTTGATTACAATGGCTTTGTAGTATAACTTGAAATCTGGTATTGTGATTCCTCCAACTTTGTTTTTCTTTCTCAAGATTGCTGCAGCTATTTGGAGTCTTTTTGATTCCATATAAATTTTCTAGAGTATTTGTTCTAGATATGTGAAACATACTGCTGGTATTTTAATAAGGATTGCATTGAATCTGTAGATTGCCTTGGGTTAGTATGGACATTTTAATGATGTTGATTCTACCTATCCATGAACATGGTATATTCTTCTACTTGATTATGTCATCTTCTATGTCTTTTTTCAATGTCCTGTAGATTTCTGAGTACAGGTATTTTGCCTCCTTGGTTAAGTTTATTCCTAAGTATCTTAATTCTTTGTTGCAATGATAAATGGTATTGTTTGTTTAGTTTCTCTTTCTGACAACTCATTATTGGTGTATAAGATGCCATCAATTTATGGGTGTTAATTTTATATCCTGCTACATTGCCAAATTCCGTTATTAAATCTAGTAGTTTTTTGGTGGAGTCTTTAGGGTTTTCTGTGTACAATATCATGTTATCTTTGAGTAATGAGAATTTTACTTCCTTCTTTCCAATTTGGATGCCTTTATTTCTCCTTCTTGTCTGATTGCTGTGGCTAGGATTTTCAGTACTATGTTGAATAAGAGTGATGAAAGAGGACATCCTTGTCTTGTTCTTGTTCTTGGGGAAAACGGTTTTAGTTTTTTGCCCATTGAGTATGATGTTCACTGTAGGTTTGTCATATATGGCCATTACTATGTTGAGAAATGCTCCCTCTATTCCCACTTTGTTGAGAGTTTTTATTTTTTATCAAAAATGGGTGTTGGATTTTGTCAACTGATTTTTCTGCATCTATTAATATGATAGATGGAAATAGGCCAAGTTCCCATTAGTAGATGAGTGGATAAAAAATCTGTGGTACACTATGCAGCAGTAAAGAATGAAGAATCTCTTGCCCTTTGACAGAGCATGGAAGGACCTGGAGAGTACTATACTAAGTGAAATAAGTCAATCAGAGAAAGACAAGTATCACATGATCTCATTCATATGTGGAGACTAAGTAACAAAATAAACTGATGAACGGAGTGGATCTAGAGACATGGAAGCATGGAACAGAGTGTGGAATCTCAGAGGGAAGGTGAGGGAGAGTGGTGGGAAATAATCAACTAAGGAACTCATATGCATATATGCATGGCCCATAGACACAGACAATGGGGTGGTGAGGCCTGGGGTGGAAGGCTGGGGTGGTCTGGAGGGGGTAAATGGGGGAATAAAGGGGACATATGTAATACTTTCAACAATAAAGAATTATTTTAAAAATTTAGTATTCAAAGATTTATCATGATTGAAAAATTTATGTAAAAAGAACCAGCAGGAACTATGCCAAAATATTAACAGTAATATGAGGTGAAAAAATAACAATTTAAAAACTTTCCTATTTGCATTTCTACATTTTTTACATAAAATGTATTATTTTTTATAGAAAAAATTAAATTACTTACATTTCTTTAAGAATATATTATATCAATTACCATATTATTTGGAAATTAGATATTCTGAGCAAGTGGCAAAGAGAGAAAAGGGAATGAGATGCTAGCTAGAGCTAAGGCCAAGCCCAGAAAGTTTCCTCACTGCCTTTTTCCATTGAGTGACTCTCCCACCCTCATTCAAGCTTAATATGTTATACTTTAAGGTTCTGGTTTTTTCAGAATTCTAAATCCTTTTTCTCACCCTTCAAGGACATCAGAAATTGCCTCCTGTTCCCGACATGTGGCCCATTAAAATCCAGGCGCTAGTCCAGCAAGACTGGCAGTTAACACGGGCAAATTCCAACATTAGCGTTCCTTAATTCTGTGGATTCACACTCTGATATTATTTTTGTTTTTCTGTTCTCTATTGAATTTTCATACTTTTCTTTTCAGTTGGACTGTGATCTTTAATATGATTTAAAACATATTTTAACTAGGGTTTTTTGATGTGCTATACATAGAATTTTGTCAGAACATTAAGATACAGTTACAAAAGCTTTCCATCATACCTTAATTGAATATAATTCCATCTGAATAGTAATGAATAAATTATTCTTAAACATTTAAGTAGATTATTTAGAAGAGTATAAGCCTTTTAAAAGAAAGGTATTATACCAATCCAAGATATTATTATAGATTATTTTTACATGGGAATATAATAATTTACAAAAATGTGCACATAGCCTCATTTTTAGTTCTAAAACAAATATATATATATGAAACTAAAAAACACTATATAAAATAAAAAAACAATGATTTATTATTACAACATGATTATCATAGCTGAAATACTACAGTATTTCAGAGGATCAACAATGTTCCTTATTTTAACAGATAGGATACTTAAATTGAATTTCTAAATGGAAGAATAGGCTTAAAAGCTGATTTTGTAGCCCATTAAATAGTGTCAGATGTTTTGAACCTTGTTTAAATCTTGCAACATTAACTCAGGCAATTGCTAAGAATGTAAATATACCGTATTGAAACAGAATAAAATCCAGCTAAGGACATGACTGAACCAATCACTTTAGTTTGCATTTCAGTAACATACAACGGACATTGATAAGAATCAGCTGCATCTGAGAATGGAAAGAATAGATCCTTGGGAGAGGGGACATGGCATTCTTTGTATAAAAGGTGAAAAGATTCAAGAGCTGGTAGTTTCCCTGAAATATAGTGGCCTGAGCTAACTCAGTTCCATATGTTTTGACTGTCATGACCCAAATATGGAGGAATTTGGACGTCAGAATTTATGTCTGGTAGCCATAAGATTACTGCAGTGATTTGCTAAATATGCTATGTTGTTTCTTGCTGTGTTGCATTCCTTAGAGCTAAGCAGATATGATGCTGAGTAAAGGTTATGTATGCATGGCATCAATCTAAAACCAAGGCCACCATGTCTACCAAAAGAGAGTGGACAATTAACTAAATACCTCAGAAACAGTCACAATAAAAAATGGGGAATTTTATTAATTGAAGATTTTTCCCAGAAATTTCATGAAAAATTTTATAGATGAAAGGTATATCTAATAACAGTATAATTTTTTAAATGTGTGTATTAAAAAAATGTTCAGTGTAAAGTTCCAGGTTTATGTCAGTTTACTGTATAAAATTATATTTTTAGAACATAAGAATAAGAATACATTTGCCCTGGCCAGTGTGGCTCAGTTGATTGAGCATCATCCCATGCACCAAATGGTCCCCAGTTTGATTCCCAGTCAGAGCCAATGCTGAGTTGTGGGCTGGATTCCTGGGCTTTCAGGGAGAGGTCATTAAGGAGGTACCCTATCAAGGTCTCTCTCTCTCTCTCTCTCTCTCTCTCTCTCTCTCTTTCTTTCTCTCTCTCTCTCTCCTCCTTTCTACTCTCTCTCTAAAATCAATAAAAACATATTTTATAAAATAAAGACATTTTACTTAACTATACAGCTTAAATATTTACATGTCCTCAATAAATAAAAGGCATTTGATAGTGCTTTCTTCCATTGAGATTTTAGTTGTCTAAAATTATTTTGTAAAGACTGTTATTCTAAAGATTTATGCTTTACTAATTAATCTAAAACAAGACAAATTCTTCTTAGGTATTACAAGATGTTTGTATATGCAATAGAAATTGCTTTTAAAATATATTATAATTAAATGTGGAATTTTGTGTTATATCTACTCTTTCACTGTCAGTTGTCTCACTACATTGTTGAGAAAATTATTTTCTTACTCCCTCTGCTCTTAATTTAGCCTAATATCTCTGTAATCTGGCATATTATTAATAGAAAATAAAAACATTATATTAACATCAAATGCTTCTAAAAATAAAAAATCAATAATTAAAACATGTGATATTTGCTTAAAACCCAAGTATTTAAGGCTCATGAGAGGAGGGAGATAGTGATATAATCTATGTGTGAGTATTTTTATGGCATATTTATTCACTCATTCCAATTCTACACTATATATATTTAGAGACAATAACTGTGTCATGTATTGATGATCCCTATAATCTCAATATAGCATGCAAAAAATTTATAGATACATATGGTGGTCATATGTGGGTCCTTGGCTGTCTGTCAATCTCTGTGTTATCCATATGTGTTTGTGTGTGTTTCTCTGTGTGTATATTTTATATACATCTTATTATCTATAATTGATCACAGAGAAATGCAGATCTTACTACACTGAATTATTCCCTGCTTATTAAATGTGTGTGACCTTTTGAATAAGATATGAACTTTGCAGTGTTTTGGACATATCTGAAAAAAAATTAAGGTAATTTTCTGAAAAAAGTTTAAGGTGAAAAAGACATATTGATCCGTACCAAGTAGTAAAAATTTATTGCAATGTTGTCAGTTGCCTTATTCCAGATCAATACAAATCTCACCAAAAGCTTCTTAAATGCAATAAGAATCTGACAGGACCTTTTTGTCACAGATTAGTGTTAAAGCAATGAAAGAGCCCCCAAGGAAAATTGTCTTTCTGGTTGAAATGCCAGCTGTATTCTGTTTCTGAAGTGTGCTATGCATCTACCACATCTTTATTGATATTGTGGATGTCTATCGAGAAAAACAAAGAGTTTAAACATTTTTTGTGTGTGCAGAGTAATGCAAATGAGGATAACCAAAGAACTTACATTTAGAGTCATTGTTTCTATCAAAATCTGCTATTTGATGCATATTACATTGCTGAGCCAGAATTAGGTTGTAGAAACCCAAGACCAATTACATTCTGCAACGTTTTTAGACTATTCCATCATGTTGATTTAAAAAATTATGAAAAAAACCATATTATCTTCAATTAGATGTAAGAATAAGTTATAAAAACATATTTTTGTTAAGAAGGAAAGGATTACAAATTTGATAAAATTTAAATTTAGATTGCAACTATATAAAATAGCAGAATCTAATTTGGAACTGCAGAAGGAGTTCTCAGGAGCGTGAGATAAGCTGCATTTCATGAATTCTGATAACATTAGAATCTAGTGATCTTGGCAGTATTGTAATGTTTGCATAAGTAAACCCATTTAGGCTCATGTATTTTGGTACATGCATCTTTTGGCACTTTCATTGTTTGGACAGAGAAAGCACATGCATCTTCCATGATATTTATGCAAATCTAATTTTAAGGAAGGTATCAATTTAACTGTGTAGAGATTTGTCTTTTCAATAAAACACAAATTTGATTTGGAACTGTAACTTTTACTTAAATCCATTATTTTTTCACCCTTTTCTCTAATCAAATAAACTCATGCATGCTTTGCATGACAGGCTTGCTTTTTTTAAAAGTAAATCTTTATTGTTGAAAGTATTATATATGTCCCCTGTTTTCCCTCATTGACCCTTCTAGGCCCAGTTGCCCTCCCTCCCAGGCCTTCACCATGCTGTTGTCTGTGTCCATGGGTTATGCATATATGCAAACAAGGACTTTGGTTGATCTCTTACCACCAACTCACCCACCTTTGCCTTCCTTCTGAGATTCCAACAGTCTATTCTATGTTTCTGTCTTTAAATCGATTTTGTTATCAGTTTATTTTGTTCATTAGATTCCACATATGAGTGAGATCATGTGATACTTGTCTTTCTCTGGCTGGCTTATTGTTCTTAGCATATTACTCTCCAGGTCCCTCTTGCTGTCCCAAAAGGTAAAAGATTCTTCTTTTTACAGCTGCATTGTATTCCATGGTGTAAATGTACCACAGCTTTTTTTTTTTTTTTTTCCGTTCATCTACTCATGGGCACTTGGGCTGTTTCCAGATCTTAACTTTTGCAAATTACACAAGGCTGCATACATTTTTTTTTTTATTGGTGTTTCAGGTCTCTTAGGATATATTTCTAGAAGTAGAATCACTGGGTCAAATGGAAGTGCCATATTTAATTTTTTGAGGAAACTCCATGTTTTCCATAATGGCTGCACCAGTCTGCATTCCCACCAGCAGTGTACAAGGTTTCCCTTTTCTTCACATCCTCACCAGCACTTGTCATTTGTTGACTTCTTGATGGTAGACATTCTGACGGTGTGAGGTAATACATCATTATTCTTTTAATTCACATCTCTCTGGTAATTAGTGACTTTGAGCATTTTTTCATATGTCTGTTGGCCATCTGTACTAGTATGTCCACTTTGGAGAAGTGTCTAAGTCCTTTGCCCATTTTTTAATTGAATTGTTTGTCTTACTTTTGGTAAGATCTATGAGTTCTTTATACATTTGGGATATTAAAGCTTTATCAGATGTATAATTGCCAAATATGTTCTCCCATACAGCATACTTCTTTTTCATTTTGTTGATGGTTTCTTTTTCTGTGCAGAACCTTTTTGTTTTGATGTAGTTCCATTTGTTTATTTCCTCCTTAGTTTTCTTTGCCCTAGGAAGTGTATCCATAAACATAAAGCTACTAGAGGCCTGGTGCACGGAATTCATATATGGGTGGGATCCCTCGGGGTGGCCTGAAGAAATCGTGCCCTAGCTTGTGCTCCCAGCCTCGCAGCCCCAGCTTGTGCCCCGAGTCTTGCAGCCCTGCAGCCCCACCTGGCACCCCGCCTTGGCCTGGTGCCGCCCACTCGCCCCACCTACTACCACTGCTGGTTGCCTTATGTGGGGTGACTGGTGGGGTGATCAGGGCCCCTACTTGCCCCATCCCCTGTCGCTGCCACTGGTGGCTTTCTGTGGGGCAACAGGTGGGGAGATCGGGGCCCCTGCTCACATCTGCCTTGACCTGGTGCTGCCCACTCGCCAGCCCTGCCCCCGGCCACTGCTGCTGGTCACCATCTGTGGGAAGATCAATATGGGCCGCCCCCCCTTCCCCCCCCCACCCCCCGCCGCCCAGCTCCCTCAGCACCTGGGAGCCAGGCAGCAGCCCCACCCCTTGCCACCACCACTGGTTGCTGTCTGGTGGGTGATTGGCCCCCATTTGCACCTACCTTGGCCTGGTGCCGCCAGCTCACCTGCTCCCCCATCCCGCCATGGTCCCACTCACATTGGGGCCCATTAGGGCCAGCAGCACCTCCATTGTTGCCCACTGCCAGTGCCACGTTGCCTACGCCTGCCATGTTCCGTGCTGCCCCCTGGTGGTCAGGGCACTTCATAGTGAGTGGTCGAACTCCTGGTCAGTTGAACTCCTACCCAAGGGGACAATTTGTGTTTTAAGCTTTATTATATAGAATGGGAGATGCCTGAGATTTTGCTTCCTATGGTTTCTTCTAGGATTTTTATGGTTTTACCACATACATTTAAGTCTTTTATCCATTTTGAGTTTATTCTTGTGTATGGTGTAAGTTTATTCTGTGTGTGGTGGTCTATTACCTATTTGGGCTCTCTTGGGGTTCCATATAAATTTTTGGAGTATTTGTTCTACATCCGTGAAATATGATGTTGGTATTTTAATAGAGATAGCATTGAATCTGTGTGGGGAAGCGCGGGACTTGGTTGGAAAGTTTGTAAGGAGGAAACTCCAAAATGTAAGAACCTCCAGGGGAAGTTGGCTAAAAGCAACTGCCTCTGCCCTGACTTTTCCAAACAAGTCTGAGGCCCCAAGTGTTTACTTAGTCTTCACTCGTCCTTGCTTAAAGGACACTGCAGACACATGTGTCTTCTCAAGAATGCTTACCCTGCTGATAGTATCTAATAGTTAATTTTAATTCAAGCTGTTGTTACAATAAAAACCTAAGGATACAGGCAAACAGGGCTGTTTGGTTTTGGTAGTCACCAGTCCCTTAGCCCTCTCTTTCACAGAAACGTGTGTCAGACTAATCATTCATCCATCGCTCAGGGTCTGCTGGTCAGCCCTGGCAAATCTGTAGATTGCTTTGAGAAGTATGGACATTTTAATGATGTGAATTCTTCAAATCCGTGAACATGGTATATTCTTTTACTCCTTTATATCTTCCTCTATCTCTTTTTTCAATAACCTGTAATTTTCTGAATACAAGTCTTTTACCTCCTTGGTAAAATTTATTGCTATGTATATTAATTTTTTGTTGCAATGGTAAATGGGATTGTTTGTTTATTTTTTTTATCTGAGAATTCATTATTGGTGTATAAAAATGCTATTGATTTCTGGATGTTAATTTGATATCCTGCTACATTGCCAAATTTCTTTATTAAATCTGGTAGCTTTTTGGTGGAGTCTTTAGTGTTTTCTATGTACAATATAATGTCATCAGCCAATAATAAGAGTTTTACTTCGCTTCTCCAATTTGGATGCCTTTTATTTCTTCTTATTGTCTGATCTCTGTGGTTAATACTTCCAGTACTATCTACACTAATAAAAGACAAAGATGATAATTGACTGTACCTTTGCTACCCCCACCAGCCAATCAAAAGAGTATGCAAATTAACCCAACAAAGATGGTGGTTAATTTGCATACACAGGCGCTTAGGGAAGACTGAAGACAGTGTAGAAGGAAGCCAAGCACTGCAGAAGGGAGCCAAGCGGCAGAGAAAGGAATGGATCAGAGGTAGCAGAGATGGAAGTGGAGCTGAGGCAGCGGACACTGGAGGGAGTGAAGTGGCGGGGAAGGGAGGGAGCCAAGGTGGTGGAGACAGGAGGGAGCAAGGCAGCAGAGAAGGAAGGGAGCCGAGGCAGTGGAGAAGGGAGGAAGAGAAGCGGCGGAGACAGGTGGGAGCTCCCTTCTCTGCTTTGCTCCGGTCTCAGGAAGCCCTATTCTTGCAGGAATCTTCTAGCAACGGGCCTCTAGTGTTGAATAAGAAGGGTGAAAGCAGACATCCCTGTCTTGTTCCTGTTCTTAAGGAAATTGTTTTAGTTTTTGCCCATGGAGTATGATATGGGCTGTAGTTTTGTCATTTATGGCCTTCATTATGTTGAGATATGATTCCTCTATTTCCACTTTGCTGAGAGTTTTTATAAAAAATAGATGTTGGATTTTATCAAATGCTTTTCTGTGCCTATTGACATGATCATGTGATTGTTGTCTTTCAATTTCTTGTGTGATCGTTATAATATACTAGAGGCTTGGTGCACAAAAATTTGTGCACTCGGGGGGGTGGGGAGGGGGATCCCCCAGCCCAGCCTGTGCCTTCTCGAAGTCTGGGACCCCTTGGGAGATAACGACATGCTGGCTTAGGCCTGCTCCCGGGTGGCAGAGGGCAGGCCCAATCCCTAGGTGCAGCCCCTGGTCAGGCTCAGAGCAGGGCTGATTGGGGAGTTGGGGCGCCGCGCCTGTCACACGCACAGAACAGGGCCGATCAGGGGGTTGGGGCGCTGCCCCCTGTCACTCACAGAGCAGGGCCCCTCAGGGGGTTAGGGCTCCGTACCCTGTCATGCACAGAGCAGGGCCGATCATGGGGTTGGGGAGCTCCCCCCTGTCACTCACAGAGTAGGGCCGATAGGGGAGTTGGGGCACCGCCCCTTGTCACACACAGAGCAGGGCAGATCAGGGGGTTGGGGTGCTGCACCCTGTCACACTCAGGGCAGGGCCAATGGGGAGGTTATGGCTCTACCCTGTCACACACAGAGCAAGGCCCGTGGAGGGGGGTTGGGGCGCCACCCTCTATCACCCACAGAGCAGGGCCGATCAGGGGCTTGGGGCGCTGCCACTGTCACACTTGGGGCAGGGCCGATGGAGAGGTTATGGCTCTACCCTGTCACACACAGAGCAGGGCCGATCAGGGGGTTGGTGCGCTGCACCCTGGCAAACACAGAGCCGCAGGGCGATCATGGGGTTGGGGAGCTCCCCCCTATCAGGCACAGAGCAGGGCTGATCAGAGGGTTGGGGAGCCTTCCCCTGTCATGAACAGAGCAGGATGGATAGGGAGGTTGTGGCCCCACCCCCTGTCACACACAGAGCCGCAGGGCGATCAGGGGGTTTGGGCGCTGCCCCCTGTCATGCTGATCCCGGTGCCGGGAGGCATATTACCCTTTTACAATATAGGATAGAGGCCTGGTGCACGGGTGGGGGCCGGCTGGTTTGCCCTGAAGGGTGTACTGGATCAGGGTGGGGGTCCCCACTGGGGTGCCTGGCCAGTCTGGGTGAGGGGCTGAGGGCCGTTTCCCGGCTGGCGGATGACTAAACCTCCCAACTGCTCCTTTTTTTTCTTTTTTTTTTTTATTCTGGGCCAGCTTTAGCTCTGAGGCCTCGGCTGCTGAAAGCCGGTTTCTGGCCTTTGTTTTTCCTTCTGTATTTGATACAATGTTTTGGTCAGGCTGGCTGAAGCCCAGCCGGTTTCTGGGGTTTTGTTTAGCTTCTATATTTGCAACATAGTTGCTTAGAGTTGCAGCTGAGAGGCCGGCAAGTCTGGCGGGGAACGTTGGAGTCCGCAGTCACTAGAGCAAACAAGCCTCTCTGTTCGCTTCAGTGCATGGCTGCTGCCCACCATCTTGGCTGACAGTTAATTTGCATAAGGATATGCTGATTAGCCAATGGGAAGGGTAGCGGTCGTACGCTAATTAACATGTTTCTCTTTTATTAGTGTAGATTGTTGGTTCAAATTTGCTAATATTTTACTGAGGATTTTAGCATCTATGTTCATCGGGGATATTGGCCTGTAATTCTCTTTCTCTGTAGTTTCTTTATCTGTTTTGGGAATTAGGATAATGCTGGCCTGATCAATAAAGCTTGGAAGTGTTTCTTTCTCTAAGATTTTTTGGAATAGTTTGAGGAGGATAGGTATTAGTTGATCTTTGAAGGTAACATTCCCCTGTAAAGTCATCCAGACCAGGGCTTTTGTTTGCTGGGAGTTTTTGTTTTTGTTTTGTTTTATTTGTTTGTTTTTTTGTTACTTCTTCTGTTTCATCTATTATTGCCTTATTCAGGTTTTCTGATTCTTCCTGTTTCAGTTTTCTAATATAGTATTTTTTTAGGAATGTCTCCATTTCATCCACTTTGTCCAGTTAGTTGGCACATAGTTGCTCTTGTATTTTCTTACAATCATTTATATTTCTGTGGAGTCAGTTGTTACATCTCCTTTTTGTTTATGATTTTCTTTATTTGGGTTTTTTCACTTGTTTCTTGATGAGTCTGTCTAACGGTTCATCAATCTTGTTTATCTCTTCAAAGAACCCGCTCTTTAATTTTTTGTATTTTCCTTTGTCATTAATTTCTGCCCTAATATTCATTCTCTCCTTCCATTTACCCTGGGCTTTTCTTGTTGTTCTCTTTCTAATTCTTTAAGCTGTAGGGTTAAATGGCTTATTAATTTGTCTTCTTTTTTTTTTTTTTTTTTTGGTAGGCCTATGTTGCTATGAAATTTCCTCCTCTCAAGACTGCTTTTGCTGGGGCCCATAGATTTGGGTTGTTTTGAGTTCATTTTCATTTGTTTTCATGATTTTTAAAAAATTCTTGATCTTGTTGGTAACCAGTCATTGTTTAATAACATGCTATTTAGCCTCCATGCTTTTAAATGTATTTGAGCATTTTTACTGTAGTTGATTTCTAATTTCAATCTATTGTGATCTGAGAAGATGGTTGAAATGATTTAAATTTTCTTGAACTTGTAGAGACTTCTTTTGTTTCCTAACATGAGGTATCTCTTTGAGAATGACCCATGTGTACTTGAGAAGCATGTATATTCTGCAACTTTAGGGTGAAATGTTCTATAAATATCAATTAAATCCGTTGATCCAGTGTGTCCTTTAGAGTTACTGTCTCCTTGTTAATTTTTTGTCTGGAAGATCTATCCAATGAATTCAGTAGGGTGTTCAAGTCCCCTACTATGACATTTTTTTCCATCCCTTTACTATCATCCTATGTGAGTCTTTTGTTCTGAGGTGGGTCCTTGTAGGCAGCATATAATTGGGTCATGTTTTGTATCCATTCAGCTACCCAATTTCTTTTGATTGGAGCATTTAATTCATTTACATTTAAGTTATTATTGATAGGTACTTATTTATTGCCATTTTAATTCTTTATGGCTATGTTTCTCTCTTTATATATTTCTTCTAATTACATCAGTCTTCCAATAGGGTGGGGCAACTGCCTTCTCCCCAAGCAAAACTCCCTGGATAGCAATGGAGAAAGATGTCCTCTGCAGTATGAGGGAATGACTCGACAGGAAACTGGGGTGGCTACACTCTGAGCTCCAACCTCAAAGCTGCTATCCTGGATTCTGTTCATACAGCTCCAGTCCACTCTGCTGGAGAACAAGGTGAGCGGCTGCACCCAAAATTTTAAGAGGGTGCATGCATTTTCAGCAGTCTTTCACTGGCAGACAGTAACCCTGCTGGTTTTCACAGCCAACTGTTATGTGGCACTTTTCTCAGTTCTGGTGCTCTGGGCCTGGGATTCCAGTTTGGAGTTTAGATCCCAGAGTTCTCAATGGTAACCCCCACCATTGAGATATCTTTCCAGAAATTCATCTCCTGTCTGTAGGAGCCTGGACAGACCTTTTATGCCTCTGCATTTCCTCCCAGTCTCTATGTGGTCTTCACTTTTTATCCTTTGTTATCAGGGTTCTCTCCAGCTAGTCTGCAGATGACATTTTCTGGGTGGTTTTACTGTATTTTAGTTGTATTTCCAGTTTGGTCCTGGGAGAGTATCAGTGTAGCTTTCTCTTACTCCACCTCCATTTTGGAATCCAGTCTTGCTTTTTATTCTGTTTATCTTCTCTAGATTTTGCCATTCTTATATCAAATACTATTTCTTGTTAATGCACCTGTGTGGCCTTATTAACTACAATTTATATTATTGACAAAATTTGTCTAATTTTAAGTATTGTCTATATAATAAAAGCCTAAGTGACCATTATGGCGAAACGACCAGAACGACTGGTTGCTATGATGCACACTGACCACCAGGGGCAGACGCTCAATGCAGGAGCTGCCCCCTGGTGGTTAGTGCACTCCCACAGGGAAAGCGCTGCTCAGCCAGAAGCCATGCTCATGGCTGGCAAGTACATCACTGGCAGGAGCCTCTCCCACATCTGCAGCATCACTGAGTGGTAAGGGGCAGCATGCAGGCAGGTGGTAAGGATCAAGGGGTCCCAGACTGCGAGAGGGCGCAGGCTGGGCTGAGGTATCCCCCTCAGTGCATGAATTTTGTGTACCAGGTCTCTAGTATTAATATAATATATAAAATTCACCATAGTAACATATTGTATTATTTTACAATTATAATGTAATATATATGGATATGATATAAACAATTATAATAATCATTACAGGTACATATATAAACAATAGTTTCATATAATTTTATTGTGTAGTATTATATTATATTTATTATATGTATTAATTCTATATTTCTTAGTGTTTGTATTGATTTTAGAGAGAGAAGAAAGGAAAAGAAGAGAAACATCAATCAATCCCTCCTGCATGTCCCCTACTGGGGTTTTGAGCACAAAACATGGGCATGTGCCCTGACCAAGAATTGAATCTGTGATCTCTTAATACATGAGATGATGCTTAACCAACTGAGCCACACTTACCAGACCTATTCATTATATTAATTATATAGCCATGTGCCACATAATGACATTTTGGTCAACAACAGACTGAATAGTTGATAGTGGCCCATAAGAGTATAATGGAGCTGAAAAGTTTCTATCTCCTAGTGACATAAAGCTGTACCTAGGTCATAGTGCAACACATCACTCACAAAGATACTGTGCTGAGTGTTGCATAAAAATAAAGCACATATAATTATGTATAGCACATAATACCTGATAATGATAAACAGCTATGTTAGTGGTTTATTTACTATAGTATATATTTGTTTTTAAATTTTCATGTGAGGATATGTTCATTTTAGAGAAGAAGGGGAGAGAGAGAGAGAGAGAGAGAGAGAGAGAGAGAGAGAGAGAGAGAAGGCATCGAGATATCAATATGAGAAAGAAACATTGATTGGTTGCCTTCCATATGCACCCTGACCAGAATAGAACCCCAAAACTTTTTAGGGTATGGGACAATGCTCCAACCAATTGAGCCACCTGGTTGGGCTATACAATACTTTTAATTGTTAGAGTATACTCTTTCTACCTATAATAAAAAACACTTTGCTATAAAATAGTATACTCTCTTAGGCCAGTAGCAGCCTTGCACATCTTGTTTACCGTGTCTTAGATTGCAGCATTTTCTCTTGTGCTTGGTTTAATCTGTGTTCTTTGTTGATCAGTGTCCCTAATCATACCAAATCCACTACTGATGTTGCTGGTAAGAGGCCACATTAGGGGATTGACCTGGATACAAAATTAGAAATGATTGATGTTACAAAGGTGGAAAATCAGTGATGGTTATTGCTTGTCAGTCAGGCATATCTCATTCTACTACAGCTACCTTATTGAACAAGAAAAAATAATTGAAGCTCTTAAAGTACCTCCTTCATTGAAGGCAATGAGAATAACAAAAATCCAAAAAGTGTCAGTCATGGAGACTGAAGACCAGACACAAAAGTATATCCCTCTCAGTACAATTGTAAGAAATAAGGCGAGCCCCCAAACTCAGGGGTCTTGGTAGAACACAAAACATACTTGGGAGCCAGACAGCAAGAAAAATATCTTTACTTCTACGTAGAAGGGTGTGCACGCACCTGGTCTGGAAGCCCACACACACCGAGTAGACGACCTGCTTGGCTTTTTAATCCTGATGCACGTGACCTGTCCCTCACTCTTGATTGGAGCTCAGGTGCACAGTCTTTCGCGATTGGCTAATTCAAAGGGAGGGCTTGGCCTTTCTGTTTCAAGATGGTGCCCCCAGGGGAGCTGCAAGTCATGTGGCCAACATGGCGGCTGTCTAAAATGTTCTTTGACAGAAAAGATGATTTGTTTATTCTCACACTATGGTCAAAGCAAAAAGTTTGTTTGCAATGTTGAAAGGAAAAACTGCATCAAACTACCATATTAAATTTACTGCTATCTCTAGGTGGTTTAAATAATTCAAGAATTGTTATTTAGCCCTAACCGGTTTGGCTCAGTGGATAGAGCGTCAGCCTGCAGACTGAGGGGTCCCAGGTTCGATTCCGGTCAAGGGCATGTACCTTGGTTGTGGGCACATTCCCAGTAGGGAGTGTGCAGGAGGCAGCTGATCGATGTTTCTCTCTCATCGATGTTTCTAACTCTCTATCCCTCTCCCTTCCTCTCTGTAAAAAATCAATAAAATATTAAAAAAAAAAAGAATTGTTATTTATTACATGATGTGAGTGGTGAGTTTGTAAGTGCTGATGTGAATGCAACTGAAGAACTTTGAAACTCTATGATGCCTGAAAGGACTTTCATCTATAAGGAGGCCAAGCCAATGCCAAGTTTCAAGGTTTTAAGAACAAATTATTAGTCTTGCTTGGGAGCAATGTTGCAGCCCAATGTTGAAACCTTTTGTGACCTGGCAGAGTGAGAACCCCAGGGACTTTGTAGATATCGATGAGCACACAGTGCTAGTGTACCAAAGGAGCAATTAGAAGTCCTGATGGTCCAGCTCCTCTTTCAAGGTGCCATCCTGAATTGTCATGCCAGTGAAATGGGGGAGTGCTGTTTAGAGGATAATAAAACTTTCAATATTTTTTATTGTTGATAGTGATCCTGGACATCCTCCTTTTCTTGATGATCTTCATTCTAATACCAGAGTGGTGTTTCTCCTACTTTAATCCAATAAATACCACCTCTTTAATTCAACCAATGGATAAAAACTTATAGCAGATTTTATGGTCTACTACCTGAGAAGGACCTTAGCCCAGGCTATTACTTCAACTGAGAAACACTGAAAAGACATGATAAAATCATGTCTAGAAGGATTATAATATCTATGACTACATCAGGAACCTTGCTTGAGGTTTTGGTGATATCACCATGGAGTGTATTAGTAGCGTCTTAAAGAAGACATTCAAAACGTTTTCCATGACTTCAAAGAATTTGTCAAGAATAAGGAGTTTGCAAAAATCAAAAAGGCTGTGGCTGAGATGGCAAATAACTTTAACTTGGGTGTGGATGACGATAACATTGAAGAGCTCCTAGAGGTGTTTCCTGAGAAATTGACTAATGGGTAGTTGTTGGAACTGGAACAGAAACCTTAGGTGAAGAAGAGGCAGGAGAAAAGAAAAGTAGAATAAAAAGAAGAATCCCCAAGAAAATTCACAGTAAAGGGTTAAACAGAAGCTTTTGTAGGCCTCAAGAAGCTCCTTAAAAAGTTGAAAACATGGACCCCAACACTGAAAAGTTTTCATTAATAGACAGGAATGTTCATTATATATTAACTGCTTGCAAGGAAATCTTGGATGAAAAAAAAAAGAAAGAAAGAAAAGAAAACCAAACAAACCATCATGGACATATTTCTGAAAAAGAGTAATACCACCTCAGGAAGAGTCTAAGGCCAGTTCTTCAGGAGGTATTCCTAAAGAAGGTATTGTTATCATAGAAGATGACAAGATGACAGCTCCGTGTGTGTTATTGCCCCTGAAGAACTTCCAGGGGAAGAATATGTGGAGGTAGAAGACAGTGATGTTGATAATCTTGACCCTGTGGAGATTTAGACCAATGTGTGTGGTTGTCTTAGTTTTATTTATTTGTTTGTTTATTTGTTTATTTATTTATTTATTTTTATTATTGATTTGAGAGAGAGAGAGAGAAGCGTTGATTTGTTGTTCCACTTATTTATGCATTCATTGGTTGATTTTTGTATGCACCCTGAGAGGGATCAGACACACAACCGTGGCATATTGGGACAATGCTCTAACCAACTGGGCTACCTGACCAGGGCCTTGTTGTATTAATTTTTAACAATAAAATTTGAAAAGAAAAAAGCTTGTAATATAAGGATATGAAGAAATTATTTTTGTATATTGTGTTTGTTTTTTAAGTGTTATGACAAAAAGAGGAAAAAAATTAAAAACTTAAAAAATTTATAAAGTTCTCTGGGAAGGTAGCTCAATTGGGCAACATCCCAATATGGCAAGGCTGGGGTTCTAGCCCCAATCAGGACACACACAAGAATCAACCAATGAATATAAAAATAAGTGAAACAACAAATTGATGTTTCTCTCTCTTGTCTCACTCTCTCTAAAAATCAATGAAAATTTAAAAAGTATAAAATAAAAGAGTTATAGTTAGCAAAGGTTACTTGATTATTAAATAAATAAAAATATTGTTGATAAATTTAGTATAGCCTAAGAATACAGTGTTTATAAGATCTACAGCAGTGTATAGTAATGTTTGAGGCCTTTACACTCAATCTGATAATCCATCAAACCACTTACTCACTGACTCACCTAGAGCAACTTCTAGTCCTACAAGCTCCATTTATGGTCAGTACCCTATATAGATATACCTTTTTTTTGTCTTTTATATAGTATTTTTACTGTACCTTTCCTATGTCTGGATATGTTTAGATACACAAATACTTATCACTTACAATTGCCAATAGTTTTCAATACAGTAGCATGTTGTATAGGAGCGATAGACTATAACATACAGCCTCAGTGTGTAATAGGCTATACCACCTCGATATGTGTAAGTACACTCTGTGATGTTTGCACAATGAGAGAATCACCTAACATTATATTTCTCAGATGTTAATTACCCAATCATAAGGTAACATATGACTGTATATATTAATTATATTATATTATATTATATTATATTATATTATATTATATTATATTATATTATACTAGAGGCCCGGTGCACAAAAATTTGTGCACTCGGGGCAGAATGGGGGGGTCCCTCAGCCCGGCCTGTGCCCTCTCGCAGTCTGGGACCCCTCAGGAGATAACGACCTGCTGGCTTAGGCCTGCTCCTGGGTGGCAGAGGGCAGGCCCAATCCCTAGGTGCAGCCCCTGGTCGGGCTCAGAGCAGGGCTGATTGGGGAGTTGGGGCACCGCCCCCTGTCATGCACAGAGCAGGGTGGATTGGGAGGTTGCGATGCCACCCTCAGTCACACTCAGGGTAGGGCCGATTGGGGGGTTGGGGCACCGCCCCCTGTCACACTCAAGGCAGGGTCGATGGGGAGGTTGCGGCGCCACCCCCTGTCACGCACAGAGCAGGGCCAATCAGGGGTTGGGGAGCTCCCCCCTGTCACTCACAGAATAGGGCCGATAGGGGAGTTAGGGCATCGTCTCCTGTCACACACACAGCAGGGCGGATCAGGGGGTTGGGGTGCTGCCCTCTATCACACACAGAGCAGGGCCGATCAGGGGGTTGGGGTGGTGCTACTGTCACACTCAGGGCAGGGCCAATGGAAAGGTTATGGCTCTACCCCATCACACACAGAGTAGGGCCTGTGGGTGGGGGGTTGGGGCGCTGCAACCTGTCACACACAGAGCTGCAGGGCGATCAGGGGGTTTGGGAGCTGCCCCCTGTCACGCTGATCCGGTGCCAGGAGGCCTCGTGGCTCCGCTGATCCCGGTGCTGGGAGGCATATTACCCTTTTACTATATAGGATAGAGGCCTGGGGCCGGCTGGTTTGCCCTGAAGGGTGTCCTGGATCAGGGTGGGGGTCCCCACTGGGGTGCCTGGCCAGCCTGGATGAGGGGATGATGGCTGTTTGCAGCTGGTCACACACCCTTCAGGGTGGGGGTCCCCACTGGGGTGCCTGGCCAGTCTGGGTGAGGAGCTGAGGGCTGCTTTCAGGCTGGCAATTGACTGAAGCTCCCAACCACTCCTTTTTTTCTTTTTTTCTTTTTTATTCTGGGCCAGCTTTAGCTCTGGCTCTAGCTCTGAGGCTTCCACTGCTGAAAGCAGGTGTCTGGTTTGTTTGCGTTCTATAATCGAAACAATGTATAACTCCAGCTCTGAGATCCCGGCTGGCTAAAAGCTGGTTTCTGGGGTTTTGTTTAGCTTCTATATTTGTTACAAAGTTTCTTAGAGTTGCAGCTTAGAGGCCGGCAAGTCAGGCGGGAACGTTGGAGTCTGCAGTCACTGGAGCAAGCAAGCCTCATGTTCACTTCCAGCTGCCTGGCTGCCGGCCGCCATCTTGGCTGACAGTTAATTTGCATAAGGACATGCTGATTAGCCAATGGGAAGGGTAGCGGTCGTACACTAATTACCATGTTTCTCTTTTATTAGTGTAGATTATATTATATTATATTATATCATTATATTATACTAGAGGCCCGATGCATTAAAATTCGTGCAAGTGTAGGCATTCCTTCCCCCGGCTGCAGGTACCAGCTTCCCTCCAGCACCCGGGACTAGGGCTGCTTGCCTCCTTCTGTCAGCTGCAGGCACCCGGGACCCTGGCTGGCTTCCCTCGGGCCGACCACAGGCACTGGGGACCCAAGATGACTTCCCTCCAGCCCCAGTTTCATCAGGAAGGACGTCTGAAATGAAGACATTGGTCTAATTAGCATATTACTCTTTTATTATTATATATTATATTATATTATTATATTATATTTATTATATTATATTATACTAGTAGCCCAGTGCACGAAATTTGTGCACATTGAAAGGGAATTAATTAGAGGAATGTAATTTGGACTCACTATCTAATATCAATAATATGTGAGTGTGAGGCAGTCCGCGTTTCTGAAATTTAATGACATGAATTTTAGCTATTACTTTGCCAAATAAATGGAATTTACAGATATCATTTAAAAGAGCATTCAGCTTCATATTAAAAACTCTTGCTACCAAGTCAGGTCCGTTTGCAACTTTTTGCCAGTGTTGTAAATTGTTTGCAATATCTGCCCATTTGGGGTTGCATGTCATGGTTATGAATAAATCGGGCTTGCCATGCCTCTTTACAATTGCCATAGCATCCTGATATCACTGCTGCATATTTCTGGGACTACCCTCAGAAGATGATGGAAGTATTATCATCTTACCAATTGGCACATTGTCATTTTCAGATCTAGATTTGAGATAATCCATCAAACCACTACATTTTTCAACTCTCAACTTAGATTGGTTTGCTTTGATGAAATTTATCCTATTGGCCTCCATTTTTGAATACGAATCCACGATAAACTGTTGAGTTAATTTTCCTGCATTTAAAATAGGATTGAATGTGTCCCGCACAGAGAGATAAAATCCATAATACTACATTTGTGTGAATCGTGTCCTTACATTTTGTCTAGTATTATTGTCGATTATACTGTTGTCTCTGAGTCTTAATGCAATATCTGTTCCCCAGCCTTTTTCACCATGTGAAAAAAGAATAGTATATGTCATTGCATCTAAAGTAGAAAACAGGATAATGATTTGTTTCATTTTAGTGGCATTTGGATTATTGGGATTTGGTTTACAATGAATGAGCAAGTCCCTTTCAAAAGGAGGTTCTCTATCTTCTTTTCTGAATATGACAGCAACCTTGGTTACACAGGGAGAATTATATCTACCTGGGTCACTGTTACGCTCGTATTTATTCGCCATTGTTACCTCTGTGGGAGCAATACCTTTTGCTGCTGCTTCAGATTGGGCTTCCTTTTCTACCTCATGTAGCATCTTGTACAATTTTGTTAAATCATTTATTTCATTCATGAGGTTGTTGATGTTTTCCATGAGTCTTTCTGAGCAGCCCTGGTTTTCTGGCATTGCTAATCTTTTACTTGTAGCTTTGGCTGTATCCAAAATATAGAGTTGAGCAAACTTCTGAGAAACACTATCCGAAGAATGTAAAGTTCCAGTATGGTGATAAACTTGTCTGTGTATTCTAAAACAGTATGGCCCATATCCTGATGGCGATGCAATATTAGCACCCATGGAAGCAAAAGCAAAAGAACTCTTTATGGAACAAATATTTTCCATGAAATTTTTACTGTCAGAATTTTCTTTTGTCATTAATCTTTTTAAATTCGCTGGGTAATCTGGAAAATGTATATCATTTGGACAGACTTTCCCTTTGCTACAACATTGAGTAAATTTCCGACTGGATGGTTTTTCATCAGAGAAATGTAGTGATAGGCAAAATTCACATCAAACAGTCATTCCACAACAACTATGTTTGAGGATTGCATCGTCATGTACTCCATTTTTGCTGAGAAGGCAGTTCCTACCGGTATTGGTAGTACTTGTTGATGACTGTTCTCTAGACATATTCTGTCATCACCAACACCTTCTTTCAACTTCAAAGGCACGTTGCTCTTTAGACATTTTCTGTCGATAATGCCAGTGTTTTTCAGCATCAGAGCGACGTTTTTCCAGTAGCTGGTGTTCAGATACATCCTGTCACAGGCACCACCTTCTTTCAAGATCAGATGCACGCTGCTCTGCAGACACTATCGATAACGCCGGCATCTTTGGGCCGCAGAGCTACGCTGTATCAACAGTTGTTCTTTAGACATAGTCCCACCTCTCTACTGTCACGGTCTGAGATGCAGGTGAATGAGAGTCCTGGCTGTCAAGCCGCTGACAGCTGTCTGACCAATGGCTGATTCTGGCTGATCCTGTGGGGGTGGGACTTCCTCTTCCCTGTTGTCAGTTTCCATAGCTGTGATGAGGAAGCTGGGGTGACAGACAGAGCCGTGCCCTCTAAGCTGCCCTCTCTCTTGCTCTCTCTATGTCCAGCAGTCTCCTGCTCTGCCAAGTCCTCTAAACCTCCCACTCTCTGCCAGCAAGGTCCCAGGAGTTTGCGGGTGTGGCTAGGCCCAGGCGGCCTCAGCTCCTCGACCGGAGAAAGTCCCGGGGGCCTGCGGCAGCGGCCACCGTCACCTCCTGGGGCACTTGACACCTGCATATGCAAATTAACCACCATCTTTGTTGGATAATTTGCATAGTCACTCGTATTGGCTTGTGGGTATGGCTTGTGGGCGTGGCTTGAGCGTAGCGGAGGGGTGGTTAATTTGCATGTTTCTCTCTTATTATATAGGATTATATTATATTATATTATATTTATTATATTATATTATACTAGAAGCCCCGTGCACATAAATTTGGTGGGGGGGGGGGGGGTCCCCTAAGCCCAACCTGTGCCCTCTCACGGTCTGGGACCCCTAGGGAGATAACCACCTGCTGGCTTAGGCCCGCTCCCCTGATGGCAGATGGCACGCCCAATCCCTCGGTGTCTGCCCTGTCTCCCCTGGTCACAGATGGCAGGCCCGGATCCCGCTCTGGGGCGGGCGGCGGCTCAGGATCGCGCTGAGGTCCCTGTGGATGTTCAGGTTCCGAAAGCGTAGTTTTTCTTTCTTGGTTTTGTTTTTACTTCTTGAAATTGAAATGTGTTAAAAAAAATTTTTTTTTCCTGCACCTTTTTGGGTCCCAGGGACCCCGCCATGCACCAGCTGTCCTTTCCCAGCTCGGTGCTCCTCTGAGCTTTTCATGGAGGGGCAACCTTTTAGGTTGCAGAGTGTGTTGAGAGAAGCCTGGCTTTCTGAAAGCTAGTGTTTGATTTGGGGATTTGTGGTCTGGCTGAGGAGCCCCCAGGGCCCACTCAGAACAGTGGGGGCAGCCACAGTGAGTGACCAAAGAAACCAGAGAAAAGTTAGGAGACAATAAATGGTTCGATTTCTAATTCCGCACATTGCAGGAGCCGAGGTGTGCCCTGGATTTTCCAGGGAGAGAGTGAACGAGTGAGTGTCCACTGCCCCTCACACAGCCGGCCACTTGGAGTGTGACTTTCACCAGCAAGGGCATGGACATGGCCGCCTGGGCCTTGTTCCCACCTTTGCAGATGCATATGTGTGTGTGTGTGTGGAGGGGGGAGAGGCAATTAGGACCAGGAGGCGGGTGCGTGCTCTGGGGGTCACCAGGTCAGCGAGGCCTAGGTGTACCGGACATGCAGGGGCCGCCGCCCAGCTGTTGGGGCCAGCAGGGAGCCGCGGTGGCCACCTACCCCCGGGATAGCTGGGAGCCAGCGCTGCTCTGCAGCACTCTGCTTTCCCCACCCCAGGAAGCGCTGTTTGTCAAACTTGGCCGCCTTGGCAGGAGGTGCCTGCATATTCTCACCGGGAGAATTGTTCCTTTTGCAGTCCTTGGATCTGGGCTCAGGAACCTTAGCCTCACAGAATGATGGGGGGGGGGGTGTGGGGGTGTTGTGTGCAAAGAAAAGGGGTCTGGGACCCATCAGTGTCTGTGTTTTACCTGTAAATCCCGCCAGGCCTCCCACCTTCCAGGGCAGGAGAGAGGAGGCTGCTGGTGCTCCCCATGCATTTGGGGCGTGGTGCCCAGTTACTTGCCTCTCAGTGCGAGCAGGACTCCGGCCTGGCTTGGGTTCAGTCACCACTGTCTCCGGAGGGCCCCTTGGCCACCATCTCGGCGCAGAGAGCGAAGGCGCCTTCCCTGGGCCTGACAAACCCACCCGAACCTGGCCTCCCCACCTTTGTGCGAAACTTCACAGGTTGGGGTGGCCCTTGCTTGCCCGGCCCACGCGCAGTCTGACCCCACGATGCAAGGCAAAGCCCAGGAGCACTTGGGGGCAGCATCACTGACCCGGGGCGGGCAAGGTTTGCCAGTGTGTTCCACCCTCTCCTGCAATTCACTGCACTTTCCAGGTGCCTCCTCCTGGGATTTCCCTCTTCTCAGGCTCTCCTGGCCCTTCGGCCCCGCCCCCCCCCCCCCCCCCCAGGGCAGGTCAGGATCTCATGCTGGGGTGGCCAGCAGCTGGGGATTGCGCTGCCACCAGCCCCAGGAGGGCCCATAGCAGTATCTGCGTGCAGTATGCAAATTAGCCACCATCTTTGTTGGTGGTTAATTTGCATATCACCTTGATTAGCCAATGGGAAGCGTAGTGAAGGTATGGTCAATTACCCTTTTTGTCTTTTATTAGATAGGACTAGGGGCCCGGTGCACAAAAATTTGTGCACTGGGGAAGGGGTTTCCTCAGCCCAGCTTGCCCCCTATCACATACTGGGAGCCCTAGGGGATGTCCTACTACCTGCTCCCTGCTCCCCTTGGGGAGCGGGCCTAAGCCACAGTCTGGCCTCCCTTTGTGGAAGGCGACCGGGCTGATCAGGGGAAGGCAACAGCCCCATCACCCCGCTGCTGCAGCCACTGCCAGTCACCGCAGCCACCAAGGTGTTTTCATCAACATGGACTCCAGTCCCTTTACCATGAAAAAATGACAACTTTCTTTAGGCATTTTCAAGAAGTGTCTTTCATAGGATATGACATTTCTTTCTTTCTTTATCCTCACCTGGGGATATGTTTCCATTGATTTTTAGAGAATGTGGAAAAGAAAGGGAAAGACAGAGAGAAAAACATCAAAGTGAGAGGAACACTTTGATTGGTTGCCTCCTGCATGAGCCCTGACCTGGGCCGGAGCCAGGGAGGAACGTGCAACCTAGGTACATGCCCTTGGTCAGAATTGAACCCAGAATCTGCGTTGGGCAGGCCGAGGCATTATCCACTGAGCCAAACTGGCTAGGACAGGATATGACATTTCTTAACCCTCCAGCAGCAGACCTTCATTTTTTTCTCCAGGAGTGTGGTAAAAAAAACCCTAGATCACTTTTTGGACTCTTATTACCCAAGTTACTAAGAATATTACCAGTGGCATACAGAGAGCTTAACCAATCAGAGGTCAGAAAAGGTGTTTCCTCTGTAGTTCACACCAATTGCTGGTTTGGCCCCTGCCCAGGCCTAACGCCTCTGGCGAGTCATTAGCCCTGGGCCAGGGCACCCTCAGCTCCAAGCCACCGTGGCCATCAAGGATCGCTGGCTGGCTCCTCCCCGGCCCAGGCCTAAAGCCTCTGGCCCAGGCATTAGGCCTGGGCCGGGGCACCCCCAGGTCCCCGCCACCACAGCCATCAACGATCCCTGGCTGGCTCCTCCCTGTCACTGGCCTAAAGCCTCAGGCCGAGGTTTTAGGCCTGGGCATCTCGCCGCCGCCGAAGATCGCTGCTGGCTGGCTCCTCCCCGGCCCAGGCCTAAAGCCTCTGCTTGAGGCTTTAGGCCTGGGCCGGGGCACCTCCAGCTCCCGCCGCAGCCGATCGCTGGCTGGCTGCTCCCTGACCCAGGCCTAAAGCCTCAGGCCGAGGTTTTAGGCCTGGGCCAGGGCACCCCCAGCTCGCCGCTGCAGCTGATCGCTGGCTGGCTCCTCACCGCCCCAAGCCTAAAGCCGGCCGCCATCTTGGCTGACAGTTAATTTGCATAAGGATATGCTGATTAGCCAATGGGAAGGGTAGCGGTCGTACGCTAATTACCATGTTTCTCTTTTATTAGTGTAGATTATATCCTAATATATGAAAGTCCAGGGTCTGTAATGACTGACTGAAGGCTCAACCTAACACCAGAAGTCAGTCCTGCAGTCAGTTCTGGGTTGCTGTGGCAACCCAGCACTGACTGCCAAGGGGGCTGCGATTCAGGCCCAAAGAGAGGCCTGGAGAGAGAGGCAGGGTCTGATCCTCAGCCTCCATGGTAGCTGTTGATCAGCTGTTGCCTCTCTCTTTCTCTCCGGGCTTCACCAGCAGCCGCGCCTCTGTTTCTCTCCGGTTTCCGTTGGGGCTGCTGATCAGCCCTGCCTCTCTGATCAGGCCTGGAGATAGACTCAGAGACGCTGACTGGCATAGAAACCCACCAATCAGAACCAAAGCTGTGTTAACTGTGAGGAGTCAATAGCTGCCTAGGAGGCGGAGATTTTGATGCTGACTGGCATAGAAACCGACCAATCAAAACCAAATTGGCCAGCCGGGGAGGGCAGTTGGGGTCAAGATCAGGCCAGCAGGAGAGGGCAGTTAGGGGCAATCAGGAAGGCAGGCAGGTAGGTGAGCAGTTAGGAGCCAGCAGTCCCAGAGTGCGAGAGGGATGTCCAATTGCCAGTTTAGACATCGGCAGTTGGACATCTTCCAAGGGGTCCCCGATTGGAGAGGGTGCAGGCTGGGCTCTAATTATATTTATTATATTATATTATATTATATTATATTATATTATATTATATTATATTATATATATTATATTTATTATATTAATTAGCACCAGTTGATGGCCATTATACTGTTTTGATAATCACTGCCTTTTATTTAAAATTTCTCAGTTGATGTAATGGAAACTGCTACCACTTGCTACCTCATAAGAAATTTCAGAAATAAAATTGACAACATAAATCATGGAAATACATTTTACATAGAATTCAAAATAGTTATTTATTTACCATAGTTATGGTTCTTAGCCTCATGGAAAAATACCCAGAGGGCTACCTTGAATATTACTTATTCGGATGTAGGAAAACACAGTGGGGTGGTTTAGATTATCAGTAATATCAAAATGGGCCTATATTTATAATCTGATGAAGTTTAAAAGCCTTCATTAGTGTCATATTCTGAATTAGTGTGCTCTGATATAAATTTAAAGAAGCATATGGTTAATTACACAGAGGAGCCTGTTCCTACATGAGGATGTCACGGTATCACAGCTTTGGAACTGACTTTTATTTAAAGATTTGAGAAATGTTAAAGGGCAACTAATCATATAAAAAAAGAGTGTGGCTTTGAGAGAAAAATCTATCTGGCTTCAAACACAGACTCTGACCAGCTCTGTGACTTTCTGAAATTTAGTTCAGCTCTATGAACATAATTCTGGTCCCTGGTCATTAAAATGGGGATAGTCATGATACCTTTCTGAGAAGTGTTTCTGCCCTAGAGCTTTTATAATCTCTGCCACAGAAGAAATGCTGTTTTTATCTAAGTTCTCCTTTATCCAGTATCATAATAAGCACACTGTCCTCCATCATGCTTTAATTTCTTGTTCCTGCCATTGAGGCTTAATTTTTCTTGTCTCTTGTAGCTACTAATTCGTAATCATTAGACTTTTCAACCAGATCTTCTTGAGTCAGTCTCCTGGACATGGGTTGTGTTCTGCAGTTAAGTCTGATCATTTCCAGAAATCTCCAGACAAGGGATGAGATTGCAGCCTGTGTTGGAACACAGCCAGGCCTATATGTTTACTTCTTGCCTGTGGTTGCTCTCACTACAGAAGTAGAAAATTTATGACCCTCAAAGCCATAAATGGTTGATAGCTGGCCCTTTACAGAATACGTTTGTGTACCTGTGATCTAGACAATGGGGTGATAGTCTGGTTTATGGATTATTTTAAGTGAAGCATGTCTTTATGGTATAAAAAGGAAGAACTTAAACACCTCATTCCATTCTGTAACACAGAGCCTCTACCTTTCTAAATCACTAAAAATCATTAGCTAGACAGTTTGGAGGGCTAGATATTTTTTTAAAGCTTTCATTGATCAAACTAAGCACACCTTTCCTGGGTTTTCTGGCATTAAACTCACATGCCCTTTTGCTACCCTAAAATAGTCATTAAATGGTGACTATTATAGTAAGAACGTGTAGAACAACGATTGGACCACATTTTAATTCCCATGAGGAATTTTTTCTATTGCTAAAATCATTCACAAATGATATCTATTCTCCATTCCCGATACCCAAAGACCTGAATTCCCACTTGGGTGGAGAAATCTTTAGCTAATAGCTCGAGTTTCTTAAGATTTTTAATGTTTCTTGCACTTAATGTGTATTTAATTCTGAAAAAAATGAAACTGCAGTTTCTATTCTTGTAAATACAGCACTGCTAGTGACTGCTAAAACCAGTGAAAGACTCATTAAATAGATGCATTTATTCATTGAGATATTATGCTCCTGTGGCTACGCACATGGAATAAATCAGGTTGAGCAGTCATGCTCTCCCTTAGGACCTCCAATTGGGTTGAAATATCTTTCTGCCTGAAGTCATATGGTTTAGAACCTAATCAAAATGTGTGGATTAGGATCCAAGAGCATTTTTGACAGTCTAGGGAACAAATAGGAATGAAAAAGTGAGTCTCTGGGTAATTTTTTTGTCAATGTGTTTTTCAGATACTGACAATAATGAAAGGGGGATATAGCTCATTTTAATTTCCACTAAATCAAATATAGCTTCTATATATCATGTCCATGCCCCAGTATGTATGTTTTGTAAAGATAACCTAAGATATGGAAATGAAAAGACAGGAAACTTTTAATTCATAAAGAAACATTTTTTAAATCATTTATTTGGAGGTGACTTTTGTGACTTCTACCCTTATAATAAGTTCTAACATTTTTACATCCTACTTTCCCTTAGATGCATACTGTTTCTTTATTCTTTGTTTCCGAGCATATAAAAGCATATTTTCTAAAAAGAAACTAACGATTTTTAAAATGGTAATAAAAGAAATGGTAATAAAAGGCCTTCCATTACTAGATATAAGAAAGATAGAGAATTTGTGAATGATAACTATGGTGCCTGGCATGGTAAGCATTCTATTATAAACAACCACTATTTTGGTTATCTATTGCTGTGTATAGAAAACTACCAAAACTCAGTAGTTAAAATGGCAAGAGTATTTAGAATATATATAATTTTATAGGTCTGGAATTTGGGCAGAGTGTGGTAGAGGTTTCTCAGACCTCCAGAATAACTTTGGTTGGTTCTTAGCTGAGGAGGTTCATGTAGATGTAGATAGCTGAGAGGGCTTGACTGTGTCCCAACATCTGGAGCCGAGATAGGAATGTTCAAGAGGATTGCTTCATTTATACTGTGGTGACTGGGCTGGAATATGTGGAACACCAGGAGCTGGACATCTGTCTTACCGTTCAGGCATCTCCACTTGGATAAAGTTGGCTTCCTCACAGCAGGTATTCTCAAGATACTTCTCCCATAACAACTGGCTTCTCTCTGGGTCTTCTAAGAGGCACAGGTGGACACTGAAAGGCTTTTTCCATCTCTGAAATTACTTTCATGATAATGTATTTATCAAACAATGTGCTAAGACCAGTTGGAATAGTTGGAATTCAATAGGGGGTGGAGGTGGGGGAGGGTTATAATGGTATGACATAACACACTAGCACAGTGCAAAGGAATTGATGATGGTTGATAGTTGCCATGTTTTGCTTTTATTCTAACCTTTGTCATTCCTCCAGTGACAACAAATGAATCCAACAATATGAAGTAGGGGAAGGAATCTAGAACAGGGATCTAGCAGTAGGGGGCCAGAGACTGTGTTTGCTTCCTGAGGGGCTGAAATACCTCACCACATCACTTTGATCCCCACTTCCTTACTTTGGTATGTAAATTATATGGCACCTGATTGATACTAACTAAACTGGAATTGCTATTATTTCTTTCTTAGGTTTAACAGTGTCGTTCTACTTTCACAAAAACAATTAGGTTGGCACTAGCCGGTTTGGCTCCGTGGATAGAGTGTCGACCTACAAACTAAAGGGTCCCAGGTTCGATTCTGGCCAAGGGCACATGCCCCGGTTGTGGGCTCGATCCCACCCCCTAGTAGGGGACGTGCAGGAGGCAGCCAATCAATGATTCTCTCTCATCATTGATGTTTCTATCTCTCTACCTCTCTCCTTTCCTCTCTGAAATCAATAAAAAAATTTAAAAAAAAAACAATTAAGTTAAACCCATTGTTACTTCCTTTCTCACATATTACTTATCTTTCTCTTCTCCTTTAAGCACATGTAGCAATTCTGTGAGAAACTGGTTAGAAGCAAGAGTTCTTTTCTCTTAAAATAAATGTTTCAAACATGCTCTTTTTTGTGCATTTGTAAACAGAGGGAGTCTTTCTGTGTATGGCTTACAGGTGTTAAAACTAAGTTGTTGAAGAATCCTTATGTTGTTTGATAAATTAAAGGAAGATTTGCAGTCCTGGTCAATGGGAAGTATGTAGCCCAATGCTAAGGAACAGCTGCTATGTGTTGTGATGCCACATGTATGTCATAAAACATGTAGTGGGGATCAGTCACACTAAAAAGGAAAGTTTCAGAATCCAGAACAAAACAGGTAACAGATGTTCCAGTCAGATGGTTGAACTAAAATATGTATTATAACTGGCATTTGAGGCAGAAAATAAACAGGATTTATATCCTATATAGGGTTTTAATTACTCTGCATTGAGAAAAGTTTCATTGCTAAGCTTAGTACCCTTATTCAAAGGGGGTATTATCATTCCAAAGAGCATCAATGTTACGTGGTGAATCATATTGTGATGGTTTGTTTGATGGTACTGATTTTACTATATTTGACATAAATAAAGCCCTTGTATAAATTAATACAGAACCTTATATTTTATGCCTAACTTGTAGATTAATTAATATAGTATTGGGTTATGATTTTAATATTTTAACTTTAATTAATTTTATATTTTTATTGAAATGAAATTTGTACTAGAGGCCCAGTGCATGAAATTTGTGCACTCAGGAGGTCCCTCAGCCCAGCCTGCACCCTCTCGCAGTCCGAGAGCCCTTGGGGGATGTCCGATTGATGGCTTAGGCCCACTTCCTGCCTAAGCCATCAATCGGACATCCTTAGCACTACCATGGAGGCAGAAGAGGCTCCTGCCACCACCGCTGCACTCACCAGCTCTGAGCCCAGCTTATGGCTGAGTGGCACTCCCCCTGTGGGAGCGCACTGACCACCAGGGGCAGCTCCTGCATTGAACATCTGTCCCCTGGTGGTCACTTCCCATCATAGCAACCGGTCGTTCCGCTGTTCGGTTGATTTGCATATTAGCCTTTTGTTATATAGGATATTTCCCAGGTGTTCAGATAATGATTTATTTCCTGGGTGTACAAGATAATGATTTAATATGTGTATATATTATGAAATGAGGACCACAATAAGTCTAGTTAATATCTATTGCCACACCAAATCAAACTTTTTTTCTTGTGATAACTTTTAAGATCTATTCTCTTAGCAACTTTTAAATACACAATACAGTAATTATAACTACTAGTGGCCTGGTGCATGGAATTCATGCACAGGGAGGGGGTCCCTCAGTCCAGCCTGCACCGTCTCCAATCTGGGACCCCTCAGGGGATGTCCAACTGCCGGTTTAGGCCCAATCTCTAAACCAGCAGTCGGACATCCCTCTTGCAATCCTGGACCGCTGGCTCCTAACTGCTCACCTGCCTGCTGTCCTGATCCCCCTAACTGCTCTCCACTACTGGCCTGAGCCCCCTAACTGCCTCTGCCTTGGCCCCTGCCACCGTGGCTTTGTCCGGAATGGACATCCAGAAGATGTCCAGTCTAATTAGCATATTATCCTTTTATTAGTATAGATAGGCATCATGACTTACATTACATTCCCAGGAATTCTTTATTTTACCTTTTGTACCTTTTGACTCCCTTTACCAATTTTGCCCACCATCCCAACCCCCTGCTTCTGACAACTGCCAATCTGTTCTCTGTATTTATGAGTTCCTTGTTTTTGTGTTTTAGATTGCACATATTAAATGTCACAAATTTCTATGTAACCTAGTATCTTATCAGGTGTAATTACTTCATTTAGTAGTGAATTGTATTTGGTTGCTATTGCCTGTAATTTAGAAAATTTAGTTCTCTCCTTTACATTTTAAAATATGCACATGTAAAGCTTATAAAGAACCAGATAGAATTTACAAAGAAATAATAATTTAAGATAGTGAATATATTTGTTCTTTTAACTTTGAACCATACCTTAAAATGCAAAATTCCTTGGACATTGCAAGCATGACTAAGCACTCTTATTCAAAAGCATGAGAAAAGGAGGATGAAAAAAATTAGTTAATACAGAAGCATGAAACAAAAATTTCATTTATTTTACTGACCTGAAGAATATATATATTTTAAGAGGTTTTTATAAGCTCCATGGAAAAATGCCATATCCCAGCTGCCTCTCATTAGGTAACCTGGTGGCATCCTTTGTAAATCGGGTTAACCCTCAGGATTACTTTGACTCCTCCTTACTTGGGAACTCATTTTGAATGCTATTGCTGTGGCTGTAGCTGTCTTTTCTCATCTAAAAACTAGCATTGATGATAATTGCCTAGTCTTTACACTGCTTAGTTTTTCAAGGAGTCTTTGACACACTACCTCTGTAGTGTTTTCCCCAGCCGTCATTTACAGGGACTACCTCACAACTCACAAATAATTGGACTTAATTGCAGGTGCACTTAGACCTTTACCATATCAAAACAAGAGGCCAGAAACTAATCGTGCCACAATTATTACAGAATGTCATAGCCACATCATTGTATCAAGAAAAGAAATGAACTGACAAAAGGGAATGTGCTTTTAAAATGTTTTTCTCATCCAGCTCATTGTAATAAATCTATCCTCTTTGTTCCTGTAATGAAACCTTAGCTTCTCAGAGTAGCTTCTTACTAACTGCTACTCTCTATGTCCTATATTATAAAAACATGGATCGAATCTTCCACAATTGGATAAAGTATTTCATCCTTTATTAGCTTCTCTCCTCTATAGACAAAATACAGCTGGTAAGGATGTCATTCTTGTTCTTTGAAACAAGTAGATTAGTCCATTTTCTCCTGGGGTTTGGCAAAGTCCTTCAATAGACGTGACTGGCAGAGAAAGGGCTATAGACACTGGCTCTGGGGAATAGATTGCTGACTTGATAAATCTTTGAGTCACAAAAGGTCATCTCTTGATGTCTGGAAGAAAGATTGACTTACTAATAAATACCAGCAAGAGATCTTACTGTAGTGTAAAAAAGTAGAGAGAAAACAATCTAATATTGAAAGAGCATCTGCATGCTGGCAACACCAAAACACAAACAAACACAGGTAAACTATTTGCAGTTTTAAGTTTACTGTGAATTATTTTTAAAAATTTCAAGTCATTGTTACAAGAAAGCTTTTCTTGGTTCTTTAGATTACCAATAGGCTGTGTAGAAAGTACAAAATAGGCAGTCATAAACAGAAGTAATTATGGACACATCCTGGAAATGCTACTTTGAAATGTAGAGGTAAAAATACTTGAAATTACAAGGTGCTTCATTAAAGCTGCTAGAAATTAAAAATGACATACACAGTTGAGGTTTAACTACTTGTTATGAATGAATTCATAATCCTTACTATAATACTTGATTATATTTTCAACCTGAAAGAGAACAGTATTAACTGAGATTAAAAAACAAAACAAGGTGATACAACCAGTTAGTCCCATTAGAACTATATCCCCACATTTTAGGAAAAAAATCCTGTTTCTTCCTTCAATTAGCCTTTTTTTTTAAATCTAGAAATTGAAATATTCTGAGTATAAGCTTACAGTGTTTTACCTGCTCTTAGGAAAGATGCTGACAATATTGCCAGTGAGCCATTTCTTTTGTTTGTTTATATTTCTATTTTTTTTTGCCATACTCTATCTCACCTCCCCTTAATGTCAGGATTCCTTCCTTTATCCCTAGTGGATTAATTTCACCTAAGCCCTCAGTGGGAGCTGTGCCTGTCAGTACTACACATTGTGGTAATTCTTCCTCTCAAAGAACAAAAGAGTTGCATGAGTTGATATTCTAAAAGAAGAGCTTTGCTGTAAAATGAAGCAAATCCTGGCTACTGACTAAGGCAAGCTTCTGCCACAATGACCCAACTCCAATGTCAACTTTCCAAAAATTTTATGCCTAATTTAATGTCACACACACACACACACACACACACACACACACACACTGCTGGATTGTGGTGGTTGGCTAGAATTCCAAAATAAGACTTTGTTTCTAGTATTTTATAAATTGAATATTTGGATGTATGCTCAACTGGGATTATATATTTGTGGGGCTGTAAATCGTCTTGAAATGTGGGCAATAGAGGATCTGTATAGAGAACCAGAATGTAGGACTAGAATTTCATGAAGGACTCCCGAGATTATGTAATAATAGGAGGAATAGTTATAAATTTTTTGTTACACCCTTTAAGTGCATCATCTGCAATCCTGCACAGCACTGCACATATATGATTACTTCAGTTTCATGGTGATGTCCAAAACTGTCCAATCGCTTGCCCTGGGTCACAAATAGTTTCTCTGGAGTGGCCGGGCCTTCATTATATATCCATCTGACATTAATACCAAATGTTTGACCAAGCCAAGGATGACATAGGCACACATTTGTGAAATAATATAGAAAGTGCTAATGAGAGAATATGACTATGAAGAAAGAGGCCAGGATTTCTTGGCCTGATTTTTGTGTGGGACTGAGGGATTAATGAGTAACATAGTTCTTTGTCCAAATTGTTATTTATAAATTGCTACTTGCAGGAATGGGAGGATCCTCAGAGGATGATTGTTGCTGTTAGATTGAGTCTCTGAAGTTTAACTGAAAATAAATCAAGATGGTCTGTGCCTTTCGGGGTAATTAGAAACTGGATCTGGACAATAAAGGAGGCCTCCATTCAAGGATGACTTGAAATGACTAAATGGAACTCACATACAGTGAGTGTCTCTCAGAAAACAACTCATCTAAACATCTCATTTTACACAATGAAAATGAAGCTCCAGAATTAAAACAATCTTTGCCTGCCCTTCTATACAGACTCTTCCTAGGACATCTCATTCCTTGTCACGTATTCATTCTCTATTTCATTGGTAATTTCTCAATGGTAATTGCAAATAGGTGTCTGCGACTTGGAAAATGCCCCAAACCAGTGAATGTGAATCAGATATCTTTAGAGAAGAACCCTTGAGCAGTCAGCAAACCTCTTGCCCACAGCCTCCTTCCTAGTAAAGCTTTCCAGAAGCAACTCAGAAAGGTCACCGCACTCTGCACGGTTCCCTCAGGAGCCTGCTCACAATGGAAGGGACCAGACATCAGTGTCGGGGCACTAGACCGAGTCAGTTTCAAGAGCAGGGCTGGTTAACAGGAGAGGTGTGTTCTGAATCAAGATTTGCAGGTTCAGTTAGCACCTCCTCTGGGAGTTTGAACATGAGGCCTGAGGGGGATAAAATCGCCTCTGAGTGGTTCTCTGAATCTGCTGTGAAATTAAAAAGCAGAAGAAACAGTGACTAGAGGAACTCAATCACCAAACAGCAGAGAAGTGAGAAAGGACTAAGACTCCTGCCAAGACATCAGACAAAAAAGTTAGAAGATGACAAGAAGGGCATTTCTTCTGAAGTCCTACCTATGAGGCCAAGAAAATTGTCTGCTTCTTCTTCCCCAAATAGCAATAGGGTGAATCCAGCACTGAGTGAGATAACCTGATCATATCTCGGCCACTGGCAGCTTTGCCTGTGGACAGTGGCATAGGATTTTTGAGAGAATGGGGACAGTCCACATAGCATTCCTTGTGGGAAGCAGCACCATGGTAACTTCCTAGAACACACCAATGCTTCATTATTATTATTATTATTATTATTATTATTATATTTTGTCTTTCATGGGTAAACTAAATATTTTATTAGAGAAAAATTAAGTCAAATTTAAAACCATGTTCAGACCAATAGTAGAGTTAAGTGTGTGTGTGTGTGTTTGAGGAAAGTAGAATACAATCAGACTTTGTTTATAATTTGTAAACATATTTAGCAACTGAGAGAAAAAAATAAGGCTTTTAGCATTAGGACTATTAATTTAACAGAAAACACTAAGGCACCAAGAATTGTCACAAATATTAATGACTTCCATGTTCCAGCTTCCAATGGGTGTTTTTCACCCTCATTTTATTCTACATCTAATCAGCATTTGTTGTCATCCCTTTATGTGTAAAAGTAAAGTCCAGAACTTCTGCTTCTTTAAGCTACTTTGGGAAGAGATAATGTAACACATATCACGTGATAGGCTGATGCTTGACATTCTTTCATTTCCTTGCCCCATCCTAATGAAGCAAAAAAAAAAAAAAAAAAATCAATTGAACCAAAATAGGGTAAAGTATATTATTAAGTTACATTATTAAAAAAAAATAAAAATAAAATGTTTTTAGAATTATATAAAGGAGTTTATATGGCTCTAGATGAAATTTGTCATCTACATTAAGAAATGAAGACACTCTCATTTTCTATTGATGACTTAGTAAAGCTTAGAAATTTGATAGCAAATAAGAATGGTGTTTGTTCTATTTCAAACAATGTGTTTTGCACAATAGAATGTGATTTATAGGGTCCTATATGCATATTGCATAATTCTATAATAGATTAGTGAAGAAATACATTAAATTTATTTCCCAACATATTATAATTAGAAATGTAAATATCCCAATTAATAATAGAAGGCACAGGCATGTTGTTACTTTTCAAATAAAAATTAATTTAAATACATTCATGCACTGTAAACTGTTGCTTGGTTTCTGCTTAGAGTAATTAGGCAACCATGAAATTAAAGGGAATAATTTGATTACATTTCCCATCACCTTGTAATTGTTTTTAGTTGGAATAGGAGCATAGCAGATAATTAAGTCTTATATTTTCTCTTTCTACTGATTTATTATGATTTCTCAGAACAAATTTATTTTTATAGCTAAACTTACATGACTAACTCCACATACCTGTAATTTTATTTTAAATACAGCTTGAAAATAATCAAATCTCTATATCTATAGATTTCTGCTAATTATATGCTTTCCATTTAATTTTTAAAGGGTGCAAAAAGAGTTTTGCTAACTCCTCACCTTGCTTTCAGTCTAGGCTCAATTTTCACCTTCCCAGTGAGGCTTACCAAGACCAGCATAGTGAATAATCCAACCAGCCCCCAGCCCAACCAACGACACTCCAACATCCCTTGCTCTAATTTGTGTTTGTTCGTTTTTTCCTTTAGTTTTCATTCCCTTAAAACATACTATATGACTTACTGGTTATTATCTATTTCCCTCCTAGCAAGCTCCTGGGCAGATATCTTTGTCTGTCATGAATATGTCCCAGGCTCATTTCTCAGTATTTATTAAATGAATAAAAATATTGATAATAATATTTGATAATAATGTTCCATTGTGTTGTAGGCAACAGGGAGGGGCACCAGGTGTCCAACCCATGGGGGCAGACCAAACCTGAGTTCAGCAACCTCGGTACTTGGGTTCTGGAGAGGAAAGAATTCAAAACCAAAACCCAAAGTGCAAAGAATATTTATTTGGTAAATTACAGAGGTAGAAAAAGTAATTCCTAGGATAAATGGGCTTAGGAAACAAGTTATAGAGATAAAGGAAGGGCCATTGGAGCTTGGGAGTGAGGAAGCTAATGTTAATGTGCCTGGGGAGTGAGGGGAGAGGGAAAAAGGAAAGGGGAAAGCATGGGCGTGTTCCCAGTGGGGAGAGCACACTGGGATCGCCATCTTAAGCAGTGGTTCTCAACCTTCTGGCCCTTTAAATACAGTTCCTCATGTTGTGACCCAACCATAAAATTATTTTCATTGCTACTTCATAACTGTAATGTTGCTACTGTTATGAATTGAAATGTAAATACCTGATATGCAGGATGGTCTTAGGCGACCCCTGTGAAAGGGTCGTTTGACCGACAAAGGGGTCTCGACCCACAGGTTGAGAACTGCTGATAAGGGTTTTAAGGGTGGGGGTTTTAGGGAAGGTCCCTGGGGAAGATCAATAGAATATTCAGCAGCTTTCCAGGTGTGAGCTTTCAGGTTGTGGTCTCCACTGGTTGATTGGCCTGCAACAGGGGGTCATTATCCAGTGCAGCTGGTCTTGAGATCAGCCAGTGGCTGGTTTTGTTGCTTATCTGGGCTTAGAGCTGAAATGCAACTGAGGCCTAGATGTTATCTCTAGGGAAGAAAGGTCAGGATGTCCAAACTGTATGACCAGCTATATGCTAGGGGAGGAAAAGTCACCCTGGGGGTGAGGTCCCAACCTACAATTGGTTGTCCCTTGCTAGGGACCTAGGGTTTTTCCAATCTGGTGACCTTCTGTACCTGGCCCATCGTCCTTGCTCTGCTCATGTCTGTCTAACTGCCTACAATTGGATTGCATCTTTTTAAAAATTTAGGTTAGGACAATCACATATAAAACATTCAGAGCACTATTGTGAACATAGTATATATTTTTAACTTGTTTAGAAAAATGGCTGCTCTTTTTTTTTTTTTTTAATTCTCACCTGAGGATATGTTTATTGAATTTAGAGAGAGAGAAAAAGAGAGAAACATTGTTGTGAGAGAGAAACATCAATCAGTTGCTTCACATATGTGCCTTGACCAGTGATTGAACCCACAATCTAGGTCTGTGCCCCTACCTGGATGGGAACCCACAACCTTTTGGTGCATGGGATGATGCTCCAACCAACTGAGCCACCCAGCCAGGATGAAATTTGGCTGTTTCTGAAGCTAAAATTCTGTCAGTCAATCCTGGCCAAATTGAGGAAGAAAAATAATCATGAAGGTCATTTTAGAAGCAGCATTTTAAATGGGATCTATTTATTAATGCTCAAATGTATGTATATTTCATTAAAGAAAAAGTAAGTTAGAATGCTTAGGAAATGCAGCCTCATTAAATTGGTGATAATTTTAATGGAAAGATAGCTGTTAATATTAAAAGTATGCCATGATAGGAAGTCCAGAAAATAGCTGAGTTTTCAAAACTATGTCTTCAGGCACTGGTGACACAGATGGTAAATTTGGAAAGCCAAATAATAAAAGTTTTCTTTATACTTGCTCAGCTAGCTGGGTGTAGAATTTCACCCCACCAATGAGAGGGTTATTTACAGTAAAATGAACTGTGTTTAATGATTGTACAGAAATAATCAATAACTTTGTCCTGTTGGCAGGGGAAGAGGAAAAAGGATGATGTTTGTGTGTGTGTATGTGTGTGTGTGTGTGTGTGTGTGTGTGTGTGTAAATAAGTGTGCATGTGTGTCTGCATACATACAGTATCCTAGAACTTGGTAAAGAATTTATAACCTACCTATGACTCAATCTGAAACCTTTAGAGGTGAAAATTGACAGTTCTATCTAAGGACAAATATCCTTCTGTTCTTTTTTATTATTATTATTTGTATTTTTAAATTTTTTTTTATTGTCTAAAGCTTTACATATGTCTCCTTTTTCCCCAATTGACCCTCCTCCCAGCCATTACCACCCTGGGCATGCCCCCACCACCCCAGTCTCTATGTCCATTGGTTATACTAATATGCATGCATACAAGTCCTTTGGTTGCTCCCTAATCCCCCTTCCCTACCATTTGTCTCTAGATCGATCTATTCTTGTTCATCAAATTATGTTGATCATTATATCCCACATATCAGTGAGATCATGTGATATTTATCTTTCTTTGACTGACTTATTTCGATTAGCATAATGCTCTCCTGTTCCATCCATGTTGTTGCAAATGTTAAAAGTTCCTTCTTTTTTATAGTGGCACTAGAGGCCCATTGCAGGAAGATTCCTGCAAGAATAGGGCTTCGCTCCCATCTCTGCTGCTCCTACCCTGCCTGTCTCTGCTGCTTCTCTCCCGCCTGTCTCTGCTACCTCTGCTCTGTTGCTTGGCTTCCTTCTGCGGTGTCTTCGGTCTTCGCTCCCAGCCAGTATATGCAAATTAGCCAACATCTTTGTTGGTGGTTAATTTGCATATCACTCTGATTAGCCAATGGTGGGCGTAGTGAAGGTATGGTCAATTTGCATCTTTGTCTATTATTAGATAGGAAAGTATTCCATTATGTGGATGTACCCCAGTTTTTTAATCCACTCATCTGCTGATGGGCACTTAGGCTGTTTCCAAATCTTAGCTATTGTAAATTGTGCTACTATGAATATAGGGGTGCCTATATCCTTTCTGATTGGTGTTTCTGGTTTCTTGGGATATAGTCCTAGGAGTGGGATTACTGGGTCAAATGGGAGCTCCATTTTTAACTTTTTGAGGAAACTCCATACTGTCTTTCATAGTGGCTGCACCAGTCTGCATTCCCACCAGCAGTGCACGAGTGTTCCTTTTTCTCCACATCCTCTCCAGCACTTGTCATTTGTTGATTTGTTGATGATAGCCATTCTGACAGGTGTGAGGTGGTACCTCATTATCCTATTGATTTGCATCTCTCAGATGATTAGTGACTTTGAGCATGTTTTCATATGTCTCTGGGCCTTCTGTATGTCTTCTTTCAAAAAGTGTCTATTTAGACCCTTTGCCCATATTTTGATTGGATCATTTATCTTCCTTTTGTTAAGTTGTATGAGTTCTTTGTAAATTTTGGAGATTAAGCCCTTATTGTAAATATCATTGGCAAATATATTCTCCCATGCAGTGGGCTTTCTTGTTGTTTTGTTGATGGTTTCTTTTGCTGTGCAGAAGCTTTTTATTTTGATATAGTCCTATTTGTTTATTTTCTCTTTAGTCTCCAGTTGTCCTAGGAGCTGTGTCTGTAAAGATATTGCTGCAACATATGCCTGCTATTTTGCTGCCTATGGAGTCTTGTAGAATTTTTTGGTTTCCCATCTTACATTTAAGCCCTTTAGCCATTTTGAGTTTGTTTTTGTGTAGGTTGTAAGTTGGTGATCTAGTTTCATTTTTTTGTATGTATCTGTCCAAATTTCCCAGCACCATTTATTAAAGAGACTGTTTTGACTCCATTGTATGTTCTTGCCTCCTTTGTCAAATATTAATTGAGTATAATGGCTTGGGATGATTTCTGGGTTCTCTGTTCTGTTCCATTGGTCTATATGTTTGTTCTTATGCCAGTACCAGGCAATTTTGAGAAATGTGGCTTGGTAATATAGCTTGATATCTGGTATTGTGATCCCTCCAACCTTGTTATTTTTCTCAGGATTGCTGTCACTATTCGGGGTCTTTTTTTATTCCAGATGAATTTTTGGAGAGTTTGTTCTACATCTTTGAAGTATGCCATTGGGCATTTTAATGCAGATTGCATTGAATCTGTAGATTGCTTTGGGTAGTATGCACATTTTAATGATGTTGATTCTACCAATACATGAACATGGTATGTTCTTTCATTTGTTTATGTCTTCCTCTATATCTTTTTCCAATGTCCTGAAGTTTTTTGAGTACAGGTCTTTTATGTCCTTAGTTAAGTTTATTCCTAGGTATCTTAATTTTTTTGATGCAATGGCAAATGTGATTTTTTTTTCCTTTCTCTTTCTGTGAGTTCATTATTGATGTATAAAAGGGCAATAGATTTTTGGGTGTTAATTTTGTATCCTGCTACTTTGCCAAATTCATTTATTAGGTCTAGTAGTTTTTTGATGGAGTCTTTGGGGTTTTCTATGTATAGTATCATGTCATCTGCGAACAATGAGAGTTTTACTTCTTCTTTTACAATTGATGCCTTTTATTTCTTCTTCTGGTCTGATCGTTATAGTTAGCACTTCCAGTACTACATTGAACAGGAGTGGTGAAATTGGGCACCTATGTCTGGTTCCTCTTCTTAGGGGAAATGAATTTAGTTTTTGCCCATTGAGTATGATGTTGACTGTAGGTTTGTCATATAAGGCTTTTATTATGTTGAGGTATGATCCCTCTATTCCCACTTTGCTGAGAGTTTTTATCAAGAAATGGTGTTGGATTTTGTCAAATGATTTTTCTGCATCGATTGATATGATTATGTGATTTTTGTCTCTCAGTTTGTTTATGTGATGTATCACATTTATTGATTTGCAGATATTGTGCCATCCTTGCATCCTCAGGATAAATCCCACTTGGTCATGGTGTATGACCTTCTAATGTAATGCTGAATCTGATTTGCTAGAATTTTGTTGAGGATTTTAGCATCTATGTTCATCAAGGATATTGACCCGTAGTTCTTTTTTTTTGTGGTGTCTTTTTCTGGTTTTGGAATTAGGGTAATGCTGGCTTCATAGAAAGAGCTTGGAAGCGTGCCTTCCTCTTGAATTTTTTTGAATAGTCTGAATAGGATAGGTTTTAGTTCTTCTTTGAATGCTTGGTAGAACACCCCTGTAAAGCTATCTGGACCAGGGCATTTGTTTTCTAGAAGATTTTTGATCACTGCTTCAATTTCTTCGGTAGTTATTGGCCCATTCACGTTTTTTTATTCTTCTTGATTGAGTTTTGGGCCTTGTATTTTTCTAAGAATCTGTCCATTTCATCTAGGTTGTCCATTTTGTTGGAATATCGTTGTTCATAGCATTTTTTCATAATCATTTGTGTTTCTGTGGGATCAGTTGTTATTTCAGCTCTTTCATTTCTGATTTTGTTTATTTAGGTCCTCTCTCTTTGCTTCTTTGTGAGTCTGGCTAAAGGTTCATCAATCTTGTTTATCCTTTCAAAGAACCAGCTCTTGGTTTCATTGATCTTCTGTATAGTTTTTTTTTGTTTTGTTTTGTTGTTTTTTGTTTGTTTGTTTGTTTGTTTGTCTCTATGTCATTAATTTCTGCTCTGATATTTATTATTTCCTTCCTTCTGCTTACTCTGGTCTTTTCTTGTTGCTCTCTTTATAACTCTTTGAGCTGTAAGGTTAGATAATTTATTACCATTATTTCTTGTTTTTTGAGAGAGGCCTGTAGAGCTATGAACTTCCCTCTCAAGACTGCTTTCACTGTGTCACATAGATTTTGGATTGTTGTGTTTTCATTGTCATTTGTTTTCAGGATGCTTTTTATTTCTTCTTTGATCTCTTTGGTAACCCAATCATTGTTTAGTAGCATACTATTTAGCCTCCAGGTGTTGGATTTTTTATTGTTTTTATTATAGTTGATTTCTAGTTTTATGCCATTGTGATCTGAGAAGATGCTTGATATGATTTCTGTCTTCTTGAATTTGAAGAGACTTTGCCTGTGTCCCAATATTTGGTCTATCTTTGAAAAAGACCCGTGTGCACTTGAGAAGAATATATAATCTGTGGCGTTGGGTGAAATGTTCTATAGATGTCAATTAATTCCATCTGATCTAGTGAGTCATTTAGGCTTGATGTTTCTTTGCTGATTTTTTGTTTAACAATTTGTCCAGGGGTATTAAAGTCCCCTACTATGATTGTATTGCTGTCAATCTCTTTCTTGATATCCTCCAGAAGGTTTTTGTTTTTTTTTTTTATGTATCTGGGTGCTCCTGTATTGGGTGCATATATATTTACCAGAGTTATATCTTCTTGTTGAATTGCTACCTTTAGTTTTATGAAGTGGCCTTCCTTATCTCTTGTTATGGCCTTCACTTTGAGGTCTAATTTGTCAGATATAAGTATTGCTACCCCAGCTTTTTTTTTCATTTCCATTTGCCTGAAAAACCTTTTTTCCATCCCTTTACCATCAGTCTGTGTGAGTCCTTTGTTCTGAGGTGGGTTGCCTGTAGACAGCAGATATATGGGTCATGTTTTCTTATCCACTCAGCTACCCTATGTCTTTTGATTGGGGCATTTAATCCATTTACACTCAAAGTTATTATTGATAGGTACTTGTTTGTCACCATTTTTATTCTTTATGCCTGTGTTCCTTCTTCCCTTCATATTTCTTCTTTTTATAGCAGACCTTTTAGCATTTCTTGCATTGTTGGTTTGGTGGTTATAAACTCCCTTAGTCCTTTTTTGTCTGTGAAGCTCCTAACTTCACCCTCAACTTTGATTGATATCCTTGCTGGGTACAGTGTTATTAGATTCAGACCCTTCCTTTGCATGACTTTGTATATTTCATTCCATTCCCTTCTGGCCTGATGCATTTTTGTTGAGAAACCAGTCACTAGTCTGATGGGGGATCCTTTGTAGGTAACTCTGTCTCTCTCTCTGGCAGCCTTTAAGATTCTTACTTTGTCGTTGGTTTTTGCCAATTTAATTATAATGTGTCTTGTTTTTTGTCTTTTGGGGTTCATCTTATTTGGGACTCTGTGAACTTATTGGATCTGTGTGAGTTTTTTCTTCCCTATATCAGGGAAGTTTTCTTTCATTATTTCTTCAAACAGGTTTTCTATCCCTTGCTCAGTTTCCTCTCCTTCTGGTACCTCTATTATGTTGTTTCATTTCGTGTTGTCCCAAAGTTTCCTTAGGCTCTCTTCCTGTTTTTTAAGTTTTTTTTATAGATGCTGCTCTTCTTGGGTATTTTTTCCTTCCTTGTCTTCTAGCTCATTGATGTGGTCCTCCACTTCTTCTAGTCTAATGTTGATGTTTTCTATTGAGTTCTTCATTGCAGTGATGTCATTTTTCATTTCTTCTTGGTTCTTCATGTCCTCTTGGTTCTTACACATGTTGTTGAATTTGTCTTCCATCCTTTACAGCAACCTTATGACCATTGCTCTGAATTCTTTCTCTGACATATTGCTTGCCTCCATTTTGTTTGCTTCTTTTTCTGGTGAGTCCTCCTTTTCTTTTGTATGTGGGCTGTTTCTTTCTTTCTTTCTTTCTTTCTTTCTTTCTTTCTTTCTTTCTTTCTTTCTTTCTTTTTTATTTTTCGCTTAAAGTATTACAAAGGGTATTACATAAGTGTCCTTTTTTCCCACCCGCCCTTGACAAGCCCCTGCCCTCCTTTACCCCCCAGTGTCTTATGTCCATTAGTTATGGTTATATGGGTGCATACAAGTCCTTCGGTTGATCTCTTACTCCCCTCCCTCCTGTCCCCCAACCCTCCCTGGCCTTCCCACTGGAGTCCGACAATCAGTTTGAGGCAGCTCTGCCACTGTATTTATTATTGTTCAAAAGTTTGTAATGGTCTTAATTATCCATGAAAGAGTGAGATCATGTGTTATTTTTCCTTCATTGACTGGCTTGTTTCACTTAGCATAATGCTCTCCAGTTCCATCCATGCTGTTGCAAATGGTAGGAGTTCCTTCTTTTTAATAGCAGCATAGTATTCCATCGTGTAGATGTACCACAGTTTTCTAATCCATTCATCTACTGATGGGCACTTAGGCTGTTTCCAGATCTTAGCTATGGTGAATTGTGCTGCTATGAACATCTGGGTACATATATCCTTTCTGATTGGTGTTTCTGGTTTCTTGGGATATATTCCTAGAAGTGGGATCACAGGGTCAAATGGGAGTTCCATTTCCAATTTTTTGAGGAACCTCCATACTGCCTTCCATAGTGGCTGCACCAGTCTGCATTCTGTGGGCTGTTTCTTTATCTCCCCATTATTGCTCCTGTCTGGATGTCTGGTTATGTAGCTCTCTCTCTCCTGAATTGACTATCCCCAGGTGATATCTGACCTGTGTTTAATTCACCAATTTTGGGTGGATACTAATCGATTCAGCTGTTCCTTCTCTCTGCTCTGTGAGAAGGTGCAGGGCTCATCTGCATATCTGTGCCACTTTGTCTCCTTCTGGACAGACTTTCTAGGTGCCTGTGGTCAGACAGGCTGGCGTCTTGGTGTTCCTGGGTTTGCAGCTGAGGCAGCTCATCCCTGGGGGTTGTGGTTGTAGGGTCCCGGGAGGTATCTGAGGTCCCTGGTTGAAGGTAAGGCTGGGCTTCAGATCACTGCCACTCTCCCCTCCAAGATGGCGATGTCTCCACGGCAGAACTGGCCGCTCTAGGAGAGATTTCAGTAGCCGTAGAGGTTGCCCAGCCAGGGGACCCCAGTCTGGCAGTCCCTAACAATTCCTTGGAATATAACTGTCCCTCACTCACAAATATAGACACTCCCCGCACATCCATGCACTCTCCTTTCATTCTTTCACTCACACACTATCTTGTAGTTTGCCATCTTGTCAGCAGCCATCTTGGATCCTCCCTTCTATTCTTAATTACAAGTCTAGCCCCTGGACAAGCAGGAATGTGTGAAAGGAAGTTGTTGATTTGTACACTCAGGTGTTGTGTAGTGTCTGCAGTGACATGCAGTTACCATGTAAGAAATTCAGAAAGTGCCAAACCACACTCATGACTCTCAGTATTTGTACATCCTGTGGCTTCTCCACTTCTGCAATTTATTTTATAACTAGGGGCCCGGTGCACAGATTTGTGCACTGGTGGGTGGCCTAGCCTGCAGGGATCAGGCTGAAACTGGCTCTCGGATATCCCTTGAGGGGTCCTGGATTGCAAGAGGGCGGTTCTTGGCTGCTGCACCCTGGAATTGGGCTCCCACCTCTCTACTCCCAGGTGCATCACCCAAGAACCCCAGCTGCCAAGTCACCACAGCTGGGCAGCTCCTGTGTTGAGCATCTTCCCCCTGGTGGTCAGTGTGCATCATATCTACTGGTTTGAGTGTCTGACCCCTGGTGGTCATTGCACATCATAGGGACCAGTCAGACAGTCGAATGGTTGGACAGTCGCTTAGGCTTTTATATATATATAGAGACACCTACAATGTTTCCCCTAAGTATGAGCAACAGCAACCTTCAAATGAAATGTTCTGTGTGTTTGTTTCAGCTGCACTAAGGAATAATACATTGTAGAATAATCTTTCCACTCTTCAGCCAGATTTGGAGGAGAAAGATCTCTCAATGGTAAATTAGTTGGAGGCAGCTGTCACAGGAGAGAATATTGGGTGTAGTTCCAAGAGGCAGTAGTAGTAAAAGGAAACTGGGTTAAGCTTGAGAAAGGACCCTGCAAATAAATATTTTAAATACCCATATGTAGTTTGCCATGGTCTCTATCATTTCATGTTACTAACATGAGTCCAACTCATACATTTCTTTTACCTGTCTGTGATTTGTGTTAAGGGGCCCTATTTGGAAAGTATGAAACCATTGTAGGCCACACAAATGAAAATTTTAAGTAGATAGAGTAACTAAGGTTCAGAAGAGAAATAAATAATTATCTTGTATGTCTCTAGAATTATTACAAATTTTTTGTTACCAGAACTTAATTACTGTATCAGCCACATACTTTTTAGAGAAGAAAAATCAAATGGGCTCTGCACAGAAAAATATGCATGAGTTATAAATTCTTCAAAGAAATGCAAATGATTCTATCTGATCAAGTGTGAACTTTATCATATTCTGAACACCTATTTCTTCCCAATATTGGTATTCTTCCCCCAGGGCACAGCAGAGTGCAAAAACCATAAGAATCTTGCTGCTAAAGAAGATAAGCTTTGTCCCTGAGACTACTGAATGTCAGTTGACATTCAAGCCCATAACTGCTTGCCATTTTCTTCCACTCTCTACCACTTTCCTGGAAGTGCTGTGGACAGTACTATTTTCCTTGGTCGCCACTTAAAAGTTTCTGTGACCTTCTGGAAGGCTCTTTATTTTGCCACCTGTGGCCTCGGTGCTGAGATGTGAGAGAAGGGGATTTCTACTCCTGTTTACACCTCCTTAATTAGCCAGATGGGAGAATTTGCCTCCCTGGTTCCTCTCTCAAAAACCATGAAGCAGATCACAACAGGCTTGGCTGAGCCCAGTGTAGCTCCCAAATATGCCACAGCTCACAACTGCCCAGCAGTCAACAAGCATGTGGCTTCAGATGGCAGGTGCTCAGCTCAGTTTCTTTGGTTGGAAATTTCTTTCTCTGCATAACAGAGTGATCCGAAGTGTTAGAGAGTAATATGTGATGGCAGAATAGTTTACACATATATTGGTTTTATCCTAAAAGCAATCATGTGTATTTATTATAATTTGTATTTTTAAAAACCCCAGTAAGATGTTTTGGAAGCTTATAAAGGCAAAAATTAAACACACTTGGGTTGGCTTTAGAGTCAAACTTGTTTCTAACCTGCCTCCTGTGTGTTTTCTAGGTAAATATAATTTGTATCACACATGGACAGTGTGTTGGGATCCTGAGCTCTGTATGATTCACAATCCTATTTCACCATTTCTTTGAAGTCAAACTTAAGAAACTGCTGCCTCTGAAGGTTGATCACTGTGCTCACCTCTTCTCCTAGACAAATCACAGCTGCCGCTTGTGCCCATGTAGTCCAGCAGACTGATGTTTTCCTATCTGTTCTGTTTGATTTGTAAACTTTCAATAGCATCTACCTACCATGATTTTTGTCTGTATCCTAGGCTTCTCTTTTCTCCCTGGAGATGAAAGAAACTTTAATTGTTCTACAGGAGATTTTCATCTGGACAATTACTATTTAACACAAGCAAATAAATTTGGAAAGCTTATGTTCTAAATGATATTCACGTACTTTCACAGGAAACTGTAGATGATACTGATTTAAGTTGGGTTACTACATATATAGAGAGGGAGAAAACTTCTTAAATTGAATCGACTGTTTAAAGCATTACTTTATAGGGCAAGGAAATGTTATAATAAGTACTTTGTTAATTGTACAATTAGTAAATTTCAAATTTTTATTTGTATGGTTTGATAATATTTTTTATCACGTCAAGGCTACACCTTAAATATTGTTTGAGGGATTTCCTTAATTTTCTTTTTCTTTCTTTCTCTGATATGTCTGCATTTTTTCAGGTAGAAAACAGAAGGATGTGTTTAAATTACGGCTAGCAATTTGACTAATTTATTTATTTTATTGCTGTATAGTTTTATGTTTACATTTTTCTCTATCTGTAAACTCCATTTGCTTTAAATGAGTTGTCCATTGATGTATGTTATTCCCCATTTTATTAAATAGTGCAGCATTGACAGCAGTTTCTGAATTTTAAAATTTGTTTCTAATGTTTTTTGACATTAGAAAAATTAATAAGTAAACTTCCATGAATTAAAAGAAACATTTATTTATTGAAATAAAAATACTAATTGAGGTTTAATGAGTTAAGCATATTGCATTGATCATGGACTTTCTTGGTCAGGTGTGAGCAACATGTTCAAATAGACTTTCATCATGAACTGAACAATTAAGGAAAGGTTAGTTTCTTTGAGTTTCTAAATAATTATTAATGTTAGTCTTAATCCTCATCATAAAAAAGTGCAAATGAAAATCATATTGGAATATTATGCTACACTTATCAATTTAGCAAAAATTGCTAAATTTGGTAATATATTCTGTTGGCAAAGCTGGGTAGAAAGCCGTATGTTCATGTATTTCTGGTGGCAATACAAGTAGGTGCCTCCCTGAAGAGAAATATTTGTCATTATCTATCAATATAACAAATTTATGTACCCTCTGACCAGCAATTACACTTATGGGAATTCATCTTTCAGATGCTCTGAGCACAAGTGCAAAAGATAAATGCTCAAGTCAGTCATTGTGGCATTATTTGTAATAGCAAAGAAATGGAAACAACCCAAATGCCTATTAGCAGAGGATTGTTTAAATACATTCTAGCACATCAATATGAAATAATATTGGGCAGCCCTAAGGAAGAATGAGAAAGGATTCTATTCACCTGTGTGGAAAAATTATACTTTACATTGTAAGATGAAAAAAGCAAGGTATAATATAGCATATGTAATATATTAATTTTATACAAAATGGTGAAAAGTAAGTATATATTATTTGCATTTACTGCATTTGCATATGGATAACTGTAGAAAACACTTATGTACATACAAAAAAAGCTGTTATCTAATGGTGGTTGAATGGGATCCTGGAAAATAAACAACAAAATGAGGGGTGAAATTTATGCTTTGTTCCACTTTGTTAAACTTATTAAATACTAGAGGCCTGATGCACGAAATTCATGCAAGGGCCTTGGCTCCAGCCCCTACCCACTGCCGCTGTGGCCAGGAGCCTCTGCTACCTCTGCCTTGGCTCCTGCCCACTGCAGCTTTGTCCGGAAGGATGGACGTCTGGAAGGATGTCTGATCTAATTAGCAATATTATGCTTTTATTATTATAGATATTACTTATTACACACACACACACACACACACACACACACACACACATGTCAGAGTAGAGAAAAAAATAATCAGAACACTTGTGGTAACCCTTGTTTACAACTGAGCAAAGAGCTCGATTCCATGAAAATTTCCGTGTTGATGGAAATATTTGTAGCTTGATTGGGGTGGTGGTTTCACAGGTATATATATTTGATAAAATTCCTATTGATTGTTATACTTTAAATTGATGTAGCTTATTAAGTGCAAATTATTCCCCCATAAATTTGTTTAAAATAATTATGTTCTGGAATTTCAGAAATAATAATAATTATATAGTAAATTATAGAGAACACCCCATCATATAAGCATGACCTTCAGTAGCTATTTTCACAAAATGAAAGGTATTTTTCTATGTGTGTGATGTTAAGTCACATATGAAGACATTTCTAAACAGTATTAAAGCAGTCTGAGATGTTGTATGCTTTATCAGTTCTTAGAAAAGGGTGTTCAACTAAGTATCCTATCCCTCTTAATATGATTCATTTTCTTGAGATAATTTACCACCATTTGACATACTATATATTATCTGTCCTCTCTCTTTAGAATGGAAGTTCCTTAAGGACTGTGACTTTGTTCAATTCACTGCTCTAATCTTAGCATCTGATGTGCCCAGCATGTAGTAGGTACTGTATCAATACTTATTTAATTACTTCTTAATAAATTGATTAAAAATATGTTGTAAACAAAACTCTTACAAAGTTGCCATGTTAGAGAGTCAAATTCTCTCTCAAGCTCTAAATAGCCAGGAATTAGTCCAGCATTGGAATCATCTTGTCTTTGATTGAGTGCCAGAGGAAGTGGTTGGCTAGTATTTATTTACAAGGGGAAAAAAAAGAAATACAAAAACTTTACTGGAATTACATCTTTAGCAAAATAAGGTATTCTCCCTATGATACATGAAAGCTGAGGCTGGCAGAGATAGCAGATTAACCTTTTTTTAAAGCTCACTTCTGAGCATAACCTTATTAAACAGCAGGTTTGCTGGAAACCATCAACTATTTAACTTGCTAGAGCTCTCTCATGTGTAGTCTCTTGATTTTTTTTTCATTTTTATTGTCGTTTCATTTACTTTGTTTTGTTGTGGGTGTGTATGTGTGTGTATGTGTGTGTGTTTGGTGTGTTTGCTGGTTTTGTGCCTGTCCCAAAATTTGAATTTGTGTATGTTAAATATGCATTATAAAAGATTTCATGATCATCATGTACTTTGTTTTATTCATTCCATTATGTTTTTGTTCAAAATAATTTTATCAAGACCTACTAAAAGTCAGGTACTGGTTTAGGCACAGAATAATCAGGGAATAGATGATATTGGCCCCATTGAGAGCTCACATACTTATGAGGGAGACTGATATTATTTTTATAAATACACTAGAGGCATGGTGCACAAAATTCATGCACTGGGGGGGCTGTCCCTCAGCCCGGCCTACACCTTTTCACAGTCTGGGACCCCTCGGGGGATGTCTGACTGCCGGCTTAGGTCCAATCAGGCCTAAGCCAGCAGTTGGACATCCCTTTTGCACATGGGATCCCTTGCTTCTTACCACCTGCCTGCTCGCTCCTTACCACTCAGCTTGATGTTTCTTAGCATTAGGCTCCTTACTGCTCAGCTCACTGCTCCTTAGCACTGCCATGGAGGCAGGAGAGGCTCCCCTCACCTTCACTTCACTCGCCAGCTGCGAGCCCAGCTTCTGGCTGAAAGGCGCTTCCCCTTTGGGAGTGCACTGACCACCAGAGGCAGCTCCTGCATTGAGTGTCTCCCCCCCTGGCGGTCAGTGCACATCATAGTGACTAGAAGTTCTGCCATAATGGTTGCAATAAAAGCCTAGGTGGCATCACGCCCTCATGCGACATCGTCACAAGATGGCCACCACAAGATGGTCATGCGCACAGTGGAGGCGGGGCCCAGTGACCGCTTTGTGAGGTGAGGCCTGGGGGTCTCACAGCTCTGCACGGCATGGAGGAGGCCAGTCCCGGCATCTTCGCCGCCTCACATGGAGGAGGCGGGTCCCAGCGGAGGAGGTGGGGTGCTGCAGGGGAGGGCAGTTGTGGGTGATCAGGCCAGCAGGGCAGGGCAGTTGGGGGTGATTGGGCTGGCAGGGGAGCAGTTAAGTGTCAATCAGGCTGGCAGGGGAGCAGTTAGGGAGCGATCAGTCAGGCAGGCAGGCAGGCAGGCGAGCGGTTAGGAGTCAGCAATACTGGATTATGAGAGAGATCCCAGATTGGAGAGGGTGCTGGCTAGGTTGAGGAACACCCAACCCCCTATGCACGAGTTTCATGCACTGGGCTCTAGTGTAGATATAATAAAGAAATGCTAAATGCTAAGGTGATACACAAAGTATATTAGAGGTTGAAATTTTTCTCAGTGTTTTGACAAAATATGTAACACTTTACCTGAATGATGCTGAGATACTACTTTCAGTAGTATGGACCTGGGAAAGCTCTCTGTGGAGGAAACTTTTCTGAAGACATGAAAATGAAGGCATAGTCATTGTGGAGATTATTTTGAAAATGTTTACAGTGAATAAAAATTAAAGCATAATAGCCCTTAGGTTGGAAAGAAGTTCATAATTTTTAGAAGGACATTGTGGCTGGTGTGGAGGGAATGAAGACAGAAAGCATTAGGGGAGATCCTAGAGGTAGGTAGGGTCACTTGGTTTTGGATAGGCCATGGTAAAGCATTTGAATTTTATTTTAAATATAGTGGGAAACTGTCTTAGGTGAGAAGTAGAGGGATATAATCTCATTTGTTTTTTTTAAAAGATCACTGTAGTTATTATGTGGAAAATAGACTTTAAAGGGGAAGAGAGAAAGTCTCAGAGCCTTGTTCAATTTTTCAAATACTCGGGAGAAAAATAGGTGGCTTGCTCTGTATGAGTTAGGGTGTCAGAAACAATTAAAAGTTTTTGAGCTCAGTTATATCTTGAAGCTGGAGCATATATTCTACTGAGTAGTATGTGGGATGTAAGGAGACAATAGGAATCATGAATGACTCTTATTTTTCCCAAATATAAGAGTTTAAATATGGGTTAAATAGCTGTTGAGTCTTCTTTGGTTATAAGTTTAATATGCCTATTGGGCACCAAAGTGTTGAGTAGAAAATTGGAAAGAAAAAATAAGTTGGATATCAGGAGATAGTCAGTGCCAGAGATACTACTGTGGAATTCATCAATTAATAGTATTAATAATCCTATTAGTGTAGGACTTATATATGCCATTGTAGAGCATGAGACTATAAGAGATCATCTAGGAAATAAGAGAAGCTAGACTCAAGAGGCTTGAGTCGTTGGAATTCCATCATTTAGTGGTTTGGGAAGAGAAAGAAGAGTCCATAAAGACTTTAAGGAAGAAGAAGAGCATTAAGACAGAAAGGTATTGAATCCCCTAGATATCTGTACGCTCAGGTTCATTGTAGCCATATTCAAATAGCCAGGACATTGAAACAGTGTAAGTGTCCACTGATGAATGAATGGATCTAGATAAAAAATGTGGTATAGAAACATGATAAAATATTATTAAGCCATTAAATAGAAGGAAATCCTGCTATTTGCTACAACATGGATGGACTTTGAAGGCATTATGGTACGTGAAATAAGTGAGAGAAAGAAAAATACTGTATAATCTCATTTACGTGTGGAATCTAAAAGAGCCAAACTCATAGAAACAGAGAGTAGATTGGTGGTAGTCAGGAGCTGAGAGATGGGAAAAATGGGGAGATGTTAGTCAAAGGAACTTATAAAGTTCCACTTATAAGATAAATAAGAAAATCTAATGCGTAGCATGGTGACTATAGTTAACAATACTACCTTATATACTTGAAAAGCAGATTTTAAATATTCATACCACAAAAGAAAAAAAGGTATGTAGTAATCATCCCACAATATATGTGTATCAAATCATCACCTTAAAATTACACAATGTTATACATCAATTATATTTCAATAAAGGTAAAAGAAAGAGATAGAGGAAAATAAGACAAAATGAAAAAAAATGCCAGTGAATGAATATATTTCCTTAAAAACTAAAAAAAAAAATGTGTTTATATGTTGAGTTTGAAAAAGTGAAAATTGAATTAAAACAGATATTGGTGAATGTCATTTAAAAAATTAAATTATAGTTGACATATAATATTACATTACTTTCAGGTGTACAACACCATTATTATTAGACATTTATCATTCATTTAACTGACAAAGTAATCACCTTGATAAATCTAGTACCCATCTGACACCACATATAGTTATTACAATGTTATTGCCTATATTCTGTATGCTGGACATTACATCCTGGTGACTATTCTGTGACTACCAATTTGTACTTCTAAATCCCTTCACCTTTTGCAGCCATCCCTCCAACCCCTCTCCCATCTGGCAACCATCAAATATTCTCTGTATATACAAGGTGGTGCAAAAGTAGGCTTACAGTTGTGAAAATTCAAAACATAGAGTTTATTCTTATATTTTATGTATTTATTATTTTCCATTTCTGTTCTGTTTGTTTGTTTTTTAGATTCTACATATAAGTAAAATCATCTGGCATTTGTCTTCCTCTGTCTGACTTATTTTATTTGGCATAATACCCTCTAGGTCCATCCTCGTTGTTGCAGATGGCAAGATTTCATTTTTTTATGGTTATCATCTTCCATTATATATATACATCACTTCTATACCCATTCATCTATGATGGGTGCTTAGGTTGATTCCATATCTTGGTTATCTATATATACAAAAGGCTAATATGCTAATTGTCCCTCCGACCATCTGACCAGTCACCATGATGCACACTGACCACCAAGAGGCAGATGCTCAACAGAGGAGCTGCCATGATGCACACTGGCCATTTATAAAGAAATGGCACCATGGACCTGGGTCCGACAAAGCAACACTCAGCTTCCCTCAAGTGGGACACAGGCCCCGACACCACCCTGGAGAGACAGCCCACCAAATCGCAGCCAATGCTACTGAGACCCATGGCACAAAATGCAGCCCACAGCCCAACGCAGCCTGGAAACAGTGGCTGTGGGTGCCAGGTAATGATGTCACATAGCAACACCTGTCTTCCTCTCCCTAGTGACAGGCCATTTAACAATAAATGGCACTATAGACCTGGCACTGACAAAGCAACACTGGGCTTCTCCCAAGGGGGACACAGGCCTCACCACCACCCTGGAGTGACAACCCACCAAATCACAGCCAATGCTGCCGAGACCCCATGGCCAAAATGCAGCCCATAGCCCAGCCTAGAAACAGTCACTGTGTGCACCAGGTAATGACATCACATAGCAACACCTGGCTTCCTTTCCCGAGAGACTAGCCTTCTTGGAGTTTCTTCAGCCCAGGAACACTATAGCCAGGTGCAAACATTTTACACTTTAACCAAATGTCTGTGAAGCATTTTTCCCATGCCTCATCTCATTTGATCCTCACAGAAGTCCTGGAGTAGGTAGATAGGAGACTCAGTAGAATCTTATTTTCTTTTCATTACATGGAAAATGGATACTTAGAAAGTTTAGAAACTTGATCCCACTGAAAAGAAGTAAGAAATGGTGGATCTTGAAAATGACTTCAGGTTTTCTCACTGTGCAGAATATAGTCAAACCCTTTGTTCTCCCTGTGTGATCTACAATAATAACATACTTCATGTTGATATTTACTGTTGTGTTGCTGACAATTACCTGAAAGAGAAGTTAGGATGCTTCACTGGGCTGAAAAAGTTTAGCTAAATCAGAAAGCAGGTCTAATTAAGTAAGTTTATTCTATCCTATCTAATAATAGAGAAACATGGTAATTAGCCGTACCTCCGCTACCCTTCCCATTGGCTAATCAGGGCGATATGCAAATTAACTGCCAACCAAGATGGCAGCCGGCAGCCAGGCAGCTTGAAGCAAACAGGAGGCTTGCTTGCTTCAGTGACGGAGGAAGCCAACGTTCCCCGCCTGGCTTGCTGGCCTCTGAGCTTGCAGTTTAAGAAACATTGTTACAAATATAGAAGCTAAACAAAACCCCAGAAACATGCTTTCAGCCACCCGGGCTTCAGCCAGCAGGACCACAACATTGTTTCAATTATAGAACAAACGCAGATCCCTGCTTTCAGCCAGCAGGGATCTCAGAGCTGGAGTAAGCAGGACCGCAACAGTGTTACAATTATAGAACCCAAACAAACCAGATACCTGCTTTCAGCAGCCAAGTCCTCAGAGCTGGAGCCAAGCCTCAGAGCTAAAGCTGGCCCAGAATTTAAAAAAAAAGAAAAAAATGACAGGTTGGGAGCTTCAGTCACCCGCCAGCCTGAAAACTGCCCTCAGCCCCTCACCCAGACTGGCCAGGAACCCCAGTGGGGACCCCACCCTGAAGAGGGTGTGACCAGCTGCACACAGCCATCATCCTCGCATCCAGGCTGGCCAGGCACCCCAGTGGGGACCCCCACCCTGATCCAGGACACCCTTCAGGGCAAACCAGCTGGCCTCCAAGTGTGCACCAGGCCTCTATCCTATATAGGAAAAGGGTAATATGCCTCCCAGCACCGGAATCAGCGGAGCCGTGAGGCCTCCTGGCCCCTGGAGCAGCGTGACAAGGGGCAACGACCAAACCCCCTGATCGCCCTGCAGCTCTGTGTGTGACAGGGGGAGGGGCCACAACCTCCCTATCTGCCCTGCTCTGTTCGTGACAGGGGAAGGCGCCCCAACCCCCTGATCAGCCCTGCTCTGTGCCTGATAGGGGGGAGCTCCCCAACCCCCTGATCACCCTGAGGCTCTCTGTGTGTGACAGGGTGTGGCGCCCCAACCCACTGATCGGCCCTGCTGTGTGTGACAGGGTGCGGTGCCCCAACCCCCCCCACAAGCCCTGCTCTGTGTGTGATGGGGTAGAGCCATAACCTCCCCATTGGCCCTGCCCTGAGTGTGACAGTGGCGGCGCCCCAACACCCTGATCGGCCATGCTTTGTGGGGGATAGAGGGCAGCACCCCAACCCCCTGATCAGCCCTGCTCTGTGTGTGACAGGGGGTGGCGCTGCAACCTCCCTATCGACTCTGCTGTGAGTGTGACAGGGGGCAGTGCCCCAACCCCCCAATCAGCCCTGCTCTGAGCCCGACCAGGGGCTGCACCTAGGTATTGGGCCTGCCCTCTGCCACCCGGGAGCAGGCCTAAGCCAGCAGGTCATTATCTCCTGAGGGGTCCCAGACTGCGAGAGGGCACAGGCTGGGCTGAGGGACCCCCTCTCCCCTCCGAGTGCACAAATTTTTGTGCACCAGGCCTCTAGTATATATATAAAAGACTAAGTCGATTTGCACATGCGCGATATATACAAACCTCTCGCTGGTGCCAATGGCATGCATGTGTTTTGATCTGTCATCGTTGATTATGAATTTGGTTAACACTACTATTATAGAGAAAGGGTGAAGAGTGATATTAAAATATTTCTTCTAATTAATTTCCTTTCAATGTGCACAAATCTGTGCACTGGGCCACTAGTTGTAAATAATGGTGCAATCAACATACACCATGTATATATATATATATTTTTTTTTTATTTAAGGTTGTTTTTATTTATTTATTTATTTTTTATAAATACCCAGAAGTGGAATTGCTGGGTCCTTCTCTGTCTCTTGTGATAGCCTTTGTTTTCAATTCTATTTTTTCTAGCGGAAGCATTGCCTAGCTTTTTTGTTTTGTTTTATTTCCATTTTTATGAATATATTTTCCCAACCTTTTTACTTTCAGTTTGTGTGTTTCTTTCTATTCAAAGTGAATCTCTCATGGACAGCATATGTATGGGTCTTGTTTTGTTATCCATTCAGTCACCACATGTCTTTTGATTGTAACATTTAATCTATTTGCATTTAAAGTAATTGTTGACAGATATGTATTTATTGCCATTTCATTGTTCATATTTTTAATCGTCTTCTTCTTCTTAAAGAAGACCCTTTAACATTTCATGTAATACTGGTTTGATGGTTATGAACTCCTTTAGCTTTTCCTTGTCTGGGTAGCTCTTTATATATCCTTTGATTCTAAATTATAGCTTTGCCGGGTAGAGTAATCTTGGTTGTAGGTCCTTACTTTTTGTCGCTTTGGATATTTCTTGCCAATTCCTTCTGGCCTGAAAAGTTTCTGTTAGGGGATCAGCTGGCAGTCTTACTGGGCTTCCCTGTAGGGAACTAACTGCTTTTCTCTTGCTGCCTTTGAGTCTCTCTTTGTCTTTAAATTTGGCATTTTAAATATGATGTGTTTTGATGTGGGCCTCTTTGGTTTCATCTTGCTTGGAACTCTCTGTACTTCCTGGACTTGTATGTCCATTTTTTTCAGCTGGTTAGGTGTGTTTTTTTGTTATTATTATTATTTTTTTAAATAGATTTTCAATTCCTTGCTATGTCTCTTCTCCTTTCAACAACCCCGTGATGTGAATGTTGGTATGGTTAAGGTTGAACCAGAGGCTTCTTACACTATCCTACCATTTTTTGGAATCTGTTTTTTTGTTTGTTTTTATGATTGGGTGTTTTCTGTTTCCTTATTTTCCACACTATTGATCTGACCCTCAGCTTTATCTACTCTGCTGTTGATTTCCTGCGATGTGTACTTTATTTCTGACTGGTTCTTTTTTTATGGTTTTCACGTCCTTTTTTAATGCTGTTGAACTTCTCACTATGTTCCTTGAGCATCCTTATAACCAATATTTTTAATTCTGTAACTGGTAGATTGCTTGCCCCTATTTCATTTAGTTCTTTTTCTGGAGATTTCTCTCTTGTTCTTTCATTTGGGGTCTGGTTCTCTGTGTCCTCATTTTGTCTGCTTCCCTGTGTTAGCTTCTATGTATTAGGAAGAGCTGCCATGTCTTCCAGACTTGGTAAACTGACCTTATATATTAGGTGTTCTATAGAGCCCAGTGATACTGCCTCCCCAGACACCTGAGCTGAGCAGTCCAGGCGTGCCCCTTATGTGAGCTATGTGCACTGCTGCATTGTAGGTGAGACTTGATCACTGTTGCCATCTTAAAGGGATAAATACTGCCTGATAAATACTACAAGGACTGGCTGTGGCCACTGTGGAAGATAAGCTGTTCAGGGGCCCAACCCCAAAACAAGACTGGCTTCATTGGGGCTTTAGTGCCACTTAGTCTGCCCTTTGAGTCTGTCACTTGTGGAGGTGGTTGGGTGTAATCTGGCATGGTCTGAAGCTTCCCAACAGGTTCACTGGATTTTGGGCCTCCCAGGAGATACAAGGTCAGCCACCACCTGTGCCCTGCCCCACGCCACCAGGTATGACCTACAGAGAGATCTGAAGATGGCTGCTACTTGTGCTGGGCTTGGAGGTTCCTAGGAAACACCAATCTGAAAAATTAAGCTGACTGCCAGGTCTGGGGCCACCCAGCAAGAGATGTGGAGTATGCACAGGTCAAATACTGCTTCTTTGAGAATTTTTTGGAAAGTCTAAAGCATGAGGAAAGAAAGGTCATTTGTATGGAAAAGCCACTAGAAACACCTTGAGTGGCCCTGCAAATTGGTTGAGGTTGGGACTCAGAATCATTAAAATAGGCCAAACAATGATAGACAAGTTGATTGATACTCAGATATTGTGCCTGCCTGACAGATTTGTAGAACAATGGCTTCTGCCAGTAGTTATGTCTGCGAATAAGTCACTTGTCCAACCCTTGACCCAAAGCCAGATAATTAAGTTCTCTATATGTTCCTGGTGCCTTTTAGGCTGCTTCCCTAGTGCTAGAGCTCAGCACAAGTAAATTGGAGTAAATCAATGTGTGAACCCATTAAGAGGAAAACCAGAAACTCTCTGTCTCACTAGCCACTATCTCTGCTGATTTTTTCAGCCAGAGGTTATGCGGACTTCACTTCCCATCGCTAGAACCCTGGGCTGGGGCTTCTGATGTGAGGCTGGGGCCCCTCACTCCTCAGGGGGTATTTTGTAGCTGAGATATCTCTCCCAATTTCTATCTGCCACATGTGGGTGTCAGACCAGCCCATTCTGAATCTCTGCTCCTCCTACCAGTCTCATTGTGGCTTTTTCTTAAAAAAGATGTGGTACATTAACACAATGAAATGCTACTTGGCTTTAAAAAAAAAAAAAAAGAAATCATACCCTTTATGACAGCATAGATGTATCTGGAGAGCATTATGCTGAGTAAAATAAGCAGTCAGAGAAAGGCCAGTACCATATGATTTCACTCATATGTGGAACTTAATGAGCAAAATGAACTAGCAAGTAAAATAGAGACAGACCCACAGACAGAGAACAGTCTGACAGCTGTCAGGGAAGAGGGTTTGGGGGGTTGGGGAAGGTGGAAAGATTGAGAAAAAAGGGGGAAAAAACAAAAAATAACTCATGAACACAGGCAACAGCATGGGAATTGCTGGAGGACGTGGAGTGGAAGGAGGTGGAGGAGGCTAAGAGGAGAATAAACGGTGATGTAAGGAGACTTGACTTACGATGGTGAAGACAGTATACAGTTGATACTTTGTGGAATTGTGCACTTTAAACATGTATAATTTTGTTAACTGTTTTCACCAAATAAATTCAATAAAAAGGAAGAAAATAAAAATAAATTATTAGTTGTGTGACTTCTGTTCAGCTAGAATCCAGGCATTCTGAATGATGGTTGTTCTATAATTTCATTGTAATTTTGTTGTTGTGGGAGGTTTTGAGTACTGTGGTTACCTGCGTCACCATTTTGACCAAAACCTCTCTCCCAATCTAAAGGGATTTCTGTGGACTGTTAGAGGTTTATGTCTAACTAGAATGCACTGTTGAAAATAAAGATAACTGGAGGCACAAATTTTAGATAATTCTTTCAATAGTTTTGTCTTAAACGGGATATAGAAATGTTTGTGTTCCAGTTATCAATTGATTTGTAGAAAAATATCTCCAAATTCAGTAAATAAAACCAAATAATCATTACATTCTACCTCCAGAATCACAGCTGAGAGATGGACTGGTCTGGTGTGTTCAGTATAGCTTTACTCACATCTCTGGCAACTTAGCAGGAACTTTGGGAATGATGAGCTCAGCTGCGACCCTCTTCCTCTCCATGTAGTCTCACAATGTGTCCACTTCGGGAGGATGGTCAGACTTTTTACTGATAGCTCTGGGCACCAAGAGTATGTATGCCAAGAAACAAGTACAGGAACCTACCAGTCTCTTAAAACCTGAGCCCTGAAACCTGTGCAATGTCGTTTCTGTGATATTTGATTGTTCAAGGCACATACAAAGACTGTCCAGATTAAAGAGAAGAACCATAGACCCCAACTTTCCATAGCAGAGTAGCTTAAGCACCTGTAACTTGCATTTGGAGAGTGTAAGGGAGGTTTTTTTCATGATGGCGAATAGTATATGTGAACATCAATGGTCCCAGCTTAATGTACACTTGGATTTATTTTTAAAGCTTTCTCCCAGGTATCGGTAATGCTGATGTCTTCTAACTCCAGTCTTGCAGTTTCACATCCTGCTCTTTATACTCTAACACTCTTGAGCTATTTTCAATCTATCAGTCCTCTGCTAAATGCCATACGCATTTCCTCCCATTTTCCTTATCCCTACATGTTGTCTTGCAAATCTCACTCATTGGTCATTTTATAGCCTTAAATGTACTTTCTTTGAAAATATTTCTGATGATTCTTGGTAGTCTTGAGCAATCACTATTTCATACACCAATACTTGTTCATAATTACAGTGCTTTGCACTTTATACCACATTATAAATGCATCTCTTTCATGATAGTAACCTTGGGGGCAGGAAATATATATTTTTTTCTTTCTTTATTATTTTTAAAAATTTTCTCTTTATTGTTGAAAGTATTACAGATATCCTTTTTTTCCCAATTGACCCCCTTCACCCAGCAGCCCCCACCCAGAGAATATATTTTTTGAATCTATCTAGTGCCTAAAATGATAGAACTGTTTGAGGAATTAATGAATTTCCATACTAGATCCCTTTCTACATATTTATCTTGACTAAATTCTAAAAGAAAAAAGATGTCAAATTCAATTATAGAGAAATGACATTCAAATTTACTCTAGATTAATGGTATATGCTAATATCCTTGTTAAGTTATAATCACGATAATTGAGATTGATTTTCATTTTCTATATTTTATTCATTATTATTAGAACACTTTCTCATAGGTTTCACAGAGTAGGGATATTTTGTTGCTTAATGATAATCCAATATTTTCAATGCTGAATCCTTTAAATACATGATATTTGTCACAAAGGTGATAATAAAAAATGATAAGATAGCTGTAAAATTTCACTTCAAATATAAGAAAAACTGTTGAAAATAATGGTTGAATGTTACCATACTAATAGCAATGCTAACAAAAATTGTTCATCACTCAAGTAAAAGAACTTATTTTACATATGTGTATATGTAGATAAATTTATTCTAGTTTTCTTTATTGCAATTTATTTTCTTAGGCTAAACATTTTTCAAAAGGGCACTACAAGGAGATTTGGTAATTTTTCAGCTATATATCTAAGCACCACTAAAAGTATGCCAGATATCTTACATTTTTCTGTCACTTAGATAAAGACAATCAGAGGCCAGAAAAGAATTACAGATACTTATTCAAATTAAAAATGTCTAATAACACAAAATGTTTATTTATTCCTTTTATCATCATATTTAAAAATTTTAGCAAGAGCTAAAGGGAAAATGAAGGAAGATTCTTTTCCAAGATTTAATTCATGATGCTATTAAGAAAAATGGAAAGGTTTCAAGTCATTATAAATCCATTTTGGTTTAATTGGAAATTGGCAGTATGAATAACACAGTGCATTAGACTTCAATTACTAATAAACAAAATGTAAATTATAAATAAATTTAAAAATTTTACTGCCTAAAGAATAAACATTATATTTTATTATATATCATTTTGCTGTCACAAAATTAAAATAAATTTCTTTGCTGTTTTGTAAATAACTGTTGCCTTGTGGTTAATAGCTCATACAATTGCAAATGTTTATATTTTTCTAATAATTTTATTTTTCTTATTATAATGTTGAACTTTGAAAAGGTATTTTAATACCACTAACAGTGTTGTTTTTGCTAATAGCATATGCTCAATATATGTTTACTAAATAACATATTTTAATACAACAAAATATAAATATTTTATAAATTATATAAAAACACATATATTATTTAGAAAAAGACCATAAATATTTTTATTATTGATTGAGTAGTATTAGAAATAGTTCATCATAAGTAGTCCATAAATATGTGAGGCCTGATTGAAACTCTGGCACACAGATATCTTGACATAAATCAAAACTTTGATGGAGAAACTGAATAATATTCCACTTATTCAAAGTTTATGAAAAGGCCAAGTTTTATGAAATTTACAGGACTATTAACTAAAATTTTAGGGCTTTTATATAGAAAGGCAAAGGTAGACTGTCAAATGAAGTTCTACCTGTTAATGTTTTCCTGTTGTAATTGTAAAGAATATATATAGGTAAGTGATAAATCATTGCTAAAATATCAAAATCCCTTTAATCTAAGACACTAGTATATGATTTTTAAAATTATTTTTATCATTTGAGGATGAAAAACACTTTATCCACTTTATTATCTATTGCATAATAATATTATCTCCTATCACCAAGAGGGAGGCACATTTCTTAACCTTCTTCAGGTAACATATATAATGTGAGAATACTGCTTCAATCTGTTGAAATTAAATACATAATGGAGACCAACCTTGAGAATTCCCTGAGCAGACAAAGCATTTAAGCCACATGAGCAAAACTAAATCTAGCTTATTTTATGAACACAAGTAAACCTTAATGTAGGTGTTCCTTGTAAATGCCTCTGACAATCATAAAAGTGACTGTTATTTCCCTAAAAATGGAGTGAGATAATCACTTTTACCCAAGCCCCTGCCACCTGTAAACCTCAATTGTAATAAACAGTCATTGTGAAAGTTAAAAAACTTCATTTTCACTTTATAAGCCATCTTGGAACATCATGCCCTTGAGCTTCATAGCAGCTTTAAGTTTGAAAACTCCAAGTTTGTGAATAATAGACTCTTACTAAATACCACTTATTGATTTGTTGGATGTAATTTTGCTATTTCTGAATTTTCAACAAACTCCAAACTGTTAGTGTTGAGTAGGGCACAAAGCAAGGAACATTCTGCAACACGGCTAATTGTGGCATAAACTGCCATGTAGGCAGTGTGAACTGACAGGTCCCATAGTCTAGAGTTATCTGTAGTAAGATATAAATAATATATTTTCTTACATATAAAGCCTATGGCAAGTCCTAAATGGTGACTAGGCGTTGCAGGCTCCATAATTCTGGTGCAAAGCTATCCCACTTTCAGCAGAAATCTCCACTCCACTTGAAACGCAGCTCCTAGAATGCTATTGAGCTTTGATAGAGACTAGGTGTTTGACCATGTTGCATTAAGTAACCATTTGACTAGAACTCCCCTTTCAGAGCTGAGAACTGTCACCCACCAAATCATAAAATTGAGCTGCCCAGCAGTAATTCATTATGTAATAGGAATGTTGTATCCAGGAATAGCACCAAAAAAGTCCAGAGATTATATATAAACAGCACAAACAAATGTCTCAAACTCCCATTTCACCCATCAGAAGTGCACTGACATTTCTCCCTCAGCTGGCACTCATGGTATCATAGGGAGTTCTCCAAGGCAGCTGATAGAAGAGGAGGAACAAATAACAAACAGCTCTTGGTTCATGGTTGGATCAGAGGGTATGTTATTGTGAGCCAAAAATAGACAACCACTGCATATATATATATATATATATATACTTATATATATATATATATATCCTATCTAGTAATAGACAAACATGGTAATTAACCGTACCTCCGACATGCTTCCCATTGGCTAATCTGGGCGATATGCAAATTAACTGCCAACCAAGATGGCGGCCGGCAGCCAGGCAGCTAAAGTGAACAGGAGGCTTGCTTGCTCCAGTGAAGGAGGAAGCCAAGGTTCCCCGCCTGCCGCTGCTGGGCTCTGAGCTTGCAGTCTAAGAAACAATGTTGCAATTATAGAAGCGAAACAAACCCCATGCTTTCAGCTAGCAGGCCGAGCTGGAGTTGCAACAGTGTTTCAATTATAGAACCCAAACAAAGCCAAGATACCTGCTTTCAGCAGCCAAGGTCTCAGAGCTGGAGCTGAGCCTCAGAGCTAAAGCCAGCTCTCAGCTCCAGTGACAGCCATAGAAGGTAAATAAATCCCAGAATAAAAAAAAAGAAAGAAAGAAAGGAGAGGTTGGTAGCTTCAGTCACCCACTAGCCTGAAAACAGCCCTCAGCCCCTCACCCAGACTGGCCAGGCACCCCAGTGGGGACCCCCACCCTGAAGGGGGTGTGACCAGCTGCAAACAGCCATCATCACCTCATCCAGGCTGGCCAGGCACCCAAGAGGGACCCCCACCATGATCCAGGACACCCTTCAGGGCAAACCAGCTGGCCCCCACCCGTGCTCCAGGCCTCTATCCTATATAGTAGAAGGGTAATATGCCTGCCAGCACTGGGATCAGCAGAGCAGCGAGGCCTCCCAGCACCGGGATCAGTGGAGCAGCGAGGCCTCCTAGCAACGGGATCAGCTGAGCAGCGAGGCCTCACTGCCCCAGTGTCAAGCGGAGCCGCTAGGCCTCCTGGCCCCTGGAGCAGCTTGAGAGGGGCAGCGCCCAAACCCCCTGATTGGCCCTGCTCTGTACCTGATAGGGGGGAGCTCCCCAACCCCCTGATCGGCCCTGCTCTGTGTGTGACAGGGTACGGAGCCCCAACCCCCCTGATGGGCACTGCTCTGTGCATAACAGGGGGCAGTGCCCCAACCCCCTGATTGGTCCTGCTCTGTATGTGACAGGGGGTGGCGCTGCAACCTCCCCATTTACCCTGCCTTGAGTGTGACAGGGGTGGGGCCCCAACCCCCCAATAGGCCCTACCCTGAGTGTGACTGGGGGTGGCATTGCAACCTCCCGATCCGCCCTGCTCTGTGCTTGACAGGGGGCGGCGCCCCAACTCCCCAATCGGCCCTGCTCTGAGCCCGACCAGGGGCTGTACCTAGGGATTGGACCTGCCCTCTGCCAACTGGGAGCAGGCCTAAGCCAGCAGGTTGTTATCTCCTGAGGGGTCCCAGACTGCGAGAGGGCACAAGTGGGGCTGAGGGACACCCCCCCCCCCCGTGCCAGTGCACAAATTTTTGTGCACCGGGCCTCTAGTATATATATAAAGAGCCAGTGTCCATAACATCCAAAATGACCAATGGCTCTACTCTATGCCAGACTGCATGCACAGCACGCCGAGCGGGCTGAACTGCTGACCTCTCCGCGAGAGAGAGAGAGAGAGAGAGAGAGGCAGGGACTTGCAGCGAGGACTTCCGTGAGGCTGCCTCGTGGCACCCTGCATCCCTCCCTGATCAACTACTGCAACTCCAAGTTAGTGAGGGCCGCTGCCAGGCTGCAGCCTCAGGTCCCTCGTTCCCACCCCAGGCCCGAGAGCGCAGTGCTGGGAAGGGGTGCCTAGGGGTTTGGGAATGCGATGCTAGGGGCCGGTGTGGAGTGGGGGGGCTGTATTTACACCTCCAAGTTCCCTGCTTCAGCCCTGGCCCATGCATCCTTCCTCCCTCCCCTTGGTAGCCCAGCTCCTGCCTAAGTGCTTGCTGGGCAGGCCCGAATGCACCGGGGAGTGAGCCATGGTGATCGGGATGGACACTTTCCGGGATGGGATGGCCGGGATGCAGCGATTCACAAGGGCAATGAGGCCTTCGGGGCACATGCAGCCCTCAGGCGGTGGGGGTGGCCGGCCAAGCCGAATCTGGCTTCAGTGGGGCCAGTGGGAGCCTGAGGCCACCCCAACCCCCACAGGTTCTGGGCCAGACGGTGGTTCAGTGGCAAGTGGTGTCTCCATGCACGGTGCCCAGGGGCAGCTGTGAGCTGCTGTGACCCTGCCCCACGTTTCAGGGAAGGGGAGGAGGCTTGCAGCCACCAGCACCTTAGGCTGCACTGCCTATGCTGCAGCCTGACAGGCTGGCAGGGTCCAGAGCAGGCGAGCTGCTCCCTTTCTCCGGTGGTGGAACAGGGAGAAGGGTGGTGGGTGCAGGGAGGGGACCTCAGCTGGATCCTCCTGGTGCAGGAAAGGGGCCCAGCCTGGGCCCAGTGGGGAGCTTAGGAAGTCTGGCTGAGCAGGTGCTGGTTCATACCAACTCTTAGTCTGCTATCTTCCTCCAGCTCTCCAAGATAGCCCCCCTGCCCCACCTGCCTGGGGGAATGGGCTCTAGGTAACCTCCCTGAACTCAGATTGTGGACCCAGAGACCTCAAAGAAGAGTGCCCAGCTGGGCCCAGGCAGGGGCCAGTGCAGAACTACCAGGGCAGAGCTTCTTCAGTGTCTCGGTGAAGTTTGCAATCGACCGAAGGAGGAAACCAAGAAGGGGAAGGCTGGGAGGCGTGAATTCCCAGCACTTTAGCCACTTGAAAACAGCCCTGCTTGGAATGTGAGGCAGCTGTATGTTCAGCTGAGAAGTGAGGGGGCTAAACCCCACCGTTGCTGGGCTCCTGTCGGTCAGAGGCCTGAGTGTCCACCACGACAAGGAATAAATGGAGGGAGTAGAGGAAGAGAGGACAATTGAAGGAAACTGTGTCTAGACTTTCCCCAGCCCTCTCTCTCTTTCCACTGTCTACAAAAGCCCCAGGCCCGACCATAATTCTGTCTCCACCTTTTAGTTCCCTATTCTCCAATCACAGAGGAAAGAAATAAGAATGGAGTCCGTGCTGCCTTCAGAAAGTATCTATATACCTGATTGGCCAGTTGCCTCCCCCAGAGGGAGGCCAGACTGCAGCTTAGGCCCGCTCCCTGCAAGGAGCGGACCTAAGCCATCAATAGGAAATCCTGTGAGGGCTCCTGGACTGTGAGAGGGGGCAGGCCAGACTGAGCCCACCCCCGCCCCCCCGCTCCGTGCATGAATTTTTGTGCACCGGTCCATTAGTTGAAATATAGTTGTAAATGGAACTAAGATGGAGAAAGATGAAGTTGGTGTACCTGGGCATCTCCTTTGAATGGAGAGGGATGTGGTTCAGTAATAGATATATGTTAACTCATGGGTGAATGGCTTGGCTGGCTATGTGCCTTGGAGAAAACAAGATTGAGGTTTAGAATAAAGAGGTCTTGGAAAAACAAACAAACAAGCAAACATATGGATAGATCTGTGGGATGGGGCATGACATTTAAAAATCTTTATATTACACCATGATTGACAACAAAAAAGAGGCTATAAACAACTAGATGAAAAGTACGGTTATCAGGTACATATCTGCCACCTGTTTCCTCAGCCAGTGCAGTGCTTGTACAATGGGATCATGCATGGAGAGACCATGGCGGGAGGAAAGTGGAGGGTATTGCATGGTTCCTGACACTTGGTTTCTACTTACCAAGGGTGATTTATTATTGCCTCTGTGTACATCTGACCTTCTAATAACAGGAACTAACATTGAATCCCCACTATTTTTAAAGAGAACAAACCAGGTATTTGGTGACAATTATCTTGGATCATAGTTACTTAATTATATCATAGCCCTTTATTCTGGGAAAGGTATAGAGACTAAGATTGAAATATATTATCAATATGGTTTTGCCTTTCTTTCCTTAGAGCTCTGTCTCACATAACCATGAAATTTACTGGTTCTATAAAATACTGTATCAGCCAATGCTGATGGCCTGAAAGAATGCTGGAATAATCTCTTTTTCAAAAATATATTTTTATTGATTTCAGAGAGGAAGGAAGAGAGAGAGATAGAAACATCAATGATGAGAGAAAATCATTGATTGGCTGCCTCCTGCATGCTCCCTACTGGGGATCATGCGCTTGACCAGAATTGAACCCGGGACCCTTCAGTCCACAGGCTGATGCTCTATCCACTGAACCAAACCAGCTAGGGCTGAAATAATCTCTTAAAATGGCAGATGTAATGCCACTATGGACATAATGCTAGTTTGGGTTGTCTTTCTTCAGGATTTTGTGTACTCTTTAAATCAATCTCCATTATATGGTGCTATGTCCCCCATAGGTAGGTCATGTGGGGGTGGAAGCCAACAGGTAGAAATAGGAGTGGCCTGTTTGCCATCGCTCCTAATTAAAGCCTTGGAGAATTCTCTTTCCCAGTCTTATAACTTTTCACTCTGTGGGTGCAGATATCCTGGTTCACAGTGGGGTGACTCTCATACTAATGGACAAAGTTAGAGTCCTGTTAGATTTGAGCATTTGGATACCAGCCAGCCCTTTTAGGCTTCTCATAACAATAGACTAGTAAATAAAGAAAGTTTTAATACTGGCAGAGTAATTGAATAGATTATCAAGAGGAGATAGAATTGCTAGATCATAATGGGGGAAAGGAAGAGATATGATTCATTCATGTTTCACTTTGGCATCAAGTGGTACTCCCACACCCAGTTTTAACTAAATGAGCAATTGCATCAACCTGGGCCTACAAAACATGGTACTTAAAGCTTCAGACTCCTTAGAGATGAAATTCTGCTTTATCCCACTGAGCAAATCATTTAGACCAGCACACATGATAGCCAGAAGTGAGATATTTAGTATGGATATAGAGGAAGAAGGTATTGAGTATAAATATTGTACTGATTCTAGGAACAACTGCAGCAACAGAGGCTACGGTGTCATTCAAATAATCCACCTCTCTTACTTCCCCCCAGAAATTGTAACCAACTTGAAGAAACTTTTGCAGGGTTGAATAAACTTTATGTGAAAAGAAAGAGGATCTGAACAAGTGTTGAAAACTGTATGGGACACTGTAGGTGCTCCATCCATATCCCCTCAGATTATTTTTATCATGTTTTATATCCATCCTGCACTACATTCTGCTTGTTTTGCTATTAACAATTTATGGCTATGACATTGAGTTGCTCATGGTTCCTGGACTACATGAAGTGACTAAAAGATTTAGATACTCCCCAATGCAGCCCTGGGATGGTATATAGCCAATGACTGCCTAGCACGAAAGTGCAAAAAGCCATCTCTTTTGACTTGAGGCACTGCAAACTCTGAGTGATATTTTACCTTTGAGAGCTTCCTGGAGCAGCTGGCATCAGAAGAGTCGGGGCCAGGCTTGGTTTCTTTCTCCTTCTCCTACCACTCTGATTGGCTTCTCACCGAGCAGTTTCTAAATATATCACTTGACCCTAGATCTTGGTACAGGCTATTCTCCTTGAAGAGCCAAATGCAAATTCCAATGTTTTATTTCAGTAATGTTTAATATCTTAGAATAAAAATTCAGTGTATAGAAATAAATAAATCACATAATGCAATACTGTGGGGTTTTTTTCCACAAAATGTAACAAGAAAACTATTTCCTATAGGAATGATTCGTCCTGACCATGTTCTAATTATAATTAACACCACTTACTCTATGCATTAGAAATATAGATCTGTTACAATATATAGCAAGAAAGGGAAGAAAATACTTTACATACCAGTGAATTAATAAAAATTGGATTATTTTTACTCACTTTCCCCACATCCAACCCAAAAGACCGTATTCCCAAGAAATATTATGGAAAATTATACAACAGCAAAACCATTGATCTACATAATATTAACTAATATTATATTTTCTCTCCTCCAATATCTGCCAAGTGGTACTGATTGAAAAACTGATAAGACTTTCTCACACAAAAATATGTCAAGGATTCTAAGAAGAATAAAAACAAGGAATTATTACAAAATAAATACAGTTAATAACTTTTACAATGTCTTAAAGTTTTAAATTTTACTACTGCAAAGATTGATTTTTAATTTATCTGCATTGACAGCTATTAAAATTGAAATTTCATAATCTTGTAGTGATAATTTCTCAGAATTATAAGTTAGCAGAAGAATTTCTTGACTGGTATTTTTTTGGTAATTTTTTTTTCCAAAACTATTTAATGTAGTACCTTTATTTTGAAATTCCTAATTTGTTATACCAATTTATATACACCCTTAAACTTGGCTTATATCTTTCTGATTATTGAAAACAAAACAAAACAACTTCCTGTATTCTATGAATTTTATTTCCCATATTCATGTTCCCAAAATCATCCTCTATCTGCAAATTTTCTTAATGAGAACAAATATTTGTTCATGGCACATATAGAGTCTTGGAAGAGGAATGAGAAAACTACCTTTATATGTAATATGTGAATCAGTCCCCAGAGACAGGAACCAATTGATGTCACAACCAGATTACACCTGGACTGAATCACATGTTGTATATTTTCCACCTGAATAATATGAGAGAGATAGTATAATATATTTAAAAATACCATGCTGCCTGAAGTAACCACTGAAGTTGTTTTTTAAAAATTTCTTTCTATTTTAAAATAAAATAGCAAACTGCTTATAATGTTAAGAACAGAGCTAAGATTTAATATATATATTTGTTCAATGAACAAATGAATAGATAAATTACATTTCTGTAAACAAACAAATTTCTTATTCTTTGTCAAATGTGGTAAAAAATTATTTCTGGACAGTAAGCTCTCAGATTTTAAATTAGTCTTTTATGATGAAGGGGGAACACTGATAATTGAGGCCAGATGAGGGCCAACTAATAAAATCAGTTCATGGTAATGATTAAACAGGTGAAAATTGGGTTATTGTAAGGTGACTGCTGCAGGAAAATGTACTTTAACTAGTGTGAAATACATCCATATATAAAAATATAGTGATTGGGCCAATTACAAAAGTGTATCCTAAAATCCGATTCATTTAAAATGTGAGAATTATGTTGGATTCATAATGATTTTTACAGTGTGTCTGCTGAGTACTGTTGGCATGTGTGGAAAAAATATGCATGAAACCAATGCCAAGTTTCTTAGAAAAATTCTCATACCATGCTAATCTTGTTGTTAATTAAGAAGAAAAGAAAAGTATGAAAGAACTGTTCTCTGTACCATATATCAAAGACAAAATATACCATAACTTACATATGATTGTGAGAATATTTAATTTTATTTTTTGCTTGTTGCTTTTGTATTTTATCAATGTGGAGGAAGGGCTGGTTCACTGTGAGAACCCGAGTGGTTTAAGGATTATTTTCAGTAAACCTCAAGATGTAACAGGAGTGATAATGGAAAAATAATATTCTGTTGGAAATCTCTAGAGGTTCTGATACAGGACATATAATTGGAAAGGCCTAGCAACCCAGTATACCAATCTCCAAATCAAGATTATTATAATCATAAAAAACATAGATACTTCAAATCCATCATGGGAGTCTAATCAATAACAGCAGGAGATAAGAATACAAAATTTTCTTCTTAATTATTAAATTTCCACTAGTAATAAATACATCTGAGGGAGAAAGAAAGCCCCATAACATTTATTATTTAACTACTTTGATTTGTAGATTTTACTTTTTAAGAGCAAAGGGATTCTGCTGACTTGAAGTATTTTCTTGAAATTCTCCTATTGTAAGTTCTTTAACTTTCAGATGTAAATTTTTAGAGGCATTCTGAAACTTTAATTATGAAAAGATGCAGTTCAAAGGTTTATGAAGTAGAAATGTTCTCTGAAAATATATATTTAAATATTGTAAGTAAATATGGTGAATAATTTTATTCCAAATACTAAAGTATTATTTCAGCCAAAAGGACATTAAAATTACATTTTAATTTATATTTACATCAAATTAATGTTTTATCTTTATTGATTTTTAGAGAGAGAGAGAGGGAAGGTGAGGGAGAGATGAAAATGAAACATTTGTTATTCTACGTATTTATGAATTCATTGGTTGATTCTTGTATGTGCCCTGACTAGGGAATCAAACCCACAACCTTACCTTAGGGGGATGGTGCTCTTACCAACTGAGCTACTCTGTCAGGGCTCAAATTAATATTTTAAAGTTTTCTGGAAAATATTTTTTCATAAGCTATACAAAAGATTTCTTTTACCAATTATACATGGGTTAGCAAAGAGGTTTACAGTTGCATTGTGACACTATTTTCAGTTAATAAAGCTATTATAATACTCATCACCTGCATGTCTTTTTCCCTATGAACAACTGTAAGCCTACTTTTGCCTACCTCTGTATAATTTCATAAATATATAATTAATATAATTTACATATACCCATGAATTATTTAGTTCATGATCTGAAAATACAGTGGATTTTTAAACATGTGAACCATTAGCTCATATGAAATAAATAAAAACATAAGTATGTATAAACAAAATCAGAACTTTTATAAAATGATGCAATTATTAACAAGAATGGGCATTTGCTATTTTGAGAATGGGACCCCCAAATCTAATGTTCTTAACTTAAAACATGCCTTTATACCAGTGAATTTCTATATAAGCTCTGACCTTTTCTCTATATTGTGCCTCCCCGCTGCTAGAGTATTGTCAAGAGGTTAGAAATGAAATAACAACAGCAATCCACAACTCTGGAACTCAGCTGGGATCAGCTGCTAAAGATATTTCTGATCAGAAATAAAATAATAACCTGTATCTGTGGGGCCTTTTAAGCTTTAACAGCAGGAAATCTTTTCAATTCTGAAATCTGAGATATCCACCAAAATAATTATCCTGCAATACTCTGACTCAAATTGTGGCTTTAGCAATTAAAAAAAAAAATGCATCATTATGATTTTATCTTTTTACTAGAGGCCCGGTACACAAATTCATGTATGGGTGGGGTCCAGCTGGTTTGCCCTGATGGGGGCTAATCAGGCTGGGCCGGTGGAAGGGAGGAGACATGGGAGGTTGGCCAGCCGGCCCCCTGATTGGGCCCGTTGGCCAGCCACAGTGCGCATCATAACGACTGGTGGTTCCAGTCATTCCGGTTGTTCCGGAGTTCTGGTCGCTTGGCTTTTATATATATATATATATATATATATATATATATATATATATATATATAATACAGTCAGCCTATATATTTATTTCCATGTATGTGGTGATATCTCTTACTTAGCAGTATTCGTACTCATTAGATATTTAGTTGTGCATATTATCTAACATAGATTATTGTTTTTTCTCATTATCAAATCTATGACTTTTTCCTATTTTCTGCAACATTTATATTTTTATGATTTTGTTTTTGAAAAGCAAAGAGGAGGATGCATTTATGTTAATCTTAAAATTTCCATAACTATGCATTGTTTCTTGTCTAGAAAGTAGTCTGGCAATTCTAAGAAATTATTTGGCAACACAAAACCAATTGGATTAGAATATTAGAGCAAATATTGTTATAATTGTACCTAAACTTTCTTTCATCTATCTGAATTCTCACAGGGAATCCTCTCTAAAGAAGTTAGTGGACACCAGATTTCAGACTTTCTTTTATTACCTAACTGTCCTTGAGTAATGTTTGCAACTAGGGAAAAAAATATAATTCTCACTCTTTTTTTTTTTTTTTTTTTTTTGTCTTTTATCTTCCTTTTCACTTCCACAACAAATGAAACAAGAAAAAAAAAAAATAGGGTTTGGCCCTGTTCATTGTCTTCCTCTAAACTGAACCAGATTGGACCCAGTGAACAATATTTATACTCAGAATCCAGACTTTTCCTACCACACTTGATTGGAGTGATAAATAAGTTGACCCAAGTTGTGCTTATCAAATTCTCTCTCCTGGAAAGAGCAGCCTGTTGGAAGCAGGAGATCTATCATCTGAGCTGTGGTGAGTTGACAGTCTTCTACTTTATGGACAGAGAAGCTGATTAGGCTGAACTTCACAGGGGAAAAAATGAAGCAGATGTCATAAAAAAGCAGTGAGAAACAGCAACAACAACAAAACAAGCAAACAAAAAGAAAAGTAGAGAATATTGCCTGGTTCTTTCTCTGCATTCCATTTCAAAGTTCTTGCTTTTTCTCCAGGCTTGGCTCTCTCCCTGACCTCAGCTTCAAGAGCTACTACTCTAGCATGATAAATGTTTCTCTTATTTGCAGCTTGAGTTGTCTTCTATAAACACCCCTGACTCAAACCTTTACCACTGCAGTGTCTATTCCTGGAAATGAGTACAAAGAGAAGACCTGGGTTAATTCTTGACTCCAAAAATTATTAGATTGACCATAAAGGAATGATCAATTTCTTGAGGATCAGTTTTCTCTATGTAACAGGAGCCCCATAATACAGGTAGCACAGGATTGCTGTGAGAATCAGTTCCATGGTTTAGGTAAAACACCTTATACAGTAGCACCTAACATCGTTAACAAATGACCCCTTTCCCTGCCTCTCCATTTTATCTCACTCATTAAACTCATAGCCCACAGTAAAACAGAAATTGACTCCATGTTGTCTACTATTCTTTTGAGGAGTTTTGGTTCTAGGACTTAATTAAGAATAACTGATCCCATGTCATTTTTTTTTCTTTTCTTTTTAAAAGAAAATCTTTAATGTTGAGAGTATTAGAGATGTCCCCTCATTTCCCCCACTACCCTCCGCTACTTGGTTCCCACCCACCCCAGGCCTTCACCACCCTATGTCCATGTCCATAGGTAAGATCTTTAGTTAATCTCTTCCCATTCCCCTACCCCTTCCTTCTGACTTTAGTGAGTCTGTTTCATGCCTCTGATTCTATTTTATTCACCAGCTTACTTTATTCATTAGATTCCTTGTTCATTTATTTTGATTTTTAGATTCAATTGTTGATAGATACATGTTTATTTCCATTTTATTATTCATATATTTTTATTTTTTTCCCTCTTCTTAAAAACTACCCTTCAACATTTTATGTAATATTGGTTTGGTGGTAAAGAACTCCTTTAGCTTGTTCTTGTCTGTGAAGCTCTTTATCTGACCTTCAATTCTAAATGATAGCTTTTCTGGGTAGAGTGATATTCATCACTTTGAATATTTCTTGCCACTCCTTTTCTGGCCTACAAAGTTTCTGTTGAGAAATCAGCTGTCATATGGGTGCTCCCTTGTAGGTAACTAACTGCTTTTCTCTTGCTGCTTTTAAGATTTTCTCTTTGTCCTTGGCCCTTGGCATTTTAATTATGATGTGTCTTGATGTAGGCCTCTTTGGGATCCTCTTGTTTGGGACTCAGTGCTAACTGGACTTGTAAGTCTATTTCTTTTACCAGGTAGGATAAGTTTTCTGTCATTATTTCATCAAATAGGTTTTCAATATCTTGTTCTCTCTCTCCTTCTGACACCCCCATAATTCAAATGTTGGTACGCTTAAGTTGTCCCAGAGGCTACTTATACTATCTTCATACTTTTTTATTATTTTTTCTTTTTGTTCTTTTTATAGGGTGTTTTTTGCTTCCTCATATTCTAAATCATTGATTTGTTTCTTGAAATCCTCTACTCTGCTATTGAATCCCTGTAAAGTATCCTTTTTTTTCAGTTAGTGTATGCTTAATTTCTGACTGGTCCTTTTTAATATCTTTGAAATTCTAACTAAGATCCTTGAAAGTCTCACTAATACCTTGAAACTCTCATTGAGTCCATTGAAACTCTCATATAGATCCTTGAGCAACCTTATAACCATTCTTTTGAACTCTGTATCTAGTAGTTTGATTGCTTTCATTTCATTATTTCTTTTTCTGGAGATTTCTTCTGTTCTTTCATTTGTGGCATGTTTCTTTGTCTCCACATTTTGGCTGCTTCCTAGTGTTTCTTTCTATGCATTATGTAGAGCTGCTATGTCACCTGAATTGGTAGAGTGGCCTTGTGTAGTAGGTGTTCTGTAGGGCCCAGTGGCTCAGCTACCCCAGTCACCTGAACTGAGCACTCTAGGTGCATCCCTGTGTGGGCTGTATGCACAATCTTGTTATAGTTTAGCTTTGATTGCTGTTGGCATCACTTGGAGGAGTTGAGCTCCAGGCCAAATTGGCTGTGAGGATGAGCTTTGACTACAGTGGAAGAGCTGCTATGCATGAGACAACCCTATAAAGCAGGACTTGCTTCAGTGGGGCTTTGGTGCCCACTGACTCTGCCCCTTGATTGTGTCTCTTGTGGATGTGTAGAGTTGTAATCTGGTATGGTTTAAAGCTGTACACCAAGTACACTGGATCTGGTATAAGGTGGGTGATACCTCATTTTCATTTGCATTCGCATGTCTCTCATGATCAGTGACTTTGAGCATTCTTTCATATGTCTCTTGGCCATCTGTAGGTGCACTTTGGAGAAGTGTCTATTTAGATCCTTAGCCCATTTTTTAATTGAATTGTTTTGCTTTTGTTAAGTTGTTTGAGTTCCTTATATATATTGGATATTAAACCTTTATCAGGTGTATTATTGCCAAATATGCTGTCCTATATAGTGGGCTCCCTTTTCATTTTGGTGATGGTTTCTTTTTCTGTGCAGATGTTTTATTTTGATTTAGTCCCATTTGTTTATTTTTTCTTTAATTTTCTTTGCCCTAGAAGATGTATCAGGAAACATATTTCTAGGAGGGATGTCTGAGATTTTGCTGCCTATGATTTCTTCTAGGATTTTTATGGTTTCATGATTTATATTTAAGCCTTTTTATTCATTTTGAGTTAATTCTTGTGTATGGTGTAAGTGGGTGGTCCGGTTTCATTTATTTGAATGTATCTGTCTAATTTTCCCAACACCATTTATTGAAGAGACTGTCCTGACTCTATTGTATGTTCTTGCCTCCTTTGTCAAATATTAATTGAGCAGAATGGCTTGTGTCAATTTCTGGGTTCTCTGTTCTGTTCCACTGATCTATGTGCCTTTTTTGGTGCCAGTTCTAAGCTGTTTTTATTACCATGGCTGTATGGTATATCTTGATTACTAGTATTATGATCCCTCCAACTTTGTTCTTCTTTCTCAAGATTGCTGCAGTTATTCGGGCATTTTAGGTTCCATATAAAATTTTGGAGTACTTGTTCTAGATTTATGAATATGCTATTGGTATTTCAATAGGGATTTCACTGAATCTGTAGATTGTTTTGAGATGTATGGACATTTTAATTATGTTAATTTTATTAATCCATGAACACAGTATGTTCTTCCACTTGTTTATATCTTCCTCTATCTCTTTTTTCAATATCTGATAGTTTTCTGAGTACAAGTCTTTTACATCCTTGGTAAAATTTATTCCTAAGTATATTAATATTTTGTTACAATGGTACATGGGATTGTTTATTTAGTTTCTTTATCTGATAATTCCTTATCAGTGTATAAAAATGCCATTGATTTCTGGGTGTTAATTTTGTATCCTGCTACATTGCCTAATTCCTTTATTAAATCTGGTAGATTTTTAGTGAAGTCTTGAGAGTCTTCTATGTGCAATATCATGTCATCTGTGAATAATGAGAGTTTTACTTCCTTCTTTCCAATTTAGATGCCTTTTATTTCATCTTGTCTGATCACTGTGGCTAGGACTTCCAGTACTATCCTATATAATAAAAGGCTAATATGCAAATAGACCAAATTGCGGAACAACCAAACAACTGGTCGCTATGACATGTGCTGACCACCAGGGGGCGTGTGCGGGACATGGCGGACATTGGCTGAGATGGGATGGTGGAGCAGGTGAACGGAGGCACCAGAGCAAGGTGGGCGCCAGTCAATGTCAAGGGGGCGAGCCTCTGGTGGTTACTGAAAATTCTTTGCTCCTGCACACTGCAATCCTGCCCAGTGCTTGCACCTGCTGCCAGCACTGGCCCTGCTCACACCCACTGCTGGCACTGGAGCCACGGCTCACACCCACTGCTGGTGCCTGGTGCCGGTCCCGATCACTTGGCACCATCAGCAGTACTGCTCTTTATGTATCTACTCATTTACATTTTTTGAAATAAAATAATGTGCAGTGCTGTTTATATTATGACTAGAGGCCCAGTGCATGAAATTTGTGCACAGGGGGAAGGAGGTACCTCAGCCCAACCTGCACCATCTCCAATCCAGGAGCCATCAGGGAATGTCCTACTGACGGCTTAGGCCCACTCCCTGTGGTTCTCTGCTCTCTGCAGGGCCTGGCTGCTTCACTGCTGCCTCAGTGATAAAGCTGCCATGCCCCGCTGTCCGCTCTATGTCTGTGGGGCATGGGGGCTTCGCTGCCGCCCCCACAGTGATGAAGCCCCCATGCCCTGTTGTTTGCTTTCAGTGGTGGGGCTGAAAGGACTGGGGGACTCCAGCAGGGCTGAGGGGACTGGGCACCGCCATCTTGTGGCTATGGGCGCCATCATCTTTGAGATGGTGTGATTGTCAATTTGCATATTCCCTCTTTATTAGGTAAGGTAAACCTGGAAAATGTATGTCTGCTCTTGAAACAGCTCATTACCTGACATCAGAAGTAGAATTTAATAAAAAACAAAAACTTGAAACTATAGCAACAATGTGACCTGGCATGAGATAGGTGACATTAGTGTAAAAAGTGGTGAGCACTTAATCTTTTGAGATTAGGGAGTAAAATTACTACATGGGAATACTTGTGACTTGGAAAATTAGGAGATTAAATGGTAGACAATAATAATCTGAGTAGGTGGAGATAAAGGAAGGGCTCTTGAGCAAAATGGAATCCCATGTATAAAGGCCAAGACTAAGCTAAGTTTTGAGACTTCAAATACATAGTTTAAACTCACTGGGTACTTGTAGGGAACTGGCAGGGGTGAGTCTAGCTTATAGGAAGAGACCCTATGACTAAACAGTACTAACACCATGCTTAGAAACCAAGGCATAATTTCATATGTAACAGAGAATCATTAATTGGTTTTAAAGAGGTTTTCAATGTCAACCAATGGTCGTTGGTGCCCTTTCAATGCTAATAGGAATACCCAATATAGGGTGCAGTTAAGAAGGAAACTTCATTCAGTGCACATATCTCAATACTATGACTGTGTGGCTGTGAAAACAGCTGGGCTGTAGAACAGCTCTGAGGCCAGAAGGCTAAGGACCTCTTTGGTTGGACAGTTCTGCTCTGCTACTTGATCACCTGCTCTGCTCTGCTCTGCTCCGTGCTGGTCTGCACCACTCCACACCGGTCTGCCTCACTTTGTTCTGGCAGACATCTTCAGTGTTTCAGCCAGGGAGACAGTCTTCATTTTTCCATGGAAAGGAAAAGTTTGATATTGGAACCAGAGGGAAGGTGGTTCATAAGGACAGAAGTCCCTGCCCCTCGTCCCTAATTGACCCATTCCCATGCAAATGAGGGCTTCAAATCACAATTTCATTGGTCCAAAAGACACTGTCCTGATTAGTCAGAAGAGAGCCACTTCGATTGGTTGGAGCTGCACAGCTTTGATGGGATGGGGAAAACCTCCATCCTATTAGTTGGAATGGGATTCCAGAAAACCTTTATATGGCCTGGCTCAGATGGCAGAGAAACACAGTGAAGGAAGGCATTTCAACACAACAACAGGAAATTCTGTGCAGAGGCTTCTAGATGAAGTGCAATTTGTGTGAGAGGCCCCTGTGTGGAAATGGCTGTTAGGTTCTGGGATTTTTTTAATATGTTTTTATTGATTTTAGAGAGGATGGGCAATAGGAAGAAAGATATAGAAACATCAATGATGAGAGAGAATCTTTGATTGGCTGCTTCTGCACACCATCCACTGAGGATCGAGTCCTGCCAACCTGGGCATATGCCCTGACCAGGAATTAGACCATTGATCTCTTGGTTCATGGGTTGATGCTCAACTACTGAGCCACACAGGCAGGACGGGCTCTGCCTTTTTTTTTTTTTTTTTCATTGGAGCCCACTTAGCTACCAGGAGTCTTTTTTAATAGGTGTCTTTTCTCCTTTCAGGATTTATATCAATATTATATCCAAACTTTACAAAGATCAATCTGATGATAAAATGGGAGAGAAACACAAAGGGGGTGGAACAGGAGACCAAATTGGTAAGTAGTATAATAAGCCAGAAAAGAATGATAACATGCAGAGGTGAGGGGATGACAACATAAATATAAATTTTCTCTTATATTTATTATTTTATTAACCTGGAGACCATGTTTACTATCTATACTAATAAAAGGGTAATATGCTCATTAGACCAGGTCAACCAGACATCTTTCAGACATCCGACTTCCTTCTGGACAAAGCCACGGTGGTGGAGGCCAAGGCAGAAGTGGTTAGGGGAGATCAGGCCATCAGGGGAGCAAGCAGTTAGGGGCGATCAGGTTGGTGGGGGGGAGGTGGTCAGGTGCAATCAGGCCAGCAGAGGAGGGCAGTTGGGGGTGATTAGGCTGGCAAGGGAGCAGTTAGGCAGTGATGAAGCTGGCAGGGGAGTGATTAGGGGGTGATTAGACCAGCAAGCAGAGGTGGTTAGAGGCGATCAGGCAGGCAGGCGAGCGGTTAGGAGCCAGTGCTCCCAGATTGTGAGAGGGATCCCAGTTTGGAGAGGGTGCAGGCTGCGATAAGGGACACCTCCCCATTGTGCACGAAATTCGTGCACTGGGCTTCTAGTTTTATATAATTACCCTTTAATCAATTTATAAGTTCAAAATTTCTTAGTGTCAGTTTGTAAATTTATTAACTATTTATCTGTTCATTTATTTATATTTTACTGATTTAAAAAAACTCACAATATTTGCAATGGTTTATATTGAAAATAATGCATACAATGAGAATAATATCCATAACACAGAAATACATTTTTAAAAATAATAAAAATATAATACCTACATAGCCAACATAAAGAACGCCCTTTGAAGTAGATACTATACTTTTATATATAAACATTGTTTTATTTAACTTTAAAGCAGTGCCTAAGTGAGGTACCTACCATCATGCCATTTTACAGATAAGGATATTTTCAAAGTTTTGGGCTTTTAATCTTGGAGCAGACTATTAGAATGAGTTCCTAAGAAAAGATCCATCCTTTAAAAAAAGCTGACTACTAATGTCAGAAGAGCAACAACAGTAAATCAGCTCTATGTTTCTTAAAACCCAGATTAAAGAAAGAATATTATGAAACATATACCACTTTTTCCTCTTTTCTTATATAGGAGATCAGGACATAGTTTTCTTTGTTCCAAATAAGTATAGCATTGCTTTCATATGGAGGAAAATTTATGAATTTTATAAAGATTGTGGATCTGTTCGATATAAGGCCATGTCTCATATCAGCCTTTGCCAAATTTTAATTAATTTTGTTAAGCTATTGACCAATTCATTTTCTTAAGTACTAGTCTTTGAGAATCTTTACTCAGAATTGAGAAACATATAATGAACAAAGAGTCGCTGTCCTCAGAAAAGTGAAATGTGGAAAAATTTTCAATTAAAATAAAATCTGATATGTGTTAAAAGCAATGGAAGCAGAGGAGACTTTGAGTACACAGAGCGGAATCTAGGTATGGCTTTCCATTAGTGGTAATACTTAGGTTATAACTTTTTCTTTTTTGTAGAAGAAGATTTATGTAAGAGAAAGGAAAAGTGAATTAAGTGGTAGGAAAAAAAAACAAAAACAAAACCGATTTCTGGAAATGCATAAAAAGACAGGAAAACCTATTCTCTTGGGAGATTTTTAAGTGATTGATATGATCAGATCTCATGGATTTAGGGGCTTGATGGGGTTTACTGTGACCACAGTTAGAGAATAGACCAACTGTACAAATATCCTTATATGCTGCATAAGGAGTTAGGATCTAATTTAGAAGGTATGATATTTTGTTCAAAAATAAAATTATAATTTTGGATTTCAGAAAGATTATTTTAGTAACAATGGAATCTGGCATCATCCAATTGAAACGAAGCAGAAAGAGACAAATTTTGGTAATGCAGGAGAAAAATAATGAGCTAATAAAATGGTAATAGGTTGAAAAGGACAGAACCTGAACTGGAGGCGAGGGAAAGAAAAGCAAGGAGAGCAGTGCATTGATACACAGTTCTTTAGGAGATGTTTAAAAAAGTAGGTTTAGATATAGAAAGATCAGAATAAGACAGAAAGATATTAGAAAAGATATTAGAGTAGAAATACATGTCTTTGACACTTAAGAAAGTAGTTAAGGGATGAAATGTTATTCAGCTAATGTCATGAACACTCTCTTGGGTTCCTGCTACAAACCTTTCTTATCCCTATGATCACTTTGATAATGTTAAAATATGGCTATAATTTCAGGAGATACAGAACAATTCAAATGTGTTCTGTTACCCCCCAAAATGGTGCCTTCTGTTACAAAAAACAATAAGCAGAAAAATTCTAATTAATCAGAAAAAGATATAAATAGGAGTAATCCTATGTATTTAACCTTTTGTGCATCTGTGATTCACCAATCCAAAACATACTCTATCGAGTGGTTTTTGTGTTACAAATTGATTTATTCTAAAGGAGAAAGAATGAATTGCAGCCCCAGGTATACCTAGAAATTGCTATGATTTTCATTTATTAGGCTACACATTACTTTACAGATCAAATCTTATAACATCACAAAATTATCTTAGATTAATTAGAAACATATTAATATCAAAACCAACAGAGTGCTGGTTAGAAGAGTTATATTTCTAGAATATCAATGAACACTTATGAAATATGTAGAAATATTTTCAAAGATACCACTGGTCTTATAAGTATGTAATAATTATACATATATTGGTTTTGAAATTTAAATGTCTCTTTACTCTGATGAAAATATCTGTATCACCCTCAACACCATGAATCACAGAAAACACATTGTTGGTAATGAACATTCTATGGGATTTTTAAAACAGAACCAAACAAGTATTGAAACAGAAAAACAACAGCAACAACAACAAAACCAACAGTTTCTACTAAGGAAGAAAAGTAAGTGCAAACCTGTCATTTTGTAGCAATCTTTTCTTAATGAATGCCTCTAGATGTCTAGTATTTCTGCACAGTACCAGCCTCTTGACCTTGTTTGGTATATGTTATGTTATACTTGGGATATTTTGTAGTATTTACTCTTTTTTTAATATACATTTTATTGTATTGTTTTTACAGAGAGGAAAGAAGAGGGATAGAGAGTTAGAAAATATTACATGATTGTTTCTAAATAAATATTTGTGAGGGGGAAAAGGACATGCAATGTAAAATAATAATTCTCTCAACTCCACTAGCACTGGGAAACAAATTGCATTCAACATCTCTGTGCCATTTGATTCTGTTTTCCCCCATCCTCACATCATGTATTGTTTTTCTTTGCTGCTGTAACAAATCACCATAAACTTATTGGCTCAAAACTATAGTCTGTTACAGTTCTGTATGTCAGAAGTCCTGTATTGTTCTAAGTGGGCTAAAATCAAGGTGTCAACAAACCACAGGAACTTCTGGAGTAGGCAAAATTCAGTTCCTTATGGTTGTAGGATTGATGCCCCCATTTTCTTGCTGGTTGTGAGGTGAGGGATGTATTCAGCTTCTAGAAGCCACAAGCATTCTTGAGATCATGGTCCCCTTCCTCCATTTTCAAAGCCAGTATGGGGAGGTTAAGTCCTGACATTGCACCTCTCTGAAGAATCTTCCTGCCTTTCTCTTCCTGTTCCTTCGCATATAAGGTATTCTCAGTCATAATGTGGGCAGGCAAAGATCGCAGGGGCCAAACCCTGCCCAGCACACATCAAAAATCTCAACTCTAGCTAGCTACACTTCACTACTTCTGTTTCTATGAATACTTCTTACATTTAAGGACATTCATATATACTCTTAAATTCCCTTATCATTATATTATGTTTCCCCCCAATAAATCCATAAAAGTACTTTCTTTTTACATACATATATTTCAAGGCCCAACTCAAAGTAAATTTTGTTTGTTTGTTTGTTTGTTTTTGTAAATTTCACCAAACACCTACTCTGCTGCCATTTTTTCAAAGTAAATATTTTTCACAAAACATTTTTGACTTCTTATTGGAATCAGGCCTATCTCTTAGTGTTCTTATTGGAGATTAGGATGAATAGGACAACTAGGAAAGGGAACTAAGATGTATTCTGTGCCTATGATATGCCAAGTGCTTTAAACACATTTGTTATAGGCACATATCCAATGACATTGGCATTCTTTTTTTTTTTTAATTAAATTTTTATTGTTCAGATTACATTTGTTCCTCTTCCCCCCCCATAACTCCCCTCCTTCCAGTTCCCGCCCCACCCTCCGCCCTCACTCCCCACCCACTGTCCTCATCCATAGGTGCACGATTTTTGTCCAGTCTCTTCCCGAATCTCCCATTCCCCTTACCCCCCCCAAAAATAGTCAGTCCATTCCCTTTCTATGTCCCTGATTCATTATAATCACCAGTTCATTCTGTACATCAGATTATTTATTCACTTGATTCTTAGATTCACTTGTTGATAGATGCATGTTTGTTGTTCACAATTTGTATCTTTACCTTTTTCTTCTTCCTCTTCTTAAAGGATACCTTTCAGTATTTCGTATAATACTGGATTAGTGGTGATGAACTCCTTTAGCTTTTCCTTGTCTGTGAAGCTCTTTATCTGACCTTCAGTTCTGAATGATAGCTTTGCTGGATAAAGTAATCTTGGTTGTAGGTTCTTGGTATTCATCACTTTGAATATTTCTTGCCATTCCCTTCTGGCCTGCAAAGTTTCTGTTGAGAAATCAGCTGACAGTCGTATGGGTATTCCCTTGTAGGTAATTGAGTCTCTTTCTCTTGCTGCTTTTAAGATTCTCTCTTTGTCTTTTGCTCTTGGCATTTTAATGATGATGTGTCTTGGTGTGGTCCTCTTTGGATTCCTTTTGTTTGGGGTTCTCTGCGCTTCTTGGACCTGTAAGTCCATTTCTTTCACCAGGTGGGGGAAGTTTTCTGCCATTATTTCTTGAAATAGGTTTTCAATATCTTGCTGTCTTTCATCTTCTGGCACCCCTATTATTCTGATGTTGGTATGCTTGAAACTGTCCCAGAGGCTCCTTACACTATCTTCACACTTTCGGATTCTTTTTTCATTTTGCTTTTCCAGTTGGGTGTTTTTTGTCAAATCTTTGGTTTGATTCTTGTGCTCCTCTGGTCTGCTATTGGGTATAATATTCTTTATTTCAGTCCGTGTATGCTTACTTTCTAATTTCTTTATCGTAGCATCGAGGGTCTCATTAGTTTTCGTGAGGCTCTGCACAAATTTATGGCAACCCCTCAAAATTGCGATTCTTAGCTCCATATCCTCCATTTCTGTCATGTTTTTTTGTCTCCGCATCTTTTATGCTTTCTTGGTGCACCCCCTTGTGGTCTTTGTGCACAGTCTTGTTCTAGCCAAGCCTTAATTGTTGTAGTTAACACTAGAGGGATTTGACCACCAGGCCGACTGGCTGCAGGAAACAGCTGTGTGGAAAACGTCTGCCTTCTGGGGAGGCGCTAATCCAGCCTTTGCCTGAGGCGATCGGCAAATGGCTGTGCGCAGGGTTTGGGCGGGGCGGGATCCACAGGGCGGGCGGAGGGAGCAGTTATGGCCGCTCTCAGTCCCGTTCCCAGAGGCTCTGCTTCTCAGAACCCCGGCAGCCGCTGCAAACCTCGGAGAGAAAGCTGCCCTCAGGTTCCAACTGATGCCGGATAATCCCGCTTCTCCCGTTTGAGTCTGGGTCCCTAGAGACTCGCCCGGATCTGGAGCCCAGAGTCTGAGACTCACTCCCGACCGAAAACGACAACCGCGCCCTCAGCCACCAGCCCGCTTTGTGCACGCACCTCGGTACCTTTGTATTTTCCACACTGCGCCGCCTCTGAGCCTCGGTTTGCTGTTCTCTTTCCTTCTAGTTGTAGAGTCTCTCTTCAGCCAGCCTTCCTGTGGTTCTGGGTGATGTCCGTTCCGTCTTTTAGTTGTATTTTTGAAATGGTTGTTTGTGGCAGCGGTCTCCGGTGTTTACCTACGCTGCCATCTTGGTCTCTCCTCCGACATTGGCATTCTTAACATATCCCAGAGCAGGCCATTCTTCGCAGATACCATATGGGTTATAAATGGAGGAGGTTGGATATAACTGCTGCTCTAGTTGTCCCTAAAACATCTGTGTACTTGGTTATAGCCCTTATCAGAGAACATATATTTTAACATCCCAGATATTACTAATTCCTCAGATTAAAATAATTTAGCTTTTTATGTCATATATTGTAAGAAGTCCTATTCTTCTCTGGGATTTTTGGAATTGTGCTTGGCTAACTTCTCTCCTTGTAGTTGCTTCCCCTAGCATTCCTCTTCCAAATGTAAACTCCTATCAGTGCTTTTAGAGAGTATCTCCTACCTGCTCCCTGTCTGTATGTGGAGGAGCTTTCTTCTCTGCTGCCTGTGTCGTATCCACTATCCTCAGACCCCCAGCGGCTGTTCTCTCTTCACTACTTCACAACACACCAGGTGCTTTTCCCCAAACTGTGCAAAAAATCAGATTCATGACTGTTGCGTTTAACACATTTTTCCCAAAGTTTGGGAGAAATATAGGAGTATTCCAGAAAACTACAGGCAATAATTGAAAAATAAATATAGAATGTAATTCTAGGTTATTGAATTATGCCTGCCATCAGACACTTCTTTCTCACTTGATGTGTATTGACTTGAGCACAATATGATGTCAATTTATATTTCAAGTTAATTTATTATTCAAGCAGTACAATTTGGAAGTGTGTGGAACACACTCCCATTCTATTCTCAATAAAGAGATGGGCAAGAGGGAGCATACTTGACTCATTAAAACAAGCTATTAATATATTTTCCAAAATAAAAGAGCCAGCCACTTCTAATGTGAGTTGTATACACCTCCCCTACAATTACAATAGTGCTTTTAAATATAATATATTCATGTTCTCTTCATGTATATGGTGTGGAGTGAGAGGCATACATGCATTTCAACACAAGAATGTGAGCTCTTAATTTGAGGGGATAATATCTAATTCTTATAGGTTTTTGTTTACCCTTGTTATCTAGCCAAATGCTCTGCACATATTAATTTTTTATTAATCAATACATGAAGCATTCCCTTAATAATTTGCTTCCTATAAACCACCTGGGGCAGAGTTGAGTGCTTTGTGTGTGTGTTTTGTTTTTTTTTTCTAAATGACTCTAGGATTTATAACTTATATAACTAGGCCTTGTTTATCCATTACTTACTTTAACTTCAATGATTCTTATTTTATTTCTTACACTTTGTTAATACTTAATTAAGATGCCATTATATTACAAAATTAAATGCTGCCTTAAAAAATAAATTAGTCAAATAAGCATTTTTCTTTAAAATGGAGTTTACATATTGCATATGGGCTTTATTTTTCTTTCTATAAAGGTAGGATGTGCTCAAATATATATATTCTTGAAAAGAAATGCCAGCTTTCATTAAGAATCACTGGATATATTTAGCCCTAGCTCTTGAAGTGAAAAAACAGGTTAATTATTTAAAGATTGCTATTTGTTCACTCAGTTTTCTAGTGTGTTCCTAAATAGTACTGAGGGTCTAACAAAATAACAGAATTAAAAGCCTACAGAAGACTTATTCTCACTGTTTCCATACTTTGTGATTCCCAGAATTAAAGAACACAAAAACAGTAAGTCATCTAATTCATTTGTTTTGTACATATTCCGTTGATATGAGGTGTTTCTTAAAATCATATGTAATCCCATTTAAACTCCTTGGGTTAATAAATTTTAGTTAGCGTTATTTTGGCTTATGCAATTTGCCATGTTTATACTGTCTCTTTAATGCTTCTAGAGACAGTAACAACTGAATTTGGAAAGCATTGAACATAGAAATTGTAAAGTGCAATGTACTTATTTGTCTTTGGAAAATTGCCAAAGCAGTGGGCAAGCAAACTGCCAAATATGTGCATGGGGCATCCGTAAATGATAGACTAAAGTGCACGTGAGTATGTGAAAACAGGTGGTCTGGGACGCTTGGTATCAGCAAAGCATCTGGGCCCTGAAGTGTGACTGCATTATGTTTTCTACTCCCGATGGAAAACAATGCTAATGATGAATCAGAGTCTGGCGTTGTTTAGAGTCCTTTTGTTTTGTAACCTTTGCAAGGTATTAGAATGGGAATGGAACCATGGTTTTAATATTTGAAAACTCTAAATCTCATCTAGATTTGCTTTGGGTTATATGCATCTTCATAGTGCTGGTAGTAATACTAGATGCACATATGTTAATATAGATGCTCAATTTGGCTCTTTTTCACTTTTGAGAATGCACATATGCTCAATGGATGGCATAGCTTCTGTCTTCATTGTTCAGTTACAGATTTGACCCTAATATGTGTTACAAAATAAATGCTAATTATAGGCCTCATTCTTCTTTCTTGATTTATCTGTTTTTTGTACTATCCACTTTAAGGAGGTAGAGCTCCAACGCGTTTTCCTAAACTTTATTTTCTAGATTCTTGTAAACTGAATTGCTATACTCTTTCTAGGAACAGTAAAACATTCTTTCAATATAGGTTCGGAGAACATTTAAATGTAAGTTTGGACCAAACTAGAACAAAGTATAATTATGCTTTAAATAAAGAATGAGCAAAAATAAAAGCAGCTGGAATGAACATCTTCATTTGCTTAATACATAGAGGAAATCGCTTTTCATTATACTTCAGTGATTCTCAGCACCGAGCAAACTTCATAAGCATGAGGGAAGGCTTCCAAACATAGATGCTTAATGTCTACATGCCCATGAAGAATTTGATTTCATTTGAGAATGGGGGAAGTCAATGCTTCAGTATTTTTAAAGCTCCTCCAGGTAACTCTAATGCCCATACAGTGTTAAAAGTATTGCTATATCTGAAGTTCTAATGGAAACTACTTTGATACGCAATCCCCTCACAACATGGTATGTGTATGTAATATACTTCTTTTGTTGTATCTCTGGACTTCATGAAAATGTCTTTTGTTTACCTCCTTTCTTTTCAGTGCTCTATTGAGTAGAAAGGACATTTTATTTTTAAAAAGAGCACTAATTTTGAAACACCATGATCATTATTTGCTTGCTTTGAGGCTCCTATTGGTAAAAAGTGGGAGGGATATCTCTTACCCTAACTTTCATTCCCACTGTTTTGTTAATTAGTAAACTAAATAGAAATGCATAGTTATCATTCCTTTTAGTTCTAATTGTAAATTTATAAGAACTTTGTCACTTTTCAGTGCAGCATTTCACAATCAGAAAATTGGTTAGAAATTATATAAGAATACTCTAAGTCCCTTCTGTAAATAAACAACATTAGTAATTAATAAAAATATACTTCTTGGTCATAAGATTTATGACTCCACAAAATGTTTTCAACAGTTAGGCAGAATATGAAAGACACTGAGTACATTTCAGTAACTTTATGTGGCCCTTACATAGCAGAATGTCAGACGCAGTTTCCAGGCCCCCAAATTGGTGTTACTAGTTTATCCAGAGATTAACAAATCACTGAAGTGACTCAGAATCACAATTTAAAAGAGATTGGTGTATAAATAGGATATTTAATGAAGATTATATATATATGATCTATATTACATATAGATAATAAAATTTTTATTGTATATTAAAAACTGGAATTTAAGTTACATAGCAGGACCTATCTGTTTCATTGACCATTGGATTCTTAGTACCTAGACCAATGCCTAATACATATATTAGGTGTTCAATGAATATCTGGTATAACAATAAATTTACAAAATAAAAATATCATACTACAGTGTAACAGTCTCCTTACTTACCTGTGTCATTCACTAGAGTTTAAATTACACGATGGTAAGGACCATAGGATTACACTAGAGGCCCAGTGCATAAAATTCATGCACTTGGGCGGAGGGGTTTCCTCAGCCCGGCCTGCACCCTCTCGCAGTCCAGGAGCCCTCAGGGGTTGTTTGACTGATGGCCATCAGTTGAACATCCTTAGCACTGCCGCAGAGGTGGGAGAGGCTCCCGCCACTGCAGCGGCACTCACCCGCTGTGAGCCTGGCTTCTGGCTGAGTGGCACTCCCCCTATAGGAGCACACTGACCACCAGGGGGCAGCTCCTGCATTGAGTGTCTGCCCCTTGTGGTCAGTGTGCATCATAATGACCAGATGTTCCGCTTTTTGGTAGATTTACATATTAAGCTTTTATTATAAAGGATGAATCAATTGTTTATGAAAAACATTTAGAAAATATATTCTGGGACAGATATATATATATATATATATATATATATATATATATATATATATTAGGCTAAATATTCTTTATGTTTTTGAGAACCAGAGCTAACGTAAAACAATATCAGTGGTAATAATAAAAGAGCATAACTAAAATATATTTTAGCTAAAAATGAAACTTTTCTAATGTTAAATTTCAATATCATAGTAAAAAATGTTATCATCATTATGTGAAATTAAAAACTTACATTTTACTAATAGTGTAATTTTCTTTCTAACTCATTCTTTACTTAATAGCACATAATTATCTGAATAAAATGTGATGTCTATTCAAAAGTGAAAAGACATTGTGAAGGAATACACTCAACTTCAACTAAAAATTTCAGTTAAATTAGAAAGATATTTGATAATAACATTAATTTTATGGTTTTGAAACCATAAAAATGTATATTATGGGTAGTCAGTTAGAAGATTACCAACACATAGTAATCATGAACTAAATTATTATAGAGTGATTAATTTGACAAATACATACTAGTACAAAGAAACAAAAATGGAAAATAAAAAACAAAAAAAACAAAAATGGAAATATTTATCTAAATAGTTGATTAGCTATGATAATTAAAAGTATCATCATGTGATTTAATCATTTTATAAACACAGAGTAGAAAACATAAGAAAATAGTGAATTCATAACATTTATATAATGTCACCAACCTCCTCCCAAGAAAACACTGTTTAACAACCACAATTCTGGGAAAAGAATGTCCATAGTCAAATGCACCAGTGTTACTCTGTTAAATGCTATTTAAACTTCTACATTCTTTCTTTATTTTTCATTTATGTAGGTAATTATTGAGCACATACCATGCATATATGATTGCAAATTATAATAAGCACTGAAAAAAGTCAAAATAGAAATGAGAGAACATTAGAGGAAAAGTTCATATAATTTTGATTCTCAGAGATGAGTTACTTGGAAAAGTGATATTTACATTAAGATCTGAAAGATATGGAATAATTTACCAGAATATAATGTGGGAAAAGTACATTCTGTGTATAGAGAGAATGTGCCAAATATGATAATCTGTTGATCTGTAGGCTCAAGCTCTAAAGAGTGTCTGATTTTCATCAAATTGAAATTTTAAAATATGAACTAAATTTTCTAATGTAAAAAATACTAACCAAGGCTGATTAATTCAAGAAAAAGGGCCCTGGCCTATATAGCTCATTGGTTGGCAATCATCTCAGGCACCAAAAGGTGATGGTTTGATTCCCAGTCAGGGCACATGACTGGGTTGTAGGCTTGATTGCAAGTAGGGAGCGTGCAGGAGGCAGCTGATTGTTGTTTTTCTATCATAAATGTTTCTCTCTCTCTCCCTCTCATTTTCCCTCTTTCTAAAAACCAATAAAAGCATATTTTAAAAAAAATGTAATATTATAATTGACAAATAATTCAAAAACTACATTTGACAACTTTAAAAGATTCTAAAACTTTTCTACCTTTCAAAATAAGACAAAGCCTATGTTCTCTATTTTACATTTTAATTATACTTACAGAGAAAAAAAAATATTCTAGGCTGAAAGTTTAAGATCTCCTCTTTTCACTGTGTCATTATATTTATACTAGAGGCCCAGTGCACGAATTCGTGCAACAGTGGGGTCCCTTGGCCTGGCCTGCTGGATCTGGCTGAAACTGGCTCTCTGACATCCCCCAAGGGGTCCTGATTGCAAGAGGATGCAGGCCAGGCAGAGGGACCCCATCAGTGCATGATTGGGACCAGGGAAGGATGCAGGAGGTAGGCCAGCTGGAGAGAGACCGTGGGAGGGCTCCAGGGCATGTCTGGTCCATCTCACTCAGTCCTGATCTGCCGGACCCCAGTAGCAGGCTAACCTACCAGTTGGAGCGTCTGCCCCTGGTGGTCAGTGCACATCATAGTGACTGGTCGACTGTCTGCCCCCTGGTGGTCATTGCACATCATAGTGAGCAGTTGAGCAGCCGTAGCATATTATTAACATACTAGAGGCCCAGTGCACAAAATTCGTGCAGTGGGCGGGGGGGGGGGGGGGGGAAGGATTCCTCAGCCCAGCCTGCACCCTCTTGCAGTCTGGGACCCCTCAAGGGATTTCTGCCTGCTGGAAACAACAGTTGGAAATCCCTTTCACAGTCCAGGACCCGTCACTCCTTACTGCCGCCTGCTCGCTGCTCCTTAGTGCTGCCACGGAGGCAGGAGAGACTCTCACCACTGCCACTGCACTTGCCAGCCATGAGCCCTATCTTTCTGTGTAGTTGTCTGTGGGCCAACTGCTCTCTTCCTTCTCATTTAGGGCGAGCAGCATGTGAGGGCAGAGCATGCTGTTGTGGAACGCAGAGGGCTCCTTGGAGCTGAGGGGAGTGGCCGGGCCCACGGGGTGAGAGGTGGACACAGAGGGTGCTATCTCACCCAATTGTGGGGCAGGCTGGCCAGCCTTCATCTGCCTGACGCCACCCAGGGAGGGACTGAGCAGAAGGTCGTCCGGAAGGTCATTTGGCTGTTAGGTCTAATTAGCATATTATGCTTTTATTATTATAGAGGATATTTGAAATATATGTAAGAAAGGAAGGGAGATGAGGAGAGAGATAGAAACTTTAATGATGAGAGAGAATCATTGAGTGGCTGCCTCCTGCACATCCCCACCAGGAATCTAGCCTGCCACCCAGGCATGTGCCCTGAATCGAACTATGACCTTCTGGTTCATAGGTTGATGCTCAACCACTTAGCCACACTGCCTGTACTCACCTACATTTTCTTACTGTATATATACATATAGGCATATGTTACATATTAATAGTTCTATAATGAGTTCTCAACTAATATATACTCTGGCTTAATGTTTTTTCTATATCTCTCTTTCTGCTCTTATTAGTATTTATTTTTTGGTTTGTTTGTGTAACCATGTGCTAACAGAGAATAGGAACTTGGTTTTTCATTTTTTTAAAATGCATTATTCCAACACTAATGGACCACCCACAATCTAATTTTATTCATTATTGTGCTTGCCCTTGATTTCTCAGGAGGATAAACGTTCCTTTCATACATTTTTTTCTTCCACTCTTCCAGTCATGTCTGGCATGGTCCTGTGAGGGCCTATTTTATTTAGACTTTGTCATTAGTACAAAGAAGTGGAGATTTTCTAAATGGTCTTTAGCAACCTGAAAGCACTAACTCAACTTCCCTAAGTACCTAACTTTAACAGTCAAAAAATCCATGTAAAACTGATTCCCCATATCTAGTTGTTATCATTGAAATAAGAAATCTCTGATCCTAAATGTTTGAAGTCTAAAGTATCTCCCTCAATTAAAAATTAAATTTTAATATAAACATATTTGTTAGATACAATATTAAACATTTACCTTCTTCTTTCTACATAAAAGTATTTAAATATAAATCAATTAATTTTTATTTCACATCAAATTAGTATTATCCTAAATTTTGTTTATATAAGCTTAATTTAGTGGTCATATATAACTTTTTCAATCCAAAGAACAGAATATCCACCCAGGTGAAACAGCACAATACAAATATAATATTAATAAATTAGCAATTTAGGTGCTAAAGTTATTTTTGTTCAGTTATACGTCCCAGGACAAAATATCTAGACAGTACTTAATTTCTCTGCTTTTTCTATTTTTTTGTTTAAATTATATTATGATGCTTTAGTCTCAAAACATAAGCTCTAAAGTTTCTAAAATGATGTAACTCAGTAAACTATTATAATACTCTGAGAGCTAAAGGCATATTCTCTTCTCATTTAAGGTAAAAACACCTTCAACAGAATAGGGTGAGGAATATTTATGTTCTTAGTGAAGCAACAAAAAACCATTACCTCCTTAATTTTTGACATACTACATATCTTCATATTAGCAAGTTTTATATCATTGAATGCCTTTTACTAATAGTCAGTAAAATGAATTATGAATGGACGTTATTTTTATGAGAAAATCATTGTAGCAAGTCTAGTTTTGATTTTGGAAAAACACAAAATAAATTATTAATCTTATCATAATAGGATGTACATCAACAATAAATTTGAGAGTTGAAAGTTTTATTTCATATTCCCCATATTTAACTCTGATACTAAGCCTGGTTTGACTCTCTGTCTCTGATAATATGAAATCATAAAATGTAGACAATTGTTTTGGGAATTTGGCTCTAAAGATGAGAAGACAGATGCTGAACAATAGGATAGTAGCTGGAAATGAAATTCAATGCTAATGAAACACTGCAGACAAAAGAATGAAAATACACAGCACAGAAAGAATATCTGATAAATATATTGATGCAGAAAGTTTCATTGGTTCAAGGATGAAGGGATATTGAATTTAGCACAGCAGGAGTTATTGTCTTTAAGTGGTGATTGTTAAAACTTAGATCTGAGTACTTTGGTGTTGAGATATAGTAACTAGAATCTATGTGTATTCAGTCTTGTGGTTTCATTTTCCTTTATAAAGTAGTGTTTGGAAGTGTCTACTGAGACTGAGCCCATGTAACATGTGAAAGAGGCAGTTACATTTTTGAGAAAAATAGAAAAAAGATTTTAAAATAATTTAGGTGAGATTTCAAGCATGGACATGACTATGTAAATCAAATTTTTCCCTTTTCCTCATGAAAATTCTTTAAAATAAAAGCTACAGCAATCACCATAAGGAGAGAAAAAAACTTATAAACTCAACTTTTCATGAAACTAGGAAGCAGATGTTATTCATGGACTCCAAATTATGTGAAATGCTATGGAAATATCTAAAACTGGGTATAAGCTATGTGAAAGAATGGAGGAATTGGACACAGACGATAGCGTGGCGAAGGTCTGGGAGGGGTGAGTGCAGGTGGAGGTGGTCAATGGGAAAAAACAAACAAAGGGGACATCTTCAACAATAAAGGAAAATAAATAAATACAGTGCCAGTAAGAACCAGGGAACTCTTTTCCCCAGAAAACTCCAGAAAAATAGATTTTGTAAATATTTATCTCCTGATTTCAACAAGAAATGTGAGAAAGTTTTAAAAATAATAAAATAAAAATGATAAATATGATACTTGAAGAAATATTTCTAAGCTCACTAATTCCTTCTTAAGAAGCTTCTATGAAATTGACTTTGAAAAATGCTTCAATCAAAATTATAACATGTGACAATCCTAGCAAATTATTAAAAACAAGAAAATAAACAAAAACAAAAATACCACCACCAACAACCAAACCGAGCCACTACCATTAGTCATTATTTAGGATTTAAATTGTTTAAGGACCTTTGGAAGTGATTACTGTTTTATGTGGTAATGTTGCTCCATCTCTGTCACTGTTGCAATTTTGGTGACATCGTAGATGACCTATGTCATGTAAAAACTACTGTCTATTTTAGAGTAAGATTGTTGGAGATTTACAAAATTATACAAAGCTCCTCTTCAGAAAAAAAAGAAAAGAGTTCTTTATGTTAGCCACATATGAAAATCACTGTAGAATACATTCAAAAGGCTCTACAGGAGGAACCAATATTAGACCGTATTTTTTCAGATATAAATAGTGGCCCTAATTCCTAAAATAATATATATTTTAACTAGCAAAATGGTAATATTTCGTGAGTCTATTTGTGTATTACTCGAAGAGAGTACAGATATATCAAATTGCTTCTTCAGTCATTTTTTAGACAGAAAAATATTATTTTTTCGTTGGTTTATTGACAAGGAATTATAACTAAAATACTATCTCTGGACAATTCTAAAAGTGAAATTTTTAATGATTCTGTTTTCATTCATTCAATCTAGGCAGAAGTATAGTATTTAACTTTGGGCAATACAAAATCATATTCCTCTTGGATCCTGGTTTTTACTTCCAAATAGAAAATAACATGTAAGAAAAATCTAATGAAAATTCAAATTTATATATGGGATTCATAATCATTAAAATCTTAAAATAAGAATAATCATGCCTACCTAATAATACCTTTTATTAATTTTAATAAGCTACAGTATTTGTTCATAAATAGGCTATTTCAAATCTATTTTGTGCTTATTTTTTATTTATTTATGTATGTATTTATTTATGTTTATTTTTTTTAGAATCACTTTTGCCATGCATCTGCTATATAGTTAACTAGAATTTGAAAATATTTTTGAAAGATTTCTGCAAAGTAAAATCATCAGTTTTTGCTTTTTCTGTTTTTTTGTCTTAATTGCAGTTTTTTCATTATCATCTACAGTGATTCTACATTCACTATTCAAATATATGATAATTATCTGGGCTGAAAATAATGTGCAATGTAAGTTGTCAGAACCTCAAATTGCAATACATGGTATAAAGCAAAGTAAATCATCCTTTCCAAATTAATGATCCTTCAGTTCACAATGATAATAGCATAAAAACGAAAGTCATTTAGACCAAAGAAAACTGCAAAGCATTTTATTGAAGATGAGATTTTAAATGAAGAAAAGATAGATGAATGGATTTGCAATTTATGTGACTACCAATGCTTCTGCTTTTAAATTAACACTCTAATTGTCCTATTTTAAAATTAACACTCTAATTGTCCTATTTATAAATCTGTTTATATGATCAATGTTTTCTGGTACATTCAATACCTAATTACAGTGCTTGTTATAGGAGTGTATTTTATATATTAAAATATATCTCTTTTAAATTTCTAAGTGTAGAAGCTTTAGCAAGCAGTGCCTGTCCTATTGGAATTGATGAATCATAATATTCTCCTAAAAGAGAAAAAAAGGTAGAATATATTAGAATGTAGGCACACATACATGGATCAATAAAATAACTTGCATATACAAATATAATGTGAACATTTTAACTGTTATATCAAATATTTTTTCTCTCATTTATACCACCTGAGAATCTCTTCACTGTGTTTATTACTGGTGATGTTGGCAATGAAACAGCACCAATTGTTACTAGTGAAGTTGGACCTCAGTTCTTGAGTTTGACAAAGAAAGAATTCAGAACCAAGAACTCAAATTATAGCAGAAAGTTTATTTATAAAGTTACTTTGGGAACCATGCCATAGTCCCCAGATAATCAAGGCTAATTAGAGTGTGGAGGCCTTGTTGACAATATGCTGATGGCCATGGTCGCTCTGAACATGGGAATCTTAATCAAATATTCAAGGCTGAGATACCATAAGCAGGTGCAAGGCCACAGTGATCTCACGGTAAGCCGTGCCCTTCTATAGCCAAATGATTGATGTCACTGTTGGCTAGAGAGGCCTCTTTTGTCCTGGTAATATTATACATGTTGTTAGCCAGCCAGTGGGCTAAAGGGAAAAAAGGCTAGCAGCGGTTCTCAACCTGTGGGTCGCGACCTCTTTGGGGGTCGAATGACCCTTTCACAGGGGTCGCCTAAGACCATCGGAAAACACATATATAATTACATATTGTTTACAATAGCAATATTACAGTTATGAAGTAGCAACGAAAATAATTTTATGGTTGGGGGTCACCACAACATGAGGAACTGTATTAAAGAGTTGCGGCATTAGGAAGGTTGAGAACCACTGGGCTAGAGAGCTCAGACGGAGCTGAGAGCGGGCACTGCTACGATGTAAGGCCAAGCACTCACAGGGAGCTCAGATATGGCTACCATGTTAACCAGCCAGTGAGCTGAGAGAGAAGCTCAGAGGTAGTTAGTGTGTGAGGCCACAGAGACCAGCCGGTGTGCTGGGCAGGGGATACAGGAGAAGCCACTGAGTCAGAGAGGCTTGGGAGGCTGCTGAGGCTGTAGGTCTAAGAGAGACCTCAGGTGCCGCTACTATGTGAGGCAGTGAGTCTAGGGGGCAGCATGCGGCTGCTCAGATAATAGCTGTAGGTCCAGCGACTGCTACTGCTGTGTGGAAAAGATATGTATTTACCAGCCGGTGTGTGGTTGCCTGTATGGACTTTGTTGTAAAGGACTGTTCTTTCTGATGACTTATGGCCACGGGCCTCTGCAATAAAGACTCATTCTTATACACCCACGACTTCTCATGGCTTCTCCGTCTACCACCCAGCATCCAAGAAGGTCCAGTCCTGGAAGAGGGGCTCGGACCCAACAGCTAGTGTAGCGAGTAGGGTTTGAGAAGAAATCTACCCTGGTGTAGTCAGGAATAAGTTAGAAGAATATATGGATTCAGAGCAACTCAGAGCAGCAGAGCTGTACAGTGCTCGTGCAGAGCTCTGGTTGTCTCTGACAGTTACAGAGGTAGTAGAAGTGAGCCATAGAAGAAATGGGCTAAGAAAACAAGTTACAGAGGCAGAAGAAGGGCCGTGGGAGCTTAAGAGAGAGAAAGGTAAAGGTAATGCTCCTGGGGGAAGAGGAGAAGGAAAGGAATGAGAAGGGCATGCTCCTGAGAGGGAGAGCGCACCTTGGGTGTTACTCTTGAGGGTTTTAAAGGCTGGGAGTATTGTGGAGGATCTTAATAGAAATGTCATCCAGCTTTATCCTGACCCATCAAAATGATATTTAGTCCCCTGACTTCATCTGCCCTTAGGTGTGATTGGCACAAATGACACTAATTGGATTTCTGTTGTCTATCTCTCTGAGCAGGTTGATTTAAGCTATTTACCCACTGACTGGGGAGAAGTATAAACCATCCTATATTATAAAAGCCTAATATGATAAGTGTCCAGTCGAGTTAGCTGTTCAACCAATCAAAGTGTAATATGCTAATGATATGCTAAGGCCACTTAACCTCTCGCTATGATGTGCACTGACCACCAGGGGGCAGACACTCCGACTGATAGGTTAGCTTGCTGCTGGGTTCCGGCCAATCAGGACTGAGCGAAATGGGCTGGACACACCCTGGAGCCCTCCCATGGTCCCTCCCCAGCAGGCCAACCTCCCGTGTCCTCCCCGGCCCCGATTGTGCACTGGTGGCATCCCTCGGCCTGGCCTGTGCCCTCTCACAATCCAGGACCCCTTGGGGGATGTCGGAGAGCCAGTTTCAGCCTGATCCTGCAGGCCAGGCTGAGGGACCCCACTGGTGCACAAATTTGTGCACTGGGCATCTAGTTTATTCATAAGTGTCCTTGGTTAGGTAAGAGAGGATTTTGAATTCACTAGATAGCTATAAACTGCTTGGCAATTTAACTATGTTTCAGTTTCCCTATTCCACTTTTCCTGACTTAATAGTCTGTCTCATGTTCACCAGGAAATAGAAAGGGAATAAATAAAATGCTTCTTTGGAAGGAGAGTAGTTTTAATCAATATATTTTATAAATGGTTATTACTTTCTTTCCTTCTTTAAAAAATGGTTTAAGTTTTTGCTGCTACTCAAAGAGAACACAAGTAAAACCATCCAAACAGAGAATGACAAAATATTCAATAACTGCTTCTAATAGAAAATCACATAAAATAACAAAAAAGCCTATTACTCCAAAAGCTCTCTGTCAAATGGTGAAAAGGACCTGTAAAACAGGTGGGTAGCCCGGCCGCATGACTCAGTGTTTGAGCCTTGACCTATGAACCAGGAAGTCACAGTTGCATTCCCAGTCAGGGCACATGCCCAGGTTGTGGGCTTGGGAGGGCAGAACGCAGACAATCAATGATTCTTATCATTGATCTCCCTATATCTTTCTCCCTCTCTGTCCCGCTCTGAAATCAATAAAAAATATATTAAAACAGGTGGTAATCACTTCTTTTTTTGTGTGTTTTATAAATTTGGGAACCTGTGGTCATGATTGACAAAAGATGTAAAAAAATAAAATAAAAAGATCTCAGCTTTCTAGCTTTAGGACAATTAACTTATAGGGTAAAAATTGTCCAAAATGACCCTCTAGAAAGTTTTCAAGGAAACGTGATTTTTCCCCTACAGGGAACATTTGGCCATATCTGGAAATGTTTTGTATTGTTACTGCTTGAAGTGGAGCAGATTAACAGGGCTCTGTCCTTGATCACACTTTAGTTTGGCTTCTCTGAGCCCTCTTTTCAATTAGGCCTCTATCTTGGCCTTCCTTATCCTTGACTTGTTGTGCAATTTTAACAAAGAATCTGGTCAACTGGTTTAGAGAAAACCACACACTTGATTTCTGATCAAATTCCTCATCCCCATTCTTGATATGTAAATCTCTGGTCTGCCTTTATCAAGAATCCTGTTCAGCCAGTTTAGCAAGAATCGCCTACCCTTGTCATCTAATGTGTTCCTTTCAGGATATAAGAGAAAACTTATTTAATAAGTTATAGAGATAGAAGCGAGTGGTAGAAGAAATGGGCTCAGGAGACAATGAGCCTGGGGGTAGGGAGAAGGGGGAGGGGAAGGTGCAGGCATGCTCCTGGGAGGAAACTCCAGCCTCAGAGCTTTTAAGGGTGGAGGTTTCAGGAGAGGTCCTAAGGGAGCATCTTAATAGAATATTTGTCAGCTTTTTAGGAGGATCCTTTCAGAAGCTTTTATTCATTGGTCCTTTCACACTGCCCCTTGGCTAGAAATCCCGAGCTATCTTTTCTGTATTGGGGACCTAGTTCAATATCCCCTCCCTCTGGCAATAACCTTGACCTCTGCTGTAATCTTGAATAAAGTTTTCCTTGTTGTTTTTTTTTATTTATTTATTTTTTAACAAGTGGCCAGAGCAAATCTCTCTCTCTCTCTCTCTCCAAGTGTTAAAATAATTTTTCTGTAACTGAATACTATTGTTATCTAGTGCAAAGAGACCAGGAATACTGCTAAGCATCTTACAATGCACAAGGCAGCGCCCAAACAAATACTTATCCAGCCCAAAATGTCAGTAGAGAACTATCAGAATGGATGACATACCTGCCACTAAAGGCATTTTTCTACCCCTATCTGCACTAAACAAATTAAGCTGATTTGAACGTGGATAGCGCTTTCATTTTCATGGCTTGCTTGTGGTATTGGTAATTCACACTCAGTGCTAAAATTTGGGAAATGTGTGGGAATAAAATCTGCTGTACCTAGTAACCCTAGTGGTTGTGCTTTGGGGATCAATGGATATGCATCTCAATATAGATCAAGAGAAGTCTGAATTATGACTGTTGGATCTTCTGCAGGCTGGCACTAAGAACATCCCTGAAGCTCTAGGCAGGGCTCTCCATGATCAGACTTGAAAGAATGATAATATTTGACAGCTGAAGCAGTGAGAGTGGACTGATCAGAGTTCTCCCTAAATCAAGGACTAGAATAACCATCTTAGTACTGAAAAAAACCCTAGAATGTTAATGTAATTCAAGCAAGGACTTCAAGAAAGAGATAACTCTTGAACTTCCTTCTCACACATATAAATACATGCAAATGAAACCGAAGTGCTATGATCAGATCTGGGTTTGTTGTCTCACAAAATCGAAGAATGAGTACTCAGACAAAGACGGTTAGCAGAAACAAAGTTTACAGAGAGGTGAACGGTCTCCCCCTAGCAGGGAGGTGACTCAAAGTGGGTTTCCTGTGAAGCTTCTTTTTCTAGATGTAGTATATGCTTTTCTAGCTCATGGTCCTTTCAAAGAATTCTTTCTGCTAGCTCCTGATTAGTCCTTTCAAAGAATTCTGCCTTAACAACTTCCCTACATTTTAAAGCTCACATCTCCTTCACCAGCCTTTCTTCCCAACCGGATTACCTTAGCAACTCCTGCCTAGCTGGGTTCAGCTCTAGGTTATTTGTTTCTCTCTCAGAAAAGGTCACAGTCAGCAAGCTGCATCCTACCAACCTCTGCAAGGTCCTGATACATTCTTTTCCCTCTCCCAAGGCCCTGTCCCTGACTGCCTAGCCATTTCTAACTCCTCATAAATAACTAGAAAATTAATCTAAGAGAATAACAGAATGGTCAGCTAAATATAATTTTACATTGTGTGTCAATTATTAAATTGCATGATATATGCATTAATGCTACAATAATTTAGACATAGACAGATTAATATAATAGTCACAGTAGGCTTAACTGAAAAGGGTAGGTGCAAAATTATTATATGTAAAGTCTGACTTAGCTGAATTCTAGAACAATGAAAGTCCTTTAAAAGAACAGCTACCACTGTTATTCCATTTTTCTTTGAAAGATATTCAAGTGCAAGTATGCAAAAAGATCTGGGAAAGGAAAGACCAAGTTATAAAGAGAGTTAAAGAAAATAAAATAGAGACAGGATATAGGTCAAGGTCAACATAATGCATATATAGATGGGATCTAAATTTAGCTTGGGTATTCTTGGAAATATCAGGCTGTTTATCAGACTTGGGAAGATTATGAACATCACTGAGTACCAAGTGCCTCAATTCTCACCATTTTATTGTCCCACTCTATGCTTCAGTCAAGTTGAAATATTAAGAGTTTCTTTATACATAGTGGTCCTTAGTCCTCTTCCCTCTCTCTTTTTAAGGCTTTATGTTTTTAGAAGCATTTAATTATCCAAGAAAAATGAAGGAAACAGTATAGTGATTTCTCATATTTCCCTTCCCCCAAACATGCATAGCTTCCTTCATTATCAACATCCCCCACCAAAGTGGTACATTTGCTACAATTGATGAACCTACATTGAAACATAGTTACCCAAAGTCCATAGTCTACATTATGGTTCATTCTTGATATTGTACGTTCTATGGGTTTGGACATTTATTCATTATTATAGCCTAAAAATATTTATGCTCTGCATTCCCACCCTCCACACTTTGGCGACCACTGATCTTGTTATCATCTCTATAATTTTGCCTTTTCTAGAATGTCATATAGTTGGACTCATACAGTATATGACCTTTTCAGGTTGATTTTGTTGTTGTTTTTTACTTAGTAATATACATTTAAATTTTCTCCATGTCTTTTTATGGAATGACCGTTTTTTATTTTTGGTTTTTAAACAGGGAATAATATTCCAGAGTCTGGCTACACAGCAGTGTGTTTATCCATTCCCCTCTCTTTAACATCATGCTCTCCCTTTCTAGAACACCCCTTTTTAGCCCTTTTTCTTTACCAATTTCTCCTGGTTTAGCCATTAAGATCCTTAACTCTTGGACACCATATTCTGCAAATCTACCCTGACTACCTACCCCATGCTTTCATGTGAGCAAAACATTTCTTTTCTTTCTTTTTCTAACTCTCTGTGCTCAACATGCTTATCACTCTGCTCTGTAATTATTCACTTATCTGTGAGAACTTTCCTTTCTTCACTATCTCAGTCTCTGGTACAGCGCTTTACAGGCAGAAGAAGTCAATAGCATTCCTGATGACTCCCTCTGGTAAGAGCTTTAAGCAAAATAATTACCTTCAGTAATTACTAACACAGACACACACACAGCATATGCTAAAAGACAAGAAAGAAACCTTAAATTGTCAAGATAAGAAATGAAGGCTAAAAAAACCTTTTCTCTAATATTTATTATTAGAGGCCCGGTACACGACATTTGTGCACTCAGGGCCGGAGAGTCCCTCCACTTGGCCTGCGCCCTTTTGCAGCCCTCAGGGGATGTCCAACTGTCCATAGGAGCGGGCCTAAGCCATCAGTTGGACAACCTTAGCACTACCGAAGAGGCGGGCTGCTGCACTCACTAGCCGTCAGCTTGGCTTGTGGCTGAGCGGCACTCCCCCTGTGGGAGCACACTGACCACCAGGGGGCAGCTCCTGCATTGGGCGACTGTCTCCTCATGGTCAGTGCGCATCATAGTGACTGGTTGTTCCGCTGTTTGGTTGATTTGCATATTACCCTTTTATTATATAGGATAGGTCTTTGGAAAAGATTGTTCATTTTCTTTTTTTCTTTATATTGTGAAACATGGAATACTTTTTACCAATCAGCGTATATCATGATTTGTTTAACATAGGGCATAAAAGCAGGATTTTGGCATAAATCACAGCCTTGCAGCATGCAAGCACTCTGGAATGGGACTCCTTGAGTTAAAATCCTGACGTTACTGCTTATAACATATTACTTTACTATCTTTACCTGAGTTTTCTCTTCTAAAACAAAATAAGAACAAAAAAGCAGAGTGGTGAATAAAAGACAGTCACTCCCTCAAAAGTTTATGTTAAATATTAAATGAACTTTATTAATTATAAAGCATTTTCAAATATGTGTAGCAAGAATAAGTGTCCAGTGTTAGATATTATTTTATTTTAATATACTTTATATTAATTTATTTGCTTACCAGGTTTAAGATAAAAGAATCATTTGTGTATTTAAGTAATGATGACAACAAGTAGTCATCTGCTCTGTTTTATGATTAAAAATAATAGTAAACATTTGCAAATAGGTGTTAGGTATTTTCCACTTATGCTTCTATATCCATACCCACTTTTCTTTATACTGTTTATGAAACACATCTTTGCCCTTTGATTTTCACTATTTTCTTGCCAAGGTAAGGGACTTAAAAAGTTAGAAAGGAAAAAATTGAGGTTGGGCATTATTTCCTCAACCCCATGTATGCCAGGTTCAATGATGTGTACAGCTCCTGCTGGGAGTTCTCTGCTGGAGACACAGATACATTCCCTAGGTTCTGGCAACTTCTTTTCTCTTCTGCCCACTCAGTACCTGTATTAGTTTTCTTTTTTTCTGTAACAAATTACCAAAATAATTAGTGTCTTCAAATGCCAGAAAAAATGGTTTTAACTTTGATTTGTTCACATGGATGGCTATTTTTGGGTTGGCTGTTGTCATTTTTTTAAATTTTATTTGACAATCTAAGGGGGAAAAGGTCAGTGCCCTGACTAAATAGTCAGGTATTGTATTTCTTAAAAATAATTTTGCCACATGGTTTGAAAATCACTGTTCTAGCCCTTTCTACCTCCAAAATGGAAATATTTCATTACTATGAATATTCTTCCATAGACTCTCTCCCTCTGACCATAGCCAGTGAAGTTCCTCTACTGTTAAAGTCCTGTATGGTTAGATTGGGCCCACCTGAGTAATACATGATACTCTCCCCATTTGAAGGTCCTTTAATTAATCACACCTTCAAAGTCCCCTTCACCATGTAAGGGGCTTTTGCTGTTCTTTCCATTTAGGGATTAAATGCTTGTTCTTTCAAAAACTACCCTATTCTAATGATCATTTCCTTATGTCTCAGCTGCTGAGATAACCTGCCTCCCCTTTTCCAGTGGTAATGTGATTTGTTTTCCTTAGAAATTCTTTGTATAAATTATAAACTCTTGTGTTCTGGGCTGGCAAAAAGCAGGCGAAAAATGCTTAAAGTGTTTATATTTAAGTAATGTCTCTCAATTTCCCTACCACGAGACACATACACACACACACACACACACACACACACACACTTTTAGGATTTCTTGGCAATCCAGTTTCATTGCTATTTAATGAAGACTTTTTGTTTAACATTGAGCACTAATTTAGAATGTCATACATACATTTTAAAAAGGTCTATGGACATTTAAAATCCTAGTTTTTTAATATTCATACTTATAGCTAAAGAAAAAAATTTCTTCTACTTACATGAATGTAATATTTGTAGAATCTTTTTTATGAGCTAAAACATATTATTATTATTATTATTATTAAAGCCTATTTTAGAATGTATTAATTATGGGGAAATAAATGGAAAAATAAGATATGTGTGTTATTCATATTATACTAGAAATGCCATATTTTGTCAAGTCCTAAGCAAAAGCCGCATAGCCTTTTTGTTCTCTGATTAGAACAAACATCTGAGCTATGTGTAGCATTTTATGAAGGCATATTATAATCAATCTAATCCTATTTCACTGGGTAAACAAATTAGCCCTAAAATTGCTGAAATTTTTCACAGATTCCAATAATGTCCATGCGTTATTTGCTCTGCTGTCCTTAAACATGTGCTGCTAAGCCCATTTTAGGCTTCCACATAAGGATTAGCCTTTCCAATCATATTGAAGACCAGATTGCTTAACTACAGCACACAGTGTCATGCTACAGATAATCCATGCCCTTGATTAATGCTCTTATAATCAATTGCTGTCTGGAAGTGACTCCTTCCCATCACACTCTTCACAAAAAGAGCAGATGGTATTTAAAAGGTTATGGCAGGAGGGCATTACAGAGGTCAAATGGAACATCGATCAAGTAGGCAGAAAAATTGCCTTTTTTCTTCTTCTTTCTTCTTACCCTAAGAATCCATAAGGGAATGTGGTGTATGAATTATAGTTTGATCTATAGTTCATGCACTAAGATATTTTCTTGTTTCAAATTTCTTTGTTGTTTTGGGTAATGAACCTGGAAATTGGATTCCTTGTGTGCCAATAAAAAATTGCACCAATATGAACATCTCAAACAAATAATTCTTAGATTCAAGAAGGTTTTTTCAAAAATTTTAATGCAGCCAGAGGATCCAACTCAATAAAAACTTTAATATATAGCATCTCTTGGATATATTTTTACAGAGCTAAGCAGAGCTAAGCACTTTATTTATAGAAAATCACACCAAATTCTTCTCATTATTATGTGCAGACGAAATTCTCATTATTGTGTGCAGATATATATATATATATATATATATATGTATAGATTTTTTTCCTGTCTTTTCCCATCCTTTATCACACTAGTAACAGTCTATCATATAGTTCAAAGTAATAAATTCTCTTTTTAATTGGTATGCTTAGTTCTAATGAGGTGGAGACAGCATTGAAATTAAGTAAGAAAATGTCAGTAGAAGGTATTTTAAAAACTGAAATGTGTTATTTTCAAAAATTAGTGCCTTCAAATACATAGATTCAAATAACCTGGAGGCCACTTCTACACAATATACTGATAATGAAAATGAGTATTTTATGAATAAAGAGAATATATACCCTTGAATTTATGGAGAAAAAGAATAGTCTTTGGGAGAATGTTTAAGACACAGACACTCATGTAAATTTCTGTTGTTCAAGGTGCTATTGCACATATTACCTAGATAGTCAATGCCTACTCTGTACGTAGGTGTTAACCATTTAGAGACACAAAGACATTATCTTTGTGGTCAAGTAGTTTAAATATATTTGGGGAGGACTGCATACAAAGTGTAAAGTTATATTGTTTTCAGTTTTCTCAAAAACTTTAGTAAATGATAATTAGTTAAATGTCAAATGAGGCTCCAAACAATAATGCTATCATGATGTCACTAGAGAAAGAGATACCCATGGTCTGGACTGGCCAGGAGAGGTTTCAGACTACTGAAGAACGGGCTTTGATGATGAATAGCATTTGGAAAGCCTTGGGATCCAGGAAGGCATTGCAGAAAAGGCATAGAATCCAATACACAAAAGTGGATTGTTTTCTACAATAGCACTATAGAAAGGCACATCCCCACAAACATGTAGTCCTTATGGAATTATTTTGTCTAGTTTTATACAGGTGAGTATGTTGATGCATTACTGGACAAAAATATAACTCTATGTCAATAGGAAATATGAGCTCTGAAAAAGGCAGCCACGGCTGTGTACATTCCAGATAACTGTATTTAATTCTTACACTTTGTTAAAGTAATAGGCACAATTAATTGTTATTGTTCATGGGGGGAAATGATCTCTGATCAAATTCTTGCAAGATAGTTTACCTGCAGCCATCAGTAATAAATTCTCTTTTTAATTGGTATACTTAGTTCTAATGAGGTGGAGACAGCATTGAAATTAAGTAAGAAAATGTCAGTAGAAGGTATTTTAAAAACTGAAATGTGTTATTTTCAAAAATTAGTGCCTTCAAATACATAGATTCAAATAACCTGATTATGAATAGGATACTTCTACACAATATACTGATAATGAAAATGAGTATTTTATGAATAAAGAGAACATATACCCTTGAATTTATGGAGAAAAAGAATAGGCTTTGGGAGAATGTTTAAGATACAGACACTTATGTAAATTTCTGTTGTTCAAGGTGCTTTTGCACATATTACCTAGATAGTGCAATAGTTTGATCTATATTATTTTAAAAATTTTGTGTTAACACAAATTAGGAGTCTATCCTAAGGCATAAGAAAGTAAGACAAGCCTTTTGATTATTTTTCCCTTGCAGCCATAATAAGGGTGAAACATCATCTACACTAATAAAAGAGAAAAATGGTAATTGGTGTACGACCGCTACCCTTCCCATTGGCTAATTAGCGAGATATGCAAATTAATCACCAGCCAAGATGGCGGTTAACTGTCAACAAAGATGGCGGTTAATTTGCATATGTAGGCACAATGCAGGAAGGCAAAAGGGAAAGCACAGAAGAAGCTCCCTGGCACTGACAGTGATCGGAAACCCAGGGGGTAGCTAAGAGCCAGGGGACAGGGCAAAGGTGGCCCCCAGGACCGCCTTTGCCCTGCCCCCCAGCCATGATCGGAGAATCCTGGCCTTTGCCGCACTGGCCAGTGATAGTGGGAAGTAGGGGTGGAGCCAGCGATGGGAGCTGAGCAGGGGAGGAGCCCGAGATCCTGGGGTGGCTGCAGCTGTCAGTCTCCGCTGCCCCGAGCCCACTATCAGGGAGCTGTTGAGCTGGGTGGGGGGGTGGCTGCAGCTGGGGGTCCCCGCTGCCTGGGCCTAATGCCTGGCCAAAGGCATTAGGCCCAGGAAGGGGCGGAGCTCACGGGGGGGGGCTGCAGCTTCAGGGGTCCCCTGCCCGGGCCTAAGCCTCAGCCAGAGGCCTTAGGCCCGGGCAGGGGGGCTGCAGCTGAGGGTCCCCGCTGCCCGGGCCCAACACCTCAGCCAGAGGCGTAAGGCCCGGGCAGGGGCGGAGTCCACGATTGGGGGGGCACCGCAGCTTGCGGGGTCCCCTGCCCGAGCCTAACGCCTCGGCCAGAGGCATAAGGCCCGGGCAGGGGCGGAGTCCAAGATCGGGGGCGGCTGCAGCTTGGTGGGTCCCCTGCCCGGGCCTAACGCCTCGGCCAGAGGCATAAGGCCCGGGCAGGGGCGGAGTCCACGATCGGGGGGCGGCTGCAGCTTCTGGGGTCCCCTACCCGAGCCTAACGCCTGGGCCAGAGGCCTTAGGCCCGGGCAGGGGCGGAGCCCACGATTGGGGGAGGCTGCAGCTGCGGGCTGAGGCTGAATGGGCACCGTGGGCGATGGTAGGGAGCTGGGGGTCCCCTGCCCACCCTGATCTGGGACACCCTTCAGGGCAAGCCAGCTGGCTCCCACCTGTGCACCAAGCTTCTATCCTATATAATAAACCGGTAATATGCCTCTGCACACCCCCTACTGGGGATGTGTACGCAACCAGAGTACATGCCCTTGACGAGAATCGAACCTGGGACCCTTCAGTCCTCAGGCCGATGCTCTATCCACTGAGCCAAACCTATTAGGGCGGTAATGTGCAAATTGACCCTAACAGCAGAACGACTGGGAATGACTGGTCACTATGACACACACTGACCACCAGGGGGCAGATGCTCAATGCAGGAGCTGCCCCCTGGTAGTCAGTGCACTCCCACAGGGGGAGCTCTGCTCAGCCACAAGCCAGGCTGAGGGCATCACAGCGGCGATGGTGGGAGCCTCTCCTGCCTCCTCAGCAGCTCTGTGGATGTTCAACTGCAGCTTCGGCCCGCTGGCAAGTGGACATCCCCCAAGGGATGTATCACTGCCAGCTTAGGCACAATCCCCCGGGGAGCAGGCCTAAGCCAGCAGGTGGACATCCCCGGAGGGGTCCCAGACTGCGAGAGGGCACAGGCTGGGCTGAGGGACCCCCGAGTGCACAAATTTTTGTGCACCGGGCCTCTAGTATATAATAAGAGAGAAATATGCAAATTAGGCCAGGACATCACGACCAGCTCAGGAGACTGTCACAACCAGCTCAGAGCACACCCCCACCCCCAGCGGACACACACCACACACCAGAGCTGAGGGCAGGCTCTGAGCCACCATGGCACAGCTTGGAGCCCGCCCCCAGCCCCGGCGCCAGTTCTGAGGCCAGCCCAGCCGGGAGTTCACAGACAGGCCTACTGCGCAGCCTACCCTGGGAGACTTCCTGCCCTGGGAGCCTTCCTGCCCTAGGAGCAAGGCCCCGGTAGGAGTGCGGTGCCACCCAGCTCTGAGGCCACTCCTGCCAGAGGTTTGTGAGCAGGCACGCTGCATTGCCTGCCTTGGGAGCAAGGCCCCCAGAAGACCCACGGACCCGCCCAGGTGGGCACGCTCCAAACCGCGCTGCGGCCAGGACCAAGGCCCCCAGTGGACCCGTCCAGGGGGCGTGCTTCAAGATGCACCGTGGCCGTGACCAAGGCCCCTAGAGGACCCACAGACATGCCCAGGGGGGCATGCTCTGAGCCACTGAGGCCAGACTGTGGCTTAGGACATCCCCTGAGAGGGGGCAAGCTGGGCTGAGGAACACCCACCCAGTGCATAAATTTCGTGCACCAGGCCTCTAGTTTATCAATAAGCACGAATTGTCACCACAATTTGAACATGGCAGTTTTCATGGATGAAAATAATAAACCAAAGCATGTAAGTTATAAATAACATTAAAATGTAAAATTTGCAATTTTCTCTCTTCATTCCTGATTTGATATACAATTCAGCACATACAATTTGAATGGTGCTTTTATTTTAAATACTTAAAAAAATTCTTACTGACCCTGGAAACCTAATGAACTAGAGAGCTAGAGAATACAATCAAACGTCTACATGGTCAGGATAATCCCAGTTGAAGAAGGTTGCCAACTCCTGTAATCCTCCTAGTGTGAGTTGTGATGTTCCCGCCTATCTCTCCATTCATTAGAATAAATAAAATAGACATGAACTGCTTGTGATGTGCATTACAGGACATCAGTGTGCTCCAGAAAAGAATTAGAGCAATGATGCTTAAGGGCGAATCTGGTATCAAATCGATCAAAAATTTTATTCAGGGATGTGTTTAAAGACAAATGAATTATTAAAAAACTAAAGCATCTTCATGTGTATTTTACCTCCATGCTAACTTCTTACTGTTTTTTGTATATTTTTACTTTTTATTGAATCAGAAATGTACAAAGGGTACATAAAATAATCACTTCCCTGGATGACCTGCAGTATTTCTTTTTCCCTCTACCAATGTTTGTACAAAATCTGTGGATGGAAAAACAAACAAATAAACAAAAAACTAAGCTCAGAAATTGGTGCTCATCATTCATAGCTCTCAGTAGAGGAAAACTTAGTTTTTTTCTCAGGAAAAATAAATGCTCATTATAGAATTATTTATATTTATGATTTTATAAATGTACATATATATGGTTACTAATCAATTAATATAAAATACTTATGGAGAAAGCAATTATGAAACCATAATTCTACTTACTCTGTCTCACCTCCTACTTTTTATTTATTTATTTATTTATTTATTATTATTTTTTTATATTTTATTGATGTTTTACAGAGAGGAAGGGAGAGGGATAGAGAGTTAAAAACATCGATGAGAGAGAAACATCGATCAGCTGCCTCCTGCACACCTCCTACTGGGGATGTGCCCGCAACCAAGGCACATGCCCTTGATCAGAATCGAACCTGGGACCTTTCAGTCCGCAGGCCGATGCTCTATCCACTGAGCCAAACCGGTTAGGGCCTACTTTTTATTTTTATATTATTTTTGTTAATATATTTTTATTAATTTCAGAGAGGAAGGGAGAGGGAGAGAAAGATAGAAATATCAATGATGAGAGAGAATCATTGATTGCCTGTCTTCTGCACACCCCACACTGAGGTTTGAGCCTGCAACCAGGGCATATGCCCTGACTGGGAATTGAATCATGACCTCCTGGTTTGTAGGTCGATGATCAATCACTGAGCAATGCCAGCCGGGCATACTAGTTTTATTTTTGTTTATTTAGTGTTTATATTATTATACTAGCAGCCTGGTGCATGAAATTCATGCACAGGGGTTCCCCTCAGCTCAGCCTGCAATGCCTCCAATCTGGGACCCCTCGGGGGATGTCCAACCCCCAGTTTAGGTCCGATACCCGAGATCGGGCCTGAACCGGCAGTTGGACATCCCTCTCACAATCCTGGACCGACTCCTAATCACTCACCTACCTGCCTGCCTGGTCACCTCTAATTGCCTGCGCTGCTGGCCTGGTCTCTCCTAACTGCCCCCCGCTGCCAGCCTGGTTGCTCCTAACTGTCCCCCTGCCAGTGTGGTAACCCCTTACTGCCCCCCCTGCCAGCATGATTGCCCTCAACTGCTCCCCTGCTAGCCTGGTCATCCACAAATGCCTCCCCTGCTTGCCTGATCACCCCCACCCCAGACTGGTCATCCCATGCAACCTGCTTGTTCAGTCGTTTGATCATCCCTCACTAACCCCCCAGCCGGCTTGGTTGCCCCAAGCAGCCTGCTTGTTCAGTTGTTTGGTTGTCCCTCACTAAACCCCCTGCCGGCCTGGTCATAGGCAGCCATCTTGTGAGGGTGTGAGGGTTAATTTGCATATTACCTGTTTATTATATAGGATTAAATATACTTACACTTCTATTTCTAACTCATTTCCTGCAGACTATTTACTTGTGAAAAATGAGAATATCACATATTTATGCAAACTTTTCTTCCTCCAAATTTCTCCAGATCTTAGATACTTATGTTAATAATTAAGTAATTTTGTGGTAGCTCATGTAACTTTAAATACACTTAGAACTCCATTATCTATTTCATCAACTACAAAGAATAAATACTTATTGTCTGTCTATTTTTTTTTTGAGGAAAATTGCTACATTTATTTCTACCTTTTTCCATATATTTCTTCATGATGCCTAAGTTTTTAATATTTACATTCCATTTTGTGAACCCAGTTATATCTTCTATTTTTTGTTGTTTATTTATTTATTTTGTTGCTATTGTTAATTCTTACCCCAGGATATTTTTCCATTGATTTTTTAGAGAGAGTGGAAGAAGAGGGGGAGAGACAGAAAGAGGAAAACATTAATGTTAGAGAGACACATTGATTGGTTGCCTCCCACATGTCCCCGACCAGGAATTGAACTGAGGTACCTGCCCTTGACCAGAATCGGACCAGGACCCTTCAGTCTGTAGGCCGATGCTCTAACCACTGAGAAAACGGACTAGTGCTATTTTTTGTTTATAGGGCTATGTGATAATAAATGTACTTCTCTTTTCTGGCATGGTCATCTGGCCTACTGGAATGCAGCACCCACCAATAGGATGAGATGTCATCTGTGAGCAGCTGTTATAACCATACACGAGTGTTACAGCTGAATGTCATCCATATTTTTGTTCATTTTAAAAGTTGAGGCCAATAGAGTATTCAAATTATTATGATTATTGAAACATTTTTCAATGAAAGATCATGTAGCATGTAATAGCATAACCAATCAAACCGATTCTTATTTATTTCTAGAGTGTTTGGTCTTTTGATTTTAACATGTGTCATTGTGCTCTCAGAATTTGGCTATTAAACAATTGTTAATGATGATGAGGTGATGTACTTTGCTTACAAATAATATTGGCATAAGTGATTCTCATGTAAACTCTTTTTAGTGAATAAGTATTAATGAATGAAAAACAATATAGAAAAAAACTTCATCAGGTTAGGGAGAATGAAAAAAAAAGAGGAATCAAAGTCCTTCCAGAAAAAAAAAAAATTGTGTGTATTTATAAAATATGCAGATATATCAGCCACATGTGGGCCAAGTGAAACGCCTCCAACAATCTTCCAGGTGAAGGATCTCTGCATGAGGAGGCACACATTATAATTGGTGTTTGCTGTTGTTTCTAATAGTATCATTTTTCAGATGCCATTATTTTTCTTTAAAAAAGCTGTGAACAAATGACATTTGATGTGGGTCCCTTTTTATAGAAAGAAAATTTTCTGTTACTAAAATTACTAGGAAATGTTATGTTATATATAAGAAACCATTAGAATGTTGTAGAGAATTATATGGTGTATATGGCCATGGACATTTGTATGGTTTCTAGTTTTGGGCTTCTATGAATAAATACTGCTGTGATTATTTGTGTACAAATCTTTGTTTCAACATATGTTTGTAATTCTTTGAGGTAGATGCCTAGTAGTGGAATTACCAAGGCAGATAATCATTATATGTTTAATTTTAAAAAGAAATTGACAAACTATCCCAAAATGGTTTAACCATTTTATGTTCCTACCAGTATTGAATGGGGGTTCCAGTTTCTTCATATATTTGCCAATTTTGGTATTGTCAGTCTTTTGGATTATAAACATTCTATTGTGTATATGGTGGTATCTTATTGCAATTTTAATTTACATTTCCCAATAGCTAATTATATTTTCCTATGGTTAATAATTATTTGTAAATCTTCCTTGGTGAAATATCAATTAAAATATTTTACTCATTTTCGTTCTATTGTAAAAGATCTATGTATATTGTTGATACAAGTTTTTATTAGATCTATAATTTGGAAATAATTTCTTCCACTTAGCAATTTTTTTTTTTTAATTTTGAAAAAAAGAGGTATCTTTTGAAGAGTCAAATTATTTAATTTTGTTTAAATACCATGTATTATTATTTTTTATTTAGGTATTGTGCATATACCTTTATGCATATTGTTTTAGAGTGTTAAATGATGCTTATTAATAAACTAATACAAAAAATAACATAATGAGGTTATTTAGAGAGAAGATTCTGGAGCTAAATTTCACTTCCTAAATGTAAGGTCTTGAACTCATGTAAATAACTACTTTTTACCTCAGTTTATTCATAGAAATTATAGTTTATACTTTATAAGACATTTTATGATAAATAAAATGACACACCTAAAACACTTTAATGTCTGGCATTTAACCAGTGTATACTACATGTTAGAATATTATTTTCTTAGGGCTGCTGTTAATAAAGTACCACAAACTGGGTGGCTTAAAACAATAGAATTTTTTCCCTCACAGTTCTGGAGGCTAGATGTCTGAAATCTAGTTGCGGGCAGAGCCATGCTCTCTGAAGGCTGTGGAAAAGAATCTGTTCCATACCCCTCCCCCACCCATCCTCTGGTGTTGCCAGCAATTCTTAATGTGCCTTGGTTTATAGCAGCATCATAGCAATATTTACCTCTGCTGTCACATGGCATTTTCTCTGTCAATATCTGTGTCTCTTCCCATAAGAACCCACCTTAATGACCTTATCTTAACTTGATTACAACTGTAAAGATCTTATTTCCAAATAAAGTTGCATTCACAGGCACTGAGAATTAGCACATAACTTTAAAAAAGTATTGATTAATTTGAAAGAGAGGAGAAGAAAGAGACAGAAACATTGATTTTGTTGTTCCACCTACTCACGCATTCATTGGTTGATTCTTGTAGGTGCCTGACTTGGGACTGAATCCACAACCGTGGTGTATCGGGTGATGGTCTACTAAATGAGCTACTCAGCTGGGCAGCACATGACTTTTTTTTGCCCAGGACGGAGGGGCACAATTCAACCCATAATAGCTATTATTATTATTGATAGTCATGATAGCAAATTAATAATCTTTGCTCTAAAGATTAAATAATTTTCTTCTTAGGACAACTAAGACTGTCTGAAATAAGCACAATGGAATCCTGTTGTCCAGGCTTCCCATAATAAAGTCTATATTGAAGTATCTTTAGATGTGGGACTATTGACTTCTGCTAAAGAATATAACAAGAAACAGAGGTTAGTGATTGAATCTCTAATGGAAATATTATTAAGCTGTGTATAACATCACAGATACATTTTTTTATTATCAAAAAAATATCTTCTTACCTTTGAATATTATTAGTGCTATCTTAATCTTAAAATCTGATGTTTGAATTTTAGACACGATCAATAAAATAACTTTTATTATTTTTTGCATTTTTCTTTGACCACTGAGAAATTTAAATTTCTCCTAAGGAAAAGTGGGGTTATGGCATGATTATTTGTTTTGGCATCCGTCTATGGTTTGCTTTCCCCCTAACACTCAAATATTTTTGTCTTTTTATATTGTATACATTTTCTGTAACTACTTCTAAAACTTTGTAAAAGCAACTAAGGCTGGTATGAATCAGTAAATTAATTAAAATTAAATCACTTTGAATCTATAAAAAATTTTCTATAGAGTTAGTCTATTCAACCTCTTAATGAGAGGGTTGATCTTTGAAATTCGGTGTATTCCTAGGATGGATTAATTGTAGTGGAGAATTGCCTGTAGGTGAAGTTGCAAAAGATCAAAGAATTAGTTCAGATCATAGACAAATGTTAAGTGATGTTATAAGGATTTTTTATTTTAATTTCTAGGTGACTAGTAGGCATTAATTTTTTCGTAGCTAGCGGGAAAGCAAGGAATTTTAATAGTGTCTGTCCAGTGCTATCTTTGAAGTTGACATTAAACAGGAAGATGCTAGAGGCAGCTATATCAGTTAAGAAATTATGGCAACAATTTAGTCTAAAGGTGAAAAATATTAATTCGATACCCGACAGGCAGAATAGTGAAGATTTATGAGAAACAGGTGGCTATACCCTTATTTGGACTTACAATAAGTTGAGTGTAAGGTTTTAAAAGTGAAAATCAGTAAAAACAAAAATGTATCTAGGATTACTCTGAAGTGTCTATCTTGAGCTTTGACTTTAAATTAGAGATAATATATAGGAGATTGAATATGTGTGGGTGAGAATGAATAAAAATTTCTGGATTCTGTTGACCCTTAGATAAGTTTCTTTAACTCATACAAAGCCTTTTCTCTCAAGAGTTACAGAGGATACTGCAACATGGAAGCTTGAACTCTTCTCCCTCTTGCAATATATTCTGAATTCTAATCCCATTTACTTCTCCTAAATCTGGAAGCTGTTGAGGCCTTAGGCTGGAGAGAAGGGTATGATTAAGAACTCAGGCTTTTCCCTGACTGGTTTGGCTCAGTGGGTAGAGCGTCGGCCTGTGGACTGAGGGGTCTTGGGTTCGGTTCTGGTCAGGGGCATGTACCTTGGTTGCGGGCACATCTCCAGTGAGGCGTGTGCGGGAGGCAGTTGATCAATGTTTCTCCCTCATCGATGTTTTTAACTCTCTATCCCTCTCCCTTCCTCTCTGTAAAAAATCAATAAAATATATTTTAAAAAAGAAAAAAAAAAGAACTCAGGCTTTGTGGAAAAAAACTGACGTTGAGTTTGGGTGGAGAATTCTCTACGTTTTGGGCTAAACAGCAGTCCAGGAATCATTACGGAAGAGACTTAGGGCAAGGATCAGAACATGGAAGACTTCAGGGGAAATCTGGGATGGGAGGGATGCTTTCCCTCTGGAAAGAGGCAATGCCACTCTGTTTGAACTTATTGGGTCCCCCTTGTCCCCACAAAGTAGCAGAAAAGACGAATGGATGGATATAAACCTCTCTGTTGTTGTTGTTGCTTCTTCCTAGTGTCCCAATAAGGAACTGACATCTTTCATTAAAACACATTGAAAATCGGCCCTACCCGGTTTGGCTCAGTGGATAGAGCGTCGGCCTGTGGACTGAAAGGTCCCAGGTTCGATTCTGATCAAGGGCATGTACCTTGGTTGCAGGCACATCCCCAGTAGGGGGTGTGTGGGAGGCAGCTGATCGATGCTTCTCTCTCATCGATGTTCCTAGCTCTCTATCTCTCTCCCTTCCTCTCTGTAAAAAATCAATAAAATATATTTAAAAAAATACATTGAAAATCCACAAAACAGATCCACCAAGCAGACAAAAGAATAAAACATATAAACAGCGATCTCTAGACAGAAAGAAAAGGTCGAGTGAAATACTTGGAATAGTTTCTAATGAAACTGAGCTGCTAGAGAAGATAGAAGAGAACTTGTGACAAAAAAGAAATAGTAAGATTGTCTGGCCAGTGTGATCAGTGGTTGAGCATCGACCTTTGAACCAAAAATTCACAGTTAGATTCTTGGTCAGGGCACATGCCTGGGTTTTGGGCTCCATCCCCTGTAGGGAACATGCAGGAGGCAGCCGATCCATGTTTCTCTCTCATCACTATTTCTATCTCTCCATCCTGCTCTCTTCCTTTCTCTCTAAAACTCAATAAAAATATATTTTTTAAATAGCAAGATTATTTGAGAAGATTAAAAAATCACCAAAATTAGACTTTTGATAAGACAAATGAAAATAAACTTGGCTGTAGAGAAAAAAAAAAGGAGAGTGAAAAATACACAAGATTTGGAATAAGAAAGAAAAATTACCTATAGATACAGAAGAGCATAAAAGAATTAGGAGAAAACAATTTATGTTAATGTATGCTTATAGAGTTAGGTTAGGAAGGAGTTTCCTCAATCAATGACATTCCCAATGGCAGTAGAATCTTCAAAACTTGCCATAAGTTACTTTGTGAATATCAATCAATGTCAAGAATTACTCTATGGCCACAAATGTTCAACCTTTTTCATCTCATGGCACATGTAAACTAATTGTTAAATTCTACAGCATACCAATAAATATATTTTTTTAATCTGACAAAAATAATAGATACAATTTTGATACATTCATACTGGCCAGTCAGCTATTGTATTGGCTGTTGTCATTTTTTAATTTGATAATCTAAGGAAAAAGAGGTCAATGCCCCTGACTAAAGTCAGGTATTGCATGTCTTAAAAATTCTTGTGGCACACCTGGGAAAATCACTGCTCAATGAGGAACATACCAAAGCAGAGAGGAGAAAAAAATAAATAAAATAATAAACTGTTTTAAATAAGTAACTGTTTTTCACAGATAAAATGTTTCTCAATTACATATTAGCAATTATAGTAAGCCAATCCAAATATTTTTTTTACTAAAACTGACTCCTCATATTTGACCTAGCAGCCCCAGATAAATATTTGGTATATCAGTGCACACAGACTCACCCACCTCCACTGCTAGTTATAAAGTAGTCCTAATCTGGCTCGCGCGCGCACAAGCGCGCGCACACACACACACTAAATTAAAAATGAAATAAAAAATTAAAACCGAGTTTAAATTTGAGCTATAAATATGTCAGTTTTTTTGTTTTGTTTTGTTTTCTTTATTGATTAAGATATCACATGTGTCCTTACTCCCCGCATTGCCCCCCCCACCCTCCCCACTCATGCCCTCACGCCCCTGGTGTCTGTATCCATTGGTTAGGCTTATATGCATGCATACAAGCCCTTTGGTTGATCTCTTTCCCTTACCTCCACCCGCCCCAACCTTCTCTCTGAGGTCTGATGGTCTGATCCATGCGTCTCTCTCTCTCTGGATCTGTTTTTATTCAACAGTGTATGTTATTCATTATATTCCACAAATGAGTGAGATCATGTGATATTTATCTTCCTCTGACTGGCTTATTTTACTTATCATAATGCTCTCCAGTTCCATCCATGCTGTTGCAAATGGTAAGAAATCCTTCTTTTTTACCACAGTGCAATATGTCAGTTTTTGTAGCAGGGTAGCTTGATGAGTCTTTAATGCAGGCTGCTTAAAAATTTATATCACTGCTTGTTATTTCTTCATTGAGGGTATCTTTTTAATCCAGTGGTCTGAATTCTATCATCTCTTCTCCAATTCTATTTTTCAGGTAGTGAATTAGAAGTGCCTAGAATGCCTCCAGAACAGATTTCAGGAAATAATTGGGGTCTGGAAATATAATGATATTGAAAATATTTAGACAATACTAAAAACTAAGGGAGTAGAGAAATTCTCCCAGGTATAACATAAAGAATAGAGGTAATATTACCTCTATTATGATTATTGGTGGCAGAAGCAGTAAGATATTTGGTTCTATTTCTGTTCTCATGGTTGTGTTGATGTTTTCTCACCTTCCAAGACTCCATAGAAACTGTAATCACAGAAGTAGTGGTAGGAGATTTACTTTTTTTGCACATAGAACCTGAAAAAAATCCTTCATTAGTCCCTGGTTTTCATGTCAGCTTCAACTCCATGACTCTTTTGGAATGATTCTATTAACTCATTATTCTGCCAGAAATGGGGCACCTGCCACTTCAGCAGGCTTTCAAACTACCACTAAGCAAGCCCAAGTTCCAGCCATGCTCACCCACTTTAGATTTTATTGTTGTTTTGTTATGTTTGTGGTCCCAAGATTATTTATATTGTTTTTATACTGACTTTATTTTTTTATTTTTATGTACTACCCATTGATATATTTTAGGAACAGCATAATATTTTAAACATACAAATATAAAATAAGCCATCTGAATCATAGCATTTTTTTAGAACATTAGGGCGTCTTAACTGTTAAATGTGTTGTTACAACAGATGGAAGCCTAGCAAAATTTGTGCAATTTAACTACATTATACATGGTAATTTGACATCAGAGAGTACTAAAACATAGATTGGTTAGCATATCCAAAACTTAAAAAAAGATATATTACACATATACCTGAGATTCAAAAGCAGATATTTTTATTTATTTTATCCCACCATACTCACTTCTACATATAGTTGAAAAACAAACAAAAAGGTGCCAATTGAACAATGGGGTAAGTGAAATTTTTTCTTCTGAATTTAAGACACGAAGTAAATTATTTGCTTTTTAGCCAAATAAAATGTCACCATTCTAAATAGCAACTGTACTGCATCAAAGCTTCTCTATGCCTGTGCGGTGTGATTCATGGAATTGCCGGGTGGGAGAGGAACAAGAAGAGAAGTTTTCTCTCATTATTTACTAACGAATTTCTTTTTTTGCTTTGCACAATAGTGTGAGTGATGGCCATGTGTCACACTGAGAAGAAACAAACAACTCTCTCATTCTAAGATCACAGACAAGGAGTAAGAGCTCCTGGGGCCACTTATTACTGATTTGTTGTATGACCCTGGGAAAAGCACTTACTTCCTCCTCTTGAGTGTTTCCACAGGTTACTATCTTCATAAGGAAGTTTACTCAATTTAGTACCTCTCTTCTCTTTACTTACTCATTTTGTATTGTTTTCATCCTCGCTTTTCTTTGTGGAGAACAGGTTAAATGCTCCTGACCATTTCATTCTTTATGATCTGCTTGAAGCTCCTCATGGTGCAATTGATAGCATTGAAGAACAAACTTTTCCTAAGGAAATGAATAACTTTTCGTGCTCACTGGGATTAGCATTTGGAAAGTAGAAAGAAACCAGGCAAAAGGGAAAACAACCTAATTCTTATCCTGTCTACATAATAATGAGTTCCTTGCTATACACCAAATTACTTAATTGCATCCATAGGAACAATTTAATTTAATTTAATTGGAATGTGAACAGAGAGATGTCTGAAGGCACCAAATTGCACCTGTAAAGTGAAAAGTTGTAATCTTTCTCACGAAGTTAAATGAGAAAAAGGCCCATTTTAAGAATGACTTGGTGATGCCTTCAGCAATTTGACCCAAATTTTCTTTTTATAATAGCCTGCAATGTAAAATCACTTATTCATTTTCAATATTGTGTATAAAGTTGAAAGTCTAGGTTATCTTCACTATGAAAATTAATATAATTTTTTAATGTAAGTTAATCTATTTTTGGCATTTGCTATATAAAAGAAGTCAGGTAAAAATATACATTATCTGCTATCATTTTAAAGTGCTACATACAAAGTTCTTTTATATTTATGACATATTTTTACCCCAGATGAAGTAAATGTTATTGTATCATACTATCTAATAAAAGAGTAGTATGCAAATTGACCATCACTCCAACACACACCATGGCTGCCACAAGATGACCAGCAGGGGAGGACAGTTGTGGGCAATCAGGTCAGCAGGGGAGGGCAGTTGGGAGGGACCAGGCCTGAAAGGGAGGGCAGTTGGGGGTGATCAGACCTGCAGGGGAGGGCAGTTAGGGATGACTGGGCCAGCAGGGGAGGGCAGTTGGGGGCGATTGGGCCAGCAGGGGAGAGAAGTTGGGGGTGACCAGGCTGGCAGGGGAGTGGTTAGGGAGTGGTCAGGCTGGCAAGCAGAAGCAATTAGGGGCAATCAGGCAGGCAGATAGGTGAGCGATTGGGAGCCAGCAGTCCTGGATTGTGAGTCGGACATCCTTTGAGGGGTCCCAGATTGGAGAGGGTGCAGGCTGGGCTGAGGGACACATACTACCTACACATGCATGAATTTCATGCACCAGGCCTCTAGTTTTTATCAATAAGAAAACATGAAGCAGAGAGAACTTAGGTGGTTTTCCTTAAATCAATTAATAACAAATGTTTTCATGATTATAATTTACATTTCATAAGTTCTGTTTCTGATTTTTTAAAATTATATCAGCCAATAAGAAAACATGTTTAACAACCATTTCTGTTATTTATTATTATTATTTACCCATTCACAATCAACTGTATTATAAATATGTATATTTGTCCTTTAGCTAGCTATTTTTTTGTTTTTTTCTTTGAGATGATATATTGCTGATCCATATATAGTGTACAGCCCTAAATTTATGAAAAGGGAAGCAATTGAGTTGCTCTCAAATAGCTATCAATTAATCTTCAATTAAAGTTATGATTTTTGTTTAAGGTGGTGTTTTTCATTAGGAGGCTATAACTGGATAATCTGCCTCTTCCAAGTCTAATTTGTCTCTGGAGTAGGCAAAGTGAATATTCTATGTAAGTTCATCATGCCATCTCCAAACTCTATTGAGAACAGTAAATTTGTTTGGCTTCATCCAGAAGACCTACAATTTTCTAACATTCTAATTTAGCATTTATTTTATGTATTACATTTTGTTAATTTAATTCTTTGCACATCTAGCCACTTATATTAATGTTATTGTACCCTCCACAGTGCAGTAGATATTCACCAGTTAAATATTAGCTGAATGCATACCATAGCTAAACCTAGAGCTGGATATTGCAATGCTATTATTCTCCAGATTTTCTCAAACCTAATTTAAGACCATCCTGTGTCTAATCATTTTTAAGCACTAAAATGGACACCCGGATTATGTAAAGCAACTTGTCTGAAATTTTAGAAGGTAGCATGCATAGAACTTAAAAGTGTGTGCTCTAAAACCCAAGAGCTTAGTTCAGAATCCCAGTGCAACCACTTCCCACTATGAAATTTCAGGCAAGTCATATCATACCTGGTGTCCTTAGTATCCTTACAATAAAATGTGGATTGACTTCATAGGACGTGTTATGGACAGACTCTCTGAGGTGATCCTATATTATTCTTGACTCCTGAGGTTCATCTACACTAATAAAAGAGAAACATGGTAATTAGCGTATGACCGCTACCCTTCCCATTGGCTAATCAGCATATCCTTATGCAAATTAACTGTCAGCCAAGATGGCGGCTGGCAGCCATGCACTGAAGCGAGCAGGGAGACTTGCTTGCTTCAGTGACTGCGAACTCCAACGTTCCCCGCCTAACTTGCCGGCCTCTCAGCTGCAACTCTAAACAACTATGTACTATGTTGCAAATAAGAAGCTAAACAAAACCCCAGAAACCGGCTTTCATTCAGCCAGGTTCACCCAGCCTTACCGCAACATTGTATTGATGTTTTCAGCAGCGAGGCTTCAGAGCTAAAGCTGGCCCAGAATAAAAAGAAAACAAGGAGCCGTTGGGAGCTTCAGTTACTCCCCAGCCAGAAAACAGCCCTCAGCCCCTCACCCAGACTGGCCAGGCACCCCAGTGGGGACCCCCACCCTAATCCAGGACACCCTTCAGGGCAAACCAGCCGGCTCCCACCCATGCACCAGGCCTCTATTCTATATAGTAAAAGGGTAATATGCCTCCCGGCACCGGGATCAGCGTGACAGGGGGCAGCGCCCAAACCCCCTGATCGCCCTGTGGCTCTGTGAGTGACAGGGGGCGGGGCCACAACCTCCCTATCCACCCTGCTCTGTTCATGACAGGGTGCGACACCACAACCCCCTGATCAGCCCTGCTCTGTGCCTGATAGGGAGGAGCTCCCCAATCCCCTGATTGCCCTGTGGCTCTGTGTTTGACAGGGTGCGGCGCACCAACCCCCTGATCGGCCCTGCTCTATGTGTGACAGGGTGCAGCGCCCCAATCCCCCCCCCCACGGGTCCTGCTCTGTGTGTGACAGGGTAGAGCCATAACCTCTCCATCGGCCCTGTCCTGAGTGTGACAATGGTGGTGCCCCAACCCCCTGATCCACCCTGCTCTGTGTGTGACAGGGGGGAGCTCCTCAACCCCCTGATCGGCCCTGCTCTATGTGTGACAGGGGGCAGCGCCCCAACCCCCTGATCGGCCCTGCTCTGTGCGTGACAGGGGGTGGCGCCGCAACCTCCCCATCGACCCTGCCTTGAGTGTGACAGGGGGCGGTGCCCCAACCCCCCAGTCGGCCCTACCCTGAGCGTGACTGAGGGTGGCATCGCAACCTCCCGATCCGCCCTGCTCTGTGCATGACGGGGCGGCACCCCAACTCCCCAATCAGCCCTGCTCTGACCCTGACCAGGGGCTGCACCTAGGGATTGGGCCTGCCCTCTGCCACCTGGGAGCAGGCCTAAGCCAGCAGTTCGTTATCTCCCAAGGGGTCCCAGATTGCGAGAGGGCACAGGCCGGGCTGGGGGACCCCCCCCCCCCCGAGTGCACAAATTTTTGTGCACCGGGCCTCTAGTATCTTTATATAATTCCCTCTTCCGAAGTGTGGGAAGAACCTATGACCTGGATATTACCAATAGAATCTGGCAAAAATGAATGGCATGTCACTTACGTGATCACATTCTATTATATAAAAACCATGATTTACTAGAAGATTCCAGAGACTTACTCCCTTGCCATTGAAGAGGCATATAACCATGTTAGGAGGTTTACAAGGCAAGGGTGGCTTTTAGGACCTGAGTCCTCTAAAAGCTGACAACAACCTCCACCTACGAGCTAGCATGAAGCCAGGATCCTCAGTCTTACAACTGCATGGAGATGAATTCTGCCAACACCCTGATGTGGGCTTAAAAGCAGATTATCTACAGTCAAGCCTCCAGATGAGAACACAGCATAATAGTACCTTGATTATAATCTTATCTTTTTTAAAATATATTTTTTGTTGATTTCAGAGAGAGGAAGGGAGAGGGAGAGAGAAGCATCAATGATGAGAGCGAATCATTAATCAGCTGCCTCCTGCATGCCCATCACTGGGGACTGAGCCCACAACCCTGGGCATGTGCCATGACCCAGAATCGAATGGAAACTTCCTGGTTCATAGGCCAATGCTCAAACACTGAGCAATACCAGTTGAGCTTGATTTCAGTCTTGTGATATCCTAAGCAGAGGATTCAGATAATCCATACACATTAAGCTGACAACTATTACTGTGAGATTATAAATGCCTATGGTATTAAGGCACAGAGTTTGTGGTTATGTGGTACAAAGGAAGAGAAAATCAATAAAGTGTTGTGAATATATATAGTCCCAAAAACTGTATACACACACTTTAAATAATTATGAAGGCAATGTTTATTAAAATACATTTCATTTTCAAAATTAAGCTACTACTGTTAAAGTGTGTATGTGTGTATATATTTTTGGGACAATATATATATATTGTCCCAAAAAAGTATACACACACACACACATATATACCATGTACTTTTATTTTTTTTTAATTTTTCAAACCAACTTTTTATTTTTTTTAATTCCGGGTGATGTACAATATTATATTAGTTTCAGGTGAACAACCCAACGATTAGTTATTTATAAAACTTAAAAAGTGATTGCCTCAATAAATCTAGTACCCATCTGACTCTAACATAGAGTTATTACATTATTATTGACTATATTCCTTATGCTATTTTGACTATATTCCTTAGTTTATATCCCCATGACTATTCTGTAACTACCAATTTGTACTTCTTAAATCTATTATTTTTATTCACTCATCCCCCTACCCTCGTACCTTCTGGAAACCAGCAAAATGTTCTGTTATATATGAGTCTGTTTCTGGTCTCTTTGTTTAATTATTATTATTACTAGAGGCCTGGTGCATGAAATTCGTGCACTGGGCGGGGGAGACGGTAGGGGGGCCTCTCAGCCTGACCTGCACCCTCTCCAATCGAGGAGCCCTCAGGGGATGTCCTACTGACGGCTTAGGCCCACTCCCCATGGTTCTCTGCTCTCTGCAGGGCCTGCCTGCTCCACACCATGGTGACAGGCAAGCAGGCCCTGCCAGGCGTTGCCTGCAGGCTGCACTTGCCTGCTCGCGGGTCCCTGCAGCAACCTGCCAGCAGGCCCTGATGGGTGGGTCCCACAGCCTGGCCTGCATCCTCTCCAATCTGGGACCCCTTGGGGATTGGGCTGAAGCCAGCAGTCGGACATGCCTCTCGAAATCTGGGATTGCTGACTCTTAACTGTTCACCTGCCTGTCTGCCTGATCACCTCTAACCACTCTGCCTATCTACCTGATGCCCCTAACTGCTCCCCTGCCTGCCTGATCACCACTGACTGCCTCTGCCTGCCTGCCTGATTGCCCCTAACTGCTCCCCTGCCCACCTGATAGCCCTTAACTGCCCTCCCCTGCCAGCCTGGTCACCCCTAACCATCTCTGCCTCGACCCCTGGCACTGTGGCTTTGTCTGGAAGGAAGTCAGGAAGATATCTGGTCTAATTAACATATTACCCTTTTATTGTATAGACTAGAGGCCCGGTGCACAAAAATTTGTGCACTCGGGGGGGGTCCCTCAGCCGGGCCTATGCCCTCTTGCAGTCTGTGACCCCTCGAAGGATGTCCACCTTCTGGCTTAGGCCCACTCCCTGGGGGATCAGGCCCAAGCTGACAGTCAGACATCCCTCTGGAAGGCGGGGAGCCCTTGGGGGATGTCCACTTACCAGCAGGGAGCAGACTTAAGCTGCAGTTGGACATCCTTAGTGCTGCTGAGAAGGCAGGAGAGGCTCCTGCCACCACCGCTGTGCTGGCAGCCATCAGCCTAGCTTGTGGCTGAGCAGAGCTCCCCCTGTGGGAGCGCACTGACCAACAGGGGGAAGCTCCTGCATTGAGCATCTGCCCCCTGGTGGTTAGTGTGTGTCATAGTGGCCAATCATTCCCAGTCGTTCTGCTGTTAAGGTCAGTTTGCATATTACCCTTTTATTATATAGAATAGAGGCCTGGTGCACGTGTTGGGGCCAACTGGTTTGCCCTGAAGGGTGTCCTGGATCAGGATGGGGGTCCCACTGGGGTGCCTGGCCAGCCTGGATGAGGGGCTGATGGCTGTTTTCAGACTGATCAAGCCCCCTGGTGACCGAAGCTCCCAGCCTTTCCTTTTTTTTTTTTAATTCGCTCCAGCTTAGTGGCCATGGACTAGAAGCAGGTATTTGGGGTTTATTTACCTTCTATAATTGAAACTTTGTTGCCATGAGAGGAGGCAGCAGCCGGCGGGCAAGCTTGGTTTATTCCATCGCTGGGGCAAGCAACAATCTTGCTCACTCCTGCTCTGTGGCCATGGTGGCTGGAAGCAGGTATCTGGGGTTTATTTCCTTCTATAATTAAAACATTGTTGCCTTGAGAGGAGGCAGCAGCCAGCCGGGAAGCTTGGCTTCCTCTATCATTGGGGCAACCAAGCCTCCTGCTTGCTCCAGCTCCGTGGCTGCCGGCCGCCATCTTGGTTGTGTTAATTTCCATATAGTCACTCTGATTGGCTGGTGGGCATGGCTTAAGGTGTAGCAAAGGTATGGTCAATTTGCATGTTTGTCTTTTATTAGTGTAGATTATTACTTTATTTCACATATAAGTGAAATCATATGGCATTTTTCTTTTTCTGTCTGATTGATTTCACTCAACACAATAACTTCTAAATCCATTCATGTTATTGCAAATGGAAAGATTTCATTATTTTATTATGTTGTAGTTATACTTCATTGTTTATATGCAGCACTTCTTTATCTGTTCACTTGTTGATGGACAATTAGATTGCTTTCATATTTTGGCTATTGTAAAATAATGCAGCAATGAACATATTGATGCGTTTGTCTTTTCAATTTAGTTTTTGGGGTTTCTTCAGATAAATACCCACAAGTAGAATTGCTGGGGCATTCATTGTCTCATGTTATAGCCTTTTTTATAAAGTCTACTTTGTCTGGTATAAGTATTGCTACCCCAGCTTTTCTTTTTATTTCAGCTTTCATGAAATATCTTTTTTCTCACTTTACTTTTAGTCTGCATGTATCTTTCGATCTAAAGTGAATCTCTTGAAGACAGAATTATGTAAGGAGCTTGTTTTGTTATGCATTAAGCCACTGTCTTTTGGTTAGAAGATTTAATCCATTTACCCTTTAAAGTGATTGTTGGTAGTATGTATTTATTGACACTTTATTATACATATTTTTATTATTCTTTCTTCTTTTTAAAAAAGACTTTTAACATTTCTTAGTTTGGTGATGATGAACTTCTTTAGCTTTTTCTTGTCTGGAAGGCTCTTTATATGACCTTCTATCCTAAATGATAGCTTCTCTGAGTAGAATAATCTTGGTTATAGGTCCTTGCTTTTCATCACTGACTATTTCTTGCCAATCCCTTTTTGCCTGCAAAGTTTCTGTTGAAAAATCAATTGGCAGATTTATGGGATCTTCCTTGTAGATAACTACCTTCTTTTCACTTGCTGTTTTTAAGATTGTCTTTAATTATTGGCAATAATGTGTCTTGGTGTGGGCCTCTTGGTTCATCTTATTTGAGACTTTATGCACTTCATAGGCTTGTATGCCTATTTCCTTCACCAGGTTAGGGAAGTTTTCCACCATTATTTTTTTGAATAAGTTTTAATTCCTTTCCGTCTTCTCTTTCCAGCACTCCTATGATGCGAATGTTGGTGATCCTTATACTGACTTTTCTCTCTCTCTCTCTCTCTCTCTCTCTCTCTATTTGGATTATTTTTTCTTTGGCTGTTATGTTTCATTATCTTTCAAATCGTGGATTTGATCACCTGCTGCATCTACTTCACTGTTTATTCCCTGTAATTAATTTATTTTAGTTAGTGTATTCTTCGTTTCTGACTGGATCTTTGTTATGTTTTGTATCTCCTTTATTATGTTTCCTATCTCTTTGTAGAAGTTTTCACTATGTTCATTTACTCTTTTCCTAAGATCATTGAGCATTCTTATAATCAGTCTTTTGAACTCTGCACCTGGTAGATTGTTTTTTTTTTTTTTCCATTTTAGTTCTTTTTCTGGAGTTTTTGTTTGTTTTTCATTTGGGACATGTTTCCTTGTCTCCTCATTTTGGCTATCTTTTTGTGTTTGTTTCCATGTATTAGTTAGAGATGTTACATCCCTTGATTCTGGTAGAGTGTCCTTATGTAGTAGGTGTCCTGTATGGTCCAGTGGCACAACCTGCTTGGTCACCTAATCTGGGCATTTTAGGTGTGCCCTGTGTGGGTTGTGTGCATCCTCCTTTGGTAGTGGATTCTTGATTGTGGTTGGCACATCAATGAGAGGGATTTACACACAAGCTATCAGCTTTGAGGACTGGCTACAATGGAGGAGCTTCTGTGCAGGAGCTGACCCCATCGAGCAGGACTAACTTCAGCAGGGCTCTGGTGGATGATGAGTCCACCTTTTGAGTGTAGAGGCTGCTCATTTAAGTGATTGCATGCTGCTCTAGTGTGGTCTAATGTTTTCAACTGGGTGCACTGGCTCTGGGTTTCACCAGGTGGTGCCAGTCAAGATCAGTCCCAACTTGAGCCTTGCCCAGGGCCACCCAGCATGAGCTATAAAACAATATGGAGATGGCTGCTATTTGTGCTTGGCTCGGAGGTGCCTGGGAGAGGCCACACTGCAAACCAAGGCCAGCTGCCACTAGTGCCTGGGGACACTTAGCAAGAGGTATGCAACATGCTGAGGCCAGATGCTGATTATTTGGGGTTTTTGAACCTTCAGAGATCTTAGGAAAGTTCCTGGCATGAGCCACTAAAGGCCATTTGTAAGAAATGGCCAATGGAAACAGCTTTAGAAGGCCCGTAAATTGGATGGGGAGGTTTCTCAGGGAATCAATAGAAAGAGTGAATAGTGTCAGCTAGGGTGATGGAGACCCAGATGTGGTGCCCACCTGCCAGCTCTGTGGGGAGAGGGCTCAACAATGAAACATGGCCTATTCCAGAACTTCCATATGGAAGAAAGCTACCCCTCCAGCCCTTTCTGGACAATTCCTTTTTACCCTGAATGTCCTTAACACCTTTCAGGCTCTTGTCCAGAACTGAGCTCAGAGCGAGTAAATCTGTGTAAGTCTGTGCATGGGACCTTTAAGAGGAATGGTATGGGACTCCAGTATTCTCCATCTCACTCTGCCACAATCTCTGCTGATTTTTACAGCCAGAAGTAATGAGGACTTCTCTTACTGGTCCTGGAACCCTGGGCTGGAGAACCTAGAGTAGGGCTGGGACCCCTCACTATTCAGGGGGACTTTTGCATTTGAATTATCCCTCCCAATTTCTATCCGCCACATGTGGGTGTGTGACCAGCCCTTCCACATTTCCATCACTCCTACTGATCTTAGTGTTTTTTTGTTTTTTTTTTTTTAATATCCTTAGTTATAGGACTTCTGTTCACCTAGATTTCAGGTTGTTTTAAATCAGGGAACATCTGGCCTGTGGGTCATCTAAGGCCTGCAGAATCATTTGGTCTGGCTCTGCCAAGGCATTAGGGTGAGTTAATTAAATGCTTGTCCAAATATAGCAGGCTAATTTTTAATTTGATAATTTTGTATGGCCCTCAAATGATGTTATAAATATTCAAATGGCCTTTTGCAGAAATATGGTCCCCGCCCCTATTCTAAATGATGTTAGCTCTGTAGTTTAGCTGTAATATTGATGTGGTTGTAGGAAGATGGGAGTTCTGCATTTAGCTATGCTCCCATCTCAACCAGAAACCCTTCTCTCTCTATATATTTTTTTTCTAATACAAAGCACATACTGTACACTCAATAAATATCTACAAGTATAATAAATATTTTCTTTATCAGATGGCATCATGTAAAAGTAGGAAATTGATTTTTAAATATGATATAAATACTAGTATTTAATTGCATAGCTATTACAAAAAGAATGTTACTTCATTAAAAAACTAGTTGGAATATTCTTAGAATGATTTTTTTACAAAATTAGATTTCAAATATTGAGAAGTCAATTTATATGCAAAGGCCAAGCATATAATATGTATATTTTTATATAATTATAATGTACTAGAGGTCTGGTGCATGAAATTCATGCACGAGGGGGGGCCCTCAGTCCAGCCTGCACCCTCTCCATCCAATCTGGGACCCCTCAGGGGATGTCTGACTGCCGGTTTAGGCCCAATCCTGGGGATCACGCCTAAACCAGCAGTAGGACATCCTCTCACAATCCTGGACTGCTGGCTCCTAATTGCTCACCTGCCTACCTTCCTGGTCACCCCTAACTGCCCCCCATGCCAGCCTAATCGCCCCCAACTGCCCACCCCTACCAGCCTGGTCACCCCCAACTGCACCCCCCCTGCTGATCTGGATGCCCCTAACTACCCCCTGCTGGCCTGGTCACCTCTTATTGCCCCCCTGCCAGCCTAATATCCCCCAATTGCTCCCCTCTGTCAGCCTGTTCACCCCTAACAACCCCCTGCCAGCCTGGTTGCCCCCAACTGCCCCCTGCTGGCCTGGTCACCCCCAACTGCCCCCCTGTCAGCCTGGTCGCCCCTCACAGCCCCCCCCCACTGGCCTGGTCACCCCACATAGCCTGTTTGTTCAGTCGTTCGGTCGTACCTCACTAACCCCCTTGCCAGCCTGGTCATAGGCAGCCATCTTGTGAGGGCGTGAGGGTTAATTTGCATATTACTTCTTCATCATATAGGATAATTGTATATATGCATTGCTATCATAACATTAATCCAGATGTATGTGTAGATCAAAATACATGTGTATGATGTGTTTTTTACAATTTATATATTGGACATGTTAAATATATTACATATATATATATATTAAATTTTGTTTCTGTTTATTTATTTTTTGATTCTAGATCTATTTTACCTGAGGGAGTGGTTCTAACTGGTGATTTTAACAGCAGCACCTAGCACAATGTGTAGTTGGAAGTAGATACATAATACTTGCTAAATGATTGACTTTGTCAAAGGTGCATTTATGCATTTTAGTTAGAAGATGATTATTGAAAGCAATTATGATCCAGGATTTAGGGTATAAACTGAACCTATAAATAGTTTCAATAGGACTCTAATCTTTAGAAGTTCATTGTCTAGGAATAGAATCAGGTCTACATAAACAAGCCTTGGTAACATGCTAAGTGCAATATAAAAAGTTAAGAATGCAGAATTAAGTGAGGCAATTTTCTGGCACAGAGACCAGGAAAAGCTTTGTAATGATAAGGAATTATATAAATATGAGGAGTTCATGGGTTGAAAAGTTTGGGAGTGAAGATTATTCATCCCCTCTCTTCTTAAGAAGATAAAGGTCAAAGCCCCAACTGGCCACAGTTATGACAAAACTACTGTACAAGCCATGAGTTCTGGTTCTGGTGGCTCCTGGTACTTTTGTCATAAATGAGAGGAAGGAACGTTTGAAGAATTCTAGCAACAACCTTATGCCTCCAGTTGTACAATGTTTTGACCTAAGAACATGTGACCTAAGAACAGTTTGCCTTAAACCTATTTTAATATTTTTAGAGAATAAAAATGAATGTCTTCTCCTGCTTCTTTAATTTTTCTCTTCCTTCTATTCATTGTGTTATTATGTACAAAATTAACTACAAAATCATTTTAAGGTAGGAAATGGGTGTCTTCAGAAACCATAACCTCTATTTTCTAACACTGTTCTTCTTGAGGATAACTAGCCTGAAACTTAAATTATCCTCATCCTTTCTTTCTATTACCCCCACCAAACTCTTGCTGAACATTATAAAATTCTACAACATGTGACTTTTAGTAGATATGATAATTCACATCTTTGTGGTTTACCTAGATTATGGAACATGCACTTTTAAATGTCTAAACCAAATAAAGACCTTGGATGCATCCCCAAAAGATATGTAAGCTGTAGGGGAATGTGCTATTCAGTGGTCAGACTTTAGTGCTTCCAACAAGACCTGGCTTTTTATTAATTCATTTTTGCCTATTTGTTTTATATGTTTAAATGACAATATAAATAAATCATATTTATGTATATAGTTTATATTTATCCAAGATGTGGTAATGTGGTAACAAGATATCCTCTCTCTCTCTTTTTCTCTCTCTGTGACTCTCTCTCTCTCTCTCTCTCTCTCTCTCTCCAAGCTTTCACAGCATTACATTGCTCAATGTCCTTGAAAAGATGGATGGATAACTTATAGCTGTAATCACTGGTATAATGAATAGAATTAGAAAATGTGTACACAATATCAGTGCAGGAGAGAGGAATAATAATTGGCAACTATTAATCTAATAGAAAAAGAGTAGGCTGGAATAATTAATGCATACCATGCAGAGTGATCATTTATGATGAGGATGACTGAAGAGGCAGCAGCATTACTTAGCTTTCCCCACTGGCAAAGAAAGCCAGAGAGAAAACAAAATGAATCTGGGCCCCGACAGCAGTTGTCATGTTTTCTGAGCTGTTGTGAAAGTAGCCTCTTTAGGATTCCAGTGGTAATTCTCTTTTAACCCTTGCCATTAAAGTAAAAAATCATATAATCTTGTGTATTTTTTTACAAAATTTTGTCAGAAGAACACTTAAAACACTCAAATTGTATTTAAAACAACCTTTAATTATAAAAATATTTATTCCTGATCATAATTTAAAGAAATGCAACAGTCATGCATCTGAGGATAAAGCTCATGTGCATGTGCTGTCTCTTTTGGGTTTGGTCTACCTCTAAAGAATATATCCATCCAAAATGTCACTGCAAATTCTTTCAAGTGATCCATACACAGGCATGCAGCCCTCATCACTAATGAGGAGCTTAAATCTATTCACTTAGCATACACACAGTGGCATAGAACAGACATTGCTAGCAGAGCCCTCATATGCCTGAAATAATGATCATTTGCTTATTCTTTTGACAGTCTCTTCACATATAAGTTAATAATTATATTCAATATCACTAATCATCAGAGAAATGCAAATTAAAACCACGAGATAGCACCTCACACCGGTCAGAATGGCTATCATCAATACATCAACAAACAACAAATGTTGGTACAGATGTGGGAAAAAGGGAATCCTCATGCATTGTTGGTGGGGATACCGACTGATGCAGCCACTGTAGAAAGCAGTATGGAGTTACCTCTGAAAAATTAAAAATGGACCTGACTTACGACCCAGCAATTCCAATTCTGGGAATATATCTGAAGAAATATGAAACATTAATTCAAAAATATATATGCACCCCTATGTTCACTGCAGCATTATTTACAATAGTCAAGATTTGGAAGCAGCCCAAGTGTTCATCAGTATATGAGTGGATAAAAATGCTGTGGTACATTTACTACTCGGCCTTGCAATAAAAAGGAAGTCTTACCCTTTGTGACAGCATGGATGGACCTGGAGAGTATTATGCCAAGTGAAATAAGCCACCAGAGAAAGGCAAGTACCATATTATTTCACTTACATGTGGAATCTAATGAACAAAATAAACTAAGAAGCAAAATAGAAACAGACTCATAGATACAGAGAAAAGCCTGACAACTGTCAGAGGAGAATGGGTTTGTGGGGCTGGGTAAAAAAGGTGAAGGGATTAAGCAAAAAAACACAAACTCCAAACTTACAGAAACAGACAACAGTATGGCTATTACCAGAGGGAAAGTGTGGGGAGGTAAGAGGGTAAAGGGGGGATGAATGGTGATGGAGGAGACTTGGCTTGTGGTGGTGAACACACAATACAATATATACATGATGTGTTATAGAATTGTACACCTGTAACCTATATAATTTTATTAACCAGTGTCACACTAATAAAGTTAATAAAAATAATTATATCCTAATAAAATTCATGCCACTTTTGAAATGCATTTTTTTATTTACTATTTTGAATAAGAATTGAATATATCATGAAAAATATGGGACAGGCTTGAGATAAGCATTATAAGAATGCCTTTAAACTAAGCTCACAACAATAATAAATAGTCAAATATATATTCAAAAATATATTGCCTTTTAAATTTTTCTTCAGTTATATTGAAATCCCTATCATAGATATTTCCCATTAATTGCTTATGCTGTTCCTATCATTTTGTTTCTAAGAATCAATTTTATATGTTGAAACCTAAGAATATTGTATAACAAAAAAAATGTTTCATTTTGTTACCTGAAAACAACTTTTAAACATTGTATTCTTAAGAATTAGATATTACCATATACACTAATAAAAGACAAAGATGCATATGCCCAAGCCATGCCCACCAGCCAATCAGAGTGATTATATGCAAATTAACCCAACCAAGATGGCGGCCAGCAGCCACAGAGCTGGAGCAAGCAGGATGCTTGGTTGTCCTGGCGATGGAGGAAGCCAAGCTTCCCACTTGCTCTGGCGACAAAGTTTCAATTATAGAAGCTAAATAAATCCCAGATACCTGCTTCCAGCCAGCCTCCACTGGGAGCTTGGGTGGCTGGGGGCTGTGGCCAGCCTGCAAACAGTCATCAGCCCCTCACCCAGGATGGCCAGGCACCCCAGCGGGGACCCCCACCCTGCAGGGGCTGTGGCCAGCCTGCACACAGCCATCAGCCCCTCACCTAGGATGGCCACACTCTCATGGGGTGAGAGTCCACACTGGGGGGCTTGGCCAGCCTGCAAACAGACCTCAGCCCCTCACCCAGGCTGGCCAGACACCCCAGCGGGGACCCTTACCCTGAAGGGGGTGTGGCCAGCCTGCAAACAGCCATCAGCCCCTCACTCAGGATAGCCAAGCATCCCAGCAGGATCTCCCTCCTTGAAGGGGGTGTGGCCAGCCTGAAAACAGCCATCAACCCCTCACCCAGGCTGGCCAGGCACCCCAGCAGGACCCCCACCCTGATACAGGACACCTTTGAGGGCAAACCAGCCGGCCCGCACTCATGCACCAGGCCTCTATCCTATATAATAAAAGGGTAATATGCAATTTGACCCTAATAGCCAAAAGACTGGGAATGTCAGGTCACTATGACACACACTGACCACCAGGGGGCAGACGCTCAATGCAGGAGCTGCCCCCTGATGGTCAATACACTCCCAAAGGGGGAGCTCTGCTCAGCCACAAGCCAGGCTGATGGCTGCCAGTGCAGCGGTGGTGGTGGGAGCCTCTCCTGCCTCCTCAGCAGCACTAAGGATGTCTGACAGCAGCTAGGCCTGCTCCCCACTGGCAAGTGGACATCACCAGAGGGCTCCCTGGCTGCCAGAGGGATGTCTGACTGCCAGCTTAGGCCCTATCCCCGAGGGAGCGGGCCTAAGCCAGCAGGTGGTCATCCTCCGAGGGGTCCCAGACTGCGAGAGGCACAGGCCGGGCTGAGGGACCCTCCCAAGTGCACAAATTTTCGTGCACCGACCCTCTAGTTTATTATATTTGTAAATAGTTATATAATATTATAAAATTCAAATAGAACGTGTGCTGTTTGCTTTGAAATTTCTACCCATCCTTGGCTCTACAACTAATTATGTACTACTAGAGGCCCGATACACAAAATTCATACAAGGGGCTTGGCCCTTGAAGCCCCTTGCAGCCTCACCCAGCACTCGCAGCCCTGGCTTCATCCGGAAGGTCTTCCAGAAGGACGTCCTGAAGGTCGTTTGGCTGATTGATCTAATTAGCACATTAGCTCTTTATTATATAGGACTAGAGGCCCAGTGCGTGAAATTTGTACACAGGTAGGGTCCCTGGGCCTGGCCGGTGATCAGGCCAATCTGTGGGGTGACCAGTGGGGCGATTGGGATTCCCCGATCGCACATGCCTTGGCTGGCCTGGTGCCGCCTGCTCGCCAGCCTCATCCCCCGCAGCTGCCTCTGGTCAGGGCCTGCCAGCTGGGGCAGCTCCTGCATTGAGCATCTGACCCCTGGTGGTCAATGCATGGTCGTTCTGCCATTCAGTCAATTTGCATATTAGGGTTTATTATATAGGATTTTAGAAGAGAAATCAAAATAAGGCTCCCAAAAGCAGGATACCCTTCATCTTTTGGCTTGAAATATACCTACTTTGGTGATTTTTACACTGGTTTTCTTATTTTTTTTTTAATTAAATCTTTATTGTTCAGATTACATTTGTTCCTCTTTTTTTTCCCCCATAACTCCCCTCCTCCCAGTTCCCGCCCCACCCTCTGCCCTCACTCCCCACCCACTGTCCTCATCCATAGGTGCACGATTTTTGTCCAGTCTCTTCCCGCATCTCCCACACCCCTTTCCCCCGCAAGAATAGTCAGTCCATTCCCTTTCTATGTCCCTGTTTCTATTACAATCACCAGTTCATTCTGTACATCAGATTATTTATTCACTTGATTCTTAGATTCACTTGTTGATAGATGCATATTTGTTGTTCATAATTTGTATCTTTACCTTTTTCTTCTTCCTCTTCTTAAAGGATACCTTTCAGCATTTCGTCTAATACTGGTTTAGTGGTGATGAACTCCTTTAGCTTTTCCTTATCTGTGAAGCTCTTTATCTGACCTTCAATTCTGAATGATAGCTTTGCTGGATAAAGTACTCTTGGTTGTAGGTTCTTGGTATTCATCACTTTGAATATTTCTTGCCATTCCCTTCTGGCCTGCAAAGTTTCTGTTGAGAAATCAGCTGACAGTCGTATGGGTATTCCCTTGTAGGTAATTGAGTCTCTTTCTCTTGCTGCTTTTAAGATTCTCTCTTTGTCTTTTGCTCTTGGCATTTTAATGATGATGTGTCTTGGTGTGGTCCTCTTTGGATTCCTTTTGTTTGGGGTTCTCTGCGCTTCTTGGACCTGTAAGTCCATTTCTTTCACCAGGTGGGGGAAGTTTTCTGCCATTATTTCTTGAAATAGGTTTTCAATATCTTGCTGTCTCTCATCTTCTGGCACCCCTATAATTCTGATATTAGTGCGCTTGAAGCTGTCCCAGAGGCTCCTTACACTACCTTCGTATTTTCAGATTCTTTTTTCATTTTGCTTTTCCGGTTGGGTGTTTTTTACTTCTTTGCATTTCAAATCTTTGACTTGATTCTTGCGCTCCTCTGTTCTGCTATTGGGCGTCTGTATAATATTCTTTATTTCAGTCAGTGTATGCTTAATTTCTAGTTGGTTCTTTATCACAACATCGAGGGTCTCATTAGATTTCGTGAGGCTCTCATCAAGTTTATTGGCAGCTTCTAGCACATTATTGAAAGCCCTCAAAATTGCGTTTTTTAGCTCTATATCCTCCATTTCTGTCATTTTTTTTTGTCTCCGCATTTTTTATGCTTTCTTGGTGCACCCCCTTGTGGTCTTTGTGTGCAGTCTTGTTCTAGTTAAGCATTGATTGTTGTAGTTAATGCTAGAGGGATTTGACCACCAGGCCAACTGGCTGTGAGAATCAGCTGTATCTGCAGTGGGAAAACTTCTGTCCTCTGGAGAGGTGCTAATCTAGCCGTTGCCTGAGGCAATCCGGCAAATGGCTCTGCGCAGGGCTTGGGCGGGGCAGGATCAACCGTGCGGGCGGAGGGAGCGGTTATGGCTGCTCTCAGTCCCGTTCCCAGAGGCTCTGCTTCTCAGAACCTCAGCAACCGCTGCAAACCTCGGAGAGAAAGCTGCCCTCACGTTCCGACTGATGCCAGACAATCCCACTTCTCCCGTTTGAGTCTGAGTCGCTAGAGACTCGCCCGGATCTGGAGCTCAGAGTCTGAGACTCCCTCCTGATTAAAAACAACAACTGCACCCTCAGCCACCAGCCGGCTCCACACGCACCTCCGTACCTTTGTATTTTCCACACTGCGCCTCTTCTGAGCCTAGGTATGCTGTTCTCTTTCCTTCTAGCCTTCCTGTGGTTCTGGGTGATGTCCGTTCCGTCTTTTAGTTGTATTTTTGAAGTGGTTGTTTGCGGCAGCAATCTCCGGTGTTTACCTATGCCACCATCTTGGTTCTCCTACACTGGTTTTCTTATAACTCCTCACCAATTTATATACCTATCTGTCTTATTTCAGATATAATTTGTTGTACTTTTATTCTACAGGTTCCAGTAACCCTCTCTTCTTCAGGTTATTATTTTATAACTCCTTTTCCACATTATTTGTTCTTTAATCACCAATAATTAAAAATTCAATTTAAATATGTGCAATAGAAATAGACATTTTAAAATCTGCTAAGACATTTTATCATATTTTTCTCCAGCTTAAAAAAAATGATGGACTACTGAATTAAGTTCAAACACTCTCTCTCCCAGAAAGCTTAACTTCTCATATACATTCTCCATACTCATCAATATGAAGGCTGTCCTCCAGATACACTGCATTATTTGCTGTTTTCCTGCACAAAATTCATTGATTATGTAGCTATTCTGTGAAAATTCCATGATTTCATTGTCTATCTCAATACTATTGATTCATAGAGACTTTCCTTACTTCACCACGACATAATGGGATACATTTGTACTCATCTCTTTCTAAAGCCATTTTCTGGGTAATCATTTTGAACGTTTTAATACTTTGTGTTTTGCTTTTTAATTCACTTGTTGTTCTGTATTTGTTTGATTTTATTCTCCAAGAGTAATACATGTATCCTTTTTCTTTCTTTTTTAAGTTTATTTTAGCAATATGGGCAAACCCTTGACCACATTGTGCCTCAGTTCCTTATCCATAAAGCAGAATTACTCATATAATTATAATTGATTGAACATCTATTATAAGCTATATACTGTGGTAAATATATACATTTTCTCCTTTACTCTTTTCAAAGATTCTATGAGATAGTTATTATTGTTTCTGTTTTACAATAAAAAAATCTTGCCAAAGTTTTGATTCAGGATTGAAACTCAGGTCTTTTTTACTCTTAATTTCCTGATATTAACTACTAGGTAACATTTTCTACCTATATCACATATTCTAAATTAAAATATAAATATAATAGATAATTATTTTTGTAATGCTTAAATATCCAATAAATTTACTTAGACAAATTATTGAATGAATCTTATGTGTAATTAAATATAGGCAATAATAACCTTTTAAAAAGTTGCACTATAGCAGTAACCCGTTTGGCTGTGGACTAAAAGGTCCCAGGTTCGATTCCGGTCAAGAGCATGTACCTTGGTTGCGGGCACATCACCAGTGAGAGGTGTGCAGGAGGCAGCTGATCGATGTTTTTCTCTCATCGATGTTTCTAACTCTCTATCTCTCTCCCTTCCTCTCTGTAAAAAAAAAAAAATCAATAAAATATATTTTTTTAAAAAAATTGCACTATAGTTATGAGCCCATCAGAGAAGGGGGGTCCTCAAGGCAAACTGCCAGATCAAAATCTGAAAAATCAAATATATCTTGAGAGTCACAGCTGAGATTTGCTCATCTGAAGCAGAAAGCACTGGAGTCATACACAGGTAAGAATTCATTAATGCAATTTTGATCAAATGCTGGAGTCTGAGTGTGGACTTGCTTAAAAGTGAGAAACCCCTAGAGGCCATAGTCTTACCATCACACCAGCCCTACAAACACACACATTTGTGAGCTTTCCCTCCAGGAACCTCATTGAGTTCTCGTAATAAAGATTAAGCAAAACCCTTCCTGGATCTAACAAGGGCCAGGAAGACTGTCCGTTATGAAATATGCCCAAATATTGTTTTTATAACAAGAGTGTACTGTCTAGGGAATGGGACTTGACAAGAGCCCAATGTTGAAACCTTATCCTAGCTAGAAGAAAGGAATTCTTCCCCATTTCAATCCTTCCTAAGTGTCCTGAGTCACTTGAAGCATGGAGCAGGGAATAGCTAGCAAGAGACAGTGCTGCAAGAAAATAGACTGCATCCAGGGAAGGTAGTGAGGGACAGAGGAAAAATATTTACACAACTAGAGGAAGGTCAGAGACAGTAGTGAAGACTACAGTCCTGAATACAGGCTCACTGAAGGACTGAGACTTAATTACAATGCTTCAACTTCCCCACACTTTACCACCACCACACAGGGCTTCAGTGTATTAACAGGTGACAACTGAAAGAGATGCAAGACACAATCTCTCAGAGGAGCAATACCTAGGGAGCTTGTAAGCCAAGAGGAGAGGAAAAACCAAGCAAGCAAACAAACAAGAAACTAAAACTCTAGAGGAATTAGTAACATCTGGCACATATAAATACAACAAATGTTAAACATAGTCTGATTTCTAACTAGATTAACTAGATTATTCTAAAGGCTTACTTACTTCAATTCCTATTATAAATTAATAAAGTGTTCCATCCAATAATAGCAAAATACTGTACACAATTTTATCATGCTCATGTGGAACATCCACCAAGACAGAGCACATTCTGGGTCACAAAACACATTTTAACAAATTTAACAAATATAAATCATACAAAATTTGTGTTTGGCCACAAGGAAATTATGTGAGAAATCAATAACATAAATAGCTGGGAAATCTCCAAATATCTGTAAATTAAATAACACATCTATTAATTACCCTTTTTAAAAAGTATGCTTTTATTAAGTTTAGAGAGAGAGGAAGGAAGAGGGAAAGAGTGAGAGAAACATATATGTGACATTGATCAGTTGCCTCCCACATCTACCCCAACTGGGGATTGAACCTGCAACCTGACTAGGACCGTACTGGCGAACTTTTGGTGCATGGGACAACACGCAACCAGCTGAGCTACACCGGCCAGGGCAACAACACATTTTCAATATGCCATTGATCAAGAAGTCTCTAGACAAATTAAAGATACTTTAAACTAGATGGGGAAAAACAGCTTTACCAATATTTGTAGGATGCAATGAAATTGTGGTTAGAAAAAAAGTTGTATAATAGGAAGATATATTAGAAAGAAAGACTATTTAAAATAAATAACTTAGATTTTCATCATAGTATTGAATTATAAAACTCAGAGTATAAAATAAATATCCTTGAGTCCATATTAATATAAATAGTTCAATATCTAAAAGAGACAAATCTCCCTTACAGGAAAATTCCTAATACTTTGTGTAAATTCTCTGAAAGAATAGGAACATAATTTCCCACCTCTTAAGTGTGGACTGTGTATTTGACGTTCCTCCAATGAGTATAGTATGTAAGAGAGGAAAATTAAACATTACCTTAGCAAGGTGATCAATGCTAGCATCAAAAGCCATGAGAGTCTGTACCATTGATATAATATGATGAAAATGACACCTGATCTCTGTTGTCTTCCTCTCAAGAAACATAATTCTAGTCTAGTCAGGAGACAAATACAACACTAACTATATTGAGGAACAATATGTAATATATTGAGGAACAATATATAAAATACCTGACCAGTGTGCTTCAAAACTGTGAAGGTCCTTGAAAATAAGGCAAGTCTGAGAAATTATCACAGACAGAGGACCCATAGGCTCATGACAACTAAATGTAATTTGAAATGATAGACGAGATTCTGGAACAGTAAAAGGACAGCAGGTAAAACTGAGGACTTCTGAATAAAGAATGGACTTTATTCAGTGATTATGTTGGTTTAATAATATGACAAATAGCTTATTAATGTAACCTGTTAACAATAAGAAAACTGCATACGAGATCTTTTGGGCATTCTCTGTGGTATATTTGAACTTCTATGTAAATCTAAAATCATTTCTAAACTCAAAAGTAAATGTTAAAAGATGGGTAAATAATTTTAATAGGCACTTCAACAAGGAAGATACATGGATGGCAAAGACATACATACAAAGTTGCTCAACTCTAATTGGTCATTAACAACATGTAATTAAAACCACAATGAGGAACTACTACACACCTATTGGAATGACTACAATGAAAAAGAATAAACATGTCATATGATGGTGAGGGTGTAGAGGAGCCAGATCTGTTATACATTACTGGTGAGACTTATGATTGCACAACTTTGGAAAGTAGATTAGATGTCTCTTAAAAGTTAATCACTCACTTACTAAATAATCCAGCCATCCCACTCTTAGGTATTCACTTCATCTCCACTTTGTTACATCCAGTGCAATTAAGCAGTTCTCTCTCTCTCTCTCTCTCTCTCTCTCTCTCTACTGCTACATAAAAAATTATTATTCAAATTATTATTAATTTGAATAAAATTATTATTCAATACAATGATTTTATGTTTGTTAAAAGGCTAGCACATTAATTCTTCTTTTAAAGTTAAGCCTAGAATTCCTTCAGGAAAATTTAGATTTTGAATATAAAGCTAAAAGAAATCTTAGAGATTACTCAGTAAATTGCTCTCACTTTACAAGAGGGGTACTTAAAGAAAAGAATATTTAAGTAGCCTTTTGTACATAGTGGCAGTTAAAAAAGAATGAACATGCAGGCCTGCCATTTCTTCTCACAGCTTATAGAATTACTATTGTAATATTATAATATACTAGTGGCCCAGTGCACGAAATTCATGTGCGGGGGGGGTGGGGGCGGGTGTCCCTCAGCCCGGCCTGCACCATCTCCAATCTGGGACTCCTTGGGGGATGTCCAACTGCTGGCAGTCGGACATCCCTCTCATAATCTGGGACTGCTGGCTCCTAACCACTCACCTACCTGCCTGCCTGATCGCCCCTAACCTCTCTGCCTTCCAGCCTGCTTGCCCCCAACTGCCCGCCCCCCTCAGGCCTGCTTGCCCCCTACTGCTCCCCCCTCCAGCCTTATCACCCCCAACTGACCCCACCTGCTGGCCTGCTCCCCCGCACTTGGCCGCCCTCCTGGCCTGCTCACCCCAACTGCCCCCCTCCCGCCTGCTCACCCCCTATTGCCCTTCCCTGCTAGCCTGATCGCCCCTAACTGCCTCTGCCTTGGCCCTGCCACCATGGCATTGTCCGGAAGGTCTCCCAGAAGGTCTCCTGGTCTAATTAGCATATTATCCTTTTATTAATATATATATATATATATATATATATATATATATTCCTAAGCAATGTATTATTTTAATTTTCATGTTTTCTCAACATTTTTACATATGACAATACACTATTTTAGTTCTTTGCATCTTTATTTTTTTCATCGATGTTGATATGCACTTTAGTGCATTATTTTAACTATTTTATATTGCTCCATGACATTTATAACACAAATAACACTATAACCCAAATGGTATTTAATCTTATGTGCAGATACTGGTCATAAACAGAGTATACAAAACTTTTATATCACTGAAGTTAAGGAGGCGAGAGGTAGACAATGAAAAGTTGGTACTTGGAAATGAGCTCATCTTACAAATTGATAGGGTTCTTTTGCTGAATACTTACAGTGTAAGCCTATAATAAATATGAAAATAATTTAAATATAGATATCAACAAAGTTGTAGAACAAGATATTTATAGAAGAGGAAACTGTTAAATAAATTTATGAAAATGTCATAAATGTATTTAATAGACAGAAATATGAATATGTAAGATACTCTCATATTCATTATATGCAAAAATGCAAAATATTAAATGTAAATTTAAATGTTAAGTTTTTAAAATATTTGCTTTGTCATTTAGACAAATCAGCTGCAAACTATATAAAAATATTATGGAATTTAAATGAAAAATGCCGTCAAAATAAGTCCAAATCTTTTGATCTGGGGCAATTAATCTTTCTCTGTTTCAACTTCTGCTACTAAAATGGGATATGTTGTATCTAGTTCACGTTTTTGTGAGAACTAAATAAAACAGATATGTAAAAAATTGTCTAACACAGTTAACAAAAAATAAATGTTGGCCAATATTTTTATTATTGTCATCAGTACTGAAAAATACCAGTTCAATTATTAAAGAGGTGAATATTGAACCTCTACTCTAGCAGCCATCCTGAAAAATATATTTATTGTGCTTAACAATACAACCTTTTTCAGATAAAATTGGCAATGGGCTGGAATACTTGTATAAATAAAGGGGGCTGAGAAAAAACAGGTGTTGGCATAAATTTTTGTGATTACTCATAATAAGCACAGTGGAATAAATCATATATAAATTCTCTTTAAATTGGAGCTTGGTAGCCATCTTGGTGATTATTATTTCTATATATCACTAGAGTCCATTTTCTAGTTTTAAAATACTACCTCCAAGAGATTTATGAACATTTGAGAAAGTAATTAAATTTCATCATAAATAAAGCACAGAATCATTAAAGATTAAACAAAAACATCTAATCTCTGTGTGAATATTTAAAGGCATAAGTGTATGCAAAGATGGTTTCACAAATTGTTAGATGATAGATAACAGACACATAAATACATTGATTAGAAGAGTCAAGTAGCTCCTTAGAAGTCAAAATTACCATTATAATCTCATACATGTTAATAGCTAATATTTATAGACTTGTATAAAGGTACATATAGCAGTAGAGGCCCAGTGCACGAATCCGTGCATGGGTGGGGTCCCTTGGCCTGGCCAGCGATTGAGGCCTATTGGAGGGCCAGCTGACCGGGGGGGAGGGACCACAGGAGGTTGGTTGTGGGAGTGCACTGACCACCAGGGGGCAACTCCTGCATTGAGCATCTGCCCCTTGCTGATCAGTGCGTGTCATAGAGACTGGTTGACCGGTCATTTTGGTTATTTCAGTCATTTGCTCATAATGGTTGCTTAGGTTTAGATAGATAGATAGATAGATAGATAGATAGATAGATAGATAGATAGTATGCTTAGGTTTTATATAAAATGTCTTAGTTAAATATCATAAAAGTTTTATGACAAAATACTATTGGTTTTCCTTACTTATAGATGAGTAAACTGAGGCATAAGGAAATTATTTACCCAAGACTGTAAGTAGGAGAGTAGAACCACAATCACAGTTTTGTCTTTCAGCCTCCAAAGCCCATGGTCCTAATCACATTGTATTTCCTAGCTGTACTAACAAGAATGGCCAAGTGGTCTGAAACATTTTTCATGTAATATTAAAACCAAATGTGTAAATTCTTAGACATTCAGGAATTGGTCACAATATTTAGATAACCTGGGGAGGGGGTTGTCCTTATTTTTAATAACTCAAAGATCTTAAATTGGAAGGTCAGGTAGTAGAATTCAATCTTTAAACAATTTTGAATTTCTAAAAGAAAGAAGGCAGGAAAAGAAAAAATGTAAATGTCTCAAGGCCTATCTAAACTACCTATACATATTCTGAATTTTGTTCTTTGTCAAATTAGCTAAGATCAAAGAGAAAATAAATCAAAGATAATTTATGAATATTAGCAACCTTAAAATAAAATCAGGATTCATTTCAGTCAGAATTCTGTTGATGTCTTAAATGTGTGACAGTACAGAATATTTAATAATCAGTTTCTCTGGACATTGATATTCTACTATGCAAAACAAGGAGATTGACTTACGTCATGTTTCCAGCTCTAAGATTCTATGATTTTTCCAACATATCATGTTCAAGGTAGGGTGGAGTAGAAGTCAGAAATTGACACAAAAAATGTTAAGAAAATAAATAGATAGTGAATCCATAATTATTTTTCTGACTACTGCAGGGCATAGTGAAGAATTACTGTGATTTTACTCTGCAGAAATTTCAATGCTCTCTGCTGTGCTAAGCATTAGGGGAAAAAATTATACAAGTGCCAGTTCCTACATTTACAAATCTATACAGACTAATTAGCAATTAAATGGAAATTTTAATAAATGCTATGAATCAAGCTTAATTGTATATTCTGTCAGCTTGCAGGTGATGTGAGAAATGCTAGTCCATACTTTTTCTCTATTACTCTACATAATTGACAATAAAGTGGGTGTGAATTGCCTAACACTTCCTCAGTACTTCAAAAACATCAAGGAAATTCACAACTCTTCTGTTTACATTAATCAATTCTACATTTTCTTAGATATGAATATGAAACAAGCAAATGATAAAAACATGCCTTATTTTGAATTATGTCACAGTGAAATATGTGTATTTTTCCAGAGAAGAGAAATTAGTCTTGAACTAGGACATGTTTGTGTTCATGCTCCAGGCACTCTATAGTCCATGCAATAATAATAATAGTAATAGCATAAAAAAATCAGAACATAATAGATTATCCATTTGTATTCCATTTTGTTATTCATAGTATTATAAATAATAAGGACATCATTTGATAGGCAAATGACCTAATGACACTCTTATTTTTAGTAGTTGAATAACATTCTATAGAAAAAGAATACAAACCCATCTAAAATGTGTTTGAAAAAAATCAATAAATCCTGAGGTGCTACCTTATTTTTGTTAAGTCAAGAAAATCCTAAATGTACAAATGTAATATATTAATAGATAATGTTAGAAATAATTATATATTAATAGGTAATCTGAGAAATAATATATTTCAATATGTGCAATTTTGAATTTTTATATAAAGATTACTTCATGATGTATGAACAATAACAGTTTAAAATACTGCTTCTTCTACTGTTATTTGTGTTGCATATACAATTACTTCAAAATTTAGAGGGTTAAAACATAATTAACATTTGTTATTTCACAGTTCCTGAGTCAAGAATTCGGAAATGGCTGAGCAGGGTAGTTATGGCTTAAGGTCTCTTATGAGTTGCAGACAGATTTCAGCCATGGCTGCAGTCATTTTAATAGACAATAATTAGCTCTTTTCTTTATAATTCCAAGTTGTTGTTTTAATTTTAAAAAGTAAAATAATAAGATCTGGGACAGAATATTTTATGATACATGATTAGTGTAAGAAGTAATTTGGTTTAGTACATAATTTTGTACTTGGTATCAAAAGACAAAATTTCAAATCCAAAACTCTCCAGTTTATATCCACTGAGACATTAAGCAAGCAGGTAGAAATTCAGGGCATTGATGTCCTCATTAATAAAATGAGAGTAACAATTTCTACCTCAAAAATAGTCATGAGGATTCATTGAAATATCTTCTAAACAAGTTTTAGATTTTAAATCACAAGACAAATGTGAGATATTATTAGCTTACTGATTCTAGTGCTCAATTGTGTAGAATAAATTGAAATTAACTTATTCAATTAAATATAGCTTAGTGAGTTAAACAGACAGGTAGTACATATATTAGAATTTTTTTCATTTCTACTGTATTTTATATTTAAGATTATTATTGCTTGGCCTAATTTCTACTAGTAATATGTCTGTGTATAATAAATGTACTAATAAATATTTGGTGTAGTTGTGAATTTCATTTTACCCAAGTGCAAATATACTTGTGCATTAACCACAATTTTGTAATGTTAAAATTTGCTTGAAACATTTAGCATCTCAATGTTAATGTAACCAGAACCAAAGTTTGGCTGCCTGCTGCCAGGAAAGCCAAACTCATGAAACAGATGCTGTTGAAAAAAAGAAATAGGTTTATTCAAGTGTTAGTTACCTGATAAGATGGGGGACCTTGTTGCAAAACCCGTCTCAACATTTCAGTGCAGGCAGAGGTTTTTATAAAGTCAGAGAGGGAAAGCAGAACAAATAAATCAAGAAGAGGAGGTTGAAAAGTTCTCTACATGAAGGCCTTCAGGGTCCATTTCAAATGATGATCTGGTGTGCATCATCCTGGTCTTCATCATCCTGATTCGATGTCATCCTGGTTCTATGGTTGAAGATCATCAAATCTCCCAGAACCAGGGGCACTGAAGGTCAGAGTTAGTTCTTAAGATTGGTATATAGCATGCTATTTATCTATAGGCTACATATTAGAGTGAGCATTTACAGAAACAAACTAAAAAAGAATGATGGGGTGGGTTATAATTCCCACTTCACATGGATCCCTTTATTTAAGTAAGTGTAATAATGCAATTTATGTAAATTGACCTCAGAAAATTTGTAAAATAGATGTGATTCAAACTCTCAGATACCCTTTATTTTTCTTAACTTCCATTTCACATTTTTTAAGACAAAAACATTTTTATTATTTTGGCAATTTGTTCTTTTATTATCAAAGATTTAGTCCATATCCTTAGCTCATGCTAGTATAAAATGAACTGATAATAGTATAGTTTATTATTCCACAGTAACATACAATCCTATATAATAAAGAGGTAATATGCAAATTGACCATCACACCCTCGCACAAGATGGCCGCCCCCATGTGGTCAAAGATGGCCACCACAAGATGGCCAGCAGGGTAGGGCAGTTAGGGGTGACCAGGCCTGCAGGGTACAGCAGTTGGGAGCAACCAGGCCTACAGGGGAGGGCAGTTGGGGGTGACCAGGCTGGCAGGGGAGGGCAGTTGGGGCTGACTGGGCTGGCAGGGGAGGGCAGTTCCAGACAACCGGGCTGGCAGGGGAGGGCAATTGGGGGCGATTGGGCTGGCAGAGGAGAAGTTAGGCATTGATCAGGCTGGCAGGGGAGTGGTTAGGAGGCGATCAGGCTGGCAAGCAGAAGTGGTTAGGGGTAATCAGGCAGGCAGGCAGGTAAGCAGTTGGGAGCCAGCAGTCCCGGATTGTGAGAGGGATGTCCGACTGCCAGTTTAAGCCCAATTCCACAGGGATCGGGCCTAAACTGGCAGTCATACATCTCCCGAGGGGTCCCAGATTGGAGAGGTTGCAGGCTGGGCTGAGGGACACCCCCCCGCTCCAGTGCACGAATTTCATGCACCGGGCCTCTAGTTTTAACATAAAGCTTTTTGAGATATTGCAACTATCCTAATCATATTACAGTAGAGAATTATTAAGTAACATATATTTTTAATGAGAGATGTTTTTAATTTCTGTTTCGTTATTTTGTTTTATTTTGTTTGGTTGGATTTTAATGTTAACACTAAAGTGTAATAGGCACAAGAAAAGAACATACATCTTTGAAAAGGAATGTAGAAGCAAATCTCCAAGATGGCTCCCAATGAACCTCACTTTCTGTTATTAACATTTTTATGAAGATCCCTCCCACACTGTATCAGGATAGACTGTGTGACCAGTATAATATGGCATAAGTAAAATGTGAGACTTTTGAAAATTGGATTTAAAAGATGTTGCTGATTCTAGGATGCTTTCTGATGAATCACTAGCTATGAACTGCCCCTTTGAAATGACATGTAAATAGTCCCTTACAGAAATCTACACTTAAAGAAACTGCCAGCCACTAAAAACAGCCAGCACTAAGTTGGTAGTTAAGCTACCTGAGTGAGACAAGTTAAAACATATCATGTAAGCTTGGTCCATTTTAAAATGACTGACACCAGGACTGAAATCTGTCTGTACCTCATAAGAGACCTTGAGACAAAACTATGTTGAGCTCAACCACTTCTGAATTTTTGATCCAGGAGCTGAAAAATAATAGATGTTAATTTTTTTAAACATTAAATTTTGAAGTAATTGGATATGCAGCATAGATAACTAATATTAATATATTACATCTGAAAATAGGATTTTTCTTAACAAACATGATGCAGCACCTCAGGATTTAATAACTTTTCAAATATTTTTGTAAACATTTTCAGTTGTGAAAACTAGGTTGTTTCAATCAAAGATCCAAAGCCATGGTATTTTCATGGATACAACCATTGTGTTTGCACATTTTAATACACCATAGATTTCATTGATTGGCAATCTCATTACTCTATTTTTTAAAGTTTTTATGGTTGAGACTATTACACATATCTCTCTTTTTACCCACCATTGCCCTCCTCCATCCAGTTCCTGCCCTGCCACATGCTTTCACCACCCCATTGTTTGTGACCATAGGTAATGCATATATGCATATAAATTCTTTGGTTAATCTCTTCCGCATGCCCCCTCCCTCTGAGATTTGTCAATCTGTTTGATGTTTCCATACTTCTGGTTCTATTTTATTCATCAGTTTATTTTGTTCATTAGATTCCTTGTTCATTTATTTTGATTTTTAGATTCAATTGTTGATAGATATGTATTTATTGCCATTTTATTGTTCATATTTTTTATCTCTTGTTGTTGTTGTTGTTGTTCTTCATCTTCTTCTCCTTCTTCTTCTTCTTCATCATCTTCTTCTTCAGACCTTTGAACATTTCATGTAATACTGGTTTGGGGGTGGTGAACTCCTTTAGCTTTTTCTTGTCTGTGAAGTTCTTTATAATCCTCAATTCTAAATGAGAGCTTTGCTGGGTAGAGTAATCTTGGTTATAGGTCCTTGATATTATTCATCACTTTCAGTATGTCTTGCCACTCCCTTCTGGCTTGCACAGTTTCTGTTGAGAAATCAGCTGAAAGTAATATGGGAGCTCCCTATAGATAACTTTTCTCTTGCTGCTTTTAAGATTCTCTCGTTGTCTTTAACCTTTGGCATTTTAATTATAATGTGTCTTGGTGTGAGCCTCTAAGGCTCTTGTTGACTCTCTGCATTTCCTTGACTTGTAAGTGTATTTATTTCTTCAAATATGTTTTCAATATGTTTTCTGCAGGCGAAATATCCCTCCCAATTTAAAAAATGCCAGACATTTTTGCCGGACCAGCCTGTTCCATGCCTCTGCCCATCAGACCGTATCAATGTGCTTTCTTCTCTATTTACCTAGTTTTAGGACTTCTATTCAGCAAGATTTCAGGTGGTTCCAAATGATGGTTGTTCTGTATTTTAGTTATTATTTTGATGTGGTTGTGGGAGGCAGTGAGTACTGGCATTTACCTACACAACCATCTTGATTCTCCCAATCTCATTACTCTGGACATTATAAAATTTTACTTACTAAACCATAAACAGAATTCAATGAAATTTCTATGAATGCTTTTGTTTTAGAGGAATGGCCTGTTAGACATTTATTATGATAAATGAAAGAAAAATATAAATTAAAAAGTAACCCTTATTACAATCCACAAATGAGTGAGATCATGTGATACTTATTTTTCTCTGACTGACTTATTTCGCTTAGCATAATGCTTTCCAGCTTCATCCATGATGTTGCAAATGGTAGGAGTTCCTTCCTTTTTACAGCAGCATAGTATTCCATTGTGCATATGTACCACAGGTTTTTAATCCACTCATCTGCTGATGGGCACTTAGGCTCTTGTAAATGGGGGGAATAAGGACACATATGTAATACCTTAATCAATAAAGTATATATATATATATATATATATATATATATATATATATATATATATACACACACACACACATACTGAGTGGCCAGATTATTATGACCACCTGACATTTGTAGGCAAATTAGATATAAATTCTTGCTAAAGTTGCTAGAGGGCCAGACCATTATAAATAGGGAAGCAGATTGTTTACCACAACAGTTGAAGTGATTTTTTTCTGAAGATATGGGTAAACAATGCGATTTAAAAGCCTTTGAATGTAGGATATATAATATGATGAGTGGCCAGATTATTATGACCACCCCATCAGTACTTCATTGGGCCACCTTTTGCCTTCAATACTGTGGCGATTCTTCTTGGCATTGACTCCATGAAATGTTGAAAGGTGATGCGAGGAATCTGACACCATTCCTGATGAATAGCACTGTCCAGTTTTATGAGTTTTGATGGTTGTGGAACCAGCTGCCTAATGGCTCTTTTAACTTTGTCCCACAAATGCTCAATTGGATTGAGATCTGGTGATTGTGGGGGCCACCTAAGCAAGGTAAAGTCTCCCTCATGTTCTTGAAACCACTCCTGCACAATACAAGCACCGTGGCATGGCACTTTGTCTTGTTGGAAGAAGCCATCTTCATTGGGATACACCATCAATATGATAGGATGAACTTGATCAGCAACAATACTTAGGTATGTTGTGCTATTCAGACATTGTTCCACAAGAATTAAAGGGCCCACATCATGCCAGGAAAACAGGCCCCAAACCATAAAACTGCCCCCACCAGCTTGAAGGTTTACACTCATGCAAGTGGGGTGCATGTTTTCATGCTGTTTCCGCCAAATTCTCACTCTGCCATCTGCATGATGCAACTGGAAACGTGATTCATCAGACCACATGACTTTTTACCAATGCTCAACTGTCCAATCCTTGTGTTCCTGTGCGAATTGGAGACGTTTTATCTTGGTAACTGTAGACAGCAAAGGTGTTCAAACAGGCCTTTGGCTTCCATATCCTATACGATGCAGTGTACGGCTAATTTGCCTACAAACGTCAGGTGGTCATAGTAATCTGGACACTCAAGAAATATATATATATATATATATACTATAGATATACTAGAGGCCCGGTGCACAAAAAAATTGTGCACTGGTGGCGGGGGGTATCCCTCAGCCCCACTTGTGCCCTCTCACAGTCTGAGACCCCTCGGGAGATAACGACCTGCTGGCTTAGGCCCACTACTGGGTGGCAGAGGGCAGGCCCAATCCCTAGGTGCCTGCCCCGCAGCCCCTGGTTGGGCTCACAGCAAGGCCGATTGGGAAGTTGGGGCACCGCCCCCTGTCATGCACAGAGCAGGGTGGATTAGGACATTGTGATGCCACCTTCAGTCACGCTCAGGGTATGGCTGACTGGGGGGTTGGGGCACCGCCCCCTGTCACACTCAAGGCAGGGTCGATGGGGAGGTTGGGGAGCTCCACCCTGTCAGGCACAGAGCAGAGCTGATCAGGTGGCTGGGGAGCTCCCTCCTGTCAGGCACAGAGCAGGGCGGATCAGAAGGTTGCGATGCCACCCTCAGTCACACTCAGGGCAGGGCTGATGGGGAGGTTGTGGCTCCACCCCATCACACACAGAGCAGGGCCCATGGGGGGGTTGGGGCGCCGCACCCTGTCACACACAGAGCAGGGCCGATCAGGGGGTTGGGGAGCTCCCCCCTATCAGGCACAGAGCAGGGCCAATCAGGGGGTTGGGATGCCTTCCCTGTCAGGAACAGAACAGGGCGGATAGGGAGGTTGTGGCCCTGCCGCCTGTCACACACAGAGCCGCAGGGCGATCAGGGGGTTTGGGCGCTGCCCCCAGTCACGCTGCTCCAGGAGCCAGGAGGCCTCATGGCTCCGCTGATCCCAGTGCTGGGAGGCCTCGCTGCTCCGCTGATCCTGGTGCTGGGAGGCCTCGCGGCTCTGTTGATCCCGGATTCGGGAGGCCTTATGGCTCCGCTGATCCCAGACCGGGAGGCCTCGTGGCTCAGCTGATCCTGGTGCTGGGAGGCCTCGCTGCTCTTCTGATCCCAGGTTCGGGAGGCTTTGTGGCTCCGCTGATCCCAGGCTGGGAGGCCTCGAGGCTCCGCTGATCCCAGTGCCAGGAGGCCTCGTAGCTCTGCTGATCCTGGTGCTGGGAGGCATATTACCCTTTTACTATATAGGGTAGAGGCCTGGTGCACGGGTGGGGGCCAGCTGGTTTGCCCTGAAGGTTGTCCTGGATCAGGGTGGGGGTCCCGCTTGGGTGCCTGGCCAGCCTGGGTGAGGGGATGATGGCTGTTTGTAGCTGGTCACACTCCCTTCAGGGTGGGGGTCCCCACTGGGGTGAGGAACTGAGGGATGTTTTCAGGCTGGTGGGTGACTGAAGCTCCCAACCTCTTTTTTATTTCTTTTTTCTTTTTTATTCTGGGATTTATTAACCTTCTATGGCTGTCACTGGAGCTGAGAGCCGTCTTTAGCTCTGAGGCTCGGCTCCAGCTCTGAGACCTCGGCTGCTGAAAGCAGGTATCTGGTTTGTTTACCTTCTGTATTTGAAACTTTGTTGTGACTCCAGCTCTGAGATCCCTGCTGACTGAAAGCAGATTTCTGGAGTTTGTTTAGCTTCTATACTTGCAACATAGTTTCTTAGAGAGCAAGCTCAGAGGCCAGCAAAGCAGGCGGGGGACCTGGCTTCCTCTGTCACTGGAGCAAGCAAGCCTCCCTGTTCGAGTCAGCTGCCTGGCTGCCGGACGCCATCTTGGTTGTAGTTAATTTGCATATTTCCCTGATTAGCCAATGGGAAGGGTAGCGAAGTTATGGCTAATTACCATGTTTCCCTTTTATTATATAGGATGATTTAGTTTTAGTGAATGAAAAAAAAAAAAAGTAACCGCTAGCTTGGCTGGTGTGGCTTGGTAGTTGAGCATTGTCCCACGAACCAGGAGGTTCGATTCCTGGTCAGGGAACATGCCCAGGTTTCAAGCTCAATCCCCAGTGTGGGGCATGCAGGAGGCAACTGATTGATGATTCTCTCTCTTCATTGATGTTTCTGTCTCTCAGTCCCTCTCCCTTTCTGTCTCTAAAATCATTAATATATATTATATTAAAAGTAACTCCCCCAAGGCCTTTAAAGTGTTTCTAATAAAAAATCATGTTAACTTGACTCTTCCTATGATGTTATTTATTAATTACTAATATACTTTTCCAATAAATATAGTGCTTTTGCTAGATTCAGCTTTCCTTGAAGCATTAATAACAACTTAACTGGGTGTTCAATATTAATTAATTTAAAATTAGTGGGTTTCTTCCCCTCTGCTTTTTAAAACATAATAAAATTTTTAATTAAATTGCAATTAAGATTCAGGTATCATTAGGGTAGTCAAATAATATTTTTTAAAGAAGATAGAAAATTTACTTTTTCTTTAGCAGTAATGAACCAGTGATGATTTTTTTTGTTTACTTTTGAATCATGGGCAATTTTGTTTCTCAAATGTGATGTTTTACTATTATTAGACATATAATATAGGCAATATTTAAATAGTTACTTTTAAAATTAATTTAAAAGAAAATTAATTTTGTTCAACTTTACTTTTAAGAGAAAAATGGAAATTAAATCCATAAGAAATATTAATTTAAATTTATTAAAAGGATGAAAATTAAATTGTTTGACATACTAGGCATAAGTGATGTTAATGACCTTGAAGCAGTCATTTCATTCAGTTTCCTTAGATATATTTTTGTCTAAATATATATGGAGACATTGCTCAAATGCCCATACAACATTTATAATACACAAACACTAGAGTAACTCAAATGTCTATCAAAAAGTAAGTTAAAATGGCCACATTGCTCAGTGGTTAGGGTGTCCTCTTGTGAAATAAAAGGGTGTGGGTTCAATTCCAGTCAAGCGCATGTACCTTGGTTGCAGGTTCCCTGGCCCAGTTTGGGTAAGTGGGGGAGGCAATTAATTAATGTGTCTCTCTTACATCGATGTTTCTCTCTCTCTCTCTCTCTCTCTCTCTCTCTCTCTCTCTCTCTCTCCTTTCTCCCTTGCTCCCTCCCTTCCATTCTTTCTAAAATCAATGGAAAAATATCCTCTAGTGAGGATTAACCAATAAAAAATTAAAAATGAATGATACTCATACAATAATATATTAAATAACAATCAACTATGTAAATCAATACATATGAGCTATGTAAATCAATGTCCCTGATTTTCAGGAGCATAATGTTGCGATAAAGAGCAAGTTTCAAATTTCACATAGAGTTAAATTTTATGCATTAAAATTTTGAAAACAAACTAAACAATGTATTTAGTTATAGGTACTAAGCAGAGGAATGATAAACAAAAATTACTTATTTAAAATATGTTTTTTATTGACTTCAGAGGGAGAGAGAGATAGAAACATCAAAAGTGAGAAAATCATCCATTGTGTTCCTGCATAACCTCTACTGGGGATCAAGCCAATAACCCAGGCATGTGCCCTGACCAGGATAAAACCATGACCTCCTGATTCATGGATCAACACTCAACCACTGAGCCACACCAGAAAGACTAAACATAAATTTAAAGATCATTTTCTTTGGGTGTAATGAATGAGTCTGTATAAGGAGACATAAAGAATTTACTCCAATTCTGCAGGAAATGTTACATTTCTTTTGCTATGAAATATATATATATATGTATACAAATATTTCTACATTTTTATCATATATGCTCAAATGTTCATTTGAGTACATGTCTATTTATGTAAATGTATATATGTATATATATTAATTCTTCATATTTTTTGATGAAAGGTATACAGATACTAGGACTATACCAATGCCATTCTAGATTGGTATGTCATATACTATTGACTATAATAAAATAATTGATATATATTAAAAAGTAATCTATTTCCAGTTTTCTAAGGAAACTTCATATTCTTCTCCACAGTGGTTTCATCAGTCTGCATTCCTACCAGCAGTGAATGAGGGTTCCTTTTTCTCCGCATCCTTGCCAGGACTTGTCATTTGTTGATTTGTTGATGATAGCCCTTCTGACAGGTGTGAGATGGTACCTCATTGTTGTTTTGACTTGCATCTCTCAGATGATTAGTGACTTTGAGCATGTTTTCATATGTCTCTTGGGTTTCCTTATGTCTTCTTTCGAAAAGTATCTATTTAGGTCCATTGCCCATTTTTTAATTGGGTTGTTTATCTTTCTTTTGTTAAGTTATATGAATTCCCTGTAAATGTTGGAGATTAAACCCTTATAAAAGATAACATTGGCAAATATGATCTCCCATGCAGTGGGCTTTCTTATTGTTTTGTTGATGGTATCTTTTGCTGTGTAGAAGCTTTTTATTTTGACGTAGCTAAGATTTGGAAACAGCCTAAGTGCCCATCAGCAGATGAGTGGATTAAGAAACTGTGGTACATCTACACAATGGAATACTACGCTGCTGTAAAAAGGAAGAAACTCCTACCATTTGCAACATCATGGAAAGAGCTGGAGAGCATTATGCTAAGAGAAATAAGTCAGTCAGAGAAAGATAAATATCACATGATCTCACTCATTTGTGGAATATAACAAACAACATAAACTGATGAAAAAAAACAGATCCAGAGACAGAGAAGCATCAATCAGATCATCAAACCTCAGAGGGAAGGCAGGGGAGGGTGTGGATAAGGGGGAGAGATCAACCAAAGGACTTGTATGCATGCATATAAGCACGACCAATGGACACAAACACCAGTGGGGTGAGGGCATGAGCGGGGGGGGGCGGGGGGCAGGTTAAAGGGGGTAATTGGGGAACAAGGACACATATATAGTACCTTAATCAATAAAGAAAAAGTAATCTATTATAAAGTACCATTAGAGCATGTACAGATGAAAATAAATAGGAATCCTTTAAACTATAAATACAGAGTGAATATAACTTAAGAGAAAGCAGATGTTGAAAAGTAATTAAGATTAAAAATCTTACTTTAAATTACTTCAGTAAAACACAGATGGGCATTTACACACAAAGTATAAAAGGAAGCAGACATCAGAGAAATTAATACAATGTTATGTTACATTTAATAATGACTAGTGTGAGTTGGTCTATATGGCTTCATATGATAGGAACCTAGTTTCTAGGGGCAAAGGAAGAAGAGGGAAAGGAGGTGGGAGTGGGAAGAGGAAGAGAGGAAAATCATAACTACAGAAAACTCAAAAAGATAGTAGAAATTCAATATTTAGAGAGATAAATTAAAATGTATTCATTATAATATTTTTATGTATATACTAGAGGCCCGGTGCATGAAATTTGTGCACTGGGGAATGGGTGTCCTTCAGCCCAGCCTGCACCCTCTCCAATCTGAGACCCCTCAGGGGATGTACAACTGCTGATTTAGGCCCAATCTCTGTGAGATCAAGCTTAAACCAACAGTCGGACATCCCTCTCACAATCCAGGACTGCTGGCTCCCAACTGCTCGCCTGCCTGCCTGCCTGCCTGATTGCCCCTAACTGCTTCTGCCTTCCAGCCTGATCACCCCCTAACCACTCCCCTGCCAGCCTGATCAATGCTAACTGCTCCCCTGCCAGCCCAATTGCCCCCAACTTCCCCCCCTGCAGGCCTGGTCACCCTCAACTGCCCTCCCCTGCTGGCCCAATATCCCCCAACTGCCCTCCCCTGCCAGCCTGGTTGCCTCCAACTGCCCTTCCCTGCAGGCCTGGTTGCCCCCAAGTGCCCTTCCCTGTAGGCCTGGTTGCCCCCAACTGCCCTCCCCTGCCAGCCTGGTTGCCTCCAACTGCCCTCCCCTGCAGGCCAGGTCCCTTCACCTGCCTTCCCCTGTCATCCTGGTCACCCCTAACTGCCCATCCTGCTGGCCCGGTCACCCCTAACTCTCTTCCCCTGCAGGCCTGGTCCCCCACAACTGCCCTCCCCTGCCAGTCTGATTGCCTTCAACTGCCCTCCCCTGCTGGTCATCTTGTGGTGGTCATCTTGTGACCCCATAGGGGCAGCCATTTTTGACTACATGGGCATGGCCATCTTGTGTGAAGATGTGATGGTCAATTTGCATATTACCTATTTATTATATAAGATTGTTAAAATTTAATTTATAATTATGCAACATTAATAGGAATTTGCTTAGAAAATAGTGGAGAAAAACAAATACCTAAGTTGCAGATAAGTATTTATCACAGGAAAACAGTTACATTGTGACAGTTGAATCTAAAGCCAAAATATTGCCAGACTTACCAAGGTAGATGCTGACCTTCTGTATCAGTAGAGCATGAAATAATTTATCTTGTACACTTTTTTAGACAAGATCATATATGAGCATTTCTGTAATAAAATGTTCAAGAAGGACATTTATCTTTTCTTTAGGAGCATAAATCAAGAGTAGAAAAAGAAGCTCTCATACCAGCGATCTACATTAAACAATGAACCACTATTTTATGGTTAATATGCTATCATAGTCACAGATCATAAAACACAACCATGCTTATAAGCAGAGTTATGGTTATCATTCCAAAACCTTGAAATACAAAGTAAATATGCAAGACCAAACCTAAGCCAGATTTCAAATAGATCATCTTTTAAAATAGTTAACTTTAAAAAATATCCAAAATTTTATGGCATTTTCTAAATTCACTGAATCAGAGAGCATATTCACTGATATATCTGATGAGGACTTATCCAAAATTTGTAAGAAACTTTTAAAACTCAACACCAAGGAAATGAACAATCCAATTAAGAAATGGGCAAAAAACCTGAATAGACTCTTCTCCAAAGAGGACATATAGGTGTTCCAATGATATATGAAAGAATGCTCAACATCACTAATCATCAGAGAAATGCAAATTAAAACCAAAATGAGATATCAACTCACACCTGTCAGAATGGCTATCTATCATCAATAAATTAACAAACAAGTGTTTATAGATGTAGAGAAAGGGACCCCTCATGCACTGTTGGTGGAAATGAATATTAGTGTAGCAACTGTGGAAAGATGTATGGAATTACCTCAAAAGAAAAAAAAAAATGGATCCTTTTACCCAGCAACTCCATTTCCAGAATTATATTCAAATAAACCCAAAACATTAATTCAAAAGAATATATGCACTGCTATGTTCATTGCAGCATTATTTACAATAGCCAAGATTTGCAAGCAGCTCAAGTGTCCATCAGTAGAGGAGTAGATACAAAACCTGTGGTAATTTACACAATAAAACACTACTTGGCCATAAAAAAGGAAATCTTACTCTTGCAACAGCCAGCATGGATGGACTTGGAGAGCATTATGCTAAGTGAAATAAGTCAGTAAGAGAAAGAGAAGTACCATATGCTTCACATATATGTGAAATCTATTGAACAAAATAAACTAATAAACAAAGTGAGACAAACTCATAGATATAGAGAACAGACTGACAGCTGTCATGGGGAGAGGGGTTGGGAGCTGGATGAAAAGGGTGAAGGGCTTAAGCATAGAAAAAAAAGGACTCATGACAACAGTATGGTGACTGGCAGAGGGAAGAGGGGGGAGGGGCAGTAGAAGAAGTAAATAGGGCATAAATGGTGATGGAAGGAGCCTTGACTTGTGGTAATAAAGAGACAATACAATATACAGATGAGGTATTATAGAATTGTATACCTGAAATATATATAATTTTATTAACCAATGTCACCCCAATAAATTCAACAAAAATACATTTAAAAATAAAGTAGTAGAATAAAAAGAATCAAACACACAAAAAATAATAAAAAATAAAATATTAAATTATTTTCATGTATTTTTCCCCACCTCTGCATCACTATATGAGTGTCATTACTTTTTTAATGTTTTTTTCCCCAGCCCTAGCTGGTTTTACTCAGTGGATAGAGCATCAGCCTGCGGACTGAAGGGTCCCGGGTTCAATTCCAGTCAAGGGCACATGCCTGGGTTGAGGGCTTGATCCCCAGTATTGAGAATGCAGGAGGCAGCCAATCAATGATTTTCTCTCATCATTGATATTTCTATCTTTCTCTCTCCCTCTCTGAAATCAATAAAAATAAAAAATAAAAAGTAAATAAAAAGAAAATAATGCTTTCCCCTCCATTTTTTGTTTGGTTACAATTCTTTCTGGAAGGAAATAATAAAAATCAAATAGAAAATAAACATCAAAGACTAGAAATATAAAGTATAAAAGATCAATAAAACCGAGAACTGGATCTTTGAAAATATAAACAAATTAATGCTGATATGGTAAATTAATCTATAACAAAGGAAATAAGAATATATAGTGTGGTAAAACATTGTATTCTATAAATGGTGTTGAGAAAATTGGACAGATGCATGCAAAAAGAAAAAAAAAGAAACTAGACCACACTTTTACTCCATATACAAGAATAATCTCAAAATGGATTAAAGACTTAAATGTAAGGCCTAAACCCATCAAACTCCTAAAAGAAAACAGACAGTATACCCTTTTTTGTCACTCTTAGTATTAGGTTTTTTGGATACATCTCCTCAGGCAAGGGAAACAATAAAAACAAATAGGACTATATCAAACTAAAAAGTTGTATACAGAAAAGAAAACCATCAATAAAACAAAAAGACAACCTACTGAGTGGGAGACTACATTTGCCAATGATATATCTGATAAGGGGTTGATATCCAAAATACCGAAAGAGGTCATTCAACTTAACATAAAAAAACAAACAAATTTATTTAAAATAATAGACATTTCCCCAAAGAGGATATACTGATGTCCAGAAAACATATGAAAATATTTAATATCACTAATCATCAGGGAAATACATATTAAAACCATAGTGAGATATCACCTCACATATATAAGAATGGCTATCATCACTAAATCAACAAACACATGTATGTGAGGAACCTTGGTGCATATTGATGGGTTTCAAATTGGTGCAGCCACTATGAAAAACAGTATGGACTTCCCTCAAAGTACTAAAAAGAGTACTACCATAATATCCAACAGCATTATTTGTGGGTATAACAACGGGCAATTGATATTGAGGAGGAAACTGGTCTTGCAAGGCACGTCAGGCCAAAAAACTTGAACAATGCACTTCCCTGGGGTGGGGGGGAGGTCATTATCGCTGGCCCCAGGACAGATCATCGGATATGGCCTGGGCGTCCCCAACACCTGGGGGCCTTCCTGTAAGCCCACAAAAGGGGGAGGAACCATACCTGCAAGACTAAGACCCCAGAAGGTTATAAAAAGTGAAGTCCTCTGAGTGTTATGGCACTCCGATTTGAAAATTATTTCTGGAGTCCACTAGTGTTAATAAACAGGGTCCCTTCCTTTCTCTAGGAAGCGCGCTTGGTATTTCTTTGTTCTTCGGCAACATTGGTTCCCTGACTGGGAAGCTAACTATGTTTGGCTCTTGCCTCCAGTGAGTGGGCGGGGTTTGGGGCCGGGGGGGGGGGGGGGGGGCACGGGGCAGGCCTCTGGAAGGCATGTGCTGCTGATTTTAGCAGAATTGAACCAAGGGGAACTCCAGGCGCTCCCAGACCTCAGCCCAGGACCTGGCCGGCATCTGGAGAAAGTGGACAGACACCTCTGGACCTGTCGACAGAATTGGTAAGGTAGGGGCCCCAGTCAGTCAGGCCCACTCCAAGTAAGTGGAAGGGGGAGCTTGATCACCTCCCTGGAAATCATAGGACTTCGTCAGGTAAATCAGGAATCAGGACTCCGGAGGTGAGTGAATTCAGATTCGATTAAGGAATTATGGGTTCACTCTTCTGTTTGTTTGTGTGTGGGACTAGCCAATTTGCTACTGAGAAGGGAGGCTGGACGTCGTCTTAACTCCTCTGGTAGGTTCTCACTGAGATGTCAGTCGAGAATTCTGTTCTGGGGCGTGGGTGCTGGGAGTGCCCCCATTCCCATCTGGGGAGTTGGGCATTATCTGCTCAGCTCCAGTCTGGGCCAGTCTACTGAGAGAGTGTGAGTACGGATGTTTGTCTGTCTTGGCATAATTATCTGCTGATTAACTGGTCTGTGTGAAAGCGAAAGCTACTTTGATGTTCTGTTTGCTCATCTGGTTAAAATGTTTGATTTACTGAAGGCTGAACCGGTGATGGTCTGCAAAAGTCTCAAGCAGCTCTGTTGAGTTAAGTTTTCTCAGAGACGTTTGCTCTTTATCACGGAGGGATAGTTGATAAAAATTTTTGTCTATGTTTGTGTACTAGGGGCTTTGGTTTGCTCTGTGATTTTGCTGTTTTAGGTTGAAATTTTGAAATTCTGGGGGTAGATTTAAAGGTATTTATGGCTTTTCTTGAAAGTCTCTTTTGGCTGGCTGGGACTTTCAGGGGTGGGTCTCACAGATCTGCAGGGTGGAGAGATTTTACCCACCCTGCCCCTGCCTGTGCTGATTAAGGATCTTTTCTTTAAGGAGACCCTCCAGTCTTTTAGTAAATATCCCTGCACCCTTCTCTGTCTCTTGCCATTGATCATCATGGGGTTGGGACAAAGTAAACCCACTGTTCTCAATTGCATGTTGGAAAATTTTGAAAAGGGTTTTATTGAGGACTACAGTATTAAAATGAACCACAAAACACTTAGGAAATTCTGTGAATTAGAATGGCCAGCCTTTGGGGTCGGCTGGCCCCTGGAAGGCTCTTTAGATGTAGGACTGATTAGGGTGGTCTGGAATGTAGTCACAACAGACCCAGACACCCAGATCAGTTCCCTTACATAGATAGCTGGTTAGGAATTGCTCAAACCTTGTTGCCTTGGGTCCGGTTCTGTAAGGTTTTAGTAGTAGAAGAAAAGAAACAGGTATCTCAGAAGGGAACCCAACCCCTTGTTCTGCCAGGATAACCTGAGGAAGTCCTGCTGGTTTTACCATTTCCATATGTGCCACAGGCAGCACCAAGTGCTTCCCCAGCTGGTCTGAAAGGTCCAGAAACACCGCCCCCTTCCGTTTCTCCTCAACCAGGCTTTCCAGAGACAGTTGGGTGGTGCTTGCGTTCAGCCAACCAAGGGCCCAAACCACAACCGGCATGTCAGATGCCTCTTAGGGAGACTTGGGTGCCCAAGTGCTTGGAGAAGATGGGACCTTACAGGAGGGAGGGCCAGTCTATTATTATCAGCCCCTTGCCATCTTGAATTGGAAACATCACACCCCAGCTTATTCTGAAAAACCTCAGGCCATGGTAGATCTCCTAGAAACGATCTTCCAGACCCAGAAGCCCACCTGGGTGGACTGCAAGCAGCTCCTTTTCACGTTCTTTAACACTGAGGAGCACATGAGAGTAGTAACAGAGGCTCGGAAGTGGCTCCAGACCCAGGCCCCGGCAGGAATATTAGATACAGACAGATGGGCCAGGAAGGCCTTCCCAGATGAGGAACCCAATTGGAACCCGAACTCAGAAGATGAAAGGACCGGGCTAGAAAGATATCGGCTGGCCTTCCTCCAGGGGGTCAGGGCCGGAGCCAAGAAGCCCACCAACATGACTAAAATCTCTGAGGTTTTCCAGAAGCCTGATGAAAGTCCAGCAGCTTTCTATGAGAGACTATGTGAGGCATACCGGATCTACACCCCCTTTAGACCTGAAGCCCCAGAAAATCAAACCATGGCAAATGCCGTTTTTGTAGCCCAAGCCCAACCTGACATCAGGAGAAAATTACAGAAACTGGAAGGGTTTGCAGGAAAGAATGCTACTGAACTGCTAGAGATAGCTAACAAGGTTTTCATCAATAGAGACAGTGCAGCAAGGAAGGAGGAAGCAAAGAGAATACAAAGGGCCAATATAATAGCAACAGCTTTGAGAGGCTCAGGCTCCCAGACAGATCAGCAAGGATACAGACCAGGGGGAAAAGGAAGAGCGAGCCTGAGACGAGACCAGTGTGCCTATTGTAAGGAAACAGGACACTAGAAGAATGAATGTCCCAAACGGCAAAGTAAAAAGACTGGGCTCCCTTTTCTGCCCAGTTGCTATCAACCAGAGCCACCTGAAGCAGATTTCACTGGGCTAGCAATGGCTGATTCTGACTAGGACAGACCGGGCTCACTTCAGCGAGGCTCCCACAGGCCCATGGTCAGAATGAAAATTGGGGGCCAGACTGTGGACTTTATGGTTGATACGGGAGCTGAACACTCAGTAATCACTCAGAAAGTAGCGCCTCTCTCAGGAAAGGAGGTCACCATTATTGGAGCTACTGGGGACCAGACCCGTAGACCATTCTGCCGCCCTCGCCGATGCCAACTTGGCGGTCATCAAGTAATTCATGAATTCCTGTACTTGCCAGACTGTACCTTTTAGTGAAAATGGGGGCAGAACTCACTTTTGCTCCAGATGGCTCAGCACAGCTTCGCCTAGGTGAGGAGACCTCCCCAATGATCCTATCCTTAGCAGTGTTGAAGGAAGAAGAATGGAGACTTTCTACCCCCCAGACAAAGGCCTCACCATTAGAACCTGAATTAGAGAAGGAATTCCCACTGGTCTGGGCTGAAGAGAATCCTCCAGGCCTGGCTAAGGACCATGCCCCAGTGCTAATCGAGTTAAAGCTTGGGGCACAGCCTGTTGAAATCCACCAATATCCAATTCCAAGGGAAGCATGCCTAGGAATCCAGGTCCACTTAGACCGGCTGCTTCAGTGGGGACTTGTTAAACGATGCAGGTCTCCATGGAACACACCTCTCTTGCCCGTCAAAAAGCCTGGGATTAACGACTACCACCCGGTGCAGGATCTACGGGCTGTTAATGAGGCTGTTATAACCCTGCATTCAGCACTGCCGAACCCCTTCACTCTTCTGGGACTCATCCCACCAGAGGTGGAATGGTTTATATGCCTAGATCTGAAAGTTGCCTTTTTCTGTCTTTGATTAGTGCCTTCTAGTCAGCCTCTCTTCGCTTTTCAATGGGAAAACCCAACTACAGGGGCCAAGGAGCAGTTCACCTGGACCAGACTGCCACAAGGGTTAAAGAACTCCCCTACTCTTTTTAGTGGAGCACTAGCATCTGATCTGTCTAAGTTCCCAGGACAGGACTTGGGGTGTGTTCTACTCCAATATGTAGATGACCTCCTACTGGCTAGCTCCACACGAGCTTAGTGCTGGGAGGGAACATGAGCCCTTCTGAGACTACTAACTGAAACAGGTTATCGGGTGCCTAATAAAAAGGCACAGATTTGTCAGAAAGATGTCAAGTATCTAGGCTTCTGGATCACCCAAGGGAAACAAAGGCTAGGGACTGAAAGGAAGCAGGCAGTATGTGCCATCCCAGTCCCTAGCACCCAGCGGCAGATTCGGGAATTCCTGGGAGTGGCAGGATTCTGTCGAATTTGGATCCCAGGGTTTTCAGACCTGGCCAAGCCTCTCTATGAAGCTTTAAGAGGAGAAGAGAAGGCACCCATCGACTGGGGTCCCGAACAGGAGAAAGCCTTCGTCACCATAAAGGCAAAGCTCACTGAGGCCCTGGCACTAGGGCTACTAGATGTGACATGAGACTTTAATCTTTTTGTTCATGAGAACAGCGGGGTAGCCCTAGGAGTTCTAACCCAGGAGTTTGGACCCTTGCAAAGACCAGTAGCCTATCTCTCCAAGCGGATTGACTCAGTTGCCTCCGGGTGGCCCCTGTGCCTCAGGGCCCTTGCAGCCACAGCATTATTAGTCAAGGAAGTGGATAAGCTTACCTTAGGACAAAACTTAAATGTAAAAGTACCTCATGCTGTTGTCACCCTGATGGAAGCAAGGGGGCAGCACTGGCTGACTCATGCTCGTATGACTCAGTATCAAGGGCTGTTATGTGAGAATCCGCGGGTACGATTAGAAGCAGTGAGAACACTTAATCCTGTCACCTTTCTACCCATCCTTGAGGGGACCCTTGAGCATGATCTTCCAGGCGGAAATTCTAGAGGAGGTTTATTCCAGCCGGCTAGACCTAAGGGATAGGCCCCCGCAAAATGTGGACTTGGTATTGTTCACAGACGGCAGCAGCTTCTTAGATGAAGGAAAAAGACGAGCCGGATATGCAGTGGTATCAAACTTTGAGACAATTGAAGCACAGAGGATGGTCAGCTCAGAGGGCAGAACTTTGGGCTCTAGTAAGAGCCCTAGAACTCAGTAAGAATAAGCGTGCCAACATCTACACTGACTCACGCTATGCCTTTGCTACCCTGCATGTTCATGGGCCATATATAAGGAAAGGGGGCTCTTGACAGCAGGAGGAAAAGGTATCAAAAATAAGAATGAGATTTTAAAGTTACTAGAAGCAGTCCGGGAGCCTAAGGAAATAGCTGTCATCCATTGCAAAGGTCACCAGAAAGGGAAAGACTCAGTGTCAGAAGACTCAGCATGCTGACACCACAGCCACGCTGGCTGCTAAAGAACAAGCAGCACCGGCATGGATCATTTTGGCCCCCGAATTACCCAAACCTCCAAAATACACTCCTCAGGAAGAGAAATGGGCCCAGAAATAAGGGGGCAAGAGAACAATGGAAGGCTGGTGGATACTCCCAGATCATAGGGTCTATGTCCCAGAACAGTTAGCCCATAAGGTGGTCCTCCAGCAGCATGAACTCACTCATTTAGGAAAGGCTGCCCTAGAAGCCTTGTTAGGCAGGTACTACCTAATTGCCCATATATCCTCCTTGTGTGCCTCACTCTCTCAGCATTGCCTCCTCTGTGCTCAGAACAATGCCAAACAGGGTCCTGTGGGACCGATAGGAGTTCATCACTGTGGACAAGCTCCTTTTGAGGACTTAGAAGTAGATTTTACAGAAATAAGGCCTAGCAGAGGGAATAAATACCTGCTAGTCTTTGTTTGCACCTTTTCAGGTTGGATCGAGGCATATCCCACTCACACTGAAAAGGTGAGAGAAGTCATTAAGGCATTGCTGAGGAATATAATTCCACGGTATGGAATACCTGTGACCATAGGGTCTGATAATGGCCAAGCCTTTGTAGCAGAAATAGTACAACAGGTAGCCAAGGCTTTAGGAATTAAATGGAATCTACATACAGCTTACAGGCCTTAGAGTTCAGGGAAAGTGGAGCACATGAACTGGACTCTAAAACAGGCTATGGCTAAGCTATTCCAAGAGACAACCTTACCCTGGACAGATATCTTGCCTCTTGTACTCCTGCAGGTATGCTGTGCCCCAAGGGCCAGGGTAGGGTTCTTTCCCTTTGAAATTCTATATGGTAGACCCACTTCTTTAATTTGGCCAAAGGGAGACTTGGGGGAAATAGGAAACTTAGAAACCCAGAAACAACTACAAGGACTTGGAAAAACTGTCTTTGAGGTCCACAGGTGGGTTACTGACCGACTACCCATTTCTCTAGGAACAGCTGTACATCCTTATAAACCTGGAGACTAGGTTTGGGTAAAGGATTGGAAAAAGGAGCCCCTCAAGCCTACCTGGAAGGGACCCTTTCCAGTCATATTAACCACCCCCACAGCTCTTAAGGTTGCAGGACTAAACACCTGGATCCACCACTCTGGGTGAAGGCAGCCCACCAGCCGAGTGACATCCAGTCTGAGTGGAAGGTGACCTCTGACCAGAAACACCCCCTGAGGATCACCCTCAAGAAGACAGCAGACCTGGCTGAGCAACCTTCTCCAAGGAATTCAGATAACACCCTGCTGAATTCTCCCTAACACTAATCTTTCTTTCTTATCTCCTCCTAATGTAACATGCTCTAGTATTTCTGGATAATCACTGGTTTTATCTAATAATTCTTATTTTGTCTTTTTATGAGTGCCAGTGGAATCTGAGACTAGTACCAGGAGGAGAACTCATCTGCTCTTGCTGGGACACAGAAGCACCATAAAATTACTGCTCCCCACCCAGCAAGGAAACAAAGGCCTTATCATAAATTGTTAGATTACACCTTGTCATGCCTTCCTTAGCTCCTTGCTTAGAAACTTGCTACCCAAATATGCTAGACCAGGTAGTCCACGAGAAAACCCAATCAAGCCAGATTTTTGTTAGCTATACTTATCAGCCTGCAGCCTACTACCAAATGCATGTGGTGGTGGTGGGGGGGGGGGGGCTAGAATTGTATTGGATAGGACCTGTCACGGCCAATGTGCAGCTAACTAATATTGTTCCTATTTGCTTCAACAGTACACAGAGCCAATATCCAACAGGTCACCTCCCAGATGAACTATACAACTCTACCCCCAAGGCTGAAAACACCACCTAGCCCTGGTGCCCCCTGCAGGAACATTCTACGTGTGCGGGACCACTGCTTACCTCTGTCTGCCTAAAAACTGGACGGGAATGCCTTTAAACTTCATATGGTCCTACAAACCAGAAGAACTCCCTACAAAACCCTCTGAGAGAAAGAAGCGGGATGCTAACCCCTTGGTCATCGCCCCTTTCCAGCAGGAAGTAGCTAAGAGTGGTCGTCACCCCTGTTCACCATAACATCCCATGGTCATTGCTCCACAAGGCTAACAGAAGCTTGTGAGACAAGGGGGGTGGGGTGGGGGAAGGATGAAGAGGAAACTGGTCTTGCAAGGCATGTAAGGCCATAAAAACTGTGAACAATGCACTGCCCTGGGGTGGGGGGGAGGTCATTATCGCTGGCCCCAGGACAGATCATCGAATATGGCTTGGGGCCTCCCAACACCTGGGGGCCTTCCTGTAAGCCCACAAAAGGGGGAGGAACCATATCTTCAAAACAAAGACCCCAGAAGGTTATAAAAAGTGAAGCCCTCTGCGTGTTACGGCACTCTGATTTGGAAATTATTCCCAGAGTCCACTAGTGTTAATAAACAGGATCCCTCCCTTTAGCTAGGAAGCATGCTTGCTATTTCTTTGGTCTTCTGCAACATTATGTTCATGGCATAGATTGTAGTAATGGTTTCATGAATGTATACTGCACCAAACTCATCAATTTGTATATATTTTTGAATGTTAATCATATCATACAAAAGTGTTTTTTAATAAAACATTTTCTCTATATGCATTTAAAACTATATATTTACCTCACCCCTTGCTTTAAACTACTTCACAAGTTTTAATAGGTTTTGTTTTTATTTTCCTTTAGTTAAAAATACTGTTGTAATGTACCCCGTGGATCACACAAGGACACCTCCAGAAATTGTATTAAGGAGCCACATTTATTTCAAAGACAGGACTAATGAGGGGGCAAATGCTCTCCAAATCTCATAGTGCCTGAGTGAAGGCAGTAGCCATCTTATAAAGGCAAAAACCACATATTGCTAGACATTGGAATGTGGAATTATCTTGCAAAAGCAGTTTTATAGAAGCAGAATTGAGAAGTTAATAATCTTTAAAGGTTATCTATAGTTTCAGTTCCTGGAGCCACTGAGTCACTGGAAAGTATTCCCTTAGCCACTGAGTTAAGGAAAGCAATCTTGTGGTTCTGGTCCTCAGACACAGGAGAATAGCCTTTGTGATGTGGGCTGGCAACATAATGGGGTGATGTATGTGAATTTCCAGGTCTCTGGAAACTGAGGCAACTACCCTATTGTTTAAGCGAGCAGGTGTGCAGAAGCCAGAACAGCAGGGTTAAAATTCAAACAGCAGTTTTTACCCAAGATGAATGATACCATGCTTCATTGCTTCAATACCTTATCTCTTTCCTATGAGTTTTTGTTGTTGTTATTTATGAGTTATTTTGGAAAATGTAATCTAATTTTCACATGCTTAGGGATTAAAAAGTTTACATGTGGTTTTAGTCAGTGAACTCAACAATTTTAAATATATTGAGACTTGATTTACATGTTACATTTTCCTACTCCTTTTCACCACCTAATAATTTTTATAGGGTGGACATTGTAAATGCTACAGGTTGATTGTTGGATTTATTTATCTCCTTTAGAGACTATGAGGGTTTAACTTGCAATTACTTGTAGATCAGTTAGATTGCTTTGAGGACTATTATTAAGCATTTCTATGGAAGGTACAGATTAGTCTTCACTTCAGGGGTATTTCAGTTCTATTACTGAGATTTTCCCTTTTGTGATCTCTAATCCATGCCCTGTGTGACCTCTAAGTATTCTCTACTCTGCCTGGTTGGAGTTTGAATATCTAGGTTTCCTGGTCAAACTAGGATTGCTCATCTTACAACTTCCTTGTAGTTCTTTGCCAGACCTTAGTGAGTTTCTCTCACTTTGCTGAGTGGTCTAATGCTCAGGAGGGAAAAATTAATAAGGTGAACTTTATTCAAATATGTGGAGCTCTTTCTGTATCTCCATCTTTATTGATGGCTGTCCCACACCTTCCAGTTGTATCAGCTCCTCCTACTTTCCCTAACCACAATTACTATCCTCTCAACTCAGTGAGCTCTCCAAGTTCTTTAAGGTTTTCCCTCCCTCCTTCCTACTCGAAATGTTTTATCCAGGTAAGAAGTTAGAGTGGCTATTGGCTCACATTGCTTGTTTCTTTTTTCCTCAGACCACAGTTATGCTCTGCCTGTTGTCCAATGTCAGCAAACTATCATTACATACATATTGTTCAGTTTGGTCTGTTATCCCATCCTGATCAAAAAAGAAAGTCTTCTGATTCTGTTCTAGATTGGAACAGAAATAAATATAGGTATATGTATCTGTTAACACAGAATTAGACAAAGGCTCATCAGTCATCAAAACATAACAGCAAATGCTTAATTTAAGGAGGGCAAACTATATTTTTTTAAAGCAACAAATAAAAATGAGTCTAGTTAGATGAGTATCCGATGTAATATAGGTGCAAGGTGAATACTTTTAATTTACTAGTTCCCTGAAAAGTGTCCTTGTTGTGAATGTTAGGTTTCACATTAATCAGAAAATGAATCTTAAACTAGACCAGGGGTGGGCAAACTTTTTGACTCAAGGGCCACAATGGGTTCTTAAACTGGACCGGAGGGCTGGAACAAAAGCATGGATGGAGTGTTTGTGTTAACTAATATAAATTCAAAGTAGACATCATTACATAAAAGAATATGGTATTTTTTTTTTTTTTTTTTTTTTTTTTTAGTTTTATTCATTTCAAACGGGCCGGATTCGGCCCGTGGGCCATAGTTTGCCCACGGCTGAACTAGACTATTCTATAAACCTTTTTAATAAAAAAAATGAAAACAGATGATTCTAAAATATTTAATATATTTCTATGCATATCATAATTTTAGTGGTACTGCTTGTGGGATTAAAAATGAAAATCCTCTATCAAGAAATATGTCTAGCTATTCCTCATACAGTCATGGAATATTAGATGTGATGATAAATTATAGATATACCTGAATATGGTGATGAATGAGAAAACTTGGACCAAAAAGTAAGCAGTCAATAAAATACTGCTTGAGTGATTTATAGGCAAGTTTATAATCTTAAATGCATCTAAAATTTAAGGGAAAAAAGCAAACGATACAAGTAAAAGAGATAAATGCTAATAACTTGTTATTATAAAACTCATTTTGTTTTTTTAAATATGTTTTTATTAATTTTTAGACAGAGAGAAAGTGAGAGGCATAGAGAAATAGAAACATCAATGAGAAACATCATCAATTGGCTGCCTTCTGCACTCCCCCTACTGGGGATCAAGCCCACAATCCATTCATGTGTCCTAAGCAGGAATTGAACCAGTTGTTGGGGAGCAAACGAGACTTGGTTGGAAAGTTTGTAAGGAGGACATTCTGAGAAAAGGGGAGTGTGTGGAAGGCTGCCTGCCCTGTTTATCAGAATTCTGACTTAGAAGAGATTTAGAGGAGTGTCGAAGGTGGCGCCCCTAATTATTCCTTGACCTTTCCAAACAATTCTGTGCAGGAGCAGACCTCCGGGTGTTTACTGGAATCTTTATGCTTAATCTTTTGGGTGTCCTTGCATAAAGGACATCACAAACACATGTGTTCTCCCAATAGTACTTACCCCGCTGATTGTATCTAAAAGATAAACTTTATCTCAAACTGCTACTACAATAAAAGCCTAACAAGGTGGGCAATCAAGGCTGCCTGGTCCCTTTAGCCAGGCAGTCCCTTAGCTCTCTCTTTCACAGCAAACGTTGTGTTGGAGTAATCTATTCATCCATTGCTCAGGGTCTGCTGGTCAGCCCTGGCACCAGTGCCCTCTTAGTTCATGGGTCAATGAACCACACAATGGACATAAAACTTTTAACCCTTTATTTTGAAGAACAGGTAAACCAAAATATAGGATTGCTTATCTCTGAGATCAAGAAGTTGATTTTTCTAGTAGGCCACTTATTAAATACTGAAGAAATATCTGAAAATTTGTCCATTTTTTATAGTTCTGTGATGATAAACCCTAAGTAAACTACTGAAGCATTTAACTTAGCATATGCACAATAAAATGTAGATATTTGTAAGTTCCAAATATTTTAACTTCAGAGTTATCCTTAAGAGAATAAAAGATGTTATGGACATTGTTTGCTAGGTTTTATTTAATTCCATTTTATCTTAATCTCTCTGGCAGTAAAATATATATGTCTCAGTGTTTTCCTTTTATAACCAAGTATAATAATGTTTCCTTCTTTTCCTCAAAAAAAATGTAACTGCTGTTTCCCAATATGTTAAGGTCCTTTTTTTTAAGGCAACAGCTAATTTATGGGATAAATTAATTCAGATGACTACAATAAAATCAAAGACCTATTAATCCTAACTCTCCAACCCTCTTCCACAATGGAAAACTTCCCTATATAATAGTGGCCTTCATTGCAATAGCCTCATTTCATTTTTTCTAAATATATTTTTATTGATTTTTTACAGAGAGAAAGGGAGAGGGATAGAGAGTTAGAAACATCAATGAGAGAGAAACATTAATCAGCTGCCTCCTGCACACCCCCTACTGGGGATGTGCCCACAACCAAGGTACATGCCCTTGGCTGGAATCGAACCCAGAATCCTTCAGTCCACAGTCCAACGTTCTATCCACTGAGCCAAACCGGTCAGGGCCTCATTTCATTCTTAACTTGCAGAAGTTAAGAGCTAACCCAGAGTTAAATTTATGCTACTAAGCAGGGAAGATTATGTCATGAAGATTTAGCAGAGAATGTATCAGGAAAAACAAAATCTAATGGAATCCTAAAATAGCTGCACTGGCCTTATTCCAGAATGTGAATTTTTTTAACCTGTTCTCATCTTGTAATGTTAAACTAAGTAAAATAACTCGTTCCCTGCCATGTAAAGAGTGTAGTTTAGAGAATTTAACTTTTTTCTTCTGTCAACAGATTTAAACAGGGGCCTCTAACCTATGACATCAATTCTTACTTGTTACATAACTAATAGTATATTCAACTTATGCTCATTTAAAAGTTTGCATAATGTCTATGAAAGATTTCAAGCTGTTGTAACCAAACATTTTCCCCTACCTTGTTGCAGAAGTAATTTTTACTAGTTAGAGCTATGTATTTTGACAGTGAAATGCAAATGACTTAAAAAGAGCAGAAACTAAACTTACTTTCAGAAACTATTCCACTCATCTGAAATGTGGAATTTTTCAGAGAAGAAAATTGCAAATGAGCTATTTAAAGCTTTTATAACTTCAGGGAACCTTAACTTTTACTCAAAGGGATAGTAAGTCTCATTGTCTTGACTGATGAAAGACAGGCAAGTCTTTAATTTTTAAACAGAACTTGTATTACAATAAGAAAGATGAATGACTTGACCTAGTGGTTGTTCCCAATGTTCCAGAGAATTAAATGCCCAGCTGAGAACAATCCTAATCAATGGCAATCTCTTAGGTGCAGTCAGATCTCATGACCTTGAGCCACAAACTTTCTGACTGTCAATTAAGCACAGAACAGGAGCTGAAAATTTCAATGAAGACCTGGAAGAATCTCAGAGCCTGGGCAGTTCTGTTTTATTTATTTTTTTAAATCTTCATTGATCTCATAATTATAACATATTCAAAATTGTGTAAAAAAGAGGAAAGTTGTTTTATATAAACCTCCTAAATAAATCCCAATGTTAGAAAGTCAAATAATGTATGTTTTCTTAGTTACATTATCCTATATTGTTCCTCAAACAAATAAACTGAGCTCCCCCTAAGGACTTTTCAACCACATTTGAAATTATAATACACTAGAGGCCCCGTGCACGAAATTCGTACATGGGTGAGGTCCCTAGGCCTGGCAGGCGATCAGGGCCAATCAGGACCAGGCTGATCAGGGCCCAAAGGCCCTGGCGAGGTCGGGAGAGGAGGTGACGGTGGCTGGGCCAGGTGCAGAAGGAACAGACACCAGACGCCAATGCTGCCCTTGGCGCCCCGCCACCCCACTGTTACCCACCTCCCCCCTCTCCTTCCCTCAGTGCTGTGCCACCACCGGGGGCCTTCTGGCCAGGGGAGGGGTGGGGGTGGGGCTACAGAAGGTTTCAATCCCCAGTTAAGAATGTGCAGGAGGTAGCCAATCAATGATTCTCTATCATCATTGATGTTTCTATCTCTATTTCCCTCTCTGAAATCAATCAAATATATATTTTTAAAATGCAAGGTTTTTAGAGGAAGAAAGGTAGGGCAAGGGAGCTATTGACAGGGGGCATTTGAGAACTTGCTCACATTTCAAATAGGATAACATAAGGTGGCCCTCAGGGGGTGACAGGTGAGAAGTGGCAGTGGGTGGAGCAGGGTACTGCGGGCTGAGGAACGGGCTGTAATGACTGAGAATATCTGTGGCAATGACACCAAGCATGTGTTCGGACTATTGCTGGAATCATTCATCCCCAAGAGGTTTTGATTCCAGACCGAAGGAGTAACATGGAGATCAGCGGGCCTTTCTTAGCCTAGAAGGTGAAACGGGAGGCAGGAGTTGGCTGCCCTGCTTCCCTACAAATGTAAACATGCAGTGTAACTGCACATGGATGTCAGTCACACAGCCAAATCAATGCCCAGCCAGTGCTTGTGGCTATATCCTGCCACTCTCTGGCTATGCTGTGGCACTATTAGCTGTGGGTGGCGGGGTGGAGGGCCGAAGCCATGACCCCAAGTGCACATAGTATGTGAAGGAGTGGGCAGGAAGCCAGTAGCTGGAAGCCAGAGCTGACGTGGTGCTATTGGCCAGGGCGGCCGAAGCCACGCCCCCAAGTGCAAGTAGTCTAGGAAGGGGTGGGCAGGAAACCAGTAGCTGGAAGTAGCTTCATGTCACTGGTGAGTCCCTGTGAGCCCACGGTGTGTCAGCCAGGCCAGTTGGGGCCTGGAGAGGCCTTTCCCTCCTGGAGCTGTTCTTTCCTGGGTGGCAGCATCAGCTGTTTTTTATTTATTTATTTATTTATTTATTTATTTATTTATTTATTTATTGGAAAGCAAGCTCTGGGCTTGCAGTTCCTGGGATCCCTGAGCCATAGCATGTGCTTCCAGGCCTCACTGTGCCTTCCTCCCCCTCCTCCTGGGTTGAGTGTCTGGCCCCTGGTGGTCATTATGGTCGTTATGACCTTAGGGCTATTATTATATAGGATAAGATAGGTCAAAACAGAAAAAAGCATGCATAGTACTCTTCATTTTTATATAGCACTAGAGGCCTGATGCACGAAATTCGTGCATGGGTAGGGTCCCTAGGCCTGGCCAGTGATCAGAGCCAATCTGTGGGGTGACCAGTGCAGTGATTGAGGGGCCCTCACTGGCATCTGCCTTAGCTGGCCTGGGGCCTGCAGGCTGGGGGCAGCTCCTGCATTGAGCATCTGCCCCCTGGTGGTCAGTGTACATCATAGTGACTGGTTGTTCCACTGGTCATTCCCTGTTTGTTCAATTTGCATATTAGGCTTTTATTATATAGGACTAGGGGTCCATGGCACAAATTCATGCACCTTGAAAAGCACTGTGGGCTGCGAGGCTGTGGTGGGCACAAGGTCTGGCCTTGGCCCATCCTCCGTGCCCCTGCCTGGCCTCTCCCACCCCGGCCCCTAATCCTCTGTCTGCCAGCAGTCCCGCTCCTGCCGTCACCACTCCCACGCTTTGACAGCACCAGCCCCACTCACACCTGCTGACAGTGTGGAGCGATTAGGGCTGGCGCCAGCAGCAGGTGCAAGTGGACCAGCTCTGTCAGCAGGTGTGAATGGTGTCTACTGCCCTGATTGCCCCTCAGGAGCAGGGGGAGGTGGAGAAGCCCTGAGGGGTGATCAGGGCCAGCAGCTTCCACTCGCACCCGATGATGGCACCGAGAGATCAGGGCCGGCACTGGGCACCAGCACTGGGTATGGTATGAGCAGGGCCGGCACCAGCAGTGAGTGCGAGTGTCCGGTGGGACCTCAGGATGCAGGAGCAAAGACTTTTCAGTAACCACCAGAGGCTCACTCGGATGACAGCAATCAGCGCCCCGCCATGAATGAAAGCAACCGGCGCCCCACCGTGGTCTGGCACCCCCACTCACCTGCTCCACCATCTCACTGTGGCCAATGCCCACCATGTTCTGCTTGCACCCCCTGGTGGTCAGCACATGTCATAGTGACCAGCTGTTCGGTCTATTTGCATATTTGGGTTTTATATATAGACCAGAGGCCCAGTGCACAAAATTCGTGCACTGGGGGGTTGTCCCTTAGCCAAGCCTGCACCCTCTCCAATCTGGGACCCCTCGGGGGATGTCTGACTGCCAGTTTAGGCCTGATGCTTGTGGGATCGGGCCAAAACTGGCAGTCAGACATCCCTCTCACAATCTGGGACTGCTGGCTCCCAACCCCTTACCTGTCTGCCAGCCTGATCACTCCCTAACCACTCCCCTGCTAGCCTAGTTGCCCCCAACTTCCCTCCCCTACCAGCCCAGTCACCTCCAACTGCCCTCACCTGCCGGCTCAGTCCCCCCCCAACTGCTTTCCCCTGCAGGCCCGGTTGCTCCCAACTGCCCTTCCCTGCAGGCCTGGTCACCTCCACCTGCCCTCCCCTACTAGCCATCTTGTGGCTGTGGGCACCACCATCTTTGAGGGCGTGGCAGTCAATTAGCATATTTTCTTCTTATTGGCTGTGGGCGCCACCATCTTTATGATGGTGTGAGGGTCAATTAGCATATTACCTCTTTTTTAGATAGGATGTTTTAACAGGTAAAGGGTTTTTTGTGCCATATAATTAATATCAGGTTAGGATCCTTGTTTTATTATTGTGTATCTGTGGATATAATTGGATAAAATTATACCAGTGTGCCCCTTGAGAGGCACTGTTAAGGAGGTAATATTGACACTAAGGAAGTCTTCACTTAGATGACTATATCTTTGATTGTCATATAGATAACTATCTTGGCACAGGTACTTAGAAATTTCTATGGCAAATTATCTATTACTAAACTTATAAAGAAAAGCTTTTGAAGATTTTCCTTTATATCAAACTAGGGTAGTGGTGGGCAACCTTTTTGTGAGTGTGTGCCCAAACCAGCAAAATCTCCGACTCAAAATTCTTCTGCGTGCCAACCCTAATTTTTTGAGAACATGTTACGCCTACTTGATATCTCTTAAGGTGTATGTATGTGAAGAACCTTGAAGAAATAATAAAATTCATTCAAGCGACAAAAACACAGAATATGATGATGAAAAATACATTTATTTTTTTAATGTACACATGTACAATGATAGTCTGACAGAAAACTTTATGACTCCGTTTAATATTATCAGTGGGACTTTTGCTGCTGCATCACTGATGACAGAGATTTTACATCAGGTTTATATTTTGTGACCTTCAGAGATATGCACGAGCTACTACTTTTATCCGTCAGGCTACTCCTATAACGAGACTTAACAAAATTCATCACTGAAAACAAAGATTCACAAGCGTATGTAGATGAAACCAAAACACTGGTCGGATCTAGGAAGGCAGGGAGAGTTAAGGCAGAGGCATAGAAATTGCTCTTCCCCTCTCTTGTCAATCCATGTCTATGGTTTTTAAGATAACTTGTTATGTAAAATTATTTATTTATCTAAGATGCACCTACACTGAATTTATCTGAAAAATAAAAAAGTCGATATTAAGAAAAAAATTGTAAATGGGAGATTATAAGAGAGGGTTTCACGTGCCAGCAAAAGTTACTGGTGTGCCATGTTTGGCACACGTGCCAGGGGTTGCCCACCCCTGAACTAGGGGCCCGGTGCACAAAATTCGTGCACTGGGGGAGTCCCTCAGCCCAGCCTGCCCCCTCTCACATACTGGGAGTCCTTGGGGATTGGGCCTAAGCCACAGTCTGGCCTCCCTTTGTGGGAGGTGACTGGGCTGATCAGGGGACGGCACCAGCCCCATCAACCCGCTGCTACAGCCACTGCCAGTCACCGCAGCCACCAAGGTGTTTTCATCAACACAGACTCCAGTCCCTTCACCATGAAAAAATGACAACTTTCTTTAGGCATTTTCAAGATGTGTCTTTCATAGGATATGACACTTCATTCTTTATTATTTTTTTTAAAATTCTCATCTGAGAATATGTTTCCATTGATTTTTAGAGAATGTGGAAGAGAAAAGGAAAGACAGAGAGAAACATCAAAGTGAGAGGAACACTTTGATTGGTTGCCTCCTGCATGAGCCCTGACCTGGGCCCTGGCCAGGGAGGAGCCTGCAACCTAAGTACATGCCCTTGGTCAGAATTGAACCCAGAGCCTGCAGTCGGCAGGCCGAAGCATTAACCACTGAGCCAAACCAGCTAGGGCAGGATATGACATTTCTTAGCTCTCTAGCAGCGGACCTTTGTTTTTTTTTTTCTTAAGGAGTGTGGTAGAAAACCCTAGATCACCTTTTTCTTTTGGATTCTTAATACCCAAGTTACTAAGAATATTACCAGTGGCATACAGGGACCTTAGCCAATGAGCGGTCAGAAAAGGTGTTTCCTCTACAGTTCACATCGATCCCTAGCTCAGCCCCTGCCCAGGCCTAAAGTCACTGGCCAAGGCTTTAGGCCTGGGCAGGGGCCCCCCACCTCCCTCAGATCGCTGGATCTGCCCCTCCCTGGTATAAAGCCTCTGGCCGAGGCTTTAGGCCAGGGCAGGGGGCCCCCAGCTCCCTCTGATAGCTGGCTCCATCCCTGCCCAGGCCTAAAGCCTCTAGGTGAGGCTTTAGGCCTGGGCAGTTGACCCCAGACCTTCTGATCGCCAGCTCCACCTCTGCTCCCTCCGATCGCTGGCTCTGCCCCTGATCAGGCCTAAAGCCTCTGGCCAAGGCTTTAGGCCTGGGCAGGGGCCCCCCAGCTCCCTCCAATCACCTGCTTTGCCCCTGCCCAGGCCTAAAGCCTCTGGCCAAGGCTTTTGGCTTGGGCAGGGGCCCCCTCGGCTCCGATCACAGGCTCGGCCCTGCCCAGGAGCCCTCTGGCTCAGGCCCTTCCTGGGCTGCTCAGGGCCCACACGGGGCCTACCTTGGAGTGACCTGGGCACTGATAATGTTCCTGGGACCCAGGCGGCTGGGTGCCTGTGTATGCAAATTACACCCGCCATCTTTGTCAGGTTAATTTGCATGCTCTCCTGATTGGTTGGTGGGCGTAACATAGGGATGGTCAATTTACATGTTTCTCTTTTATTAGGTAAGATAGTAATTTATTTCATAATCTTCTGAGTATGGTTGTACAAGAATAAGATGCAGTAGATTTTAATTTTTTTTTATTACTTTGACTATTTGACTGTGGACTAGTCAATAATTTTCCTTGGATCTTGGGTTTTCTTTTAGGTCATAATGGGATATTAAACTATAGGATTCCCTAAGGCTATTTTTGTTTTTTAAGTCCATGAGACAAGCTTTCTGTTCACAAATACCTTAAATTTTATTGAATTAAATATGGATACCATGATTTTCAGTCCCCATATTTTTAAAACTGTACTAACTAAAAGGGGCCACATACTAACCTGACTAACTCAGGGGAGGCCAGTGTGGCAACCTGGCAAACTCAGACTAAAATAACAACAAAGGATGGTCTGAAATTAAGACTTTTTAAATTAAAAAGTAGCTTATAGTAGGTAGTCATGTTCTAGGACAGTATCTTCCCTGACAAAGATCAACTTTGATCTTAATGGAGCCTATTGTCTTTTTGCATCTATGTTAACATACCTTTGGAATGTCAGGGTAACTTGTAACTTCCCCTTTTCTAAACTTATTGTTATTATTATAATGTTAATTGTTACTGTTTATGTAAAAGAAGCATATGTCTATCCTTTTACTTTTTATCCAATGCCAGAGGTGCCCTATCCCCCATCTGGCTTTGCTTCCTCCCACTTCCCTAATCTATCTATCACCGATGGATTTAATTTAAACCACTTTACATCTGTTTTATAAAAATAGGTGAAAAACCACCATTCTCCAGAGCATTATCTCAATATATAAAGATTCTGCTTCTCAGCAATTGTCAACAATTAGGCTCAAATAAACTCACAAAAATTGTTTACATGTTTGAATGTTTCTTATGTTAACAACTGTTATTGATGCAAGAGAATTTTATACATGAGAATCTATTCAAACTGTTTGTAAATGAATAACATAATCAAGAAACATCCTTTTGGATATCTTTAAGAAGACCTTAGCAACTCCTTCCTTTAAACCTATAAGTACATGGGATATATTGCAGATGCATCTCCTGAAGTACATTATAGTAGATTTAAGACCAAATTGATTCCAAGCAACCAAATTAGTTTACAGCCAATACCTTCCTGAAGGCAATTCCTGGAACTTCTTCTTGTAGTGTTGCCAAGAAAGTATAGCTATTGTTCCTTGTACATTGTAAGAAGTTCACAGAATTAAAAATCACAAAGATGCAAAAGAACAATCCCCTTTCACTTTATTCTCCAACCTCATGCTTATCAAATTAGAACAGGAAGCAGATAGATCTCCCTGTACATGAAATAGAAGAATGGTTGCCTGGTTTTCAGGTTGCTAAAGACTGAAAAACCTATGATTTAGAAGTTAGATAATGGAAAGGATGAATCATCTTTTTTTATTTTTTTCATGTACTGTAGAAGTATATTTAAACTAATTACTGCTTCACTCAGTTTAGTTCCATCTTCACAATTGTCAGTGACATTTCTCTAGAATTCAGATAATGGTTTATACTTCAGTACTCTTATAAGCCTTTATCCTTCTGAAAACTAGGGAGCGATGCTTCTGGACATTTGTTATTTTAGCCAGAAATCAACCATATTTGAATTTCATGTTGCAATCCACCAAATGTTAACAAATATATATATTTGTTATGCCAGAGGTGGCATAACATTATATATTTGTTAATTTTATATATATATATATATATATATATATAATTTAGTCAAGGCACTAAGAGTTTAGTTTTAACCTATCCTGAATAGAACTTGTGAAGACCTGGTAAGATAAATAGAGGTAAAAATTATTGTCACTTTGATGGCATTAAGGATGTCTCTGGCAATCAAATGTTACTACACTGTCATCTGGAGGTCTGTCTTTTTCTGTCTCTCTTTCTGTCTCTCCTCTCCTCCCACACTATCTATCTACATCCATCTGCCTATTATCTATCTATCTATCTATCTATCTATCTATCTATCTATCTATCTATCATCTATCTATCTATCTATCATCATCTATCTATCTATCTATCTATCTATCTATCTATCTATCTATCTATCTATCATCTATCATTTATCTATTTATATCTTCCAAATCGAGTTAGTTACTCATCTGATAGCAGATGCTTAGGTGAAAATAACTTATTGTGATTCTGAAAAATAAACATTTTATTTATAAGTAAAAATATTTTTGATGCCTTTGATAACTAGCTCTCACTGCTCCATTCAGCAAAATATCCCACTGCCATTAGTATTTGGATTGGAATTGTGCATATCTCATAGTTAATTTGGGAGAGAGCAAATATCCTCTATGTATTGAGGTTGGAACTAGCTATCCACTCTTCCCACAGTCTTCTATTTGTAAATTCTATAGCTTCTCTGGATTGAAATTAAGATTCTTTATCTTGTACGTTGAGTACTGATTAAGGTAGGTATAAGAGGAGATGAATCGAGCCTCTTCCCAAATGTGAACACACTTAATAGAGACAATGCTTGCTGGCTCTAAAATTGCACAAATTCTATGGATGTCATTTTGTAAAAATATTACATGAGGGCTGAATCCTCCATGTAGCTTCTTTCCTAGTAAACATGCTTTACCATATTGATGCAAATTAGTAGAAAGTCATAACACATTTTAGAATGTTTTCTTATATTTATTATTTTAAATGTTTACCAAGCATGTATTTTTCTTGTAACTTTCTATGTTAATTTTCTGGCAAGTACGCATATGCCTCTATGAAGGTTTTAAGGCAAATTAGGAGATGGTTTATAACTAGTAAACCATTTACATTGCCCATTTTCTTGGAACATTTTCAATATCTACTTAATGTGTGGGTTGAACTTCACTAAACATAATCACTGAACATAAAAATGACAGGAAATTTAGTTATAAAGTATTCAGTCTGGCAATTCAGAATAAATGAAATATTGTAAAGCTCTTGGTATAAAATTTTTGAAAGGATTGTTTTTGAAACTGCTTTGTGCAGGAAACCCTAATAGATTAAGGATAGAGGGGGCAATGTGCTATTTGTGCAATTTAGAGCCAGCAAGCATTGCCTCTATTAAATGTGTTTAAATTTAGGAAGAGGCTAGATTCATCTCCTTTTACACCTACCTTCTAATAAACGTTTAGAAATAGCATTGGCACTAAAATAATCAAGTTCTATTGTGGACAGTATAAACAATGATGTAATATATCTATATAGTACTTTCATCTAGGGGTTGCCAAAGCAATTTAAGGTTTGAATGTATAAGTTTGAAACATGGAGGAGAGTAACTACCCACCTTATTTCTATTAGCATTTATACTGAGAATCTGACGGAGTTTGGTTAACATAAGGGTTGAACACCAATTACAAGTTTGTTAATTTCCATAGAGTTGTATGAGTGCATATCATGTTGTCTTGGAAACTAGATACTTTGAGAGTATCTATAAACACAACTATCCCCCATTTAGACTATGTGAGTAGCTATGGACACTTTCTTGGATTTCAAGCTATGCAAACTGTATGTTCATATTCATATTACCATGGTAACAGGGACAGGTGGTCTATTAAATAAAATGAAAAACAAAGAATTTGATTCTTTGAAAGTAGACCCATATCTAACTACGTTTTCTTTTTTTACTTTTATTTTTTCCAAAAACTATGATGTAAATATAAATAACATCTATGTCCATAGAGTACATATTCTATATATTTCACTTATTTTCACAGAACTTTATAAAATTCTTAAATGTTTAATGATTCAGTAAGTTACTTGTAAATTCATTGCTTAATATTTACTTGGTCATGTTTCTGACTTAATTTAATTATCTCTGCAATATTAAGATTCATTAAACTAAACTAGCAAAAAAAGAATGGCAAAATATATGAACTAGTTAATGATACTCCTCTTAGAATCATAATTGATAGAAACTTAATGACATTTTACCTATACATTGCTCTCATTTCCCTCCCTATAATATTATAAATAAATACAAATTATTAGAGTTTTGTTTATTTGGGCCTTCTCTCTTTGTTTCTGTTTCGTGATGCGTCTGGCTAGAGTTTCATTTTGTTTATCTTTTCAGAAAAACCAGCTCTTGGTTTTATTGATTTTATTTATTTATTTATTTACTAGAGGCCTGATGCACAAAATTCATGCAAGAGTAGGCCTTCCTTCCCCTGGCTGCTGGCAATGGCTTCCCTCTGGCACCTGGGACCCAGGCTGGCTTCCCTTGCAGCCCCAGCTTAGTCTGGGAGGATGTCCAGTCTAATTATCATATTATGCTTTTATTATTATAGATTTATTTATTCATAGTCTCTATGTCATTTGTTTCCACTCTGATCTTTATTATTTCTTTCCATCTACTTACTCTGGGCTTTTCTTGTTCTCTTTCCAATTCTTTAAGTTGTAGAGTTGGATAAGTTATGATAAGTTTTTCTTGTTTCTTAGGTCAGCCTTTAGTGCTATGTACTGCCCTCTCAAGACTACAGTGGGGCCTTGACTTACGAGTGTCCCGACTAACGAGTTTTTCGAGATACGAGCCATCTCTTGGCTGATTTTTTGCTTTGAGTTGTGAGCTAAAATTAGGGTTACGAGCCAGCTTCAGATACCCCACCACTAGTTGGTGCAGCAAACATCACAGTGAATGCCACAACATCAGCCCACCATCATGTGTCTCACTCGATCACTTTTTGATTTGACATACGAGTAATTTGAGTTACTAGCTCCATCACGGAATGAATTAAAGTCAAGGCCCCACTGTACTTTCATTGTGTCCCAAAGATGTGTTGTTGTATGTTCATGTTTATTTGTTTCCAGAATCATTTTCATTTCTTCTTTGATCTCTTTGGTAACCCACTCATTGTTTAATAGAATGCTATTTAGCCTCCATGTGTTTGAGTGTTTTTATTGTAGGTGATTTCTAATTTCATTCCATTATGATTGAGCAGTTGCTTGATATGATTTCAATCTTCTTGAACTTGTAGAGACTTAGCTTGTGTCCTAACATGTGGACTGTCTTTGAAAATAATCCAGGTGCACTTGAGAAGAATGTATATATGTTTTGTAGCTTTGGGTAAAATGTTCTGAAAATGTTAATTAATTCCATCTGATCTAGTGTTGTTTAGGATCACTGTTTCCTTGCTGATTTTTTGTGTAGAAGATCTATTCAGTGGTGTCAAAGCAGTGTTAAAGTCTACTACTATTATTGCATTGTGGTAAATCTCACCTTTAAAGTCCTCCAGAAATATATACCCTTATTATTTTTCTTAAGTTGCTTGTAGCTCTCACTGAATTGTTTGAGCATCCTTATTACCATTACTCTGAATGCTTTATCTGACAATTCTTTTTAACCTAAATTTCATTTAGTTTATATTCTGGCAATTCATTCTTTTCTTTCTTTTGGGGGCTGTTTCTCTGTCTCCCCATTTTTGTTATTTGTTTGTTTTTGTTTCTATACATTTTATCAATCCTGCCTCCAGAATTTTGTGAGGTGTTCTTATGTAGAAGGTGTTATGTGAAACCCAGTGGTGCAGTATATTATATCTCCTGAGCTGGGTGTTCTAAGAAAGCCCTTTAATTGAATTATTTGGGTTTTCCTGTTGTAGTTGGATTTGAATGTTATTGTCCCATTTGTGGATGGAGTCTCCTTTCAGCCTGGATGACTATGTGGCTAACACCTAACCAAGTCATGATAGTTGTTGTGAAGGTGCTGACCAAACAGAAAAAAATACAGCACCACAAAACACAAAATAAAAGAAACAAAACAAAAACATGCACAAGACCCAAAAAGCACCAATAAAAGCAACAACTAGAGGGCAGAGACTTATTTATTTATTTTTTTATGATTATTTCAAATGTTAATTTTATATAATAAAAGGCTAATATGAAAATTGACTGAATGGCCAAATGACTGGTTGCTATGACGTGCACTAATCACCTGGGGGCAGACGCTCAATGCAGGAGCTGCCCCCAAGTGGTCAGTACGCTCTCACTGGGAGCCTGGCTCACAGCTGGTGAGTGCAGCTGCGGTGGTGGGAGCCTCTCCTGCCTCTGCAGCAGCGCTAAGAATGTCCGACTGATGGCTTAGGCCCACTCCCCATGGGCTCCTTTACTGAGAGGGCACAGGCTGGTCTGAGGGACCCCCCCACCCCGAGTGTATGAATTTTGTGCACTGAGCCTCTTCTCTTACCTAATAAAAGACAAAAAGGGTAATTGACCATACCGTCACTACGCTTCCTATCGGCTAACCAGGATGATATGCAAATTAACCGCCAACCAAGATGGAGGCCTGCAGCCACGCAGCTCAAGTGAGCAGGAGGCTTGCTTGCTTCAGTGATGGAGGAAGCCAAGGTTCCCCGCCTGCGCGGCCTGGCTCTAAACTCCGAAAGCAATAAAGTTTCAATTATAGAAGCTAAACAAACCCCAGATATCTGCTTTCAGCTGGCCGTGGCCTCAGAGCTGGAGCTGGCTCTCAGCTCCAGTGACAGCAATGAAGTTTCAATTATAGAAGGTAAATAAATCCCAGAATAAAAAAAAAAGAAAAAAAGGAGAGGCTGGGAGCTTCAGTCGTCGGCCAGCCTGAAAACGGCCCTCAGCCCCTCACCCAGACTGGCCAGGCACCCCAGTGGGGACCCTCACCCTAAAGGGGGTGTGACCAGCTGCAAACAGCCATCAGTCCCTCACCCAGGCTGGCCAGGCACCCAAGCGGGACCCCTACCCTGATCTGGGACACCCTTCAGGGCAAACCAGCTGGCTCCCACCTGTGCACCAGGCCTCTATTCTATATAGTAAAGGTTAATATACAAACTGACCCTAACAGCAGAAAGACTGGGAATGACTGGTCATTATGACACACACTGACCACCAGGGGGCAGACGCTCAATTCAGGAGCTGCCCTCTGGTGGTCAGTGTGTTCCCACAGGCGGAACTCTGCTCAGCCACAAGCCAGGCTGATGGCTGCCAGTATAGCGGTGGTGGTGGGAGCCTCTCCTGCCTCCTTAGCAGCGCTAAGGATGTCCGACTGCAGTTTAGGCCTGGTCCCCGCTTGCAAGTGGACATCCCCTGAGGGCTGCCGGGCTGCCAGAGGGATATCTGATTGCCATCTTAGGCCCAGTTCCTCTGGGTGCAGGCCTAAACCAGCAGGTGGTTATCCCCCAAGGGATCCCAGACTGCGAGAGGGCACAGGCCAGGCTGAGGGACCCCCCGCCCCGAGTGCACAAATTTTTGTGCACCTGGCCTCTAGTCCTATATAATAAAAGGCTAATATGCAAATCAACTGAACGGCAGAACTGGTCGCTATGACACGCACTGACCACCAGGGGGTAGACACTCAATGCAGGAGCTGCCCCCTGGTGGTCAGTGTACTCCTACAGGGTGAGCATTGCTCAGCCAGAAATCCTAAGCTGGGCTCACAACTGGAGAGCACAGTGGTGGTGGTAGGAGCCTCTCACACCTCTGCATCAGTTGGACATCCCCCGAGGGCTCCTGGATTGGGAAAGGGTGAGGCCTGGCTGAGGGACCCTCCTTCCCCTCGAGTGCACAAATTTCGTGCACTGAGCCTCTAATAAATATATATTTGCTGCCATTTTATTGTTCATTGTTTATTATTATTATTATTTATTATTTTTATTATTATTATTATTATTAAAGATGACGTTTTAATATTTCATGTAATACTGACTGGATGGTGATGAACTCCTTTAGCATTTTCTTGTCAGAGAGGGTCTTTATATTTCCTTATATTCTAAATAATAGTATTGCTGGGCATAATAATCTTGTTGTAGGCCCTTGCTTTTTATCACTTTGACTAATTCTTGCCCATTTCTTCTGTCCTGAAAAAGTTTCTTTTTGAGAAATCAAATGAAAGTCTTATGGAGCGCCTTTAAAAGTAAACTATTGATTTTCTATTGCTGATTTTAATATTCTCTCTTTGTCTTTAACCTTTTGAGTTTTAATTATGTTGTATTTTGGTGTGGGCCTCTTGGGTTCATTATGTCCTTTCTGAACTTGTATATCTATTTCCTTCACCTGGCTAGGGAAGTTTTCTGTAATTATTTTTTCAAATAGGTTTTTAATGTCTTGCTCTCTCTCTTTTTCTCCTGGCACCCCATGATGCAACTCTTGGTGAACTTGAAGTTTTCCCAGAGGCTCCTTATGCTGTCCCCATTTTTTCTTTTTTAATATATTTTATTGATTTTCTACAGAGAGGAAGGGAGAGAGATAAAGAGCTAGAAACATTGATGAGAGAGAAACATCGATCAGCTGCCTCCTGCACACTCTTTACTGGGTATGTGCCCTCAACCAAGGTACATGCCCTTGACCAGAATTGAACCTGGGACCCTTGAGTCCGCAGGCTGACGCTCTATCCACTGAGCCAAACCAGCTAGGGCTGTCCTCATTTTTTAGATTTTTTTCCTTTTTGCTATTCTGATTTGTTATTTTTTACTTCCTTATATTTCAAATTGCAGTTCTGATTCTCAGCATGATCTACTCAAGTATCAATTGCCTATACATTATTCTTCATTTCAGTTAGTGTATCCTTCATTTCTAACTGGTTCTTTTTTACAGTTTCCATGTCATTTTTTATGCTGTTGAAGTTCTCTTTAAGTTCATGTTTTCTTTCCCTGTGTTCATTGAGCATCTTTATAACCAGTGTTTTGAACTCTGCTTCCAGTTGGTTGCTTGTCTCCATTTTGTTACATTTCTGGAGTTTTGTTCTGTTCTTTCATTTGGATCATGTTTCTTTGTCTCCTTATTTTGGCAGCCTCCTAGTGTTTGTTTCTCTGCATTAGGTAGAGCTGCTGTATCTTCCAGGCTTGGTAGAGTGGCTTAGTATAGTAGATGTCCTGTGACCTAGTGGTACAGCCTCCCCATTCACCTGAGCTGGACAATCCAGGTGCACCCCACCCTGTGGACTGTGTATGTCCTCCTGTGGTAATTGAACCTTGTTTCTATTGGCACATTAATGGGAATGTTTACCCTGAATCAGATTGGTTGCAAGAACTCACTGAGGATAATCACCTGTGCAGGCGCCCACTCCATGAAGCATGACTTTGGCATGCCTCTGGTGCCCTCTGAGTTTGCCACTTAAGTGGGTCACTTGTGGAGGTGGTTGGGTGGTGCTTCAACATTGTCTGAAGCTGTCTACCAGATACTCTGCCTCTAGGGTCTCCCAGGAGGTGTAGGCCAAGTTCACTGCCACCTGTGTTCTGCCTGGGGCTACCTGGCATAAGCTATACATCAATCTACAAATGGCTGCTTCTTGTGCTGTGCTTGGGCATACCCAGGGAATCCAAGCTGTGAACCAAGGCTGGCTTCTGCTAGTACCAGGCTTGGGACCACTTAGCAAGAAGTAAGGTAGATGCCAAGGCCAGATGCTATTTATTTGAGAGATTTTAAGAAAGTCTGAAGCCTGAGCCAAGACAGGCCATTTGAATGGGAAAACAACAACAAAACAAAAAAAATAAAACACAACAACAACAACAACAAAACACTGGAAGCATCTTGAGTGGGCCAAAAAGTTTGGTGGAGTCAGGTCTCAGAGAATCACCAGGGTAGGGTGAGCAGTGTGAATCAAATTGATGGGTACTCAGATATGACACCCACCTAACAGTTCTGCAGGTGTAGGGATCAAAAATGGAACAGTGGCCTTTGCCAGCACTTCTGTCAGGGAGAAGGATGTCCTCTAGCTCTTGTCCTGATGCCAGACAACCCAGTTCCTCCCCATATGTCCCTGGTGCCTTTTGAGTTGAGGCCCCTGTGCTAGAGCTCAGAAGGAGTGGGTACAAGTAAGTCCCTGTGCAGGCCCTTACAGAGGAAGAGCCTGGGACTCCAGAAGCCCTCCACCTCAATCAGCCACAATCCCTGCTAGTTTTTACAGCCAAAAGTTATGGGGACTTCTTTTCCTGGCACTGGAACCCTGGGCTGGAAGACCTGATGTGGGACTAGGACACCTTGCTCCACAGGTGGGACCTCCACAGCCAAGATATCTCTCCTGATTTTTATCTGCCACATGTGGATGTGGGACAAGCCCATTCTGTGTTTCGCCTCTTTTCCATTCTCTATTTGGCTTCTTCTTTATATCCTTAGCTGTAAGACTTATTCAGCTAGATTTCAGGCATTTCTAAATTATTATTGTTGTTTTGTTTGTTTGTTTGTTTTGCAATTTAGTTGTATTTTTGATGTGGTTGTGGGAGGCTGTGAGTACCACATTTACCTTTGTTGCCATCTTGATTGGGTCCCCTATAACAACCAAACTAAAAATCATGCATGCAGCCTATAAAATTTTAAATGTAAAAAGTTAATTTGGAGAAAATTTGAAATCATGCATTTTTGGTAAAATAACTTATCTTATTGGGCTCCTTCTTTATTGATTTTTTTCTTTAAGAAGATGCACATAGGTTTTTAAAATACCTGTATATTTTATTATATATATATATATATATATATAACTAGAGGCTGGTGCACAAAAATTTGTGCACTTTGGGGGGGGGGGGGGTCCCTCAACCCGGCCTGTGGCCTCTCGAAGTCTGGGACCCCTCGGGGGATGACCACTTGCTGGCTTAGGCCTGCTCCCCGGGGGATTGGGCCTAAGATGGCAATCAGACATCCCTCTGGGAGCTTGGTAGCCCTCGGGGGATGTCCACTTGCCAGCGGGGAGCAGACCTAAGCTGCAGTCAGACATCCTTAGCGCTGCTGAGGAGGCAGGAGAGGCTCCCACCACCACCGCTGTACTGGCAACCATCAGCCTGGCTTGTGGCTGAGCAGAGCTCCCCCATGTGGGAGCACTGACCACCAGAGGGCAGCTCCTGAATTGAGCGTCTGCCCCCTGGTGGTCAGTGTGTGTCATAGTGACCAGTCATTCCCAGTCTTTCTGCTGTTAGGGTCAGTTTGTATATTACCCTTTTACTATATAAGATAGAGACCTGGTGCACAGGTGGGGGCTGGCTGGTTTGCCCTGAAGGGTGTCCCGGATCAGGGTGGAGGTCCCGCTTGGGTGCCTGGCCAGCCTGTGTGAGGGGCTGATGGCTGTTTGCAGCTGGTCACACCCCCTTTAGGGTGAGGGTCCCCACTGGGGTGCCTGGCCAGTCTGGGTGAGGGGCTGAGGGCCATTTTCAGGCTGGCTGACGACTGAAGCTCCCAGCCTCTCCTTTTTTTCTTTTTTCTTTTTTTTATTCTGGGATTTATTTACCTCCTATAATTGCAACTTTGTTCCTTTAGGATCTCAGAGCTGGGCCACGACAGGCGGAGAACCTTGGCTTCCTCCATCACTGGAGCAAGCAAGCCTCCTGCTCGCTTGAGCTGCGTGGCTGCCAGCCGCCATCTTGGTTGGCAGTTAATTTGCATATCATTCTGATTAGCCAATGGGAAGCATAGTGAAGGTATGATCAATTACCCTTTTTGTCTTTTATTAGATAGGATTATTCATGTAGCTAATTTCCCATTATTGTAAATTTAGTTTCTTTCCAATTATCCTGCTACTAATTATATACAATGAGCACAGTTATACATATATATTTTTTTACTTACATCTAAATATTTTCTGTAGGATTCATTTCCAGAAAAATTTTATTTCTCAAATAAAACCTGATAGAAATAATAATTTAAATGATTTTTTACACTATTCATTGATAATCATGTGAATGGTTATATTTCTCTTACTTTTGCAAAAATGCAACATGCTCGTGTAAGATATATATACTAATGCATATGCATGTAGGATACATTTTTAAAATTACTTATCTTACATATACTATATACACAAAGATGTTTTTGTTTACATATAACTATGAGAAAATTTGCAGTCGTTTTATTTAATTGTTCAATTTAAGGTCCTTAAACTTGGAATTAATAAACAATTCTAGCAAGTAAATACTATGTATATATTACTTCTTTAAAAATCAACTATGATGAAATCCATGCATCTAAGAGACAAAACAAATATTAAGCAGAGACTCTGAGTGTCGGATTACCTCTATTATTGAGTAGTGGGTTAAAATCCACTTCAGATTATAGAGTGCAGTGGAGAGGTGCTAGTGTTATCCATGAAACACAAATGAGAGAGTGATAGAAAGAAGGATAATTGCTGGAGATTATAAAGAAGTGCTTTTTCGTACTTCAAATATGGCTTAAATAAATAAATATCAGTAATCTTGCAATCCATATGATTAATCTTAAGTGTGCCAAGCAGTCATTCCATGATATTGCCATCAGATGAGCATTCAGATTGCTCCATGACACTTTTTTCTTTCCTATATTGTGGTGCTTTTTCTCTTCTTTCAGTGGTCAGGTTCGTTGAAAGTAATTCTCCCTGTGATTTGTATTACCAAGGATCAGGTGTGACAATTCACAAAATAGTGAAAAAAATGGTTCTTTCATCCTCCGACCCTTCTCCTTTGTCCAGCCCCAGGATTTCAGCAAGTGCTGCTCAATCGTGACCACCTCAAACATATGCCCTCATTGCTGGATAAAGCTCTTCAGTACCTTGATATTGTCCAAGTCGGATAATGCCATCCAGCATAGTTGTCCTCAACTCTATTCTATAAGGGAAGTATCAAAATGTCTAAGTGAGTACTTGGTTTTTAATTTATTATTATTATAATATATTTTTATTGATTTCTGAGGGGAAGGGAAAGGAAAAGATAGAAACATCAGTGATGAGAGCTAATCATTGGTTGGGTACCTCCTGCATGCCCCCTACTGGGGATTAAGCCCACCTGTGCCCTGTCCAGGAATCAAACTGTGACCTGCTAGTTCATAGGTCAATGCTCAACTACCAAGCCACACAGACCAAGCTTTAATTTATTATTATTATTGTCGTTTTGTGGCTATTGTTATTGTTATTTGCTAGTGAATCATTTAACATAGTTTTTGATGAGTTCCAGCCATGTACCATTCCCCACCCCCCATGGAAAAACAGAAATAGAGTACATATATCACAAATATATAATGTTACTTAACTACTTAGGATTTTTAAAAATTATTTTAAAATTTTAGGGGCATGGCTGTGAAAAAAAATGTGACTAACTCCAACTCTTTGTTCCTCTCAATCTGTGTGATGATGTAAAAACACTTGTTGCCATTTATATTTATATATAAATAAATATACCATCTATATATACACTGGAGGGATCCTATCAATACTAGGTCAGAATCACTCAACATAACAAACAACAAAACCACCAGGATTCACTTGTCCTCCAAATATGATTTATGACCATTAAGGTTTTCTGCCCCAACTAACTCTCTATTCCCATGCATGCTTTTTTCTTAAAATAGTCACCTAGAGCCTCAATATAAAAGGTGTCATAAAGATTCATGGATTTTCAGACTTCTAGGTTATAATTATCTCTTTTCTATTAGAACACATTAAAAAATGAAATGCAGAGACATGTTTGTCTAAATGAGACAAAGCAAAGAAGAAAAATGGACAAGAAATATTTGATGTGAAAGAGATAGCTGAGTGTATAAGCTATGTAGACAGTTAAAAAATAAACTTTTATACTTAATCTAGTAAAAATTCAGACTATGTAGATTGAAAACAAAAATAAATGGATCAATTCCTTTTAGGTTCATAATGGTTAAATAATTCTCAAAATCAAGATTCTTTATGACTTTGCTAACTCAAATAAGTCTTAAGAGATTATGTGAAAGCAACTTTAATTTTAAGAATTTGAGAATTCTATGACACACTTATTTTACAGTAATTTCAAGATATTTTGATGAAAAAAATGACCCATTATTACATAATATTATAGATCAATTCAATATATAAAAACATGCACATAACTTATGTCTACTCAGAAACAATACACCCAATTAATTATTTGATTTTTTTTAAAAAAATAAAGACATTTCTACTATAAAAAATAATTTTTGAATGTGAATGAAAACTGTTTCTTTCTCATTTGTTTTAGGAGTGTATATTCTGAGCACCTGTATGTCCTTCCCTCTATACAGGCTTAATTCTTGAACTGAATAAAATAATTTTTTTCTAAATCCATCTGTGTTAATTACCACACAGATAATTACTGTGTGTGTGTGTGTGTGTGTTTTCTTCATTTTTCTTTGAGTTAACCTTTTTTAGTTCGTGTCTATTTGAAATGTGGAGTTTGGTATGTATACCAATGCAACCAATATCATCACTGTCATTCTACCCATTCCCCAACCATCCCTGGGTCCAGGAATATGGCTTATGTGATTAAAAATTATTGCTTTCTCTAGAATTTTATGTAAGATAAATCACATAATATGTGATCTTAAATGAAACTTTTTTAATTTAAGAAAAAATTTTGAGATTATTCCTGATTTGGGGATATATGAGTAGTTTGAACCTTTTCATTGCTGAATAGTAAGTATTCCTGTGTAGGAATATAGTGAAAATTGTTTATTCACTCACTTGTTGAGGGACATATGGATTTTTTTGTTGTTTTTTGTTTTAGCTTGTGTCTCAGTTTTGGAGTGGCTTCCAGTTTCAAATACAGTACTATAAAAATTCAAACACAAATTATTTGTGTGGGTATATATGTTTATTTTCCTTTCATGAATATTTAGAGGTGGAATAGCTGAATCACAGAATTAATTTGACAGTCTATAAAAAACTGTCAAATTAATTCCTCATATTATCAACTTGTTTTACAAAGTGGTTGTACCATTTTTTATATCCATAGAAATATGTAAGAGTTACAATTTTTCCATATGATTAGCAGTCAATTTCTGTTTACAATTTAGCAATTTTAGTGATCATGTAGTAGTATCTCACTATGGCTTTATTTGAATTTTACTGATAACTTTTGAGGTTGGTTATCAGTTGATATACTCACTGTCATATATTCATATAATTAAAAAAATATTTTGTCCATTATTTATCATTTATAATTTGTCTGTTTATGGTGTATGTTTTGTGGATATTTTATACCAGTAAAGGCTTTGCTTTATACTGTAATGATGTTTATTGAAAAGCAGAAGTTTTTAGTTTGATAAAATTCAATTTACCATTTTTATACTGTATTTTTATTTTCCCCCTGAGAAACCACTATTTCAAGATTTGCAAAGGTCATCTCCATGTTTTTCTTTACAAGCTTTATACTTTATTTATTACATTTAGTATGTGACCCATTTCAAGTAAAATTTTGTTGGTGTAAGGTAAAGTCAGTTATTTTCCATATTTATATGTCATTTCCTAGCACCATTCATTTAAAAGACATTATTTCAACATTTATTTGCTTAAAATACATTTATTTCATTGATAAATAAATTGTGAATATTGAATTTATTTCTTGATTTTATTATATTCCATTTGGCTATATGATTATCTTTGTGATAATAGCACATTCTCTTTATTACTGTAGCTTTATTATAAGTCTTGATGTCACACAATAAAATACTCCAAATTTTTACTTGTCATTCAATATTACTTTTATACTTCTTCTGTATTTTTACACACCCAGATTTTTAAGAAAAAGCGTTCTGAGATTTTGATTTTATAGAATCTATAAATCAAATTGAAAATAGGGATCTTAATTTTTCTTATCTATGAATGTGATATTTCTTTTTACTTATATAATTTTTCTCAGGCAAGGGCTTTCACACATATCATTTAATATATTAATAATATTTCATTTTTTCATGCTATTTATATTGCGTATTTAAGCTATATTTTACAATTGTTCATTGCTAGTTATATGGAATTTCAATTCCTTTTTGTATGTTAATCTTTGTCCCTTGCCATGTGTACTTATTAATTCTGGTAGCTTTTGGGGGGAAGATTTTAAAGTATTTCTTATGTATGTATTTATGTCATGTGTAATTAAAAGCATTTTCACTTCTAAAATGTATGCCTTATATTTGTATTTATTTCTTTATTGCACTGGGACTCATCTTCAGTTACCTGATAAAATCTCTCTCTGTCTCTGTCTCTCTCCCCTTTGGTTCTATGCTCTGTTCATTCTAACTACTTCTGTTCTTTTATTTAAAATTTCTGACATGTATTTTTAAGTTTCAATTTAAATAAATTAAGTTATAGTACCCATTACTCCTGTATTGCTAGAACAGCCCCCTAGTAAGACACAGTCTCAATGGGATTCCCCACTGAAGCACCTTAGGTTCAAAAGGACTCACCATTTAACTGATCAGTCCTCAAACATCTCCTAACCCTGTGTCAGTTCTAGGAACTTCCTATTTTGTTGAATGAGGGTCATATTTCCCTGAGCCTCAGGGAATTTCATGTTATACATATATGGATTGTCAGTCACAAACTCATAGCAAGTTTTATCACATACCTGGAGCTATATCTCAATGCAGCACACCCTTCACTAATTTTTTACACAATTTCCAGACACCTCAGCCCTTTTGTTACCTGGTAACTGTCTTCTCAAGTCAGTGTGAAATCTGTGCATTGTTTGAGTTCCATCTCAATGTAACATAATCTGGAAAAGCATTTTCAGGAAGAGAGCCTGGGCAATTAATTGTAGAGTTCACCTGCATTGTTCTTGTTTTCTCAGGGATCTCAGTCTTGTGTTTCTATTGTTCACTGTCCAAGCACAGTTTTCTCTTCCATTTTTTTCCTGGCTTCTAATTGTTTTTGAGGGACATTTAAACTCTCTGTAATTTAGTTTCCTTATCTTCAGAGTTTGGATACAATTATATAACTTAATAAGTTATCTTTATCTCAAGCTACACTACAGATAGATACTCTCAACTTTATTGTCTTGTTTTCCAAAAAAAATGTGCTTTTCTTCAAACTACCAAACCCCTTGGGAGACAGTTACATAAGGACCATACCATGATACTAAGTGTATGAATTTATTTTAATCATATGCTCACAGGCCTTCATTAGACTATCAGATGTAATCATATCATGGGTGATGTGCCTGTTTACCTCTGTCACCACAGGCAGCCACCTCATGCATTAACCCTAAGTCTTTTGTTCTCATATTGGTTTGCACATTTCAGTCTCACTCAATCCTCCTTTTGCTTGTCCTCTTAAGTGCTTTCACTGGAACATAACCTGGATTTGTCAAATGTTCAGTTTTTCTCAGTCTGTTTGACAACTTCTTTCATTTCCTGGTATTAACTGACCCTTGGATATTTGCCTGAGATTATTTCTTAGCCTGAAGACTCCTCAGTTGGAAGCTGCTTCTTTTTAGCATCTCTACTTGTGTTAGTTATTTAACCTGTATCTTATTTGCCATCTCTTCTATCCAACCATTTCTTTCTTCATTTTAACATACCTCACTCTCTTTCAAAACCATGCTATCTGTTTAGGCCACCCACAACAGTTCTTCTTGCTATCACCTACCTAACTGTTGGTTACTTCCAATAATTATATAAAAAAATAACTCACAAGCGTACCAGACCTGCGCTTGGCTTCCTGCCCTGCGCTGTTTTGGCTGAGGTAGCGGCTTCCCCGGTTTTAGTTTCGTTTTGTTCTGCTTCCTTCTGAGCTCTGTTGGTGGTAGATACTTCCCAAGGGTCGGCCTCTGGGGGACCCTCAGGTGCCGAGGGAGTGGTGGTAGTGACGGGGGATTGTAAGGTGGCAAGGGAAGCTTAGGGGGAGGCTCATCCTTCACTGTGGCTGAAAAGGCTGTGGGTACTGGGAGTGGCGGTTCGGGCGGAGCGCCGGACAGGCAAGCCAGGATAGCTAAGATGGCTGGTGTCAGAGAAGGGGGTAACGATTTTTCCTCATGGACCTCAGCGGATCGAATCCTTTTCAAGACCTTCTCCCAAGTGGAGGGGTCCCAAATGGGGGCCTTGATTAACCACGGATTGGACTGTAATAGATATTCCCAATGAGTTTGGAGTTCCTTTTCAGAGACCTTAACTCGCCTGCTCTGCAGTAAGGCCTGGAGCACAAGCGCTTGTGGCGCTCTCGCCGAAGGGGGTAGGTTTCCCATTTTACTGTAGAGGGTCGCTCACCCGTCCAGCCGTTCTGGGGGCCCCATGTTCGGGCACCAGAGGGGAATCCGTCGGCAGGAACTTTATTCTTATTAATGTGTGCTATCATCACAGCCAATAGCACAGGGGCGCACAGATAAGAACTGTGGGCTGTGATACCTCACCCTGGCGTTCTCATGCCAGTTGGTGTAGACAGTATCCAGTTTCCAGTGGCACATGCCTCTGCTACTCCTTTTACCTGTCTATAAGGCCACCCTTCTATCTCCTTCTGAGTAGTGACAACTCCTTTGCTTTGTCGCTAATTAGAAAGGAAGGGGGAGATGTACGTAGAGCTCGGGAAGTATGTCTCAGCGCTGCGGCTGATGCAATGGTGTGAGCACACTCCACCATGACATGCTTCCTCAGCACACCAGGAAGTAGCAATGCCCGCCTGAACGAACTCCTAGAGCCACGTGCACAGATGAAGCAGGGGGTTCCTCGGGGGTGAGGACGACAGAGCCCCAACTCGCTAGGGCGTCTGCATGCACGACTCCGGAGACCAGGTTCAGTGACGCAGATCCGTTTTATTGTGGAACTACAGGGGTATATATAGCATGAGGGGACCAATCAGAGGGAGACACTTTGCTACAGGCGACCAATGGCTGAAAGGCTGAGGTACTGTGCACCTGGCTCTAGGAGTTCGTTCAGGCGGGCGTTGCTACTTCCTGGTGTGCCGAGGAAGCATGTCATGGTGGAGTGTGCTCACACCATTGCATCAGCTGCAGCGCTGAGACATACTTCCCGAGCTCTACGTACATTTAACCTGTATCCTATTTGCCATCTCTGCTATCCAACCATTTCTTTCTTCATTTTAACATACCTCACTCTCTTTCAAAACCATGCTATCTGTTTAGGCCACCCACAACAGTTCTTCTTGCTATCACCTACCAAACTGTTGGTTACTTCCAATAATTATATAAAAAAAAATAACTCAAGACTGCTCTAGCCCACTGACTTAAAATTTGTATTATTAATATAACCCTCCTTCAATGCAAACAATTATCTCCACAGAGCTAACAACATCTTTATTCTTATTGAGTTGATTTGCCTTCCCCATTCTTGTTATTTCCTTCATAGTGAAAGGAGTTTTAGGGATAAAAAGGCAGGTTTAGGGAGATTTAGGAATAAAGAAAGTCCATGGGAGAGGAGGGCATAGGTGAGTGCTTGGAGCTACCAAAAGGCATACATTCACAGAGAGAGAGAGAGAAAAAAAGAGGTTTCACAGGATAAAGGGAGAGGAAGACATCCACTCACAGAACATAGGGAAAAGCCACAGCATATGGAGAGAGAGAGGAAACAAACTGTCACAGAGGATAGGTCAATGCTGACAAATGGGAGAAAGAGGAAACAGATTTTCACAGGAGATAGAGAATTCCACCACTGAAGGGGGATAGAAAGAGAAGGGCACCACATGGGTTTTGGGCTTTGAAGCTGATATTCTACCAGTTAGAAGCTAGTATGAAGAAACAAAAAACTGCAGCCTTTATCAATCTTAGAAAAAACGAGCTTAGTGGGTTACCCCCTTGGAACCCCCTCCCGACGTGGGAGTCTGTACTTGCTTCCAATAAGTTCCCACCCTTTTCACCTACCACCTTTTGTTTGTGGCTTCATTCTTCCCATCCACTTGGACAAGAACCTGGGAAAGAGATCACTCTTGCATCCTGCTCAGGAAAACAACCCGAGTCCTTGGTGCGTTGGCTGGGAACTTTGGAAGTCTAGTTCTTCACATCAAACAGTGAGCATGAAGGACCCATGGACTCTATCTCTTTCTCTGCTGTCCCTTTATACTTTTGGATACATTAACAGACACCCACCAGCCACTTACTAGTAAAGCTGGCTGCCATCTTATGTGGCATTTCTCCTTTCTCCTACACTATCCCTTCCCAGACACACTGTCCACCACAAGGAATCGGAGAGTCATCTGCCTTTTTTCTTCTGCTTCCTATCTCAGTCAGCCCCCTCAACACCACTGTCTCTGGTGCAGACCCCAGATCCTATGTAAGAGCACCTTCTATTTGGCAGAGGCGGCAGAATGAGAACAGAAAACTATGTCGCAGGGGCAGGAGAGCAAAGCGTGCCAGTACTTCCGAGTGCTCCCTTTCCCCTATGGCACAGACTCCCTGCCAGGTGGGGCGGAAGAGAGAGAGGGAGGCCATCCAGTGGACCCTACAACCACCTCCATCCCACATGTCGGCGAGGGGATAGGACAGGTGTTCCCAGGGCTCCCTGCCCCTTGCGCCTGTGTGACACTCCATGATCTGGGACGACATGGCTTACTGCAGTGGTCGGCACCACCGACTCATGGGGGGTCACCATATGTGCTGCTGCCTCCAAGTGCCAGCACCCTAGTGGAGTGGGACTGGAAAGAGAGAGAAACCGCATCCCACAGGCCTCCTGCCCCTTGTTGCACCCTTGATATTGGGTGGGGGCAGCTCCAGGAACCTGGCACACTTGGCTGTGGCAGAGGGGGCGATCCCAAGGCCTTGCCTCCACTGCACCCGTAATGTCACTATCTGAACTGCCTGGGTTACAAGGAGGGCTGGCAGGAATCTCTGTATCAAGGCTTGATCCTGCCCCTCCCCTGGGGCTAGAGAACCTCTTGCCTTTATTGCAGTCTTTTCGAAATTAACTTAGAACTGTGAGATGTCCTTTTGCTCTGTTATTTTGAAAGTAAAGTGTCTAGAATGTGTTCATAAGGGTCAATCTAAGGAATGCTAGTAGTTCATATTTCTTTGTTATTAGAAGGGTTATTGGTTGGAAATGATACTTTAGGAATATAGAAGGCATAGGCATGATTATGCATTTTTGAAGGACAAAGAAGGATAGAAGGCTAATCTGAAAGTGTAAGAATTGTGAAGGTTGCATAAGTGATTGGAAGGAGAAGAGAAATGCTGAAAGAAAGTTTAGATGGAGCAAATGAGGGTACTTCAGACCCCTTCCCAGCATACCTGAGTAAAATTTACATATATATGTAAATGAGCACTAGCCAAAAAAGAGTGCTATTTGGGAGTAAATTTAAGCTTAAAAAAGGAGAAATTTAAAAATCTCTTTCAGTACTATTTACAGAGTAACCTAAAAGTTTTTATTCAAGCGTTGAATCTCACCATGAATGAGATACCATAAATATAAAGGAGGTTGCTTTTCCCTGAGATGTGCCTTACAATGTCAACTAGTATGTCTCTCCAAGCTGCTTTTCTGGAGGGAATGAAATTGGTTGCTCTGTTTTAAAGAAAGTAAAACTCTTTAAAGTAGCATTTTAATATTTGGGAGCAAAGAGAGCAAAGGTTGAGGTTCAGTAAAAGCAAAAAGTTTAGTCAGTTAATGGGAGGTTAAAACCCCAGAAAATTTAAAGTACTAATCTCAGCTAGAAGTGGATTCCAACCTTTTCCAATTGAGCCCCTCATTGTTGACAGACCATGGAAACCATGATAAAGGTAAGTTCTTTGATGGTAAGGGCCTACATAGGAATAGACTGGAGCTGTTTATACTCTCCCCAGAGCTCTGGGAGCTGCCGAACTCCGAGTCCTCAGCCTAGACTCTAGAGTCACTTCCTTTTAAACTCTCCTAGGTAAGTCCAAGGCCTCTTCAAAAACATTAGAACTATTTCAGGCACTTTTAATCATGGACAAATGGGCCTCAGGGCGTTAGAAATAGTCCTATGGTTGGGTACACCACAGAGAGCAAACATGGGTGTGCACTGCTCCCAGGAGAGGGAGGGTTGGAAGGACAGCTCTGCGTGAGTGAGGGCCTCCCAGATCAGTTGGTAAGTACAATTAAGTCCACCTGACCCTTATCTGCAACTGTATGCCGTGAGGCAATCTCTCACTCCTTGCTTGCAAGTCAGAGCTTCTACACCCTTAGCTAGGAGGGGGGACACCCTCACCAGCAAAAGGAGAGTGACAAAGGATGCTGGATAGGATGCTGGACATCCTTTCATGTGCTTTTTTACAGATAGGAAGTGCGTCGTCTACACTGAGTAAAGATAGCCCCCTACAATGCATCATTAAGAATTGGTATAATTTTGACCCACAAACACTGAAGAAAAAGTGCCCAATTTACCTTTGTACCCGGGCTTGGCCTTAGTACCAACTAGTGAATGGGGAGAGTTGGCCCCCAGTGGGGAGTCTTAATTATATTATCATCCTGCAATTAGACCTTTTCTATAGAAAGGATGGGAAGTGGTCAGAAGTCCACTATGTCCAGGCTTTCTTTACCTTCAGGGTCAAACAAGATTTATGTAGGGGCTATAAAAACTACCCTTCATTCCTGGCAATAGAAACCCAGAATCCATGGCAGGGGGCGGGGCGGCGGGGGGGGGGGAGGTGGAGAAGGCTGGAAAGCAGAGGCCAGGCACCCACCGAGGGTTGGGCTGACCTTGACTCACCCCAGGGATATATATCTTCTGATAAGGCAGGCAGATGGAGGCTACTGCATACTTCTTCCATGGACCCCTAGATCACTCACCTCCGATGGGACCCTAACTGCTACCTCAATTGACTTCCCTGTCCAGCAGGAAGTAGAAAGATCGAAGCCCCCGTCCCCAACAGCAGTTAGGGTTTCCTAATCAGAGGGGAGACTGAAAGGAGTTTTAGGGATAAAATATGATCTGAAATTTAGGGTGATTTAGGAATAAAGAGGGTCCATGGGGGAGGAAGGCATAGGTGAGGGCTTGGAGCTGTCAAAAGGCGTGCATCCACAGAGAGGAAAAAAAAAATGGGAAAGGGCTGAGTAATTCTAGAAGTAAAAATAGTGTACCTATAGTCTCCATTGTATAACCGGAAAGACCTGAATTGCACTCTATGGTGAATTATCCTAATTCTAGTTCCAATTGACCTAAATTACTTTCATTCACTTTCATGAGCAGGAAAATATGAGTAATGCACCACCATTTACATTATATATCTAGTGTCTACACTAGATATCTTTTTAATTGTTCTAGTTTAAATTAAATCATTATTGTAGCAGAAATTTACCAAATTAATTCTTTACTCAATTTAAAACTTATTTTTAATAAGACATTAATAATTCTAAAACTTGTATTATCAAAAAAATTTATTTATTTATTTATTTATTTATTTATTTGACAGACAGTTTTTCTCATGCATTTTAGATTCCAAAAAATACCAGCTGGTGCTGCTATGTGTTATGAGATTCTGGCTATAAGCCTCAGACAAAACAGTTTTTTTTAATAACTTTTTTGTTGTTATTAGTCACAACAAAGTGAACTTGAAACAGCTCACTAGCATGATGAAACATTAGAAAAAAAGGTGAAGTAGCGCTTGAAACAAACCCAACCAATAAAAATTAAGTAGAGCTTTAATTTAAAAAAAAATCTGCTCAGGGGAAAACTATAGTGCTCTCTAAAAGCACATTCCTCTATCTCTCAAACTCTCTTAACAATAATGCTATTATTTACTTATATTGTCATAATACAAAGTGTGTGTTTGTGTGAATGATTTAAAAATTAATTGCCTATTAAAAATTCATACTGACTCCATAGTCTGTATATCCAAAGCAAGTATCTGTAGGAACGCATAAATTAGCCATTTTTTCTTGTGTAAATTATTCCTGTATTCTTTTTAAAATACATATATTTTTATTGATTTCAGAGAGGAAGGGAGAGGGAAAGAGAGATAGAAACATCCATGATGAGAGAGAATCATTGATCAGGCTGCCTCTTACCTGCCCCCTACTGTGGATGGAACCTGCAACCCTGGCATGTGCCCTGACCAGGAATCAAACTATGATCTCCTGGTTCAGAGCTACAGGCTCAACCATGGAGCCACGCTGGCAGGGTTATTCTTTCTTTATGTTATATTGTAATACTTTATTATTTGATAATTTTAGGGCATTTGCCATTGCTTCTTTTGTCACCTATCAATACAGGCAAATGGATAACTGCTTATATAATTTCACTTTTCAAAATTTTCTGAATTTCTAGATACTTGAGGATTTTAAAGTGGAAATTTCTAGGAAATTTTTCTGACTTTCATTTGAACTATTAGAGATATGGTGTTCCAAATTTAATAATCATACTTTTATAAGTTTTGATACTACCTTCAACCAAAGTTTAACTGAAAGATAAAACATTATGATAAGGATTTGGCAAAATTGAATTTGATATAAATATTATGCAAATAAATTTATTTCTGGAAAAACAATTTTCCTTGGAAATGTCTATTTGAATTATTTATTAGTCACGCCATTCTATTTGTTAATTTTATGTTTTTAAGAAGCAATTGACAGTTTATGATCAGGGCTGTTTTGATATGTAAAGGCAAAAAATAAAACTTAAGCTCAATTTTTAATATAGAATGGTCTAAATTCTGATATAAAATGGTTTCTGGTATAAGTTTTTAATTTGTCTAAATATTGTAACTTGTGTCCAGATCAATGACATTATTTCAATGTCTTAATTATCTTAATAATGTGCATAGGGGTATATGCCATGAAATATACTAGTATTATACTACCCAGTTCCATCTTCATGGATTTATCCAGATTCTTATTTCTTCTATTACTTTCCGGATATCTTATATTATATAGCTCTAAATAGATAGTAAGTTTAGTTCATAATGAGTAACATATTCTTATCAAGTATATATGGCATAACGAATGATAAACATTTTCTTATTTTGACTATGTTTTTTCTCACAAAGAACTTTAGATTATTTTGGGGGATTAATCTTTTTAGTTGTTTATTTAATTTTAAATTAGTTACAACAATCTTTAGAGTGAAAGTAACAAGAATTCAAACTCAAACTATATTAAACAAAGGAAATATTATAGCATATTTTACATGGAAATCTAAGTATTTTAGGAAAGGATGAATCTTTTATGTCAAAAGTTAATGATAGGCTCTTGATCACTCTATCTCTTGCTGCTAGTTCTATCTGTATTCATCCCCAATACTAAAGATTGCCTTACTTTAGGCCACCCAGTTAAGCTGAACTCCAGCACTCTCAGATTCACATTATCCCAACCTGTAAAACCAAGAAAGGAAAACAAATTTTCTTTTTCTTATACCCATTTATAAATTCAAGAGTAATTTTTTGTTGTTTTTATTTTTTTTATTTTTGCTTGTTTGTTTGTTTTGTATGCACTTGAAGGTATTGTCTACTTCTGGAGAAGCAAAAACAAAACAAAACAAAAAAGAGCAATTTTTATTCATTGTCTTAACTTGGACATGTGAAGACAAAAGGATGATGGCCTGGTGCAGCTGCCATATTTATATCTGATCTTAAAAACATCAATTCACATTCAATCTCATTTTCTGTTAATAAAATAATTCAAGTTATACATCAAGAATAATAATAGGTAACGTATTGAGTGCTTACTGAATTCTAAAGGATGCTTATGATGTTTTGTTTTGTGCACTGCTTTATGCAAACTTTGCAACAATTTTACAAAATAAATAATATTTTTAGAAACCTCATAATGTTGAAGAATCTGAGGCCCAGGAAGTTTAAGTAACTTGTCAAACTACAAATATAAAGCAAGTGGTAAAGATAGGATTTAAATCTAGACAGGTAAGCTCTAGGAGCCAAATTTTAAACCATTTTGACTTGTTGCTTATTATCCCATCAGATTTTTTTTTAATCTAAAGCATTTAAGGTATATTGAGCTATGCTTCTGTATCTAAAAGTTCCATATCTAAGAAAAAAACAGAGCAGAATAGTTTTCACTGTTATTACAGTTAGCATACTAACTATCAACTGAAACATTTTTTAGAATCTCTTGATTTATTTTGGTAATGTTACATTTCTGTTTACTCTTCATGTAAAGCATGGGAGAAAACATTTTTTTCTATGTGTATTGTGGTTTTCAAGTCATTATTATATTTCTACTTATTATATGCTTGATCTACTGCAATGTCTATGTACCTGATGGTCCCCAAATTTTCTAGATTTCTGGCATTAGCTTTTATTTAATATCCAAATTAAGTGATTCAAGAGCCCTGCCTCAGCATAATTTTAGGAAACTCATTGCTCTCCTTTCAAAACACCAAGGTATGCCTATAGCCATATTTAAAAGCAGTGTTAAAAATTAGTTTGGTTAAATAACAGAAACTTTATTTAAAGCTTATGGCTAGTTACTAGAATTACCACACTGAACAAGCAAAAAAAAAAAAAAAGAAAAGAAAAGAAAAACGATTACAACATAGTGTCCCTCATCATCTTATCTAATAAAGAGGAAATATGCAAATTGATCATCACACGTAATGGTCAAGATGGCTGCGTCCACAGCAGAGGCAGGAATTCCGTAAGACAAGATGGCTGTGCCCACAGCAGAGGCCAACGAGCAATCAGCAGGGACCTGAGGCCGTGCCCCCAGCCTGGTGGGGCTTGACATGGGACCTCAGGCCATGCCCCCAGCCCAGCAGGGCTTGATGGGGGACCTCAGGCTGCACCCCCTGCCCCAGCACTGGGCTATGGGACCTGAGGCTGTGCCCCCTGCACTGCAGGGCTTGACGGGGGAACTCAGGCCACGCCCCCCACCCAGCGGGGCTTGATGGGGGACCTCAGGGCACACCCCCCGCCCTGGCGCCAGGCCGGGGGACCTGAGGCTGCGCCCTCCACCATGCAGGGCTTGACGGGGACCTCAGACTGTGGCCCCTGGCCTGGGCTAGGGGACCTCAAGATGTACCCCCCCGCCCAGGGCGGGGACCTCAGGCTGTGCCCCACACCCAGTGGGGCTTGACGGGGGTGGGGCCGGCCAGGTCTGGATCTAGTACAATGGGAGTGAGGCCAGCCGGGTCTGGATCTCACGCGATTTTCAGGCGCACATGAGTGGGTGGGGACTTGATTCTGGTTCCCGTGGTGCGCCCCAGACTCTGTCAGGAGGGGGATTTTCATATACGTTTTACTAATTTTCTTTCATCTCTGGCACTTCTATTATAGAGAAAGTGCAAATAGTAATATTAAAATATTTCCTCTAATTAATTCCCTTTTAATGTGCATGAATTTCATACACTGGGTCACTAGTTCTTTTATAAGAACTTTAGAACCTCATGCTGCTCATCTGGCCACCCACTAAATTGCTAAAATCTGTTTCTCCCAGGATCTTCCAAAATACTTACTTTCTTGATTCCCCTGCCTCAATGATGCATAGAAGTAATTTCATTATACAAATAGTTTATTTCTGTGTTCATCAGCTTTCCCTAGCAGACCACATGTCTTGTGGCTTTATTTTGAAAGGTAAAAGGTTCAGTCAGTTACTTTTCTCAAGGGAAGATATCTGGGAAGAAGCTGAATGTAGGATGTACACTTAGGAGATACTGACACAGTGACTTTTAAGTTTTTATTGAGGTGTGATTGACACACAATAAACTGCACATATTAAAAGTAAATATGTTTTCAAAAAATTATTGAAATGTTAAATGTTATAAAGAGATATAGATATGAATATGTGTAACTGAGAATATTATTTAACATGAATATCATGTGTCAGATCTCACTAATGTATTCAATATTTTATTTGTATTTAAAATAAGATTCTATATGATTCACCTATTTTCAGAGCATGTGGCCATGTAATACTGGCTCTTAATATGTATATATTTGAATTTGACAAAGGAAAATGATACATTGTAAAAAACACACAACTTTAACATTAGACATTAATATGATACTTAGTAAATATACTTTATATCCCTCATTGATTTACAGAAATATAGATGAATTTGTACTCTATTACAGTGTCTCACATAGCCCTATCACAATAAAATTGTGACTCAAATTTAAATCTATGTACTCTTATCTTTGTCACAATGTTGACTACCTGAATTTATTTTTGAGATAAAGCAAAAATTGCTATATTTTGACTTGACTTATGAAAAGATGTACTTCTACATTTGTAAAACCTTAGTCACAATGGATCATTTCCTAATCAGTCCTCTTTGACTTAAGAGCAGCCCTCATGAACATAAAGTTTGTCAAATCATTGCTTTAATAAGTGCTATAGGGCCTTGATATCAGATGTATTGTTTTAGAGGGGACAAAAGAGTACACATTCTCCCATAATAGAAAAAAAGCTTAATATTAATCTCAAGTATTGCTTTATTTTAAGAGTACATAGATTTAAATTTGTAAGTCTAAAGATGTTAGTTTCTTAAGTTTTTCATATAACCAACCTATTTTCCTAATAACAAAACATCAATTTAATTAGTGGATGTAGAAAAAAGTATAATAAAATTATACTTTTTTTTATACATTTATTTCAGGGATACTCCTATTTTAAAATGAATAAATTTTAGCACTAATTCATGATGCCATTTTTATTTTTATTTATTTATTTTCACATTTTTTATTATTATTAATTTCAGAGAGGATGGAAGAGGGAGAGAGAGATAGAAACATCAATGATGAGAATCATTGATCAGCTGCCTCCTGCACACTCCCCACTGGGGACCCAGCCCGCAACCCGGGCATGTGCTGTTAACTGGAATCGAACCTGGGACCCTTTGATCTGCAGGTCGACGCTCTACCCACTGAGCCAAACAGGCTAGGGCATATTTTTAATTCTTTATTGTTGAAAGTATTACATATGTCTCCTTCTCCCCCCTCCCCTTGCCTCTCCCAGCCTGCTCCCGCCCCTCAGCACAGGCCCTCAACCCACTAAGGCCTGTGTCCATTGGTTATGCTTATATGCATGCATACAAGTCCTTTGGTTGATCTCTTACCCGTCCACTTCCAGCCCTCCCCTACCTTCCCTCCGAGGTTTGACGGTCTGTTAGATGCTTCTATGTCTCTGGATCTATTTTTGTTCATCAGTTTATGTTGTTCATTATATTCCACAAATGAGTGAGATCATGTGAAATTTATCTTTTCTGACTGGCTTATTTCTCTTAGCATAATGCTCTCTAAGTCCATATATGCTGTTGAAAATGGTAAGAGTTCTTTCTTTTTATAGCAGCATAGTATTCCGTTGTGTAGATGTACCACCATTTCTTAATCCACTCATCTGCTGATGGGCACTAAGGTTGTTTCCAAATTTTAGCTATTATAAATTGTGCTGCTATGAACATAGGGGTGCATATATTCTTTCTGATTGGTGCTTCTGATTAATTGGGATATATTCCTAGAAGTGGGATCACTGGGTCAAATGGGAGTTCCATTTTGAATTTTTTGAGGAAACTCCATACTGTTCTCCACAGTGGCTGCACCAGTCTACATTCCCACCAGCAATGTTCTAGGGTTCTTTTTTATCCACATCCTCACCAGCACTTGTCGTTTGTAGATTTGTTGATGATAGACATTCTGACATGTGTGAGATGGAACCTCATTGTCGTTTTGATTTGCATCTCTCAGATGGTTAGAGACTTTGAGCATTTTTTCATATGCTTCTTGGCCTTCTGTATGTCCACTTTTGAAAAGTGTCCATTAGATCTTTTGCCCATTTCTTGATTGGATTGTTTATCTTCCTTTTGTTAAGTTGTATGAGTTCCTTATAAATTTTGGAGATTAAACCCTTATCAGATGTAATATTGGCAAATATATTCTCCCATGCTGCTATATTATTCATTTCTTCTTGATTCTTATACATGTTGGTCAACTTCTCATTCAGCTCCTTATAATTCTCCTTGAGTTACTTGTAATCTTCATTCAGATGTTTGAGCATCTTTATAACCATTACTTTGTATTCTTTATATGACAAATTACTTGCTTCCATTTCACTTACTAGGTGCACTGGTTAATAATGTGGATTTTTTTCAATAGAGATGGAGTTACACATATGTTGATATATATGCGATTTGATATGTATACAATTTTGTTATATTGACAACAAGCTTCAAAACTTCATATGTCAAATTTTTTGAAGGTGTTAACATCATAGATATTTTTGCACTTAAAAATGTTGAATTCCATGCCCCAAAAAGACCATTTGTGGGAAGTTTTAATTCATTACTTTATTTTGAAGAAAAGTGCTGCTGAAAATTATTGTATCCTTCAGGAAGCTTATGGTGAACATGCTCCATCTCAAGTTACTTGTGAACGCTGGTTTAAATGCTTTAAAAGTGATGATTTCCATGTGAAAGACAAAGAATGTCCAAGTCAATTTGAAACACACTTTGATCGTAAAACGACTAAAATGGGCCAGAAGACACAGCAAAGTAATTTTGCTTCATGATAACGCACCATCACACACTTCAAAACTAGTTAAAGACACATTAAAAGATATTGCCTGGGAAGTATTAACCCACCCGCAGTATTCACCAGACCTTGCTCCTTCAGATTATCACTTATTCCAATGGATGGCACACGCACTTTCTGAGCAGCACTTCAAAATGTACGAAGAAGTGGAAAATTGGGTCTCTGAATGGTTTGCCTCAAAACAAGAAAAGTTCTATAGGGACAGTATCCACAAATTACCTGAAAGATGGGGGAAACGTGTAGCTATCAGTGGACATTACTTTGAATAAAGCACTTCTGATGTTTCTCTTGAAATAATCATGTTTTCCTTTATTACAAAATCCGCATTATTAACCGGTACAACTAGTAGCTCCTTTTCTGGTGATTCCTCCCTCCTTTTCTTTCCTTTGGGGATTGTATTTTGTCTCCCAAATTTTTCTGTTCCTTTGTAATTGTTTCTATGTCTTAGATCAAACTTCTATTCCACCCAGGTTTTTGGGGAGGTGGCCCTTGTAGTTGATGTCTTATAGGACCCAGTGGTGCAGCCTCTCAGATCTCCTGGGCTGGGAGTTCTAAGAAAGTCCCTTATGTGAGAACATTTGGGTTCTCCTGATGTAGTTGGGTCTTGAATGTTATTGTCTCCTTCATGTATGGAGTTTCCTCACAGGTTGTCTGTTTATGTGGCTCACACCTGAATTTGTCATGCGAGCTGTTGTTGATGTGCTGCTTCCTGTTCCAGGCAATCTACTGATTGATCAACTGGTCCATCACTTGTGTCTTTCTCCACAGGCCTTGGAGGGGTCGATCTGCCTCTAAAGTAGGCTTGCTAGCAGCATGGTGCTCAGGGCTGGGTCAGCATACTTCCCCTGATCTTCAGGTTCTGCCCTTTGCCTGTCAGCCAACTATCAATCTTAACACTCCGGTGTGGGGTGAATTTCCCGCCAAAATATAAGCTGGCGCGGGCAATTATTTAGGTTTCCCGCGCAAAATCAGGGATTTTTATGATACCTATTACCCCAATGGGTATGAAATGGTTCGCATACGCAGGTAGGTATCTTTGTGAACGGCAAACAAACAAATATTTGGTAATACGCAGTTACAATCGGCCCGAGTTTACACGTTTCCCACACTCCACCGCAAATCTATGAACCAAGTTAAGACGGCTCCCGCGGAGTACGCGCAATTCACACGAGCCGACTTAACTCGTTTCCCCCACTCCAAGTGTTAATCACTCAAAAGTCTGTTTCTGACAGGGCTTTAGGAGAGGGAGGTGCTGTTTAGCTTTCAGAGAATATGTTGGGTGTGTTTACCAGCTGCACTTGATTTTTGATGTCATGTTCTTGGGAGGAATCCCCCCCCATTTGCTGCCAGTGAGGTTGGGGGTTCATTGAATTTTGCTCTGATGTTGTTGAATCTGGTCCCTTGGTGTATCTATCCTATGTCTTCTAGAAGCTTCTCTAGTGCAGGTGAATGTGAGTCGTTGTCCCTTTCTGGACCTGGGCAACCTGATTGAGATCTGAGAGGTTGAAGTCCCTAGTAGTCCAGTGGTCAGGGACTCCGTAACCTGAGGCTGGGTCTGCCTTGAGTCTCAAACCTTTATTGTCTCTCTTCTGAGTTGTACTCCCTTCCCCCATGGATCTGGCCCATCAGGTGTCAGCTGCCGATGCCCAAGGTTGGCGTGTGCATGTGCACAGTCCCTCTGGTGTGTGTCTCCCTGCAGGGTCTTAGAGCTCACTGGCATGCAACTCACTGCGTGACCCCAGCGCCCTCAGTGGGGTAGCTCAAGGAGAGGTCTTTCTGGCATGCACTCATTGTTTAAGGTTTGGGCTGGCAGGGTGGACCACGAGGCCCTGCTGGAGTGCACTCACTGCGCATTCCACAGGCTGTGGCATGCGACTCACTGCAGGGGATAGGCAGGGGTCCCTTGCAAGTTATGGCTTGTGAGCTGCTCACTGCCCAGGTTGGGGGTGGTGTCCGAGGCCAGTCTGGGTGTTGGTGTGGCTGTGCTCCTAGCCTCCGCTGCTCCCCCCTTCAAGATGGTGTGGTTTCTGTGCCAGAGTGCCTGTGGCCATAGCAGGGGCTCTTTGTCCAGGAGATCCTGCTTCACCAGCCCCCAAGACTCCTGCGATATCTAACTGTCCCTCATCCACAAACACACACACACCACACACGTCCATACACTCCCCTCTCACTCCTTTACTCACTCACACTCTCTTCCTCACTGCAATCCTGCCAGCCACCACGTTGGGCTAAAATATATTTACTATATGACAATTATTAATTGTACGATGGGTCTTTAATAATCTTTAATAATTAACCTTAGAAACATGATATCTATAAAGTTTTACTTTGAGAGACAAATGCAATTTAAAAGATGTAAAATAATTATTTTTTCATGAATGTATATGCTTGTATTATTAACTTTGTGGGAAAGCAATCAAATTTCAAGAAAAAAAAAGAAAGTAGCAAATTAAGGCAGAGAGGAAAGACATATTAAAGAAATAATTCTAACCTGTAATTCTTGAATAATAATGTATTTGATATTTATTATATGTGATATATCAAACATTTTAAACAGTGTGTTATGTGCATATTTCATTCTATTAAAAGAAAATCAGTAGTCTAAAAAAAAACATAAGAATGGTGTCCTTAGCTCTTAAAATAAAAATAATCAATAAAGAACTTAGATACTATTACTTTACATAAAATATGGATTTGTTCTTAATTTAATAAATATCTGAGTTATAAAAAGGACCTTTAAATTTCAGGTTTAGTGTTTCAAATAATATATCCATTGTGTTATTTAAATCAGAAAAAGTGACTAAATATAGCAATTGGTTCTAGTGAACTTACTGACAGTTTTGTTAGAAATTTTTATTTTTCCATTATAAAATATCCTGGATGTAAATCTGATTAAACCTATGCTTTTTACTATGTAGAGTCAAAGCCTAGCCTAAAAGGATATGTGAAATTATGGATGACATATAGATTGCATTTACATGGGATGAGAAAGTAATGCTTCAGATGTTTCATTAGGGAGCAAAAACAAATCCTTCTGAAGACTTTTGTGGTTCCAAGTAGCCAAATAAATCAGGGTTGTGTGTTTACTAAACTGATTTATATGTATATCATGGAATAAATCTGGAATGTTGGCTACAGTAATGAGAATACCCAAACAACATCAATATTTCATTTACTAATGGTAATATACAGTGCAAGACGGGTGTAATGTATTTGCAGAAGCATTTGGGCAAGGAAATCAGACACATAGGCTTACTTTGCAGAGCAGCATACACTGATTATGCTAGGAGATTGTGTATCATCTCTGGTTGAGCCTATAAATCTATGTGAAAAAATATTGAAGACCAGATTTTGATAAGGTATTATTAGAATTAATAGAGTGGCAAAATACATAGCCTACATAAAATCCTTGAGAAATAAAATCTATTTCCCCAAACTGGAAGTAAAACATTGTTTTTCTTTTTCTCTTTAATATATTAGGGGGTCTTATTTTTAAATAAAGCACTTTAAATAGTATAAAATATGTTTAAAAATTAATATGCCTTAGGAAAATTAGGAAGCTATATTTTAAATAAAATATATTTATGTGGAAACTGCACTGCATAATGTTAGGATATTTTGACTTTGGGGTAAATATCTTTGTCCTTTTTTTGAAAATTGGGAATTAAAAATGTGGTATAACTTACTCATCACTATAAAGATTTGAATGTAAAAAATATAATTTTCATTAATTCTGTAGAAACAGAATTAGGTTTTATAATTCTAAGACTAGTGAATTTCATTTTGTGCCATACCTATCCTCTTTTAATGTAAAATATCAGATACTATTTGCCATTATAAAATTAAGCAAGGGTTGCCCAATCTCAAATAATGCATTCTTTATCTCATTTTCCAACATAAAGGTGTTGGAATAAGTAACCTGCAAGGTGTTTTTCTGTTGTTGTTTTGTTTTATTTTGTTTTTGCAAGTTCTAAATGCTGTGAATTTATTAGCGTGACTGTGGGAAACTGGCATTCATACATTTCTGGTGCAAATTCCAATCAGTAGAACTGTCAAATTATTATGGGGAATAATTTGACAATATCTAACAAAACAACATACATGTTTACCTTATGACCAAAAATCACCCTCCTAGCAATTTATGTTGTAGATACATCTGCAATAATAAGAAAATGCATATACATAGAGTTATTAATTGCAGCATTGTTTGTATTTACTAGATGCTAGAAACAGTCTAAATGCTCACATAAGAAGAGTGATTAGTAAATTGATATATCCATAAAATGATCATGCAGCTCTAAAATAGAATAAAATATCTATAAGAACTGATGTAGAATGATTTTCAAAAAAATGAAAATGAGTATATATACATATAAAAAACACATTTGTGAGAAAAGAAGGGATAATAAAATATATATGTACTTCCTTATTTATTCATGAAGAGATAAAGAAATATGTAAAGGATAAACTAGAGACCAATACTAGATAGATGCATACAGAGCAGAAAGAATAGAATTAATAAGGACTGAGAATTATATTCCTGTGAATATATCTTTTTTATACAATTCTGACTTTTCAAATTGTGTTGATACTTCACATACCCAAAAAATAATAATATCAGAAATCAAAAGGGACAGAGAGGACACACTAGTATAAACATGAACAGGAACATACTAATTCAAGTGGATTTCAACAGAATACTATAATTAAAGTAAAGGAGGAAAAATCCTAATAGTATTTGGCCTATGTGCTCTTAGGCTAAACACAAATCCTTTGCTTTAGTTGCTGCTTTGATCTCCCATTTTTACTTGTTAGCAATTCTGAAAGTACTTTCTGTGTACTCTCATTATATGAGTAAGTAAATAGGTTAATATATTGTGAATAATGTGATTCAGATTTGTGACTGTCAAAGGAAGGATTTAAAAATACACAAATAGATCCCTCTCTTTTTATTGCCACATAGTATTCCATGGTATAAATGCAGACTGATGAACCTCAGGGGGATGTTAAAAAATAGAATGGAGGTGTCTGGGTAGACATTAACCAAAAACTTATATACATACTAGTGGCCCGGTGCACAAAATTTGTGCACAAGCGGGGGGTGTCCCTCAGCCGGCCTGCACCCTCTCCAATCTGGGACCTCTCGGGGGATGTCGAACCAGCAGTCAAACATCCTTCTCACAATCCTTGAGTCGGACTGGCAGTGAGGCATCCCTCTCTCAATCTGAGACTGCTGGCTCCTCCTAACCACTCACCTAACTGCCTGCTTGATTGCCCCTAACCACTCTGCTTGCAGCTTGCTCGCCCCCAACTGTCTCCCCCTGCTAGCCTTCTTGTCCCCAACTGCCCCCTTTGCCAGCCTGATCACTCTCAACTGCCCCCCACTGCCAGTCTGCTCATCCCCAACTGCCCTCCCCTGCTGGCCTGATCACCCCTAACCATCTCTGCCTCGGCCCCACCACCATGGCTTTGTCCAAAAGGATGTCCGGAAGGACTCCTGGTCTAATTAGCATATTATCCTTTTATTAGTATAGATATGCAGAACCCATGGACACACACAATAGTGTGGTGAAAGCCTGGGCAGGGGGAGAGGGGGACTTGAGGGGGTCAATGGGGAGGAAAAGGGTACATCTGTATTACTTTCAACAATAAATATAAATTTAAAATAAATAGAACTAAAATAAAATAATCTGTAAAAATCCCTCCTTCAAAAATAAATAAATGAAAATACGGAAATAGGAAATAATAAAATGAACCATGAGATGTTGAATTGGAATTGGCAGACATTTAGATAGAAGAGATGTTAATAGAGAAACGTGAATGTATGCAAATACATACTTTTATTTCCCAGCTCTGTCCTCTGAGATAGCCAAGAAGCCATGAAAGTCAGTAGCACTGAGCACAATCAGTTTCTAGATTTTGGCTTCGATGTATAAGTTTCTACTAAAAGGAACTAGAAATCCTTCATAAAGTGGTTGTTGCCAGGACTAGATCAACTAATCCTAGATGAGCTTGGGATATCTTTTTGTGCTAACAATCATTTCAAAAGCACATGTGAGTCAAAATGAAGGTGTTCTTACTGAGAAACTAGGGACAATTTGAATATCAAATAAATAAGTAAATCATTATAATACAGTGAATACAATAAGAATCCATAAATCTAAATTGATATAAGTTCATAAATAAATGCAAACAAGAAGAAACCATGTTTTTTACAGTAGAAAGACAATTGAAATATGTAAAAAGAAAGACAGAATTACAAAAATTGCCATTTTATCCCTCCTTGGTGTGGCTCAATTGGTTGGAGCAATATTCAGTTCACAGAAGGGTCACAGGTTTGATTCCTGGTCAGGGCACAAACTCAAGGTTGTGTGTTTGATTCCTGGTTGGGGCGAGAACAGGAGACCAACCAATTGATGTTTCTCTCTCCCTTTCTCTCCCCCATCACCCTTCCTCTTTCTCTAAACTTAATAAGAAATTGTCATTTGACAAGCATAAAATAATAATTGACATAGGCAAAGATTATCAATGAATGTTAAAGAAGCATTAGAAAGTTTTATGACTAATAGCTAATTAGTAATAATCTCAAAATATATCACCATGAAATACTTATTGATTACAGTGGGGACAATAATAATTTTACAATGGAGAAACCTGGCAATAATTGCCTTAACTGAGTGATTAAAATAAGGATCTACAGAAGTAGGTTAAATAGGCATCCTGAGTCTTTTGATTCCGATGCACTGAGAAAAACAAAACATCTTGACCAGGCTATTCAATCCATAAGTGCAATTCCTAAATCGAATCATGAGGGATAATAATAATAATAATAAAAACTCTATTGAAAGATATTTTATGAAATAATTGTTCCAAAATGTAAACATCATAAAAGACAAGAGAGAAAATGACAAGTGAATGGATTACCTGGCCTGGACTTACTTTAAATATAAGGGACATTTCAGGGACACTTCCAAATTCTGAATAAGGTCTGTGACTTAAGTATTTTGTCAATGTTCATTTCCTGCTTGTGATAATTTTATGATTATACATGAAGATGTCCTGAATTACTAGGAATTGCATGTTGGTAAAATGTTAATATTTTGCCAATCTGCCCTTCCTCTATATAAGTAGAATAGTACTATCTTTGTAACTTTTTATTGAATTTTAAACAAAACATTAAAATACATTTTCCATTGCAACATTTTTAACTGTGATAATTCTACCTATCAGAGTGCTTTTATTTTTAACTGAGTGAGTCAACCAATCCCAGTCTATATACAGAAAAACTTTACCTAGTCACTTAGTAATAGGAAGTGCATGATTCTTATAACTATATCTAGCGCTGCATTTTCCATCTCTTAGATTCATAGTAATGATTGGTAAATAATTGAATAGGTAATTGCTTGATATCAGAGGTGTTAACAGTTAGGGTTTAGGTTCAGAGGACTGAGTTCAAATTCCCTAGTTGTGTATCATGGACAAATTATTAAAACTATATTTTTGTCCTAAATTTTTTAAATGTGGATGGTTATATTATCTAACTTATTGAACTCTACAACATTATAATCATTGCAAATTAAAATGGCATACCTTACAAGGTAACATAGCCTGATGACTGGCACAGTAAGCAGTTAATAGAGGATGGGGCAAAAGTAGGTTTACAATTGTTTGTATGGAAAATAATACAATAATTAATAAGTAAGAATACACAAATAAGCTCTGTTTCTCACCCTCAAAACTGTAAACCTACTTTTGCCACACCTGTATGTGTGGCAGGCAGAATTTCAACAAGGTTCCACTCCAAGATTCCCACTCCCCGGTATGCAAATCCACTATAATTCCCTCACTTTGAGTTTTGAGAGGAACTGAGAATATGATTGGATGCCACTTCCATAATTGACTTATAGTGTATGGCAAGAATAAAGAGATTTTGAAAAAGTAATTGAGGTTCCATATCAATTGATCTTGAGTTAATATAAAAATAGATTATCCTCAGTGAGGCTGTTTAGTCAAATGAGCCCTTAACCAGGGACTGGGCCATTTGTGAAGAGGCAATTTTCTGCTGGTTTTGAATAAGTTAACTGCCGCACTGTACCCAAACTGTGTGATGGCCATGTGGCAAGAAATGCAGGAGCCTTTAGCAGCTAAAAGAGACCACCTGCAGACCATCAGCAAGAAAATGTGGAACTTATTCCTACAACTGCAAAGAACTAAATTCTTCTAACAATCACATGATTTTGGAAGAGGAGCCTCAGGAAAAAGACAAAGCCCAAGGTAACTTGACTGCATCATTGAAAGATGCTGAACAAAGCATTAACCTCAGCTTTTCCCAGGCTTCTGATCCAGAGAAACTTTGAGATAATATGTGTCAGTTCAAACTGCAAAGTGTGTGATAACTTGTTACACAGCATAGACAAAATGTACATGCTATTATAATTATATGAGCTCTGCATCTGAATGTTCTTGATCATATTTTTTTATTTTTAAATATATATTTTTATTGATTTCAGAGAGAGGAAGGAAGATGGAGAGAGAGATAGATACATCTGAGAGAGAATCATTGATCAGCTAACTCCTGCACACTCCACACTGGGGACCAAGCCCATAAGCTGGGCATGTGCTCTGACCGGAATCAAACTGTGACCTCCTGGTTCATAGTTCAATGCTCAACCACTGTGCCACACCAGCCGAGCATGTTCTTGATCATATTGAAGTGCATCTGCAGCAAAAGAAACTGACAACAAAACAAAGAGACAGCCACCAGATGGGAAATAATATTTGCAAACAGTAGCTCCAACAAAGGTTTAATTTTCAAAATATATAAAGAACTCATAAAACTCAACACCAGAAAAACAAAAAACAAACAAAGAAAAACAATAAAAAAATGGGCAGAGGACCAGAACATACGCCTCTCCCAAGAAGACATGTGAACAGCCAATAATATATGAAAAGATGTTCAAATTCACTGGCTATTAGGGAAATGCAACTCAAAACTACATTGAGATACCATCTCATACCTGTTAGAGTGGCCATTGTCTACAAGACAAGCAATAACAAGGAGAGGTTGTGGAGCAGCCTGAGGAAAGAATGTCTACTCTTGCACGAATTTTGTGCATCAGGCCTCTAGTTAATTAAATGGGGAATAAATAAGAAGTCTCACATACAGAACTATTCAAAATAATATATATGAACTAGAGGCTTGGTGCACGAATTTGTGTATGGGTAGGGTCCCTCACCTGGCTGGCGATTGAGGCCTGTCAGGTGGCCAGCTGACCTTTGAGGGGGACTGCAGGAGGTTGTCTGTGGGAGTGCACTGACCACCAGGGGGCAGTGCCAGTGTTGAGCATCTGTCCCCTGGTGGGCAGTGTGTGTCATAGTGACTGGTCGAATGGTCATTCTGGTTGTTCTGGTCGTTCAGTCATAACGGTCACTTACACTTTTATATATATAGGTACTTTATCCTCAAGGTGCAGGATATAATTGCCCATACATGGGAAAGGTGACTTCCAAGGTGAATAGTGTGGAAAGGTAGGGAAGGAGTAATGTGGAAGGTAGTAACTTTATAGTGTAGACATTTCAATAGGTGATTATGCCAATAATAAAATATAAATCCCTTGTTATATTGAATTATTTATTCCACCAACCTGTAATAGTCTCTCAAAAGTATTGATTATGGTGTCAACATGTTGGCATGTCCAGTCACAGGATAAACCAGGACATTAGACCTGAGAATAAGTGTCTATAAAGGACCTAGAAACAGACTGTATTACATGGCTCTGTCTTGCTAGATATAATGCCACATTTTGGGGAAAATATGACATAAATTATGGATTTAGAAATAAATAATTAAAAATTAATAATGTAGAGTTACTTAAATTTATAACATTTTGTAAAAATAATTCTGGAACAGATGAAAGGGTCTACATATAACTTGTTTTTCAGTATTATGTACATTTACTTAATCATTTTAAAGTTATTAAAGTTCAGTAGTTAGTAGATTGCCTTGAATCTATAGAAGTTTAAAACATAATCATTATTTTATTTGATTATCATTTCATAGAACAGAAAGACTGCTTTAAAGTGATTTTCATTTTGACATGTTATTTCCTGCCCTTATAAAAAATGGAGATTTATGTATATGACAATTGCATAATTTTAAGGATAATTCTGTTGATGAAAACTCGATTCATCTTTTAGAAAAAAGAAAAAAGTAAAAAAGATTTTCTTTAAAAATCAAGAGAATAATGATTTAAATAAGCCTCCTGGGATACTTATCTTTTCTATTTTTGATAAACACATGATTATGAGGACAAGTTATATGAGTAGTAATAATTTCCCAGTAATGTGATCATTAAAAGACCTCTCAGCTGCAATATATCAGTATTAATTGGGGGTAGATGATCATTTCAGTGACATGTTCAAGTCATTATCCATATTTCATTACTTCATTAATACCTCAATATTTTTAATGAAGTGATTATATTTTAACAATTTTCAGTGAAATGATCTTAACAGGGTTATTTTAAAACTAGGAAGAAGAAAAACACATAGAATTAAGCATTGATAATTAAAACTGTTAAAAAGATATTTGGGAAAGGTGAACCAAATATTAACTTTAGTAATTTTTGGATGTTGAAATGCTTTAACATTTATTATAATTATGTTGTCTATTACCAGTTTTGTTATATAAGCAAAATCAACCATTGGTGTGTGCTCAGAATCATTGCTCCAAATTTCCTTAACAATACCAAATAATGTACACAAAATATTCCTACAAAAATCCTGTATTTCCTAATAATTATTACTTTGTGCTTATATACTTTATTTAATACTTTTGTGTCTATTTATCCACCTATTAAATGCAAGCTACAATGTCTTTGGAAGGGATTCCAAAGGAAATTAAGTTTTCTAAGGGGGTCCCAGATTGGAGAGGGTGCAGGCTGGGCTGAGTCCCCGCCTCCACCCCCCCGAGTGCACAAATTTCATGCACTGGGCCTCTAGTCACTAATAAAGTTGACCTTGACCTGGCTGAATTCAAGAAGTATTTCTCAGGTTGTTCCACTGTAAGGTTAATCTACCTCTGCCTGCTCCACACATTTCACAGTGTACACTTTGAGAGGAAATCACTATGTATAGTTCACATTTAAGGACTGAGGAGTTATGCTCTACTTCTTTGAGGGTGAAGTACCTATATGAATTTTTTTGAATTATTCTGCATTGGAGATTTGTCTATTAAATACCGTTTATCTATTCCATTATTTATTTACTAGAGGCCCAGTGCACAGGTACAGCCCCTAGGCCTGGCCTGCAATCAGGGCCATCTTTCCCAGCTGCCATCAACCACCTGTTGCCACCCACCCTCGGTTCCCCATTTGCCATCTTGCACCCGAGGTGGGGCCTACCCCAGGATACACTTTGGGCTCATGTAAAAGGCTGTGATCCCTCCGGTGGAGGCTCCTTCACAAGAAGTGCTTTTGTGTGGAATTTCTTTCAGGTAAGGGATGGGGTGTGGGTCCAATGCCCAAGAGAGTTCCAGGAGGCTGGTGGCACTATCAGGGTCATTCTGGTCACACCTGAATGTTCACTGCATTAATTCGCTGGAGGATTCTACTTGCAGGGTCCTGGGGCATGACAACCCATCCCACAAACAGGTCCCATTAGATTTCAGGTCGCATCACCACTGAGGAGGGTAAGATCAAGAGCTTTAAGCAGAGAACATGGAATTCTGAACAGGGTTAGAATTCAGCAGCATTAGGAGACAGGTTTCTCAACAACCCACGTAACCAATGCCTGTTACCTTGCTGATGGCTTCTTCATCCCCCTCAGAGAGCAGGTGGGGAGGAGTAAGGAGCAACTGTCTGCAGCTGTGGGCAGGCTTGTGTCTCCACTGTAGGGAAAGAATGCCAGCCGGCTGACCTCGCCCCCCACAGCCACCCACCCCAGTTCCCAGTTAGCCATCGGGCAATTGGAACCTGCTGGCTGGGGGATAGCGGGGGGGACTGAGAAGTTGGCCTGTCCCACCTGCTGGCCAGCCCCGCCCCCCACCATCTGTGGCCCTCTGTGTGTGGGGCCACCAGTGGTGTGAGATCCTTGACCTGGCACCGCCCGTGTCCTCCACCACCCACTCCCTATTCCCTGTTCCCCATTGGGTGAATGGAACCTGCTCGCTGGGGGAAGGGACTGAGAGGTTGGCCAGAAGGCCCCGATCAGGGGGGATGGGGCCTGTGGGCCAGGGGCAGCTCCTGCATTGAGCATCTGCCCCCTGGTGGTTAGTGCATGTCATAGGGACCGGTCATTCTGACATTTGGTTGATTTGCATATTGCCCTTTTATTATATAGGATATTTATATAGACTCACCAATATTTATTTTATACTTTGGGTTTAAATATAATACTTTGTAATTTTTGTGTTGTTTAAATTGTTCTGTTAGTGTAGGTAGCTAGTTATTAATAAGGGAGAGGAGCAAATGGAATCAGAAATGAAGCCTGCTTAACTAGGGAGCCCAATCAGACATTAAATCCTATTAACTAGGTAGTTCTAGCATTCACAGACTCCCCAAGAAGACAGGAAGAACTAGCTTTCCATCTTCCTGGGGACAACTGGCTCATTAGCCAGGATTTCCTGGGGAAGGATATAACAGTAGAGGAAATTCCTTTGCGAAGCACATGCCAGGGGTGGAAGCCAAGATGGTGCAGGGGGAGGTAAGCACATGTTCAGTAGAAACCAGATGGTGAGGCAAAACTTTAGGGCATGTGCAGTAGGAGCCAAAATGGCAGCATAAAGGGGAAACCTGGGAAAATTTTGAAAAAGCACTGGGTAAGATGAGGACATGGAACCCTAGAAAACCCAGGAAAGGGATTGGTTATAGGGGGAAGGCCCAATACAAGACCATAAAGAATTAAGAAGAAGATTGGTTAGTTTGAAAACGCTTAACAAAGTGGATATAATCAAAGCTTAACAAAGGCCCAGGACTACTTTGTTTGGGTGCTCTCTCTCCATAGCAGCTATGCAGGCCTGAAAGCAGCTGGGGCCCAAGTGCAGAGCATGTTGTGGGCCCTGCAACATTGAGGGGACATACAGATTAGCAAAGGGGAGCCAAAGAAGTTCTGATTCTCTGGGTCTTGGCCTTCCTGGGTCTGGCAGGTGTAGGTGCTGGTCTGAGGCCCTAGAGGCTGGACTTCTTCCCCAGCAAGGCAGAGCTGAGCCATCTGGTCTGAGCCACTTGGCCTAGATGAGACATCAGGCACCTGGGGGCAGTCCTTTGTTTTCTCTGTAATAAATCTTACCACTACACCTCACATCCTCCTATTCGTGAGTCACTAGAATGCTTTTCTCATGACTCTGTGGAAGAATCCTGTTTCCACCTGGAACTGTACCAGTATTGGACATTAGCTCTTTTACCTGACTCCTATGTACCTTGAAAATATCAAGATATTATTTTCTTTTCCTTCCTTCCTTCCTTCCTTCCTTCCTTCCTTCCTTCTTTCCTTCCTTCCTTCCTTCTTTCCTTCCTTCCTTCCTTCCTTCCTTCCTTCCTTCCTTCCTTCCTTCCTTCCTTCCTTCCTCCCTTCCTTTTCTCCTTCTTCTTCTTCTTCTTCTTCTTCTTCTTCTTCTTCTTCTTCTTCTTCTTCTTCTTCTTCTTCTTCTTCTCCTCTCTCTTTCTCTCTCTCTCTTTCTACTTCATTATTTCTGGCATTACATAGTGCTCCAAGATTATCTTTTAAGAATAAACTAAAAACTTTATTGTTTAGAGCAGGGGTCAAAACTCTTTCTGTAAATGAACAGATAGTATTTTTGGCTTGTAGCCATAAATGGTTTCTTTTGCATAGTGTCTTTGTTGTTCTTTTGTATTTTAACATCTTTAAAATGTAAAAAAAAAATATTGTTAGTTCTCAGGCTGTACAAAAGAGATTTTAATCTATATTTGACATCTTGGCAATAATTTCCTGAACCCTGGTTTAGAGAAATAAGATTACAAAATAAACAACCTTCTCACTACTGCCCTCTACCCTCAATCGTCTTTGAGGATTTTAAATCTGGTATATTTTAACAGCTTATTTTGGATCATGATAAAGATAACATTAAGGATAGTCTTAAAACTACATTTTACTATATGTATACATTACATATAAACATAATTTTATAGGTTATTACTATAGGCAGAATTTTAAGATGCCCCCATGACCTTTCCATCCTTTACTAATATGCCTTGGATTATGTTATATTGGTGGCAAATGGAGATTATTCAGGTGGGCCTAATCTAAGAGTGAGCCCTTTATAAGCAGCAAGTTTTCTTTTGTGTGTGTGTGTGATGGAAGATAAATTAAGAGATATTTGATTTCTGGCTATGAATATGGAAATGACAGCAACCTGTAAGAGCTGGAAATATTCCCAGGGGTATGATACAGTAGTATTGTGGACTTGATTCTCAGGCCCACAGATAGACATAGAAGGTTTTTAGTGGGGGAAGGGCATAGATTGAACAGTGGCTTTTAATATTTACCCATTCTGTAAACTACCCAATCACTATCTTTAGCCTACTTGCTTATCTGAATTAGAGACTCACAAATTCAAAAGGATAGTCAAGTTTTCCACTTGGAAGTCTTGTAAGCATTTCAAACTTAATATGTATCAAATACTTGATTACCCCTGTTAACCTATACCAGTGATGGCGAACCTATGATACGCGTGTCAGAGGTGACACACAAACTCATTTTTTTGGTTGATTTTTCTTTGTTAAATGGCATTTAAATATATAAAATAAATATCAAAAATATAAATCTTTGTTTTACTATGGTTACAAATATAAAAAAATTTCTATATGTGACATGGCACCAGAGTTAAGTTAGGGTTTTTCAAAATGCTGACATGCCGAGCTCAAAAGGTTTGCCATCACTGACCTGTACTCCACCACAAATATGATATTTCTTGAAGTGTTCCCTATTTCACTTCAAGTAAAAAAAAATCAACCTCTTTTTCTTTCTTTTTTTAAAAAATCTTTATGTTCAGATTATTACAAATGGTCCTCCCCCCCCCCCCCATAGCTCCCCTCCACCTGGTTCTCACCCCACTCCAGACATCCCCCTCCCCACTGACCTTGTCTGTAGGTGTCAGTTCTTTGTCCAATCTCTTCCCATACCCCCCACAATCCCTTCCCCCTGAGAATTGTCAATCTGCTCCCTTTCCATGTCCCTGATTTTATTACATTCACAAGTCTTTTCTGTTCATCAGGATTTTTATTCATTTGAATTTTAAGTTCACTTATTGATAGATATGTATTTGTTGTCACTTTGTTATCCATGATTTTTTATCTTTACTTTTTTCTTCTTCTTCCTCTTCTTAGAGAATACCCTTCAGCATTTCATATAATACTGTTTTGGTGGTGATGAACTTTTTTAGCTTTTTCTTATCTGTGAAGTGCTTTATCTGACCTTCCATTCTAAATGATAGCTTTTCTGGGTAGAGTAATCTTGGTTGTAGGTTCTTGCTATTCATCACTTTGTATATTTCTTGCCACTCCCTTCTGGCCTGCATAGTTTCTGTTGAGAAATCATCTGACAGTCGTATGGGTACTCCCTTGTAGGTAACTAACTGTTTTTCTCTTGCTGCTTTTAAGATTCTCTCTTTGTCTTTTGCCCTTGGCATTTTAATTATGATATGTCTTGGTGTGGTCCTCTTTGGATTCCTCTTGTTTGGGGTTCTCTGCACTTCTTGGACTTGTAAGTCTATTTCTTTCACCAGTTAGGGGAAGTTTTCTGTCATTATTTCTTCAAATAGGTTTTCAATATCTTACTCTCTCTCTTCTTCTGGCACCCCTATAATTTGGATGTTGATACACTTGAAGTTGTCCCAGAGGCTCCTTACACTATTCATATTTTTGGATTCTTTTTTCTTTTTGTTTTTCTGGTTGGGTGTTTTTTGCTTCTTTGTATTTCAAATCTTTGACTTGATTCTTGGAATCCTCTAGTCCAGTGGTTCTCAACCTTGGTTGCACATTAGAATCACCTAGGAATCTTTTTAAAATCCAGATTTCTGGGCCTCATCCTCCGGAATTCTGTTTCTTTGTTACTAATGTTGTAATGTTGTTTCATAACAAAGAAACAGAATTTCCGGAGGATGAGGCCCAGAAAACAGGATTTTAAAAAGATTCCTAGGTGATTCTAATGTGCAGCCAAGGTTGAGAACCACTGCTTTACTCTGCTGTTAGATCTCTGTATATTATTCTTTATTTCAGTCAGTGTATGCTTAATTTCTGATTGGTCCTTTTTCATATCCTTGAGGGTCTCACTAAATTTCTCAGAGGTTTCTAGAAGATTCCTGAGAAACCTTATAACCATGGTTTTGAACTCTATATCCAGTATTTTGCTTTCATCCATTTCTTTCATTTGTGATTTATCTCTTTGTATCCACATTTTGGCTGCTTCCCTGTGTTTGTTTCTATGTACTGGGTAGCTGCTAAGTCTCCTTGAGTTGATCAGTGGCCTTTTGTGGTAGGTGTCCTACAGGGCCCAGTGGCTCAGCCTCCCCAGTCACCTGAGGTGGACGCTCTTAGTGCACCCCTTTGTGGGCTGTTTGCACAGTCTTGTTGTAGTTAACCCTTGATTGCTGTTGGTATCACTGGGAGGAATTGACCTCCAGGCCAATTGGCTCTGATGACCAGCTGTGTCTACACTGGAAGATGTATTGCACACCCTTATGGGGCGGGACTTGCTTCAGTGGTGCTTTGGTGCTCACTGAATCTGCACCTTGAGTGTGTCTCTTATGGATGTGAAGAGTTGTAATCTGGTATGGTCTCACTCTGACCACTGGGTACACTGGCTCTTGGATCTCCAAGGAGGTGTAAGGTCAGCCACTGTCTGGGGTTGCCCAACAGGAGCTACAGAGACATCTGCAGATTCCTCCTCTTTGTATGGGGTTTGGAAGTGCTCAGACGAGGCCCAGCTGTGAAGCAAGGCAGGCTGCTGCTGCCAGGCCTTGGGCCTTCTTTTGGAAGTTCTGGGCCTCTCTGACCCAGCTGCAGTTTGACAGGTTTTAGGCAGAGAAAGGATAGGCCATTCACATGCAAAAGCCAATGCACACAGTTTGGATGGGGTTGTAAATTGGGAATCACTAGGGTGGTGCAAACAGCAATGGCTGCCAGTCAGCCCTGCACCAGAGAGGTCCCCAGGTCTCCACCTCCCACGCCCCATGGGCAGGAACAATGATCACTGCTAGTACCTCTGCGAGAAAGCCGCCCTCTCATTCCTGTCCCAATGTCAGACAGTCCAGTTTCTCCCCGTATGTGTCATGCCCGGAACTGGAGTTCAGAGCAAGCAGGAGCTTGTATCTCCCTCCCGATGAAAAGAGCAGCACATCCAGGAGCCAGCACTTTCCACACCTCTGCACCTCTTACCAGTCTCAATGTGCTTTCTTCACCTCTCTAGTTGTGGAACTTCCACTCTGCCTGCTTTCCTGTGGTTCTGGGTGGTCGTTGTTCTGCCTTTTAGTTGTAATTTTGATGTGGTTGTGAGAGGCAGCAAGTATAGATGTTTACCTATATTGCCATGTTGGTTCCTCTCAACCATTTTCTTTTTAAAGAATATTTTTATTGATTTCAGAGAGGAAGAGAGGAGAGACAGATAGAAGCATCAATAATGAGAGAGAATCACTGATTAGCTGCCTTTTGCACATCCCCTACTGGGGATTGAGCTACAACTAGTCATGTGCCCTTAACCAGAATCGATCCCGGGACCCTTCAGTCCTCAGGTCGACACTCTATCCACTGAGCCAAACCAGCTAGGGCTCAACCTCTTTTTCTACCTTTTGTGTCATTATCCCCAAATAGGCCACTCTCAGTCTAATCAGAAGTATCACAAAATCCTCCTCAATAGTCTTCTTGTTTCCATCCTTGCAGTCATAGTGATCCTTTAAAAGCACAAATCAGATTACTCACATCCCACATAGGGTCTTCCAATGCTTTCCTTTTTAATCAGATAAAAGGTAAACTAAATCTTAGCTAATATGGCCCCTCATTATCCTTATGACCCCATCATCTTCTAGGTCCCCATTCTGTCACTCTACTTCAACCACACTCACGCTTTTCTACTTTATAAGCATATGCTTTCCTTAAAGCTGTGCACTGTTGTTTATTCTGTTTGGTAGAATCTCCCCCTACTTATCCACATGGCTCATTCCCTCATTCATGTCTTGATTGAAGTTCTGAGAGGCCTATCCTCACTTGTTTTTATCTTTTACCAGCTTCTATTCCTTTATCATTACTTTCTACTACTATTCTTGATTTTATTTCTCTTTATAGCTCTTAATGCCATGCAGCATAGCATATATTCTCTGTAATATCCCTTCAATACCATATAAACTTACTAAAATGAGGATCTTTATTTTAGTGTAGTTAAAACCTGAGGAAACACCTGAAACATAGTAGATACTCAATAATTATTTATTGACTGGATGGTGACTGTGTGATTGTCTACCACAAGAAGAATAGATCATAGCTAAGAGATTGAAATGCTGGGAAAATACATTGGAATTATATTAGTCTTGATTTTTATCATACTGCTAATAATATAGATGAAGAAATTTGGAGATATTTCTCCAAATATTTGAAGATAAAGCACACAATATTTGTCTCTGGAGTTGAGGGAAAGCAGGAGAGGGGGGATTGCAGATAAGCCTTTGGCTCAAGGTGGTAAAAGTTACTAAAAGAAAATAAGTCCCCATTCTGTTAAGGTTTGGGGAAATAGTGAAATCAAGTCTGATTTTTACCACTTATTTCAGATATTTATTATATAACATAGTTGGATATTTGAGTTTTTTATTCAGTAAAAGGAGTAGAGATATATATTTGGAAGTTGTAATAAAATGGATTATTGTGACCCATCATTCTTCACTATTTTAATTTCCATGTGACCTAATAAAATAGGTGAATTAACCTCAATTCAATGATTTTGGACTTGTTCAATATGCCTTGCTGTGGCAAATGGAAAATTAAGAAAGGTAATATAAGTGGAATGTTTCTTGGTTGAAGTTGTCATCTTTCACTTTTTCAATCTTCAAAGGACATCTGACAGAGGACAATAAACCTATTAGCTGTTAGTTCAAGAGGAATGAAGAGATAAATGGAGCAAGCCTATACACTGCACAGATTGAAGACAAATTAAACTGATCTCAGGAGAACTAGAGCTAACTGCACACTCATGGGAGAAATAAAAGCTTGATGAGTTGTGGGGTTGGTTTTTCTGCAAAATAATTGCAGTATACACCTGGCATATACTGAAGCAATTGGCTTATAAATAGTAGTTAAAGTCAAAGTATGGGATTAGGGCATTTAGGCAAAAAGGAAACAGAAGATGTGAGAACCCAGAACCAATACTAGGGTACCAACGCTTTTTGAGGTTAGATTAATTGAAGGAGGAGCAGAAAAAAGTTGAGATTCGTTAGTTTTGTGTGTATATAGAAGCTCAAGAAAGTAAGGAAAGGAAAGTTAACTGCATTAAGTGGTGGTAAAAGGTAAACTAAGTTGATAATAAAGAAAGATTTCTTATATTAAGTAGCATTGAACAAACTGCGTCACCAAAGACGATAGCTGCTCAGTTCTTCAGTTCCCTTAATAATATAGTTCTCTTGTCTTTGAGATAAATAATTCATCAAGTAAGATTAAAATAGCTGTCTTTTTTCAAGTTCTATAAATCTTATGAAGTGAAACACAGGCATAAGGAATGTTAAAGCCTGGGTAGTTTTCTTTTCTCCCAATTTATCACCATATTATTTTAATTAGTGGTATTCAAAAAATTTATTGCATAACAAATGTTGTTTATGTATGTAACTAAGTTAGACATATTTTAAGTAGTCAAAATTGTATTACACTTATGGAATCATATTTTTCTTGGTGTCTCCATGAGTGTTTTACTGAAGAGTAAAAGTATTTAACCCAATAGTGTTGTCTTCAATGTTTAACTATGTCTAGTTGATAAGTTTCTTTTTCTTCACAGAAGATAAATTACATATCTATCTCACAATGTAAACTAAGATCTGAAGATAATATACTTAAAAGAAGTGTTCTTTAGCTCTAAAATGTATTATTTCAATAAAAATTACCACTATAAATTTATACATTAAGCAGGTATTTTATTTCCACAATTTCAGTCATATACACAATTTCAATTATAATCAATTTACTTTAGAATCCAAAAGTATTTAATTCTAGTATTGGACTTATTAAGTCTTGATTACCACATTCCTTTATGTATATTTTTTGTTCTTTCCTAACAGTTCTTTTCTCTGTCCTTACTCATCTTCTCTATTCCTCTCTCTCTCTCCTTCTTTATCTCTTTGTTTCTCTTTCTCTCTTCCTTCCTCCGCCCTTTCTAAATCCACCCACACACATCCACAGACAGACACACACACACCCACTCTAGAAACTTCTATACATGTTTTTTTTTTCACAAAGTAAAATTAAAAGGTGATTTATAGATTCTTCTGAAGTGTCACTGAATATTTTTAAAGGATAACGTGAAGTTTAACCACAAACTATTCATTACCGATAAAAAATTGTTATTCTTAAAAAAAAAAAAGAAAGAGCTATGAAAAATTGTTCCTGAAAAGGTAATGAAGTACCCTGTTTTCTTACTACACTATCTTGAAATAGATTAAAAATAAATCACTCCAGCAAGCTTCCTTGATTTTATCATGTGTGAAAGTAATTTTCTTTTAAACCTTATTGTACCTTGGGGTGGTGAAGGGGATTTATGAAGTATTTTGTGCTGTATAGGAAAGTGCGATTTTTAAAAATTCTGTTAGACATTTTCTGTTCTTTGGTTATGCTTTAAATTTGAAAATATTTTCAGAAAGTTCTCAGCTCAGAGTCATATGGTAGAGTTAGTCTTTTCTATTGTTAATGGAAGGTAGAGGAAATAAGGGAAATTATACAATTTGGTAAGCTTGTTTTTCTCTATTAATTTGTATTGACATATCTGATTCTTAAGTATATTACTAAAATTTTAGTGTTTATACAGGAGGGAAAATAAGGAGAAGCATTTCAATCATTAGCACTAAAATTTTCATTTTGTTGATCATAATGAATCACATACCTTTTCCTTCTCCAAGTGGTTTGCCAGATATTTTAATCTCATCCATCTACTCTCATAATCACCATTTTATTGTTATTTTGTTAAACTGGATTGGGTATAGCTGTTTCCTCAGAGTCCTGGTCTACATCTATTCTTAACCCAATTTTTATTTAAAAAAAAAGTGAGATTCAGAGAGAATATAAATTGGATACTCAAAGTTGACCATTCATTTGTGTGCTCTGACATACATATTGTTACTGGATTCTGGAGCTTGGTAGTGATCTACCACACTGTGGGTTTTTATTTAATGTTTTCCTGACTCTTTTCCTGCTGGTAAATTTATTTGTCCATTGAAATCAATACCAGCTGTAGATTAAGCTTTATTCCCAGCCTAAACAATCAATTTGGATTTAACTCACTGTGGGAAATGTATGTGTAGAACTATGATTTGCTGAGTTAACGTTAAATTAGCCTTGGTGCAGGTTCTGTCCTGACTGTGAGAACCAAGTTCCAGACATGGGGAAATCTGTACCAAAGCTCTGGGTACCTGATCCTTCTACCTTCAGAGATTTAATCTCAGGGCTGCATCCCAAGTTTCTCTAAAATGAATGATTCCTGTATATGAACTCCAATTTTCCAGTAAGTCCCTCTTCTCTCTTATTTTAAAATATTTTATTTTTTTTATTTTTCTGTTACTGATGACATATAGTATTACATTAGTTTCAGGTGTACAGCACAGTGGTCAGATAGTTATATAATTTATGAAGTAATCACTCTAAGGTTAGTACCCATCTGACACATACACAGTTATTACAGTATTCCTGACTATATTCCCGGTGCTGTTCTTTGCATTCCCATGATTATTCTGTAATTACCAATTTGTACTTCTTAATTCCTTCACCTTTTTCACTCATCCTCCTTTACCCCCTTCCATCTGGCAACCCTCTGTTTGTTCTCTGTATCTATGAGTTTGTTTCTGTTTTATTAATTAATTAATTAATTAATTAATTTTTAGATTCCACAAATGAAATAATATATTTGTCTTTCTCTGACTTATTTCACTTAGCATATTATATCTTATATATATTAATTAAAATTATATCAATTAAATTATATAACATCTATTAAAATTATATTATATTAATCATATGCTAGGTGAAAGAAGAGACAGAGAAAGACAAATACCTGTTCTCTTTTCCTAGATTCCGCTCTCTGTTATAAAAGGAACTGGAGATCCAAGATTGAAAAAACACAGTGCCAGTCCCTCGCACCTTCATTCCTGTTACAGGGACACTCACACTATCTGTCTCCTTAACAGCTGTATGTCCACCTCACATTTATTGAATTCATAAGCCTTTTTATTTATTGCTATGAGAATTAAGGTCATATTTCTGTATAACTAACATAAGAATGACCAATCCCCTGGCTTACCCTAACTTCAGTTTAGGCAATATTAATTTCCCTAAACTTGCCATTCTTGCTTTCCCTTATTTGCCTATTTTTTGCTTACTGAGAATAATATATTATTTACTATTATTTATAACAATATTCATACTATGCTATATAATGGTGTACTATAATAATATAGTTAAATGAAATCACTGCACTTTTTTAGCTTCAAGCTATCTCTGATTATTACCATTCAATCTATCATATATTTAACTACAATAATAATGAGCATATTTAAATATGAAAATATATAAGAATGTTGATATTCTTTAAAATTAATGTACATATTTTCATAGAAAGCTTATGTGGTACTTAATATATTAAATAAAAATAAGATTTTCTACTCCATTATTACTAATAGTATTCATAGGAAAACTCCAACATTACTATATTAATTGAAATTTATAATCAATAATTTATTTTCTTGTAAGAAAATCCCTTAGCTTATTGTTAATTTTCTCTGGTGTTTTAGACCAGATATCAATTATATCAGGGGGTTTCAGCATAAATATATAAATCAATTTCTGAACTCCAGATGTTAAAAAACAAGGTGGTAAAATTTGTCAAATATCATATATAAAGCAATTTTTGAGAAAGCCAAATTTTATTTATTGTTTTATCTAATGAGATGGCTGTCTTATATTAGTAAGAGGACAATTCTATACATTTTTAATGGGAAAATTTATTCAGCTTGGTATAATATTTGGGAAGAAAGTATTCAAATAATGCTTTCAAGAATGTGAAAGTGTCACTTTGAGTTAAAGTTCAATCATAAATGTTTGTTTGTTGAAAAATAAATTATTTGACATTTCATATTTGCACATTTAGAATATATGATCAAAACACTTAAAACTAAACAATGTGTTCAAATGTTTAAGAAAATACCACTGCAGACAATGTATCTATCAAGTGCTATGATGGCCGATTGAGAAAGAAATTAAATAGATACTTTTTTAAAAAGTTTATTGTTGAGAGTTTACAGATGTTCCCCCTTTGCTTTCCCCTTGCTCCCCACCACCAGGTTTTCCCACCCACAGACCTTCACCAGCCTATTGTCTGTGTTCATGGGCAATGCATATATGCATATAAGTTCTTTAGTTAATCTCTTCCCACCACCACCTCAATCCTCACTTCCCTCTGAGATTCATTAGTCTGTTCCATGTTTCCATGCCTCTGGTTCTATTTTATTCATCACTTTATTGTGGTCATTAGATTCCACATATAAGTGAGATCATGTGATATTTGACTTTCTCTGACTGGCTTATTTTGCTTAGCATAATCATCTCCAGGTCCCTCTATGCTGTCTCAAAGGATAATAGGTCCTTCTTTTTTATAGCTGCATAGTATTCCACTGAGTAAATGTACCAGTTTTTTATCCATTTATCTGCTGATGGGAACTTGTGCTGTTTCCAGATCTGCTCACAGCTACTGTGAGCCACCCACTAGGTTGTCATTTACTAGAAGGCCTTGATTTCAACCCTTACTTCCATGGCCAGGCCATTGGCATGGCCCCTCCCATCTACGAGAGGTCTTGAGGGTTTGATGACGGTATCCCAGCTACCATGTTCTAGGTAGCTAAGGACGTGTATACCTTCCTGCACTGGACATCTGAGCCAGGGCATGACCATTGAAAACCCATGGGGTTCACGATATTGATAATGGCCCAGCAGGTGTGGTTCAGTGGTTGAATGTCGATCTATGAATTAGGAGTTCATGTTTAAAATCTCAGGGCACATGCCTGGGTTGCAGGCTCAATTCTGGGGGAGGGGAGGAATGGAGGAGGCAGCCGATCAATAATTCTCTCTCATCATTGATGTTTCTACCTCTCTCTCTCTCCCTCTCTTTTCTTCTCGAAATCAATAAAAATATATTTTTTAAAAAGATATTGATAATGATGGGCTTGCCATGAATCAGCAAAAGTGGTCATTTCCAAAGAGCCAGAAGATGACATATTTGCCCTAGTGTAAACTCTCATAGATTATCACACAACAACTATTAGCAAATACCCACTTTAGATACTATCTGAAAAATTTTCTGTATAATCTACAAGAATATCCTTAAGTAAGTCTAACATTGCCCTACTCCATCTCCAATAACTACATTTACCTACTAGTTTAAGCCTAAACTGTGCAAATAAAATCTATAGAGAAAAGTTCCCCCTGCCTCAAAATCACAGCCTATTCTTTAACTCAGCACATTGACTTCATCTATTAATATCCAATATTTCCTTTCAAAATTTCAATATTTTCTGAATGAGTCATACTCTGAGGCATCATTAATTTCTCTCTAAATTATTAGTTAAGATCTCAAAATGTATTAATTAGTAACTCAAAAGAAAAACAGATCTAAAAATAAACGCTGGGTTTGTGAGAAGGTTCCTAGAGAAGAGGAGGGCATTTTACAAAAAAAGAAGGGAGTTGTTTATGGAAAGGTTGACAATTACTACATATTGTACACTTTATAAATTTGATGAAGCATGCTACACAGATTCTAACCCAAATATGTTTTTCAGGTTTCTATAAGAAAAATTTTCTTTATTTTTTTATGTGGGTGTGGTTCTTAATCTAATTGTCATTAATGCTACAAAATTCTCTTTGAAATTATTTTGTACAGTGATAGATTTTCTATTTCTGAGTCAGGGGTCAAAGTGTAATGGAAGAAGGAGGGCAATTGGGCACAATAGCCAGTAGCAGGATAAACTGATGATAAATTGGGCTAAATCCGATTATAAGCTCATCTGAGGAGCAGGCTGCAAACACCTACTGAAAAAAAAGGGGTAGATAAATACCAAACATTCAAGACTTGGTAACTGCAAAACATTAGTTAATCTTCAGATTCAAATGGGGCATAAACAAGGCAGCAATTAGAAGAGACAAAATGCAGACTTAGGGAGATGAAGAACTGTTTTTGAAATAAAGCAGAGCAGGATCAGGCTGTCATTCCAAGAAGTAGTTTTGGAAAAACCAAGAGGTCCCAGGGATCTGCCCATAGCAGTCTGTGTTGATTTAATGAGGGGGGGAAGGACAAGTTGTTTAAAGAGAGGAGGCAAACCCAGCAGAAAAACTATAACAATGTGAGAAAGCAGATAGAAAGGCTGTTTTCCTTTTCCTTTTCTTTTTCTTATTTTTCTTTTTCTCTCTTTTCTTTTTCTTTTTCTTTTTCATCAGCCTCATGACCTTAGGCAAGTTATTTAATATTCACACAGACCTCAGTCGACATTCCATACTTATGTGACCAGAAGAATGTAGGGCACTGGGGATGCAGAAATGAATAAGGCATAGACATAATAATATGTCACATGCCTGAAGGAAGCTGACTAGACTAGAGGATATTGTGAAATCCTGTCCTGTAATTTTGTTAGAGATGCAATAAAATTCTTTGTTACTGATTTCTGTATCTCTGATTTGTTTTGTTTGTGCTAAAGGGTCACCTCAATGCACTGGGAAAGTTTTATTTGCTAGCAGAGACGCTAAGAAAATGTATGTATATGTATGTGCCAATTAGGAGTTTTCCTATACTTCTTTAAAATAGTGTATTTAATTTTATGACAAGGCAACATACCCAGATCATTTCCTAACAGAAACTAGGGTACATTATAGGTACAGAGAAAAATATTCTAATTTTTATTTTGAGGTTAACCTGACTTCATAATTTTGTCAAAGTCAGAATATACCTTATGTTAGACAAAATTTGCAATGGGATTTTTCCTCCCTAGATTATATTACAAAAATCCAATTTTTAAAAATTTGATTGATAAATAAAATCCATGATTACATTATAAAACCAGGAAGTGGCCAAATGCTTAGAATATTTTTTTGTATTGATTCTCTTCCTTTGTATTGTATATTTTATGTGTCAAGAATTATGCCTCTTATTTTGCTAGATTCTGGTACTATCCTTCACATGTTCTAAGAATTCAGCAAATGTTATAAATGGATAAATGGAGTGTGTGTGTGTGTGTGTGTGTGCAGAGAGAGCAGACACAGTATTCATTTTACTCAGGATCTTAGACTATTTTCTTCTAGACATATCTTTTTTTTTTACTTATCAATAAATAAATTCCTCTTCATTCTACAAGATTTAGAACAAATATTCTTTCAGAAACCTTCACTATCACCCCAAACTTGATTAGATTACTCCCTATTTACATAGTCTAATCATTGTTATCTATACACTTATTTTATAGAGCTTATCAAAATTGATAAGTATGATACATTAGTAAGTGAATTATTATACTATTTATTTCTACAAAAATACAACTACAAAAAAATATTCAAACCAAATAATCACATCTAGCTTTTAGTGTTTTAGGGTCTGGGCTCCCTTAGACAAGGGGAAATGAGACAATCATATTATGTGTTACAATGCCTAACCTTTAACACACCTCTTTGCTGGCCTTGGTTCCTGAGACTGTACCTTTCTGTCTCTGTCACTAGAGAAGGACACAGACTTCTATACTTCCACTAGAAAACCAGGGAGTGGCCAGATGCCTGAAATATTTTATGTATTATCCCTTTCTTTGGATGGTATGTTCTGAATGCAAGTGTTATGCATGTTTTTGTATTGCTAAACTCTGATACTCTGCCTCACATATACTAATAATTCAACAAATGCTATAAAATAGACAAATAAAACTTATTATTCTAAAATTGCTTCTGTCTAAACATTGTATCCTACTTCTATCCTTAGATTAACCTCAATTAGACCTTAAAGTATTTAGGTATATATATTTACTAGAGGCCCGGTGCATGGAATTCATGCACAGGGGAGGGGGGCGGGAGAGGAGGGGTCTTTCAGCCCGGCCTGCACCCTCTCCAATCTGGGACATCCTTTTCGCAATCTGGGACTGCTGGCTCCTAACCACTCACCTTCCTGCCTGTCTGATCACCCCTAACCACCTCTGTCTTGGCCCCCACACCCGGGACCCAAGCTTTCCTCTCTCTGGCTGGCTGCAGGCACCCAGGACCCGGACTAGCTTTGCCTGGGCTGGCCACAGGCACCTGGAACACCATTGGCTTTGCTCGGGCTGGCCACAGGCACCTGGGACTCCTGATCTCCCCTAACTGCTCCCCTGCCAGCCTGATCACTCCTTACTGCCTCAACCTTGGCCCCCCGCACCTGGGACTCAGGCTTCTCTCCTCCAGCCGGCCGCAGGCAACCAGGACCCGGGCTTCCCTCCCTCTGGCTGGCCAAAAGCACCCAGGACCTGGGGGGTGGGGATCCCTCAGCCGGGCCTGTCCCCTCTCACAGTCTGGGAGCCCTCAAGGGATGTCCTACTGATGGCTTAGGCCCACTCCTCTCGGGGAGTGGGCCTAAGCCACCGTCTAGTCTCCCTCTGCAGGAGGCAACCAGGCCTATCAGGGAAAGGTGCAGCCCCCATCACCCTGACACTGCTGCTGCCTCTGGTTTTCCTGTGCAGGAGGTGACCAGGCAATCAGAGGAAGGTGCACCCCCATCACCCCACTGCTGCTGCCATTGCTGGCCTCTGCGGCGGCCTGCTTTATTATACTATTATTTCTACAAAAATACAACTACAAAAAAATATTCAAACCAAAGAATCACATCTAGCTATTAGTGTTTTAGGGTCTGGGCTCCCTTAGACAAGGGGAAATGAGACAATCATATTATGTGTCACAATGCCTAACCTTTAACACACCTCTTTGCTGGCCTTGGTTCCTGAGACTGTACCTTTCTGTCTCTGTCACTAGAGAAGGACACAGACTTCTATACTTCCACTAGAAAACCAGGGAGTGGCCAGATGCCTGCCTCACAGGCCCTCACAGCCTCCACCGTTGTTGCCTCTGGCCCATCACCCTGCTGCTGCTGCCTCTGGTCTCCCTCTGCGGGAGGCGACTGGGCAATCGGGGGAAGGTGCGCCCCCATCACCCCGCTGCTGCTGCCACTGTCCACCTCTGTGGTGGCCTGCTTCTCAGCCTGCCTTCTGGCAGTGGCCTGCCTTCAGCCCTTGAAGTCCCCACCATGGCTTCCTGCCTTCGGCCCTCGCACTGTGGCTTTGTCCGGAAGGAGATTGAGAGAAGGAGCTGGAACAAGTAAAATCAAAACCAAAACATTACTTTAAGAGAAAGAAGCATGACACCACAGACTTTTTTCATTCAAAACATTTTATGGCATAATCAGTTTCCACACAATATGTTCAGTAGTTCTCATTCCAAACTAAAGCACATTAACTTTTAATCATACATAAAATGTCAGTTGTTAGCCAAAGTACAGAGAAATTCTTCACAAAACTTAGGCTGATAAATTAAAACCTAATGTTAGCTCTGCCAAGTCCATTAGCAGAATTACTTTAATGAATTCCCACATAACTCAAAGAAAGAAATTGCAGCTCAAAAAATCGCTAAAAGAAGACTTTCAGTTTGAGTTTCTCTCTCTCTCTCTCTCTCTCTCTCTCTGACTTCAAAAAAACAGAGTTGGGAGAGAGTGATTCTATAAAAGGCATTGACCTTACATTAACTAATTTGAATCTTATTTATCACATATTTATGCTAATTCTGCCTTCACTTATTTTTCTTATGCAACTTCTCAAATTTAGACAAAGACATTAACTGTTCATGCAAAAATATGAATGATGTAAATATCTTTATTATCCAATGTCATACTTTGGATGAACATTATCTGACTTTTTTACTGCATATGAGAGAGAAATCCAATGTGTCTTATTCTGGGGAATCTCAGATCTAGCAGCAGTCACCTAATCCACATTTATACATTTTGTCAAACCTTATGATTTGGAGCAATGAATCAATCAATCACAGTATTGTATTGTCTTTAAGTTTGAATTTGCAGAGCACTCTCTTAAATGCAATCTGTAAGGGAACTTACAGTATCTGAGTTTCTTAATTAAAATCCTACATACTTGCTTATGCAAGGGTCTGATTTAACACATTCCCTATCCAATTCACAAAGTATCTTTCCCATATGAAACACATTCATACTATAAACAAAAAGAGAAAACATATAGTGTACACATTTATAGACTGGCTTAGATTCTGAGAATATTTCTATTTTATAATTTTAAAATTATTCCAAATAATAATTTGCATTGCACAATCTAGAAAGTATATATCTTCTTACTTTTTCCTATTGAAGGCAATAAGAATCAGAATATTATACATTTAAGGTAAGATTTTTTATCCATTTTTTAGCCCTTTTCCCCTGATTTCATAAACATTGGAATATAAATATTCTGCAACTCCCTTTGCATTATCTTACAGATATTTTTTAGCCTAATGTTTTAATAATTCACAGCACTTGATTTTATAAGATTCTGATCTTGAAGTCTTATTATGGCCAATAATTTATATTAATTTTATCCAAAGTCAAATGGTATTTTAATTTTTCTGTTTATAAATAACCTTCTTACTGTCCTTTAAACATGCCTTGAAGGTACTCATACTCTCATCTTCTTATTCCTAACCCTAACCTCAATCTAATTCATACACTATAAAGAATGAAAATTTCTAACATTTTAAAAACTTATTTCAGGTCATAGTAATCTACTTTCCTGAAATCTGATGCTATATGTTGTATTTCATTTTTTGGAATTTTAAAGCATTTTTATTTCCAAACCTGCTATAAGTAAGCAGCACAAGAACAGAAAGGTGGTGTGTGTTTTTTCTCTTGGTGCTATAATTAGCATAGTGCCTTGCCTACACTAATAAAAGAGAAACATGGTAATTAGCATACAACCGCTACCCTTCCCATTGGCTAATCAGCATATCCTTATGCAAATTAACTGTCAGCCAAGATGGCGGCCGGCAGACATGCACTGAAGCAAGCAGGGAGGCTTGCTTGCTCCGCTGCCGGCCTCTCAGCTGCAACTCTAAGCAACTATGTACTATGTTGCAAATAAGAAGCTAAACAAAACCCCAGAAACTGGCTTTCATTCAACCAGGTTCAGCCAGCCAGACCGCAACATTGTATCGATGTTTTCAGCAGCGAGGCCTCAGAGCTAAAGCTGGCCCAGAATAAAAAAAGAAAAAAAGGAGTGGTTGGGAGCTACAGTCACCCGCTTCCGGAAAACAGCCCTCACCCCCTCACCCAGACTGGCCAGGCACCCCAGTGGGGACCCCCACCCTGATCCAGGATACCCTTCAGGGCAAACCAGCCAGCCCCCACCCGTGCACCAGGCCTCTGTTCTATGTAGTAAAAAGGTAATATGCCTCCCGGCACCGGGATCAGCGGAGCAGCGAGGTTCCTGGCACCGGGATCAGCATGACAGGGGGCAGTGCCCAAACCCCCTGATCAGCCCTGCTCTGTGCCTGATAGGGGGGAGCTCCCCAATCCCCTGATTGCCCTGCGGCTATGTGCCTGATGGGGGGAGCTCCCCAATCCCCTGATCGCCCTGCAGCTCTGTGTGTGACAGGGGGAGGGGCCACAACCTCCCTATCCGCCCTGCTCTGTTCATGACAGGGGAAGGCGCCCCAACCCCCTGATCAGCCCTGCTCTGTGCCTGATAGGGGGGAGCTCCCCAATCCCCTGATTGCCCTGCGGCTCTGTGTTTGACAGGGTGCAGCGCCCCAACCCTCCCCTCCCCCCATGGGCCCTGCTCTGTGTGTGACAGGGTAGAGCCATAACCTTCCCATTGGCCCTGCCTTGAGTGTGACAGGGTACAGTGCCCCAACCCCCTGATCCGCCCTGCTCTGTGCGTGACAGGGAGCGGTGCCCCAGCCCCCCAATTGGCCCTACTATGTGAGTGACGGGGGGAGCTCCTCAACCCCCTGATCGGCCCTGCTTTGTGCATGACAGGGGGGAGCTCCCCAACCCCCTGATTGACCCTGCTCTGTGTGTGACAGGGTACGGAGCCCCAACCCCCCTGATGGGCCCTGCTCTGTGAGTGACAGGCGGCAGCGCCCCAACCCCCCAATCGGCCCTACCCTGAGCGTGACTGAGGGTGGCATCGCAACCTCCCGATCTGCCCTGCTCTGTGCATGACGGAGCGGTGCCCCAACTCCCCAATCGGCCCTGCTCTGAGCCCGACCAGGGGCTGCACTTAGGGATTGGGCCTGCCCTCTCCCACCCAGGAGCAGGCCTAAGCCAATAGGTCGTTATCTCTTAAGGGGTCTCAGACTGGGAGAGGGCACAGGCCAGGCTGGGGGGCCCCCCTCCCCCCCCCCCCGAGTGCACAAATTTTTGTGCACCGGGCCTCTAGTATAATATAATTGACCAATCATCTCTTAGAAAGAGATACCAATAAAATAGAAGCTGGCATTGTAACTCAGAACACAACATTTAACAAAGACATCCTGCAAATAAAAATAGAAATGGAGAGCAGGCAGTTATGATGCTTTCATCATCTAATAAAAAGCAGGTAAATATATTTATAAAGAGAAGGAAAATAAACTTTTTCTGGCCCTAAATGTAAAGAGAAACTTATTATGTAAATGTTTCTTTGAACAACTTAATGGACAGGCCTTTAACAATAGTGTCACAAGATGTTAGACTAATTTGCCATGTAGTTGTTTCTTATGTCTATCCACAATAAAAACAATAAGCATAATGAAGAATCAAATTTTATGAGGGAATCTCTGTGGGATGAAATAATATAGCATAGGTTTGAAGAGTTGTTGTGAGAAAGAACCATTGGATGTTTTCATGTTCCTGAAAGGGTTAAATTTTATGTAAGACATGGAAGTGCTAGAAATATAAGTTAGAGGTAGATACTGAAGAAGTAATTGCATTTTGATTTAACTATGAGGGGAAAATGAAGATCTGTAATGTGGGAGAAACATAATTAGACTTGAATTTTAGAATGACAGTTCAGATTGTACCACCACCTTAAGTTCTGTGTATTTATCTTACTAAAATAACCACACGGATATATTTCCAAAGGCTTCTATAGAGCAATGCTTGATTGAAAAGCAGAATAATTTGTGACCATCAGTTAAGTATAACTACATAATCCTATCTAATAAAAGGGTGATATGCAAATTGACCATCACTCCAACACAAAGATGGTGGCGCCCATAACAGCCGGGGTGGGACACAGGTGTCATTCACCCTGGTGACAATGCCAGCATCCCATGCCCCAGCCATGGAGGGAGGGAGGGCTGCGGACATGCTCTGAACCACCACCTTAGGGCTCAGGACACGCACCCAGCCTGGCAGACACAAAGCAGACACAGCCCAGAGGCTGCTGGGCTGGAAGTGTACCCCCGGCAGCCACCACATGACTCAGGGGCACGCCCCCAGCCCGGCGGACACAATGCAGGGGGTCCTCTGCACATGAGCTGCAGAGAAAACACCTTTGCTGACTGCTCATTGGCTAAGCTCTCTGTACGCCGCCACTGGTAGTGTTCTTGGTAATTTGGGTAATAAGACTCCAAGAAGGTGATCTAGGGTTTTTTCACCTCACTCCTGGAGAAAAAAAATGAAGGTCTGCTGCTGGAGGGGCTAAGAAATGTCATATCCTGCCCTGACCAGTTTGCTCAGTGGATAGAGCCTCGGCCTGACGACTGCAAGGTCCGGGTTCGATTCTGATCAAGGGCATGTACCTAGGTTTCAGGATCCTCCCTGGCCGGGGCCCAGGTCAGGGCTCATGCAGGAGGCAACCAATCAAAGTGTTCCTCTCACATTGATGTTTCTCTCTGTCTTTCCCTCTCTCTTCCACATTCTCTAAAAATCAATGGAAACATATCCTCAAGTGAGGATAAAAAAAAAAGAAAGAAAGAAATATCATATCCTTTGAAAGACACATCTTGAAAATGCCTAAAGAAAGTTGTCATTTTTTCATGGTGAAGGGAATGGAGTCCATGTTGATGAAAACACCTTAGTGGCTGTGGCAGTGACAACATCAGCGGAGTGATGGGGCTGGTGCCTTCCCCAGATCAGCCTGGTCACCTCCCACAGAGGGAGGCCCAACTGTAACTTAGGCCTGTCCCCAGTAGGACATCCCCTGAGGGTTCCCAGTATGTGAAAGGGGGAAGGCTGGGCTGAGGGACCCTCCCCCCCAGTGCACAAATTTCGTCCACTAGGCCTCTAGTATATTATAACTCCATATTAAGAAAAAACTGTAAAGGACTGCACAAATGAAGGACAGTTATGTTTACAGATAGAGAAAGATTTATAAAATATGCTAAGGAAAGAAAGTAGTTCAGTCTCAAGCATTTGCCCTAGAATATTGATTTCAAGAAGAAAGGTCTTCTTGACAAAAAGGAGCCAGACTAACTTTGAATTCACTAGTTTTCTCAACCTTTTTGAGACCTGAGTTTGCAAAGTTACCAACTGGCCCAAATTCTAAATTGTGATGGTGCCTGCAGAGAGAGAACAGACCAGAGTTGAGCTAAAAAAGCTGACACAGTATACAAACCTGGCTGTGGCAGAAACTAGGGGAATCCATAACCTTGTGAAGGCTTTTTCCTCCATGAACCCTCTTGGGACATAGAAAAACTTGGGAAGAGCCCAACAGCCACTCTGGTGCAGACTTGGCTAGGAGAGCAGCAGCCATTGAGGGAGCAAACCACTACAGAAGAGAAACCTTAGTGTGTAGGGAAAGGGTAATGCGTGCTACTGCCCTTAGGGCACTGATGAAAACTCATTGCAGACCCATGAAGGGAAAGAAAAAACATAAAAGAAAAACAAATGAACACACTAAAAACTCACAAGAAGCATCATTATACACTAAGCCCATAACCTGTGAGACAAAGTGTTTATAATCAATCAGCAGGGATTTTGTGGGAAGATTTTAAATGACAAATTCAACTTCATTGTTAGATCTGGGGTTATCCTGACTATGCATTTAATTTTGAGTGAATTGTAGTTATTGTGTTTATGTGTGTGTGTGTGTGTCTGTGTGTGTGTGTCTATGTGTGTGTGTGTGTGTGTGTGTGTGTTTTAAGAATTAGTGTACTTCATAGACTTTTAATGTTGGCAGAGTCTGTACTAATATTTCATCTTTTACTTCTCATATTTTAAATTTGTCTTTCAATTTTTGTTTTTCATTTTGCTGGAGGTTCATTTTATTGATTTTTTTTCCCAATAACAACTTTAAGAGTCTTATTTTTTTTTCTTTTCTTTCTTTTTTCCCCTCTCATTTTCATTATTTCCTTCATTCTGCATACTTGAATTTTTTGTTCTTCCTTACTAGTTTTATGAGGGAGAAGCTTAGATTATTGATTTGAGACCTTTTTTCTTTTTTAATATAAGCACTTAATGATATATATTTTCCTTTAAGCATTGCTTTAAGCATTGCTTTAACTGTATCCCATAATTTTTATATGCTATAGTTCTATTTTTCTTCAGTGCAAATATTTTCAAATTATTCACAGTGACATGAATTTTTGGAAGTATGTGTTTTATTTCAAAATGTTTGAAGATTGTGCTATTATGTTATTATAAATTTCATTATTGCCAGAGAATAATTTCATATGATTTGAATTTTAAATTTGTTTTTAGTTTGGCTTATGATGCATAACACTGTCTATTTTGGTGAATACACAGAAAAATGCATTTTATTATGGTTTTACATTATGTTTTGTATAGTTTTTATTTTATTTTTGTATTGTGATTTTATGTTATGAGATTCTGATCATGTTTAAGTCCTATGGAAAACAATGGTATTTTTGGTTTAGCAGACAATCGGGCTGGTGGCAATTAGACCTCGAGTTTCTCTTAGATTTTCGAGAGTTTAAATTTCAGTAATTTCAATATTCATTCCATTTTTAAAGTCTTTGCAATACTATTCTGATCTCTTGGGCATTTGCTTGCCCTGTGGCCAGTTTGTAATCAAAGTAATGGTCTAACACTAGTTCAGTGTTCACAGTATGTTGTGTGCTGTATAATATCAAATCCATTCATGCACACCTCAGGGCTGAGCCCAGAAGTCTATTACAAATATTTCATGCATCACTGTCAAGAGTTTTTCCCTTTCCAATGTATCTCTAGTATTTTCTGGTTCCCTGGGGCTCTTCTTATTTTCTGCCAGAGAGAAATAAGGAACTTTATTTACCCTTCTCTTCCATGCACTCCTGCATTTGTACCTGCATCAGGGCTAAGATTTTAAAACGTTAGAAAAGGAGAAAAAGCCCAACAGGGGTTGGCTGCACAATTTAGGGACCATAACTTGTTCAATAAGAGAGAAAGATACCCTTCCTCATAGTCGAAGTAACCTACATTGTGTCTACTGCCACTGAGCACTGCCAAGCAATCCCTTTCCAACTCCAAGAGTTCGCTCTGCCTCTGACAGTGATGGCTACTGGCAGAAAAAAGGGATTACTGCAATTCCGATTTTCCCCAATCAGTCTGATACTAGCTACTTTTAAAAATCATTAAGTGCTACCTCTTGTCTCCTGTCCTTGTTTTTACCTGCATTCTGTAGACAGGAGAGAGGGCGGAGTATATTTATATTATTTTACCCCAAATAAGAAATTATCAACACTTCTTATAAAGTTAAACATATACCTATGACCCAGCAAGCCACTCCTAAGTATTCACCCAAGAAAAATGTAATATGTTATGTTCATACAAATATATATTTGTCTTAGTTGTCTCAAGCTGCCATACAAAATACTATAGACTAGGTAGCTTAAGCAGCAGGGATTTGTTTTCTCACAGTTCTGGAGGCTAGGAAGTCCCAGAGGTTCTGGCAGCTCTCTTCCTGGCTTATAGGAAGCTGCCTTTTTACTGTGTCCTCACATGGTGGGATGGGGGAGAGGGAGAAAAGAGAGTCAATCCAAAGTCCTATTAGATTAGGTCATACCCTTACGATCTCATGTAACCTTAATTACCTCTTAAAGATCCTATCTCCAGACATTGTCACACTGAGAATTAGGGCTTCAATGTATGTTTTTTGAAGAGACAAAGTTTAGTCCACAGCACACACATACAAATAATGAATCACTCACACATACACACACACCTCTCTTAAGAACAATTAATATTAACCTATTATTTGTATTTTTGCCCTTTTCACATTTAACATTTTTAGCAATTACTTGCTTAGCAGTTCTTTTAGGATAATTTTCCAAAACCACTGGGCTCTTGGTGGAGGTTTGCTTTTCATAACCCCCACTGCATTTCTTTTTAAAAGATCATAAAAATATTTATAAGTAATTAAATATGTTAGATTTCAATTGTTTGTTATCCCTAAACAGGAGCTAGAAATTTAGAAAAGTTAAAAGGAAAAGTCCAGCTTTTTACTTGCAGCTCTGACTATTTAAGTCCAACAAGTAAACAGCTTAGAGGTTTTCACTCCTGCTCTTATAACAAGAAAATTGAAAAAACAAGAAGACTTCTCTGGACCCATCAAGAAACTAATGTTACGGGGAAAACAGCTACTTTAAAATCTGGAGTGACAGGCACATCAAGAGAGATCCAGGAACTGAGGTTTGGTTACCCTAAGAAGTCACTGAAGCCATTAACTGAAAGGAACACTTACATGGTAATTTTAATGAAACACTGAATGCAGAATAGCGTTAGAATATCTACAGGAGCTCCACCAGATCCCTTTCTGGTTCTCACAAGGTGAAGAATAATTTTTGTTAAAAATTTCAGAGCCTTCTTTATTAAAAATATTTTTTTCCAGGATCAGTAATTGCCAGAGCTTATCTTTTCTTGTAAAAAAAATTCCTGTATGTCCAGCACATTCCAACTTTCCTACCTTATCTATGGTGGGAAATACCTTATCAACAGGGGTCAGGGTTTTGAGGAAATTGATTGGAAGCTCTGAAGCCAGGGATGGGAGTGGAGGAAACAATATTATTCCACCAGAGAAACACTTGTGATTGTTAGACCCCCAAGACATAGCCCTATATCTTACCACCACCACAATGGGGCTCTAGTATATTAAAAATGCATGACAAAGATTTTCTTGGAGGAGGAATATATGGGAGGGAAGGCCATAGTAAAGAGAGGACAAGAATAAGGAAGAATTTGAAGCTTCTTGTACCTATAACTACCTAATAATTTTTTCAGATGAGTCTGATAAAAGAAATGGAAATATAAAATAATTCTTGAAAGTAATGATATCCTTATATAGTTCTTACTCCAGAGTTATAGTCAAAGATAATTTCAATTTTCTTTCTAACACTAATTTGTTTCTATTGTTAATTTCCTGGCCTCTAAATTTATAGTTTATACAATAAATTGGTATTTGAGGAAGGGTGATTCTTAGCAATACTTTTCAGCATATTACAAGCACTTAGAGACAAGGCCGCCTGAATGCTTAATTCCAAACTTACTCACAAATCATTGTGGTAACCAAAATTAGCCCTTCTATTTTTCAAATGCTTTTTGGAAGGAAACTCCTCTTGGGTTGAGAAACACTAATAAGTTATCTGAGTATTATAACCAGTTCTAATAAGTTTTATGGTTAACACCAATTGCCTGAAGAAATTATATTCAATTATATTTCTAATTTTTTATGTTTATGAAAATATATTTTTTTTAAAGAGAGAGTGGAAGCAGGGAGAGACAGAGAGAGAGAATCATTGATGTGAGGGAGACACATCAATTGGTTGCCGCTTGCATGCACCTCAACTGGGGGTGTGGATGGAGCCTGCAACCTAGGTACATGCCCTTGATTAGAATCAAACCCGGCCGTGGGGCTGGGGCTGGGGGCCAGCCCCGCTGCGTGTTGTTCTCTCTGATTCTGAGGCTGGGTGCAGGCCGCCCTCTCTGTTGTTCTCTCAGGCTCTGGGCCCCTGCCAGGCCCCTCTTCCTGAGCTGGTCATGACTGTTACAGCATCCTGGCCTAATTTGCATATTGCATCTTTAAATATATAGATATAATTTCTTCATCTCTACTAGTAATCACACAATAACTCTTTAAATCCAATATCTAGAGTGACCTCAGAAGGATGGTAGTGTGAGAGTGCACCTTGTCCTCTCTCCGTAAAATTTCAACAAGTTAACCAACTATAATTCAATAAAGAAATCCCTGCTCAACACAGATGCCAGGTGTCAGAGAGACTCACCCATTGAAACACCAAAAGGTCAGAAACTGCAAATAAATGGGGAGACCAGAAGGAGGAAAGTGCAGATGACCTGCAGATGCAGCCCTATAGCCAGGAGCTTGTGGATTGCCCAGCTGGGAGAGGGAAGAAAGTTGGCAGTAGCAGTCATTTCCTTGGTCCAGGAGGAACAGGGAGCTGCTGGAGAATGTAGGTGCAGCCCAGCAGGGTGAGTGGTGAGGGAGAAAACAGTGTCTGAGCCAGCAGATGCCTGACAGGGCATGGGGCTCTGCCAGGTGGCTCTCCACTGTTAGGCCAGCAGTGGTGTTTTAGACAGAAATAGAACCACTGAGTCCTGCCCCCACTTTGATTCCCAAAACTTGCCTACCATTGCCCTTGGAGTTGGGTCCAGGAGTGTGGTGAAGCATGGGACTTGGTTGGAATGTTTCTAAGGAGGGATCTCCAAAAGGTAAGGGGCCTCTAGGGGTTCTTTGCTGAAGGTGGCAGCCCCTGCCTTGACTTTTACAAACAAGCCTGAGCCCCTGGGTATTTTGCTGAATCTCTATGTTTAGTCTTTAACCCCAACCTTGTAGAAGCATGTGATTTCTCAAGGATACTTACCCTGCTGATTGTATCTAGAGGTTAATTTTAGTTCAAGCTGTTGTTACCATAAAAGCCTAAGGAGCCGAAACCGGTTTGGCTCAGTGGATGGAGCGTCGGCCTGCAGACTGAAGGGTCCCAGGTTCGACTCCAGTCAAAGGCATGTACCTGGGTTGCGGGCACATCCCCAGTAGGAGATGTGCAGGAGGCAGCTGATCGATGTTTCTCTCTCATCGATGTTTCTTTCTTTTTTTTTTTTTTTTAATATATTCTATTGATTTTTTTACAGAGAGGAAGGGAGAGGGATAGCGAGTCAGAAACATTGATGAGAGAGAAACATCGATTCAGCTGCCTCTTGCAACCCCCTACTGGGGATGTGCCCACAACCCAGGTACATGCTCTTGACCGGAATCGAACCTGGGACCCTTGAGTCCGCAGGCTGACACTCTATCTGCTGAGCGAAACCAGCTAGGGCTCATCGATGTTTCTAACTCTCTATCTCTCTCCGTTCCTCTCTGTAAAAAATCAATAAAATACATATTTTTAAAAAAGCCTAAGGAGGCTGGCAATTGGGGTTGTTTTGGTTCCTCCTGCCAAGCAGCCCCTTAGCCTTCTCTTTCACAGAAATGTATGTCAGAGTAATCCATTCATCTGTCACTCAGGGTCTGCTGGTCATGACGTCCTGGCACAGGAGCATATTATCTGTAAACCAAGAGCTATTGCAGTAGAACTACTGTTTCCCTCTGTAACTGATCCCTGGGAGATTTGCTTGGGGTGGAATTCCATTGAGGTCAGGGTTGCCAATCAGGTGAGGGAAAAATAAATCCCACCTCCAAACGACACAGCTGTATTGTCTTGTAAATACATAGAGGTAAATAATCTTGTGATTCAGCACCATTAACTGGAAAATAGTAGAAAAACCTCTTCAGAGATAAATCTGAAAGTAAAAGGTAGCATATACTGCAAATAACCACAGTAATGAGGAGGACAAAAAAAAATGAAAAATCCCCAGGAAGTAGGCTGGAACACATGGAAATATGTGATATAAATAATACATATTTCACGATTGCAGTTCTGAAAATACTCAATGAGATGTGAGAAAATACAGACAGGCAATTCCTTGCACTCAGAAAACAAATCAGTGAACAAAACCAGTACTCTACCAAAGAGATTGAAACTTTAAAAAAAAAACAAAACACCAATCTGAATTTCTGAGAATGAAGCATGCAATTAAGGACATTAAGTGTAAACTACTATATCAATTGATGCAGAAAAAGCATTTGACAAAATCCAGCACCCTTTCTTGATAAAAACTCTCAGCAAAGTGGGAATAGAGGGATCTTACCTTAACATAATAAAAGCCTTATATGACAAACCTACAGCCAACATCATACTCAATGGGCAAAAACTAAAACCATTTTCCTTAAGAACAGGAGCAAGATAGGGATGCCCACTTGCACCACTCCTATTTGACATAATACTTCAAGTGTTAGCCATAGCGATCAGAGAAGAAGAAGAAATAAAAGGTATCCAAATTGGAAAAGAAAAAGTAAAACTGTCATTATTGCAGATGACATAATATTGTACATAAAAAAACACTAAAAACTCCATAAAAAAACTAATGGACTTCATAAACAAAATTGGCAATGTAGCAGGATACAAAATTAACACCCAGAAATCTATGGCTTTTTTATACACCAATAATGAATTCACAGAAAGAGAAAGTAAAAAAAAATCCCATTTACAATTGCACAAAAAAGTTAAGATAGCTGGGAATAAACTTAGCTAAGGAGGTAAAAGACTTGTACTCAGAAAACTACAGGACATTGAAAAAAGGGATAGAGAAAGACATAAATAAATGGAAGAATATACCATGTTCATGGATTGGTAGAATCAACATCATTAAAATGTCCATACTACCAAAAGTAATCTATAGATTCAATGCAATCCCTATTAAAATACCAATGGCAGATTTCACAGACCTACAACAAATTCTCCAAAAATTCATCTGGAATAAAAAAAGACTCTGAATAGTCACAGCAATCCTGAGAAGAACAAAGTTGGAAGGATCACAACGCCAGATATCAAGCTGTATTACAAAGACACTGTTCTCAAAACTGTCTGGTACTGGCATAAGGCAGACATATAGACCAATAGAACTGAACAGAGAACCCAGAAATCTACCGAAGCCATTATGCTCAATTAATATTTGACAAAGAAGGCAAGAGTATACAATACTCTTGACAGTTTCTTCAATAAATGGTGTTTGGAAAACTGGTCAGATATATGCAAAAAAAATGAAATTAGACTATCAACTTACACCATACACAAAAATAAACTCAAATGAATAAAGGACTTAAATATAATACAGGAAACCAAAAACATCTTAGAAGAATCCATAGGCAGCAAAATATCAGACATATGTCATAGCAATATCTTTACTGATAAAGCTCCTAGGGCAATGGAAACTAAGGAGAAAATAAACAAATGGGACTACATCAAAATATAATCTTCTGCACAGCAAAAGAAACCATCAACAAAACAACAAGAAAGCCCACTGCATGGGAGAACGTATTTGCCAATGTTGTCTCTGATATGGTTTTAATCTCCAAAATTTACAGGGAACTCATACAACTTAACAAAAGTAAGATAAACAATACAGTCAAAAAATAGGCAAACGACCTAAATAGACACTTTTTGAAAGAAGACATACAGAAGGCCCAGAGACACATGAATACATGTTCAAAGTCACTAATCATCTGAGAGATGCAAATCAAAACAACAATGAGGTACCATTTCACACCTGTCAGAATGGCTATCATCAACAAATCAACAAAAGACAAGTGCTGGTGAGTATGTGGAAAAAAAAGGAACCCTCGTGCACCACTGGTGGGAATGCAGACTGGTACAGCCACTGTGGAAAACAGTATGGAGTTTCCTTAAAAAGTTAAAAATGGAACTCCCATTCAACTCAGTAATCCCACTTCTAAGAATAGATCCCAAGAAATCCCACTTCTAAGAATAGATCCCAAGAAATCAGAAACACCTGTCACAAAGGATATATGCATCCTCAAAGGATGGCAGGAGTGAGAAACCGGCATTAAAATATACCCAGCCTTGCCCACGCTTACAGAAAGGTCACCACGATCTACAGGACACTGAAGCAGGATATTAAGTCCCTGGTTCATGAACTGAAAGAACAGAGATCCAAATGCTCCAGGCAAGAGGAGGAGATGGCGGAAATGCTGAAGATGCTGAGGTCCCTGGGAGAGGTCGTGAAAATCTCCACTTCACAAGCTGCTTTGCCAAACCTGTCAGGATGCCAGAAGCCAAGCCCTGATGGTCCCCTCCCCAGGAGTGGACCTGGGTCTTAAAGCAGCACTGTTCCCTCTTCTCCACGTGGCCTCTCCAGCTGCCACTGTGCTGCCTGCCTCCACCTCCACCTCCACCTGAGGGTCCCTGAGATCAGTGGGTGCGTCCCTGGGCTGGATTCTTCATCCTCCACACGTAAAGGACATAAGACTTAACACACCAAGACTTGTTTGGATTTTCTCTTAATAGCAATGAAAGAAATGCTGTACTACTTAAATGATGCACCTTGGACTCAAAATGTATCTTCATCAAACAACATTTCTCAGACTTTTGTGATTGTTATATATATATATATATATACACACACACACACACACATATATATATATATATATATATATATAGTAATCTTGTAAGTCAACATTTATATTTTATTCTCCTTTTAAATATTCTGTTTAAAATTTAAAATATATTTAGCTTTTCAATAAAGACTTTTAATTGTAAAAAAAAAGTCAATGAAGTTTTGGAGGTTTGCATAACATGTCGTACTTACTATCCTATCATATTTTTAAAATGAGTTTTTTCCAAACTTAATTTATATAAGGTAATACATTTTTTATTATTTTATTTTATTTTATTATTTAAAGTATTACAAATAATAGTACATATGTCTCCTTTTTTCCCCCATTGACTTTCCCCCAGCCTTCCCAACCCCACCGGCACATGCCCTCAACCAGCCCCTCCAGTGTGTTTCGTCCATTGGTTACGCTTATATGCATGCATACAAGTCCTTCAGTTGATCCCTTACTCCCCCTTAACTTTCCCCTGTCCCCCCCACAACTCTCCCCTGCCTTCCCACCACATGATCTCACTCATTTGTGGAATATAAAGAACATTATAAACTGATGAACAAAAATATATACAGAGGTAAAGAAGCATCAAACAGGCTGTTAAACTATAGGAAATAAATTTTTAAGAAAAGTCTATATCCCTTAAAATGTAAAGTTTGTTTTGATTAGAGTCCTTTTGGTTATAAATATCAATCACTAATAAAACAAATACATTAAATTCTATATGCAATACATTTTCAATTTACATGAATATTATGTACATATATTGCATTTGTCTAGATTTTGAATGACTTGTCTCTCTAAATAACCAGCTCATTTTTTGCTTTAATCTCATTGAGAAAGAAATATCAGACAGTTAAAATTTAGAACTCTAGTTCTCATATATGCATCATTTTTGCTGGTTCTGTACACTGGTTCTGTACTAGCTGAACCTGAAAAAGTACACATTCTCTTGGACTGGGATCCCAATCACTTCCACATGTCATGGAACCAGTGCTCCCACCAGCCTATAGTTGAGCTTCTGAATTATATTGTGCCTATCTGGGTCAGGCCATGTAGAGAAGTTTTTCTTTTTTTTCTTGCTTGATCAAATGTCAGAGATGATGAAGAATGTCTCCAAGAGCTTAATACTATTAGGCCTTGGAACAGACATGTCAAAAGATTACTGAGGCCATATAAGAAATTCTGTCTAATGTGACAGGGTACTGAAAAAAAATAAATCAGGAGAACTTCTGTTCTGATGTTACATCTAATATGCTTTTTGTGGTGTGTTTTTTTCTTTATGGAATTTTGCTTAGACTTAAACTACCTTATCATGACACTATTTATGTTCTATAAGAGCTTTCCACTTTTCGTGTAGAATTCAATGATATTTTTAGTAATTTCACTACTTGTTCAACCATCACCATAATTCAGCTTCAGAAAATTTCATCACCCCAATAATATCTCTAATGTTCACTTAACAGATATGCTTTTGATCCTTCAAAATTGTTCTTCTACTGACCATAATTTTGATTCCTACTACTTAAAAAATAAATCAATTCATTTTAAAAGTTGGAAAAGACTTGCATGCTACATTTAATTGTACATACCCTCCTTCTTACTGAGCATCACTCACATAGAAGTGTGTTTCATTTCTGAGTTATTTATTTATTTATTTATTTATTTATGTATATCATACAAATGATTAAGACATATATCTTCATGTAGTTTCTCCCAAGGCGCAACTTGATTCAAGGACTTCGGCTCAGATGTTCTTTGGTTGGTGATCCCTTAAAGAAGTGAAATTGAAAATGTGAGAAAGTTAGTAAGGGTGTGTTGTTGAGCTAGTCTCCTCTATGGTCATTGACTTTTACTACTGCTTGGTGTCCTTGGAGAAATGTGTACAATGCGCCTCAGAATTGTATCTGAAAAATAAGAAAGAAAACATTGAGACTTTCCTCATTTATTGAGGGTTTTCCACAAGGTGGGAATTCATTTACACATTGAGGCTGTCCTTTCAATGGTTGGAATCTGCTCTCCTCACTTCAGAAAAAGTCCATGAAAGAGAAAAGTGAAAGATTCAGAAGGCATTGAGGTGAAGTATGAGCAGCAGGCAGAGAAATTGTCAACCAAATGGCACGTATTGTTATATGTAAGCGTCAAGGAGGTTTCCCATTACCCCTGAAGCATCGTATTTAGATTAATTGCAGTGTCATTGCTAACACTTTTAATATTGAGTTCTTGAATGCTCTTTCTAGGTCATTAATGTCTCCTGTTATTTTTTCCCCCCATCTTTGTTCTATATCCTTAAAATCTGATCCTAGTTATATTTTCCCATTTCCTCTTGGGACATTTTCTATAATTCCATTAGTGAGTAAAATAGTTCCTCTAATATCAAGTACCACAGTGTTCAAGTTGGACTATACTGAGCCCTGACCAAAGTTGTTTTGAGAGGTTATAAAGGGAGATAAGAGTGAATTTGAGAAGACAGCATGTCATTTTGCAAGTCATTCCACTCAGTTGAAGTCTTAGCATGGACTCCAGAAAAACAGAGCCTCACATTATTTAGAAGAGTGAGGGAACTGCTTTTAGCAAGCTGGAGGATTCAAGGATACTTCACCCACATGCTTCAATCTCAGCTCTCAGCATGCCATTCCTTCCCTGCCTTGTCCTCCGCAGTAAGGTCCTGTCATATGAGGTGAGTTATCTAGTCTCAGTCTCCCACTCGGAGGGTCTGTTTTCAAGGGACACTGTTAGTAGAAACTGTCTTTATTTGGGTTCCCTAAAAAAAGAGAGGGAGGGCTGAAACAAGAACCTGTGGGCAGTGCTTGCTTTGGGCAAAGATTCCAATAGAGTAGGAAAAATAAGACTGCATTATTGATTTGTTTACTGTTCTTTGTTCCTGTAGCTCAATCCACATAGAAATACCATAAAGAACCTTTACAATGCACCTCACATTTTTCCTTCTGAAAGGCAGAGTCTATAGCATTTACACATTGCCTCTGGGAAATTCAGTGATCATGGTTTTCTATCTTCTAAGTTGTGCAAGCTCATAGCTTTGAAGAAGCCCAAATAAGAGCAGAGAAAAGAGAGAGGAGGAATGAGAGGTAGGCAGAGGGGACTTGGCAAGGAAATTTGTACAGTGTACTTATCTTTTTGAAAATAGATAAATGGAGGATATGGGAATGTGATTCAGGCCATCTGCTAAAAAAATGGTTTAGAGAAAAGGTGAAACTGGACAGATCTTATATAAAAGTTTCCCTAATAGTTTTGTTTGTTTGTTTGTTTGTTTGTTTGTTTTGAAAGAAGCGGTGACCTACTTGGAAATGGCTCCTGAGACTAACTGAAAACAAGGGCTATCCTATGGGTTGACTCTGTAGACAGGACTTAACCAAAGGTTATTTATTTGCTGCTCCCTCCACCTGGAGGAAGTTGTTAGAGGTAAGAAAATTGCTTTGTCAAAGATTACCTGAAATTATTTTTGGCCACTCACTGTAACTGTAGCTACTATAAAAATAAAGTTTTTTTTTTCCTTTTTAAATAAGAAAAAAAGAGGGAGTACATTCTTAACACACTGATGGATTGATAGGCATAGCCACTTCACTTTATTGGGCCCTTCTGCAATTTTAAATAATTCTTTTATAGAACACAACTGCAACAGTGGTGGTTTAAAAGCCGAGTACTTGAATGTAAGGCAATTGACCTTGAAACAAGGGCTATAACCCTGTAAAAAAGGCGATGTGCATGGATGAGGTGCACTCTCAGAAGTTATTAATTTTAAGAATATCAGTATACTGTTATGAGGCTGTTTGATAGAGCTCTATATAAATTTTCAAACTGTTTTGTAAATTCAGTGGGTCTACAAAGGGAAAAAAAGTCACATTCAACTTTGTTAATTTATTGTGAGGTTTAAATAATCTGAGTTCCAGAGATTCTAAGCAAGAACAGGGAGAAATGAAAGATGCAATATTTAAAATTGTTCTGCTATAGACTCTATATGTTGTGCCCCCCACCCTCCAATTAATAGATTGAAACCTATCCCCATTGTGATGGTTTTAGGTTGTGGGGTCTTTGGAAGGTAATTAGGTCATTGAAGATGGAGCCATTATGAATGAGGATAGTGATCTTATAAAGAGATCCCACTGCCCCCTCCACCATGGGAAGATTCTCCCTGAAGATAATCTGCTATAAACCAGAAAGCTGGCTCTCACCAGACACTTAATCTGCTACTGCCTAGATTTGGGATTTACCAATCGTTGGTAGTATGAGAAATACATTTCTGTTGTATATAAGCCACCCAGTCTCTGGTATTCTGTTATAGCTGCCTGGATGGACTAAAAAAACACCATAAAAACTGAAATTTTGTAAGAATCTAGGTTCTTACCATAGATAATGCTCTGAGTACCTGGTCAAATCACCAAGGCAGAACAATTCATACACTGCCATTTTGTGACCTTTCTTGATGGGTTACACTTCAGTCTGCCATAGATATGTTGGTCAAGGACAGCGATTTTCAACCTTTTTATATCATTGCACACATAAACTAATTACTAAAATTCCTTAGTACACCAAAAATATATTTTTAAAGATCTGACAAAAAAATAGATATAAAGTTGATTCATTCACATTAGAGGGCTGTTGTCTTTTTTTTTTCTTAATTTGACAATCTAAAGGAAAATAGATCAGGGCCCTTGACTAAATAGTCAGGTATTGCATGTTTAAGAAATTTTTGCAGCACACCAGTGTGCTTCTTGTGACATACCAGTTGAAAATCCTGTAAGTAGAAACCTTATAGAGCAGCACAGATTTAAGGGACACTGTAGTTGAAGAGGTAACTGCTCTACTTAGATCCCATTTACTGGCATTTGCACTCTATGGCCAGCTCCTGTATTACTCCCTTCTCTTGAGAATCACCTAAGATCAGGTACATGAGGTAAGGGAACTCCTGCCCTCTTTCCTCAAGATTTGACTAACTAAAGAAAGCTGAGCTCCAGAGTTCATCCTGTGAAACTAGACATTGCTTAGCTGTTCCTATTACTCCTTGTTATTTCTTCTCAGTTACCTTTTCTTGAAGATACTTCTCATTAGATCACTTAAATATGATTTCCAATCTCAGGCTTTTAGGAAAGCCAACCTACGACATACCTACAGGGTTGGCTACATGTGCATGTAGCTGTTCAGTCTCATACAGTTCCATGTTTGGCTTAATGTTCTGCTGTTGTCCTGACATTCTGAATTTCTAAAGAAGGAGTCCTTAATTTCCATTTTTACTCAGCTCTGTTGACATCAAACTTTAAGGTCCTGAAATACCACACAGTTTTAAACATGGAACAAATCAAACTATTACCTAAGAATAAGGACATTTCATAGGTTTTTCATTTTTTTATCTTGATTTGATCAAAACAGAAGAAACAAGCAGCTCTAAATAGGGGGTTTCTATAAATAAAGCCCATAAATTATAAGACAGAGGTATAAATTCAGTATTGGGACACCACAGGGATCTGAGGAGATACTATGGGGTCACAAGGGGCATTATTTTGCCAACTCAATAGAAACATACAAACATTAGAAGTTTTAAGGAGAAAAAAGTCATAGTTTGAGAGCTTGGTTGGGGTCCTAGTCTTGATTGCCTCCCACTACTAAGACAAAGAGAGAAGTGTACTCTTTGTTCTTTAATAGGGCTATATATACCCCTCATTCTAGGCCAGGGCAGATTTCAGTAATGAAAGACATGCTTTTTCAAGAGATGCAAGCAGAATTAAGTTAACCTAGATATTCCTGGAAGAAAAAAATAACAAATTTAGGTAGAATATCAGACCTTTAACCATTAAGCAGAATTAACAAATATTACCTCAGAGAACTTTGGAAACAGGGCACACTCATAATTAATGCATTTTATGAAATGGGAGTTGGCACTTCAGAGTACCCAAATAAAATCAATACCATGGCTGCCCCTTTCTTTCTTGAAAATAGGTGTAGAGAGTAAAGAAGTTCAATGAATTTGATAAAGAAACAAACTCACAGATTTATCAGGAGGTCAGGTTGGGGAGAAATGTAGGAAGATGCTGTTTTGGTCTATGACCTATTTATCGCACTTTCATTCTTTGTCTCTCTGACCTTACCTGTAGTCCAGGGAGTTAACAAATATTCTATCTTCATTGTTCTAGGAATAAGGAAAAGACCTTTGAAGACCTGTAAAATATGGTGGAAAGAATTTAGTCATTTTTAAAAAATATGTATGAATAATTTTATCAAATAAAATTTGTTTAATTTTATTTCTAAAACACTCAGTATAGAGTATATCATGATATGCTGCAGAATATTTGAGTAAGATAATAGATGTATAGATTAAAAGAAACATCTGAGGATACTGAATCTGATCCACAGACTGAGTAGGTTTCTTACCAATTAATGTGACTTGTGTACATATTCAATGAAAGGAATTTATTTCTAAAACCAATTCTTATATATTGGTGTATTACTTAATATTACATTAGGGAGAAGAGGAAGTTTATAGTCCTATATAATAAAAGGCTAATGTGGAAATAGAACAAACGGTGGAACAACCAGAATAACAGAACAGCTGAACAACCAGTCACTATGACGTTCGCTGACCATCAGGGGGTGTGCATGGAACATGGTGGGTGTCATCTGTGGTGGGATGGTGGAGCAGGTGAGCAGGGGCACCAGACCAAGGTGGGGTGCTGGTCGCTGTCATCGGGGTGAACCTCTGGTGGTTACTGAAAATTCTTTGCTCCCACGTGCCACGGTCCTGCTTGGCGCTTGCACCTGCTGCCAGTGCTGGCCCTGCTTGAACTCGCTACCAGTGCCAAAGCTGCTGCTCACACCCACTTCCAGCACCAGCCTCGCTCGCACCTACAGCCAGTGCTGGAGCCATCCCTCACATCCAATGCTGGTGCCCAGTGCTGGTCCCAATCACTCGGTGCTGGCAGCGGATGTGAGCGGCAGTTGCTGGCCCCACTCACTCCTCAGGGCTTCTCCACCTCCCCCTGCTCCTGAGGGGCTATCAGGGCCAGCAGCCTCTGCTGGCACCCACTGCCAGTGATGGCCCCACTCGCACCCACTGCTGGCACTCAGCGCTGGTCCTGATTGCTCAGTGCCTTCAGTGGGTGCAAGCAGTGGCTGCTGGCCCCAATCTCCCCTCAGAGCTTCTCCACCTCTCCCTGCTCCTGAGGGGCAATTGGGGCAGCAGCCACTTGCTCCCACTGATGGCGCCATCCTCACTCACACTTGCTGCTGGCGTCAGCCCTAATCGCTCTGCACAGTCAGTAAGTGTGAGTGGGGCTGGTGCTGTCAGTGTGTGGAAGTGGTGGCAGCAGTGTGAGCAGGGCTGCTGGCAGAGAGGGGACCAGGGGCCACAGCAGGAGGGGCCAGGTGGGGGCGTGGAGGATGGGCTGAGACCCACCCCTGTGCCCACTGCAGCCTCATGGCCCACAATTCCTTTCAAGGTGCACAAATTTGTGCATTGGGCCCCTAGTACCTAATATAAATGTCTAATATGGCACATAGTATTTTACAAAGTGAAAAGTACATGGTTTTGTATAAAAATCTTTTTCTCCAGCCGAAACCGGTTTGGCTTAGTGGATAGAGCGTCGGCCTGCGGACTGAAAGGTCCCAGGTTCGATTCCGGTCAAGGGCATGTACCTGGGTTGCGGGCACATCCCCGGTAGGAGATGTGCAGGAAGCAGCTGATCGATGTCTCTCTCATCGATGTTTCTAACTCTCTATCTCTCTCCCTTCCTCTCTGTAAAAAAATCAATAAAATATGTTTTAAAAAAAAATAAAAATCTTTTTCTCTGGGTCAGCTTAAGCCCAAAATGATACAAAATTGATAATTATTAAAAAATAATGAGATAGTCAATGATCACATATCATGCAACATAAATCGAACTTAACAGAAAATATCTCTACCTGTTAATTATCAATGGTATTATCAACAAGAACATTATATTCTTATTCTAGTTTCCCTGAAAAAAACGTGGACAATAAAAACCATGCCACTGGGCGTAATTTTGAGCATTTGATATGACTATCCACTTTATCATATGGATTTGGCCAATGCTATAGATATATGCTGACTAATGAGAAATCGTCTATAATTTACCAGATTGTCAAGGACTAAGAAAAAGAAGTTGGAGGACCTATGACAAAAATGCCTGATAAAGAAGAATGTGGATAGTTCTCTGGAAAGGACACATAGTTGAGGCTTTTGTGTCACACATAAATGCTCATCAGAGGAATCCACTACAAAAAAAAGTTCTTAGTAATCATGTAGACATCTTGTCCATTTACCATCCAGCCTCTTTTTACCAGACACCACAGTGTTTGCTCAACGGGTTGATTTAAAAGTTATCTTTGTGACAGGGAGAAAGTATATGTCTATGCTAGAATATAGCCCTGCAGAAGGTTTCAGAAGTGTTGAATACCCAAACCACCAATGGCAGAGTTCACTACTGAACCAGTAATATTGCACCACTACCTGTGCAAACAGATGGAATATTTTCATTGAGGAGAAGGCATCAATAGATCCTCAATGTAATAAACAGTAATTCAGGATATGAATTTACCTTCCTTTCATGCAATGTATTTTTCCTCCTTTTCCTCAGTGAAGTACTTAAATTCTTTAATCCATCATCGTAGTAAAGAAAATTTATATTTCTTCTTATTAAAGAATCCATTTTATAGCCAAAAAGTGCATGCAGAGAGTACAGCTGATGGAATTTTTGGTATTAACATGTGCTCCATCCATCAACCAAAAACAGCTGGCCTGATAAAAACACTGGTATCACCCACTGAGAGTTTATTATGGTTGTTAGGTCATTTTAATTTTGTGCTGTCAACAAAGCCAAAATATATTAATCCAGGAGACAAGATTTATTGAAACTAACTTTTTTCTCAATTATACCAAATTTCCCCAAGTTTGGGTTTTGAATAATGGTTCCCTTGAACTGTAAGTTAAGACTGCCACCTGGCCATTTTAGTCTATTTATACTATTAAATGCCAGGTGAAGGACAGAATTACTATAGTAATTGACCTTGATGTCAAAGAAAAATCAGGTTGTCCTTACCTAAGTTGACATGGTAACATGGCAACCTAAGGGAAGTCCATGAGTAACCCAGACCATTTTCTGGAGGTTTCTCTTAAAACTTGAATTTTAATAGTAAAAAGTAAAAGAAACTAGTAACAACTGGATAAAGCAAGGGTCAATAAGCATTCAAATTATTTACTCCACTGACTGAAGAAACCTGACTAGCTGAAGTGCTGACTGAGGGGAAAATATACATGGGTTGGTTAGTAAAAAAAGGAATTGATTTGTATACATTAAGGTCTCATGATCAGTCACCGATACAAGTATTTAAGCAAATATGTGTATATTTTGCTTGTTAATTGCATATTTGTGTATAATCATTTTTGGCCCATTTCATTCCCCCCCCCCCCCCCTTTTTTTTGGAATCTCACCCGGGGATATTTTTCCATTGATTTTTAGGGAGAGTGGAAGAGAGAGGAAAAGGAGGAAAAGACAGAGAGAAACATTGATGTGAGAGAAACATATTGATTGGTTGCCTCCTGTAAAAGCCCCGACTAGGGCCAGGGCCCTAGGAGCCTGCAAACAAGGTACATGCCCTTGACTAGAATTGAACCTGGGACCCTTTGGTCCGCAGGCCAATGCTCTATTCACTGAGCCAAACCAGTGAATAGAGCACTGAGAATATTGGTTGTGATCAGTTTAGGATTTCATCTCTAGGTTATACATTTTCTAAGTAATAATTCACAAACTTTAATAAAATATAAAAAATACATTCAATGGGGGAAATATTTTATGAATTCCCCTATGTCTCTGTGCCAGATAAAGTTTTCAAGGACAAGCTGATCTCAACATAGCTTATTCTATTCTTACTTCCCACTGATCCCATGATGTTGCATATATGTGTCTCTAACACTAACAAAGGCATGATGATGGATTGCATTACTCTACTCCATAAAAGAAAGCTTTTGATTTTTCACTGTTGCCTATCTGTGGGAACCACGCCAGGGTCCCTGGATAGTCAAGTCCAATGGGAGCACAGAGGCCTTGTTGTCAATACACCAGAATGGCCAAGGCTGCTCTGAACATGAGCCTAATTGGGGTGCCCAAGGCAAAGACACCATGAGTGGGTGCAAGGACACAGGGTACACTGTGCTCTTCTGTAACGCAAATGATTGATGTCACTGTTGGCAGCTAGCCTTCTTTGTCTCTGGAGTAACATACAGGTTACTGACCAAGAGTGTGTGAAGAAGTCTGCTAGAGAGAGCTGCTGGGCAGAGCAAAGGCTAGAGAACTCAGAGAGGCTGGAAAGGCTACTGAGGCTGAAGCTCTAAGGGAGAGCTCAGATATAGCTACCATGTTAACCAGCCAGTGTGCTGGGCAGGGGAGATAGGAGACGCTGCTGAGCCAGAGAGAGTTTAGGTTCCGCTATGATGTGAAGCAGTGAGTCTAGGGGGCAGCATGCAGCTGCTCAGATAATAGCTGTGGATATAGAGACTGATGCTGCTTTGTGAGAAAGATGTACATGTTAACCAGCCGGTGTCTGGCTGCCTGCCTGTATGGACTTTGTTGTAAAGGACTGATTTGTCTGATGGCTATATGGCCACTGGATTTTGCAGTAAAGACTCATTTTTTTAAAAAATATAGTTTTATTGATTTCAGAGAGGAATGGAGAGGGCGAGAGAGAGAAAAACATCAATGATGAGAATCATTGATCAGCTGCCTCCTGCACACTCCGCACTGGAGATCAAGCCCGCAACCTGAGCATGTGCCCCTGACTGGAATCAAACCCGGGACCCTCCAGTCTGCAAGCTGACGCTCTATCCACGGAGCCAAACCAACGAGGGCAAGACTCATTCTTATACACCCACAACTTCTCATGGCTTCTCCATCTCAGACCCAACAATAGATACTAAATGATTAGCTCTTATGACTAAATCTAGAGCAAATTGAAAAAAATAAGTAATAGTATAATTTGCTACCATTTTCTGCTTAAATGATCTTTACAGTTAGGTGATGGTATATTTTCTAATTTACACCAAATGTTAAAAATAAACACCTGTAACTAGTGAGCAGAGGATAAAGGAGGAACTTGGACTAAGTTCCCAACAGTTAGTACAGTGGTCAGGGTTTGAGAAGGACCTGCCCTGGCATAGTGAGGAATAACTGAGAAGAATACATAGACTCATAGCAACTCAGAGCAGCAGAGCTGTGCAGAGCTCCTTCCGTCTCTGACACTATCCCATACAATTTATTGTTACCTATCATAACTGAAATGTTGTGCTCAAATTTGCCCCTGTCTCCCTTTCTAGATTTATTCTCATCACACACCTTCTCACTGTATACAGCAACATCATGGCACAACTATTCATTATTCAAACACTCCATGTACTGTCAGTCTCTGGTCCATACTGACACCCTCTCATTGCCTGGACTGCCAATTATCACCACATCCATATTTTTACTCATGAAATCCATGACATAAAATTCCAACCATCTCCTATCTCTCAGAGGAGAACTTCCTGATTCCTTCAGCAGAATAATAGCACATTTATTTCTACATAGCAGGAATTATAAAAAATAGTGACTGAAAAGAAGAACACGCATCTACTTCAGGAATTCTTATTTATCCATTATTTCATTCCCATTGTTTAATGCCTATATAGAATGGACTGGCTGAATCAATGAATTAAATGATTGTCTTATGAAAGTATTATAGCATAATTAGTGATATGAACATAGATAAACATCTTAATAGTAAAACAAACAGTAGTGATTAAGGGAATGCAGAAATTATATAATCTCTATAATCCTCAATTTTCCTAAATGAGTATAACAGAATCTACTTCAGCAATCTGTAGTGAGGTTGAAGTGAGAAAATCAGCACATAGTTCTGAACAATCATCATTCTATATGGTAATTTCTCAGCAAACATTAGCTATAAAGCAATTGCAATAATTATCAGTTTTATCATATGCACTTTTTATTAACTACATGGATCCTGGAGCCACCTGTCTAGATGAAAGTCCCACCCTGTCCTTTACTAGTGAAATAAACTTGAATAAACTTAATCTCAGATCTTCATCTCTATCCTGTATAATAAAAGGCTCATTTGCTAAGTGTCTGGTCATCCGTTCGTACGTTCAACCAATCAAAGCATAATATGTTAATGATATGCTAAGGCCACTAAACAGCTCACTATGATGTGCACTGACCACCAGGGGGCAGTCAGTCGACTGGTCGACCAGTCGCTATGACATGCACTGACCAACAAGGGACAGACACTCCTTCTGGTAGGTTAGCTTGCTGCTGGGTTCTGGCCGATTGGGACTGAGCAAGACGGGCAGGACATGCCCTGGAGCCCTCCTGCAGTCCCTCCCTGGCTGGCCAACTTCCTGCATCCCTTCCTGGCCCCAATTGTGCATCAGTGGGGTCCCTTGGCCTGGCTTGCACACTCTCGCAATCTGGGACACCCTGGGGAATGTCAGTGAGCCAGTTTTGGCCTGATCCCGCAGACCAGGCAGAGGGACTCCACTGGTGCATGAATTCATGCACCAGGGCTCTAGTAAAAGCATAATAGTCCCACTGTCATCAGTTTTTTTGACAAAAATGATGCTAGTCTCTGAAAACAATAAATACTAAATGATTAGCTCTTAAGACTAAACCTAGAGCAAATTAAAAAAATAAATAATAATATAATTTACTACCATTTTCTGCTTAAATGATCTTTATAGTTAAGTGATGGTATATTTTCTAATTTGCAGTAAATGTTAAAATAAAAAGTGCATTTTTTCATGGATCATTTCATTATGCTAATTAGACTTTAAACTTTTAAAACATAATCACCATTCATATAATCTATTAATATTTCATTAGGAATGTGATTAATGGAAAACCTGGTGTTAATACTCACAAATAACAACCAGAAAAAGTGTCCCCAAATGATGCTTTCAAAATAGAAATGCACACACACACACACACACACACACACACGGAAATTCTATGAGTATAACGTTGAGTATACATGGAATTTTCTGCAGATAATGAGTCAAACACACTTGTTATGAAGGCAGCCAGACCATATTTATTCAACATTTCAAACAGGAAAAGTTGAACTGACAGCTTTCTGAGTGTTTCCCAAGTACGTCAATCAGTAGTAATACAGTCACTCTAAGCAGTCTTTATAGAGTATATATTAATTTCTTTAATTTGTTCTCTCTCTTTCTAAAGACTTGCATGAAGTCTTCTGAGGGCACACTACCTAAGACACTTTAACTTGTTACATGAAACAAAAGATCTAATATTTTTACAGCTGAATAGTGCAAAGATTAACTTTAGGAGATAGCATTCACTTCAAATATGAGATAATTGTGTGATTATTAAGGTAAATGACATATAGAACATTCATTTTTGAGATATAATTAGTGACATTTGACCTATGACTATCATTATCTTATTGGGACAAGCACCAAATAGAAACAATCACTATGAAAAATATGGAATATGATTTTCTTTGAGATGATAAACAATCACAACTGCATTTTCATTCCTACTGCTTTTACTTTTCTTACTTTAAAATAATTCTTTTAAAATGTATGATTTACAATGTGATGATTGGAGTATTGGAAGGAAGAAGTTAGGTCTATTGCTGAGACCTGAGAAAGCCAAGGATGATTGATGCTGCTAAACTCAACAGGGTGTTTTACATTCTATAAACCAATTTTATATTCAATTTTACTTGCCAATGTGAATGTGTATGTTCTCATACCTATCTACAACGTCCCTTTTTCTATTGTATCTACTCTTCCAAATGTGGAAAAAGAAGTCAAGAAGCATTAGTAAAATTTGACTTGATGCACAGCAATACATCACTCTGACCTAGAGGTGTGTTCTTGCTGAGCATCAAGGCATCTGAAGATGCATTGAGTAATTCACCCTCGGGGTCATTTCCCCTTGTCACTCACACAGCATGTAACCTCTGCTTCACACGAGGAAGGTAAATTATGTACAGCATGGGTAGGAAGGATATGATGAAGGAAAATGGCATTTCTGTCTTCAAGTCTGGCATGCATCTCCAACGGCTCAGCCCTCTGTCAGAATGACACCAGCATATAAAGCTTTGGGAAATGAAGGAGGCTGTACAGAGGAATGTCAACTGAAAAGAGTAACTTTAAACTGACCATCTGCCTCTCATAATAAAATATGTTTCATCTTTAAACTCTCCAAAGCATGAATTTTTGTACATGAGTATATGTATAAACTCATTTCATAATAAGTAATAATACAAAAATGTAAAGAATAACACAATTGTTTCATAACTAACTTTAATTTTTTAAAAATTTGAGACAGCTATAGATTTACAGAAAAATGCAAAAAAAAAAAAAAAAAAAAAGGCAGGGAGGTACTATGTGCCTATCATCCACTTGTCTCCTAAGAGTAAATATAATGACTATAGTACATTATCAAAACAAGAAAATTAATGATTGACCTTTTAAAGACATTATAATTACAAATATAATTTAGAGATTAAAATTTTAGGCTCTGTTTAATATTATAAGTAAGTAATATACAGTTTAGCCTCTTCATTTTTATTTCAAAGAATTAAGGACTGATGCACTATTTTGCTAAAGAGATTATAAGCACTTGGAACTACAACATAAATCTGTCTGTATTGTTTAGTACCAATAATTTCCTTTGAATTTGTTGAACATGCAGATGGTGTAATTTGCATATAATAAATTTGAATAAATAAATTTAATTTTATTAAGATTTTTTCACATTTATACAATCACTATTTCATAAAGCTTAGTCTTCTAATCAATGCTCCAAAAAATCTCAGATATTCTTATATTATTATCCACCATAAACTGAATAAAATATTTGGGTTTATCATTGTTAAATTAATTAAACAAAGAGGCTGTTAGACTAAGGTGGCTTTAATGCTGTAGCAGCCTACATAAGCAACTCAAAATCTAAGTGTGTAAATGCCTCACGGTTATGAAATAAAAATGCTTAGGACAATCAATAAAAAAACAGACATGTAGGCTTTAATCTGGAGCCAATCCAATAATTTTCTTTCTTTGCCTCCTCATCTTCTTATATAAGGATTTCCCTGGCCCCTAACCTCATATAGTATTTTTAGAATTTCTTTTCTTTTCTTTTTTTCCCTTGACTAACTTTTGAATTTATTTTTTTCTCCTTATTTTATTTTATTTTTTTACAATATACAAAATAAATCTATTACCATATTGTAGATACAAAATAATTAACCATTTACATGCAACAAACAATATTTCAAGAAAACTGATTTTAAATATAATAATGTTACATGCAATAAACATTAATATTTCAAGAAAAAATATTTTAAATATAATAATGTTACCAAAACTGTACTAACATAGTATAATATCACAAAAGTTGTAGGAAATATTAAAAATCTGTAAATAAGAGGATTACTTCTATTGTATTCTAAAATACATTTTTTTCCCTCTGGCTCTATTTTTGTACAACAGTTCATTATATTCCACAAATGAGTGAGATCATGTGATATTTATCTTTCTCTGTCTGGCTTATTTCACTTAGCATAGTGCTCTCTAGGTCCATCCATGCTGTTGCAAATGGTAAGAGCTCTTTCTTTTTAAAAGCAGTGTAGTATTCTATTGTGTAGATGTACCACAGTGTTTTAACCCACTAATCTGCTGATGGGCAGTTAGGCTGTTTCCAAATCTTAGCTATTGTAAATTGTGCTGCTATGAACATAGGGGTGCATATATCTTTTCTGATTGGTGTTTCTGATTCCTTGGGGTATATTCCTAGAAGTGGGATCACTGGGTCAAATGGGAGTTCCATTTTTAATTTTTTGAAGAAACTCTATACTGCTTTCCACAATGGTTGCACCAGTCTGCATCCCACCAGCAGCGCACGAGTGTTCCTTTTTCTACGCATCCTCTCCAGCACTTGTAGTTTGTTGATTTGTTGATGATAGCCATTCTGACAGGTGTGAGATGGTACCTTATTGTCATTTTCATTTGCATCTCTCTGATAATTGATGTTGAGCATCTTTTTATATGTCTCCTGGCCTTAGTCAGCTATTTTTGGAGAAGTGTCTATTTAGGTCCTCTGCCCATTTTTAAATTGGGCTGTCTTTCTTTTGTTGAATTGTATAACTACTTTATATATTTTGGACATTAATCCCTTCACAGCTGTATCATTGGCAAAAATGTTCTTGCATGCAATGGGTTTCCTTTTCAGTTTGATGCTGGTTTCTTTTGCTGTACAGAAGATTTTTAATTTGATGTAGTCCCATTTGTTTATTTTTCCTTTGTTTCTCTTGACCAAGGAGTTGTATTGTGAAAATTTTGCTACCTGAGATGTCTGATATTTTGTTGCCTACATTTTCCTCTAGGATTTTTATTGTTTCAGGACTTACATTTTAGTCTTTTATCCATTTTGAGTTTATTCTTGTGTTTGTTATAATTTTGTGGTCTACTTTTATTCTTTTGCATATACCTGTCCAATTATCCCAACACCATTTATTGAAGAGACTGTTTTTACTCCCTTGAATGCTCTTGCATCCATTTCAAATATTAATTGAGCACGCAAAATGAAAGTAAAATTAGGTATACATAAAAATGCATATCAACATAAATAGACACAAAGTCCAAGGAGCTTATAAAATTTTTGTCACTGAAACATATTAAAAGTTATTTTAAAAAGGTAGGTTAGGTGAGAAAAAAATAAGGTAAGTTTAGATGTGTTCAGATTAAAGGGATCATGATAGTGACAGTTGAAGTGTCCAGAGGGAGAAATGATGGCTGATGTAAAATTGTTGCAATTAGGAATTTTAACAAAGAATGGAGATTCATTTAAATTACTTCAATTAGTGTGTCTTCCCTGTAAAGATTCACAACCTGTCTTCCCTGCAAAGATTCAAATAAGCAACTAAAATTTTTCAACAAACAAGAATTTACAGAATAATTATCAGAGGGCCATTGTAGACTCAAGGAGCTCTAGGGTCTTTAATAGTAGGAATCTCTGTGTAGGTAGTCTTGTCCGATCAGCTGTGGCTAGGAGGAAGAGGGTGCTATACTCTTCTGAACATGTTCTAGAATTTTCACCTGAAGGATTCTCTAAGTAGGGTAATAGTCCATAGGATGGGCTGAATAACTTAGTAAGCTATGGTAGAGAAGATTCAATGTGATTACCAAATCTATTTTATTTTCATCCTGGGTACACAGCTGAGATATTTTTCTGCCTCCTCTGCAATTAGATAGGACCTTGTGACTAAGTTCAGAGCACTGTAACTGGCATTGTGGAGACAGATGTGTGCCAGTTCTGGTATTGAGGCCTTAAATGTCCTTTATGGTCCTCTTTAACATCTCTTCTCTCCATCTGCTAGCAGGATGATGCCAGGGAAATCTTAAAGCTGTTGAGTAGACAAGGATCTCAATGTCCAGGCAGTTCTTCCTACATGCTATTTTTGCTAAATGTTAAAATGTAGCTATGGGAACACAGGGCCTCAAATGCCTGGTAGTCTGGATGTGACAATGTAGCCTCCCAAGGGGCAGGGGGGCGGGGGGAGATTGGACAGACGGTGTTGTGGCTGCAGATGATGAGGATTGTCTGCCACTTACAGCTCCTACAGTTCTCTGGTATAGCCAGTGAAGAAGCCTGATGGCATGTGGTGACTGACTGTGGATTGCAGAGAACTAAATAATGTGACTCCTCTGCTACACTTCACGGTGCCAGCGGTAACGGATCACATAGATCGCCGTGCACTGGCACTGGGGCAATGCCCATATGCGATGGATTTGGCTGGTGCCTTCTCCATGGACAGGGCTCCAGAGAGTCAAGGAGAGTTTGATTTTACATGGGAAGGTCGACAGTGGACTTTGGGATGTTTTCATGGTCCATCCATTTGTCATGGTTTGATGGCATGCGATTTGGCTGCCTGGGGCAAGCCTCCCACAGTACCCATGTTTCATTGTATTAATAAGGTTGTGTTAACCTCTGACTATCTTGCAGATTTGAATGCAGGTGTCAGCAGTTGTTGGCGCCAAGTGTTGGTCTACAGACCTATGTTGGTCTATTAGGGTATTGGCAAGTGTCCAGTCCCTACTTGGTGCCATTGTTACAGCCATATGTCAGTTGTCCCAGAAGGGGGCAACAAGGGGTTGAACCCCAGAATTAGAGGGAACCCAGCTGCCAAGAGGGCAGTCACCCAAGTAGGTGGAGAGGGCACTTATCAGCTTTTGGTCCCAGTTATGGAATAAAACTGAGAGCCAATACTCTCTTGCTGAGAGACAGTTGGCAGCCATGTGTGCTGCCCCACAGGCCTGTGTGACCAAACTCCAACTTTAGCAAAGTAGGGGGTGGGGGGGGGACTATTTAGAACAAAGGGCAGTAGTGAGTACTATTCCTCTGTCACAGGAATTGCAAACCCTGTTGGGTCCTGTGACTTATGAGACCCTGTAAAGTGATGAAACTCCTATGAAGAAGGTACTCCCTAGTCCATTCTGAGAGGATATGCCACCCCTCCCGGAGACCATGTAGTATAAGGACATGCCTAGTAGGGGAGAACCCTGCTACATAGATGGCTGTGACTGTCCTTTTGGATACTGACAAACTATGCAGTTCAATTCAGATACTAGACAAAGTAGCCCTTTGGCCATAAGAACAGACAGGTGGGCTGTCTTTACAGGCTTAACTGTGTGATTGCCACAATGGCACAAGCAATAGTGGCTAGTAGGCCATCACCCCATGTGGCGACAGGAAATGTGAGTTCCCCTTAGGGGTGGACCTACCTAACTTACAAGATTGTGCTAGATAAGTGTATACAGAGGTATCCTCAGACACTGCACGCACAGGTGAAAGCAAGAGATGAACGGTTATGACCCAAGGCCTTCCTCCTTGGCAGAGGGGGAACAGAGAGTGTGGACCTGGCCATGGTTCATTACAAGAGAAGGGCCATGGATAACCCTCCTATCCCCTTAGTTACAGTTGCACCCCTTGATCCTGCCCTGGCAATGTAACCAGTACCCTGCAAGAGATAGTGAAGTACAGGTCATACAAGCCCTGTCCCATGACCCCATCCAAGTTTGTAGGATGGACTGTCAGGGGCATGGTGCTGGGCACTTATGAGTGTTGCTATTGGGGCCAGAGCAGTAGTCATAACATGTTGTAGTCTGTATTACTGTTGTGGACTCTGTACTCAAGGTACTGGCATATGGGCCAGAGTATCCCTATAAGACCACCCAGCATAAGGGGTAGAGTGTGGGAACGCTAATCAGAGTACGCTAGATGTTCAAGGCCAATTTATCATATGCAGGTGCAAAAGCAAGGACACAGCAATCTTATTGTATGCACTGCGCAGACCTACCTTTCTATAACCTAAATATTGATGTCACTATTTGGCAAGAGCCTCTTTTGTCTGAATTGGTATAAAGATATGTTACCGACCAGCCGGTGCGAGGCTGCTTAGTCAGGCTGCTTTGTTAGCAATGGCTGCTATGTTTCCAAGGGCTGCTGTGTTTGCTACTGTATTAGCAAGGACTGCTTTGTAAGGTGACTTTGTAAGGCTACTTTGAAGAACTGTTTTGCCTGAAGACTCCTTGTTGGCAATGGCTACTTGGTCTGCAAAAAATCCTCTCTTATATGCCTATGACTTCTCATATCTATGTCTAATACCCCACGTTTACAAAGGACCTCCAGTTTCTGAGGCCCCACAGTAGCCAGTATTTTGCTGACAGAGCTGTAAATAACATGAAATTGACAGGAACCCAACCAGTAAGTATAGCCTACTACAAAAAGAAGTCAACATGTGATTAACGAAATAGTTTATATAAGCAATGGTTAAGCCTCTCTTAGAGGGAGACAGAGCTTTGGTGGGAATCCCCTGTCTCCCTTACTTGCTGAAAGTAAATAAAACCGTGAAGCCACATTTCCTTCTTGAGTAGAATATCCCAAGTGGCAAACCCCTTGAGATAGGGAACAAAGCCACAAATTGAAGTGGCATGAAAATAATCTGGACCTCTGAATCATGACTTGGGTTAAAGCCAGTGGGCCCCATAAGTAAAAAAATCAGTTTTTACTATTTAAAGTCACTGAAATTTGAACACTCGCTTGATCATGATGCTGGCTTTATTGAGGTAGCCAGGAACTGAACTCATCTCTCTGAGATATGCCTGCATACATAGGGTTGTTGGATACCTACCATAGGCAGGTAAAAAAAGTTTAAAAATATCAACTTGTACACTTAAGATTACTATTTTCACTATATTTTAATTTATACTGATACAAAACCATCCAGGTAGAATGGAGAATGATCATTTGGTAGTCATGGACATGAGAACGTTTTATTTTTAAAAATTTCCCTGTCTCAGCCACATCACTGGTGACCAGTCAGGGTTGCCACTGCTGGCTGTTCCAGGTGGAATGCTGGGGTGTCATCGGGTCTGTTGTGACCAGAGGCTTCATGGTGACTAGGCAGTCCCTGTGCGGAAGGTCCATGGAGGCGCTGTGGTCCTCTGTAGACATGGGCTTCAGGCCCATCCTTGGGAAGCTGGGGGAGGAGGCGGTGGATCTGCTTCCTCGTGGCCTGGGCTCACGCCTCCCTGTCCTTCTCCTCCTCTGGGAGTTCGTGGTTCGTCCACCTGTCATGGCTTCTTGGTGGGTCTCATATTTATGGTCAGACTGTTTCGATTTGTTCAGAGTCGACTTTATGTGAGACAAGAAGCGCAGCTGGCAGAAGCACTGGCCACACAAGTTGAGGAGAAATGCCAGCTCATTGACCAGTTGAGCATGGCTAAAGAGTAGTGCAAGGAGATCCAGGCATCCTCAGAGGATGGCAAGAGTGAGAAACAGGCATTAAAATATACCCAGCCTTGCCCACGCTTACAGAAAGGTCACTACGACCTACAGGACACTGAAGCAGGATAGTAAGTCCCTGGTTCATGAACTGAAAGAACAGAGATCCAAATGCTCCAGGCAGGAGGAGGAAATGGTGGAAATGCTGAAGATGCTGAGGTCCCTGGAGAGAGGTCGTGAAAATCTCCACTTCACAAGCTGCTTTGCCAAACCTGCCAGGATGCCAGGAGCCAAGCCCTGATGGTCCCCTCCTCAGGAGTGGACCTGGGTCTTAAAGCAGCGCTGTTCCCTCTTCTCCACATGGCCTCTCCAGCTGCCACTGTGCTGCCTGCCTCCACCCCCACCCCCACGTGAGGATCCCTAAGACCAGTGGGTGCGTCCCTGGGCTGGATTCCTCCTCTTGCACGTGCTCCTCATAGAGGAGCCCTCCACATGTAAAGAACATAAGACTTGCTGCAACATACCAAGAAATGGGGCTTCTCTATAGTCACAGAAAGTTTGGATTCTCCCTTAGCAACAGTGATAGAAATGCTGTGCTACGTAAGAGATGCATCTTTGACTCAAATTGAATGTTCATCAAACTACATTTCTCTGACTTTTGTGAACATTATATATAGTAATCTTCTAAGTCAACAGTCATATTTTATTCTCTTCTTAAATATACTATTTTATTTTAAAACATATGAACTTTGCAATAAAGACTTTTAATGTACAAAAAAGTCACTGAAATTTGGAGGTTTCTACAGCATGTAGTTTTTGTTTATTTATTTATTTTTAACTTATTTCAGAGAGGAAAGAAGAAGGAGAGAGTGTTAGAAATATTAATGATGAGAGAGAATCATTGATCAGCTGAGCGGGAATCATATCATGATCTCCTGGTTCTCAGGTGGAAGCTCAACTACTGAGCCCTGGCGACTTGGTTCTACAGCTTCTAGTTTGAATTACCTTATCCTATCTAATAATAGACAAACATGTAAATTAACCGTCCCTCCACTACGCTCACCAGCCAATCAGAAGAGTATGCAAATTAACCCAACAAAGATGGCGGTTAATTTGCATACGTAGGCCCGAAGCAGTGGAGCGAAGACTGAAGTCTCTGGCCAGAGGAGCGAGGACTGAAGGCTCCGGCTAGAGAAGCGAAGGCCTGGTTCCTGGGTGCCAAAGGAAAACTAGTGCCCACAGCCAAGGGAAGGGAAGACCTATTGAACGAATCTCTTCATGCAACGGGCCTCTAGTCATATTTATAAAATGGCATATATAATATAGTATTTTTCAAACTTAAGTTATATAAGGAAATAAATTTATGTACTCTAAAAAGTAAAGTTTGTTTTGATTGAATTAGAGTCCTTTTGTTTATAAATTTTAATCATTTATAAAACAAATGCATTAAACTCTCTATACAATAAGGTTTCAATACACATGAATTTTATGTGCCTATATGGCATTTGCCTCAGGTTTGGGATGACTTTTTATCTGGATCCCAGCTCATTTGATGCTTTAAGCACATTGAGAAAGAAATGTCAGAGAGCTAAAATGTAGTACTCTCAGGAAGGTTTTTTCTAGTTCCCATCTCATGCATCATCTTTGCTGGTTCTGTACACAGCAAAACTTGGAAAAGTACAAATTGTCCTGGGCTGGGATCCAAATCATTTCCTCATGTCAGAAAACCAGTGTCGCCACCTATCTATAGTTGAGCTTTTGCATTGTCTGATTTAGGCCAAGTAGAGAAGTTTTTCTTTTCTCCTTTTATCTTCCTTTTTTTTCCTGCCTGATCAAATGAAGATTCTCTCACAGAGCTTGAATTTATTAGGCCTTAGAACAGACATGTCAAAAGATTACTGAGGCCCTCTGATCTCAATTTAAAGAATTCTGTCTAATATGACAAGGTCATGAAAAAAAAAAAAATCAGGAGACCAGTTCTGATGTTACATCTAATATGCTTTTTATGTATTTTTTTTCTTTATGAGATTTTGCTTAGGTTTGAACTACCTTATCACGACACTATTTATATTTCATAAGAGTCTTCTACTTTTAGTGTAGAATTCAATGATTATTTTTTAGTAAATTTACTAATTTGTTCAATCATCACCATAATACAGCTTCAGAAAATTTCATCACCCCAGTAAGATCTCCAATGTACACTTGATATGCTTTTGATCCTTCAAAATCACTCTTCTCCTGACCACAATATTGATTACTACTACTTGAAAAATAAATCAATTCACTTTAAAAAGTAGAAGACTTGTCTGCTACATGTTACCATAGATACCCCACCTTCTTTATACTGAACATCACTCACATAGGTTTTATTGCTGAGCTATTTATTTATTTATTTATTTATTTATTTATTTATATCATGGAAATGATTAAAACTTTTCTTCATTTAGTTTCTCCCAAGGCACAGCCTGATTCAAGGACCTAGGCACAGATATATACTTTGGATGATGACCCCTTAAAGAAGGTAGTGAAATTGGAAATAAGGGAAAATTAGCAAGGATGAATTGTGGAGCTAGTCACTTCTGCAGTCACTGAGGTTTAATACTGGTTTAGACCCTCTGAGTGATTTGTACAATATGCCTCAGAATTTTCTCTTTGAAGAATAAGAAATGGGAGCATTGAGACACTGAGGACCCTCCCCCTCACTTATTGAGGGTTTTTCACAGGGTGGGAATTTATTTACACATTGAGGCTGCCTTTGACTGTTTGGAGTCTGCTCCCATGGCTTCAGAGAAAATCCCTGAAAGAGAAAAGTAGAAGATATTTGAGGTGAAAAAGAGCAACAGGCAAAGAAACTGTCAACCAAATGGCAAGCATTGTCAACTCCAAGCTTCAAGGAGGTTTCCCATTATCCTAGGAGCATCATCTTGTGATTAATTGCAAAGTGTCCTTGCTAAAATTTTTAATTCTAAGTTCTTGAATAATGTTTGTAGGTCAATAACATTCCTTGTTGTATTTTTTCCCATCTTGGTTCAATATTCTTAAGATCTAATCCTAATTATATTTTTCTAGTTTCTACTGGAACACTTTTTGTAATTCTGTTAGTAAATAAAATAGTTACTCTAATATCAAGGACAAAAATACTTGGGCTATACTGAGCACTGACCAAAGTTGTTTTTAGAAGTTATAAAGGGAGATAACTGTGAATTTGTGAAGACAGCATGTCATCTTGCAAGTCATTCCACTCAATTGAAGTCTTAGCATAGACTCAGAAAAAACAAACAAACAAACAACAAATGGAGCCTTATATTATTTAGAAAGTGAGGGAACTGCTTTTAGCAGGCTGGAGGATTCAAATGTATTTCACTCAAATGCTGCAATCTCAGTTCTTAGCATCTCACTCCTTTTATGCCTCCGTGTCAATATTAGGGTCCTTGTCATATGAGGTGAGTCTCAGTAGCCCACTCAGAGGGTCTGTTTTCTAGGGCTACTGTTAGTAGAAACTGTATTTATGTGGGTTCTCTTTAAAAAGGCCTGAAACAATGACTTGTGTATAAGTGATTGTTTTGGGAAAAGATTCTAAGAAACAAGAGTGATGGCATAGGAAGAATAAGACTGTATTATTGATTTGTTTACTGCTCTTTGTACCTGTAGCACAATCTATGTAGAAATGCCCTATAGAATCTTTACAATGCAACTCACAATTTCCCTTCTGAAAGGCTAGAGCCTATGGCGTTTATACATTGACCCCTGATCCCATTTTCCCTCTGGGAAATTCAGTGGTCATGGTCTTCTATCTTCTAGTTTGTGCAAACTCATGGCTTTGAAGAAAGTCCACATAAGAAGAGCAGAGAAAAGAGAGAGGAGGAATGAGAGGTAGGGAGAGGGGACTTGGAAAGGAAGTTTGCACAGTGTGCTTCTCTTTTTGAAAATAGGTAAGTGGAGGATAAGGGAATGTGGTTTGGGTTCATCTGGTAAAATATAGATTTGAGGAAAGGTGAAACTGGACAGGTTTTATGTAAAAGTTTCCCCAATTAGGTCTTTTGTTTTGAAGAAAAAAAAAAGAAAGAAAGAAACAGCAATGACCTACTTGGAAATGGCTACTGAGACTAACTGAAAACAAGGCTATCCCATGGGTTGACTCTCTAGACAGGACTTAACCAAAGGTTATTTTCAGCTCCGCTCTATCTGGGGTAAGTTGTTAGAAGTAAGAAAATTGCTTTGGCAAAGACTACCTGGAATTACCTGAAATTATTTTTGGCCACTCACTGTAACTGTAACTCCCTATGGAAACAAAGTTTTTCCTTGGAAATAGAGAGAGAGAGAGAGAGAGAGAGAGAGAGAGAGAGAGAGAGAGAGGGAGATTCTTAACACTGATGGATTGATAGCCATAGCCATTTCATTTTACTGGGTCATTCTGAAATTTCAAAGAATTCTCCTACAGAACATAACTGCAACAGTGGCCATTTAAAAGTCCAGTACTGTACTTGAATGAAAGGCAATTGACCTTGAAACAAGGGCTATAACCTGGTAAAAATGGTGATGTACAGGGATGAGCTGCACTCTCAGAAGTTATTAGTGATTTTAAGGATAACAGTGGACTGTAATGAGGAATGTTTCAAGGTTTTGTGTTTGTTTTGTTTGTTTGTTTGTTCTTCATAAAACATAAGAAAAAACAGTTTGAAACATGGTATATCCATAAATAAAGCCTATAAATTATAAGACAAAAGTATGAAGTATATATTGGGACAACTCAGCAAACTGAGGACATACTATGCGGCCACGAGTGTCAAGTTTCCACTGGCATTATTTTGCTACTTCAGTAGAAACATACACATTTTAGAAGGAGGAATTTGAGGAGGAAATAGCCATAGTTTAACAGTTTGTTTGAGATGTTATTTTTCATTTCCTCCCACCTCTAAGACAAAAAGAGTGGTGTACTCCTTGTTATTAAATAGGGCTATATTATCATTCCAGACCAGGGAGGTTCCCGTATTAAAAAATAAGCTTTTTTAAGAGATGTAAGCAGAATTGAGTTAACTTAGATCTTCCTGGAAGAAAATGTAGCAAACTTAGTTAGAAGATCAGACCTTTAACCATTAAGGAGAATTAACAAACATTACCTCAGAGAATTTTGGAGAAAGGGCACACTCATAGATAATGGCTTATCATGGTTGCCCATTTTTTTCTTGGGAATGGGTATGGTATATAGAGTAAAGAAGTCCAGTTAACTTGATAAAGAAACAGACTCACAGATTTATCAGGAAGGCAGGGGGGAGCAATGTAGGAAGATGATATTTTTTATTATGAACTCTTCACCCCACTTTCATTCTTTGTCTCTCTGATCTTACCTGCTACTCAGAGAGCAGTAGGCAGCAGCAGCTCGATCTGGTCTTACCTCTGACTCCTACTTGGATGACTCAATTTCTAGTCTAGATTAGGCCTCCCTCCATTATTTGCCCTCCCGAACCAGCCAAGGAGAGGACTCCAGATCAGGAATCTCTCCTTCTCCATTGCTGACCCTCCATCCCACACCAGCCAATCTTCTCTAGGTGAGTGATGTTCCACAATTTCCTTCATCTCGAGTCTTCCGCCCACTCTTTCTCTCTCTCACAGACTTCTCAAAAGTCTCTTGTCGCAAAAGTCCTAGTGCTAGGCCAGAAGACTCCTCAGCCGTTTGGCTTTGGGTTCTTCTGGATTGGGACCCATTTCTCATAGTGATTTTTTTAGCAACAGGGACACGTGCCCTAAACACCACCTTTGGATTTGTGGTCTGTTACTTACCCTTCCTCTCTCTGGAGTGGGCTACACTACACTCCCTCTGCACACTCACGGGGGAGATAATGCCCAAGCACCTCGCTTTCTTTTGTAACAGTTTGGTCACAATATAAACTAGATAATAAGTCTCAAAGGCCTGGAAATAGCACTTTATAATTTCAATTTGCATGATTTAGATAATTTCTCTGACTGCAATGAAAAATAGTCAGAGATTCCCTACATCAGGGCTTTTTCACCCTCCAGTCTCAACCCTCTCTCTGTGAGTCATGCTCTACCCATCAGATCCTTCTCCTTCAGGCAAACATCATACCCTTAACACTTCTGATTCTGAATTTACTTTTGACCCAGCAGACCACTGACCTCCACCCCCTTATGAGCCCCCTCCCTCATATGCAGTAGATTCCCAAAAACCAGACCCTCCTAATCAGCAATCACCTTCTCCTCTGGCCCCTGAGAGCCCAAATCCCAGGAACAAAAGCTCCAAAACAGCCTTTTCCCACTTAACATCGCTCTGGGACCACCCAAAACCACCTAACTCAACAGCCACTTCTGCCCTGAGGGAGGGAGCAGGAACTGAAGGTATTGTCTGGGTACACATCCCATTTTCCACATATGATCCTACACAGATTGAGAGGAATCTCAGATCTTTTTCCACTGGCCTGACCACCATTACTAAGGAATTTGAGTACCTGACCCAGTCTTGTGACCTGACCTGGAATAACATTTATGTCATCTGTCCTCCTCTCTTGCCAGGCTGACCAGCAGATCCTGAGCAATGGATGAACAGATTGCTCTGATACATGTTTATGTGAAAGAGAGGGCTAAGGGACTGTTTTACTTTAGGAGCAAATAGCAGTCCTGTTCGCCTGCCTTCTTAGGCTTTTATTGTCACAATAGCTTAAACTAAAATTAGCCTTTAGATACAATCAGCAGGTTAACTGTCCTTGAGAAAGTATATGCTTCTACAAGGTTGGGTATAAAAGACTAAACAGAGATTCTAGCAAAACACCCTGGGGGATTGGACTTGTTTGGAAAAGTCAAGGTAGGGGCTGCCACCTTGGCAAGGTCCCCTCAGAGGCCCTCGACCTTATAGACATTCCAACCAAGTCCCATGCTTCCCCACATCTCCCCCCTTTTTGCTTTGCTGGCTGCAGAGATAGAAGAAGGCCAGGAACTTTCTGCTTTGGAAGGTCAGGGTTTGCAAAGCGTGTTCACTGTTGAGTTCTCATTTTGTAGACTATAAGAAAAGCAAAGAGAATTACAATGACAGAAATGGTTAGTCTGATCAGATACCAATTGATTTTAGGAAACCAGGTGGTGGGGTCTATCCACTCCAAAAGCCCCTTTATCATATTCCAAGCAGTAGTCTGTTTTTCATGTTTATTGATGGCAAGTAAGATCTCTCTAATTTGCCTTTGCAACATGTTTACTTCTTCAGTAAGGTTATCATGAAAGACTCCCAATAGGTGCTTTGTAACCAATCCAATGGTGGTGACTACTATTTCATTTTAAAGGGGTGACATGTATGTGCTTATGCTCCCAATCACAATTAAGCACTTGCCTGTATTCTATAGTATCCTATCTTTCCCACAGATATTCAATGGCTGTCTCTATTGCCTGTAGTCTAGCTAATATTTTTTGATCTATGTGCTATTGTATAGTGAATTCCCTAGTTACATTATAGACCATATTGTCTACAAATGTGGCCGTCTGCACAGACTCAGAAAGGGCCACTTCTGCCCTGGCAATAGTAAGAATAACAACAGCCAAGATAATGGCTGCAATGAGCATTCCCAAAAATATTTTGGGTCATAATTGGCTCAATGTTCTTTCTAAGATTTTGATAACTGATTAGTCATGCCATTTCCTGGTGAGATTAACAAGTATCAGGATTCTGCTTGTCTTCTAAGTACCATAAAAATGCTGATGTTCAATAAGGTAATATTCTGGGTGGTAATACAGGATGCAAAATAAGCTCCTTCTCTAACCTATACTAGAAAAGGTGAACTATGGCTTATTAGTAGATTGAGACCTCTAACAAAGACATAGGGGTGAGTGGTGTAAATCAGGCTATTGTCAGTAAGATTATTAGTAAAGTTATACTACAGTGGCCAGAGGAGTTCTGGCAGTTATCGTGCTATAATTTCAAAGGGCTGAAAACATGCCCTAATCCCTATAAAGTTTCCTGAACTGGCAAACCTAGTATTTGAGGTCATGGGGAAGTCATCCCTCCCTTAGGCTAAACCTTAGGCATGTCTGTATAACTGATGTAACTAGCGTTAGACCGATGGTGTACCAGAATGTCAGTGTGGTTGGTTTGTAATTGACCGTGTGGGCTTTAATCTATAACCTGTTGGTCCTCTAGGGCCATCAAATGGGCATGATTTCCTCAACAAGCTTCCCAATGGAATGCCTCAGCTGAGGGGTCCCAGCACTTATTTTGCTTACACAGAGGGTTGGGAGGTACAGTAGCATTAGTCAAATCACCGCAGGCCAGACTGCCTGCTGAGAGAAATATATAACTTACCAAATTGTTTTAAAAATGCTTCTTATATCTGAAAAACAAGAAGTTTAAGAATTAGTAACACTTTCAACAAAAGTTACAAAAATTATATAATTATTTAATAATGTAATAAATTATTGCTCTATAATAAAATCATTGCTTAATCTGAGTTTTTCTGCTAGTAATTTTATAAATTCAGATATTTTATAGAGTAATGCAAATGACATGCAATCTTGTCCTTTCTGTAAAACATAATATTCCACAATATTATAACTTATAACAATTAATTATAAATGAAAGCATATTAGAATTTATTTAACATGCATATATAAACAGAATATAATTACTTTTTTTTTTTGACAGAGCTTCCCATATATCTTAAGTATAAAATTTCCTTTATAAGGAGAGAAAGAAAATCTTAAAATTTAAACCCTGGGAAGGTAGTCAAATATATTAGACTAAAAGATTATGTATTACTAGAGGCCAGGCACACAAAATTTGTGCGTGGATATAGTTCCTAGGCCTGGCCTGTGATCAGGGCCATCTTCCCCAGCTGCTGGCAGCCTGCCCTGCTCCCTGCCACCACCCACCCCTGGTTTCCTATTCGCCATTAGGGGATCAGAGCCTGCCAGCCAGGGGGAGGGACCAAGAGGTGGTCAGTGTGCCTCATACTGATTGGTCGAGCAGTTGTTCTGGTTATTCTGCCGTTCAGTCAATTTGCATATTATATATATATATATATATATATATATATATATATATATAAAATTATTTTAAAAATATATACTAGTTTATAAAACCTTTGTTTCTTAGGCAAATATAGGAAAATCCTTTCTCTCTTTACTTTTAGAAATAGGCTTATTTTTTCTAATAGAAAATATACTCACATTCTTAAGATGTATAATAGAGATAACATGACCTTGACAACTCTCAGGAGTCTGGAGAAAGGGTGGTGTGCATGTGGGGAGATAGCAGGTCCTGGGCTTTGTTCCCAGGACTGCAATAACTTCTGGGCCTCTAACAACTTTAGTGTAAAAGTGCCATATTTTTTTACAAGGAGAGTGCCCCTTCCCCCCAACTTTGCTGCTGTCACTTCTGCAGACTAAGGGTATTTCTGTAGCTCCAGCCCTTTAGGATAAATATTTGGGGAGCTTAAATAATTTTTCCCATATATTTTTTTTTTTTTGAGTAGACTAATAAAGTGAAATTTTGTATATAAGAAGAGATCTTAAAAACAGAAACAAAAAACCCTATAGTAAATGAATGAGTATTCATAAAAGGTGGACTGGTACATTAGCCTTAGAATTTTATTTCACACTAGAGGCCCAATGCATGAAATTCATGCAAGGGCCTTGGCTCCAGACCCTGCCCACTGCTGCAGCCAGCCTGGGGCCTCTGCAGCCTGTGCCTCGGCCCCCGCCAGCTGTGGCTTTGTCTAGAAGGAAGGATGTCCGGAAGGACGTCTGATCTAATTAGCATATTATGATTTTATTATTATAGATTAATTCAGTATAGCAATAGCTTTTGAGTGGCATAAAGCCCAAACAGTAGAGACAGACAATTCCCTATATTTATAAAATGGTGAAATGCAAACTAAGTCCCCCAAAGATAAGAAAATAAGTAAAGAACATTAATTAGTAACCAAGTTACATTATAGACAGACAAGAACTTCTACTAGCTAAGAGTTTCTAATGCTGATGTCTTGAGAGGGAGAGTAGGAAGGTCCCCGAGAATAAGCGTTCTTGGCAGCTGCTGGAATTTCCTGCAATTCCTGCTTACAAGTTCAGCCTGCTACAGGTAGCTGGGGGGCCCCAGCAAAGTGAAATATGTCCTATTTTAAAACAAATTAAATTAAACAATAAAGACACAAAACAACAATTAATAGAGACACTTTACATACAATTTTTTAGTATATTTTATTGATTTTTTTACAGAAAGGAAGGGTGAGGGATAGACAGTTAGAAACATCGATGAGAGAGAAACATCGATCAGCTGCCTCCTGCACACTCCCTACTGGGGATGTGCCCGCAACAAAGGTACATGCCCTTGGCCGGAATCGAACCTGGAACCCTTGAGTCTGCAGGCCGATGCTCTATCCAGTGAGCCAAACTGGTTAGGACTACATACAATTTTTATAGGCGTGTACAACCTACAGACAAGACTTAATAAGCCAGAGCCCTTTCCATGGATCTTTCAGAAGATGTCTTATAGTGCCCAGGACTTACAGCTAGAATGCAGCCCAGAGAGCTCCAGGTTGGGGTGGCTAGTGAACACCCACAAACAGCCTGTTGTTCATAGATATCATTATATTCTGTTCTCCATAATAGATATTGACTGGCATCCAGAACTGTCTTGGCTAAAATCTGCCAGTCCCAAGGAGTCAAGTGATAATTTTCAGACAAGGCAGTAAAGATTCCTTTTGTAAATGGACTGTTAGCCCCATTTTCTCTAACACTTTTCCTTATTTCTTTAAAGGTATTAGAGAGCGGCTCATAAACTTTATTACCTTGTTGATCTTGCATAACCGGGCAAGCTAAAAGCTCCCCTTCTGACCTGGCTTGCCTGACACAAGACCCCATAACTGAGGACCTAATTGGTGGACTCTCCCACACAGGAGGCAGAGGATCAGGAAATAGTTCCTCCAGCAGCGGGGCTTTAGGTGTTACAGGCTCTGCAAGCTCTGCTTCAAGAGGAGGGGGCGGTGGTAAATCCTCCTGTTGCTCTGTAGGCTTTTGATCCTCAATATGAAGTGGGCATAATGCAGCTTGAACAAGAGCCCACATAGTTAATGATGATAAGGGCACTCGTTTTCCCTGGGCCTGATTTCTCTTTAAATTCCTGCCCACTTGTTCCCAGAGATTAAGGTCTAGCGTTCCAGATTGGGGAACCAAAGATTATAAGTCATAATAATTTTTAATAAGATTTTTAGTTGTTCTGTTACAGAGGCACCACCTGCTTTTAATATCTCTTTAAGCACTGTGACATATTGCTGCTGTTCTGTGGACAACTGTTGGCTAGGGGCCAAATCCCTGGACTTTACTCACATGCTCCCTATTAAAAGAACCAAGTATCTCTTAACCCTGGTAGATACCTTCTCAGACTGGGTAGAAGCATTCCCCACTAGGTCTGAAAAGTCCTCTGAGGTCCACAAGCTCTCATTCAGCATATCATTCCCAGATTTGGCCTATCCACCTCATTACAACCAGATAATTTGCCTGCTTTCATATCTCAAATAACTCAACAGGTTTCCTCCACTCTGAACATCCAGTGGAACTTATACCCCCCAATTGGCCCCAAACTTCAAACAAGGTCAAAAAAGCAAATTAAGTCTCAATTAAGTTTCAACTAACTAAATTAACTCTTCAATTAACTCCTTAATTAAGTCTCAACTAACTAAATTAACTTTTTTAAAAATATATTTTATTAATTTTTTATAGAGAGGAAGATGGATAGAGAGTTAGAAACATCGATTCAGCTGCCTCCTGCACAATCCCTACAAGGGATGTGACCACAACCAAGGTACATGCCCTTGACTGGAATCGAACCTGGGACCATTCAGTCCGCAGGCCGACGCTCTATCCACTGAGCCAAACTGGTTAGGGCTAAATTAACTCTTGAAACTAAGGAACCTTAAACTATTCTCCTACCTCTAGCTCTTATGTGCATCAGGGAAACCTTCCCCATGCACCATCTTTTCTTAGTCCCTTTGAACTCATGTGTGGAAGATCCTTTTTAATAGGAAACTTTCCTTCCACAGAGACCCCTCTAGGAGACTATGTCTCAATTTTAAATCTTGTCTGACAATTACTGAGGGAACATGCTGCTCAGATCCTCCCTCCACCTTTTATGGGACTCATCCCCCCTACTCCTCTACAGCCAGGGGACTGGGTCCTCCTAAAGGAAATCCATCAATAATTTACAGGCCTGATAGCAAGGCCCTTAGCAGGTACTCCTAACTTTCCCAACTGCAGCTAAACAATTGGGGCATACCCCATGGCTCCACCTTTTCAGATTAAAACCCATCCCAGGAACACCTCCATCACATGAGCTGGAGTCCCCTAAGTATCACAGCCACCAGATCAGGCCCACCAGACTCCGCCTTACCCACATTCCAGAAGAAGAGGATGAATGAGTGAGCATCCCTGCACGTGCCCCCTATGTACTGACCCTACAAACTCTGACTTCCCTGAAAGCCCACCTCCTCTCCCAATACAAATCCTCCAGGTCATAGCTACTGCCCCTTCTCCCTTTGCATTAGGATTCTCACCTTTCTATGGGACTCACCTCTACAAGGGGACTTCAATTACCCATGGGAAGATATTTCCTTCTTTCTAGATCCTGAACATACCCTTCCCCACCTTGAGACACTCCTGACCCTGGAAGTGGGGATTAACTCTCTTTCTCATCCTATTCCCACCCTCCTCTCTTAATTCCGAAAGGAACTGTCTCACCTCCACTCATCTTGAATGAACACTTAGCCTTACACATTCCCTCCTAACCCGGACCAATCCAACCTTGGCTAGGAATTGCTGGCTTTGCCTTTCCTTCTCCTCTTCAACATATACCATCATCCCTATACCAATCAAGAGATGGAATCAGGCAAAATTCCATCTAGCTTATAAAAGAGAAAGGGAACTATATTTCTCAAAAAGGCAGACACCCTTCTAGGTAATTATCCTACAGCTCAGGCAAATCAAGACTTCCCTCTTTTTTGTACTTATATTCTATCTTTACTAAGGTAGCTCCTCCCTCCATCCTGGCCACAGGTCTTATCACTCTGCACACCCCACTAATCGCCCAAACCCGTTTATGCTTTACAAGGTCACAGGGAAATATAACAATAGGCCATCTCCCATCATCAACACCACAGAACTACCTAGAACTACGAACAACCATTGATCCCAATGGGTTGACTACCAGGTCTCCCCAGAAGCCAATGGTTATTTCCTACAGCTGGTCCATTTTACTTATCCAACCATCCATGCCAGAGGCTTCAACTGCTCCTTTCCTTCCCTTTCACTTTTCCCTTGGATAACGGCCCATCCTAGAGTTGCTGCCCACTTTCACTGCAATAAAATCTGAACCACTCATCTATCACCCCTTATTGGTAGGGCCATGGTGACTACCCTCTTGGTTTGGAGCACAGAACCAGGAAAAGGAACCTCATATCTTTTAGTCCATCTCTTCTCCCTACATCTTTCAGCTTATCTCAAGGATCAGGATTTTTCTTCCTCTGTGGGGAAAACACATACATCTGCCTCCTGACCAACTGGACAGGAAACTGTACTCTCACCTATCTCTCACCCAGTGTTGACATAGCTGCCAATAATCAGTCTTTACTTGTCCTCGTAACCCATTATATCTGACACCAAAGCGCAGTCCAGATAATCCCTCTCCTCATAACCCTCGGCATCACAGCAGGGGTTGGAACTGCCATAGGGGCCTTAACCACTGCTCCATCATATTTTGAAATCCTGTCTCAGGACCTACAAGAGAGTTCTGGATGCAAAATTGGGCAAACAAAAACCTCACCACCAGGGTAATCTATCTTCCACTAGCATATCACTAGTCAGGCAGCTTGGACCCCTGATCGTTTTCTTTCTAAAGATAACATCTAGGCCTTAGTTATATTTCAGCTCCAGGCCCAGAAAAGCAGCAAAACCAGACAAGCGATGCTGTGGCAGCCTCAGGACCAGCTTTTACCTCCCAACTCACTCAACAGGACCACTTTCGAGCTTTCACCAAGCAGTCTCTCGGGGAAATCATGCTGCTGAGGGCACTCGCTCAACAAGGAGGAATCTATACAGTGTTTCAGCCAACTACTATCAAAGTCCATCCCCCTGTGATCTCGAAGTCCCCCCTCAGTAGGAAGTAACTACGGAAGATATGACCTTCACCCCTATTCCATTAAAAAAAAAAAAGGCTGGAATGTCAGGTCTGATCAAATAATCGGATTGATACCCCTTCTCCTGGGAACTGACCTTTAGGCCACTTCATCATGGACATTCCACTTGCTTAGACCACATTCCACTTGCTAAGACCATTCGTCTTCCCCTCCAAACCTTCCTAGTATCCAGACCCACTCAAAGAATGCTCCACTCAGAAAAAGCCCACCTAGAGTCCTTTAAAAACCTTTGACTCCTGTCTTTGGGAGTTGGTGCCATTTTGGGTCTCAGCCCATTTGGTATCCAGATGACCTAACAAATTTATAATCCCTTCCACTTTGGCCTCATGCATTTTTCCTTCAGCAATCCTAACAATGAAGGTGTTCCAGGAATGGGGAAAAGACCTTTGAAGATGAAGAATTTAAGTAATCACACTCTTAATGTGTTAATAATTTTATTAAGTAAAGTCGGTTTAATTTTGTTTCTGAAACAGAAAGTATAGTCCATATAAAGCTGCTGAATATTTGAGTACAACAAATGGTACAAAAAAGCTCTCTCAGGTGGGCGTGGACACTAAGTGCTGGATTCCTGGACACTTGCCAGCAAGGTGACCCTTGAACTGCTTATTTTCTGACTTCTCTCCAGTCTCACTGCAGTTATTGATATTTGAATATGATAAAAGCAGGATGCAGGTCACTCAGATGATAAAGCTAACCCATGTATCAAGTTTAAGATTGTCTTGAATAATGATAAGTACGATGGTTCCATCACCTGCTAACTGTAGTGAAGGATGATAATCACACCTATCTTACAGGCTGTCATGAGGATTAGAGATAATGCGTGCAATATGCTGGTTCCATTTCTGGTACACACAAGAGCTCAAAAAAGGAAAAAAAAGACACGATACCTGGAAAAAAAAAGACAAGATCACTAGAAAATTATATCCTAGTTCTCTGCAGTTTAATTCCCAGAGAATGCTTTCACTAAGCAATATTTTCATATTAATTTCACCAAGGATTTTTATTTAAGATGTTTATAAGAATTATATATTTTCTGAAAAACTATAATCAAGGACATCATCTGTAATGTTGTGCATTCAATGATTCTTGTTTAAAGATCCTTGATAAGCTGCTTTGAGTTTAGCATTAGAAAATGGTTTTCTATTTTTAAAAATAATTTATCAAAATGAGAATAAAGTATTTTCCTTTCTTTATTTTGGGTGTCAGGGAGCCTAGGACTAACTAAATGTACTATTACTCTTTGTCTTTCTGTTTCTAATATGGGTTTTAGTTTTGGTTTTATTTTAATTTTAAGCCTTATTTGAAATGTATATGCTGCCATACTATACTATTACAAAATAACAACAACTACTACCTAGCATAGGATAGTAATTTGTTAAGATACAGAGTGTCTTTTATATGATCTCATTAAAGTTTTATGACCACTCTAATATGATCAATGTTTTTAATATAAACTTCAACTTAGCAGTAAGGGAACCAAGGCTCCAGACATAACTTGATCAATATACATGTAGTAAGAATATGAAGTCAGATTTTTGTCTTTGAATCCTGATTTGTTTTAATAAACAATCACAAATCTTTTTTAGAAATAGACTGGGCATAAACTATAAATGCTCTGCACAGTATAAAGAAGGATGCTTTTTCTGTTTTTTCCACCTCTTCACACCTGGCTAAGACATGATTACCCACATGATTTGTAATACTTTTTTATTATTATTGTCATTTTTTGTTTGTTTTTAGTTTGTTTCCTCAGAAGCACACAGCTGTGACTAAGGCATTCTGCTTGTGAAGATGTATTATACCCCATGTGAAGTATTTAGCACAGACACATGTTCCTATTAAAATCACAATAAATATGAATATTATTACTGAAGACTGTTGGATAGATTACTAAACTTGTATTTGCCTAGTTTGAAATGAACTTGAGGTTCAATTTAAGTATCTCATTAATCTCATAACTCAGGTACATGAGTATTCTTGTTGCCATTTGAAGAAATTAGACCTGAGCCAATCCTTTGATAGGATTACTATGTATCAAAGGTAGAGTAAGTACTCCACAGGCATCATCTTTTTCAGTCCTCGCAAAAATAGCACTTTAATATATACACTTTGCCTCAATTATCAGAGGAGGAACTAAAAGGAAAGTAAATGACTTATTCAACATATATCAAAGTCCGGTTTCCTGGAACCTCCTAAACTCTGCCTCATCTTCTTTTCCTCTCCTCTTAATCTCTCCTCTACTTTTATCACTTTTTCAGACATATGTATTGAGCTAATTAGCACGTACCACAAATTCATCCATTTAAAATCTACCATTCAGTATATGTAGTATTCAGTGTTGTGCAACCATCACCACAATCTAAGTTTAGAGCAGTTTTGTCATTCCTGAAATAAATATGTGCCCACTAGCAGGCATTACCAATTCTCTCCCATCCCCTCTCCAGCCCTGGGCAACCACTAATGTTCTTTCTGTCTATATAGATTTGCTTTTCTGGATATTTTATATGAATGAAATCTTGCATTATATAGTCTTTTATTTCAAGTTCATTTTACTTAGCATAATATTTGCAAGGTTTATTCATGTATCAGGACTTTATTATTTTTATGGCTGAATAATACTCTATTGTACAAATAAACACACTTTGTTTTTCCGTTCATTAGGTGCTGAACATTTGGGTTGTTGCAATTGTGAATAATATTGCTGTGCAATTTTGTGCAAGTTCTTTTGGTGAAAGCATGTTTTCATTTCTCTTGTATATATACCTAAGAGTGGAATCGCTGGGTGTTTTGAAACTACCAAACTATTTTCCAAAATGGCTACATTATTTTACAGTCCCATCAACAAGAAGTATAGCTACCAGCTTCTCCATAACTTGGCAATATTTTTAATTGCCCCACTTTTAAAAATATATCCAGTAAATGGGTATGGGTATGAAATGGTATCTAATTGTAGTTTTAACTTGAATTTTTCTAATAACTAATGTTGAGTACTTTTTTATGTGCTTTTGATCATTTGTATAGTAATCTTCTTTGATAAAATACCTATTCAAGTTCTTTTCCTATATTTTAAGATTGCCTTTCTATTATTCAGTTACTAGAGGCCCGATACACGAATTCATGCACCAGTGGGGTCCCTTGGCCTGGCCTGCTGAATCAGGCCGAAACTGCTCTCTAACATCCCATGAGAGGTCCCAGATTGCAAGAGGGCACAGGCCAGACCAAGGGACCCCATTATGATGGGGGCCAGGGAGGAACGTGGGAGGATGGCTAGCCAGGGAGGGACCGCGGGAGGGCTTCAGGGCATGTCCGGCCCACCTCTCTCAGTCCCAATCTAATGGACCCTAGCAGCAAGCTAACCTGCCAGTTGGAATGTCTGCCCCCTAGTTGTCAGTTCACGTCATAGCGAGTGGTTGAGTTGCCTTAACATATCATTAGCATATTATGCTTTGATTGGTTGAACAGATGACAGGATGACCAGACACTTAGCATATTAAGCTCTTATATAGAATAAGACTTCTTTATATATTTTGGATACAAGTCCCTTAAGAGATATGTTATATGCAAATATTTTCTCTTGTTCTGTGCATTGTCTTTTCAGTTTTCCTGTTGTTCTTGCTATATATATTATATCTTCATGTAATTACTAGAGGCCCAGTGCACAAATTCGTGCATTGGGTGGGGTCCAGCCAGCCCAGCCCCAATTGGGGCAGATAGGGGTTGGGCCTGTAGGGAGGAGGAGATGGTGGGAGATTGGCCAGCCTGCTGGCTGGCCCGCCCCAATTGGGGCCCAGTCAGGGCCAGGCCGGCTGGGAGAAGGGGCAGTGGGAAATTGGCTGGTGGGCCCCACCCTTGATTGGGTTTGGGGGCCAATTAGGGGAGGGGCTGGACATGGAGAGGGGCTGTGATAAGTGGGCCATCTGGCTCCGCCCCCAAATGAGGTGGGGGGTGCCAACTGGGGGCCAGTGGTCTGGGGGAGGGGCCATGGGTGGTTGGCCAGCTGACCCTGCCTCTGATTGTGGTGGGGGAGCTCATCTGGGGTGGGGCCGGGCAGGGAGAGGGGCTGCAGGATGTTGGCTGGTCAACCCCGCCCCTTATGGGGGTTGGGGATGCTGATCAGGGGTCAGGCTGGCCAGAGGGAGGGGCAGAAGGCCAATCAGGATTGTTGGGGTCCATCAGGGGTGGGGCCAGCCAGGGGGAGGGGCTGCAGGAGGTTGTCAGGCCCTGTCCCCTATTGGGGTAGGGAAGGCAATCAGGGGCGGGTTGGCTGGGGAAAGGGGCCACAGGAGGTTGGCTGGCCATCCCCAACCCCGATCAGGCCGGTTCGCTAGCCACAGTGGGCATCACAGTGACTGGTCGTTGGTGGTTATTGTCGTTATGGTCACTGGCTTTTTATATGTATAGATATGTTACTTGTTTACAATACATTATTACAGGTTTTAATTCATATAAATGCATATCTTTTTAAAATGTAAAGAAAGTAAGTATATAATTGTAGAGTTTGTTATAGTAACCTTCTTATTTACCATTTCTGATTATCTTCACTTCTTAAAGATTTCATTACCTCTCATGTCATTTACTTACTCCAATATAGCTTTGTTCCCACCTTCTTTATGTTGATATAATCAAATATGTCATATTTCTAATAGAAATATCACAAATCCAATTATAATCAAATTATTTTATTCAATTTATTTTTTAAATTAAGAGAGAAAATATGCAGTATTTTTTTGTATTTATATTTTATTATTTCCCTCAAACTCACCTTTTCTGATGCTTTTGATTTTTTGTGTGTGTGGATTCAAATTATTGTCTGATGGAAGTGGCTTTTAGCCTGAAATGTTTCTTCAGTATTTCTTTAAAGTAGGTCTACTACCCAAAAAATTCTCTCAGATTTGTTCACCTTGGAATGTATTTCACTCTTATATTGCTTGTTGCTACTTTTGTCATGGAGCTCTGAGCTCTCTCTTAATTGTTGTCCACCCATATTGGTATTGTTTTTGACAACATTCTTACCAATGAAATTTTCTATGCTCTTTTCCAAATAAGGACAGACTCCTTTTGCATAACTATGAGGCTTTCTGGCATGCCTGTCTTCTTGAGCAAAATGCCTGCATCACTGAACAGAAGCTGAGGGAAGTGGCAGATTTACAAATTGGCACTGGGGAGTATGGTCACTCCTGTCATTCTCAAGCACTGCTTAAGAAAACCACACCTCCAGGAATATGAAGGAATATTTTTAGCAATATAATTTATAATCATGACTTTTCATCAGACCCTAAACCTATCACGGCAGTTACTGCATTTTCTTCTTTATTTTCATATGTACATATAAATATCTGAAATGACTATTTTAAGTCATCTCCATTCTTAAAATTTATTGGATCTCTTTGCAATCTTTGAGGATGACTGCTTTCAGCCTCTTAGGGAAAAAGTGAAAGTCATTTGATAGAAACACTTTAACATTTGTCACCCAAATTACAAACTACCTTGCATCTGCTAAGCGTTTCTTATTTCATTACTTTTCAAGAACAATAATGGTTTGGATAATTTACTCTCCAAAATTCTCCATTTCTTTGTTAAGTTTTCTTTACTAGTTTCAGTTGTCTTCCATATTAAAACACAGTTAACCCAAACTAAAAAGTACCAGAATTAAACATATCTATAGACTCCATTCTGCTTTCTAGCTATTAATGTCTTCATTACTTTATTGTTTTTCACTCCTCAAATTACTTCAGTCTGACCTTTGTTTCTGTGACTCAAAAAATGATCTATAGCCCTTGCTGGTGTGGCTCAGTTTGTTGGAGCATCATCTCATACACCAAAAGCTGACAGATTGGTTTCTAATCAGGGCACAAACCCAGATTACTGTTTTAATCCCCAGTCTGGGCCTGTGCGGGAGGCAACAGATCAATGTTTCTCTATCCCATCAGTGTTCCTATTCTCTTTCTCTCTTCCTTTGTCTCTCTGAAATAAGTTAAAAAAACAATTTATAATATTCTTTTTATTCATTCATTTGAACATCCAGTTTCAGTGAATAACTTTGTTAGCTCATTAACATCATCCTATGCATTATCTATAGAGACCGCCTTCACAAAGCCTTCCTTCTCATTGGTTACTGCCAGGTTAACTAACACCACCCACCTCAGAATTTACTCACAAACTCCAGATTTGTGTTTTTAACAATGTGCATAATATTTCTATTTGGTTGTTTCATAATAAGATTAAAGTCAAAAGGTAAAACAAAAACACACAAAAAAAACAAAGAACTTTTTTATGATTCTTATCTCTGTAAGGGGTTATTTCTACAAATGGTAGCACTACCTATTACATTTTTAATATTAGAAAACTAGGAATAGTGTGTCTAGTTCCTCCTTTCCCATTCACCCAGCCTCCTTCAATTAATATCCAATTTTGTTATTTCTCACTCCCAAGTATCTCTTAAATTCATCATTTTATCTCCTTCCATAGTACCCCCCAGTTAGTCAAAGTCACAGTGATCTCAACTTAGACAAGTACAACAGCATCTAAATGATACTATTCTCACTTGAGTGGATCTCCTCTGTGAATTGTTGCCCCGCCCCCTCTTTCTTAATCCACGTCCATAAAAATGATCTTTTAAGGTATTATTTTTTCACGTTTTTTTTTGTTGTTGTTGTTGTTGTTGTTTTTCTGCTTACCATTATCCTTAGGATAAATTCTATAATCCCTTTCATAACTTAAAAAGTACCACAGATAAAGCTTGTTCATCTACCTCACTTTTTCTACATTCCTCAATGCTCCAGCTATAGCTATTTTCACTGTTTTTCCTTTCCTTTTTAATTTTTTTTTGAGTCATGGAATAGAAACATGATCTCTCTCAGTTATGTAAATTCCAACCTCTTTTCTTTCTTCCAATATTCTCTTTCCTTCTCCACTAAGCTAAACTGTCCCCATTCCTAAAACAGACCTTCCCTGACCAGCAGGTTCTGTTACTGTCACCATTATACGTTTTTGTAGTTATCTGCACTTCCTCTTTCCTACAGTTGCAATTACATGTTTACAGTTTTTCTTCTATATGGACCGTATACTCCAAGAGGGGGAAAAACACATCTATCATGTTTCTAGCTATTTCTTAAGCATGTAGTACAGCCTCTTGCAAACCCTGGGTTCATATTAGATGGACAGTAAACTTAAATGAACTAATAAAAATGCATTTTTGAGAGTCAATTTTAAAGCTGAACTTAAATGATATGAATAATGTTCACTTTTACTAGTATGGTGGAGAAAATATATAGCGATTAGAGATATTAAATACTGTGACATGTTAGGTTTGCTTTGTTATACTAATTATTTTCTAAAACAGTTCCTATTTTAAAGTAAAAGGGGGATTGGGAGACATGACAGAGGCAGATTTTAAAAGAGATCAAATTTGCTTTTTTCATTTAAAAATAATGAGAATAGCCCAGCCAGTGTGGCTCAGTGGTTGAATGTCAACCTATGAAACAGGAGGTCACGGTTCGATTCCCGGTCAGGGCACATGACAGGGTTGTGGGCCCGATACCCAGCATGGGGTGTGCAGGAGGCAGACTAGCAATGATTCTCATCATTGATGTTTCTATCTCTCTCTCCCTCTCTCTTCTTCTCTAAAATCAATAAAAATATATATTTTTTGAAATAATGGGAATATAAATACAAACTTTGTTTTAAACTTGTTGAGCAGATTAACTAATTAAACTTTTAATTTCAGAATCCAACAGACTATTTTGATACTGGTACATAAATTGTTCAGGTGAGCTAAAAACTGGTCTTTAAAAAGAAATCTTTAATGTAATTCATACTGTGCCCTAGAGACATACTAGTCGCTCTAGGTTAAAAATTCAAGGAATTTTTTTAATAAGTAATTTTTATGGTATGCAGAGACTGATGCACAAATAATCAAATTAAATATCTAGCGTGTATAAGGCACAAATAAGTCCACCACTGATAATTCTATTCTTATTTACTGTAGGAAACATAGATATGTTTTTATTTTATTCAAGGCAATAGATACAGATGTGCTAGTGGCCCTTTTTTTCCAGGTAAATGTTTACTGTCTTCAGATGGAGGTACTCCCATAAGACTCTGCTCTTCTCTTCTTGAGAAAACATTGATAGGCAATTCAAAGAAAACTTTCAAAGGATCAAGAATCTTGAAATATAAAATCAGTTTTTAAATAAAACATGTATCTCATACTTTTCAGGCTCAATTTTATAAAATCATCTGTACGAGTGCATTAAAATAATAATTTTATAACTCTAGTTAAATACAGAACATTATTGGTAGAAAATATCTAAGATTTCAGGAAATATAATAAAAATTAAAAATAAATTTAAAGTTAAATATTCTTCAAATGTCAATCCAAATATATAATTGATGTTTAATTATAAAGGATAATTCTTAGAGCATCCCCAGTTGCCATATTCATAATATTAAATAAACCTTCTCATTATGTATCTGTCATCCATCCCCTCCCGAGCTCACAGCCTAGAATATAGACATTTTGAAAAGAATGTACAGTTTGGATATTAAATGTGATTTACATGTTTTGTGTTGGAATGGTATAATCTGCTTTAATGAAATAATTTTAATTTAGTTATGATGATTTAGCAAGGACAATTTTTAAATTGAAAAGTGCTATACCAAAATATGTGTTGTTCTCTTTATTAACGAGCTGTATGATTGTAAGAACTAAACAGTATGTTGTTGTGTATTCCACCTTTTATCATGGCATATTTTAAAAGAGGAATAGAAATCACAGATAAAAATCATGTCCCTTATGTTTTTGAAGAAGCTAATAACACCCTTTGGAGTTGCTAATTGGCAAAAATCAGCAACCACAGGCTTTAGAGGTACGGTTACCATGACAGATTTCCTTTGAAGTTGGCGCATGTGAATATTTGACTTAATTTTCTTTCCTACTTTAGGACTAGTTGAAAAACATTGTCATGCCACAGAAAAGTAATTTTTCAGAAGTCCAATAAATAATTGCCATCACAGTAGCTTTTGCTCTTTGTATATAGGATAAGTGTTCTTATCACAAAAAAGGCTTTTCTAATATTTTGTATTTATTTTCAGTCTCTATTCTTCTTACACTAACTGTGGTCCATAAAAAGATGAGGAGGAAATTTGTAAAGTCATTCTCTACTTTGTAGAAGTTCTGGCAAGAAGGCAATTCAAATTTCTGTAAAGTAGAAATAATAAATATCTAATTAAAAAACGGTGCTTAATTGTTAAGTCTTATAAATGAAAACTATTTGCCAAAGTTTGTGATCATGTAAAAAGATTTATTTAAACATATTGATCTCATGCTTTCTGAAATTATCAAAAAGTAAACAATGTGATTTACAAATAAATATTAAGAATTTTAAGCTTATGAAGAAGATAATATACATTTATAATTTAACAATAAAATGAAACTTGGATTTCTTTCTTTAAATTTGTGCTTATAGAGTATATTATATGAAATATGTAAAAAAAGATGTTCAAATCATGTAGACTCATGAGAAAGCAAATATAAAGAGAGGTTTGGCAAAAAGAGAATTTAAGAAAATAGCAAGTACAGAAACATTTAAGGGAGAATAAAAGGCTGTAATATGGTAACTCTCATGCAATCATACAGTAAGGCAAGTACACTGAGATACACTTCTGAGTGTTCTATTTTCTCCTTTTTAATTCTTTGCCCATTAGCACTTTTTTTTTTTTTTTTGTTATTTCTCAATAGTAGCAACCAAAATAAAATTTTATACAAAGTCTGTCTAAATCAGTGGTTCTCAACCTTCTGGCCCTTTAAATACAGTTCCTCATGTTGTGACCCAACCATAAAATTATTTTCGTTGCTACTTCATAACTGTAATTTTGCTACTGTTATGAATCGTGATGTAAATATCTGATATGCAGGATGGTCTTAGGCGACCCCTGTGAAAGGGTCGTTCGACCGCCAAAGGGGTCGCGACCCACAGGTTGAGAACCACTGGTCTAAATGAACCAGATTAAAATAATAGCAAATCTGGGAAAAGGCTTATTAAACAAAAGGCCACATTTGCATTAAAAATATATATGTATCTATAAAAATGTTTCTGATTTTAAGATGCTTTGTATCCCTAGGTTTAAATGTAGACTTCTTAATATTTATCAATTGTCTGCGGTGTCTGAATCACCTCATTAGTTAATGACTGAAACAGGCATTATTTAATTACTTTAATTGCATTTTTTTTTTTTATTTCAGTTTCTTCAAAATAGGTCAGAACTAATACATATGAGGAAATAGGATCTAATATTCATTATTATGGCTGACTTATTTATTTTATTTACTGATTATTTTAGGAAGAGAAAGAGAGAGAGAGAGGGAGAGAGAGAGAGAGAGAGATCAACTTGTTCCACTTATCTATGCATTAATGCATCAATTGGTTGCTTCCTGTATGTGCCCTGACCTGGGATAGAACCTGCAACCTTGGCAAATGGGGTCATGCTCTAACTAACTGAGCTACCGGGCCAGGGCTTATTTACTTGTATTTTTTGATACTTTTTATTTTGAAGTAATTACAGAATCAAAAGAAGTTTCACAAATAGTACAGAGAGGCCCCCTTTACCCATCACATAGCACTTACTTCCCCCTTCACCCTCTTCTACCTCTCCCCTCTTCACCCCCCTTACTTCTGGTAATCACCACACCATTGGATGTGTCTATGCATTTTTACTTTCATTTTCTTTCCTTTTTTGCCTAATCTCTTCATCTTTTTCACCTAGCTTCACAACCCACTTCCCCTCTGACAACTGTCGGTCTGTTCTCTGTATCTATCAGTCTGTTTCTTTTCTTTTTCTTTTTCATTTTGTTCATTAGATTCTACATATAAGTAAGATCATTTAGTATTTGTCTTTCTCTGACTGGTTTATTTCATAATGCTCTCTAGGTCCATCTATGCTGTCACAAAAGGTAAGTCTTCATTCTTTTTTATGGCTGAGTAGTATTTCATCATGTAAGTGTACCACAGCTTTTATATCTATTCATCTACTGATGGGCACTTGGGCTGCCTCCAAATCTTGGCTATTGTAAAAAACACTGCAGTGGACATAGGGGTGCATATATTCTTTCAAATTAGTGTTTCAGATTTCTTTGAATATATTGACAGAAGTAAAATCGTTAGGTCATAAGGCATTTCCATTTTTAATATTGTGAGGAAACTCCATGCTGCTTTCCACAGTGGCAGCACCAATCTGCATTCCCACCAATAGTGCAAAAGTGTTCCCTTTTCTCCATATTCTTGCCATCACTTGTTTTTTGATTTACTGGTGAGAACCATAGGTGTGAGGATGTATTATAGTTAATTTTTAAATGATTTCCTCTTAACTTTTGTTCTATATATATATATATATATATATATATATATATATATATGTTTTTATTGATTTCAGAGAGAGAAAGGGAGAGGGAGACTCAATTTATATTGTTTTCAAAAATAACATTTAGTAATTTACATATGTCATGTTTAGAAAAATATTTTAAATGATTGAATAATAGAGTCTTATTCTTTTTACATCAGACTTTATGATCAGCAAAATTTTATATAAATTTCTTGAAGGTATATTATAAATGAGTGGGAAAGGTAATTAGAAAAAAGGGTGTAAGGGTTAGTTAAGTGCTTTCCTGAGTATACCCTTAAAATAATAAGGAATCATAATATAAAGTATCACGCTAATGGCCTTGGGAAACCAACAAATTGTCCTGAATAAAAGTAGCAATGATGACCAGGTTGTATACCTTCAAAGAATATGAACTGTTTGTTGTGCCTTCCTAGTAGGTTCTTAATAATTTTTTAAAAATATATTTTATTGATTTTTTTACGGAGAGGAAGGGAGAGGGAGAGGGATAGCAAGTTAGAAACATCGATGAGAGAGAAACATCGATTCAGCTGCCTCTTGCACGCCCCCTACTGGGGATGTGCCCGCAACCCAGGTACATGCCCTTGACCGGAATCGAACCTGGAACCCTCAGCGGATAAATCGACGCTCTATCTGCTGAGCCAAACCAGCTAGAGCAATAAATGTTTTTTAATTGCAGTTTCTTAATAAACAGTAGCTTGGGAAATAATTTAGAGTTTATTTTTAAAGAAATGAACTCCTAAAATATTTTAGTGTACTTAAAAGTCATATGTCTATTATGAGAAATTAATTTCTCCTTCATTGACTTTCATAATGTTTAAGAGAATCGGTGGGATTAAATCTGTGTGCCGATGATTCCTGAAAATAATAAACAGGGTGACCGTTTGTTGCAAGCTCTTTGTGGCTTAGCTTTCTCATTTATAATTTGAAGGAATACATTATATTTTTAACACTGGTTGTTGTGAGGATTAAATGAGTTAATAAGTCTGTAAAGTTTAATGTAATGGTGGCATATAATTGGCATTGGGTGAATGTATTTGCCTATCACATATCCAAAATGAATAATACATAGTACATGGAAATGTGCACAGAAAAATCTTACTCTTCTTAATTTATTGGTATTCAAAGTAGTGAAGCAAGATACCCAAAGAAAAGATCCAAGAAACAGTAAAGGCTGGGAACCCAGCTTTCTCATTTGCATTCATTATCACCACAGTAAAGATGAAAAGGATTGCATATCTGGCAATCAATGCAGACTGCAATGCAACTCCTGGAGCTGTAGTACATGCAGTTTACTCTTCTTTTCCTATAACAGTCCTTGAGACTATCCATTTAACACAGTTCATATAAAGGAAATTTGTTTCATAATAAAATCCCTAATTTAATAAAACTGAATTTCAAAACAAATTAATATTTAGATATGTTCATGAAAACTCTACTTCTAAATCCATTGAACCATAAATTCATCAAATATTCTGGAACTGCTCAAGTAAAACATAATTACTCCTTGTTTTGCTAAAATATTGTCCAGCAAGTGAATTAATTAATAGTTCCTTGACTTGGCCAATCATTTTGAAATCTGGCTTTCAAAACCTTAAATATGTAAAACTAATTTTTTATGTATTTATCACTGCCAAAATTGCATTTCATAAAAGTTGCCTTAAAATTAAAATAATTTTCATGGATGTCTTTTTATTATTTTATAATTTCAAGGTTCATTGGAATAGTAGATAATAACCTTATCTGTGTGGTTTTTTAAGACAGAACATACATTTTAAGTTATAATTATATCCTTGGTCTATACATCATTTAGGTTTGTCTTTTTCTAAATACAACTCTAGCATTCTTCCTAAGCCCCAAATATAATATGACCATTTAAAAACTAAATCAGAGAAGGTAAAATAGTTGAATGTATAACTTGACTTTCCCTAGAAAATGTAATGTGGATATACATAAAAATATATTGCAATGTCAATTTTCAGTAAAGTCAATGATTTTGCTTAAGCCTCCAATATGTCTTAAAAGTAGGGTTAGAGTTACATTGTGACTTTTTTTTAAAAATTGATTTCAGAGAAAGGAAGGGAGAGGGAGAGAGAAATAGAAACACCAATGGTGAGAAAGAATCATTGATTGGCTGCCTCCTGCATGTCCCTTACTAGGGATTGAGCTAGAAACCCAAGAATGTGCCTGACCTAGAATTGAAACCTGACCTCCTGGTTTATGGGCCAATGCTCAACCACTGAACAACACCTGCCAGACATGACATTCTTTTGAGTTAAAACTATTGTAATAGTCACAATCTGCATGTCTTTTTCCCCCCATATGAACAACTGTAAACCTACTTTTGCCTACCCCTGTATCATTGTATGTTAGTAAAGTACTGATTATATATATATATATATATTGCTCTAGTAATAACATGTGACCCTTAATGAGTTCATTCCTACTGCATTCTGGGGCTGAGGGACAAGTCCTGCTTTAGTTCTGCATGGCTCTGCCTCTCCATCAATTTTTCTGGGCATGGATACCCACATGCTAGTCTCTCAGGGAACTTAGATAGTCAGTGATGAACTGCTGTCCTTCCTTTCATATACAATCAGCTCACAGGAGCCCAAACATATGTGCAAATGATAGCTTCTTAGATAACATTGGCTTGGATAATAATGTAGGTTTTATTTCTAAAGAAATTTTCTCTTAAATTATTATTGTAGTGAATTTCATAGCCATATGTCTATAACGATACTGTTGAGAGCTCAGTTTCTTGTTTAAATTTATCTTATAATATTGATAGCATAAGGTGATTTTCTTTTCCTGTTTCCTGAAAATAAACCTTTTCTCTTACTAGAGTCTAGGCATGTTTTCAACACCTTATATTCAGAAGCTTTACTCCTCCCTCTTCCCTAGTACTAAGAATTTAATTTATAAATTATGGTACAATTCCTGTTGTTGTTCCCCCCCCCCCTTAGAATAAATAATTTTTATAATAGACTAGAGGCTTGGTGCAGGACATTCGTCCACTGGTGGGGGGAGGGTCTGTCAGCCCGGCCTGCACCTCTTGCAGTCTGGAAGCCCTTGGGGGATATCTGACTGCCAGCAGTCGGACATCCTTAGCGCTGCAGTGGAGGCAGGAGAGGCTCCCGCCATCACCGCTGCGCTCGCCAGCCGTGAGACCAGCTTCTGGCTCAGCAGCACTCCCCCTGTGGGAGCGCGCTGACCACCAAGGGCAGCTCCTACGTTAAGCATCTGCCCCCTGGTGGTCAGTGCATGTCATAGCAACCAGTAGTTCCTTTATTCGGTCGATTTGCATATTAGCCTTTTATTATTTAGGACTAGAGGCCCGGTGCACAAAAATTTGTGCACTCTGGGGGGGGGGGGGGAGAGGGGGTCCCTCAGCCCGGCCTGTGCCCTCTCACAGTCTGGGACCCCTCGGGAGATAACGACCTGCTGGCTTAGGCCTGCTCCCGGGTGGCAGAGGGCAGGCCCAATCCCTAGGTGCAGCCCCTGGTCGGGCTCAGAGCAGGGCCAATTGGGGAGCTGGGGCGCCGCCCCCTGTCATGCACAGAGCAGGGCGGATGGGGAGGTTGCGATGCCACCCTCAGTCACGCTCAGGATAGGGCCGATTGGGGGATTGGGGCACCGTCCCGTCACACTCAAGGCAGGGTCGATGGGGAGGTTGCGGCGCCGCCCCCTGTCACTCACAGAGCAGGGCCGATCAGGGGGTTGGGGCTCCGTACCCTGTCACTCACAGAGCAGGGCCGATCAGGGGGTTGGGGCGCTGCTCCCTGTCACACACAGAGCAGGGACCATCAGGGGTTTGGGGAGCTCCCCCCTGTCACGCACAGAGCAGGGCCTATCAGGGGGTTGAGGAGCTCCCCCCTGTCACGCACAGAGTAGGGCCAATAGGGGAGTTGGGGCGCCACCCTCTATCACCCACAGAGCAGGGCCGATCAGGGGGTTGGGGAGCTGCCCCCTGTCACACACAGAGCCGCAGGGCAATCAGGGGGTTGGGGCGCTGCCCCCTGTCACGCTGATCCTGGTGCCGGGAAGCCTCGAGGCTCTGCTGATCCCACCCGGCAGGGTCACAGATCCGGGTCCCAGACCGCAGACAGCCTTGCCTGCTGCCCCGCCTTCAGTATGCAAATTAGCCGCCATCTTGTTGCTTCAGGGTGGGGGTCCCCACTGGGGTGCCTGGCCAGTCTGGGTGAGGGGCTGAGGGCCGTTTTCAGGCTGGCGGGCGACTGGAGCTCCAAACCTCTCCTTTTTTTCTTTTTTTTTTATTCTGGCATTTATTTACCTTCTATGGCTGTCACTGGAGCTGAGAGCCGGCTTTCTCTCTGAGGCTCGGCTGAAAGCAGGTTTCTGGCCTTTGTTTTCTGTATTCGAAACAATGTTGCGACTCCAGCTCTGAGATCCCGGCTGACTGACAGGAGGTTTCTGGGCTTTTGTTTATCTTCTATAAATGTTACAGTGTTTCCAACTGAAGCTCAGAGGCCGGCGGGGAACGTTGGAGTCCTCTGTCACTGAAGGAAGCAAGCCTCCCTGTTCGCATCAGCTGCCTGGCTGCCGGCCGCCATCTTGGCTGACAGTTAATTTACATATACTCACTGATTAGCCAATGGGAAGGGTAGCGGTCGTATGCTAATTACCATGTTTCTCTTTTTATTAGTGTAGATAACTTTTTGGTTCCATGTCAATTAATTTCTTTAGGGTAAATTTCACAGAATATGTCCAGCAATGTCTAGAACTAAAATATGTAATTTGATCCCTTTCAGGAGGGTTCTCAGTTTCCATACAAATATACTAATGGTTGGGCCCATGACACAAATTTATGATGTATGTCCAGTTTTGTTTGTTTGTTTGTTTGTTTGTTTGTTTAGATGTATCTTTATTGTTGAAAGTATTACAGATGTCCCCTTTTTAAATATAATTGACTCCTTGTATCCCCCACCTACCCTACCCAGTCCTTCACCACACTATTGTCTGGGCTTATTTAAATTTCACTTACATATAAATTGGGACTCAGTTAATAAATGATTTAATGATAAATGATTTAATGATACATCAAAACCAGCTTTCTACCCCTTAGTATTGTGCTTACATAAAATAGAACATTATTTTTATATGTATCATTTATTGTTAAAGAAATATATAAATTTAAAACTTATTAACTTTGTCAATGTGAGTGAATCTATGGCAGATGATAGGCCAAACACCCTCACCTTTCTAGATGCCTGAACTGTAACTCTAAGCTGCTAATAGCAATGAATCAAATTGAATTTAGTGTTCAAGAAACAGAGCCACAAAACCACATCAAGCACTATTGATTTTCCTTAAGTGCTGAAGCTTTTAAAGGGATCTTACAAAGAAGTGCCTTGTATAGACTTTGCAACATCTATTTTGCTGAATTTTGAAAGTTGGATACAGTTTGGGGAAACTTAATAAATGGAGAGACCTTTGGGGTTAATAAAAGTGAAGTCAAGTTCCCAAACAATTGTTTGGTGGGAAATTGGAAAGACATCACAAGTATTCAGCTTTACTGTTGGGGAATGGTAGAAACCAGGGATGCTATTAGATGCTGTCATCAAGGATAACAGAAAAAGGCTAAGATAGCATATGGATTGTCATGCTTCACTACCCTCCAAACACAGGGGACACGGCTGGCTCACAAATCATGCTCATGTGCTCCAGAGCAGCATCAGACATGTGCATGACAAAAACATCACATGCAAGGATCTGCGTTTACAAATACTGTCACCATGCTAAATGATCTGTTTCAATTTGCCATTATATAATCTCCTTGATTACTGAGAGTTTATGCATATCAATCACCCAATGCATTGCAGGCAAATCACTAAATCTTCTAAATATAAATTCAAGATGCTTAAACTGTTACTTGATGACGTCTTAAATTAACTATTTCTTTTCTATTTCAAGAATTCAAAGTCTAGGGGAAAAAAGTCAAAATAATCAAAGTAAGGTTTGTTGCTTCTTACATTTGACTCGCATATATGTTTATGGTGCCAAGTTATAAAATTATAAATGCCTCTAACATTAAAGCAGATAAACAAAGAATGAAAGCAAACTACTTTTTCTTTGGTGAGGAGGAAATACAATGTTTATCATTGAAGCTGAACCTCTGTCTATTTAATTTCCATGTATGGATGATAGTTGAAGACCTAACTTTTTATTGGTATACTGTTTGTACTGAGATATATTTTATATTTAAAAATTCAGAGTTTTATAGCTGTTTTTCTCCATAAAGTAATTTTAAAAAATTTCTCCTTGACTATATTCACTAAACATAAGAATTAGTTTTATATTTATATTAGAAGCCCGGTGCACAAAAATGTGTGCATTCGCTATCACACAAAGTAAAAATGAGATTCAGCAGTGAAAATGTGATGTTAATCCAAACAGAAATACACACTGTTACAAAGCAATATGTACTGGTTAAGAGCATTCTGTAAGCTTAATTTTGGAAAAAGAATGAAAAGAAAATGAGAATTTACCTTTTTTATTAGAGTAAATGTCTCAATTATTAGGAAAATGTTTTTGTTTTGAAATAGTTATTGAAGAGTGAAACCCTCTGAATGATAAGATGATTTGTTTCTCCACTAAACGAAGATTGCAGCTTCCTCAAAAATAGAGTTAATTTTATATAAAATTGGAAAATTGACAGTAGAATGAGAAAGGAACTGCCTGCTGAGAAGTAGTCCTCTCGATAAAGTACACTTCTTTTTGAAATATTAGAGAGCTATAGGGGGAAAAGGTGGTATTTCCATTGTATTTAAAATATCTTGTGTGTTAGAAATTACTGCATACTGTGGTAAAGATCATTTACCATTGTGGATATGAAACTTGATTTCCCTGTACAGAGTTCAGACTGAAAACTTCAGTGAAAAATAAACTTTAATTTAGTTTTCCTTAATTCAATACCATCATTCGTTAAGTCATTTCATGATTTAATATACAGCTGCAGGACATAGTAACACTCCATTTCAACTTTCCATAGATGATTAATTGTCTTGAAGCCCAAGTGTCCTCCACTTATGGAAGTTTTGAGGGATTTATTTAGGTGACTATGTCTTACATATCATAGGAAGAAAACAGTATACTTTTCTTTTGAAGGTGCTTGGTGCTAGCATGGGAATTTCACAGTCATTTAGACTATTGGCACATATTTGTTTTCTGTGCACCTAGACTTTTTAGGTTCTTGGTATAGCTTCTAACTCAGCGGTTCTCAACCTGTGGGTCGTGACCCCTTTGGAGGTCAAACAACCCTTTCACAGGGGTCGCCTAAGCCCATCGGAAAACACATATGTAATTACATATTGTTTTTGTGATTAATCACTATGCTTTAATTATGTTCAATAAATTTTCATTGTAACAATGAAAATACATCCTGCATATCAGATATTTACATTGTGATTCATAACAGTAGCAAAATTACAGTTATGAAGTAGCAATGAAAATAATTTTCTGGTTGGGGGTCACCACAACATGAGGAACTTTATTAAAGGGCTGCGGCATTAGGAAGGTTGAGAACCACTATTCTAACTGATCATAGCATGACTCTAGCTACTGCCTTCTGCTGTGTGTTTTCAAACACTGCTCAGTAATGTCACCCTGGCAAGCACTCCAGCTCTGCTTCTCAAGTAAACTCTCACCAGGGCAACTGGAAAGTGTTAAATTTCCTAGATCTCCAAAAGGAGGCCTGAAAAAGTTTGTGGCTGGTCAGCAACACCTCTCATAGATATCCCATAGAAGGTCTCTTTTACTTTCTCAGTGTCAACTGAGGGGGCCATATGAGTCTATAATTTCAAATGTCCTTAATGGCTACTGATTCAATGTTTGTTCACTCTCAAATCAATTTCATTATAAATAAACCTATTTTGTTGTTCATGAGTATTCAAATTTCTCTACAAATTATCTTTATTTTTTGTCAAAGTTGATGCCCTTTATTATCTTTTGTTAGTTCACATATACTTTCAAAACTGTAGTAAGTGCTTTATAATACGTCAACTAAGAATCTGGATCATTGCCTATATGATCAATTAATATATGAAAAAAGAGGCAATAATATACAATGGGGTAAAGACAGTCTATTAAATAAATGGTGCTGGGAAAATTGGACAGAAACATGCAAAAAAATGATACCAGACAATCTTTTTAAACATATACAAAAATGAACTCAAAATGCATTAAAGACTCAAAACCATAAAACTCTTAGGAGAAAACACGGCAGTAAACTATTTGACATATCTCTTAGCAATACTTTTTCTAATATATTACCTTAGAAAAGGTAAACAAAAGAAAAAATAAATGTGACTACATCAAAGTAACATGTTTTTGCACAGCAAAAGAAACTGGCAACAAAACAAAGACAACCTACAGAATGGAAGAGGACATTTGTCAATGATATATCTGATCGGGGTTAATATTCAAAATTGTCAAAGAACTAAGATAACTCAACACCAAATTAAATTAAAAAGTGGGCAGAGGACCTGAATAAACACTTCTCCAAAAAAACACTATACAGATAACCAAAGACATATGAAAAGATGTTCAAAATAAATAATCAGAGAAATGCAAATTAAAACCAAAATGAGATATCACCCCACACCTGTCAGAAAGGTTATCATCAATATATAAAAAATCAACAAGTGTTGGTGAGGATGTAAAGAAAAGGGAATCTTTGTGCACTGTTGGCGTGGATGCACATTGGTGCATCCAATATAGAAAACAGTATGAAGCCAATATGGAAAACAGTATGAAGGTGCCTCATAAAAATTAAACTGCCTTCTGACCCAGCAATTGTACTTCTGAGAATATATTCCCCAAAATCCAAAACACTAAGAATATATGTACCACCTATGTTTATTGCAATGTTATTTACAATAGCCAAGATATGGAAGCAACCCTATTTCCCATCAATAAATGAGTGGATATTAAAGTGGATGTATATATAATAATGGAATATTACTCAGCCATAAAAATGTTGCAATATGGATGGACCTAGAGCATATTATGCTAAGTGAAATAAATCAATCAAAGAAAAATACCCCCATCTGATTTCACTAAAGAACTAATTAAATGAATGAACAAAATAAAAACAGACTCATAAATACAGAGAACAGACTGACAGCTGTCAGAGGGGAGGAGCATTGAGGGCTGGGTATAAAATAATACATGGGATATAAAGGACAGCATAGGGAATATAGTCAATATACACTGAGTGGCCAGATTATTATGACCACCTGACATTTGTAGGCAAATTAGCTATAATTTTGTGCTGAAGTTGCTAGAGAGCCAGACCATTATAAATAGGGAAGCAGGTTGTTTACCACGACAATAGAAGTGATTTTTTTCTGAAGATATAGGTAAACAATGGAATTTAACAGCCTTTGAATGTGGGATATATTTGAACGTGAGTGGCCAGATTATTATGACCACCACATCAGTACTTCGTTGGGCCACCTTCTGCCTTCAATACTGAGGCGATGCTTATTGGCATTGACTCCACGAGATTTTGAAAGATGATGTGAGGAATCTGACACCATGCCTCATGAATAGCACTGTCCAAGTCTGTGAGATTTAAAGGTTGTGGAACCAGCTGCCTGATGGCTCTTTTAACTTCCTCCCACAAATGCTCAATTGGATTGAGATCTAGGGATTGTGGGGGACACCTAAGCAAGGTAAAGCCTAAACACTCCTGCACAATACGAGCACCGTGGCATGGCGCATTGTCTTGTTGGAAGAAGCCATCTCCATTGGGATACGCCATCAACATGATAGGGTGAACCTGATCAGCATACTTAGGTATGTTGTGCTATTCAGACATTGTTCCACATGAATTAAAGGGCCCAAATCATGCCAGGAAAACATGCCCCAAACCATAACATTGCCCCCACCAGCTTGAAGGGCTGTACTCATGCATGTGGGGTGCATGCTTTCATGCTGTTTCCGCCAAATTCTCACTCTGCCATCTGCATGATGCAACTGGAAACATGATTCATCGGACCACATGACTTTTTCCCAATGCTCAACTGTCCAATCCTTGCGTTCCTGTGAGAATTGGAGACGTTTTATCTTGGTAACTGCAGACAGCAAAGGTGTTCGAACAGGCCTTCAGCTGTTTTGCTGATACTCGCTCCATGGCTCCGAACACCAACAATCATCCCAAGTTCAAAGGCTGTTAAATCACGTTGTTTACCCATATCTTCAGAAAAAAATCACTTCTGTCATGGTAAACAACCTGCTTCCCTATTTATAATGGTCTGCCCCTCTAGCAACTTCAGGGTGAAATTACAGCTAATTTGCCTGCAAAGGTCAGGTGATCATAATAATCTGGCTACTCAATCTACACTAATAAAAGAGAAACATGGTAATTGGCGTATGACCGCTACCCTTCCCATTGGCTAATCAGCATATCCTTATGCAAATTAACTGTCAGCCAAGATGGCGGCCGGCAGCCAGGCAGCTGGAAGCGAACATGAGGCTTGCTTGCTCCCGTGACTGCAGACTGCAACGTTCCCCGCCTGCCGCTGCCAGCCTCTCAGCTGGCAGTTTGAAACATTCTAACAAATATAGGCCGGGATCTCAGAGCTGAAGTTATACATTGTTTCAATTATAGAACCGAAACAAACCAGATACGCAGCCTCAGAGCTAGAGCCAGAGCTAAAGCTGGCCCAGAATAAAATAAAAAAAAAGGAGTGGTTGGGAGCTTCAATCAACAACCGCCAGCCTGAAAGCAGCCCTCAGCCCCTCACCAAGACTGGCCAGGCACCCCAGTGGGGACCCCCACTCTGAAGGGTGTGTGACCAGGTGCAAACAGCCATCATCCCCTCATCCAGGCTGGCCAGGCACCCCAGTGGGGACCCCCACCCTGATCCAGGACACCCTTCAGGGCAAACCAGCCGGCCCCCAGGCCTCTATCCTAGATAGTAAAAGGGTAATATGCCTCCCAGCACCGGGATCAGCAGAGCAGCGAGGCCTCCTGGCACCAGATCAGCTTGACAGGGGGCAGCGCCCAAACCCCCGATCGCCCTGCAGCTCTGTGTGTGATGGGGGCGGGGCCACAACCTCCCTGATCGGACCTGCTCTGTGTGTGACAGGGGAAGGCGCCCCAACCCCCTGATCAGCCCTGCTCTGTGTGTGACAGGGTAGCACCATAACCTCCCCATCGGCCCTGCCCTGAGTGTGACAGTGGCGGCACCCCAACCCCCCTGATGGGCCCTGCTCTGTGCATGACAGGGGGCAGCGCCCCAACCCCCTGATTGGCCCTGCTCTGTGCGTGACAGGGGGTGGCGCAGCAACCTCCCCATCGACCCTGCCTTGAGTGTGACAGGGGGCGGTGCCCGAACCCCCCAATGAGCCCTACCCTGAGCGTGACTGAGGGTGGCATCGCAACCTCCCAATCCGCCCTGCTCTGTGCATGCCAGGGAGCGGCGCCCCAACTCCCCAATCGGCCCTGCTCTGAGCCCAACCAAGGGCTGCACCTAGGGATTGGGCCTGCCCTCTGCCACCCGGGAGCAGGCCTAAGCCAGCAGGTCGTTATCTCCCGAGGGGTCCCAGACTGCGAGAGGGCACAGGCCGTGCTGAGGGCCCCCCCCTTCCCAATCCCCAAGTGCACAAATTTTTGTGCACTGGGCCTCTAGTGTATATAATAAGAGCCCAGTGACCATTATGGAGCAAAGACCAGAACAACCTGTTGCAATGACACGCACTGACCACCAGGGGGCAGACACTCACTGCAGGAGCTGTCCCCTGGTGGTCAATGAGCTCCCAGAGCAGGAGCCAGAAGCTGGGCTCACGGCTGGCAAGTGCAGTGGTGCTGGCAGGAGCCTCTCCCACCTCTGCAGCAGTGCTAAGGAGCAGCAAACAGAGGTAAGGAGCCTGCCAACAAAGAGCAGTGAGCTAAGTGATAAGGAGTGAGCAGGTGGGCAGTAAGGAGTGAGGGATCCCCGATTGCAAGAGGGATGTCTGACTGCTGGCTTAGACCCGATTCCTGGATATCCGGATGTGGCCTAAGCCAGCAGTCAGACATCCCCTGAGGGATCCCAGACTTCAAGAGGGTGCAGGCTGGGCTGAGGAACAACCCCCCACCCCCAGTGCACGAATTTTGTGAACCTGGCCTCTAGTATTATAATAACTGTATGGTGCCAGGTGGATACTGAAATATTGGGGGGATCACTTTGTAAAGTATATGATTGCTAAACACTATGCTATACAACTGAAACTAAAATAAAATAATTTTGAATGGAAACTGTAATTGAAAAATTAAATTTTTAAAAAGTGGGTCTTTTTTTTCATTATTCATTAAAGGGATGCTCGAGGAAACTTGAGGGGAATAGAATGCATTTTTACTTTTGCATGTTATTGATCTTTTAAATATCAGTATTCCTCAGAAAATCTAATCTTATTGACTGTCTGCAGGCTTTGAAAGTCTTAAATCTTAGACTGTTTTATAAATAGGGTTGCCACATGCATGCAATAGTTGGGATATATTGTTTTTGTGAAATTCAAATTTAACTGAGCATCCTATATTTTTTTTTCACTTGCTAAAACTAATGTCCTTTACTATGGGGGAAAAAGGAGACTTATGTAATACTTTAAACAATAAGAATATATATATGTATATATATGAAAGCCTAGTAAGCAAATGACCGGTCAACCTGTTGCTATGATATGCACTGAACACCAGGAGGCAGATACTCAATGCAGGAGCTGCCCCCTAGTGGTCAATGTGCTCCCACAGTGGGAATGCGGCTCAGCTGACTGCCCATTCCAGTGGCCCACCAGGCTGGTGGCAGCCACTCACTCCCTCAGTAGTCCTGCAGGTCCAATCTCCAGAGAACAGGAGAGGCACCGATGGACCAGCGCTGGTGACATGATCCCGACAGCACCTCCAGCCTCCTGTAAGTCAGCCTTGGGCACCTCAGCTACCTCCCCTCCCTAGATGCTCCACAAGGAAGAAACGATACAAAAGCGGCCACCAGGTGGCTCCCGACAACTGGCATGAAAGTCAGTTGGATGGATCCGGATCCTGGGCTGGCAGGGGTGTCCCACTGCCTGCCCGGAGGGCCGATAATGTCCCAGACCCCATGCCCCTCGGGACAGGTGCCAGACACAGGGCTCACAGCTGGAGAGCGCCATTGTGCCTGGCACGAGCCTCTCCCAATCAGGACTGACTGGGTGTGAGAACACAACAGGCCCAGCAGGGCCAGGATGAGTGGGAGCAGCAGGCAGGAGTGGCAGGTGGCATTGGACTGCCAGTTTTGGCCCAATCCCCGCAGGCCACACCGAGGGACCCCACCTGTGCACGAATTTGTGCATCAGGCCTCTAGTTTAAATAATAATAATAATAATAATAAAACACTAATGCCCTTTATATTAGTTTCCTAGAGCTACTATCTTAGTCCGTTCAGGCTTATTTTTAAAAAATGCCATAGCCTGAGTAGCTTATAAATAACAGAATTTTATTTCTCATAGTTCTGAAGGCTGGAAGGTCAAGATCAGGTGTTAGCATGGCCGAGTTCTGTGTCTGGTGAGGACCTGTTACTTCGAGCCCACTCAGTCCTGATTGGATGAAGCTCGCACTGCCAATGTTGCTTCTTCCCAGCTTCTGGGGTTTCCAGGTATCCTTGACATTTTTTGGCTTGTAGCTGTAGCATTTCAGTCTCTGCTGCCTTCATTACATGGTGTTCTGCCTTGGTGTGTCTGCCTTTGTATTTCTCCTCCTCTTCTTGTAAGGACGCCTTTTTCTCCAATATAAATCCACCTTAAATAATTACATCTGCAATTACCATATTCCAAATATTCTTACATTCTGAGGTATGAAGAGTTGGGACTTTAGCATATCTTTTGGGGAGACACAATTCAACCCATAGTAAAGCTATTTCTTTTTATAGAAAGAAAATGAGTTTCTTTTGGAATTAAGCAAATAACAATTACCTGTGTTAAAAACAGTTCTGTCTCTACCTATACACCAAGATCTCAAAAACAGAGGAATGAAAGTGTTTCATTTTTAAAATAAAATTACTTATGCTTGTTATTCAAATTAGTAAACATCACTTTTAAGGAATGTATCAACAGTAGGTTTTTTTTTAAAAATAAAAACAACAAGCAAAGATTTCTGATTTACTCACCCAAAGCTATAAAGATTGCTAGATTTCCATGCCATTTTGTTAAAATAACTCATTTATTAAACAGTTATTGAGAGTCTGCTATATATCAGGTATTATGCTCCATAAAAAGAATGATGTTGTGGACACTATCTCTCAGTAACTTCTAGTTTGATTGGCAATATAAATGGATAAAAATATGATCAATCAAATATCATCACAGATATATTAGTACATATCAACACAATCAAAAGGAAAACAGCAACTAATTGCCCCCTTTTTCTTGTTACAATTACTCCTTTCTAAACCACAGCTCCCATCAATTCTTACTTCTGAAAATCAGCTCTAAGTAAATAATTTAAAATATGTGGAAAAACTATAAGAAAAAAATGTTTATTTCAGAGTTATCATTGAACAAAACACAAACAATCTAAAATAAGGATATAATTAAGTAAATATGACATTATTCTTAGTTTATTTTCCATATAAAACATATATAATAGGCATATATAAAATTTGAGGAAGTAATACACAGAACTACAATTTTGGATTTTACCTTAAAATTATAAACTTTTAAATTTTTTTTCAAAATTTTTGTAGCATTGGATTGTTACTTATGTGATTAGAAAAATTAAGTTCATCCAGAATTTTTACAGGTGTATAGAATTGTATAACTGAAAAATTGTGGAAATGCAATTTCTGTTTAAATATTTGTTGTAAATAATATATTTAAAATAAAGTCCTATAGGCTTTAGAGAAATAATACTGTATCTTTTTTCAGTCTTGCTCTGGAACTCTAGTTTTTTTAGGATATCCCAACAGTACATTTAATGAAACAAATTGGATCCTGGATAAAGACAATCTTTCTTTAACAGAAAAAGCTCAAGAAATGCCAGATATCAGTGCAAAAAATCCAATAATAAAAATTTGCCTATTATAATGTGAAAAATTTTATGCTATTCCTTCTTAATCTTTAAATTAATTAAATAGCATTTAGATTTTCTCATTTGATATTCCTTTCCTTTTGAGTGCAACTGAAGAAATAAAGGTGAATCATGATGCCAACATGATAAATGATTGAGGTTGATATGTCACTGTGTATATTTATCCTTATCATTCTTGATCTTTTGCACGTGATTCATTGTGTTGATATATCACTGTCTTGAAATACCACAAGTCTCATTCTCCTTATGCCATTGGCAAGAATAGCATTATAGTTATTCTTGAGCATAGCATTAAGTATTCTTGAGCATAACAAGAATACTTAATAATATTCTTTCATGTGATACCATTAAAATATGCTAACTAAAGTAAATTTGAGGAAGAACACAGAGACATTTTGAAAGATTATGATCTATGACAATTCACAGCTTTAGAGTTGGTTTAATTGAATTAATTGTTGCTCAGAAGAATCTGAGGAACAAAGAGCACAATGACAACATTTTCATGTAAAAATGTTTGACCTTTTCCATAGTAGTTCATTGACTGGCAGCTTATTCTATTTCTCCCACAACAAAATAATTTTATAAGGGAAAAGGTAAAGGGAATACTGGAGTGATAGAAAATCTTTGCAAAAATGAAACTTCAACATATGATAGAAATCAGAAAGAATTAATAGCATATACATTTTATGTGACTTGTTATAACAATAAAAAATTCTAATGTATTTATCTTTCTTTTACACTAGGATGTTAAAGGATATTAAATTATATTATTCATTTATATTAATTAATTTAAGAATATCAGAGAATAGTTTCATTTTATTTGATGATATCCCTGTTCTAAACACAGATCATTTTTCTTTCTGTTTTGCAATTCTATATAACTATTTTATGAACTTATAATTTTTAACTCAATTACCTTAATCTATGTCATCAGCAAGCACATTCCCTAGAAAATCATAAGGCAGAAATCAAATTGTACCACATGAAAGGTGACAACAGGATATTCAGGGGAAAGATTTATTTAAACTGAGCAGAACAGGTAAGGCTGCATAAAAGAGGTAATAAGCTGAGTTGATTTGCTTCTAATTTCAAAAACACATCATACATTTTTATGCCTCCTGAACTTGATAAATGACTTAGATGTTTGAATTTCTAAACTCCAGTGTCTTATATTCTGGTCAAAATCACACTCCTCTTTCAAAGGATTAGCTGTCACCTTCTCCATGAAGTGTTTTCTAACCTTTCCATATCAAATGAGTCATTTCTTCTTTGAATTTTCTGTTACCAACTATACACAGTAGCTACAAATTAAAATTTACCATGCTTTGTAGTTATATTTTATACCTGCCTCCACGACAGAATGGGGTGTTTGGTGAGGGTTTGTACTCTCTAACATTACCTTTTGAGGTGTATAGAGTTGTCATTCAAATAAAATTGAATATTGAATGCAGATATTCACTTAAGATTTAAGGGAGTATTTGATCCTTGGTTTTCTCTAAGTTTACAAGAGATAACTTAGATCACTTGTATATTTGGTCATTTTTGTTCTGAAAAATGGATTTTAAATATTTAAGTTAAATTAAGTGATTTGGTTCAATAACAGGGAAAAGGAAATCCATAACACATACATTAGTCTCAAAGTATCCCCAAAGGTGCAACCTCTTAGTTGTAAAAATATAGGAGAGCATGCAGGGATATAACTGAATGCTTTAAGGTGACTCTCAAATATTAATATGAATTCTAATTCATCTTGAATGCAAACTGATAGGTAAATCCTGATTTAGAAATGATACAGACAGTTACTGGAGATGGGCAGTCAAAATCTATCTGGCATTTGGAATTTCCAACTAATGTTGATACTTTGTTGCTAAATGATATTGTTGTCAGATATAACAATTGTAAAAAGTAAAAAGAAGTATATTGCTTATTTTGTGTATCCCATATTTAATAAACTTTAACAATCAGATGTTCATAAAGGTAGATGTTCCTATTTATATCAGAGTCACCTTTTTCTTAGCACTAGAGGAGTGGCCACATATTTTTCTTAGCAATAAGAAGTGGTCACATATTTTTGAGACAGACTGAACTCTTAAATGGATGGGAAGGCTCTTCTGTTATTTTTTAAAGCATCTCCTAAGATAAGTCTAAGTTTCTCTCTCTTTTTAAAAAATTATTATTGTTGAAAGTATTACATATGTCCCCTTTTTTCTCCGATTGACCCCATCTAGCCAGCTCCCCCCGCACCCTCTGCCCAGACCTTCACCACCCTATTGTCTGAACTTCTAAACTCCAAGTGTCGTATATTCTGGTCAAAAATCATACTTCTCTTTCATATGGGTTATGCACATATGCATACAAGTTCTTTGGTTGATCTCTTCCCACCCCCCGCCATCCCTGCCTTCCCTCTGAGGTTTGACAGTCTGTTTCATGTTTCAGTTTTGTTCATCAGTTAATTTTGTTCATTAGAGTCCACATATGAGTGAGATCGTGTGATACTTGTCTTTCTTTGACTGACTTATCTCACTTAGCGTAATACTAGGCACTCCTCATATGCGCCTGCTCTGGCTCATACCCGCCAATGGCAGGAACCTGGAAAGCAAAGAGCTTCACTGTGCCTTTGCAAGTGGACACCACCTATAGGAACTTAGAAAGCAAAGAGCTGGTCTCTGCATGGATGCCCGTTCATGGGACCTGGAAAACCAAGAATCTAGTCTGCACCTGTGTGAAGAGCGCAGCCCTATATAGGCCAGACCCCAGGCAGCAGTTGGGGAGCCATGCTTTCCTTAGTGTGTGCTCCCTCCATGCATCAAGTTCCTTCCCTTTCTCTTTTCCCTCCACCTTGCTTTCACTAAACCTCTTCTTTTTAATCTGTTTAGCTGCCTCTCCTGATTTCTGTCTTGGGGCAAGGGGAGAGTCAAGAACCCCTTTGCTGGTAACATTTTGATATAATTAATTGGTTATTTGATCAATATTTTGATGAAAGACTTTTTAATTATTAACCTCATAAAGACCACTTGTCATTTTTCTAGCAATGGTATGGAAAAATATTAGGGACAAAATGAAATAAGATATTCCATAAATTAAAGAATGAATACATAAATATGCCAAAAAAGAAGAGGTAAATAAGCAAAGAAAAGAAAACTCTCATATTGTAGACCAAATATGGCATGGTAGAGATCATAATTCTCAACAGTTCAAGGTTCTGGGTATCATGCATCCGGATGCTTTTCTATAACTTCTTTAGGCATAAACTCATTATTACTAATGACAGAATATATCAATGAGGGTTGTTAGAAGCTTTAAAGATAAATTCACTTTTTAAATGCAAGTCAGCTTTTACATTGCTGTTTATTAGAATGATCTGATTAATGGGTATTAACAATGAACTTATCTACAATATACATTCAAGCCCAGGTATTTAACTCCTTAAAAATAACAACAATTTCTGTTTGTTTTTCTTATCTCTATTTTTCCAATTTCTGACCAGTTGCCAGTCCCTTTCTCTATAAAAGTTTAATGAGCATCTATTCTATTTCAGATGTACTATGCAGAAGTTATGGATAAAGAATAAAAATATATACAATTTCCTCAGGGAGTTTACAACTTTAGAAATGTGAATAGCATGAATTACCGCATATTGTGGTAACTGTAAATCAGAATAGCGTTTTCTTTCCTTGGCTATTTTAAAACATTGTTTTCCTTTTATTAACACAAAGAACTGAAACTGACAAAATAATTTAGTTGAAAAGTTGATGAGTTTATTTAGTACCTAATAATTTTAATAAAATGTTTAAAATGTTTTCATTTAATAACATAATCTTTATTTTATTTTGCTTTTAAATTAGAAAACTTAAACTAGAATTAGAGTGATAAATCATACTTAACTCTCCCAAGGTATCTTTATTTTTATCCTTTCTTAATGCTAAGGTGAATTTCAGATTGACTCTAACTAGATCAATAATGTTTTTACCACTCATGCTATTTAAAAAATAAATAAACCTTTAACCCAGGAGAGAAAAATCAATATAATAAAATATATATCTCAGCTTAAGTAGGAGCAAAAACCTGATTACTGGTTTGCTCACTAGTTTGGTTATTTAAGGCACAGCCTGGATGCAGTGGTTCTAGGCTTCATATAAGCCCTATGCCTGCAGTTTCACTGCTGAAATAAGAAGAATGAGATAAACAGGGAAACACTATGAAATATGGTGTATTCCAATTCACTAAGCAAAATTTCCCAAAGGGGTCTGTGGCACAAATTACATTCCCAGTTCTCTTAGGAGGCAAGTGAAGCTCAAAATCCTTCAGGGACCTCTTGTGCATCAGTAAGGACTAGCATGTCAGCAGGGATGATATAACCAAAAGAGCAAAGGCTTTGATGACGAAAGCCATACTTCCATCCTTGTTCTCCTGCCAACGGACATTCAGCTCTGACAAGTTGTTGAACCTCCCAACTTACGTTTCCTCACTCAGAAATGATCATAGTATTGGCGATCTTTAACTTTCTTCCATTATAATGTAGCTCTATAAATAGAACCACCTATGAGTTAATTTGTGACTTCTTATAAGCTTCTCTTTTTTTTCCTCATAATTATGCTCTATTTAATTCTTCAATTTTTCTACTTATTTTTTCTTCTGTTTTATTAGCTGATTTGCTAAAGCTTAGTATATCTAATAAATTGCATTAGAATACAACATGTAAGTCACACAAAGTTCACAAATTAAGCTTGTGGGAGCATCGTTTTAACTGAGGTTATGATAAAAGTATTCTTGGACATATTAATAACATTTCTAATATCTGTGCATAAATCTCTATAGAATAACCGCTAGTAATTTTTAATGGTTTATTGCTATAAGCCATTTGTTTCTTAAGAAAAAATATCAGTTTTAATAAAATAGCAGTTTTCAAAAAACTATCAGTTTTCAATAATAAAAGCCCTTAAAACAACTATTTTCTATTTATTTCTTCATCTTAAAAAAATTATCACAAGTCACTTCTTGAAGGGATAATATTTTTCTGCACAGATATACTCACTTTTATTTTAATCACAGATCTCTCAGATGTTTCTTTTGGCCAAATAAGAATAGGCTAAATCAATCAGGGGAAAAAATTAATAGACAAAACAATATATCTTAACTTTTGAGTTAATACTTCTATAATGTTATTTATGGGAGTTATTGTGAAGCACTTGTTTCAAAGCTTATTTTCCGAATTGTTAGTATTCTGACCATACTATAAAATTTTAGTGAATAAGTAGGCCAAAACCTATAAATTTTATTTAATAAAAACACTCATTCCCTGTTCATATTATGTTTGCAAGTTGTTTAATTATTTGGTATTTGGCACTTCAATGGTAAGGTGATGTTCGAAATTAAAAGGCCATGATTAATTTTCACTTCAAAACTTCAAAAGGAGTCATTTTACACATGTTTTTAAACCTACTCTTAGTTTCTCAAATAAAAACATGAGATTCCTTTTAATAATGCAATGAGTTTATTACAAAATTACTCTACTATTTAAAATGTCCTAAGACTATTTTTCCTAAGTTCCCATGAATATTTTTTCTTCTGTAAATAAGCTGCAGGAGACATACTATTTTAGATTTTTGAATATGCATGTACTTCAATAGGACAGATATATGATTAAGAAAATGAAGCAGAGATGAAAAATAAAGACTGTCTTGAGGCGCTTCTCTCTCAAGGATATCGAAACACCTTTCTTTGATGTCTAACTTAATAGAAATCCAAAATGTTTTCTCAGATTGTGTGTGAGAACAAATTAAATAACTTTTAACTCCCCAAATAAAAACAAAAATCTTTGAAATATCTGATGAAACTTTTAAAATATTAAGAGTAAAATTCATAGTCTTCTGTTCTATCTTTCATATGTAGAAAACTTGTGGGTTTTTTTTCTATTTCTACACTTTGTTGTATCAAAATTTGAGGAGTTATCAAAATCTTACAAGTATATCTGTTATGATATGACTATACTCATTTTCTGAAATAAATGATTAAATATGTCTGATAAAAATAAATATTATAGTAAAATATGCTATGACATATAATGAATAGTTTTAAAATAATAAAACATTTAAAAAGTAAATAAATGGAAAGTATAATTAATAAAGCAGTGCTTTATAAAATATTTTATTAGCCCCAACTGCTACATGGTTGAATTTGTTTTATTATTATTACTAGAGGCCCGGTGCATGAAATTCCAGCATTGCAGGGGGAAGGAGTGTCCCTCAGCCCAGCCTACACCCTCTCCAATCTGGGACCCCTCAGGGGATGTCTGACTGCCTGTTTAGGCCTGATCCCATAGAGACAGTTGGACATCCTTCTCACAATCTGGGACTGCTGGCTCCTAACCACTCACCTGCCTGATTACTCCTAACCACTTTTGCCTGCCAGCCTGATCACCTCCTAACTGCTCCCCTGCTGGCCTGATTGATGCCTAACTGCTCCCCTGCCAGCCTGATTGATGCCTAACTGCTCCCCTGCTGGCCTGATCACCCCCAACTGCCCTCCCCTGCCAGCCTGTTCGTTCCCTACTGCCCTCCCGTGCCAACCATCATGTGGAGGCCATCGTGTGGCAGCCATCTCGTGATGATGTGGGAGTGGTCATCTTTGTGATGACATGGGGGTAGCCATCTTGTGGTGGCCATCTTGTGACAACATGGGGGGGCCATCTTGTGATGACATGAGGGCATCGCACGAGGGCGCAAGGGCACAAGGGCCACCTAGGCTTTTATTAGCATAGATTATTACTGTTATTAATCATTCTTTTTCAGACATGAAGTCAATAAAGATGAAAGAGATTAAGTACCTACCCCAAAGTCATAAGGTTAGTAGTATGATTTAATGAAGGCAGGGATTATTTTAAAAGACATGTAACTAATAAACTCCAAAAAGATAAGTCTTTGTTGCTTTCATTCGTGGGTGATATTCATGAACATTGAGTAACCTAAGCACGAGGGAGAGGCTCAGAAGACATTTGTTGAATGACTGCATGTATCTGTTGGGCACTTTAATTGCTTTCTCATTGTGTTGGAATTATTATCTACCACATTGAGTTTTTGTAAGAATTAAGTAAGATCATACAGAAAATGCAGTTAGTATGCTCTTGTAGCTGAGTTTGAAAACACTTGAAACATTATTTCTGGGTACAAATTTTGGTAGGTCATTCTTGCTCTTATCTAAAGTTATTCTATAAAAATAATCTCAGTCCCAGGCCATGTCACAATAAAGTGACACATTTGAGCAGGTTTTTAAATTATGACCTTCAAATTATAAAAGAAAAATTCCTCTTTTGCCTATGATCCTCGTGAAATTTCTGAATATTGATGAGAAAATTGTGTGTTAAGAATTGTTAACTACTTTACCACCATTAAATGTCTTAATCCTCCCTTTACCTTTTTTTCAATTAAAAATGTAAAAAGAAAACAGGTGAAATCGGTTTTAAAATATATTTTATGTAAACCTATAATCCAAATTATTTTAATATTTAATCAATAAAATATTATTATTGTAATATTTTATATAATTATTATACTTTTTGAAATCTAGCGTGCATTTTATAATTACAGCACATCTCAATTAGGAAGCTAAATTTCCATAGACAAATAAATAACCTGTATTTAGATTTTATAAAATTTAGTTGAAAAATTAGATACAAATACTCCAGGTATTCCAAACTTACTTAAAAGTTTTCCCACAACTAAATAGAAGATATTTTAGATTTAATTTAAATTACTTAAAATTAAATACAGTTTGGTTGTGCTAGTCATATTTCAAGTGCTCGATTGTCATACCTGGCTAGTGGCTACCACACTGCAAACTGCAGATGTATGGTATCATAGAGAAGGAAGCAACTAAAATCAGGGTGTTTAAAATACATATTATCAATACTAATAAAAACCTTGGTGGTCCTCGCACCCTCATGCACGATGTCATCACAAGATGACCGCCACAAGATGACCGCCACAAAGATGGCTGCCACAAGATGGCCACATGCACAGTGGAGGTGGGGCCCGGTAGCCACTCCATGTGGTGAGTCCTGGGGAGTCCCGCAGCTCTGCATGATGTGGAGGAGGCTGGTCCCAGCATCTCCGCCACCTCACGCAGAGAAGGTGGGTCCCAGCGGAGGAGGCGGGTTGCAGCAGGGGAGGGCAATTGTGGGCAGTCAGGCCAGCAGGGGAGGGCAGTTGGGGGCTATCAGGCTGGCAGGGGAACAGTTAAGTTTCAATCAGGCCAGCAGGGGAGCGGTTAGGGGCAATCAGGCAGGCAGGCAGGTTAGCAGTTAGGAGCCAGCAGTCCTGGATTGTGAGAGGGATGTCCGACTGCCGGTTTAGGCACGATTCCAGGATTGTGCCTAAACCGGCAGTCGGACATCCCAGAGGGGTCCCAAATTAGAAAGGGTGCAGGCCGGGCTAAGGGACACCCTCCCCCCATGCACAAATTTTGTGCACCAGGCCTCTAGTGAAGAAATAAATATATGACATTTTAAAATAGGTTTCAAGTATACAATCCATAATATACCATCTTTATATTGCATTGTATGTTCACCAACCCAAGTTAAGTCTTCTTCCATCACCATATATCCCACCGTTACCCTCTTCAACCTCCCTCCACCCCCCTGTCCTGCTGGTGATCACCATAATGTTGCTTGTGACTATGAGGTTTCCTTCCTTTCTTTCTTTCTCTCTCCCTTTCTTTCTGTCTCTCTCCCTTTCTTTCTGTCTCTCTCCCTTTCTTTCTTTCTTCCTTCCTTTCTTTCTTTCTTTCTTTCTTTCTTTCTTTCTTTCTTTCTTTCTTTCTTTCTTTCTTCCTTCTTTCTTAATGCTTAATCCCTTTACCTTTTAAACTCAGGCCCCCACACCCCTGCCCCTTTGACAGCTGTCAGTTTGTTGTCTGTATCTATGAGTCTATTTCTATTTCGTTTGTTAGCTTATTTTGTTCACTAGATACCACATATAAGTGAAATTATATTGTACTTGTGTTTCTCTGAAACTTATTTCACTTAGTATAATACTTTTCAGGTCCATCTGTGCTGTCACAAAGGGTAAGATACACTTTTTTTATATATATGTAATTTTGGGGGGTAAATATTTTTACTTTTTTTTAAATTGGTTTCAGAGAGGAAGGGAGAAGGAGAGAGAGATAGCAACATCAATGATGAGATAAAATCATTGAATGGCTTCCTCCTGCATGCCCCCTACTGGGGATCATGCCAGAATCAAACCTGGGACCCAGTCAGGCTGACACTCTATCCACTGAGCCAAACCATCTAGGGCTACTTCTTTATTTTTTTATGCCCAAATAATATTCCATTGTTTAAATGTATCACAGGTTTTCTCTTTAATATTCACCAAAGGATATGTTCTTTTTATTGATTTGAGAGAGAAAGGAAGAGAGAGAGAGGGAGAGAGAGAGAGAGAGATCAATGTGAGAGAGAAACATCCATAAGTTGCCTCCCTTACATGTTCTTACCAAGGATGAACCTGCAACTTTTTGGTCTATGGGAGGATGCTCCAATCTACTGAGCCACCCAGTCAGGGCAATACTACAGCTTTTTTTATCCACTCATCAACTGATAGGCACTTGGGCTGCTTCCAAATCTTGGCTATTATCAACAATGCTGCAAGGAACATAGGGGTGCATATGTTCTTTCAAATTAATGTTTTAAGTTTCTTCAGATATATTCCCACAAGTGGAATTGCTGGGTCATAAAGCAGTTCAATTTTTAATTTTTTTAAGGTAACTCTATACTGCTTTCTACTGTGGCTGTACCAATCTACATTGCCACTAACAGTGCACAAAAGTTCTCTTTTCTCCACATCCTTAACAATACTTGTTGTTTGTTGATGTATTGATGATAGCCATTCTGACAGGTTTGTGCTGGAAACCAATTCCAGCATGTCATAATTTCAAGAGTTTCATCAAAAGGTTGATGAGACTTGGGGACTCAACAGGGTTGAGTCACACATGTAGTCACCTGTTGGGAATGGCTAAAGGCATTTCCCCAAACCTGAATAGGAAACTGATTGTGGCTGCCAGACAGTTAAAGGGCATCTTAATCTACATGTTATTGCCTCCTACTGGCCAAACACCTGAACAGCCGTAGGCTATTCCCCAAACTGTCAATGCTTCTGTACCCTTTGAAACCTTACCCTTTGATGTGTATTATCTCCACCTTGCCTTAGGACAAATTGTGTTAATAAAAGCAAGGGTCCTAGACAAGGAGGGAGTCTTCAGTTCGTTTAGCTGAAGGTCCTCTGACCCCCAATGCCTTTCAAAATTATATCTGGTCTCTGGATTCTTTATTAGTCTCTGGATTTCTATGCCCTCTACGCACAACCCCTTATCCAGATTCCTGAATCCTTCTTGATGCTGGGACATGAACCCTGGCAGGTTTGAGGTGGTATTTCATTGTAGTTTTAATTTCCATTTCTCTGATGATTAGTGAAGTGAGCATCTTTTCAGGTGTATATTGGCCCATCTGTATGTTCTCTTTGGAGAAGTATCTATTCTTTAGACTATTTTTTTATTGGATAGTTTTTCTGATGTTGAGTTTTGTAAGTTCTTTATAAATTTTGCATATTAAGCCGTCATCAGATGTATCATTGGTGAATACGTTCTCCCATTCAGTGGGTTGACTTTTCATTTTATTGATGGTTTACTTTTCATTATAAAATCCTTAGTTTGATGTAGTCTCATTTGTTTATCTTGTTTGTTTGTTTGTTTCCCTTGCCCAAGGAGGTATATCAGAAAAAAAATATTGATATGAGAAATGTCCAAGATTTTACTGCCTGTTGTCTTATAGGATTTTTATGGTTTCAAGCCTAATATTTAAGTCTTAATCCATTTTGACTTTATTCTTGTCTATGGTGTAAGAAAGTGACTTAAAAAGATATCTGTAACTTAATAAAACTAGAATTTATCTATTTTTCTCTGTCTTCTCATGTAAGCTATTTACACTAATATTTTTGAAAGAATCACAATTTTGACTCATCTGATTTATTTATACTAAGCTCTCAATCCTTCACAAAATTATACATAAGAAAATAATTAGATGATAATTGCATAACTCACTCTACCCCTAAGCTATCTCCTTTGTTTTATATAGGTGGATACATTGCATGTGTGTGTGTGTGTGTGTGGCTGTGTGTGTGGCTGTGTGTCTGTGTGTGTTATGACTCCAAAAAGAAGAAGCAAAAATAAATAAGGACATCATAAAAGTGTTAAGTTGTGAAATTAACATGTTGTACAAGAAACTATAGATTCACGTTTTATAATGTCCTTTTCCAAATTAAGGATCATATATATATATATATATATATATATATATATATATGAAAGTACAAATGCTATAATCTATCTACACTAATAAAAGAGAAACATGCAAATTGGTGTCACTCTGCTACAACCACCAGCCAATCAGGATGAGTATGCAAATTAACCCAACAAAGATGACAGTTAATTTGCATATGCAGGCATGGAGTGAAGACTGAAGGCTCCGCAGGAGCGAAGACTGAAGACGAATGAATATTGAAGACGGCTGAAGACTGAAGAGGCTTGGCTTCTCTGCTGTGGTCACAAGCCTTCTCTGCTGTGGTCGGAGTAGAAAAGCCTCCAGGCTTGGCTTCTTCGCTGTGGCCGGAGCGAAGGCCTGGGTCCTGGTGCTGGAGGAAAACCGGTGCTGGCAGCCAGGGGAAGGAAGGCCTATTGCACGAATCACTTTGTGCAACAGGCCTCTAGTATATATATAAAAGGCTAATATGCAAAGTGTCCCCTTGGAAGTTCGACCGGAGACCAGGAGTTTGATCACTCACTATGCCATGTGCTGACCACCAGGGGCCAGCACGGAACAAAGGAAGGCCCCAGCCAGCAGCCAGCAGCTGGGGAAGAAAGGCCCAGCCAGCAGCCAGAAGGAAGGTCCCAGCCAGTAACCAGAAGGCCCCAATCAGCCCTGATTGCCAGCCAGGCCTAGGGACCCTACCCGTGCATGAATTTCATGCACCAGGCCTCTAATTGTTTATGAACATGGAAAAATAAGCACATTTCTTAACCTGTCAAAAAGAAAAATGATGAAAGTTAATCTAGGAGACAAAACCAATTCACATTAGTTATTTTAGACTTTACCATTATCGATTACTGTGTTCATGGTATTTTTGAATCTAGCACTCAATTGCAATAGTGTCAGATTTGACACTGAGCCAAGTTTGATCTCATTCTTTCTGGCTTTACGTGATTACATCCTCAATAAGTAATTCATCTATTTTAGCATCATAAATATAGATGATGAATTTTGAAATTTGAGTGAGTAGAGGATATAGTTATTGTTGATTGACAAGTGGAGGTTGAAATTATAAATGCTTTTTGTAATTTGGTCAAGTTGTTGAAACATTGCCATCTGTTTTTGCTGGGAAACCAAGAATAATCTCTGACAACAAATTGATTCTGCTTGGTCACTCAGCTGGTGGAACAAGGAGGTAATTTACAGAGTGGTGATTGTTCATTTATTTACAAAGTTTCTCATTCTTAGGCCTCTGATCATTCCAAAGGCAATACAACTCTGTAAACTCTGACATGTCTAAAATAATTCAAAATGGAATTGTCTCTGGAGCTAGTGACGTTTAGTAGGATCCAATTACACACCTTTCACTTTTTATAAAAGGCTGAGTGAGATTTTAAAGATTACTATAATAACTCCTATGCAGAACAAAAGGAGGAGGGAATTGTGTTATTGTTGGATTTTTAAAAACAAAAGCACAATAATGAAAATATTTACTTAAAATGTATAATGATTAGCAACCTCTGTGATTAATTTTGATGCTTGAAATGCAGCACATGCTTTGCTTATTTTTTTAACCCCTTCTTAAATAGACTATCAAAGAATCTTTCTTGGATTTTTAAAAATTACATAAAAACAGAACACAGTCTATAATTAAAATTCATATTATTTTCTTTAAAAGGCAATATAATATTATTTGGAATGGTTGAATTCATTAAACAAGGATTCCATTAGACTGAGGTGCTTCTAAGGCCTTAGCAGCTCACATAAGCAAACCCAAACAAAAGCCTGTAAATGCCTTAAGGTTAAAAAGTCAAAAACCTAAAGGGCAACTCCCAATCACAAACAGCCAACTAGGCTTTCCCAGATAAAGGTACTGTTTAAGCTACAGCCAATGAAATAATTTCCTTCCTTTGCTTCTGCGTCTTCTGTTAAAGCCCTGGCTCCTGTTGGTGGAGTTTGCTTCTAACCACTTCTCCTTTGGTGCTGCCTTATTGGAATAAATTTTTGCTCAAATGAACTATTTAAAATTTTGAGATGCCTCAGTTTATTTTTAACAGAACTAACATTCTTTGATAAAGATAATAATGTATTCATTCAGTCTCCAACATAGGTACTTCGCATATGCTGTTGAAGAGATGAAAAAAAAATTAAATTGAGTTGAATTGAGTGGGTTATCTATAAATGTAAAACTTATTTATATCAGTAAGCTTTTAAATAAAATAGAAAGTGAGAAATAAATTAAAACATATTTTCAATGTGTATTAAAGGAATTTATTTTTACATTTGAATATGGCTTTGAAATCAATATGAAAAAATCAACTTTAGTTTTAAAAAAGACAAAATGACCACAAAGAAAGTTTATAGATTATATACAAATGACAAAAATATTTTTATTTCCACTAATAACCAAAAGAAAGGACAAAGTAAAAGAATGCAATATATACATGCTTTCAATTAGTGTATTGTGCAATAAGTTTAATTTTTTTTCTCTTACTCTTTGCAACCTACCTTTCTTCCTCTCCAGCCAAAGACAAGTTGTGATCTATTTCTTCTACAGATTAAATTGTGTTTTCTATAATTTTATAAAAATGGTAACACACAGCATATTTTCTTTGGCTGTCAGCCTTCTTTCACAAAGTATAATAATTTTGAGGCTCATTTATGTTATAGATTCATATTTCTTAGAGAGTATATTTATATAGTTGTGTATATTATGTATAAATATTCATGTTCAAAAAAACTGTTGGATATGAAAATATGTATATTCTTATTTAACATAAAAAGTATAAATTTTTATATTTACCTAAACATATTAAATTATATATTCTCATTATCATTCCCACTAGAGCCATGGTCGGCAAACTGCAGCTCATGAGCCACATGTGGCTCTTTGGCCCCTTGAGTGTGGCTCTTCCTAAGCCTTAGGAGTACCCTAATTAAGTTAATAACAATGTACCTACCTATATAGTTTAAGTTTAAAAAATTTGGCTCTCAAAAGAAATTTCAATCGTTGTACTGTTGATATTTGGTTCTGTTGACTAATGAGTTTGCTGACCACTGCACTAGAGTATAATCTCATTGGAGTTACAGAGTTGGTTAGTGCCATTCACTGTTTTAATTCCAGTGACTAATGTAGTTTTGGGCACAGAGTAGACAATAAACATCTGTTAAAAATTCATCAACATTTTTATTTATAAAACACTGTATCCATATTTATTTGTTTTCTTTAAATAAATTTTAACATGTGAAATTAAAGATTTAACAAGGCAGGACCAACTCTAAGAGATGAATAGATAAACAAATGTGGTATATTCATACATGATGATTTTATATAAAGTTTGAAGTTTAAGTAGATAAGTAATATTGAAGCACAGGCACTCCTTTTTGTTCCCATAACCATTATGTTGTAAAAACTGCTGCTTGAAATTTTCCACTAGACATAGATGGTCCTTTGTTCTGTGAATTAACTCTGCTATTCTTGGCTTCTATAAACATGCTTGCTCAAATAATAGGGAAAATAAGCTCAATTGTCTGGCCTTGTGGGCCACTCTGCTGACTTAAGGGTCTGATCTGTCCCTGGTTACTCCCATGCCAGGTGTCTTTTAGTTATCTGGATTGTGTTGTGCTCAAGGTTACTGAATTGTGCTGTGCTCAAGGTTACAAGCTTCCTGCAAAATATCTCCCAGTACATAGGGTTCTTTGTAAAGCCTGCAAAAAGTCTGGAAGCCCCATATTTAGGAGACAAAGAAACCAGGATGGTATAAAGGGAAAGCTTCCTCCATGTTGCTTTGCTCAGACTTTAAGATATTTTTAGTTTTGCTTTGAAGAATTTGTGTATAGAGTGTGTTGGAGAGAGTATCTATTTTCTACTTCCTGTTATCTATTTTCTAACTATCATCTACCTATCATCTATCTATCTATTTATCTATCTATTCATTTTTGCCTCGAGAAACAAGGATATATAAATGAACATATATGTATAAAACACCAAAAAGTCATACAACAGTATGTTAGCCATTATTATTATCAAAGGATTACAATAGTAGAAGATTCCTGTGCTTTATTACTTTCTTTTTTACTATGCTTTATGTTCTTTTAATTTTCTATAGTGAAAATTAATTACATTTATAATAGAAAAATGCAGGACATCTAAATTAGTTTTACTCAAAGATATAGTTGTATTTGAATTTATTTGCTTGGATGCTGAAGGTGTGAGTGGTAATTATTTGAATCTGATTGGAACTGAAGCATCTGGAAAGTCTCTCCATAAGATAAGGAAAATAAAGGGCCAATAAATAAGAAAAATGTTTAGTTTCCCTAATAATCTCAGGAGCACAAAATTAGATTAAATATCAATGAGCTGCCCTAACTGGTTTGGCCCAGTGGATAGAGCATCGGCCTGCGGACTGAAGGGTCCCGGGTTCGATTCTGGTCAAGGGCATATACCTTGGTTGTGGGCACATCCCCAGTAGGGGGTGTGCAGGAGGCAGCTGATTGAGGTTTCTCTCTCTTTGATGTTTCTAATTCTCTATCCCTCTTCCTTCCTCTCTGTAAAAAAATCAATAAAATATATATATTTTTTAATAAATAAATAAATAAATAAATAAATAAATATCAATGAGCTACCATTTTACCTTATCAATTTGGTAGAAATAAAATAAATATAATTATTTTTATGTGATTATTATTGTGATAATTATAATATTAATAATTATTAATTATTTTACTTAGAATGCAGTCAGAAATTCAGACAAGTCATTTGCTAGAAATGTTTACATTGTTTAGTGATAAAAGGGAATAAAATGTATTTGTAAGAAAGTATTAACAGAGAGTGCTGACTAGTTCATTTTCTTATTCATACTTTTATTATTTTTGCCAAGTCTTAAAAAACACATGCTATGCTAAATTAGAAAACCAACTCCTGTAATTATTTTAATAATTCTGTCCTTTTCATATTGCACACATAAAAGCCTATTCAACATAACTGCCGTTTTTGTTTCATGGCTCAGTGTCACCAAAAACTGATTCCATTTGAGATACTTGCTATTACCTAACAATATTTGTCTAGGTCACAGATGTTGTTGGACATTCTTCAGTCTAACTGTAAAATATTTAACCTTCTATTTACTAATTTTAATAACAAGTTGTCCCAAATTTTGTGATTCACTTCAAGTCATTTACCTTCCATAAGTCTCTTTTTCATTTTATCTAAAATAAAGCCAGCACTAATCCTATTAAATGCCATGGACTGAATATAAAAAAAAACTAAACAATACAAAACTTGTAATAGTTTTAATCATAGCTAGTGTTGATTAAATATATACTAAATGTCAGAAATTAAGGTTAAGACTTTGCAAGAATTATTTCATAGAATTCTAATTACAATTATTTTAGCAAGAAATCCCATTCACAGGTGAAAATAACTGCTAAATTAAAAAGTTTTGTATTTTCCCAAAGTAAAAGTCATTACAATAAAAAGGAAAAGACAAACAAACAAAAACAAAACACCAGGATGTAACCTTACATAGACTAATTTATTTCCTTGCTGTAAGCCTCTCATTATAGCGTCAACAAAAGTCTGGTTCTCAATGTGAATGTGCACCTGTTCAGCCTGGGTGTTATTTCAAATGCTTGTTGAACCTTTTGGCTTAGAATTTTTTTTAAATTTATTTAATCCAGTGATTTTTAACCAGTGTGCCACAAGAATTTTTAAAACATGCAGTCTCTGACTATTTAGTCACTGGTATGGACTTCTTTTCCTTCGGAATGTCAAGTAAAAAAATAACAACAGCCAACACAACCATGGCCATCCAGTGTGAATGAATCAAAATTATAACTATTTCTCTATTGTCAGAACTGCAAAAATATATGAGGTGTCCCCCCAAAAAATGAATACATACTTTAACAGCTGATAGCTTAATTTTGAAAATGAAATGTATTTTAATAAACAGTGCCTTTATAATTATTCAAAGTGTATGTATACATTTTGGGGACACTCTATATTTTTGCTGTGCTGCAGACATTTAGTAATTAGTTTGTGTGCCATGAGATGGAAAAGGTTGAAAATCTCTGATTTAATCCATGATCATATCATTGTTGACTTGATGGAAAAATAACCTGAATGGTACTTTTACATAGAAAATAATAACTCTTGCTGAAATTCTGTCTGCCTCATCTACTGATGGCAAATAATTCAGATCGGATACTCACAAATATCATAAACCCCAATGAACTACCAGAAGATCTATACTAATAAAAGGGTAATATGCTAATTAGGGCAGGTGTGGACTGAGTCCATGAAGAAGGAATGACACGGAGATAGCACTCAGTTGATCAGCAGCCTAGCCAGGTTCCACACCTTTGGGAACCCCTGGACCTGCTGGGGCTGGACCCCAACACCCTGAGGGCTCCCGGACTGTGAGAGGGGGCTGACTAGGCTGAGGGAACAACCCCCCCACTGCACAAATTTCATGCACTGGGCCTCTAGTATATATTTTCTTCCTTAGAAAAATAATCAGTTTAGAGGAAATTATTAAATTTATCTTTAAGCTCAAGTCAGAAAATATAAACTCATATTTCTTAATCAAGAGTTGACTATTTCTATCTCAGTGAATTTTATTATTATTACTTTTTATGTTCTTTTTAATCAATTATTTATTGTTAAAAATGTTACATAAGTCTCCTGTTTTCCCCATTGACCTCTCCCTGGTCGTCCCACTCCCCAGCACATGCCCTCCTCACCTCCCCCAGTCTGTGTCCATTGGTTATGCTCATATGCATGCATACAAGTCCTTTGGTTGATCTTTTATCCCCTCATCCCCTACCTTCCTTCATAGGTTGGACAGTCTTTTTGATGCTTCAATGACTCTGGTTTTATTTTTGCTCATCAGTTTATGTTGTTCATTATATTCCACTAATGAATGAGATCATTTGATATTTATCTTTCTCTGATTGGCTTATTTTCCTTAGCATAATGCTCTCCAGTTCCATCATGCTGTTGCAGATAGTATTGCATTGTGTAGATGTACCCAAGTTTTCAAATCCACTCATTTGCTAATGGGCACTTAGGCTGTTTCTAAATCTTAGCTATTATAAATTGTGTTGATATGAACATATGGGAGCATATATCCTTTCTGATTGATGTTTCTGGATTCTTGGGATATATTCCTAGAAGTGGGATTACTGGGTCAAACAGAAGTTACATTTTTAGTATTTTGAGGAAATGCCATATTGTTTTCCACAGTGGCTGCACCAGTCTTCATTCCCACCAGCAATGCATGAGGGTTTCTTTCTCTGCATCCTCACCAGCAATTGTAGTTTGTTGATTTGTTGATGATAGCCATTCTGACAGGTGTGAGATGGTATCTCATTGTCATTTGGATTTGCATCTCTCAGATGATCAGTGACTTTGAGCATGTTTTCATATGTCTCTTGGCCTTCTGTATGTCCTCTTTTGAAAAGTATCTATTTAGGTCTTTTTTAAATTTATATTTATTGTTTAAAATATTATAGGTATTCTCCAAGCCACCAGTGGTCCCTTGCCCCAGCTGGCCCCACCCCTAGCAGGGGCCGCCACCTGGATCCCGGGCCCCCATCAAGGCAGGCTGGCTGGCCCCCACCTGTGCACTAGGCCTGTATCCTATATAATAAAAGGGTAATATTCAAATTGACCCTAATGATGGGACAACCAGAATGATTGCTCGACCAGTCACTATGAGGCATACTGACCACCTCTCGGTGCCTTTCCCCATCCAGCAGGCTCTGATTGCCAATGGCAAATGGGGAACAAGGGGTGGGTGGCTGTGGGGAGTGGGGCCAGCTGCAGGCAGCCAGGGAAGATGTCCCTTATCACAGTCCAGGCCTAGGGGACTGTACCTGTGTGTGAATTTTATGTGCGGGGCCTCTAGTACACATATAAGTTCTTTGGTTAATCTCTTTCCACCCACCCCTGCTCCCCAACCCCTGCCTTTCCTATGAGATTCATCAGTCTGTTCCATGCTTCTATGTTTCTGGATCTATTTAAATTGAATCCATGAAAAGTTATTTCAGAAATCCTTGTTCATGCTTATTTAAAACCAAGGGGATAAATGCAATAGAATTAGCAAGAATGAATTCTTTTTTATATTTCTACTAGAGGCCTGGTGCATGAAATTTGTGCACTGGGGAGGTCTTCTCATCCCAGCCTGCACCCTCTCCAATCCAGGACCCCTTGGGGGATGTCCAACTGCCGGGATCAGGCCTAAACCAGCAGTCAGACATCCCTTTCCCAATCCTGGACCGCTGCCTCCTAATCGCTCACCTGCCTGCCTGCCTGGTTGCCCCTAACTTCTCACCCTGATGGCCTGATCTCCCCCAACTCTCCCCTCCCTGCTGGCCTGGTTGCTCCTAACTGCCCCCCTCCCAGCAGCCTGATCGCCCCTAACTGCCCCCCTTGCCAACCTGGTCACCACTAACTGACTCCCCCTGCTGGCCTGGTCACCCCCAACTGCCCCCCCACCCACCTGGTTGCCCCTCACTGTCCCCCTGCCAGCCTGGTCGCCCCACTCAGCCTGTTGTTCAGTCATTTGGTTGTCCCTCACTAACCCTCCTGCTTGCCTGGTCATAGGCAGCCATCTTGTGAAAGCATGAGGGCTAATTTACATATTACTCTTTATTATATAGGATTAATAATTACATTTCAATGCCATATTCTGATAACTTCCAACAATTTTTATAATTTTTAACATTATTATTAAGATTTTAATCACTAGGTACAAAATATGGAGAGAAATGCCTTAAATTGACCACTGAAATTAAATTTATTTAATGCCTTATATAATATAAATGCTAGTAGTACTACCAAAAACCTTATCATCCATTTGACATCAAAGATTCACATCTACCAAAGTACATATCTACCAAACCAATAGTGCTATAAAAAATTATTAAAGGAGAAAATTAGCACATGTTAAAAAAGCAATATTATATTTTGAATTTGCTTTTAGTGGTTGTTATACTTAATGATCTATCATCATTTCATTAAAAATATAATAAGTGTTTTGTATAACGAATTTTAGTTATCTGTGAGCTGAAACTTATTATACTGGTTTAAGCTATCTTCCAGATAGATGCAGAAACTTCTATCTCCTTGAGAAACAATGCATTGAAATTAAATTTTAAAAAATTTAAAAGTTTCTTATGATAATTTAATGATTTTCTAGAGGTTTTAAAAACATGACTTGCCCGGTTTTTGCTATGTCAACTGAACTTGTTATAAAATACTAATGAGAATGAATTATGCCTTTTCAGAAAAGTTCCCTAAAAGCAGACCTTATGGCCTATAGACAGACAATAGAAAACTGTGCTTGTCTGCCTTGAGAAGGTATAAATTCATTGAAAATATGCAGTTACATTGTCAGCAAAAAAATTAAAAAACAAAACTGACTGGTGGAAACCATAAAGAAACAGACTTTTTTAGTAGATGTTACTCTAAAAGGAAGACACTATTTTAAAGATATATTAAAGCCATGACTTCTGAAATAAATATCTCTCTTAAGAAGAGTATAGATTCATTGGTTCTCATAAAAATATTAGACTGTCCACTTAGAATGAAAATGCCTTTAACAATCTCTGTTTTATAAAAGGAAATTATCCCTTGGTCTAGCTAGATCTTCAGAGGTACATTGAAGCCCTATTTTCTAAGTATTAAATAATTATCATAAATTATTCAATTTTAATATTTTCTTAAGGTCAATATTATAAAACATGAAAAATGTAAGTTAGTGAAAGGAGTTTTTAGGGGTAAAATAGGCATGTCTAGGGAATTTTAGAAATAAAAAGGATCCATGGGAGGACTGCAAAGTTGGGAGCTGTGAGCTGCCAAAAGGCATGCATTCACAAACAGAAAGCTCCACAGGGTAAGGGGAGAGGAAGACACCCGTTCAGGGAAGACAGGGGAAAGCCACAGGGGGTAGAGAAACAGAGAAACAAAAGCGAGAAAGAGGAAAACAGATTTTCACAGGGATAGAGAATTCTACCACTGAGGGGGAGAAAAAAGGGGGGCCCTTTGTGTGGTTTGAGCTCTGAAGCTGCTATAGTGACCAATCAGAGGGGAATATCAGGACACAAAGAACAGCAGCTTTTATAAACCTTAGAAAGAGGGGCTTAGTGGGCTACCCCCTTTGGGACCCCTTCCCTATGTGGGAATCTGTACTTGTTTCCAATAAATTCCCACCTTTTTATGTAGCACCTTTTGTCCATGACTTCATTCTTCAAATTTACCTGGACAAGAACCTGAGAAAGAACTCACCTTTGCATGCTGCCCAGAAAGAAACCACTAGTTTCAGTTTGGTTCCACATTTTATTAGCATGTAAACTCTATTTAAAAAAAAATCTATAGTGACCAAACTAACTAAACAAGTTTCAACATAATTTTCTCACAGTTAAGATGCTTCACAAATACGCAATCATCTCTGTATTTTTTGCCATAATTTTATCAACTATACCAACAGCCAAGATCTTATGGTAACCATTAGCAATCATGTCACTCTTTCCTTTTATTTACATTCTCTAGTAACCTGTCCTTTTAATAGTTATTTTGAGCAGTGTGGATTAATTGGTTGAGTTTTGTCCCATGCACCAAGAGGTCACTGATTTGACTGCTGGCCAGGGCACATGCCAGGGTTGGGGGCTCGATCCCCAAAAGGTAAGAAGCAGCTGATCAATGTTTCTAACTCTTTCTCTCCCTTCCTCTCTCTCTCTAAAGTAAAATAAATAAAAACATATTTAAAAAATAGTTATTTTTGGAAACCAAGATGGCAGCATAGGTAAACACCAGAGTTTGCTGCCTCACACAACCACTTCAAAAATACAACTAAAAGACAGAACAGACATCACCCAGAACGACAGGAAGGCTGGCTGAGTGGAAATTCTACAACTAGAAGGAAAGAGAAAAGCATACTGAGACTCAGAGGAGGCGCAGTGCAGAAGTAAAATACTAAGGTAAAAAGGCACACATGGAGCAGGCTGGCGGCTGAGGGCATGATTGTCTTTTTCAATCGGGAGGGAGTCTCAGTCTCTGAGCTCCAGTTCCAGGCGAGTCTCTGGCGACCCAGACTCATACGGGAGAAGCAGGACTGTCTGGCATCGGTTCGAGGGCAGCTTTCTCTTGGAGGGGCTTGCAGCGATTGCCGAGACACTGAGAAGCGGGGCCTCTGAGAGCAGCCATAACTGCTAGGCCCACCTTGTTGAAACCATGGGACCCGCCCTGCCCAAGCCCTGCAGGGAGGCTTTTGCTGGATAGCCTAAGGCAGAGGCTAGATTAGCACCTCCCTAAAGATCCAGGAGCCAATGTACCCAGAGGTCAAAGTGGGACCATCCAGTTTGCAGCTCCGTGGAACCATAAAGGACACACTCAGGGGGCAGACTCAGTGAGCACCAAAGCCCCATTGAAGCAAGTCTTGCCCCAGAGGGGTGTCTCCAGCACAGAAGTTCTCCCACTGCAGACACAGTTGATTCTCACAGCCATTTGGCCTGGGGGTCAATTCCTCCCAGTGATACCTACAACAATCAAGGCTTAACTACAACAAGACTGTGCACAAAGACCACAAGAGGGTGCACCAAGAGTGTCCTCCTCAGGTAATTGGGGAGGCGGAACCACTGGGCCCTAGAGGACACTTAGCACAGAAAACCACTTTATCAACACAGGGAAGCATAAAAAATGCGGAGACAAAGAAAAAGGACACAAATGACAGAAATGGAGGAAAGCAAACTACTGGATATAGAGTTCAAAACCACACTTTTAAGGTTTTTCAATAATTTTCTAGAAACTGCCGATAAACTTAATGAGACCTACAAGAAATCTAATGAGACCCTCGAGGTTGTGATAAAGAACCAACTAGAAATTAAGCATACACTGACTGAAATAAAGAATATTATATAGACTCCCAACAGCAGACTAGAGGATTGCAAGAATCAACTCAACGATTTAAAATACGAAGAAGCAAAATACACCCAACCGGTAAAGCAAAATGAAAAAAGAATCCAAAAATACAAAGATAGTGTAAGGAGCCTCTGGGACAGCTTCAAGTGTACCAACATCAGAATTATAGGGGTGCCAGAAGAAGAGAGAGAGCAAGATATTGAAAACCTATTTGAAGAAATAATGACAGAAAACTTCCCCTACCTGGTGAAAGAAATAGACTTACAAGTCCAGGAAGCGCAGAGAACCCCAAACAAAAGGAATCCAAAGAGGACCACACCAAGACACATCATAATTAAAATGCCAAGAGCAAAAGACAAAGAGAGAATCTTAAAAGCAGCAAGAGAAAGAAAGTCAGTTACCTACAAGGGAGTACCCATATGACTGTCAGCTGATTTCTCAACAGAAACTTTGCAGGCCAGAAGGGAATGGCAAGAAATATTCAAAGTGATGAATGCCAAGAACCTACAACCAACATTACTTTATCCAGCACAGCTATCATTCAGAATTGAAGGTCAGATAAAGAGCTTCACAGATAAGAAAAAGCTAAAGGAGTTCATCACCACCAAACCAGTATTATATGAAATGCTAAAAGGTATCCTTTAAGAAGAGGAAGAAGAAGAAAAAGGTAAAGATACAAATTATGAACAACAAATACACATCTATCAACAAGTGAATCTGAAAATCAAGTGAATAATCTGATGAACAGAATGAACTGGTGATTATAATAGAATCAGGGCATAGAAAGGGAGTGGACTGACTATTCTTGGGGGGGCGGGGAACATGGTGAGGGGGATGTGGGAAGAGACTGGACAAAAATCATGCATCTATGAATGAGGACAGTGGGTGGGGAGTGAGGGAGGAGGGTGGGGTGGGAACTGGGTGGAGGGGACTTATGGGGGAAAAAAGAGGAACAAATGTAATAATCTGAACAATAAAGATTTAACTAATAAAAAAAAAAAGTTATTTTTGTATTTTTCTGACACTTGGGATATAACCCCAATCAGGCCCAGACACATTCACTGCATTTACGTGAAGACATCTTTATTTTCAAAACTTACATTTGGGATTATAACTCTATTAAATAAATGGTAGCATCTGTTCTCTTAATCTCTAAAATATCTCCAATTCCTTTGCCTATCTTTATCTCGTAGCCCCACTACAGTCCAGGCTTAAATTTCTGGGGTAACTTTCTCCTTAACTTTCCTGCCTCTAGAATATTTACTTCTTAATTTTTTCTTCATAACACATCCATGTAACCATTTATTCTCTTATGTAAAAATCACTCAACAGCTACAAATCACTGCATTGGTAATTCTTAATTAGACTTAAACTAAATTCCTAAATTATCTTTCTCTCCTATCTTTTGAAGATGCATCTATTAGTAATTCATTAAATTTTATATTAAGCCCTTTTCCTTCCCCACGTGTTTTCTCATGTTATGCCCTGCATCTAAAAGTGCGGAATCTCAGAGGGAAGGCAGGGGAGGATGGGTGGGTGGGAGGTAATCAATGAAAGACCTTGTATGCATATATGTATAACCCATGGACACAGACGATAGGGTGGTGAAGGCCTGGGGCAGCGGTGGCCTGGAGGGGTCAATGAGGGAAAAAGGGGAGATATGTAATACTATCAACAACAAAGAATTATTTAAAAAATAAAAAGTAAAAGTAAAAAATTAAAGTCACGGTTTCTGATTATAGCTTTAGTAATCTTATGCTTGTTGGTCCTCCTGTCTGAGCTCTGGGCCAGTGAGCATAACAATGTGCGCTAAATTACATTATTTACCTTATTTTTTTAAATGTTGTTAGCTAGTTGTTTACCCATCTTCTTATTCCCCTCATAAGAACACTGTTAGAATACGCGGCCCCCCTTGCAGGTAGGTATGGCCATGTGACTTCGTTTTGTCCATGGACTCTAGGCAACAGTAAGTTTAAAAAATTACAGCCCAACCCATTTCATTTGACTTACAATCCTCTATGCTCACTCTTTCTTTACCTCCTTGCCTCAGTGGGTTCTGAGATCCTAAGCAAAGACAGCCCAGCTAGATAAACTAAGACTGTATAAAACAAAGTGTATAAATCAAAGCCTCTCCAAAAAAACAAAATAAAACAAAAAACCGGTATAAATCTTTGTTGTTTAAGGCATTGAGGTTTTTGTTACACTAGTTTGCATGCCCTAAACTATAAAAATGACCAGCAGCATCTTTAGTAGATGGTGTTAATAAAAATGCTACTAAACACATTATGATTTATTATCTCTCTTTATGAACATGTGAGTATTGCTGAAATAATTCAAGTAAAAATAGAAAATAGAAGCCAATTCTCTCATTTAACCTATATTGATATCCACACCTACATATTTTTAGGATAACCATCATTTTATTAAAAGTCAAGATGTACTTTTATTTTGGTAAGACAATGTTTTTCGTATTTAATACACCTATGCATTGAGATTTCAAATCATATGTTGATTTTTTGCCTTTACTTGAACTGTGCATTATCATTTACATAAAAAGAGTATATACCATAAGAGACAGGGGTATATATTTGACCTCACAATTTTCATTTTTATTTTGCTATGGCTCAAATTCATCAACTTTAAAATGATTTCTTCAATAACTGTAGATTTGGTATGTATTATTTTTACATTGAAGAAGCGATATAGAATGGACACTATTGTTGTAATTAGTTACCAATATGTGACAACTTTTTTACCTACATAACCTTGTGGCTATTCCAAAATGAGTACATGAAAAACTGTAACTTCTTTGATTCAATAATAAACAAGTTAGTTGTGTTATGAAAATTAATAATACAATAGATGAATTATTAAATGCCAACTGGTACTAAATACTGTACTCATTAATTTTAAAAAGTGATCTTGTTTAAAAATAAAGCTTCATCATCTACAAGCTGGTTTAGGTTTGGCATTTAATCATTTATATTTCAATTTTGTCATATAATTATGTGGGTATTTATGTTAATATTCATTATTTGAAGTTACAGCTTTCAGATTACATGAAGTAATGTTATGTAAAATACATGTGACTGGTATATATGAAGCACTCAGTAAATCTGGTTTCTTCCTCATTCTCTTCTCAGGCAGAGTTCATTTATATCTCATGTCACATTTCAGATTATCCACATGACATCTTTCCAACTAATGTCACAGAAGAAACACAGATGCCAAACATAGTACTCAGCCCAAGAATTTTCAATGAACCTTGAATATAAGAGACTTTTGCTGCATGAATGAATTGGGAAAAGGGAATAAAATCCAGTATGTCCATGCTAGGGAAACTAATAGGACACTAGTGCATACAACTTGGGTTCCTGGGAATACACAGTTAGTCTAAGAATGAATGTGGCCAGAGCACATGCAAGAATACAAGAAGCAATCAATGAATTCATAAATAAGTAGGACCAAAAACAACAACAATGTATCTATCTATCATCTATCTATCTATCTATCTATCTATCTATCTATCTATCTATCTATCATCTATTTCTATCTATCATATATTTATCTCCCTGTGGGGAAGCATGGGACTTGGTTGGAAAATCTGTAAGGAGGATTCTTTGAAAGGTCAGAGGCTAGGGGGATCTAGCCGAAGGCGGCAGATCCTGCCTTGACTCTTCCAAACAAGTCTGAGTCCCCGGGTGTCTTACTGGAATTTTTATGTTTAGACTTCAAGCATCCTTTCTCAGGATCTCAGAAACTGTACAATATCAATACCAAACCCTACGAGTCTCACTTTTAAGGATTGTAATGAGTAAATCAAACACATGAAATTATCAAAACCTAAATCTTTATGCTCACATTTAAAAAAGAAAACAGTCTCCAGGTTTTAGAGAAATATCTCAGGGGAAATTATATTCTGAGAATCCAGGTATAACCTTAACTGCAGTTTCCTCAGGATGCTGAATCACCTTTTTATTTAACTAGAATCCATGACCTAACCTGTGTACTTAAACTCAATTGGGAGAAATCTCTCAGCAAGTTTTGTCATTGTGCGTTTACCAGAACTTGTGTGGGTGGGGTGAGAGGAAGGAAAAGTGTCTTTCATGGTTGAATATCTTTTTCTAAATTTGGTACATGATTGCCTTTTCCAAAATTTAGAAATTTGAAACACCGGAAGGCCCAGCCACCTATTGTGTGTATTAAAATCTTTGTATGTCCTTTGTTGAGGTCTTTATTGTTTTCATTGAAACATCATTTTTCTAGTGAGTCCTGTCCAATGAATATGGCCACCATGTCTTGGCTGAAGACAATTCTAGTCCTGTGCCACAATCTCTTCATAGTATTTCCAGATTTTACATATACACCAGTAATTAATGAGCATGCTTATTTCCCCAGAGCTTTGCTAAGTCATCACACATTGATTTTTAAAAATAATTAATTAGACATGATTAGTTTAGTTTAAGTTGCATTTCATTTATGAGTAAGGGTGAACATATTTTTTATATATTGAAGGGTCTTTTGTGTTTCTATTTTCCATGAAATATCTGTTTATAGTTTTTGTTCAATTATTTTCACATATTTTCTTTTCTAGTTTTAGAAGTACTTTATATTATACAGGCAAAAATAAATGAATAGGACCATATAAAACTAAAAAGTTTCTGCACATAAAATGCTAACAAAACAAAAAAGCAATCAACCTAATGCGAGAAGATATTTGCAAGCAACAGCTCTGACAAGGAGTGAATGTCCAAAATACATAAAGAACTCATATAACTCAACACAAAACAAAGGAACCAGCCAAGTAAGAAATGGGCAGAGGGACTGAACAGACATAAGAAGACATATAAATTGCCAACAGATATATGAAAAGATGATCAACTTCACTAGCTTTGAGGGAAATGCAAGTCAAAACTACAATAAACAGCTGTCAGAATGGCTATTATCAACAAGACAAGTAATAACAAGTGTTGGAGAGGTTGTGGATAAAAAGGAACCCTCATTCACTACTGATTGAAATGTAAACTGGAAGAGCCACTATGGAAAACAGTATGGGGGTTCCTCAAAAAATTAGGAATAGAGTCACCACATGAGCCTTTTGTGATTCCAATTGCAAATTCTTTGCCTGTGTTTTCCATTTACTTTATTATTGTTGTTATTATTATTGCCAAAGGTTTTTAAAAATATTTTATTAGAATATCATTTATGTACAATTAAATTAACTCTTTTAGTGTAAAATTCTGTAAATTTTGAGAAGCATATACAGACATGTGATCCATACCACAATCAAGGTAGAGAAGAGTTTTATCATATCTTGCTTGGGCCGTTTAAGGTGTCTCACACAATTTAGATAGGATTTCACATGTGGGCTATTATTATATGACTAGGGGCCCAATGCACAAATTCTTACACCTTGAAAAAACTGTGGGCTGCAAGGCTGTGGTGGCCACAGGGGCAGGTCTCGGCCCATCCTCCGCACCCTCACCCAGCCCCTCCCACCGCAGCCCCTGGTCCCCTGTCTGCCAGCAGCACTGCTCCGGCTGCTGCTGCTCCCATACACTGACAGCGCTGGCCCCCGCTCACACCTGCTGATGGCATGGAGCAATTGGGGCTGGCGCCAGCAGCAGGTGCAAGTGGGTGTGAGTGGTGGCTGCTTCCCCTATCCCCCCTCAGGAACAGGGGGAGGTGGAGAAGCCCTCAGGGACAATCAGGGCTGGCAGCCGCCACTTGCACCACTGATGGCACTGAGAGATTGGGAACAGCGCCGGGAGCCAGCAGCGGGTGCGAGAGGGGCCATAGCCAGCAGTAGGTGAGAGCGGTGGCCCCAGTGCCAGCAGCGGGTGCAAACCAGGCCGGTGCCACAGCAGAGCAGGTTCGAGTGTCGGGTAGGACTGCAGAGCACAGGAGGAAAGAATTTTCAGTAACCATCAGAGGTTTACCCTGATGACAGCAACCTTGGTCTGGCGCACCTGCTCACCTGCTCTACCATCCTACTACAGCCGACACCCGCCATATTCCATGCTCTGGCGCCTGCTTCCAATGCCCGTCATGTTCCATGCGTGACCTCTGGTGGTCAGCACAAGTCATAGTGACAGGTTGTTTGGTTGTTCCACTGTTCAGTCTATTTGCATATTATGGATATATATATATATATAGATAGATAGATAGATAGATTCTAAAATTACTAAGGTCAAAATATTTTCTCTACATTATAATATTTGAGATCAAATGCCACATTGTGGCCTGTCAGTCTCACTAAGTTTTATTATTTTCCACAAATTGCATCTATTTTTCTTTGTTTCTCATATTATTAACTTATATGTGTATTTTGGGGACATATCACCTTTCAACATTCTTAATACTCAGTGGTTGGTGTACTGTCACTGTTACATCCACAAGTACATGTTAATTTTTTCATGCCTTTGAAATCCATCACAACTATGGGTTCCTGGGAATACACAGTTGTGGAGATAAGAAGGATTAATAATATTTCACATGTGCATTCTTTCTAATACTGAATTATCCACTATTCATTCATGGAGAGTGTAATGCTAGCAAGATAAGTCAGCAAAAATACTTCCTCTTACCCTGACCTGTTTGGCTCAGTGGATAGAGTGTCCGCCTGCGGACTGAAAGGTCCCAGGTTCGATTAGTAAAGGGCATGTACCTTGGTTTCGGGCAACATCCCCAATTGGGGGGGGGGGGGGGGATGCAGGAGGCAGCTGATCGATGTTTCTCTCTCATCGATGTTTCTAGATCTCTATCCCTCTCCCTTCTTGTCTGTAAAAAAACAAAAAAATATATATTAAAAAAATACTTCCTCTCTTGTGAGATGGTATTTGAGTGACTAGGTTTTATTTTTGGATTGGCCAAGTAAAAAGATGATCCAAATGTGTGCATTTAGTAGATTTATTAAAGGTTTCAAAATCAAGGCCATGAATTGTTAGGTTTTTCCTTGTTATTCCAATAAATGTTTGACTTATATAACAATTCTCACAGGCCAATAGATCTACTTACCCAATGTTGTGAGGGGACGTTTCAGGCTGAGTCAATAGCCATAGCAAAATGTGCAGCCACGACTGGCATCAGAAACATATAAGTAGTAGAGGAGAACCAACGTTTAAATTATCAGAAGCCAGAAGTTAGTCTTTTAAAAATTATAATAGAAGTGTCAGGGGTGGGGTCAATAAAATAGCCTTTTATTTTTCTAGATTTTATGGTATTTATGGATTTTGTTACATTCTTGCAATGTAACTTGAGGTGATTTATTTCTCATATTAATATTCATTTTCTTTTTTTAAAATACATTTTATTGATTTTTTACAGAGAGGAAGGGAGAGGGATAGAGAGTTAGAAACATCGATGAGAGAGAAACATCGATTCAGCTGCCTCCTGCACACCCCCTACTGGGAATGTACCCGCAACCAAAGTACATGCCCTTGGCCGGAATCGAACCTGGGACCCTTTAGTCCACAGGCTGATGCTCTATCCACTGAGCCAAACCAGTTAGGGCAATAATCATTTTCTTAAAGGAAGAACCCAAAATGTATACTCTTTGCAAATCTGGATAGCCACTCACTATGGTATGAATGTTTGTGTTCCCCCCAATTTCATATTTGTAAATCCCGACATGATAGGTGATTAGGTCATCAGCATGTATAATATTACCATATTTATAAAAGAGATTCAGATAGATCTCCCCTCGCCCCTTCTGCCATATGAAGACACAGCAAGAAGACAGAACTCTTTGAACCAGAAAGTGAGCTCTCACCAGGCACTGAATCTGCTGGCACTTTCACATGGAACTGCACAGAACTGATAAAAATAAATTTCATTGTGTACAAATAAGCCACCCAGTCTATGGTATTTTGTTATAGCAGCCAGAATGGATTAAGACACTGATTGTTCTAATAACAACATCTGTTCATATTCCCACACTAGAGGCCCCATGCATGAATTTGTGCATGGGTGGGGTCTGGCTGGCCCACCCCAATTGGGGCTGATTGGGCCGGGCTGGCCATGGGGAGGGGCTGTGGGCAGTTGGTGGGCTGGCCTCATCCCCTGGTCAAATTCCCGGTTGAACTCCAGGTTGAGGGGATAATTTGCTTATTAGCATTTTATTATATAGGATGCAGGTAAGACAGACTGTCTCCATCAGACTTCCTTTACCATGATTCTCTAGTTTATCCTTTCCATGCTACTTTGTGGGCTGTGATAATAATTTCAAAATTTTATGTAGCATTTACTTTATGCATTGTGCTCTTATAGGCATATTTCACTCTCCTAACTAAGATTAGGTGCCACTTTCATCAACATGTTATAGATCAGAAAACAGATAATGGATAATTCAATCAATATCTAAGTCAAGGTTGCATTGTTAGAGATCCAGTGTGCTTAATCCATGCATTATCCTGGGAATGTTTAACCTCAAATCTAAGAACTATGACTTCAAGTTCTCAGTTTACTATTTTGTGCCCTTTATGTTTAAATTGCGTATTTGAAATCTCCTTTCTTCCCTTTAATTCATTTACCAGTATCTCCTAAAATAATGCAATGAATAATGTATATAGAAGTGTTTTATTGAATAATATTTTGTCAAAACTTTATCTTGAGAGTACCTTATATGTCACTCACTATAACAAAAGACATTAGAAAGAGAAAATATCTTACATAACCTTAGAAAATATGATAATAATTATAAATACAGATTTTGAAGCAATTAGCAGGTCAAAATATCTTCTAGGAAATTATATATATCCTAACAACAGAATGGATTCAGGGGATTTGGTTCCTTCTTGTCAGAAAATGATGATATAATGCTTCATAAAATATAAAACAAGCACTGATTTCAGAACAACATGAGTTTTGAAATTCTTTTGTGGCATATGCAAAGTCATGAATAGCTCCTTGTCATCATTTGCTCATCAGAAATAAGTTGTAGTCAGATCAGCTTAGTGTGTGGTAAAGTGACTATTAAAACTCTTTTTTATTGTCCTCCTCCTGACTAGACAATATTCACTCTCCACATCTCAATAAAATGAAGAACAGGGTTAATCTATTTGACCCATATTAGAATCATCTCTTGTTGAGTCTACATATTCTGTGATTCATTAAGATTTAAATGTTGAAAATATAAAGCAAGATGAAACTATAAAAATTGCTGATGTCTTTATTTTCTCAAACCATATATTTGAAACAGTTCTCTGAAAAGGGTGGGTCTATACATTATAATTTAGTCTTGATTATTAATAAAGACAGTAGAGCATATTTTACTTAAGTAAACTGAGATAACATATCAGTTATAGTAATTTAATTTTACACTACACTTTGAGGGATATGTTATTTCATAGAACATATTTTATTTATATCCCATTATAAATATAGGATGTGTTCTACATAGATTGATATCTACTTATTGTCATTGTGTAGTTAAGGAAACAAATCTGGAGATGTTTACAATATGCGTAGCTATGGACTTGGTCTAGTTCATCATAAGGAGGATTTCTCAGTGTGTATTTGTATTTTTTTTTATTTTATTGATTTTTTACAGAGAGGAAGGGAGAGATATAGAGAGCTAGAAACATCGATGAGAGAGAAACATCGATCAGCTGCCTCCTGCACATCTCCTACTGGGGATGTGCCTGCAACCCAGGTACATGCCCTTGACCGGAATCGAACCTGGGACCTTTCAGTCTGCAGGCCGACGCTCTATCCACTGAGCCAAACCGATTTCGGCTGTATTTGTATTTTTAATAACATGTAGCTTCAGGTACTTTTATCACCATCATGTGTCCTTGTTTTTAGCCATTTTTCTAGATCTTATATATTATAGAAATATTGTTACTATGGAGACTTTTAAAAACAGATTTCAATAGTCCAGTTAGTATGGTATTGATGTTTACTCTTCTAAATTTCTTAGATTTTTAAAAGAGTTTCTTTCCCTGGAGATTATTTCTTTATTGGTATTCAGATTTTTAATATTTACCTGCCAATTTTCACACCTTAATAATTTACTAGAAATCATATCATATAAATATTATTATATAAATTCAAGTATATGTTTCTTCTGATTTAATATAATACACTAGAGGCCTGATGCATGAAATTCATGCAAGAGTAAGCCTTCTTTCCCCCAGCTGCTGGCACCGGCTTCCCTCTGGCACCCAGGACCCGGGCTAGCTTCCCTCGCCCACAGGCACCAGGGATCTGGGCTGGCTTCTCAGACTGCCCACAGACACCCGAGACAGGGTCTTCCTTTCAGCCCTGGATTCATCCAGAAGGACGTCTGGAATGAAATCCAGAAGGATGTCCGGTCTAATTAGCATATTACCCTTTTATTACTATAGATGTTATATCACCATTGTGATGTATTTGGATATAACTTACATGGAAATCTCTGATATAGATTGCACCATTTTTTTGGTTATGCATTTAGCTTTGAAATGCTATCATTGGTTTGGGTATGTTGTTAGTCTCATTTGTTTGCTTAGTGTTAATGATAATAGTCTAATACAGTGGTTCTCCACCTTCCTAATGCCGCGACCCTTTAATACAGTTCCTCATGTTGTGGTGACCCCCAACCATAAAATTATTTTCATTGCTACTTCATAACTGTAATTTTGCTGCTGTTATGAATCGTAATGTAAATATCTGATATGCAGGATGTATTTTCATTGTTACAAATTGAACATAATTAAAGCTTAGTGATTAATCACAAAAACAATATGTAATTATATATGTGTTTTCCAATGGTCTTAGGCAACCCCTATGAAAGGGTCGTTCGACCCCCAAAGGGGTCGCGACCCACAGGTTGGCGACCCACAAGTTGAAAACTGCTGATCTAATAGATATAGTTTAATACCATTTTATCTTCAGTATTATAAAAACTAGAAGACAGCTTCTATCTAACTTTATATTTTTAAAACAATCAGCTCTATTTATGTATGTACATAAACATGTACACTGTCATTACTTTATTAATATGCATACATTTACTAAAAATGCATGTTCATGTAATAAGTGAAAGTCACATGCCAATTCTTTACTCATAAGTAAAACAGGCAGTCCTCACTCTCCATGCAGACTGAAATCATGCAAGGTGACCTTCATGGGAAAAATTATGGTTATTTCATGACCTTTAAAAATTTTAAGCAGAGCATTAAAACTCTCTTATTATTAGTTATAAATATACTAGAGGCCCGATGCATGAAATTCGTGCAAGAGTAGGCTTTCACAGCCCTGTCTGCCTTGGCCCCCGCAGTTCCAGCTTCATCAGGAAGGTAGGCTGAATGGTCGCTCCGCTGTTTGGCCATTCAGTTGATTTGCATATTATACTTTTATTATTATAGATATCAAAATAATAAATCTAAACATTAATACATTGCTATTTAAAACATTACATACATTGAGAAGCAAAGAGTTTTGCTTATTTACAAAAGTGTTATCTAAAGGAGTTTGAGAAATATTTGTCTTTACTAGTTGTTTATGCTTTGAATAAAGAGTGAGAAATTTTACCATGCCTTGGCCAATTAGCATACTCTGTCTAAATTTGGATTCACTTCCAACATTTGATTTTTTTATTTTAACGTTGCAGAGTATCTCAAGACTGTCTTTAATGTGAATTTTTTTCTGGTGCCACTTGCTCTGGGATATCTTTATCCTTTCCATCACAACTGCTTTCCTCATTTGGTTCTATAAATTTGCCTTCTCCAAGTTTCTCTGTGTCCATGTTTACTAGTAGAGTACTTCAAATGACAGCAGTGTCAACATTTCAATGGTTAACTATTTCCTGCATATCTCCATTTATATTTGATTCAAATCTTGTTACCAGAACTTTTTGTTTTTTGTTTTTATTTTTTGTATAATTTCCTCTCATGATTATTCATTTTTATACAATACCACATGTGTTTATTACTGAGAAATAAGAAAGCACCACAACTATATGCTTTATGTTTATGCATAAACTGAATAACTGATGTGTGGACTTTTGACAGATGTGATGTGTCTATCATGATGCACATCTGTTTTTACATAATGGCATTTGGACTGAATAACTGGCAACAAAGTTTGTACAGACTTCTTGGTGAACTGGTGCTATTTAACTAGACCATTAAATCAAGGTAACAGAAATGCATGTGGTGGGACTGAAAAGTGAGGTCTTCTTATGCTAAGATATTGACATATTTTTCTGCATTTGTGCTCTGCCAAAATAGACCTTTGACTCTGCTAATTTTCTCTTAAATTTCCAAAAGCATACATTTTGCCAAATTTCCCTCTTGAAAGGCATATTTACATTTTTAATTGATTTTTTTGAGAGAGAGATAGGAAGTGAGAGGGAGAGATAGAAACGTTAATGAGAGAGGCATTGATCAGCTGCCTCCTGCATGCCACCTATGGGTGAATGATCCCACAACCCCAGCATGTGCACTTACCAGAAATGGAACCAGTGACCATACGAGAAATTGCCCTCTTCCCTCAAAATCATACATTTATTAGGCACGTGGTATTTAGCTCAATTTATATTAAATGAAAGTTTAAATTTACTGATAAAACACAATCCACAAAAATATTTAATATATTCCAGCTGAGATAAACACATTTATTTCTTTGTTTTTAGTTATACATAACAATGTTTACCTTACATTTTAAAAACTTCTATTTTAATTGATTTGATTGTTATGTAACACTGACATAACAAGTCTTTGAACTCACATACTTAAATGAAATGTCTTTTAAATTAAGACTCCTCTTCTGAAGATATCACTAATTTCTTTTCTGAGATTAAGAATTATTTTTATCTTTAACATGTTTTCAACATGTATGCTTTCCCAGAATAAAGATGATGAGAAATATTTTCTTCCTGCAGGCAATATACAATTAAACAAAGTAGATGATTTGAAAATCACAAAATGTTGTAGAGTGATAGCTTCCATTTAAAAGAGTGTCAATATGTGAACTGCTGTTATAAGTGCTTTATTCATTATGATTATTTTATTTTCCACAAGAGCTCTCTGAAGTGGAAGCATCTGTATTATCCTTGTGAGAAAACTGAGGCACAAAAAAGTATTGTAACCAAAGTTTTTACACCACTAAGCACGAGAGTGTGCATTTAAACATAGGCAACCTTACCCCAGAGTCTGAGCACTATGGTGTCTTGTCACCGTTATGTATTCTGACAATTCATATTCTATTCTATTCTATTCTATTCTATTCTATTCTATTCTATTCTATTCTATTCTATTCTATTCTACTCTACTCTACTCTACTCTACTCTACTCTATTCTATTCTATTCTATTCTATTCTATTCTATTCTATTCTTTGACAAAATCTATTGTAATCTATTGATATCTATTGCATCAAAATAATCACTATTTTAGAAGCACAGTCTGGATCCTTTCCAGAGGAAAGTAAACTATTCAATAGGCTGAGTGGCCTAGCTGATTGGAGCATCATTCCATACACTTAAAAAGGTTATAGCTTTGATTCCTGGTCAGGCCACATATAAGGCTGTGAGTTTGAACCCAGGTTGGGGCACTTATGGGAGGCAACAGATCAATGTTTTACTCTCACATTGATGGTTCTCAACCTTTCTCTTTCTTCCTCTTTTTCTAAAATCAATAAGAATATATCTTCAGGTGAGGATTCAAAAAAAATAGATTGATATACCTTGCTGATTTGAAAGAAAAAATGAAATATTGCTCTCCATTAGATATTCCAGTTTTCTTCTAACATATTGTTGTCTAAGTTGCCTAAGGTACTTGGTATTCAGAGATTGGGATGTATAGACAGTATTAAACTGAATCAGTAAGCTGTGTGAGCTGTTTGATTTTAAGCCAATGTTAATTGCATGCCTGTAAATTTGCTATCTATGCAGGTTTCACTTCACTATTTAAGAGCATTATTTAGTGGGTTTTAATTTAAATAATTCTGTTATTCTGTTTAAATGTTCTAAACAGTTTGTTAGAAATCTTCTGAACCATTTAAAGAAAGTGACTGTATAGTGATTTTAGTTGCATTCCAACATATTCATATATTTAAAGCATTTGGCTAACAACTCCCTTAACAGTTATTGAAGCAAGGGGTGTTGTAGAGACTAAAATTAACTAGAAAAAAAGTTGAGCTTAATTCATCACTTTCAACATTCTAAATGATATATATAATGTTTATCATTTAAAATATGGGAAGTGTGAGTAAAGAAAATACTATAAATCAGGAGAGCACAGTGATGACAGAAGAGCACACTTAGAATGTTGATGAAATTGGAATGTGTCTTAGGATATATAGTGAATATTCATTCACCCAAGAAAACTCATCTAATCTCCATCTAATAATTCAGCATTCCAATTACATGGCTGGATTTTAATTAATATGTTTACCAGGGATATGCATTTTAATTTTACTTAACCCCATCAGAATTTGATTCAAAATCTGAATGCTTTTATTCTTTTGCTGAACACTTGGCACTTTCTGCATTTATACAAATGAAAACATAGGTGCTGGAAATTGAATTTGGATTTAATATCATGTCTAGTATCTTTGTATTGCTATTAAATATTTATATATAAACTAATGTCCCAGTGCATGGATTCATGCACATTGAAAGGAAATTAATTAGAAGAAATATTTTAATATCACTATTTTCCCCTTCTCTATAATAGCAGTGTCAACCAAATTCATGATAGACAATGACAGATGGAAACACACGCATGCGATTGGCACCAGAGAAAGCTTTATATGTATCGCACATGTACAAGTAAACTTAGCTTTTTATAGATATAGAACAAACTTGCTTGATTAGACCTGCTTTCTAATGTAGCTAAACTTTTTCCAGCCCAGTGAAGCACCCCAACTTCTCTTTCAGGTAACTGTCAGCAACACAGCAGTAAATATCAGCACAAAGCACATTATTATTGTAGATCACAAAGGGAGAACAAAGGGTAAAATATTTAATTGCAGCAGTGTTTGACTATAAATCTGTGCAGTGAAGAAATCTGAAGTCATTTTCAAGGTCCATCATTTCTTACTTCTTTTCAGTTGGGTCAAGTTTCTAAGCTTTCTAACTTTCCATTTTCCAGCTAATAAAAAGAAAATAGGATTCTCCTATCTACCTACCCAGGACTTCTGCGAGGATCAAATAAGATGAGGCATGTGAAAACACTTCACAAACATTTGGTTAAAGTGTAAAATATTTGCACCTAGCTATAAAGCAAGTCATGTTTCTGGGCTTGAAGAAACTCCAAGGAGGCTAGTCACTAGGAAGAGGAAGCCAGGTGTTGCTACATGGTGTCATCACCTAGCTCCCATAGCGACCATTTCTGGGCTGGGCTGGGCTGGGCTGTGGGCTGCATTTTTCAGCATGAGGTCTTGGCAGCATTGGCTGCAATTTGGTAGGGTGTTGCTCTGGGGTGGTAACGGGGCCTGTGTCCCACTTGGGGGAAGTCAAGAGAGTGGGCATCCCTGTCTTGTTCCTGTTCTTAGGGGAAATGGTGTTAGTTTTTGTCCATTGAGTATGATGTTAGCTGTGGGTTTGTCATATATGGCTTTTATTATGCTGAGGTATGATCCTTCTATTCCCACCTTGCTGAGAGTTTTTATCAAAAATGGGTGTTGGATTTTGTCAAATGCTTTTTCTGCATCAATTGATATGACTATGTGGTTTTTTTCTTTCAATTTGTTTATGTGATGTATCACGTTTATTGATTTGCAGATATTGTACCATCCTTGCATCCCTGGGATAAATCCTACTTGGTCATGGTGTATGATCTTTCTGATGTACTGCTGGATACAATTTGCTAAGATTTTGTTGAGGATTTTGGCATCTATGTTCATGAGGGATATTGGCCTGTAATTCTCTTTCATTGTGTTGTCTTTACCTGGTTTTGGTATTAGGGTGATGCTGGCTTCATAGAATGAGCTTGGAAGTGTTCCTTCCTCTTGAATTTTTTGTAGTAGTCTGAGGATAGGTTTTAGTTCTTCCTTGAATGTTTGGTAAAACTCCCTTGTGAAGCCGTCTGGTCCTGGGCTTTTGTTTGCTGGAAGCTTTTTGATGACTGTTTCAATTTATTCCGTAGTTATTGGCCTATTGAGATTTTTAGATTCTTTCTGATTGAGTTTTGGAATGTTTTATTTTTCTAGGAATATGTCCCTTTTCTCCAAGTTGTCTAGTTTGTTGGAGTAGAGTTGTCCATAGTATTTTTTAACAATCATTTGTATTTCTGTGGGGTCTGTTGTGATTTCGCCTCTATCGTTTCTGATTTGGTTTATTTGGGTCCTCTCTCTTTGCTTCTTGGTGAGCCTGGCTAGAGGTTCATCAATCTTGTTTATCCTTTCAAAGAACCAGCTCTTGGTTTCATTGATTTTATGTATTGTTTTTTTGGTCTCTATGTCATTTATTTCTTCTCTAATCTTTATTATCTCCTTCCTTCTGCTCACTCTGGACTTTTCTTGTTGCTCTCTTTCTAGTTCTTTGAGTTGTAGAGTTAGATGATTTACTGCCATTTTTTCTTGTTTTTTGAGATAGGCCTGTAGAGCTATAAACTTCCCTCTCAGGACTGCTTTCATTGTGTCCCATAGATTTTGGATTGTTGTGTTTTGATTGTCATTAGTTTCCAGGATGTTTTTAATTTCTTCTTTGATCTCATTGGTAACCCAATCAATATTTAATAACATGCTACTCAGCTTCCACGTTTTTGAGTATTTTGGGTTGTTTTTATTGTAGTTTATTTATAATATTATGCCATTGTGGTCTGAGAAGATGCTTGGTATGATTTCAATCTTCTTAAACTTGGTGAGACTTTGTTTGTGACCCAATATGTGGTCTATTTTTGAAAATGTCCCATGAGCACTTGAGAAGAACGTATATTCCGTGGCTTTGGGGTGAAATGTTCTGAAGATGTCAATTAAGTCCATCTGATCTAGTGAGTCATTTAGGATTGCTGTTTCTTTGCTGATTTTTTGTCTAGAGGATTTATCCAGTGATGTCAATGGTGTATTAAAGTCTCTTACTATGATTGTATTGTTGTCGATCTCTCCCTTGATATCTTCCAGAAGTTTTTTTTTTTTTAATGTATTTGGGTGCTCCTGCATTGGGTGCATATATGTTTATCAGGGTTATATCCTCTTGTTGTATTGATCCCTTTAGTATTATGAAGTGGCCTTCCTTATCTCTTGTTATGGCCTTCACTTTGAGGTCTATTTTGTCCGATATAAGTATTGCTACCCCAGCTTTTTTTCAATTCCATTTGCCAGAAAGATATTTTTCCATCCCTTCACTTTCAGTCTGTGTGAGTCTCTTATTCTGAGGTGGGTGTCTTGTAGAAAGAAAATATATGGGTCATGGTTTTTTATCCGTTCAGCCACTCGATGTCTTTTGATTGGAGCATTTAGTCCATTTACGTTTAAAGTTATTATTGAAAGGTACTTGTTTTTAGCCATTTCTATTTTTTGTGCCTGTTTTCTTTCTTAACTTTTTATTTCTTCTTTTTATACCAGTCCCTGTAGCATTTCTTGCATTGCTGGCTTGGTGGTGATAAACTTCCTTAACCTTTTTTTTGTCTGTGAAGCTTCTTATTTCCCCTTCAATTTTGAATGATAGCCTTTCTGGATAGAGTATTCTTGGATTCAGTCCTTTGCTTTGCATCACTTTGTAAATTTCCATGCATTCTTTTCTGGCCTGATGTGTTTCTGTTGAGAAATCATTTGATAATCTAATGGTAGATCCCTTGTATGTAATTTTCCATTTCTCTCTTGCAGCCTTTAAGATTCTCTCTTTGTCCTGAACATTTGCCATGGTAATTATGATGTGTCTTGGTGTGGGTCTTTTCGGGTTCACCTTGTTTGGGACTCTCTGTGCTTTTGTGACTTTTTTCTTCCCCACCTCAGGAAAGTTTTCTGATATTATTTCTTCCAATAGGTTTTCTAACCCTTGTTCCTCTTTCTGTTGTTCTGGGACCCCTATTATTCGTATGTTATTTCTTTTCATGTTGTCTCATAGCCCCCTTGGACTCTCCTCTTGTCTCTTAATTTTTTTCTCCAATTGCAGTTCAGTTTGGGTGTGTTTTGCTTCCCTGTCTTCTAATTCGCTAATTCGGTCCTCCACTTCTCCTAGTCTACTGTTGAAACTTTCCATAGTGTTTTTTATTGCAGCTATATCAATCTTCATTTCTTCTTGCTTCTTACATAATTTATTGATTTTTTCCTCCATCCGGTTTATGCATTCTAGGACCCTTAATCTGAATTCTTTTTCTGTCATGCTGAATGCCTTTGTTTCACTTAGCTGCTTTTCTGGCAAGTCCTCCTTTTCTTTCCTTTGGGGGTTTCTTTGTCTACCCATGTTTGATCTCACCAACATATCTAGATGTTGAGTCGTTCAGGGGCTGCTCCTTGCGTGGCAGTGGCTTCTCGGGCTGTGGTTGCTCCTTGGGTGGTTGTGGTATCAGCTGCTCTTCAGTTGGCAGCAGCTCCTCTGGTGGGTGCTGTTCACAGCTGTGGTGGCTCCTCTGGCTGGTGAGGGGAGGCTTCACACACAGCTGCTGTTCCTCAGACAGAGGGTGTGCTGATCACGTGGCTGCTGATCCTTGGATGGGGGCTAGCTGCACACGTAGCTGCTACTCCTTGAACTGGGGCGGACTGCTCATGTGGCTGCTGATCTTTGGATAGGGGTTGGCTGCACACTGCTGTTGTTCCTCTGATGTGGTGGGCTGCTTGTGGGGCTACTGGTCCTAGGACTTGGACAGGTTGATTGCAAGTCTGCTGTTCCTTGGACGGGGGTGAGCTGCTTGCGAGGCTGCTGCTCTTTGGGTGGGAGTGAGCTGCACGTGTGGCTGCTCCTCCTTGGACGGGGACGTGCCACTCACCCGGCTGCTGCTTGTCAGACAGGTGCAGGCTGTTGTGGCTCTGCTCCTCAGCCCGGTGCATGCTGCGCAGGGCTGCTGCTCCTCAGATGTGGGTGGTCTGCTCGTGTGGCTGCTGCTCCTCGGACCAGGGTGGGCTGCTGCTGCTCCTGGAATGGAGCTGGGCCGCTCACAGAACTGCTGCTCCTCGGATTGGGCAGGCTGCTCATGAAGCTTCTGCTGCTTGGATGGGGGCAGGCTGCACAGGGCTGCCGCTCCTCAGATGTAGGAAGACTGCTCGTGCGGCTGCTCCTTCTCAGATGGGGAAGCAGGCCACTCACACAGCTGCTGCTCCTTGGACAGGGGCAGGCCACATGAGGCTGCTGCTCTTAGGCTGGAGGCAGGCTGCTCACAGGGCTGATGCTCCCTGGTCAAGAGCGCGCCGCTCACTTGTCTGCTGCTCACGTGGTTGAAAACATAATGTGAAAAGAAGTAGGAAATAAAAGAACAACAACAAAAAGAGGAGAACAAAGCAAAAAGCAAAAAAAAAAAAAAGCTAACAAAATAATAATAAAAAAATAAAAATGAAAAATTGAAATGTCATTCCTTTGGCTAGCTTAAGATCCCAGTTTTCTGGAATGTCTGTGATTTTTTTGTTGTTGTTGTTGTTGTCGTTGATGGGACTCTCCTATTTTTTCACTGAGGAAATTGAAGATACCTCATATAATGTGCTCCTCTTCTATATTCCCCACCTGGGAATTTTCATTATATCAATTATTGTTCTACTAGAGGCCTGATGCATGAAAATCCATGCACTGGAGAAGGGGTCCCTCAGCCCAGCCTTCCGCCTCTCACAGAACAGGAGCCCTCAGGAGCAGGAGGTGACCCAGTGATCAGGGGAAGGCAATGCCCCCATCACACCTCTTCTGCTGCCACTGCTGGCAGCACAAGCCTCAGCCTGCCCTGGTTACCTGAGCTTCGGGCAGCCCTAGGTGACTGGGCAGCCACCATCCGAGGATTTCCTGCACCTTGGGCCAGCCCTGGGCTGCTGGGATGCTGACGGGACTGGGGGACTCTGGAGGCAGGCACACGGCAAGGCCAGGCCTGCCACCATGCACCTGCCTCCCCGGAGGGGCTGAGGGGACTGGGTGTCACCATCTTGTGGCTATGGACACACCATCTTTGAGGGCAGGGCAGTCAGTTAGCATATTCCCTCCTTATTGGCTGTAGGGGCCACCATCTTTGCAATGGCATGAGGGTCAATTAGCATATTACCTCTTTATTAGATAGGATATGTCCCATAGGTCTCACTCACTCACACACACACACACACACACACACACCCCTTGCTATCAGGTTATCTATGTAGTGAGAGGGCCCATGGAACTCAGAAGGCTAAAAAGGGCTAATTCCAATGTAACCCTGATATTTAGGGGACTAGTAATCGGAATCCAAGCCAGCAAGCACAGTGTACATTCTTGATAACCTATAATTAAGTCACTACCTCTTTCCCAGAAACTGGTCTTGCAGAACCTGTTACAGAGGCCATAAAACTATGAACAGTGCACTGCCCCGGAGGCGGGGGAGGGTTAACACTGGTGCCAGGCCAGACCATCAGATATGGCCTGGAGACCCCCAACACTTGGGGGCCTTCTTGCAAAGCTTGCGAAAAGGACCGGAAGCATAATTCATTATTGCAGGACAAAGACTCCAGAAAGATATAAAAGAGAAGCCCCCTGCATGTTACTTTACTCAGATTTGGAAAGTTATTCCGAGTCTGCTGGCATAAATAAACATGTCACTCCTTTTCTCTAAAGCGTTGCTTCGTTTTTCTCTGGTCTTCTGCAGCAGGACCCTTTCTTTCTTGCTTATCCACCTCTCCTCTCTGACATTCTACTTTCTGTAAAATTACCTCCTCGTATCCATAAATTACTCAGAACCAGATTTCTGCAGACACTCTGTTTTGAGAACATACATGGTAAGAAAATTGTTAAAAATTTTGTTTTTAAGGATATTCCCAAGATATATAAAGAAGTGGAAAATGAGGGCATCATTCCATGGCTTTCAACAGGGCCTCTGCAGTGTGTTGTTTACCCTGGCCTTATACCCTACCTGGAATGGCCCCATTTTTATTCTAATATTTATTTTCTCTTAAAAGTGCCCATGTTGTTTATTACTCTTTTCCATTAAATCATTTCCGGGTGTTGCCCAACAGCTCAAAATGTGAGCTCTCATTTTCCCTGGTAGTGTCACATGGATGCAAACACACATGCGTGCTCACACACATCTCCCTCTCTACACATTCTAAGTTCCTCATATCTTTCAATCTCTTAACCCAAATCTCTGAAAAGACACTTCCTATTTCCCTTTTCTCACCCCAATTCCTCTGATGCTTGTCATTCAAAAGAAAGCAGTGGCCCCTAAACTGAAAATAAGTCCAGTCCATGTGTCCATAAGACTTTACTAACTTCAATGCATACTCTTCCTTCACCTACACATTTTTTTTTTGTTTGTTTCTTGGAAGTCCCCTGACCACTGGTTGAAAGTCATATCTATTGGCTCCTTGCCTTCATGCCCTTAAAAGAAGGCAGCATGCAAACAAGCTTTTATCCCTGTTAGTTTTCTCTTAACTTTTCCCCTTTTTTCAGATGCCTAGTAGAGGATTTGGAGACTCAAGTCCAAGCTTCTGTAATTCTGTAGTTACATTGTGAACATATCTGAGAACAATATAACCAAATATGGCAGAATCAATTGCTATAGTAGCTACATTTGCTCAACTACTCAACCAAAAGCCCCATCAATATAAATTTGAAAGATTGAAGTCTCTGCAGTTCTATGTACCTCTATAATGACAAAACATTAACCATATAGTCTACTCCAGGATATCTGTATCCCCACCTACTGATGTGTTAACAGGAGACAGGCACATGTCATTTTATCTGCTCTGATGTGAAATGTGAGGAGTAGATACATAAACAAAACAAAAAACCTAAACAAGATAATCAAATGGCATCCAGAGAGGACATATTTGCTATGAAGTGTCAGTGACAAGGAGGACTAACATCTAAGAGGATCATTTTAAAATATTTTCTCTTATGCCTTTAAAAAATGTTCTTTTTTTGACACTGAATTTTAAGAAGCTTGTTAGCAATTGATATTCTAGAAATATGAATTCTATAATGATATCAATCTGCTAATAGTAACTTGCTAGAATATATACTAGCTCATGACCCAAATTACTAAATAGACAAAGAGCTGTGCAGTTGACTAGCACAATTATGCAGATAATTTTGATACCTTTGTGGAAGATGAGGGTGTTTGTTTTTTCCCTTGGAAAAAGTCATGTGATATTTGTTACAAGTGCAACATGTAAAAATATTTCTTAGACATATTTTTTAAAGCTATGCCACTCTTATACTTGATTTTTTAATATCTACAAATAATTAAAGTCAAATAACTAATAACAGTTTTAAAGATAAAATTAAATATCACTGCAATGGCAGGTGTTGCTCACTGGTTAGAGTGTCAGCCTGGGCACTGAAGGTCATCGGTTCTATTATGGGTCAAGGGCATGTACATGTGTTGAAGGTTCCATCCCCGGTCCTGGTGTGGGAGGCAACCAGTAGATGTGACTCTCTCACATGGATGTCTCTCTCTCTCTCTCTCTCTCTCTCTCTCTCTTTCTCTTCCTTACTCCTTCCCTTCTCCCTCCCTCCCTTCCTCTTTTCCACTCTCTCTAAGGAAAAAAAAATCAATGGAAAGAATATCCTAGGGTGAGGATTAACAATAAATAAATAAATAAATACATAAATACATAAATAAATATTATTTTAAGCAATCTGTACAATAAAAAATTCTAAAATTTAAAAAAAAATCTCTTTTTTTATGTTTGTTTAAATGTCACAGGTGTTTTAAACCAAGTAGACAGGATTCACATTGTTAATATTATGTTATAAAACATAAATGTAGCCCAGAACTTTTTCTCTTGGAAAACCATATAGATTGCAGGAAAATATAAAGTGCTGCAGGGGGTAATCAATTTTTTTAGATAAGTTAGCATCACTACAGATATTCCAGAGTTTCAATAAGAATAATAAAAAATAGTACTATCTCAAGGGAATATATATTTTCTTTTGAGCCTAATAAATTAAAAAATATGTCAAAATTACTTGGATACTATATCATTTAGATGAAATACATAACAGTACATCACTGATTTTATTTGCATATTCCTTTAATATTTGCTCTTTAATCTTTGTGTGAAGAAATTGTTTAATAAAAAATATGAGCTACCTTTTTAAAAAAATCTTTATTGTTGCAAATATTACATATGTCTCCCTTTTTTTTCCTCCATTGACCCTTATTGCCTGCCTCTGGCATTCACCACTCTACTGTCTGTGTCCATGGGCTATACATATATACATACAAGTTCTTTGTTTGAACTATTTCCACCAACCCACCCTCCACCGCCTTCCCTCTGAGATTCTGAAATCTGTTCCATGCTTCTATATCTCTGGATCTATTTTGTTCATCAGTTTATTTTGTTCATTAGATTCCACATATGAGTGAGATCATGTGATACTTGTCTTCCTCTGACTTGCTTATTTCACTTAGCATCATGCTCTCTAGGTCCCTGCATGCTGTCTCAAAGGGTAACAGATCCTCTTTTACACTGCTGCATAATTTTTCACCATGTAAATTTACCACTGCTTTTTTATCCACTCATCTACCGATGGGCACTTGGGCTGTTTTCAGAACTTAGCTATTGTAAATTGTGCTGCTACATTCTTTCTGATTGGTGTTTCAGGTCTCTTATCATATATTCTTAGAAGTGGGATCACTGGGTCAAATGGCAGCTCCATATATAATTTTTTGAGGAAACTCCATACTGCTTTCCATTATGGCAGTACCAGTCTGCATTCCCACCAGCAGTGTTTAGGGTTCCCTTTTCTCCACATCCTCACCAGCACTTGTCATTTATTGATTGATTGATTAATTGATTTAAAATATATTTTATTGATTTTTTACAGAGAGGAAGGGAGAGGGATAGAGAGTTAGAAACATCGATGAGAGAGAAACATCAATCAACTGCCTCTTGCATGCCCCCCCACTGGGGATGTGCCCGCAACCAAGGTACATGCCCTTGACCGGAATCAAACCTGGGACCCTTGAGTCTGCAAGCTGACGCTCTATCCGCTGAGCCAAACCGGTTAGGGCATTTGTTGATTTATTGATGGTAGCCATTCTGACAGGTATGAGGTGATATCTCATTGTTGTTTTAAATTGAATCTCTCTGATGATTAGTGACTTTCAGCATTTTTCATGTTTCTTGGCCATCAGTATGTCTGCTTTGGAGAAGTGTCTGTTTAGGTCAAGCATGTCAAACTCACAGCCCTAGGGCTTCATGCACATGCCGGCCGAGAATCTGACATGCTTGGTTTAGGTCATGTGCCCATTTTTTAAATTGGATTTGTCTTCCTTTTGTTAAGTTTTATGAGTTCCTAATATTTTGGATATTTACCCTTTATCAGATGTATCATTGTCAAATATGTTCTCCCATACAATGAGCTACATTTTCATTTTGTTGATGGTTTCTTTTGCTGTGCAGAAGCTTTTTATTTTGGTGTAGGCCCATTTGTTTCTCTCTATATATTTCTCCTGTTCATAACAGCTGTCCCTTTAGCATTTTTTGTAGTGCTGCTTTGATAATGACCAAATCTTTTAGCCTTTTTTTGTTTTGTTTTGTTTTTATCTGGGAAGCTCTTTATTTATCATCTATTTTGAATAATAGCCTTGCTGGATATAGTAATCTTGGCTTCAGATCCATGCTTTTCATTACCTTGAATAATTCATCTCATTCCCTTCTGGCCTTTGGAGTTTCTGATGAGAAATCAGCTGATAGCCTTATGGGAGCTCCTTTGTAGGTAACAAATTGCTTTTCTCTTGCTGCCTTTAAGATTTTCTCTTCAGCTCTAATTTTAATTATGATGTATCTTGGTGTGGGACTGTTTGGGGGACTCTCTGTGCCTCCTGATGTTGTGTGACCTTTTCCTTCACCAGGTTAGGGAAGTTTTCTGCCATTATTTCTTCAAACACATTCTCTATCCCTTGCTCACTTTCTTTCCCTTCTGACATTCTTATTATGTGAATATTGTTATGTTTCATGTTGTTCCACAGCTCCCTTAAGCTGTTCTCTTATTTTTTTTTAATTGTTTTTTTTTTTTTGGTCCTCTGATTGACTGATTTTTTTCTACCCTGTCTTCTAATTTACTGATCCGATCCTCAGCTTCCCCTAATCTGCTGTGTATGCTGCCCACTGTTTTCTTTATTAGTTCTATGTCATTCTTCATAGTTACTATATCTTCTCTCAAGCTGTTGAACATCTTTGCCATCATTATTCTGAACTCTATGCCTGGTAAATTTCTTATCTCCTTTTCATTTAGCTCTTCTTCTGGAGAGTTCTCTTGTTTTTTCATTTGGGGCTTGTTTGTTTGCTTCCTATTTGGCTGCCTGTTTGGGTTGTGTCTGTGTATTAGGTAGATCTGTTATGAGTCCGAATCTCCAGTGCAGAAAACTGTCAGATGCTGTTTGTGACTGGCCCTGAGTACCCTGTTTGGAACTCTCAGCAATCCACAGCTTGTGACTCCCTCTGATGGTGCTGAATGCCTTTGAAAGAACCAAGAGGTGCACCATGGTCTTCTTTTTCTAGCTCCGGGCTCAGGATTAGATCAGACAAAGAGTCAAAGCCTCCAGAGACCCACCTCTGCCAGTGGACCCATTGACTCAGTTTTGATTTGCCTTAGGCTATTGACTACAGGGTGGGGCTGAGAGGTCTTCCAACAGAGTGGGTAACTGCCTTCTCCCCAAGCAAAAACTGCCTGGATGGCAAAGGTTCACTGTAGAAAGATGTCCTCCACAGTATGAGTGAATGACTCAGCACAGGAAACTGGGGTGGTTGCCCTCTGAGCTTCAACCCCAGACCCTCTTAAACCTGGTTTCTGCTCATACAGCTGCAGTCCACTCTGCCCTCCCTCTGCTGGAGCCCAAGGAGTGTGGCTGCACACTAAATATTGTGTGTTGGCCCTTTAAGAGGGTGCCTGAATTTCCAGCTGTCTTTCCCTGGCAGACAGCAATTCTGCTGCTTTTCACAGCCAAATGTCATGTGGGCACCTTTCCCAGTTCTGGTGCTCTGGGCTCGGGATCCCAGCTTGGGGTTTAGACCCCAGAGTTCTCAGTGGGAACCCCCCTCAGCTGAGATCTCTCTCCAGAACTTCAGCTTCTATCTGTGGGAGCCCAGCCAGCCCTTTAGGGCCTGCGTACTTCCTACCAGTCTCTATGGGATCTCCACCTACCGTACTTGGTTATTCTCTCCAGCTAGTATTCAGTTGATTTTTCGGGGTGGTTCTTCTCCATTTTAGTAGTTTTTCCAATTTGGTCCTGGGAGAGTGTCAGTGTAGCTTCCACTTACTCCTCCACCATTTTTGAATCTCTTCCTGAGATACCTTTCTAAAACCATCTAATCAAACTATACAAGTATGTGTTTAGGATGAGTAAATACTAATAATAGGGCATTTTTTTTTTGCACAGAGTGATGCTTAAACCATATACTTACAAAAGACTTGACATAAGTAAAGCACTCAAGGGTATTTTGGGAGTCATGAAGCTCTCTCATTTTGATGTGGCTCACTTGCCCATACATGGTTCCACTGCTATTCACAGGATTCTTTCAATATTAAAACATCTTAGTAAAATAATGTATATTTGCTTCCCACTAATAAAGAGTGATAATTATTCAATTGCAGTTTAATGTTTTATTAACATGAATTTAATACAGCAATATGGCTGTTTGACTAACTTTGTGAAAAAGTTTTATTGTCAAGTATGATGTCAGTGACAAATATTCTGAGATTTCTTTTATAAATAATACACATAAAATAATTATACATGTTTACCCTAGTTTATCCATTAGTAAAGGTAAATATAGCACTTGAAGTGCTTTTATATTTATACTTGACAAGCATGGACATTATTTGCTGCTAACTAATGATCAAATGTTGACTTCATTTAACAATATCTACTTCTAGTTAAAAGACAATTTCAATAACTAATTTGAAAGTAATTAGATTTCTAGAGAAATTAAACATGATATGAAAGGTAAAATAAGAGGTATGTCTCTCTCACGTTTGGAAAGACCAGAGCTGGATGACAGAGACGGGTTAAACTTCACATATTTCATGAAAAGGATTTTGCCTACACACGGTGCTTCATGTTACCCAGTTGCCTCCCAGTTGTAACTGAAGCCAAAAATAGATAAAATGCATATATAAGAGAAATAGTAAACCAATATGTTAGTGTTTGAATACAAAAATTAACCTTTATACTCAGTGCATATATTAATGGTATGAAATTTATGAAGTAAACGCCCCCTTTGTGTCTTTTTTGGGGAGGGATGCTATATAGTTTGTTGATTTTTTTTTTGTTGTTGTTGTTGTTGTTGTTTGTGTGGTTTTTGTTGTTGTTGATTTTTTTTACCTTATCAGAATTTACATTCTGCCTTTTCTGGGTGTTCTGAAGACAAAAGATATTTGTTTGATCATTCAATGATAAAAGAGTAATGTAGCATTTGTGATGGTTGGGTTTACAAGAAATTTATTTATATTGTCTTTTCTTATTTACTAGCTTTGTAGCTCTACCTCTCTCCCTTATTTTCACTATAAATATCATCAGAAAGGGGAAAATGAGCTAGACTGGTCATCATGCCATTTCAAAACTGTAAAGTTATAATGGTTGTTTCTTACAATAAAACCTCTAAAGGTAAAGTAAAATGTAGGGTGATAATTATATTGGCTTATTGGAAGGATATGAGAATAGAAGCTCTGTGGTTAGTTTCTGACATAGAAGAGGAAGTGGGGAGCAATTCTGATCTCATTGCTTTCTCAGGGGAGAAGATACAGTTGTTAGAAGACTTGCAATTTTAGTTCCTAAGCACGCATAAATGTATTATGAGTAATTCAATTAGTAACACTTTTAAAATAATTGTACATGTTTTTTAATTTAAATAATTTTATATATATTCTGAATGTAATATGGTTCCCAATGTTTTATTTATAATTATTAATAATTCCTAATGCTCATTTATTGAATAACATTTAATTAGGGAGCAGTTTTCTATCTCAATATATTGCTCAAGTAAGTTCTGCTGCCCTAGGTGAGGAACATAATCTAGATTATGTTTTACTGAAATTAATTTGGTAGTCAGAGCAAAATTCAACTGAGTAAGTAGATACTTGGAACAGAGACCAGTTAAAAAGGGTGGTTTGAGAGTTAAGAAGAGTCTAGAACTTGGAAGAATCAAATGCTTAGGTAAAGGATGAATTAAAAATGAGAGCACACAGGCACTTTATAATATAGAACAACACATAGGAGAATAATTTAAGGATGAAAATAGTGTTTTACTTTGTTTTGATATTTGGTTTGGGTATTAACAGACTGAAAAGAGGGCAAAGAAGTATTTTATAGATATATTCTTATGCAAAACTTTAAAAAAATGGTATATATTTTCCGTTAGATTTTTTTATTAAGATTACTAAAAATAAACATTTTTATATTTTATCTACAGCAAAAATAAATAAAGAGAACTAAATTATTTTAGCTCTTTCATGTTTGGTCTACTGCTTTACTGAAATAATTATTTTGCATGTAAAAATCATCACAATGTTTTCAGAAATAGACTGCTTTTCCAAATGTAAAGAAAGAATGGTGGTGAGCTACTAATTATTTTAAGTAACTGAATAATTTTAGAGTATTAATTATAATTTCTTTTCAGTATATCTTTATTTTATTTTTTTAATCAAGTGATTACAACCTAAGGCAATTGGTATTTAATTAACTGCTCATTTATTTTTTTCTCAGGGGATACTCTGACTACATATATCAATCTCTCTTACTTTTTTTGTTTTGTTTAATTAAATATCAGGTTTTAATTCTCCTTTTCTGTGTAGCATGTAACTGCATAGAGAAACTAAACTGTTGACAGTCACCAATTCCTTCATCAGACTCAAAGTTAATTTTATTTTCTATTTTCTCAACAAATTGTAAATATAACTAGACTCAAATAGAGCAATACAAATATACTTGTCTCTTTAATTAGAAATTATATCTTCAGAAAGACTAATATTAGAGAATAATATGGCTTAATTTTAAGATTGTATTAGTTCAAAGTATTAACCTACATACATGTACACCACCTAAACAAATTAATAATTTTTCCCTTCTATGCCCCATTTTATTTTTCTGGGTATTGGCTAAAAATTAGAATAAAACCTGTGATTTTATTTCAAAAATAACAATATCCTGAAGTGTGAGACTGCTAACTACAATATGGAATGAATGTGAAATGGGGTGGGAAAAGGAAGGGAGTGATGTTGCATATAAAGTCAGTGCAGACAAAGTGATAGGTAAAATTGATTAACTTTATAGTGAGAAACAACTCTATACTACAGAATATACAATATGCACCAAAAAACTCCCAGTTTTCCAGATATTAAAACAATCATTCTGCGGAAGGAAATATTCAAACATCATTTGGGGTGGAGGTAAGAAGCTCCAATTGCTAATGTTTTAGAACAATCATTCTTGTGTATAGTAAAAAAACCCAAATTTCATCAACCCCAAACATTAAGGAAAACATAAATGCAATACATTTTGAGTATAAAATGAAGTATTAAAAGCCATATAATTATTACATTAAACTTATAAAGATGTATCATAAAGGGCAGAAAAATTATATATATATATAAGCTTATATATATATATATATATACTTATATATTTACATATGCATATGTAAATGTGAAAATTAATATATATTACATATAAAATTATCTATATGTATGTATGTGTAATATAAATATAACATGTAATTTATTAATGTAATATAATTAATGCAAATGTAATACATATAATTATCTACTTATGTTTACATTTATATATCATATATATTTATATATACAGGAAAGGGCAAAATTAGGTCTACATCTGTGTGTATACAAAACATATTTTATTCTTATTTATTATTTATTATATTATTTTTCATACAAACAACTGTAAACCTAATTTTGCCCCACTCTGCATATGAAACAAAATTCAAACAATATGAATCCTCAACTTTAGCAGTAGTCTCACTAATACCACACCGAATTAGAGAAAGTGTGACAGAGTGGAAATTAGAGTGTAAAGAAGTAGTCCTAACTGATTGCAATTATTTTCTTAGTTTTGCAAATTTTATGAAAATATATGAGCATGAGAGTACAGTGCTGGACCCTCCCTCTGAGCCTAGAAAGGAGCCAGCATGAGTAAGATTAAGCTTCATTAGCTCCAGAGTGAATATACTTCTGAGCAGCAACTGGAAATACTAGTAGCTACACTATTGAAGCAAACGAAGGGATGGAGGGCACATGGAGATAAGGGCAGCTGAAAGAGCCTTAAAGAAACTGAGCCAGAGTCTGGGAGCAGAGCCTGAGCATGAACATTACAGCTCGGGCATTTCAATTTTTGCTCCTCTACAAAACTGCTTGGGTGACCTTGACATCTGAATTACAGATATATATTTTACAGATATTTATTGGGTGCCTATTATGTTCAGTGCACTCGCTATTTTCTAAATCTATATAGCAGTTTAGAATAATGGGATTACATAGATTATAAAAACAAAAGCCTATGATATGAGATCCATAAAATATATAGTAGGTATGACAGAGTTGATATAACAGAAGAAATTATTTCATCTATTCGGGAGATCAATTTCAAGTATGGTATAGAGTTTGAGGGGGTCTTAAAAATTAATAGGTTTAGGAAGAAAATCCAATGAGAATAGCAGAGACTAACATTAGTAAATTAGTTTTGAAGGTTAAAATTCACAGGAATATAGACCAGAATGCAATATTTTTTTTTTTGCAATCTCTGGGCACACATTCCTTTCTTTGCAATCTCTGGGCACACATTAGTATCTTGCACACATGTAGCTCAGCTTCAGACTCCTGACTACTATTTCTTTCCCCTTCAGTTCTGTGTACCGGGAGTGCCTGTTTATTCATGTCTGCCTAGTTACCTGCTATTCATCTCTCATGTTCCATCTCAGCATCGCTCTCCTTGAAACTCCTTATGCCTTGTCCAAGAAATAACACATTTCTCTTTCCTATGTGTTTTCACGGCATTTTGCATGTCACATTTGATTATGGTAATTTTGTGTCTAATTCTAACTATTAAACTGGAGACATTCAGGTTTGGGATAATGATTAATTTATCTTTGTAACCCCTATTATTTCAACTTTATTTCTAAGCTTTCCTCAATTATTATGTGCTTAGCCCAGTACTTTGCATTCAGAGGTACTCAATAAATATTTAATGAATTAATGAAGGAAGAAAATTTAAAAATATGCAATGGCCTTGCGAATGTCCCATAGAAGTCTTCTTTCATTACTGTTGTATTCCTGAGAAAAACTGCAGCTAAATTCATTCAACTTCACATTGTATCTTACTAAAAAAATGCAAACTTACCAAAAAACAAAAGCAAAGAAACCAAATAACTGAGGAAAGTCTTATGTATATGTTTATGCAGATATCTATATATATACACACATGTGTATTTGTACATATTAAAGGCCAAAAGAAAGTGTCTATCAAGAAACCTAAGAGAATAAGCTAAGAGAATAAAAATATATAAATGTGTTGAAATTGCTAAATACTGCAAATTATATATAAGAAATAACAGAAAATCTTTCAGTGGTCAGAAGGAACGACATTCAGATATTCAGAAAGCTGGTGATAGATTTGTTAAAGCTATCACTTTGCTTTTTGTTAATTAAAATTTAACTGTAAAACTTCATATTATAATTAATAATGTGACATAAAAAGCATTATAATTAAGTATGTAGAATGCTGTGTTACTGTCATTATTTCAAGTGCAAATTATTTGAACAATAATCCAAATGTTTATGAAACCATTTTTACACTTACTTGGTAAGCTGTACCATTACTTTTGTGAAAAAATTGTGTTCCCACATTGCTCTTTCCACATCCTAGACCTTAACAACTTTATTTCTAAGCTTTCCCCAATTATTTTTGTGTGTAACTTAGGGAAGTCACGTTATTCAGCCTCAGTCTTCTCATTGAAGATTCGCTCCCAATGTGAGTGACCTGTTTGTGCTGCTTTCACATTGTCTAGTGCCCTTGATAAAATGTCAGTCTTCTGATGGCCATAATTACTGACCTCTCTCTTCTAGGAACTCTAGTTTTCCAGGGGAGTACCCAGGCCCACAATGTGCCAGATCAGGGCAATGGAATAAATGGTCCTGTTCCCAACTCTTCCATCAGCATTCAGATCAACAATGCTTATGCCCATAGTTTCAAATGTACTCATCTTAGATTCACAATTTCACTCATTTAAGCAGCCGCCCTACTTCAAACCTCAATAATGGGCCTCAAAAAATTACTCAAATAAAAAATTGGCAGAATTACCCTGTTCTTCACTGTCCTTCCCTCCACTATCTTTCTGCTCAGACTTCTGTGCACACACACACATGAACACAGGCACACACAGGAACACACATACAATGTTCAAATATATAAAAACTTAAACACCTAAATACATTTTAAAAATCTTCTTTCCTTTTTTTAAATCCTATAAAGTTTTTATACCTGCCAATACATATAAATGATTATTTGAAAAATTTGCTTGCTTGTAAATTTAGCAAACAACTTAACTTTGAATACAGTTAAATGTAGAGGTGTCTCCAAAATGTATACCCACTTTAACAGCTGATAGCTCAATTTTAAAATAAATGTATTTAATAAACACTGCCTTTATAATTATTCAGAGTTTATATATACATTTTTTGGGACACCCTATATATACACAGTATTTCTCATGTGGTATACTGGGCATCAAAAGGCAAAACCTTAGTAGAATTGAAAAATATTATTTGTTGTTTTTAACAGTTTTTGAGGTTTTTTACATAAATCAGCAAAAAAATTAAGTGAATTAGTAGATCCAAGAGATAAAAAAAATTCAGCCTTGTTCATATCCATATTTATAACAACTACTATATAGGATTTCTAAAAGAATTAAATGACATAATATTCACCAGTAGCTATAAAAAGTATCTGGCCATAGAAAGTGTTGGATAGATGATAGATATAGCAATAGTCTGATTTCTATTTCTAGAAATGTCCCCAGAAGGAAATTGATATAAGAAAATAAAAAAGGCCAAACAGGAACCTGAATAGCAGCAGCAATCTTGAGAAAGAAGAACAAAGCTAGACAGATCACAATACCAGATATCAAGTTATACTACAAAGCCACTGTAATCAAAACAGTTTGGTACGGGCACAAGAACAGACACATAGACCAATAGAACAGAATAGAGAACCCATAAATTGACTCAAGCCATTACACTCAATTAATATTTGACAAAGAAGGCAAGAACATACAATGGAGTCAAGATAGTCTCTTCAATAAATGGTGCTTGGAAAATTAGACAGATAAATGCAAAAAAAGAGAAAGAAACTGGACCAGCAACTTACACCATTTATAAGAATAAACTCAAAATGTGTAAAACATTTAAATGTAAGTATTGAAACCATAAAAATCCTAGAAGAAACCATAGGCAGCAAAATCTTAGACATATCTCATAGCAATATGTTTATAGATACATCACCTAGGGCCGTGGTCGGCAAACTGCGGCTCGCAAGCCATATGCAGCTCTTTGACCCTTTGAGTGTGGCTCTTCCTAAGCCTTAGGAGTACCCTAATTAAGTTAATAACAATGTACCTACCTATATAGTTTAAGTTTTAAAAATTTGGCTCTCAAAAGAAATTTCAATCATTGTACTGTTGATATTTGGCTCTGTTGACTAATGAGTTTGCCGACCACTGACCTAGGGCAAAGGAAACCAAGAAAAAGAATAAATAAATGAGACTACATCAAAATAAAAAGCTTTTGCACAGCAAAATAAACCATCAACAAAATGAAAAGGGATCCTACTGTATGGGAGAATGAATTTGCCAATGATACATCTGATAAAGGTTTAGTATCCAAAATATATAAGGAACGCATACAACTTAACAAAAGGAAGACAAACAATCCAATTAAAAAATGGGCAAAGTACCTAAATAGACACTTCTCCAAAGCAGACATACAAATGGCCAAAGAAACATATGAAAAAATGCTCAAAGTCACTGATCATCAGATACTTGTTCTCAGAAAGTTAAATATAGAACTACCATATGACCCAGTGATCCCACTTCTAGGAATATATCCTGGATATATCCTAAGAGACCTGAAACACCAATCAGAAAGAATATATGCATCCCTATGCTCATAGCAGCACAATTTACAATAGCTAAGATCTGAAAATAGCACAAGTGCCCATTAGTACATGAGTGGATTAAAACGTGGTGGTACATTTATACCATGGAATACTATGCAGCAGTAAAAAAGAAGGAGGTCTTACCCTTTGAGACAGCATGGAGGAACCTGGAGAGTATTATGCTAAGTGAAACCAGCCAGTCAGAGAAAGACAAGTATTACATGATGTCAATCATATGTGCACTCTAATGAATAAAATAAACTGATGAACAAAATAGATCCAGAGACAAAGAACCATGAAACAGACTGTGGAATCTCAGAGCGAAGGGAGGTTGGGTGGGTGGGAAGAGGTAACCAAAGAACTCGTATGCATATAGGCACAACCCATGGACACAGACAATAGGGTGGAGAAGGTCTGGGGTGAGGTGCAGGGGTGGGCTAGAAGAGGTCAATGGGGGGAGGGGAAGGGACATATGTAATACTTTCAACAATAAAGATACTTTTTTAAGGGGACTACATTTCCTAGCCTAATTTATTTTATTTCACTTTATTCTTCAGAATCACTCCTCCTGTGAAGGACTTCAAGGTTGCTCTGAGACCCCCTCCCAAGTTCCCATTCAGGCTTACAATAATTGCATCAGGATGATATTTGGAATATTGTTTATGCAGCTGTTGTAGCCAAGTTGTGCTTCTTTCAATTCTTCACTTTCCTCTTCCAATTATGACATTTTGCCTCTGGAGTTTTCATAATTATCCTCTCAGATAGCAGATGGTTAACCATTTTTTGCTAATTTTTATTTTGTTTTGTTTTCTTTCTTTTTCAAAGCACACCACTTCCTCTCCAGCCTCTGGCTTCAAGGAGGTGATCTGAGTTAATGCCAAGATTTTTAAGTACACTTAAACATTTGTTTTCACAGTTATTGTACCATTTTACAATTTCATAAGCAATGAAAGAGTTTCAGTTGTTCCACATCTTCTATGTGGATAATTTGATGCAGTGTTTTTAAATTTAAATTTTTATTTTTAATCGCCATATTATATAGCATACATCATTTCTGAGAGTTTGGAACAGATGTGAAACCTCAAATTATTACCTTAAACGAAAGTTTAGTCAAGATCAATACCCGTTGCTGGTGGCTCTTGCTTTTCAAGGAGGCGGAGCAGCCTCCCCAGCAGAGGCAGAGATTTTGCCCTTTGTGAAGATGGGACTGGTAAGCAGAGTACTGTACACTAGTTATCAAACCCAAGGCAGGATAAATATGTCTGCCCATTGCATTTTGGTGTTGGGGTCACCAAGAAAAGCACAATATAGCCAAACAAGAGATGGAAAAATACTTTACTAACATAGAGAAGAAATAGGACAAGATCAGATTTAATAGTGTATGTGGGTCACTCATGGCCAGAAAGTCCCTCCTACCACCCATCATCAATTGCAGGGCAATTTGTGGAAGGACTTAGTCTACCCCCAGCTGAGGACAGATAAAACAGTGAGGTTAACCAAGGACTTGCTTCAAGCAGAGACAATAGAGCATTCAATAAACCTAAAATATGGAAAGGTATTTCCCTATTCTGTTTTTCTCAATCACTTTCTCTTGAAAGAAATTCCTCAATAAGTCACATGCACCAGAATTCCTGTCTTGGGCTCTTTTAGAATTCCAACCTGAGAGAGTAAGTGATTCTAAATTATGGCTGTCATCTAAACTTCATTATTCCCTGCCTCATTATGAAAGGAAGTGAGACAGTATAGGGACTTGAGTCCAGGAATAGAGAAATACCAGGTGACCAGAAAGCCAAGTTAAGACCAGATGGCCAGAAGGAATGCCCAATAAACTGGCCACAGGAATATCACCACACCTCCACTTTCTGTTTGGAAAAAAAAGGAAAATTTTATGTCTCATTCAAACAATTGCATTTTATACACTCACATGGAAAGTTCCAACTGCCCACCTTTTCTTTTTTTTTTTAAAGCCTATCTTTTCATGCAAACCCACTTTTCCCCCAGTTTAGAAAAGCAGCCAAGCAGAGCTGTAACTGAAAGAAACTAAGTTTCCTAGCTGCATGGCACCATGAAAGCCAAACTCATGAGATAGGTGCTGGTGAATAAAAGGAGGTTTATTCAGGTGCCAGCTACCTGAAAGATAAGGGGGACTTTTGTCCAATGTAAATTGATTAAATGCTCCAATCAAAAGGCATAGAGTAGCTGAATAGATACAAAAACATGACCCAAGTATATGCTGTCTACAAGAGACCCACCTCAGAACAAAAGAGACACACAGGATGAGAGTGAAGGGATGGAAAATAACATTTCCATGCAAATGAAAAAGAAAAAAGAAGCTGGAGTAACAATGCTAATTTCCAACAAAATAGACTTTAAAATGAAGGCCATCACAAGAGAAAACAAAGGTCACTACATAATACTAAAGGGATCAATCCAACAAGAAGGTATAACCCTGGTAAACATATATGCTCTCAATATAGGAACACCTAAATATATTTTTTTAAAAAAACTTCTAGATGACTTTAACGGAGAGATTGACAATAATTTAATCATAGTAGGGGACTTTAACACCCCGCTGACTTCACTGGATAGATCTTCCAAACAAAAATTTAACAAGGAAACAGTGACACTAGAAAACACACTAGATCAGAAGGATTTAATAGACATTTATGGAACATTTAACTCCATAGCAGCAGAATATACATTCTTCTCAAGTGCACATGGATCATTCACAAAGATAGACCACATGTTAGGACGCCAAACAAGTCTTTCCAAGTTCAAGAAGATTGAAATCATATCAAGCATCTTCTCAGATCACAGTGGGATGAAATTAGAAATCAACTTCAGTAAAAACACCCCAAAACAATTGTCATAAAGAGGAATCAGTCTAATTTCAAGATTTATTATATAGGTACAGTAAGAAAGACATATGTACATAGAAATCTTGACACAAGTGTTTATAACAACTATATCCGTAATAGTAAAAAGTTGGGGAAAAAAAGCCAATATCCTTCAATAGATGAAGAGGTTAAAAAAAAAAAAAAAAAAAAAAAAAAAAAAAAAAAAAAAAAAAACCATTGGAAGTTCCTACCATGGAATACTACTCAGCTATAAAAAAAGAAACTGACTACTGACACAACCGCCAACCTGAAGGAATTCCCAGAAAATTATTCTGACTACAAAATGCTTTTCCTTACAAGTTACATACTCTATGGAATTATTTATATAACATTCTTGCAAAGACAATATTAAGAGAGAGGGGTGAGTTGGGAGAGAATCAGGTGAGACTATAAAAGGGCAACATGAAGAATTCTTGTGGTAAAAATGTTCTATACTTTTATTTCATCAATGCCAATACTCAGGTTGTGATATTGCATTATAGTTTTGTAAGATGTTATCCCTGAGTGACAAGTAAAGGGTATACACAAAAGAACTCTGTATTATTTACTACAACTGCATGTGAATCTACAATTATCTCAAAAGTTTTAATTAAAGGAAAACAAGAATATTTGATATATTTCATTGATCAAGGAGTCTGTGGAAATGAAATTGTTTGGCAGAATACTTGGATGTAACTTGTTATATTGAGGCAAAACAGTTCTTGGTTAGGTGGGCAAAAAACTATTCATAGCCTCTCGCTCAGTTCTTAGACAGTTCACAGAGAGCTCACAGTTCCTTTGAGGAAGGATTCTACATCTCAGGCATAGTTGTATATCATGAATGTTAGTCCATGATTACTCTAGAGCAGAGTTCTCAACCTGTGGGTCGCGACCCCTTTGGGGGTAAAACGACCCTTTCACAGGGGTCGCCTAAGACCATTGGAAAACACATATATAATTACATATTGTTTTGTGATTAATCACTGTGCTTTAATTATGTTCAATTTGTAACAATGAAATTGGGGGTCACCACAACATGAGGAACTGTATTAAAGGGTCGCAGCATTAGGAAGGTTGAGAACCACTGCTCTAGAGGAACTTAAAACCAGTTACCAGACTAATTTGACAAATAAACAGGGAATAACTAGAATTTCTGAGGTTTTTTTTTGTTGTTTTTTTTTTTTGAGATACTGGCTTTGATTGACTCTAATTCATGTTGCCCTGAGAAAACATTGTGGTCCACTAAAACAGATCTTGTACATGGGCTGTAAAGGGAGTATAGACCTAAATCTGTCTCCTCTGTTCCTGGGAACACAGACTTATCTGATGGTTATTTTCCATTCAGAGAATACATAATGAAATAAATATACATCAATTTCCTAACCCCCAGAATGGCAGGAAGGGACAACTGAAAGCCCCCCCATAACAGCCCCTCTCAATCAAGATAATTAAACCAATTCTGCATCCATGGAGGTGATGGCAGAGTTTAGTCCTATCATGCAATTCTTGAACATTGTAGGAGTGGTCAACACTACTAAGTAACTAGTTATCATGACCAGTTAACTCAAAAAATAGATAAGTTGTGAAGAAAGTCTAACTATTGATCATCTATCATCCAAACTCCTTCATTTGGTAATACTATTTTAACCTGCAGTTATGGATGTGGTATATCAAATCTAAGTACACTTTGTAACCTGAAATGCAGTTATTAATCTATTTTTATCATTATTACCAAAGGAAATCAGAAGTTCTTTCTTTCTATACAATAAGGACAATGATATACCTTCACGTATTTGCCTCCAGGGTATGTCAACTCTGTTCCCTGTGCTTCCCAGTCCAAAGGCATCTTGATTATCATGATATTCCTCATAAAATGATGCAAACCTATTTCATCACTGATATTATGTTAGATCCTAGTGAACAAAAAGTAGAGAAACACTTTAACTGCCCTACTAAAATACATGTCTGACAGCAGATCAGAGATAATCCCCAGGAACTACAGCAACTTGACACATTAATTAAGCTGCCAAGGCCCTAGTGGTTTGTAGTATGTTGCAATATTACTTCTAAGGTGAGAGACAAGTGATGAATCTTGCACTGCCTACCATGAAAAAGAGGCCCTATTTGGATTGTGATGGCAATATATATCTTATTTTGAATAACCTGTAAGGCTGTCAGCTCTAAAAGATTAAAAAAAAAAAATACTTTTCACCTGTTTTAGCCAGAAACAGAAACCTACATTTTATATGCAGGTGTCACAGATATGCTCTTTAGTGTACCAGATGCCTATATTATCTACTTGGGAATATTTATCGGCACAGTTTTTGGTGTTCCTATCCATTGTTTCAATAGATAGCTCCCCATCTATCTATCTATATATATATAAACAGGTAATATGCAAATTAGCTGGGCGTCACCACCGGCTCAAGGAGGCTGCATCACAACCACTCAGCAGGAGCTGCGCATGCAGATTGGCGGGAGGGGACTGCGTGCCACCCCCACCCCAGTGGATACACACACACACACCAGGGGTGGGGGTGTGCTCTGAGCCATGCCATGTGGCCTGGCTTGGAGCAAGCCCCCACCCCAGCGAATACACACACATCAGGGGTGGGGACCTGCTCCCAGCGGCCGCCCAGTGGGGCTCAGAGCACGCCCCCAATGGGTGGCAGCAGCAGTGCCTTCTCAGGTGCCTGGCAGCGGCTGGAGCAAAGCAATCCCTGTCCCGGAAGCCCAGCAGCCCAGGTTCTGGGCGCCAGAGGGAAACCAGAGCCGGCAGCCAGGGGAAGAAAGGCCTATTCTTGCAGGAATCTTCATGCATTGGGCCTCTAGTGGGGTAATAATAACTACAACTCATAGGTTTAAGAGGAACTTTTAATACTGTGCCTTCAAAAGGAAGCGTGCATCATGATTCCAACATTGTGAAAGTTGGAAAATAGATTGTCCTCTCCAAAACTTTGTGACTTTACACAGACTTTTGACTCTGGAACAAATTAAATCCAAGTCAGATTATCATCAAATGATTTAGTTTATACTCATATGAAAGCCACTTCATCCCCTTCATCGTTCTGGCTGCCCTCCTCTGACCCTTCTCAACTCTATTACATCTGTCTGGTGATATGGTGTTAGTTCATAGTTTGATTGAGGGGTTTATTGATTCCAGCCACTGCTATCTACTATATATGTATAGGTCTGAAAGTGAGAAAGTTTAAATTAGGTGATGGGAGAGAAAGCACATGCATGACACCCGCAAGATTTCTTTGATGGTTTATCTGATGAGCTGTCAAAAGAGAGTGGCACCTAGGAAAACTGAGCAAGAAAATGATGCAGCCAGTGAACGCCAGAGGTATAGGGCTAGGAGCTTTATAATCCTTAATGGGGAACAGAAGACTTTTTGACTGAAATGGTATTTTCATTCCTTCCATATAAAAGCAAATATTTGACAGAGAGAAAAAGCTTATAATAAGTAAATAGTTGAACATGAACTTTTTCTTACATATTTATATTATTTTCAGTAAAAGCTGAAGCCAAAACACAGGGTATTTTGCAGACAGTTTACTTGGAAACTGATCCAAAGGAGCATGAGTGGCAAACAGGGAGAAGCAAAGAAAAACAAAAAGCCGAAAAGAAGAAGGCAAGGGAGGAGGATATGTTCCTCAGTGAGGGTGCCACATATGACTAGTTCTTGATATGATTAGACAGTCTGGGAAGACTTATAAAATGGATTTCAGAAGCATTGGCCTGGGAGGCAAAAAATGAAAAAGGCTTCATCTCTTGGCTTCAATCCGATTGAAAAAAGTGGCCCCTTGACTTTAACTCCTGGCCATTTAGGTTATATAAGCAAGAGTACGGAGCTGATTTTCTTGATGTCCAGTACCACACAGTCATAGGATACTTGGATTGAAGCTTTACTTTCTCTTGCTTATTTCACTTAGTATTTCACATTAGGTAAGAGCTACCTCTCCAGCTCCATTAATGCCATCACAAAGGGTAAGATTTCTATCTCTCTCTTCCTCTGATTTCAGAGAGGAACTCTGAACTATTTTTGTCCACTCATCCCCTGATGAGACATGCACCATATTATTTCACTAATATGTGGAATCTAATGAACAAAATAAACTAACACCAAAATAGTGACAGACAAATAGAAAGCAGGCTGGCAGTTGTCTGGGAGGTAGGGATGGGGGAGCTGGGGGGATTGAGCAAAATTGTATAAAAAAGAAACAGAAAAAAACTCATGGACATGGAGAATAGTGTGGTGACTGCCTGGGACTGGAGTAGGGATTGGAGGGAGGTGGAGAAGGGTATAGCGAGGAATAAATATTGATGCACTGAGACCTGACTTTGGGTGGTGAACACACAGTACAATGTAAAATATACAAATAATGCACTGTAGAATTGTACATCTGGAATTTGTATAATTTTGTTAAGCTGAATAAAAAGGGGAAAAAAGGAATGAAGCTGTGTTCTGCATTAGGTAAGAGCTACCTCTGTACAATGCAGGTTAGAGCCTGGTTGGCATTGCTTTGCTATAATCATGGCTGGACCAAGAGTTGGACAAAGGAATTTTATAAGCAATCTTGTATGTGTCTAATAGCGTTTCCTTCTGTTAAATTAAATACAGAGTTTAGTGTTTCTCAATGTTTGACTTTGATTATCTAAAGAACCCTCTTTATACTTGATAATCTGTAGGTGATTTGAAAAGAAATTTAAAAGATTTTGACACCTTTATTAAATATTTGTAATGTAAACTAAGAATTAACTGAATTAACCTAATAATATTTTACACTCAGGAAAGTATTAGTGAGTAGATATTTTCTTCAGTATATATGATACCTAAGTGGTAATCTTTGCCATAGACCCACTTTTCAACTCATAAATTCTTATGGAATATTTAGAAAAAGTTTAACAATATAATATATGATAGTGAAGGAGCTATTAATAGTAGCTGATAATCATCAAACTGCATAGATTAAAAATTTTCAATATTAGATAAATAACTGAAGACTCATTTAAAGTCATTTTATTTGAAGGGGTTAACATATTAAACTAAAAGTCATCCTAATGACTCTGTTAAGCAGAGCTGAGCATATAAATTACATAATTATATCACCCAAGTCAATAAAGTGGGATAATGAAGTGTTAATCTGTGATTAGAGAAAGAATGTCAGTGCATTCATTATTATTAAACAATCTCCCATGCCCCCCTTTTTTCCTATCAAACTCTGCCCCATATCTCTCTCACATAGATGTCTCTTCTCTCTCTCTCTTTCTTTATCTCTCTTCCTCTCTCTTAGCATGTCTTTGAAGAATAAAAAATGAACAAAACAAACACACACAACAAAAAAACCCTCTGCACTATATCCCTTGATAGATGTAATACTAATTTCAGGTGATTTGTTGAGTGAATTAATTAGTTAATTGATATATATAACTGTTACGACCAAAAGACCGGAACGACCAGTTGACCAGTCACTATGATGCATCAGTCACTATGATGCATACCAACCATCAGGGGACAGAAGCTCAGTGAGCTCAGTGCAGGAGCAGCCCCTGATGGTCAGTGCACTCCCACAGCTAATCTCCCACAGCCAGCCAACCTCCTCAACTCTTTCCCCCAGTCAGCAAACCTCCCACAGTCGTGCCTCCCCCTGGTTTGCAGGCCCCAGCCAGCCCAGCCCCAATTGGACTGGGCAAGATGGCCTCAATAGGTCCTGACCACTGGCTAGGCCTAGAGACACCACCCAAGCGAGCATTTCATGCACTGGGCCTCTAGTATAAATATGAAAGTGAATATGTTTGGGTTGTTGTCATAATGAACTTCACAGACTAATAATACACATCCTATCTAATAAAAAGGGAATATGCTAATTGACTACCATACCCTCAAAGATGGCAGCACCCATAGCCAATAAGGATGGGATATGCTAATTGACTGCCACGCCCTCAAATATGGCGGCACCCATAGCCACAAATGGTGGTGCCATTCCCCTCAGCCTCGCCAGGGTGGCAGGCACCCAGCCTTGCCGCATGCCTGCCTCCTGAGTCCCCCAGTCCCTCCAGCCCCCCAGCCACCCAGGGCCAGCCTGAGGTGCAGGGAAGCCTTGGATGACGGCTGCCCAACCACCTAGGGCCACCCAAGGCTCAGGTAACCAGGACTGGCTGAGGCTTGTACTGCCGGCAATGGCAGCAGCAGAGGTGTGATGGAGGTGTCACCTTCCCCTGATCAATGGGTTGCCTCCCACCTCTGAGGGCTCCCGGACTGCTGAGAGGAGGCAGGCCGGGCTGAGGGACCCCCCCTCCAGTGCATGAATTTCCATGCACCAGGCCTCTAGTACTACATAATTGGTGCTGTTCAAACTTTAACTTTCATACTAATCACCTGTGGATCTTGTTTTAAACACTTGATCTCACATTTTGGCTGAGAACTAGCCCTATGTTTAAAGCTTTGGTCTTTTGTCCTGATATTTAAAGTCCTCCATACATTAGACATATCTTTCCATCACTGCATACCCAGGGTGTGATCCCTCATGACTGCTACATAAATCTTACATTTCTAAACATGTTTCAAAAGCCAGATTAAGGTTTCATAACACTCATTCTACTGCAATGATAATTATATTTTACTCTATGTCCCTTTATTGGTGTTTACAGTTTAATATTCTCAGTTTCTTATAAGATTTTCTTGAAAAGAGTTTGCATCTAAAAAAATGAAAAGGACCAGAAATTATCAATATGCCTGCTAATTCTAATATACACCATGCTTTTTGCTTACTTTCATTTATGTACTCTGGTAGTTAGTGAAGCCATGACTGAAATGAATAAATGCCTATATTAATAAAAGATAAACATGCAAATTAACCATCACTCCATCACTCTGCCACTCTGCTACACCCACCAGCCAATCAGTGTGACTATGCAAATTAATCCAACAAAGATGGTTAATTTGCATATGCAGGCACAGAGTGAAGACTGAAGATGACTGAAGATGGTGGCGGCCATGGAGCTGGAGCAAGCAGGAGGCTTGGGTTGTTCCCAGCGATGGAGGAAGCCAAGCTTCCCGCCGGCCCTGGACTCCGCTCAAGGAGGGGCTGGGGGCCTGGGCTCCGATCAAGGAGCTGGAAAAAAAAGGAGAGACTGGGAGCAGCCAGAGCGGAGAAGCCAAGCCTCACTGCTGTGGCTGGACCAAAATTTTGGGTCCTGGGTTCCAGAGGAAAACCGGTGCCGGCAGCCAGGGGAAGGAAGGCCTGTTGCGCAAATCTTCATGCAACGGGCCACTAGTAATAATATAGTTATTTATGATCAAAAGATTACTTTATAATCAGTCTTAATTAAACTATGAGACAAATCAACAATCTGATAATTAAATTATGGAAAATTTTATTATGAGTTTTAGTAAAATATCTAAATATATAGTTCATTGAAAAAATTCAGTGCCCTACAATTGTAAAAAATATAATTTTGCTCCAGATTTAAAATTTTATAATAATTAATTTTTTTGTGACAAGTTTTACTTTAACTTTTATTTTTTAACTATCAAAAAAAAACCCCCACACTAACAAGTAAAAAAAAAAAAAAAAAACACCCACAAGCTGAAAAGCACTAAATCTTCCACATACTATGAGATCTTTCAGTGTTGAAAGTACATTTCAAGTAAAATTTGCCATTTTGTCGTAGATGATTATGGAGGAAAATTAGCTATAATGCTAAAATAGTAATGAGCTCACAGTCTTTTTCAGAATTAAATGCCTAAATTTAATGAGTGGGCCTTCCAAAAATGTTTTAGATAGACAGTAGTGGAGAGACAGAAATTTTCATGTTAGAACTGTTGTACCATTAAAAGGAAAATTGCCCCTTTCTTGTCTTTCAGTTACTTGAGATCAAATTATTGGCTCAGAGTCTCTGGTGGCTGCATGCCAGATTAGCAATATTGGGAACCTGAATCTATCAGCTCAAGGTAGCATTGCTGGCATGGGCCTCTACAGCACTTAATTTAATTAGATGAAGCTCCCATTGTTGAAACTGCTGAACACAGTATTTTTTACTGAGCCAAGGAAGAATCTAATTTATTAGACCTTTGAAACTGTGCTGTAAAAGTGTTATTGTGGTGTCTCAGAGCGACTGCAATTGTTTTGAATATAAATTCTGAATCCCAAGGAAAGCAGTATTTCAGGGATATATTCTGTCTTTATTGCTGATGTGCTAGGTGTTTTTCTTCCAAGCTATGCACTCTATTTTGATGTTGGTTATTGTTCGCTTGCAAGTTAGAATACAGTTTCCCATTAATATTCCACAAAGAAATTTGGTGCCGTGATGAGAGTAGTGAACCAAGATTAAGGAGGCCTGTATTTTATTTTATCTTTGTTTTACTGTATGATATTGAACCCACCATTTCATTCCAGCAGGCTTTTATAAAAATATAAAGAAAAGGCATTTATCTAGAAACAAGAGTTGTTAGAAAGCTTATAAAATAAATTCTGAAAGGATATTTGAGGTATATAGGAAAAATGAAATTAATTTTTATTGAGCAATTGCTGAATGCTTGCTATGAAATGGCAAGCAGTCAAACAAAATGAAAAGTAACAATAAAAAAACCTCATCCTTTTCCCCAAAGAAATTATACCTAGAGAGGACCAAAAATTACCAATATGCCTGCTAAGAATATATTTGTTTTGTAAATGAAACTAAGAAAAATTTGTGGATTATACTCAAAGTTGGCAAAAGAAGAAACACTTAAGTTTTAGGCTAAACACAAAGAAAAATAAAATTGAAATTATAGAAACACAGAGGCCCAGTGCACAAATTCATGCACCAGTTGGATCTCTCAGCCTGGCCTGTGGGATTGGGTTGAAACCAGCTCTCTGACATCCCCCAAGGGGTCCCGGATTGCAAGAGGGTGCAGGCCATGCCAAGGGACCCCACCAGTGCAGGATCGGGGCTGGGGAGGGATGCCGGAGGTTGGCCAGCCAGAGAGGGACCATGGGAGGGGTCCAGGACATGTTCAGCCTGTCTCGCTCAGTCCTGATTGACCGGAGCCCAGTAGCAAGCTAACCTATGGGTCAGAGCATCTGTCTCCTGGTGGTCAATGGATATCATAGCTAGTGGTTGAGCAGCCTTAGCATATTATGCTTTGATTGGTTGAACGGTCAACTGGTCGACTGGACACTTAGAATATTAGGCTTTTATTACATAGGATATTTTAGACTCTTCCTTTAAAATCATCTAAAAGTATTTGATTCTGGAATTCAATGTTCTTTGCATAAGACAATGAATATATATGTTAAAGATATCAGGATTGAGTAAGAATCTTTACTGACATCACACAGCAATTGCATGTTTACTGAGAAAATATTTTTGATTGAGTCATCTGTGACTTAATCAGTGTCTTAGAGCCTGAGGATGCTGAAGAAAATGAGAAACATTCTATTCTAAATTCCCAATAGAATTTACAATTTAGCAGTGACAATGACATATGCAAAAATAATATCAAGTTAATGCAAGGATCTACCCTTAGCTGATGAATTCAAAGTAGGTTTTCCTAAGGAAATTATGTTTAAGCTGTTATGTGATAGATAGAAATTAGCCAAGTGGGCTTTGAAGTGACTAAGTTATTATGCCTTCTCTTCTTATTTAAACTTACTAGAGGCCTGGTGCATGAATTTGTGCACAGGTGGGGTCTGGCTGGATGCCTCAATAGGGGCTGATCGGGGCTGGGCTGGCAGGAATGGAAGGGATGTGGGAGGTTGACCAGCTGGAGATTGGCTGGGAGGGGCTGCGGGAGGTTGGGGGCCTATCAGGGCCCTCATTGGGCTGGTTGGCCGCTGCAGTTCATGTCATAGTGATTGGTTGTTCCCATCATTCTGCCTTTCCGGTCACTTGGCATATATATGTGTGTATATATATATATATATATACCAGGGATGGCGAACCTTTTGAGCTCGGTTTGTCAGCATTTTGAAAAACCCTAACTTAACTCTGGTGCTGTGTCACATATAGAAATTTTTTGATATTTGAAAACATAGTAAAACAAAGACTTATATTTTTGATATTTATTTTATATATTTAAATGCCATTTAACAAAGAAAAATCAACCAAAAAAATGACTTCACGTGTCACCTCTGACATGCGTGTCATAGGTTCGCCATCACTGATTACATATATATATATGCCTTTCTGGGTTTATTTAAAAGCTGGAATAGCTCTGTTCTTCATCAAAGAAATATAAAGTATAAAGAAAAGAAATGTTAATCTAGGACTAGATGTCCATATAGATTCAAATATTTTAGATTACTTTCAAAGAAAAAGGAATGAAAGTAAATTTTTTAATTAAGCACTCATACATTTTGCATAGATTTTTATTCTAGAATAAAAATCGTTAAAATATTTACATTCTTAAAAAAATAAAACTCAAGTTAATTTGCCATTAAGAAAAAGGGTTTGATTTCAAAAGTAGGACTTGTATTTACTAATACGATTTTATTATCTGCTTCATTACTATTAAAATAAAAACCCTCTATAATTTTTTATTCATCTGGAGAAAAATAAAGGGCTTTATTTTTAGTAGTTTGGAATTCCTTGTTATTCAGTGGTTACATAGGGGCAGATGGTTCACAATAGGCCTAGAAAGAGGATGGAGAGCAAAACTCATCCAGGGCTTTTAACTCCAGTGCTTTCTAATTTCAATAAGCATCTGAGTCACCTTGGGATCTTGCCAGTGTAGATAATGACTCTATATTACTAGGATGGTCCCTGAGAATCCATATTTAGAATAAACTCTTAGCTAAAGCTGCATTTTTTTCTCTAAAAAACACACTTTGAGTAATAGAGTCTTAACATCTTTTAGACCAAGCATATCAAACTCAAAGGCTAACATGGGCCAAATAAACAAGGTTTAAGTTTATGTGGGCTGCAAAAAATCAAAAGCTTCAATTTTCATAGAAACATGGGTTTATTTCTATAGAGACATGTTGACTACAAAGGGCTGAAATAAATGAGTGTCATTAACATAAAATAATAGAACATTTTAATAAAAATTAATATTTTTTCTTGAATATTAACAGACACTGAATAACTGCACAAATTAATAAGCATAATTCAAATAAACCTATTTTTCTTGTTCTCCGAAAGTGAAATATTTCCTGTTGCACAAACCAAACAAGTCAGCCCAAGACTAATGACATAGCAATTGGCTGCTAAAATATTCCCTGCTAGTATTAGTGGAGTGAAATGGTGCGCCTGTGTGTAAGGCGCATAAGGGAAATGCATGCAACACGATTTTAGTAATCAATCATTAACGAACGTTGTAGTTCATTATCAATAATTATGTAGAACGGAATTTTGTAAAAATTAAGTTACGAAATTGTTATTAAAACATTTCTTACATACCGTTATATTGGCTGGGCTGCAAAAATAGTGATTGTGGGCCACATATGGCCTACAGTTCGCAAGTTTGACATGCTTGGTTTAGACTCGATTTTAGAACAATGGGAATGCATCAAGGCATTCTAAGCAGGGTAGTGACATGATGTGATTTTTATTTTTATAAGATTACTCTATGAAAAGACATTGAGGAAAATTTATTGCATATAACTAAGTGAAAAAAGCTAGTCTGAAAAGGCTACGTTGTAATGATCCCAATTTTATGACACTTTGGAAAATATAAAACTAGGGTGAGAGTAAAAAGGCTAGTGATAACTAGGAGTGCAGTGGGGCCAATGGAGAAATGAATAAGTGGCATAGGGGATTTTTAGGGCTATCATGAATGATATTGTAATAGTGAAATTATGTCATTATATGTTTGTCAAAATTAATAAAATACACAGCACAAAGAGTGAACTCTAATGTAAACTCTTAGAATTTAATAATACATCAATATTGGTTCATCAATTGTAACTGATATATCACACCACAGCAAGATGTTAACAATTAGGGTGACTGTGCATGGTGGCTTGGAGAAGGGTTATATGGGGACTGTATTTTCAACTCAATATTTTTATAAACCTAAAACTGCTCAAAAAATAAAATCTATCAAGTAAAAAATATACTCATGCTGCAATATGACAAAAAGTCTAGCATTTTTAAAAGCTATGAAATAAAGAAACTAAATTTACCTTGCAATTATTTCCCAATATCAAATCAGAACAATACTATCATAAGACATAGTCAATGACACGATATATGCATTCCCTCAATTCCCACAGAGAAGCATAGATCAGACCTTCAAACTTCAGACGGAAGGCAGGGTAGGGTGGGGGGAAGGGGAGAGATCAACCAAAGGACTTGTATACATGCATATAAGCATAAACAATGGACACAGACACTAGGGGTTGAGAGCATGTGCGGGGGGGGGGGGGGGGTTAATGGAGGGATAAGAACACATATGTAATATCTTAATCAATAAAGAAAAAAAAACATATTAAAAGTACCAAAAACGTGCCCTAGATAATTCACTGGCAGATAAATAAGGATGTATATAAAGTCAAATAAGAACTGGGGCTGCTTTGGACAAAGAGTGATGGTGGAGTTAAGGGGAAAGATGGTGGTCTTTCAAGTCAGAGAGCCTGGATTTAGATTGCGGCTCTGCCAATTATAAGTTGTTGACCTTGAGCAAGGTACAAGATCACTTTGTACTTCTCCTTATCTGTGGGCAGTGGTGGTGATAATGCCCAACTTGCAGGGTTGTTGAAATGATTAGAAATAACATCACTACGTAAATGGTAGTTATTATTATTTTAAAAAAATCTATTTAAGATATTCAACAACTCATGTCCAGATTGGGGTTCTTTGAGGCATGCCTAACTGGAGTGTTGTTGGTATGGACACAGATCAGTAACTTCTTTGACAAGTACCTGCTCTTGTTGGCGTTCTCTATATAACTTTTATCTACTGTAAAAGTAACTAACCAAATAAACATTTTTTCAGTGATTTAAAAAAATAAAAATAAAAAAATAAACATGAGAATTGAAGGGAACCGTTAAAAAGTGTTTCACTATACCCACAAATATCGACCTAAGTTTTATTTATTTTGCATATTGTACCTGCCGTGTGTGTGTGAGTGTGTGTGTGTGTGTGTTTGTGTGTGTGTGTGTGTGTGTGTGTGTGTGTTTCATGTTGTTTAGGTGAAACATATGGATGGCTCAAAAGACTGAGATGAGAGTGCAAATAGTGAAAAATGTAATAATAGTGCATTTACAAGACAGAATCGTTGGACCTTATTCACAGGGTATGAAGGATAAAGAAAACGTAAATATCCAGGATTGCTCACAAGTACTTCACCTAAATAAATGAGTAGATGGTAGTGTCTTTTACAAGTACAAAGATTAGGACAAAATATTAGGGAATTACAAAGACAGTAATAGAAAGAACTGTTTATAAATACCTGGTGTTTTAAGGAAGAAAACAAAACAGTGTTAATGGGTAGGGAAACATAAATAAGTAATGAATTTAGAAAAAGAAATCAAGCTGCAGTTCTTGGTAAACTCAGAGTTAAATTTTGTTAAGTGTATCTCAGAGTAGAAGATTGTAATGGTCTAGTATATATCATTTAAATTATAAATTTCAGAGATGGATGCACCTTCACTACTGGTTCCAGTGTATAAACATGGGAATTTTTACCAGAAAGTTAGCAGAGAAAATAGTCCAAGGAAGAGTTTCCCAGAGGATTGAAAGATAATCATATTGGATGAGTCATCTGTGAGGATGACAAAATCAAATTAATGGAGAAAAGTATGAAAATTAAAAATAAGACTGACTCAGGTACTAATTTAATAAATAAATGAAAGGGAGTGTTGGTAGGTCAGTATACCATAAGATGGTAGCAAATGTTGCATTCAAGTTTTTTAAACAGTAGTATTTTTCAAAAATATATTTTTATTTATTTCAGAGAGTAAGGGAGAGCAAGAGAGAGATAGAAACATCAATGATGACAGCTGCCTCCTGCATGCCCCCCATTGGGGGCCAATCCCACAATTGGGTCATGTACCCTGATGGGGAATGGAACCGTGACCTCCTGGTTCGTAGGTTGACACTCTACCACTGAACCATGCTGGCTGGGCCTAAACATTAGTATTTTTAAAATATGATAGAGGTCCAATAGTAAGGAACTGAAATTCAGAAACAAAGACCCGGATATGCGTTGGGTAAGAGAATAAAGGAGTTTGCCTCTGAGGAAGACTTTATACATAAAGAGGAGGCTGCTACCATGGAATAAGAGTTCCAAGGGTTGGGGCAGAAAAGAGAGAAAATGATCTTAGTTACAGGAAAGGAAGGATAAGGAAGTTAAATTCTGATAGGACTGCCTCTCTGAAATCAATAAAAACATATTAAAAAAAAACAACAACAACAAAAAATTCTAATAGAAAGTGAAAGACTCTTCTATTTTGGACAGATGCAGGAAAGAGGCTTCTACTTTTGTCAGCTACAAAATAAAACAGGGTGGAAAGGCATAGAAAATGTCATCCCCACTAACCCCAGAAGAATATAGATTATTCTACTACTTTATAAAAGAATCCCTGTAGCAGTAATGTGGGCCTGGATGGTCCTTCTACTTCCTTAGGTGTTAGAAGCAACAGTTAATACAGCAGTGACTTCTGATAAGAATCAGGCAATCATCATGTGATCCCCCATGTTGGGAAGAGTCGGAGGTTGGGAGAACATAGGGAGACAGATTCCCAATAGTATCATGTCAGTGGTCCACAGTGGCACTGCCTATTGGACGTGTGAACACCAGGTCTGCATTCAAAATGTGCTTTAATTGATGGTCAGTATTAAATGTTTTATGGATTAGCTCTATCTTCTGAACTAATAACGAGAACATAAAAATATGATTTGGGACAATTGGAGTTTACAGGTGTTCTCATTTTAATTTGATAACTGCTTTGTAGTTTCAAACTACAGAGGTAATCATCTGTGGAAAATATTTTTGTTACCTATATTACCATAATGTTTATTTGAAAGTTGATCTTTAGAAAATTTAAATATAAAGAAGTATATTTCTATTTGTTTTAGGTGATTTTGAGAATTGCATTAAAAGTTTCTTCTATTATATGGACTAGTGATTCAGAATATTTTTAGGGCACTGAGAGTGCTTTTTAGCAATTCTCCTCATGGCAAGCCCTAGGCCCTTTAAAATTTATGCTATGCACTCAACAGGAAAGTTATCAGGATCCTAGGCTGTGTGAAAATTGATAACATTCATTGATCAATGATGTATGAACTGAATCTATGAAACTTGTTTGTTTGGTTTTACCTGCACTTCACTGATACTTTGATTCATATTCCTGGAAATAAATATAAAAGTCATATACATGCTAGAAAATAATAAAACCATTTTGACATTATATCTAATTTGTGCTGTGGCCTCTGAAGCAATCTGATTTAGGTATCAAATCATCTGAGTAGTTTTGTGAGGAACATGTTCATTAAAATAGTGGCACAATTTTCTAGGGGTTTACTCTTTTAGTAATACAGCTATCACAAGTTCTATGCATGTTCAAAAAATAGAAAAATGATCTATTTTTTTCTATTATGGAAATGTTGCCAAAAATGTAAAAATGTGTAATATGCAACTGAATAAAAAAAAAAAGGTCAAATGTGGAAGAAGTTGTTAAGATTATTGTATTAGAAAAAGGCAGAAAACCTAGTAGGTTTTATTTACCACTTTTTAATCATGTCTATCTTTTTGTCATGTTGTGCTTGGATTCTGTACTTCTTGTCCTAGCAGAAAGCTTCAGTGCTTTCTGGACAATTTTTGTGTCTTATTATATGTATTATGTTTCTGTTAATAGATTAATAGCTCATCTCTAACCAGGGTTTGATCATCTCTTATCTTGGTATATTAGGTTTTTATAATTAGGTTTATGCTTTTTATTCAAAAATAAATCTTTATTGTTGAAAGTATTACATACTATCTGTCTGTTTTTTCCCCTCATTGGCCTCTCCCACCCTCTGCCCCCACAAGCCTTCACCACCGACTGTCTGTGCCCTTGGGTTATGCATATACACATATGAGTTCATTGGTTGATCTCTTCCCTGCCCCCCTCTATTCTCCCCTGCCTTCCCTCTGAGGTTTGACAGTTTATTTTATGCTTCTGTGTCTCTGGGTCTATTTTTGTTCATTAGTTTATGTTGGTCATTAGATTCCACATATGAATGAGATCATGTGATACTTATCTTTCTCTGACTGGCTTATTTCACTTAGCATAATGCTCTCTAGGTCCATTCATGCTGTTGCAAATGGAAAAAGTTCTTTCTTTTTTACAGTTGCACAGTATTCCATTGCATAGATGTATCATAGGTTTTTTAATCCACTCATCTGCTGATGGGCACTTAAGCTGTTTCCAAATCTTAGCTATTGTAAATTGTGCTGCTGTGAACGTAGGGGTTCATATATTCTTTCTGATGGGTGTTTCTGGTTTCTTGGCATATATTCCTAGAAGTGGAATCACTGGGTCAAATGGGAGTTACATTTTTTTTTGAGGAAACTCCAAACTGTTTCCCACAGAGTCTGCACCAATTTGCATTCCCACCAGTGGTGCATGCGAGTTCCCTTTTCTTTACATCCACACCAACATTTATCATTTGTTGATGATAGCCATTCTGACAGGTGTGAGATGGTACAGCATTGTTGTTTTGATTTGCATCTTGCAGATGATCAGTGACTTTGAGCACTTTTTCATATGCCTTTTGTATGTCCATTTTAGAGAAGTGTCTGTTGAGGTCCTTTGCCCATTTTTTTTTATTGGATGTTTATCTTCCTTTTGTTAAGTTGTATGAGTTCCCTATATATTTTGGAGATTAACCCCTTATTGGATGTATCATTGGTAAATATATTCTCCCATGGAGTTGGCATTCTTGTTATTTTATTGATGGCTCCTTTTATGCTTTTAAAAAAATTAATCCTCATCTGAGGATATTTTCGATTGATTTTTTTTAGAGAGAATGAAAGGGTTAGGGAGAGACAGAGAGAGAGGACCATCATTGTGAGTGAGGCATATTGATTGGTTGCCTCCTGCAAGCACCCTGGCCTGAGATTGAGCCTGCAACTGAGGTATGTGCCCTTGACTGTAATAAAACCCATGACCCTTCAGTCTGAGCTTATGCTCTAACTACTGCACAACTAGCTAGAGCAGGTTTATGCTTTTTACCCCATAAACCTCACCTTTATTTCTAAGTAGTTAAGCTTCTGCTTTTTTTCACTAGTCCATCTAATATTCAAATTATTGGTATCTATTTGCCTCAGATCATGAATGTCTGACCCCTACTACTTCAACTGTTCAGACACTGGGACTTAAATATGCCCCCTTTATTCTGCAAGGTAGCTCCTAATCTCCAGTGTAAATCAACTCAAAGTTCTGTGACTTATAGCCTCGGGCTTGGAACGTTGCACTCTGCAACAGGACTGATAGAATTTGAAACACTTCATACCTATTTGACTTGGCATTATTTGCTGACGATTCTCTGAGTTTCCACATTTTCTCTCCTAAAGCATGATGTAAATAAAAGTGCCTACGTACCTCTGTGAGTTGTTATGATGATTAAATGAGTTAATAGTTCTAAGTGTTTGAACTATGTCTAGTACCCTGTAAGTGCTTGCAAAATGAAGTACTTATCTAACTACTTGTTCATTGTTTAAAAATGTATTCTATTTTAAATTTTTTAATACTAATAGTTACATTCAACCCAACACACGTATCCACTACCACCTCTCAGTGGACTTATTTCCTCATGTAGAACTCACCTTGAGTTTCATAACTATAAATCCTTTAAAATTTTTCCTGCAATGCTTCATCATTGGCTTTGTCTGCCTGTTTTCAAATTGCTAGTGGCTTGCATGAGTTACACACTAAAGATTTTTCATACATAAAATATCTCCTACCTAGCTATTCAAGGACAAAATAGATAATATATGGTAAACATATACCAGAGTCCTGAGCACTCAGTAATGCTCAATAATTCTTACCTCGACACTCCATCTGCTATGCCTGTTTGAATAAGTCTCAGCTAGTCCTTCTGCAGACCAAGACTTGCTTATGACATTTATGTAATAGTGATTTAGAGCCAATAAACTTTGGGCCAGTAGATCTGTTTTTATCTACAATTCTAACAGCAAATATGTGGGTTTTTCACACCAAGCAATTCTCTAATTCTCTGCATACACCAACTAGGTGTCCTTCAAGTCAATTCAATTCTGATGCTAAGTACCCAGAGCCAGAGACAGATCCAGGAGGTTAAGGGCTCAGGCCAAAAAGACCTTGCCCACTTCAGGTGCCAATTATAAGTCTCAGGTTTCTCATTTTTATGACCCATTGGTTATAAATCAGGGGTTCCCATATCCCCCTCCTAGGGTTCAATAAACTTGCTAGAATGCCTCAGAGAACTCAGAGAAAATAGTTTACTTACTACCACCAGTTTATTAGAAAGAATATTATAAAGGCTATAAATGAACAACCAGATAAAGGTCTTGAAGAGTCCTGGGATAAGACCTTCTGTCCAGCGCAGTATGCCAACCTCCCAGAGTGGAGACACTCTCATAAACCTGGCAGCTCCTCGAACCCATTGTTTATGACATTTATGGAAGTTCCATTATGAGATATACTGATTATTAACTCAGTCTCCAGCCTCTCTCCCTTCCCTGGAGGTCAGGTGGTGGAGCTGAAAGTTCTGACCCTCTAATCACATGGTTGGTTCCTCTGGGAACCAGGTCTCATCACAGAGCTATCTAAGGGTCCATTAAAAGTTTATTAGCATAAACCCAGGTAAGATTAAAAGAGGCTAATTATAGCCCTAGCTTGTTTGGCTCAGTGGATAGAGCATCAGCCTATGGACTGAAGGGTCCCAGGTTTGATTCCAGTAAAGCACACATGCCTGGGTTGCGGGCTCAATCCCCAGCAGGAGGCAGCCGATCAATGATTCTCTCTCATCATTGATGTTTCTATCTCCCTCTCCCCTACACTCTGAAATCAATAATATATAAATATATATATATATATATATATATATATATATATATATATACATATATATATATATATACTAGAGACCTGGTACATGGAAATTCATGCACTGGAGTGGGGTCTCTCAGCCTGGCCTGCCCCCTCTCACAGTCCAGGAGCCCTCAGGGGCAGGAGGCGACCCGATGATCAGGGGAAGGTGATGCCCCATCACACCTCTGCTGCTGCCATGGGCGGCAGCACAAGCCTCAGCCGGCCCTTGTTACCTGATCCTCGGGCGGCCCTGGGTGACTGGGCAGCAGCCATCCGAGGCTGGCCTGCACCTCGGGTCGGCCCTGCGGGGTTGAGGTGACTGGGGGTCTCCAGAGACAAGCTTGTAGTGTGCCTGCCGCCCCGGTGGGGCTGAGGGGACTGGGCGCTGCCATCTTGTGGCTGTGGGAGCCACCATCTTTGAAGGCATGGCAATCAATTAGCATATTCCCTCCTTATTGGCTGTGGGTGCCGCCATCTTTGTGATGGCATGAGGGTCAATTAGCATATTGCCTCCTTATTAGATAGAATACTAGAGGCCCAGTGTATGAATTCGTGCACAGGTGGGGTCTCTGGGTGGCTTGCAGCTATCGGGCTGAAACCCACAGTCCAACGCCACCTGTAGCTCCTACCTGCCGCTCCCGCTCATTGCTTATCCTGGCCCCACTGTGCCTGATGTGGGCTTGCACCCAATCAGTCCTGATCGGGAGAGGCTTGTGCTGCCACAGCAGTGCTTGTCAGCCATGAGCCCTGCATCTGACGCCCTCCCAAAAGGAGTGGCCTGGGGGATCAGGCTGAAACTGGCTCTCAGACATTCCCGGAGGGATTCCAGATTGAGAGAGGGTGCAGGCCAGGCTGAGGGACTCCACTGGTGCACAATTGGGCCAGGGAAGAACCATGGGAGGGCTCCAGGGCATGTCCAGCCCATATTGTTCAGTCCCGATCAGCCGGACCCCAGCAGCAAGGTAACCTACCAGTTGAAGCATCTGCCCCCTGGTGGTCAGTGCACCTCAGAGTGACTGGTTGACCAGTTGACTGCTGCCTGGTGGTCAGTGCATGTCACAGCAAACGGTTGAGCAGCCTTAGCATGTCATTAGCATATTATGCTTTGATTGGTTGTTAGGTTGTTCTGCCTTTTGGTCTATTTGCATATTACCCTTGTATTATATAGGATATATATACATATATATACATATACATATATATATATGTATACTAGAGGCCCGATGCATGAAAATTCATGCGAGAGTAGGCCTTCCTGCCCCCAGCTGCTGGCTCCGGCTTCCCTCCAGCACCCAGGACCTAGGCTTCCCTCCTCCAGCCACCGGCAGGCAACCAGGATCCAGGAGGCTTCACTCCGGCTCTCAATGTCACAAACAGTAACTTAAATGGCTATTTCATCTCTTAAATGTGATAAAAATATTATTTTCGGTTTTAACTATTTTAGGGATTAGTCATTCTCCAGTTAGCTGTGTAGATTTGACCACCAGTCATACTGACCATAAGAATAAATTGGACTAGGAGTCAAAAATACAAGGTAACTGAAAAATTGCATAATTGAAAAGATGAACAGTTAATTCAGAAAATAACTGTGGTGATAGTAAGTAGTAACATTTTACTTAAACAATCAAGTATAGAGTTGTCCTACAGAAAAAAAGAAATAAATCTTTATAGTTTTGCTAGAAATGAAAAATGCATTTGAAGGAGGCAGTATTGATTTTTAAATGGAAACCTCTATGGACAAAACACTCAATAAAGTATAGTTCTCACCTCTGACTGAAATATGCTTTTTTTGCTGTAAATCCTGTTTAAGTAGTAAGGTAAATTTTCCATGATCTCTGTATGTATGATATATGTACAAGGAAATATTATGTAAAATAAAAAATAAGATATTGATACCTATCTGAATTCATATCAGGTATTATAACTTGGTTTTAGATGTTTTAGAAAATGCAATAATTTTTGAGAAAGATTTACAGAATTTTTTTTAATTTTCACATTCTGATTGTGTATTATGTATTACCTGCCTCATACTCACAATAGGGTCCAGGAGAGAATTCACTGATTCGATGTTGATTTAGTGGTGTGGGGAGTAAAAAGCAAAACAAAACTTTTTCTCCCACTGGACTAAAAATCAAACTGACAGACAGATTAACAGGTGAAAATCAAATTTTATATGTGCACAAGGAAAACTCACATAAGAATGAAAACTCCAAAGACAGTGAGGCCAAATTGAATATGTATGTCATTTTTTTCCAGTATTCTTTAATTTCAAGAAAAACTATTTTAAATATAATAATGTTACATGCAATAAGCTTTACTATCTCAAGAAAAATTATTTTAAATATGATAAAAGTACATGCAATAAATACCAATTATTCAAGAAAAACGATCTTACATATAATAATATTACATGCAATAAACATTAATATTTCAAAAGTAAAAGGATTTTAAGTATAGTAATATTACCAAAACTGTACTAATATTGTGTGATATCACAAAAGTTGTAGGAAATATTAAAATTCTCCAAATAACAGGATTACTTCTATTATATTTTAGAATATTTCCCCCCTTCTGGCTCTATTTTTCTTCAACAGTTTATTATATTCCACAAATGAGTGAGATCATATGATACTTATCTTTCTCCGATTGGCTTTTTTTGATTAGCATGATGGTTTTACAATCTATTTTGTCAGATATGAGTATTGCTACTCCAGGTTTTTTGTTTGTTTTTTCTTTTCTATTTGCATGGAAAATTTTTTCCATCCCTTCACTTTCACCCTGTGTGTCTTTTATTTTGAGGTGGGTCTCTTGTAGACAGCATATAGTTGAGTCATGTTTTTATATCCATTCAGCTACCCTCCACCTTTTGATTGGAGCATTTAATCCATTTACATTTAGGGTTATTATTGAGAGGTACTTATTTATAGCCATTTTAATTCTGCATGGCTAGGTTTCTCTCTCTATTTCTTCTTCTCAGCAATCCCTTTAGTATTTCTTGTCATGCAGGCGTGGTGGTGATGAACTCCTTTAGCCGTTTTTTTGTTTTGTTTTTGTTTTTGTTTTTTTTTTGGTCTGGAAAGCTTTTTATTTGAATGATAGCCTTGCTGGATACAGTAATCTTGGTCTCAGATCCTTGCTTTCCATTACCTTGAGTATTTCATGCCATTCCCTTCTGGCTTGTAGGTGTCAGCCTTATGGGAACTCCTTTGTAGGTAACATTTTGCTTTTCTCTTGCTGTCTTTAAGATTCTCTCTTTGTCTTTAATTTTTGGCATTTTAATTATGTTGTGGATGGGTGTGTCTGTTTGATTTTTTTTGTTTGTGGTTCTCTGTGCCTCCTGAACTTGTGTAACATTTTCCTTTACCAGTTAGGGAAGTTTTCTACCATTATTTCTTCAAACACCTTCTCTGTTTCTTCCTCCCTGTCTGCCTCTTCTGTCACACCTACTATTCTAATATTGTCATGTTTCACATTTTCCCACTGCTCCTTTAAGCTGTCCTCCTGTTTTTTAATTGTTTTTTTTTTTCTTTTTGGTTTTCTAATTGAGTGATATCTTTAACTCTGTCTTCTAATTCACTGATTCGATCCTCAACTTCCCTTAATCTGCTGTATATTCCTTCCAAGGTGTTCTTATTTGTGTTATGTCACTTTATCTCAGATTATTCTTTTTTCATAGTTACTATATCTTTTTTCATACTTTTGAGCATTTTTAACATCATTACTCTGAACTCTGTTTCAGATAAATTTCTATCTCTGCTTCATTGATCTCTTCTTCTGTAGAATTCCCTAGTTCTTTCATTTGGGAGTTGTTTCTTTGTCTCCTCATTTTGGTTGTCTGTTTGGGTTTGTGACTATGTATTAGGTAGACCCTCTACACCTCTCAATCTCTAGTGCAGGTGTTTCTGACTAATTGGATCAGGAAAAGATTCAAAGCCTCCAGAGACCACCTTTGCCTACAGACTAATAGGATTCTGGCTTGAATTGCCCCCAGGCAATTGTCCTCAGGTATTGAGATTTTTTTCACAGGGTGGGGCAGTTGCTTCTGCCTGGAGGCTAATTGTTACTTTTAATATCATAAGTGGACTTAGAACAAGGTGTTTTCCAATAGGGTGTGTCGACTGTCTTCCCCCCAGGCAAGACAGATTTCTATGTGGGAAAGATGTCCTTTGCCCTGTAAGGAAGTGACTCAGCCCAGGAAACTTGGAATGCCTGGCTTCTGAGCTCTATCCCCCAAGTCTCCAGTCCTGGGTTCTGCTCTCACAGCTCTAGTCCACTTCACCCTCTCTCTGTCAGAGCACAAGGTGGGTGGCTCCACAGGGAATTTTTGTGCATTGGCCCTTTAAGAGGGTGCCCAAACTTTCAGCTGCCACTCCCTGGCAAACAGCACCCCACTGCTTTTCACAACTAGATGTTATGTGGGTACCCTCTTCAGTTTGGTGCTCTCTGCTGAGGAGCCCAGCTTTGGGATTAAATCCCAGAGTTCTCAGTGGCTCTCCTCCACAGCTGAGATATCTCTCTGGAACTTCAGCTGCCATTTGTGGGTGCTCAGCCAGCCCTTTCATGACTCCAACACTCCTACCAGTCTCTTTGTGGTCTCCACCTTTGGTCCTTGGGTATCAGGGTTCTTTCCTGTGAGTTTTCCATTGATTATTCAGGAATCCTTTCCATATTTCAGTTGTAATTCCAGCTTGTTCCTGGGAACATGTCTGTGCAGCATTCTCCTACTCTGTCACCATTTTTAAACTCCACGTGTGTCATTTTGAAGGAAAAAGAAAAGGAGGGCTTGGAGTCCTAAATTTTAAAAGTGAAAATGGGCAATTTATGGGTAGTTGAGGAAGAGCACAACATACATGGCAGAACATACAATGTTTGCTAGGCAACTCAGGAACATTGGGACACAGAGGCTGTTCTAGGTAATTGGCCCCTGCTTGAATCCTTCCTATCTAATGCTAAGGTGGTTATGATAAGGTTCCCCTCCTGAAGCATATTTTTCCATCTAAATCTCTTATGAGGAAAGGGGCAGGGTAAAGAGCTCTTTCTGATTTTTGTTGTTGTTGTTAATAACCAGCTCAAAATAAATATTCCAAGAGGCAGTTTTAGGGTATCTATATTTTTGTCCTCTTCAATAGCTACAAGTCAAAAAATGTATCTTAGTGGTAGTTAAGAAAATTGTAACATCTACACTAATAAAAGAGAAACGTGGTAATTAGCGTATGACCGCTACCATTTTCATTGGCTAATCAGTGAGTATATGCAAATTAACTGTCAGCCAAGATGGCGGCCGGCAGCCAGGCAGCTGCAAGCTAACATGAGGCTTGCTTGCTTCAGTGAAGGAGGGCTCCAACGTTCCCCGCCTCACTTGCCGGCCTCTGAGCTACAACTCTAAGCAACTATGTACTATGTTGCAAATAAGAAGCTAAACAAAACACCAGAAACCGGCTTTCAGTCAGCCAGGCTTTAGCAACATTGTATCATTTTCAGCAGCCGAGGCCTCAGAGCTAAAGTTGGCCCAGAATAAAAAAAAAAAGAAAACAGGAGTGGTTGGAAGCTTCAGTCACTCGCTTCCAGAAAACAGCCCTCAGCCCCTCACCCAGACTGGCCAGGCACCCCAGTGGGGACCCCCACCCTGATCCAGGACACCCTTCAGGGCAAACCAGCTAGCCCCCACCCGTGCACCAGGCCTCTATTCTATATAGTAAAAGGGTAATATGCCTCCCGGCACCAGGATCAGCAGAGCAGCGAGGCTCCTGGCACTGGGATCAGCGTGACAGGGGGCAGTACCCAAACCCCCTGATCGCCCTGCGGTTTTGTGTGTGACAGGGGGCGGGGCCACAACCTCCCTATCTGCCCTGCTCTGTGCCTGATGGGGGGAGCTCCCCCCCTGATTGCCCTGCGGCTCTGTGTTTGACAGGGTGGAGCGCACCAACCCCCTGATCGGCCCTGCTCTGTGTGTGACAGGGTGCGGCACCCCAACTCCCCGCCCCCCATGGTTCCTGCTCTGTGTGTGACAGGGTAGAGCCATAACCTCTCCATCGGCCCTGACCCAAGTGTGACAGTGGCGGCGCCCCCACACCCTGATTGGCCCTGCTCTGTGGGTGATAGAGGGTGGCGCCCAAACCCCCCTCCACGGGCCTTGCTCTGTGTGTGACAGGGTAGAGCCATAACCTCCCCATTGGCCCTGCCCTGAGTGTGACAGGGTGCAGCGCCCCAAACCCCTGATCTGCCCTGCTCTGTGTGTGACAGGAGGTGGTGCCCCAACTCCCCTATTAGCCCTACTCTGTGAGTGACAGCGGGGAACTCCTCAACCCCCAGATCGGCCCTGCTCTGTGCATGACAGGGTACGGAGCCCCAACACCCCTGATGGGCCCTGCTCTGTGCATGACAGGGGATGGCGCCACAACCTCCCCATCCACCCTGCCTTGAGTGTGACAGGGGGCGGTGCCCCAACCCCCCAATTAGCCCAGACTGAGAGAGGGTACAGGCAGGGCTGGGGGAACCCCCCCAGTGCACAAATTTTTGTGTACCGGGCCTCTAGTAATATATAAGAAACAAAATTTTAGTGGGGGGGGAAGTCTGAGACTGAAAATTTCTTTATAAAAATTAATATAAAGTAATTAACAGTGTGAATTGGTAGATATAACATTTTGTGCTTATATCTAAAACTAGAGGCCCGGTGCACAAAAATTTGTGCACTCAGGTGGCGGGGGGAATGGGGGTCCCCTAGCCCGGCCTGTGTCCTCTCGCAGTCTGGGACCCCTCGGGAGATAACCACCTGCTGGCTTAGGCCTGCTCCCGGGTGGCAGAGGGCAAGCCCAATCACTAAGTGCAGCCCCTGGTCAGGCTCAGAGCAGGGCCGATTGGGGAGTTGAGGTGCCGCCCTGTCATGCACAGAGCAGGGTGGATCTGGAGGTTGCGATGCCACCCTCAGTCACGCTCAGGGTAGGGCCGATTGGGGGGTTGGGGCACCGCCCCCTGTCACACTCAAGGCAGGGTCGATGGGGAGGTTGTGGCGCCACCCCCGTCATGCACAGAGCAGGGCCAAACAGGGGGTTGGGGCGCCACCCCCTGTCACGCACAGAGCAGGGCCGATAAGGGGGTTGGGGCGCTGCCCCCTGTCACTCACAGAGTAGGGCTGATAGGGGAGTTGGGGCACCACCCCCTGTCACACACAGAGCAGGGCGGATCAGGGGGTTTTGGGCTCTGCCCCCTGTCACGCTGATCCCGCTGCTGGGAGGCATATTATCCTTTTACTTTATCGAATAGAGGCCTGGTGGACGGGTGGGGGCCGGCTGGTTTGCCCTGAACGGTGTCCTGGATCAGGGTGGGGGTCCCCACTGGGGTGCCTGGCCAGTCTGGGTGAGGGGCTGAGGGCTGTTTTCTGGCTGGCGAGTGACTAAAGCTTCCAACTGCTCCTTGTTTTCTTTTCTTTTTTTTTTTATTCTGGGCCAGCTTTAGCTCTGAGGCCTCGCTGCTGAAAACATCGATACAATGTTTCGGTCCAGCTGGATTTCAGTCCGGCTGGTTTCTGGAGTTTTGTTTAGCTTCTTATTTGCAACATAGTACATAGTTGCTTAGAGTTGCAGGTGAGAGGCCGGCAAGTGAGGCGTGAACGGCAAGTGAGGCGGGAACGTTGGAGTCCGCAGCAAGCAAGCCTCATGCTCACTTTAGTGCCTGGCTGCCAGCCGCCATCTTGGCTGACAGTTAATTTACATATACTCACTGATTAGCCAATGAAAATGGTAGCGGTCATACGCTAATTACCATGTTTCTCTTTTATTAGTGTAGATAACAATTAACATCTATCCTATATAATAAAAGAGAAACATGCAAATTAACTGTCCTTATGCTATGCTCAATCCACGCCCACAAGCCACGCCCACAAGCCACGCCCACAAGCCAATCAGGAGTGAGTATGCAAATTTACCCAACTAAGATGGCAGGGGCCATGGAGCTGGAGCCGGCAGGAGGCTTGGGTTGCCCCTGGTGATGGAGGAAGCCAAGCTTCCTACATGCCCTAGCAGGCCCTCATCTCCTCTCAAGGCTCCAAAGTTTCAATTATAGAAGATAAATAAATCCCAGATACCTGCTTCCAGCCAGCTGTGGCTTCTGTTCAAGGAGAGGCTGGGAGCTTGGGTCACTGGGGGGTGTAGCTAGCCTGAAAACAGCCATCAATCCCTCACCCAGGCTGCCCAGGCACCCTAGTAGGACTCCTCCACCCTGAAGGGGATGTGGGCAGCCTGAAAACGGCCCTCACTCTCTCACCCAGGCTGGCCAGGCACCCCAGTGGAGACCCCCACCCTAAAGGGGGTGTGGTCTGCCTGAAAACAGCCCTCAGCCCCTCACCCAGGCTGGTCACAACCCCATGGGGTAAGGGTCCCCACTGAGAAACTTGACCAGCCTGCAAACAGCCATCAGCCCCTCACCCAGGCTGTCTAGGCACCCCAGTTGGGACCGCCCAACTGAAGGGGGTGTGGCCAGCCTGAAAACAGCCCTCAGCCCCTTACCCAGGCTGGCCAGGCACCCCAGTGGGGACCCCCACCCTGAAGGGGGTGTGACCAGCTGCAAACAGCCATCAGCCCCTCACCCAGGCTGGCAAGGCACCCAAGAAGGACCCCCACCCTGATTCAGGACATGCTTCAGGGCAAACCAGCCGGCCCCTACCCGTGAACCAGGCCTTTATCCTATATAATAAAAGGGTAATATGCAAATTGACCCTAACAGCAGAACGACTGGTAATGTCTGGTCACTATGACACACACTGACCACCAGGAGGCAGACGCTCAATTCAGGAGCTGCACCTTGGTGGCCAGTGCGCTCCCACAGGGGGAGCTCTGCTCAGCCACAAGCCAGGCTGTTGGCTGCCAGTACAGCAGTGGTGGTGGGAGCCTCTCCTGCCTCTTCAGCAGCACTAAGGATGTCTGACTGCAGCTTAAGCTTGCTCGCCACTGGCAAGTGGACATCCACTGAGGGCTCCCGGTCTGCCAGAGGGATGTCTGACTGCCAGCTTAGGCCTGATACCCTGGGGAGTGAGACTAAGCCAGGAGATGGACATCCCCCGAGGGGTCCCAGACTGCGAGAGGGCACAGACCGGGCTGAGGGACCACAAAAATTTGTGCACCGAGCCTCTAGTATTAAATAAGTGGAAGTAAGAAATTATTATTTATGAATATAACATTATATAAAATTATCCATATAAAAACTTTTAAACCAATATGTAAAAATTGATGATTTTTCTCCTAATGCATTACTTTATCTTCAGGGGCCATTTAATAATTTATAACCAAGTGTGTTTATTTACTCAGTCAATAAATACTTGAGAAATTCATCATGTGCTTGGAATTTCTTATGTTTTGTTTATAATATGCTCATTGCCATTCAAGGATTAGGCAATATCTACACTAATAAAAGACAAACATGCAAATTGACCATACCTTTGCTATGCCTTAAGCCACACCCAACAGCCAATCAGAACGACTATATGCAAATTAACCCAACCAAGATGGTGGCCAGCAGCCATGGAGCTGGAGCAAGCAGGAGGCTTGGTTGCCCCAATGATGGAGGAAGCCAACCTGCCGCAGCAGCTCTGAGCTCCACTCAAAGCAACAAAGTTTCAATTATAGAAGGTAAATAAACCCCAGATACCTGCTTTCAGTCAACTATGGACACAGAACTGAAGTGAGCAGGAGGCTTCCCTTCCGCCTGCCCTGGCTGGCTCTGAGCTCCACTCAAAGCAACAAAGTTTCAATTATAGAAGGTTAATAAATCCCAGAATGAAAAAAAAAAGAAAAAAAGGAGAGGCTGGGAGCTTCCGTCGCTGGAGGGGCTTGGCCAGCCTAAAAATGGCCCTCAGTCCCTCACCCAGACTGGCCAGGCACCCCAGCAGGACCCCCACCCTGATCTGGGACACCCTTCAGGGCAAACCAGCCAGCCCCACCCGTGCACCAGGCCTCTATCCCATATAATAAAAAGGGTAATATGCAAATTGACCCTAACAGCAGAAAGACTGGGAATGACTAGTCACTATGACACACACTGACCACCAGGGGGCAGATACTCAATCCAGGAGCTGTCCCTTGGTGGTCAGTGCGCTCCCACAGGGGGAGCTCTGCTCAGCCACAAGCCAGGCTGATGTCTGCCAGCACAGCGGTGGTGGCAAGAGCCTCGCTCGCCTCCTCAGCAGCAATAAAGATGTCCTACTGCAGCTTAGGTCTGCTCCCTGCTGGTAAGTGGACATCCCCCAAGGGCTGCCGGGCTGCCAGAGGGATGTCTGACTGCCAGCTTAGGCCCAACCCCCCAGGGAGTGGGCCTAAGCCAGCAGGTGAACATTCTCCAAGGGGTCCCAGACTGCAAGAGGGCATAGGCCGGGCTGAGGGACCTCCCCTGCCACCGAGTGTACAAATTTTTATGCACCGGGCCTCTAGTTGTTTATATAAAGAAATAGTTATTCTGCTTGCCAATAACTAAAATGGGAGATGTAAAATTATAAGTGGAGATTATGGTGTATATTGTTCCATGTAATCTAATCCTTAAATCAATAAAAATGAAAAAAAATATATGTAGTTCTTTAAAATATTGTATTATGTATTTTAATGGTTAGAAAATAGTAGTGGGTTATACTGTAAGCATTAATAAGGAGCACAGTTTTTAGCAATAAGAAGTTTATTATGAATGAGATAGGTGTCATATATTATAGATGCTAACTGTACCATATTTCCTGAAGCAATATGTCTTTATTTTTATTTTAGTATATGAAAGTGAAAGCAAAGCTTATCTCTATCTAATGGAGTCTATGGGATTACAAATTCCTAAATACAAGTGATCTTATTCAATGTAGTATTTCTTATTCAATACTTTAAATTGATTTGTAATATGCCATTAAAGTTGTAGTGTGGTTCATGCAGCAGTAAACCTGAAATGATTAAAAGTATAAAATTTATTCTTTCACATAGCAAGATAGCAAGTAATTAGTTAACACTTTCCATAATATAGGAATTTTAGCCAGAAAGCTAGATGCTGAATTAAAAAAAAAAGATAAAGTCTCCAAGATTAAACAAGGGCATTTAACTGAGGGTATACTATCCTGTGACCATCAAAAGGTTCAATTCTCCACTTAAATTAAAAACCAAGTTTCTATTGTTATTGATCACTGCATAATGCATTTGTGTAACCAAGTCCAAATCGGTACCAATAAGCTAAGTAACAAAAAATTGGGATTTTATTCAGAAAGCTGATAAGCCAAGAAGATGACCAATTAGTGTCATTAAAAAAAACCATCTTAAAAAATTACAGAATTCAAGCTTCATTTATGTCAAGAGAAAGGGAAAATTGAAGGGGCAAGAGGTGTTTGATGACAGCAGACATTTGAGCACCAGCAGAGTTCAAGTATGATTGTGAAACTGATTTGTTCTTAGCCTGGTGACTCTAATTGATGGGAGTCTGGTCAAGGAGTACCTGCAAATCTTTGATAAATAATCACTAATTTTGTACACACTCCCCATATAGCCTCAGGAGAGGCATTTTCTGATAAAAGGCTATTTTTGTAAAACTCAAGCCACAAAAAGAATTTCTCTAACCATTAGCATGTCTATATGCAAAACCAAGCAGAAGCTATTAACCTAAAGGCCCTGGAAACAAAGCAGTTTTGAACAGGTTGGGAGCTGATTATTTTACTCTTACATAATCCTGTGTCTTACCAATTTTGACGTTTATACCAATCACGTGTATAACTTGTCAAATGAGTAACCTGCTTCAGTAAATCTGGGGTGGGGCAGAGATTGAGATTCTGCATTTTTAACTCACATTCAGTTGTTGTCAATACCAATTAGTATTTTCCATTACTGAGGTCAGATCCTTCTGTATATTCTCCACAAGCCCCTGACAATATGGAGGCCTTTTTGTTTCTGGACCCAGTTTCAATGTGTGTGTATTGGTGGGGGCGGGGAGGGGGATAGAATTCCCCACATCACAATTAGTTCTCAAAACACAAGCTGAGTATCCTATAATTTAACTCAATTCAGACACTGTTTACCAAACGAGTGTATCTTCAATAAACCTCATTTTGCTTTACTTTCATTTTTGTTGTGTTGTAAATGTTTCCCTCCACGTCCCGCGTGGTTCAGGGTTCAATATCTGGAAGAGGAGCCGCACACAAATGAAATAGAAAAGACAAGAGATAATTTGGAAATATTGGGGGACCAGGTGGGTAAGTCCAACTCAAGAGGAAGGACTTCCACCCGTGCTCAGTCCGCACCTACCTTTTATAGTCTGAGGTAAACAATGCAGTGGTTACCATAGTTACAGTTCTTGTGAGTTTCACGTCTTTTGATCACGTTTACACTCCCTGCACTTCCCTCAGCCCATTAGCTTCCCAGGTAAGATCTGGGGAGTGTTATAAGGTCAAGCCTAATTATGCTAAGAGGACTGAGCCCTCTAAGCTGGGACTTGTTTGTGACTTTGCCAGCAGGTCAGTCCAAGGCTCAACCGTATATCAGTTTCCCACACGTTGACCTTAAAATCTTTTCCGCATCGAGGAAAAGAACTGAGATCCCAGGTGGTAACTCCAATTCATAACAGCACTAGCAAAGGAGAAAGGCAATCCACACATTTATCTGAAAACAGAATCATCCCTTAATTGCAGTAAATGGCTTGGTGTCATTTTTTTTCGGAGGTTCCTTGCTGAAGTTTTCATATAAGCTTATTAAGTTGAGAATTTTCATCTTTTCACTTAACGGGAGAATTTTATGGCTTCTCGTTAGCATATCTTAATTGCAGCATCACTATTTTTGTACCTGGGGCCATTGTTAAGTAAAATAAGGGTTGTTTAAATACAAGCACTGTGATACCAGGAGAGTAGATCTGATAACTCACAGGGCTATTGACTTAAGGTCGGGAAGTGTATACAGTATGGATATGGTGGACAGAGTGATGATTCAGGTCCTGGGTGTGAGGGAACAATAAGGCATGAGATTTCATCACACTACTTAGAATGACTTGCAATTTAAAATGTGTGAATTGTTTTTCTGGAACTTTCTATTTAATATTTTCAGCCAGTGGTTAACTGTGGGTGACAAACAGCAGGAGAAATCCCAGGTAAGTAGGGACGACTGTGGTTTACTTTATTTTCATATCTTCAAGGCTCCTGATAGCAAAAAGAGGGAAAAGTAGAGTACTAACCAACACTAATGAAAAAGTTTAAGGATAGAAGTCTCTTTATTTTTAAAACAACTTTTTAAATACAATTTTAAAATTTATCATCTAATTTTGTACACTTGAAAGATTGTGATGTATAAATGTTGATAGTAAACAAAAATGGCTTTCATGTACTTGTCTTAGGTAGCACATTCACATTTTAACTAGGTCTTTCACAATATTAACTCATGAGTATTATAGCAAAACCCAGGCAGTTTCATAGAGAATAAAGTTTGAAGAATAATTGTTTAAACATCCCACATTGTTGCCTGCACTTCATAAAGTACTACTATCTATCACCTTCATTTGAACAGATATTTACACTTTTCTCCTCACCCAGAAAGCATTAAATAACCTTCATTATTAAGACAAATTATGAAATGCAAAAAATATATGATTGGGGCTTCTTAGGGGAAGAGTGTAATGTAAGTCTGATGCCTCCCCACTTTTCAACCTTGAAGCACAGAGCATATATTTTCATGGTTGATTCATTACTCAAAGAGTTAGCTATCCCTTCTATAACATTTCCAGATCACAGTTGCTTACAACAAATTAATTATAATAAAGTATAGACACTGAAATTTTACTTCTATTGTCAATTTTAGCAAAATAAAACTCCCTTATTAGGCATGTTAATACCTTGGAAAATTTTGCTTGTCAGGAACATATACCTCAAATTTGCTGATGTGTATTTATCCCAACAGTATTTATTTAGGTCAAATATCTAAACTAATAAAAGAGAAACATGCAAATTAACCATCACTCCATCACTCTGCTATACCCACCAGCCAATCAGAGCAACTATGCAAATTAACCCAACAAAGATGGCGGTTAATTTGCATACGCAGGCACAGAGCAAAGACTGAAGACAACTGAAGATGGCAGTGGCCACGGAGCTGGAGCAAGCAGGAGGCTTGGGTTGCTCCCGGTGACGGAGGAAGCCAAGCTTCCCGTCTGGCCCTGGACTCTGCTCAAGGAGTGGCTGGGGGCCTGGGTCACCACAGCAACCCAGGTTTCCAGCCCACCCTGGGCTCTGCTCAAGGAGGGGCTGGGGGCCTGGGCTCCACTCAAGGAGTGGCTAGGGGCCTGGGTCACCGGGGGGAGACCAGCCCTGGCCTCTGCTTGAGGAGCTGGAAATAAAATAGGAGGGGCTATGGCGGCACCCATAGCCACAAGATGGCGGCTCCCAGTCCCCTCAGCCCCTCTGGAGTCCCTGGTCCTGTCAGCCCCGCGGGGTCGGGGGGGCAGCAGGTGAGCGCTGCCCATCCCCAGTCCTGTAAGCCCCACCTGTCAGCAGTCCTGTCAGTGGCCCTGCAGAAAGCAGACAGCAGGGCCCGCTTGCCTGCTCGCCTGGTCGCTGCAGCGACCTGCAATCAGGCCCTATTTTTTGCTCTCTGCGGGGCCCACTTGCTGGCTCAACGCACTTCCCTTAGTCCCACCGGCCCTGAGGAGCCCTCCCCAATCTGTTTCCAGCTAGGCCTCTGTGAAGATCCCACCCTCGGAGCACACCTGGCTCAGGAGGTAGCAGGCAACACCACAGGCATCGCGGTGGGCAGCCCACCAACAGAGGTAGCACTGCCCTGCAAGGAGGCAGTTGCAGTGGCAGTGGTCCCCTCTAAGCCACCACCCTCACTCTCACCCTCACCCTTGCTGCTGGCTGATCCTGGGTGCAGCCTCCTGGCCCAGAAGGTGCACAATTGCAGGGTCATCCACCATGGCAGGCCACATGGGTTTGTAGATCTGCGCAGGCCTTCACTGAGTGCATCCTCTCCCCCACCCTCATGCGTGAATGTCCCCAGCGTGCTGTCACCCATGCCTGTCCACAACAGTCCCAGACCATGGCACATGCAAGTTCCCCCCGCCCCTCCACTTCACTTCCATCAGTCCCACTGACCCTGAGACGCCCTCCCTGACCTATTTCCGGCGAGGCCTCTGTGAAGATCTCGCCCTCCAAGTGCGCCTGGCTCCCTGGCTCCCTGTGTGCTGAGGGCCTGGCTCCCTGTGTGCTGAGGGCCTGGGAGGACCTCACCAACAGAGTTAGCACCTGCCCAGCAACCACTGGCCCTGCCCACTCCCAGCTGGGAAAGAGAAAGAGGGAGGCAGGGAGGCAGGGAGGCAGGGAGGCAGGGAGGCCTGGAGGACTGCTGAGAAAAAAAAGAGACAGAGACTGGGATGGAGAGATGGAAACAAAACAGACTGGGCCTGAAGAGGCCTGGATGGAAGGGAGGGCAAGCAGAGGGTGGAGCGGCCCCCACTGGCCCCGCCCGCTCCCAGCTAGGAAAGAGGAAGAGGGAGACAGGGAAGCAGGGAGGCCTGGAGGACTGCTGAGAAAAACAAAGAGAAACAGAGACTGGGTGAGATCAGGCTGGCAGGCAAGGGCAGTTAGGGATGATCAGACAGGCAGAGGCAGTTGGGGGCAAGATCAGGCCAGCAGGGGAGAGCACTTGGGGGTGATCAGGCAGGCAGGCAGAGGCAGTTAGGGGTAATCAGGGAGGTGGGCAGAGAGGTTAGGGGCAATAAGACAGGCAGGCAGAGAGGTTAGGGGTGATTAGGCAGGCAGGCAGAGGGGTTAGGGACAATCAGGCAGGCGGGCAGGTGAGCGGTTAGGAGCCAATGGTCCCAGATTGCGAGAGGGATGTCCCAGATTGGAGAGGGTGCAGGCTGGGCTGAGGGACCCCCCCCCCTCCCCTGCACGAATTTCGTGCACCGGGCCACTAGTATAATTATAATAGTTGAAATTTCAGAGGAGAAAAAAAATATAAATCCTTATATAACCAAAGATGTTTTCAACATTAAGGATAAAAGATTATCTACAAGAATCACTTGAAAAGCCCTAGCCAGTTTGGATCAGTAGATAGAGTTTTGGCCCTGAGGTTGATTCTAGTCAAAGGTATATACCTTGGTTGCAGGCTTGATCCCTGGCCCTGGTCAGGGACCGTCCCTGGTTGGGACATGTGTAGGAGGCAACCAATCAATGTGTCTCTCTCACATTGATGTTTCTCTACCTCTCTGTCTCTCCCCTTTCATTCCTCTCTAAAAATCAATGGAAAACTATCCTCTAAAGAGGATTAACCCCTCTCCCCCCAAAAATTAACCATTAGTTTCCAACATTTTTTGAATTGTTTAATGTTTCACTGAATGTATAAATCAAAATTTATTTCCCGTTGACAAATGTTTAAAAAAATACTATAAGTGCATCCATTTTCTGAATATTTGATCCATCTATTTTTAAATTTATTTTTTATTGTTGATAGAATTACAGTTGTCCTTCATCTTCCCTAATTTGCCTCCCTCCACTGAGCCCCCACCCCATCCCAGGCTTCCAGCACACTATTGTCTGTGTCCATGGGGTATTTATTCATATATGCATATACATTCTTTTTATTTTTACCTTTTTAAAAAAATCTTTATTGGTGAAAGTATTACAAATGTTCCCTTTTGCATATACATTATTTTGTTAATCTCTTCCATTTCTGTCCCGCCCCTCCCCACACGCACACACCCTGAGATATGCTAGTCTGTTTCATGCCTCTCTGTCTCTGGACCTATTTTGTTTGTCAGTTTATTATGTTCACTAGATTCCACTTGTAAGTGAAATCATGTGATATTTGTCTTTCTCTGATTGGCTTAATTACACTCAACAGAATGGTCTCCAGGTCCATCTATACCAGTGGTTCTCAACCTTGGCTGCACATTAGAATCACCTGGTAATCTTTAAAATCCTGATTTTTGGGCCTCATCCTCCGGAAATTCTGTTTCTTTGTTACTAATGTTGTGGCCCCACCCCATAACAAAGAAACAGAATTTCCAGAGGATGAGGCCCAGAGATCAGGATTTTAAAAAGATTCCCAGGTGATTCTAATGTGCAGCCAAGGTTGAGAACCACTGCTCTATACTGTTCCAAAGGATAAGAAACCTTTCTTTTTTACAATTGCATAGCATTCCATTGAGTAAAGGTACCACAGCATTTTTATTCCGCTCATCTACTGATGGGCACTTGGGCTGATTTGAGATCTTAGCTACTGTATATAATGCTACTATGAACACAGGAATGCATTTTTTCTTTCTGATTGGTGTTTCAATATTTTAGGATATATTCCCAGAAGTGGGATAATTGAACAGCAGTTTAATTTTTAATTTTTTGAGGAAATTCCACACTGTTTCCCATACTGGCTGCACCATTCTGCATTTCTAACAACAGTACATGAGGGTTCCCTTTTCATTTTTTGTTTGTTGATTTATTGATGATAGCCGTTCCGGCAGGTGTGAGGTGATACCTCATTGTAATTTTAATTTGCATCTCTCTGATGATTAGTGAATTTGAGCATCATTTTGATCCATCATTAACAATATCTTGAAGATGAAATTTATAAAAATGAAATTTCTGGAGTATGCTTAGCATTTGAGGCTATTGGTTGGTATTAGTTGATATACATATATAAAATAATCATTTAATATTTTAAGTTTTGAGAAATAATACGTTAAGTTCTGAGAAAATAAAGTAACTAAATTGCTTGCATCATATAAGCAATGTTTTAACTCATTGAAATATTCTTGTGTGTGAGGCAGATGTATATTAAATAATCAGTGCTTAATTACAGACTGATATACATTCAGAGCACTGTGATGCCATATGTCAAAGGAAACCCAGTCTGAAAAAATAACATTTGAATTTTCAGATCTCAAGTTGAATGAGAGTTAGTTTGGTGATTAAGTGATAGGTAAAGAAATGGATAATGCCATGCCATTAGTGCGAATATTATGTAGTATGTGCAAATGCAGAAGCCTAGAAGAAAAAAATGACCCTTAAAAACAAAAACAAAAAAAAGAACCCTGATCATTAGGACACAGATAATGTAGAGAGTTGATATGAGGTTGCACAAGTAGATCAACCCCATACTCTGTAGTGCATTCTAACATATTTTAAAAACATTGTGAGGCAGGATTATATTAAAGTGCTCACTTAGTGATAATCAATTATGCAGGTCCATTTAATTAAGTTAAAATGAAAAAAATATTAACCTGAGAACTTTGTTTGGCTAGCCACCAGATATATCCATCTATTCATTTTTTTCCCTTGATATTAGTGCCATGAAAGAATTATATGATAGTATATAATGATTTCCATATCCTTTTTATCTTACACTAGAGGCCCGGTGCATGAAATTCGTGCACTTGGTGGGGGGTCCCTCAGCCTGGCCTGTGCCCTCTCGCAGTCTGGGAGCCCTAGGGGGATGTCTGACTGATGGCTTAGTGGACCGAAGCCATCAAGTCAGACATCCTTAGCATTGCCATGGAGGCAAAAGAGGCTCCCACCACTGTGGCTGTGCTCGCCAGCCATGAGCCTGGCTTCTGGCTGAGTGGCACTCACCCTGTGGGAGCACACTGACCACCAGGGGGCAGCACCACATTGAGTGTCTGCCCCCTGGTGGTCAGCGCGCATCATAGTGACCAGTCATTCCACCATTCAGTCATTTGCATATTAGCCTTTTATTATGTAGGATACATCGTAGATGAGGCCCCCTAGAACCATAAGAAATGCAAAAAATTCACTGTTAACTCATTCTCTAATTGCTCCCACTTAAATAAAATCCCCCCCCCCCCCCCCCCCCCGCCATGGGACATGTGCTGCACCTTGGGAACCACTGGGCTTGACACTTTTCCTCTCTGAGCTTCATTTCTGAATACATATGCATATACCATGGGAATTGCAATTTCTTCTCCACCTACCTCACTGGGTTGTCATGAGAAGGTTCTGAGCTAATAAACCTAGAAATGTTTCATCAAGTAAGTGATGTCTAAACGGGAAGGGATTGTTATTTTTAAGCCCACGGGTACCCTCACAGCTAGCAGGTGCTGAATAAGGGAGGAGGACATGATTGTTTCCTGGGACTGTAGCTATGGAAGCCTTGCAGAGGGTTCCGCAGGCCTTGGAGGGGCAGGCTCTGGCCAGCAGCCCTGTAGCGGTGGTCGTTCCTGGAGGTGTTGGCAGGGGACAGGATATTAGGGGGGTGCTAGAGGGGCAGCGAGGCTGAAGGGGGAGTAACTGTCAAACGTTCGGCTTGGCGCCATTCTTTAAATTGTATGTGGCTATTTCACAGCTGTACCTGCTCAGGGAGGGGCTCCAATCTCCTGGAGCGGGGTGGGGGCTGGGCCAGGGCAGAGCCAGGTGGGCTAGGAGGGCAGGTTTAGCTGTGCCCCCAGCAAGGTTCAGCGTGCTTTCACTGCGGAGACAGCGCTGCTGCTGTCGGTGGGGAAGAGTCTAACCCTGGGGGACACTCAGGCCTGCCTCCACCGTCTGGAGTTGTAGGGAGGAGAGGTGTGCCCAGCCCCAGTGGAGGGGGCCCGGCAGCAGTGGGCTGTGGGCCCTGGGTGCCTCGGGGGCACTGACAGATGGTCGCCAGCATGCTATTGTTGTGGGCGCCCCTGGAGGAGGTGGCGGGGGAAGAGATTGGGAGTTGGAGGTGCGGGCTGCAGCTACCCCCAAGGCTGGGTCTTCTCTCCATCTGGTCAGCCTCCCCTTCCCCCCAGGGGCTGGGTTAGGGTGTCCGTGCTGTGGGATTGGAAGAGCACCCTGTGGCCACTTCCTCTTCCTTCTTTGCAGTCCGGGCTCCTGTAAGGCACTCTCCTCAGACCCCCCGGAACTTGGCTCCGACTGCCCACCCACTGCTGCACGCACAGCCTCATGCTGGTCTGTCAATATGCAAACTGGTCGTTACTGGGACACCATAATGGACAGTTAGCATATTACCTCTTTATATGTATAGGTCACTGGCACAGCATTTGCAATAAAGTATAATCTTGACTTAGTTGATCACTTAACCAGCATTTAACAACACTAGGCTTTGTGTCTATAAAGGAGGTCTCAAAATAACACATATATACTTGATTTTAAACTAAATTTTCAGAGCTCCAAATGTTAGGAGTTAGAACTTTTATTCCAACAATGCCTTTTAAAGTCAATTATAAGGGATGCCCACAGATCTTAAGTTCTCTTCTATCTGACCTTACTTCACCAAGTCACAACTGATTCTGCTTTTTAAGTTTTAAAAAATGGATCCCAAGAAAGAGGCCAACTTCCATTAACAAATTTTAAGAAATCCACCACACTTGCCATACTTATTTGATTCAGCATCTAAAAACTTAACCTCTTTGGTCATCCACCATTACTAGGACTTTTATTTCTCTTGAATCTTTTATACCTCCTATTTTATTCAAAATTTTATAACATCTCACACTGTGCCCTCCGCACCTTATGATATGTCCTCAAGCAAAAAAATTGTGTTCTAATCCAGTACTGTCAGTGGAACACTGCTTTCTCTGGAGTCCTTTAAAGTGCAGGCTATGATTCTCCGATGCTCCATTATGACACATCCTTCTGATAACCATTTAAAAACTATTGTCCCTTTCATCTTTCTAAAGAAACCTGCTTCCTTTGAATGCTTCTCATCAATCCAAATACTCTCCTGCCTTCTGTTATTGAGGATATCTCTCAAACCCTCAATCTCTATTGATTCACTGAAGAATTTACAATATAGCTTCTCACCACCACTGCTATTCTCTTTATTGACAGAATTGCATGGTTTAAGCAATAAAAAAATCTCCTGTTAGTTATTTCAGTAATTTTAAAAAATCAACAGACACCCAGATTGTTACTGTATTTTCATTCTGATATCCTCAGGCTGTTATCTTCTGCCTAGTCTATTGATTGAGACTAGAAAAGGGTGTCACTTGAATTAGCAAATGAACCAAAAGAGAAATTGCAAGTTGTGTTTAACTGAATTTTGGTTGGAGACTAGGGTGTAATATAAAAATGAAAATATGTACTGGGCAAATTGATAGAAAATAAAATATGTATGATTATTAATATTTTCTTCAAGTAATGCAGATCAGTCTAATTAAATTCTGTGTCAAAGGAGTTAGTGGGAAAATATTTTTCTGGTACTTTTAAAAAAATACAGGAGGAAATAAAAATAGTAGTGTAAGGTTTTCAAAACTATGATCTACATTATCCCTAAATTTATATTCCAAATGAAATCAAAACAGTAATTGTAATGTTTTAAATAACCACTTTTCCGTTTCTAAGTATTTACCTTTGATTTGTTTTTTATTGTTTGAGGTCTATGTTAATTTTTTTATAATGTCTTATGAACAGAATGAAGAATGGACTTGAAATAATAGAATAACATGGAGAGGATAAAGAGTGAAAAGTGCCATAAACAATAGTTTAGATTTTTTTAATGCAAAAACGAGATATTTAGTTTTTTATTATTTACTTATTTTTGTTATTTAACAAATTATTATTATTATTATTGTTAAAACAAATGTGTCTTCCTAAAGGGGTTATCAAAGAACTACAAAGATTAACTCAAGTCAGATTTTGAAATATCTATAATGATTTTAAACAGAGATATTGCACAAATAAGAGAGTATTAAAAATTAACAAGATATGAAATAATGTAAAGAAACTAGGAGGAGAAAGAAGAATTTGTAGAATATTTTGTTTATGTATGAGGTAACAAAGACCATCAAAGGCTATTGGAAATGTTAAGAAAAAAGGGACATGATAGAGAAAACTTAGCTCTACTAATCCTATATAATAAAATCCCAGTGAACATAATGGCAGAATGACCAGAAAGGCCACTTGACCAGTCACTATGAGGTGCACTGACCACCTCTCGGTCCCTTTCCCCAGCCAGCAGGCTCCCATTGCCCAATGATGAACAGGGACCCAGGAGTGGCTGGCAGGGGATGTGGGCGGTGCCAGGCCAAGGCCCCCACCCTGCTGGTTGACCCACACACACAGAGTGCAACCCGCAGCAGGGGTGGGACTGGCAAGTGGGCGAAAAAGCTGTCCTCTTAGTCTCTCCCCCTGGCTGTCAGGCTCTGATTGCTGGATGGCAAACGGAGAACCAGGGTGGGTGGCAGGGAATGCAGGTGGCGCCAGGCCAAAGCCCCTGCCTCACTGGTTGCCCCACACACAGAGGGTGACCCACAGTGAGGGCGGGGCCACGAGTGAGTGGGACTCACTGACCTCTCAGTCCCTCCCCACCGACCTCTGGCTCCCATTGCCTGATGGCAAACTGGGAACCCGGGTGGGTAACAGTGGAAGGCAAATCTGGCTGCCAGCAGCCAGGGCAGATGGCCATGATCACAGGCTAAGCCTTGGGGACTGTACCTGTGCACAATTTTGTGCACCAGGCCTCTAGTAAACATAGAAAGCAAGACCAAAGTAGAAATATAATTTGATTAAAATATTCTGATTTATGACAAACAAATCACAATACTTAAAATATAAATAAGATGAAATAATTTGTAAAATCTGGAAAATATAATAGTCTGCAAAAGAGTGAATTGAATTTATTCATACAATAAAATTGCCTATTACCTTCAAATCTAATCAAACAGGAATATCATGAGGTGTTGAATTATTTTGGGAAGTGTAAGTAAATTAAGAACAAGCCAAATAATATAAATTTGTTTCTTCCTTGCATATTGTTATTTCGTGTATCTGTAATGTATAAGAAAACAATGATTACAAAATTAAGCAATAAATGACACTATCATTTTCTAAGTTTAACTTGAGTAGCAGCAGAATCAATAAATTTGGAATAAGTAAAAAATAGCAAAGCTGTTTAATATTCTTTGAATTGCTTGTGTTAATTATTTAGTATTTAATGTGCATATTAACAAGTTATTGTTATATGGCTCTTTATTCAACATGCACCCAGGATATTATTTTCATAGAGTAAATATTTTATTATTTTGCTACAATCCTATTTTCCACAATGGTATTGATTCATACCACTAAGAATCCAATAAGCCCATGTTTGTATTAATAATTTTACCTGTTAAACACAACTGTCAGGATCATTGTTTATACAGAGATACAATTAGTTTATATTTACATGTTGATAAGTACTGAAAATTATTTATATTTTGAAACTATTCTTTTTTTTTTTTTAGTTGCTATGTCTCTTTTGTTCTACAGATTTTCTCCTCTGTGTGGTTTGGTATTATGATAATATTGGTTTCATAAAATGACTTCAGAAGTGTTTCTTCCACTTCTATTTTTTGGGGGAAGAGATTTAGAAGAATTAGTGTTGATTCTTTAAATGGTTGTGGAATTTATTAGTGAAACATCTGGGATTAGAATTTTTTTGATTACTAATTTAGTCTTTTTAATTTTTATTTTATTTTATTGTTTAAAGTATTACAAATAGTAATACATGTCTGCTTTTTTCCTCATTGACCTTCCCTTAGCCTCCCCTACCCCCAGCACATGCCCTCACTCCACTCCCCACTCCCTAACACAGTGTCTTGCATCCATTGGTTATGCTTATATGGATGCATACAAATCCTTTGGTCGATCTCTTACCTTCCTCACCCAACACTACCCAGCTTTCCTGCTGTAATTTGACAGTCTGTTCGATGCTTCTCTGCCTCTGTATTTATTTTTGTTTATCAGTTTATAAGGTTTTTTATTATCCATTACTGAGTGAGATCATGTGGTGTTTTTCTTTCACTGCCTGGCTTATTTCACTTAGCATAATGCTTTCCAGTTCCATCCATGCTGTTGCAAGTGGTGAGAATTTCTTCTTTTTTATAGCAGTGTAGTATTCCATTGTGTAGATGTACCACAGTTTTCTAATCCACGAAAAAATAACAACGATAGAAACTTAAATGGTTAACACAAATGTAGATAGATAATTGAGGTTATCTTCAGTAAATATACAAAAATGATACTTAAAGTAATTCTATAAAATTAGTATTTTTAAATTGATATGAGTTAGTGAAATGCTTTAAAGGAAATTTTAGTGTACTCAATTTTTGATAGGTATGTATTTATTGCCATTTTATTATTTATATATTTCATATTTTTTTCCACTTCAAAAAGACCCTTTAACATTTCATAAAGAACTAGAATTGTAGTGCTTTTATTCAAGTAACCCTTAGCTTACTTCATAATGGCTCCAAAGTGCAAGATTAGTGATTATGTAATCAAAAACCTTACAGCAAACAAAAGCCCTTCACAGGGGAGTTTTACCAAACATTCAAAGAAGAATTAAAACCTATACTTCTCAGACTATTCCAAAAAATTCAAGAGGAAGACACACTTCCAAGCTCTTTCTATGAAGCCAGCATTACCCTAATTCCAAAACCAGATAAAGAAACTACAAAGAAAGAGAATTACAGGCCAATATCCCTGATGAACATAGATGATAAAATCCTCAGCAAAATTCTAGCAAATTGGATCCAGCATTACATTAGAAAGATCATACCACATGACCAAGTGGGATTTATTCCAGGGATGCAAGGATGGTACAGTATCTGCAAATCAATTAACATGATACACCACATAAACAAACTGAGAGACAAAAATCCCATAATCATATAAATTGATGCAGAAAAGCATTTGACAAAATCCAATATCCTTTCTTGATAAAAACTGTCAGCAAAGTAGGAATAGAGGGATCATACCTCAACATAATAAAAGCTTATATGACAAACCTACAGCCAACATCATACTCAATGGGCAAAACATAAAACCATTTTCCCTAAGAACAGGAACAAGATGGGGATGCCCACTTTCACCACTTCTGTTCAACACAGAATTGCAAGTGCTAGCCATAGCTATCAGACCACAAGAAGAAATAAAAAGCATCCAAATTGGAAAAGAAGTAAAACTGTCATTATTCACAGATGACATGATATTGTACATAGAAAACCCTAAAAACTACATCATAAAACTACTAGACTTAGTAAATGAATTTTGTTATGTAGCAGGATACAAAATTAAAACCCAGAAATCTATGGTTATTTTATACACCAACTAGAGGCCCAGTGCATGGATTCATGCATCTGTGGGGTCCTTTGGCCTGGCCTGCACCCTCTCACAATCCAGGACCCCCTTGGGGGATGTCGGAGAGCCATTTTCAGTCCAATCCCCGCAGGTCAGGCTGAGGGACCCCACTGGTGCACAGTTTTGACTTGATCCCCACAGGCCAGGCCAAGGGACCCCACTGGCCAATTCTGTGAGCAAACAGGCTCCCTCCTCTATTGGTCGGAGCATCTGCCCCCTGGTGGTCATTGCACGTCAAGGTTGGACAGTCACTTAGGCCTGTATATATATATATATATATATATATATATATATATATACATACTAGGGGCCTGGTGCACGAAATTCGTGCACTGGGTGTGGGGGGGGGGAGTGTCCCTCAGCCCAGCCTGCCCCCTCTCACATACTGGGAGCCCTCAGGCGTTGACCCCCATCACCCTCCAATCGCAGGATCGGCCCCTTGCCCAGGCCTGACGCCTCTGCCAGAGGTGTCAGGCCTGAGCAGGGGACCCTCATTTCCCCCCGATCACTGGTTCTGCCCCCAGCCCAGGCCTGATGCCTCTGGCCCAGGGGTTAGGCCTGGGCAGGGGACCCCCAGACCCCTCCGATCACTGGCTGTGCCCTCGCCCAGGCCTGATGCCTCGGCCAGAGGCGTTGACCCCCATCACCCTCCGATCGCCTGATTGGCCCCTTGCCCAGGCCTGACGCCTCCGCCAGAGGTGTCAGGCTTGGACAGGGGACCCCCATCTCCCCCCGATCACTGGCTCTGACCCCCGCCCAGGCCTGATGCCTTTGGCCCAGGAATCATGCCTGGGCAGGGGACCCCCATCTCCCTCTGATTGCTTGCTCCACCCCCCGCCCAAGCCTGATGCCTCTGACCCAGGCATCAGGCCTGGGCAGGGGACCCCCAACCCCCTCCAATTGCTGGCTCCGCCCCCCACCCAGGCCTGATGCCTCGGCCAGAGGAGTTGATCCTCATCACCCTCTGATCGCCAATCACCGGATCAGCCCCTTGCCCAGGGCTGAGGCCTCCGGCAGAGGTGTCAGGCCTGGGCAGGGGACCCCCAGCTCCCAACATTCCCGGCTCCGCCCCTGCTACCCATGATCTCTGGCACTGCCCGTGCCAAGACCTAAGGCCTCTGGTGGAGGCATTAGTCCTGGGCAGTAGACCCCCAGCTCCCTACGATCTCCCGCTCTGCCCCTGCCTAGACCTAATGCCTCTGGCCAAGGCGTTAGGCCTGGGCAGGGGACCCCCAGCTGCTCACGATTGCTGACTCTGCCCCTGCCCATGCTTAACGCCTCTGGCTGAGGCATTAGGCCTGGGAAGGGAACCCTCAGCTCCCCGCGATCTCCCGCTCTGCCCCTGCCTAGACCTAATGCCTCTGACCGAGGCCTTAGGCCTGGGCAGGGGACCCCCAGCTCCCCAGCGGTTGCAGGCTCCGCCCCTGCCCAGGCCTAACGTGTTTGGCCAAGGCTTTAGGCCTGGGCAAGGGATCCCTAGCTCCCCGGACTTCCGGCTCCGTCCCTGCCCAGCTCCCGTTGCTGGCTCCACCTCTGCTTCCAGCTATCACTGGCCGGGGTGGCAAAGGCGCCTGGTTCTCTGATCACAGCTGGGGGGCAGGGCAAAGGCGGCCCCCAGGGCCGCCTTTGCCCTGCCCCTGGCTCTTAGCGCCCCCCTGGATTTCCGATCACCATCAGTGGCAGGGGGCTTCTTCTGTCCTTTCCCTTTCACCTCCCAGCATTGTGCCTACATATGCAAATTAGCCACCATCTTTGTTGGCGGTTAACTGCCATCTTGGCTGGCAGTTAATTTGCATATCACCCTGATTAGCCAATGGGAAGGGTAGTGGTCGTACGCTAATTACCATGTTTCTCTTTTATTAGATAAGATATAGATAATGAACTCACCGAAAGAGGAACTAAAAAAAAAATCTTATTTACCATTGGACCAAAAAAATTAAGATATCTAGGAATAAACTTAAATAAGGAGGTAAAAGACCTGTACTCAGCCCTGGCCGGTTTGGCTCAGTGTTGGCCTGTGGACTGAAAGGTCCCAGGTTCGATTCTGGTCAAGGGGATCTCAGAGCTGGAGTTATACATTGTTTCAATTATAGAAGGTAAATAAACCCCAGATACCTGCTTTCAGCCATCCGTGGCCACAGAGCTGAAGTGAGCAGGAGCCAGCTCTGAGCTCCACTGAAAGCAATAAAGTTTCAATTATAGAAGGTAAACAAACCCCAGATACCTGCTTTCAGCCAGCCGTGGCCACGGAGCAAGCAGGAGTGGGTTGCCCCTGGCGATGGAGGAAGCCAAGCTTTCTGCAGGCCTCCGCTAATGGCAACAAAGTTTCAATTATAGAAGATAAATAAATCTCAGAATAAAAAAAAAAAAGAAAGAAACAAAGGAGAGGCTGGGAGCTTACGTCACCAGGGTGCTTGGTCAGCCCGAAAATGGCCCTCAGCCCCTCACCCAGACTGGCCAGGCACCCCAGTGGGGACCCCCCATCCTAAAGGGGGTGTGGCCAGCCTGAAAACAGCCATCATCCCCTCACCCAGGCTGGCCAAACCTCCATGGGGTGAGGGTCCCCACTGGGGTGGACATCCTCTGAGGGGTCCCACACTGCAAGAGGACATAGTCCGGGCTGAGGGACCCCCCAAGTGCACAAATTTTTGTGCACCAGGCCTCTAGTAACTGATAAAAACCTCCTCACCAGACCCAATCGGTGGGACTCACTGTCTGAGTTCACCTTTCTTCAATGCATACTATCACTTTAATAAATCTGCTGCGCTTCGCTAAAACTCTGTCTCAATCTTGAATTCTTTCCTGCTTAGTGACAAGAATCTGGATTGAGGCCTCCTTTGGCCTCCCTGTGTGCTGCCCAGCATCATAAGCATTAAAATGAAGTCTTCTATTTCATAATTTTGAATGATTTCCCTCACACTAAGTATAGAAAAATAAATTCTAATATTTTTGTATGTTGTTTGATATTATTTATTTTACATTTAAATAAAAATTAAAATTTTCAGGGCTCTAATCCAGGGTATATTGTTTGTTCTTGGGTAAGAAAATTGTCAATTTAAAGACATATTTTGTCCTTTCACTCTACTTCTGATTTCAATTCAATTTTGGATTACTTATTTCTTTCTCTCTATTCCCCACATTATCTCAATTATTTCTGTATGAAAAATAATGTATCAAGTACATTGTTTTCTCATTACTTCTGACTCAGTGGTTAACAATCTAAATACTTACTCCTAAATAATCACACCATTAATAAATAGTGTAGTTACTTATTTGATTGAGAATCTAGGTAATCACAGTAATGATTGACCTCCCTGTCTTTGATTATAAAAACACAATCAAGATTGCTTTCTTACTTTCTGTTCCTCAATTATGTGCATCACTGATTCCTTTCTGTTGACAACATTGTCTTACTATTGTATTTCTTATTTCCCAGGAGACAAACCAATGTATAAAAAATTCTAAGTCTATAGCACAAAAACTGAGACAAGACTTGTAGATAGTACATGGTATTTTGTTATGGCTGAGGAATCATAAATAGTTGAGACCAACTGTTACTTTGGGATTTCTTATTTTCTTAAAAAAGTAAACATTTTATTATTATTAAAGAAAGAACTATATAAATCTGCTTGGATGTCTGACTCCCAATTGTCTGCTAGTCTACTTATTCTATAAACTATGTTAAAACTTAGTATAGGCTTATACAATATTTTATTTAAATCATATTAGTGGCCTCCTAATATCCATCTTGTCTCTAGTGTTTTATCCTTCTATTCACAGCCAATTAATTCTGCATAGTGTTCACAAATTAATCTAAAATTAATAAATAAAACAAACAAAAGGTATTCTCTCTCTTTACTGCTTAAACTAAAACACCACCATCACCATCAAACAACAAATAAACAAAGACAAAAATAGTCCCAGCTGTTTGGTTTGGTTTTCAAATACCTATAAATTCTCAATTACTTCACAGTCACTTCCCAGCACAATTTCATCATTCTTCAAAAAGCAATATATTGCTTTTCTCCTGTCTTTTAAATTTTCATTGTACACACTGAAACTTCATGTTTATTCAAGGACAAACTCAAATTTCAATAGCTTTTGAGTGCCTGTCTTTATTAAGTGATATGGCCTTTTAATTGCTATTTTCTCCTCCTTCCTAAAGGACTTAGATTACACATCAAATCTTCTGAGACATCTAACTTATAAGCTGATAATAAACATGAATGTCTTCTTTCTGAGCTCAGAGATACCTGAATTTAGAGGTTATGTGGTATAATTTTGTGCTTATAGATAATGCCTGTCATGCACATGTATTGATTTATAAAGCCTTGTTGACTGCTAGCTACTGCATATTATAGGGGTTGGGGTAGGCCAGTGATGGTGAACCTTTTGAGCTCAGCATGTCAGCATTTTGAAAAACCCTAACTTAACTCTGGTGCCATGTCACATATAGAAATTTTTTGATATTTGCAACCATAGTAAAACAAAGATTTATATTTTTGATATTTATTTTATATACTTAAATGCCATTTAACAAATAAAAATCAACCAAAAAAATGAGTTTGCGTGTCACCTCTGACATGCATGTCATAGGTTCGCCATCACTGGGCTAGGCTTTGGGATAAAAATAAGAGAGAATTCTCCCTTGCAAGAAGTGTGAGAGACAAACATAAACAAAACAATTATAAAAATTTGAAAATAATACACTGACACACTGGTGATGTGAATATACTTTTGTTTGACTAGCCTGAGGGAAATTTATTAAATTGTATCAGTAGCCTTGAAAATATATATAACATGATTCATCAATTTTACTTATATTTCAGAGAAAATAAAAGTTGATTGCAAATAAAGTATTCTTAACATAATTTATATTGAAGAATACTTCCAGGTAGTAAGCTGGGGCAATAGTTTATATCATTTGTGTCCTGCTTCCAAGGAGTAGACTTTTCTTGTTTAAAGTCTAATGTATTGAATATCTTTAATATAGTTGATCTCTCTGTTATAGTTGTTTTAAGTAATAGGGTAAATATAGTCACTCTTTCTAATCTTGGTCAGAAATGTGAGTCTATTCTTTTTGTTTTTCCTCTTTATGTAATAATTCTTTTTATTCTTGATAAAAAGAAGAGTTTGTTTTTTCTTCTCATTGGTTTTCAGAAGTCTTACTGTCATGTGCCTTGATGTTTTGTTATTGTTGTTGTTTTAACGTAATTACCTGACTTGGGATTCTTTGAGCCTCTTTGATCTAAAATTCATTTTTTTTATTAATTTGGGGAAATTTTGGCTATTAGCTTTTATATATTTCTTCTACCTCATTTTCCTTCTGAAACAAAAATTACATATATAAGATATTTGATATTGTCCACTTAGTTTCTCTTATCTTTTGTTTTCTTTTTGATTTTCTCATTATAGTTCAGTCTGTATAATTTCTATTGACCTATCTCCAAGTTAACTCATTCTTTGCTCTGCTTCATCCAGTTTGTTGATAACTCTTCTAAAAGAATTTCTGATATCCTGTTTTCAATTTTCAGCATTTTAATTTGATAATTTATTAGTGTTTTTTTTAATCTGATACAATTTATTTTTGTCTATCTGTATTTTCCCATTTTTTCACTATTTCCTTGAATATTATTTATAGTTATTTTGAAGACCATGTTTGATAGTTCCAACATCTGGTCTTACCTGTTCCTGGTTATATTGACCATTTACATCTTCATAATGTGTAGCTTCTTATTGCTTATTATGTGTGTTTCACAGTAGTTTTAAAGATGTGCGCAAAATAAGTATAAACACTGAGTTAAATTTCAGGTATGCTTTCACATGGGTGCACCTTTTTTTTTTTTTCAGTCCTCCGAGGGTTTAAATCAATCTGGACTGTAATCGATGTTGGTTTGAGTTTTATTGTTGCTATAACTACCTTATATATGCCACAGGCTTCAAATCCCTTCCGTGGTTGACAACCACTAACTGCTTTTTAATGTGAAGCCTAAAGTGCCAGATGGCTTTTCCTTAGTATTCTTGCTCTACATTAAATTTTCAGCAGGTCTTGCACATCCACTGCTCCAAGGATGAAATTGCTCTCCAAGCACTTGCTCCTCCGTGGGTCAAAGCAGGGCTGGTCAGGTCAGTAGTGCTCATCCCCCAACAGCAGTCAGATTTTGCTTCATAGCAAAGGCTCCCGGTGCTGGCAGATTGCGTCCCTATTGCCAGCTGGTCACTAATCCGTACTTCCGCGGCGGCTGGAGCACAAATAGGCACTGCCTAGTACTTCTGTTCCAGTTTCAGAACTCAGCGGCCTCCGTGCCTGCACCACGGGGACTCTCAGGCCACCTTTCCTGCTCATGGCACTTATTGGAGAGCCACTGAAAAGGGCTATTGAGTGGCTGAGGACCCCTTTAGGTTACAGGTCTTCCCCAGTTCAAAACTCTCATGCCAGTTCACATATGGCCTTTAAGAACTCACTGAATTTTCACAAGTTTTCTTCCTATGCCACCTCTCATGATCTGGCAAAATTAAGACAGTTCATGTGTCCCCGCTGTCCTCAGAGTAGCTCATTAGCCATTGGAATTCAGTTCACCCGTTGTCCTGCAATCTCAGTGTCTCTCATGGGTTCAAAACATGATTTTGTAGATTGTAAAGATTCCTCTTATTGTTGGGGTGAGAGGGACCTTGTCTTGCAGCTCCGCACATTCGAAACTACCGCAGAATTCACACATATGTAGAAGTGATTGGCTGGAGCTTGCACATTGTAAATTTTGCATTCTTACGCTCTAGGTTTTATTGTGTCCTTTAGAGGAGAGGAGGTTTTATCAGTCAGGCTGTTATGATATCTGTTGTTTATCTGGATCCTCTGAGACTCATTTTAAGTTGCTAGTGTGAGTTACGAATGGGCTTTACTCCAGGAATAATTCAATTTTACCAAGGCAAGGGTCTTATCATGCGTCTACTAAATGCACCCAGTTTCAGTGAGTATTGTCCACTCTGACTAGTCAGCACTAGAATGAGTTCCAACCCAGTATGAGCTCTGAGGATTGTTGAGCTTCCTTCTTAAAGCCTTTCTTTGCTTGTCCTAATGGGATATTATCCTCCCATGTGCAGCTTGTTATTGCACAATAGTTCCAAGGGGAAAGCCACTCACATTTTAGAAATGCTTTTTCTCTATATTTTCCTCCTCTATGGTCTTCCATCTAGCAAACTATAGGTGCATCTGCTTTCTCAACCTCTGGTTGTCTCCTCAATTCAACAAGGCTGTTATTATTATCTCCTGTACTGTTACCTAGAAACTACTTTCTGGCAGAAAGCCAAGAAAATTGTAGGACTCATTAGGGATCATAAGTGAATCCATTTTGCTGAGGGATTAAAGTCATATGTTGCCTATTGTTTGAAAACAGAAATAAGTTGGATTTTTTTTAACTGTATTTTTTCAGTGTTCTATCTGCTCATAGAGGGAAGTATGGTGCTAATAACTACATCATATCTACAAATAGAAGACTTTTAAATGTCTTGCATAAGAATTTGCCCCCTCTGTTGGAATTGTTTCAAGATAATGTGTGAATATTTTGAAAGCCTTTGTTTGACTTTGCAGGTCTGCTTGCATTTCACAATTAGTCTCATGCATTTTAGGGAAGTTATTACTACCAATGCTATGATTTAACAGGAATCTCAAATTGTGATAGAATATGAATCAGTAAATAAATGCCACATTATGTAGACTTTTGTTTTGGAGATATTAAATATGTTTACTTAACTTTTAGCTTTATAAATGATGCCACTTTATTTTCTAAAGGTTATACAACTCTTTATTATCTATAATTTTTAATGCTTTTTGTATAAAAATGCAACATTTTTGTGGGTTTGTCTTTCAGTATTGGCCTACACAGACAAATATATTTTTTCCACTGTATAAGGCTTATGTCATCATCATTTTGCATGAAAATGTAATGGCAGGAAGCCACTCATCATTTAACAAGTAAAGCTTGGTTCCTGAAGGTAGTGCACTTACCATATTAAAATGTTCCTTTAAGGCATTACTTAATCAAACAAATTGAACATCTGGAGAAACAAATCTCTGACACTTTAATTTAATTGTTACAGAAAATACTATATTAACTGCTGATCCATTGAGAAATTTAAAACAAGAGAAAATATTGCCTCTGCATAAATGCACTGGCAACTTCCTATTGGGTTTGGAAAAGCAGTATACTAGTACACACCCATCAAACAAGCATTAATTTATTGGATCATTAGGTAAAAGGCTGTACTTATTGAAGAGAGTGCTATGTTATTCATGTCATTTTGAAACAAGCCATAGTATAGTTAATTAAAGGGAAAATATCAGGTCATTGATATCTAGTAAAAAAAAGTGCTATATTTTATAATATGGCTATTCAAGTAAACTATATTATGAAATCAATGCATTGTTTGGTGAATTAAGGTAGTATGCCATGACGCTATGGATAACATAAAGCTTAAAATGGAATCCTATATAATAAAGAGCTAATATGCAAATGGTCAGCACGCCCTTGCTCCCTCGCACCCTCGAGCCGGGGCCAGGGGAGCTGAGGCTACACCGGGGACCTGAGGCCTTGCCCCCTGCCCAGTGGGGCTTGATGGGGGACCTGAAGCTGTGCCCCCCACCTGGCACTGGGCCAGAGGTCCTGAGGCTGCACCCCCTGCCCTGTGGGGATTGACGGGGGTGGGACAGGCCGGGTCTGGGTCTTGCATGATTTGGAGATACACGCAGGTGGGCAGGAACTTGACTCTGGGTCCTGCAGCACGCCCCAGACTCTGACAGGAGGGAGATTTTCATATACATTTTATTAATTTTCTTTCATCTCTGACACTTCTATTATAGAGAAAGGGCAAATAGCAATATTAAAATATTTCTCTAATTAATTCCCTTTTAATGTGCACAAATTTTGTCTGCCGGGCCACTAGTTTTTACTATAAAGGCAAGTTTGTTTAAAGGTTTATTAGTGCCAATATAGATGTAGCTATGATGTTTATTTTATTCATATGGATATGTTTCACAAACTTTATTTGCTTTATATCCATAACTAAAGACAATGACTATAATTAATGTGTTATAAATGCTTAGAGGTTATTTAACAACTCTTTATCTAATAACCTCTAAATTTTAGAACAGAATAGAACTCTACACTCCTGATGTGAATTTCCTCCAATTAGGTTTTAATACATAATACACTTTTTTTTAGAAATGCTATTCTTAAATATAATAATACATGAATTTCTAACCAATTGTTTCCCAGACCAAATTATAATGTGGATATGTCAATTATTTAAAATTTGTATTATTGACTTCGTGACTTAGAAAGGAACAAAAGAGAAAAGGGATTGAAAATGGCAGTGAAATTTTATGATTAAGAATTTTGACAATTATCTTCAGTTGGATAGATATCGGTAAAACTCTTTGATAGCCTATATATTATGCTCAGGTCATCCAACATGAATATCTGCATTATCCATCACTAGCAATGGGCAAGTTTGTATGACTAATGCACTGGGACATAGGTAACAATTTACCCTTTGACAAAATTACCACTGATTATTACAATCTAGTATTTCCACCAAAAATAATTGATTATAATTATTCTATCTAAAAATAATCACAAGGATAAAAATCAGACTGGTCAAAGAATCCCTAAGTGCCAGCATTCTTCCAAGACCACAAATTTTATTATTTGAATCTAGTTTCAGAGCTTCATATCCAAGAAAGACTTTTGAATAAAGATATTCAACAAATATTAGATATAGCCAATATTTTCAATGTAGACTGAAAAAATCATTAGGATCTCTTTCTTCTTGCATGTATTTTGTCAGCATCTTAGTTATAGATGAATTGATAGTGTCAGTAATTGAAGCTGTGGTTACTTAATGTCCCCAAAGTTTTGTTAAATTAACACTTCACAATTAATTAAAAATTCTAATCTACTAAGCTATACATGCAATGCACTATTTATTATTTGTAACAAGCCTATTGAAAATGTATTAGTATCATTATTATCTATATATATATATAAAAACCTAAGCGACCGAATGACTGGAACGACCAGAACAACTGGAATGACTGGTCTCTATGATGCGCACCCACCACCAGGGGGCAGACGCTCAACGCAGGAGCTGTCCCCTGGTGGTCAGTGAGTTCCCACAGCCAACCTCCCCCAGCTGGCCAACCTCCTGTGGTCCCTCCCCCCGGCCGGCAGGACCTGATCACCCAATTAGGGCCGGGCACCGGGCTGAGATGGGGAACTAGGGATGGGTAGCTGCAGACGCAGCCCCTTTCCCAGGGGGGCTAAGGGCTGGCTCCCTCCTTGGGGCCAGTGGCCAACCTCATGTGCACTGTCCCTCTTCCCAGCAGGCAGGCCCTGATTGGCCCGTGACCTGCCTGCCACGGTGGTGGTATGGCAGCGAGGGAAGGAGGGGCAAGGCAGGGAACCGCATGGTGGTGGTTTCTTTCATGCCTGGCCCAGCGACCCTTGCCTCTTCTCCATCCCAGCCTTGATTGGCCTGACCCTGATCAGCCCTGATTGCCGGCCAGGTCTAGGGACCCCATCCATGCATGAATTTCATACACCAGGCCTCTAGTAATTAATATCATCATTACTATTTTAAAGATGATGAGATAAGAGCATATAGAAGTAGAACTTGAGAAAAATTGCACAGATAGTGACAAATCAAAGTCTGTCTGGCAGTAAAGATTTGCACTTAATCCTCATTATATATTGCCTTTGATTTTTTTTCAATGTAAACATTTTACTGAAATTACTGTTATAAAATGCTAACTGGCACAGAGTAGACACTCAGTTCTAAAAAAAATATCCATTGCTTTGCACTGTTATCGTAGTTATTGAATTAATATGCGTTAAAAAAATTTTGCTCTTAAGTAGGTATATAATGACATGGACAAAAAGTACCAAATCAGGGTCTACCATGGTATTTGGTTAGCTCAATTATTATCAGAAATCAAGACTTGCTTTAAAAAAAAATGTTGATTATCCACCAATATAATTTGAGATAAAGTATAAAAATAAGAAATAATTGATTCTTGCTCAAGTAGTAACTGTCTTATGGCATGCAAGGTATATTATAGATCCTTTTATAGCTATGTGTGTTACCTACCCTTGAAATATTATCTTTGAGTAACCTCATTTGAATTTGAGATTATGCATCCTTTCTTTGAATATATTGGTAATGAGTTAAAAAATAATAGTCCACTTGATTGATGAATCTTGTTGTATTTTATTATGACCTTATTGTGAAATTATAGTTTATGGATTGGAGCATATTACTGTGGCTATTTTAATGTCTTTTCTAAGAATACTCCTTTTGACCTTTTCTCTCTGAAAAATATGCACAGAATTTTATACTTTAATTTTGTCTCCCTGTTCATATTTTATTCTCTTTAAACTCCTTACTTACATAAATCATTCTTCTTTTATTGGGTATTAATAATTTTGTATAAGACAGAAACAATTTGATGGACAATTCAATCTTATATTTTCACAAGGTTAAAAAAAGATGTGTCTTAGAAATTTGTCTGAACTAATTTAAATTATTTCATTTCAAATGTAACCCAATCAAGGTTCTTCTATGTTACTAAGTATCAAAATTCCAAAGTCTGTTTTTCAGCAAATATAAATATTAATTTATGTTGTTAGTTTCTCCCAGCCAAACATAAATCTATTAACCTTGATATCTCACCTATTCATGCCTTGTAAATTGGCATACTTTAATGAAAAATATATAGATTCTATGCACACAGTGATAAATATAATGTATTTACAAAAACTATAAAAGTAAAAAGGGGAACATGATAAACTATAAGTACAAAGTTTGAAACCAAAAAGTAGCAGACTCAAAGCCAAAATTACTTAATACTTTTATGATATTGGATACCTATTGATATTTTTAAAGCCCTTTTTCTTCATATAAACTAGAAAACGTTATTGTACCTAGATATTAATAGGCAAGATACAAGTATAATAAATGACATTTTGGGGAAAATGTCCAATGTAAATTATTTTGTTTGCAGTTGACATTGATAGAACAATCTATGGATGTTATAATTTCTACTCTTTCATTTGTCTTTGTTGGTAAAAAAAGGATTTCAGAGACTGACAGGGTCAAGCTCATACATAGCAAATTTAGTTTGACTCACTTTATCTCTGTCTTTTTTTTTCTTTTTAATATATATTAAAAATATATAGATTTCTGAGAGGGAGAGGGAAAGGGAAATAGAAACATCAATGATGAGAAAGAATCATTGATCAGCTGCCTCCTGCATGCCCCCTACTGAAGATAGAGATCACAACCTGGGCATGTGCCTGACCTGGAATTGAACCATAACTTCCTAGTTCATAGGTCAATGCTCAACCATTGAGCCATACCAACCGGGCTTGAACAGGGTTTCACAAGGTGAAATGTTAAATGTACAGAGCACAGGTACTTCTTTCTTGTATTTAATTAAAAGTTTGTAATTTATTGTTTGCTTTTTCATGCTTGACAAGATCATAAAGTAGACACAACCTGAGAAAAGGGAAAATGGTCTCAGCAATAAAGTCATGGATAACTTCTTTTTGTCATTTGTATCTTTGAATGTCTTGACAATTTATTTTCTTTTTCAGAGAGAGAGGAAGGGAAAAGGAAAGAGAGAGAAAGAAAAGCATCCATGTGAGAGAGAAACATCTATCAGTAGCCTCCCATACACAGCCTGATCACCCTAACCTGGGATCGAACCCACAAGCTTTGGGTATATGGGACAATGACCCAACCAACTGAGCCATACCAACCAGGGATGAATGTCTTGACACTTTAATTAGAATTATGAATTACTAATTATCATTCAGATAGAGAAATAGATATTACCAGCCTATATATATATATATATATATATATATATATAATAAAATATTATGAAAGTACATTAAAAGTGTGTGTATTTTATTTGTCAGTGCTTTAAATCACTGAACATAATGAGAAATTTAGTGATATTCATAAAAGTAACAAAACCTAAATGTTTTGCAATATTTTCTGAGATAATTATACTTATCACATACTAGCAGTTCTTTTAAAAGGTTTGGCCTAATATATATTACATAGTTTATTTTTAAATATCAGTATTGTTTAAGATGTTTTTTATTATTATCCATTAGTAATGCCACTGTAGAAGACATTATTTTAAATAAAACATTAAAAGGTCATGTTTATAACATAATTAATATTTTTTCTAAAATAAAGATATCTATATATGTTTATATTATGATATAAACAATTATAAATTATAAATCTTTTTATTTTATAAATCACAAAAATATAACTGTCAATAAATGAATAGACAAAAATATAAAATAATGATTAAGTTACCTCTATTACTTTACCAACTTTCAGTCACATGAATATAAGTATAAATGTGAGCATATATCTGATATGCTCATGCATATACTTTTAGAAAACATATATTCTAAAAGGTTCTCAAATTTGACAATATATCTGAATCTGATACACATATATATATATGTGTGTGTGTGTATATACATAATATGTATATATATATATATATATCTACACTAATAAAAGAGAAACATGGTAATTAGCGTACAACCGCTACCCTTTTCATTGGCTATCAGTGAGTATATGCAAATTAACTGTCAGCCAAGATGGTGGCCGGCAACCAGGCAGCTGGAAGCGAACATGAGGCTTGCTTGCTGCGGACTCCAACGTTCCCCACCTCACTTGCCAGCCTCTCAACTGCAACTCTAAGCAACTATTTACTATGTTGCAAATAAGAAGATAAACAAAACTCCAGAAACCAGCAGACTGAAATCCAGCCAGACCGAAACATTATATCCATGTTTTCAGCAGTGAGGCCTCAGAGCTAAAGCTGGCCCAGAATAAAAAAAAAAAAAAAAAAAAAGAAAACAAGGAGCGGTTGGGAGCTTTAGTCACTCGCCACCTGGAAAACAGCCCTCAGCCCCTCACCCAGACTGGCCAGGCACCCCAGTGGGGACCCCCACCCTGATCAAGGACACCCTTCAGGGCAAACCAGCTGGCCCCTACCCATGCACCAGGCCTCTATCCTATATAGTAAAAGGGTAATATGCCTCCCGGCACCGGGATCAGTGTGACAGGGGGCAGCACCCAAACCCCCTGATCGCCCTGCGACTCTGTGTGTGACAGGGGGCGGGGCCACAACCTCCCTATCCGCCCTGCTCTGTTTGTGACAGGGAAAGGCGCCCCAACCCCCTGATCAGCCCTGCTCTGTGCCTGATATGGGGGAGCTCCCCAATCCCCTGATTGCCCTGGGGCTCTGTGCTTGACAGGGTGTGGCGCCCCAACCCACCCCCCCCCACAGGCCCTGCTCTGTGCCTGATAGGGGGGAGCTCCCCAATTCCCTGATCGGCCCTGCTCTGTGTGTGACAGGGTAGAGCCATAACCTCTCCATCAGCCCTGCCCCGAGTGTGACAGTGGTGGTGCCCCATCCCCCTGATCGGCCCTGCTCTGTGGGTGATAGAGGGTGGCGCCCCAACCCCCCTCCATGGGCCGTGCTCTGTGTGTGACAGGGTAGAGCCATAACCTCCCCATTGGCCCTGACCTGAGTGTGACAGGGTGCAGCGCCCCAACCCCCTGATCCGCCCTGCTCAGTGTGTGACAGGGGGCGGTGCCCCAACTCCCCTATCGGCCCTACTCTGTGAGTGACAGGGGGGAGCTCCTCAACCCCCTGATCGGCCCTGCTCTGTGTGTGACAGGGGGGAGCTCCCCAACCCCCTGATGGGCCCTGCTCTGTGAGTGACAGGGGGCAGCGCCCCAACCCCCTGATTGGCCCTGCTCTGTGAATGACAGGGGGTGGCGCCGCAACCTCCCCATTGACCCTGCCTTGAGTGTGATAGGGGGCGGTGCCCCAAACCCCCAATCAGCCCTACCCTGAGCGTGACTGAGGGTGGCATCGCAACCTCCCAATCCTCCCTGCTCTGTGCAAGACAGGGGGTGGCGCCCCAACTCCCCAATCGGCCCTGCTCTGAGCCCGACTAGGGGCTGCACCTAGGGATTGGGCATGCCCTCTGCCACCCAGGAGCAGGCCTAAGCCAGCAGGTCGTTATCTCCCGAGGGGTCCCAGACTGTGAGAGGGCACAGGCCAGGCTGAGGGACCCCCCTGCCCCCCGAGTGGACAAATTTTTGTATTTTTGTGCACCGGGCCTCTAGTATATATATATATATATATATATATATATATATATATATATATATGCTGAAAGCTTTTCAAATTTGGCAAATAAATCAAACCACAGAGTCAAGAAGCTCAGAAAACTCCACAAAAGATTTCCCAGAAACATCCTAGTCAAAAACATGAAAATTAAAGATAAAATAAAAAATTTGAAAACAGCTACAAAACAACAATACAGCACTTGACAGGGGAAGGATTATGTGAATGAGTATGCATTTTTTCATCAGAATTCATTAAGGCCAAAAGGAAGTTAAAAAACACTTTAATATACTATAGTATATTATACTATAGTATAAAAATGAAAATAACTTTTACCTGGAATGCTACATTTAGGATAAACGTCCTCTTGAATAAAATTTGAGGAGGCAGAAGGAAGCTGGCAATCAGGGACTGGAGTGGTGGGGAGGGGGGTAGTGGGGCTTTGCAGACACAGGCAGAATGTAGCTTGCTGACTGCACCACAGAGACAGACAAAAGGACTGGAACTGAACCCAGCTATGTGGGAGTTACTAAGACAACCCAACTGGGTGGGGAAAGATGGGCGCCCGTGGGAGAAGTGAGCTTCAAATGTATGGATGTTGCTAAAACAGGCAGCTTGCAAATAACCAATCACAAAGTAGTTAGGAGTATAACCAATCCTTGGGGATGTTGCTAAGGCAGGATTCTTTGAAAAGGACCCATCAGGAGCTAGCAAAGCATACATCTATCCCTATACAAAGAAACACTCTTTTCTCTCTGGTGCACCGGGTTCCTTCTGTCCTGTGGCAGGGGATACGCTCCCCTGCACCCATGTGACTTATGGCCACCTGGGACTCCACACATGAACTACCGGACTTTAGCTTGGGTGCTGAACTACACCGGCTGCAACATGGAACGGAAGCTCTGGACACCGACCTGCTTTGGGCTCTCCTGGAACCCCAGCTGCACCTTTCCCAGGGCTGGCTTAAGGGGCAGGGGACTGTGGAACCTGAGACAAAGAAGTTTCACCTGTAACCCACCTTGGGCCCCCTTCCTATGGCTCCCTACAGCAGAGAGTCCATCTATCTCTCAATAAATTTGCTTCCACTAACTGTTTTAGTCCGCAAATTAATTCTTCGATTTTGTGAGACAAGGAACTCAGACCTGAACAGAAATTTTGGCATAAGATTGAATGAAGAATAAGGTAGAAAAGTAAGAGAATTTCATGCCAGCTGACCTATTCTATAGGAATTACTAAAAAGGTTTATTCAGAAAGAAGGAAAATGAAACCAGAAGGTAACTGAAAACATAAAAACTGAGGAAAGGCCAAAGAAATGGTATATATCTGGCCAAATCTAATTAAATTTTCCTCTTTACTTGAGCTCTTTAAAATATGTATGTTGCTTGTAAGTAAAACTATAACAATATTTGATGGAATTTTCAATGAATAAAGACGTAATACATAAGGCAATTGCAATGTAAAGGGTTGTAAAGAGACCCATATGTTGGTAATGTTTCTACATTTCACTCCACACACACATTAAAATGTTGATTATAAGTAGACAGATGTAGATTAAATATGTATACTGTAATCCATGGATCACTACAACAACATATGCAAATATATACAGACAGATATAACAAAAACCTGAATGTATTAATTAAAATGAAATGCTAAAAATGTGCATATACATGAAAGATGACTTGGAAGTGACAAAGAAAAAAGGGAGAATAAACTGGAATTGAAAAATTTAATGGTATATATATATATATATATATATATATACATATATATATATAAATTAAAACATATTTAGAACTACATTAAATGTAATGTAATGTGCTTAAATATGTGAATTAAAAGTGAGAAATTGTAAGACTGGATTAAATATTGTAACTCAACTAAATGTTATTTAAGGAAACGCACTTCAAATACAATGTGATAGGTAGGGAAAAAAAGTAAAAGGATAAAAAGTGCCATAGCATGCAAACACAAGTCAAAAACAAAAAGTTGTGGAGGCTATACTAATGCCAGACAAAGAAGACATGAGAGCACAGTCAATCATAAAGAAAAAGAGGGTTACTAAATAATGATAGAATGGTTAATTTACTAAGAAGGCACATAATCTTAAATGTGTATATACCAAACAAAATAATTTTAAAATACAAAACACAAAAATGGGAAGAAGAAATAAACAAACCCACAGTGGAGACTTCAACACTCCGCCTTTAATCAATGGAACTAGTAGACATAAAATAAGCAAGAATAGACAAGAATGGATGAAAAATATCAACCACTTGGACTTCATTATATTTATGAAACACTCTACCCAACAAGAATAGAATATACATTTCTTTCAAATGCATAAATAACGTTCTCTAAGGAAGACCATATTCAATGAATATAAAACAAACCTTGAGGTCCCAACAAAGAAAACAAACAAAAAACAAACCTTGATGAATTTTATTAAAGTCAAATAAGAATTATCTTTGATGATAATGAAAATAAACTGGAGTCAATTACAGAATAATAATAGGAACATCATCATATGTTTAGAAATTAATCAACACCGAAAAAATTTGCAAATAACATCTGATAAAGTTCCTATATCTAATATATGTGATGAGGGTTCCTTTTTTTCTACATTCTCACCAGCACTTGTTTGTTGACTTATTGATGATAGCCTTTCTGGCAGGTATGAGATGATATCTCATTGCAGACTTAATTTGCATCTCTCTGATGATTACTGACACTGAACATTTTTAATATGTCTATTGGTCATCTGTATGTCCTCTTTGGAGAAGTGTCTGTTCAGGCTAGTGGATTGAAAACTTCTGGAAAAATGGTCAGCAGTTTCTTATAAAGTTAAATATACACTTCCCCAGTAACTGTTACTTGGTACTTACTGAAGAGATATGAAAACTTATATTTCTACAAAATCCAGTACACAAATGTTTATAATAGGTCTATTCATATTTACCCAACAGCTGGAAATGACCTGAAAGTCCTGCAATGGGTGGAAGGAGAAACAAACTAGGGTATATCCATATAATGGACACTACCCTGCAATAAAGTGAATAGGCCACTGATTCATACAGCTGGGGTGGGTTTCAAAGTCATTCTGAATGAAAAAAGCCAGTTTTGATAGCGGGACTTATAGTCTGCTAGATAGAACATCTGAATTAATCTGAAAAATAATCATATTGTTTTAAATCTTAGAACACATATACTTATGTGAATAGGAGGTTAAGTTGTTTTTTTTGTCTGTTTGTTTGTTTTTAAGTTTCCTTTTCAAGGCCTGTGTGAAGTTATTGGGGAGGTGACTCAGCTGTGAATCCAGCAAGCATAACCGATAAGTAGGGTCAGACTGACCTACCAGGAGTCAAAACATCATCTCATCATCATCATCTCATGGCCTGATGATTAAGGATAATAGCTGACATCTGCAGACCCCCAGGACTACACATAGCTGCATTCTGTCCCCTAGCCAAGTGGTTGGCAAACTCATTAGTCAACAGAGCCAAATATCAACAGTACAACGATTGAAATTTCTTTTGAGAGCCAAATTTTTAAAATTTTAACTATGTAGGTAGGTATATTGTTATTAACTTAATTAGGGTACTCTTAAGGCTTAGGAAGAGTCACACTCAAGGGGCCAAAGAGCCGCATGTGGCTCAGGAGCCACAGTTTGCCGACCTAGCCTCTTCTTTATAATCCTGTCCCCTGCACCTTGCTGTAAGACAGGATTTGAATGCTTGTAAGTACCCTGTCTTCTTGGTTGGCTGGCCTTCTCAATAAACGCCTTAAATGATTCAACCCTGCCTGCGTTATTGGACACAGCGACAGGCAGCCGGAGCCCACCCAGGGTTTCCTAGTAACAGTTTCAAGGAGTCAGAAACTATATAACTACATTTATATAATTGCCCCCAAAAGAGAAAACTATGCTGGGGGAGAACAAATCAGAGTTGTTAAGAATCAGGAGTATGTGAAAATTATCACTAAAAAGAGATGGCAGAGAGGAGGTTTCATGGAGTGAAATAGCTATTCTGTGTCCTGGCTGTGTTGGGGATCATATGGCTCTCTTCATGTGGTAAAATTCATGGAGCTATATACAAAAAATGTCAACCATTGTACATTAATTTAAAAATAAATGATAAAACATCAACTGGTAATGCTAATAGTAACAAGAAAAATACTTTTGAAGAGAATTTCTAAATCTATTTCTCCATGTGAACAGGAAGTCTTGAGTCTCATTTAAAAAAACTCTCAGATTAGTAACATTTTAAAAAAATGTAATAGTTGCCCAGCTGGTGTGGCCAGTGGTTGAGCATCAACCTATGACCCAGGAAGTCATGGTTCGATTCCCAGTCAAGGCACATGCACTGGTTGCGGGCTTAATCCCCAGTGTGGGGTGTGCAGGAGGCAGTCGATAAATGATTCTCTCATCATTGATGTTTCTATCTCTCTCTCCCTCTCTCTTCCTCTCTGAAATCAATAAAAAAATATTTAAAAAGTCTTTCTGACAATCTTATTTAAACTGACTTCTTCCAGTTACTGTCAATTCATGCTATGTATTTCATTCATATGGTTTAACACCATCTATAATTACTTGAGTTTTATTTACATTTATATTTATTATGTCATTCCTGTAAGAATATAAGTTTCATGATGTCATTAATAGTAGAACTAAGAGGAATGCCTGGCACAGAGAAGAGAGATTTTTGGAGCATTAATTTTGTTTTAAATTCCATTCACCTTTAATTTTCTACCAGATAGTTCAGCATTCAGTGACTTGAATGTGTGAGGAAAAAAAAAGGAATGAATCACAATTTTTAATAGTGTTTGTAATCCATGAAAATAATTAAGTGATTAAAATATGCTCACTCAAAGTTGATTTCTTTATAAATATCAAAAGTAATACAATTTGAATTCAGTGTGAATTTTGCCATATTTAATACATGCTAGCTGACGTAAGTTTATTGATTTTCTTTTCTTATAACCTAAATAGGCCCTCATGTCTAAACCTCAGTATTCAAACACATCTAAATTCTCACTGCAATAACATACTTTGTTTTTCAAAAGAGAGAATAAAATTCTACAATCGGTGACACCATTCTTCTCATAAATTTGATTTTCTTTAAAATATTCTGCTCATTATACTACAAATGGTTTAATCAGAAAAATGATTCAAGGAATTAGCTTCACAGATAAAATATATCAAATTAATTATTTGCTTAGAATAAACTGTTTTAATTTTCTTCCTTAAAGGTTAAAAGTTTAATAAATAAAATTTACCAAAGGGAACTAATTCTCTTGGTATTCTATTGCTTATATTCTTTCACATGAGCTTTTTTGAGACAAGGGCTTTCTCCTCCCTATCTAACACCCAGATGAATCTGTCATCTCTTTTTATTTAATCAAGTGACATCAAAGATTCTTAACAATACCTCTGACCCCTGAGGAAGGGGATATACAGCAGACCATTAATTAGATGTTTAAAATGAAAGGATATGGCACATTGAACCATGCCTCCCTGCTCCATTGCGCTGTATACCCACATCACATTGTCCATTTATATTTCTGACGACTCCCAAAGAGTCAATACCCTTGAGAAACATCATAAGTTAGCAAGCTTGATTGATGTACATTAAGCAGTCAATGACTTGTTCTATCTGGAGTATTTCTCTTTTTGCATGAGGGAAAGATGGTCAAAATATGTATCAGACCTTGAATCAAATTAAAACCCAGAAGATTTCATTGCAGCACTGCCTTTTGTTTCATACATAAATTTACATAAAATTGAGTTACTTAAGATTTCATATCTGTTTCAATTTTCCTTCTATTCTAGACATTCTGAAATGAAAGTGGTTTCACAGAACACCACATTAAATTGTTTCAGGAGAGTAATACAGTCAACTCGGCTATTCTCTAATTTAAGTTTGGGAGACACTATTGTTCTTTATGAATTTTCTCCATTTACACATTTATAAATTATTCACATTTATATTCAATAAAAGAAACATAAATGAAAGAGTGCTATCAAGAGACAACAAAACAATGACTGGGATACCTGCCTCTCATTTGGTATTTCTAGAGGTCATTTAACCTTCAATGAAGAGAATTTCCCTTAAGTTAATTCATTCCATAGAATTAATAATTATGATACTGAGTACCTTAAAGAGAGGTATTTTTAAGTCATCTTCTTGGGTTGTATTTTGTCATGACACAATTAAGCAGAAAACTATTTGTACTGTCAATTCTTTGCTATATTAAGAAACATAATTTATTAGAGATAATTAAAAATTGGGAGCTAACTTAGTTCTTAAGAATGTTTATAAAATGCCATGTTAATTCAACTTAATGGTCTATGTCATAAAATATAGAAATGTGGCATTTCTAGGAAAATTAACTGCTACTCTTAAAATATAGTGTTTATTTTCTAATACTATATAAGATTAATTTTACTAAGAAATAAAAAAATATATAATTTTAGCTTTTTTCTTAAATGTTTTATGCTAGTCTACTTTACTAATCACTTATGGTTAAAATTTAAACATCCCTGTTTGGGGGGGTGGGGGGTGTTGCATAAAGAATTAACTAATTTTGGCTATGGCCATTTCCTGTTCTTTTCCATCTCAATACAGCAATTTGATCAATTTCTATTCAGTATTAGGAATTAACTGTTAAAAGTTCTTAGATATCCATTCATTGTTGCATTTTTTTCTTATGATGATTTTTAAATTCATTAATATAACTCAGTCTTTCTATTTGTTCTGTAATACATTTCTCTCCTACAGATATATTTGACAGCTATTTTCTTTTCCCTGTAATAATTGTGCATTTCTGATTCTGTAATTTTGATTTTTAGAGATCCCTAAAATTCCTTTGGATGAGATGGATGCATGTCTTTTCTGTTGAAACATAACCTAAGGTAGCAAATGTACATTTTTTAATTATTCAAAAAGGTTAGTCTTATGAGCTGCTAAGCTCATTATCTGTTTCATTCTATTCTGTCCTTCAGTTGAACTGAATAAAAGATGTTTGAAAAAAAATGAATCTTAAAAAGCAGATTGTTATCATTTCAAGCAAATGGAATTCATCTCACACTTTACTACAAACTTTAAAAGGTAATATAGCATCCAAATTATAATCTGCTAAAATCTTTTTTTTCTAATATGTTAAGAATTAGAAAGAATTTTTAATGTACTACAACCCCTTCAACAACTATTGCTCAGATGGTTAACACAATGATCCTAGTTAATGGGGGTTGGAGAGCAAGAATAAAACAAAACAAATTAAATGAACTAAGAAAGCCTGAGTTGCTTATATTTGAGGTATACAGGGCCCAATACTGAAAGTAGGACTCCTGAACACTGGATCTCCTTTCTCAATGACTAGACATAAGATATTAAAAAGAAGTAATAGAGCACTCTACTCATAATTTTTACACATTGTGTCTTTCTTTCCTCCTAGATTTTGATAAATTCTAAAGCAGTTTTTATATCATATTTATCTTTGTAGCTCTGGGCCTTAATGTAGTGCCTTGTTCTTTATATGCTGACTGAAAAAAAAAAATAGGATCAACAATGAAAGAGGATGTATAATAGGAGGCAGGGATAGAGATAGGGCAGGAAGAAACAAATTGGCACAATAGCTTACCTCCTTCACAAAGCTACTGTGAAGATAAAATGACAAAATGAATGTAAATTGCCTGTCAAAAGAAAGCATTTTAGTAAAAGTTAATTTTTATTATTATTTTTTTTTAGTTTTTGCTTTGTGATGGATAGTATTTAAATATATCCTATTTAGTTTCACAATACCCTTATGAAGTTAGTATTGTTGCCTTTATTTGCCATATGAGGAAATTGAATCACAGGCAAGAAAGTTAAATTTCTCAAGGTTACAGAGCAATGAAGTGGCAGAGATAAGTCTATCTTACTGAAGAGCATATTAATTGAATACTTTCTCTGAAAATTATTTTATTGTTTGATTTGATTCTGAGGAAATTATACACTCATATTACTTAAAGTGAAACAAAGAAATTAAAGTGCAGACTTATCAAATGTATTTGTGTTTTCCCCTAAAACTCTCTATGATTCAACAAAAAATATGTTAGATGATAAATGATAGATAGATAGATGATAGATAGATAGATAGATAGATAGATAAATAGATAGATAGATAGATAGATTGGTATTAGATAGTTAGACAGACAGAGAGATGATAGAAAGAGAAACATTTCTCCCATTTAAGATCAATTTCATTATCTGTCTACTAGTGGCCTGGTGCACAAAATTCGTGCACAGGGGCGGGGAGGTCCCTCAACCCAGCCTGCACCCTCTCCAATTGGGAACCCCTTGGGGGATGTCTGACCACTGGTTTAGGCCTGATTTAGGTCAGACATCCCTCTTGCAATCTGGAACTCCTGGCTTCTAAATGCTCACCTGCCTGCCTGCCTCATCGCTCCTAATTGCCTCTGCCTGCCTGCCTCATCGCCCCTAAGCCCTCTGCCTGCCTGCCTGATCTTGCCCCCAACTGCCTCTGCCTGCCTGATCACCCCTAATTGCCCTCCCCTGCTGGCCTGATCACCCCTAACTGCCTCTGCCTGGACCCCACCACCATGGCTTTGTCTGGAAGGAAGTCGGACATCTGGAAGATGGCTGGTCAACCCAGTCTAATTAGCATATTACCCTTTTAGTAGTATAGATAGATTTAGGATAGGATTGCTTAAATGGAGGGGAAAAGCCTTTTTCAGCAGGAAGAGATGCTCTTGGCAGACAAAAACATATAATCCTTATATCTGGACTGATAGCCAGCCATATGTACTATTCTACCAAACCGGTCATGAAAAAATTAAACTGCTTTCTTACACCTTACACCAAACAGCCGTTGCCCTTAAAACCTCTCCTCAGCCCCCACCTTAGGTTCTGTGTTCGCAGTTCACCCAGATTAGGTTCTGATTGGTTGGCTTCTATGCCAGTCAGCATCAAAAGCTCCACTTCCTAGGAAGCCATTGACTCCTGGCACTTCACCTAGATTTGGTTCTGATTGGTCAGTTTCTATGCCAGTCAGCACCTCCAGGCCTATCTCCAAGCCTGATCAAAGAGGCGGGGCTGATCGCAAGCCCCCAACTGGGGAGATACAGAGGCTCGGCTTCTGGCAAAGCCGGGAAAAAGAGAGGCAACAGCTGATCAACAGCTGCCATGGAGGCTGGGGATCAGACCCTGCCTCTCTCTCTACAGGCCTCTCTCTGGGCCTGACTCACAGCCCCCTCAGCAGTCAGTGCAGGGTCGCTGTGCTGGCACTGGCTGCAGTCAGTCCTGGATCACCCTGGCAACCCAGTACTGACTTCCAGTGTTCAGTGTAGCCTTGGTTGTTATGGACCCTGGTTCTTTATATATATAGACTAGTGGCCGGGTGGACGGAATTTGTGCATGGGGGAGGGTGTGTTCCTCAGCCTGGCCTGCACCCTCTCCAATTTGGGACCCCTTGAAGGATGTCCTACTGCCAGTTTACAGGGATCGGGCCTAAACTAGCAGTCAGATATACCTCTTACAATCCAGGACTGCTGGCTCCTAACCGCTCACCTGCCTGCCTGCCTGCCTGATTGCCTCTAACCACTCTGCCTGCCGGCCTGCTCACCCCTACTTTCCCTCCCCACTGGCCTGCTCATTCCCAACTGTTCCCCTGCTGGCCTGCTCACTCCAAACTGCCCCCCCCCCCCCGCTGTCCTGATCACCTCCAACTGACCCCCACTGATGGCCTGCTTGTCCCCAACTGGCCCCCCTGCTGGTCTGCTTACCCCCAACAGCCCCTCCCCCCACCAGCCTGATCACCCACAACTGCCCTCCCCTCTTGGCCTCTAACCGCCTCTACCTCGGCCCCGCCACCATGGCTTTGTCCAGAAGAACATCTGGAAGGTCTCCTGGAAGGTCTCCCAGTCTAATTAGCATATTACTCTTTTATTAGTATAGATATATTTGACTGTAAATATGATTATGATTGCAGATATGAGTAGGACCAGGTAAAATTTTATAGAATGGGCCTTTTATTATAGATGGTTTGCCATGTATGCATTTTTTCTAAAGAAGTAAAAATTACTTTAAAAAATGTTTCAGGAAGACTTTGAGAAATTTACAGTATCTGCTTTTCTTCCAAGAAAGTTGTCACTTTTATGCCAGAGTGAGAATTATTTGTATGCTTTGTATGTCAGCATTGGGCCACTGTGACTGGGGAGCACTTAGCTTAACTTGAGAGTAATTATCTTGCTCACTGGCTGGGAGGGAGGGTGTGTGGCAGAGGAGATAAATACTGGGTTCTGGATTATTCATAGATTGCTGACTTTCTGGATTGATTGTGCAAGCCCCTCCTTTTATTGATGTCCACCTTCTATTGACAGACATCTACCCTGGTAGAAAAATGAGATGAAACTCTCTTTCTTTTCATTGTAAAAAGCATTTGAATTCCTAAGGTGTGATAAGGCCTCCCAACCATCCACAGTCAAGGTACACATTTTCATGGAGGATGTTCCCATTCTTGAATAAATCAAAAGAATTGTTTTTTTAATTTAAACTTTCTTCTATAACTGTTTTCTTGTTACTTAAAAGCTAGTTTTTTTGAAACTACTTCCAAAGCTTTTCAAGCTGTATATGTCCTTGGAATGAATTTATAAATAAAAATTGAGCCCGGCTGGTGTGACTCAGTGGTTTAGCATCCACCTATGAACCAGGAAGTCACAGTTTGATTCCAGGTCAGGCCACATGCCCGGGTTGTGGGCTTGATCCCCAGTATAGGGCGTGTAGGAGGCAGCCGATCAATGATTCTCTCCCATCATTGATGTTTCTATCTCTCTCCCTCTCCCTTCCTCTCTGAATCAGTAAGAATATATTTTAGAGAGAGAGAGAGAGAAGAGAATATATGTTTGTAAATAAGAAAACATGTATTTGATGCTCTTAGAAAGTCTTATTTTCTTTCATTAAACCTTGTGCAGTATAGGGAACTCCACAGATTCTCTTAATTTGAAGAAAGTTAGAGGGAAAGATACTAATTCAGAGTTCCTTGGGAAAATGTGTCACTTACATATTTTTTTATGTTTATTTTTTTTAAATCAAAAAATGAAATATTTTCTATTCAGAAAATATATTTGGATCTAAATATCTTCTATAATTTTAACCCTAAAATATCAATTTAAATATTTTAAAAATGGTTGGGATGTTTGTTTTTTTAAATAAGTTAGGTTACTGGAGTTCTACATGTTACTGGATCACCTGGGGTAATTTTCGGACTGGAAAATTAAGAATTATAGTCAGAGGGGAGGACATGAGAATTTTTAAAGAACATATTCATTTTACTTTAGAAGCTGAACCTCTCTTATCATGTAACTTGTTTTGAATGTTTGTTAAACCATATTATCACATAAGCACTGCTGCTATTGGCACAAACAGGGACAGTTGATTCGGGTCATTTGAATGTCCACTGTCTGTTTTAATTTGTATGTTCATTTTGACTCTGTCATATGCTCAAACTTCAGTGGAAGTCATGAGAACCCATTATTTTTCCTGCTCCCTCCTTTACGTTGGAAATATTCTTTTTTACTCAGAGGGACCTTAACTTTGATGTAAGGGATTGTTTCCGTTGCCAAATTTTTTCTTCCTTGTCAGGTAAGAGATTGTTGTGAACTCTTCAGTGATGCCTTCCCCAGGATATTTGCAGATGTGGTTGGGAAAAGTCATTTCATCCCCGACTTTTGCATGTCAGGTGCTGGGGTGCCCGGGTGCCGCCTTGCCTGCTACCTCGCAATCGCGACTTGCTGCGCCCCGGCTCTCCTATCGCCATTGCAATCACGGGGCCGCAGGCAAGTCGGCACCCGGGCCCCTGGGTGCCGCCTTGCCTGTGCCCAGCTTTCTAATCGTGATCACTGGCTGGGGGGCAGGCAAAGGCGCCCCGGTTCTCCGATCTAGGGCTGGGGGGCCCCTGGGAGCCGCCTTTGCCCTGCCACCCAGCTCTTGCCTGCCGCCTGGGTTTCCTATCACCATTCTTCCATCCTTCCCTTTTCGCCTCCCATCATTGCTCCTATGTATGCAAATTAACTGCCATCTTTGCTGGCAGTTAATTTGCATATCACCCTGATTAGCCAATGGGAAATGTAGCGAAGGTATGGTCAATTACCCTTTTTGTCTTTTATTAGCTAGGATGGTTTTAAATATTTAGTTTTTGACCACCACAATGTCCAAGATGTCAAGCTTACATCATGATATTTCTGATATACTAGTTCTAGCAGCAGTTATTATTTTTAACTACTTATTATTTTTTTCTAGAGTATGACTCAAATTAATTCTTTTGGTAGAGATCATTTCCAGTGCAGCAAAAAAAATAGGTTGAGCATATCCTAAAGAAACTGGATATAAACCCCCAAATTTGATAGTTTTGGTCTTTTATTTAACTAGTAGAGGCCCAGTGCATGAGATTCATGTACTGGGAGGGGAGGGGTCCCTCAGGGGATGTCTGCCTCCAGGGATCGGGCCTAAGCTGGCAGTTAGACAAACCTCTCACAGTCCAGGGCTTTCGCAGTCTGGGAGCCCTCGTTCCTTACCACCCACCTGCAGCGCAGGCGGGAGAGGCTCCTGCCACCACCGCTGCACTCACCAGCCACGAGCTGGCTTCTGGCTGAGTGGCACTCCCTGTGTGGGAGTGCACTGACCAGCAGGGGGCAGCTCATGCATTGAGCGTCTGCCCCCTGATGGTCAGTGCGCATCATAGCAACCAGTGGTTGTGCCATTGGGTCAATTTGCATATTGCACTTTTATTATATAAGATTCTAGATCATATTTTTAATCATGGTTGTGTAGAATTGTCAAGATACAAGATGAAGATTTTTGCTTAAGTTTCTTGTCCCCATGGAAGGGTGTGAATGTGGTCTATAGAAAATAGAGGAAAAAGCTATAAATTGCTTTTCTTCATTACATTTTATTTAACAACTCCAAAATATTTCATTAAAAATCATCTACTTTCTATTTTATATGCAAACATTAAGTATTTTGTGGATCATAGTTCTGAACATAAACATAGTTTATCAAATAACCTTTGTGTCCTTGCTCAACCTAATTCCCTTATATCTCAAAAGGGACCATGTAACTGAACTTAAAGCTTACATTCCCATTTTTTTAAATAGACTTTCTTTATATCAATAAAATATATGGTATGTTTGAATTCTTTAATATTTATATAAATTTTATTACATTGAATGAATCCTTCTATAATTTATTTTTCCATTTAACATTGTGGATAAATTCCATGTTCTTTAAAATATGCTCAAATTTATCCCACTAAATAATGACTTAAATTTATAAATAAGAACTTGTTTATAAATTTCAAGCTACATACCCATCCCTTTCTTTTTATATCTATACTAGAAGCTCGTTGCATGGAGATTCGCGCAATAGGCCTTCCTTCCCCTCGCTGCTGGCACTGGTTTTCCTCTGGCACCCAGGACCCAAGCCTTTGGTCCAGCCACAGCGAGGCTTGGCTTCTCCACTGCGGCCACAATGGAGAAGCCAAACCTCTTCAGTCTTCAGTCTTCAGTCTTCAGTCTTCAGTCTTCAGTCTTCAGTCTTCAGTCCGGCGGGAGCCTTCAGTCTTAGCTCCATGCCTGCATATGCTAATTAACTGCCATCTTTGTTGGGTTAATTTTCATAGTTGCTCTGATTGGCTGGTGGGCGTAGCAGAGTGACACCAATTTGCATGTTTCTCTTTTATTAGTGTAGACTAGAGGCCCAGTGCATGAATTTGGTGCACAGAAGGGGTGTGTCCCTCAGCCCAGCCTGCACCCTCTTCAATCTGGGACCCCTCGAGGGTTGTCCGACTGCCCCTTTAGGCCAGATCCTGGTGGGATGGGTCCTAAACGGGCAGTTGGACATCCCTCTCACAGTCCAGGACTGCTGGCTCCCAACCACTCATCTGCCTGCCTGCCTGCCTGATTGCCCCTTACCACTTCTGCCTGCCAGCCTTATCACCCCCTAACCACTCCCCTGCCAGCCTTATTGACACCTAGCTGCTCCCCTAGTGGGCCCGATTGCCCCGAACTGCCCTCAGTGCCCCCCCTTCAATCACCACCAACTGCCCTCCAATGGAGGCCTGTGCCCCCCAAACTGCCCTCCCCTGCAGGCTTGGTCACCCCTAACTGCCCCACCACCGATGGCCTGGTCACCCCCTAACTGCCCTCCCTTGCAGACCTGGTCCCTTACAACTGTCCTCCCCTGCAGGCTTGGTCACCCCCAACTGCCCTCCTCTGCCAGCCTGGTCCCCCCAAACTACCCACCCCTGGAGGTCCCTACCAACTGGCCTCCCCTGCAAACCCAGTCACCCCTAACTGCACTCCCTTGCTGGCCTGGTTGCCCCAACTGCCCTTTCCTGCAGGCCTGGGCCCCCCAACTGCCCTTCCCTAATGGCCTTGTCCCCCCCAGCTGTCCTCCCCTGCAGGCCTGGTCAACCCCAACTGCCCTCCTCTGCCAGCCATCTTGTGATGGCCATCTTGTGTCTACATGGGGGGGGCATCTTGTATGTTGGAGTGGTGGCCAATGTGCATATTACCTCGTTATTATATAGGATACATAAAAGCCTAAGTAACTGTTACTAATGGATGACCTGACAACCGGCTGGTAGTTATGATGTGCACTGACCACCAGGGGGCAGATTCTCAATGCAGGAGCTGCCCCCTGGTGGTTAATGCACTCCCACAGCCAACCTCCCACACTCCCTTCCCCTGGCCAGTTGGCCCCAATCTCTGGCCATGCCAAGGGACCCCACCCGTGCATGAATTCTTGCACAGGGCCTCTTGCACTTACCTTAAGTATTTGTTAAGGCATTTTTGGTATCTGCTATCACCATACATTCACTTCCAACTTACTTTACCTGATGTTTTAGACTGGTCAGCTTTTACTAAGATTATCTATAACTCTTACTGCATTCAAGAGACAAAAATATATCATTTACCTGACTTTTAAATGATTCTGACTTCTTTCTTCTTCATACATTCTCCCCTGATTAGCTCGACGCTATGATTCATACAGATACTTTGGATTTTAAACTGTATCTTTAAATACTTGGTTTCTTGCTATTTTTCCCCTTTTTTAGATAATCACAGATTCCCTAGAATAGGCAATCTATTAGGTAGTAATCCCTATCACAAAATAATGGTTGCGTTTATGACCAAATTTCCAAAGCTCAACATTTCTTTTTTCCCACTATTTAGATATTTCTGCTGGGACCTTAAAACAAGAGATCTTTAAAAATCAATAATAATCTATTCAAACCGTCTTCCACTTAAAGAAGCCTACAATTAGAGAGCACTATTAAAATTTAAATTTGGATGGTAGATTCAAGTGCCTCTCTTCAGATCTTTGGCCTGTATCTCATATATTGAGTGAAATAAACCTGTCACCTCAACCTCAACACATTAGACCAGAAGTCACTGTAAGACTTTAACAAAAAATATAGGGGCCAGATTTCAGGGAAGTCAGCAACTTCTAAGATGACTTGTAGAAGAATGCTAACAGCACCACTAAAAGGCAGCCAAATGGCCAAGGCAGCCAAGCTAAGATCACATATTATCTCTTGAAAAGTATAAACATTTGGTTAAAAGAGCAGAGACACCAGTACACAGTAAGAATATGGTTTTATTCAAGATGAAAACCAGGTATACTTCCATGAAAATGCAAAACCAGTTAGCGGTATAGAATGTTTACCTCCTCATGGCTATGCGATCTTTGGAAAAGGACCCATCCTCTTTGAGCCTCAGTCTCCCTATTGGTAAAATGAAAATGACAATAGTATTTATTTAGTTGATATATTTAGAGGGACTATTAATTTCAAGCATGTAAATGTTTCCCCAATGCTTAAATTGTAATAAACTAATAATAAATGCTCACTCATTATTATTTTAATTTGGGAAAAATGGTAGCCCAACTTCCCTGTGTAGATAGAAAAATAATATATCATGCTTTCCCACATTGTTGTTTATCCTTAAAATAATTCAAAGTGTATTATAGTTATGTTTATTCTGTGCCGTCTTACAAAGCCATGTGAATAAGAAGTCAAATATGAAATCAAACAGGATTTACCCTCATACAAATAAAAGCAAGCCAATAAATGCATCCTTTAAAACAGAGTAAACACACACAGAGACAAACAAAAATGTGATCATATTCTTTCTTAAGTAAGAGATTCCGCTTATACTTAGATTTGTTTTACTTAAAAAATATTATGTTCCTCTTTATAGTAATAGCACTAAGTAAACACAAATTAATATATAGGCACAAACATTGTAGATTCTGCAATAGCTGGCGCTCAGGCTTTCTTTAAAAAACAAAAACACAGGGCCAGCATGGCTCAGTGGTAAGTGGTTGAGCATTAACCTATGAACCAAGAGGTCATGGTTCAATTCCTGGTCAGGGCACATGCCCGGGTTGCAGGCTCGATCCCCAATGTGGGGTGGGTGTGGGGGATGCAGCCAATCAATTTTTTCTCTCATTATTTCTATCTCTTTCTCCTTCTCCTTTCCTCTCTGAAATCAATAAAAATATATTTTTTAAAAATAACCAATTGACCAAGTACCTATTTAAAAAGAAAAAAAAAACAGAATCAATTTTCAATACAGTACAAGTATTTGGAAATACTACAAAACTTCTTTGATTTACTTAGTTACATATGTTGATTATAGTTTTCTTTGCTGTATAATTTATAACAAATAACATTGCAAACAATTCAAGTTGTTGCAGAAGGTTACTTTCTTAGATCTTATTTTCATATGTTATTTATTAAATAACCTCCCTGTTATGGGATATTTTCTCTGACATTTTTGAATGGTAAGCAATATCTTCCCTTATTCAGATAGAAACTCATTGAGATTGTTATCTCTTTTCCACGTCTGAGCTCAGTTATCTTGAAAAATAAACACTCATAACCTGGAATTATGCCAATAAAACAAACATTTCATTAACAAATATGTGTATTTAAAGAGTAGCTTTCTAATATATTCATATTTTATAATATGTATGTGTATGGCATATCTGAAGAAATATCCTATTTTTATCAATAGATGAAAAAGGATTTTATTGGATAGTTCTAAACATATATCTATTTTAAAGTAAGAACCATCTCAATATGTCCACAAATACTTAGTCAAAGAAGTTTTCTACCTTACATTTTTCACTGTTTACATACTGTTATGATAACTATCAATTACATATTTTCTTTTCTACTAAACAGTAGAACACTGAAATGAAAGACTATGCTCTATCCAATGCTTTGTGCCTGGGAAAGCATGGCTGACAGTATTGTGCCTATGTTATGTGCCTATTTATTTTCACTTTGGTACAATCCAAATTAATGGGGGACAGTTCTAAAATAGACATAAAAAAGGTTTAGCATTGATAAATATTTTAAAAATGAAAGGGAGAGAAATAATAACAGTAAATATAAATTTAAAAGAATTCACAACAGTTCTCCTCTAAGAGAGAAAGTGAATCAATGTATAAAAAAAGCATTTTCTAGAGTTAGAAGATCCATTTGTTATGTTGATTATTCTATGATAATTAAAAAGTAAACATATTGGTAAGTGTTCTTCACTTCAACTTTAAAATATATATATAGTTGTTTATCTTTTACTAAGTTATAGAAGTAAAGCTTTAAATTATTTTCTGACATTAATAAAACAGATGGGTACACAAATCATCCAAGAGATGCAAATCAAAACAACAATGAGGTACCATCTCACACCTGTCAGCATGGCTATCATCAACAAATCAGCAAAGGACAAGTGCTGGTGAGGATGTAGAGAAAAAGGAACCTTTCTGCACTGCTGGTGGGAATGCAGACTGATGCAGCCACTGTGGAGAACAGTATGGAGTTTCCTCAAAAAACTAAAAATGGAACTCCCATTTGACCCAGTGATCCCACTTTTAGGATTATATCCCAAGAAACTAGAAACACCAATCAGAAAGGATATATGCACCCCTATGTTCCTATTAGCACAATTTACAATAGCTAAGATTTGGAAACAGCTTAAGTGCCCATCAGCAGATGAGTGGATTAAAAAACTGTGGTACATCTACACAATGGAACACTATGCTGCTGTAAAAAGGAAGGAACTCCTACCATTTTCAACAGCATGGATGGGCCTGGAGAGCATTATGCTAAGTGAAATAAGTCAGTCAGAGAAAGATAAATATCACATGATCTCACTCATTTGTGGAATATAATGAACAACATAAAATGATGAACAGAAACAGATCCAGAGACAGAGAAGCATCGATCAGACCGTCAAACCTCAGAGGGAAGGCAGGGGAGGGTGGGGTAAGGGGGAGAGATCAATCAAAGGACTTGTATGCATGCATATAAGCCTAACCAATGGACACAGACAACAGGGGGGTGAGGGCATGAGTTGGGGAGTGGGAGGGGGCAATGGAGGGATAAAGACACATATGTAATACCTTAATCAATAAAGAAAAAAAGCATGTTACTGAACATTATTGAGTTATAATTCACGTATTGACATTATTTTAATTTTTAAACAACATTACTGAAATATCAATAAGGATATTCCCATTTAAAAACTATGGGACTAATAATTATGTGACATTTTTCCATTATTAACTATTCTTTAAGCATACAGAAAACAAACAAAAGACAGATGGATAGATGGTGATTTATGTTCTATAACTTTCTGCTGAATAGATTGGATATGAAATAAATGTATAACTTGAATGAGTCCCTAGATAACATATTATTTTAGATCTTGAGGCTCAGTGCACGAATTCATGCACCAATGGTATCCCTCAGCCTGGACTGTGGGATTGGGCCAACACAGGCTCTCTGACATCCCATGAGAAGTCCCGAATTGCAAGAGGGCGCAGGCCAGGCAAAGGGACCCCACTGGTGCACGATTGGGGCCAAGGAGGGACATGGGAGGTTGGCCAGCAGGGGAGGGACCATGGGAGGGCTCCAGGGCGGGTCCAGCCCATTTTGCTCAGTCCTGATTGGCCGGACCCCAACAGCAAGCTAACCTACTGGTCGGACTGTCTGCCCCGAGCGGTTGAACGGCCTTAGCATATCATTAGCATATTACTCTTTGATTGGTTGAACAGCTGACCATCCGACTGGACACTTAGCACATTAGGCTTTTATTATATAGGATTACACCCTTCTCAATTATCAATTTTTTTTCAAGTTGATTTATGGCAGAGCTATCTTCAGCATAGCAGTGTTCATTTTTAAATGGATACATATACTAAATCATATTACTCTTCTGGTAAAACACACACACACACACACACACACACAAAGTACTCCCATAAGTCCCCAATTCACTCAGACCCTCACCCTGGCATACAAGGTCCTGCATGATTGTTCTCAGGGCCACCTCTTTCACTTCATACCATACCTCCTGTCTCTTCACTCAGTTACAAGTCTTCTTTCACATCCTTTGATATGGTTTGACTTTTTCTCCCTAATGTATTTGAATGTTTCATTCATTCATTCAGATCTCTGCCCAAATGCTTTCTTATCTAAAATAGTATCCCACACCACCCCTCTATTTCCCATGCTATTAAGCAACTTTATTTTTTTTTAAAGCACATATTACCCCTTATACAATATACATTGACTCGTTATGTTCTGTTTGCTCCTAGGTGAATGTTAACTCCATGAAAGTGTGGATTTAATTCTCAGCTGCATTTGTAGCACCTAGGAAAGTTCCTGACACATATAGATGCAAAATAAATAGATGCTGAATGAATTGAATGAATGAATAATTGAGAAAATAGTTATTAAGGACTTTCTAAAGTACAATTATTTGGAATTAACACTTGAAAAAGAATACAACCTGGCTGGTGTGGCTCAGTATTTGAGCCTAAACCTATGAACCAGGAGGTCATGGTTCAGTTCCCAGTCAGGGCACTTGCCCGGATTGCAGGCTAGACACCAGGAGGGAGTATGCAGGAGACAGCCGATAATGATTCTCTCATCATTGATGTTTCTATCTCTCTCTCCCTCTCCCATACTCTCTTAGATCAATTAAATATTTTTTAAGAAAGAGAATACAAAATTATGGTTAACATACAGATATAAGATGGCAATATTGATGTGTTTTACCTATCAATTTCTTAATCCAGATATACAATAAACAATTGTACTGGGTATTAAATATTTCCGGGAAATTTCTAGTAGAGATTCAAATTATTTCATCATGAAGATGACAATTATGCATTAATTCTTTATAAGGTACTACATTGAATTCCTTAAGTACATTGTGCAATTTCATAGTCTTGATCTACTTTCTTGCTGAATTAAAATAAACCCCCCAAAACTAGATTATATGATTCATATTATCTGTATATAATTTTATCCTCAAATGATAAAATGATATACAAATATCATTTGTCCTTCTTATAAAAATGAGTCACTTTGTGTAAAAAGGAAATTTTTAATCATCACTACACATGAGAGGAGTGATTCTCTCCCAAATATCCTCTCCCAAAATATGTGAAATGTGAAAAAGTTTGACCACCTGAGTGATTATGCTGAACAGTAGCCATAAGTCATAATCAAAAGACAAAAAGGGAAAAGGGGAATAGTAAATGACATTTTCATAACTTTCTTTGTCTCTCTCCCCATTTCTCTTGCCTTTGTCTCTGTCTCTTTCTTTCAAACACACACACACACACACACACACACACACACTCATTAATATCACAGACTCATTAATATTACAGTCTCATTAATATATCTTGAATTTGGGTGATGCTTCTCAATCAATAGACAGACTCTGTTGGAACCTATGGAGGAGATGAAAACTGAAACACTATGAATGACCTGGTGCGAAGGGGCTAACAGTGGTAAGGACGGTAGCGTGGGCCCTCAGGCTGGTTATCCAGTTCAGGCAGCCAAACTTCAGTTGTGCCTGGATGAAAGTGAATCCACGCGCTTACAACTTTATCTGTTCTCTACTTAAATAATGGGATCTCTAGGATGTTGAAAATTAGAATTAATGTAATATTTTTCTAATTGGTTTTCTCTGATACTAAATAAAGTATGGAATATTTATTTCCACAGTCATGTAAGTAAGTAAGTAAGTAATTCAAGTAAGACTTCTTTTAATGAACAATGAGCATCTCTTTCTGTAAGTTCGTATACACAGAGAAAACACAAATATAGACATATAAAAACTTGGCAGGTTTAAATATTATAAGTACTTAATCATTTATTTCACAGTTAATATGGGCCAGATATAGTTTTAAGTATAGCTATTGAATAATTTATTCATTTTCAGAAAAATATACTAACTAAATTATTTTAAATGATAAAGTTAATTAATTCAAATTTGTCTCTCTGATTTTAGTCACACATATGGATACATATGGACAGATGTAGACAGAGTTACACACATATAGTTATTTTTTAAAGCAAGCAATATTTAAAAAGAAGATAAATTTTGGCTAAATTATATTTAAAATGCTAATTTAAAAAGATATATATAATTACGTCAAAGCACAAGTAATTACCCCCCCCCCCAACCCTCACCACCAAATTAACCTAAGTCCTGAAAAAGGACAAACAGAAAATACTTGAGGCAGATGCTCCACTTTATCCATGAGAAAATCAATGCAAAGGAAGTGATATGAGTTGACCAGGGTCTGAGGACAGAAAAAGCCTGGCCAGTGTTGCTCAGCTGATTGGGTGTCATCCCATGCACTAAGATAGTGGTTCTCAACCTTCCTAATACCATGACCCTTTAATACAGTTCCTCATGTTGTGCAGACCCCCAACCATAAAATTATTTTCGTTGCTACTTCATAACTGTAATTTTGCTACTGTTATGAATTGTAATGTAAATATCTGATATGCAGGATGTATTTTCATTGTTAAAAATTGAACATAGTTAAAGCATAGTGATTCATCACAAAAACAATAGGTAATTATATATGTGTTTCCTGATGTTCTTAGGTGACCCCTGTGAAAGGGTCGTTCGACCCCCAAAGGGGTCTCAACCCACAGGTTGAGAACCGCTGCACTAAGAGGTCACCAGTTCGACTCTCAGTCTGGGCACATGCCCAGGTTGAGGGCTTGATCTCTAGTAGCAGGAGTGCAGCCAATCCATGTTTCTATCTCTCTCTTCCTCTCCCTCCCTCTCTCTCTAAAAAAATAAATAAAAACATATTTTTAAAAATAAAGTTCAGAATGTTTAAATAGTTTTCTAAAAGTCTCAAGTTAAAAAAATGGAAATCTGCAGAAATCGGTTTGGCTCAGTGGATAGAGCGTCGGCCTGCGGACTGAAGGGTCCCAGGTTCGATTCCGGTCAAGGGCATGTACCCGGGTTGCGGGTACATCCCCAGTAGGAGATGTGCAGGAGGCAGCTGATCGATGTTTCTCTCTCATCGATGTTTCTAACTCTCTATCTCTCTCCCTTCTTCTCTGTAAAAAATCAATAAAATATATTTTTTTAAAAATGGAAATCTTATTTTTAAGCTTTCTCCTATTTGTCTATCAAAAATTGGCCATTAATCACTAAGCAAGCCTACTTGCTTGTCACTGCTCTAGAAGGGCACGTGCAGTATTTTCTATAATAAGAAGTTGTAGGTACTGTATGAGCTTTTGCTTCTTGGAGTATCCTTCTCTCTGGCACCACACAAATCTGATTACTGATAGTCTCCAGTTAAAATATTAAATGACTCTACATTGTATTTCTTAGCACAGATACAGGAAAATCTTGCTCTGGCCATCACTCTAGGTTCATCACTGCACATCCCATCATTATTTTTTCCCTTCTTTTTCGCCACAGTGTATTTTGTTAATGTCTTAAACATGGTTGTGATGTATACCCTTACTTCAACTCCTTTTCCTGCAATGAACTGTAGCTTTGTCAGCATTGTCATTTTGGGTCCTGTAATTCTTTTGCAACTAAACCCTATGTATCTGCCACCATCAATGCAGATATGTAAAACTATTCCAGTGTGCTTAGAAGGAAAACTGCTGCATTGCAGGACTTGGCAGCTTTAAATTTAGTGACTATTTATTAACTGGTCTCTACTTATCTCTTTCTTTCTCAAACACTGAGTTATCATATCTTTAAACATTGTCGACCTTAAAATATTTGCCAAGCCAATGTATAAAATCATACCTAATTGTTGCTAAATTTTACTTCCTTAATTACTCTTGTGTTTGGAGGTCAATTCACATATTTATGGTTCATTTGTTTTCTATGCTTTGCATTTGCTGAAATGTTCTTCAAAGTCTCTGTATGTTCTGCTCATTCTCATCTCTCTGGTCTTAGCACACATGGCATTGCCTTAGAGAGGCCACTAAAGATCATCCTCTATGTGACTTCTAATTACTTTCCCCTTTCTCTGAAAATGGAACATAACACAACCTGTACTGTCTTGCTCAGTTGTTCTTCATTTACTGCTTCTTTCCCAAATCCCAAATCAATGTGCTGCACGTGGACACACACTCTTTCTTTTCAAAAATGAGTCAAATAAGTTCTTGTGGAACTTAATTGATTAATTAATTATAAAAAGTTAGCTGCTAATTGCAGAAATTTTTACCAGATTATAATTTCCAGGAGAGAGCCTTTGTTCTCTTTATTGCTGACCTAAAGCAGTGCTTGGCAGGTAATAGGCATTCAACATTCATCTGTGGGATTGAGTTGTGTTTTGGTTACTCAGAATCTGTTTCTGGTCAGCTGCTGGTTTTTGCCCATACAGGGTGGGGAAAAACAGTAGGTTTACAGTTGTGAGTCTGTGAAACACAGTTTTATTACTTATTAATTATTGAATTATTTTCCATATGAACAACTATAAACTTACTTTTACCCTATCCTATATAATGTATAGCCCAAATTGCTAAAAAATATATAAATGTAAACAGTTATTTTTCCAATTAAAATAATTATCTGATGTTAGATATATCATATACACTTTATCTCTGCAAAATATAATTTGAAGGCGAATCATAGTAAAATTTGTCCTTTCAACAAGAAAAAATTAAGAAGAAAAAGCAAAGTCGATATTAATATATTAAGTCTCTTTTAGGGGGCAACTGAGCTGCATTGTAAAGAATCATATCTGAATTATTCCTAAGCATTCTAAAATAACTCTGTAATTTTGGCAAGCACGTAAAACAGCTTACAAATGAGTTGACACTTGGCAGGTAGCAATCATTGTCTTAGGTGGAAAGTTTAAATGTTTGTTTTTCTTCTATGCGTTACTAGAGGCCCGGAGCACGAATTCATGCACGGGTGGGGTCCCTCGGCCTGGCCAGCAGTCAGGGCCGATTGGGGCCATCTCATCCAGTCCTGATTGGGGCAGGCTGGATGGGGATAGGGACTATGGGAGGTTGGCCGGCCTTGGGTGGTTGGCTGTGGGAGCGCACTGACCGCAAGGGGGCAGCTCCTGCATTGAGCGCCTGCCTCCTGGTGGCCAGTGTGCATCAGAGCTACCAGCTGGTCATCCAGTCGTCCAGTTGTAACGGTTGCTTACGCTTTTATGTATATAGATGAGGAGGAAAAGGTCATCCCTTATGTAAAAATCTACACTAATAAAAGACAAAAATGCTAATTGACTATACCTTCGCTATGCCCACCAGCCAATCAGAAGAGTATGCAAATTAACCCAACAAAGATGGTGATTAATTTGCATACACAGGCGCCCAGCAAAGACTGAAGACAGTGTAGAAGGAAGCCAAGCACTGCAGAAGGGAGCCAAGTGACGGAGAAAGGAAAGGATTGGAGGTAGCAGAGATGGAAGTGGAGCTGAGGCAGCGGACACAGGAGGGAGCGAAGTGGCGGAGAAGGGAGGGAGCAAGGCGGTGGACACAGGAGGGAGGCGAAGCAGAGGACATGGGAGGGTCCAAGGCGGCAGGGAAGGGGGGAGCTGAGGGAGCGGGGAAGGGAGGGAGCAAAGCGGCAGACACGGGAGGAAGCCAGGCAGTGGAAAAGGAAGGGAACGAGGCAGCGGAGAAAGGAGCGAAGCCCACCCTTCTCTGCTTTGCTCTGGTCTCAGGAAGCCCTATTCTTACAGAAATAGGCCCGAGGAAGCCCTATTCTTGCAGGAATCTTCCTGCAATGGGCCTCTAGTATATATATATATATATATATATATATATAATGATGTTTAAAATAAGATTATGACAAGCTGTATTTCTTTGAAAAACTGCCTGAAATTTTAGCTAAAGATCAAAATACTCAACTAAAAGCTCATCTGAATAATGTGTGCTCTGAAGATCCAGGGAATCATACTACCCAATCTCTGCTGGTAATATAGCCTTTCCAATGATTTATCATTCATTTTTACATATTTATTTTTTATATGAAAAAAATAATTTAGAAGAAAGCTGATTATATTCCATCCTATTGGCAAAAAGTAGGAGTAGACAAAACTGTTCAATATGATTTGTTTTTGTTGGATTACATGTATGAATACCAGTTTCTTACTGTGGTACACTTTTGAGTAAACCAACGGCTTGACTACAGCTACTTGAGGCACAAGCATTACTTGGGAATACCATTTGTAATTTGGAGAATAAACTTCATGGGAAAAGTTATCTTGAGAAGCTGGCTAAACTAAATTCTTCCACATGCATCTTCCTAGGACATCAGATTAACCTAAGCATATCTTCAAAGCCATGCCAAGAACACAACACTGTAATGGAATTCGACTCACACAAAAATCTCCTGAAGGGCAGAGTCCTCATTAGTGGGATTAGTGCCCTTATTACAGGTGCTTCACAAGCTCTCTAGACCTTCCACCGAGTGAGGGCACACTGGGAAGTCTGCCCTCTGGAAGAGTGTCCTCACCCTATCATGTTGACACCTTGGTCTCAGAATATAAGTTTCCAGAACTTTGAGGAATAATTTATGTTCTTTATAAACTATCCAATCTGCAATAATTTGTTATAGCAGCCCAGACTGATGTACATTGACAATATACTAAATTAGAGATACATTTCCAATTTCAAGTACCCTAAGCTTTACCAGTTGTAAATTATTTTTTCAGAGTTGTATGATTAAGCTATTATAGGCTATTAAGTGGTTGAAAAAAATGTACTAGGGTAAACATTATCATTAGTGCAAAGGAGCCATAGATTAAAGACTGAACCATTATGTAATTAATTTAATAAGCTGCTTGTAGAAAAAATATGACAATCTTCATTTTGCTAAAGTTTAATAATTACATCTAATTTTATAATCTTATTCATTTCTAGGAAAATGTGTGCACAAGGCTCTGAGACATGCAGTTTTCTGTATCTCTACTTTTACATAGTCATCTCTAAATGGTTAAGTACCTTTCACTGAAATGAAGTCTTTGACACACTCCAGAACTAAAATCTATGATTTAAGGAGCATGACATATGATAACTTCCATGTGATGTAGTCAACAATACTGAATAAACAGACTAAAACGTAGGCACAACATTTTAAAAAAATCATTTAATTTTAATTACTATATTATTTAAAGTGTTTGTAGAAAAATATTTTCCAAAAAAAATTTCTACATAATGCTGTTAGGTCAGAAGTTTTAGTCTTCAAGCCTGTATTGATTATTTATGAATCATAAAGGGAAAGAGAACCAACAAACTTTCAAAAAAGTATATAAAGAACAATACTTCAGAAATGTATATACTCTAGTATTCCTTTGCAAAAAAAATCTGATTCTAACTTCACTTCCTACAGTTTTAGTAAATTTTTCATCATAGGGAAGGCCAGTTATTTTTTCCTTTGGCCAGTACAGAAATTAAGACAGTTAGTTAAAGCAAATAAATGAGATTAGGTATCAAAGTAAAACACATTATTATGCATATAGCAGTTGAGTTCTCTTTTAGTGTTCATAAAATGTACCTCATATGGTATAAGTTTATAAAACTATAGTAATCAAACAGTATGGCATTGGCACAAATACAACATATAGATAAATAGACCAGAATACAGAGTCCAGAAATAAACCCTTGCTGGTATGGTCAATTGTAGTCAAGATATTCAATGGGGAAAGGATAGTCTCTTTAATAAATGCAGTTGAGAAAACTAGCCACATGCAAAATGAGGAAACTGCACCATACACAAAAATCAATTTAAAATGTATTAAAAACCTGAATATAAGATCTGAAACCATAAAATCTCCAGAAGTAAACATACAGTGTAAGTTCTTAAAAAAATTAAATTTTTATTGTTGAAAGTATTATGTATATCCCCTTCATTCTCTTATTGACCCATTCTAGCCCGACCTCATTCTGCCCTGGGCCTTCACCACCCTATTGTCTGTTTCCATGGGTTATACATATATACATACAAGTTTTATGATCTCTTCCCACCTACCCACCCACCCCCACCTTCCCTCTGAGATTCCACAGACTGTTTCCTGCTTCTATGTCTCTATATCTATTTTGTTCATCAGTTTATTTTATTCATTAGATTCCACATATGAACCAGTCTGCATTCCCACCAACAGTGTGCTAAGGTTCCCTTTTATAGATATCCTCACCAGCACTTGTCATTTGTTGATTTGTTGATGACAGCCATTCTGACAGGTGTGAGGAGATACCTCATCATTGTTTTAGTTTGCATCTCTCTAATGATCAGTGACTGAGCATTCTTTCATATGCCTCTTGGCCTTCTATACGTCTACTTTAGCGAAGTGTCTATTTAGGTTCTTTGTCCATTTTTTAATTGGGTTTCTTGTCTTCCTTTTATTAAGTTGTACAAGTTCCATATATATTTTAGATATTAACCCTTTATCAGATGGATCATTGCCAAATATGTTCTCCCATACAGTGGGCTCTCTTTTCATTTTGTTGATGGTTTCTTTTGCTGCATAGAAGCTTTTTATTTATTTTTCTCCTTAGTTTTCTTTGCCCTGGGCGAGGTATCTGTAAATATATTGCTATGAGAGATGTCTAAGATTTTTCTGCCTGTGGATTCTTCTAGGATTTTTATAGCTTCATGACTTAGATTTAAGTCTTTTATCCATTTTAAGTTTATTCTGATTTATGATATAAGTTGCTGATCTAGTTTAATTTTTTTGCTTGTATATGTCTAATTTTCTAAACACCATATACTGAAGAGACTGTCTTGAGCCCACTGTATTTTCTTGCTTCCTTTGTCAAATATTAATTGAGCATAATGGCTTGGGTCAATTTCTGGGTTCTCTGTTCTGTTCCATCTATATGCCTGTTACTGTGCCAGTACCTGGCTGTTTTGAGAACAGTGGCTTTGTAGCATAACTTAATATCTGGTATTTTGATCCCTCCAACTTTGATCTTCTTTCTCAAGATTGCTAGAGCTATTTAGGGACTTTTTTTTGCTCCAAATAAATTTTTGGAGTATTTGTTCTGGTTCTGTAAAATATGCTATTGGTATTTTAATAAAGAATGTACTGAATCTATAGATTGCTTTGGGTAGCATGGAGCTTTAATGATGTTAATTCTACCAATCCATGAACAAGGTATATTCTCCCACTTGTTTATATCTTCCTCTATATCTTTTTTCCTAATCTAGTAGTTTCCCAGTATAATCTTTTACCTGCTTGACTAACTTTATTCTTAAGTATCTTAATTTTTTGTTGTTGCAATGGCAAATGGGATAATTTTTTTAGTTTCTTTTTCTGAAAAATCATTATTGGTGTATAAAAATGCCATTGATTTCTGGGTGTTAATTTTGTATCCTGCTACATTGTCAAATTCCTTTATTAAATCTAGTAGTTTTTTGGACACTTTATGATTTTCTATGTAGGATATCATGTCAACTGTGAATAATGAGAATTTTATTTCTTCTTTTCCAATTTAAATGACTTTTATTTCTTCTTATTGTCTGATCACGGTGGCTAGGACTTCCAGTATTACAGTACAACCGGTACAACTGGTATGTTGAATAAGAGTGGTGAGGGGACATTCTTGTGTTGTTCCTATTCTCAGAAAAAAAAAATAGTTTTAATTTTGGCCATTGAGTATGATGTTGGCTGTAGGTTTGTCATATATGGCCTTTATTTTGTTGACATATGCTCCTTCTATTTCCACTTTGCTGAGAGTATTTCTTGTTTTAGTCAAAAATGGGTGTTAGCTTTTGTTAAATGCCTTTTCTGCATCAATTGATATGATCATATGATTTTTGGCTTTCAATTAGTTTATGTGATGTATCACATTTATTCGTTTGTGAATATTGAACCATCCTTGCATCCCTAGAATAAATCCCACTTGGTCATGATGTATGATCTCTTTAATTCTAGTATGTTGTGGTTTTAGCATCCATGCCCATCAGGGAATTTGGCCTGTAATTCTCTTTCATTGTAGTGTCTTCATCTGGTTTCAGAATTAGATAATGCTGGCATCAAAAGAGCTTCCAAGTATTCCTTCCTCTTGGACTTTTTAAAATAGTTTGAGGAAGATAGGTGTTATTTCTTCTTTGAAGTTTTGGTAAAATTTCCCTATGAAGCCATCCGGACCAGGGCTTTTGTTTGCTGGAAGTTTTTTTTTTGGTTACTGTTTCTATTTCCTCAGTTGTTATTGGCCTATTTAGGTTTTCTGATTCTTCCTGATTGAGTTTTGGAAGATTATATTTTTTTAGGAATTTTTCCATTTCATCCACATTATCCAGTTTGTTTGCATATAGTTGTTCATAGTATTTTCTTACAATCTTTTGTATTTCTGTGGTGTCAGTAGTTACTTCACTGCTTTTATTTCTGATTTTATTTATTTTGGTTACACTCTCTGTTTTTTGATAAGACTGGCCAATGGCTCATCAATATTTTTTCAATATATTTTTATTGATTTCAGAGAGGAAGGGAGAGGGAGAGAGAAATAGAAACATCAATGATGAGAGAGAGTCATTGATTGGCTGCCTACTGAACTTCCCTACTGAGGATTGAGCTCAAAACTTGGCATGTGCCCTTGGCCAGAATGGAACCCGGGACCCTTCAGTCTGCAGACCAATGCTTTATCCACTTAGCCCAACTGGCTAGAGCTGGTTCATTAATCTTTTTTTATTTTTTTAGTGTTGTTTAAAGTATTACATAAGTCTCCTTTTTTCTCCATTGACCTCTATCTGGCTGCTCCACCCCCCAGCACATGTTCCCATCCCCCTACTGTCTGTGTTCATTGGTCATGCTCATATACATGCATACAACTTCTTTGGTTGATCTCTTATCTCCTCCCATACCCTCCCCGCTGCTCCCCTCCTTCCTGTCTTCCCACATAGGTTGAACAGTCTGTTTGATGCTTCTATGACTCTGGTCTATTTTTGTTCATCGGTTTATGTCAGGGGTGGGCAACCCCTGGCACTCGTGCCAAACATGGTATGCCAGTAACTTTTGCTGGCATGCAAAACCCTCTCATAATCTTCCATTTACAATATTTTTCTTAATATTGATTTTTTTATTTTTCAGATAAATTCAGTGTAGGTACATCTTACATAAATAAATAATTTTATATAACAAGTTATCTTAAAGACCGTAGACATGGCTGACTTTGAAATGCTGTTGAGTAGCTCAGTTTGGAAGCAGAAATTTATTGACCTTAGAGTTGACTTGGAAAACATTGAAAAAAAGTGATTAGAGACAGCAGTACCAGAGAGAAGTGTCGAAAATGAACTATTGAGGACTTGGAATGCCATTCCAGAAAATTTTTCCTGTTTGAAAAACTTTGCAACAGCATTACTCTCCATGTTTGCATCCACATATGCTTGTGAATCTTTGTTCTCAGTGATGAATTTTGTTAAAGTCTCGTAATAGGAGTAGCCTGACGGATGAAAGTAGTAGCTCGTGCATATCTCTGAAGGTCACGAAATATAAACCTGATGTAAAATCTCTGTCATCAGTGATGCAGCAGCAAAAGTCCCACTGATAATATCAAGCGGAGTCATAAAGTTTTCTGTCGGACTATCAGTGTACATGTATACATTAAAAAATAAATGTATTTTTCATCATCATATACTGTGTTTTTGTCGCTCAAATGAATTTTATTATTTCTTCAAGGTTCTTCACATATGTACACCTTAAGAGATATCAAGTAGGCGTAACATGTTCTCAAAAAATTAGGGTTGGCATGCTAGAGAAAGATGTACTCTGCAGTATGAGGGAATGACTCAGCACAGGAAACTGGGATGGTTGCCCTCTGAGCACCAACCCCAGGGGCCACAAGTTTGACTTCTGCTCACACATCTCCAGTCCACTCTGGTCTCCCTCTGCTGGGCCCCAAGGTGAGTGGCCGCACATGAAATTTTGTGCATTGGCCCTTTAAGAGGGTGCCTGCATTTCCAGCTATGTCTGGCTGGTAGACAGCAACTCTGCTGCTTTTCACAGCCACATATTTTGTGGGCACTTTTCTCAGTTCTGGTGCTCTGGGCTTGGGAGCCCAGCTTCAGGGTTAAGACCCCAGAGTTCTCAGTGTGAACCTCTCCCACAGCTGAGATACCTCTCCAAAACCACAGCTGTTGCCTGTGAGAGCCCAGCCAGTGCTTCTGCATCTCTACACTTCCTATCAATCTCTATGCAGTCTCCACTTTCCATCCTTGGTTATTAGGGTTTTCTCCAGTTAGTCTTCAGTTGATTTTTTAGGGTCATCCTTCTCTATTTTAGTTGTATTTCCAGTTTTGTCCTGAGAGACTGTCAGTGTAGCTTCCACTTACTGCCACCATTTTGGAATCCAGGGTAAGCTTCTTGACATCAGTTTTGGCAATAATTTTTTTTTGAACTTGACACTAAAAGCAAAGGCAACAACAACAACAAATAAACAAATGTGATTATGTCAAAATAAAGTTTTTATTTGCATCAAAGGAAACCATTAATAAAATGAAATATTTGCAAATTATAAAACTAATACAGGATTAATATACAAAATATATAAAGAGCTCATACAATTTAGTAGCTGAAAAGCAAACAAATCAATTTAAAAATGGGCTGAGTATATGAATAGACATTTTTCCAAAGAAGGCACACAAGTTGCCAATAGGTATCTAAAAAAAGTGCTCAATATCATTAATGAACAGGGAAATGCAAATCAGAACCATGATGAATATGCCTCACACTTGTTAGGATGGCTATGATCAAAAACACAAAACATAACGTGTTGATGAAGATGTGGAGAAAAGGGGATCCTTGTGGCTTGTTAGTAGAAATATAAATTGGTGGAGCCACTATGAAAAACAGTATGATCATTTTATTATGATATTAAGTGTCTTTTTCTGAGTAAGCATACACACCATGTGATATTATTGTAAAAATTATAAATAGTGTTTTAGGGAGATTTATATTCCTTAACATAGTTAATAATATTTTTACCAACATGTGAATTTTCTTATCCTCTGCACAGAATATAGTCAAAGACTGCTGCAGTTAAATATTTTACCCTTTGTTCTCCCTGCATGATCTACAATAATAATGTGCTTCATGTTGATATTTACTGCTGTGTTGCTAACAATTACCTGAAAGAGAAGTTGGGGTGCTTCACTGGGCTGGAAAAAGTTTAGCTACATCAGAAAGCAGGTCTAATTAAGCAAGTTTATCCTATCTAATAAAAGAGTAATTTGTAAAATAACCGTCACTTCATCACTACGTCACAAAGATGGTGGTGCCCAGTCCCCTCAGCCCCACTGCTGAAGTGTCAAGGCCTGTCACCACTCCTGCGGGCCGATCGTGGCAGTGTCTGGGCCTGTGGACCTGGCTGGGGGCTGCGGGGGCAAGCAGGAAGTCATGACCTGCCCACTCCAGTGGGCCGATGCAGCCTCCTGCTCTGCAGCCGCCACTGCAGTGTGCAGGCCTGTGGGCCTGACCGAGGCTGAGCAGTGAGGCACGACCCACCCACACCGACGGGCCAATGCCACCGCCACCTCCGCTGCTGCAGTGTCCAGACCCAGGCCCCCAGCCTGCCCTGGGCTCCCCCACTTTCCACCCCTCCCCATGGGGGTGCACGCCTGCACGGTGAGTGTGAAGCCTACTACCTGCTTCCCAGAAGGTGGGGCAGTAAAGAATGGGGGTGGGGGCGGGGGAGAGGAAAGAATGTGGAGCATCCATGATGAAGAGGTGCTTGAGAATGAGGCTTGGAAGCCTCACGGGGAGGTTTGTTCTGTTTGCCCTGCGGCTGTCCCTTAGGAAAGGTGGAGAGCACAATTGTGAGGACTTCCTGTGGGCTGAGTCCAGTTCCATAGCCAACTGGAATTGGCCTCAGTTTCCTGGTCTGTAAAATGGATCAAGTGTGTCCCAGTGCCTTCACTGAGCTTTGAGGGCCAATTGAGATACTATATAAAGAAAATGAGTGAAGACCTGAGAAAAAAAAGGAAGGGCGGGCAACACAAAAGAAATATTGGAAGGAACCTGTAAACCTATTGTCACTTAAATAAGGAATATAGTCAATAGTGTTGTAATGACGGTAGGATGCCAGGTGGGTATTGGAAATATCGGGGAACACTTTGTAAAGTATATGATTGTCTAACCACTATTCTGTAACTAATATAAAACCTGAAACTAATACAAAATAATATTGAATGTAAAGAAATGAAAATAGGAGTGAAATTTTTCTAAATTTCGAAGTTTAAATAAAGGCTGTAAAGGAAGGAAGGGGAGAATACAAATAGTGTTTTTCATTTTACCACTTTACCGTCTTTTCAGTACATGAAAAAGACAGTTGTCTTTATATGGTGCTTTTATACTTTCCTAAGTCATTATCTCATCTGATGTTCAGGGCAACTTAAAGACAAGATAATTATTCCCTCCACTATTCAAAGAAAGGAAATCTTGGTGTCTGGCCCCAATGATTCAATCATCAAGCCCTTATTGTAAAGCAGGGTTAGTGAAATTTTCTGTGAAGAGTCATATCCTATGTAATAATAGACAAACGTGGAAGTTAACCGTACCTTCACTACCATCGCCATTGGCTGATCAGCGCGATATGCAAATTAACCACCAACAAAGATGGCGCCTAATTTGCATACTGCAGGCAGGGTGGGACACCGGGAGCCGCCATCCAGGCCCCCCATGTGTGACACCAGGAGCCACCGGAAAGCCAGGCTGCAGGCAAGGTGGCCCCTCGGGACCCAGGAGCTGCCTTGCCTGCGGCCCGTGATCATAATCGTAATCGGAAAGCCGGGCCGCTGGGACCCAGGAGCCGCCTTGCCTGTGGCCCGTGATCGTGATCGTGATTGGAAAGCCGAGCTGCAGGCAAGGCGGCCCCCTGGGACCCAGGAGCCCGTCTGCAAGGTCTGCAGGCAAAGTAGTGATGAAGCTATGAGGGAGAGGGTGGGGGGCAGAAGGAGCTACAGGAGCAGCTCTGGCCGGAGACTGGAGACTCCGGCCGGAGTGAGGAGCAAAGACTGAAGGCTCCAGCAGCAGTGAAGACTGTGTCCAGAGCAAAGATGGAAGGCGGTGGCCAGAGTGAAGGTCTGGGTCCCGGGTGCCAGAGGAAAACTGGTGCTGGCAGCCAGGGGAAAGAAGGCCTACTGCACGAATCTTCATGCAATGGGCCTCTAGTCTATACTAGTAAAAGCCTTGGGGGGTAATCTGGCCAGCAGGGGAAGGCAGTTGGGGGCAATCAGGCCAGCAGGGGAGCTGTTAGGGGGCGATCAGGCTGGCAGACAGAAGCAGTTAAGGGCAATCAGGCAGGCATGCAAGTAAGCGGTTAGGAGCCAGTGGTCCAGGATTGTGAGAGGGATGTCCAACTGCCTGTTTAGGCCCGATCCCAGCAGTAGGACATCCTGGGATCAGGCCTGCCATACATTCAGGGATCAGGCTTGCCAGACATCCTGAGATCAGGCCTAAACTGGCAGTTGACATCCCCCAAAGGGTCTGAGATTGGAGAGGGTGCAGGCTGGGCAGAGGGACACCCCCCCCGCCCCCGGCACAAATTTCGTGCACTGGGCCACTAGATCTATATATAAAAAAGACTAAGTGGAACAGCGCATGCACAATACATACAAAGCTCCTGCTGGCACCAATCACATGCATGTGTTTTGACTGGTCATTGTCAATTGTAAATTTGGTTGACACTTCTATTATAGAGAAAAGGTGAATGCAATATTAAAATATTTCTTCTAATTAATTTCCTTTCAATGTGCACAAATTTGTGCACTGGGCCACTGGTACTTTAATAATAAAGGAAATTTAAAAAGAGAGAGGCATTAGTCTGTTTTCCCTTAAGGCCTTTGACTGATTAAATGCAGTGCACCCACATTATGGAGGGTAATCTGCATTAATCAAAGTCTACTTTAAATTTTAATATCATCTAAAAATACTTTAGAGCTACTTATCAATTAGTGTTCAATTAAAAATCTGGGTTCCATGGCTTACCCAGATATTTACCAATAAAATTAACTATCACACACTAGGTTTGAAGATGGTTTGAATTAGGTTAGGTTCTTTGGTTAATCTCTTGACCAATTCTTTGGGTTCATTCTTTTTAAAACAAAATAAATAGAAAGATCCAGTTTGGAAAAATGAGATACCTAAAATCAAGCCTCTTACCTTTATCCCCTAATGGAAAATCAGTGATTAATTTTAGTGTTATTATTATTGTTAAATTGAGAAATTATTTGCTATATTTTGCTGGTTAAACACAGGCTCTCAGATGATATAATCGACAACTTCCTATTTCCTTATATTCCAAAGGTTTAAGTCTAAGTAATATATATCACCAGTAAAGCAATTCTAATAATATATTCAGTGAAGTCTTTTATTTTTAAATATATTTTTATTGATTTTAGAGAGGAAGGGAAAGGGATAGAGAGAGATAGAAACATCAATGATGAGAGAGAATCATTGATCAGCTGCCTCCTGCACGCCCACTACTGGGGATCGAGCCTGCAATCCAGTCATGTGCCCTTGGCCAGAATTGAACCTGGTACCCTTCAGTCCACAGGCCGATGCTCTACCCACTGAGCCAAACCAGCTAGGGCTTCAGTGAACTCTTATGCACTCCAAGAGAGTCCTCAAAAATCTGCAGAAAAGCAAATGAAAACTAATCATTATAATGGTTTTAAGCTTGCTGTGAATATAAAATAAAGGGTGCTTATAAAACATTTGGCCTAGTTTATGGAAGAAATAACCTCACAATAAATGATATTGTTATTTTAATTACTACATTGTTTTTATGTTTGTAGAGTAGGAAAGTAATCTATAATAATAAAAGTGTAATATGCTAATTAAACTGAACAACCTTCTGAATAACCATGCTATGACACCCACTGGCGCCAGGCCAGCCAAGGCGGGTGCAATGCGATTGGTCGGGGACCAGACCATCCCCGCATGATTGCTCTGCAGAGGGAGGCTCAGGCCACTGACCAGCAGGCTGCAGTGGGTGGGCAGGGCCTCCCTCTGTGAGGGAAGCCTGGGTCCTGGGTGCCAGCAGCTGGAGGGAAGCCTGGGTCCCAGGTGCTGGAGGGAAGCCTGGGTCCTGGGTGCCAGAGGGAAGACAGTGCCAGCATCCGGGGAAGGAAAACCTACCATTGCACGAATATCATGCATCGGGCTCTAGTAGAATAAGAATATGTATCAGATCAGTCTGTATTAAGCCCTATCTTTATCCAAGCCCATGCCCTAACCAATGTTTAAAATGCCTTTACCTCTTCCAAATTCTTGAATGAAGGACCCATCTATAATAATAAAAGCATAATATGCTAATTAGACCAGACAGCCGAATGACCTTTTGGACAATCTTCTGGATGAAGCCGGGGTTGCGAGGGCCAAGGCAAGCCGCCCCAGCTACAAGGGCTGAGCCCCTTGCTGGAATTTCGTGCATCGGGCCTCTAGTTTAAAGATAATATCAAAAGATTAAAAACAAACAGTAGCAATGACAAAAAGTCAACAAAATAAGCCAAATATTCCTTTTAGGGAGAGAAATTAACTTCTAAATATGTGCCAACTTCAATGGACATGTTAAAATTATATATTTCTTGTCAAGTGTAGTGATTCATAATGATATAGCCACATATGAGTCTTGCTTTGATATGCCATCAAAGGGGAAAAAGACTACTCGGGGATACATTCGGTAGAGAGCTCTGTAGACTGACCCTTTGCTGATAAGTTGATGAAGTTCTCATTAGCAGCAACCCTGATGCTTGCCCTCAATAAAAGATAAGATCCTGCTGTTAACATAATTTCCATTTTTTGTGATTCAATGACACAATTATATTAAATATATTTTTCAAATGAATTAGGGTTTAAATGAAGATAAAAATGTTTTTATAAGTTTTCATTCTGTTTCCCCCAAACCAAATAATATTTTTTACTTTGTGATTACATAGGATAAATGTTGATAATATTCAAGTGATATTTTTCATATATTTGATACTAAGAGAACAATTATTTGTTAAACTATTACTATATACTAGAGACCCAGTGCATACAAAATCGTGAACTGGGGCAGGGGTGAGGGGGTGCCTCAGCCTGGCCTGCCCCCTCTCACAGCCTAAGCCAGTCTGGCCTCCCTCTGCAGGAGGCGACCGGGCCAATCAGGGGAAGGCGCCTCCCTCATCACCCCGCTGCTGCTGCCACTGTTGGCCGCCATGGCTGCCAGCCCCCAGCCCTCGCTTCTTAGCACTGGCCCAGCCCCCTGCCCACTGGTGGGTGGGGGGCCATCTTGGGCCAGGTCAGCTGGGGGAGGGGCTGTGGGAGGTTGAGAGACAGTAGGTCGCACCCCCTCCAGCCTCTGTGGAGGCATGGGGCCTGGACCAGAACAAGCCCCTGACTCTGTGGCTGACTCTGCAGAAGGAGCAGCATTGGGACTAGGACCATGCAGTCCCCTCTCCCACTGCCTCTGTGGAAGAGGTACTGGCACTGGACTGGTCCATGCCACCACCTCTCCCATGCTGTCTCTTCTCCCATGCCACCGCCTCTCCTGCACTGCTGGCCCTCGGCCCTCACAGCCACTGCAGCTTTGTCCAGAAAGACGTCTGGAAGATGTCTGGTCTTTCTAGTCTAATTAGCATATTACCTTTTTATAAGTATAGACTAGAGGCCCCATACATGAAGATTCATACAAGAAAAGGCCTTCCTTCCCCTGGCTGCCAGCACCTGTTTCCCTCTGGCACCCAGGACCTGGGCTGCTTCACTCCAGCCGCTGCCACCACCCACCGGGGGTATGCTCCGAGCCGCTCCACATGGACGCTCAAAGCATGCCCCCCACCCCTGGTGTGTGTGTGTGTGTCTGCTGGGACTGGGGGCGGCACGCAGGCCCCTTCTGCCCATCTGCGAGTGCAGCTCCTCCTGAGCTGTTGTGATGCAACCTCCTCGAGCCGGTCATGATGCATGGCTAATTTGCATATTACCTGGTTATATATATAGATACTTAATAACTTGTGGGGGTATATCTAACATTGCTCATAGAAGCATCCATTTAATTTATTTTTACTATGAAAAATATTGCATCTCTTTTATTGAAACACAGGTAAAATTTTACTAATTAAATTGAATGCTGATATTGTAGGAATTTGGCCAGGAGCTTTATTTTCTGAAGGGAAGCATCCTATCACTGTGGGAAGAGGAAAAATTTTATAATGTCAGATCTATGTTTACATTTTGGCTTTACCATTTAATAGATATGTGACCTTGAAAAAGTTATATCTTCTCCTGAAACAATATCAGATTTTGTCATTCAATTAAGTAGTGAATGGAATATTAGATAATAAATATAAAACACACTAGAGGCCCAGTGCACAAAAATTTGTGCACTCGGTGGGGAGGTGTCCCTCAGCCCTGCCTGTGCCCTCTCGCAGTCTGGGACCCCTCGGGGGATGACCACCTGCTGGCTTAGGCCCACTCCCCTGGGGATTGGGCCTAAGATGGCAGTCAGACATCCCTCTGGCAGCCCGGCAGCCCTCGGGGGGTGTCCACTTGCCAGCGGGGAGCAGACCTAAGCTGCAGTCAGACATCCTTAGCGCTGCTGAAGAGGCAGGAGAGGCTCCCACCACCACCGCTGTACTGGCAGCCATCAGCCTGGCTTGTGACTGAGCAGAGCTCCCCCAGGTCAGAGTGACTGATCACCAGAGGGCAGCTCCTGCATTGAGCGTCAACCCCCTGGTGGTCAGTGTGTGTCATAGTGACCAGTCATTCCCAGTTGTTCTGCTGTTAGGGTCAGTTTGCATATTACCCTTTTACTATATAGGCTAGAGGCCTGGTGCACAGGTGGTGGCCAGCTGGTTTGCCTTGAAGGGTGTCCCAGATCAGGGTAGGGGTCCCACTTGGGTGCCTGGCCAACCTGGGTGAGGGGCTGATGGCTGTTTTCAGGCTTACTGCACCCCCTTTAGGGTGGGGGTCCCCACTGGGGTGCCTGGCCAATCTGGGTGAGGGGCTGAGGGTCATTTTCAGTCTGGCCGGGACTGAAGCTCCTAGCCTCCCCTTTTTTTCTTTTCTTTTTTTTTATTCTGGAATTTATTTACCTTCTATAATTGAAACTCTGTTGCCTTCACTGGCGCTCCCAGCTCTGAGGCCGAGGCTGGCTGAAAGCACTTATCTGGGGTTTGTTTAGCTTCTATAATTGAAACATTGTTGCTTCAGGAGCTCAGAGCCAGGCCGCGGCAGGCGGGAAACGTTGGCTTCCTCCATCACTGGAGCAAGCAAACCTCATGTTCGCTTCAGCTGTGTGGCTGCTGGCAGCCATCTTTGTTGGCAGTTAATTTGCATATCGCCCTGATTAGCCAGTGGGAAGCATAGCGGAGGTACGGTTAATTACCCTTTTTGTCTTTTATTAGATAGGATGGCTCATTATAACTATTACCAAAGCATAGATTTTTTAACTTGGGACCTCTAATGGTTTAACGAAAATGGCCATTAAGAGAAAAGTGTTGTTGTTTTTTTAATAATTGATTTTCTGATTTATTTATTATTTTATTTTTATTTTTTTAAATATATTTTATTGATTTTTTACAGAGAGGAAGGGAGAGAGATAGAGAGTTAGAAACACTGATGAGAGAGAAACATCGATCAGCTGCCTCCTGCACATCTCCTACTGGGGATGTGCCTGCAACCCAGGTACATGCCTTTGACCGGAATCGAACCTGGGACCTTTCTGTCCACAAGCCAATGCTCTATCCACTGAGCCAAACCGGTTTTGGCTGATTTTCTGATTTAAATTGTGGAATATTTAAATAATCTATAAATTATGATAAATATTTTTTCTATGGCAAGCATTTATTTTTATTGTCATTCAAATTTAAAATGTCATTCTATAAAATACCATCAAGATATTTTTAAATGGCTTTGGCCAATTTGTGAGAAAAAGATCTAAAGAAAAATGGAAAATATGCAAATATCAAACATATTTAAGAGTACTGAGTCCCCCCAATCTATTACAAAATAAAGAAGAAGCCACTATTGATCTGTCTTCCCACCAGACACATAGACGTTCCCAAAGACATGAGGACCTGGAGAAGAAGTCACAGCTAACCTGGGCACGGACTGTAGTCAGAAGAACAGCATGAATCCCCACCATGCCAGACACTCCACAGCAGGAGTGGTGTTCACTGTAGAGAATAGAAAAGCCGTATTTGACTGGTGGAGTACTGGAGTTCTGGTGGAATCAGATAATTTTATCACCCAAAGTCAGAACACTTCAGATTTTCCCAGAAATATTGAGGGTCAGATTTTTCAGATTCAAAAGTCTTTCACAACCAATTAGTGATTAAAAGCTGAGGAAATATGCTTTTATCTTGTTTAACCACCTAGTTTTATGTAAATACTATATTTACCTTTATGCTGTGCTAAAAACAGTGATGATTTGCTCTTTAAAAATAATACATACAAACATATATATATAAAATACTAATGTCACCTAATATAATATTTAATGTATATTAAATTGAGAATGAAATATGTGGATCTGGAGAAAAAACTAAGCAGCAAAGCATATCTCTAAACTATTTTGAGAAGTTGTAATTCTACACTGCATTCTGCTATACACCCAAATATTAAAAAAATTTCAATATCCTATAATTAAAATTCCAATATGTTTAAATTGACACATTATAAATCCCAACTGATTTTTGTAGGCATGAATAAATATAAACATTAATTCATTTTGTTTTTATGCAATATTTTTTGAACTTACCAAATTATCAATGTATTGTATTTATTATATAAAAGTAGAGATTTTAGTCAATTACATTTAAAATATTATCTTTAGTTTTGTTCTGAACTTGCATAAAAATCAATGATAAATATTTATTTGTTTACATTACTTATTCTGCTAATTCAACATTAGCAATATTAAACAAAACTAAAAATTTTTATGGAACTCATTTTATCCACTTAAATAAGAACAATAAAGCATTTTTCCTTCTAAAATAAGTGTTACATTTCCCATCATCATTTAATTCAAGGAGAATCGTTGAACATTATATCAATTTTAAATGATCTTTGTAAACAACTTTCTATAGAAAAAGCTATTAGATATGAAATAATGTTTATAAGTTATATTTTGTTACTGCATTAGATTTTTTAATGTAGAACTTTAATTTCATTTAGGCAGCTATCATTGGCCTCCTGTAAAATACCAAAAACAACAATTAAAGTGGACCTACTGACAACAATTTGCAACAGCAATGCTTAATTATTTATATTGACTCATTTTTTTAAACATATTGTCTCATTTCATCTGAATATTCTCAACCTTACTGCTCCTTGTTATCTTCACTTCCTACATGAAATGGCATTTTCTTCCAAGATTCAACCTGGTTTCAGCCTCACCATTATTCATAATTTTTCTTTCACTCTGTGACTTTTAGGCAATATAGCATTATTGATGTTACTGCAATTGACTCTCCAGCAATCCCTGAGTAAAGGGGGTCCCACCCAGCCATCTAAAACAGCTGGCAAGGTAAATAAAAATCACATCAAATGGATTTATAAAAATAATATAAGAATAATAAGAAAAATCTTGATTTACATCTTTCATAATATATCTAAAATGAGAATTACCATTATCATAAATCTAGATTTCCAAACCTTCAAATTACTGAAATGCATAATTGGTGGAATAATAAAAAATCTCACAAGTTTGTATTTGGGAAGCCCATAGAGTATACAAATTATACTTTGTTAATTCCATAATATAGATATTGAGGCTAAATTAATTCATAATTTATGGAACCTCTATAAATTATAATCCAGTGATAGAATCAATATATCATGAAGATATTATTTCAAAAATATCCAATTAGGCCATATAAATAAATTATTAAATAAGACATAGAATAATATATATCAATCTTCCACACAAATATAAGTATATACTTTCATATGAATTAATATAAATATTCATTTTGTTCATATATCAAGAAGGGATCAAATAAAAGAGTGTGATGAAGGCAGAAAAAGTTGTCAAAGATATGAGAAAGGTATGACTTCAGAGCTTGAAAACAGTCCATATTATACTGTGGTATTTTAAATTTAGGGCAACCCTAAAAGTTAATGTTAGTTCTTGTGACAAGATAAAATGCAGTAAAGTATAAGATGACAACAAAAGATGAAGTGTAAACATATGAAAATCTCATAAAATATAATTAAATGAAATTAAGTTAAACAATAGTGAGTTATAGCATGCTTTTATTTCTTGCTTGGCAAAAAGTAACAACTATGATTATGTGCTGGTGACAGCAGTGTTCTGAGAGAAATTAGGACTCTAATTTATGGTTAGTAGGAAGTATTTTATAATATTTTTTAAACATTTTGAATAATATTTTAATAAACACCTAATATAAATTTCTACACATAGTAACTCTTCAATTATTTACATACATTTTCATATACCAATTATACTTCTAATATTGATTTTAAGATTATAGACAGATATTTATTTATAATACTAACAATACAAATAACATGCTAATGAATTAAAAATTTATGAAATAATTAATAATTCATTTATTCATGTTTCATTATAACTAATACATATATAATTAATCAAGGTATATATTAACAAAGACCAGAATGTACTGTTATATATGGTATATTTGAATGGTAAAAATGCATATTATATAGGAAAGTTTAATACTGTTTATAAACATCTATAATAATAAAAGCCTAAGCAACCATCACAATGGAATGGACGATTGAACAGGCTGCGTGGGGCGACCAGGTCAGCAGGGGGGTTAGTGAGGGGCAACTAAATGACTGAACAGCAAGTTGCATGGGGCGACCAGGCCCGCAGGAGGGGCAGTTGGGGATCAGGCCTAAACCAGCAGTCGGACATCCCCCACGGGGTCCCAGATTGGAGAGGGTACAGGCTGGGCTGAGGGGACCCGCCCCCCCCGCCCCCCGCATGAATTTTGTGCACCGGGCCTCTAGTATTTATGTTTATTAACAAATAAATGAACATCCCTCCAGTTATGAATCAATATGTAAAGTTATTTTTTTCATTTTTTAAAACTTTACAGTAATTTTAATAAGAAAGTGAAAATATAAATAATCCCATTGTATGAAAAAGTTAAAATAAATTTAGAGATTTAAAACATATAAATTAAATTTTAAACTCTACAGAAAGACTATTATAGTAATCTACTCTGTTGGTCACAGAATTATAACTGTTTTTCAAAAGCATATATAGAATAGTGGAAATAAATTTTAGAGACTTAGATTAGTATTTATCTTAAGTTGCTTTTCTAATTAATGGCAAAAGGAGGTAATCTAAAAATCAAGTCTGCTGCCCCCAACTACTATTTTTTCTACATCATACAGTTAGCTATATTAAATATAAATATAGTTATAACTCTTCATGATTTTTTCCCCTTATTTTTAAATTTATCTTCAAGAGTTTTCCTTTTGGTATTCTGGGTCTAGTGCATTCCCATGCAATGTGAATTTATTATAACCTAATTGGAAATTGAGGTTTGAAGAAGTGGCTTTGATTTATGCTTGGAGTGTACATTTGAAAACATAAAAATACTAGTGGCCTGGTGCAAAGATTCATTCACATTGAAAGGAAATTAATTAATATCACTATTTTCCCTTTCTCTATAATAGAAGTGTCAGCCAAATTTACAATTGACAATGACCAATCGAAACACACACATGTGATTGGTGCCAGTAAGAGCTTTATATATATATCGTACATGCATGAGTCAACTTAGTCTTTTATCTATGTATATAAAGAGCCAGGGTCCATAAGGACGGAAGGCTCGACCTAACACTGGAAGTCAGTGCTGGGTTTCCAAGGAGACCAAGCACTGACTGCCAAGGGGGCCGCAGATTAGGCCCAGAGAGAGGCCTGCAGAGAGAGAGGCAGGGTCTGATCTGCAGCCTCAGTAGCAGCTGTTGATCAGCTACTGCCTCTCTCTTTCTCTCCCAGCTTCACCAGCAACCCGGCCTCTGTTTCTCTCAGGGCCTCCAGGGGGCTGCTGATCAGCCCCACCTTTTTGATCAGGCCCAGAGACAGGCCCTGAGATGCTGATGGCATAGAATCTGACCAATCAGAACCAAATCTGGGTGAAGTGCCAGGAGCCAATGGCTTCCTAGGAGGCGGAGCTTTTGACGCCTACTGGCATAGAAACCTACCAATTAGAACCTAATCAGGCCGGCAGGGGCGGGCAGTTAGGGGCAAGATCAGGTTGGCAAGGGAGGGGCAAGCAGAGGCAACTAGGGGTGACCAGGCAGAGAGGTTAGGGGAGATCAGGCAGGCAATGGCAGTTAGGGGTGATCAAGCAGGCAGGCAGGTAAGCAGTTAGAAGTCAGCAGTCCCAGATTGCAAGAGGGATGTCAGACCGCTGGTTTAGGCCTGATCCCACAGAGGTCAGACATCCCCCAAGAGTTCCCTAATTGGAGAGGGTGCAGGCTGGCTGAGGGAATCTCCTCACCCCCGTGCATGAATTTTGTGCACCAGGCCACTAGTGTGTGTGTGTGTTGTGTATATATTTATATATATATATATATATATATATATATATATATATAAAACTTGCTTTATTAGACCTGCTTTCTGATGTAGCTAATCTTCTTCCAGCCCAGTGAAACACCCCCAACTTCTCTTTTAGGTAATTGTCAGCAACACAGCAGTAAATATCAACACGGAGCACATTATTATTGTAGATCACGCGGGGAGAACAAAGGGTAAAATATTTAACTGCAGCAGTGTTTGACTATATGCTGTGCAGTGAGAAAACCTGAAGTCATTTTCAAGGTCCACCATTTCTTCTTTTCAGTCAGATCAAGTTTATAAACTTTCTAAATCTCTGTTTTCCAGCTACTGAAGAGAAAATAGGATTCCACCCAGTCTCCTACCTACCTACTCCAAAACTTCTATGAGGATCAAATGAGATGAGGCATGGGAAAATGGTTCATAGACATTTGGTTAAAGTGTGAAATGTTTGCACCTGGCTATAAAGAAAGTCATGTTCCTGGGCTGAAGAAACTCCAAGGAGGCTAGTTGTTGCTAGGGAGAGGAAGCTAGGCATTGCTATGTGATGTCATTACCCAGCTCCCACAACTACCATTTCCATGCTGGTCAGGGCTGTGGGTCACATTTTGTGCCATGGGGTCTCGGCAGCATTGGCTGCAATTTGGTGGGGTGTTGCGCCACTGTGGTGGTGGGAACTGTATCCCACTTGGGGGAAGCCGAGTGTTGCTTTGTGGACGCCAGGTCCACAGTGCCAGTGCACATCACAGCAGCTCCTGCATTGAGCATCTGCCCCCAGTAGTCAGTGTGTGTCTTAGTGACCAGTTGGATGGTTGGACACTTAGCATATTAGCTTTTTATATATATAGATACACATATGTTGTTTTGATTATGAGTGGTTTATTTTCTTTGAGAAAAAAATAGCAATTTTTAAGTTAATCTAAAAGAAATAAAACAATTGTAATATTATCATTACAGTTAAAGATAAAACAAAGAGAGGAGAAATATAGTTTTTAAAAATGTAAACCTCGCCCTAACTGGTTTGGCTCAGTAGATAGAGCGTCGGTCTGCGGACTGAAGGGTCCCAGGTTCGATTCCGGTCAAGGGCATGTACCTTGGTTGCGGGCACATACCCAGTAGGACGTGTGCAGGAGGCAGCTGATTGATGTTTCTCTCTCATCGATGTTTCTAACTCTCTATCCCTCTCCATTCCTCTTTGTAAAAAATCAATAAAATATATTTTTAAAAAATGTAAACCTCATAGACACAGACAACAGTATGGTGATTACCAGAGGGAGACAGGGGTGGGGAGGTAGAAGAAGCTATAGGAGAGATAAATCGTGATGGAAGGAGACTTGACTTGGGGTGGTAAATATACAATACAATATATTGATGATGCTTTATAGAATTGTACACCTGAAATCTATATAATTTTATTAACCAATGTTACCCAATACATTTAATAAAATAAAAATATAAATTTTTCTTGAATAAAATGAATTATTACTTATGCCTACTCATTTTGAAATTTAAAAAAAAATGTAACCTATATTAATTGCCATTTGTAGACAAGGTACTTTGCTGGGCAATGTGTATATTCAAAACATGAGAAAATATTGGTGTTTGTGAAAAACATTGATGATGCTCACCAATTACCACTTATTTTTTCCTTAAGAATAATAGACACCATAATTCTCTATCCAATTCAACTTAAGCAGTGTTATATAACTAGTTCTGTCTAATAAAATATGAGTATAATTATATATTTTCCAGTTGAGGTTGGGTAAAGCTCATATGGGATTTTCTCTTTCTTTCTCATCATTATTTAAAAGATTCAAAGACTTTGTTACTGCATCAATTTTAAGTCTATACTGACTGTTACACTGTTAGTCCTAATTTCCAACATATGACATGATGATAAAAACATGGTAAAGGCACTCCAGGGGTAGAAGTTAAAACCTGGCAGGACTCTTGTCCACCTAAATATAGGAATAGATAGTAGAACTGCCAAATACTAATAGATATTAGGAGAAAAAAAGCATAGAATCTGTAAAATACACACATGATTCAACTTATGATCACCACAAGTGTTTCCAATAGAATGATGTCAAGGATAAGAACATCAGAGTTAGAAAAATCAGGAGAGCAAAATAATAGTCACATAGAAGGTCAACTATTTGCTGTAGTGTCCTACCTGGGAAGAATTATTGTGAAATCATCTACAGTTAAAAATATTTAGCCCTGGCCTGTGTGGTTGGGCATCATCCCATGGACTGTAGGTTGCTGGTTCCATTCCCAGTCAGGGCACATGCTGTGGTTGTAGGCTTGCTCTCTAGTAGCAGGTGTGTAGGAGGCAGCCGACCCATGTTTCACTCTCACATTGATGTTTCTCTCTTTCTCTCTCTCTCTCTCTCTCTCTCTCTCTCTCTCTCTCTCTCTCCTCTCTCTCTCCCTTCCTCTTTCTCTAAAAATCAACTTAAAAATCTTTAATATATTCAAATCCTGTAACATTATAAATTATACCATATTCCAACTCCTTATGAGTAAAATTCCCAGTTTCCAGTTTTAGAGGAGAGGAGAAAAATACTATTACTATTACATGTATAAGCTTTTCCAATTCTTTCCATTTTGAGTCCAATTTTTACTATACTACCTTGGTGAGTATTATGTTTGATTTGGCACTAATTTCTAGTTCATAAGTACCACATCATTTGTTTTTGGGGACTTGCTGTCTAGGTATTATAACTTCCTTTAATTACTTGAGTAGTATATGATTTCAACTTCCAGAGAATTAGATTCCATATTTATGCTTCAAACAAGCAATTGATACCCCACATCCTTTCAATTTATGCACTTTCTTTAAAACTACACATGCATATGTGTGTGCATGTACACACACACACACACACACACACACACACCCCAATTACATTCTCCCAAGTCTTTGAGTTTGCTTTGATTCTTTTTGAAAGAATGTACTCTAGCATCAAGAGGTAGACAAGAAAGTTGGAATCACGAAACTGACATGTGAGAGGATACAGAGAGAAAATAGGCAAGAGCAGAAGATCTGCATTAGCACCTAATGAGCCAACCTGCCAATTTTGGCATATAAGGCTTCTCTTTGCAAATCCAAGGTAAAAAATTATATAAAACATCTCAATTTGATATCTAGATTATTACACTAGGGGCCCAGTGCACAAATTTGTGCACCTTGAAAAGGAACTGTGGGCCATGAGGCTGCCGTAAGCACAGGGGAGGGTCTTGGCCCATCCTCCACACCCCTGCTGGGCCCCTCCCACCACAGTCCCCATCCTCTGTCTTCTGGCAGCCCCACACCTGCAGCCTCTGCTCCCATGCGCTGATGGCGCCGGTCCCGCTTGCACTCGCTGATGGTGCAGAGTGATTGGGACCGGCTCTGGGAGCCAGCAGCAGATGCGAGTGGTGGCCCCAATGACAGTGACCAGCACCCCGCCTTGGTCTTGCACCCCCACTCACCTACTCCATCACTCCCCCAGCGCAGATACCCACCATGTTCCACGCTCTGCCGCCTGCTGCTGACACGCACCATTTTCTGTGTGCACATCATAGCGACTGGTTGTTCAGTTGTTTTGGTTGTTCTGCCATTCGATCTATTTGAATATTAGGGTTTTATATAAAGAGATTTTTAAAATAAATGAAAACACTTTAAAATATATTCTTGTCCGAACCATAGGGAATCAAACTCATATTTAAACTTCCATTTAGCTATTATATTCTTAAAATGGTTTCCACTACTAACACCAAGAAAAGAAAAAGGAAATTTGTTTTTAACAAAAAAAAGGATGCACTTTGTTGAGAGCTCTATAGGTAATTTTATCCATTGAACCTTTCTTCCTTCTTTGCCCTTAGGTACATAAAAATAAATAGTTATATGTTAAGGCAATGGTTCAGATTTTTATGAATTATTGCAAATCCCTTAATACGGGCTTATATATTGTCAGTTGTCATATTATCTATACTAATAAAAAGGTAATATGCTAATTAGACCACACATCTTCCAGATGTCCTTTCGGACAAAGTCACAGTGGCAGGGGCTGAGGCAGAGGCAGTTAGGGGTGATCAGGTCAACAGGGGGGAGCAGTTAGGGGGCGATCAGGCTGGCAGGCAGAGGTGGTTAGGGGCAATCAGGCAGGCAGGCAGGCAGGCGAGCAGTTAGGAGCCAGTGGTCCCGGATTGTGAGAGGGATCTGACTGATTGCCCCCTGACTGCCCTCCCCTGCTGGCCTGATCTCCTCCTAACTCTAACCCCTGCCGGCCTGATCGCCCCCTAAACTGGCAGTCAGACATCCCCCAAGGGGTCCTGAATTAGAGAGGTTGAAGGCTGGGCTGAGGGACCCCCCGTGCACGAATTTCATGCACCAGGCCTCTAGTAACTAATATATTTAGATATCCATTTTTCTAAATTTCCTAAGTTATAAGGAGAAAATAAATAAAATCAACATCAGTTCTGCTTTTACTCTGGGAATTTTGATTTAGCAAAATCTCATTCTAAAAATTATAAAGGCTGGCCTTTGAAATCTACATGATCCTATTAACCAATGACACCCCAGTAAATTTAGTTTAAATAAAGGCCAGCCTTAATGGCAAAGAAATGAACACTGATATGTTTTGATTTAAAATATATTTGGAGGTTCTGACAAATTGCAAACATCTAGGTCACAGATAAAATTTTTATTCTTAGAAGTTATTGTATATAGTATGGCAATGTTTAAAACATTTCAAAGGAAAGAGAGGTTGGGGTCTGGGTTTAGGGGTTAAAGGGGTGAAAATGGGGATCATCTGTAATGTCAAAAATAAAAATACGAAAAGAAAATACTCTGTATGATATTATAATGGTGAATACATGATATGTATTTGTCAAAACCCATAGATGTGCAACACAAAGAGTGAAGCTTAGTGTGTAAACTGTGAACTTTAGCTAATAATGTATCAATGTTGGTTCATTAATCATAAATATGCTACCGCTAATCCAAGATACTAATGATAGGAGAACTGTGGGTGAGGAAGAAGATAGATGGAAATGCTCTGTACTATTTGACCAATATTTTTGTAAATTTAAAACTGTTTTAAAAATAAAGTATTAATTAAAAACACACACATTTGAATAGTAGTTGCAACACTGTTGTCATGAGGCACAACCTATACCTATTTGACATATTAGTGAAAACAATGATCTAGGCTTAAAATATAAACCAGAGCCATATAATAGTAAAACAACCTAAGAACAAGGAGAGCAGTAAGGGGGTTTGCTGAAGTGCACCATCGTGCATAGAACAAGAGGAAGGGCTGTCACAGCAGACTATGGACTCACCTTCAATTTGGCCCAAGACAGGCTGAGAAAGGCAGCACAGAGTTTTGTTTTTTTGTTGTTGGTTCTTTTCATTACAAAATCATAGGAGAGAACTCTCCAAGGGAGTATAAAAATTAATTAAAAATAAATAATTAATAAACAATTATATAATCTGAAGAACAGAAAGAAAAAATGAAGAAAGCCTGAGAAAATTAGCTCTCCAGTAGACATACCAACATACCCATAATAAGAGTATCAAAAGGAAAGAAAGACAGAAAGGGGTAGACAAATATTTGCATACATAATGGCTGAAAATTTATAAATTTGATTTAAAAAATTACACAATGAAAAAGCTCAAATGCAAATGAGTCCTGTGGATACAGCTATAGGATAGTAAAAATACTGATATACAAAGAGAAACTCTTGAAAAAGAGAGAGAAAAACAACTTGTCACATGTAATGGAATCAAACTAAGATTAAAAACTGGCTTTTTTTCAATAACAATGGAAGTTAGAGGACAGTGAGATGATATACTTCTAAAAATAGGAATGATATAAAACATCTCATGACAAAATCCTAAAAATAACTAACTCACTAAATCAATCAATCAATCAATAAAACAAAGACACTCAAGACAGTTCTTTTGACTGAGATTTCCTAATACCAAAAAGTATTTAAACACCACATAAGAAAACTAAAGGACACCAATATAGGTAATTATTTCAGTAAATGTGGAAAACATTATAGTTGCAATTTTTTTCTCTTCTAGTAACTGATTTAAAAAATATATAATAATAGTATAAAAGTATATGCTTGACTTCTAATATACATAAATGTAATATGTTTTATATTATTAGCACAAAGGATATGGGTGGAAACAGAGCTGTATTAGAATAAGGAAATAAAACCAAATGATAACTTGAATCCATGGGGACCAATGAAAAGAGCCAGAAATTATACATATGAAATTTTATATTAAAAACTTTATACATATATACTGACTATTCTTTCTTCTATCAGTTTTGTCTTTAAAAAATAAAATTATATATAGAAAATATAAACATAAATATATAGACTTTTCTAATTTTAACTATGTATTGTTGGGATTTACATACATAGATGGAATCCTTTATAATAAAAAGCCTAATATGCTAAGTGTCCGGTCGTCCATTCAACCAATCAAAGTGTAATATGCTAATGATATGCTAAGGCCACTCAACCACTTGCTATGATGTCCACTGACCACTAGGGGGCAGACGGTCTGACCAGTAGGCTAACTTGCTGCTGAGGTCTGGGAGATCAGGACTGAGTGAGACAGGGTGGACACACCCTGGAGCCTTCTCTCGATCCCCCCCGAGCTGGCCATCTTTCTGCATCCCTCCCTGGCCCTGGATCGTGCACCAGTGGGATCCCTCAGCCTGGCCTCTCACAATCTGGGCTGAGAGACCTCCCCTGCCAGTGCACAAATTTTGTGCACCAGGCCTCTAGTATAACAATAATAGCACAAAAGGAGAAGAGGAAATAGAACTTTATAGGAATAATATTTTTCCATCTCACTGGGATTAGCTTAGTATAAGTCTGAAGTAATATCTGATATTTAAGGTGTTCATTTTATGCCATAGAGCAACCAAGAAGAAGTAAAAAAAAAAAACTATACTGAAAAAAATATTAAAAGTATTAAAATGTTACAAAAGCAAAACGGAGGCTAATAACAAAAAATTATGTATTACATGTATGTATAAATAAGCGAATCTATATGTTAGCGTATAAAAACATTCAAACCTGTAAAGAATTTTTGTGAGTTTATTTGAGCCAAACTGTCAACAACTTCTGGAAGCAGAATCTCAATGCATTGGGATAATGCTCCAGAGAATGGTGGTTTTTCACCTATTTTTATAAATTACTATCAGAGGTGGAAACATAAATAGGTTATATGAAATCCACTGGCAATAGATTAGGGAGGTGGAAGAAAGCAAAATGGAGGGAGAGGATAGCTGTCTACCTCCTCCTTAGCTGGCAGCTTCTCAACCTTGAGATGGAGAGTGTCAGAGACAGGGGAAGACGTCCATTTGTGGTTAGGTACCTGATAAGGCAAGGTCTCTTTAAACACTGTTGGAGAGAGCCTTTAATTAATGTATTTCCCAATAGACAAAAATCTCCAGGTTGTAAGCTATGGTCTTTGAATCTTTGTCTCCTGGGAGTACTATGAAATGAATGTTACTAATTTATTAGTTCCTATAATGTAGAATGTCTGCTTTTTAGTTTTCCTTATTTGGGAAACAAAAGATTTAAAAATCAGCGATTTTTTAAACAGAATCATAAGAATAATAATTATTCGCAATTCATTTAGTCCCATAACTATGTTTGCTCATCCTGATTATTTCCCAGTATTTTCTATGAATTAAGTTATTTCTTAAAATTTTATAAGTCTTCATCCAGTTCAAAGATATAACCTGCTTAAGAACCTATAACTGAGTAAATCTGAGTCATTTTTATGAATTTTTCTAAAGTTATAGCATATCTGTAAATACATCAGAGGTAAACAATGACCATCTATGAATGGTCAAAACTTAAAGTGACATGGTTATAGATTTTATTGTAATGCAATTGACAAAGAAAACCTTTGCTTTTCTATCCTATTTAATAAAAAGCCTAATATGCTAAGTGTCCAGTTGGCCGGTCAGCCATTCAACCAATCAAAGCATAATATGCTAATGATATGCTAAGGCCACTCAACCGCTTGCTATCATGTGCACTGACCACCAGGGGGAAGACGCTCTGACCTGTAGGTTAGCTTGCTGCTGGGGTCTGGCCAATCAGGACTGAGTGAGATGGGACAGACACACCCTGGAGCCCTCCCGTGATCCTTCCCGGCCCCAATAGTGCACCAGTGGGGTCCCTCAGCCTGGCCTGCGCCCTTTTGCAATCCAGGACCCCTCAGGGGATGTCAGAGAGCCGGTTGCAGCCCGACCTTGCAGGCCAGGCCGAGGGACCCCACTGCTGCACAAATTTGTGCACCGGGCCTCTAGTAATATATAACAGTCCAAAACAATAATTTCTTGGTAAATAGTAATTGCTGTAAAATGACATAGAGAATAATATAAAGTCTATACGTATTTAGATTCAATACATAACTTCAGCATATAGAGAACAAATAGTATGTAAGATTTTATTTACTAGAGGCCTGGTGCACAAAATTCGTGCACCGGGGTGTCCCTCAGCCCGGTCTGCATCTCGTGTAATCTGGAACCCATCAGCAGATGTCCAGCTGCTGGTTTAGACCCAATCATGAAGGGGATCGGGCCTAAACCAGCAGTCGGACATCCCTCGCACAATCCGGGACCACTGGTTCCTAACCACTTTGCCTGCCTGCCTGATCACCCCTAACCACCTCTGCCTGCCTGCCTGATCACCCCTAACCACTCGCCTACCTGCCTGCCTGATTGCCCCTAACTGCATCTATCTTGGCCCCCACCACCACAGCTTCATCCAGAAGGATATCTGAAATGATGTCTGGAAGGTTGTTCAGCTGTCCAGTCTAATTAGCATATTATGCTTTTATTATTATAGATTTTATTTTTCAAATATATTTTTATTGATTTCAGAGAGGAAGGGAGAGGGAGAGAGTGATAGAAACATCAATGATGAGAGAGAATCATGGATCAACTGCCTCCTGCACACCTCACACTGGGGATTGAGCCCAGAACCTAGGCATGTGGCCTGACTGGGAATTGAACCATGCTTTCCTGCTTCATAGGTTGATGCTCAACCACTGAGCCACACCAGCTTGGCAATATGTAAGATTTTAAAACATTGCACATGGCTTATCAGAAGTGTGCAATGAGCATTGGAAATAATTAATAAAATCCTAATATGTAGAACACAAATATCCGGAGTACCACTGCCAGACAACCCTACAGGGGTGTTTGCAAGGCTGCCTGGCAGGCTTTTCCTGAGTTAGTCAGGTTAACATTGGCCCTTTTTCGTCCACATATAGATACAGAAGTACGTTTGTGGTTGCACAGGACTTGAGGACAAGGACTTTAGGGATATAGGTCAGACCACTAATTGATACAAAGTTTCTTTATTAGAAACTTGTGATAACAGTTCCATATCTCTGATAATATACAAAAAGCTATTGATTGTATACTTTAAATGAATAAATGCCATGGTATGAATTATATCTCAGTAATGTTATTATAAAGAAATACAATTTGCATATTTGTGTTTATAAGTTTTCTATTTTATGACACAGAATTCTTGTTAAAATTGACTTCATTTAAAGCAGAACATAAAAAAGAAAACTTAGGCTGTGCTGAAAAAAATGAACTAATATAAAAATAAATCTGACTTCCAATTGCATACATATATATATATATATAATTTCAGCATTTTTAAAATAGTTTTTAACTTAATTATTCAAAATTAAGGAAATATACTTACATTAAATAACAAAAAACACCAATCTTTGACTAAATGTAAAATGATCTAGCAGCTGCAGGAAAATGTGTCAGTGCACACTTATTAATGTCATTTACTCTGGATGAGAGAAGAATAGAAAACGGAAAGCACCAACATTTCTAGACACTTCTCTTAAATCCTTCTGTGGTTGAACTAATCTAGAGAAGGAGTTTACTAACTGTTAACAAATGGAGCTCTTACAATCTAGCTGCAAATCATCTATATGTAGAGATTTTCATGTCTCCTTTGGGGCCAACAAAGTTGAATACTATTAAGAGGTCAAGGATAAATGAGTGTTTCCAGACAAAGAAAGTTGAGAACAGCAGTGTCAAATGCTTTTGATAACTGTGTAAGAGATAAAGAAGTGAGAAGTCATTAAATGCCTGATGTAATCTCCTCATGGGACCATTTTTAGGGAGAAAAACAATAAATGACTTTATGTATAAAGCTATTTGTCCCAAGTAATATAAAGCTCTTAAAATAATCCATCCTCCTATATATCAATTTAAAGAGTCCATTATTCCTCATGTGGTATTTGAAGATGATTCTGCATATTTCTTTGTTATCTGTCAATATACAAATAAATCTTAATAAAGGAGATTTTAATAATAACAATGCCAATAAATTTAAGGTTATTTGTCTTTCAAATGGAGTTTCTTTAGCTCAGAATTTTATTCAGTTTATACTGAAAATGGATTAGAAATTAACATTGAAATCCAATTGTATATTAGTTTCTTTTGTTTAAGTATTTATTCTTAAGTAATTTATATTAAATGCATGTTGTTCTCTTTCAAAAGTTTAGTTTTTCTATTTTTATTTCTAAATCAATATTAATAAATTCAGTTAAAACTATATATATATATATATATATATATATATATATATATATATGACACATCACTTACACCTTTACATCACAGACACAGAGGTAACCACCTTTTATATTTTGGTATGTGTTCATATATCTAGTCAATGATTGTAGCCCAATGGGATCCATGTAAGATTCTAACCTACCGATCTATAAGATAAATTTGTTTTTCAAGTTATTACAGTCTTTCAAGCTTATTATAGTACTGGTAGAAAAGTAACATGCAGGTGCCAGGCTTTTTCTTCTACCAGGGTTAAGTGTGATCTCCAAACCGATGAGCTGTTCTGGAGACTTGGTGCTCATTGTTGTTTCCTGACTGAGTTGCCAAAACAGAACAGGAGTAAGTTATTTGCAATGGGCCTCATACAAAATCTAAAGACAATTTAATGTGAATTTCAATTTTTAACAAATAGGCTTTACAATCTTAGTTCTTTTAATGCCTTTTCAAATCTTCATTTGTGTCAAATTTGGTTGACCTGAGAGAAAAGATTTAAGCAGTTGCAATCAGAACATTTTTGTTGTTGTTAATCCTCCCCAGAGGATATTTTTTCCTAGAGTGAGTAGAAAGGAGAGAGAGAGAGAGAGAGAGAGAGAGAGAGAGAGAGGAGACACATCGATTGGTTGCCTCTTGAAGCACGAACCTTGACTGGGGCTGGAGATAGAACTTGAAACCCTTTGGTGCATGGGCCAAGGCTCCAACAATTTGGCCACACTGTCCAGGGCACAATCAGCACATTTTTAACATTAAAATATTTTAATATAACTAAATGCTTGATATCGTCTCTTGAAGTTTTAGAAGTCATAATCAGGAAAGGGTCATAATAATGAAACCAAAACGTGGGGCTTTTGAATCCAAGTTCATTGTCTCATGAAATATACACTAATAAAAGAGAAACATGCAAATTGGTGTCACTCCGCTACCCTTCCCATTGACTAATCAGGGCGATATACAAATTAACTGCCAGCCAAGATGGCGGCCGGCAGCCAGGCAGCTGGAAGCGAACATGAGGCTTGCTTGCTTCAGTGACGGAGGACTCCAACGTTCCCCGCCTGCCGCTGCCGGCCTCTGAGCTTGCAGTTTAAAACATTGTTACAAATATAAAAGCTAAACAAAACCCCAGAAACCTGCTTTCAGCCAGCCGGGATCTCAGAGCTGGAGTTGAAACAGTGTTTCGATTATAGAACCCAAACAAACTAGATACCTGCTTTCAGCAGCTGAGGCCTAAGAGCTGGAGCCAAGCCTCAGAGCTAAAGCTGGGCCAGAATAAAAAAAAAAAGAAAGAAAAAAAAGAGCAGTTGGGAGCTTCAGTTACCCGCCAGCCTGAAAACAACCCTCAGCCCCTCACCCAGACTGTCCAGGCACCCCAGTGGGGACCCCAACCCTGAAGGGGGTGTGACCAGCTGCAAACAGCCATCATCCCCTCACCCAGGCTGGCCAGGCACTCCAGTGGGGACCCCCACCCTGATCCAGGACAGCCTTCAGGGCAAACCAGCCAGCCCCCACCCGTGCACCAGGCCTCTATCCTATATAGTAAAAGGGTAATATGCCTCCCAGCACCAGGATCAGCAGAGCCGCGAGGCCTCCCGGCACAGGGATCAGTGTGACAGGGGGCAGCGCCCAAACTCCCTGATCGGCCTGCGGCTCTGTGTGTGACAGGATGCGACGTCCCAACCCCCTGATCCGCTCTGCTCTGTGTGTGACAGGGGACGGTGCCCCAACCCCCCTATCGGCCCTACTCTGTGAGTGACAGGGGGGAGCTCCTCAACCCCCTGATCGGCCTTGCTCTGTGCATGACAGGGGGGATCTCCCCAACCCCCTGATCGGCCCTGCTCTGTGCGTGACAAGGGGGAGCTCCCCAACCCCCTAATCGACCCTGCTCTGTGCGTGACAGGGTACGGAGCCCCAACCCCCCTGATGGGCCCTGCTCTGTGAGTGACAGGGGGCAGCGCCCCAACCCCCTGATGGGCCCTGCTCTGTGCATGACAGGGGGTGGCGCCGCAACCTCCCCATCGACCCTGCCTTGAGTGTGACAGGAGGCAGTGCTCCAACCCCCCAATCGGCCCTACCCTGAGCATGACTGAGAGTGGCATCACAACCTCCTGATCCGCCCTGCTCTGAGCTCGACCAGGGGCTGCACCTAGGGATTGGGCCTGCCCTCTGCCACCCAGGAGCGGGCCTAAGCCAGCAGGTTGTTATCTCCCGAGGGGTCCCAGACTGCGAGAGGGCACAGGCCGGGCTGAGGGACCCCCCTCCCCGCCCCAAGTGCACAAATTTTTGTGCACCGGGCCTCTAGTAGAAGAATAAAGTCCTGGACAAAAAAAGGTTAGTGGAACCAAAGTTTGTTAAGTGAAGCCAGTCCTGGAAAAGCTACAGCTGGGGTTCCAGGACCAGACCATTGTCCAGAGCTTCTTTTCCATTTCATAGTCGGGAGTAGTTCAGCATCCAGGCTAATTAAAGTCTATTAGTTCATGGGTGGAGGACCATATAGCCATAAGCCACATGGGTACAGGGGAATGCATCTCCTGACATTAACCTATGATTGTAGCACTGGGGAGTGGGAGAGGAGGAGGCATGAGCACTTTTAATTCAAGGGATGGAAACAGCCTTGGTAGCTCCTGACGGGTCTTTTCAAATAATTCTGCCTTAGCAACATCCTTGGGATTGGTTTATAGGCCTCACTATCTTGTGATTGGTTATCTGCAAGCTGACTGTTTTAGCAACATTCATACATTTAAACGCTCATGTCTCCCTCATGCACCCTTCCTTCCCCACCAGTTGGGGTGTCTTGGAAACTTCACCTGGTTGGGTTCCCCAATTCTACTCTCTATTTTGGTCCCACCTCTATCTACCTAGCTTCTTTCTGTTTCCTCAATATGTCAGAGGTCACTATACCTCCAACCAGAAAGTCAAGAAATAAGAATTAGTTCAGATTCCTTAAAATTTTCTGAATTTAATATCTTAAATAATTTAGGCCAGTTTAGGCTGATGTAAGTGTGGGTGCTTGACAAATCCAAAATCTGATGGTGGTAGAAGCTGACAGGATGGAGACTCAGGAAAGAGTTGCACTTGTATGCAAGGCCATCTGTTGGAAAGCCAGTTAGAGCCAAGGTTGAAGATGAGGGCCCCTCTTGCTTTTGTTCTATTCAGGCCTGGAATGGTTGGATGAGATCTAAGTACTAATTAGTACTTATAGAGGGAAGTACTATAGTACCTTATAAAGGGAAACCTGCTTTACTCAAAGTCCACAGATTTAAATGTAAATCTTATCTAAACACCTCCTCATAGAACTGTCCAGGGTAATGTTTGTTTGACTAAATATCTGGGACTGTCTCAACAAGTTGACACTTAACATTAACCATCACAATGACCAAGAGTTACTTTATTGACAGTTCAAGAACAAAGGGAATAACAGCTATGGCTTATCAAGTAGCCTTGCCACTCACCTGAGTAAGAGTGCAATATTATCTATTGATCTTTTATTTTACTTAGAAGTACTCTCAGAACACGTTTATTTAAAAATTTGTAAAAATACTTTAAAGAAGGAAATAAAATTCTAGTCCAGATTTGCATAACTTGAAGATGACTGCATTGTCCAAATCACTTGATCTAAAGCATTGCTCTCAATAAAATTTGTCCTTTTAACCTTTGCTGTTTAGATTTTTTTTCACAATCTTAATTCCTTTTTTGTCTTTGTTCATTGTCTTTCTTAGGAGCAGTAAAGTGCACCAAGTAATTACTTTTCTTTTCAGTCTAGTTCATAATGAGGTTTTTTTTTTTTTTAATTTCTTTTCATAACCTCATGCTAATTTTTCACTTCAGTGAATGTAACACAAAACAAATAGGTCCCTTTTCAAATAGGTAAAAATTAACTCAATCTTGCTTTATCTATTAAAAGACATGAACACACTCATATATTTCAAATTCTTACATATTACAAATTTAAATTCAAATTTCAGCCAGTAACAAAGCTTAGCACTCCTGTTTTATTCCCATTTATTTTGGGTCACCCTCATAAAATATGACAAAGTTTTTAAATGCTGTCATTAAAGCTTGATAAGGACCAAATAAATGTGGTAGCTGAAAAGGCCAATGATTCCACTAAGGGCCTAATAGAGGTCAATTTCTCAGTGTGCTCATCATGCACCAAAGTGTACCTCCCTATTCCTCTGACCATGTCGCAGATTCCAAAACTTATTCCAAATCCCACTTATTCAAGAAATCTAAAATAATGTCACCTTGGATATTAAAGGAAGATATATAGCTTCCTGATAACCAGATTGTTCGTGCTAGACAGTAAGTGCTTCTACCTCCTGAGATCAATAGATTTTGGAGACAGAATTTTCTTTACAATGTTGATTTGTAAACATAGGACCAGACTGCCCTGAAAAACATTGCATACAGATGGTGTTTACCTGCCAACTATTCATTCATATATTACCATGGAATAAGCTCTTTGGTTCTCAGAACCCGTGTCTGCCAATTCCCAGGCTTTATTCCCTTGACTTAGATGTCAGTACCAAATTTGGTTTCATCTTTGAAATACCCACACTGAATATCCCTATTCTCTAAAGGTAGTTCTTCTTCAAACTGGGTTTGGTGCATTGATTAAGCAAGGACTATTAAAAATGATCAAAGGACTAATCTATACAACAATATCCAAATATAATTTAAACATCACTATAAAATTGAGAGCTGTAGTATTGACCAAAGACATTATCAGTAACTAGAGGCCCAGTGCATGAAATTTGTGCACGGGTGGGGTCCCTAGGCCTGGCTGGCAATCAGGGCTGACCTGTGGGGTGACCAGCGGGGTGATTGGGGGCCCCCACTGGCACCTGCCTTGGCCAGCCTGATGCCTGTGATCTGGGGGTAGCTCCTGCATTGAGCATCTGCCCTCTGGTGGTCAGTGCATGTCATAGCGACTGGTTATTCCGCTGTTCATTCCACCCTTCAGTTGATTTGCATATTAGGCTTTTATTATACAGAATAAGTTTAGATGTGTTATGTAAATTGTGTCAAATCATTTAAATATAATTGTCTACAAATTATAAGAATCTGATGCACTGGTAATTATTAACAAATATAGATATTTATCTATAAAATAAAAAAAAATGATGCACACATGATATTCTACTTAGCAAATGATGGCTCATTGTGTAAGATTTATATATCTGGAAGTCCAGTCCAGTAGTACAGAAGTAATTCAATGAAGTCAGGACGCTAAGTAGAAGATCAAGAAAATTATCCAAGGAAGATACAAGCTCCAGAAATTGTTATATATTGAACTGTGTCCTCGCTCTCCAAAATGTTATATTGAAGTCCTAATCCCCAGTAATTCAGAATGTAACCTAAGTTGGAAATAGGGTAATTGCTCATGTTATTAGTTAAAATAAGGTCATAATGGAGTAGGATGGTGCCCTAATCCAATATCACTGGTATCTTTACACAAAAGATGGCCATGTGGCCATGTGAGGACAGAGCATACAGTAAGAACCCCATGTGACAACAAAGTCAGAGGTAAAGTTTTACAGCAAGCCAATGACTGACAGAGTGCTAGTAAACCATCAAAAGCAAGAAAGAGACAAGGAAGAATTCTACTGCAGGTTTATTAAGGATCATGACCCTGTGGACACTTTGATTTTGAACTTCTAGCTCCCACAATTTTGAGAAAGTACATTTACAGTGTGGGTTTTTGTTTTGTTTTGTTTTGTTTTTGTCTTTAAAACACTCGGTTTGTGGTATTTTGTGGCTATAGGCCTAGGAAATTAACACAGGATGGGAAATGTTTATCCACAAAGTGCTTAGTCAATAATGACAATAGCTAAATGAAGATTACTGCCTCTTCTGAAGGAGAATTGTTTCCCTTCAGAATCAACATTACCCTCTGAAGGCTAATGTGCTCTAGCAAATATGTAGTGTGACCTGGTGTGGTACTGCTACATGGACAAGAAAAGAGAGATTATACAATAACTAAAATTTAGACAACTAGGTAGCCATCTGGACAAATTACATATCTTAAGATTTCATATCTTATACAAAAATATATTCCAGTTGTGTAATAGATTAAAATTTTTTTTTTAAATCATATTAAAAGGAGAAATCTTTGTTTAATGTCAACAAAATGGGATCCATTATAATATAGAATGGCTCCATGGATAGAAAGAGAGATCTAGCCAATCCTCAATTGTTTCACCAATCATATTGGTATTAATTTCTTATGCTGCTGTAATAAATGACTATAAACTTAGTAGCTTAAAACACCACAACTTATTGACTTACAATTTAGATCAAAAAGTGAAAATCAGTAGCAGCAGGCTGAACTCAAGGTGTCAGTAACATTGGTTCCTTCTGGCATCTCTGAGGGAAGAATTTGTTTCCAGACTGCCTGCATTCTTTGGCTCCTGGACATTTTCTTACAATATCACCATTTCAACCTCTGCTTCCTTGTCACATCCTTTTTCCCCCCTCACTCTGTATTGCCTCCATCTTTTAAGAACTCAGTGATTACATTGGGCCCACCCAGATAATCCAGGATATTCTTCACCAACTCAAGATCCTTAAGTAAACCACATATGAAGAGCCCTTTTATAATATATTAATACTAGAGGCCTGGTGCACAAAATTCATGCATGGGGTAGGGGTCCCTCAGCCCGGCCTGCACCCACTCCAATTCAGGATCCCTCGGGAGATGTCCAGCTGCCTCTCACAATCTGGAACCACTGGCTCTTAACCACTTGCCTGCCTGCCTGCCTGATCGCCCCTACCCACCTCTGCCTGCCTGATCATCCCTAACTGCTCCCCTGCTGGCCTGATTGTCCCTAACCACCTCTACCTTGCCCTGCACCTGGGACTCGGGCTTCCCTCCCTCTGGCTGGCCGCAGGCACCCAGGACCTGGGCTGGCTTCGCCCAGGCTGGCCACAGCTGCAGGGGACCATGACTGTGGGGCATGCTTGTCCCTCTCCTGGGCTGCAGGTGCAAGTGCAGCTGCTGGCACCCAGGACCGTGGCGTGGGTGGCTTGTCCCTCTCCCAGGCCACAGCCTGGCTGGTCCCTATTCCTCTCTCGAGATCTTATTTGTGCCTGGCTGGTCCCCATTCCTCTCTCACGAGCTCATTTGTGCCTGGCTGGATCCAATTCCTCTCTCCCCAGTGTTGACTGTCTGAGCAGTTCTGGTGCAAGGGCAGGAGAGTGGGAGGACACGAGGGCATGAGGGCGTGAGGGCATGATGACCATTTGCATATTAGCCCTTTATTATATAGGATGTTCCAGGGCGTAGATATCTTGTTTTTATTTGGTTTGGGGCTTTTTTTTTATTGTTTTGTTTTGGCAGGGAGGATTACTTGTCTAAATATTATATTATCTGAGGGACAGGACTCATAAGTATGTTTATATGTAAACTATCTTATCTACCTAGCCAAGTTGAGCCTTCAGATGACTTAAGGTTTAGCCACCATCTGACAGAAAACACATTATAGACCTTAAGAAAAATCTGTTTTACTTAATCCCTTCAATTCACAGAAATATGAAAGATAACATTAAATTATTATTTTTTAGCCACTAAGCTTGGAGTTGTTTTTAATACAGCAACATAGTCAGAATTCTATAATTTATAAAAAGAGCAAAATATCTTCACTACATATCCAAAATAAATAAGGCTATATACTAGGTCCTAAATTAGTTGGGTTGGGTATTAAAAACAGTACTCTCTTGGGATTCTGCGTATTGTGGCTTAAAACAATTATTTTCAGACACTGTGAACAAGTCTCTCATGATTACATAAATGAACTGTGGATGTGAGATAAAAGAAAGCAATCTGTACAAAAATTAACATATATTCTAAGGAGTATTGTTGCTATTCCTATAATAGAATGCAATTGGTGTGTATATAATAAATGAATAAAAAGCATTGTTGCTTTTACCTAAATGGATAGGTTATGGATATCTTCTTTGCCTGTATTTAATTGGTCCTCAGAGTAGGAATGTAGAAAAGATGTAGGTTGTGCAAATTATGAAACACTATAAATTCCCTGGAAGATTGATAATTTTTCTTTAGTATCTGTTTTTCCACTTTTCCATAATAACATTTGAATGCTAAGCATATACCTACCATGTACTACATTTTCCAAACAAACAAACAAACAAAGATGGTCAAGGACTTATAGGACTATAACAAATTTATATCCTCAGAATCCCAGAAGGAAAGGAAAAAGGGAGTAGGACATGAAAGTGTGCTGAAAGAAAATAATGGATAAAAACTTATCAATTTGGTGAGAGACATAAACCCATATATGCAACAAACTGAGCAAATCTGAAACAAAATGAACACAGGGAAATACACACAAAGTGATATTATAATTGACCTTCTGAAAATAAAGACAAAGAAAAAAATTTTTGAAAGCAGAGAAACAACACATTATCTATAGAGAAACACCAATCCTAATGACAGCATGCTTCTCAACACAAATATTTTTTTAGTGCTCAAAGAAATGAATGATCAATTTTGGATTCTAGAGCTGGCAAAACTAGCCTTCAGGAATCAAGGGAAAATAATAACATTTCCACAGATAAAAGAAAACTCAAAAAACTTGCCACTAGCTGACCTACCCTTAGAGAATGGCTAAAGGGAAGTTTTAAAACAGAAAATAAATGATAAAAGAAGATATCTTGAGAAAATCAGAAAGAAAAAAAATAAAAATTGAATCAGCATAAATATGTGTAAGTACTATAGACTATTATTCTCATTCATATTTAAAATGATATGTGATGATTAATACAAAATTGTAACACCATTCAATATCAAGATAATTGTATTTAATAGTGGAGAGGGTACATAGATCTAAATATAAGATTTTGACACTTCACTCATAATGATAAAATGTTGATACCTATTGACTGATTAATGGCTTATGTATATTGCAATGCAGAGAGCAACCACTAAAGAAACTATGTTACTCTCAAGAGAGAGTTCCCCAAAATACTCTAGAAACCATAGAAAGGCAAGAAAAGAGATACCTTTATAAATAAGAGCTAATAACTGGAAATAAACCATATATACTTCAATGAGTGAATGGTTTACAAACTTTGGTATGTCCATACCACACTTAGCAATTAGAAGGAACAATCTGTAAAACATGTAACAACTTGAATGAATCTCTAGTTAATTATTCTAAAAAGAAAAAGTTACTTACTCTTTGCTTCCATTTGTGTAATATTATTAAAACTAGAGGCCTAGTGCACAAAATTTGTGCATGGGGGGTCCCTCAGCCAGGCCTGCACCCTCTCCAATCCAGGAGTTGGACATCCCTCTCACAATCTGGGACCACTGGCTTCTAACCGCTCACCTGCCTGCCTGCCTGATCGCCCCTAACTGCTTCCCTGCCAGCCTGATCATCCCTAACTGCTCTCCCCTGCCAACCTAATCCCCCTAACTGCTCTTCCCTGACAGCCTGATCGCCCCTAACCACCTCTGCCTTGGCCCTGCCACCGTGGCTTTGTCCAGAAGGATGTCCAGAAGATGTCCGGTCTAATTAACATATTACCTTTTTATTAGTATAGATGACAAAATTTTAGAAATTGAGAACAGAGTAGTTGTGCCAAAGTTAGAAAGAAAGGGCGGGTGGTGGCTATGCCTATGAAACAGCAGCAGGAGAAATTCTTGTGGTGATAGTCTATTCTGTGTTTAGATTGTTTCAATGCCAGTATCCTTGTGATATCTCACTATAGTTTTGTCAGATGGTACCACTGGAGAAAACTGAGTAAAGAATAATAGAAAGGCAATATCTGTATCATTTCTTACAACAGAATGCTTTATGATAATTGATGGAGTAATATACATTCACCACTCATATTTTTCATGAATTTTTTATACTTTTCTGTTTTTATTTTATATCTTCACAGCACCAGCTTAATATCCTCCATGTGTGAAATGAAAATTATTCTGTATGTTGGCATGAAACTGCTAAAGCTATTGATTTTACACAAAGAGCTTAAAGATTCCATTCCAAATCCCTGTGGAAAAGATACCTGGAGACTTCAGTATAATTTTCATAAGTCCAAACATTTGTTGAATTGAGGCAATTTTATAAATTAAACATAAACTCAGACTTTCCTAGCCTCTCAGGTGAAAATGTTATTTTCAAGAGCAAAGTATACTTACATGAAAAATATAGAAATGAAGAACTTGAAAGAACACAAGAAAAAAAAAAGGGCTGAAATGATAACTATCTCATATAGTCTGTAATGTTTTAGCTAAAACTGCTTCATTATAAAATTTGCAATGTGATTGTGTGTATTGTTGCAAAAAATATGACTTATCTTCTTTATATTTTTTCTATCTATAATGCGTAATTCAATAAGCTATATGAACATTGACACCCTAAACCGCTTCATGTCCCATGAGTGTTCAGAAGACAATCATCCAGCTCTTTAACATCAACAACTAAAATAACAAGCAGACTTGAATTTCCATATTAGGGAGAACACCCTTCATAGGCCTACTAATATATTCAAATAGCTAAATTATAAGTATACAAAATAATTACCTTATATAATAAAAGGCTAATACGCAATTCGACTGAACGGTGGAACCACTGGTCGCTATGACATGCACTGACCATCAAGGGACAGACACTCAGTAGTGGTCAGTGCACTCCCCCAGGGAGAGTGCCGCTCAGCCAGAAGCCAGGCTCACAGCTGGCAAGCACAGCAGCAGTGGTGAGAGCCTCTCCCACCTCCGCAGCAGAACTAAGGATGTCCAACTGACAGCCTAGGCCCCCTCCCTGTGGGCTCCCGGACTGTGAGAGGGTGCAGGCCGGGCTGAGGGACCCCCCTGAGAGCAAAAATTTCATGTGCCAGGCCTCTAGTTATTTTATAATACCTTTCCTCCTAAATTATATTTGGGCAAGTAATTTATAATATCTGACAAGCAGTTTTTTACTCAGATAATATTTTCTTTATTCCAGGGGACTTTCTAATGATTTTAGCCATTTTGATAATTCATAACTCTGGAGGATTATATGCAATTTCCAGAATCACTACCTTCATGTAGTTCCTGATTTACTTATGCCATATTTTTTTCAGAGCAGGTTGTTATGTTATGCCAGAGAGACAAATAAGAATCAGACATGGACTTGATCCCTAAGTAGAATATTAGATGTTCATTAAAATATCTACAAATCTAGAGAGAATGCATTATATATATGAAACTTCTACTAGAATTAAGACAGGGAAGAATTATTTTAAGGGAAGACTTAAGAGATGAAAAGAAGAGGTTATTCTATATTAAATATAATATTTAATGTAAATTTGGCCCAGAAAAAATTCATCCACAGGCTATCATTTTTCCCAAGCAATTATTAGGTTTGGAAGAAAGCTTGGCAAGAATATTTGCAGAAAATTCCCCTTAATAGATTCTCAAATAGAGAAAATTAAAGGACAGTGGCCTCAAACTTGCAATTGGTATAAACATATATGCAATGAATACTGGTATATACACCTCTCTGTATACACAGATATGCATGTACTAATCTAATGCAATTCAGTATACAATCAAATTTATACACTGGCCCTAATTGGTTTGGCTCAGTCGATAGAGCGTTGGCCTGTGGACTGAAGTGTTCGATTCTGGTCAAGGGCATATACCTTGGTTGCAGGCACATCCTCAGTAGGGAGTGTGCAGGAGGCAGCTGAATTGATGTTTCTCTCTCATCAATGTTTCTAACTCTCTATCCCTCACCCTTTCTCTCTATAAAAAATCAATAAAATATATTTTTAAAAAAAGAAAAAGAAAAAAAATTTATACACTGTACAATTTGCAAATAAGTCTATAATTAAAAGAGAGTAAATAGCTCTGGCCAGTGTTCTCAGTGGTTAAGGCATCAGGCCACACACCCAAAGGTCGCAGGTATGATTCCCGGTCAAGGGCACTTATCTGGGGTGTGGATTCACTTCCTGCCCTGGGTGGGAGCACATGCAGGAGGCAACAGTTGATGTGTCTCTCTCACAGTGATTTTTTATCTCTCTCTTTCTCTCCCACCCTTCCAATCTCTCTGGAAATCAATGGAAAAAATATCCTCAGGTAAGGATTAACAAAAAAATAAATAATAATGTATCTATAATAATAAAAGCATAATATGCTAATTAGACTGGACAGCCAAACAACCTTCCAGATGTCATTCCGGACGTCCTTCTGGATGAAGCCGTGGTGGCGGGGGCTGAGGCAGAGGTGGTGGGGGCGATCAGGCAGGCAGTCGAGTGGTTTGGGACCGTCAGGCAGGCAGGTGAGCAGTTAGGAGCCAGCAGTCCCCGATTGTGAGAAGGATGTCCGACTGCTAGTTTAGGCCCAATTGCCAGAGGGTTCAGGCCAGGCTGAGGAACCCCCCACCCCCATGCACAAATTTTGTGCACCGGGCCTCTAGTAAATCTATAATAATAAAAGAGTAATATGCTAATTTGACTGGATGTCCTTTGGACATCCTTCTGGACAACCTCTGGACAAAACTGGGCCTGTGAGGGAAACCCTGGTCCCAGGGGCCAGAGGGAAGCCGGTGTCAGCAGCCAGGAGATGGAAGACCTACTCATGCATGAATTTCATGCATCAGGCCTCTAGTAAAAAATAAGAGAGTAAACAAATGAAAGCAATAACTAAGCAAAGAGACGTTACTGAAGATGGCAAAAATAATTAGTAGACAGTTTCATTGCACATGGTATCAAAATCTATGGTATTTGCACATTAATTTTCAATAGTTTTGGGAGAGCACATCTACATTTTCTCTGCATCTTATTAGGAGATCACAAATTAGATAAAATCTTATCTTTTAATAACACACATATAACACACACACACACAAACAAACAACAACTCTATGGTATGTGATGTTCTTTTATTATTTTTTAGAATAATTTAAAATTATATTATACTCATACTGTATATCAAGGCAAGTATTCTTTAGCAATATGCATCTCAACACCATCTTTTAGATTTTCCTTTTACAGTTTCTCATGGAGTTATGTAAGATACACTAAAGCACAAACAGGAAAAGGTTTTACTCTCTTTTTTAAAATTTATAGTGCAATATACCTTATTCTAAATTTATAGGGCTATATATTTAATTCTAATATACATTATTCCATCATGACTACTTGCCTAAATTGAACTGACATGAAAAGGTAAGAGAAATGTAGAAGGACTTTTCTTTTCCAGAAACTTAAAGAGATGCAGCTGTTCTAGCCCGAGTAACTAATTATAAATTATTAGTCCTGCAAAAAAGACGTGATTCCCATCTCCTGATTAAATCTTTACAAAAGATCTTCAAACATACAGTTCAGCTGCCACCAAATGACAAATCAATCAAGAAAGACAATACAAGTGAGTGATTAGGCTGTAAGTAAAAGACAATAGAATGTAGGTGGCATTTTCCCTCTCATTTAAAGCCCTATTATTAATCAGAAAAGGAAGTGATCATTTATTGGATCTAGTTTTATTTAAACATAAAAGGGTTCTGATTTGAGCATTGTAACAACAAAGGGAAAGGTTCCAAATGACTTATACATGTTTGTTTAAGAAAAATAAATTATGTTCACTAAAAAATATTCAATAATTGTGGGTGGGTAGAAATTTATTTGAAGCAAAAACAAAAACAGATAAAAAAATAACCTAAAGCTATATATCATTCAATTAAACAACAAAAAATATCAAGCTTTTTTCACATTTTCTACAATGATTTACACTCTTATCAAGTTGGTTGTCATGCCTAATTGGGTTTGATTTCCATCACTAAAGTCAAAAGACTTCAGGCAGCAAGACAAATGAAATCAGAAAAATGCTGGTGCCATTGAATTCAGAGCAGAGAGAAAATGATTTTAGGAAATTAAGCAAGTATTATTTTCATCTTTATTAGTAAATAATTTTTGAGAGGTCATTACACCTCTGACTGTTTAATTCTAGCAGCATTTCAGCTTGAGACATTTCTAAATATGTATTATGTCAAAAAAATCAACTGGTTTTAGTGTAGAAGAATTTACCTAATATACATTCATTGCATAACCTGAATATCCATTGCATAATTTAATTTTAAATGATATATTTTATGGACAATTTTAAGAGTGACAATAAATTATTTTCAAAAAGTCTCGGACAATATATCAGTATGTACAATACTAATAAGTAATTATCTATTTAATAATTTCCATTCAAATTTATGACTACAATGTACTATTGCTTTTTAAAAAGGTAAACACACTGTGATTTATACAAGAAATATATTAAGAGGTCTTAATTAATTTTTATAAAATTACTTTTTGGAATATGTATGAAGTAAAAATTATATTAATACTACTAGAAACAACTAAGGATATTATTGAATATTTACCTAAACTCATTAGTATTGATAATACCTCAAAATAAAACATTCTTTTCATTTCATACATGAGATGTCTGAGGTAAAATAAATTGGCATGGTCACACAGCTAACTAATGGCTAATGTTAATTTTTTAAATTATTCATTCATCTATTGTTAACATTAAGGAAGCCATGATGATTTCTCTAAATAAGTGATATCTGGGAATAATTGAGCTAATGCAATTGTGTTTAAAAATGCCAACATCATCCTCATATTGTTTACATGCACATCCCCACCTACCATATTTTCCAATTGGTCTGTTGGATGATCAATGTTAGACCAAGCCAATTCATCCACCACTGACTTATGAAACTATTTCCATACTCTTTTTTTCCTGTTCTATGTTTAAAGTAACACATTTTAAAATTACACCTTCTCACCATCCTTCAGTGTCATTATTTAAGCACCTTTCTAAACTTTCTTAATTTTTAGTTTTTAACCCCAAAAAAATCACTAGGAGTTAGCATATGTGAACTTCCAGGTTTTATACATATAGAACACAAATAAATCTTGAATATGTGTATATGTGTATGTGTGTGTATGTGTGTTATTGCACATTATGAAAAAGCAGTTGTGGGCTTTCCATAAAATGAGTATCTTACTAATCAATATTTTATTTAATTTAAATATTTTACTTAAAACTTCAAATAATTATTTATTTTTACAATAAACTAGAGGCCCAATACACAAAATTCGTGCAAGGGGCTTGGCCCTTGCAGCAACAGCAGCTTGCCTTGGACCTTGTATCCCCAGTTTTGTCCAGAAAGTCATCTGGAAGGTCGTTCAGCTGTCCCATCTAATTAGCATATTACCCTTTTATTATTATAGATATTCTCACCATTAACTCTACCAGAGATGTATACTTCATTAAAAATGAATACCAACCTACAGAATTATTTTTTAATTTATTTTTGTTAATCCTTACCTAAGGATATTTTTCCATTGATTTTTTAAAGAGAGAGTAGGAAGGAGGGGGAGAGACAGAGAGAGAGAGAAACATCAATGTGAGAGAGACACATCAATTGGTTGCCTTCCACATGTGCCCTGACCAGAGCTGGGGATTAAACCTGCAACCGAGGTATGTGCCCTTGATGAGAATTGAACCTGGGACCCCTCAGTCCATGGGTTGATGCTCTATCCACTGAGGACAAATCTACAAAAATTTTAATTCCACCATATCTGACCTGTCACAGTAATGGACACAAGCAGGAATAAATATGTGTTACTCCTAAATTACCAGTTAGCCTTAAAAGAAAGCTTTTAGGCAAAATAGTTTAACCCTCTGTATTAATTCATTTGCACCAATAAGTTTCCATGTTTTGAATTAAATAACTTGGAAATATATCTCTATTTGACTTTTATATGCACCATTTATTATACAGAAAATACATTCACCCAACTTCTTTTAAATAAAACAAGTATTAAAAGCAATCACTTATAATCTAAATTGGGTTATTGTGGTAGGTTGTGTTGTTTTGAATATTCCCTTCTTTTTCTTATAAAATAATGGTGTTCATCATCTCATTCATGTCAAGCTTGGCCACAGATGTAATCTGTAGTGATATGCCAATTTTGAGTAGAAGCTTTCAGATCTGTCACTTAATTCCAGTAATTTCTCTTCACTGAGCATGACACATGCAGTGCCCCAGACAGTGGGTATTTCTTTAGTCAGCCTCCAAATAGTGAAAAACTATAGTGGAAACACTGCTTATCCAGGAGAAACAAATCATTTTCTTGAAAGCTTTTGAAGTTTTGGGTTGTTTGTGACCACATGATTCTAGAATAACTGACTAATACAGACAAAAGACAGCACTTTCCTGCCCCCAAGTAACCAAAGAGAATATTTATTCAAGATAATTTCATCAAATCCAGTCGAAAGGTTAGGTGAAAAATGTTAACCTGGTTTAGAGCTAATAACCAAATTAATCACCTTTTTTTTTGCTTATTATATATTTTTTGCACACCCCAGTGCCCAGATATTACATAACTTAATATATGATCATCTCTATAAATCCACACCCATTTAACACTATGCCTAGTTATTAGAATATTATTGACTATGCTCCCCATTCTGTACTTTACATGCCCATGACTATTCTATAACAACCAATATGTACTTTTATTTCTTATATAAATCTTTCTTTTTCCTGGCCACACAAAGTTTAAATTGCTTTAATATCAAATAATATTTGGTTACATTCACCAATATAACAGTAAATATTTGGGGGACAACTATGAGTAAAATACTGCAGTCAAAATTTGTTATACAAAATGTATAAGCATCCATATTTGCATACAGAGCTTATCACTATGACTTGTGTGATAAAGCAGAAACAAAAATTCTAAGAAATGTCAAAGGCAATGTGTGATTCCTTGCATATTAGTTGAAAAAATAAGAGTTGGAGAGTTCTTTGTCAAATATCCCAGAAAAATGTGGAAAGTCAGCAGGACCTTAAGCAATGGTAAATTTTAAATGGGGAGTGAAGAATACATTGAGTGGCTAGCAGAGTGAAGAAAGGCACAGATGTAAAAATGAAGTTTGATCAAGATTAAATTTGGGGTTCTTTTGGAAAGTAAGACTGGAAACTTGATCTTTTGGATTCTTGTTTCCCCCAAACATTCTACCATGCAAAACTATTTAACAAAATAACAATAAATGTACTGTGCTCAAACTAGTGAAAAAAATCCTGAAATTGGGAAATGGTGAACAGTTTTATTCATGCTGAACTTCTCAGAAAATGTAATTTACTGACATACATTGTGGATCTCTATTGTGGAGATAAATATTTCAGGGGTTTTTTGTAGAATTAAATGGCTTTAAAACAACTCTTCATTGCATTTTTTATTAATATTTGAAATAACACTATTTAAACTCAATTTGGGAAATTATTGTAGCATAACTTTTAATGCCATACTAAAGGTAATTAAGTGCTTAATTTTCTATAGTCTTGACTTCCACACTTTTCAAGTATAAGAATATTTTTAATAACAAAAAATTGCCTAGGCCCCAATAAAATAGTAGCTGTATTAGTTATGTGATTAAAAGTATTCAATAGCTGGGATGAAATTTCTGTTTTTAAATCCCAATTTGCTACTTACAAGACATGTGCTTTTGTACATGTCTTCTCTTAGTTTACCTTGTCAGCTGCAAATTAAAGATAGCAATCATATTTCTCATTCTTATGTATGTTCTCATGTCAGTGTAGGCATGTGTTTGAATGTGTGTGTGTTTGTGTGTGTGTGTGTGTGTGTAGGAATAAATGAGATCGCTCTACACAAAGCTGACTGGCACAAAATAAAACCTCAAAAATATCAGGATGGGCTATTGAGAAATATATATAATTTCTAAAATTTAAAAATCGAATAGTATTTGAAAGTAATATTTAATTAACAGCACCTTACACATTTGGAACGTAGAGGTACTATTTGTGCAAGGTATTTATTTAGTGTGTCATCCGTGTGTGGTGTCTACACGGATTTATAATCCCTTGTAACACTCAAGGGAGTAACTGCTTCAGGCACTGCAGAATGACTGAAGGCTTCTGAAGAGAGAAATGACAGGAAGAAAGGTGTATTTAAAAAGATAAATTTTGTGGTAAGAATGGAAAAAAAGATCCAGGCAATGAGAGATAGGTGGCAACAAGATCAGTGAAAAGACTATGCTATTCCCCAAGAGCTGTGTGTACGTAAGCATTATCACGAAAAAGTCAATAAATAGCTTCAAGGCAAGAATTTTGTTACATGCTTTAGAAATGCTCACCTGTTATAGTATAAATAGAATAAATCAAATCAGAGAAATTTCTATAAGAAGTACAAATGCAGAGATAGAAGAGAAAGTTATGAGGTATACAATTCTTAATATGAAACCAATGATGCAGCTATTCTTCTCCACCACCACTGCAGTCCTGCTGTCACTGGAGTCCAGGGGTCCTATGTGGCCTATATCAGGCCAATGACATGAACTTTGCCATAAAATGGAATATGGGGAAAGGTGTATTAAGTCCAAGGTTGAAGAGACCTAATATAAGTTTCTGACATATTGCTGATCTAAATTGCAATGCAAGTCTTTGGGATATTGATTATATTCAAACAACATTTCAAACACAGGTATGTACCATGCCTGTATGTAGTATTTTCTCAAAACATCTTCTAAAGCAGGTGATTTGGTGCAATGTCAACCAACATTCATTTGGGGGTAAAGAAAAGTCTGTATACCTTTTGCTAAAATATGGATTGGAAACACAGAGTAGGTTGAAATTCAAGGGAATTACAGTAACAGTAAATTCGATTTAGGTAAATAATGTAAAAAATATAATAAATTCCGATAAAAGAAACAACATGATGCTTATTGTAATACTGTTAACTCCCAGGTTTGTTAATTAACAAATAAAGCAATCTATTTTAATCACATTTAATTAAGATAATTTAGACTCCAAGGTATTCTGTATTGGTAAAAAGAAAAGAAAAGAAGAATAAAGAATAATATTATAAAAGATGGGTTTGCCCTAACTGGTTTGGCTCAGTGGATAGAGCATCAGCTTGCAGACTCAAGGGTCCCAGGTTCGATTCCGGTCAAGGGCATGTACCTTGGTTGCGGGCACATCCCCAGTGGGGAGTGTGCAGGAGGCAGCTGATTGATGTTTCTCTCTCATCGATGTTTCTAACTCTCTATCCCTCTCCCTTCCTCTCTGTAAAAAATGAATAAAATATATTTTTTTTAAAAAAGATGGTTTTCTTTATATTTGCATACACTTGTAAAAACTAAAAATTTTAAATATTTAAATTTTAAACTTTAAATATTTAAAATAAATAATTTAATAAAAACTAGAAAATGTTTGGAAGAATTATACTTTTATCCTAAATTCTTGTTTTGAAACATAAATACATGTGCTGCCCATATGTTATTACAATGCTTTAAAAGTTATTTAATAACATGTTTTTAATTAATCTATTATATAAAAATAGCAGTCTGCTGAAAGCATCTAACTAAAGTCAAATATAGGATTTGTTTTAGGATACACTCTTTTGTGTAACTCATAAATTTTCTTGAGTTAGATGAGATAATGCATGTGCAGAGGAACCCAATAAATGACATATTATATTTCAGAGAAGACATTCTGTAGCTAGAACTATAGCTTATTAAAACCAAAGATGTTCTGGAACACAGAACAAAACTAGACAACCATTTCTGATAGGTCTGTTCACCATTCATGTATTAGTGGTGCTATTGCACATAAGATTTCTCATGAATTTACTCTTCATCACTGTGAGAGCAGGTTTGTAGCATAGTATGTGGAAATACAATTCTATCAACTCAGGAGTAGTTGTGATAAAGCAAAATTTGTTAAATAGGGTTGTGGTTATGGCACATCCCATACCTGATCCCAAGTATGTGGTTTTAGCACACCATGATGTTTTAAAACTCTTTATTAGAGGATCTTTTTTATTCCCATTAGAAATGTAGTTCTTAAAACAAAGCATCACATTTTTAAAAAATTCCCCTTTTATTATGAGAAAAACTCAAGAGAAAAATGATTTCATTAAGAAATTTCAGTACAGCTAATAAAGTGATTTCAGATTTTTAGTTTTAATTTAAGTAGTAGATGCACATATAGCAATAACAATTAGATACCCCATCATCCACATTTGACTTCGTTCTCTCCAAGAAATAAAGAAATAAATAAAAAGGTTTTTGTTATTTTATTTTAACACTATGGAAGCAGACAGATCCCTCAGAATATCTGATGCACTTTCTTTACCTCCAGGCATAAAGGATAGAAAAAGAATCCTGTAAGCCTTATTACAAAAGTGCTCTAATACTTTTTACTATTAAAAACCTGCAAATGTAAGAAATAATTTTCTGATTTCATTTTAACATGTTAAATTCACACACACAAAAGGAAATCAGCATAACCATCAACTAAAGAATGGAAGTGGTATAAAAGCATCAGGGGTCACAATGCTGTTTCAATATATTTCTTTAATTATAGTCATTCAAAAATGGTTATTCATCACCTATTTTGTTCCAGACACTGAAACCAGCATTTAGTATACATTATAATTTTCAAACCTCACAACAACCCTGTTAGTTAGTTTTTTAATTTCATAGATGAGGAAATTCAACTCAGTCAGGCACTTTTGTGTCCACTTTTGTAGGAACTTACAGTGAACATAAAAAGTAGAAAGGTGCACTCAAAATAATAAACCAGCACATATCAAATGAAACAACTGCCATGTAGAAAATATTTTCTTTGAATCAGAAAAATAGAGATAGATGTTTGAAGTGATTTAAGGAAAGTTTAATGAATAAAATAGCTTTTTCTTTTCTTTCCTTTTTGTCCAAGTCTATACACCAAATGAAAATGTGCCTCAGCTTTCAAATAGCATTGTTTAAAGATCTTATTGTTAAGAATCAAATGACTTTAACTGACTAATAAAAAGAACCAGATAATCATGGCAACTATAAGATCATTGTATTGATATTTACTCTTTAAAATTTGTATTGAATGTATTGGGGTGACATTAGTTAAAAAAAATTACATCGTTTTCAGGTGTACAATTCTATAATACATCTTCATTACATTGTATTGTGTGTTCACTACTCTAAGTCAAGTCTACTTCTGTCACCATTTATTCCCTTATCCTCATTCTCCTCTGGTAATCATCATACTATTGTCTGTCTATGAGGTATTTTTTTGTTTTGTTTTTGCTTAATTCCCTCACCTCTTTCACCCAGCCCTCACCCCTCTGACAGCTGTCAGTCTGTTCTCTGTAGAAATTTCCTATCCACTCCATCCTGTGCTGCACACACATAGCACCACATGGAGATATATACAACAACTCTCACAGTAGTGCATACTGTGGGCAATTTTGAGGAGAATTGAAGAAAGACTAAGTGAGGAGGAAATTCTACTGTCAGTCATTCTTTAATGCTGAGACCGGTTTGGCTCAGTGGATAGAGTGTCAGCCTGTGGACTTGGGGGTCCCAGGTTCAATTCCGGTCGGGGGCGTGTGCCTGGGTTGCGGGCGCATCCCCCGTGGGGGATGTGCAGGAGGCGGCTGATCAATGGTTCTCTCTCATCGATGTTTCTGGCTCTCTATCTCTCTCCCTTCTTCTCTGTGGAAAATCAATAAAATATATTTTTAAAAAAATAAAAAATAAAAATAAAAAACACAGAATATGGAAAGTAAGATAATAGTACTCAAGAACTCCTGTGTCTTTCAGTAAATCTTTTTAAGAATACACAGTGATATCTAACCAATATCATATAAATGCAGGTGAGGGATTAGAGAAAGATAAGCCTTCAAAAAGTATAATAGAGTGTTAGTGCATGATATTATACTGTCACTGCACAGTATTCTATTGTTTGTATTGCTTATTTTGTTTTCTTTGCCTTCCATAAAGGCTTGACTCAGCTGGGCACGTGGATTTAAGATTGGTTCTGTGAACAAAGTGTCTGGGACACCACAGAGGAAGCAGTACTGGCGATACTCCTGCCACCATTCCTCACACAGGACAATGTGGGGTTGCAGTGGCCATTAGCATGAAGTCGGATTGGGATTTATTAAGTCAAAAATTTCAACAATTGATTCTCAAATGGAGCTATTTTTTTTAAATGTATGTTTTTATTGATTTTGTAGAGAGAGAGCTGAGAAATAGAAACATCAATCAGCTGCCTCCTGCATACACTCTACTGGGAATCCAGCTAGGAACCCAGCCAGCAACTGGAGAATGTGCCCTGAATAAGAATCAAACTATAACCTCCTGGTTCATAGGTCAATGCTCAACCACTGAGCTACACCAGCTGGGCCCAAATGGAGTTCTTTAGTTGGCACACTAAGCAACTACTTTGTTGAGGAAAGTGAAAATATATTTCACTCAGAAAAATGGTCAGTGTTTTCTGGAAGATCACAAAATTCAATGTTGTATTTTTGTAAATATACTCTTACCACATTCAATTCCAAATTTAATTAATCAAGGAGACATTATGGGAAACCAAGCAAATTTGAAGCGGGGAGCAGCAGCGGATAGGAGCACAGCCTCTCCACCACCCAGGCTGGCCTTTGACACCACCTCTGACCCACACAGTAAGCTGCATGCCAGTGGGAACTGCCAAAGAACCCCTGCTGTGGGTTTAGGATCCCACTGAGAGTCACAGAGTCACACACACAATCCCAGCTGTGGTTCTAGGACCCTGCAGTGAGTTGCAAACCAGTGGGACCTTGCAGGCGACCTTCACCACGGTAGCTGGGAACCCAAGCAAATCCATAATAGTTTGCACGACGAGATCGGGGTTGAGCCACATAGGCAGACAACCTGTGAGGAGACTCCATCCACAAATGGGACAATAAAACTCAAGACCCAACTACATCAGGAGAACCCAAATAACTTAAGTAAGGGGGCTTTCTTACAACACCCAACTCAGGAGATCTGAGAGACTGCAACACTGGGTCCCACAAAACCCCTATTACATAGGATCACCCCCAAAAAATCTAGTTGGCATAACAGTTTGAATTAAGACATAGAAATAAATAAAGAGGGACAGCAAAAATGGGGAGATTAAAGAAACAATCTCCAAAGGAAAGAAAAGGAGGAATCTCCAGAAAAGGAACTAATTGAAATGGAGCCAAGTCATTTGTTAGATAAAGAATTCAAAGTAATGGTTATAAGGATGCTCAAACATCTGTCTGATAATTACTAGCAACTCAATGAGAATTATAAGGGGCTGAATGAGAAATACATAGCTAAGAATCAAGAGGAAAAGAATAATGACATAGCTACAGTAAAGAACACAACTGAAGGTTCCAACAGTAGACTAGAAGAAGCTGAGGACTGAATAAGCAAGTTAGAATACAGGATGAAGAGATCCAAATGGCAGCAGACAGGATGGCAGTGATGAAGAGTGTGAGTGAGTAAGAGAGGGAAAGGGGAGTGTGTGTACATGTGTGAGTGAGGGACAGTTATATTCCACAGAACTGTTGGGGGCTGGCGGACCAGGCTCCCCTAGCCGGGCAGCCTCTACTACTGCTGCAATCTCTCCTGGGGAGACCGCACCATCTTTAAGGGGAGAGGGGCTGTGACTGGGAGCCCAGCCTCACCTCCACCCAGGGAGACCTCGACACCACCCGAGACCCTACAGCCACACCAGCCAGGGACCTGCTTCCTTGGCTGTAAACCCACAAACACCAGGACTCCAGCTTCCCCGGCCACGGGCTCCTAAAAAGTTTGTCCATGGGGAGACAAGGTGGAGGCCAAATAGACAGGTCCTGTAGCTTCTCATGAAGCAGATAGAAGAAACAGCTGAATCAAATAACATCTACCTGGAACTGGTGAATTAAACATAGCTGGTGAGATAATCCATGGACGAAAATATCAGAGGTTGCCTGGAAAGAGGTGGGATAGAGGATCTGGGCTGGAGGGAGAAATGCACGCAGACGGGACTAGAGTCCCAGAGGGAGACTCCACGCCACCAAATCCACGGCCCTTGGGGACAGTGTAGCAATTGAATGTGGAGGGGGGTCCACAGGGCTGCTAGCAGTGGGGGACTCTAGACCTAAGCCCACAGCCATGGGAGGGTGTGCCCAGAAAGGCAGCTGAAGTTCTACACTGGCCACACAGTGCCGGGGGGAGAGAGATGTACAGCGGTGCAATTGCTCTGTCTTTATATTTTCCTTGCTTTTATTTGCTAAACCCAGTGCATAGGATCTTTCAATTGCAAACACTCACTGAGGCTGTGGTGCAGGGGAAGGTGGTTTTGTGGAAGCTGGCGTACAAAATAGGGAGAATTGATCAGGAAGGCAGCTCTGGGACAGTCGGATCCCTCCAACCCTGAACAGACATTTTCCTCCTGAAGATCAGACCCTTCCTAGCAGTGCAGCCACACCCAGCCTTGAGCTCAGGCAGGGAAACAAAGATTCTAAATACCCCCAGGGAGTCCTTGGGGACTGGGTTGAGGGGCCATTTGGTCCCAGAAACTAATACAGAAACACCACCACCTAGAGGCTGTGTTGGAAATAGATGCGTGTGTAAATACGACTGAAAGCAGGCAGAAAAACAAAGTGGCAGATTGATCCCCCTGCCTGAAACCAAGGTTGTGGTGTCTGACACAGAGGAGCGGTGGATCACTGGGAAATTCAACATGGTGTTGACTACCTAACAGGAAACTGAGACATGGCAGACAGAACAATAGAGACATGGCAGACAGAACAATAGCCCCCATGGGACATTAAAACCAAGCTGAAGCGAACAAACTTCACCACTTCACTTTTTTATTTTTGATTTAAGAAACTAAAAAAAAAAATGTTTTTTCTCTTTTCTTTATTTTATTATGATTTATTTATTATTTTTTTAACCTTTCATTTTATTTTTTGAATTAGTGTTCAACATTCTATTTTTATTTTTTATCATTATTTTACTCTATCTCATTTTTTTCTTTATGCCAACCCTTTCTTCCTCACTTCTCCATTGTTTATCCTGTTTCTCTTCTCCTGTTTCTGCTTTAGTTTTTCTCTCTCCTTTCTTTTTACACCTTGTTAAAAATTGAACTTCTTTATCTACGTTATTGATGCATTACTATTATAGTAGTTTCTGTTGGCTTACTCATATATCTAATTTCCTTTCCCCTGCTTCAAGTACATACACCCTTCTCTTTCCTCTTTCTTCGCTAGCCAATTTTTTTCTGGTTTTTGTTGCTTATTTGATTGTGTATTAGTTTGTTATTTTTTTTTTTTTATTCTTTAGTTTTTCCTCTCCTCACTTGTTCCCTTTTTCTACTAATAGCATAATTAGTTTCACTCACCAAACTAAGGCTTATCTGCTCTCTATACTCTTTTCCCAAAAATAGATGAATATATAGATAGATAGATTAAAGAAAGGGGAAAATTACATATATATATATATATATAAATTTTCTTTTATATACATATTTTTAACATATATATTTAATTATTATTATTATTTTTTTTTTTTTTCTCTTTTTTTTTTTTTTTTTTTTTTAAATTTTTCTCTTAAAGTATTACAAAGGGTATTACATAAGTATCCTTTCCCCCCCCCCCCCTTGACAAACCCCTACCCTCCCTTACCCCCCAGTGTCTTATGTCCATTAGTTATGCTTATATGCATGCATACAAGTCCTTCGGTTGATCTCTTACTCCCCTCCCTCCTGTCCCCCAACTCTCTCTGGCCTTCCCACTGCAGTTTGACAATCAGTTTGAGGCAGCTCTGCCTCTGTATCTATTATTGTTCAAAAGTTTGTAATGGTCTTTATTATCCATGAATGAGTGAGATCATGTGGTATTTTTCCTTCATTGACTGGCTTGTTTCACTTAGCATAATGCTCTCCAGTTCCATCCATGATGTTGCAAATGGTAGGAGTAATTATTATTATTTTTAACAATTATTATTTATTGTTGAGTATTTTGTTTTATGTTTCTTCTTATACACTCATTGTCTTTCTACCTCTTCTATACTGAATGGTGGCCATTCCCCCGTTCATTCAATTCCTTTACCTTACCCTCTGGAAATAAGCTCTGCCTCTTCAGATTCAGCTCCTCACCTTTTTTTCTGGGTGTTCGTTGTTTGCATTTTTTGGATTAGTTGTTGTTTTTGTGGAGTTTTCTCCCCATGTATGTATGTTTCTTTCCCCTTCATTTTTCTTCTTTTTCTTTTCTCTCTCACCTTTTTTCCTTTTCTCAATATCATTTTTGCACTCTTTTCTCACCCCTAATTCTCTTTTCTATGGTGGTCACTTTATTTGGGGTTATTGGTATCATGAATACATTTGTGTTTTGTTTCCTCTGTGTCGTGTCTTATAGAGTTGTATTTTGTGCCTTTTGGTCAATGCAGTAGAAAGTGAGCCACATAACTAGACACCTTGAGAGGACTGAAAATGAGGGGACAAAGAAATATCCCCCATATGAAGGGAAAGAAGGAATCACTGGAAAAGGAAGTAAATGAAATAGAGGCAAGCAATTTGTCAGAGGAAGAATTGAGAGCAATGGTCAGAAGGACACTGAAAAAGGTGGAAGACTCAACAACATGTGTAAGAACCAAGAAGAAATGATGAAGAACCAAGAAGAAACAAAGAATGACATAGCTCCAAAAGAGAACACAATAGAAAGCATCAACAATAGGCTAGAAATAGCTGAGGACCACATCGGTGAGCTAGAAGACAAGGTAGGAAAAAACACCCAAGCAGAGCAGCAACAGGAAAAAAAAAACTTAACAAACAGGAGGAGAGCCTAAGGGAGCTTTGGGACAACATGAAACAAAACAACATCCACATAATATGGGTGCCAGAAAGAGAGGAAACTGAGCAAGAAATAGAAAACCTGTTTGAAGAGATAATGACAAAAAAAATCCCTGATATTGGGACAAAAAAACTCACACAAGTCCAAGAAGCTCACAGAGTCCCAAACAAGATGAACACAAAAAGACCAACACCAAGACACATCATAATTAAATTGGCAAACACCAAAGACAAAGTAAGAATCTTAATGGCTGCCAGAAAGAGACTGAAAGTTACCTATAAGGAATTTCCCATGAGACTATCAACTGATTTCTCAACAGAAATGCATCAGGCCAGTAGGGAATGGAATGAAATATACAAAGTGATGCAAAGCAAGGGAACTGAATCCAAGAATACTATACCCAGCAAGGATATCATTAAAAATTGAGGGTGAAATCAGGAGCTTCACAGACAAAAAAAAGGGCTAAGGGAGTTTATTACCACCAAACCAACAATGAAAAAAAAATCTAAAGGGACTGCTGTTAAAAGAAGAAATAGGAAGGGAAGAAGGAACACAGGCATAAAGAATAAAAATGGGCCCTAACCGGTTTGGCTCAGTGGATAGAGCATTGGCCTGTGGACTGAAGGGTCCCAGGTTCAATTCTGGACAAGGGCATGTACCTTGATTGTGGGCACATCCCCAATAAGGGGTGTGCAGGAGACAGTTGATCAATATTTCTCTCTCATTGATGTATCTAACTCTCTATCTCTCTCCCTTCCTCTCTGTAAAAATCAATAAAATATATTTTTAAAAAAGAATAAAAATGGTGAAAAACAAGTACCTATCAATAATAACCTTACTTGTAAATGGATTAAATGCTCCAATCAAAAGACATAGGTTAGCGGACTGGATAAGAAAACATGACCCATATATCTGCTATCTATAAGAGACCCACCTTAGAACACAGGACTCACACAGACTGATAGTGAAGGGATGGGGAAAAAATTTCAGGTGAATGGAAATGAAAAAAAAGCTGAGATAACAATACTTACATCTGATGAATTAGATTTCAAAGTGAAGGCATAACAAGAGATAAGGAACGCCACTTCATAATACTAAAGGGAGCAATTCAACAAGAGGATACACCTGTGGTAAACATATATGCACCCAATACAGGAACATCCAAATACATAAAAAAAACTCCTCAAAGAGATATTGACAGCAATACCAACACATTCCCAGTGTCCCAACATGTGGTCTATCTTTGAAAATTTCCCTTGTGCAGGTGTCAAAAAGAAAGAACTCTTACCATATGCAACAGCATGGATGGACCTGGAGAGCATTATGCTAAGCAAAAGAAGCCATTCAGAGAAAGATAAGTATCACATGATCTCACTCATATGTGGAATCTAATCAACAACATAAACTGATGAAAAAAAATAAATCCAGAGACTTAGAAGCATGGAACAGAGGGTCAAACCACAGAAGAATAGCAGGGCTGGACACGTCGGTGGGAAGAGATCAACCAAAGAACTTGTATGCATATATGCCTAACCCATGGACACAGACAATAGGGTGGGGAAGGCCTGGGGTGGGGGAAGAGGGCAGGCTGACAGAAGTCAACAGTTGAAAAAGGGGACATATGCAATACTTTAAAAAATAAAGATTAAAACAATAAATATAAATATTAGGAAAAAATATAAAAAAATAAAGGTTACATTATTATGCATAATTTCAGTGCTAGAGTAAGATAAAAGTAAATTATTTTTTATGAAAAATTTTTTATTATTGCAATCCTTTAAATTATTATTAGATAACTAGAGGCCTGGTGCACGAATTCGTGCATGGGTAGGGTCTGGCTGGCCACCCTGATGGGGGCCCATTAGAACCTGCTGGCTGGGGGAGGGGCCTCTGCAGGTTGGCCGGCCGGCCTGACCCCAATCAGGGTGGCAGGGGCCGATCAGGGGCAGGGCCAGCTGGGGAAAGGGGCCATGGGCAGTTGGCTGGCTGGATCCGCCCCCACTCGGTTGTTGTGATTCTCTTAATGTGACCTCTACTTTCTGAGACTGAACCTGGGTTTTCCTGTCACTCCTTGACTTCATTCATGTGCTTTTGATTTGGGCTTGGCAAACTCACTGGGATGTTTAGGGCTCCTGTCTTTGTGCTGCTGTGTCGGTTACCGCCTCCTTCCCCTGCCCCTTCCTCCTTCCCACCCCCTTCCTCCTTCTCTCCTTCCTTTGGACAGGTTTACTGAGTCAGTAGGTGACTCAACCTGAATGTTGACTCACTAATCAAATCAGTGGGCATTTATTAATTTGGCTCACAAAAAGGCACATAAGAAAGGTGTTGGGGGCCTATCGGGGGCCGGGCCAGCGGGGGGTGGGGGCGATTGGGGCCCAGATCAGTCAGATTTCCTGAAGTGTGTGTCATAGCCACCGGTTGCTCTGGTCATTTCGCCATAACAGTCTCTGGGCTTTTATAAATATAGATAATTTGAAGTATATATATATTTTTAGGAGCATTAGAATGACAATCTTGGACAAAGACCTTGCTTTCAAAATCTGATTTTAAATGAGTATATAAAATGAATGGTGACTCATTCAGTGTCATTCCATGGTTCAGAAAATATCAAAGTAAAGGTAGTTTCTCAACAGGGTCTCCCTAAACTTCTTTGTAAAATATTTAGGGAGTTCCTGCTTTGTGGAATTCACCTCCATGATTTGTTATGGAGATTTAGATTTGCTCCAAAGCAGCAGCTGGAGGTTTTGCTCTTACAGATACCTAAACTAGAAGACCTGACCTTGGAAGTAGCTGTTGACCTTCTGTATCCTACCCAGTTTCATGTTGATCTTGAGGCAGCTCAATTACAAACACCTGGAAGAGGCAATGAATTTGAATAGTGTTCATGGCTTTTAAATACAGTGGGGCCTTGACTTACGAGTTTAATTTGTTCCGTGATGGAGCTCGTAACTCAAATTACTCGTATGTCAAATCATAAAGTGAACGAGTGAGACACGTGATGCTGGGCTGATATTGTGGCGTTCACTGTGACTTTTGCTGTGCCAACTAGCGGTGGGGTATCTGAAGCTGGCTCGTAACCCGAATATTAGCTCGCAACTCAAAGCAAAAAATCGGCTGAGAGACAGCTTGTATCTCAAAAAACTCATTAGTCGGGACACTTGTAAGTCAAGGCCCCACTGTACATCCTTTTTCCCTCTTCATGAAGGGCAATGACTTAACATTTTATAAAATGAATCAGTAAGGAGATTCTCTTGTTCTCCTCTTGAAGGTAATGGTAAAGAATCTTTAAGATAAGGCACTTGCTAGTCCAATGTACAGATTATTTATGAATATTTATTCTATTCAACTCTTATAGTGTAAATGATTAAAGCTTTTTTAAAATTATAGGCTAGTTAAATGTTAAATCTTAAAAAGGTAGATAGATAGAGCACTATAGCATTTGAGAAGTGGGAGAGCATTATAGAGTGAGCTTTGTGGTGTGTAGCAAGTTACTTGACACTATAATTCAGATAACTCAAGGGCTCCTGGAAAAAAAGCAAATAAATATTGCCATACCATCTCATAAGGGTTGCTATGAAGAGTAATTTAGATAATGTATACAAATGCCCTATCCCAGTGCCTGGGACACATTAACTGAACAAATATGTTATTAAAAAGTTCAACTCCATTGTTTTACAGAAAAAATGAGTGAAGTGGGGCATAGTAATATGAAATTTTTTAATTAAAGTAACAAAGCTAATTAACAACAAAACTTGGATTAGAAATACTGCTTCTAACACATAGAAATTTATCATTTTAAGTGGAAGTTTGTTAAAATAAACTCAAAATGGTTAAAGGACTTAATGTAAGACAGAAAACCATAAAAACCTTAGAAGACTCCATTGGCAGCAAAATATCAGACATATGTTGTAGCAATATCTTTACCAATACAAGTCCTAGGCCAATGGAAACTAAGGAGAAAATAAACAAATAGGACTGCATAAAAATAAAAAGCTTCTGCATTGCAAATGAAACCATAAACAAAACAACAAGAAAGCCCACTGCATGGGAGAACATGTTTGCCAATATTATATCCAATAAGGGTTTAATCTCCATATTATAAGGAGCACACACAACTTAACAAAAGGAAGACAAACAATCCAGTAAGAAAAATGGGCAAAGGACCTAAATAGACACTTTTCAAAAGACACAGAAGTCCGAGAGACATATGAAAACATGCTCAAAGTCACTAATCATCCAAGAGATACAAATCAAAACAACAATGAGGTATCTCCTCACACCTGTCAGAATATTTATCATCAACAAATCAACAAACAAGAAGTGCTGGCGAGGATGTGGAGAAAAAGGAACTCTCATGCACTGCTGGTGGGAATGTAGACTGGTGCAGCCACTGCGGAAAACAGTATGGCATTTCCTCAAAAAATTAAAAATGGAATGCCCATTTAACCCAGTAATCCCACTTCTGGGAATATATCCCACTAGAAACAACAATCAGAAAGAAAATATTCACCCGTTCATAGCAGCACAATTTACAATAGCTAAGATTTGGAAACAGCCTAAGTGCCCATCAACAGCTGAGTGAATTAAAAAACAGTGGTACATCTGCACAATGGAATACTATGCTGCTATAAAAAATGAAGGAACTTTTACCATTTGCAACAGCATGGATGAACCTGGAGAGCATTTTGATAAGCAAAATAAGCCAGCCGGAGAAAGATAAATATCAATGATCTCACTGATATGTGGGATATAATCATCAACATAAACTGATGAACAAAAATTGATCTAGAGATTAAGAAACACTGAATAGACAGTCCAACCTCAGAGAGAAGATGGGAGGGGGTGGGGTAAGAGATCAACCAAAGGTCTCGTATGCATGCATATTAGCATGTCCAATGGACATGGACACTGGGGCAGTGGGGGCTTGTCCTGGAGGGAGCGTGTGACGGAGGGGGGTATCAATCGGGGAAAAAGGAGACATATGTAATTTTTTTGGCACTGACACTATGGTGATTATCACAGGGGAAGTGGTTTGGGGCAGTTAGAAGAGGGCAGAGGGGGGTGTAAATGATAATGGAAGGAGACTTGACTTTAGGTGGTTAACACACAATACAATGTACCAATGATGTATTATAGAATTGTACACCTGAAACCTAAATAATTTTATTAACCAATGTCATCCCAATAAATTCAATTTAAAAAGGCAACTGAAAAAGATTTCCTAGGTGAATTGTTTTGAGATATGTTTTTAAAATAAACTTTTCTTGTCCTTGACAAAAGCTTATTATAACTTATTGGGCTACTTGAACTTTCTTCTAAGATTATGTCACTCTTATATAGCTGTGCTTCCTCTCACGTTAGCCCTTAGCCCTTTTTGCTGTTGCCATAAATACTATTATATTTCATGCTGAAGATATAATCACCGAGGGGTTTAATGCTTAAAAGCTACAATCACATCTTGTAGAATCATTTTTAAAATCTAATAAAATTGTATGGTTTCAGAAGTTTTTATAGCCTTTTATTTGATTAAACGTATTTTTGCACCCTTTTCACAAAATCCACATAAAGGAGACAACCTTTCCTTTATCCCAATTATCTATTCTTACATATGAACAACTCTTTATTTTATTTCAAAATAATTATAAAAATAGGAAGTCTAATCATAGTGTCTGATTAACTTTTTAACTGTTCTTTACATTTTTGCTCAGCTTTAACTATTTGTCCGTATCACCCCACGCTCCTGAGGTAGCAGGGACATAGCTGGGAGTTCAGTCAGCACGTTGGGTCACTGTGCTTGCCACATTAAACCATGCTCACATGTATTCCCATTGTCTCCCTACAACAAAGTGAGCTCCGGGAAATCTGCATCTGAGGCCTCTACCTTTGACATTAAATAAAGGTTTTTTGAATGAATCAATCAATTGGAGCTTGTTTACAAGGAGGGGAATTTTCCCTGAATAGCTGGAGTACAAAGGAGGTTTAAGAAAAATCAAGGATAGCAAGGGAACAATTTACACATTATCATGAGAAAGGACATAGAAAAAATATATATATTAGAGATTGTCCTGAGGTAGGAGAAAAAAGGTCAAACACATGAAAAAATCTAAGATGCTAGTAAGAAAATCATTAAAATGGAGGGCTTGATTTAATTTTCTCTTTTAATTGTAATATTCCTGTTTGTTCAATATCCATGGTTGAGTAGAATATCATAAGTATCAAAGCAAAAGAGGAGTAATAAATATAAAGAAAAAGTTTAAAAAAATAAAACTCATTTTAAAATGAATTTTGTAAAAAAAAACAAAACCGCTTTGAATAAAACCTATGATGCCCTCTTGTGTGCATACATTTTAAAAACACTCTAACATATGCTTTTCATATTTTCTAAGCATTAATTGTTAAAAATTCCATTAATAATTGCAACAAATAACAATGTATTTCATTTCAAAAGATCCAAAATACTAACATGCAGATATTTAATGAATTTTCTACTATAAATGCAAATCAGCCTAGCCTTTTGTGTTCGTGGGTGAGAGAAGTAATTTCTGAATAAAATGCCAAAGCCTTAAGTTCTCTGTGAGCTTGTCTGCAACTCATCACAGGATTATGAATAAACATGATGGGGGAGTATGCAGATTTGCTAATAGAAAAGTCATGAATGTTTTAGCACCCAGAGGGTCAAATTATAATAAAGGGATAGCACCTGTCACTGGAGGCAAACTACAAGTCACCTTTGCAGTCCCTGGAGTAATGAAATCACCAACAATTTAGCTTGTCTCTGGCAAGTCAATACTGCACAGACCTCCTTGTATATATATCTCAGAGGGCCACATGTAGGACAGTCGCCTTATGTTACACTGTGCATTTTTATTTATTTATTTATTTTGTTTTTTATTTTTCTTTATTGTTGAAAGTTTTACAGATGTTCCCTTTGTTTGTTTGTTTCCCACTGACCCCCTCCACCCCAGTTAATTACTCCTCACCCATGCTCCTTGTCTCTGGATCTATTTTGTTCATCAGCTTATTTTATTCATTAAATTCCACATGTGAGTGAAATCATGTGATACTTATTACACTGTGCATTAAAATAGCATTTTCCAAATATCTAATCAAAATTTTATTTTCAGAGAAGCTTAGCATGATTTCCTGTATTTTATTAAATTATGAAAGTAGATATCACATGGCTATTTCTAATCATCATACTTGATCACCAATATGATAAGGCCTTCTTTCCATTTAGTAAAATGTCATTCTGTATAGTATGCATGCAGGTATGATTTCTGCATTAATGCTTTTGTAAAAAAAGTTCTTCAATTTATTTATCTCCTGGCATACTTTTACAGGAAAAATGCAGAGAACGCTTATGCTGAATGCTCGGGAGAGCTGCACAGCATGTTTCCTAGTTATGTTTATCTGTCTGAAGAAATGCAAGCGCTGGTCATGCTCACAGCCTGACTGAGGGATTGCTCACACAGTCTCCTGTGTTTTCAACATCAAGCTGCCACTGCCCTGACCAGGCTTTTTACTGTAGGGACACATGGTACAGGAGTAGCTTCCTGTGATGGAGGCTGGTGCCTACTTGTTTGTCACTCTCTCATGGCACAGTTGTATGAAAGAGCATAATGCACAAAATAAAAGCTCAAGATACGAGAATGCAGAAGAAAGCAGAAGCCTAGGGGGGAAAAAAAAAAAGACACACAGAGCAGTAAAGCAAAGATATATGTAGCTTAGACATCTCAAGAAGGAACACTGTAGCAAAGAGGGAAGTAGTTCCTTGTTGCAGTAGGGCAGCCGAGCTTCTAGAATATGACGTCCACTACTGTTCCATCAGAACAACCTCTGCCCTCTGCTTCCCTCAGAGGCAATGCAGATAGTTTTCACTCTCTCTCTTTTTTTTTTTTACTGTCCTAATAAACTCACGGCAATAGAAATTACCTTAGCAACTGTCCATTCTTTACAGCATAAAGTGCCTAGTTAGAATACTTCACTATACTCCAGTGATTTCATTATTTGTGCATCATATATTTAATAGTGTCATTTCCAAAGACTGTCCATTTCAACAAAGGGGAAAAAAGATAAAAGTGTAAAATATCAGGAAATTAGTTCTGTGAGAGCATACAATCAATGACTATTTCACAACATTGGGTACTGAGAAGATAAAGTTTTAAAACCTACAGAGCTGCTAAATGTACCGAATATGCTGAAAGTAAAGAATAGCAATCAGGAATTAATTTATATATTCTGAAACATTTTTTAAAGCTCCTCTCATACCCAGGGTTTGTATTAACTACTAGAAATGGAAATACATGACGATACCTTACATTTAAAATTTTCTCACATTACTGGAATAAGATGTATATAGAAGTATACAAAATTTAAAAATTATTTGTTAACATAACAAAGGCATAACAGAAAATATATTGAGGTCAAATTTTAATAACAAAACTATAAATAAAATAGGATAAGAGGACTATAAGATTATGCCTTTCAAATAACCTAAATATAGTCTGTCAAATAAGTATATAATTGTATATGCAATAGATTAATGACTATCTGCACTAATAAAAGACAAACATGCAAATTGACCATACCTTCGCTATGCCTTAAGCCATGCCCACCAGTCAATCAGAGCAACTATATGCAAATTAACCCAACCAAGATGGCGGCCGGAAGCCACGGAGCTGGAGCAAGCAGGAGGCTTGGTTGCCCCAATGATGGAGGAAGCCAAGCTTCCCACTTGCCGCAGTGGCTCTGAGCTCCACTCAAAGCAACAAAGTTTCAATTATAGAAGGTAAATAAACCCCAGATACCTGCTTTCAGCAGGCTGTGGCCACAGAGCTGGAGCGACCAGGAGGCTTCCCTCCCACCCTCCCTGGCCAGCTCTGAGCTCCTCTCAAGGCTACAAAGTTTCAATTATAGAAGGTAAATAAATCCCAGAATAAAAAAAAAAAAAGGAGAGGCTGGGAGCTTCAGTCTCCGGGGGGCTTGGCCAGCATGAAAATGGCCCTCAGCCCCTCACCCAGACTGGCAAGGCACCCCAGTGGGGACCCCCCACCCTGAAGGGGGTGGGCCTAAGCCAGCAGGTGGACATCCTCTGAGGGGTCCCAGACTGCAAGAGGGCACAGGCCGGGCTCTGGGACACCCCCCCACCACCGAGTGCACAAATTTTTGTGTACCGGGCCTCTAGTATAAATATAAAGTGTACACATAAATAAGTTTGGAGACATGAGTGCTAGATATATACTCTCTCTCCCTCACACACACACACACACACACACACAGGCACACACACAATAGTCTCAAAGGGACCTTTTGGTAACAATGGCTTGGCTGGAAAGCTTAATTTCACTTGAATGAAAGAATAGTTACCTGGCTTCACCCAATAATTGCCAGGTTTTTTCATTTTTTTAAATTTTATTTCTGCCAAATCTACATAGACATGCAGCTTACTGCAATACAGACAAATAGGCATAACTTTCTCTGGCTATTACCATACGAAGCTATACTGCGCTGACATTAAATAATGCCAATCTTCAAGTTAATTTACTAAAAGGTAAGAAAAAAGATCTAGAAGGAGGTTAACCAGAAGAAAAGAGCTGAGTAGTATTTCAAATTAACATTAACTCTTTTCTCATTTAACTGTAATTTTATGTGCAAGGCACTTCGTTAATGGTCAATTGCTAACACTTACTGAATGCTAAAAGTTTTCAGGTGCTGCCTATTTTGTATTTTATATAGTAATTTCCATTTATTTTAAATAGAATCTGGAACTTTTTCATACTAAGTTGAGAGATGCTGGTGATTTTCTTTTTAAATATTTCATTGGAAGAAAGAATAAAGCCTTGATTTAAAAACAACATACATGTGTGCATGTGTGTATGTATGTGTACACAATAGTAAAAAGGTTCACATTCAATTACTGTTTAGTAGAAAATTAAATATTCTGTTACTTAGAAATGATGGCATAGTTGAAAATGTGTAGCCTCTATGGTCTTAAAACTGAACAAAGACATGCCTTTTCATGCATATTACTAGTGTCAAGTCAGAGTGAGGAATGTAGTTATATACACCAACTATATCATTTTAAAAAATTCTAGTTAGCGTAGGATTCCCCAAGTTTCTGGGCCATTATAAATTCCTAAGATTTATACTAAAATTTCTTATTTATGGGTTTTACTTTAGATGTACTGCAGGGAAATATCTCAAGGTGGGATTTTGCTCCTGTATTTGAAAAAATTTTCCCAGGTAAGTCTTAGGCTCTGATAAATTTGGAAGAAATATATAGTGGTTACTTGTATTGTTGTTTCTTTGGTCCCTAATGATTAGAAAGGTGTTGAAAGAGAAGGGAAATGAGCATTAAAACATTGCTTCTAAAATCTGCTAGCAAAAAAAAAAAAAAAAAAAAAAAAACAACTCTGGTAAGTTTTTAAAATTAAGATTTGGGGACTTTGTTGAAAATATATCTATTTAAAAAACTCTTTTAAAATCTTCCCAGATCAAATTTTTATTAGCATTGTCTGGGGAACTTCACTCTGAGGCTGTTTTGTTGAGAAGGAAAAAAAAAAGCAAGCTATGATGAACAACTAATTAAATTTGCATTGCTTAAAATCCTAACAGTTTTAAATTTATTTTCACATATATTTTTACTACATGACTTCCTTTCATTGTGCTTCTAATTTGTTTTCTACTCTATACTGCTGTCAAAGTTATCTTCCTAAAATACTAAGCAGCTTAGCTCAATCACTTCTTAATAAATTTGTAGGGATCCTTAAAGCATACACAGAGAAGTCCAAAACATCTCCATTTTTTCTCATTAACCTAAGATTTCACCAAAGAATTATTAAATATCTATGGGTTGGAGGCTACTTATTGACTACTAGACAAAAAAGACCAATCCCATATTTTCATGTTTTTGTTTTTTATATAGAGGCAAGAGATAGAAAATCAGATAGACAATTTCAATATTTATTGACAGAGAAATATATTTCATGATTCACTGGATAACGGTAACCAACCCAAATATAGACATAGCATCTGAAATACATTGAACTCTAAGAAGTCCCTAAATGGGTAAAATTGGGGGTATGTTAACCTATGAAATTGAATGCAAACATTTGTGCATATCTACATGTTCAGAATTTTCTTAGAATGTCAATTAGTCTTATCAAATTGATCAGGGGATCACTGATTCCCCCAAATTTAAGAACTGTCTTATAGAAGATGTGTCTTACAAATTCAAAAGACTTCAATCTGAGTCAGAGGATGTATTAGTTTCTCATTGCTGCTGTAACAAATAGTCATAAAATTAGTGGATTAAAACCACACAAATTTATTCTCTTATAGCTCTAGAGGCCAGACATCTGAATCTGAAATCTGTTTAACTGAGCAAAAGTCAAGGGTCAGCTGGGCTGATTCTGTCTCAAGACTCCAGAGGGAATCTTTTTCCTTGCTTTTTCTACCTATAATCCTTGGCCTGTGGCTCATTTTTTCATCTTCAAAGCCTGTCACATAGAACATTTACTTCTGTTGTCACATCTTCTATGATCCACTCTGATCTTCTGCTGTCTCATGAGGACCCTTGTTATTGTTACCTTAATAACTTGCTTGAATAATCCAAGATAATTCTCCCCATCTGACTAAACAGTGGTTATTGGTTATTTGGTATTTTAATATGTACTCTTTTCTAATTCAAATGTCATAGCCCACTTATTCAAATTATGGCATTATTCATGTGAAAGTCCATTTTCTATACCCCAAAAGAAGTGAAATTTTGAGACTGCCTAATTATTTTTAAAGTTTATAATATGTATAAGCTTATAGAGAAAAAACTTACTATCATAATGATAATTTATGAAATTATTTTGACCAAACTATCTAAAACATCAAAACAGTAAATATGTTTTTCCTACAAAAGAGAGCTATTTAAAAAAATGTCAATATTTTGGTACTATTATTTGATAATCATAAAAGTTGAGTCAAACTGCTTTAAACTTATTTATATCAAGCATTTTTAAAATAGAAACCTTCTTCTTATATAACACCTGGTTTGAAATATAAATGATAAGGAATTTTTCTTTTGGTTCACTTATTCAATGCCAGATTAGAGAGGTACATTTTCTCTCCAGAGTCTATATCATATTGAAATAGGAATTTTTAGTGGTGAAATAGGCAGGTTTAGGGAATTTTTAAAAATTAAAAGGGTCCATAGAAAAAGCACAGGCTACAGAGCTGCAAAATGTTACACTTCTATAAGACAAAGGAGTTAGGGGAAACAGAAGTTACATATCCATAAGATAAGGGAACTGGGAGTAATCAAAGGTCTATATTTACAAAAAAAAAGGAAGGCCTCACATGTTCCATGTAAAGTTTGACCTTTTAGCTCAGGAGTTGCTATAGTGACCAAATCAAAGGGAATATTGACCAATCAGAGGGAATATCGAGGCACAAAAACCGCAGCCTTTATAAACAGGGAAAAAGAAACTCAGTGAGACTCTTTCCCTCTCCCCATGTGGGAGTCTGTACTTGTTCTTCAATAAATTTCCACTTTTGCTAATGTCTGTGCATTCATTTCTTTGACTCTGATGGACAAAGAATCTGGGGAAGCCATCCTGCCCAGGGGATCACTGGGTGTTCTAGTGTAAAAACCCTGCATCAACATTGATAAAGAATTCTTAATTTAAAAAAAAAAATTACAAAAGTATTTGCTAGAACTTAAACCCAGTTCAGAAATACATAGATATAGTTAAGCATCTTACAAGAGAAAAAGTAGTTTAGATATTAATTCTGAAATATCAATCACTCTGATAATATTTATCTTCTAATAATAAAAACCAATTTTTAACTGAAGGAAATTTTATTTAATTATTCTGTGATTATCAATAGTTTTAATTTTTTAGCTATCATTGCTTGTAAGCATGTAAAAACTACTAAAGAATAAATATTTTTTTCATATTGCATTTGATGCTGTGGATACCAGAGGTGAGTAAGCCATAATTCTATTACTTAGTAAAAAAATTATAATACAGTAACAGAAAATATTTAAAATGTATAATATTTTTCATCCATTGTTCATCTATGCTAGGTGCTAGAAATACAAAAATGAGAATGTGACATCTGCCCATAGAAAAGTTATATTCTAAGTAAGGAACTATTACTTGTGCTGAGAAGATGAATTTGAGTTTTATAAAAATTATGTTTTTATATCCGCTGAATAATTATTCTTATAATAGATATGCATTTATGATGAGTATAATGATAAAAACCTTAGAAAATATAGTTATTTTATATTAGTTGAAATATGGAAGATACATAATATAGATTATACATGCGTATATGTAACATATACATGGTATTTATAAACATGAAAGGCATATACCTCTGGGAGATTTTTAGATGAGACAGCATTTGAAGTGGGGCTTAGAAGATAAACTTATTTACTTACAAACCAAAGTAAATAAGAGAAATCTTCCAAAAAGAAGCAATAGATTAAACAAAGCTAATGAGGAGACAGAAGTGCTAGGCAGTCAGGGACAGAAACTTGGGAAAGGGAGGAGAGTGGGGAAGTCCTAGAATAACAGGACCTTACAGACATGAACAGGATACAGCTTGCTGACTATGTCCTGTTCTGAGAAAAATCACAGAGACAGACAAAATGGCCTAGAACTGAACCCACCTGAGGGGAGTTACTAAGACGACCCAGCTGGTGGGGGGTAGGGGGAAGAAGGGCATATTAGGGAGACATGAGCTTTAAGATGTATGGATGTTGCTAAGACAGGCAGCTTGAAGATAACCAATCACAAGGCAGTGAGGTATAACCAATCCCAAGGATGTTACTAAGGCAGAATTCTTTGAAAGAACCAATCAAAAGCTAGCAAGCATGTATCTACCCCTAGACAAAGAATCTCTCTCTCTCTCTCTCTCAAACACACACACACACACACACACACACACACACACACACACACGCAAGCTCTGGGCTCCTATGGCAGGAGACGTGCTCCCTTGTGCCCATGTGGCCTGTGGCCATGTGGGCCTCCACACATGGACTAATGGACTTTAATTAGCCTGGATGCTGAACTACACTGGCTGCGACATGGAACTGGGCTGCTTTCGGAGCCCCAGCTGCATCTGTTCCAGGACAGGCTTTTCTCAATAAACTTTTCTTCCACTAACCTTGGATTTTGTGAGACAATGAACTAGGAACTGGACACCACATTTTGGTTTCACTATGAGGGTGAGAAAAAAATAGGTCAAATTTGGGGAAAGGTGAATGGTTCAGCTTTGTTTATGTAGTCTCAGGATATATGGTGTTATGGCAGGAAAGAACTGATTAAATGTGGCTCCTGAAACACATTTGCACTTCACTCAATATGGAAGGACAATTCTTAAAGTTGTTTTGTGTGTTTTTTTTTTACAGAAATAAGATATAGAAAGGTTATTCCAACAGCATTTACTAAGATGGATTATAAGAATAAAACTAGAGATAGAGAAATAATTTTAAAATGGAAAAAAGAATGGAGAAGCAGTGATAGATGGAAGAGAATTGTTCTGATAGAATCCCTTGAGTATAGTATCACATAATACTTAACACCATCCTGGAAGCGTGTTGGCTGGCATTCAGGGCCTTGCTTTTTATTTATTCTCTGTGTGACCTTTACCTTTTATTTTTCTCATCTGAGACCAAGAATTATCTCATAGACTTTGAAGAATGAAATGAGATACTGTGTGAAAAGTTCTTAATATAATGTATTTTAAGGGGTAGTGGTAAATGTAGTAGATGAGTATCTGATGACAGATTAATTGAATGGGAGAGGCAAAAGAAAGAATAAATTGAATGTGATTCAAGTTTTCATCCTGTGATTGAGCTCTTAACAGAAACAGAAAAACCTGGAAGAGAAAAAGGGTGATAAGATACAGAGCTAAACATGGAACTAAAAATCTACACCTATTCTTCAAACATTTTGCATTGTTAGTTCTTACCATATACTATCTTTATATGGACTTTGTAATCTTTTTTCTAATTAACTAAGTAATTTTATTCAAACACAGAATTGTTTTTATTACAACCTTTCAATTTTTTGTCCCATGTTTCCTACCATAAAGAGCAGTTGGCTTGCTCTGTCCCCATAGGTTTACTTGTCATTCATTGCCTTCTGCTCTATTGATTAAATGACTTTTTTGTGAATTTGTATTCAATCCAACACCTCTCCTTCTAAAAGGTAGGACCTAGAAAAAAAATGCAGTTTCTGGGGCCAAATAGATTGTGGCACAGCTGATGCTTTGTTCAAAATCTCTACTGATTGCAATAACCGGATCAATCGTGTCCCATCTGCATTGATTGGTAAGACTACTGACAATTTAAATCGAATCATTTTGAATTGTAAACCATTGTCAAAACCTCTATGATTAAAATCAACTTTTTTTTTTACTTAGAGAAAAGAGTAAAACAAAAACAAATCAGGGAATGAAAAAGATAATATCTATGAACAACAAAAAAAATAATATCACTACTTTATCATCATTATTATGACTCTTAAATACACTTTCATGCTAAGCCTATGACACTGGTCAGGGAATTTGAATATAATATGTTTAAAATAATAGTTCTGGAAACATGGGGCTAAATGATAATAATAATGAAAGATATTTAGAAACATAGAGCTCTACAGAAAATATGCAGTGATATATACAGAAATAAGACTTGTCAATTATGAAACCCAGAATGTTTAAAATTGTTGAAGGAAAATTCATAGTTGTGGTTGTCTTTTTTACTTACTAAATTAAACTCATATTCTACTTAAATACATGTCTTAATGTATGTCTTAATTCTAATGTACAGAAAATAATTTTTCTGTATAATGACTAAAGTTCAAAACTAAATTTTCAGAAAACTTAGGTTGATATCTTAATTCTTTCCATTGTTTGTTATGAGAAATAATAATACATTTATCAGATATTTTAGGTTAAGTTTCATAGGTAAAAAGGATTTTGTGTGCAGAATTACAGTACATAATTTATTAATTTTTATTCAGAATGTGTTAACTTCTTATTTATCATTAAATAATAAAATATACCTCTGACAGCAGCAATGTGAGCTATACCTTAAGTGCTGTTACCAACATTTTAAAAATAACTTGATATTTCATCACCAATATAAATTATTTTCTTTGATTTTATTAACACATCTCTATTTATAACAGAAAAAAATCAAAATAGTAAATCTTTCACTTATTTTTCTAAAAAAGTATTTCCACAAATGTTTTGATTGAATAATCAGCAACATTTTTAACATTGTAGAAAGAATGAATTAGCTATATAATTAAATTTTCTGAATGTTTGAGATGTTTGCATCAAAAATTATATATTTAATACTGACAAAGTCACTTAATCATTAATATTTTAAGTGAAGAAAAACCATAAATCCTATTACCATAATAATAATTGAGAAATATGACACACATTAGTCATAAGTGATTTTTAAATGTTGAAATACTCAATGTAACAAAAAATCAGTGGAAATGAGCAAAAGAAAATTTTAGTACACAATATTAAAAAATATTTAACTATTGATTCATACTTAACTTTGTATATATTTTGCTTCTCTATTTTCCCCATAGAATTAAATTAAAATATTAATTTCAAATTAAAAAAAAATGTCTTAAATAAATTTTCAATTAAAGCCAATCTTTGTTGTTCTGTAGATGTCTGTAGTTATTTAATTCCTTAGAAATCAAAACGTTCTAGATTAAATATATTATCTATAACACTTTTAATTTAAATGTTAAACTTTAAGGGAAAATCCTCTCCAACATATTTCTGATTACATATTATCTATGACTATCCCTAATGGTGAACTTATTTTCTTTATTGAAAAATCAACATGAAACAGATGTATTAAAGGATGGCTTACTCATTGTTGCTAAAACAGCTGAAGTGTGAAGGTTAAAACTTATATATTCATTTATTTTTCCATGAGATCTGTTGTAACCAAAGAATATTAAATACTCGTATCTTCTGATGAATATATATCACTCTCAAATCATATAAATAGATAAACATATTTTTTCATTAAATATTTATTAAAATAATATTCTCTGTACTCACCAATTAAAGCACAGTTTCATTACAAAAAGATAACAGCAAAATCCAAAACCCTAAGAGACTGAAATGATTCACATGATATAAGCCTTATGATTGACAGATCAATAATATTCACTCCAGTTCTTTATTAGATGAAAAAATATATATAACATTGACCAAAAGCAGTTATTTAAAGCTAAAATAAATGTGCAAATCCTTATCAAACTTCATATTAAATTCAAAATCTTGATTTTAGTGGTTTGTTGAAAAGTAATTTTCATTTAAGGTTCTATTCTTCTCTTTTAAGTATGTTTTAAGAAAAGTCCAATAATATCCTTTACATCAAAAGTTATTTACATCTTCAAAATTCTCTCTGCCCTTCTCTCTCATACACATGCATGGACATACACACACAGCTTTATCTGTGTTCAATAGATAAGTGTAATTTTTAAAATTAAAAAAGTCATTTATTTCAGTTATGTTAAGGAATTACAAAGACTGTTATCAATAATTATACACAGAAGATAAATATTAATTGTGATAAACATAAGTAACTGGTTAAAAGTACATAGTTATACATATAGATAAAAAATGATTGGCAGATAACTTGTAGATGATAGATTTAGAGAGATACAGATAGGAAGACAGATTATTCTACATCTATTTTCTCTAATTTTCTTTCATAACTGATTCCACTTCAAATATTTCTCAGTTCAATTTCTGCTTTGGTGGGCAAAGTACATTTTCTAAGTAAACTGACAAACAGTACACAATAATGGAAAAATGTATGTAGGACTATTTCAGCTTTTCTTCATAGCAGGAAATGGGTGCCCTCTGCTGTCAATTTGTAGATTATTTTAGATTTTATTTTTCTGTCATTTTTGAAAGTAGTAAACACTGTAAAAATGCATCCTTGTACCATGGAACATATATTTGATACTCTGTGATAAATAAATAACAATATTTAATTTATAGAGGTGATACATTTTCCAAAATCAAGACTTGGTATTGATAAATGTGAGAGGAGCAAGCTGAGGAATTGGGTGCAGATTAATTGTGCTTTATTTACACAATAGTAAGGAAAGATGATGCAACCCCAATGCTAAGTGAATGAAATAGCAAAGAGCTGAGTTTTATTAAATGAGTATTAAATTATTTTTTTAAAAGAATTTTTAATTTTCCACTGCAATCACCACCTTAGCAGTATACAGCACATAGATTATTTATTTTACTGAGTAGTTTATGAAAATAAAACAAAGGATTATTATCAAGCTAACTGATATTTATTTTTTCTATTTTGCCTAATCTTCTCCCCAACTGTACAAAGGGCTTTTACTAAAGCAATGCAAATGTTATGCAATAATTTGCAAAGATATGAAAACTTTTTTTTCATAATTTCATTTTCAGAGGTTATAATTTATGCTCAGATATTCTATTTGCTTCAAATGAGAAAATATAATAAGTCAGTAAAACATCATATTTACTGAAAAATTGCCAAAAATATTATTTAGACACACTTAAAACAATTTTTCCTTTGTAATGATAAATGTTTTTTCACATGCTCATGTATTAATTCACTACCAGTTCATTTTGCTTTGCCTATATCTTAAAATCCATTAGACCCAATATCTTGATTTGATGCTGTGAAAATTTTATAAAATAATTATGGACTCTGAATTAAAGTATTTTGAGCAAGAATCAATTGGATAGCAGTGAAGATAATTTATTTATTTCAAAATAAGATAGAAGTGAGTGACCCAGCAGCAGAAATAATGGTAAACTATTGGCAAAGAGATGTATGACTCAGATATCAAATAGTGGAATTTTTTTTAAATATAAAAAATAAATATAGTTAAATGTGTCCAATTATGCCAGTAAAACAAAAATTTGTCTTTGTTATGGATTTTATAATTTCCCCAAATTTTTTATTATTATAATGTGTTTTACTAGCTTCTCTGTGTTGAGAAGATAACATTCATATTATTTGAAGTGATCACACCAATAAAAAAGTTTGAAATATTGCAGCAATTACCAAAATGTGGCATGGAGATAAAAAGTGAGCAAATGCTGTTAGAAAAATGCTACCAAAAGACATGCTTAACACAGGGTTGCCATGGTTCTTCAATTTGATTAAAAAAAAAAAAAGAGCAAGATCTGCAAAGCATCTATACTAATAAAAGGGTAATATGCTAATTAGACCAGATAGACCAGATGTCTTCCAGACATCCTTCCGAACAAAGCCATGGGGGCCAAGGCAGAGGTGGCTAGGGGTGATCAGGCCAACAGGCAGGCAGGCAGAGTGGTTAGGGGTGATCAGGTAGGCAGGCAGGTGAGCGGTTAGGAGCCAGTTGTCCCAGATTGCGAGAGAGATGTCTGACTGCCAGTTTAGGCCCGATCCCTGTGTGATTGGGCCTAAACCAGCAGTTGGACATCCCCTGAGGGGTCCTGGCTTAGAGAGGGTGCAGGCTGGGCTGAAGGACACCCCCCGCCCCCGCACGAATTTCCTGCACAGGGCCTCTAGTCCTATCTAATAAAAGAGTAATATGCAAATTAACCATCACTTCATGATAAAGATGACAGTGCCCACAGCCAATAAGGTGGGAATATGCAAATTGATGCAACAAAGATGGCGGCTCTGGCCAGAGCCATGGATCCAGCCAGAGAGTGGGTGGGAAGGCTTGGTGTCCTGGGAGCAACCCAGGAATGGGGCTAGGGCAATCAAGCCATGAGGGGAGGGTTGTTGGGGGTGATCAGCCGGTGGTGGGGAAAGTTGGGGGCGAGCAGGACAGAAGGGGTAGCAGTTTGGGGTGAGCAGGCCAGCAGGGGGGTGTCAGTTGGGCCAAGCAGGCTGGCAAGGGGGGGCAGTAGGGGGCAAGCAGGCTGGCAGTTGGGGGAAGTTGGGTGTGATAAGGCCAGTGGGAGAGGCAGTTTGGGGCAAGCATGCAGGCAGGGGGGTTGGTTGGGGGTGAGCAGGCCGGTAGGTGGCAGCAGTTGGGGCCGAGCAGGCTGGCGAGGTGGGCAGTAGGGGGTGAGCAGGCTAGCAGGGGGCAGTAGTGGTGAGCAAGCCAGCAGCAGGGGCAGTTGGGGGTGATCAGGCCAGCAAGGGGGTGCAGTTTGGGGTGAGAAGGCCAGCAGGGGGAGCATTTTGGGGCAAGGATGCCAGCAGGGGGGCAGTTGGGGGCAAGCAGGCCAGTTGGGGGGCATTTGGGGCAATCAGGCTGGAGGGGGGGCAGTTGGGGGCAATCAGACCATTAAGGGGGGGCAGTTGGGGGTGAGAAGGCTGGTGGGGGGGCAGTTGGGGGTGACCAGGCTGGCAGGCAGAGAGGTTAGGGGTAATCAGGTAGGCAGGCAGGTGAGCGGTTAGGAGCCAGTGGTCCCAGATTGTGAGAGGGATCGGGCCTAAACGGGCAGTCGGACATCCCCTGAGGGGTCCAAGATTGGAGAGGTGCAGGCCGGGCTGAGGGACACCGCCCCCGTGCACGAATTTTGTGCACCAGGCCACTAGTGATAAAATAAAAGACAATAAAAGGAGGTACTATCCTTGTAATCTAGATAACAGAATGAGGCAGTGTCTTTGGGAAGCAGAGAGCTTCTTTTCAATCCTATATAACAGGGGTCCTCAAACTACGGCCCACAGGCCACATGCAAATACAAATATTGTATTTGTTCCCGTTTTGTTTTTTTACTTCAAAATAAGATATGTGCAGTGTGCATAAGAATTTGTTCATAGTTTTTTTTTAAACTATAGTCCAGCCCTCCAACGATCTGAGGGACAGTGAACTGGCCCCCTGTTTAAAAAGTTTGAGGACCCCTGCTATATAATAAAAGGCTAATATGCAAATCGACCAAATGGCGGAACAATTAGTAGCTATGACATGAACTGACCACCAGGGGGCAGATGCTCACCGCAGGAGCTGCCCCCTGGTGGTCAGTGCACTCCCACAGGGGGAGTGCCACTCAGCCAGAAGCCGGGCTCACAGCTGATGAGCGCAGCGGCAGTGGCGGGAGACTCTCTCGCATCCACAGAAGAGCTAAGCCATCAGTCTGACATCCCCCAAAGGCTCCTGGACTGTGAGAGGGATGGTGGAGCAGGTGAGTGGGGGCACCAGACCAAGGCAGGGTGCTGGTCACTGTCATCAGGGTAAGACCCTGCTGACTGCTTAGAAGAAATAGCCCAAAGTATTGTTGCAGTACAGGATCAGATTGACTCAGTGGAAGCCATTACTCTCCAGAATCGAAGAGGACTAGACCTTCTCACAGCTCACCATGGTCCTGCCCAGCACTTGCTGCCAACGCTGGTCCTGCTCGCACCTGCTGCCAGTGCTGGAACCACCACTCGCATCCATTGCTGGCACCAGCCCAGCTCGCACCTGGTGCTGGTGCCTGGTGCCAGTCCCAATAGCTCGATGCCATCAGCGGGTGCTAGCAGCAGCTGCTGGCCCTGATAGCCCCTGAGGGTTTCTCCACCTCTCCCTGCTCCTGAGGGGCAATCGGGGCAGCAGCTGCCACTCACGCCCGCTGACAGTGCCTGCCCTGCTCACATGTGCTGTTGGCACCGGCCCCAATCTCTCCATACCATCAGTGGGTAGGAGCAGTGTTGGCAGGATCGGGGCTGCAAGCAGGAGTGTGGCTGTCAACAGACAGGGGACAGGGGGCTGCTGTGGGAGGGGCCAGGAGGGGGTGCAGAGGATGGGCTGAGACCCATCCCTGTGCCCACCACAGCCTCGTGGCCCACAGTTTCTTTCAAGGTACACGAATTAGTGCACTGGACCCCTAGTGGTACATAAATTCAGAATGAAAACAAAGGACCTTTTGCGTGACTGTTAATATAAATTGTCTCAATACAACAGCTCAGTACAGTGGTTAGTATGACCGGATAGGGTCCTTTCCAAATTGGCTTAAAGGGCTCTTTTTTTCCAGTCTTTTACCCAAACCTGGTCTCCAGTTTTATAAGGATGTACAACTGTTCCTAGAGAGATGGGTAGTTGGTCAGTAACCCATCTGGGACCTCAAAGACAGTTTTTCCAAGTCCTTGTAGTTGTTTCTGGATTTCTAAGTTCCCTATTTCCCCCAAATCTCCCTTTGGCCGAATAAAGGGAGGGTGTTTGCCATATAGAATTTCAAAGGGAGAGAAACCTACCCTGGCCCTCGGGGCACAGCATACCCGCAGGAGTATAAGAGGCAAGATATCTGTCCAGGGTAGGGTTGTCTCTTGGCATAACTTAGCTATACCTTGCTTGAGAGTCCGGTTCATGCGCCCCACTTTCCCTGAACTCTGAGGCCTGTAAGCTGTATGTAGATTCCATTTAATTCCTAAAATCTTGGCTACCTGTTGTACTATTTCTGCTACAAAGGCTGGGCCATTATCAGACTCTATGGTCAGAGGCATGCCATAACGCAGAATTATGTCCTTTAGTAATGCCTTTGTGACTTCCCTTGCCTTTTCTGTGCAAGTGAGAAATGCATCAACCTATCCTGAAAAGGTGCAAATAAAGACTAGTAGGTATTTATTTCCTCTGCTAGGCTCTACTTCTGTAAAGTCTATTTCTAAGTCCTCAAAGGAAGCTTGCCCAGAGCGCTGAACTCCTATTGGTCCTACAGGACCCTGTTTGGCATTGTTCTGCACACAGAGGAGGCAACACTGAGAGACTGAGGCACACAAGGAAGGGATACAGGCAATCAGGTAGTATCTGCCTAACAAACTTTCTAGGGCAGTCTTCCCTAAATGAGTAAGTTCATGCTGCTGGAGGACTACCTTCTGGCTAACTGTTCTGGGACATAGACCCTATGATCTGGGAGTAACCACCAACCTTCCTTTGTTCTCTTGCCCCCTTCTTGCTGAGCCCATTCCTCTTCCTGAGGAGTGTATTTTGGAGGTTCAGGTAATTTGGGATGATCCATGCTGGTGCTGCTTGCTCTTTAGCAGCCTGCTCAGCTGTGGCGTCAGTATGTTGGTTTCCTTCTGACACTGAGTCTTTCCCTTTCTGGTGACTTTTGCAATGGATGATGGCTATTTCCTTGGGCTCCCAAACTGCTTCTAGTAACTTTAAAATCTCATTTTGATTTTTGATTCCTTTTCCTCTGGCCGTCAGGAGACCCCTTTCCTTGTATATAGCCCTATGAATATGCAGGGTAGCAAAGGTATAGCGCGAGTCAGTGTAGATGTTGGCACACTTATCCTTACTGAGTTCTCAGGCAGGGCCTGTGCCTCAGTTGTCTCAAAGTTTGATACCACTGCATACCCTGCTGGTCTTTTTCCTTTACCTAAGAAGCTGCTGCCATCTATGAACAATACCAACTCTGGATTTTGTAGGGGCTTATCTGTTAGATCTGGCCGACTTGAATAAACCTCCTCTAGGACTTCCAGGCAATCATGCTCAGGGGCCCCCTCAGCAATGGGTAAAAAGGTGGCAGGATTAAGAGTTCTTATTGCTTCTAGTTGTACCCTTGGGTTTTCAGATAAGAGCCCTTGGTATTGGGTCATCTGAGCATGAGTTAGCCAGTGTTGCCCCCTAGCTTCCATTAGGGTAATAACAGAATGAGGTACTTTTACATTTAAATTTTGTCCTAGGGTAAGCTTATCTGCTTCTTTGAGTAATAATGTCATGGCTGCAAGGGCCCTGAGACATAGGGGCCACCCGGAGGCAACTGGATTAATCTGCTTGGAGAGATAGGCTACTGGTCTTTGCCAGGGTCCAAACTCCTGGGTTAGAACTCCTAGGGCTACCCCGCTGTTCTCATGCACAAAGAGGTAAAAGTCCCATGTCACATCTGGTAGCCCTAGTGCCGGGGCCTCCGTGAGCTTTGCCTTTATGGTGATGAAGGCTTTCTCCTGCTCGGGACCCCAGTTGATGGGTGCCTTCTCTTCCCCTTTCAAAGCTTCATAGAGAGGCTTGGCCAGGTCTGAAAACCCTGGGATCCAAATTCGACAGAACCCTGCTGCTCCCAGGAATTCCCGAATCTGCCACTGGGTGCTAGGGACTGGGATGGCGCATACTGCCTGCTTCCTTTCAGTCCCTAGCCTTCGTTTCCCTTGGGTGATCTAGAAGCCTAGATACTTGACTTCTTTCTGACAAATCTGTGCCTTTTTCTTGAACACTCTGTAACCTGTTCAGTTAACTGTCTCAGGAGGGCTCACGTCCCCTCCCAGCACTGAGCTGGAGTGGAACTGGCCAGTAGGAGGTCGTCTACATATTGAAGTAGAATGCACCCTAAGTCCTGTCCTGATGCTAGCGCTCCACTAAAGAGAGTAGGGGAGTTTTTGAATCCTTGTGGCAGTCTGGTCCAGGTGAACTGTTCCTTTGCCCCTGTAGTTGGGTTTTCCCACTCAAAAGTGAAAAGAGGCTGGCTGGAGGGGGCAAACTGGAGGAAGAAAAAGGCGTCTTTCAGATCTAGGCATGTAAACCATTCCGCCTCTGATGGAATGAGTCCTAGAAGTGTGTAGGGGTTTGGCAGCGCCAAATGTAAGGTTATAACAGCCTCATTAACAGCCCACCGGTCCTGCGCCGGGTGGTAGTCATTAGTCCCAGGCTTTTTGACAGGCAAGAGGGGAGTGTTCCAAGGTGACTGGCATCTTCTAAGGAGTCCCCACTGAAGCAGCCGGTCTAAGTGGACCTGTATTCCTGGGCTGTCTGGGGGCCCGAACCTCTGAAAGCCGCTGCTATTACATTGGCCCTTCTTTGTATTCTCTTTTCTTCCTCCTTTTTTATGGGCCCTGTCTCGGTTGATGAAAACCTTGTTTGCTATCTCTAGCAACTCAGTAGCATTTTTTTCTGCAAACCCTTCCAGCCTCTGTCATTTTCTCCTGATTTCAGGCTGGGCTTGGCCTAAAAAAGCGGCATTGCCATGGTTTGAGTGTCCAGGGCCTCAAGGTTAAAGTGGGTGTAGAACCAGTATGCCTCACACAGTTTCTCATAGAAAGCTGCTGGACTTTCATCAGGCTTCTGGAAAATCTCGGAAATTTTAGCCATGTTGGTGGGCTTCTTGGCTCTGGCCCTGACCCCCTGGAGGAGAGCCAGCCGATATCTTTCTAGCCTGGTCTTCCGGTCTTCTGAGTTCAGGGACCAATCGGGTTCCTCATCTGGGAGGATCTCCCTTGCCCATCTGTCTGTATCTAATGTCCCTGCTGGGGCCAGGGTCTGGAGCCACTTCTGAGCCTGTCATTACTCTCATGCGCTCCTCGGTGTTAAAGGACACAAAAAGGAGCCACTTGCAGTCCACCCAGGTGGGCTTCTGGGTCTGGAAAATCATTTCTAGGAGATCTACCATGGCTTGAGGTTTTTCAGAATAAGCTGGGGTGTGTTGCTTCCAATTCAGAATGTCACTTGTGGTAAAGGGCTGATAATAATAGACGGGCCTTCCTTCCTGTAAGGTCCCATCTTCTCCAAGCACTTGGGCACCCAAGTCTCCCTAAGAGGCATCTGACATGCCGGTTGTGGTTTGGGCCCTTGGTTGGCTGAACGCAAGCACCACCCAACTGTCTCTGGAGAGCCCGGTTAAGGAGAGATGAAGGGGGGCAGTGTTTCCAGACTTTCCGGACCTTCTAGGCTAACAGGGGGAGCACTTGGTGCTGCTTGTGGCACATATGGAGGTGGTAAAACTGGCCGGACTTCCTGGGGGTGGGGGGGTATCTTGTAGAATAGGGGGCTGAGCTTCTTTCTAAGGGACCTGCTTCTTTTCTCCTGCCTGCTTTTCCTTTGCCTGCTCCTGCCCTGCCTGCTTTTTTTTTTGCCTGCCTCTTTATTCCTGCTACTAAAACCATACTATTTCCCTTCTTACACACGCAGAACCGGACCCAAGGCAGCAAGGTTTGAGCAATTTCTAACCAGCTGTCTATGTAGGGAAATTGATCTGGGTGTCCGGGGTCTCCTGTAACTACATTCCAGACTGCCCTGACCAGTCTTTCATCTAAAGAGCCTTCTGATGGCCAGTCAACCCTAAAGGCTGGCCATTCCAATTCACAGAATTTCCTCAGTTTTTCAGGATTCATTTTAATGCCATAATCCCCATTGAAACCCTTTTTAAAATTTTTCAACATGCAATTGAGAACAGTGGGTTTACTCTGACCTGATCCCATGATGATTGGTGGCGTGAGACAGACAAGGGAGGGGGAGACCTGTTTTCACAGATCCTCACGCAGATGCCCACCTGGCCACAACCCTTGAGAGCTTAGAGTCATCTTAGCTAAGGTGCACCCGTATAAACCCCGGGCCTGGTCACCTCCAAGTGGGAATGAGTCACCGTTATGCCATATGATGAATCGCAAAACCGCAGGTTAGGGTACACTCAGATTCTGTAACCAAAGTCGTGGAGCCACCCAAAGGAGAGGAGAGGGCAGGCCCTTTTCTTAGACACTCACACACTTTCACCAGACATTCACTCAGAGTTTAAACAATCCACCTGATTCCTGACTAATTGCCTGAGGGAGTCGTATGACTTCCGGGGAGGTGATCAAGCTCCCCCTTCCACTCACTTGGAGCGAGACTGCCTGACTGGGGCCCCTACCTTACCGATTCTGTCGACAGGTCCAGAAGTGTCTGTCCACTCTCTCCAGATGCTGGCCGGGTCCTGGGCTGAGGTCCAGAAGCCCAGAGTCCCCTGGTTCAATTCTGCTAAAATCAGCATCCCGTGCGCCTCCTGGAGGCCTGTCCGGTGCTCCTGGGCCCCAAACCTGGTCCACTCACCAGAGGCCAAAAGGCCAGTGTGGTTGGTTCCTGGGCAGGGGACCGATAATGTTGCAGAAGACCGGAGAAGAACCAAGCAACACTTAGAGAAATGGAGTTCCACTTTGTTATTATTACACCGGCGGGCTCAGAGAAAAAGTTTTTCAAATTCTGAGCAAAGCAACAAGCAGGAGTTTTCTTTTTATTAAAGAGCCAGCCTACGAGTATTTAGCTTGTGGCCTTGAAAATAACACAGTTCTATTCAGTTAAAAAATACATCTGGCATGAGCATGGGAGTATCTAGTCTTTGGCCTATGAGGTCAGACAGCTAAGTTTATCTTCCTTATTATTCAAGCAGGCTAGAAAGCAAAGTTATTTTTTTCAGAATAAGGGGCGGTCTAAAAAATAGCAGAGTTGACTTTACAGAATAAGGAACTATCTAAATAGCAGAGAATTTCAAACAGTAGTTTTACAAAATAGGGGTTAGCCTTCTCATTCCCATGGGAGGATGAGGTATTGTAGAAAGCTTTATTTCTCTGGAATCAAACCCTCGAGTTTCCAAAGTCTCCTTTCCTGCCATCCTCCAAGGAAGATGTCCCATTTTGCTTCCTTCGGGGCTAAGATCAAAGTCAGTGTCCAGAGTTTTGTTCCATGTTGGAGCACAGGTCCTGTCCAGCATCAGGCTAGTTTAGTTTGTGTTCCCCACTGCAGTCCATTAGTCCATTGCATGTGGGGTCTACAGGGCCACTTGGCTATGGAGGGAACACTAGCAGAAGCAAAGCCAAAGGAACCAGAAAGCCAAGAGAGCCAAGACAGTGAGTTCATTTGTCTGGGAGATTATGTATTTCCAAATTTTTGTGGGCTTGCAATGGCCCTGCTCCCTCTACCAAATGATCTTTGTTCCTAGTTTTAACTGACAGGCTCCTTCCCTGTGTCACCCTGACTTTACTGCATCTCCTCCTTTGTCCAGTCCCTTTTCCCAATGGTCTGCAGGGAATGGGCCAATAGTTCCCTGGGAGTGTGAAATTACAGCTTCCTGATGAAGCTGCCCAAATGACCATACTTATAAGGTCTGGACTTCCCCTCTGCCCCTTCCTATTAGTAATAATTAGCTCATCACCTTCACTCTGGAGGAGATTCAATACTTAATTCAAGTCTCCCATCAGTGTTTCTTCTGACCATGCCAATTGTAAAAAGATTACTCTGTCAGAAAACATTACTTCTAAACTCTCATATTATAAAATCTGCACTGTTCAAAAACTTGGATGTTGAGGAGTAGAAATCATCTTCTCTCCATTCCATCACAACTTGTACCCCCTGGGGCATTATAGTTTGAACCCACAAATCTCATAGTCCTTTATAAAGGCATAACTTTTTTCAAGTCCTAACAAAAATGTTCAAACACATTAGATCTTCAAACACTTATTCATTCATTCTATAATGAAAATATTATCTATAATGTTTCTAAGTCTCTGATATACCCTGGTTAAACAATGATAAATGAAACATATTAACAACACTATTGTTATAGAACTAGCCTTCTACAGGTAAAAACTAATGTTAAGTAATGGTTCTTAAATTAAAGGGTTTATTCCCTCAATCCATTGAAAAAATACTGTAACTCATTTCATTCAACACATACTTATCTAGAGATGTGAATAAAACAAAATGTCACTTCCTTGTGAATTTAAATGTTAGAAAAAAAGACAATAAAAATTTAACAAATAACATATAACAATCTACAATGCAACAAAATTGATTGAAAAATTAAATATGGTAAAAAAAATGGGAAATATAATTGGATGGAGATGCTAAATTAATTTGAATAGAGGATAATAATTTTTAAAGTGCTATAAATGAAAAAAAGTGCATTTTGACAGAAAAAAAGTATGACAAAGGGGAATTTACTCAGGGGATAGAAAATAGTCTAATATATATTTAGGCCCTGAATATCTTCTTACCATTTATTTTATCTCTGTGACTATATTTCTTAAAATATATATAGAAGTTCAATAACTTTTAATACTGATAACCGGAACAGTGAGCCGAGGTGTTTTTCCCGAAGTTGTGTCTTGTGACATGAAATAATGAGCTCCGGGGATCAGAAGATTTAAGCAAAATTGTGGAAAATGTATCACAAGCAGATTCAGACTCCCTGTAAGAGGAGAGGGACCCAACAATGGGCTGCCTGTTAAAGCCTTGTAGTCCAGGGGTATATGTTTGCTACAAGCCTGCTCTGTGTCTGTCTACCTGTGTCATCACCTGATTGATTCCCACATTGTTCTTGCCCAGCAACAGACCTGAACTTTCCCTGTTTCTATGTGTTCTTTCTGTGTTCCTTCGCTGAACTTTGTGTGTTTCTATGTGTCAGTGCACCTTATTGTTGTAGGCCCTCCCTTGGTTTCCCATGCCTCCAGCTTTGAGTCCAGAAGCATTTTATTATTTCTGCTTGGTTGGGTCCTGTGGGTAGGCTGCTCAAACTGCCATGTCTGCCCCTGCCTATGTTCCACCTGCCTTTGTTTCCACTGGACACCTGCCTGTCTGCCTGCATTTCAAGTTAACCCTCTCAATATCATGGAGAAACACGTGGACTGAACGAAATGAGTGGACATTTGAGTGCAGCAATATCAGCTAAGTAATATAGGTTGTATACTCCCATTTCCTCAGTAAAGATTTCTTGACCTAGTTCTAACCTGTTATAGAATACACCAAGACACTTCTACTAGTCTCAGAAGTCTACCCTCCCACATATCTAGCTATAGCTTGGCAGTCAGACTTTGATTAGAGCCCTTTTTAAGCTACCCTATTTTTCATCCAGAGCTTTTTATCTGAACCCAATTTCTAACTGCACTTTGGCTTTGCACTTTGGTTTCTCTAATGAAACAGTGGGACTATCCTTAACAAAAATTGGTTCTTAATAATTAATGAGGTTGTCCATTTGATAATAAATCTGAAAGGACTTGAATCCTGTGATAATAAAATGTTTAGTTTTATCTACATTGGTTGAAGAAGTGAACCCACCTTTCCTCTCATTTATTTATTCTCATTTAATTTACACTATCTCCTACTCCTAACTGGCTTGAGGGTAAAATTTATATTCACCAAATTCCAAGACATAGAGTCCCTGACTAGCTAAGAAGATCTGTGCTCCAACTGCATTTTATATAAAATGCTATTTGATTCTTCATTATAATACACTAGGGGCCCGGTGCACGAAATTCGTGCACGGGGAAGGAGGGGTCCCTCAGCCTGATCTGCACCCTCTCCAATCTGGGAGCCCTCAGGGGATGTCCTACTGATAGCTTAGACCTGCTCCCCATGGTCCTCTGCTCTCTGCGGACTTGCCTGCTTGAGGCCACCGTAGGCCTGGTGGCCTCTCTGTAGGGGACTGCCTGTCCTTCGCCGCTGGGGTCAGGGGCAAGCAGCGCCCTGCTGTCTTCTCTCTGGCTCACCACCGCAGGGGCAAGCAGGGCCCTGCTATCTGCTCACTTGCTGCAGGGGACATTCCCGCCCCCTTCCTGGCCGCTTGGGTGTGCGCCAGCTTGGAGTGCCTGGGTCCTGGGGATGTTCCCACCCCAAGCCCGGCCGCTTGGCACCTGCAAGCGTAGGCCCGGCATTCCGGACTTCGGCTGCTCTGGGCCTATGGACGGGCCTACAGGCTCAGAGCGGCCTGGCTCCAGAGGACGCCTGTCCCTGTGACAGGGCTGTGGCCAGTTTCCCCTCCTACTCCCAGGCGCTGTGGCGGGTTTCCCCTCAGCTCCCAGCCACTCCTGCTGGATTTCCCCTCCCGCTCCCAGGCGCTGTGGCGGGTTTCCCCTCCTGCTCCCGGGCGCTGTAGCCGGTTTCCCCTCCCGCTCCCGGGCGCTCAGGCGGGTTTCCCCTCCCGCTCCCGGGCGCTGTGGCGGGTTTCCCCTCCCGCTCCCAAGCGCTGCCCATTCCCCTCTGAGCCACTGCCCCTCCTCCCAGCCGCTGTGGCTGGGCTTGCCCTCCCACTTCCCACCTCCCACCTCTGTAGCCTTGGGTCCGTTTCTGTCCTCGAGGCCTCTACTTAGCTCCCTTCTGTACCTCTTGGCCTCCATGTTGTCCTCAGTCTTCCCTCGCAACTGGTATATGCAAATTAACTGCCATTTTTAGCTTCTATAATTGAAACATTGTATCATTTGGAGCTGTTGCTTCAGGAGCTCAGAGCCAGGCGGCAGCAGGCGGGGAACCTTGGCTTCCTCCGTCACTGGAGCAAGCAAGCCTTATGTTCCGCTTCCAGCTGCCTGGCTGCCGGCCGCCATCTTGGCTGACAGTTAATTTGCATAAGGATATGCTGATTAGCCAATGGGAAGGGTAGCGGTCGTACGCTAATTACCATGTTTCTCTTTTATTAGTGTAGATCATTAGGTTCCAATTCTAAAAGCAAGAATAATTATGTCTGAAATAATAGGTGAAGGTAATGAGGAGGAAACTGGTCTTGCAGAACTAGTTATCTAAATGCAGAGGCCATGGAACTGTGCACAATGCACTGCCCTGGCAGGGGGCGAGGGGGGGAAGGTTGTTATGCTGGTGCCAGGACAGACCATCAGATGTGGCCTGACACCTGGGGGTCTTCCTGCAGGGCCATGAAGGGGGCAGGGGGCATATCTGTAAGACAAAGACCCCAGCGGGATATATATATAGACAGGCTCTCTGCATGTTTCTTCACTCTGATTTGGAAATTATTCCCAGAGTCCTCTAGTGTTAATAAATGGGGTCCCTCCCTTTCTCTAGGAAGCGTGCTTGGTATTTCTTTGGTCTTCTGTAACATATAGTCCCCTGACCGGGAAGCTAACTGTGTTTTGGCTTTGTTTAGCCTCTGGTGAGTGGACAGGGTTTGGGTTCCAAGGGCGCGGGATAGGCCTCTGGGAGGCGTGCGCTGCTGATTTTAGCAGAATTGAACGGGGAGGAACTCCAGGTGCTCCCGGACCTCAGCCCAGGACCCGGCTGGCATCTGGAGAAAGTGGATGGACACCTCTGGACCTGTCGACAGAATCTGTAAGGTAGGGGCCCCAGTCAGTCAGGCCTACTCCAAGTAAGTAGAAGGGGGAGCTTGATAACCTCCCCAGAAGTCATAGGACTTCATCAGGTAATCAGAAATCAGGACTCCAGAGGTGAGTGAATTCAGATTCAATTAAGGAATTATAGGTTCACTCTTCTGTTTGTTTGTGTGTGGGACTAGCCAATTTGCTACCGAGAAGGGGAGCTGGATGCAGCCTTAACTCCTCCGGTAGGTTCTTACCGAGATGTTGGTCAAGAATTCTGGTCTGGGCCGTGGGTGCTGGGAGTGCCCCCATGCCCATCTGGGGAGTTGGGCATTATCTGCTCAGCTCCAGTCTGGGCCAGTCTACTGAGAGAGTGTGAGTACGGATGTTTGTCTGTCTTGGCATAATTATCTGCTGATTAACTGGTCTGTGTGAAAGCGAAAGCTACTTTGATTTTCTGTTTGCTCATCTGGTTAAAACATTTGATTTGCTGAAGGCTGAACCCGTGATGGTCTGCAAAAGTCTCAAGCAGTGCTGTTGAGTTAGTTTTCTCAGAGACGTTTGCTCTCTAGCACGGGAGGAATCAGCCTACTTAGTAAAAATTTCTGTCTATGTTTGTGTACTAGGGACTTTGAAACCAAAGTGATTTTGCTGTGTTAGGTTGAACTTTTGGAATTCTGGGGTAGATTTGTGGATTTTCTTGTCTGACTGGGACTTTCAGGGGCGGGGCTCACAGCTCCGCAGGGCGGAGCGATTTTACAGGCCCTGCCCCCTGCCTGTGCTGAATTAAGGATCTTTTCTTTCAGGAGACCCTCCAGGCTTTTAGTAAAATTTCCCTGCACCCTTGTCATCCTCTGCCTTCTTTTCCAGGCTAAGAGTCATTTTCCTCCATAGGAATTGTCTTCCTCTAACTCATAATGGGAAATAATACAGGCCAGTGTCATTTGGCTTGCTGGTTAAAAGAAGACAACGGGCCCTGGAATCTGTAAAAGTGGCTGGGAATGAAGCTGGTCAAATGTATTGAAAGGGTTTGGTACCTGTTGCTGCTAGCAGAGGAGGGGCTGATATCCCCTTCTAGTGCACTCCCTAGGGAGAGGCCTGATCGCTGCTCTGCCACAGGGGACGGGTACAAAGGCAGGAGCCTGGTACCCAACCCACTGCCACAGGAGCACTTTGTAATATGCAGGGCTGTTTCTAACTGCAACTCTGGCTATTTTGGACTGGCAGCTTATGGCAGGACCCTGTAACTAGTAAACAGAGTTAACAAAAGGCCAAGGGAAAGGCATTCTCCCTGGACCTGGAAGGGAGCCTTCAGGACTTTGAGATTCTCCAAGAGAGGAAAAGTCTGACTGAGGGACTGGCCGAGACCCCGTTGGTTTGGGAGGACCGGAGGCTGCATATTGAACTTGTAGACTGCAGTCTGCTAGGCCGAGGTCCAAGCCCAGTTGTATAGGGGTTAAGCTACCTGTGTACAGCGAAGCAACCTTCTCCCGTGCCAGAATACATTTTGGGGAATTGGACAGACTGTGTTTGGGCCGGAAAGAGGAACCAGCAACCACACACAGCCCTGACAGTGGCCTGCAGAAAACTGTATAACAGACTTAGAAGATGCCTGTGTCTTCATGGACATGGCTCCAGAGAGACAAGGATGTTGTGACTCTTACTATTCTAATTGCTACAGTTTGTCTCTGCCAGGTCACAAGCCCACCTCCTTCTGTGCCCAGGCCTCATCGTCCCTCTGACAGACAGCAAGGATCTCTTGGCTCTGAGAGAAACTACTGACCCATCTCAGCATGGAAGTAATTACAGAAGAGAATTTTAATGCCCATTTTCCCTGAAAGAATTCAGAGCCAGGATCCTTGAGGTAATATATTAGGCAGTAAGACAAACATAAGCGGAGCAAGAATGATGGGCCAACTGGCAATACCAGATGTGTATGTGAGACCAGGGGCCTAGCCAAAGGGGTCCTCGCCCAAAGTCTTGGGCCTTGGAAAAAACCAGTAGCCTACTTGTCCAAGAGACTCGATCCTGTTGCATTCGGTTAGCTTGCTTGCCTCCAGACGGTAGCGGCTACATCTATGCGGTTGAGTCTTTGCTTGGGAGCACAGTGGAGCGCTGGATGTGAAATGCTCGAGTCATCCAGTTTCAGGCTCTTCTGCTACCAGCCTCCTTCCTGAGGATGACCCTGAGTAACCTCTACATAACTGTTTGGAGGTCAATGACTTTGTAAAGACAGCCCACCTGGGCCTCACTGACACCCCACTGGCATCACCAGATGAGGTACTATTCATGGACAGGAGCAGTTCTGTCCAGGGAGCAATCAGGTATGCGGGGGCGGTGGTGATTGCTTTGAACTGAACCATCTGATCTCAGGTGCTTGCCCGCAGACTCTGGCACAGAAGGCCGAGTTGATTGCCCTTATTCAGGCTCTCTGGTGGGCAAGAGAAGAATCAGTGACAATTTGTGCTGATGGCGGGTATGAGATTGCAACAGCTCACGTGCGGAGTGCTGTTGCAGGGTATGGGGACTCTACAGAGGCAAGAGGGAACCGGGCCACAGATGAAGTGGCCTGGAAGGCTGCCCTGGAAACCAGTGGGGCCCTTACGGATTCTGGTGGGTAAAGGCTGAAATCCATAACTAGTTTTTACTCAAGTTCTTACAGGCTTTACCGTCTACCCAGAAAGCAATCCAGAAGCACGTCCGAGATGTTCTGTCTTCCAACCTGGTGACTCTGTTTGGGTAAAGACCACCCAAGGACTGACTCCTACCTGGAGGGGACCACATGCCATCATCCTGACCACCCCCACCGCTCTCAAGGTTGTAGGACTGAACACCTGGATACCAGAAACATCCTCTGCAGATTCGTTGCTCCACAAGGCTAAAAGAAGCTTGTGGGACAAGGTGGGGGAATGAGGAGGAAACTGGTCCTCCAGACTTATTATCTAAATGTAGAGGCCATGGAACTGTGAACAATGCACTGCCCTGGGGGGGAAGGGTTGTTATGCTGGTGCCAGGACAGACCATCAGATGTGGCCTGACACCTGGAGGCCTTCCTGCAGGGCCACGAAGGGGGCAGGGGGCATATCTGCAAGATAAAGACCCCAGCGGGATATATATAGACAGGATCTCTGCATGTTTCTTCACTCTGATTTGGAAATTATTCCCAGAGTCCACTAGTGTGGACGGGGTCTCTCCCTTTCTCTAGAAAGCGTGCTTGGTATTTCTTTGGTCTTCTATAACAGGAAGTGTTGTTTAAATTAATAAGTGAATAAATCAATACACAAAAGAACTCCCTCCAAAATGACATATTCTGTAGTTTGAAATATCTGAAATAACTTTTTTCAGTGTTAACATGTCCCCAAACAATTCTCTGTAGTTTTGGCTTACCATTTAATATGCCTCTCTGTTTTATCAATAAAGTTTAACAATGATGTAAAAGCATGAGTATGTGCTCCTGCCTGAGAGTACAAGCTTGGCTGTCAGTGCTCTGGAAATTTACAGAGTAGGCCATGCAAGTTGGAAGAGTATCACTACTTCATTCTGACTTTTAATCAATTGTTCTTCCATTACCTCCATCCTTCTCTGTTCTTTCACCACATATAAAGTCTGTCTACTTAGCTAGATAAGAGAAGATATTTTCTCTATCTTCCAGTATGGTAAGGGAGCAGGCTGCAGGGAGAAAATGTGGAAATGCAGATTGAATTCTAACTGGTGCTCAAACAAAGTTTCCATCTATCTTGCTATTTTCATATTGAAGCAGGAATTTTAAGGGGATATAGGCAGGCTTAGGCTTTTTAGAATTGGGGTCCATGGAAAAGTGCAGCGAGGGGCTGCAGACTGGGAGAAGGTACATTTCCATAACACAAGGAAGCCAGGTGCAGTTACATCTCCATAAGACAAGGAAACTGGAAGTAGCCAGGAAAGGTCTATATTTACAAAAGAAAGAGAAGAAAGCCCAGAGGAAATAGGGGAAGAATGGGGAAGGAGGGGAGAGAACCTCACATGTCTCATGTGAGGTTCAACCTTTGAGCCCAGGAGTTACTATAGTAACCAACTCGAAGGAGAATATTGACCAATCAGAGGGGATATCAGGCACCAGGATCTGCAACCAATATAAGCCATAGGGAAAGGGAACCCAATGGGACCCTTTTCCCCCCTCCCTACATGGGAGTCAGTTCTGTGGGGACTCTTCCCTCTCCCCACATGGGAGTCTGTACTTGTTCTTCAATTAAACTCCATCTTTGCTATACCAATTTCTGTCCGTGAACTCATTCTTTGATTCTGGAGAACAAAGAATCCGGGTTCCAGTCCAAAAATTTGGTATCAATATCCTCTCCCTTTTGGAAGTATTCGGAAATTTCATTTGCTGAGACATATTTTTACTCATTGGGGTTACCAACTGGGGCCTCGGTTCTTCTAGTCAACACAGAAAAGATTTTATGATCAATGAAAATGAAAGTAAATCAAAGTGGGATTTAATGAAGATATACTCCAAGTGAGGAGCTGGCCAGTCAAGAGAGACAATGGTCTGACCTCCTGGGCTATGTGGTTTAAATGAGAGATTTTCTGGGTGGAGATTTCCATTTACATTCAGGGATGACTGACGGAAAAGGGTTATATTGAAAGGGCCGGCGGGGCACGTGGCCCCGCAGGCATCCGGCAGGGAGGATGACGGGCAGCCATGGCCGAGGCAGCGCCTGACCAGATAGGCGCAGGCCCGCGGACGCCCAGAAGGACCCGGGCCGCCCTCCTCGGCCTCCGAGTCACTTTCGGGCCGAGCAGCGGGCGACCCAAGGGCCAGGCGGGGTGGTGGGCGGCCCGCCTCCCGGTGACGCCCAAGGCGGCAGGCCTTGCATGGGAGCCGAGTGGCTGGCTTCCCATCCATTAAGGGACCTCCATTTTGTATGGAACCATGTGCTCAGCGAAGGCTCCTTCCCCCTTGGAAGGAGCCTCTGCTAGCCACACCCACCATTTCTCTGGACTAACCAATGGTAATCAAGGGAAGTGCACGCCATCGCTATGACCACATCCTGTGTAATGGGTCACCAGCTCGCACCTGGCCAATCGGCGGGGGGCACAGCCCCCTCTCCCGCCCCTACTCCAACCCTCTATAAAACCCCTGGTTCGAGCAGACTGCTCTCTTTTTGCCACCTGCTGCTGCGTCAGTAAGGAAGGTAGAGGAGCTAAGCCCGGGCTTAAAATAAAAGACTCTTTGCTTTTGCATCGGACTGGCTGGCTCCCTGGTGGCTTCTTGGGAATCTTGAAATCTGGGCATAACAATATAACTATATTTCTTCTGCATATGTCCTTACCCATAATGCATACAGAAAAACCCAAAGGAGGGAGAGGGGTCAAAACTGCAATGCAAATTTTATTTTAATTAGTCCAGGGCCCTAGTGAGGTCATATTCATGTCATGTTCTTTTCCTCTGAGCTTGTGTCAAGAACTAGCTGGTTCTGAACACTGGTGCTCTGCTGGCTGCTGGGCCGCCCATACAGAGGCGGTCTGAAGGCAATGTCGGTCCCATCCCTGTTCAGGACCCTAGGGCAGGCCCCACTCCAGCCACTCAGGTATAACTTCCTACCTAACATGTTTATATGTTTCCTTCTTGTCGGGTCCCTACATGTAAGCAATTAATTCCCAACCTTCTCTCTCCTGATAAAGTAGATACCGCTTGCTTGCTTGCTTCAAACATTTTTTTCCTTTCACTATGTTAACTTTAAAAATATTCAAACCTGGAAGAATTTTTGTGAGTTTATTTGAACCAAACTGTTGACAATTGCCAAGAAGCAGAATCTCAACATATTGGGGTAATGCTCCAGAGAATGGCAATTTTTCACCTTCTTTTATATATTACAATCAAAGGAGAAGACATAAGTGGGTTACATGAAACCCATTGGTGATAGAGAGGCAGGAGAAAGCAAAGCGGGGGACATCTCTGAGATTGGATATAAAGTAAAATGATAGACACATACTTTTACTTAGGTGGGTACAGGATGGTTAACTGTCAACCATTAATAAGATAACAATAACAATGAGGGAATTTGTGGTCTCCCCCCTGAAGCCAAGCTGCATTGGTTGTGCCCTGAGGGGTCCAGAAAAAAGGGAAGTTACAAATTTCCCTGACCTTTCAACAGTATGTTATAGTTATAGTAGATGCAAAAAGACAATAGGCTCCCTTAAGGTAAAGATTGACCTTGTCGGGGAAGATACTGGCCTAGGAAGTGACTACCCACCATAACTCCTTTTAGTTAAAGTTTAATTTCAGACCATCCTTCATGGGTACTTTAGGTCTTTGACTATGCAAGACTGCCATGCAGGCCTTCCCTGAGCTTGTCAGGTTACTATGTTGCTCCTTTTGTCCACAAATATTTTATTGGCAGCATTTATTTGGTATAATAATCCCCCATTTTATTTTTCCTTTTGGAGTAATTCCAAAACATTGCATTGTAATAATGTTTAGCCCACATTATCTTCATTTTAGTTAGAGTTAGTTAAGATGCATATGTAGTGTAATCCTCTTCTGTGTTTGCAAAAATATGGAATATAACTTTTGAGAAGTTCACTACTTTTGTTAATTTCAGCTATCATGTTTGATTTTTGCAAGTCATTCTCACAGAAGCTTGAGAAAAATAAATTTCCCCATGCCTTTGTCCCATTCTTCCTGTCATGGGTAATTTTATGTGTCAATTAGATCACAGGATATCCAGATAAGTTGTTAAACATTATTTATGGGTGTGTCCATGAAGGTGTTTCTGGAAAAGATTAGCATTTGAATCAATAGACCTTGGAATGAAAGCAGATTGCCCTCTTCAATGTGATTGGCCCTCAGGGTATCCTCCAATCAACTGAGGTACTAACTAGTTTTACAGGGGTGGGCAAACTTTTTGACTCAAGGGCCACAATGGGTTCTTAAACTGGACCAGAGGGCCAGAACAAAAGCATGGATGGAGTGTTTGTGTGAACTAATATAAATTCAAAGTAAACATCATTACATAAAAGGGTACGGACTTTTTTTTTTTTTTTTTTTAGTTTTTTTCATTTCAAACCAGGCCGGATCCAGCCCGCGGGCATAGTTTGCCCATGGCTGATAGAACAAAAAAGTGAGGAAGGGAGGTCACTCTTTCTCTGTAGACTTGAATGAGCTAAGAACTTCTGCCTTTAGCACTCTTGGTTCTCAACTTTTAGAATCAGAATATATATATATATACATTCTTATTGGTATTATACTAAGAAAATTATATATACATATGTATATAATTTCCAGGGCTAGAAAAATAAACTAGGTAAAGATGCTCTTGAAGAGTTGCCAGTAGTTACATAGACACTATAAAACAAATATAAATACCAAGTTTACTTCTTTTCTCTCTTCCTTTTCTCTTCTGGGAATTTCTGGATTTTCTGAAGTAGGAGAAATAGACAATGTTCTCATTATTTTTTAAAAGTATACAAAATGCATTATTTTTTAAAGTATACAGAAAGCAATATTGTTATTGTATAAGTCATGTGAAAATAAATATGAAATAGGCAAGTGTTCAGATCTTGTTAGTATAGTAAACTTGTTTCAAGATACACATGATTACCATTGTTATAAGATGGATTCTAGTCCAGAACATAGTTATGATTTATTAAGTCTAACATTAAAAGGAAGATAATTTATAGAATGATTTCTTCTCTGCTATTCTACAAAAAATATAATTTATTTTTCTTTTAAGTTAAAATGCATCTTAGTTCTGTTCTAGATAGACTAAACAACAGAATATATAATAAGGTTTGCTGCTCATTTCCATATACCATAGCTAAGTGAATATTAATATTTATATAAATTTATATATTATTAGAGGCCCGGTGCACAAAAATTTGTGCACTCAAGGGGGTCCCTCAGCCTGGCCTGTGCCATCTCACAGTCTGGGACCCCTCGGGGGATGACCACCTGCTAGCTTAGGCCCGCTCCCCGGGGGTTTGGGCCTAAGCTGGCAGTCAGACATCCCTCTGGCAGCACGGAAGCCCTTGGGGGATGCCCACTTGCCAGCGGGGAGCAGGCCTAAGCTGCAGTTGAACATCCTTAGCGCTGCTGAGGAGGTGGGAGAGGCTCCCACCACCACCGTTATAATGGCAGCCATCAGCCTTGGTTGTGGCTGAGCAGAGCTCCCCCTGTGGAAACACACTGACCACCAGGGGGCAGCTCCTGCATTGAGCATCTGCCCCCTGGTGGTCAGTGTGTGTCATAGTGACCAGTCATTCCCAGTAATTCTGCCATTAAGGTCAATTTATATATTACCCTATTATTATATAGGATAGAGGCCTGGTGCATGGGTGGGGGCCAGCTGGTTTGCCCTGAAGGGTGTCCCGGATCAGGGTGAGGGTCCTGCTGGGTTGCCTGGCCAGCCTGGGTGAGGGGCTCAGGGCCGTTTTCAGGTTGGCCACACCCTCTTCAGGGAGGGGGTTCCTGCTGGGGTGCCTGGCCAGCCTGGGTGAGGGGCTGATGGCTGTTTGCAGGCTGGCCACAGCCCCTTCAAAGTAGGGGTTCCCACTGGGGTGCCTGGCCAGCCTGGATGAGGGGCTGAGGGACGTTTTCAGGCTGGCCACACCCCCTTCAGGGTTGAGGGTCCTGCTGGGGTGCCTGGCCAGTCTGGGTGAGGGGCTGATGGCTGTTTGCAGGCTGGCCACGGCCCCCAGCCACCCAAGCTCCCAGTGGAGGCTGGCTGTAAGCATGTATCTGGGATTTATTTATCTTATATAAATGAAACTTTGTAGCCTTGAGTGGAGGCCATAGCCGGCCAGGGTAGGTGGGAAGCTTGGCTTCCTCCATCGCCAGGGCTACCAAGCCTCCTGCTTGCTCCAGCTCCGTGGGTGCCGGCTGCCATCTTGGTTGGGTTAATTTGCATATAGTCACTCTGATTGGCTGGTGGGCATGGCTTGGGGCATAGCAGAGGTGCGGTCAATTTGCATGTTTCTCTTTTATTAGATTAGATTTTAGTTTAAATGATTTTGATACCAAAATGACAAGCCAATGTTCTTCCCAGATCATGAAGAACTGCCTCATGAAGTTGAAGAAGAAAATCATAGATGAGAAGATTTAAGTAAAAGTGTGGAAATTTATTGTAAGTGGATACAAACTCCCCTTATGGGGAGAGTGCCCAAGAATTGGTTTCCACTGAAGCTTACTGGTCTAGGTGTTTATATTTACCAAAAGTCTGTTCTTTGTCTACCTGGTCACTTTTTTTATTGGTTCCTCTATCATTTTTTTGTCCAGCAAAAATTTTAAAATCCACCTGGTGTTCCCCCTCTTCTTTTTCCTCTTGCTCCCCATCTCTCATAACCTTTGCATGTGCAATATAAGCATTCTTGTCTTGTGCTTCCTGCTTTTCTGCAAGACCTGCATTCCTGTGGTTTTAGCTGGCTCCAACTCACATCCACATTTCTTCCTTCTTTCACACTTGACCCTTTCTGCCTAATCCTGTTTCTAACTCCTCTCAATTTCAAGTTTCAATTCTCCATAGGATTATTTTTTCCTAAATTACTTCAAATGAATTTTTTAAAAACTACTTAAATTATTTTAAAACTATCATTTATAATATTGCCAGCAACTCTATGAACTTCAATGGATGCCAATCAATTTTTTTGGCAATACATGTATATGTAAGATTTTATACATGCACATTTAAATTTTAGATTATGTTTTTGAAATATGTTGTTATACTTAAAAAAATTGGAAATTAATGGTGCTTAATTTTTAAAATTTGATATAATGCTCAGAGTAACAGAATAATGGTTTCACTCCTGGCTACTTGAGTATTTTTTATTGAGTTTTATTAACTTAGAGAAACTTTATAACCTCATTTTGTTTACCTACCGCTATGAGCTATTCATGTGTCAAAAATATTTTTTGAACATGTCAAACATAAAATGAACAAGTAACAAAGGAAGAAATTAGCAGTGGTTTGGGCTATAGGACATTGGAACCTGTTGGTTCATGAAAAATTTAAATTATCCAACAATGTTTTATCCACATCTCTAGTGTTTTTCATAATATGAATACTGTTTCAGTATTTATTATAATCACTAGAGGCCCGGTGCACAAAAATTTGTGCACTCGGGGGGGTGGGGGGGGGGTCCCCTAGCCCGGCCTGTGCCCTCTCGCAGTCTGGGACCCCTTGGGAGATAATGACCTGCTGGCTTAGGCCTGCTCCCAGGTGGCAGAGGGCACGTCCAATCCCTAGGTGCAGCACCTGGTCAGGATCAGAGCAGGGCCGATTGGGGAGTTGGGGTGCCGCCCCGTCATGCACAGAGCAGGGCGGATCGGGAGGTTGCGATGCCACCCTCAGTCATGCTCAGGGTAGGGCCGATTCGGGGGTTGGGGAACCGCCCCCATCACACTCAAGGCAGGGTCGATGGGGAGGTTGCGGCGCCACCCCCTGTCACGCACAGAGCAGGGCCCATCAGGGGGTTGGGGCGCTGCCCCCTGTCATTCACAGAGCAGGGCTGATCAGGGGGTTGGGGCTCCATACCCTGTCACACACAGAGCAGGGTCGATCAAGGGTTTTGGGGAGCTCCCCCCTGTCACTCACAGAGCAGGGCCGATCAGGGGGTTGAGGAGCTCCCCCCTGTCACTCACAGAGTAGGGCCAATAGGGGAGTAGGGGCACCGCCCCCTGTCACACACAGAGCAGCAGGGCAATCAGGGGATTGGGGAGCTCCCCCCTATCAGGCACAGAGCAGGGCTGATCAGGGGGTTGGGGCTCCGTCCCCTATCATGAACAGAGCAGGGCAGATAGGGAGGTTGTGGCCCCACCCCCTGTCATTCACAGAGCCACAGGGTGATCAGGGGGTTTGGGCGCTGCCCCCTGTCACGCTGATCCCGGTGCCGGGAGGCATATTACCCTTTTACTATATAGCATAAAGGCCTGGTGCATGGGTAGGGGCCGGCTGGTTTGCCCTGAAGGGTGTCCTGGATAAGGGTGGGTGTCCCCACTTGCCGGGAGCCGGTCCATCCTTGCTGCTTGACACAGTCGCTGCAGAGAAGAAACATCTGCACAGCGTATGTTTCGGGGGACCTGGCGTATGTGGCATACTGTTCTTGATATGTTTGCTCCCCTTAGCGCTATGTGTTTTAACCAAGGTCACCTCTCCGAGAAAGGTTGTTTCCCCAGGTAGGGATTTTTCCCTGAAGTTAGGGAGGAGATAAAACCCCTTAATTAAGTGCCAGGCGGGTAGTTAAGCTACATAATCTTTACTCCCTGGAATGGAGATGAGAAACGCCCTAACCTTTGTAATAGAAATTGACAGGATTAAAATCGGCTGGTATAAATACGGATGTAACAAGACAATAAACATCAGATCCTAACCAGAACCTAGCCAGAGAACATGGCAAAAGATCCTGAACAGAACCTGGCTACAGAACTTCACTGGAGAACCTAGGCAGAACATGGCAAAAGAACCTGGATAGAACCTGGCTAAAGAACCTGGCGACCGAACCTGGCTGGAGAATTTGGAAACCCTGGCTGGAGAACCTAGAGACAGGACTTGGCTGGAGATCCTAGACAGAACCTAGAGACAGGACTTGGCTGGAGATCCTAGACAGAACCTAGACACAGAACCTAGACACAGAACCTAGGGACAGAACCTAGGGACAGAACCTGGACACAGAACTTAGGGAGAGAACATGGCAAAAGATCCTGGACAGAACCTGGCTACAGAACTTCTCTGGAGTTCCTAACCAGAACTTCGCTGGAGATCCTGACCAGAACCTCACTGGAGATCCTGGAGGGAGAACCTCGCTATGCTGATGAACTGAAACCAGTTTCCATGTCATTCATTCTTCACCGATTCCGTCCACACCTTCGGGGATCCCTGGACCCGTTGGGGTTGGACCCCAACAATTGGCGCCCGAACAGGGACCCCTAGGTAAGCCCCCCCCCCCCCCACCCTGCACTCGGGACGGATAGGACTCCACCGTAGAAAGAGGGTGGATAGCCTTTGCTGACTCCGTCCACACCTTTGGGAACCCCTGGAAAAGGATTCCCCTAGGTAAGCCCCCCCATTGAGAACCCCCACACTCGGGACGGATAGGACTCCACCAGGGTGCTACAGAGCCCCCTATAGAGGATAAGTAGGGTAAGAAGGTGGATAGTACAGAACTTAGATTGAGAAGATGTGCCATAATGAGTCCAAAGAAAGAAGACTGTATAGATCTTTAGATTAAGAAGATGTGCCATACTGAGTGTAAAGAAAAAAGACTCTGTGTTGATCTTTTAACACATATGCTTGCTAGCAGAGGAGTTAAGGTTACTCCCAGTCAGACGGAATGTTTTATACAAGAAGTGTGTCCATGCTTTTCTGAGGAAGGAAAGGTGCTGGAAAGGTAAATGTAGAGGCATGGGAGAAGGTAGGCCCAAGGAGCCTTATCCTTAACCCCACTGCAGCCTTTCCACCCCGGAAAAGTGCAGGATTGGAAAGCTCTCCCTGGGGTGATAGATCAGGACTCAGGTAATAGCAGAAAGCGCCAATCCTACTCTTAAAATGGATACAAGAGAGCATTTGGGGTTTTTCTTTTTAATGCCTGCCTTGGATTGAGTAAATGCATTATGTGCATCACCACAATAGACCCAGAGAAGCTCCTTGTCTCATAGTTCCAAAGACTTAGAGTTGCCCCGATGACAGAAAAGCGGAAAAAAGAAGAAAAGAAAGGCTATGCAAGGGACTGAGGTGCCAACATGGGGTCAGCTGAAGAAGTTAACAACTGAGGCCCAACAGATGGTAGAAAAGCAAGAAGTGGAAGCTACTCTCTCAGCCAAGTCTGAGGACTCTGAGTAAATCAGCAAAAGAAACTTTCATTTAGCAGAAACTCACTTGTTTTGTCAAATGGAAAGACTTACTTACAGGAGCCTGGAAGGGACCTGATGTACTTTTAACCTGGGGGAGAGGAGATGCTTGTATATTTCCACAGGATGCAGACTCACCTGTGTGGATTCCAGACCCTCTAATCCGACCTTATGCCACACCACCCTCCGTCTCCTCCTCCTCCTCCTCCTCCCCGGTATCATCCATATCGGCCAACCCAGAGGGCACAGCTGACTTTTCCCTGGACACCGACACCACCATCAAGCACGGCCCTGATGGACCCTTTGATGCAGCCCTTCAACATGCTGACGCTCCAGGAAGCCCGTCACCAATGACGCTGCCAGCTAGCCAGATCAACAAGGACAACCAAACCACAGACTTGAGGACAGCTGAAATCCCTTGACTGAAAAGATCAGCAACCTTCTACAGAAACAAGACTCCTTCTGCACTCCATCCACTAAGTTTATAGCTATGCTCGCTATCATTGCTTGTCAGTCTTCTTCTGAGACTTAAACAACCCAATCCGAGAGGTGGCCACTGATTTACATGCGCTATCATTTAAAAAATAAAAAAGGGGGAATTTGCCGGGAGCCGGTCCATCCTTGCTGCTTGACACAGTCGCTGCAGAGAAGAAACATCTGCACAGCGTATGTTTCGGGGGACCTGGCGTATGTGGCATACTGTTCTTGATATGTTTGCTCCCCTTAGCGCTATGTGTTTTAACCAAGGTCACCTCTCCGAGAAAGGTTGTTTCCCCAGGTAGGGATTTTTCCCTGAAGTTAGGGAGGAGATAAAACCCCTTAATTAAGTGCCAGGCGGGGTAGTTAAGCTACATAATCTTTACTCCCTGGAATGGAGATGAGAAACGCCCTAACCTTTGTAATAGAAATTGACAGGATTAAAATCGGCTGGTATAAATACGGATGTAACAAGACAATAAACATCAGATCCTAACCAGAACCTAGCCAGAGAACATGGCAAAAGATCCTGAACAGAACCTGGCTACAGAACTTCACTGGAGAACCTAGGCAGAACATGGCAAAAGAACCTGGATAGAACCTGGCTAAAGAACCTGGTGACTGAACCTGGCTGGAGAACCTGGAGAACCTGGCTGGAGAACCTAGTGAGAGAACATGGCACCAGAACTTGGTTGGAGATCCTGACCAGAACTTGGTTGGAGTTCTTAACCAGAACTTCGCTGGAGATCCTGGAGGGAGAACCTCACTATGCTGATGAACTGAACCCAGCTTCCATGTCATTCATTCTTCGCTGACTCCGTCCACACCTTTGGGGACCCCTGGACCTGCTGGGGTTGGACCCCAGCACCCACTGGGGTGCCTGGCCAGTCTGGGTGAGGGGCTGAGGGCTTTTTTCTGGCTGGCGAGTGACTGAAGTTCCCAACCGCTCCTTGTTTTCTTTTTTTTTTTAAATTCTGGGCCAGCTTTAGCTCTGAGGCCTCGCTGCTGAAAACATCAATAAAATGTTGCGGTCTGGCTGGGGTTTTGTTTAGCTTCTTATTTGCAACATAGTACATAGTTGCTTAGAGTTGCAGCTGAGAGGCCGGCAAGTTAGGCGGGGAACGTTGGAGTCCGCAGTCACTGAAGCAAGCATGCCTCCCCGCTTGCTTCAGTGCATGGCTGCCAGCCGCCATCTTGGCCGACAGTTAATTTGCATAAGGATATGCTGATTAGCCTATGGGAAGGGTAGCGGTCGTACGCTAATTACCATGTTTCTCTTTTATTAGTGTAGATTTCAAACTTAATTCATATGGTAAAAATTAGATAGTGTAATTGCATAGAGGAGATATGTATCCTTTTTAAAAAAGTGATTATTTTCTTTAGAGGTGACTCTATATTGCATTTATTTCCTTATTCTTGTTGGAAAAACACACCAATAATCTTAATAATCAAGAAGCTTTTAAAATTTATTCTCCAATTTCAATGAATAACAGAATGAGAAATTGAGCCATTTTATGTATAAAATATATTTTTTAGATTCCCTTCTTTCTTTTTAAATCAATACTTAGTCATATTTTCTTCTATTTCCTGATTATTTACATTTAATTTTGTTTATTCCTTATGTGGTTTTAAAATTGAGTCTGCCTTACATAAGTAAAACAATATTTCTATTTCAAATCTCCTTTCTATAAGTAAAAATGTATTCGAATATAGCCAAAGCTATCCTTGATATTTATTTAGTAGGCTCTGAAAGTGCAAAAGACATACAAGTTTGTTTATACACTTGAGTATGTCAAAGTGTAATGTAGTAAAGAATTTTTCAGAACATATGAGGTCATGGAGGTGCACCACTCATCCTTCTCATCAAGAGAACCAGCTGTGAGGTGGGTAGTTGGCATATAGCCTTCAACTATCTATTGTACATTTGGATCCACTACAATGTTCATGCTTAGGCTATAGTCTCCCATTAATATAATTTTATATTAAGGATCTGAGAAATAGAAAATACATTTGGCTCCCATTCATTGGATGCACCCAGCCAATGAATAATCATGGTGGGATTAATAGAACTGGGCTATTCCTGCTGAATGTGGGAATTATCTAATGGGAAATCTTGGGGCGGGGGGGGGGCTCTCCATGTGCCTAGAAATAAGTTGCACAGAGTTGCCCTACAGAGTAAGGTAATCTTACTATTTTTTCTCCCTCCCTCCCTCTCTCCCTCCCTTTTATCCTTCCTTCCTTCCTTCCTTCCTTCCTTCCTTCCTTCCTCCCAACACTGTCTAAAGGTATTTCCTGCCTAATTATTTGCCCCCTCCTTTTTGTTTTTCAAAGAAAATTCTTTCATTAAATATTGTACATGTCTAATATCATCTTGGTGTCTGCTTTATTGAATGATCCAAACTGATGAATAATTTATGAAATAAATTATGTTATAATCAAGAAGGTATGGGTTATAGAGAAGAAAATCTCACATTAATAAAAAAAATTCAGAGAAGAAATTAAATTGAAAAAAGGTACACTGTACTGTGTTATGTGATATTGGAAGAGAGAGCATTTGAAAATTTAATTTTATATTAAGGATTTAGGAAATAGAAAATACATTTAGCTTTGATTTGAGGTCACCCTGTATTTCTATGTATCCATGGGCTTTGTTTGTTTACCCCTTTAGTTTTTTCAATTTTTTTGTGATTATTAAAGAATAGGAGCGCAGCCCACGATTCAAAATTGTGCAGCACGGCCCACCCACCTGTAGCCCTGCCTTGACACCAAAACCTGTCCATGGAGAGCTCCAGCATGCCTGGCCAGCCCCCAAACCCTCTGGCCTTCTCTGGCTGCTTCAAGCCCTGCCCTCATTCCCTTGAGTTGCCTCAGGCTGGTCCTGCCTTCTCTGGGCGCTTCCCTGCTTCCACCCAGTCTCCAGAGAAACGCGATGGCTCCACCCCGTCATGGCACTAGAGGAGAGTGTGGAAGCTTCCCACCTGCTGCGCTGTGCTCCTTCCCCTGGCGGGGGGGGGGGGGCGGGGGGGGGGAATATGAGCTCTCACCCTTGACCTTCCCGGGATAAGATAGTCCCGCCTCCTCCGGGCGCCTCCCCACTTCTGCCCCGTCTCCAGAGCAATGGCCCAGCTAATATGCTAATGACCTGGTTGTTACTATTTTGGCATATCAACCATTAGCATATTAGCTCCTTATTAATATAGACTAGAGGCCCGGGGCACAAAAATTTGTGCACTGGGAGGGGGGGGTCCCTCAGCCCATCCTGTGCCCTCTAGCAGTCTGGGACCCCTCAGGAGATAATGACCTGCTGGTTTAGGCCTGCTCTCCAGTGGCAGAGGGCAAGCCCAATCCCTAGGTGCAGCCTCTGGTCGGGCTCAGAGCACGGACGATTGGGGAGTTGGGGCACTGCCCCCTGTCATGCACAGAGCAGGGTGGATCTGGAGGTTGCAATGCCACTCCTAGTCATGCTCAGGGTACAGCCGACTGAGGGGTTAGGGCACCGCCCCCTGTCACACTCAAGGCAGGGTCAATAGGGAAGTTGCGGTGCCACCCCCTGTCATGCACAGAGCAGGGCCGATCAGGGGTTTGGGGCCTTGCCCCCTGTCATGCACAGAGCAGGGCCCATCAGGGTGGTTGGAGCTCTGTACCCTGTCACACACAGAGCAGGGCCGATCAGGGGGATGAGGAGCTCCCCCCGTCACTCACAGAGTAGGGCCAATAGGGGAGTTGGGGCACCGCCCCCAGTCACACACAGAGCAGGGCGGATCAGGGGGTTGGGGCGCTGCCCCCTGTCATGCACAGAGCAGGGCCCATCAGGGGGGTTGGGGCTCTGTACCCTGTCACACACAGAGCAGGGCCGATCAGGGGGTTGAGGAGCTGCCCCCTGTCACTCACAGAGCAGGGCCCATCAGGGGGTTGAGGAGCTCCCCCCTGTCACACACAGAGCAGGGCCAATCAGGGGGTTGAGGAACTCCCCACTGTCATGCACAGAGTAGGGCCGATAGGGGAGTTGGGGCACCGCCCCCTGTCACACACAGAGCAGGGCAGATCAGGGGGTTGGGGCACTGCCACTGTCACACTCAGGGCAGTGCCGATGGGGAGGCTATGGCTCTACCCCGTCACACACAGAGCAGGGCCCGTGGAGGGGGTTGGGGCTCCACCTTCTATCACCCACAGAGCAGGGCCAATCAGGGGGTTTGGGCGCTGCCCCCTGTCACGCTGATCCCGTTGACGGGAGCCTCCCTATTCCGCTGATCCCGGTGCTGGGAGGCATATTACCCTTTTACTATATAGAATAGAGGCCTGGTGCACAGGTAGGGGCTGGCTGGTTTGCCCTGAAGGGTGTCCTGGATCAGGGTGGGGGTCCCCACTGGGGTGCCTGGCCAGTCTGGCTGAGGTGCTGAGGGCTGTTTTCAGGCTGGCGGGTGACTGAAGCTCCCAACCGCTCCTTTTTTTCTTTTTTTTTTTTTTTTAATTCTGGGCCAGCTTTAGCTCTGAGGCCTTGGCTGCTGAAAGCAGGTTTCTGGCCTTTGTTTACCTTCTGTATTTGAAACAATGTTGCGGTCCTGTTTGCTGAAGCCTGGCTGACTAAAGCAGGTTTCTGTGGTTTGGTTTAGCTTCTATATTTGTTACAATGTTTCTTAGAGTTGCAGCTCAGAGGCCGGCAAGGCAGGCAGGGAAGCTTGGCTTCCTCCATCACTGAAGCAAGCAAGCCTCCCTGTTCGCTTCAAGCTGCCTGGCAGTTAATTTGCATATCTCCCTTATTAGCCAATGGGAAGGGTAGCAGAGGTATGGCTAATTACCATGTTTCTCTTTTATTAGATAGGATAATGTATGTAGAGCATTGATCTCAGTTAGACTATTAATATATACCAACTGTTCTAATTGTTTCTGATTAATGAATACAATCATAATTTAATTACTTTTATGTAAATCAAACCTATTTCAATGTCAGTACATATATGTGCACAATAAAAAGAATATAGGGTGGGGCAAAAGTAGGTCTACTGTAGTGAGTACTTAAAACAGTTTATTCTTGTATTATTATTTATTTACTAGAGGCCCAGTGCACAAAAATTTGTGCACTTGGGGAGGGCGGTCCCTCAGCCCGGCCTGTGTCCTCTCGCAGTCTGGGACCCCTTGGAGGATGACCACCTGCTTGCTTAGGCCTGCTCCCCAGGGGATTGGGCCTAAGATGCCAATCAGACATCCCTCTGGCAGCCCGGCAGCTCTCAGGAGATGTCCACTTGCCAGCGGGGAGCAGACCTAAGCTGCAGTCGGACATCCTTATCTCTGCTGAGGAGGCAGGAGAGGCTTCCACCACCACCACCGCTGTACTGGCAGCCATCAGCCTGGCTTGTGGCTGAGCAGATCTCCCCCATATGGGAACTCTCCGACCACCAGAGGGCAGCTCTTGCATTGAGAGCCTGCCCCCTGGTGGTCAGTGTATGTCATAGTGACCAGTCATTCCCAGTAATTCTGCTGTTAGGGTCAGTTGCATATTACCCTTTTACTATATAGGATAGAGGCCTGGTGCACAGGTGTGTGCCAGCTGGTTTGCCCTGAAGGGTGTCCCGGATCAGGGTGAGGGTCCCGCTTGGGTGCCTGGCCAGCCTGGGTGAGGGGCTGATGGCTGTTTGCAGCTGGTCACACCCCCTTCATGGTGGGGGTCCCTATGGGGTGCCTGGCCAGCCTAGGTGAGGGGCTGATGGCTGTTTTCAGGCTGCCTGCACCCCCTTTAGGGTGGGGGTCCCCACTGGGGTGCCTGGCCAGCCTGGATGAGGGGCTGATGGCTGTTTTTAGGCTGCCCGTACCCCCTTCAAGGTGGGGGTCCCCACTGGGGTGCCTGGCCAGTCTGGATGAGGGGCTGAGGGTTTTCAGGCTGGCCAAGCCCACGGGCGACTGAATCTCCCAGCCTCTCCTTTTTTTCTTTTTTTTTTTTCTGGGATTTATTTACCTTCTATAATTGAAACTTTGTTGCCGCTCCAGCTCTGAGGCCATGGCCTGCTGAAAGCAGGTATCTGGGGTTTTTTTAGCTTCTATAATTGCAACTTTATTGCTTTTGGAGCTCAGAGCCCGGCCGCGGCATGCGGGGAACCTTGGCTACCTCCATAACTGGAGCAAGCAAGCCTCCTGTTCTCTTCTGCTGCGTGGCTGCCAGACGCCATCTTTGTTGGCGGTTAATTTGCATATCTAGCTGATTAGCCAGTGGGAAGCGTAGCGGAGGTACGGTTAATTTCAATCTTTGTCTATTATTAGATAGGATTACTAGAGGCCCAGTGCACAAAATTTGGGCGGGGGGTGTGTCCCTCAGCCCAGCCTGCACCCTCTCCAATCTGGGGTCCCTCTCACAATGCGGGAATGCTGGCTCCCAACCGCTCGCCTGCCTGCCTGCCTGTTTGACCCTAGCCACTCCACTCCCAGCCTGATCGATGCCTAACTGCTCCCCTATAGGCCTGATGCCCCCCAACTGCCCTCCCCTGCCAGCCATCTTATGGAGGACATCTTGTGACCACATAGGGTGGCCATCTTGTGCGAGGGCGTGATGGTCAATTTTCATATTATCTCTTTATTATATAGGATTTTATTATATTCCATATGAACAACTGTAAATCTACTTTTGCCCCACCCTTTATAAAGAACACAGGAATATCCCAACAAAGTCATTTTCAAACTTATAATGTACAAAAGAAAATCATCTAGGAAGCTATTTGAAATGTATGTATACATGGGCCCTATATGTAGATTTTGCTGATTATTTCTGGGAAAACTTCAAGGAATTTGCCTTTTTAAGAGGAATCAAAGTTGTTTGAGAGTTCATGGAAAAAAAATTCGCCAAAAAATCTCTGTGTGTGTACCTATTAAAATATATTGAGTGGCCAGATATTATGACCACCTGACGTTTGTAGACAAATTAGCTATAATTTCATACTGAAGTTGCTAGAGGGCCAGACCATTATAAACGTCTGAATAGCACAATATACCTAAGTATCGTTGCTGATCAGGTTCATCCTATCATGTTGATGGTGTATCCTAATGGAGATGGCTTTTTCCAACAAGACAATGTGCCATGTCATGGTGCTCGTATTGTGGAGGAGTGGTTTCAAGAACATGAGGGAGACTTTACCTTGCTTAGGTGGCCCCCACAATCACCAGATCTCAATCCTATTGAGCACTTGTGGGACTAAGTTAAAAGAGCCAACAGGCAGCTGGTTCCACAACCATCAAATCTCACAGAACTGGACAGTGCTATTCATCAGGCATGGTGTCAGATTCCTCGCATCACCTTTCAACATCTCACGGAGTCAATGCCAAGGAGAATTGCTGCAGTATTGAAGGCAAAAGGTGGCCCAAAGAAGTACTGATGGGGTGGTCATGATAATCTGGCTGGTCATAATAATCTGGCCACTCAGTGTATATTTATTTATTAATTTAACATAAATAGATTGATTTACTTAAGTTGTTCAAGTTTGAAATTATCTGGAATTATTATAAAATTTTTATAAATAACACTATCTTAACTAAGAAAGGCATACTGTTACTAAATATAATAGATCTTTCAGCACTAGTTATATTATTTTTATGACTGAAATTTAAAAACTCAAAATTTAGCCGAAACCGGTTTGGCTCAGTGGATAGAGCATCGGCCTGCGGACTGAAGGCTCCCAGGTTCGATTCCGTTCAAGGACATGTACCTGGGTTGTGGGCACATCCCCAGTAGGAGGTGTGCAGGAGGCAGCTGATCGATGTTTCTCTCTCATCGATGTTTCTAACTCTCTATCTCTCTCCCTTCCTCTCTGTAAAAAATCAATAAAATATATTTTTTAAAAAATTAAAAAAAATAAAAACTCAAAATTTAGCACTAGCTGGTTTGGCTCAGTGGATAGAGCATCAGCCTGCGGACTGAAGGGTCCCAGATTTGATTCTGGCCAAGGGCACATGCCTGGGTTGCGGGCTCGATCCCCAGTAGGGGGCGTGCAGGAGGTAGCTGATCAGTGATTCTTTCTCATCATTGATGTTTCTATCTCTCTATCTCTCTCTCTTCCTCTCTAAAATCAATAAAAATATATTAAAAAAAAAACTCAAAAAAAATTTTTTAAAAAATATATTTTATTGATTTTTTACAGAGAGGAAGGGAGAGGGATAGAGAGTTAGAAACATCGGTGAGAGAGAAACATCGATCAGCTGCCTCTTGCACACTCCCTTCTGGGGATGTGCCCGCAACCAAGGTACATGCCCTTGACCGGAATCAAACCTGGGACCCTTGAGTCCGCAGGCTGACGCTCTATCCACTGAGCCAAACTGGTTAGGGCAAAAACTCAAAATTTAAATGTGTAATTCTCATTCCAGGTGGCCTAAATATTTTTTTAATTGTCAAAATCTATGACAATATTTATTTGGTTAAATGTTAGCATCTTTCATAATGTGAAATTCAATAATTTATGTCAATATAATTTTTTTGTATTTGTTAAGTACCTATAAATCTATTTCAGTTTTTTTATCATATAATTATGGGAATTTAAAAGTTGTAATTTATAAGACATTAAGGTTACTACTCCATCTGTACTAATAAGGCCTTTCAAAGTGTTATAAATGAGGCAACAGAATAAAAGAATACCTCCTTTTAATATAAATGGACTCTTTATGGTGTCAGTCACCATTAATACATGGCAGCATTCATGGAAAAGCTTACCATAAGATTAGCAAACAATTTTCAGTCATTGTTTGAAAACAAGCCTCTAAAGAGCACAGGGAACCTATTCTGTGGCAGGCAATGGTATCAGCTAGGTATGTCATTCATTTATAAAACTGAGTTTTCTTAGTGATATCTGATGACAGGTCATGCTTACATCAATAATCACTAGTTTCTCTTTGTTCTTAACCAGTTTTCCAAGGTCAACAATATTCACTGCAGATTTTACAGGTAATCTCCTGGAGGATAGATTCAAACTTTCTTATACATTGTCACAAATGTGTCAAATATAAAAACTAGTTTGAAAACTAAGAAATATTTGCTGCTCGTAATTCCTGTTTCTAAAGTTGTAAGAGGTGATTATTAATGTTGACAAGCATATTCATTATGATAGAATGAAGTCTAATACTATAGTATGGCAATGGTTTCCTTAATGTGGACAATGTTGAGGGAGATAATGATAGACTGAGAATATTTAAAAGTGAAACATTAACTAGAAAATCAAGGTTATAGAACGCATATATCCTTGCATGGAATAGTATGGAATATTCTTGCATGAAATAGTATATGACTTATTTTACATGAGCATATTCACTATTGCTTAAAATTTAATTTTTATTATAAGCCATAAACTCTAAAATAAACTTGAAAAAATATACTAATATCCCCAAATATAGACAATAAAGACTTTTATGAAACTTATTTTTACAGAACTAATAGAGAGGGAATATTTGCGGTGTACCATGATAGATTTGAATAAAGAAGAATATGATTATTTTAATATAGAAAAGCAACCAAGAATAGTTTAAAGTGTATTTCTTAAATCTCTGTCAAAGTGTGACATTAAAGTACTACATTCTGAAGAGTAATTTACATATAATCCAGTATAAGAAAATTAAGTTACTTAAAAATCAGAACATTCACATTTCAAAGTGTCACACTGCTTTAAGAACCAAATTTACTACAAAGTACTTTTTAACTTTAGGGTCCATGGAGTAAGGCTGAAATAGCAGTATTAAAGGGGAAAAAAATGAACAAGAAATGCATCATATTCTGATGGTGACTGATAAAAACAATTGGTAATACCAGAAAAACTGGGAAGAGGGCGTGGACACACTCTAGGGGAAAGTTACAGAGAGAAATAGTTTAGTTTGAATGAAAGATGACATTAAATATAAGTTGCTGAATTTTTCAAAAGCTATGGATATCAAACGTTTCCCTGATTATATGTTATGACTTAAATTGCAAAAGAGAGGGCATGATTTTACAAATAATTGTACATGTAAACAATTTTGCTTCCCAAATGGGTTATTTCTGTATTTCTTTCAGTCAATGCTCTTTGCTAAATGTTTCTTTCATGGCCTGGAAAAGTTTCCATGGCTTACTGCAAAAATGTAATTTTATGCTATAGTTGATATTAGAGAACAGTATGAAATTATTCATTTCAGTAAAAATTAATTTGAACTTCGAAATGTAAATTAAAAATTTAAATGATTCCATTTATATAAAATGACTCTAATTATTATGAGGCTCTATTCAATGTATTTAATGGACAGGTTAAATACTATTGCTTATAGTCTTTCTATCCAATGCCTTCTATTTTTTTTTTATTCTATTTAACATGGGACTAAATATTGGTCATACATTTATTGTAATAAAATTATTATCTTATGATAATTTTTAGATTTCTGGAATTTATCTTAAGATTCTAGACAAGACAAGTCTCTTTTGTTTTTGTGTAGGAATCCAATATTTAAAAATCCCCCTAAACCTTTCCTCCCTGCCTCCAATAGTAGAAGCATGAGGAACTTACAGATTGACTTTTACCTTTAAATTTACAAAACAAGGTTAATTGCTAAAAAAAAAAGAAAAAAAAATAAGACATGGAGAGAAGAGCGGCAATAATAGCAAACCTCCCAGAGATTGTCAATTTAGCAAATGATTTGTAAATTAGAAAATCTTTCATTATCAAATGCATTCGCCCTAAGTCTTCTGACATGCTGCTTGAAAGCAGTTGCTTTGGAGTGTTTGCCCTGTGGTGTCATTTGTGCAATCACACACACAAAAAAAAGTAAAATCCTTCCATAATTAAGAACCCTAAAGATAATTTTCTTTTGGAGTTGTTTTTGGAAAAAAAAATGCAAGAAGTGTATGTTAATATTCAAGAGGGAACAATGATGCTGACGGATTAGAGGAAGAAAGGAAAATTTGAGAATGCTAATTAAGTATTTTTCAGTTTGCATATTCTGTGAATAACTCTATCCAAAAGATCATTCCAAAGTGCTATTACTTGCAGAACTCTGATTGCCATTAGCCTGGCCCTGGCATCATCACCCTCATTAGTACACAGATGGCTTGGGAAATGGCATAACCAATAGCTCATATGACTCTAGTCACTACTGGTCTCTACCAGTCAGACCAGTGGTGTAATTAAGGTAATGCCCTTCCTGCTTTGACTTCAGCTGCTGCCTGGAAAACTTACCTAATATTTCTATTTTCACAAATTAAGCAGTGTTAAAAATCAAGAGTCTTAGCATTCAGTTCTGGGCCCAACTCTTTCTGAATCTCTCTATATTTATCAATGCTTGTATCTATCTATACATACACACACACACACACACACACACACACACCTATTTACCTTTCTAAGAATCAGTTTCTACAAAGTAAAAGTATATTATAATTTCTTTCTACCCCATACCTTGTGTCATGAGGTCATATTAGCTAATTTCAAATGTACTGTGTTACTGTCTGGAGTATTAGTCTTAAAGTGCTACAATAAGAAATTATCAACATTGTGTGCTTGTTGTAATTTCTAACTAAGAACAGGTGAAAACAATTTCTCAAAACCCCTTTTAAGGCCATTTATACATCTATGCATTCATTCATTCTTTTACTAAATAATTAGTGAGTGATTTCTATGCTTCAGCCACTGATTGTTCCTGGGATATAGAAATGAGTAAGAAAATGTCCTCGACTCTATGGAATTTACATTCTAGTGGGAAGACAGACTAAAAATAACGTAATAAGTATGTATTAAAGTGTTTGGTAGTGATAATTATTAACCAGAAAAATAAAGTAGGGTAAAGTATAGTGAAATTGGTATAACATTGGCGATGTATATTAGAGTTGATGCTCAGGAAATAACTTTCTGAGTAGACAGCATTGAACTCAATAAGGTTAAATTACTTTCTCAAGGTGAAAATTTAAGTTAAACTCAGATATGCCTATCATTAAAACAATGCCATAACCATTGTGTGAAATTGGTTCCAAATGTAATATTAATAAAATATAAATAGGTGTGAAACTATTTTATGAATATGTTCCAGAGCAAGAAAAAAACACATTCTATATTATTAAATGTTGCCTACCATACATTGATGGTTTATTTATCAGATGTTAAGAAATATCTTATTTAGAATGTGAATTTTTATTTCTTAATATACTTTCTTTTACACTTTTTAATACTTAGTACTAAGAAAAATTCATTAATCTAAAAACAATGATGTAGAATGAACACAATCCTATTTATGAGAGAGCATGTGACCTTGACAGCAGAAAATTTTATTTAAATTTGTTAATAAGGCATTTATACTCCCAGAAATATAGAGACCAAGGTAGTAAAATGTTCTGCAAACTTCAAGTTCACATCATTTTGAAAAGCTATGAACTTTGAAGGAATTTTCCATTCTAATAGTGCATTTGAGAAGATGATCAATAGATAGCTTTTTATGACTTTGGCCATTTTTCTCTTTTGCTGGAGAATATTTTCTAATAATTTTTCCAAATAAGGATTGCAGATCACATTTTCTTTGATTACTAGTTTCTATAAAAGTACCATCATTTTGTCCTCATATTACAGTGAGGACTTTATTTCTTTTTTTTTTTTTTTTTTTTTTTAGTTTTAGCTGTCTACACTCAACATTATCTCCCCTCAGAACTTTGAAGATGATATTCCATTCTCCTATCATGCTATTAATTGATAATGAAGTCTGTTGTCATATACTTTAGGCAATCTTCCCCCACATGAATTTCTCTTGTAATGTTAGCACTTTGTTTTTTTTCTTGATGAGCTGATGTTGAATTGTCATGCAGTATAGCTGTATACATTTATGTGTGTGTGTGTATGTGCATATGGCAGGAGTATATCTGATTATATATCATATGTACATGCATGTGGATATGTATTTGCATATATCTTTAGTGTAGTCATGCCTCATCTTACATGCTTCACTTTATTGTGATTCAAAGATACTGTATTTTAAAGGTTTATGGCAATCCTATGTCAAGCAAATCTATTGGTACTGTATTTTTTAACAGTATTTGCTCACTTTGTATATATGTGTCACATTTTGGTAATTCTAGAAACATTTTAAACTATTTCATTATTGTTATATTTGTTATGATTATCTGTGATCAATGATCTTTGATGCTACTATTGTAATTGTTTTGGGGTCCCACAGACCATACCCATATAAGATGGCAAAGTTAATAAATAGTGTGTTTGTTCTGACAACTCCACTGACCTGCTACTTTCTCTTTCTTTCTCTCCTTGGACATCCTTATTCCCTGAAACACAACAATGTTAAGATTTGGCCATTTAGTAACCCTACAATGGCCTCTAAGTGTTCAAGTAAAAGACAGTCTCTTACTTTAAATCACAGCTAGAAATAATTAGGCTAAGTGAGGAAGGCATGTCAAAAGTTTACATAGGGCCAAATCTAAGCACCTTATGCCAAACTATTAACCAAGTTGCCAATGCAAAGAAAAAGTCCTTAAAGGAAATTGAAAGTGCTACTCTATTGGACACATGACTGATTAGAAAGCAAAACAACCTTATTGCTGATATGAAGTAAGTTTCAGTGGTCTGGATAGAAGATCAAACCAGCTGCAACATTCTCTTAAACTAAGGACTAATCCAGAGCATGGTACTAATTCTCTTCAATTCTATCAAGCCTGAGAGAGGTAAGAAAACTGCAGAAGAAGAGTTTCATGCTAGAGGGTTGCTTCATGAGGTTTAAGAAAAGAAGCCATCTCCATATAACATAAAAGTGTCAGTAAAGCAACAGGTTCCGAAGTAGACGCTACAACAAATTATTCAGAAGAACTACTAAGCTAGTTAATTAATGTGGTGTCACTTAACAACAGATTTTCAATGTAGACAAAACAGCCTTATATTGGAAGAAGATGCCACAGAGGACTTCTAGAGCTAGAGAGAAGCCAAAACCTGGCTTCAAAGGACAAGCTGACTGACTCCCTTTTTAGGGGCTAATGAATTTGGTGACTTGCAGTTGAAGCCAATGCTCATTTACCATTCTACAAATCCTAGGGTCCTTAAGAATGAAATCTACTTTGCCTGTACTCTCTAAATGGAACAACAAAGCCTGGGTGACAGCACATCAGTTTATAACGTGGTTTACTGAATATTTTAAGCCCATTGTTGAGGCCTACTCCTTAAAAAAAAATACTAGGTTGCCCAAAAGCTCTGATGGAGATATACAACTAGATTAATGTTGTTTTCATGCCTAACAAAACATCCATTCTGCAGTCCATGCCTTAAAGAGTAATTTTGACTTTCAAACCTTATTATTTAGAAAATATGTTTCATAAGCTTAGACCTGCCATAGATAATGATTCCCCTGATGGATCTGGGCAAAATAAATTGAAAAGCTCTAGAAAGGATTCACCATTCTAGATGCCATTAAGAACATTCACAGTTCATGGGCTGAGGTAAAAATATTAACATTAACAAGACTTTGGAAGAAGTTGATTCCAGCCCTCATGGATGAGTTTAGGTGACTCAAGACTTTAGTGGAGGAAGAAACTTCAGATTTTATGAAAATATCAAAAAAACTAAAATGAAAAGTGGAGCCTGAAGATGTGACTGAATTTCTGCAACCTCCTGTTGTAACTGAATGGAAGAGAAGTTGCTTCTTATGGGTGAGCAACGAAAATGGTTTCTTGAGATGGAGTCTACTCCTGACGAAGATGCTGTAAAGACTGTTGAAATGACAACAAAGGATTTAAAATATCAAATAAACTTATTTGATAAAACTGTGGCAGGATTTGAAATAAGTTGTATTGTGGTGAAATGCTATCAAACAGCATCACATACTTTCAACAAGTCATTCATGAAATGAAGATCTATTAATGTTACAAATTTCATTATTGTCTTATTTTTGAAATTGTCGCAGCCACCCCATCTTTAGCAACCACCACTCTGATCATTCAGCACCACCGACATTGAAGCAAGACCCTTTACCAACCAGAAGATTACAACTTTGTGAAGGTTCAGATGGTGGTTAACATTTTTTAGCAATCAAGTATTTTTTAAAATTAATGTACATACATTGTTTTTTTAGACCTAGTGCCTTTCACACTTAATAGACTATACAGTATTGTGCAAACAAAACCTTTATATGCACTGGGAAATTTTTTAAAAAGTGTGACTTTCTTTATCATGATATCTGCTTTATTGTGGTGGTCTGGAACCAAACCCAGAATATCTGCAAGGTATGCTTATATTTTTTTCCTTCGGGGCCTAAATATACTTGACTATTACTTACTCAAATATTATTTTTCATCTAGTCTCTATATTGTCTCTTCTGAAACTCTTATAGGATAGATGTCATTACTTTTAAACATCTAGTCTATGTTGATTGGGAAAAATGTTTCTTAAAAATTTTGATACATATTTACATGTTGAAGAAACTACATTTTTAGAAAGTGATTGGATACTTTCAACGCTTCTCTCAAAAATAACTTACTTGATTTGTGAATTTTGGAAAAAGACCATTATCTCTCTTTTTTATACTTGGCATCTAATTTGCCCACAGAAAATACCGTATGTTCTCTGATACTCATGGTCATACCATAAACTGTCAATAAAGTTGTGTTTACAGGAGATGGCCACTGGGCGGATTAAGTTGTCTGATTGATGTTCTCAAAGCAATAGCAACCTGAACATAAAACTCCATACACAACCCAGATATTATCAACAAAAACAGTGACAATTTGTCCTTCATATATTTTAGTCCTTATTTTATTTCTAAATTTTTTTATACTGAGAGGTAGAGAAAAGGCAAGCTAATTATTGGGCATCTTCAGAGATGCCAAATATTTGTCTCTTAACTCCTCTTTAAAACTTTTTCTTTTTCTTCTTTGATGCTTTCTTTTGTGCTGCTTTCTCAGGTTTTTCGTTTATCTAACCCAGTGGTTCTCAACCTTCCTAATGCCACGATCCTTTAATACAGTTCCTCATGTTGTGGTGACCCCCAATTTCATTGTTACACATTAAACATAATTAAAACAGAGTGATTGATCACAAAAACAATATGTAATTATATATGTGTTTTCCGATGGTCTTAGGTGACCCCTGTGAAAGGGTTGTTCGACCCCCAAAGGGGTCACCACCCACAGGTTGAAAACCGCTGATATTTCCACATCAGCTGTATCTATTAGGCTGATGAGTGATTTTAATAATTTTATAAATTTATACATAAATTTATAAATTGGGTATCTAATTTTTATGTTCTCTAGTTTGTTCTTTTATATACATAAATTCTTTGTTTCAATATGCACCTATCCTCTGGAACAAGTCCAATATATATCTTTATTTTTTTAAGTTATTTTTTAAAATATATTTTTATTGATTTCAGAGAGGAAGGGAGGAGAAGAGAGAGATAGAAACATCAATGATGAAAGAGTATCACTGATCAGCTGCCTTCTGCACTCCCTTCACTGGGGATCGAGTATGTCCCCTTTGACCCTTTCTAGCCCTCTCCTACCCACCCCCCACCTTTACTACCCTATTGTCTGTGTCCATGGGTTATGCATATATTCATACAAGTTCTTACTCTTTAATTTTTGTGTATTCTTCATTTTTAAGCTTGTTCTCTGTGTTTCACAGTATTAAGTTTTCCTTATGAATGTATGCCTTTGCTTTTGACCACCTAAGATTGGTTGTTAGACTGTCTTGTGCCTATATATTTATGGAGTCTACCAACAATCCAGGGGGGAAAAAGCAGACAGACATCCATGCCCACAAGTCCAGAATTTCAATTATCTTGCTAAGAAGTAGAAATCCTCCATCCCAGTGTCCTAAAAAGAAATTTGTTACCAGTAACCTGTAGCATTGTTCTGTCTCTCTCACCCAAGCATCTCATCTCACTGTTTCTGCCAGTGATAGACCCCTTTCCTTTCTTCATCAATGCCATTTACTAGTTTACTACAGTACTCAAACTAGAAATCATTGGCTTTTTTCTATGTCCATCCTGATTTCCTCTCTCATTATCTCCACACCCAGAAATACCCTGGTTTTTCTACACTTAACAGATTACAACTGTACAACCATTATTAATGTAAGAATAATATGTGATTACTAAATCCAGTAATATTAAAGTAATTATTATAATTATCTATTAACTATTTCCATATTTCTCTAGTAGTAACTTGCAACGTTTAGTGATGACAAAGAATGTTGAGATGAAGTTATCAGGGAAGCATGGAGGTCCACTTAGCTTAATATTCACCCTATATTGTAGAGTTTGGTGAACTCCATATACACTGCTCTGTATGTGTGACTCACACAGATTTTATTTGAACTTCTATTTTCAAAGATTTCTATTAAACCAGCATTCTCTTGTATTATCATATCTAGAGTTAGTTATTCAGAAACTTCATTCATTTCATGATTAATACAGAGCCAATGTAACTTAGAACATATTCATATTATGACAGAATTTAAAGAATATTTATTTCATAAGTAATTTGTGATAAACTGTTCCAAATAACAATTACTAATGAACATTGACAATTATACCAGTTAATAATGTGGATTTTGTAATCAAAGGTAACACAATAATTTCAAGAGAAACATCAAAAGTGCTTTATTCAAAGTGATGTCCATCACTAGCTACACATTTCCCCCATCTTTCAGGTAATTTGTGGATACTGTCCCAATAGAACTTTTCTTGTTTTGAGGCAAACCATTCAGAAACCCAATTTTCCACTTCTTCGTATGTTTTGAAGTGCTGCTCAGAAAGTGCGTGTGCCATCGATCAGAACAAGTGGTAATCTGAAGGAACAAGGTCTGGTGAATACAGCTGGGGGTAATACTTCCCAGGCAAGATCTTTTAATGTGTCATTAACTGGTTTTGAAGTGTGTGATGGTGCGTATCATCAAGCAAAATTACTGTGCCATGTCTTCTGGCCCATTCTGGTCATTTTACAATCAAAACGTGGTTCAAATTGATTATTTGTTGTTGGTAATGATCAGAATTAGTGGTTTCACCTGGTTTTAGAAGCTCATATTACACCACACCTTCCTGATCCCACCAAATGCAGAGCATTGTCTTCTTTCCAAAGCTATTTGGCCTTGCAGTCAATGTTGATGGTTGACCTGGATCAACCCATGATTTTGTGCATTTGGGATTCTCAAAATAAATCCACTTTTCATCACCAGTCACAATTCGATGCAAAGAAAGACTTTCTTTCATGCCATTGAAGCAACGTTTTACAGATGACTTTTCGGTTTTCCATTTGTCTTTTGTTCAGTTGATGTGGCACCCATTTTCCTTCCTTTAAAATATTTCCCATTGCTTGTAAATGATCAGAAATTGTTTGCTGAGCAATGTTTAATTTTTCTGCAAGTTGTTTTTGAGTTTGATATGCATCTTCATCCAATAATACTTGTAATTGTTGGTCTTCAAACTTTTTCAGTTGACCTGGACATTCTTTGTCTTTCACATCGAAATCATAACGTTTAAAGTGTTTAAACCAGTGTTCACAAGTATCTTGAGATGGAGCATGTTCGCCATAAGCTTCCTGAAGTATACGATAACTTTCAGCAGCACTTTTCTTCAAAATAAAGTAATGAATTAAAACTTCCCCCAAATGCTCTTTTTTTAGGCACAAAATTCAACATTTTTAAGCGTAAAAATATCTATGATGTTAACACCTTTAGAAAATTTGACATACGAAGTTTTGAAGCTTGTTGTCAATACAACAAAATGGCATACATATCAAATCGTATATATATCAACATATGTGTAACTCCAACTATTGAAAAAAATCCACATTATTAACTGGTACACCTGGTATGTGTGTTCATTCAATAGTACATGCAAGAACTACTAATAATTTCAAAATTTTTCAAATGAAGGCATATATAAAGAAATATAAGGTTTAAATAGATGGAAGAAGTATGAATATTTTGTTCTTTAAAATGCTGGTTGAAAGCAACCAGAAGCATCTATGTAATGCTTTTATTTTACTAAACAACATAAACTATCAAATAAAATATGAAACATATAACCACAATGTGTACAATTAAATTCAAAAGTCAAGTGGTTAAAATAATGACCTCTTAATAGTTATGAAATTGTTATTAGGTTATTTTTCCTGAATAAAAAATAAGAATAGAAACTTTGGGTTTTAAAATATTTTAAAAAAGGAATTTTCTAAAGGAAATATCACATTTAAATCTTATCAATCAATAAATTAGACCAGATTTGAGGAATAAATAATATTTCCTTTGTTGAGAGCAATTTGTCATAAACAGCATTCAAATTTCATAAAATAATTTAAGTCAATTCAATTACTTTTCCTTACTAATGAATGTTATGCTTGAGACAAAATTTTGAGGGTTGAGAAATAATATGAATGTTTTTCTACAGTCTGAAATATAGTGAGTGTGATACACACACAGATGCACACATGGAAGATTTGCAAATAATTTATATCTATTCAAATCACTATGCTGACTTTTCTCAATAAACTGCATGGCTGAGTCTTTAATAACTGGGGAAGAGGTAGTTCTGGTTGCACTGTTTTCATAATTGACTATTGCTATGCTCAGTTTCACCTAATCAAGAAGCCTATTGGAACACTTTAAACTCTTTACAACATGTATTGGCTTTATATTATTATTATTTCTTTGATTGTAACCACTTATAAGCCAGAATACATTGTGGAGATATATAAAGAAAAAGTTTTCATCTTTTTTTTCAGAAACATTTTTTTTTTATTTTTTTTATTTTTATTTTTTATTTTTTTTGAGAGAAAGAGAGGAGGAGAGGTAGAAACATCAATGATGAGAATCATTGATTGGCTGCCTCCTGCAAGCCCCATACTGGAGATAGAACCTGTAAGCCAGGCATGTGCCCTGACTGGGAATTGAACATAATCTCCTGGTTCATAAGTTGACACTCAATCACTGAGCCATGTCAGCTGGGCCAGAAACATTTTTCTAACATCTTGATAAATTAAGTGGGTCACATGGATTAAAATTTTCTCTATTAAATGCAAAAAAAAAGTATAGGCCTATGCCCAAGGACATAGTTTCACAATTTAGACAAGCTGTGTCCTCACTTTTCTGCATAGTTTTATAAAAGGGAAGAACAACAGCATATCTATTGTCATATAGTCTGTAATTGCCTTCAGGAAACAGTTTTGTTTTTTGTTGTCTTCAGTCAAACAATACCAAGTAGAAGAGCTTAATATCAGCATTTCTAAAATATAAATCACTGCTCTTTCTGGCATTCTGAAACATCTAAATTATCATTTAAAACATATTTTATGAAGTTATATACATTTTAAATTATAGATAAACTTGTATACAAAAAATTATGCTTACATTAACATCATATTAACATTATTTCTAGGAGTTCTACCTGAGCTTTAGCATCAAATTCCATTAATGTTTTCTCAGTCCATATACTCTCCTCTGTATTTCCTGAAGAAGATGTCTGGAGTTTGACTTGAGTATATGTTCCAAAACTTGAATAGATCATAAAAGCCTTAGTAGAAAAGCCTTGGCTTTGCTGTGAAACAATTCTGTTCCACATTTGTGCAGAGAATATAATAAAAACTTTATTTTTCTTCCTTAAATCTTGTATAACACACATAAATATAATGCAAAAATGATTAGAAATAATTATAAATACTGGTGATATCCTTTGGCTTTGTCCAGAAAGAGCATATTCCCAGGATTACAAAGGACTTTCAATAATCTCCCCAATGACAATCCCCTCTCTCTATCCTAACGACAGCCACTGTTCTTTATGAATATCATTTGCTTTATTCTTAACTTGAAATCATATTTACATGTCCAAGTGCTAGGATTTACTT